>NC_139389.1:46235000-48735000 GCF_054392235.1 Sus scrofa
TTGTTGGGACCAATGGAATGGTACCTTTGTGGTGAAGATCCTGGGTTGGGATTTTCAAAACTTGAACAAACAAACAAACCGTCTCATCTTTGTGGTCGTGTTTTTAAAGTGGGAGAGCCTACATACTCTTGCAGGTAAAATATTGTCGTTTTCTTTCTTTCTTTCTTGTTTTTACTTCTTAAATTATGAAATATTTTATATATGTGTGTATGTATAATCTACACAACAAATATATACAGTTTAATAAATGAGTCTAAAAATGCATTATGTAATTATTTTTCAGGTCAAGAAATAGAGCATCACCAGCATTCTAGAAAGCTACTTGTGCTTTTTTCCTTCTCTATAACTAACTCCTACCTTGACTCTTGTAATAATTGCTTCCTTGCTTTTCTTGGTAGTTACAGTGATTCTTTTTGATATTTGAATTAGCCCACATTTGGCCTTTGGGAGCTCCATCCCACTAACTTGCTTCTTTGTCTTTCTCACATGCCTTCATTAGTCTTTGGGTGCATCTTTGCTTTCTGGCGCAGGATGTCCACACCTCAGTTTGTACTTACTCTGGCTCATATGTGGAATCAGCTATTTCTGCAGGGCATTTCCATTTGGTTGGGAATGTTAGTTAGAAACCATCATCTGGGTGTTATGTGTACTTGCTACTATTAGGTTGACTTTATTTTTGTTTTGTTTTAAATTTCTTGTTGAGAACTGAGTATACAAAGGTAGAAGATGGAGAAGAAGGTGCTCCATCTTCTTTATGACAATCTACTCCTATTTGTCTGAACTAATCATTGTTAACATACTCTTATGTATCCTTCCAGAAATTTTCTATGCACATACAGGCCCATATTTGGGGGCTGTCTTTTTTTTTTTTTTTTTTTTTTTTTTGATCAGCAACGAATAGATTTATTAGAATAGGACACTTGAGAGAGATGCAAGGAGGCTCTCACTGGGGCCGTCTTTGTGTGTGTGTGTGTGTGTGTGTGTGTGTGTGTGTATGCAAACCTACATAGAAAAGAGAATATGTTAGATAGACCAGGCCAAATTTTCCTTTCTCTAACAAAAATCTTGTTATTGACATCTGTCCATATTAGATTATATAGCTAGGTAATATTCCATTGTGTATCTATGTTATTGATAGAGGCACAGTGTAGCATTTTTTTCCTTAAGAGTTTTTCCCTGTACAATATAAACTTAATAAATTTTATAAGCTTAATTTTGGTTAAGACTCCTGGGTGTCTGTGGTAATCTTTTCTTTATCAACATGGTGCTGTTAGATCTAGTTTTTTATTTGTCTATACAAAAACCTCTTTGAGTCCTTTATTGATGTTTGGGACAATACATCTAGCTTAACCTCATAATTTACAGATGAAGAAACTGAGATCCAATTATTCCAGTGATGTCCTTTATAGCAAAAAGATCCACTTCCAAAGCATGCATTCATTTTGGGTTTTTTTGTCTTTTTGCCTTTTCTAGGGCCTCTCCTGCGGCATATGGAGGTTCCCAGGCTAGGGGTCTAATCGGAGCTGTAGCCACCGGCCTCTGCCAAAGCCACAGCAATGCCAGATCCAAGCCACATCTGCGACCTACACCACAGCCCACTGAGCGAGGTCAGAGATCAAACCTGCAACCTCATGGTTCCCAGTCGGATTCATTAACCACTGAGTCACGACGGGAACTCCCAGAGCGTGCATTTGAATGTCATGTCTTTTAATCTTCAAATCTGGAATGTTGCATCGGTTTTTCTTTGACTTTTATGATCTTGGCACTTTTAAAAATTATAGGCCATTGATTTTGTAAATGTCCATAAATTTGCATTGATGATCATGGTATAATCATGATATGCTTTATGATTAGAGTCAGGTTGCCTCTTTCACAGGAATATCGCAGAAATCACGTTCTCATTGTATCCTGTGTAGCATATGATTTTGATTTGGTTCAGTAACTCTTTAACCTTAATCACCTGATTAAGGGGCCATCTGCATGGCTTCTTCACTGTAAAGTAACTCTTTTTCCTTCTGTAATTAGTAAGTGTTTGTTTAACAGTTACTTTAAGACTACTAACCATCCTGTTCCTTATCAAATGTTCATTTTATTAATTTATTTATGTCAGTATATATTCATGGAGTCCCATTATTACTGTGGTCAAAATTGTTTGAGATTTGACCAGTGGGAGGCCCTTCAAGCTGTCCTTTATTCTTTTTCATGTTCCCATTGTTCTTTGTGCACTTCTTTTTTCTTTCTGACATTGGCAAGCTATTTCGGGCACATCTTGGGCTTTTTTCCCCTGCCCCAGCCTTGCAATTAACCATTTCTCCAAGAGCCTGGTTCTTTTTGTGAAGGTTAGTGTTCAGAAGTGAGATGCTAAATGTCCTTGTTGCTATTGATACGTCACTACTCCTAGGCCCTGTTGGTGAATCTGTGTATTTGTAGATCATGTGTTTACAGTGATCTCTCTAGTTGCAGTTCACAGGTTCTCCTTTTGCATGTTTTAACTCCCTTCTCTGATGAACATGAGTCTCATCCTGGAAGTACTTAATTGATTATTCCTCTGTATGCAACCATTCTTTTGCTGCTGTTGTCACTGTCATCCAGCTCTGTGTAGTTGCCCTCCTTATCCCAACTGAGCTCCATACCCCATGTTGGACAATAGTGGCCTTCCCCCAACACCTTATTAGGGCAGATCTGAAGTCTTTAAGATGCATAGTCCTTAATCCAAGTCATGGCCTTGTTGGTATCTCATCATGGTGTCTACCTTGACCAGAAATCCAAAGTGTTCTAGCACTGCTTGTTGGGCTTCAAGTATCTGAGTCCCACTCTCAACTCCATAGCAGCAGCTCTTCAGTGAACTTGAAGAGTGTTGCCCCATGTGTGTGCAGCCAAGAATTCACTCTCTGGTACATAGATTTCTATCCCTTTCTGACCCCTCCTATCCTGTACACATTTTCCCTCTCTGGTACCCTGACGCATGGTTTCTAACTATTTTATCTGCCCTGGATTCTGATCTAGTCTCAGTGGCGCAAAATCTTCCTGTTCTGCTTAGGTTCTAGCTTGCTGTGACACAGGTGGGAATTTACTTCCTTA
This sequence comes from Sus scrofa, assembly GCF_054392235.1. NCBI lineage: Eukaryota > Metazoa > Chordata > Mammalia > Artiodactyla > Suidae > Sus > Sus scrofa. Next base: position 46,238,082 of record NC_139389.1, read on the forward strand.
GTGAGAGGCAGGGACATCATGGGACTCAGCTCATGAATTTCCCTTCTCTTAGTGATTGCAGCCTAGTGCTGCCTATTGATTGCCTGGAAATAGTTGCCTCATGTAGTCATCTAGATTTATGGTTGTGTACAGTGGAGGACTAGTTCAGTACCAATTATAGTGCCATAACAAGAAGTAGAAGTCCCAAAACTTTTTTTTAATTAATTTTTTATTTTTTTTAGGGCCACACCCGTGGCGTATGGAGGTTCCCAGGCTAGGGGTCCAGTCAGAGCTGCAGCTGCTGGCCTACGTCACAGCTATGCCAGATCCAAGTGGCATCTGCATCCTATATCACAGCTCACAGCAGTGCTGGATCCTTAGCCCACTGAGTGAGGCCAGGGATCAAACCCACAACCTCATGGTTCCTAGACGGATTTGTTGCCACTGCGCCACGACGGGAACTCCCTAAAACATTTTTTAATAAAGCATGTCACTTTGTTGAGTGCCTTCTAGGCACCAGATTTAATGTTAAGGGTTTTATATATAATCATGTTTAGTCCCGTAAACTTCTGAGATAATATCCCTAAGGAAACTGATGCATAGCCTGGTTAAGTGACTTGCCTGCAGTCATAAAAATTGAAATCAGGACTCTGACTCTATAAAGTCCATGTTCTTTTCATTTTATTTTATTTTTTTGATTCTTAATTATTGGTCTCTAATGAATTTTTCACTTATACTCAGTAAAATGAAGAAAGAAATTTGGAAAAAGTGCTAATTTTATCTTGCAACTAAATTTATTTCTTAAATTCTGAGAAATGATCTTTGTTATTAAAATATTAGTTTGTGTTACAAAGGCAATGAACTAGGTTTAGTTTTTTGGTTGATTTTTGTTTGTTTTTTAATGGTGGCACCTATGGCATGCAGAAGTTCCTGGACCAGGGATCAGATCTGCACCACAGCTGTAACCAGAACCACAGCAGTAACAACATCACATCCTTCACCTGCTGAGCCACCAGAAACTCCTAGGTTTTTTGGTGGTTTTTTTTTTTTTGGCCATGCCCACAGTATGCAGAAGTTTCTGGGCCAGGGATCAAACCCAAGCCACAGCAGGGACAACACTGGATCCTTAATACACTGAGCCACCAGGGAACTCTAGTTTTTTAATGTTTTCAGGGAAAAAAAAATTTAGCAGCCTTTGCTTTGATCACTGGTCCCTGAAACTTGGACATCTGGGGACTACTACACAGTAGCACTCTAATTCCTAAGCAGAAAATCAAGTTGTATTGCAGTACTGTCTCTGTACTACAAAGTACATGCAGAATATTAAATAAAAATCATTTTGGGGCTGGAAAAAGCTTTTGGTGACTCAAAATTGGGACTTGTCCTGAATCCTTTTTCTCTTTCATTATTACCAGTTAAACTAATCTGTAAGCTACTTTTTACCAGTTACAGATGTTTGCCTCAGACATACTAGGTGCTCAGCAAATATTTGTTGAACAAATGTTTGCTGTATTGTTCAAAGTAGAGAGGACAGTTTTATAAAGATGTTATTTTGCTCTACTTTAGTTAAATTACTTGAACATTCCTATTTTTAGCATATTTCCATTCGTTTCCAGAGGCAGCATCATATTTATCATAAACCAGGTACTTTCTAAGATGTTACCCATGATTATATATAGGTAATCCTTCCCATTTTGGATTTTAAAACTTCTTGTCCAAGGCAGTTAATTAATAGGACAGCTGGTGCTACAGGTATACAATACATTAATCTCTCTTATGAGCATAACTCCCATCTCATTTTGTCTTTTAACCATGGATACAGTTTTCAGGACTAACTACAGTTAGTCCTAGGAATCCCATATTTGTCTGTGTGGGGGTTCATCCTGGGGGAGAATAGGTTGAGTGCAGGTTTTAATTTCTTTATAGGGAGGCCTTGATTAAATTGACAGAGTTCTGAGATCTTTCATTACTAGAAAAGAGGAAGTAGGAAGAATCTTATTTTCAACAGTGATTGTGGAATAGGCTCTTGTGTTTGAAGGAATGAAGACAGGATGAGAGGGGGAGGAATATATTTATTCCTTCAGTGAAAGTGGTGCTCTTTGCCTGTGTTTGAAAATGAAGTGTGCCCAAAGGATTTGGGGGTGAAACTGAGAAAAGGATGATCTTAAGTAGAGTTCCTGGATATACATGGTCGAGTTTGAACTTGAGTGTCAGTCTGGAGTTTTCTCTGAGATATAATTTCATTTTAGTAGGGCGTGAAGGTATAGCTTAATCCATTCATACCTATTCTGAGTGTTCTAATTGCATATTTAGAGGATGTATAGAATCAATGAAAAAGAAGATAACCTTGGGTAGGGGGATTGCCTGATGGTGTGAGTAGAGAATTTTTACTTTTGTGACATCCATCTAAAGGGTCGCAAGGATACTTTTATTAAGGACAGAGAACACCAAGAATAGCTTTAGCCACTGCTTTTAAAAAATTGACCTGAAAAACCAATAATAGGCAAAACATGGCGTTCATTTGGTTCTTTTTCTCCAGAGGTACAAAGGTGTACACCATGAAAAGTGCTCCATTCATCCTCTAATTTCCCTGTTCCCTTTTCCAGAAGTGACTGCTGTTACTAGTTTCTCGTGTGTTTGTCTGGATATTCCATGCCTATGTAAGCATTTATACGTTTTTCATTAAATGCTAGCATACCACATAAAAACTGCTTTCACCTTGCTTATTTCAGTTCAGATTTGTCCTTAGGATTGTTATATAACATTATATATAGAGAGAGTCAACTGTGTCTTATGTTTTTAATGGCTCATATTATTCTCTTGTATGGATGTTCTGTTCTTTACCTACTAGCCTTCTATTAGTAGACATTTAGGTTGTTTCTGAGATTGTTAATACTACATTATTATACTTTGTATATGTCTTTGTGCACATGTAGAAGTATACACCCAGGATACTTTCCTAGAAGTAGAATTTCTGGGCCAAACGATACTTGCATTTATTTATTTCCTTTTAGGGCCAGTATCAAAAACTTAACAAAATAAAAAGGAAATAATATGCTAGTTGAAGAAAGAAAGGCAGGGTGAGGGACAAACAATAAAACCGCTATGGTTCTGATGGTTCTGTCTTTTAGCCAGCCTGATGGAGAGAAGAAACCGAGAAAAAGAGGATAGGCTATGGCATCCAGAAAGAAGAGACAGATTGGCCAGTTCCTGAACTATTGAGAAAAGAAAGCAGTATCTGATGACCTACACTTGGACAAACAAGTAGCCTGGAGTGGGGGACAAGGATTAATATATAAGGGCCCCCCTAGGATTCTTGGGCCAGACTCTTAGACAGTATTTCTAAACTTTGTTGTTTCTTGAATTTGACCAACTCCAGGTTAAGGGCTCAGACTTCATAAGACTCTAAAATACCACTGCACACTTGGGGATCTCCAGAGCCATCTTCATTTCTAATCAGCTGACTACAAATTCAGGCATCTCCATAGACTACCTTAGGTTGGATAATTCCCTAGAACAACTCACAGAACTCAGGAAAATGCTGTACTTATGATTAAAATTTTATCATAGCAAAAGTTTACAAATTAGAACCAGCCAAAGGGCAAGATTTCCAAATTCAAAGCTTCTGTTGTCCTCAGGGACATGCTGTCCTCCTAGCACATTAAGGCGTGATAATATACACAAGTATTGCTAGCCAGGAAAGCTTACCCGAACTTAGGTGTCCAGAGGTTTTATTGAGGTTTCATTGATGTGGACATGACTAATTGAATCATTGGTCACATGACTCAATATCCAACTTCCCTTCCCAGAGATGGGGCTAATATGTGGCTGAAAACTCCACTCCTCCAATCACATGATTGGTCTTTTCGATAAGGCCAACCTCTGCTCCAAGTATCTCTTTAGTATAAACTTTAAGATATGTGGGGGGTGGAGTGAGCGTGCATAACAAAGACACTCCTATCACATAGGAAATTTCAAGCATTTAGAGGTTACCTCCCAGGAACCCCAGGCAAAGTTCAGCCAAATTCTTTATTACACAGTTGTTGAGAAAGTAAATGAGGTCTTTTGTGTAGTACTTTCCACAATACTTGGTACATCATAAACTCTTGGTAAATGGCTGTGCTGGGTTCCTGAGGATGAATATCTTATGTTAAAAGTACATGTTCCCATGAAACCCAGTACCCTGGTAAAATGACATGGAGTCTGTTATTTGGAAAGATGAAATATGGTTATTGGCATTCTGGGGGAGTTTCTAAACTAGACCCTTAAGGATAAAAGTGATTAATGTCTTTGGATAAAGGTTTTCTTTAACCAGAAAAAATGAAATTCAGGAGTCTTTTATGGGTATTACTTAAAAAAGGAATCTATGAAGAGAATTAGGTTAGTTTTTCTGTTATTTGTTCTTAGTTTCTAAAATTGTTTAGGTCACAAATTACCTCACTGAAGCCCCTGTGATGTCAGAAAAAGCTATCTCTGTTTTCAAGCAGTAGGCTAAAAATTTCTGTATTTGTCTATACTTAGTTCTCTATTAGGAAAAGTATAGTCAAATTTAGCACTTGTTATTCCTTTCTAAATAGATGGTTATTCTTGGGGCAGTAGTCTTAGTGCTAATTTTGATCATGACTGTGTATTTGACATTTTATAACCATTAAGAGAGGTAAAAGATTAGTAGAATTTGAAATCATACTTTGGTGTGAGGTTTAAATTTGAATTTGAATTTAACACCAAGTTAGATTCAGTTCCATCATTTTTGCCATGTAGTTAAATGAAGAACATCCTTTTTAACATTTAAAAACTTACTCCAAAAGGTTCTCTTGTGATGCAACAGGTTAAGGATCTGGTGTTGTCACTGCAGTGGCCTGAGTTGCTGTTTTGGCAGCAAATTCGATCCCTGGCTTGGGAACTTGCACATGCTGCAGGCACGGCCAACAAAAAAATTTTTAAGTGAGAGAACTTAATCCATGAATGTTATACATAACTAGAAGTTGGGATTGGGAGTTATGTTACCATCAGGTAGGAATATTCTTTAGCATATGTTTTCAGATTGAACTTTATGATGCTTTCTTATATACTTTATTTAACGGTTTTGCTTGTTTAATTTTTTTAAAACTCTGATTCTGTCAAGTTATGATAAATGAGGTTATATGCTAAAAATAACAAACAACCCCTACAATCTCAGAGACCTTGAATACCCAGAATACATTTATCACTCAGACTGTGTGACCAGTACAGATAGTGGGGTTGATGAGTAGAGGGTTCACACTGTGTTACATCTCCAGAAACTTAGCGTAATACTTTTAGGGTTCACCACAGCAAGGGAAGAGTAGAGCTAGAGGATCTTGCACAGCAAATAAATTGCTCTCTTTCAGAAATGACAGCCATGCCCACATCCCTTTAGTGAGAACTAGATAGAAAGCCTCTGTCTGACTGCAAATGCAAAACAGGGCAGGGAAGTGTTAATTCTCCTGGGTCTGGAGGAGAGGCAGACTTGGAAGTGGATGAATTTTCATTGATTTTTAGGGATCTGGGAGTTATTTTTGCTCCCTCACAGAGTTGTTAGGAAAAAGTAAAGTAATGTATATAAAAGCACTTTATATGCTTTTGGGAACTATAAGGAATTTTTATATGTAAGATTGTTTAAATACTCAGTCTTAAAATAAGTTAATGAGTGTGAGTAATAAATATCTTAAAAGAATTTGAGATAGTTTCATTCCCTTTCCGTCTGGAAATATAAAACTCTAATATGGAAGAACCACTTATTTCCAGTAAGAAGGGTTGTTTATTCAGTTTCATGCTTTTTAAAAAACTTAAACTCTAGATCTCTTCTTAGGAGAGTTCTATTTTAAGACTATTTCATTTTAACATGAATAGTCTAGAAATTGAAATCAGTATTGTGTTAGTTTAAAAAATATTGATTACCTCTAATTATGGATATGATACACAAATGAAGTTATATTGTATGTATTGTAAATGTGGCTTTCTTTTTCATGAAACAGTTTATCTCAGAGATCTTTTCCAATCCGTATATATAAATCTGTCATTCTTATAACAGCTGATTTCCATAATAAGGACAGGCCATGATTTATTTGATTGCCATAATAATGAAATTAGAAATGGGAAACTTCTAGGATTTTTTTTTGCCTGTAGCAAACCATGCTACACTCTGTTTATACATGCCTCTTTTTATACACGGTTCAGTACTTTTCAAGGTAGATACCTAGAAATAGAATTTCAACAGTACGTATTGTCAGTGTGGCCTGCAAAATATTGGGATTTCCCTTGATTGTCTTGCTCTCCAGGATAAAATAACAGGGAGTGGATAGTTAATATCGCCTGGATAGTTTGGATTCATTGTCTAAAATGAATCTTGTATTCTTGGTTTGGAGATTTGTCATCATTTTTATATATTATGCACCAGTTTGGTGTAAGATTGAACATAAGGGTACTTGGGGTGTAATATCAACTTTACATGTATGCCTTTATCCAGATGTTAGGAAATAGTAGAGCTATGAGTAAATCACTATGGAGTAATCCTTTCAGGTAAGGAAACTCGGATTTATATCACCAAAATTTTTCTGTTGATACCCTATTTGAATTCTTCATGCTTTTTTCAGAGGAAAATTTACGTATCCCAAAAGGCACAAATCATAAATGTACACTTTTGAAAATAGTTAACATCCTGTAACTCACATCCTACCAAGATAGAGAACATTTCCATCTGACTAGAAATTTCTTTCTTAATAGCTCTAGTCCCTGGGTAACCACTGTTCTGATATTTTCACCTTAGATTAGTTTTGTCTATTCTAGAACTTCATCAATGTGAATTCATACTCATTTGTGCTGGCTTCTTTTACTCAGGATAATGCATATCAGAGTCATCCACGATGCTATGATTATTAGAAATTGCTTCCATTTTTATTGCTGAATAATTTTTCATTGTATGAATGTACTGTATTGCCCGTAATCCATTGTCGTATTTATGGAACATTTGTTGTTTCAAATTAAGACTCATAAATAAAGCTATGACTTTTTCTAATCAATTCATTCTTTTTTTAGTGGCAATTTTAAATATTGAAAGGAAAATGGTAGTTCATTTCACAAATCATATGAGCTTATGCCAACATTATTCTAAATGCAATGTATTAAAGTATTAGACATTATTATACTGTGCTTAACTCTTTCTATGTGTTTAAAACACCAAATAATAAATCCTGCACTATTAAAAATCTTCAGCTTTTTTTTTTTAGGGCCACACCTGCAGCATATGGAAGTTCCCAAGCTAGGGGTGGAATCGGAGCTACAGCTGCCAGCCACAGCCACACCAGATCTGAGCTGCGTCTGCGACCTACACCACAGCTCATGGCAGTGCCGGATCCTTAACCCACTGAGTGAGGCCATGGATCGAACCCACAACCTCGTGGTTCCTAGTTGGATTCGTTTCCACTGCCATGATGGGAACTCCAAAAATCTTCATCTTTTTATGATGCATTTCAGGAATATTAAGATGCCATTAATATTCCTAGACAGTCATGTAATAGGGTGAACATGCTTAGCTGATGAATTAGTTGCTGGCTATGGCCATTTATAAACAAGTCTTTTTTGTGAACATATGTTCAATTTTTCATTGATAAATCCCCGGGAGTGGAATTGCTGTGTCAAAGGGCAGGTATTTTTGAACTCAATAAGATACTGCCAAAACTTTATTCAAAATGTTTTTTTGTCCTACCAGTAATATTCCACTTGCCCCATATTCTCACCAACATTTAATGTTGTCAGTCTTTTAAATTTTAGCTATTCTATATAATGGTATCTCATTATGGTTTTAATTTTCTCTGATGACTAATGATGTTGGTGCAATTTTATATGTGCTCATTGCCCATTCCTCTAACTTCTAAAGGTTTTGTCAAGTCTTTTGCCTGCCTCTTATTGGCTTTTTCGTCTTTTTATTATTGAGTTTTGGAGTTCTTTATATATTCTGGATACAAGTCCTTTGTCAGACATGTTTTGTGAGTATTTCCTCCCAGTCTCTGTCTTGCCTATATGGCATCTTTTGATGGCAGAGGTTTTAAATTTTGATGGAGTCTAAAAAAATTACCAATTTTTAAATTTTGTGATTGTTTCCTGTGTTAAATGTCATGGAGTTCCTATTGTGGCTGAGTGGTAATGAACCCAACTAGTATCCATGAGGATGCAGGTTTGATCCCTGGCCTTGCTCAGTGGGTTAAGGATATGGCATTGTCATGAGCTGTGGTGTAGGTTGCAGACTCGGCTCGAATCTGGTGTTGCTGTGGCGTAGGCTGGCAGCTGCAGCTCCGATTCAACCCCTAGCCTGGGAACTTTAATATGCCCATGAGTGGCTGTAAAAAGAAAAAAAAAGTGCCTTCTCCCAGGTGGCAAAGAAATTCTCCGTGTTTTCTTCTATAAACTTTGAAATTTTAGATTTTATGTCTGGGTCTGTGATCTCAGAACTGATTTTTTACTGCTTGAGGTGTAGGAGTTGAGCTTCATTTATTTATCACATGTGGGGATCCATTTGTTCTGGCACCATTTTTTCCTTTGCCCATTGAATTGCTTTGGTACCTCATCAAAAAGCATTTGACTGCATTAGTGTGGGTTTCAGAACACATTAATCAATTCCTTCATTGATATGGCTATTCCTTTTTGGTTGTTGTTGTTGGTTTTTTTTTTTTTACTTTTTAGAGCCACACCCTCAGCATATGGAGGTTCCCAGGCTAGGGGTCTAATCAGAGTTGTAGCCGGCAGCCTACACCATAGCCACAACCACGCCAGGTCCAAGCCACATCTTTGACCTACACCACAGCTCACGGCATGTCGGATCCTTAACCCACTGGGCAAGGCCAGGGGTCGAACCTGTGTCCTCATGGATACTAGTCAGATTCATTTCTGCTGAGCCGCGACAGGAACTCTGTTATGGCTGTTCTTATGCCAGTAACCACATTAACTTGATTTCTGTAACTTTGTAGTAAACCTTTACTTGATTCCATTTCTTTTCCTTTAAAATTTCTTTTGTCTATTTCAAGTCCTTTGCATTTTATAGATTTTAGAATTAGCTTATCAATTTTTTTCAGTTTTTATTTTTAAGAAAGACTACTGAGATTAGGATTGCATTGAATCTTCAGATTTGGGGAGAATTGATGTTTTCACAATACTGAGTTTTCAAATCCATGAATATCTTTACTTCTCCATTTACTAAGGTCCTCTTTAATCTCTTTTTAAAATGTCTTAAGGGTTTTTATTTAGAAGTTGTGCACACCTTTTATTATATTTTTTCCAAGTATTTTATGATGGTGTTTTTTTTTTTTTTCCTTAATTTTAGTTTCAGTCTTCTTCTGCAAGTACAAAGAAATGGAGTTGGTTTCTGATATTGATCTTGTGTCCTGTAGCTTTGCTAAATTTGCTTAGTAGTTCTAATTGTTTTCTTCTGGTTTTTGTTCTTTAGAGTTTTTACATAACCATGTTCTCTCTGAATGGAGACAGTCTTATTTGTTTCTTTCCAGTCTTTCTGCCTTTTTTTGTGTGTGGTGGGGGGCTTCATGAAGGCATTCTTCATTTCTATGTCAATGTTCATGATCTCTGGCTTTTCTTTTTGGTTCTTTCTTAGGATTTCCATCTCTGTTTATATTGCCCATCTGTTCTTGCAGGGCGTATACTGTATCCATTAGAGCTCTTAGCATTTAATCATAGTTGCTTTAAATTCCAGGTCTGATAATTCCATTATCTGAATCTGATTGTGATTCTTGCACTGTCTCCTCAAAATGTATTTTTTGCCTTTTAGTATGTCTTAGAATTTTTTCTTGATCACTAGGCATATGATATACTGGATAAAAGAGATGCTTGTAAATAGGCCTTTAATGATGTGGTGATAATGGCTCAGGGAGGAGAAAGATTCCATAGTCAGTGATTAGAAGTCAGTCTTTTAGTGAGCCTGTGCTTCTGGGCTGTGAACCTCATATGTCTCAGTGCCCCACTATTTTCCCCTCTAGTGTGCCAGCATAGCTAGAATAGGCTGGAATTGGATATTTCCCTTTTCCAGGTCAGTTTGACTGCTAACACCCCAGCAGGTAGGCTCTGATTAAATAGTTTCTTCTGTGGGCAGACTTGTTAAGAACAGAGGCCCTGGCGTATTTCAAAATGGTTCCTTTTACACTTCCTCTAGTGGAAGTGCAAGAGGATTTTTCTCTGATATTCACTATGAGAACCTAGTAGAGCTCCAGGAAATAAAACTCTAAAGTGTGGGAGCCCCCAATCACTGGGTCCCCTGGAATTTTTAATTTCTCAAACTTATCCGCAATGAACCTCCAACAATTGGTTGATTACAGTTCAAGTTTTCCTACTCTCAGCACTGGTTCCTCTGGAGGTTTGTGCTAGTGGGTTTCTACTCTCATAAGTTATGATTTTCAGTATTCACCTGTTGGATTTCCCAGTTTGGGGGTTAGCAGTTTGCCCTGTGACTTTACTTACCTTGCAGATGTGAGAAGAGTTGCTGATATTTCAGCTTGTTAACTTTTTCCTTGTTAAGACAAAGTGGTAACCTCCAAATGTATTACATGCTGAACTGGAAACTTCACGTCTGCACTCATTTTTTTTTGTTGTTGTTAAAGTTATCATCCTGAATATAGAATTCTGGCTGATAATTTTTTCCCCCTTTTCAACGTTTTAAAGGTCTTCCATATCTCCTGACCTCTGTGGTTTCTTATGATAAGTCAGCTTATGTGAATTGTGCTGATTTTCCCTAGCTGTCTCCAAGACTTTTACTTTACCTTTGAATTTTAGCAGTTTGACTATGATATGTTTAGCTATGTGTTCTTTGTATTTATTTTCTTGAGGTTCCTTGAGTTTCTTGGATCTGTAAGTTGATGTCTTTAATCAGATTTGGGAATTTTAGGTTATTACTTCAAATATATTTTCTGCCTTGTTTTTTCCACTCCGGGGGTCCCAGTTACATAGTATAATTGAGAGACTCTAAATAGTAGTACAGCAGTTCATATGAATAACATTAATATAAACTTATTAATTAAATATATGTGTAACAGGAGTTTATTTATGTATAGATGGCAGATGCTCTAAACATTTTTTCTATTTTATGTTTTTATTACTCAATGAATTTATTACATTTATAGTTGTACAGTGATCATCACAACCCAATTTTAGAGCATTTCCATCCCGCACCCCCAGCGTATCCCCCCACCCCCCAGCCTGTCTCTTTCGGAAACTGTAAGTTTTTTCAAAGTCTGTGAGTCAGTGTTTGTTCTGCAAAGAAGTTCATTGTGTCCTTTGTTCAGATTCCACATGTCAGTGAAAGCATTTGATGTTGGTGTCTCACTGTATGACTGACTTCACTTAGCATGATAATTTCTAGGTCCATTCATGTTGCTGAAAATGCCGGTCTTTCTTTCCTTTTAATGGCTGAGTAATATTCCACTGTGTATATGTACCACATCTTCTTGATCCACTCCTCTGTCGATGGACATTTAGGTTGTTTCCATGCCTTGGCTATTGCAAAGAGTGCTGCAATGAACATTGGAGTATATGTATCTTTTCGAGTCATGGTTTTCTCTGGATAGTTGCCCAGGAGTGGGAATGCTGGATCCATTTTTAGTTTTCTGAGGAATCACCATACTGTTTTCCACAGTGGTTGCACCAGTTTACATTCTCACCAAAAGTGTAATAGGGTTCCTTTTTCTCCATACCCTCTCCAGCACTTATTGTTTGTAGACTTTTTGATGATGGCCATTCTGGCTGCTGTAAGGTGGTACCTCATCGTGGTTTTGATTTGCATTTCTCTAATGATAAGTGATGTTGAGCATCTTTTCGTGTGTTTTTTGGCCGTGTGTATGTCGTCTTTGAAGAATCATCTGTCTAGATCTGCCCATTTTTCGATGGGGTTTTTTGTTGTTGTTGTTGTTGTTATGGAGCGGTAGGAGGTGTTTACAAATTTTGGAGATGAATCCCTTGTCAGTCAATTCATTTGCAAAGATTTTTTTCCCATTCCGTGGGTTGTCTTTCCATTTTGTTTAGGGTTTCCTTTGCTGTGCAGAAACTTTTAAGTTTAATCAAATCCCATTTTTTTTTTGTTTTTATTGTCATTAAGAGGTGGATCTGAGAAGATGTTGCTGTTCTTTATGTTGGAGAGTGTTTGGTCTGTTTTCCTCTAAGAGTTTTAGAGTATTTGGTCTTATATCTTTAATCCATTTTGAGTTTATTTTTGTGTATGGTGTTAGGGAGTGTTCTAATTTCATTCTTTTACATGCAGTTGTCCAGTTTTCCCAGCACCACTTATTGAACAGGCTGTCTTTTCTCCGTCACATATTCTTGCCTCCTTTGTCATAGATATGTTGACTGTAGGTGCATGGGTTTAATTCTGGGCTTTCTGTCCTGTTCCACTAATGTATATTTCTGTCTTTATGCCGGTACCGTATGATTTTGATGACTATAGCTTTTTAGTATGGTCCGAAGTCAGGGAACCTGATTCTTTCAGCTCGGTTTTTCTTTTTCAGGATGTCTTTGGCTATTCTGAGTCTTTTGTGTTCCAAACAAACTTTTAAAAATCAAATCGCGAGAAGAGGAGGGTACAAATGCAGGACACTGGAGATGCACTTGCAGTTAAGAGACCAACAACTTAAAACAATCTTGTGTATATATAGACTCTTATATCAAAACTTCAGAGTAACTGCAAACCAAAAATCTGCAGTTGAAACACAGACAAATAAGAAAAATCAACCCAAATACAACACTAAAGATAGTCATCAAACCACAAGAGGAGAGAACAAGAGAAGAAGGGAAGAAAAAAGAGCAACAAAAACAAACCCAAAGCAATCAATAAAATGGCATTAAGAACATACATAGCAATAATTGCCTTAAATGTTAATGGACTAAACGCCCCAACCAAAAGACATAGACTGGCTGAATGGATACAAAAACAAGACCCATATGTATGCTGACTTCAAGAGACCCACTTCACTTCTAGGGACACATACAAATTGAAAGTGAGAGGATGGAAGAAAATATTCCATGCAAATGGGAATCAAAAGAAAGCTGGAGTAGCAATACTCATATCAGACAAAATGGATCTTAAAAGAGAAAATGTTATAAGAGACAAGGACACTACATAATGATCAAAGGATCAATCCAAGAAGAAGATATAACAGTTTTTAATATCTACGCACCCAACATAGTTTCACCACAGTATATAAGGCAACTGCTAACAACCTTAAAAGGACAAATCGACAATAACACAATAATAGTGGGAGACTTTAACACCCCACTCACAGCAATGGTCAGGTCATCTAAACATTTTTAAAAAGGGATCCATAATCAAGAGAGGGGTACTTTGACCAACCCAACATACCTTTAATGTAATGACATTTAACAACTGGTACTATAACTATATGCATGCTCTCTTCTGTTAAATGATGGGCTTCTGGAGGATAAGACACTAGGTTTACTCCTTTTTATAATTACATACAAATAAAAAGACAATGGTTCTCAGATTTTTACAATCCAAAAATGTTGGAGTTCTTTTGTGGCTCAGTGGTGATGAACCCGACTAGTATCCATGAGGATGCAGGTTCAATTCCTGGCCTCCAGCAGGTTAAGATCTGATGTTGTTGTGGTGTAGGTCGCAGATGAGGCTCAGATCCAGCATTGCACTGGCTGTGGTGAAGGCTGGTAGCTACAGCTCCAGTTCTACCCCTAGCCTGGGAACTTATATATGCTGCGGGTGCAGACCTAAAAAAAAAAAAAAAAATGTTGTCTATGAGAGGCAAAGCAAAGACAGAAAGTCACTAAAAATAGATATAGTGGAGAAAAATATACCAGGCAAAAACTATGGTACAAAAGAAAGCTAGAGTGGCAGTTTTCATATTTGACAAATAGAGTTTTTATGGTAGAAAATGTAAGGAACACAAAAAGACAGCCCAGTAAAAAAATGAGCAGAGGTTTTGAATAAATATTTCTCCAGATATTCTGGTGGGTTATAATTGTACAACCTTGTGGGTATAGTAAGAACCACTAAGTTGTATACTTTAAGAAGGTGAATTTTATAATACTTGAATTATATATCAGTTTTTTTAAAAGTGACCTGTGTATTTAGTCTTCAAGGAAACCTTAGTTAATTCTCAAAGCTCAAAGAGCCATACAAATTGTTCTCCCACTATATTTATGGCAATAAAATTAGAAATAGATGAAGTTCCCATGTGGCACAGTAGGTTAAGGATCGAGCGTTAGTACAACTGCAGTGCAGATTCAGTCCCTGGCCCAGGACTTCTGCATGGCATGGGTGTGGCCAAAAAAAGGAAAGAAAAACATTAGAAACAAATAACACAAGGGTAAGTTAAATAAAATTTGGAAACTAACATTGCTAACGTTAAGTAAAAGAAAATAATTGAAATTACTAAGGAAATTTAGCAACAGAACAATAATAAAAAGATTACATGTTGAAATTAGTATTTAGAAAAATGTATAATTTTAAAATATTTGCCCCCCCAAAAGGAAAGGTTAAAAATAAGCTCTATAAACATACATTTCCAGGCTGTCTCTGCTGAAAGGGCCCAGAAACAATGAAACTCCCATAGCAGTGAGTATACCCACCTAGTACCCAAATACTGGTTTCTAAATACCATTGTCCAAAAAAAAGGTATCAGAGTTCCATGGAGAAGCAGTTGATTCCAGGGCAGGGACAGGGAAAATACCAAACATCTTATCTTGCCAGAAGGTAAGAAAGTGCTCAGAAAGGAAGGGGGCATGTTGAAAGGACATAGAGGCCAACCCAAAAGAGTTCCCAATGGCTGAAGCTGAAACAATGTAAGCAATAAAATAAGTAATGATAGTCTTAAATTATAACCCATAGAATAAAATAAATACCCATAAGATCATATCATTTGAATAAACAGAAGAGCAGGGATGTTTTCAGTAGTTTTCCTATATTGAAGAGTTCTATTGAATAAAACAGGAAATGAGAGAAGAAGAAAATCACCTTAAGGCAAATAGCAGAGTAATGCTTGTAGGCAAGGTCTGGATGCTAACACTAGTGGGCAAAAGTTTGAGGAGAAATAGGAGGATATTTGCATAGTCAGAAAATATCTCCCCAAATACATTTAATTACAAAATGAACAATAACTACAGTGAAGAAATCTGGCTGGTAGACATCATCTTAACAAAGTGAGCAAAGATAACATCTCTAGTAATAAGACAGCACATGATCACGTGCCCGCTGTTATGATGCACTGAGAACACAGCATCACTTCCCCGGTATTGTCAAAAAATGCGTAACTCAATCTGAGCGTGAAAACATCAAACAAACCCAAATTGTGGGATATCTACAAAATAACTGACCGGGAGTTCCCGTCGTGGCTCAGTGGTTAACGAATCTGACTAGGAACCATGACGTTGTGGCTTCAGTCTCTGGCCTCGCTCAGTGGTTTGAGGATCTAGCTTTTCTGTGAGCTGTGGTGTTGGTCACAGACACGGCTCAGATACCGCATTGCTGTGGCTGTGGCATAGGCTGGCGGCTACAGCTCTGATTCGACCCCTAGCCAGGAACCTCCATATGCCGGGGGTGCAGCCCTAGAAAAGACAAAAAAAAAAAAAAAGTACTCTTCAAAAGTCAAGAAAAGACTGAGAAACAGTCACAAATTTGGAGGAGACTAAGGAGAAATGATATCTAATGTAATGTGGGAGCCTGTGTTGGATCATGGAAGAGAAAGAAAGGACCGTAGTGGGAAAGCTGATGATATTTGAATAAGGTCTCTAATTAATAATATTGTGTCAATGTTAATTTTTCTCATATTATGTTTAATATTAAGGATAGCTTGGTAAGGGTGTAAAGGGCTCTACTGTTTTTGCAACTTTCCTGAAAATTATTTCAGAGGTAAAAAAGAAAAACAAGGTAAACATTGAGTTCAAGAGGTTAGTAGAAATATGGAGTCCCCATTGTGGCTCATCTGGTTAAGAACCCAACTAGTCCCATGAGAATGTGGATTCGATCCCTGGCCTTGCTCTGTGGGTTAAGGATCTGGGCATTGCTGCAAGCTGCAGTGTAGCTTGCAGATGAGGCTTGAATCCATTGTTTCGGTGGCTGTAGTGAATGCTGGCAGCTACAGCTCCAATTTGACACCTAGTCTGGAAACTTCAGGTGCAACTGCAAAAAGGGAAAAAAAAAAGTTAGTAAAAATAGAACAATTGAGCACACTCAAATGAAAAAGAAGAAAAGAAATAAAAACGTTTTTTTAAATGAAACAAGGAATTCCTGTTGTGGAGCAGTGGGTTAAGGATCTGGCCTTGCCACAGCAGTGGTGTAGGTCACAGCTGTGAGTTGGATTTGATCCCTGTCCTGGGAACTTTCACATGCCATGATGCAGCAAAAAAGGAAAAAGAAAAAAAAAAAAGTTAAAAGTTAAGATATTTACTCTTTGGAATTATTAAGGCAATTTCCTGACAAGAGTGAAAAGGAAAAAGAGAAATGTAAATATATGAAATTCAGAATAAGATTGACAAGTACACTCATGGTATTTCTTTTGGTGGTGTCATTCCTCTCTGTTGCTGTGATTAAAAAGCAAATATGTTTTGGAATAAGAAATGAGGGTGGTGGAGTTCCCGTCGTGGCGCAGTGGTTAACGAATCCGACTAGGAACCATGAGGTTGCGGGTTCGGTCCCTGGCCTTGCTCAGTGGGTTAACGATCCGGCGTTGCCATGAGCTGTGGTGTAGGTTGCAGACGCGGCTTGGATCCTGAGTTGCTGTGGCTCTGGCGTAGGCCGGCGGCTACAGCTCCGATTCGACCCCTAGCCTGGGAACCTCCATATGCCGCAGAAGCAGCCCAAAGAAATAGCAAAAAAAAAGACAAAAAAAAAAAAAAAAAGAAAAGAAAAGAAATGAGGGTGGTAGTATCTAATCTGATTCTAAGATTTGAGAAATTTTTACAGTGCCCAACAGGTACTAAGTTTTTTTAGTCTAACTATTTGATAAACAGAATGGTCTAACCATTTGGTCTGGTGGTGCCCTGGAAAAAAACTGTTGAGACAACAAAGATGCCATGAACCAAGAAAGTTTGACAGCCTCTGAAATATGAAAATTGTGAACAAGTAATTGCTTTACAAAAATTAAAAAGATGGTTGAAATAAATTTGTAGAAAAATGATAGGCAGCTTGAATGCAGTATGAAAACATTGGAATGGTAGTCAAAGATCTTTCCTCCCAAAAATCCCATACCTGGATGACTGTGTATAAGTGAGTTCTACCAGATTTTAGTGGAACAATTCCTTAAAACAGTAACTACAGAAAGTGAGGAAACAGTGAAAACTGTAACTATGAAGCTACTATAAGGTTGATTTCAAACTCTGATAAATTTAAGAGGCGGTATTATAAAGCCATTTCCCTTGTTAACATAGATGAAAGAGTCCTAAATAAAATATTAGCTATCTGAATCCAAGAATATGCTAAGAGAATAATGCATCATGATCAAATGGAAATTAGTTCAGGAATCCAAAGATCATCTTTAAAACATTTATTAATGTAATTCACCATTTTAAATAGTTGAGAGAAAAAAAATATGTTTTTCTAGAAAAGCATTTTATAAATCTCAATAATTGTTGCTGATTTAATTCTTAGCAAACAATATATAAGGGAACTTTTTGAGGATTTGTGTATTGGATTTTTTTTTAAGTTTTTTATTACGGACATTTTCAAACATAGTAAAGATAGAGTGAATGATGCAATAGACCTGACAGGTACTCATTGCTCAGCTTTAGCAATTGCTAACATGTGACAACTTTTTGTAATCTATGCACACACACACACACACATATTCTTTCCTGCCCTGCCGGATTATTTTGCAGCAAATTCCAGACAGCATACTTTTTAAAATCAATATGTACTACAACCATTAATATCCTAAAATAATTGACACTGATTTCTTAATGTTATCTAATACCTAGCAGAGTTGAAATTGTCCCAGTTGATTCACAAACGTGGATTCAGAGTTCACACATTGTTTTTGGCTGTTGTTACTCATTCTTTCTTTTACTCTGTAATAATTCCTTTACCTCTTTCTTTTTTCCATTTTATGTTACTAAGAAACCAGGCCATTTGTCCTATGGAATTTTCCACATTCTGGATTTGGCTGATTGTGTCCTCATAGTGTTGCCTAACATGTTTCTTTTTTCCCTGTATTTCCTCTAAGTGGGTAGTTGGGCTTGATTAAAATCTGTTATGGAGGGGGTAGATAATAATTTCATAATTATTATCATAATTATTCATAATTATTGACTTTTAACTTAATTCTTCTTTTTTTTTTTTTTTTTTTTTTTGTCTTTTTGCTGTATCTTGGGCCGCTCCCGCGGCATATGGAGGTTCCCAGGCTAGGGGTCCAATCGGAGCTATAGCCACCGGCCTATGCCAGAGCCACAGCAACTCGGGATCCGAGCCGCGTCTGCAACCTACACCACAGCTCACGGCAACGCCGGATCGTTAACCCACTGAGCAAGGCCAGGGACCGAACCCGCAACCCCATGGTTCCTAGTTGGATTCGTTAACCACTGCGCCACGACGGGAACTCCTAACTTAATTCTTAATATCAGGAGGCAGATGATTGCTTTTGTTTTGTTAAGTTTGATTGGTAGATTTAGGTACCTGGCAGATGCAACTATTGTAAAGGTCTCCATTAACTTTTTTTTTTTTTTTTTTGGCTGCGCCCACAGCATGTGGAAGTTCCCAGGCCAGGTTTCAGGCCCACCTCACAGCAATGACTCAAGCCATAGCAGTGACGAAACCAGATTCTTAACCCACTATGCCATAGGGAACCTCCTTCATTAGCCTTTTTACCTGATGTTTTAGCAGTCACTGATGCTTGCTGTCTGAATCATTATTTCATTAGAGGTTAGCAGAATGGTGCTATTATAACTTATCATCTCTTATTAGCTAGTCTTCTATAAAAGAAACACAGTGCCTCATCAATCCTTTCATTACCTTGAGGCACAGTTTATACAGGAAAGGCAAGGTAAATGCTTGGTTCTTTTTAGAAGAGCACTTGCTTAATAAACTTACAGTGAATGTAGTACTTAATGGAGAACCTTTAGATATGTTTACTTTAATATCTAAAGCAAGTCAAGGATGCCTGCTATTACTGTTGCTATTTAACATATTATTAGAGGTCCTTATCAGCAGTATAAGGGGGAAAAAAAGAAATAAAAGGTATAACTATTGTAAGAAAAAAGACAAAGTGGTCATTATGTGCAGACTGTATACTCATTTACTTTGGGGGGGAAGAAACAGAATCAGCAAACCACTAGAACTGCCCTTAGTTTACCAAGGGTATTATAAATCTATTTTCATCATTCTTAACCAACTAGAAAATGAGACTTTTAAAAAATATATGTATCATTAAAAAAAAAAAAAAACCTACACAGCGAGTTCCCATCGTGGCTCAGTGGTTAACAAATCTGACTAGGAACCATGAGGTTGTGGGTTCGGTCCCTGGCCTTGCTCAGTGGGTTAAGGATCCGCCATTGCTGTGAGCTGTGGAGTAGGGTGCAGACGCGGCTTGGATCCCGAGTTGCTGTGGCTGTGGTGTCGGCCAGCAGCTACAGCTCCGATTAGACCCCTAGCCTGGGAACCCCCATATGCTGCGGGAGTGGCCCTAGAAAAAGGCAAAAAGACAAAGAAAAAAAAAAAAAAAAAAAAACCTACACAGTACCTAGATATTAGTCTAATCAAGAATATATAGGACTCATATTAAGAAAACATTAAAACTTCAGGAAAAGATACAAGAAATAATCATGGACATGATAAGTTACTCTTACAAGGATGTTATTACTACTGAAGTTTTTTAATAAATTCTACATAATCTCTGTCAAAATTTTAACTGAGTATTTTTAGGTATTCTAAAACTTACCATGTAGAAGAATAAATAAGAATTCATGAATAGCTAAATCAACCTTTAAAAAAGGAGTATAAAGGAGTTCCCGTCGTGGCGCAGCGGTTAACGAATCTGACTAGGAACCATGAGGTTGCGGGTTCGGTCCCTGGCCTTGCTCAGTGGGTTAACGATCCGGCGTTGCCATGAGCTGTGGTGTAGGTTGCAGACGCGGCTCGGATCCCGCGTTGCTGTGGCTCTGGCGTAGGCCGGTGGCTACAGCTCCGATTGGACCCCTAGCCTGGGAACCTCCATATGCCGCAGGAGCGGCCCAAGAAATAGCAACAACAACAACAACAAAAGACAAAAAAAAAAAAAAGGAGTATAAGGAGTACCTGTCGTGGCTGAGCGGAAGCAAATCTGACTAGCATCTGTGAGGATGCGGGTTTGATCCCTGGCCTCATTCACTGGGTTAAGGATCCAGTGTTGCCGTGAGCTGTGGTGTAGGTAGCAGATGCAGCTCGGATCCCAAGTTGCTGTGGCTGTGGCATAGGCTGGCAGCTGCAGCTCTGATTTGACCCCTAGCCTGGGAACCTCTATATGCTGTACTCGGACCTGAAATAAATAAGTAAAGAGAATAAAGGGAACTTACCCTACTAGATACTAATACATACTATAAAAAGCCATAGTTATACATAATGTGGTATAGTATAAGAAGAAACAAGTAGATCACTCCAACGTATTAGAGAACTAAGGTAGAGGAGTTCCTGTCCTGGCTCAGTGGTAAACAAACTGACTAGTATTGGTGAGTCATGGGTTCCATCACTGGCTTTGCCTAGTGGGTTAAGGATCTGGTGTTGCCATGAGCTGCAGCTCCAATTTGACCCCTAGCCTGGGAGCTTCCATGTGCCGCAGGCACGACCCTAAAAAGACAAAAAAAGTAATGTAAAATAAAATAGCTTAGGTGTAGACTCAAGGATATATAGGAACTTAATATGTTATCAAGGTGATACCACAATTAAAAGGTAAAAGTTAGATTGCTTAGTAGATGATTTTTAGAAAAAGAAAGCATTTCATTATATATGGAGAAATAAAACCATTATCTATTCTACATCGTATACAGAGGTAGATTCCAGATGGATTAAGCACCTAAATGTGGAAGATTCAATAGGAAATAATTTTCTTTAAAAATGTATATATATTTATGACCTAGGATTGGGGAAAGAACTTCTGAAACCTTAAAGCACAAATTAGAGAGTTCTATTTAACAGAGGACCCCATGGGCAAAACTATTACACAAGTGACAAATGGGAGTAAATATTTGCATTGTTTAAATTGCCAAGTGACCAGTAACAACTAAACTAGATTATAGAGGGAACTCTTGCAAATAAACAATCCAAAGCTATCCCAGCAGAAAAATGGGCAAAGAATATAAACATGCAATTTATAGAAAAGGAAACCCTCAAAGCAATAAGCATGTGAAGAGTTGCTCAAACATAGTAGCATTCAGATATCATTTTGTATATGTTAAGCCGGCACATATTAGAAAACTAGATAAAAACCAAATGCTGATGAAATGCAGGGCTATAAAAACCCTCACACGCCGCTGGGGGACATGCAGCCATTTTGGACAGTAGCATGGCACTCAGAATAAGAACTTTACATGTATATGACCCAGCAGGTCTGCTTTTGCATTTATATGCCAAAGAAAGTCTCAGATCCATAAGAGAACATTTACTGGGATGCTCACTGCAGCATTATTTGTGGTAGAAACGCATTGGAGCTAATCCCAAGTGTCCAGTGCAGGGATAGTAGAGAAAATGTTTTGCATACATGTCGCGCATATAATATAATGATTAGAAGCAGCAAATCAGATGTACACATACAAAATGAATGGTTATGTTACAGAATTGAAAAAGAACAGAATGAAATATAACAATGCGATATGCACACATCAAAAATACACGCACTCGGAGTTCCTGTTGTGGCACAGCCGAAATGAATCCGACTAGGACCCATGGAGGTTGCGGGTTGGATCCCTGGCCGCACTCAGTGGGTTAAGGATCTGGCATTGCCATGAGCTGTGGTGTAGGTCAGACTCGGCTTGGATCTGGTGTTGCTGTGGCTGTGGTATAGGCCAGCAGCTACCACTCCAATTTGACCCCTAGCCTGGGAACCTCCATATGCCATGGGTGTGGACCTAAAAAGCAAAAAAAAAAAAAAAAAAAAAAAAAACCACTCAATAAACAATAAATTTATTATATATAGCACAGGAAATTGTATTCAATATCTGTAATAACCTGTGGTATTATAGAATCTGAAAAAATGTATATGTATATCCAGATCACTTTGCTGTGCACCTGGAACTAACACAATATGATAAATCAACTCTCTTCCAATTTTTTAAAAAGAATTAAAAAGACACACTCAAAAACATTTTGCAAAAAATAAGGAAAAAAAAGTAGAAACAGTGTAAATGTCCATCAGCTGATTGAATAAACAAAATCTGGATTAAAAAAAACCATTTTGCAAGAACATGTACAAACAAAAGGTCACACAATAAGCACAGTAGAAGTGGTTGCCTGTGGGGATACAGAAACAAGGATAAGGGGAAATTTAAAGATTTTCATGACTCCTCATTTCATTTCATAGAATTATAGAGGTTCTCTTATTTAAGATATGATCTGTAAATGTATCTAAGTGTCAGTATGATGAAAGCAAATGAAGTGACTGAGGGCATCACTATCAACCCATTCACTCTATGGAGCTTTTACTCTCTCATCAGGATGTCTTATGAACCCTATGTGTTGTGTGACCATCAGATATACAGCCAAGTGTCAAGACTCATGTCAGCCTGTATATTGACCACTTAGTATATTTAATTTCCCTTTTAAATTAGTTAATATGTTAATAGAAACAGAAATTCTAATTTTTTTTTTCATCTTAGGCATCTCACCTTTCTGGGGAGTGTATACATACATACCACTTTGAAGACCCTTGATCTGAAATACCTGTATGGAGGAAGTTATTTGAAATCTCAAGATACAGCTTAAGAATTTATAATATTCAAAATCTGTATACATTTTTGTGTTTTAATATAAAATGTGCTTTCCCCAAATCTTTAAGGAAAATCATCATTCTAGTAATATGTGCCTTCTAAGACTCCCAGAATGAAGCTGACTTCACTGATCAAAGATCTGAGAGATCTTTGGAATAATAATTTCTTTCTTCCAACACCAAGGCACTTCACTGTTCTGGCTCTTCTAGGATGGATTCCAATTTGAAATATTATGTTGTAAAATAGGAGTTCCCTTGTGGTGCAGTGGGTTAAGGATTCCAGCGTTGTCACTGCAGTGGCTTAGGTCACTGCTGTGGTTGGTGTGGGTTCAATCCCTGGCCCAGGAATTTCTGCATGCCATGGGCACAACCCCGTCAAAAAAATATATTATGTTGTAAAATATACAGTTATTTTATGACACTCTGATTTTTTTTCTTTAACTTTACAGAGACTGTGCAGTTGATCCAACTTGTGTTTTATGCATGGAGTGCTTTTTGGGAAGTATTCACAGAGACCATCGATATAGGGTTAGTAATATCCAAATAATAACTACAACTAGTATTGAATTTTATACTAGATATACCTTTCCTTCCTTTTTAAAAATTTCAATATTTAACACAGAAACAGTGATTTAAGAAATGTGTTATTTAAATGCCGTTAAACATATGATGGCAGTGTAGAGATGAATTATGAACCCAGATTTCATGGAACACATGGTCTAAGAAAAGTAGTACAGATAGCAGCTCTTCCAGTATTGGTTTTCAACTAGTTTGTTTTGCTATCTTTTTAATGTTTATTGTCTTCGTAATTCTAGGTGTATGAAGCAGGTTATCAAAAATTAGAGGATAAAGGTGAGAGTTAAAAATAGGAGAGGGAGGTTCTGAAGGGAGGATGAGTGAGAAAAATAAGGAAAGTGATATGATTATACCTTTAAGAAATATTCTGGAGTTCTCATTGTGGCTCAGAGGGTTAAGAACCCAACTAATATCCCTGAGGATGCAGGTTCAATCCCTGGCCTTGCTCAGTGGGTTAAGGCTCTGGTGTTGCTACAAGCTGCAGCAGCTCTGATTTGATCCCTAGCCTGGAAACTTCCATATGCCACAGGTGATGTCCTTAAAAAAAAGGAAAAAAATTATATATTTTGGTCATATTCTACAGAAGATTTGCCATTTCTTATTAAAGAGGCATCTGCTAATAATATAGAGGGCCAACTCCAAAACATAATACTAACCAATTTTATTATTATTTTTAACTGCTACAATGCAATCAGTACTTTTCCCAAAATTAAGTATGCTTACTTTTAATTTAAGAATACCGGAGTTCCCATCGTGGCGCAGTGGTTAACGAATCCGACTGGGAACCATGAGGTTGCGGGTTCGGTCCCTGCCCTTGCTCAGTGGGTTAACGATCCGGCGTTGCCGTGAGCTGTGGTGTAGGTTGCAGACGCGGCTCGGATCCCGCGTTGCTGTGGCTCTGGCGTAGGCCGGTGGCTACAGCTCCGATTCAACCCCTAGCCTGGGAACCTCCATATGCCGCGGGAGCGGCCCAAGAAATAGCAACAACAACAACAACAACAAAAGACAAAAGACAAAAAGACAAAAAAAAAAAAAAAAAAAAAAAAGAATACAGAATGCAAAGGTAGATTATTGCTAAGCCTGTCCTGGTTCCTCTACTAGAAATTGAAGACAAAACCATATATGTTCAAAAGTTTAGGGAACTGTTAGTAGCTGGAACGTTACTTTGGGCAGAATGTAAGGGGCTCTTTCTAAAATTCCCCTCTCATAGCCATTCTTAAACTCCCTCACAGTACAGAGCAGAATTTCATGTCTACAAATGATTAAATAATGGGTTTTGTCTGGCCAAATTCCTTGAATCATTAAATCTTATGGAAGCATGAATAATTCTTGAACCCTGCAGAGGGTAAAAGATTATGTGACCAGACAATCCATATTTTCTATTTCCAGAGCTTCCTTTCTTTTTAAAGTATGCTATTTAGGAGTTCCCATTGTGCCTCAGTGGAAACTAATCTAACTAGCATCCACGAGGACGCAGGTTCGATTCCTGGCCTTGCTCAGTGGGTTAAGGATGCAGTGTTGCCAGTGAGCTGTGGTGTAGATCGCAGACACGGCTCGGATCCCGAATTGCTGTGGCTGTGGTATAGGCCAGCGGCCGTAGCTCCAGTTCAACCCCTAGCCTGGGAACCTCCGTGTGCTGTGGGTGCAGCTCTAAAAAGACAAAAAATTAAAAAGAACACTATTTAGAGAGTTTTAGAAAAGAAAAATAAATATTTTTATAGTGTTCGGTGGTCACTTTTTTAATGCAGATGCAACACTCTTACTAGACTCTTGTGGAAAGCAGCAGCTGTAGGAATCTTCCTAACTCTTGAATCTGATGTATTACGTTATAGCGCTATAACCTGGTAGCATAGACCAACATTATAGCAGTTTAGCCAAAACTTAGCAAGAAAACGCTCATAATTTTCCTTATTAAGGAAGTCATGTAAGTGGACATATTTTACCTCTTTAAAATAGCTGTAGCTTACTAGACACTACAAAGTATTTTATTTTCAAATCACTTAAATTAGCCTCTAGGCTTATTTAAAATAAGCTTTAAAACATTGAGAAGTTTGGCATTTTATTTAATTTTATCCCTCCAAAGAAATTAAACACTTTAGCAATGTTATTTCCTTAGAACTTGATATTCTTATTTGTAATCTGGTAGCCCTCATAAATACATATTGACAAGATACTTTACAATTTTTTTTCAAGATGACAACATCAGGAGGTGGAGGTTTCTGTGACTGTGGTGATACTGAAGCTTGGAAAGAGGGTCCTTACTGTCAAAAACATGAACTTAACACCTCTGAAATTGAGGAAGAAGAGGTAAAAACATTTTCACAAAGTTGTTTTTAAGGAAATACTGTTTTAACCACAAGTTTGAATTATTTTCAGACTTCGAAATTAGGTTATAATATAGAAGTGAATAAGTAAAAGTAGTCCTGTCACTATTAACAGTGATCAGGTATGCTTTGAAGGTTTTTTACATTTTACGAATGCCATACCATTGAAATTCTAGAAGTTTAATTTGGACTGTTTCATTTGTTTGTTTGTTTGTTTGTTTTTAAGCATATATGGTTTCTTTTTTAAGTTCTCTGTTATTAAAGGGATTATTTTTTCTGTGTATGTAGACCAGTTAACTTCGTTGGTGTTTGTGTTGTGACTAAGACTTTGTAGGTCAGATACTCAGCAGCCAATCCTAGTCATCATCTCCTGATCATTCAGTGTCAGTGGATATGTGATGGGACCAGGCATAGGGATGATAGCTCAGTACAAATTATACTCATTTCAGCTGTAAATATGTGTTTTCTGAAATTGCTGATACTTCATTATTTTTCTCTAAATATTTGTTGTAGACTCTCACTAAGTAAATTCTGGAAACTCTGCTGTTTGTAATAATGTTTAAGATCCTTATTTAAGATTTTAATTTTAAATGGCAGAGAGGTGCATACATTCAGAGTACTTCTGCATTGTTAGTAAGCAGATCTGATATAGATTTGGAGCAAGTGGACATTAATAGTCCTTCCTGGTGCACATATCTTCCAGGTCTCAAATACTTTAATAGAATGACCAAAAAATTCATGGGGTAGGACAGCGTCTTTTTGGCTATGTTCCACTGTATTTTGGACAGATGAAAATGTGTGCAGAGTGATTCAGTGCTATAGAAAACAAAGTATTTGTTTCTGTTTCAATTTGCTTTATGCAAGTGTTCTAGGATTTGCTACACAGAGAAGCCAGTTGCTCAGGGTTTGAGACTTTTCCACTTCAATTAAAGCAGCCCCTTTTTTTTTCACTTTTTTCTTTTTTGGCTGCCCTGTGGCATATGGAGTTCCTGGGCCAGGGATCAGATCTGAGCCACAGTCACATCCCAAGTTGCAGCGGTGGCAACACCAGATCCTTAACCCTCTGTGCTAGGCTGGGGATTGAACCTCCATCCCAATGCTCCCAAGACGCTGAAGATCCCATTGTGCCACAGCAGGAACTCCGAAGCAGCTCCATTTTTATCCCTTTCATATTGTATTGGCATTCCGCAAATAAAAATATAAACAAGACACAGATGTATTTGGAGAAAATGGTTTTGCTTTTTTAACAAATTTGAAAACTTGTATAAAACTTTAGGACTATGAGAAAGAATATCTGCAAATTGTATCTGGTAAGTTTCTGATATCCAGAATATATATTTTACAACTCAACAACAGAAAGGCAGTACAATTAAAGATGAGCAAAGGACTTGAATAGGTTTTTCTCCAAATAAGATATAATACAAGTGACCAACAAATATGCTCAGGATTATTCATCATTAGGGAAATGTAAGTCAAAACCCAAGTGAAATACCACTTCACACCCACTAAGAGAGCTATAATCAAAAAAGTGGCAAATAGGTATTTGTGAGGATGTAGAGAAATTGTAACTCTGCACAGTGCTAGTGGGAATGCACAATGATTCAACATTGTGGAAAAGAGTTTGGCTGGTCCTCAAATGTTAAACATTGCCATATAAGCCTATAATTTCATTTCTAGGTATATACCCAAAATAATTGAAAACAAGTATTCAAATAAGTACATCCGCACACGTTAGTAGCATTATTCACAGTAGCCAAAAAGTGGAAACAGCTGAAATGTCTATCAGTGTATGAATGGATAAACAAATTGTGGTATATACATTATAGTGTAGTATTACTCAGCCATAAAAAGGAATGAAGTACTAATACATACTGCAACATGAATGAACATCATGCTCAGTGAAAGAAGGAGACACAAAATTCACATATTATGCAATTCCATTTATATGAAATATCCAGAATAGATGAATCTGTAGAGACAGAACACAGACTGGTGGTTGCCAGGGGGTAGGAAAGGGAAGAATGGAGAAAACTGCTTAATGGATAAGAGGTTTTACTTTGAAGTGACAGAAGTGTTTTGGAACTAAATAGAGGTGGTTGTGGCTCGACTTTATGCACATACGCAATACCATCAGATTGTTCTCTTTAAAATGGTTAATTTTATGTTCTATGAATTTCACCCCAGTAAATTATTTAAAGAGAAAAACTAGGACTTCTCATCTTTTTATCCTTGTTTTAGAATAGGCTTAAAATAGTTTTCTAAGAAAAATTACGAATCTGCCTGCAGTTAGTCTGTTGCCTTCAGCTTTATACATTAGTGGGGTAGAGATCACATAGTGAAGACTGTGATTAGAATTTTAAGAAGATGCCAGCATGATTACTTGCCTAGATGAAATTATATCATCCTGCCTAGAGAATATATACTCCAGCAATTTGACAGAGAATAAAACCTTCAGATTCTGCCATTTAGTTTTTCTTTTAAGAATTCAGTTAAGAGAAATGAAATCTTCAAGAAAAGACTGTAGAATATTAAAAAGGTAGCATTATGTTTAGCATACCTGGTTCCCACTCTCTAAATTCATACAGTATGTAGGTTTTCTGTATCTTGCGATAGAAATGGAAGAAAGCTATATAATATTTGGAAGCACTTTTTTAGTCCTCAAGTTGTTTTCATTGAATGTAATTTTTTGTTATATATTCAGCTTATATCTTAAGAAAAAGTTGGAAAAAATTGATAATATACTTCTGTTGGGATAATGTTTAGAAGTTCCACAGTTCTCCGCTTTTGCCATTTGGGGTGGGACATTTCTTCATTGTATAAAACAGGGATCAGCAAACTATCGGCCCCATGGGCTGACTGATCTGCAACCTGTTACCGGCACCACCATAAGCCAAGAATGGCTTTTTGTGTTTTTAAATAGTTGAAAAAAAATCAATAAGGTAGTATTTGTGGCATGTGAAGAGTCAAATTTCATTGTCTGTAAGTAAATTGCATTGTAACACAGCCACTCTTAATTGTTTATATATTGTCTGTAGCTGTCTTTCCATTATAGCAGCAAAATTGAGTAGCTGTGACAGAGACCCAATAGCCTGCAAAAAATAAAATATTTACTCTCTGACTCTTTACAGAAAAACTTTACTGACCCCAGGTATATACTGTCAGAAGCATTATGTTTATTCTACCTAATTCCCACTCATTAAATGGCAGTAACATCTTCCATCACTGTGACAACAGTAAATCCCCAACTAGTTTTCCAAATGGGCCCTTGAGCATGGGAGGTAATTAGGGAGGCTGGAGAAAAGGTACCTCCCCTAGTTGAGAAATGCCACATACTGTGTAGTATCTCCTTTGTTGATCTTCATAAAAGCTTTAAAAACTTACTCTTAGGTTTCTGCCTTAGGAAATGTTATGCGTCTCTTGGTGTGAATCTGATAACTGATTGTTTTTCCTTTTGTTGGGGTATCTGGAAAACAGCTTGTCTATAGCAGATGTATGGAAATTTATATATCCGCATTTATAAATAGATGCTATCTTCACTTTACTTTCATTTTACCAGCTTTTTACATTTTTAAAAAATTTTATGGCTTGGAGTTCCCATCATGGCACAGTGGTTAACAAATCCGACTGGGAACCATGAGGTTGCGGGTTCAATCCCTGGCCTTGCTCAGTGGATTAAGGATCTGGTGTTGGCGTGAGTTGTTGTGCAGGTTGCAGATGCGGCTCAAATCCCGCGTTGCTGTGGCTCTGGCGTAGGCCGGTGGCTACAGCTCTGATTAGACCCCAAGCCTGGGAACCTCCATATGCCGCGAGAGCAGCCCAAGAAATGCCAAAAAGACAAAAAAAAAAAATTTGTGGCTGCGTACATGGCATATGGAAGTTCCCAAGCCAGAGACTGAACCCAAGCCACAGCTGCAGCAATACCAGATCCTCTAACCCACTGTACCACACTGGGGATCAAAGCCACGCTTCCACAGTAACCCAATCTACTGCAGTTGCATTCTTTAACCACTGTACCATAGCAGGAACTTCCTGTACATCCTTTTTTTTTTTTTTTTTTTTTTTTCCTGCTTTTTAGGGCCACACCTGCTGCATATGGAAGTTCCAAAGCTAGGGGTCAAATTGGAGCTGCAGCTGCTAACTACAGTCACAGCAACACAGTATCTGAGCCGCATCTGCGACCTACACCACAGTTCATTGCAACACCAGATCCTTAAGCCAATGAGCAAGGCCAGGGATTGAACCCACGTCCTCATGGATCCTAGTTGGGTTTGTTACCACTGAGCCACAGCTGGAACTCCCCTGTATATCTATTTTGTAATACAGTTTTATTACACTGAACATATTCTTAGGTTGCTATAAAGCCTTTTTGGGATGAAATTTAATTCAAAAACAATAACTGAACACCTCTGAAAAATTTTTTATTTGAAATTTTCACTTATCAATGCTGCTCACATCCCATTTGAATGTAGATCAGTGGTCGTTAATAGCTAAATATCATGCTAAGTACTATACTTGGTTTACCTCATTTAATTCTCAGAACAGCCCTGTAAGGCAAATACTGCTGTTACTAATACTTTACAGCTGTGGAAGCTTGAGTCTTAAATTTGCCTAAAATGTCTCACACAGTAAGTGCCAGAGCTGGGCTTTAAACCTAGGTAGTATAGACAACTCTGACAGTATATTATACAGGTTTCTAAAAACATTTTTTTAGCGTGGAGTTTTTTAAAAAATAAATTTCTAAGAAATCCCAATAATAAAAGATGTAAGTGGTTTTATTAATGAATTTACTTTTTATAAGTAAGAATGTATATTATTTACTTGTTAGAAAGTCAGTTCATGACTGTTTGGACTCTAGTTGATTTCTAGTTTTATTTGGACAGTATAGTGAAAACCCTCATTCATACTTTATTTACATATGACAACAGTTAAACACTTTATTATGATACATGTTTACATTTTAAAAATTCAAACATTATAGAGTACATCACATAAAAGATTTAAGTTTTTAATAATTCCTACAGTCCTCTAAGATAATCTAGGTAACCTTTTTAACAGCTTGAAAAGTTTGAAGCAAGAGTAAATGAAAGTTGACTCAATGGCAAAGGCTTACTTTCTCTAACATAAATGTCATCAAAAAAACAATTAAAAATTGTAATAGGTAAAAAAAAAAATTGTAATAGGTAACATAGGATAAGATGGTCGTTTATTTACTCATTCCAACTGACTTATGCCATGATAAGAGCACTCTGAGCATTTAATTTACCATTGTCCCTATGAGTAGACTTGTACAGCCTGCTATCTCTTCACTGCAGAAATAAAATGTTTCTCAATCAGTGACCATTTTCAAGAAGTTAACATGTATGTACAAAGATGGCAAAAGACTGTGTATTCCCAGGGCTGTCCCAAATTGGATTAATGTAGCAGCAAAATTACCAACTGTTGGTCCCCAATATGTAATAGGACATATTTTAGAGTATATTTTGTATTACCATTTAAAAAATACAGATAGTCATATATTTTGAAACTGATGTGTGTTTCAAATAGACAACATCTGTAACAGGCCCTGCAACTTTGTAGAACAGAGTTCAGGCACTGCTGCCTTGGATTCTCAAAAATTGGTTGTTCCTGGAGTTCCCATCATGGCACAGTGGTTAACAAATCTGACTAGAAACCATGAGGTTGCAGATTCGGTCCCTGGCCTTGCTCAGTGGGTTGAGGATCCAGCATTGCCATGAGCTGTGGTGTAGGTCTCAGATGTGGCTCAGATCCCACGTTGCTGTGGTTGTGGCATAAGCCGGTGGCTACAGTTCCACTTAGACCCCTAGCCTGGAAACCTCCATATGCCATGGGAGTGGCCCTAGAAAAGGCAAAAAGACAAAAAAAAAAAAAAAAAAATGGTTGTTTCTGTCCCAGGGCAATTTAATTGTTATAAATCCTGTTTATCATAATTCTTCAGTCCTCTAAATGTCTTGTACTATGGGACATAATTGTAGGAAGTTGTGTGACTGTAAAGTGAGATAACATCACCAAGAAAACTGTGAGTTTTGGTTCTCCTTTCTGTTTTAGAACAGTGTGAGGTTTGACTGTGATTAATAGCTATTCTTTTATGAATCCTGAGAAGGTACCAGTTCCAGTACCTTCTTTGTAACAGGTGGTTTTCCCATGTTAACTTCTAAAGTCTCCACAAGAAATAGGAGCAAATCTAGCAGGACAAAGAAAAAAATTTTGATGGATCATACAAAGCAGTTTATTGAAAAAAAGTTGTAAGTACAAAGCCCCATAAGACTTTGAAAAATGTTTGTCTTACTTTACTTTTTCTCACATTCTTTAAGCCCTAAACCTGTCTCCTTTAGGAATCTTTGTCCTTGTCCCTTCATTCTTGTTTTTATTCTCTTCCTCCATTTGTTTTGTATCAGTTCCACTAAGCTGATCCTTGATGAGAATGTATAGAAATGCTCTGTATCCTTATGTATATTTGAATGAATGTGCTGGTTCCCATTCCATGATGTTAGAATATGTGGATTTTCTTACTGAGAGGTGGATATAACACTATTTAGCAATTAAGCTAAATAACATTTAAATATAAGATAAAGCTTTAAGATCAAAAATTGTAGAAAACATTTTGCTAACCTTGAAGATACTATGATAACCTCAGTGTGTGTTGGTAATACTTTTTTACATTAACCTTGAAATATATTGACTTATTCACTGTTAAGTCTGATGCAAAGTTCCCTGTTGTGTGCATACACGACTTGTCTCACTGAGAGAAAACGAGTGATTCTTAACAACATTGTGGAGCAGTTTTCTGTTCTTGTTGATGTTTGTCTTTAGAATCCTCAAAAATCAGGCTCTCTTTTATACCTATAAAACTAAATATTGCTTAGATGACATTCCTTAGATAACATTCCTTTGTTTATTCTGGAAATCTTGGATTAGAGGAATATGAAGCTGTAAACATAGTTTAATGTTAGGTTTGTTTTTGTTGTTGTTTTTGTTTCTTTTTTTTAGGGCCACGTGTGCGGCATTTGGAAGTTCCTGGCTAGGGGTTCAATCTGAGCTGCAGCTGCCGACCTACACCACAGCCACAGCAACACAGGATCCGAGCAGTGTCTGCGACCTATACCACAGCTCATGGCAATGCTGGATTCTTAACCCACTGTGCGGGGCCAGGTATCGAAACAAACCCTTGTCCTCATGGATACTAGTCAAGTTTGTTACTGCCAAGCCACAATGGAAACTCCCACTCAGCTTTTTACAGTAATATTTTGAGGACTGGAGGCAAAATTGGAAAAAGGAGAATTGATGTGCATTTAACGTGGTTACATGTTTTTTCTGTTCTTTCAGGATCCTCTTGTGCATTTATCAGAAGATGTGATAGCCAGAACTTACAACATTTTTGCTATTATGTTTCGGTATGCAGTAGAGATATTAACCTGGGAAAAAGAAAGTGAATTGCCACCAGATTTGGAGATGGTGTAAGTATAACCCATTTATTCTTTGTATTTGCTCACACTTAGTTTTAATCATTTTGATTATAATTCCTCAAATTAACTTTAATACAGCTAGGTTTGAACATAATAATTATTTAAAATTATTAGTTTTCAGCAAAACAGCAACTTTGATTTTATATTCTTTAAATATGTGTGAGCCATCTAATTGGTAAAAGTTTTCTACCTCTTGGTTGCTTTAGTTGATTTATAGCCAGATTTAAGACACATCAAGGTTCTATCACTGGTTTCAAGCGCAGGTGTTTTTCTCTTCTTTGTGTGATAAGACTATTAACTCTAATTCGTCTTATATTTCATCTATCAGTTTTGTTTTTGTTCTTGTCTTTTTGCTATTTCTTGGGCCGCTTCCCCAGCGTATGGGGGTTCCCAGGCTAGGGGTCCAATCGGAACAGTAGCCACCGGCCTACACCAGAGCCACAGCAACACAGGATCCGAGCCATGTCTGCTACCTATACCACAGCTCACAGCAACGCTGGATCCTTAACCCGCTGAGCAAGGCCAGGGATCGAACCCGCAACCTCATGGTTCTTCGTTGGATTCGTTAACCACTGAGCCACGACGGGAACTCCATCATCTATCAGTTTTGATAAGGAATGAGCTCTTTGATCAAAGTGAATTTTCTGGTTTGACTAAATGCCACAAATTCAATTTTAACCATTTTGATTCTAAGTTTTTATAAAATTTATTCTATACTCTGTGCTTCTCTTAGTGTACATCTAACATTTTTACCATTTGTGCTTAAATTATTGAAGTGATGGCAAGTTTGTGACTGCAGAGCTGGGTTCTACCATGGCTGTATTAAGGTTAAGGCCTTGCCTTTCTGCATGAATGTGCTTGCCTCAGGCAACCTTCTCTTAATTCTGACGAAGCTTGTTGGAATTGTTTTCATAGGGAAAGTTGAATACAAGTTTGGGCAGAGGACATTAGTGGTCCTGAATGTCCTAAAGGACATTTTTTGCTTTTTCAACAGTATTCCAAATAATTAGGTTGTGGGTTGTGGTGGTGTTTTTTCGTTTTTTGTCTTTTGTCTTTTGTATCTTTGTCTTTTAGGGACACACCAGGGCACATGGAGGTTCTCAGGCTAGGAGTTGAATCGGAGCTGTAGCCACCAGCCTACGCCACAGCCTTGGCAATGCAGGATCTGAACCACGTCTGCGACCTACACCACAGCTCACGGCAACGCCAGATCCTTAACCCACTGAGTGAGACCAGGGATTGAACCCTGTCCTCATGGATGCTAGTCAGGTTCATTAACCACTGAGCCACGACGGGAACTCCTGGATTATGTTTTTTAATATTACTCCTTTTAGTTGAAAATGATTTATTATTTCATGACTGTGTCTTCATGTATTTCAAGTTAGCAACCAACTCAGATCTAAATCTAAGATCCAAATTTAGACCCTAGAGAATAGAAGAGTTGTGTTTTTATTTTTCTGTTCTGTTGTACATGTGGGACCACCAGCATAGAAAGGGAAAGAATCTAACTCGCTTCTCTTGTAATGTTTTTCCATCCTAGTAAATGGTATTTCACCTATCCAGAAACCCAAATTATCCATATCCACTTAGATTTCAAGTCCAGCTGGTTCTCGCTCCATCAAATTGTTCTGCTTCTCTTCATCTCCGTTACTACTATCCTCATCCACATTACATTCATTTCCTTCTTGGACAACATGACCTCCCCAGCTGGACTGCCAGATCCACTCTTGTCCCTCTTGATTCATTCTTCAGACTGTAGCCAAAGTGAACTTTAGGGCAAATCTGACCATAGCTCTTATTTCACTATTTCAAGTCCTTGATTGCCCTTAGAATGGTGCGATCAAAATCCATTACAAGATTTCTGCTCTTCTCCAGACTAATCTCCTAACCCCCTCTACTTCAGCTCTTGGTACCTTTACCTTTGCCACCTCAAGGCCTTTGCTTTCTCTTTCTTCTAGTCCATGGTTTCTCAGCTTTGGCATTGTTAGCTTTGGGAGCCAGATATTATGGGCACAGACCAGTGCATTTTAGAATTTTTAGCAGCATCTTTGGCCCTTAACCACTAGATCCTAGTAGATTACCCGTACTCCAGTCATGACAACCGAAAGGGTTTCCAGACGTTGCCAAGTGGTCATCTATGAAGAGCTGAGGACATTTGTCCGCAGTTGAGCACCACTGATAGCCATTGCTGACTTCAGTTCTCAGGTCACTTCTTTAGCAGTTCTCTGAACTCACAGCCCAGTTTTATCCCATTCTAGCATCCTCTTCTTCTTGATAAAAGCCAGTTTACATAGAATTATATGTCCGGTATCCATCTTTCCCATCAGACAATAGTGTCATTGAATACAGGAATCGTGATGACTTTATTACAGATATGTGCCTAGTACCTAGCATGTTCCCTAGAACAAAGTGTGCTCTTTTTTTTTTCCTTTTTTCTTTTACGGCTACATCTGTGGCATAAGGATGTTCCCAGGATAGGGATCGAATCAGAGCTGCAGCTGAGGCCTGTGCCACAGCCACAGCAACACCAAGTATGAGCTTTATCTGCAATCTATACCGCAGCTTACAGCAACCCCGGATCCTTAATTCACTGAGTGAGGCCAGGGATTGTACCTGCATCCTCATAGAAACTACGTTAAGCTCTTAACTTGCTGAGTCACAATGGGAACTCCCCAAAATGTGCTCTTAATAAATCAGCCTGAAGCAAAATGATATGCAAATAGATATATGTAATTAATGTTTTATCCCACAGAGAGAAGAGTGACACCTACTATTGCATGCTGTTTAATGATGAGGTTCATACCTATGAACAAGTTATTTATACTCTTCAGAAAGCCGTTAACTGTACACAAAAAGAAGCCATAGGTTTTGCAACTACAGTAGATCGAGATGTAAGTAATTTCATTATATTGATGCCACATAATAAATCAAAATTTTAATACAGATAAATTATTCTAGAAAATTGAGTTAGAGTGTGTGTGTGTATATATTATGTGATTTTTAAAAAAATTTCCTATGAACATTGACCCAAGTACATCTTGAGTAAAACTGTAAGCTATTGTCAAAAAGTTTAGGAGGAGATGTAGCTACAGTTACCCTCATGCTACACTGTGATTAGAAATACTCAGTTGTGAAAATATAAATTATAGCAGCCTAGAAGAATAAATGTTGTGTTGTTCAAGGAAATATACTTAGTAATGACTTGAGAAGTGTTAGGATAGTTTTAAAGGAAAATATTTTAATTTACTTTTTAATCAATGAATAAACATTGTATATTATAAATTGACCAGAGTTTTTATGTACTCAAATTTGTTTACTTGTTCAAAGTTATTAATACTGAATATAAATATTTTCACAAGTAAATTTCAAATATCCTGGTTACAGGGACGTAGGTCTGTTCGCTATGGAGACTTCCAGTATTGTGAACAAGCAAAATCAGTAATCGTGGTAAGTAATTTAAAAACATGTCTACACTCTCATTTTTTTATTATTTTAAAACTAGTCCCACATTTTGGTGTATATGAACACATATTTATGCCTTCATGAATGTAAAGCCACCATCAACCAAAAATCATGTTTAAAAGATATGTTTCTTGAGCATTACTTGTTGCTTTATCTAATTTTTTAAAACTGTGTAAGATTGATATAGAAAGTGAATGTTAAGATTTTTTTTTTCTGTCATCCTATTTCTTCATCAGAGACATCTTAGAAAGTTTTTTGCTTTCTGTTTTGTTTTTGATAGGGTTTCACGTTACTTTTTAGGAATTAAACTGACCTTTAGCACCAAGGTGAGAATTCAAGGCAAGTTGTTTCTTGGTATCCTATAGCAAGATAATGCTACGTATCCTAATAGCATTTAGTAAATAATTTATCTCAAAGAAAACTCTTTCCCACATTTAGATTTTTTTTAATTTAAAATTTATTGTTTTTAACTATTCCATGTAACTGCATTTTATGTAAGTGTCCTTTTTAAATATAATTTTATGTACTGAGAAATACTTTAAATATACAGATAAAAATGTATGCCACATTATACCTTATTTTCTTCAGACTTATTTTAAGTAATAAAATGGTAGGCCCCTTCTAAATCCCATTCCTTTCCCTCCTTCCCTAATGATAACTTTCCTTAATTCACTTTTCATTTTCATACATGCCCTTATACTTCATCTTTTAATTGCCAATTTATACGCATCTATATGTATCTATTTGAAGGTTTTCAAACATTATATAACAAGATTCATACGACTATATTATATTACAACTTGCCTTTTCATTTCAGTGTCATTTCTAGATTTATCTGTGTTAATACATGCATCTATAAAGTATTTCATTGATAACTGTACCATAATTTTTCCATTCTCCTATTGACAGACAGTTAGGTTATTTCTTTTTTTTTTTTTCTATGACTGTCAGCCCTGCTGTGGACAGTGTTTTGTCCACTTACTGCGTGGATGTAAAAGTTTCTAAAGGATATATACCAAAACATGGAATTTCTGAGTTGTTAGGTTATGAGCATCTTCAGCTATACTAGATTGCCAGCTTAATCTCCAAAACGGTGGCACCAATATACATTCCAACCAGCAGTGTACCCATTTCTCTACCACTTTGTCAAAACTATATATTGTCAAATTTCTAAAATTCTGCCAACCTGATGTGTGTGAATGGCATCTTAGGAATTAAATTTACATTGCCTTGATAACTGAATATCTTATTTCATATTTATTGTATTGGTCATTTAAATTTTCTGTGAATTTCTTGTTCATATGCTTTACCCATTTTTTTTTTTTCTGTTGGGTTATTTGTCGTTTTCTTAGTCATTTGAAAGGATTTTTTAACATAATCTTGATCTTTTGTTGTAGTATCTTTTCATAACATGTGGCTTATTTTAAGCTTATTTGTGGTGTCTCTCCTTAAACAAAAGCCTTACATTTTAGTATAGCAAAAAATTTTTTTCATGAGTTTGTGTGTTATCTAAGAAATTCTTTATTGATATGTGGACATACTCAGTTTAATAATACATCAGAAACTATATTGTGGTTATATAAGAGAACATTCCCATTCTTAGGAAGTGTATTCCGAAATTTTTAGGCATAAGGGAACATGATGCATGATGTATATAACTTACCCTCAGTGGTTCATTTTTTTTTTTTTTTAAGTGCTTATGTGTGTATCTGTATGTGGAGAAAGAAAGATAAGGTGCAAATGCTACAGCAGTTGGGATTAAATGTTTACAATAGATGAATCCAGGTAAAGGCTAGGGTTGTTTTTTTATTTTCCTTTACGGTTGTTGCTTCATAGTGTTATTTAAGTTTTTCCTTAAAATATCAGTATTTGTAATCTAGTAGTGTCTGTAAAATATACTGTATTCATTATGTAGAATAGAAAGTCCAGAAATAGATAACTAGTCTGAGGAAAATCTAGAAAATTACAAATACATTCTGAGGGAGGAAGAGAGCTTCGTAACCAAGACTAGAAGCCCAGGAGTTAGAGAAGAAACATATTTTTTGGCCACAGAAAGAATTTACATAGCAAAATGTTCCATAAACAAAGTGCATAGACAGTTAATAGATTTAGAAAAATTATTTCTAGGAGTTCCTTGCTGGCTCAGTGGGTTGAGGATCCAGTGTTGTCCCTGATATGGTGTGGGTTTGATACCTGGCCCAGAAATTTCCATGTGCTGAAAGTTGGTTTCATTTCTTTGGCTGCACCCACAGCATGTGGGAAGTGGAAATAAGATGAACTAGTGGATAGAAAGATGATCCAAGCAAAAAAAAAAAAAAAAAAAAAGGAAAAGAGAAAAACATGTTAAATTTAAAGGGTTTTTTGGGGGGGGGGTTGTTTTTTGTATTTTTAGGGCCGCACCTGCAGCATATGGAGGTTCCCAGGCTAGGGGTTGAGTCGGAGCTGTTGCTGCCAGCCTACACCACAGACACAGCCACACCAGATCTGACCCGCATCTGCGACCTACACCATAGTTCATGGCAGTGCTGGATCCTTAACCCACTGAGTGAGGCCAGGGATGGAACCTGCGTCATCATGGGTGCTAGTCAGATTCCTTTCTGCTGAGCCATGATGGGAACTCCTAAATTTAAATTTTGATAGACGTGCATAGACATTTCTCCAAGGAAGTCATGCAGATTGCCAAAGCACATGAAAACATGCTCAGCATTACTAATCAGGAGTTCCCATTGTGGCTCAGTGGCTTAAGAACCTGACATGGTGTCTGTAAGGATGCAGGTTTGGTCCCTGGCCTCACTCAGTGGGTTAAGGATCCAGCATTGCCACAAGCTGCATTGTAGTTTGTAGATATGGCTCGGATACGGCGTTGCTGTGGCTGTGGCGTAGGCCAGCAACTGCAGCTCTGATTTTACCCCTAGCCCAGAAACTTTCATATGCCACAGCTTTGGCCTTAGTAAGAAAAAAAATTTCCAATCATTAGGGAAATGCAAGTTAAAGCTACAATGAGATAGCACCTCATATCCAATAGGATGACTATTAAAAACAAACAGCAAAAAAAATCGCAAATGTTGGCAAGGCTGTAAAGAAATTGGAACCTTCGTGCACTATTTGTGGGAATGTCAAATGGTGCAAACAGCATGGTGGTTCCTCTAAAAACTAAAAATGGAATTAACAGGAGTTCCTGTTGTGGATCAGCAGTTAACAAACCCAACTAGGATCCATGAGGATGCGGGTTCGATCCCTGGCCTCACTTAGCGGGGTAAGGATCTGACATTGCCGTGAGCTGTGGTATAGGTCGCAGACGTGGCTCGGATCTAG
Source organism: Sus scrofa (assembly GCF_054392235.1). Classification (NCBI taxonomy): domain Eukaryota; kingdom Metazoa; phylum Chordata; class Mammalia; order Artiodactyla; family Suidae; genus Sus; species Sus scrofa. The sequence continues at coordinate 46,278,147 of NC_139389.1, forward strand.
TGTTGCTGTGGCTGTGGTGTAGGCCCACAGCTACAGCTCCAATTGGACCCCTAGCCTGGAATCCTCCATGTGCTGCAGTTACAGGCCTAAAATAGCAAAAAAAGGAAAAAAATAGAATTAACATATGATCCAGCAGTTTTGCTTCTGGGTGTTCATACAAAAGAATTGAAAGCAAGGTCTCATGTTCGTAACAGCATTATTCTCAGTAGACAAAAAGCAGAAGCAACTTAAGTGTCTATCAATGATGAATGAATAAACAAATCTATATACATACAATAGAATATTATTTAGCCCTAAAAAGGAAGAAAATTGATACATGCTACACTGTGGATGTACCTTTAGAACATCATGCTAAGTGAAACAAGCTAGTCACAGAAAGATAAGGTATGAGTATGAGTCTCTTGTATGAAGTACCTAGAGTGTTTGATGGATACAGGGTTTCAGTTTTCCAAGAAAAGTCCTGGAGATTGGTTGTACAACAATGTATACTTAGCACTACTGAACTGCACCCTTAAATGATCCAGTTTTGTATGTATTTACTACAATTCTTTGAATGTATTGATAACATCACATCTCTGAAATGAAGTAAATTATTTAAATGTGTATAATTGCATTAATAAAGTAGTTTAAAGACATAAAGTCAATTTAAGCATTTAAATAATTTATAATTGGTGGGACAGATTTTTAAATATAAGACCAAAGATTCAGGTTACTCATAAGCTGTAACTTATTTTTTGTAAATCCTGAGATTCTTTCTAGAAAATTAGGATCTGAGTAAGGCAAATCAAGTGGTATGTTTCTTACACACATACATGAAATACTCCCCTGTAATGAGAGTGTAGTTACATTAAATAAAAATAATAACTTCTTTCTATAAAATAGCCTTTTTAAGTTTGTTTTTCATCCTGCTATTTCTTTTTAAGAGAAATACCAGTAGACAGACAAAGCCACTCAAAGTTCAAGTTATGCATTCGTCTATTGTCGCACATCAGAATTTTGGTTTGAAACTTTTGTCTTGGCTGGGAAGTATTATTGGATATTCAGGTAGGTTCATAAAAGCTTATGTTAATTGACTTAAAATTAAGCTCATATGCCCTTGCAAAACTGTTTTGGAAGAAATAGCAAGTGGAGTCGTCTTTTTTTTGCTCTAGTTTCATGTTTTAAAATACCATCTCAGAATATCTTTACACACAGAAAAATTTTGATCCACAGCCTCTTTTTTATATGCATACAGAGAAATCTGTATTCAAATAAATGCAGGAAACAGTGGAGTTAAACAATTGTAAATGACTTTAATATACTAATGAAATCTAAATCTTACCAACTTGGTAAAAGAACTTTTTTTAATTTTTTATTTTTTATTTTTAGGGCCGCACTTGTGGCATATGAAAGTTCCCAGGCTAGGGGTTGAATTGGAGCCGAAGCTGCCGACCTGTACCACAGTCACGGCAACGTTAAATCTGATCCACGTCTGCGACCTACACCACAGCTCACGGCAACACTGGATCCTTGACCCACTGAGCGAGGCCAGGGATCGAACCCACAACCTCATGGATACTAGTCGGACTAGTTTCCTCTGAGCCACAATGGGAACTCCAAAATAACTTTTTTTAATAGAGTATCTTGTGAAACTCTGTTGCTTTAAGCAAGCTGGAAAATGGTACTATAAATAAAACCTAGATGATTAACTGTTTAAAGGATATCTTTGTTTTGACTTTGTTTTGACTCTGAAAATTTCCAAATTTAAAGTTACTCTGTATTTGGATTTTGTTTTTCTACAGTCTACACATTAAATAATCCTTTTTTTTTTTTTTTTTTAATGGGACAGGGCATATGGAAGTTCCCGTGGCCTACAAATTAGATAACCTTTTAAGTGTAATGGTAATAGAATTAAGAACTCTAATGTTCAATGCCAAAAATACAAGTTTGTTGTATAACACTGAAGAGTAAAAAATAGGAATAGATCTATCTAGGCTGCTATACTGTTCTTTAGGCAAGAGAGATGGTTTGAATAAATGACATTCCAGTGTTTTCTATAAAGAAATTTTTTTAATTTGTTACATAGTGGTTTAAAAATCTAGCAATATCACTGCAACAGCTCGGTTCGCTGCTGTGGTGTGGGTTTAGTCACTGGCCCTGGGAACTTCTACATGCTGCAGGTTTAGCCCCCCCCAAAAAAAAGGCGGGGGGGAGGGGGCTAATAGAAGAAGTATTGCCACACTGTGAACTGACAGGTGAAAACATGAAAGTGTGGAAATGTAGAACATGTTTGCTTGCCTTTTAAATACCTTTCATGTTATTTTTCTTATCCTCATTTTGTTTTGGATTTGGTATTTTCCAGTGGATATCTGTCTGCCAAGTACTGTGCTGTATATTAATAGTATCATGGAAACAACTTTGTGCTGAAAATTTTCTTTGAGAAAATTTATTTACCATCAATAATTTAAAGACTTTATCATCTATTTAATACTTATATAAGGTTTTCTCTTTAGCCTTGTAAACAGTTATTTGTTGGCTCTTTAATTAAAATTTTAAATTACTCTTTTTTTATTGTTTTGCATGCTTGTAGAAAACTAAAAACTGATTTTACATATAAAATATGAAACTAAAAGGTATTAAAGTTCTGGTTTTATTAATGCTTTAGTAATATTTGAAGTTTTGGGGGTTTTAAGTTTAGCACTTAGAAGATTTAGGAATTTTTCTTCCAAAACTTCTCACATAGTTGTTATACATAAATACATAGTGTATTTTTGTTTAGTGAAGAACATTTTGCACAGCATTACTAAAATATGGTATATATCATAATATATGTTGTAATACTGGTGTATGTTGTAATACAGAGGTCATGTACTCTTTAAATGGTAGCGTAATTTTATATGTATCTTCATTATCACGGGATAATATCATGGCATAGTGTTATCATGGAATATATAACAATTTTACTATAATCTGGTATTAACATAGCTGCGTGAGGAACTACATTTATTTCAGTGGCTTTGGGGTTTTTGGTTTTTTATTTAAACTCTTTATCACGTAAGAGGTCATTGCCTTTCCAGTAGGCATATATTTTGGTATTCTGAAATAAGAGTTGGTATGTAATGCAAGATTTGGATTTTTTTTCATTTTATTAAAATATTAATAAAATAGTTAACATATTTACTTGCTCTGAATAAATTTGACTTTTAGTTAAAAAAATGTAAAATTTTAGTTGATCCATTTGACTGTTTCTACTAATATGTCATTTTTATTTCAATATTTGAAGTTACTATTTCATGACTACTTTTCTTCCTGTTTTAAGATGGCCTTCGCCGAATTTTATGTCAAGTTGGTTTACAAGAAGGGCCAGATGGTGAAAACTCTTCTCTAGTGGATAGATTGATGCTTAATGATTCCAAATTATGGAAAGGTAAGTATCTTAACTGCTTTTAAAGGGAATTTACATAGGTAATTATAAATGTATTTATGGTTTTTAGAATTAGCAGATGCAGTCCTATTCTTTTTTTTTTTTTTTTTTTGCTATTTCTTGGGCCACTCCTGCGGCATATGGAGGTTCCCAGGCTAGGGGTCGAATTGGAGCTGCAGCTGCCAGCCTACGCCAGAGCCACAGCAATGCGGGATCCAAGCCGCACCTGCAACCTACACCACAGCTCACGGCAATGCCAGATTATTAACCCACTGAGCAAGGGCAGGGACCAAACCTGCAACCTCATGGTTCCTAGTCGGATTCGTTAACCACTGCGCCATGACGGGAACTCCCAGTCCTATTCTTTAGGGGAAGAAAAGATTTGGGCATCCATGACCCAAATTAAATAACCTTTATGTTTTGTTAGAAAAGAATATTTAGAAAAACTGATTTTTTTTGTAGTGGGGGTGTGCCACACCTATGGCATGTGGAAGTTCCCAGACTAGGAGTCACATGGAAGCTGTAGTTGCCGGCCTACACCACAGCCATAGCAATGCCAGATCCAAGCCACATCTGTACCTACACCACTGCTCTCAGCAACGCCGGATCCTTCACCCACCTTTGATCAAGGCCAGGGATCAAACTCTCATCCTCATGAATTGTAATTGGATTTGTTACTGCTGGATTTGTTACTGCTGAGCCACAATGGGATCTCCCAAGAAAAACTGATTTTTTAAAGAAGCAAATTGTACATACTTTGTTTTAAGGAACATATGTAGAGTTTTTGCTCTTGAGACTTAAAATACTGTAGGTCATATAACAACTTTGGAAATGTAATTTTTGGCCTGTTTGATATATCCTTATCTTACATTTTCTCTTTTTATAAAAGGTGCTAGGAGTGTGTATCATCAGTTATTCATGAGCAGTCTCCTTATGGATTTGAAATATAAGAAACTGTTTGCCATTCGATTTGCAAAGGTAATTTAGTTTCTCACTTTTGAAGATTAATAAAGTAGGTTATATACAGAGTAACTGTAGTCCATGATTGTATCTAGACTTTGTAAAATTATAGTAATATGTCAGTGTGTTGATTTTAAATTATAAGAAACTTCATAAATGATCTTTTAATCTTTTATCAATAGAATAAAATTCTAGCAGCGAGACTATTCTTTTTTAATCTTTCCAGGGGCTACACCCATGGCATATGGAGGTCCCAGGCTAGGGATCGAATCAGAGCTGTAGCTGCCAGCCTACACCACAGCCACAGCAGTGCCAGATCTGAGCTACATCTGTGATGTGCACCGCAGCTCACAGCAACACCAGATCCCTAACCCACTGAGCGAGGCAGGGGTCGAACCTGCAACCTCATGGATACTAGTCAGATTTGTTTCCACTGAGCCACAACAGGAACTCCAGACTATTCTTGTTTATCACCTGAGTATTCATCTATGCAGTATGTATGATTTGAAATGATAAATGAAGACTTTAAACCTGTGCCATTTTGGAAAGACCATGATGGAAGATAATACAAGAAACAGAATGTGTATATATGTATAACTGGGTCACTTTGCTGAACAGCAGAAATTGGCACATTGTAACTGTACTTTAATAAAAAATAAATTTAAAAAAAACTATGCCATTGTGAATTATGGTATTATTCCTATTAGACTTTGTGTAGGGAGGACTTCCTGCTGTGGCACAGTGCGTTAAGCATCCGGCATTGCTCCAGTTGTGGTATACGTCACAGCTGTGGCTCAGATTCAGTCCCTACCCTGAGAACTTCCATATGCTGCAGGTGTGGCCAAAAAAGAAAAAAAAAAGTCTGTAAGGAAAAGATAACTTGGTTGAAACCACATGTATATATACATATGATTTAAGAATCATGAAATCGGAGTTCCCATTGTGGCTCAGAAGGTTAAGAACCTAACTAGTATCCATGAAGATGCGGGTTCAGTCCCTGTCCTTGTTCAGTGGTTTAAGCATCCAGCATTGCCTTGAGCTGCAGTGTAGGTCACAGACACAGCTCAGATCTGACATTGCTATGGCTGTGTGTAGGCTGGCCTGCTCTAGCTCAGATTTGACCCCTAGCCTGGGAGCTTCCATATGCCACGAGTGTGGCTCTAGAAAGACAAAAAAAAAAAAAAAAAAAAAAAAATCATGAACTCTAGGTTGCTGATATTTTTGAATTATGTTCTCCCTTTCAGCAGCATGTGATTAAACTAACTGCTTTTTTTTTTTGTTCAGCTGAATTAGGAGTTAGTAATCAAGGAAGTACCTGAGAATCATTTGGGGAACTCTTTCAAAATACATGTAATACATGTTTGTGTTCCATTCTCACACCTAGTGAAGCAGATTCACCAAGAATGGGGCCCAGGCATCTGTAGTTTGAAAGCCATCAGGTGACTCTGATAGGCATCCAGAAGTAATGAAAGTCTGGTTTCATCAGAGATAGTGTAAAGCTACTGTGATTTAGCTCCACCTGTGTTCAGTGACATCCCAGGATTTTAGTAGCAGTTACCCCTACTTGAGCTCATAAAGTGCCATTGTGCACAAGAAGATTGTATAGCAAATCAGTATTTATAAGGAGTTAAATTCATGGAAATCGTTCCAGTTATCATTCTCATAGTGTGTCTTATTGACTCCTCCAGCACTGATTTTTTCATTATAATCCTTAAACATTTGGTCATTGTGGATTAGAGGTGAATCTCCCCCTTGTTGTTTAGAATTACCAGCAGTTGCAGAGAGATTTTATGGAGGATGATCACGAGCGAGCAGTGTCCGTGACTGCTCTGTCTGTCCAGTTCTTCACCGCACCTACTCTGGTGAGTAGTGCTTGCCTTTTCTTTGTAACTGATAGCTGGCACTCCTTGCCTTTTTTTGCCTTCTTAATAGAACTATGAGCGTTTGCAGAGTGATTATGTGACAGATGACCACGACAGAGAGTTTTCAATCGCAGACCTCTCGGTTCAGATATTCACAGTCCCTTCGCTTGTAAGTACTGAAAGACTAAGAAGAACTTTCTTTTTTTCCATTAACAGAAATAAAACTTAAAATCATAGAGAACTGAGATCTGTGTATTTCTGAATAGAATATTATTTTATTAATGGATGATCAGACTTCAGGTGCCTTCAGTCATACTAGAAGAAACATCTTTGTGTAATCTGGAGGGGAAAAGCCATTTGAACTTAATCTGTACTTTGTCATAGTACTTCCCTGAGGTTTTGTACTAATGAGTTAAAATTAAGCTCATTAATTTAACAAATTTCTGCATTAGAAACAGCATATTATATAATCTTACATTTTGAGAAGCCCCATTTTCCCTGCTAAGGGAAGAGGTAGCTAAGGCAATTGAATCATGATTGGGTGATCTTGTACTAAGTTTCACTACTTGTTCCAGAAGACATTGCTGTGTTTTAGTTCTGTTCAATATCTAATATTTAATTCATTTAACAAAAATTTACTGAGCACTTTTTATTTATTGGGCCCAGTTCTAGGCTTTGGGAATGTAGTGGTGAACAAAAACAGACATGGTCCTTACCCTTATGGAACTTACAGTAGTAAGAAAGACTCCCATAAATGGTTGATTAAAATTGTAATAAAAACTCTGAAGTAATTGATTGCTTTGAGAAAGAACCGTAGAGAGATCTGACCTTTTTCCACAGTTCAGATTCTCTAGAGAAGGTACTTGTTGTGGGAATCATGCAGAGGAACCAGCACTTGAGAAAATCCTGAAGTACGGAAGTTCCTATAAAGGGAAGAGAAAGAAAGCCAGTATAGTTGAAGACCCTTGAATGGCATGAAATGAGACCAGAAACATAGGCAAAGGCCTAATTGTATAGAGTTAAAAGGATTCTGCAGTTATTTTATTAACAAGGTGTATATATAGTCCAGATTCCTTTTTAATGATTGTTTTTTCTTCCAGATTACTTTTTTTTTTTCTTTTCCCCACCCTTTCTTCTGTTGCAACATGAGTATCTAGACAAGGTTCTCACTGCTATTCAGCAGGATCTCCTTGTAAATCTATTCTAAGTTGTGTCTGATAAGCCCAAGCTCCCAATCCCTCCCACTCCCTCCCCCTCCCATCAGGCAGCCACAAGTCTCTTCTCCAAGTCCATGATTTTCTTTTCTGAGGAGATGTTCATTTGTGCTGGATATTAGATTCCAGTTATAAGTGATATCATATGGTATTTGTCTTTGTCTTTCTGGCTCATTTCACTCAGGATGCGATTCTCTAGTTCCATCCATGTTGCTGCAAATGGCATTATGTCATTCTTTTTTATGGCTGAGTAGTATTCCATTGTGTATATAGACCACATCTTCCGAATCCAATCATCTGTCGATGGACATTTGGGTTGTTTCCATGTCTTGGCTATTGTGAATAGTGCTGCAATGAACATGCGGGTGCACGTGTCTCTTTTAAGTAGAGTTTTGTCCGGATAGATGCCCAAGAGTGGGATTGCAGGGTCATATGGAAGGTCTATGTATGGATTTCTAAGGTATCTCCAAACTGTTCTCCATAGTGGCTGTACCAGTTGACATTCCCACCAACAGTGCAGGAGGGTTCCCTTTTCTCCACAGCCCCTCCAGCACTTGTTATTTGTGGATTTATTAATGATGGCCATTCTGACTGGTGTGAAGTGATATCTCATGGTAGTTTTGATTTGCATTCCTCTTATAATCAGCGATGTTGAGCATTTTTTCATGTGTTTGCTGGCCATCTGTATATCTTCTTTGGAGAAATGTCTATTCAGGTCTTTTGCCCATTTTTCCATTGATTGATTGGCTTTTTTGCTGTTGGGTTGTATAAGTTGTTTATATATTCTAGAGATTAAGCCATGTCGGTTGCATCATTTGAAACTGTTTTCTCCCATTCTATCAGTTGTCTTTTTGTTTTCTTTTTGGTTTCCTTTGCTGTGCAAAAGCTTTTCAGTTTGATGAGGTCCCATGGGTTTATTTTTGCTCTGATTTCTATTGCTTTGGGAGACTGACCTGAGAAAATATTCATGATGTTGATGTCAGAGAGTGTTTTGCCTATGTTTTCTTCCAGGAATTTGATGGTGTCCTGTCGTATATTTAAGTCTTTCAGCCATTTGGAGTTTATTTTTGTGCATGGTGTGAGGGTGTGTTCTAGTTTCATTGCTTTGCATGCAGCTGTCCAGGTTTCCCAGCAATGCTTGCTGAGTAGACTTTCTTTTTCCCATTTTATGTTCTTGCCTCCCTTGTCAAAGATTAATTGACCATAGGTGTCAGGGTTTATTTCCGGGTTCTCTATTCTGTTCCATTGGTCTGTCTGTCTGTTTTGATACCAGTACCACACTGTTTTGATGACTGTGGCTTTGTAGTATTTCTTGAAGTCTGGGAGAGTTATGCCTCCTGCTTGGTTTTTGTTTCTCAGGATTGCTTTGGCGATTCTGGTTCTTTTGTTGTTCCATGTAAATGTTTGGATTGTTTGTTCTAGTTCTGTGAAAAATGTCATGGGTAATTTGATAGGGATTGCATTGAATCTGTAGATTGCTTTGGGTAGTATGGCCATTTTTACAATATTGATTTTTCCAATCCAGGAACATGGAATATCTTTCCATTTCTTTACATCTTCTTTAATTTCTTTGATTAAGTTTTATAGTTCTCGGCATATAGGTCCTTTACCTCCTTGGTCAGGTGTATTCCGAGGTATTTGATTTTGTGAGGTGCAATTTTAAAAGGTATCATATTTTTGTATTCCTTTTCTAATATTTCATTGCTGGTATACAGAAATGCAACTGACTTCTGAATGTTAATCTTATATCCTGCTACTTTGCTGAATTTATGAATCAGTTCAAGTAGTTTTGGGGTTGAGTCCTTAGGGTTTTCTATGTATAGTATCATGTCATCTGCATACAGTGACCGTTTCATCTCTTCTCTTACTATATGGATGCCTTTTATTTCTTTTGTTTGTCTAATTGCTGTGGCTAGGACTTCCAAAACTATGTTGAAGAGCAGTGGTGAGAGTGGGCATCCCTGTCTTGTTCCAGATTTGAGTGAGAAGGCTTTCAGTTTTTCCCCATTGAGTATTATATTTGCTGTGGGTTTATCATAAATGGCTTTGATTATATTCAGGAATGTTCCCTCTATACCCACTTTGGCGAGGGTCTTGATCATGAATGGATGTTGGACTTTGTCAAGTGCTTTTTCTGCGTCTATTGAGATGATCATATGATTTTTGACTTTTTCTTTGTTAATGTGGTGTATGATGCTGATTGATTTGCGTTATGTTGACCCATCCTTGTGAACCTGGGATGAACCCAACCTGGTCATGGTGTATAATTTTTTTGGTATGTTGTTGGATTCGGTTGGCTACGATTTTGTTGAGAATTTTTGCATCTATATTCATCAATGATATTGGCCGATAGTTTTCTTTTTTGGTAGTATCTCTGCCTGGTTTTGGAATGAGGGTGATGGTGGCATCATAGAATGTCTTTGGGAGTATTCCTTCTTCTTCAGCCTTTTGAAAGAGTTTAAGGAGGATGGGCACCAATTCCTCTTTATATGTTTGATAAAATTCACCTGTGAAGCCATCTGGTCCTGGACTTTTATTTGTAGGAAGTGATTTTATGACCTCTTCAATTTCATTTCTAGTGATCGGTCTGTTCAGTTGGTCTGTTTCTACTTGATTCAGTTTTGGCAGGCTATAAGATTCTAGAAAATTGTCCATTTCTTCCAGATTGTCAAACTTGTTGCCATATAGTTGTTCATAGTATTCTCTTATGGTTTTTTTGTATTTCTGCTGTATCCGTTGTGATTTCTCCTTTTTCATTTATAATTTTGGTTATTTGGGTTCTTTCTCTCCTCTTTTTAGTGAGTCTGGCCAGGGGTTTGTCAATTTTGTTCACCCAGATAACTTTAATGTTCAAGGTTATATTCTAGTTCAGTTGAAGCTGTTTGAAGTATATTTACCCATTAATGAGATATTTTAGACCAAATTAAGGATTTTGGTTTTTAAGAGCATTGGAAGCACTGAAAACTTTCAGCTGGTACCATATATCATCACATTTGTGATTTTTGAAAATGGTGCTTTTTGTAATTTGGAGAATAAATTGGCAGGGGTGTAGTGAAAGTGGGGGACCTAATTGGAGCTAATGCAGTAATCCAGACAAGATTTGATGGTGACTTGAACTGGGATTGTGGGAGCAGGTATGCAAGTTGTGAGAGATAGGTAAGTAGTGGAATCTGCAGAACAGCCACATTATGGGTTTAAGGGATATTGGGTTTGGTGAATGATTGGTTGTTGGGTTTGAGGGAAAAGTGTAAAGGTGAGTCCCAGGTTTCTGAATTGTAACCAAGTGGATGTTGTGCCACTTGCTCAGGAAGTTTTGGAAAATGAGTAGAACTTGTAAAGAGAGAAAGTGATGCTTTCAGTTTAGTCAGAGATGAGTTTGAGAAGCCTCTGAGGCAATCCCATGTATATTCAAATCTATGTTTCTCTCTTCCATTAATCCTTTTGTCCATTTCCATGTCAGTACCTAGTTTTAATAATTTTAGCTTAGTATTCCATTTTGATAATTTTATAAAACTAAATTTTCTTTCATTTTTCTTGTCCAAAAATTATCTCAGCCTTCTTTTTTTTTTTTTAGAACTAAAATCAGTTTCCAAAAAAACACGTTAGAGGAATTCCCTCGTGGCTGAGTATGTTAAGGATCCACCATTGTCACTGCCATGGCTCTGGTTATAGCCATGGCCCAAGTTTGATGCTTGGCCTAGGAACTTCCACATGCCTCTAGCGAGGCAAAAAAAAAAAAAAAAGAAGAAGAAAATACAGTAGGACTTTTGACTGAGGGAGCTCCCGTCATGGCTCAGTGGTTAACGAATCCAACAAGGAACCATGAGATTGTGGGTTCAATCCCTGGCCTTGTTCAATGGGTTAAGGATCCAGGGTTGCCGTGAGCTGTGGTGTGGGTCGAAGATGCAGCTTGGAGCCCGTGTTGCTGTGGCTGTAGTGTAGGCCGGCAGCTACAGCTCTGATTAGACCCCTAGCCTGGGAACCTCCATGTGCCACGGGTATGGCACTAAAAGGACAAAAAGACCAAAAAAAAAGAAAAAAAAAAAAGGATATTGCAGAGATATTAGTTCTTCCCAAATTATCTGGGAAGAACTAATATCTTTGCAATATCAAATATTCTCAGCTAGGAACATAATTTGTTCTCATTTATCAAGTGTTATTTAGTTCTCTTGTGATGAGTCTTACACATTTTTAATTACATTTTTATGTTTTGTATTTTTGACGCTATAGTAAATTATTCACATTTTTAATCTTGCTTTGGCTCTTATGTAAGAAAACTTGTATCCATCTTGTATCTATCTGGATTTCTTATTAACATTTTTTTCTTATATTTTATGTCATTAATTCCTTGGAATTTCTAGTAATCTGCAAGTAATAATTTTTGTTTTTTTCCAATATTTCAATTTTTTATGTTGTTTCTTGTCTGACTCCTTTAGTTAGAAACACTGAAAAATAGCATATATGTTCATTTATTCAGAGTACCTTTATTAACTAGGCACTGTTTGGGGCTCTGGAGATAAATATAAGCAGTAAACAAAATGGGGACAAAAGTCCCTGTTCCCATGGAATTTATAATCTAATTGGAGAGAGATAGTTATTTAATACTATTAATTATAAATCAAGTGTTGATAAGTGCTGTAAAGTAGGAAAGCAGGTCAAGGGGATAGAGAATGACAGTGGAAGGGTTATATTTTTATACAGGGTTATCAAGAAAAGGCCTCTTGGAGAGGTGATATTTAAACAGGAACCTGAAGGAAGTGAGAGGGTGAGTGATGTGACTAACTGGTGGAAGAGCCTCCTGGGCAGAGGGAGCAGCAGGTGCAAAGTTCTGAGGTGCACGTGCACCTGGCATTTTGGAAGAAAGAACCCGAAACAGACCAGTGTTGCTGGAGAGAGTGAAGAGGAGTATGGTCCATGAGGTCATTGAGTTTGGGGGTGGGGGAAGGTGGGAGTGGATGGTGCCAGACCTTGAAGGCCATTGTAATAAAAGGACTTATGTCTTTTGTCTAAAGAAAGTAGAAAAAGGGAAATAATAAAGAACAGAAATTAACAAAACAAAGCAAGTGTACCAAAAAGATTTTTCTTTGAAAAAGGGATGGGGGTATAGATCTCTAGAAAATCTAATAAGAAAAATAGAAAAAAATTTATTTAAAAAAGACTGCAGATCTTATAGATATTAAATAGAAAGCAAGGCACAGTTAGGATCAAATTAAATCAATAGAATTGGAAATTTGGATGAAATGAACACATTCCTAAGAAAAAATATAAGTTATTAGAAGAGAAACAAGAGGTAGAAATTTTTAATTAGTATAAAAATCTTCTCACAAAGAAGCCCCAGGTCCAAAGGCTGCAAAGGAGAATTCTAAATATTTAAGAATGGAATAACACCTGTCTTATGTAACTTTTTCTAGAAAACAGAAAAAAAATATACTTGCCAATTTAATAAAGTCCTCTGTAATCCTGATATCAAAACCCAACAATTACAAGAAAAGAAAGTTACCATCTAATCTCTCTCATGACTGAGGTTGCACAGATTTAATCAGGCAATATATAAAAAGGATAATATGGAGTTCCCGTCGTGGCGCAGTGGGTAACGAATCCGACTAGGAACCATGAGGTTGCGGGTTCGGTCCCTGCCCTTGCTCAGTGGGTTAACGATCCGGCGTTGCCGTGAGCTGTGGTGTAGGTTGCAGACGCGGCTCGGATCCTGCGTTGCTGTGGCTCTGGCGTGGGCCGGTGGCTACAGCTCCGATTCGACCCCTAGCCTGGGAACCTCCATATGCCGCGGGAGCGGCCCAAGAAATAGCAACAACAACAACAACAAAAAGACAAAAGACAAAAAATAAATAAAAATAAAAAGGATAATACATCACAGCCAAGTTTGGTTGTTTCCTTAATGCAAGAATAGTATAACATTTGGATTAAAAAAAAAAAAATCACCTGGCATAATTCAACTTATTAACAGAAAGAAAAAACAATCATATCAGATGCTTTTCCTGAATTGATGATTTAAAACAAACCAAAAATGCCTCATAGAAAGTAAGAATGTTTAATCTGATATAGTACCTAAAAACAAAACAAAAAATAAAAACCCAAAACAAATGTTAGGCTTAATGGCAAAATGGTAAAAGCTCTTCCTGTGAGACCAGAGTTTTTTCTTAGGTCAGTGAAATTGCCTATACTCATTTTACTGTCTCAAAATTGACTAATATATCACATAAGAAGGAAAATCCTTTTCCTTGCCAATACTTCCCCGCCTTCCAACTTGAACTTAGTCTTCGCTGTCTAGGATAATTAACAGAAATGTATCCTGGAGTTCCTGTCGTGGCTCAGTGGTTAACAAACCTGACTAGGAACCATGAGGTTGCAGGTTCGATCCCTGGCCTCACTCAGTGGGTTAAGGATCCAGCGTTGCCGTGAGCTGTGGTGTAGGTCGCATATGCGGCTCAGATCCCACATTGCTGTGGCTGTGGTGTAGGCTGGCAGCTACAGCTCCACTTAGACCCCTAGCCTGGGAACCTCCATATGCCGAGGGAGTGGCCCTAGAAAAACGCAAAAAAAAAAAACAAAATAGAAATGTGTCCTATTGACTTAAGAGTTTTTCAAAGGTATGTTTAATTATATAGATTTTCTTCTTATCTGATGACTTTAGAACATAACCTCTACATTAGAATATAGCTTTACCATATTCTCAGATATCTAACTTTTGCGTTTTGGAGATAGTTTGGTGATATTAGTTAAAATTTATAATGTATATATACCTAAATCCAGTAATTCTACTTCTAGGAAATTATTCTGTAAATATCCTTGCAACTGTACACAGTAGATATTTGTTGCAGCATCTCTTATGATAAATAGTCTAAGACTAGGAAAAGCCTAAATGTTTTACCTGTAATGGCCTGGCTAATAAAGTATGGTAGTAAAGAATACTGGTGATAGCTAAAAAGAAAGAGGGAATTTATATGAATGGTATGGGATAACCTCTAAAACACATCAAGTGAAAAAACTGAGTGCAGATCAGAATTTATAATATGCTATTTATATCTACTTATTAACACTCATCTATGTATTATAAATGTATGTGTGGGGGGCATACATATATCTTTGGTACACACATACACCATCTCTGGAAGTATATGCAAGAAAATTGCCAACAGAGATTGCCTTTGTAAAAGGAACGTTGGGAGCTAGGAGACTCAACTTTTTACCTGTTTTTTGCATCATTTATGTGTATTTGCTTATTCAAAAATACATAGATATGTATATCTAGATATAGAAGCAAAAACAAAAAATAAATCTCAACTAAAATTAAGAGGAAATATGGTTTCATACTGAGTTCTACAGAATCTGTGATATAAACCTGTGGATCCTAGAATAATTATACCATACCATTATAGGTGTCTAAATGTCTCAGTTAAGGAAAATTTGCAGCCTCGTTCAGATCCCCCACCCTGAATTGTCTTTGAATAATGAACCTTGGATCTGTCTCCTTACATTCTGGCATCTTTCTCCGTGATATAATTGTTGCTTCATACACGTGGCAATTGGAGTAAGTAATTGTTATTTAGAAATACACAGTAATACTTTTATGATATTATATAGTTGGGTTGAAAAAGGTCTAAACTGAAAGAGCTAACCAATGTTAGTGACTTTTTTTTTTCAAGCTTTCTGGTAAATAGCTTTTTATTACCATGTACACTGATATACTTTGTCCTAGGCTCGGATGCTCATCACGGAAGAAAATCTAATGACCATTATCATTAAGACATTTATGGATCATTTGAGACATCGAGATGCCCAGGGCAGATTTCAGTTTGAACGATACACTGCTTTACAAGCCTTCAAGTTCAGGAGAGTTCAGAGCCTTATTTTAGATCTCAAGTAAGCTTTTGCTTATTTATTAAACCATTTAAAACATGTAAAATTTCATTGTTTATCCATATATTTATTGCTGGTTTTATCTTGCTCAGGTATGTGTTAATTAGCAAACCAACTGAATGGTCAGATGATCTGAGGCAGAAGTTCCTAGAAGGATTTGATGCCTTTTTGGAATTACTCAAATGTATGCAGGTATGTATAAACTGACACATTTCAAAAGGGAAACATTCACTCCACTCCTACCCCACTTTTTTTTTTTTTTGCTTTTTGGGGCCCCACCCATAGCATATGGACGTTCTCAGCCTAGAATTGGTTGAATTGGAGCTGTAGCTGGTGTCCTACACCACAGCCACAGCAACACAGGATCTAAGCCACATCTGCAGCTTAACACTGCAGCTCACAGCAACACCAGGTCCCCAACCCCTGGCCTGAGCAAGGCCAAGGGATTGAACCCGCATCCTCATGGATACTAACCGGATTCGTTTCCCCTGTGCCACAATGGGAACACCCACTTTCCTCCTTTTCTTGGCTCACTGAACTCAACTCCTTTCTGTCTATGCATTTTTTTTCATTCTGGACACATTTCCAAAAGAATAATTTGAATGACTACAGTTTGGAGCAAGAAGCTTCTTTTAATTGGAAACCCTTAGAAAGGTATAAAGTGAATGAGATCTGAGTTTCTGGCATCTGCTGTGTTTTCTTAGTTGGTTATTCTTCTGGTTACCATTAATGTTCTTTCTTTGGGGATTGCAAGTTTTGGGTCTTTTTAAATATGCTTATGTGGAAATATTGTCGAGTTATTTAAGAAATTATGTTTTTTTGTTTTGTTTTGTTTTTGTCGTTTTGTCCTTTTACCGCCACACCCGCAGCACATGGAAGTTCCCAGGCTAGGGGTCTAATCAGAGCTGTAGCCCCCGGCCTTCACCACAGCCACAGCAACGAGGGATCTGAGCCGCGTCTGCGACCCACACCACAGCTCACAGCAATGCCGGATCTTTAACCCTATGAGCAAGGTCAGGGATCAAACCCGCAACCTCATGGTTCCTAGTCAGATTTGTTAACCACTGCGCCACGACGGGAACTCCTTCAGTAGCATTTTAAAAGCTGTCAAGTTCCTTCTGACAGTTTTTTTTATTGTCTGAAATATATAGAAGATTGCTTCTAAAATAATTTGTTCTATGCTGGGAGTTTTTATTTATAAAATTTTAGAGAATGTTACTTACACTTATAATTTAAGAAATTGGACTTCTCATATGCTTGAAACTTCCTGTTAAAACTCTATTTATTTTTTTTTTTTTTAGGGTTGCACCTGCAACATGCGGAAGTTCCCAGGCTAGGGGTTGAATCAGAGCTGCAGCTGCTGGCCTACGCCACAGCCACAGCAACACCAGATCCGAGCCATGTCTGCAGCCTATGCCACAGCTCGAGGCAAGGCTGGATACTTAACCCACTGAGTAAGGCCAGGGAGCCAACCCCGCATCCTCATAGATACTAGCTGGGTTCATTTCCACTGAGCCGCAATAGGAACTCCTAAAACTCTTACTTTATATGTTTTTATAATCAATATGTATTTCTTCTACATTATTTAAGTTTTGGTATAAAACAACAAATGTAATTCTAACTTATTTAAAATATTTTCACTTCTTTTAGGGAATGGATCCAGTTACACGTCAGGTAGGACAGCATATTGAAATGGAACCTGAGTGGGAAGCAGCCTTCACACTACAGATGAAATTAACACATGTCATTTCAATGATGCAAGACTGGTGTGCTTTAGATGTGAGTCTTTTCTGGGGTCAGGGATGGGAGATAAACGGAGGATGGGCAGAAATAGATTTAAGTATCGTTTGAGGCAGTTTGGGGAGGATAGTGGTGATACGCTCATAAAACAGCATGTTTTCCTCTTTAATCTGTACATTCAATAAAAGTTAAAATACTGAAGTTTAGAGAAACCTTGGAAAATAGATAGAGGATATAATTTATACTCGCTCTTCTCATATGTTACTATCTTCTTTTTTTTTTTTTTTTTTTTTTTTACTATAATCCCATCTAGATTTGGGGCATATAAAAAGAGTTTTGGAAGTTACCTGGTGGCCTAGTGGTTAAGGATTTGGCATTGTCACTGCTGTGGCTCAGGTTCAATCCCTGGCCCGGAAACTTCCATGTGCTGGAGGCATGACTAAAAAATAAAATAAAATTTAGTTAATTTTTTTTAAAGAGTTTATAAATGTATCCTAAAGTGAAATTTTACAATTGATGCATTTGTCTTGTGTCTTAAAATTATTTCGGCCTTTGCTGCTATAAAGTCTAGTTGAGAGCCTGTGTTAAGTCGGGAGGTCAGAGGCAGCTTCCATGAGATCTGAACTGTGTCAGAGCTAACCAGTCAGAGTAAAGAACATTCCTAACTGAGAAACAGCTGCATCATGCTCTCTGATGAGAAGGATTACGGTTGTTTCAGGAACTGGGATTGTTCCTCTGGTTGGAGCAGAGGTTGAAGATGGGAAAGTGAACAGCTACCTGACTTGGCAGGGTCTTGGAGGCCATGGAAAGAAGTTTGAATTCTATTCTAATTGAATTGGAACACCTTTAGAGACTACCAAGCAGAAAAGTGACAAGATCCAATGTACATGTTTTTAGAAAATTACACTGTGGGGGGGGCAAGAGTAGTAGCAGGGAATTTAGTAGAGAGATGTTGGCTTTCCTTTGAGTTACTGGAGATAGTTAGTGGCCAGGTTTGAGAAAAATTTAGAAATTGCCAACTCGGTAATATATTAGACAGTGGGAAATTAGGAAAAGACAAAGCCCAGAATAAACCGACACACGTATGGTGAATTAATCTACAACAGAGAAAACAAGAATGTACAGTGGAAAAAAGACAGTCTCTTCAGTAAGTGGTACGTGGAACACTGGACAGCTGCATGTAAAAGAATGAAATCAGAACATTTCCTCATACTGTATACAAAAATGAACTCAAATTGGATTAAAGACCTAAATGTAAGACTGAAAACCACACAACTCCTAGAAGAAAACAGAGAGAACACTCTTAGACATTAACCATAGCAATATTTTCTTGGATCTGTCTCCAAAGGCAAAGAAAACAGAAGTAAAAATAGGAATTCCCTGGTGGCTCAGCAGGTTAAGGATCTGTTGGTGTCACTGCCGTGGCTTGGGTTGCTCCTGTGGCTCAAGTTCAATCCCTGGCCCCAGAACTACCACATGCCTGGGGCATTGCCAAAAAAAAGAAAAATAAACAAATAAGTCCTAATTAAATTTAAAAGTTTTGCACAGCAAAGGAAACCATCAACAAAACAAAAAGACAGCCTACTGAATGGGAGAAAATATTTGCAAATGATATGACCATATCATTTGAGCTATATTTAAACAGCTTATATAACTCAATATCAAAAAAATAAAACATCCTGATTAAAAAATGGGCAGAAGACCTGAATGGACATTTTTCCAAAGAAGGTATGCAGATACTCAATAGGCATATGAAAAGATGCTCAACGTCACTAATCATCAGGGAAATGCAAGTCAAAACCACGAGATATCACCTCACACCTGTCAGAATGGCTGTCATCACAAAGACCACAAATAACAAATGTTGGCAAAGATACGGAGAAAAGGAACTCTTGTGCACTGCTGGTGGGAATGTAAATTGGTGCAACCACTATGGAAAACAGTATGGAGCTTCCTCAAAAAACTAAATATAGAACTGCTATATGATCCAGCTCCTGAGGATATATATCTTAAGAAACAGAAACACTAATTTGGAAAGATAAATATACCCCTTGTTCATAGCATTATTTACAACCGCCAAGATATGGAAGCAGCCAAAGTGTCCAATAGATGAATGGATAGAGAAGGTGTTGGGGGCGGGGTAGGGTGACGTAATAGAATATTACTCGGTCATAAAAAAAAAAAGAATGAAATTTTGCCATTTGCAGCAACATGGAGGGTATTGAGCTTGGTGAAATAAGTCAGACAGAGAAAGACAAATTCTGTATGTTATCATTTATATGTAGAATCTAAAAAGTAAAACAAACTAGTGATATAACAAACAGATTCACAGATAATAGAGAACAAACTAGTGGTTATTACAAGGAAGAGGGAAGGGGCAAGGTGGGGGGATTAAGAGATACAAAGTACTATGTATAAATAAGTGACAAAGATATATTGTATAGCGAGGGAATATAGGGAAATATGTTTTATAATAACTATAAAATGGGGAAAAAAGGAGATTGGGGAAAGGGGAAGGGTATTAGAGTAACTTCTAGAAGAGGGACCAAGTTGTAAAGGGGAGATGAGTGATTTTGCCCATGTTGATATTTGATATATTTGATTATTGAATTTGAGGTGTTTATTCAGTATCTTAGAAAGCCAACCTTTGAATAACTTACAGAAAACGTTCTTTTTCAGGAAAAAGTGTTAATTGAAGCTTACAAGAAATGCCTTGCTGTATTGACGCAGTGTCATGGTGGTTTTACCGATGGCGAACAACCAGTCACATTAAGCATTTGTGGACATTCAGTGGAAACTATCAGATACTGTGTTTCCAAAGAAAAAGTTAGCATTCACCTCCCAGTTTCTCGCTTACTTGCAGGTAAAGTATTTCTCCCCAGTAGAGGACCCTGAAATTGTCTTTTAGATTGTTGTTGTGATATTTATTGAATATCTACTGTGCATTATTTGAGAGTTTTTCATGCATTAACTTTTTTAATCATCGTAGCCTGTGAGGTAGCTGTTGTTAAGTTCACTTCACAAATGGGAAGACTGAGATGTGGAGGTGGCTTAGAGCCACAGAGCAAGTAAGTCAGAATAGGGATTCAGGTAGTTTTGGCACCAGAAACCATGTTTATAACAACCATACCATAGTGCTTTTTCAGACTTCTTAACTACAGATGCCACATGTTTTATTGTTTAACTCAACCCAGCTTCAGAGTCTGTTATTACACAATTCAAAGCAGTCTGTTGGTGGCAAACATGGAGAACAGGTTACTAGAATGGGATTGATAATGCAGGTCTTTTGGGATGACAAAAGCCTCAAAGCAGGCTTGACGAAGTGGCCAACATCTGTTGATAAGATTGTAAAAAGTATTCTCTGTTTAGACAACAATATAAACAGGACAACTGCTTCTTAAATGGACAGAATTAACTAAGGTTGAGCCGTAAAAGCATCCTTTGCCGTTAGAAACTAAAGACGCTTTGATCCTAAACGGGAAGTTCTGGGGAACTGAATTCTGAGGTCAGGACCAGGGCAGGCCATGAATTCCATAAGCAGCTTCTCTGTTCAGTTGCCAGGAGGATCTGTACTTTAAATAAGAAAGAATTTCATGACCCAGTGAAATATGACTCTTAAAGCTGCTGTAACATAGAGGTACTTTGATTGTTATATAGCTACTTTTGCTGTTTGGATGTCTAACATTACTTCTATAAAATGTTGCTATGTGTAATTAAGACTCTGTTTCCAAGTGTGCCTTTAATACAGAGGTTCATGAGAATAACAATAAAAATGCTTCATTTATGGGAGTTCCTGCTGTGGCCCATCGGGGTCGGCCACATCTTGGGAGCACTGGGATACAAGTTCAATCCCCAGCCTGGCCCAGTGGGTTGGGGATCCGGCATTGCCACAGCTATGGCTTAGGTCAAGACTGTGGCTTGGATCTGATCCCTGGCCCGGGAACTCCGTATGGCTTGGGGCAGCCAAAAATGGGGTTAAAAAAACCACCAAAACTTCATTTATGGATGTAGTTCATTTTATATATTAATTTGTAGCATGATAGTTTCCCAAAGAGAAACAGAAAAGAAGTGATCTAAAGTTGAGTGACTATTTAAGAGATTTTTTTGTCTAAATGATTTTCACTTATCGAAGTACTTTTTGTTCACCATGCAGGTTTACATGTCTTATTAAGCAAAAGTGAAGTGGCGTATAAATTTCCAGAGCTCCTACCTCTAGTAAGTAGTACTAACATTTAGAAGTAAATATCTATTACAAATCTCCAGCTAGAAGATCACTAAGTCATGGGAATATAATACACAGCATAAAGAATGTGGTCAATAATATTATTACAACTTTGTATAGGGATGATGGTTACTAGACTTATTATGGTGATCATTTCGTAAAGTATACAAATATCAAATCATTATGTAGTACACCTGTAAAACTAATGTAATACTGTACAAAAAAAAAAAATGTAAATACCTATTTATTGTGTTCCATGTATTTGAAATCGCTCTAAAACAGTTAGGGTTCACTAGAGAATTAAAGACAATAAAGAGTAAATGAATGGGTCTGTGTGTGTGTGTGTGTGTGTGTGTGTGTGTGTGTGTGTGTAGAAAGAGACAGAGATTGGTTTACCATAGGGAATTGGCTCACACAGTTAATGGGTCTTGGCAAGTCTGAACTAAGCTTGCAGGGCAGCCTGGCAGGGTAAGAGTTGACACTGCAGTCTGAAGTCCAAAGGCAGTCTAAGAAGCAGAATTTCTTCATCCTTGGGGAAACCTCAGTCTTTTCTCTTAAGGCCTTCAACTAATTGAATGAAGCCCGCCCACATCATGGAGAGTAGTCTCCCTTATTCAAAGTCTACTGATTTAAATACCATTCCCATCTGCAAAATGGCTTCACAGCCGTATCTAGACTGGTGTTAATCAAAAATTGGGATTCATGGCTCAGCCGGGTTAACACATAAAATTAACTGTCATACAAACATATCTTAAAATAATTTTGACTTGTTTTATATAAAGCTTCCTTCCCTATAAACCAGTCTTCCTTATAGAGTTGACATTTTTGTGGGGTTTTTTTTTTTTGTATACACAGAGTGAACTTAGCCCACCCATGTTGATAGAACACCCTCTTAGATGTCTTGTTTTGTGTGCCCAAGTACATGCAGGAATGTGGAGAAGAAATGGGTTCTCTCTAGTAAACCAGGTAAGTGTTTTTTAATTCTGTGAAGAGGTTGCAGTTCATTCCTTAGCTTCTATGAAGGTTATAATTTTCATCATACTTAGTCACTGAAAGTCATCTGTCTGAAAACTGTAGGAGTTCCCTGGTGGCTCATTGAGTGGGTTAAGGACCTGGCATTGTCACTGCTGTGGCATAGGTTAGACCCTGGCCTGGGAACTTCTGTATGCGCAATAAAAAAAAAAAAAAAAACCTTTGTGGCCACTGAAAATGATCCTTAAAAATTAAAAAACAAAACTGACAAGATAAATGTAATGTTAAACTAAAAAGTTTCTTAGGGAGTTCCCGTCGTGGCGCAGTGGTTAACGAATCCGACTAGGAACCATGGGGTTGCAGGTTCGGTCCCTGGCCTTGCTCAGTGGGTTGATGATCTGGCGTTGCCGTGGGCTGTGGTGTAGGTTGCAGATGCGGCTCGGATCCTGCGTTGCTGTGGCTCTGGCGTAGGCTGGTGGCTACAGCTCCGATTCGACCCCAGCCCGGGAACCTCCACATGCTGCAGGAGCTGCCCAAGAAATAGCAAAAAGACAAAAAAAAAAAAAAAAAGTTTCTTAGAACTTTTATTCATATTTTGTTAAGAAATGATATCAAAAGTAGAAATGAACTGGCATTCCTGCTGTAGTGCAGTGGGTTAAGAGTCTGGCTGCAGGAGTTCCGTTGTGGCTCACATTGTCTCTGCGAGAATGCGGGTTCAATCCCTAGCCTCACTCAGTGGTTAAGGATCTGGGATTGCTGCAAGCTGTAACATTGGTCCCAGATGCAAATCACATCCAGTATTGCAATGACTATAGCATAGGCCTTAGCTGCAGCTCTGATCCACCTGCAGCATCTCAGGTCACTGTGGACATTAGGGTTCAGTCCCTAGCCCAACACTGTGGGTTAAAGGATCCAGCATTGCCACAGCTGCGCATAGGTTGCAGCTGCAGCTTGGATTCAGTCTTTGGCCCAGGGCGCAGGGCTGCTGTGGGCGCAGCCATACAAAAACAAAAAAAATTAGAAATGAATTTAATTGTCTCAATTTTTACTTGAGATCATTTCTAGAACACAGTTGGAATTTTTTTCTTAACGTACTGTCCCACAGTGGGAACTCCCAAAGTTGGGTATTTCTAGTAAAACATAATTTGGAGTTCCCATCGTGGCTCACTGGTTAATGAACCCAACCAACATCCATGAGGACTCGGGTTCAATCCCTGGTCTTGCTCAGTGGGTTAAGGATCCAGCGTTGCTGCAGGCTGTGGTGTAGGCGGGCAGCTACAGCTCTGATTTGACCCCTAGCCTGGGAACCACCATATGCAGTGGGTACGGCCCTAAAAAGACAAAAGACAAAAAAAATAATAATAAAACATAATTTTAAAAACCTATATTTCACCTACTTAAATTGGGTTAAAAGATAAAAGTTCTGTTAGTATAGCTCTGAAATTGAGGTTTTAATTTTTAAACCTCACCAAGGCTTGGTATAAGATTTTTCCTCTTTTTTTGATAGTTATAAACCTCACTGAAGGTACTTTTGTTAGGGACCCAGAAAGTTGACTGCAAAATGTGAACAAGAGAGTGACTAGTTTGGAAATTTCTAATTAATCTCTATTGAGATAGAATTAACTGCTAAATCCCAATGAGTGTGCACAATTGTGTGCTCATGCTTACGTGTACAAAAGTCCTGGGGTCCTTTGGTGAGTAGGAAAATGAGGGAACTGTACAAATAAAAACCTGTTTACCCAATATAATTGCTTGTTTTTCTTTTTTAGATTTATTACTACCACAATGTGAAATGCAGACGTGAAATGTTTGACAAGGATATTGTAATGCTTCAGGTAATGAATTAAGAGCATTAAATTTAAAGGTTATGGGGAGTTTTTCTTCTTGTAACTTCCACGGGACCCAGTTGCTTAGATCACTGTCAGATCTACAATGCTGGCCCAGCCCTCTCTACTAAGCATCAGACTCCTATGGCGAAGAGCCTATAGAACATTTCCATCTAGGTTCCTAGGCACATCTCAGATTTAGCATATTCAAAATAACTCCACTTATGTCCTCCGTACCTTCTTCCTATCTTTGGAGGTTCCTTCCCTTAGTGAATTGTTCAACAGTCTATGCAGTTATTAGAAGCAGAAACTTGAAAGCCATCCTTTCTTTCTTTTCCTCTGATTAAAGACTCAAATCCCTCAAACTGGTTTTCAAGGCCTTCAGTACTTAACTATGTTAAAATTCCCTGAATTGGAGAGTTCCCGTTATGGCTCAGCAGGCTACAAACCTGGCTAGTATCCATTAGTATCCATGAGGATGCGGGTTTGATCCCTGGCCTCACTCACTGGGTTAAGGATCTAGCATTGCTGTGAGCTGTGGTGTAGGTTGCAGGTACAGCTTGGATCCCACCTTTCTATGGCTGTGGTGTAGGCCAGCAGCTGCAGCTCCAGACCCCTAGCCTGAGAACTTCCATATGCCCATGTGCAGGTGTGGCCCTAAAAAGCCAAAAAAAAAAAAAAAAAAAACCCCACATTGGAGCTGCCAGGTGACTCAATGGGTTAAGGATCTGGCATTGTCACTACTATGGATTCAGTCTCTAGCCCAGGAACATCCACATGCTATGGGCAAGGCCAAAAAAAAAAAAAAAAAAAATAACACCCAGAATTTGTCATACTTTCCCTTAAGTCTTAAAATCTGCACATTTATTTCTTTTGCTCCCTCAATTGCCCAACCCACCCCCATTTCTGTTTACCATATATCTTGTTTTTCTGCATGTCTTAGCATAATTTAGATAAGACTCCAGGAAGCCTTCTGTGACACAATAAAATGTGGCTGTGTATCCCTTTTGGGAGAGCTTATAGCATGATGTTTATCCCTACCATACGACTCATAACTCTGGATCGTGGTCGCCTATTTACTTTTCCTCCCCTGCAGCAAACCATGGCAGCTCTCTCTTGTTCCATTTTTTTGTCCATTATACATAGCACAATGCTTGTCATAAAGTAGTGTTTCCGTATTATTGCTGAATGAATTTAGAAATTACAGGAAAAAGTTACAAAATGTAAATTTCAAAAAAATTAGTGGTTCAAAATAAAATTCAAGTTGACTTAGAATCTATACAAAGGGAATCATAGGAGAATTAAAACTAATATTCAAAAGCTATCATTTCAGGAGTTCGCGTCGTGGCACAGTGGTTAACGAATCTGACTAAGAACAATGAGGTTGCAGGTTCAGTCCCTGGCCTTGCTCAGTGGGTTAAGGATCCGGCATTGCCGTGAGCTGTGGTGTAGGTCGCAGACTCAGCTCAGATCCCACATTGCTGTGGCTCTGGCATAGGCCGGCGGCTACAGCTCCGATTCAACCCCTAGCCTGGGAACCTCCATATGCCTTGGGTGCGGCCCTAGAAAAGGCAAAAAGACCAAAAAAAAAAAAGCTATCATTTCAGTATAGCATTTAGCACTAAAAATTAATTTGAGTTCTTGAAGAGTTTGATGTGATATATATAATTTTTTTTTTCTTTTTTCTTTTTAGGCATATGGACGTTCCCAGGCTAGGGGTCTGATCTGAACTATAGCCACCGGCCCACACCACAGCCACAGAAACTCAGGATCCCAGCCGCATCTGCAGCCCACACCACAGCTCACGGCAACGTCGGATCCTTGACTCCCTGAGTGAGGCCAGGGATCGAACCCACAACCTCATGGTTCCTAGTCGGATTCATTTCTGCTGCGCCACATGGGGAACTCCGATATGATATATATTAAAAAATACTGGCGGTTCCTGTTGTGGCTCATTGGGTTAAGGACCCAACATTGTCTCTATGAGGATCCAAGTTTAACCCCTGGCCTCCTTCAGTGGGTTAAGGATCTGACGTTGCCACAAGCTGCAATGTTAAGTCACAGGTACGGCTGGGATCTGCTATTGCGGTGCCTATGGCATAAGCTGCAGCTTCAGCTCTCATTCAACCCTGGGAACTTCTATATGCCACAGGTATGGCCGTAAAAAGAAAATAAATAAATGAAAAATACTAGAAGTTTTATTGCCATACCACATTTCTCTCAGAATGTATACACTTGACAGTAATAAAAGAACCCGGACATAAAACTTTGAACTGAATTTACAGGGTTACAACTAATTCAAAGCATTAAAAGGAAGAGAACTTGCAGTCCATGTTATTAGGACGTGTGGGTTTAGGGGTGTTTTGTTTTGTTTTGTTTTACCCGCATAGATTCCTGTTCACACTTTTAGCTACCACAAGTAGGGATTGGGACTAAATGGGTTTCCATCTTTCTTTGAAAGTGGTAAGCAAGTAAGCTGCTTTCTCTTGTGCAAGCCAAAATACCTCTCACTGTTTAGTAGCCCTTTTGACCTTCCTCTTTTCCTTTTTCTCAAACATTTTTAAAAAAGACAGGTGTCTCCATGATGGATCCAAATCATTTCCTGATGATAATGCTCAGCCGCTTTGAACTTTATCAGATTTTCAGTACTCCAGACTATGGGAAAAAAATCAGTTCTGAGACTTCCCATAAGGTAAGAGCATGTTTTACGAGGCCACAATACATTGTTAAAGAAGCCTCTTTGATTCCTTTTGATTATTTAAATCACCTGAGGTATTCTTATTCTTACCTCTGACCATTCTCTCTCCCACTGCCCTCACTTGTTACAGGATTTAGTTCAGCAAAACAACACTCTAATAGAAGAAATGCTGTACCTCATTATAATGCTTGTTGGTAAGTTTGGATTGTTTGGAGCATTTACATATTATGTTGACTTTTGTGGTAGCAACTAATTTAGAATCTGAACTGTTTTATTTGAGCTGTTACTCAGTTTTAGGGGAAGGAGATTAGAATATCTTCTTTTTGCTCCCCTCTGATTACTGTAATGATGAAAATAACAGCACTGTGTGCTTTGGATGAAGGAGAGAGGACAGTTGCTAAAGCAGGATAGACTGAAAGACTCTTTGTGTTGGGAATAAAACGTGGGACAGGAGAATTTAGTAAGCAAGAATAGGATATTTAGGAGCTATTTACTGTTACTTTATGTCTTAGTTACGTTTCCCTCCATGGTTTTGTGGTGCCAAAGTGCCTCACTTGTCTTCAGTTATAATTCCAAGTTAACAGAGATCTGTGGCTAATAAGTTACAGATTTTTCTTATTACCTGTATTTTCAATCCTTTTGGCTCCATTTTTCCTATTCTTTTACCCTTTACCTTCTCCCACCCATCCTATCTCAGACTCTCAACAGTCCCTAGTAGTCCTGTCTACTATCAGGAGGTGATACCCATGAAAGAGGTTTCAGAAAGTGATTTATTATTTTGCCACAAAGGAAGGCTCTCCCTCCCTCCTCCCATCCAGCAGATGGCATGAAAGTAGTTTCCGAGGGTGCTAGTACAGCTACTGCCATACTGATTCTTGAAGGATCTAAACCCTTCCCACCTTCTGATCCCATTCTTCAAAATAGCAACCAGACTCTCCTCCACTGCCTGAAGCCCCACTCACTTGTTGTGTCTTGAGACTCAGAAGGATGTTTGGAGCTGCTCTCACCCTACTTTGTAGCTAGCCAGAAAGAAAAATACATTGTCTTGCATGAATTATAAATATATATCACGTAAGTATTATGATTGTTAAATGTGTGTTTATGTATTTATTTATTGTTGACAGGAGAGAGATTTAGTCCTGGAGTTGGACAGGTAAATGCTACAGATGAGATAAAGCGAGAGATTATCCATCAATTGAGCATCAAACCTATGGCTCATAGCGAATTGGTCAAGTCTTTACCTGAGGATGTAAGTACCTACAGTTTAAAAAAAATATTACAGAAATCCTTCCCTGTCAGTCTAGTATGTATAGATTTACTTCTCTATACCTTTTCCACAATTGTAAAAAACTACAGTTCTAGGACATGTTTAGAGTTTGCTGAAGTTTTTTCCTTCTGAAGCATCCAGAGACTCTCCTTAGCCATCTCTCTTATTTTAGTGAATGTAAACTAATCATGTGGACATTCATAGATTTGATTATAACCGTTTTTCCTCCCAAGATCTTAAATTCCTCAGCTACCTATTTTTCAGGCCTGGGGATTTTCAGAAACCCAACTTCCAGTTTGGAAAGGACTTTTCTTTTCATTGAGGTTTTTCAAAATGTTCTCCCAAATTTGAAGCATAGACCAAAACTTTCAACCTTATTGTTCATTCTTCCGGGATTTAAACTTTGATTTGTTGCATTTTAATACTGCTTTTAAACTTTGTATTATTTCAAACTTAAAAACTTTCAAACATCTACCAGTAATAGAAGACATAGTATAGTGAACCCATCATCAGCTTCAGTAGATGACCAGTCTTATACCCTAGCCACTAAGCCCTACATCTTCACTGGGTTCTTTTGTAGAGAATACCAGGTTTACCATTTCATCTATAAATAGGATTATATATATCTAAAGCAGTGGTTCCCAGCCCCGGTCAGTTTTGCTGCCGCCCTCCTCCCTCAGAGACATTTGGCAGTGTCACTGCTCAAGGCAGGGTGTGTTTTGCAACTGACCTCCATTGAGCATCGGCCAGGGACACTACTAAACATCCTACAAGTCACAGGACAGACTCATGACAAAGAATTATCTAGTCCAAATGTCAGTAGTGCCAGATTTGATCCAGAAGATACGAGCTTTTAGAAAAACTTAGGCATCATTGCACCTAAAAAAAAATAATTTTTAACGTCACTAAATATCTAGTCAGGATAAAAATTACATGTTCTTTTTCATGCAAGAAAGCAATTACAGTTTATCTAGACTTTAGAATAGGGAAGAATAAAATGTAAAGCAGCATTTGAAAAGTGATAAATGCCTTGTACAAAGTGATGGCATCTGTATTTACCAGAGAGTTCTTTTATTCACAGAATTCCTATTAACATATTGTTATGAATGAGATATGATTGGAGAAATGCTGTTTTAAGGAAAATAGATAAGAAATTTGGAGTTCCTGTCGTGGCACAGTGGTTAATGAATCCGACTAGGAACCATGAGGATCCCACGTTGCTGTGGTTCTGGTGTAGGCCGGTGGCTTCAGCTCCGATTAGACCCCTAGCCTGGGAACCTCCATATGCCTCGGGAGTGGCCCAAGAAATGGCAAAAAAGACAAAAAAAAAAAGAAAGAAAAAGAAATTGGTGTAGCTATTTCACAAATGTATTGCAAATATGTAAATTTTGTTTAAATTTTCATTTTGTTTTGTTCTGCTTTTTAAGGTCGCAACCATGGCATATGGAAGTTCCCAGGGTAGGGGTCAAATCAAAGCTGTAGCTGCCGGCCTACACCACAGCCATGGCAGAGCCACGGCAATGGAGGATCCAAGCCACGTCTGTGACCTATACCACAGCTCACAGCAATGCTGAATCCATAACCCATTGATCGAGGCCAGGATTGAACCCACATCCTCATGAATACTAGTTGGATTTTTTTTCTGCTACGCCACAACAGGAACTCCTAAATTTGGTGTAAATTTGTGAGTTTGTGTTTGTTTGTGTTTATTTCATTCCTTTGAAAAACTGTCACCTTGATTCAGTATGGTAGTGAGTTGTTTTTAACTATATAAATCTGAATAAATGTTAGCTTATCAAGCAAATTTCCCTAATTGCATATTAATCATTATGCTTACTATGGAATCCTTGCTGTAAAAATTGGGATAACAGTATATTTGCTTTTTAGGATGAAGCTTAACGGGATAAAAGCGCAGTGCTCAGAGTGTTAGCAGATGTTATTTTAACATGGAACACACTTATCTGTTTCTTATACCTTTAGGAGAACAAGGAAACTGGCATGGAAAATGTAATTGAAGCAGTTGCCCATTTCAAGTGAGTTTACTTTCTACTTTTTCAAATTCAATATTTTATACATTAAATTTTCTTAGAATGTTTCCCTTGATGGAACTGAGAATAAAATTGTTCTTTTCAGAGAGACAACCATCTTCAAATATATAATTATGAGCTAGATTTCTCACTGACATTTCACTTTTTTTTTTAGGGTAGCACCTGTAGCATATGGAGGTTCCCAGGCTAGAGGTCAAATTGGAGCTACAGCTGCTGGCCTACACCACAGCCACAGCAATGCCAGATCCTTAACCCACTGAGCCAGGGATTGAACCCGAATCCTCATGGATACTAGTTGGGTTAGTCTCTGTTGAGCCACAACAGGAACTCCAACATTTCACTTTTATGATCTAGCCCTGCGCTCAGCAACTTGAAGTAGCTTTATGAGAATTTTTATTGTATTCAGAATAGGTGTTCATAACTGATAGTTTCAGATAATTAAAATTAACCTGAGCAGGTGATATAAGTAGATGCATTGTACTTTCTTCATTTCCCTTTGAAGTTGTGGGGTAGCCTCTGAACAGTGCTCTTTGGTGTCCAATGTGTTGCCCAATAGATAAACTAGTTTACCCCTTAAAGGTTGTTGAGCCGTTTCTTAATCTGTTTTTTTTTGTTTTGTTTTTTGGTTTTTTGGTTTTTTTGTTTTTTTGTTTTTGCTCCTCACTCCAATGGCAGTGTCTTTATTTTTCTTGATTTTAGAGAAAATGTAGAAAAGATTATATAAACCCTAAAACTGCACCTGGTTTTTTGTCACTTGATAGAACTTATCACAGACATCTTTACGTGTCATTTTTAATAGTATTGTTTGGAGAGGTCATAATGTGTGTAACCTATTCCTTGTTTTTAGATTTTCAATGGTTGTCACTATAGAGGCCATCACATTCACTTACCCACTTAGAATTAATTCAAAGTGGACGTGCTAGCTAAAATGGATGCACGTAAAATTTGGGTATAGATTAGCAAATTAAACCACAGAAAGTAGTTCCAGCTTACACTCACCAGCAATAGATGAGATTTGAGGGTTGTTTTTTGTTTTTCCCCCAAAGGAAACCTGGATTAACAGGACGAGGAATGTATGAACTGAAACCAGAGTGTGCCAAACAGTTCAATTTGTATTTCTATCACTTTTCAAGGGCAGAGCAATCCAAGGTAATTGAAAAAATTAAAAAGGTACTGGGAAAGGGTTCATTGGGGTTTTTTTTCATTCCCGTTTTGTTTTTTTTCTTAAACAACTTTTACTACTTTTTACAGATTGTAAAAGGATACATTTTGGGGCATTCCCTGGTAGCCTGTTAGTTAAAGGATCCAGCGTTTTCAGTGCTGTGGCATGGTTCGATTCTTGGCCTAGGAATTTCCACAAGCCATAGGCACAGCCAAAAAAAGAAAGAAAAGTGATACATTTTTATTGTAGGAAATTTGGAAAGTATGAAGATATAAAGAAGAAAGGGGAGTTCCTTTTGTGGCTCAGTGGTAATGAACCCAACTAGTATCCATGAGGATGAAGGTTCAACCCTGGCCTCACTTAGTGGCTTAAGGATCCGGCATTGCTGTGAGCTGTGGTGTAGATTGCAGATGCGGCTTGGATCCTGAGTTGTGGTTGTGGTGTAGGTCAGCAGCTAGAGCTTCAGTTCATCCCCTAGCCTGGGAACTTTCATGTGCCATAGGTGCGACCCCTTTAAAAAAAAAAAAAGGACCAAAAAAAGAAAGTACAGATTACCTGTAATACCACCACTTAACACTTGGAGTTTTCCCCTGAGTATTATAAAAGATCTTTATAATTATATACATACCCACACATATATAATTGGATATATTTTATTGGCTCTTGAAAATAGTCAACGTGTATTATAATCAGTTAATTCTTTTTCACTCATTTTAGAGTTGCTAGTACTTAACAACGTTATGCTTTTCCATGGTATTTTCCTAATCACTCTTAGCTAGTTTAAATCTTGCCTTTTAGCAGTCTACTTTTTTTTTTTTTTTTTGGCTGCCGTGTGGCACTTGGAGTTCCTGGGCCAGGGATCAGATCCAAGCCTCAGTTTCAACCTACGCTGCAGGATCCTTTTAACTCACTGTGCCAGGCTAGGCATCAAACCTGCATCCTTGCACTGCAGTGACAGTGCCAATTCTGTTGTGCCACAGTGCCTCCAGTCTAGTCTTAAAAATAAGCTTTCAATAAATGGCTTTAAACAAAACTTAAACATGAAGCTTTTGTTTATTAGTCTTTGATGCATGAAATAGAGCTCAGATCTAAGTAAGTTTTTTGTTTTGGTTGGTACATGTTTCCCCTGCATTTTAAATCAAGAAAGAATCCACTTGGGAGAATTCTTTTAGTGTCAGGGTAATTAACCTTGATATCATTTTGGGTATGTGGGGGCGGGGGTTAACAGCCACACCCCTGTCATATGGAAGTTCCCAGGTTTGGGGCTGAATCAAAGCTCCAGCTGAGGCCTGTGCCACAGCTATGGCAACACTGAATCTGAGCCCCACGTGCAGCCCGTGCCACAGTTTACAACAACTGAGTGAAGCCAGCCATCAAACCCACATCGTCACAGATGACAACTTCGGGTCCTTAACTCACTGAGCCACCATAGGAACTCCAGTTTTGGGGGCATTATAAAACTAAGAATAAAAATCTAAAATCAGAGGGAGTATGACAAAGATTAACTTATGTCAGTAATTTCTGATAATTAAGTTGTTTTGTACTGCTGATTCCCTGTCCAAATTATGTTCTTTTTTATTAGGCAGAAGAAGCTCAACGGAAATTGAAAAGGCAAAATAAGGAAGATACAGGTATTTTTTAATCTTTCGCAAAATTTAATGTCAGTCTCTTCTTTGTTAAACATTGTTTACCATGCTATATATTTTTTATTTTTTTGGTGGGTTGTTTATTTTTGTTGTTGTTGTTGTTGTTGTTGTTGTCTTTTTGTCTTTTTTAGGGCCATACCCGCAGCATATAGAGGTTCCCAGGTTAGGGGTCAAATCAGAGCTATAGCTGCCAAGCCTGTACCACAGCCACAGCCATGCCCGATCTGAAGCCACATCTTCGACCTGCACCACAGCTTACGGCAGTGCCGGATCCTTAACCCACTGATGAAGGGCAGGAATTGAACCCACATCCTCATGGATACTAGTTGGATTCCTTACTGCTGAGCCACAACGGGAACTCCTCCCATGTTATGATGATCCTGATGAAGATTTAAATATAAGCATTTTGAGTGAACATTTAAAGGATTAATAAATATGCCAAAATAGATGGTCTCTACTGAGTTAAGGGTTTTATCTCAAATCTTAAGACTTTCTAGGGAAAAGAAAGGCCTTTCCTTTGTACTACTGATATTTATGATAGTTGTTTTTAAGCATTTGGCTATCCTTGGCTACGAAAAGTACATAATAAAGGGGTAGTTTTTTGGGTGTTTTTATTTTGTTTGTTTTGTTTTTTAGGGCCACACTTGTGGCATATGAAAGTTCCCAGGCTGCAACCGCCGGCTTACACGCAGCCATGACAGCATGGGATCTGTGACGTACGCCACAGCTCAGGGCAACACTGGATCCTTAACCCACTGAGTGAGGCCAGGGGTCAAACCTGCATCTTCATAGATACTAGTTGGGTTCATAACCCTCTGAGCCACAATGGGAATTACTGGTTGTTTTTTTTTAAAGCATGTTCTACAAAAATAACTTTATTTTCAGCACTTCCTCCTCCAGTTTTGCCTCCATTCTGCCCTCTGTTTGCAAGTCTGGTGAACATTTTACAGTCAGATGTCATGTTGTTGATCATGAGGACAATATTGCAGTGGACTGTAGAACATAGTGGATATGCCTGGTCGGAGTCCATGCTGCAAAGGGTAAGTTTGAAGATATTTATTACTTGTATTTTAGTGGTCTTGTAGTTAAAAACCAGAATACAAAATACTGTTCAGTATCTGTACTCAGGAAACTTGGGATAAAATAGAGTGTTATCTTAACTTGAAACATAGTATTTTGTTACTGTTTTTTGTGTCTGACAATAAAAGTGAGAGCCTGTCAGATTTTTTTATACCAAGTGGTTGTGATTACCTCGGTCCTTTTGGCAGATCTGCCTCTCATTGATTGGTCCTTACATGTCTTTGTTTATGCAGTAGTCTGACATTTGTTTAATGTGTTATCTTTGCATTTGTTTTTCATTTATTTCTCTTTAGAAACCTGTGAGTTCATTATATTTTACAGTTGAGGAAATTGAAACCTAGAGACTTAGTCTTACAGCTAGTAAGTGCCAAGTCTAAAAGCTTGTTTATATTTAACATTGTAGTTTTAATGTAGGTCATTCATAAATTATTGTCTCATTAAATTCACGTAATACCCCATGAGTAAATAGTTTTTCCATTGTATAGATGAGGATGGCAAGTTTCAGTGAGATTCAGTTAACTTGTCCATGTCACCCAGCTAGTAAGTAACGTAATAAATTCCATGCTAGGCACTTTTCTATACCATATTTTTAACTCTAAATACTCTAGAGGGAAGCTGGGGTGTGTGTTTTTTTATTTGTTTGTTTGTTTGTTTTCCATTTTAAAGATGATGAAATTAGGCTCAGACAGATTCCCTCAAGGCATGTAGCTTGAAAGCTGTGAAGCCAGAATTCAGATGAAAGTTAGCCTTCCTTCAAAGCTCCTGTTCCTCCCATTGTCTCAGTAGGCTCAAGTATCTCCTTGGCTAAGATATTTGTATATGTATAACCCCCCCCCATTTATGAACATACACTTAAAATGTAAAAGCATGGAGTTGTGGTATATTAGAGACCATCAGTATTATATGAGCAAAAGATTTGTGGGAAATGATAGAGAAAAAAGTGAATATTATTTATCTTATATATACATTTGCTGTATGTCATTCAGGCTAACTTGGTTCTCCTAAGTCTCATTGACAATCACAAGAGCCCTGTGTGTAGGGAAAGATACAGAGATGCCGCATATACATCTCTTGCAAAAATTGGGGATCACAGATTCCCTGTTGTGGCACAGCAGAAACGAATCCAACTAGTAACCATGAGGTTGTGGGTTTGATCCCTGGCTTCGCTCAGTGGGTTAAGGATCCGGCATTGCCGTGAGCTGTGGTGTAGGTCGCAGACTCTACTCGGATCCTACATTGCTGTGGCTGTGGTGTAGGCCAGTGGCTATAGCTCTGATTCAGCCCGTAGCCTAGGAACCTCCATAGGCTGTGGGTTCGGCCCTAAAAAGCAAAAAAAAAAAAAAAAAAAAAAATGGGGAGCAGGATAAAGAACAATAAAAGTACATATAGACTCAGTGTACTTATACATTTTCTTAGACATCTAGTAAGGAGTTTTTTTGTGAGATATGCTGAACATCTTTATAAGTGATATGGCATTAGAGATAAAAGTGTATCTCCTTCTGAGATGATCAAGATCAAATCCTTAGAGAAATTTTACTAAGAGTGTTATAGATTAGATAATTACATAATAGAAGTTTACAGCTCTAATTATTTAGCCACTGATTCTTAGAATCAGTGATTTTTTAAGGGATGAAGTAAAACTGAAAATTATATGAATGGCTGGTCATAGCTGTTAGTAATTTTAACTTATCCTCACAATTTGCAGTTGAATTTTCTTCTTAACTAAAATAAATTTTTCATTTCCTTACTTAGAATTCTTTTTTAGAAAAAGAACTTTAGAGTTTGGATTTAGTAAAAAATTAGTACTTTGAATTATTTTTCATTACACTTAAATTAGTCTTTAATCATTTGGTTTACCTGTTTTCAATAGTAAATTATTTTTTGTTAGTTCTTATGAAAATATGTACTTGATTTGTGTTTCACTAAAAGTTACAAAGCATTATATTTTAGGTGTTACATTTAATTGGAATGGCACTGCAAGAAGAAAAACAGCATTTAGAGAATGTCATG
Source organism: Sus scrofa (assembly GCF_054392235.1). Taxonomy (NCBI): domain Eukaryota; kingdom Metazoa; phylum Chordata; class Mammalia; order Artiodactyla; family Suidae; genus Sus; species Sus scrofa. The sequence goes on from NC_139389.1 coordinate 46,314,135, forward strand.
GAGGAGCATGTGGTGACGTTTACCTTCACTCAGAAGATTTCCAGTATGTATACAGTTTTTACTAAACTCAACATAGCAGTGCTTTTAAAATGTAATACAGCCTCTTTTATTTGATCATATAGGTTTTAAATAGATTATATTGATCCCAAATTTCTGGGGCTATCTATATTCTCCAGTGTATTCAAGGTACTATATCAGATTTTGATACATTTTTATAAAAATTCTTAAGAGCCTGCACATACTTTAAAAACATAAATTTTTTTTTTTTTTTTTTTTTGTCTTTTTGCTATTTCTTTGGGCCGCTCCCGCAACATATGGAGGTTCCCAGGCTAGGAGTCCAATCGGAGCTGTAGCCACCGGCCTACACCAGAGCCACAGCAGCTCAGGATCCGAGCCGAGTCTGCAACCTACACCACAGCTCACGGCAACGCGGGATCGTTAACCCACTGAGCAAGGGCAGGGACCGAACCCGCAACCTCATGGTTCCTAGTCGGATTCGTTAACCACTGCGCCACGACGGGAACTCCTAAAAACATAAATTTTAATTAATAAACAGGAGAAAGTAATGAAGAGTCCTTAGTTTGAAATCAATATAGCACATACATTTAAACTCTATATTTTCATTTTTATTTTATTTTTTTTATAATTTTTTTTATATAATTTTTGTTTTGTTTTGTTTTGTCTTTTTGCTATTTCTTGGGCCGCTCCCGCGGCATATGGAGGTTCCCAGGCTAGGGGTCCAGTCGGAGCTGTAGTCTCCAGCCTACGCCAGAACCACAGCAACGTGGGATCCGAGCCACATCTACAACCTACACCACAGCTCACAGCAACGCCGGATCGTTAACCCCCTGAGCAAGGGCAGGGACTGAACCCGCAACCTCATGGTTCCTAGTCGGATTCGTTAACCACTGCACCACAACGGGAACTCCTAAACTCTATATTTTTAAAACACGAAATATTTTATTTAGGATTTAATTTTTAAATTGTTGCTATTATCTTATAAAAACATAATGAAAATAAGAAAATTAGCTGTGGGGATTAGATTATCATTTTATATAAAGTAATATAACTTTTTTTGTTGTTCTTTTTGTCTTTTTAGGGCCACATTGCTGCATACGGAAGTTGCCAGGCTAGGGGTCCAATCAGAGCTGTAGCCACTGGCCTATGCCACAGCGACAGCAACGCAGGATCCAAGCCGCATCTGTGACTACACCACAGCTCATGGCAACACTGGATCCTTAACCCACTGAGCAAGGCCAGAGATGGAGCCCGAGTCATCATGGATGCTGGTCGGGTTCACTAACCGCTGAGCCACAATGGGAGTCCAAGTAATGTGGCTTTTATTAGAAGGCTAAGGAAATGTTTTTTCTAGCTTTTTATTATAAACATTTCAAACATACAGACAAGTTGGAAGAGCTGTAAACATCTGTATACCTACCACTGGGATTCAGTAGTTAGTGTGTTGCTGTATTAGCTTTATAATTTGCACACTTTTTTGAACCATTTGTTTTAGATGTCATAATATTTCACCTCTAAAGAAAAGCTTTTCCTTTATTAATTTTCAGAATAAGCAACTGGCTTAATGGTTACCTGCAGTAGTGGCAACTGTGAATCTCTTAGGGGTTTTTTTGTGGGTTATTGGGGTTTTTTTTTTTTGTCTTTTTGCCTTTACTAGGGCCACACCTGGGGCGTATGGAGGTTCCCAGGCTAGGTGTCTAATCGGAGCTGTAGCCGCTGGCCTACACCAGAGTCACAGCAACACAGGATCTGAGCCACGTCTGCAACCTACACCACAGCTCACGGCAACACCAGATCTTAAACAGTGAGGCCAGGGATTGAACCTGCAACCTCATAGTTCCTAGTCGGATTCATTAACCACTGAGCCACAACAGGAATTCCAGTCGTTTTGGTTTTTTTTTGTTTTTGTTTTTGTTTTTTTGTTTTTTTTTTTTTTTTGGTCTTTTTTGTTGTTGTTGCTATTTCTTGGGCCGCTTCCGCGGCATATGGAGGTTCCCAGGCTAGGGGTTGAATCGGAGCTGTAGCCACCGGCCTATGCCAGAGCCACAGCAACGCGGGATCCGAACCGTGTCTGCAACCTACATCACAGCTCACGGCAACACCGGATCGTTAACCAACTGAGCAAGGGCAGGGACCGAACCCGCAACCTCATGGTTCCTAGTCGGATTCGTTAACCACTGCGCCATGACGGGAACTCCTCGTTTTGTTTTTTTAATGCTACTCATGGGTTTTTATTCAGTGTTTTATATTCAAGTATAATCAATATTCCTTTTGTGATGCTCAAGGTATTCCAGTTTTGGTCATTGGAAGTCTGTCCAATTGGCTCTGTGTCCTTTTGACCCAACCCCGTTAGTATTTGAGCACCACCTTGCTTTCTGGCACAAAAGGTGTCCCAGATTCATCTTGTACTTTCCCTGCTCCAGACCTGCTCTTGTCAATTTGCCAAGGTGCTTAAATGAATTTATAGTGATATAATAGGAGTTTATGAATTCCTTGATTGCAAAGGATTACTTTTTATAACTTTCCATGCTCTTTTCTCTGCCAGTATTTCTTTCTATGGATTAACATTGTATATTGGAGTCATAGCCCTAATCCATAGGCACAGAATTTTAGATCTGAAAGAGTATTAAAAATCACATAGTTTAGGAATTCTCACTGTGGCACAGTGGGTTAAGAAATTTGATTGCAGCAGCTTGAGTCACTGAAGGTGCGGGTTCAATCCCCAGCCTGATGCAGCGGGTTAAAGGAGCTGGCTTCGTCACAGTTGTGATGTAAGTGATAGCTGTGGCTCAGATCCAATCCCTGGCCTGGGAACTTCTTATACTGCAGGTGTGGTCATTCAAAAACAACAACAACAACAACAACAAAAAAAAAAAAAAAAAAAAGCACCAAATAATTCAATCTCTTCCCCGCTTAAGAAAGAGGAACATTTTGCTAGAACGGCAACAAAATCAGGAAAATTAATCATTGGAAATTTATGACTATAAAAATAAATTAACTAATATTGGATTAAATGTACTCTTGAGAATATGGTATCTTTTTCTCAAGATAAATAATTTTTAGAGGAAGAAATTTGTTTTATTTTGAACCTAGATTTTTAGTAAAGGTCAAAACAAATAGGTATATGTATATACACAAGGACTCCTGTAATCCTAATTCATTTTCTTAGACTTGTAAAATCTGGTAGACCTTTCAGCTAGATTTTTTTTTTAATCTTGCTAGACACTATGCTAAAATAATTATTTGGTATAAGAGTTCGGTTTTGAATAATCAAAGAATTCTAGTTGTATACAGCTTGTTTGTAAAATACAAATATGTTACGTTTTGAGAAATACTGAAAATTTCTGAGTTGTATTCAAATGGTGGGAAAATGATGTTATAGGCATCTTTGTGTGTCTTCCTGTGTATGGTCATAAGCACTGTGTAGTCTTAGCTGCTGTTAGTGTTTTTTCTTCCACCTTAGAAGTCTTTTTTCTTCCGCCTTAGAACCTGGTGAAGCACCAAACAACTCTCCTAGCATACTGGCTATGCTAGAAACACTGCAAAATGCTCCCTACCTAGAAGTCCACAAAGACATGATTAGGTGGATATTAAAGGTAAAATTTCCTGCATTACTCTGCTTTTTGTGAGAAACAGTAAATTGTTTTTGAATTTTTATGATGTTTCATAGCTTCAGAATAACTGATACTTTTTTCCATAGACTTTTAATGCTATTAAGAAGATAAGGGAGAGTTCATCCACCAGTCCAGTGGCAGAGACAGAAGGAACCATAATGGAGGAGGTATAAGATATAAAGTGTGAAAATACTGAAAAATTGTAGCAAGCTGACTATAAAAAATTAAATTTATCTGGGGTGATTGGTAGTTGATACTATTCATCAATGTAAATCCACTATGTGTTTATTTTTGTGACAATCTTTTTTGGTCTTTTTTTTTTTTTCTTAACATGTCAGGTTAAGAAACTTTTCTCTTGTTTAGATAAGTGAGACTATAGAATAACTTTGAATTACTATTCACAATAAAGATATTTCTGCTTTGGAAGGAAAGGGTGCCTTTAGCCTATAATGGTCTAATTCAGTGAAGCATAATTTCAGAGTTCAAGAGACAAAGACAAAGCGGAGAGAAAGAGAAAAGCCGAGATTGCTAGACTGCGCAGAGAAAAGATCATGGCCCAGATGTCTGAGATGCAGCGGCACTTTATTGATGAGAACAAAGAGCTCTTTCAGCAGACGTTAGATCTGGATACCTCTCTCTCTGCTGTTCTTGATAATAGGTAAACAATAATCACAGTTTTTGAAACTCTCGACCAGTGGTTCTCAACTGAGGAAGATGTTGCTTTTTTATTCTTTATAAGTACACTTAATCCTAAAGTAATTTAGAAGAGTTGATAGATAAATTTTGTGACCTTGTAGATAGAGGAGTTAATCTTGGAAATCTGAATATATTAGCATACGTTTATGAGCATATTTCTGACTATAGCTCGGATAATTCGTGTGTAAGTTATAGACATTCATAAAAGAATGAGTACACTAGGGTCACTTAACTTAGTGTCTAGCTTGTGTGTTGCATATTGGATTGCTGTGTGGATTGAAGGCCATGGTTTTGATACATGAGAGACTCATGTCTTTCAAATCATCATCAAAACCATGGGTTTAAATACGTGCATACCTAGAGTCTACTATTTTATGATTCTGTAGAAACTTCTTAGGCTTATTAACTATACTCATAACCTTTTTATTGCAGCCCCGTGGTTTCAGATATGACTCTTACAGCACTGGGCCCAGGACAAACCCAGGTCCCTGAACAGAGACAATTCGTCACTTGTATATTGTGTCAAGAAGAGCAAGAGGTGAAGGTGGAAAGCCGGGCAATGGTCCTGGCAGCATTTGTTCAGAGATCAACTGTACTATCAAAAGACAGAAGTAAATTCATTCAAAATCCAGGTGAGTCGTAGCTAGATCCTTATCCTCCCTATTAATAATGACTGCCACTTAGTATGATAGGTGATATACAGAGATTTTATTAATCTAATCATAACTCTATAGGCATGGCGGTATCTTGGGCAGGAATTCCTCACTTGCAAGATGTGCAGACTCTCTAGGAGTATCATGCCTGAATTACATAGCTGATAAATAGCAGGGATTCAGAGAAGAGCTGTTCTTGTGGTACAACATTAACATACTTTGGTGCTTAACATTCTTTCCCATTTTTCAGGACACTTGTAAAGTCCTGGTAATTAGTTGAATACTGAAATAACAATAATTATTTTGTCTCATGGATAGATCCAGGGTGGAATCTCTTAGGAGTAGTGATGTGAGGTACCCTTGTGAGAAGCAGTCCTTGGGCCTCATTTGGGTTATTAAGATAGAGATTACTACGCAGTGTAGGACATTATTCAAGAGAATCTTGGGATCCACATATGTTGAATGGTAGGGAAAGAAGCAGGGTTGGATAAAGGAAGAAGTTGAACTATGATGCAGTCCTCAAAGACCCTAGAAAACGCCATGGGAGCTCTGGATCTGTATGGCCCTTCAAAGGTATCCTGAGTTGGGGCAAGGGGGGCTGGGTCTTTACACCTTGATACTGATCAATGACTGGTTGGGGGCCACCTCTGGAAAAGACTTGTGACCTTGAGCAAAACAGTATGACCCTGAGCAAAGTCCCTTAAAAGGGGATAACAGTCGAGTGCCCTCTTCTAACAGCTTGAGGGAGTCATTCATGCCTGTAGGGACATCTGGCCTGCACATTTGTGTGTCCTCCACAGATACTTTAATGTTTCTATTCTTATACTTGTGTATGTGTGTATATGCCTCCATGATACCAGTAAACTTCTTAAGAGTAGGAACTGTGTCTTAACTTCCAAAACAGTCATTTAGCCAGTGCCTCTCACATCATATGACTGAAAAGAGGTTTGAGAGCCTAGCTGATAAGATTGCTTTTCTGTAAAAGGAAAGTTCTCGCAAGTGTGACTCTCAAGCAGCCTTGTTAAGAAAGATTGGTCTGCTTCATCTTAAGAACTGATCATTTGAACTAGGCAACTTACAAATCTCATTCCAGGCTGAAGATGAAAGTCACCAATTGTATTTAATTTGTTACCTTCTTGGAAAAACGGGCTGGCTATAAGTGATGTTATTTAAGTGCTTTCACACTTTATATCATAAAAGATTTTCTTTACGCTGTGAAATTTGCAATGTTTTAGTATATAAAGCAAATTAAAACTTGACTAGTTTAATGTTAAGGAATTTCTAAGATTACACTAATTTATTAGAGAATTCCAGGAATTCCCAGAAAAGCCAGTTACCCACTTTGTCTTTTTTCATCTCCTTTGAATATAAAAACTTAATACCAGAGCAGAAGACTGTCCGCATTGCCCCCTTTTTTTCCTACTTTGGTCCAGGCTGCCCTCCTGGATCTTTTGTTGCAGCTTTGACTCTGGTACAGTAATTGGGACTGTTCTCTGCATGAGTGTTTTTAGGCAGAATCTCCTCTAGGGAGCGCTCCACTACTGCCTGCCAGACACCTTTTTTGTTGAGAGATCATTGTGACCCAGCTACCCTGAAGGTATTAAAGGCAGCTCCACAAAGACTTTTACCACGGACTCAGGGCATTTGAGGGGAATAGGAGTCTCTCAGTGCCCCGAAAATGTGAAATGTTCAGAAGATTAGATCTACTTAAATAGGGGATTCCAATTTCAGTTAACAATTCAGGGATGTTTCATTAATTTGCTCAGGATAATGAAAATTAGGGTCCTGTATTCTAAATAGTCCAGGGTCTTGCATAAATTATTGGTATCTCGAGTAAAAGGAATAAACTAGCATTTCACATGAAGTTTACAAGCCTTTATCAAGGATTTCACAATTTAAAGTTATATGTTTATTATTATAAAAATATTAAATGCTTGGTTTTTCATTTTGTTTTTTGTTTTTTATAATGCAGAAAAGTATGATCCATTATTCATGCACCCTGATCTGTCTTGTGGAACACATACCAGTAGCTGTGGGCACATTATGCATGCCCATTGTTGGCAAAGGTAATTTATATTCTTTTTTTTTTTTTTTTTGGTCTTTTTTTGCTATTTCTTGGACCGCTCCTGCGGCATATGGAGGTTCCCAGGCTAGGGGTCCAATCGGAGCTGTAGCCACCGGCCTACGCCAGAGCCACAGCAACGCAGGATCCAAGCCGTGTCTGCAACCTACACCACAGCTCACGGCAACACCGGATCCTTAACCCACTGAGCAAGGGCAGGAACCAAACCCGCAACCTCATGGTTCCTAGTTGGATTCGTTAACCACTGCGCCACGACAGGAACTCCTAATTTATATTCTTAATGTTAGTCAAGAGAAGTTTATCCAAAGACTCAAAATTAAATTTTTTGATAAAGACAATTCTATTCTAGAAAAAGGGAGAAAGAACTAAAAATATTGAGGACTAAAACCCCATATTAGAGCCAAATAAATAATTAAAATTAATTTATCCTTTAAATGTAAAGGAGTGACTTAGAAACTTCATAGTATAGCAAATATATTTTTTTATTGTGAGGATCTGTATTAGCTAAAACAGACTGGATTAAGAAAAGGATTTTTTCAGGGTAAACCCTAGTAGACTGTCTTTCTTCAGGTCCAGGGTGAACCTGGATGCTAGCACTTGCTTGGTTACTTCCCGAGATTGTCATGGCTCCCTAAGCCATGGAATAACTTGACACTTATTCTGCTTTGGTGCTTTCTATGCTTTTGCAAAACCGACAAACCAGCGCTGTTATTCTAGCACTCAGCTCATTGAGTTGTCATGAACTGCCCCTAGTAAGTAGATGTGAGCACTGGGCTTAAAAAACACACTACTCTGTGAATGCTTGTTTGGAAGACACTCTTCTTTTGATTTTCCTGTTTTAGAACTCTTTTTTTGGGAGGGGGGGGTCTTTTCAGGGCCATACCTGCTGCATATGGAAGTTCCCAGGTAGGAGTTGAATTGGAGCTGCAGCTGAGGCCACAGCCACAGCAACACAGATCCAAACTGCATCTGAGACCTATGCCACAGCTTGCAGCCAGGCCAGATCCTTAACCCACTTCGTGAGGCCAGGGATTGAACCCATAGCCTCACGGAAACCATGTTGGGTCCTTAACCTGCTGAGCCACAATGGGAACTCCCTGTTTTAGAACTCTTAACCCATTTTGGTAATTACAGCAACTCAAAATTAAAGTATCAGTGTTAAAAAAAGTTCAGATCATTTTTAAGTTTCAGTTTTTAGTACACCAGAAACTAATACAACATTGTATATCAACTGTATACTTCAATAAAATAAAATTTTTAAAAAATAAATTTTTTAAAGATTTAATTTTTAGATTATTTATGGGAACAATTTATTTAAAATGTTGAAGCTTATGGTTCTCTTTGAAAAAAATTACCGTTGTTTTTTGATACCTCATGTTCTCTAATTGTAAAGGTATTTTGATTCCGTTCAAGCTAAAGAACAGCGAAGGCAACAGAGATTACGCTTACATACAAGTTATGATGTAGAAAATGGAGAATTCCTTTGTCCTCTTTGTGAATGCTTGAGTAATACTGTTATTCCTCTGCTGCTTCCTCCAAGAAATATTTTTAATAGGTAAGTTCTGACTCATAAAACCTTTATATCAAAGAAATAGTCTCCTTTGAAGATAACAAAATAATAAACCAGGGCAGGGTAGGGATATCATTCTAGGTAGTTGCATAATGTTTTCCAAATACTTTCCAAACTTTTTATTTAGTTATTTCTTCTAGCAGACCGGTGAGATACGATTTTGGTTTTTAGAAAGGAACAGGCCAAAGTTTAATAGTTTCTTGGTTACCTATGAACACTATAAAGGATATAAAGTTGCCATATGTTCATGAAAACTGTCTCCGTTATTTATAAGACCCCAATTTATTTTTTTTTAATTTTATTTACTTATTTATTTATTTTGTCTTTTTAGGGCCACACTCGTGGTATATGGAGGTTCCCAGGCTAGGGGTCAAATCAGAACTGTAGTCGCTGGCCTAGCCACAGCCACAGCAACTCGGGATCTGAACCATGTCTGCAGCTCACAGCAACACCAGATCCTTAACCCACTGAGTGAGGCCAGGAATCAAACCCATGACCTCATGGATACTAGTTGGGTTTGCTACCACTGAGCCACTGTGGGAACTCTCTAAGACCCCACTTTAAATAGCTCCCTCATACTTTTCAAGAGATTCTGAGTAAATTGGAGGAAGGACAGCTCAAACTAATTTTTATTGAACATACTAACAATTAAATGTAATTTTTTTTGATAATTTACTAGCCAATTCAGAGCTAGGCCAAAATTCTGTGATAATTAATATAGGAAAAGAATCTAAAAAAGGATGGATATGTGTATACATAGAACTGAATAACTTTGTTGTATAGTAGAAATTAACAAACCTGACCCCCTTGCTGTACAGTGGGAAAATAAAATAAAAAAAAGAAAAAAAGAAATTAACAACATTATAAATCACCTACACTTCAACAAAACTTTAAAAAAATGGGGAAAAAAAGAATTGGGCCAAAAATGAAAATCTGTTAGTGTAGTTAAGATGCAAAATTTTTATCATTTCATAATTTTTAAGGTGCTTTTACTTAATAGGAGTATTTTACATACTCGTTTCAAATACAAATTTGATAGTGTCTTCTACTGAAACTTGACCTTTATTTCTCAGTTTAGAATTATGATATCTATCTGACATTCACAAATACTGATTTAAGTTTTATGAAAATGAATCATCTGTTTATTTCTGTGCTACCATTTGGGTTTAATTCAAAGCAGAGTCAGTTTTCTTCTCTTCAGTTTTCAGAGTTCAAACTATGGTATCAGTCTGCTACCATAAAATGTTCTTAAAATACCATTAGATATGCATGCAAGTTCCTGCTTTTTAATCGTAAAAGAATATCATGGTGCTGACCTAAATCTGCATTTGAGGTGATAAAGAAATTAGTCGTTATGAGGTTAAGATTCACTGCATGTGAAGAGAAAAAAATCACTTTTTGGTTCATGTTTTGTTTATTTTCCCATGAGTCAGTTATGGCACAGTTGTTAAGAACACAGGCTTTGGAGTCTGATATAGCTGAGTTTGAATGCCAGATCTGTCCCATATGTGGCCTTAGACAAGTTACATGGCTCTAAACCTCAGTTTCCTCATCTGTAAAATGGGGACAATAATATATCCTATTTCAAAAGATTTTAGAGGATTAAATCTAGTACTGTAAAATGCTTTACTAAGTGCTTGCAGCATAATAAGCATTCAGTAAATAGTGTCAAGATGTGGTGATTGTGATATTTAAGAAATACTAGCAAATTCCAGGACTGAAAAAGTGAAATTTTTGACAAATATTCAGTTTGATGCTAATAATTGTTAGTATCATACTGACAAATAATGTAAATTATATATTTTCATTTCCATTGGCAAATATCTATTCTGACTTTTTTAAAAGCAACAAATTTTCCCCTAGCTTTTTTTTTTAACATTTGAAGTATGTTTAAAATATGCCCGTGATCATTTAAGTAGTCTTTTTGTATCTTAAATTAAGCAACAACAGAATACTAAACACTCTCTATAATCTTTTCTAGCAGGTTAAATTTTTCAGACCAACCAAATCTGACTCAGTGGATTAGAACAATATCTCAGCAAATAAAAGCATTACAGGTTCTTAGGAAAGAAGAAAGTACTCCTAGTAAGTTCTGATAACCTGCTTTCATTTTTCCCTAACGTCTGAGACCATTGAAAAATATAGTTCCAGAAGAAATTGTTTTGAAATATTTTAAAAGTGAAACTTCTCATTTTAAAATTTGACTTAATCTAATTTTCTTTGTCTTAATGAACTAAATTTAATCTACCACATTACTCCTTATTCCTTGAAAACACACAAGCTCATGTGAAGTTTGTAATAAACACTTCTCACTTATTCCCCCATTTTATTGAAGAGCTTCTGGGGGTGGGGGAGATGTAACTGAGTATTGAAGAGCTGGCTTTGTTCTCTGTGGGCTGACTCACTTTGTTGTTGGCATTACCAAGGGCTTCCCGAGTTTCATAGACATGCACTGCACTTATGACCTTGAGGGAAAGTGGTCTGAGTAGAACTTCTGTCATTGGTTTTTAAGGAAACAAAATAGCATACTCTTCCGTTTCTTACCTTCCCTGGCTCCGTATTAGTGACTGTACTATCAGGAGAAGCACAGGTGACTGAAGAAAGTGCCTAGGTCATCCAGAGAAGAGTATTTCTCATGCTTTGAATGTTAAACTGATTTTCGATAACGGGAATTTTTCTGTCATTTTTAATTTCTTTAACCTAAATTTTGAGTGAAATTTATGACTGAGATTTATAGAAATATTGTGGACTAAACGATAATAGTATGAAATGCTTGTTTCTGTAGATATTGCCTCATCAAAGAATTTAGAAAATATGGATGAATTGCAGCTCCCTGAAGGATTTAGGCCCAATTTTCATCCTAAGTGAGTATATTATTTTATTCCTGTTAAATTTGGCCACTTGAAATGAAAAGTTAGGTCAGCAGTTAGTAAGAGAATCACTTTTCAAGCTAGAGAGCAAAATGTTATAAGACATAGATCTTGAATTTGGACACTTAAGAATATTTATTGCAGGCATGTTCATAGAAGACTAAGAACTACCTGGCATGTTTAACTCTCACAAACCTCTCCAAGTCTGTGTTGCTGACTCCCTACTATACCCCGTTAGCTGTCTTTCCTTGACAGCACCTCATCACCTCTAAATCTAAGCAGCTCAGCTCCCCCACCAGATCCCATGCTTCCTTCTGACTTCAGTATTTCTATTTATGGCCTCACCAACTTCTTAGAATCCAGGATCAAAACCAGAGGGTTTTCAGACTTATTGTACCCCACAGCCAGTAAGTTACAAAGTATAGCACAGAGCTAGACTGTTTTGTTCTGTTCCACCACCACGGCTTATTAGCTGTGCAACTTTGTACAAATTGCTTGACCTCTCTGTATCTCACTCAGTTTCCTCATCTGGAAAGGTAAGGTAATAGTATCAACCTCATAAGTATTACAAAGGTAAAGTGACATGATACATTTAAGTTACCTGCAAGTTGTTCCTGGCACATACTAAACAACTCAATAAAAATTGTATTGGAAGGCTTAAGCAGAAAAAAATCACTCCTATGCCTCCTACATTTCCCCTCCCCATCCCCAGTCCTGTCATTTTGTTTTTTCTGTTATTTACTTTCATTATTTGTAGTTAAAATACTTAATCAACTATGTCTTGATTTTTTTTTTTTCTCTTTTTTTCTTTTTAGTCTTTTGGCTGTGCCTGCTTCATGTGGAAGTTCCCAGCCCAGGGTCTAACCTGTGCCACAGCAGTGATAATGCCAAATCCTTAACTTTAAGCTGGGCCACCAGGGAACACCTTCTTCACTTTTTTAAACAGTGGCTTTATGTTGACTAGTAACTTAGGATTCAATTTTTACCTCTACCCTGTTCATTACTACTCACCAGTCGCCCTATAGAGGTATTTCACAATTTATGGTTAAATCTTTTGTCAGCTTTTATTTTATTTGTTTTTTTTGTTTTGTTTTTCTTATTTGTCTTTTTAGGGTCACACCTGCAGCACATGGAGGTTCCCAGGCTAGGGGTCTAATCGGAGCTGTAGCTGTCGGCCTACACCAGAGCCACAGCAACAGGGATCTGAGCCGCATCTGCGACCTACACCACAGCTCACGGCAATGCCGGATCCTTAACCCACTGAGCAAGGCCAGGATCAAACCCACAACCTCATGGTTTCTAGTCGGATTCCTTTCCACTGCACCATGACGGAAACTCCTTTTGTCAACTTTTATATTTATTGCAGTTGTTTCTGCTGATGAGTTGTGTGTTAAATTTTCTATCTTGTACGATTTTGTCATTCCTATGGTTAATAATTATCTTATTTTTCCCGTGTACTTGTTTTTCTATGTGTGTAATACTTTCTTTCCCTTTTTTTTCCTTCCTAAATGCTGTGGTGGATCTGACAGATGCCTGGCAGTAGCTGTCAGTGCTCAGATCCATCAGATGATCTTTCCTGGACCCTTCTCCCACAGCCTCTGTCCTCCCACACCAATCAGGACAGGGCACAGCTGTCACCCTGAGACTTCCCCTGGCTGCGTTCCTCTTATTTACTGGATCTTGTATCCTTCTCTTTCTTAATTTACTCCCTCATGTTGCATCCCTCAGCAAATTCCTAAGAGAAGGTGCCTGGATGTGCAGTTTTCCATGTCTGAAAATACATTTGTTGAATACATATGCTTGATGGACGGTTTGGTTACAGATTTATAGGTTAGAAGTCATTTCTCATCTAGATTTTGAAGACAGTATTTTACTAACATCTAGCACCCATTGAGAACTTATTACCATTCTGATTCCTGTTCCTTTATAACTTTATTACTTCTGGAAACTGTTGGGATTGTCTCATTAATCCCCAGTGTTTGAAATTTCTCTATAATGTTCCTTGGTATACAAATCTTTATTCATTCATTTTGCTGTTTTCAACAGGCTCTTTGAACCTGAACCTGAAGATTCATGTACTTCAGTTCTGGGTTTTTTTTTTTTTTTTTTTTTTTTTTTAGGTCTCCTTTAGGGCTACACCCACGGCATATGGAGGTTCCCAGGCTAGGGGTCTAATTGGAGCTGCTGCTGTTGGCCTACACCACAGCTCACGACAATGCTGGATCCTTTTTTTTTTTTTTTTGTCTTTTTGCTATTTCTTGGGCCGCTCCCGCAGCATATGGAGGTTCCCAGGCTAGGGGTTGAATCGGAGCTGTAGCCACCGGCCTACGCCAGAGCCGCAGCAACACGGGATCCGAGCCATGTCTGCAACCTACACCACAGCTCACAGCAACGCCGGATCGTTAACCCACTGAGCAAGGGCAGGGACCGAACCCGCAACCTCATGGTTCCTAGTCGGATTCGTTAACCACTGCGCCACGACGGGAACTCCACAATGCTGGATCCTTAACCCACTGAGCGAGGCCAGGGATAGAACCCACAACCTCATGGTTCCTAGTCAGATTGATTTCCTCTGCACCACGTCTGGAACCCCAGTTCTTGGAATTTTTTATGTTGTTTCTTAGATAATTTTCTCCTCTTGGTTTTTCTTTTCTTTGAGGTAGTCCTACTTTTAGCTCAGTTGGCCCTCTTGGACTGATCTTCTCATTTTTTGATAAGTTTGCCATTGCTACACCATCTCTGTTTTCCCTGAGTTTCCTTTTTCTGCTCATTTCTTTTGATGTTTCTTTGATTCCTTCCTTAAATGTTTATTGATCCTTGGGTGACTATTCAAGAATAAGGCACTATAAGCTCACTGGATACTTGGTGGACAGATTGGAGCTTGCTGACCTGTGTGCCTCAGAGTGAGGTGATCAGGCCCCTACCAGTCTTTCACATGGAACCCCGAAGTGTCAGTGTGTAAAAATGGCTTTTCCCAGAGGATTCTTCCCTGTAGAGACTAGAATCTATGGCAGTGGGTATTCATTGCTGATGTTGTCAAGCTGGGGGAAAGAGGTCCTGGTTTTCATGGTTCAGTATGTAGACTTCACCTAATACCTTGTTTTCAGGCCTGTGCTTCACTGCTGCCAACCCAGGTAGAGCATAACTCCTCTCAGGCTGGGACTGTTTGCATGTTTTTAATTCCCCCTTTTCTTACAGCTCTCTTTAGATCATTTAAGTGCTTCATTTCCAACCTAGAAAAGAGCGGTTAAGAAACCGAACCATTTGATTGATGGGAGCACATTGTTTTAAGCTAATGTTATACATGTTCACTTCAGGAACCCTTATTCTGAGAGCATAAAAGAAATGCTAACAACATTTGGAACCGCTACTTATAAAGTGGGATTAAAGGTTCATCCAAATGAGGAGGATCCCCGCGTGCCCATAATGTGCTGGGGTAGTTGTGCGTACACCATCCAAAGCATAGGTAAGAGGTTTAGAGTTGTATCTTTAATTTTGACATGAATTGTGTGTAGAATCCTGTATTTAAATGAGATGTTTAAAGTGGGCAGCAATATAAAGAAGTAAAGACTTTGAAGCAGGAAATATAATGTACTGACAAAATGTTAGACCGACAGTTTATAAATTAACCAAAGCAACAGAGAACTCATTTTAGTTGAGGGAATGTGTTTTCATTTTTACTTCTCATCCAGAGTTAATTCTTGTGAAATGACTTAGAGATTTCAAAACTTGAAAATATTGTGCATTCTACAGAATTTTTTTTTTGCTTCTTTTAAAATTTGCACTAAAATGTACGTACATCTTAACCATCTTTAATCTGCAGAAAGAATTTTAAGCGATGAAGACAAACCGTTATTTGGTCCTTTTCCTTGCAGACTGGTAAGTTATCAGTTTACTCAATTTGAGGAATGGTGGAGTAGAAATTAGGTTGTTCGGGTGCTTTTGTTAATCCAAAAAAACCTGGAAATGTTTAAGCAGAGGTTGACTCCTTTTGTGGTAAAGACCTCATTTTTTCATGATTTTTCTTTTAAATAGGGCTTAAGTGCATAAAAAGATGGGGGGGATTGAAAACAGAGTGCTTGTTCTTGAATTTTTAGTGCTATAATTGGAAACACAGAACAGAAATACCCTCTACCACATTTGAGTTAATGTCAAAACAAAGTACATTTAATGCCTAGAAAAGTGAAGGAAAATGCAGTTGAAGCTTGCTCACTTTTACAGTGTGGTTAGTGACAGATAGCATCATCTACTACCTACTGTTCAAACTTACAAGCATAAAAGTGCATGTAAGAGCAAAATTATGTAATTTTATTCATGTAAAATCACCTGGGGAGCTTTTAAAAATGCCTGGGCCCTGGAGTTCCCGTTGTGGCTTGGCGGTTAACAAATCCAACTAGCATCTATGAGGACGCATGCTCAATCCCTGGCCTCGCCCTGTGGGTTAAGAATCCAGCGTTGCTGTGAGCTGTGGTATAGGTTGCAGATGTGGCTCAGATCTTGCGTTGCTGTGGCTGTGGTGTAGGCCAGCGGCTACAGCTCTGATTCAGCCCCTAGCCTGGGAACCTCCATTTGCCGTGGATATAGCCCTAAAAAGCAAAAAAAAAAAAAAAAAAATGTCTAGGCCTTATTGTAGGTCAGTTAAATCAGAGTCTCTGGAGATGAGCCCCAGGTATTAATAGTTTTTTAAAGCTTCCCTTGGGTCCAGGACTGAGAACCACTTATATAAGAGCCTTAACTCTTTAGAGCTTTTTAAAAATAGAAATACCTGGGTCACTTTGTATTTAATAAATTGGAATATCGAGGAGTAGACCCTGGTATTAAAACTGCCCTGGGAATTTGGGAATTCCTATTGTGGTTTAGTCCATTAAGAACCCAGCTACTAGTATCCATGAGGATATGGGTTCAATCCCTGGCCTCACTCAGTAGATTAAAGATGCGGCTTGGATCTGCAGTTGCTGTGGCTGTGGCATAGGCCTCAGCTGCAGCTCGTTTCAGCCCCTAGACTGGGTACTTCCATACATGCTGTAGGTGCAGTCCTAAAAGAAAAAAGAACAAAAAAAAACGAGCCTTGAATTATATCTTTGTAGTAAATCAGCAGGATCACAGTTCACTGTAGTCTTGACTGTGATATATGACGCATAGGATAGGAGATGACTGTCAATGCTGTGATACTTTTTGCTACAGTAAATAAGAGTTGATAAGTATGTTGATAAGGCAATCACAAATGTATAGAACCAAGTTTATTTTATCTGGTTTTAAATGTAATTCTTACACATTTTCTTGATTCTTTATACTTCACACTATCTCTTTGGCACACTATTGACTCTTCATCTGTTTTTCTACTAATTCGATTTTGTGATCCAGTTTATATTGATAGTTAAACCAACCTTGCATTCTTGAAATAATCCCAACTTGGTCATGTAGAGTATCCTTTTTATATATCATTATATTTGGGGTTTTTTCCTATGCTCATGAGATTGGTCTCTTACTTTCATGTAATATTCTTTTTTTTTTTTTCCCCCACTGTACAGCAAGGGGATCAAGTTATCCTTACATGTATACATTACAATTACTTTTTTTCCCCCACCCTTTCTTCTGTTGCAACATGAGTATCTAGACAAAGTTCTCACTGCTATTAAGCAGGATCTCCTTGTAAATCTATTCTAAGTTGTGTCTGATAAGCCCAAGCTCCCGATCCCTCCCACTCCCTCCCCCTCCCATCAGGCAGCCACAAGTCTCTTCTCCAAGTCCATGATTTTCTTTTCTGAGGAGATGTTCATTTGTGCTGGATATTAGATTCCAGTTATAAGTGATATCATATGGTATTTGTCTTTGTCTTTCTGGCTCATTTCACTCAGGATGCGATTCTCTAGTTCCATCCATGTTGCTGCAAATGGCATTATGTCATTCTTTTTTATGGCTGAGTAGTATTCCATTGTGTATATAGACCACATCTTCCGAATCCAATCATCTGTCGATGGACATTTGGGTTGTTTCCATGTCTTGGCTATTGTGAATAGTGCTGCAATGAACATGCGGGTGCACGTGTCTCTTTTAAGTAGAGTTTTGTCCGGATAGATGCCCAAGAGTGGGATTGCAGGGTCATATGGAAGGTCTATGTATGGATTTCTAAGGTATCTCCAAACTGTTCTCCATAGTGGCTGTACCAGTTGACATTCCCACCAACAGTGCAGGAGGGTTCCCTTTTCTCCACAGCCCCTCCAGCACTTGTTATTTGTGGATTTATTAATGATGGCCATTCTGACTGGTGTGAAGTGATATCTCATGGTAGTTTTGATTTGCATTCCTCTTATAATCAGCGATGTTGAGCATTTTTTCATGTGTTTTCTGGCCATCTGTATATCTTCTTTGGAGAAATGTCTATTCAGGTCTTTTGCCCATTTTTCCATTGATTGATTGGCTTTTTTGCTGTTGGGTTGTATAAGTTGTTTATATATTCTAGAGATTAAGCCCTTGTCGGTTGCATCATTTGAAACTGTTTTCTCCCATTCTATCAGTTGTCTTTTTGTTTTCTTTTTGGTTTCCTTTGCTGTGCAAAAGCTTTTCAGTTTGATGAGGTCCCATGGGTTTATTTTTGCTCTGATTTCTATTGCTTTGGGAGACTGACCTGAGAAAATATTCATGATGTTGATGTCAGAGAGTGTTTTGCCTATGTTTTCTTCCAGGAATTTGATGGTGTCCTGTCGTATATTTAAGTCTTTCAGCCATTTGGAGTTTATTTTTGTGCATGGTGTGAGGGTGTGTTCTAGTTTCATTGCTTTGCATGCAGCTGTCCAGGTTTCCCAGCAATGCTTGCTGAGTAGACTTTCTTTTTCCCATTTTATGTTCTTGCCTCCCTTGTCAAAGATTAATTGACCATAGGTGTCAGGGTTTATTTCCGGGTTCTCTATTCTGTTCCATTGGTCTGTCTGTCTGTTTTGATACCAGTACCACACTGTTTTGATGACTGTGGCTTTGTAGTATTTCTTGAAGTCTGGGAGAGTTATGCCTCCTGCTTGGTTTTTGTTTCTCAGGATTGCTTTGGCGATTCTGGGTCTTTTGTTGTTCCATGTAAATGTTTGGATTGTTTGTTCTAGTTCTGTGAAAAATGTCATGGGTAATTTGATAGGGATTGCATTGAATCTGTAGATTGCTTTGGGTAGTATGGCCATTTTTACAATATTGATTTTTCCAATCCAGGAACATGGAATATCTTTCCATTTCTTTACATCTTCTTTGATTTCTTTGATTAAAGTTTTATAGTTCTCGGCATATAGGTCCTTTACCTCCTTGGTCAGGTGTATCATGTAATATTCTTGTCTGGCATTGGTATAAAAGTTATGCCGGACTTCTAAAATGTAATCTTTTCTTTAAAATTTTTTGGGGTTTAATTTTTTTTTTTTTTTTTTGTCTTTTTATCTTTTTGTTTTTTCAGGGCCACACCCTGGCATATGGAGGTTCCCAGGCTAGGGGCCTTCTCGGAGCTACAGCTGCCAGCCACAGCCACACCAACGCCAGGTCGCAGCCGAGTCTGCAACCTACACTACAGCTCACAGCAGTGCCGGATCCTTAATCCACTAAGCGAGGCCAGGGATCGAACCCAAAACCTCATGGTTCCTAGTCGGATTTGTTTCTGATGTGCCATGACGGGAGTCCCTGTGTTTAATTTTTTTTTAAGTATTTAGCCATTGGGGTGAATATTTTTTTGACTCCCACTCTTCAAACTTATGTACACCTCCACTGACCTTTCTCTCCTATATCGGAAGTAAGGGACCTTTGGGTAAGGCGGCTTATCTTTCCATCTATTTGGAATTCATCCCCTCTCAATCAGGCATCACTTCTTCCACCTCTTTCTCTCCTAGCATGTCCCTGGTTCACAGGTGTGCTCTCTTATTCCTCCTCTTACTCTTGCCCTCAGTGTTATCTTCCTTCTGTCACCCTAGCGTTTTCATTCCTTTTTATGACCAAGCAAGCCATTATTTTAACGTCTGTTTAAAGTCTGCCCTGGTGACTCAGTGGGTTAGGGATCCATCGTTGTCACTGCTATGGCTCAGATCACTCCGCATCTGCTAGTGTGGTCAAATAATTAATACATTGATTGATTGGTTTTCACTTATTTTACCGTGCTTCTCTTTCTTGCTAACTCCTCACTTTTCAGCTCTCTGCAGTATGGCTTCACCACCACCACCCCTCACCAACACTTTCTCACTTTTTGGAAACACCTCTTGCCAGGTTTACCAAATGATCTTGTCATCATTGTGGGTGGACATTTTTCAGCCCTTCTATGACATCTCTGTTTACTTAATTCTGTTACCAAATTCCTTCTGAAACTCATTTTCTGCCTGATTTCTGTGACACTCCTGGTGTTCTCCCTACCTCTTTGGCAGCTCTTTCTCAATTTGCTTTCCATCCTTTGTCCTGTAAATGTTACTTTAAACGCCTAGAGTACAGCCCATGACTCAGTCATCTGAAACCTTTCCCTGGTCAGCCCCATCTCTGCCTCTGATTTCAGTTATATCTAAATGATGCCCACCTGTTAATCTCCAAACCAGATCTATTATCTCATTGCCTGCTTTATCTTCTTCACCTGAATCTCCTAGCGGTGCCTCAAATTGAAGAATCCAGTTTAGTTTGATTCAGGCCCATATCTTTCTTTCTTAGATTTATTGTAACTGTCTCTTACCCTGCATCTTACTCTCCCCTAATATGTTACCAGAGAGGTTCTCTAAAAAGTAACTCTGATCATATCTCTTAAATGTTATTTCTCTGTTATCACTCACTTACCAATCCCCATATCCACAGTGCAGGATTGCAGAATCATTGCTGGTCCCTAAATGCTAGTTCCCAGGCTTTGCCTCTGCTAGAGTGCCCTAAGCAGACAGCTCCTCTTTAAGAAGCTTTTCAAGCTTTGCCTTCCCTGGGAAATTTCTGAGCCATCAGTAGGCTCAGTAGGCTCATCTATGATACTGCCTCTTTTAGTGTCCCCTCCCTACTTTTCTTCTGCTTCCCATCCCCAAGGCCATGAGATCCTTGGGCAGGGGTGGGATGTTCATTTTAAGATCTTCAAAACCAAGACTGTAGTAGGTCCTCAATATCTATTGAACCAAATAACATCACAGAAATTTTGGAAAATAGAGAATTAAGCAGGAAGAAAAAAACTTAAGTCAACACTCATCTTTTTTCATTAGCATGTTTATACTTCATTCTAATAGCTGTTTACATGTAGCTGTGTTCCTGCTATGTTTTTCACCTTTTTTTCATTTTTTAAAGTTTTATTGAAGTGTAGTTGATTTGCAGTGCCATAATACTTTCTGCTGTACAACAGAGTGATTCAGTTAACGTATACACACATCCATTCTCTTTCAGATTATTTTCCAACATAAATTATCACAGAATATGGGGTAGAGTTCCCTGTGCTATACAGCAGATCCCCATTTGGGATTAGCATATATTCTTCACTTTATATTAAGAGTTTTCTCATTGTAGCTACACAGTCCCCAAAACATTTTTTTAATGATTTTTATTTTTCCCATTATAGTTGGTTTACAGTGTTGTCAACTTTCTACTGTACAGCAAACTTTCTACTGTACAGTGTTGTCAACTTTCTACTGTACACCTTATCCTCCATCATGTTCCATCATAAGTGACTAGATATACTTCCCAGTGCTACACAGCACGATCTCATTGCTTATCCATTCCAAAGGCAATATTTTACATCTATTAACCCCTGATTCCCAGTCCATCCCACTCCCTTCTCTGCCCCCTTGGCAACCATAAGTCTCTTCTCCAAGTCCTTGAGTTTCTTTTCTGTGAAAAGGTTCATTTGTGCCATATATTAGATTCCAGATATAAGTGATATCATATGGTATTTGTTATTTGTCTTTCTCTTTCTGACTTACTTCACTTAGTATGAGATTCTCTAGTTCCATCCATGTTGCTGCAAAGGGCATTATTTTCTTCTTTTTTTATGGCTGAGTAGTACTCTATTGTGTATATATACCACATCTTCTTAATCCATTCATCTGTTGATGGACATTTAGGTTGTTTCCATGTCTTGGCTATTGTGACTAGTGCTGCATATGTGTGCATGTGTCTTTTTCAAGGAAAGTTTTGTCCAGATATATGCCCAAGAGTAGGATTGCTGGGTCATATGGTAGTTGTATATTTAGTTTTATGAGGTACCTCATACTGTTTTCCATAGTGGTTGTACCAATTTACATTCCCACCAAAAGTGTAGGAGGGTTCCCTTTTCTCCACACGCTCTCCAGAATTTGTTATTTGTGGACTTAATTAATGATGACCATTCTAACTGGTGTGAGGCAGTATCTCATAGTAGTTTGGATTTGCATTTCTCTAATAATCAGTGATGTTGAGCATTTTTTCATGTGCTTGTTGGCCATCTGTATATCTTCTTTGGAGAAATTTCTATTCAAGTCTTTTGCCCATTTTTCAGTTGGGTGGTTGCTTTTTTTTGCTGTTGAGTTGTGTAAGTTGTTTGTATATTTTAGAGTTTAAGCCCTTGTCTGTTGCATCATTTGAAACTATTTTCTCCATTCCGTAGGTTGTCTTTTTGTGTTTTTTTATGGTTTCCTTTCCCAAAACAGTTTTTGATGTTTACAGATACCCTGATTTGTACAATCATTTTCTTGCACATAGTTTCCCCAATATTTAGAGTATTTCCTACATTTTAAAGTATCTCTTTAGAATAAATGGAAATATTGTATCACAATATTGGGAGTCTCTGTTTGCTGTCTTGGCACATGTATTCTTCTTAACTTTTCAGTAGTGAACCAGCAGCAGTGGTGACAAGGAGCTAGCTTTGTTTTATTCAGTTTACAATTAGATATTTTCCATTCCATTCATTCCGTATTAGAGACATGCCGTAAAAGATGTCATAGATTCAGATCCATTCCATCTGGAGAGACTTTTTATGCATCCAGCTTTGCTTAAACTAGCTGTGCTTTGAAAAAGCATTCCTGAAAGAGGCGAACTACTTCATAGGCTGGCTTCTTTGTTAACTGTGTCAGTCTCTTTATTTCAGGATGACTGTCTTAGGTCGCTAACAAGATTTGCTGCAGCACATTGGACAGTGGCCTCCCTTTCAGTGGTGCAAGGACACTTCTGTAAACTTTTTGCATGTGAGTATTAATACATGTACCGTATCTTCTCATCTTCTGTAATTTTGTATTTAGTGGTGAAACTTCTCCATTACGAAAGAAATATTTTAGTAATACTATATCTTACATACAAGTTCAAGCTTATGAATTCATATATAGCTTGCAAAAAATAAAATTAAACTAGATTATATGCATTTTAAAAATAACTTAATACTTATATTGGCATATAAAATATGCTTACGTATTTTTCTCTAACTATTAGCACTGGTGCCTGGTGACAGCTCTGGAGACCTTCCATGCATTTTAGATATCGACATGTTTCATTTATTGGTGGGTATCTTGTAATTTGTGTTTGAAATTCTCCTCGTCATACTATACAGCTTTGTATTAGACTTGCTGAGTAGTATATTGGCACACAAAAGGGATTATCATCTGTTACTCTTACTACTTCTGAGGATCCTCAAAGAAAATGTTAAGGAATATAGTTGAGAGACTTGATCTAAGTGTCTAATCCAGTCTCTCTTACTTTGTGGCTGAGGTCAGTAATGTAACCTCTCTATGCTTTATACTCTAAAGAAATAAAAAACACTAGTAATATAAGGGCTGCTGCTGACCCATATGGTGCTTTGGGAAAGATACAGCCCTGTAGTCACACTACCTGGTGACAATCTCTTTGTGTGATTTAGGGAAAGACATGTCTTTTGAGCAGGTGCAGTCTGGTGCCAAGACACAGCACTGGCCAAGCAGCGGGTGGCTGAACTTCAGCCCCACCTCAACCAGGTCTCCTTATGCAGGACACAGAGTGTGCTGCCAGGCTCATCAGCCCCAGGTGCTGCCCTCTTAATCTTTTTGGGCATCAGCTTCTGTGCCATTAAACTGGTTAGTACCTACCTGACATGATTGTGTCAAAACTCAATGAGATAATTGATGCGGAGAGCTTAGAGCAATGTGTTTCCCAGTAAATGCTAGCCATTGTTACTGCTCCCGTTGTTCCTATGAAAACCACCACCACTGATACCACAAGCAGGAGTACAGGCAGCAGGAGGCTAGCAAGTGGGCTAGCATTTATTGTGTACCTGGCTGCTTTCACATTTCATCTTCATTTAGTCCTTACAGCCTTACTCCTCAGGTACTAAAACATGTATGTATTATCCAAGTTTGCCAAAGGACACCAAGGCTCAGAGGACTTGTCTAAAAGGCGTGTAAGAGGATCTGGGATTTGTATCTAGACCTTTGTAGATTCAAAACTCATGCTTTTTCCACTGCTCACTGCCTAGAAGGATTTCAAGTGTTATTTTTGTTATTATTAACAATAAACTATATATAGAAGAATCACCAGATAAGTGAAATAATAATGCCCATCATATGAAATAATAATGCTTTAAATAATTTTCTTTAGTTAAGCATAGTGAAATTTCTAATATGCACTCTTTACGAACAAAAATTTCTTAAGGAGAGAGGCTAAGCTCACAAAGTGATGACATTAAGAAAATGGCAGTGTGTTCAGCTGGGAAAGGAAAGGCGCTCTGTCTGACCCTCTGTGTTTGGCATCCAGGTGGGCTTGGTGCTCTCCTTCCCTGCGCTGCATTGTCAGGACTTTTCAGGGATCAGCCTTGGCACTGGAGACCTGCACATTTTCCATCTGGTTACTATGGCACACATCGTACAGATCTTACTTACCTCATGTACAGGTAACTCCTTTTTGTCAGAGTCTTGAAGGAAGTACTTGAGTTTTTTTCGATTTAAAAAGTATTAGAGGATAAGTTTGCTTGGATGAGAATAATATATAAATTATAATTAGGCTACTTGTAGTAGTAAATAGTAAGTGATAAAAACCTACCTGTCCTCATGTGAAAAATTTTCAAACAACTTCCTTTCTGTTAAAATCCCTTAGGGAGTTCCCATTGTGGCTCAGTGTGTTAAGAACCCTGCTAGCATCCATGAGGATGCGGGTTCAATCCCTGGCCTCGCTCTGTGGGTTAAGGATCCTCCATTGCTGCAAGCTGCAGCATAAGTCGCAGGTGCGACATGGATCTGGAGTTGCTATGTCTATGGTGTAGGCCAACAGCTGCAGCTCTAATTCAACGCTCTCCCTACCCTGGGAACTTCCATATGTCACAGGTGTAGCCCAAAAAGAAAAAAGAAAAGAAAATCCCTTAGCAATGTGAATGTTTTTACTTTTTTATTTAGTAAGTTCAGTAGGATTTGGGTACCACAGACTGCATATTTAGCTGATTTTACTCACAGCCTGCTACCTGGCACCCTGAGGAACACTGGTTTTATCTCCTAGGAGGCACCTTGTTATGATGGAGATTAATACTGTGCTCACACCTGAAGAATGAAAGTTCTGTGTGTTTTGTGGGAGTATTTTCATATTACATATGAGTGTATAATGTATTTGAGTGCTTAAATGATGTGGTCATCGGCAGATACAGAGCACTGAGGTTCCTTGTCTTTCAGAAGAGAATGGCATGGATCAAGAAAATGCTGGTGGGGAAGAAGAATTAGCAGTTCTTTCTCTGTATAAAACACTTCACCAGTGTACAGGAAGGTGAGACCGTAATCTCTACGTGATAGGCAGTTCCCCAGATAATCAAGGCAGTAGCAGGAAAAAGGAATGCATTTGTTAAATAAGGGAAGCTGCTGTCTGTTGACATGTTTAAAAAAGAAGATAGAGTGATCTGCAAAACTCCTGAACTTTTAATACACTAACATGATTGGAAACTCAGAGAGGGGTGATCATGCCGCACTTCCCACGTTTATTTGGCCATGGAACCCTTTTTTTGCTCAGAGAATCCATCTGGCACAGTCTAGTGGAAACATGGAACTAACTTTGGAAAGTGCTGTTCTAAAGCATATGTTATCTTACTAGGAATTTGAAAATGCAAATTGGTATAATACTTTTTTTTTTTTCCTCTCCCTTTTTTTTTTTTTTTTTTTTTTTTTTTTTTATTTTCCCACTGTACAGCAAGGGGGTCAAGTTATCCTTACATGTATACATTACAATTACATTTTTCCCCCACCCTTTCTTCTGTTGCAACATGAGTATCTAGACAAAGTTCTCACTGCTATTCAGCAGGATCTCCTTGTAAATCTATTCTAAGTTGTGTCTGATAAGCCCAAGCTCCCGATCCCTCCCACTCCCTCCCCCTCCCATCAGGCAGCCACAAGTCTCTTCTCCAAGTCCATGATTTTCTTTTCTGAGGAGATGTTCATTTGTGCTGGATATTAGATTCCAGTTATAAGTGATATCATATGGTATTTGTCTTTGTCTTTCTGGCTCATTTCACTCAGGATGCGATTCTCTAGTTCCATCCATGTTGCTGCAAATGGCATTATGTCATTCTTTTTTATGGCTGAATAGTATTCCATTGTGTATATAGACCACATCTTCCGAATCCAATCATCTGTCGATGGACATTTGGGTTGTTTCCATGTCCTGGCTATTGTGAATAGTGCTGCAATGAACATGCGGGTGCACGTGTCTCTTTTAAGTAGAGTTTTGTCCGGATAGATGCCCAAGAGTGGGATTGCGGGGTCATATGGAAGTTCTATGTATGGATTTCTAAGGTATCTCCAAACTGTTCTCCATAGTGGCTGTACCAGTTGACATTCCCACCAACAGTGCAGGAGGGTTCCCTTTTCTCCACAGCCCCTCCAGCACTTGTTATTTGTGGATTTATTAATGATGGCCATTCTGACTGGTGTGAAGTGATATCTCATGGTAGTTTTGATTTGCATTTCTCTTATAATGGTATAATACATTTTTAAGGTAATACCCAGGACTGGCAGAAGCGCAGTGACATTCTTAGAACCTGACATGTTATTGGAGTCCTTTGGTTACAACAGTTTCACTTAACTTTTTAGCAGTATATGTCAAGAATCGTACTATTTTTTCTTTGACTAAGTTATCCCATTTCTGAGAATCCACACTAACAAAATAATCCAACTATAGAAAAACCTATAGGCATAAAGATGTACACTGCCATTACTTATTTTAGCAAAGATTTTAAAGCAGTCTGAGTATTTGCTTATAGGGGAGTAATTTAGTATAGGTTATGATTGTTGTTATCCAGAATATTAAAATTCCAATAAAAATTATGGTTTGTGATATTCTGAAAAGCA
The DNA here is from genome assembly GCF_054392235.1 of Sus scrofa. Classification (NCBI taxonomy): domain Eukaryota; kingdom Metazoa; phylum Chordata; class Mammalia; order Artiodactyla; family Suidae; genus Sus; species Sus scrofa. The sequence goes on from NC_139389.1 coordinate 46,340,881, forward strand.
TGTTTACTTTAAATTTCATAGGTTACAGTGACAACTATTAGGACAGATTAGTATGAAAATAGTTTGCCAAAATAATGCCTGCTGATATAAAGTTACAGAATAATGGATAGGTTTTTCTTTTTCCAGGTTTTCTCTTTATGTAGCTGTATTACTTTTATAAATTTTAGTAACAGCACTGAAGGCAATATCACCATTTATACCTGACATCCTATAATAGTCAGGGCTACCCACTCATTTTAAGCCTATGTGCCATCAAGTCCAAAGAGCAGTTGTCTTTTTTCACAGTGTGTTAGCACTAGAATAACCTTTTTTCAATTAGATTTCCCAATTATAATTTTCCTCTTTTTTAGTGCCTTGAAAGAAATACCCTCCGGTTGGCATCTGTGGAGGAATGTCAGAGCTGGAATCATGCCATTTCTGAGATGTTCTGCTTTGTTTTTCCATTACTTAAATGGAGTTCCTTCTCCACCCGAAATTCAAGGTAATTTCTAATTTGCTTCAAAATGTAGAAAACTTAGGTAGTCTTTAACTCCAGCAATTTAAGAATTTAAATGATGTGCAAAAATTAAAACTGATTTTAAGTTTAGAACATAGTCAGTGTACACAATTATAGAATTAAGTGCATATTTATGTAAATATCTGAGTTTATTTGGATCTCAGTAAATGTACTATTTTGTACATGTACAAAAATGTACTTGTTTTGCTTTCAGACGTTAAAGTATTCAATTATATGTTATTCATAAAATGGCTTCTTCAGATTTTTAAAAGTGAAAACTGATGAATTCAAGGGTTTCTTAACTTGAAACATGTGGCACTGAAGTTCAGAATACCCATGATTGCACATAAATAATAATATAGAAATTAATTTGCTATTAGTCATTTTCTCTGTTCTGTTTCGATTCATTTCACAGAAGTAGTGTAAAGGTAGGCTTCACGTTTGCTGTATCTTTGTGTCTCATGGTGCCAGGCATGGGGCACCTCTATATAATGCTGCTGTCTAAAAGTTTATTGACTAGCATCTCCATTTAGCTAGTTGTCCAGGCATCATGGAGAATAGTTGAGACTTTGCAGTGATGATTAAGTTAGTGTTTAGATTCATCTCTCATTAAGTCATCTTATATATCTCTACTATTTTATACGTTGCCAGGGCCATGCATATGTTACTCTTTTTGTCATTTAATGTTCACAAATAACCCCATAAAGTGTATCATGCAAGTACACCATTTTTTAAATGATAAAACTGAAATGTCAAGAAATTGTGACCGTTTGGTACAGGAGTCACCTGACTCCACTTTCAGTTGTGCCATTTTCTGTGGCTCCCTTTCATGTACCATCTTATTTAACTTCCTGCATATTACATACCTAGCAAAACCGAACACTTTCGTGTTGCACCTTTTTTTTTTTTTTTTTCCCAAATTCTGCTGTTGCTTACTCTCATGTAGGATCTACTCTTAGTTGTTACATACATTATTCTTTCTTCTCTATTTGCAGCTTCTGGAACCAGCCATTTTGAACAGTTATGTAACTATCTTTCCCTGCCAAACAACCTCATTTGCCTTTTTCAAGAAAATAAGGAGATAATGAAATTACTAATTGAAAGGTAATGATTATACACTTTCCTTCTTTATATTGGAATATACCTAATGAGTTTATCACATACTTTAGAAAATTCTCAGCCCTACAGAATTCAATCCATGTGATTCAAACCGTAATGATGAGGCCTTCTTAGTTAAGGATTTACCTTTATGGTAAGATTTTTGCCAGGCTAGTGAATAGCATAATCAGATTTGCTCTAGGAGAGTAGTGGTAGAAATGTTTATTTCCTTACATGAACTTATTTATTAAGGACTGTGTTCCGTAGATTTTTGAAACTGAAAGAAACTGTAAGGTTATCTAGTCCAATACCCTCACTTTATATTTGGGAAAATTAAAGTCTCTAGAAATTGATGTATCAATCATGTCAAGTTAGTGACTAAGTTAAGAATAAAATTCGGGGAGTTCCCATCGTGGTGCAGCAGAAACCGTGGTTGCCGGTTCAATCCCTGGCCTCACTCAGTGGGTTAAAGATTCAGCATTGCCGTGAGCTGTGGTGTAGGTCACAGACTCAGCTCGGATCTGGTGTTGGTGTGGCTCTGGCGTAGGCCAGCAGCTACAGCTCTGATTAGACCCCTAGCCTGGAAACCTCCACATGCCGCCAGTGCGACCCTAAAAGGAGAAAAAGACAAAAAATGAAATAAAATAAAATAAAATTTGGGAGTTCTCACTATGGCACAATGGGTTAAGAAATCCAACATCAGCAGTCCCGGTCACTGCAGAGGTGTGGGTTCGATCCCTGGCCCAGCACAGGGGGTTAAAGGATCTATAGAGTCCCTACACCTCAAAAACAAAAAAAGCAAACAACCCATTAAAAAATGAGCAAAGGACTTCTCCAAAGAAGATATACAAATGACCAGTAAGCACAGGAAAATATACTCAACATCACTAGTTATCGGGGGAAACAAATAAAAATCACAATGAGATACCATTCCATACCCATTAGAATTGCTATGATGAAAAAGGCAAACAGTAACCTCATGGGGGGGATTGTTTTTTTTTTCTTTTTTGTTTTCTTTTTAGGGCCCCACCTGCTGCATATGGAAGTTCCCAGGCTCAGGGTCGAATCAGAGCTGCAGGTGTAGACCTACCCCATAGCCACAGCAGCACCAGATCCAAGCTGCATCTGCAGCCTATGCTTGTGGCACAGGATCATTAACCCACTGAGCAAGGCCAGGGATCAAACCCGCATCCTCATAGACACTATGTCGGGTTCTGAACCACAGTGGGAACTCCCAGTAATCCTCATGTTGATGGGGATGTTGAGAAATTGTATCCATGTACAATTACGGTGTTTCTACTTATATGAGGTATGTAGAATAGTTAAATTCACAGAGATGGAAAATAGAATGGTGGTTGCCCAGAGTTAGGAGTAGAGGAGGAGGGAGAAGAAATGGGGCAGAATTTCCTTTGGGGAAGCTGAAAAAGTTCTGGAGACAGAGGTGGTGATAGTTGCCCAGCAATGTCATTATACTTAATGTCATGGAACTCTGTACTTAAAAATGATTTGAATGGTAAGTTTTATGGTCTGTATATTTTAGCACAATTTAGAAAAATGTGTGTTTTGTTTGGTTGGTTAGGGTTTTTTTTGTCTTTTTGCCTTTTCTAGGGCTGTACCCACGGCATATGGAGGTTCCCAGGCTAGGGGTCTAATTGGAGCTGTAGTCATCGGCCTACACCAGAGCCACAGCAACATGGGATCCGAGCCGCGTCTGCAACCTACACCACAGCTCACAGCAATACCAGATCCTTAACCCAATGAGCAAGGCCAGGGATCGAACCCTCATCCTCATGGATACTAGTCGTCAGGTTCGTTACCGCTGAGCCACGACGGGAACTCCTAAAAAAAATGTTTTTATATGGCATTATAACTCTAGATTATAAGAGCCTCTCATTAATTCAGACTTGTTTTTCAGAGTGTCCAGATTAGAGGGGTAATAGTATATGTAAGCAGAAATTTTTATACTAAGTATCCTTTTTTTTTTTTTTTGGCTTTTCGGGGGGCTACATCCATGGCATATGGACGTTCCCAGGATAGGGGTGGAATCGGAGCTGAAACTGTGGGCCTACACCACAGCCACAGCAACTTCAGAGCCAAGCCACATCCTTGACGTACACCACAGCTCATGGCAACTCAGGATCCTTAACCCACTGAGCGAGGCCAGGGATGGAACCTGCAACCTCATGGTTCCTAGTCAGATTCATTTCCGCTGATCCACAACAGGAACTCATATTAAGTATTCTTGCATTTAGAAAATCAGAGTTTGGAGTTCACATCGTGATGCAGCGGAAACAAATCCAACTAGGAACCATGAGGTTGAGAGTTCCATTCCTGGCCTCGCTTAGTGGATTAAGGATCCTGAGTTGCCATGAGCTGTGGTGTAAGCCGGCAACTGTAGCTCCAATTAGACCCCTAGCCTGGGAACCTCCATAGGCCGAGGGTGCAGCCCTATAAAAGACAAGACCAAAAAAAAAAAAAAAGAAAGAAAGAAATTCAGAGGTCATACTCTTCTAATTTTAAAAGTTGCAGGTAGGAAGTTCCCATGTGGTACAGCGGGTTAAGGAGATCTGGTGTTGCCGCAGCTGTGGTGTAGGTCACAACTGTGGTACAAGTTCATTCCCTGGCCTGGGAACTTCCACGTGGCATGGGTTAACCACCCCACCCCCTGCCACAAAAAAAAGGCTGCAGGTAAAATGTGGTAGTCCACCAATTTCTTTTGATGAGGTAAATATAGTAGGCCAAGAAAATTGTCTTTCTCTTACTTGATTTAGAGAAGAACTTTTTTTTTTTTTTTTTGAAATATTTTGACTATCTATCCAATCAATCTATTTAGCAAGGATCTGAGCTTTCCATTATCTGAAATCCCTTACTACTGGAGTTTCGTGGCATAAAAGTGGGTAATCCTATAAATTAAATAATGAAAATAATAGATTTTTGTTGTTGTTGTTGTTGTTGCTATTTCTTGGGCCGCTCCCGCGGCATATGGAGGTTCCCAGGCTAGGGGTTGAATCAGAGCTGTAGCCACCAGCCTACGCCAGAGCCACAGCAACGCGGGATCCGAGCCGCGTCTGCAACCTACACCACAGCTCACGGCAACGCCGGATCGTTAACCCACTGAGCAAGGGCAGGGATCGAATCCGCAACCTCATGGTTCCTAGTCGGATTCGTTAACCACTGCGCCACGACGGGAACTCCGAGAAGAACGTTTTTTTAGTTCTAGCCCTTCAAAAGTAAAAATGTTGTTTTTTTCCCCCATTTACATTAAAGTTGGTGTCATAACACTGAAGTTAAAAGATACATGGAAGGTGAAAGAGATGCTATAAGGTAAGTTAAAGATTGTCAAAGACTTGTGTTACTTCAAAAGTGACCTCCCATCCTAAGTCTTTCAGGGATCCCAGAGGCAAGACATCTTGCCTTCATACTCTTTTCTTGTTAATCAAAATGATGAGAGTTTGTAAAAGCATCAGAATTATGGACATAAATATAGTGCATCATTCTCTGCAGAGGAAACAAATAACAATTATTCTGTTTTGGAATGTTTGCTTTTAAAAAAATATAGGTCCTTTTCTAAGTTTTTCTTAGCTTTTGTTTTTTTCTTTTACTATAGAACACTTCCTACTATCCAGAAATATATAGATGGAAATAATAAGCCTCCGCACACCTGTCATTTAGCTTCAGTAATTTTCAAATCATGGCCAGTCATTTTTATTTTTATATTTTCTTCATTCTTTTTAACATTAGCTCTATTCAGATTCTGTGGTAAAGTATGCTGTTCTGGGTGACAACAGCCGTATTTCATTTGTTAATATTGCCTTGTTTTTTGCTGAATACATCGTTCATAAAAATCAGAGGGCTAAAGATTATCTATTCTATTTCTCTTATTTTTATACACATCCTGTCCCAGATGTAGGAATAACACCCCAGTTTTACATGGTTGAATATCACCAATTTCATATGTCAACCCTGAAGTCAGAAAACTCATTAGATGGGACAGTAGTTCACAGCTTGAGGTATACATCAGAATAAGTTTGGAAATTTTCAGAAAATACTTAGGCTTCCACCTACCAAATCTAATTTCTCTAAAGTTGGGTTCCTACCATATATAGCCTTCCACTCCAAAATTTCACCAAGTTGATTGTGACTTAAGAACTGCCAAGTAACTCCCTCTTGGTTTCTGTCCACTCTTGTCTCTACAGTAGGTAAAATTGGGAAAGGCCACACCACGTGGCCCAGGGTGGACAGAGGTGGGTTCTAAGAGCAGGTCCTCAAATAGCAGTTGAATTTGGATCTGAATTGTATCTGAATTAACTTACCGCAGAATCAGCATGGTCTGGCATCTCTAACTGAGAGAAAATCCAACTGTTCTCCTACTGCATTCGATCCTCCAACTCATAACTGCCTTAAGATCACCCCTGATGAGCGTATCTTCCCTGTCTTCTCTGCCCCAAGTTCTGTGTTGGGCTCCCTCATTACCATGTGGTTTCGGTAGAAGCCCACGCATGAATAGCCTCTTTCTGCACCCTCACCCCTTCCCAGAGCTACCAAATTTTCACTTAAATGGGGCAGATACTAAGTACAGTCTACTGACCTGATAATTCATGCTGAGCTCTTCAAGTACAAGTGTGAGCCCTCAGGCCCTGTGTTATTTAAGAAGCATTTTAAATTTCTCACTGTGGCTGCTCTGGCAGCCCCCAGTCACTCAGATTCAGTCTGTCTTGATTTATTTTGACTAAATTGAGATTTACCCTATCATTGTTGTAATATGTCTTCATGTTAACTGGGTTTTTCGCCTGGTGTTTGTTTTTTTTAGCTATCCAAGAGAATCTAACAAACTAATAGACCTTCCAGAGGATTACAGCAGCCTCATTAATCAAGCATCTAATTTCTCGTAAGTTTTGTTTTTTCCTTTCGTTCTACCCAGTTACGTGGACGGTTTCTTGCCCTTTTTGGAGGTTTAAAGTCTTCTGCCAGCATTTAGTAGATGTTCTGTGTGAATCATTCTACACATAGATGGGTTTTTTTAATGTGTTTGTGTGAGGTGAGCACCACCTCTTACTCCTCTGCAATCTTGATCCCGCCCCCTCTCTCGTAAGCTTTGAAATTAGTTTATTGAGCCCTTTATACCACAGGAACACTCACTTCTCTATACAGAATTTTAAAATTTTTGTTTCTTTTGTTTGAGTAGGAAATCGTAACATCAATAGTACTTTAACTTGTAAAAGTGTCATTCCACCATGTTTCAGAATAAGATATGAGAAAGGGGGTGGTGGACGACAAGTTAGACTCATTAGAGGTTATCTAAACAATTTGCACTTTAAATAACACATGAATTACAAACATTTGTATTCCTAAGCAGTATATATGTTACATTTATTACTATTACCTTTTTAAACGTTAAAGTAGCATTGTACATATTCTACAGCTTTTTTCACTCAGCATTGTTTATAAGATTTATTCATACATTTGGCATATATGAATTTTAATTCATCGGTTTTCACTATTGTATAATATTGTATTATATGACAGTAGCAGAATTTATGTGTTTTTTCTTCCTATTGATAATTTTATTTCTCTTTTCTCCAATTGTTCATTGTATCCAGTACATGGTATCTGTGTGTATGTGTGAGATGGTCCCTATTCTAGAAATGAATCTGCCTGGGCTGTAGTCTGTATGCATCTTCAGCTCTGCTTGATAATGTAGAATTTTTTTCCAGGGTGGTTTTACAATCATCAACTCTTTAGCCACTCTTAGAGCTTTGACTTGTGCTTTTTTTTTTTTTTTTTTTTTTTTTATCTCATGGAGGTGCCCCAAATCAGGTGGTGACAAGAGCAGAGCCCCAACTCTGTGCCTTGTATGTGGAACCCTGCTCTGTTCCCAGAGCTACTGCTGTCAGACAGAACTGGAAGGGGAGGATGTGGGAGCCTGTACCGCTCACACCTACTCCTGTGGTTCTGGGGTGGGCGTCTTCCTGAGGTAAGACCCTGAAAAGAGCTCTCTAGCTCCGGATCCGCCGTGGTACATGTCTGCTAACACAAGAGACTACTTACATTGCAGCGCATTCGGGTCCACTGTCTTGTTCATTTGAGGGAAATGGGGAGCCTTGTTTCTACACATCTCGAATTTGGCTCCTGCTAACTCTGCCCATTCGTCCATTATCATTTCCATCCCCGTGACAATTCTGTTCTTTCCGTGTGTCTCACTCTAATGTGAAACTTCTGGCTGTCCTTGATTATCCTCCCAAGCATAGTCAGAGTTATTACTCTTTTTGTTGTATCCTCGTGGCTTTAGACTCATACATTTCACAGGCAGATGTGTATAGTTGTGTATATTCAACAATGTACAACAAATACTTCTTAGAGACTACTGTATGCTGGGCATTGAGAATGCAGTCGTCAACAAAGCCGACGAAAAATCTCTGCCTTCGTGGAGTTCATTTTCTAGTAAGGGAGATAGAAAACAAAATAAGAATTTAGAAAGCAATCCATGCAGAGGAGAAAAAAATAAACCACAGGAATATAAAATAGCAGCAGGGGAATTGAATCGTAGATAGAGAGCCAGGCAAGGTTCTCTGGGAGGGTGACTTTTGAATAAAGATCAGAAGAAAGGGGTGGGTGGATATTCTAGGCAGAGAGCAGCAAGTGCAGAATTGCTGGGGAGTGTGCCAGCCCTGTTTAGGAAACAACAAGGACAAAATTCGTTGACATGTCCTCTGAAAGTGGATACATTTTATTTAAAAATTATACTTCAATCTTATTTATTTATTTATTTATTTTTGCTTTTTAGCCACACCTGAGGCATGTGGAAGTTCCCAGGCTAGGGGTCAAATGAGAACTATAGCTGCTGGCCACAGCCACAGCAATGCCAGATCCTTAACCTACTGAGCAGATCCTTAACTCACTGAGCAAGGCCAAGGATCATACCAACGTCCTCATGGATACCAGTCGGGTTCATTTCTGCTGAGCCACAACAGAAACTCCAGTAAAATTTATTTTTTAAACAAAGAAAAGAGGAGTTCCCATCGTGGCACAGCAGAAATGAATCTGACTAGAAACCACGGGCTGCCAGTTCAATCCCTGGTCTCGATTAAGATCTGGCATTGCCATGAGCTATAGTGTAGGTCACAGACGAGGCTCGCATCGTTGACTGACGTTGCTGTGGCTGTGGTGTAGGCCGGTAGCTGTAGCGCTGATTAGACCCCTAGCCTGGAAACCTCCATATGCCCGGGTGGGGCCCCAAAAAAGCAATAAACAAATAAATAAACAAATAGCAATAAATAAATATAAAAATAAATGAAAAAGAAAAGAAGTAGGAAGAAGGCTAGTGCCACTGTTGTATTGAGCACAGGTGGGAGAAACGTGGGCCTGGTGTGTCCTGTGATGTCTCTGAGATGGAAGTCATCACAGGGTCTGAAGGAGAAAAGTGACGTGAGTTTGAGCTCCTCTGGGGCATAGATTAGATGTACATCTTTGTCACCTTAGTATATACCCCAGTGCCTGACAATTTCTTGTATATGATGGGTTCTCAGTAAATGTTGAATTGAGCTGAATTATTAACACCAGAAAAAATCAAGCAAACCTTTCACAGGGATCAGGAGACACATTTTTAAATAGCCCTTAGGAGAAATGTAAAAGTAGCATTTTATCTTGTCCTACATATTTCAGAATTCTTTTTGTGTTTCAGGTCAACTTCATAATGTTTGTCTACCATTTCTTAATAAATTCCTCATAACAGTTAAGACATCAGTAACTACTCTATGTTTAGAAGTTAACTTCCTTTCTCACAATTTTTTTTTTTTTTTTTTTTTTTTGTGGATGCACTGGCAGCATATGGAAGTTACTAGGCCAGGGATAGAATCTGAGCCACAGCTGTTACCTGCACCACAGCTGTGGCAACTCTTGACCCTTAACCCACTGTGCCACAGCAAGAATTCCCATCTCACACTTAATTTTTTACATGCCACTATTATATGACCTATCAAATCCTAATACTAAGTGTCCTTCTCCTTCCCTGTATTGATTACAGTGCAATCATTTTAGGGGTTTTTGTTGTTGTTTTGTCTTTTTAGTGCCGCACCCACAGCATACGGGAATGTCAAGTACTATTTTTAGCTGGCTAGGGGTCAAATCACAGCTGTAGCTACCCGCCTACACCACAGCCACTGCAACGCCACATCCGAGCCACATCTGCAACCTACACCACAGCTCACAGCAGTGCTGGATCCTTAACCCACTGAGTGAGGCCAGGGGTCAAACCTGTGTCCTCATGGACCCTAGTTGGGTTTGTTACCACTGAGCCATGACCAGAATTTCGTTTTATAGTTATTTTTAAAACTTAGCCAGGTGTGTTGTTACTTTTTCAGGTGTCTGCTATAAATGCCCTTTCCTCTCTTCCAACACTGGTTTTGTTTGTTTATATCTATTTATAGTATTCATTTACAATATTGCATTCGTTTCAGCTATATATCATAGTGTTTCAGAGATTTTTGGTTTGGTTTTTACAGGTTATATAGCATTATAGGTTAGTATAGATTATTGGCTGTAATTCCCTGTACTATATAGTAAATGCATATTGCTTATCTATTTGATGTATAGTCGTTTGTAACCCCATACTCCTAACGGTTTTATTTATTTTTATAAGACTTCCGGCCCTTTGGAACTGAATCCAAACCTTGATGACTAATGTGTAGCTATTGGTCTCTCTACAGAGTACGGGAATGTCAAGTGCTATTTTTAGCTGGCAAAACCAAAGGCTGTTTTTATTCTCCTCCTTACCTTGATGACTATGGGGAGACTGACCAGGGACTCAGGTAAGGCCCATTCTGGGGGACAGGGTTGGCTGACTCTGGGCCTCCAGAGCCTTCAGCACTGGGTGAACATGATGAGCCTTGCGGTCCTGAGGTGTGCCTGCTAAATAACCCCCTGGGGGATGAGCACAGCTGGCTGCAGTCTGTGGACTCTGTCAAGGAGGTCACTCTGGCTATCTGGTTTGGCAGTCCCATTCCCAACTCTTAGAATGTCACGAGGGCCATCAGGATAATAAGGAGGGGAGGAAATGGGGCAGAGTGAAGTTTTTTTGTTTTTCACTCCAAAGAGCTATTCTGATTGTCCTGTGGCATCCATAGCATCGGAGCATTGCAGGAATAGCTCCTTGTAGCTTCTGTGGCTTTGTGTGGGAGGGCCAGCACTCTTCAAGTGATACAGAAGAACAAATCTTAATTGATAAGAGATGCATTTGATTTAGAACATACAGAGCAATACAGCAATACTTGAGGCTTAATCACTTTCACTCTGGTAGCTGCTATTACATCAAAAGCAGTTCTGCTAGGTGTTCCCATAGTGGCACAGCAGAAACAAATCTGACTAGGAACCATGAGGTTGTGGGTTCCATCCCTGGCCTCGCCCAGTGGGTTAAGGATCCGGTGTTGCCGTGAGCTGTGGCTTGGATCCTACATGGCTGTGGCATAGGCCAGTAGCTGTAGTTCTGATTCAATCCCTTGCCTGGGATCCTCCACATGCTGCGAGTGCAGCCCTAAAAAAAAAAAAAAAAAAAAAAAAACATTTCTGCTAACAGCAATTCCTCAAGTATTATTAAAAAATTTTCAGACCATTTCTTTTTGCTCAAAGTGGGTAAAAGTCCAGCTTTGGGGAGTGGAAGTTAAAGGCCGGGAAACCAAGACAAGATAAGTAGATGGGCTCCCCAGACGCTTGACTGCAAGGATACTGCTTGTGCCACCTGCTAATGGTTCATCCTGCTGCTGTGAGGAGGATGGGCTCTCAGGAAGAGGAGCCCCAGCCAGAGAGTGAGAGCACTGGCGCTCCCAGCTGGGGACTCGCCAGGGCCTGTGCTCTGGTTACATTAGATCCTGAAGTTGTTCACATTCAGCTGCTTTGTAGCTGAAAGAAGGTACTTGAAGGAACATCTTTATCCCTGTAATTCTTCCATCCTCTCCCCTACCCCTCCCTGTTTTCTATTTTTCCAATAAAATGGACCATGAGTGGGTAGTTTTATAGCCTCTCAACCTAGACCCTCCTGCTCAACCCTACTCCGCTGGTCCCAGACCCTAATCTGAGTAAGTGTGGCTTGTGTTCGATTTCCTCTTTTCAGAATTTATTCCCCTTCAGCTGTTCCTAGCAAACCTTCAGAGCTAACATATTCATAGCCACAGACGCCTGCCAAAGAGAAATTTTGCAGAGGATCTGCAGAAGACCAGTAACTTGTAACTTTTCCTAAATCAGGAAAGGTTGGCATATAATAGATGAATGAACCGAATGCATCCTGAGTGACATGTGTCTTCTTTCTAGACGGGGCAATCCTTTACATTTGTGCAAAGAGCGATTTAAGAAGATTCAGAAGCTCTGGCACCAGCACAGTATCACAGAGGAAATTGGACATGCACAGGAAGCAAATCAGACACTGGTTGGCATTGACTGGCAACATTTATAATTACTTCACTACCAAAACACAAACTTGGATTTTGTAACCCAGTCGGCTTTTCAAGAAAGAGAATAGGAAATAGGTTCTACTGAATTTGGAAATAAAGTCTTTATTTAAGCTTTTCTTCCCAGTTTTATTTTTATAGTTTCTGGCTCCAGGGATTGATGAAAATCATCTGTCAGCAGATTTTCTTGCATCATTTGCTCGTGTCCCTCAAACTTCTTGAATTTTAGAATCCAGCAAGGAGCTTCTCTTCCTGGGCTGGACACAGCCCCTCTGTGGGCCTCTGACTGCGTTTGGCTGTTCCCGGTCGTCTGAGCCGTGTCTACTTCTTGAGCACCCGGGACTCCAGGCCTGAAGCTGATTCAACAGCAGCAGGAAACAAAGTCTCTGGTCTCTTGGGGTCACACTTCTTAGTCCCTCTCAGTGACTGTCAACGTTGGGACTGGGTCAGTGTCCCCACAGCTGACGGGACCCTACCTCTAAGCAAAGCAGTGGACTTTGAAAGTGGCATTTCCTTGCCTCCAGAAGCTGTGAGGGGGGAGGGTTGGGGGGGGACTCGTGCCGGTGGAGCCTGTGCATGGAAGGGGAGGAGGTGGTGTCTCTCTGTGCTGGATGATTTTCAGGGCTTTGTAAGTTTGGATTTTTGTAGGATTTTTGGCTTTGAGGGGAAAAAACTCATTTCAAAGGGCTTTTTGAAAACTTAGAGTATCATAATTTTTCAGACAATGTATTCTCTTATTTCTGAGACTAAGTTGAGAGAGTGTGTGCATCTAGAATCAAACACTAGCAAAAGAAAAGGAAAATTCCCCCACCCCCACCCCTTCCAGCACCTCCTGGGATAGATGAATTGCTGTTTACCTGCTGGCTCACTTAGTACATTCCTGGGACAGCCTGTGTGCCCAGGTTTTTTATTATTTTAAAACATTATTGTTCTTACTAAGAGGTGCCTTCCTAGAGTGATAGCCGCTTAGTAAAATAGCTTATAACCATGACACATCACACACCACTCCTGTGTGATACACGTGACGTGTGCTGTGAGCTTGGGTACGCAGAGTGAGGACCGATTTGGTAGAGAAATAAATACAGAGCCTCTCTGAGGTTAGGCTAAGGGACAAATGAATAGTAAGATGTTCTTGGATTTTTTTAGCCAATGCAAGTAACCTTTTCACTCAGTTTTCTTGAACTGCATCTAAAATTTCCGTTCTGCTTAGCTTTGCACACTCTACACAAGAGGAAGGTCAGAAATCCAGGAGTTCCCGTCATGGCGCAGTGGTTAATGAATCTGACTAGGAACCATGAGGTTGCGGGTTCGATCCCTGGCCTTGCTCAGTGGTTAAGGATCCAGCGTTGCCATGAGCTGTGGTGTAGGTCACAGACATGGCTAGGATCCTGCGTTGCTGTGACTCTGGCGTAGACCTGTGGCTATAGCTCCGATTAGATCCCTAGCCTGGGAACCTCCATATGCCACAGGAGCGGCCCTAGAAAAGGCAAAAAGACTAAAAAAAAAAAAAAAAAAAAAAAAAATCCAGACTTTCAGCTAAAGTATGTGGGGATGCAGAAGCCATACTCACTGTTTCCTCTCTGGGGTGGTGGTGAAGAACCCCTTTCTCTGAAAGGATGACCTTAACACTTCTTGCCTAGGATTGACTCAGTTGAGAGGAGGCGCTTCTCACCCAACAGAAAGAAAATCCACATTAGAACCCAGCACTTGCCCCCTTCTTCTGTCCTTTCTTCCATTCATAAGATCTAGTGATGTGGGCTGTGGATGACATCATGATTTTTTTTTCTTGGCCATACCCATGGCGTACATAAATTCCCAGGCCAGGGACTGAATCCACACCAGAGCAGGGACAACACGGGATCCGTAACCCACTAAATCACCAGGGCATCATGATTTTAATGTTTATTTAGGCCTTCGTCACATCCCCATTCCTTTAGCTTTTAAGTTGTGCTTCTTTTGGCTTTTCTCCAGATGTTCACCAAGCTTAAATTTAGAAAAAGACCAGGTTTCTCCCTCTGTAAATGAATTATAAACATCTTCACCAAATCATAACAATATTCCAGCTTTCGGGACTGACCTCATGGAAGTCCACTGTTAGCAAATGACGTCCCTGGATTCCATTCTGTGAAAAATATCAGGAGTCTGAGAGAAGATGAATTTACATGAAATAGCAGCACACGCACCCTTTTATCTCCTGGTGTGTATGTCATTCACCTAGTTGTCTTCCCTACCTAATGAATCATCTTAGTCTTATGATTTGTTCTGCATGTATTATGTTTATTGTAGAAATGTTTATATAACATGCTTTCCATATCAGGGAAAATCATATCTGTTTAATAAATTGGCTATAACTTTAATATCTGTGGACAACTTGTAAAATTTGGAATGTATCATATGTAAAAAGTTTAAAGATATCCAAATAAATGCTTTAGGTGTTGACATTACTTTGAGTCTGCCTGCATTTTCTTTCTGTTTTGTTTCACATAGTTAAATGCAGAAGTGTTCCTGATGTCACCTTGCTACAAATAAAGTGGAACATCTATATTAGCTTTGTATTTAAGATGCTTATGTTATTAGTGTCGGTTATGGCTGTTAGCCAAACCATCTTGACCTTCCCAAGAAAGCTTGATCATCATTTCACTGATTAAGTTTCATACTCATTGACTATGACAGGTGATGACCTTTCTGAACCATTGTGGACTTCAAATCACTGGGAGTACAGGGCGCTCAAAGTCTCTCCCAGCTCCAAGTCCTGTTTCCAAGTTTAAACTCCTCTTGCTTATCCTTATCAGTGATTGCCAGGTCCTTACTCTTATGCAGTCCCCAGACACTTTCTGCTTAGGAAAGATGCATGGAAGAAGGAAGCTGCATCCTGTATTTGCAAGGGAGTTAGTGCCTATGAAAGTTCTGCTCTGCTCTTCAGAATCCTTTAGAAAGGAAAGCGAAAGCATCAAACTAAAAAAGCAGGCTTACATTGTGCTTTCTCTTTCCTGATCATTAATGCTGCTCCCAACTTACTCCTTCCCTTCCCTGGTCCTAATGTCATCAGTTCCAAGACTCTTGAAGCCCCTCCTCGCTTTGCTCCTCTCGTTTTTTTAAGTCAGGTTTACTGAGGTTTATTTTCCAAATGGTAAAATTCACCCCTTCAAGTGAGTTGTTTTATGCATTTGGACAAATGCATACAGTTGTTTTAACAAGTACCACACTCAATAATAGAACACTTCCATCATCCCAAGAAGTTTGTGGGTAACTTCTTCTCCCATCCTGACCCCCAACAACCACTAATCTTTTTCTATCCCTTTGTCTTGCCTCTTCCAGAATGTTACATAAATATATCATGTATGTAGCGTTTTCAGTCTGGCTTCTCTCTAAGAAGACTGATGCATTTGAGAGCCCTCGTGTTCCTTTTGGTTGCTGAGTCGTGTTCCACTGTGCAGATGATTACGCGGTCACCAGGTAAAGGACATTTGGGTGATTTTTGGTGATTATGAATAAAGCTATGACAAACATCCCCCTCAGGTAAATAGGAGTTGTCTCATATCTTAATCCACTCTGCACCACATTCTCTTTCACTTTGCTGCATATACGCATCTCTGATTTGGAGGACAAGCTATAACGTCATAGGAGTTCAGGTCACATATTTCCTCCTTCCAGCCAATCTCACATCCTCTGAGAAGTCATCTACCGGGAAGTCATCCACTCTCCCCTTGAACTTCTGTGTAAGTCCCTCACATTCCTAGTCCTTAACACGCAGTGCTGCTCACTGGCCATTTTTGTTGGAAGCCATTTTTTTAAATCTTAAGTAGCAGGTCAGAGCCCCTAAATGTTGTGGTTCCCTCCCCACCCGCCCTGGCTAAGCTGCAAACCTGCTGACCAAACAGGTGCCCAGAAGAGGACGGACAGGGGAGCATGCAGAGCAAGCGCCTAATCTCATTAACCCGAATTGAGGTTACTCAGGGTTTATTGGCTGGTGGCTCAGTCCTGGGCTTGAAGATGTTGCAGGAGGCTATGGGTCCTTGAGCTGAGGCCACAGATTCTAGGGCAGCTATCTTCCTAAATGTTCAGAATAAATAGCTATTACTACTCCCTCACTATGGAGTAACTTAAAAATTAAAGTCCTGGAATTCCCGCTGTGGCACAGTGTGTTGAAAATCCAAGTGCAGCAGCTCAGGTCACTATGGAGGCCTAAATTCGATCCCTGGCCCAGAGCAGTGGGTTAAAAGATCCAGTGTTGCTGCAGCTGCAGCTCAGATTCAATCCCTGGCCCAGGAACTTCCATATGCAGCCCTAAGGCACTATCTTTACCTCTCACCCTCCCCCAGGGCTACGCTGGCAGGTCTTGAAAAGGTGGGTGAGTTCCTTTGGGAGAAATGAATTTACACTGGCCCAAGGAAAGACCAAGATTAGACACAGGAAGGGCCTACTATCAGTCTTATTGAGCACTGATAGATGACCCAACAAAATGGGCCAGTTTTCTCTGGCAACCATCTGGGTCCCTGAGAAGACTATTAGGATGCAGCTCACCCTAAGTCTGTGTGATAAGACAACAGCTATTGTGAGTTGCTTCCTGAGCATTTTACAATGTGACAGCCCTGCTTAGGAGATTGTGATGAGAACCTGAGAATAGGATTCCTGCTCTCTGAGAATGCCTGCTTTGCTTTTCCCAGGGCAACTTTTAAAATAACAGCTTAGGGAGGTCCCATTGTGGCTCAATGGAAATGAATCTGACTAGTATCCATGAGGATGCAGGTTCAAATCCCTGGCCTCGCTCAATGCGTTAAGGTAGGCTGGCAGCTGCAGCTCCAATTCCACCCCTAGCCAGGGAACTTCCATATGCCGTGAGTGTGGCTCTGAAATGACAATAAATAATTAATTAACCACTTAGAATGGAACCACTCCCAACCACCTCATAAGTAATTGGTGCTTGCTCCTCTGCTCTGTCTCCTGCTCTGGGATGGAGGACTGCCCTTCCACTGGCTCACTACACCCCACCCCCTTCTGTTCTGGGATCTGTAACAGACCTTGTGAATCTACTCCTGTTGTGTGAATGCACTCAAACTGTGCCTTCAGGAGTTCCTGTCGTGGCGCAGTGGTTAACGAATCCGACTAGGAACCATGAGGTTAAGGGTTCGATCCCTGGCCTTGCTCAGTGGGTTAAGGATCCGGTGTTGCCATGAGCTGTGGTGTAGGTCACAGATGCGGCTCAGATCCCAAGTTGCTGTGGTTCTGGTGTAGGCTGGCAGCAACAGCTCCAATTAGACCCCTAGCCTGGGAACCTCCATATGCCGTGGGAGTGGCCCAAAAAATGGCAAAGACAAAAAAAAAAAAAAAAAAAACTGTGCCTTCAATCCAAGCAACTCCAGGGTTGTTGCTTCCCCAGAGCAGGAGCTGGGATACTGAGGGAGCTCCCCACTAACCCTATGGATGGCTTGTGTCCCCTCATGCAGCAGGATGTAATCTGCATGTTCTTAATTCAGTACACCAGCTCCAGGCCCCAACACCATCTGCTGTCAACCAACATCAGCTCGGATCCAAACTCTAGCAAATGCTGGAATGTGTGTGTGTGTGTTTAGGGCCACACCCACAGCACATGGAAGTTCCCAGGCTAGGGGTCAAATCGAAGCCTCTGCTGCTGGCCTACACCACAGCAACGCTGGATCCTTAACCCACTGAGCGAGGCCAGGGATCGAACCTGCATCCTCATGAATACTAGTCAGATTCATTTCTGCTGAGCCACGACAGGAACTCCGAGATGATTTGGGTTACCTGATGGTCCCCATTCTTGCAGATAAGAGAGCAAGAGGGAGAGAGGTGACATCCTGATCATTAAGAGTACTTCCTTTCAGTGTCAGGTTTGCTTTTGTTAATAAATATTAGCAAGAATCAGGGATCCTGTGATCCATACATGTAGCACATACACTTAAGACAGGCATTTTACAAGGGCTATTTTCATACAATATAGTTTTTAATGTCTATCGTACAGCTGTCAACAGCATCGTTACGCACGTGGGCTTAGAGTGGCATTTCCTCGATGGTTCACAGTGCTCCCGAGTGGGGAAAACTCTGGGATCCTGGTCAGAGGAGCCGACTCCCTCAGCATCGTCCATGTGACTCATCCCTTGGTCTCCACACTCTAGTTGAATTAAACCTGGGCCCAAAGTTGGACAGAATGTCCAAACATCTTTGATCTGGTCTTAAGCCTGGGAGAGTTAGAGCCCCAGAACACCCCCCAGGCAGCACCAGAAGTCTTGTTTCCTCCACACTGAAACATCTTAGCACAGCAATGAAATCATTCTCTTTCCCCTATAATCTTCCTTTTTCTCTCTTTCCGGAGGGAAGGGAAAACTTCTCTCACAGTTGCTAGCGTGGGAAGACGAGCTGTCTCAAAGACTCTGTAATGCAAAAGTATTCGGGAAATAATCACTTTGCAGGATAGGTATCTGGGGAAAGAAGCAGGATGACACTCGCAGAGGACTCTGCCCTCCACTGTAGATAGTGTTGTCCTCAGGGGCTGGTCTCCAAAGGGTGGACTCTTGTCTGACTGCTGCTCTTTTTCCACAGAAGGGCAGCCGTCTAAGCCAGTGCTTCCACAGACAAGCCGAAGGAGGTCACCCAGCACTTCAGCTGGAACAAGCCAACCACCTGCCTCCCTCAGCCCATAGCTCACTCCTGGCTGGTGACCGAGGGCTTGTGAAGGTCACAAAAGCTGTGGTGTTGCTGGAGGAAATAATCCCTTCTCTTTAATTCTCTTGCCTCAGGATTGAGAATTCCCCTTTTGAGTTGTCACTGCTCTGGAGAGACCCCTACTCTTAGAAAACTGTTCACTGTTCCCCACCTTCTGTAACCACACAAATAAAATGGCTGACCTGTCAATCTTGGCATTTGAAAAAAAATGACAGCACGGCCAATACATTTTTCAGACTCCTGTGCTTATGCACCAAGTGACACTTTGGACATAGAATGAAGCAACTTGGAGCTGATCATGACGGCCAGCTCTTTAAAGGGGAGCAGCCCTGAAGTGTGGCCAGGAGCCTCAGGCTGGAACCGAATTCCTGTGCCATGAAGAGTCACCTGCCAAGAGGCCCCCGACGTCCACTGTGAGGGTGTGTCCTGGGGCAGTGGGCCTGAGCGGGGCTCAGTCACTCACATTTTGAGACAGCCGTTCAACAGAAGTTTTTAGGGACCGGACCCAATTTTAAGTCCCACCATCCAGAAGGGTCTCTGTGAGGCGGGCCGCCCTCCTTGGGAGATTCAGGTTGGGCGAGGGGGTATCCGCATTTCCTGGAGTCCACTACTCAGCGTCCAGAGGGGAGGACCCGGGGCCGTCAGCCAGCCTCTGACGCCTGGCCTGCATCCCCGCCCTCGGCTTCCACCTGGTTGCCCTTGCCCAGCTTCTTCACGCTCTCCAGGAAGGCCTTCCAGGTCTCCGGCACGCTCTTCTCCAGAAGCCAGCCCTCGCTCTCACACTCGGGGTCTTCGGGGTTGGACACACCTTCCAGTGCCGTGTGCAGGTACCGCAGCCCGATGGTGATGGTCACCTGGGGAGGGGAAAGGAGACTTAGAGGAGACCTGGGGAAATATCTGGGTCGGGGGCACCCGGAAACAGTGGGGCTGCCAGCCCACTCATCCCTGGAGACCTTCCAACGAGACCCTGTTGGCACTGGGTTGGCGAGGGCCTGCCCACCTCAGCCAGCTAGGAAGCTCCAGATACCTGCCTCTTCTCCAGCCTCATCTCAAACCCCCTCACCTCCCTTTCCAGCCCCCCGCCCCCCCCACCCCGGCATCTCTGGATCCTGCCCACACCTGACCTTTCTCCTCTCCAGTTCCACCACTTGCTATTTCTCTGCCTAGAACAGTGTCCTCCTCTACGTTCACCTGTCAGTTCAGCCTCAGCCCTGGTGGAGGGCTTATTCACCCTCCCTCTTCCCCTCAGGTCTCCCCCAGCCTGAGGGCGTAAATCCTGGGCTCCTTCTCTCTGTGCCCACCCCCACCTCATGCCTAGCATGTTGCTTGGCACATATTGGGTACTCAGTAACTATTTGCTGGATAGAATTAAAAAGTCACCTCCAGGGAGTTCCCATCATGGCGCAGTGGTTAACGAATCTGACTAGGAACCATGAGGTTGCGGGTTCGATCCCTGGCCTTGCTCAGTGGGTTAAGGATCCGGTGTTGCCGTGAGCTGTGGTGTAGGTCACAGACATGGCTCTGATCTGGCGTTGCTGTGGCTCTGGCGTAGGCCGGCAGCTACAGCTCCCAATAGACCCCTAGCCTGGGAACTTCCATATGCCGAGGGTGCGGCCCTAGAAAAAGCCAAAAAAAAAAAAAAGTCACCTCCATAGAGTTCTCTCATGGCTCAGCAGGTTAAGGATCCAGTGTTTTAACTGTAGCAGTTTGGGTCAATTCCACATGCTTGTGGATGTGGCCAAAAAAGAAAAAAATCACCTCTAGGAATTTCCTGGTGGCATGACAGGTTAAGGATGTGGTGTTGTCATAGCTGTGGCTTGGATCACTGCTGTGGCATGAGTTTGATCCCTGGACTTCCACATGTTAGGGGTGCAGCCAAAAAATTTTACAATAAAAAATGAAGGAGTTCCTGTTGTGGCGCAACGGAAGTAAACCTGACTAGTATCCATGAGGATGCAAATTTGATCCTTGGCCTCACTTATTGGATCGGGGATCCGGTGATGCCGTGAGCTGTGGCGTAGGTTGCAGACACAGCTCAGATCCTGTGTTACGTGGCTGTGATGGAGGCTGACAGCTATAGCTGCAATTTGATCCCTAGCCTGAGAAATTCCATATCCCATGGGTGTGGCCCTAAAAAGACAAATAATTAAATAAATGAATAAATAAACAATGAAAATCCACCTCCTTTTCTGCAAAGAATATGATACGTGGTTTCCTTCTACTTCTGTTATTTTAGTTAATGTGAAGATGAGCAGGTAATTTGTTTAGATTTGGTCACTGATAGTCACAGCAGCAGACTCTGGTGCCAAAATGCCTGGGTTCAAACCCCAACCCTGGCACTTAACCAGCCAGATGACCGGGAGACCTCAGTTTACTCATCTGATTTGCCGATTTTCAGAGGAAATACCACCTGCTTCACGGATGTGCCGAGATGCTTCAGTATGTGTAGAGCATGGTACCTGGTGCATAGCAAAGATGAACAGGAGTGTCAGCTGTCGTTGGTTATTAGTCAGCCTGGTAAGTATCTGTTTTCACTTTTCTAATCATGTATTGTGTTAGCCATTTGTTTCTATATGAATTCCTGATTTGCTGTTGTACTCTTCTCCCTTTATGATACAGCAAACTCTGTGAAAGTTTGGCCTACTAATGGAAAATGCTGACCCCTTGAGGGCAAGCATGGCCCTGATGCATCTTGTTCACCCACTGTCCCAGCCTCTAGAACAGCACTCAGTGGTGGTACAGCCTCAATAAATATCTGTTGAGTGAATACTCTGGGAGCATTTTATAATCACAGTTGTAGATGACCATAGTAACTAATAGTTTTAAGTATTGGTTATTGATATTGTCAATTGAAAGTTTAATAAACGGAGTTCCCATCGTGGCGCAGTGGTTAACGAATCCGACTAGGAACCATGAGGTTGCGGGTTCGGTCCCTGCCCTTGCTCAGCGGGTTAACGATCCGGCGTTGCCGTGAGCTGTGGTGTAGGTTGCAGACGCGGCTCGGATCCCGAGTTGCTGTGGCTCTGGTGTAGGCTGGCAGCTACAGCTCCAATTAGACCCCTAGCCTGGGAACCTCCATATGCCGCGGAAGCGGCCCAAGAAATAGCAACAGCAACAACAAAAGACAAAAGACCAAAAAAAAAAAAAAGAAAAAAGAAAAAAAAAAGAAAATTAAAAAAAAAAAAAAGAAAGTTTAATAAACTGTTTTCACAGTGGAAAAACTCACCTCCTCCAGGAAGTCCTCCTGGTGTGTATGCACCCACTCCCGATTCCCTCCTGCTTTCCTGAAGGAGGCCCCCTGCTGCACTAAGAATGTCACACTTGGTAATCGTACTCCCTTTGGTTCATAAGTCAGATGTCATCTGCTCACTGGATTGTGAAGCCCAGAAGGACGAGACTCAGGGCAGAATCCTATAATTCCCTCAGCCACCCTTGTGCCCATCACAGAGCTCTGCCCACTGAAGGCCTCAAGTAAAAGTCAGGAGCATTCAAACTCTCTGTTCCCAGTGAACTGGTCCTCATCTTAAGCAGTCACTAGATTCCTGGAAAGCTGGGTAAACTGAGAGGCAGCCAATGGAACCCCATTTTCCCACCGTCTTGTTATCCTTTCAGTCCTCTTTTCATGTGTGTTCAAGGGACGTGGCCTTCGAACCTTCTAGCAATAAGCCTCTCTCCTCATTCTACACACTCATTCCCAAGACTCTGCCTCAAGGAATCAATAACTAATAAGCTGTCATGAATACGCTTGTGTTTGCCTCAGTGTTAAAAGTAGGTCTCCCTCTTCTCCCCACCTCTAACCACAGCCAGTACAGTCCCTGTGGGGTGATGTGTCAGAAGTGGTGTCTCTCAGCCAAGGGCACAGCTACATGTGAGTTTCCACAGCACTAAAGATCCACTTACTTAAAGGAAACTTTCAGTGAATCTTCTCTGATGGGGAAAGTTTCCCCACCTGATGTTTTATTTGTTCAGATTTTGGAGTTCGGGTTTCCTGCTGTCAGCTCAAAGCAGGAGCCCATAAATCCCCCTCTACGTCATGTTGGTGTACCCCTCACTGACATGTGTTCTCAGTCAGCACCCAGGACAGCGCCTGGCACTCAGTAGGGGGTGGAGAACGATCTCTTCAATAAATGAATGAATGAATGAGGGCTTGCTGCAGACCAAGCCCTGGAGCTACAGAGAGACTTAAGCCTTACAAATGAGAGAAGATGACCCTACAAATAATTGGAATTACAGGTAAATTGCTACCAGAATCTCAAGAGAAGCACACATTTTCTGAAGCAGCCCAATGTACCTATCATCTCCTGCTGCCACCCTGTTGTCCCAAAGCCAAGTGCCGGCAGCCCCCTGTAACAGAGAGGTTAAATAGCTTTCTGAGACCTCAGACTGAAAAGATAGAGACACAGGATGAACCTCTAAGACATGCAAAGTAGGAGTTCCCATCGGGCTCAGCAGTAATGAACCCCACTAGGATCCATGAGGATGCAGGTTCAATCCCTGGCCCCGCTCAGTTAGTCAAGGATCCAGCGTTGCTGTAAACTGTGGTGTAGGTCTCAGACGCAGCTCAGATCTTATGTTGCTCTGGCTGTGCGTAGGCTGGCAGCTGTAGCTCCGATTCGACTTCTAGCCCAGGAACTTCCATATGCGGTGGGTGCAGCCCTAAAAAGCAAACAAAAACAAAAACAAAACAAAACATACAAAGTGAAAGAAGCCAAACACAAAAGGTCACATGTTATATGGCTCCATTTATATGAAATGTCCAGGAGAGATAAACCCACAAGGACAGAACACAGATTGGTGGTCACCAGGGGCTTAAGAGGAAGAGAGCAGGGGGACTGGCTGCTTACTTGATATGAGGTTTTTTGAGGGGGTGATGGAATTTTTTTTAACAAGATAGGGGTGGTGGTCACGCAACACTGTGAATGCACTAAAGGCCACCAAACTGTTCTCTTTAAAATGATTATGTGCTGTGAATTTCAACCTAATGAAATCTTTTTTTTTTTTTTTTTTTAAGTGGTAGGATAGAAACAGACAAAAAAGTGGAAGTTCTGGTGTTCAAGCCTAGGCCTGCCTGCCCCATGGCAGTCAGAGGGCTAGTTCCAAGGAGGGAGACCCAGGCCCAGCTCCACCCCGTCAAGTCCCAGTGGGGCCGGTGGCTCCCTCTCACCCTGCCCCTGTTGGCCGGGGCCTACCTCCAAGAGCCAGACGAGCAGCGTCACAGCACCCACGGTGTTCATGAGGTTGCTGTAGTAGCTCAGCAGGGCAGCCCTGCAGCCTCGCACCCACAGGTTGAGCTCCTCCGTCTGGTGGTCATAGCTGTAGTGTGCCGAGTTGTTGGTGAGCTGGTACTGGATGCAGGGCCGTGGTGAGTTGGGGTTGCAGCAGCTGAAGGGGACACCATCCACCAGGTACCGCCCATCCACGTTGCTCTTGATGCGACTGGAGGAGAAACAGGCAGCTTGTGATCAGCTTCCCAGACTTCTCACCAGATGCCAGCTCTCCTACCCCCCACCTCCTACCCCCATTCATTCATTTGCTCTCTCTCAAGAAATGCTTGCTGTGCACTGACTATGCACCGGTTGGTGTTCTAGTTGCTAAAGATACCAGTGACCCTAGAGAGCCAATGCCCCAGGCTTCCTGGAGCTTATCTTTAGAGGATTGGGACAGATGATAAACCAAGAAGCAAGGAAATAGGGAACATGCATATCCTGTCTCTTGTGTAGCAATGTAGATTCAACAAAATAATCCTACAAGAATTCTGTGGACCTTCCGATCAGG
The DNA here is from genome assembly GCF_054392235.1 of Sus scrofa. Taxonomy (NCBI): domain Eukaryota; kingdom Metazoa; phylum Chordata; class Mammalia; order Artiodactyla; family Suidae; genus Sus; species Sus scrofa. The sequence continues at coordinate 46,365,373 of NC_139389.1, forward strand.
AGGAGACTGAGACGAGGCTCTGCGTGGCATTCGTGACGATCAGATTTACCCCCAGCCCTCTCTCCAACCTCATCTCTCCCTTACAGGTCACAGGGGCCCGAGGCCCCCTCTGTCCAGATCAGTTCAGGTCAACAGTCATTTCCAGAAGGCCCACTCTGGCCCTGGGCCTTCGCAGAGGCAGGGACGAGTCTGCCCACAGCTTGCTTGCCATCCACACTGAGCTCTGTCCCCAGCCGGATCGGGGCTTCTTACTCACCTAAAGGATGCAGCCTGCACAACTTTTGCATTTCTCTATTTATGCATATATTTGGTTAGAGTGCATCATACATCCATGTGTGGGTTCAGAATTCAAAAAGGGGAGTTCCCGTTGTGGCTCAGTGGAAATGAACTAGTATCCATGAGGTTGAGGGTTCAATCCCTGGCCCTGCTCAGTGGGTTAAGGATCCAGCATTGCCGTGAGCTGTGGTGTGGGTCGCAGAATACGGCTTGGATCCTGCATTGCTGTAGCTGTGGTGAAAGCTGGCCACTGCAGCTCCGATTAGACCTATAACCTGGAAACTTCCATATGCCACAGGAGCAGCCCTAAAAAAAAAAAAAAAAAAAAAAAAAATTGAATTCAAAAGGGGTAGACACCTTTACAGTAAAAGGTTGGCCCCTCTCCATCAGGAGAGCTGGGTTATATCCTACCTGACCTGAGTGTGGTTACCCAGGAGACTATGTGTCAAAATTCATGGAGCTGCACAGTTAAGATCTGCACATTTGACTGTGTGCATTTTATCCTGAGTAAAAAAGGTTTTTTTAAGTTGCCTGCACAGGAACAATGTATTACATAATAGCAACAGAATTTTACAGCATAGGAGTAGGAAGCATGTAATTGTCTAAAGTAGAAATTGTTTTCAAAGATGTTCATTGAAATAATTACACTCTAAAAAAAGATGTCTAGTTTAGATTCTAAATAAAATCTCAATACAAAAATGTCTCTCCTGCTGTGCAGCACAGGGAACTATACAGCGTTAGCTTACTCCCAATCACAGTGACAGAACATGATAGAAGATAATAATGAGAAAAAGAATTTAAAAAAACATACGTGTGTGTGTGTATATATGTATGTATGTATAAATGTGTCACTTTGCTGTGCAGCAGAAACTGATAGAACATCATAAACCAACTATAATAAAAAAATTTTTGAAGAAAAAATGTCTCCCTTCTTGTCTCTTGGCCTCCAGATCCCTGCACAGTGGCCAGCTCTGTCTGTCCTTCCACAGAGACCTCGTGTATGGACAAGCAAACTCAGATTCTGCAAAGTTCTTATTCTTCCTGTTTTGTTTGTTTGTTTACCCAAATGATAGCAAAATATACACCATCTTGCAATCCTTTTTTCCCTTAGCAATAGTGTAGAGATCTTTTTGTATCTGTCAATGGGGAATGTTCCCCAGGGTTTAATGATGTGCCTGGTATCCACGTTGTTTTTTGTTTTGCTTTCTACAGCCACACTTGTGGCATATGGAGGCTCCCAGGCTAGGGGTCGAATCCAAGCTGCAGGCCTATGTCACAGCCACAGCAACACTGGAGCTGAGCTGTGTCTGCAACCTACCTATACCACAGCTCACAGCAATGCCAGATCCTTAACCCACCTGAGCGAAGCCAGGGAATCAAACCTTCATCCTCATGGACACTCTGTCAGGTCCTTAAGCCACTGAGCCACAACGGGAACTCCTCCCCATTGTCAGATGGCCTTTGGGGGTGTTTTCCAGTTCCCTACTGATGGATGCTTGGGGTTTTCCCAGTCTCCTGTTCGTACAAACCGGACATGGGTCGTTTTGCATATTGGGAGACTATCTAGAGGGTAAATTCCTAGAAGAGTCATCCCTGCATCAGAGGGTCCATCTGTGACTGCACCAGAGCCAGAGCCCTGCCGTAGTTCTCCCCTTGAGGATTATACACTCACACCCCCACCACCCACTCACAGGAGCCTGCCCCTCACAACCAGGTCCACACAGGTCCTGTTTTTGATGTCTGCCAACCTGATAGATGAAAAAGAGTATCTCAACATTGTTCTAATTTCCATTTTTCATTATGAGTGAAATTGAGTATCTTTTGGTTAAGATCCATTTGTGGTTCCTTTTCAGTGAACTGTCTGCTCATCGGTATAATTAAGACCCAGGGAAGGCTCTGCACATTGTGGCCTCCTTGGTTCCTGAACCGTCCTTGTCTGCATTATGACGACCATATCACAGTCTCTCCAGTGTCTGACCGCTGCTTCACGGACAGAACCCACTGCCCAGAGAACGGATGGCCCTGGACACGCAGGTGGTCCAGAGCCAGGACCAGGGAAGAGGAGGACAGCCTTCGTTTACTCCAGGTTCATCGCTCTGGGCAAGTTCCTTCCTCTCGCCAGGCCTCGGCGTACTCATCTGTAAAATGGAGTTGCCTTGAAGATCACATGAAGGGATCCACGTAAAAAGGCCCAGAAGAGTGCCCGGTACATAGGGAGCACACAAGGAACATGGACTCCTGGCCTGGGCTGGGATGTGGAGGCAGAACAAGAGCCTGCGCTTCAGCGTGAGCTCTGTGTGCCCCGGGGAGTGGCTGTGACAGGGCACCAGGCCACATGACACTGCTGGGGCACAGTCACATGTGCGTGGGTGGCTCAGGCTCTGCCAATGGTGGCGAAGCTGTGAGCACCTTCTCTGACCGTGTCTGCAAGGGCAGAGTTCACTGCCGGCCGGAGGCAGGGGCTGTGACACGTTTGTTCAGGGGCAGAAGTGGCCACTGCAGAAGTTCAGCTGCACTGTGAGGGTGGTGGGAGCAGCCCTCCCTGCGCAGCCCCCGTGCAGCACCGGCTCAGCTGGCTGGGGGGGTCCTGGGTGTCCTGGTAGGGGGACTGGAGCAGGAGGCCTTCAGCAGGGCGTCCGCTCCTGAGGGGCCAGCAGCCCTCACAGGACTGAGCAGTTGGTCTCCCACCCCCAAGACCAATCCCGGAGGGCCTGGTCTCCAAACAGAAATCCTCTTCATTGTCCTTCTTCCTGACCTGCAGGCTGTCCCTGGACCCGGCTCTCACCTGCACAATGTCCCACTGGGCCATTCCCAGTGTCCCCGTGGAGAGAAGTGGGTAGAGCCGAGAGAGCCGGCCTTTGAGTCCCAAGCCTGCGTCTGAGCTGTGGGGCTTCACTCTCTGGACTGGTCTCATGAGGCAGCGCTGTGGGGAGGTTTCAGTCAGGCCGTCGGAGGACAGCACTTGACACAGGCCTGGGAGAAGTGGCTCCTCCCCACTTAGGGACATCTTCGGGAGACAGGGGACCCTACAACCCACCAAACTGTTCTGTAGAGGAAAAAGTGGGGCCCAGAGCAGGGCAGGGCCTCAGCCGAAGCCCCACAGGATGTGGAAGACCAGCCCACAGCAGTTGCCCACTCCTCAGAGTTTCCCCAGAGTCTCTCAGGTGCTTCCTGCCAGTTGGCTTTTTGAACTAAACTTCCTGGGAAAGCATGAGTTCTCTCCCCTGTTCCTGTCCCAGGAGCCCTTCCTTGTCCACCATCAACTCTCCTATGTAATCCCATTGTCCCTAAGCTGGGGTAAGCCTACAGATCTGCCTAATACTTGCCGAGGGCTGTGTCTCCCCTCAGACTGGGGCTCCCTGAGGCAGGGCTGTGTCTCCCCTCAGACTGGGGCTCCCTGAGGATGGGGCTGTGTCTCCCCTCAGACTGGGGCTCCCTGAGGATGGGGCTGTGTCTCCCCTCAGACTGGGGCTCCCTGAGGCAGGGCTGTGACTCCCCTCAGACTGGGGCTCCCTGAGGACAGGGCCCTGGTCAGCATGGATGGGAAGACAGGCCTGGCTTGGTTGATGTTGGAGTTTCCCCAGGCCCCCAGCCTGTCACCTTTTGGGGTCCCACATCTCCAGAACTAGCCCTCCCTCTCCCCAAGAAGCACTGTTCTTTACTTAATGCTTGCCCTGGTTCCAACCACAGATTAAGGCTCCACTCACCCTCTTAAGACAAAGCCAGGCAGAGGAGAGCTCCTTAGGTGGTGAGCTGACTATTTATATCAGAGTATTTCCCAGGCTGCAAATCTCTGCTCAGGGCTCACCAAGGCTTGTAAGGGTCTTGACTGAGATAAGGCTTTGTTCTAGCCCACTCTCCCATAGCCAAGCTATGTATGACTTGGGAAAATCATCACATTGGCATTTTCCTAGAAAAACCAACATGATTTAGTAGGTAAATTGATAAACCAACAAGGAAAGCCATATGGAAATGAAGGAGAGGAGAGGAGGGAGCCGTGAGTGTAACTGATAGTCAGTCCCCAACTAGAATGGAATGCCAGCTGAGTGACACCTGTGGAACTGTGACAACTCTCTTGACTTCTGTGAGCCTTAGTTTTCTCACCCGAGAAATGACAGTATAAATGTCTGACGGGGTGTGGGGGAGATTAATTGGGATAATACACATAGAGCACCTGGTATACAGCAAGTGCTATATTAGGATTTCTTTGGTTTCTTTTTTTGAGTAGTCACTGGATATAAAGAACTTCAAGTGGTGAGGGAGGATATAAGAAGGAGGGGACACAGCCCCGCCTCAGGGAGCCCCAGTCTGAGGGGAGACACAGCCCCGTCCTCAGGGATCCCCAGTCTGAGGGGAGACACAGTCCTGCCCTCAAGAATCTCCTAGCCAAGGTCCAGAATTCTTGAGATATCTATTAATTATTTAGGAAGAGGGAGCAAGTGCCATAGCCTGTTGGTTCCATGGCAAGGACAGTAAAGTGAGAGAGCTTGGTACCTGCTCCTCCCTCAGACTGAGGACCCCAGGCCAGGCCTTCCTGGCTGACAGTTCTTCAGACTGACAATGCCAAGGCCTCTAAGCTTCATCCACTGCCTCTCACCCCAAGACACTAAAACTCAGTTCATCCTGAAAGCAGGAGTAAACTTTAAAGGAATAGTTATAAACTGGCTGAAGACCTCATGTCCCCTCTAGTGTAAGGCAATAAGGTGCCCACAGCAGCACCCTAGGGGGTTTTCTTGCCAAAACTGAAGCTGAATCCAGTCCCACCTCAGCCCTAACTACTGGTTTACAGGGAACACAGGACACAGAAGAACACATTAGATGACACCACTTGGCTGCAGTAGCCCAACCTCAGAATTTGGGCAGTTCTGCAGGACAAATTGCTGACTTCCACCAAGACGCACAGGACATGAATAAGGTAACTGTTCTGAGTAAAAGAGACTTAGGAGACCAAACAACCAAATGCAAGGTGTGGTTTAGATCCTGATGTGAACAAACCAACTGCAAAGACATCTTGAGACAATCAGAGATACTGAACACAGACTGGGGAGTAAATGACAGTGATGTTAATGGCTGTGATTAACACTGTGCTCATGGGAGTTCCCATCGTGGTGCAGCGGAAACAAATCCAACTAGCGTCCATGACGACGAAGGTTCGATCCCTGGCCTTCCCTGGCCTTCCCTGGCCTCGCTCAGTGGGTTAAGGATCCGGCGTTGCTGTGAGCTGTGGTGTAGGTCGCAGACACGGCTCGGACCCCGTGTTGCTGTGGCTGTGGTGTAGGCCAGCAGCAACAGCTCTGATTAGACCCCCTCCCTGGGAACTTCCATATGCCTCAGGTATGGCCCTAAAAAGACAAAAGACCGAAAAAAAAAAAAAAAAAAAAAACCACAGCCTGTGCTTATGTTAAACAAAAAAGGCCAAAAAACAAATAACCCTCTTAATTTATTAGAAATTCCTCCTAAAGTATTTAGGGGTAAGAGAAAACATTGCCCTGGATTTGCTTCTCAATGTGGGGGTGGGGGTGAGGTGAGGGGTGTTTAGGGGAGCAAGGGCGTGAGGATGGAAAAAGAAAGGTATCTGGATGGTGTTTGATGGAACAAGAAAAGCACAATGTGTACATTTGTCAAAATTAGGTGATGAGTACACAGGGACTCTACACTTGCGAACGCTGGAAATCTTTGCTTGTTTGTTTGTTTGTCTGTCTTTGTAGGGCCGCACCCTCTGCATATGGAGGTTCCCAGGCTAGGGGTTGAATCGGAGCTGCAGCTGCTGCTTACACCACAGCCACAGCAACACGGGATCTGAGCCCCATCTGCGACCTACCCCACAGCTCATGGCAGTGCTGGATCCTTAACCTACTAAGCGAGGCCAGGGATTGAACCTGCATCCTCATGGATACTAGTCAGATTCATTTCCACTGAGCCACAATGGGAACTCCTAGAAATCTTAATAAAAGTTGAAAATGCAAAAAAAAAAAAAAATTAAAGAAGCTGTGATTGAGAACCACAAATCTATGTCCAGATAACTCGCTCTAACTTGACCGAGGAAAGCAAGGACATTTCTGGACTGGGCTCCTCCTCTGAGGGCCTTCCCTCTCCACTCCCCATCCCCCACACCTTGCCCCTCCCCCACTGCAGGACCACCAGGCTGGGGAGGGAGAGAGAAGGTAAAGGAGGTGCCTGGTACATGGGGAGCCTATGGGTATTTCTGGTTTCTGTGGGGCCTCCTGCTGATCTGAGACCCGGGCACAGAAGGGTGGAAGCCCATCCTCATCCACAGGTGCCCGTGGAGGCCTCAGCATGTCTGCCCACACCTTCCACTGTCCCTCTGCAGAGGAAGGAGGAATGAGAAGTCAGAGATGGGAAGAAAGGGGACCTGAGGCACTGCCCAAAGCCAGCTGGGTAATTGGGGGTTTCAGTCATCAGGGAACAAATGCTCATCTAATACAGAGTCTGTGGTGCTTTACCCTCGCTTCGAAGAGCAGAATTACAACCTGGCACTCCATACAGTGGGATATTATTCAAACCAGAGAGGGACTGAATTGCTGACACGTGCTGCAGCGTGGATAGACTTTGCAAACATTGTGCTAAATCAGAGAAACCAGACCCCAGAGGACAAATATTAGATGATTCCATTCAAATGAAATGTCCAGGAGTTCCCATTGTGGCACAGTGGAAATGAATCGGACTAAGAATCATGAGGATGCAGGGTCCATCCCTGGCCTCACTCAGCAGGTTAAGGATCCGGTGTTGCCGTGAGCTGTGGTGTAGGTTGGTTGCAGACGCAGCTCGGATCCCGAGTTGCTGTGGCTCTGGCGTAGGCCAGCGGCTACAGCTCTGATTCGACCCCTAGCCTGAGAAACTCCATATGCCGTGGGAGCGACCCCAGAAAGGCAAAACGACAAAAAAAAAAAATGTTTAATTACTCAAAGTCTTGTAAAAATCTTGAATTATTCCTTCCTGATCTCAGTCTGGGGAACCAGCCATTGCCCTTAAAGATTCCTCTGAAAAATCTCCAAGAGCCAGCTTCCCCAGCGAGTGAGCACCATGCTCAGATAGGGACACTCAGTTTCTCTTAATGTTGTCACCATATTTTTTTTTTTGCATAGCAAAGAAAAATTTTTCCAAATCAATGGAGTTAAAGATAGTTGCTGGTTTGGGGCATTGAGGTAATTTTGATCAAGTTTAATGTTTACCTGAAATTTTAGATACACCTACCACTGGGAATGGAGCAGCTACCTGGAGCACTGCTGCACCCTGGGACAAAAGGGGATTTAGGGATTACAGGGAGATCTTATAAGTCTCGCCAAGGACTGACTGTGGACAGAAGACAATCAAGGAAAATGACCAAGGAAAAGATGAGAAGCCCCTACCCGTCCATCACAAAGGCTGGTTCTGCCATTGGCTTCCACTCCCCAGCCTCCTCCCCGCTCAGGAATTCTGCTTGCCCCTCTGGCTTCACACCCACCTGGGGCAACTTATACAAATCATGCCACTTGGTGCTGTCCCTGCGGACCTGTCCCCTAGGAAGGGCATGGTTTCCAAGCCTCCTTGACGAGGGATTTGTAGCAGTAATCCCCACACACAGAGAAAATAAAATCCCAGGCAGTGACCTTCAACCTGACTTCCCTTGCCTCCGAGGTACAGCTAAGCTAGCCATCTGGGGTTCGCGGGTGTCATCTGGGCTTCCACCAGGTCCCCCTGCCAGTGTGCCCCGTGCCCGGAGGGCACATCCCCTTTGCACTCACCAGCCTCACTCAGAAGATAAACCACTTAGATGAACAACTGAACCCTGAGCCTCAGAGCCTCAGCCTGGGAACGGGTAGAGTTGGAAAGGAAGGAGCGGTGCAGGAGAGCCGCTGGCTCAGGGCAGGTGCCTTCTCCCCAGAAGAATAACTCAAGGCCCAGAGTGGTGGGTCTCTTGGAAGAGGGGTGTGGAGTCAGCTTCCAAGCTGAGAGTCTCTTTCTCACTCACACCTTCCTTCACCCCTCCTCATGATTTTATTTTTACACATGCCAAGAACACTTTAGAAACACTTTATTGAGTTGCACTATCACGGTTTAAGTCGTAAACACCAGCAGGCATTTATTGAGCATTTGTTGTATGCCAGGCTCTAGAGAGAGCTAGGAGGTGACCTCCAAGGTTATGTATTCTGGTGTCTTCATTTAAAAATGGGCAAGCAAAGCCCAGGGTGTCAAAGGACACGTCCAAGGTTACTATCTAATTAACAACAGAGATAAACCACAGCCCAGGCCCCCTGACTGTTCCATCTTCTGCCTTTTCCACTGGACAAACACTTTGAGAATGGATGCTAAGGGCTGGAAATTGGAAAACAGAGGAACTAACCAAGAAATGTATGCTTACAGGCCTGAATCCATTCACTTTGAGCAAGACAAGCAGCCAGATCACGTCTCAGTATATGTGATCCGTGAATCCCCCTCCCTCCTGTGTGAAGCAGACACAGTCCTGGCTGGGTCTCCCCCCATCCCCTCCCCAGGCATACTTGTGGTTCAACTTCAGGTTGAACCACATGAGGCTGCTGTTTTTTTAGGTCAAAGATGATAGAACAGCACCAATTCCACATAGTCCAACCAAACACACCCTCACACACGCAAGGTAAGTTGTGCACACAGAGCACCCAAGGGGGAGGAAACTGCACTGGACCAGGGGATCCAGAGACTCGGGTTCCGAGCCCCCTTATCGCTCTGACCCCAGGACCAGAGGCCACTCACTCTTTGACTTCTTTGGAGGAAAAATCCAGATAGCGGTTGCTGATCCACTGGATCTCAAACCAGTCCCGAAAGCCATTGTTGCCACAGCATTTGAACTCAATCTGCAGCATGTCGATGGTCCTCTTCATGAAACACCTGCCGGGGGTGTCTGTGTCCCGGTAGAACTTCATGCCGTTCTTGAGCCCGTGGGCCAGGGTGCTCTCCAGGGAGCCCCGCAGGAGGAAGCAGCAGAGGGCCACCAGGAAGAGGGTGACGTTGAAGAGGACACACACGGCCAGGTATGGCTTCAGCCAGGGTTTCCACTTGGCATACTTGGCAGGATCCAGGGCATCATAGCAGATCTTGCCAGCCAGAGAGTTGAAGACACAGGACAGCACCCCCATCCCTATCAAGGAATTGGGCACAAAGTGGCTCTCGGAATTGTCCATCACATCGCTCCTCTTCCGGAGTTCAATCTTTAGGAACAGCCCTAAGCCGAAGATGATGATACCAGCCAACACAGAAAGCCAGTTCATGAGCCAAAGCCCTTGGGCCAACTTGACCCGCTTCTTCTGGTCAAATTTGACTTTCAGCAGTGCCATGCTTGCGCAGTGCAGTCCGGGCAGCCTCCCACAGCGCAGCTCCCACTCCTGACCTTGGTGAGCCCGGAGGCTGAGGATTCAGGGCCTTGGAAAGGGTGCAGGTGGCCCAAGCTGCAGGGAGCTGCTCTGGGGGCTGCCCATGTTGCGCCCCACCCCCTAGCCTGGGACCCCCGTTAACTCACTCGACTGGGAACCAGGACCTCAGAGTCACAGCTCATGAAGGGGCCAGTCCTCAGCGTTGTTTCTGCAGTTCCCTTCCCAGCCAAGGAGAGACAGCCTGAAGGCTGCAGATTAAAAGTGGGATCCACAAGACATCTTGCTAATCTCTTTAGCCAGGTTCATCCCATTAGATAAAGCCGTAGCAGTTTCAGAACATGGCCAAAAGGAGGCTCCATGGACACACTGGAGCAGAGAGCTCTGGGTTCAGCATGGAGAACCAGGAGCAAAAAAAGAATAAGACAGGCCAAAGGAAAGGGCTTTACCTGGAGGTCTGGCTCAGATCCCTTGTCTCCCAGAAGTCTGTTTCCAGGATAAACACCTTCAACATGTAAAACTTTCTAATGGGACAAAGACATCATCGTCCAAGTTGAAAAACAAATGATAGATTGTGAGAAAATATTTGCAACATGTAAAAAAAGAATGATTAAACAAAAAAATATTTAACACCCACAATTCTACATAAAAACATCAACAATCAACTGGAAAAATAGGCAAAAGATAGGAACAGATTTATAACATGTAAACTAAGAAAGACCAAGGATCTAGAATTCCCGTTGTGGCTCAGCGGTAATGAATCTGACTAGTATCCATGAAGAGGCAGGTTCGATCCCTGACCTCACTCAGTGGGTTAAGGATCCAGCATTGCTGTGAGCTGTGGTGTAGGTTGTAGATGTGGCTTGGATCCCTCGTTGCTGTGGCTGTAGCTTCGGCCAGTTCAAAAACGACCCCTAGCCTGGGAAGCTCCTTATGCCAAAGATGCAGCCCTAAAAAAAAAAAAAAAAAAAAAAAAAAAAAAAAAAAACCAAGGATCTGGAAAACATGACAATGTAAGCAGAATTAAGATAAATGCAATTAAAATAATAATAAAGGCCAAACTCAACCCATCAGATTGAACATCTGTCAAAATTCTGTCACCAAACTGTGCACAAAGACAAGCAGATGTGGAGATGTATATTCTTTTTTTTTTTTTTTTTTTTTTGTCTTTTTAGGGTTGCACTTGCAGCATATGGAGGTTTCCAGGCTAGGGGTGGAATCAGAGCTGCAGCTGCCAGCCTACACCTCAGCCACACCAGATCCGAGCTGACGTCTGTGACCTACACTGTAGCTCACAGCAACACCAGAGCCTTAACCCACTGAGCAAGGCCAGGGATCAAACCCGCATCCTCATGGACACTAGTCGGGTTCTTAACCCACTGAGCCCTGATGGGACCTCCAATTTTGATACATTATTAATAAAACCCATAGCTTACATTAGGGTTAACCCTTTGTGTTGCACAGTTCTATGGGTTTTGCCAAAAGCATCACCTCATTTTTCCACCATCATATCATATAACATCATACAGAATATTTTCACTGACCTGATAATCTCTGTGTTCTGCCTGTTCCTTCCTCCTCCCCCTGATGCCCAGTCCCCAGCAACCACTGTCTCTATAGTTTTGCCTTTTCCATGTCTTAGAGTTGGAATCACACAGTATGGAGACTTTTCAGGCTGGTTTCTTTCCTTAGCCATATGCACTGTTCCCCCGCGTCTTTTCGTGGCTTTAATAGTTCATTTCTACTTATCGCTGAATAATATTCCATTAATGTGAATGTACCATGTTGTGTTTATCAGTTCACCTATTAAAGGGCATCTTGATTGCTTCCAATTTTTGGCAGTTATAAAAAACGTGGCTACCAAAACTCTACCACGCAGGTTTTTTTGTGGACAGAAAGTTTTCAATTCATTTGGGTAAACAGCTTGGAGTGCAATTGCTGGGTCGTATGGTGATGCTATGTTTAGCTTTGTTAAAAACTGCCAAATTATCTTCCAAAGTGGCTGTACTTTTATTTATTTTTTAAATTTTTTTTGCATTCCCACCAGCAGTGAATGAGAGTTCCTGTGGCTCCACACACTCGTCAGCATTTGGTGTTGTCAGTATTCTGGATTTTAGCCATTTTAATATGTATGTAGTGGTGTCTCACTTGTTTTAATTTGCATTTCCCTAATGATGCATGATGCAGAGCATCTTTTCATATGCTTATGTGCCATCTGTATACCTTCTTTGGTCTGTTCAGCACTTTTGCCCACTTTTCAATTGGATTTTTTTGTTCATTTTATTTTTATTTTTTTATTTTTTTGTCTTTTTAGGGCCGCATCCAAGGCATATGGAGGTTCCCAGGCTAGGGGTCGAATTGGAGCTGCAGCTGCTGGCCTACACCACAGCCACAGCAACGCCAGATCCAAGCCTCGTCTGGGACCTACACCACAGCTCACGGCAACGCAGGAAATTTAACCTACTGAGTGAGGCCAGGGATTGAACCTGCGTGTTCACGGATGCTAGTCAGATTCGCTTCCACTCAGCCACGACGGGAACTCTCTATTTTCTTTAGACGGTAAGTTTTTACAACCATTTGGGAGAGTAATTTATCTCTATTGAAATTTAGAATGCACATTCCCAATGAGGCAGCAACTCCACTTTTCAGAACAGCCTGTGCCTAAGCACAAGGAGTTTTGTAACAAACCAGTCTTGTCCTCAAATTCATGTCAGCTGAACACTAAGGAAGTCTTCATGATTAGAATAAGAGGCCAAGGAGCTCAAGGCAGTAAGAGGGTCAGATCTCCAACCTGGAATCTCTTTTTTCTCCTTGTGCATTAGTCCTACTAGATTCACCACCTCCACACTCCTCTTGAAGATCTCCAAATCACTCAGTCAAATCAAAGGAGCATTTCTCCACGCATGGAGGAGGGGTGAGAACAAAGCAGGGAGATGTGATTTTTTTTTTTTTCCCCTCCAGTATAGTCACCTCAGAAAACAAAACATTGATTCCATTGCTGGGGCCCAAGTTTGAACTTCCATTTGGGAGTGATCGCCAAGGCCAGGTGCCAAGCCATATGGGGAGATCAGTCTTGTTATTTTATTGTCAGACCACATTTTGAGTCAAAAACAGTATTACCCAGGATGACTGCTCTTCTAACAGCCACAATTCAGCATTTTAGTAGATTTGGACCCTCAAAGGATTTCAGCTCTTCATCATTAGAGACATTGAATGAAATGTGCTGCCCTTCCTTCCTTCCTTCCTCCCTTCCTCCCTTTCTCCCTTCCTTTCTTTCTTGCCACCTCAAAGCACACGGAGCCAGAGATCAGATCCAAGCCGCAGTTGAGACTTTCTCCGCAGCTGCGGCAATGCTGGATGCTTAACCCACTGCGCTGGCCAGAAATCGAACTTGCCCCCCAGCATTCCAGAGACGCAACAGATCCCGCTGCACCACGTGGGGAACTCTTGCTGCAGTTTCTGAAGTTCTCCCCCCCAACCAAGAGAGGACATTCAGACCAACAGAAGTATGACCAGACCAGATCTCCTATACACAAACTCTGAAGACAAATATCCCCTGAGAAAAGGAACTGTGAATGTCTGTAAAACCCTCTCAGGTACACGTGTGCCTATGAAATCATCAGAGGGAAGGAGAGGAAAGACTTGATGTAGAAAACAGAAACAAATTTAAAAATAGCTCAACAGGGATAAACCAATTAGTCAAGGACCTCTCTCTCCTCAAATGACCCCGAGGTGAATACGCTGAGGAGGGGCAAGGTTGAGCCCGCTGCAAGTCTGTGGGTGCCCCCTGGTGGCCAGAACTAGAATGACTGCAGTGGACGGAAAAAGGCGACCTCACCTCTGAGGCTAGAATGAATCTCAAAGGAACTCACCAGAAATGTCCCTGGCCAAACCTTTCCAGGAGGAAGCAAGGCAGGATGTGATGAGGAAGGAGCCAAGAAAAGTAGACTGCAGACAGAGGTGTGATGCATCTCTGGTAGAAGATGGGGGAAAGCTGGCTGCCTCCCCTACGGGATTAATGATGTAAGTCTACATGCTATAAATCTATTATAAAGATAATAGAATAGATTAATTAAAATAGGAGTGATTAGTTTTTCTTCCTTAGAATTTCCTTTCATGTTGTTATAATAATGGAATGAAAATAATTACACAATCTTTTTAAAAATAATGGAACCCAAGAGATCATCTCTTTAGAGCCCCTGCCTAAGGAAGAATGAGGCACAGTTCGGCTATTTGAAAAATTAACTGAATTTCGTTTTCTTAACTTCTCTCTTTTGTCATCCTGACTTTTTTTTGCCCTATACTCTTTTTCATTCTTCCTTCCTTTTTTCTCTTTCTTCTTGTTAAATATATCACACATAAAGAGCATAAAGAATAATGTTCATTAGGGAGTTTCTGTTGTGGCTTAGCCGGTTAAGAACCTGACTAATATCCATGAGGATGTGAGTCGGATCCTTGGCCTTGCTCAGTGGGTTAAGGATCCGGTGTTGCCATAAGCTGAAGCAGAGATCGCAGATGCAGCTCCAGTCCAGCATTGCTGTGGCTGTGCTGTAGGCTGGTAGCTGCAGCTCAGATTGGACTTTTAGCCTGGGAACTTCCAAATGCCTCAGATGTGACCCTAAACAGAAAAAGAAAAAAAAAAAACAGAATAATTCTCATTAAATAAATAAAGGAAGGAACTGAACGGCAACAAAAACCTTTTCTCATGAATCTTTGCCCTCCTCTTTCAGGTTTAGTCCTAGTCACTCCTCAGAATTGAGGGCCATGCAGCGCCATTAGAACCAGTTTAAATTTGAAAATTCCATGATGAACACAAACTCTGGTTTGATAAGAACAAAAAAGCAAGACCATAAGGACTGTTAATGAAAGAATATTTCAGAAAGATTTTTTTTTTTTTTGGTCTTTTTAGGGCCGCACCAGCAACACATGAAAGTTCCCAGGCTAGTGCTTGAATCAGAGCTGTAGCTGCCGGCCTACACCACAGCTCACGGCAATCAGAAAGAATTAAATAGCAAGACAAGATCCCTTTGAGCCTTCCTCTATGTCAGCCAGCTAACCCAGAAGGTCAACCTGAAACTGGCTGGCAGGTATAATGTCCCCGAGCTTTACACCCAAAATGTAAACATCTCGAGAGAACAGAGAAGTGAAGTGCTTCTCCCACAGGCGCTAATCTGATTTAATTTGAGATAAATTTAATTGTCTGCTGACGTTAAACTAAAGCAGGAAGAGAGAAGTGGAAACCATAACTAAAGGAGCTCGTTTTTATGTGTTTCAAAGGAGAGTATAAGCATCTGGAAAGTAGCCTTGTTAAGGAACCAATTACACAGTCTTCGACTAATTAAAATTAATGTGAGTTTAAAGAAAAAGAATAATGTTCAAATAAATATCCATATTCCCTCCTCCAGCATAAAAAATAGAAGATGACCAGCACCACGAAGCAACCTGGGTGCCCCTCTCTCTGTACTCCCAGAGGTAACCTGAGTTTGGTAATTACCCATCCTTTGATCTTCTTTGGTACCTATGAGTGTGTGCTTTAACAAGATACTCTTTAGTTTTGCATGATTTTGAACTTGCCATAAATAAAATCATATGATAAGTATTCTTTTTTTTCCCCCAGCCACCCCTGTGACATGCAGAAGCTCCTGTGCCGATGATCCAACCCACTCCATAACATTAACTAGAGCCACAGTAGTGGCAATGCCAGATCCTTAACCTGCTGAGCCACCAGGGAACTCCAGTTAAGTATCTTCTTTCGGGTTTTTTTTTCACCACACCCACAGCATGTGGAAGTTCCCATGCCGGGGACTGAACCTGTGCTGCTGCTAACCACCTGCACCACAGCTGCAGTAAGGCCAGATCCTTAACCCACTGCTCCACAAGGGAACTTCCCCGATAAGTGTTCTTTCTACTCTTGCCTTTCTCACCTGAATATCACTTTTAAATCTTTTGTACATACAGAAAAGCCCACACATCATAAATGAACAATTTAATCAATCAGCATAAAATTTTATTTTGAATTTCATTAATATTAATATACACAGCTATGATTCATTAATTTTTAATCTTTAAATATAATTTTCAATCTTTAAATATAATTTTTGTGACAGTTTCAAGTGTACGGCATTTTAATTTGACACTTGCATACACTACAAAGTGGTCACTACAAAGCGGTCTGTTTACACCACTGGTCTAGTTACCATCCATCACCAGACAGTTGACCCCCTTCTCCTGTTTCACCAACACCCAACCTCCTTCCTCTCCGTTAACCACTAATCTGACCTCTGTATCTATGAGTTTGTTTGTTCATTTGTGGGTTTTTTTAGATTCTACGTATGAGTCAAATAATGTAGTATTTGTCTTTGACTTATTTCCTTTGGCATAATACTTTCAAGGTTCACACTTGCCACAAATGGCAGGATTTCATTCTTGTTATGGTTGAGCAGTATTCCATTGTGTGTTTATATACCACATCTTCTTGTTTGTTTTTGTTTTTTTTTTTAGGGCCGCACTCTCGGCATATGGAGATTCCCAGGCTAGGGGTCGAATCAGAGCTATAGCTGCCAGCCGATGCCACAGCCACAGGAATGCTAGATCCTAGCCGCATCTGCGACCTGCACCACAGCTCACGGCAAGGCTGGAACCTTAACCCACTGAGCGAGGCCAGGGATTGAACCTGCGTCATCATGGATGCTAGTCAGATTCATTAACCTCTAACTCCTATACCACATCTTTCTTTACCCGTTCAACAGTTAATGTTGTTTCCACATCTTGGCTATTGTAAATAAAGCTGCAGTGAACATAGGGGTGCAATATCTTTTTGAATTAGTGGTTTCGTGTTCTTCAGATATTTAACCAGAAATAGAACAGCTGGGTCATATGCTGGTTGTATTCTTAATTTTCTGAAGAATCTCCATACCATTTGTCATAATGGCTGCACCAATTTATCATCCCACCAACAGTGCATGAGGGTTCCCTTTTCTCCACATCTTCTCCAACATTGTCAGGTCTCGTCTTTTCAATAAGAGCCATTCTAACAGATGTGAGGTGATATTTCATTGTGGTTTTGAATTGCATTTTCCTAGTGATTAGTAATATCAAACATCTTTTCATGTGCCTGGTGGCCAGCTGCTTGTCTTCTGTGGGAAAATGTCTATCCAGATCCTCTGCCCATTTTTAATTGTATTGTTTGGTGTTTTTGTTGTTGTTGTTGAGATGTATATGTTATTATATATTTTTGATATTAACCCTTTATGAAATGTATGATTCGCAAATATCTTCTCCCATTCAGTAGGTTGCCTTTTTGTTTTGATGATGGTTTCCTTTGCAGTGCAGAAGCTTTTTAGTTGTTAAAGTCTATATGTTTATTTTCGCTTTTGTTTCCCTTGCCTTTGGAATCAGATCCACAAAAATATCACAAAGACTGATGTCAATGAGCTTACTGCCTAGGTTTTCTTCTAAGAATTTTATGGTTTCGGGTCTTCCATTCAATTTTGAGTTAAATTGTGTGTATGGTGGGAGATAGGGATCTGTTTTCATTTTTTTTGTGTGTGGTCATCCAGTTTTCCCCATGCCATTTATTGAAGACACCATCCTTTCTCCACTGTGCTTTTTGTTCCTTTGTCATAAATTAATTTCCATATAAGTCTGGGTTTTTCTGGGCTCTCAGTTCTGTTCCATTGATCTCTGTGTCTGTTTGTGCCAGTACCATTCTATTTTAGTCACTGTAGCTTTGTAGTATAGGTTAAAATCAGGGAGTATGACACCTCCAGCTTTGTTCTTTGGCTACTCAGGATCTTTTGTGGTTCCATACAAATTTTAGAATTATTTGTTCTATTTCTGTGACATATACCATTGGAATTTTGATAAGAATCATTGAATCAAAAAAATTTTTTTTTTTTTTTTTTTTTTTTTTGCTTTTTAGTGCCGCACCCATGGCATATGGAAGTTCCCAGGCTAGAGGTAGAATCAGAGCTACAGGTGCTGGCCTACACAACAACCACAGCAACACAGGATCCAAGCCACATCTGTGACCTACACCACAGCTCATGGCAACACCAGATCCTTAACTCACTGAGCAAGGCTAGGGACTGAACCTGCATTCTCATGGATAACTAGTCGGGTTCTTTTCCACTGCACTACGAAGGGAACTCCTTAAATATAATTTTTGATATAAAGAACATGTGTAGGAGTTCCCATCGTGGCGCAGTGGTTAACGAATCCGACTAGGAACCATGAGGTTGCGGGTTCGATCCCTGCCCTTGCTCAGTGGGTCAAGGTTCCGGCGTTGCTGTGGTGTAGGTCGCAGACGCGGCTCGGATCCTGCGTTGCTGTGGCTCTGGCGTAGGCTGGCAGCTACAGCTCCGATTCGACCCCTAGCCCGGGAACCTCCATATGCCACAGGAGCAGCCCAAGAAATGGCAAAAAGACCAAAAAAAAAAAAAAAAGAACATGTATAAGAGTTCCCGTTGTGGCTTAGTGGTAACAACCCAACTAGTATCCATGAGGATGTGGGTTCCATCCCTGGCCTCACTCAGTGGGTTAAGTATCTGACATTGCCATGAGCTGTGGTGGCTCAGATCTGGTGTTGCTGTGGCTGTGGTATAGGCTGGCAGTTGCATCTCTGATTCAACCCCTAGCCTGGGAACTTCCATATGCTGTGTGGTGTCCAGAAAGAAGACAGACAGACAGACAGAAAGAAAGAAAGAAAGAGAGAGAGAGAGAAAGAGAGAAAAAGAAAGAAAGAAAGAGGAAGGAAGGAAAGAAGGAAAGAAGGAAAGAAGGAAAGAAAGAAAGAAAGAAAGAAAGAAAGAAAGAAAGAAAGAAAGAAAGAAAAAGAAAAAAAGGGAGAAAGAATAGATTTCCAATTCATGCTGCCATGCCTTTTAAAGTTCTGCTATCACATGAAGGGTGGACTGAATTGGCTTACAATTCTCACATTCTTCAAATCTTTTTCTTTTCCTCAAAAATTGCCCCTAATGTGGGAGTACCCATCATGGCACAGCTGAAACAAATCTGACTAGGAACCATGAGGTTTCAGGTTCAATCTCTGGCCTCAGTCAGTGGGTTAAGGATCTGGCATTGCTGTGTGCTGTGGTGCAGGTCGCAGACGTGGCTCGAATCCTGTGTTGCTGTGCTTTAGGCTGGCAGCTAAAGCTCTGATTCGACGCCTAGCCTGGGAACCTCCATATGGCACAAGTGCAGCCCTAAAAAGCAAAAAAAAAAAAAAAAAATTGTCCCTAATGT
Source organism: Sus scrofa (assembly GCF_054392235.1). NCBI lineage: Eukaryota > Metazoa > Chordata > Mammalia > Artiodactyla > Suidae > Sus > Sus scrofa. The sequence goes on from NC_139389.1 coordinate 46,384,236, forward strand.
TGGAGTTATCACTGTGGTACAATGGGATCAACAGCGTCTCTGCAGCCCCAGGATGAAGGTTTGATCCCTGGCCCAGCACAGCGGGTTAAAGGATCTGGTGTTGCCAATGGAAGGCACCATTGAAGAGAGTTTTTACATTCCTGTGGCTCTCCTGCTGCCAGGTCACAGTGAATTGGCTGCATCTCTCTATTGAAGGCCACAGCTCCTATCAGGTAGCGTTCTCTCTCTCTCTCTCTTTTTTTTTTTTTTAAGCCCACACCTGAGGCATATGGAAGTTCCCAGGCTAGGGGTCAAATTGGAGCTGCAGCTGCCAGCCTAGGCCACAGCTCATGGTAACACCGTATGCTTTACCCACTGAGCGAGGGACCGAACCCACGCCCTCATGGATAACAGTCGGGCTCATCACCCCTGAGCTACGATAGGAACTCCTAGAGCTCTCTCTTTCTGGGTTCAGGTAACAGGATTTTTTTTTTTTTTTTTTTTTTGGCTCTACCTGCAGCATGTAAAAATTCCTGAGCCAGGGATTGAACCCGCACCATGAAAATAACCAGAGCAGTAGCAATGACAGCACTGGATCCTTAACTCAGTGAGCCACTAGAGAACTCCTCTGGTAACAGTTTTGTCTCTTCAGCGCTAGGAGTAATAACAGATACTGCACTATCTCTTACTGCTTTACTTAAACTCTGCCCACACTTTTGTAAAGACCTCCCGTGTTCAGTTTTTTTCAGATCATCCATTTTGAGTGTGCCATCTGTTTCCTGCCAGGTCCCTCACTGATACAGTGTGTTTGATTAATGGGTATTAGTTCAGACTAGTTGGAGCATGAAGTGTGTGTGATGAAACAGTAAGACATCATGTAGGAACAGTAGGCTGAAAGCAGATGGTGGGGGGATTTGCCTTCCAGGCCAGGGAGTCCAGCCGGCTGTGGGAGCCTCAGAAGGTTTTCGAGCAGGTGTGACATGCTTGAAGAAAACTAATTCGGTAGCTGCATGCAGGATGGTTTAGAAATTGGAGCTGGGGAGACAAGTTAGGAGACAATTACTATTACAGGAAGATAACATTTTGTAATCAGATTGGCAAAGATGCAAAAACTTGATAGCACAGTGTATCAATCAGGATGTGAAGAAATAGCACTTTCAGTCACTGCTGGTGAGTGTGGAAATCAATAAACCTCCTTGGAAAGCGATTTGATAATATCTATCAACATAATAAATGTTCATAACCTATTGATCCAGCAATTGCACTTCTAGGTCCTTAGCCTACCCACTGTACACATGCCAAATAATTTATGTATGAGGGTATTCATTGTAGCATTTTTCTTTCTTTTTTTTTTAGGGTTGTACCTGCGGCATATGGAAGTTCCCAGGCTAGGGGTCCAATCAGAGCTGCCGCTGCAGACCTATACCACAGCCCCAGCAACGTTGGATCCTTAACCCACTGAGGGAGTCCAGGGATGGAATCCACATTCTCATGGATACTAATTGGGTTTGTTACCACTGAGCCACTACAGGAACCCCCACTGCAGCATTTTTCTACTGGCTAAAGATTGGAAACAACCTAAATGTTCATTAATTAGAGACTGGTTAAATAGTATGGCACCTTTCCTATAACTGAACACTTTGCAGCAGTTAAAGAGAATGAGATGACTGCATACCTACATGGGAAGATCTCTGATGTAATGTTAAGGCCAAATGGGAAGAGTGCACAAGAATACACACAGTTTGCTTCTATTGGGGGGAGGGGATAAAAAGATACATTGCACATAAGTTTGTAACTGCATAGACCAGAAGAACACAAAGGAAACAGAGTTGTTGCTCTCTAAAGAAACTGAACAGCTGGGATCAAAGGAAGGAGGGTGATTTTATTATCTTTTTGTACCTGTGAATGAATTATCTGTTTTGAAAATCCATTGCACTGTTATCTCAGAATCAAACATCTACCTTGTTATCAGCTCTAAAATTAGTTTATGTATAGCTTTCTTGGTGAAATAAACACAACTAAAAAAAATATTTTTTTGGCAGCATCCATGGTATGCGGAAGTTTTCAGGCCACGGATTGAACATGTCCTCATGGATACTAGTCAGGCTTCTTACCACTGAGCCACTATGGGAGCCACCCCTCACCCTGGCAAATTAAAAAAAAAAATACATAAATGCAAGGACAAAATGCTGAGTTTTGTTACCAGGTAAGTAAATGGCTTTGAATTGTTTGCTTGATCTTTTCAGTTCTTAAAGTTCAGAGAAAGTACAGCATCTGAAAAATTGGAAGGCAGGCCTTTGAATAGTAACTACTTCCATCTGTAACTGCTGCTGGTCTAGGCAGGTAGTGGGCAGGGTTGTCATTTAGGGAATTCAAGCCCTGGATTGGTGATTAATATAAAAGCCTTACATTTTCTAACCAGGAGAAGTTCCAATAGGGCACTGCCCTATTGGAACCCTCAGGATCTCTCTCAGGATTGTTTTTTTCTTTTTCTTTTTGTCTTTTGTCGTTTTCTAGGGCCGCAACTGTGGCATTTGGAGGTTCCCAGACTAGGGGTCTAATCAGAGCTATAGCCGCCAGCCTACGCCAGAGCCATGGCAACGCCAGATCTGAGCTGCATCTGCTACCTACACCACAGCTCACACCAATGCTGGATCCTTAACCCACTGAGCGAGGCCAGGGGTCCAACCCGCAACCTCATGGTTTCTAGTTGGATTTGTTTCCGCTGCTTGCTGCTTCACGACGGAAACTCCAAGGATTGTTTTTTCACTCATCTGATCTACTAGACGGTAACTTCCATCAAGGAAAAGCACATGCCTGCCTTATTCACCACTGTGCTCTGAGCACCCAGCACTGAACAGGTGCATATATGTAGTAGAAGCTCAAATATTTGTTCAGCTGAATTAAATGTGGTTTTTGTGTCATATTTTCCCTGCCCTTCTTGAAACTTAAAGCTGATAAATAATTGACCTTCATCTTTTTTTTTTCTTCTTCTTAGGGCTGCACCCATGGCATGTGGAAGTTCCCAGGCTAGGAGTCAAATGGGAGCTGTAGCTGAGTCCTACGCCACAGCCACAGCAACACAGGATCTGCAGCCTATACCACAGGCCATGGCAACACCAGATCCTTAACCCACTAAGCGAGGCCAGGGATTGAACCCGAAACCTCATGGATACTAGTTGGATTTGTAACCCACTGAGCCACAACAGGAAATCCCCCTTTCATCTTAATTGTAATGGCCAACTTTTTTTCTTTATAAGAGAAGAAAACAAATAGTGCAATTAATTTTTTGAGGTGGTGGTGAAACTTTTGAATTAGTTGTCCAATTTAGTTGTCCAATTTCTGTGGCACTACAGTAATTGCTGTTTACAAAACATGTTACCATGTGACATTAGCCTTAGAAAGTTGAAACTTTATGTCTTGCTATATTTATTCATCTCTGCCTGATTAACAGAGTTACGGAGTTCCCTGGTGGCCTAAGGATTCAGCATTGCCACTGCTGTGGCACAAGTTCAATCCCGGAGGAACTTCCACATGCCGTGGGCTCAGCCAAAAAAACCCCCACACAATTAAAACTATTTTTTTATTGTTGTTCAAAAATGGCTCTTGAATTGCAGTCAAAACTTCAGCATTAGAACTTATAATTGATCATTTCTCCTATTCTTATGGATTAAGATTCTGGAGTGGCACTTTTATAATTATATAATACTCATATAATACTATGCTAAATTCCATTTAACATAACTGATCATAAATTAAGTTTAATAAACTCTGCTTGACTAATGTGCAATTTTATTGCTTTTCCAGAGTTGATTTTGATGAAAATATATAGTCATTACACGTATTGGTATAATATGCCCTCGTTGTAATGACCATTATTAGATCTGCTTAATAAAAACTTAGTAAAATGGGAGTTCCCGTCTTGGTTCAAAGGAAAATGAGCCTGACTAGCATCCATGAGGATGCATGTTGGATCCCCGGCCTCACTCAGTGGATTGAGGATCCAGTGTTGCCATGAGCTGTGCTGTAGGTCGAAGATATGGTTCAGATCAGGTGTTGCTGTGGCTGTGGTGTGGCTGTGGCTACAGTTCTGATTCAACCCCTGGACTGGGAACCTCCTAAACAGAAAAAAACAGACCAAAAAAAAAAAAAAAACAACTTACTAAAATGACTTCAGCCAATGCTTTTAATTCAGGGGTATGACTTTAATGTAGATTTGTTTGTTGTTGTTAAACAAACAAAACCAAAAAACAAAACAAAAAAACCATCCCAGCTTAAGTTTAGGGAAAACATAACAGGGCCTATTTTCTGAAAGAGCAGAAAGACTTGAGAGGACAGACAAGATGAATAGGCAAGACCTTCTGGGGAGGAACTGACATGGCTTGGGTACCACTCACCACTTTGGGCAGCGCTTATTTAAGTTACAGATTGGCCAGCTCAGGGACCAGAGGCAGACTACTAAAAAATTTTTGCTTGTCTCGCACAGTGTTTTTTAAATGCCTGACTGTGTCTGCCAAGTCATCTGGTCCCCCAATCCCTAGCGACGTACTCCCATTTGACTTAACTCATGGACCTTACCAGCTTTGCCCTCGTCAGCATAGGGGTGCCTGGAAAAGAATGATGGAACTTGGGAGGGAAAGAAGTGAAAATGGAGATTTTAAGAATATGTAGAATTTGAAAGGCAGGTGAGCCCAGTAAGGGTGAAGGCTAGTGGTACAGACACAAGACTGTGCACATAGAGAGTTGAGGCTCTGAGAGAATGAATCCAAAGACTCTAAAGGCAAAACTCTGGACACCACTCATATCTAAGGGCTGTATATCACCAGAATTCCAATGAAGGGAAAGAAGCCCCTCAACACAAAACAGGTTAGGAGCTCCTGTTATGGCTCAGCCATTAACAAACCCGACTAACACCCATAAGGATGTGGGTTTGATCCCTGGCCTTGCTCAGTGGGTTAAGGATCAGGCGTTGCCTTGAGCTGTGGTGTAGGTTGCAGACGAGGCTCGGATCCCGCGTTGCTGTGGCTGTGGTGTAGGCCGGTGGCTGCAGATCCGATTGGACCCCTAGTCTGGGAACCTCCATATGCCTCGGGTGCAGCCCTATAAAAAACAGAAAGACAAAAAAAAGAAAAAAAAATTACAAAGACTTAAAGAGGGGGTAGATGTAGGCGTATATGGACAAGGCTAACAGCACAGGGAAGGAGCTGGAACATCCTTCAGTGATATGAAAGGTGGAGGATCTCAGGATCTGGTGTCTTAAAAGGCCAGTGGAAAGAGAGAGCCATAGGAGGTAGGGGGTGTAGGCACAAGTGGAAGAGAAAGATCTGGGCAAGAGGAGGACACATACCCCTACTAAGGAAAGACCAGCAAAGACGGACATGTTTTCAAATACGAGAGATGTTACTGAGTGCTAGTTGGGTGGCCTATAGCTAGTCAGGTCAAGTCAGCAGAGTTATAGGTACAAAACTGAACTTTAGCAGAAAAAGTTCTACGGAATCTGGCATAATTCAGGACAGGCTTGCTGAACAGCAAAGAAAACTCAGCCGAGATTAGCAAACACTAACTATGCTTCATAATGCCGTAATTTTGTGATTTTATTGTCTATTACAAACTGCAGGTTTGCAAGAGTTCAAGGGATTTTTATTTTTTAGATGTAATTAGGAAAGTTAACTTTCCTATAAAAATGATTGGTCTACAAATATGAATTGCAGGCCCATGAGTGCCACAGCATACTTTATTCTTTTTTCTCTTTTTACAGCTGCACCTGCGGCTTATGAAGTTCCCAGGCTAATGGGTGGAATGGGAGCTGCAGCTGCTGGGCTACGCTACAACCACAGCAATACTGGATCCGAGCTGCATCTGCAACCTATGCCGAAGCTGGCAGCAGCACCAGATCCTTAACCCACTGAGCACGGCCAGGGACCGAACCAGCATCCTCATGGACACTATGTTGGGTTCTTGAATCACAACCTGCATGGTATATTCTTAAGTGCACTTGTGTTAAACTATCAGTCTCTAGGGCATAGCTCTAGGTTGGGGTCAAAGTTTCTAGTATGTTATCTCTTTTTATCATAGGATTAATTCTCCTCAGGGATGTTTTTCCCCCCTCTTCTTTGTGGATGTTGCAAATTGTGAAACTGATTAGGATCCCTTTTGGAGTTAGCTAATAATTGAGGGGGGTGGGGATCTGGATTCACCTCCAGCTAAGGAACAGAGTTTGGTAGGCTGTTTTTATTGGCCTCACTTCTTCCAATTTGTAACTCTACCCTCCTTCCTCCTTGTCATTTGCTTTTGTTATCTTGTTACATTTCACATGTCCTAGATATGACTTTAAATCCTTTTTTGGAACTAAGTAAAATATATAAATACTAAAAATATAAATACCTGAGGTATAAGCACCTTAATACTTGTGGTAATTATTAAATAAAAAGTCCATCTGCAGTTACAAAGCCATGAGACCCCTAAAAGCTTTTTGAAAATCTTACAACCTTCCATTTAAGAATAATGGGTGGTAGTGAAGAGATCAGAAAGCCAAATTATTTAACAGTAGAGGATTATAGCAAAATGAGTCGAAAAATTAAGACTTGGCCAGATGCTTGCCCCAATCCTTTTTGTATGAGTAGATAGATACGTAGCACTATTACGCCTGAGAATTTAAGGAAAGCAAATTTGCCCTCTTTAATTTTGGAAGCTTTCTTTCCAAATCAACACTATTCCAAATCAGTATCTTGTAGTGGTTAAGAAGGTGGGCTCTGAAGCCAGGACACCTGGTTTCAAATCCCAGTCCACCATTAGGGCTGTGTGAACTTTGGGCAACTTATTTGTTTTCTTCACTTGAAAAATGGTGTCGGAGTTCCCGTTGTGGCGCAGTGATTAATGAATCCGACTAGGAACCATGAGGTTTCGGGTTAGATCCCTGGCCTTGCTCAATGGGTTAAGGATCCGGCGTTGCTTTGAGCAGTGGTGTAGGTTGCAGACGCGGCTCGGATCCCGCGTTGCTGTGGCTCTGGCGTAGGGCGGTGGCTACAGCTCCGATTAGACCCCTAGCCTGGGAACCTCCATATGCCCAGGGAGTGGCCCAAGAAATGGCAAAAAGACAAAAAAAAAAAAAAAAAAAGAAAGAAAGAAAAGAAAAGAAAAGAAAAATGGTGTTAACAGAACCTACCTCATAAGATTTTGAGGACTTAATAAGTTTTTATGAGTAAGGTGCTTACAGTGGTATCTATGGCATTTTAAGTGCACAAAAAAATTGGTAAACTATTTTGGCATTACAGTTGGTTAAGACTGATGAGGAACTTGGGGTCCGTGCCAGAACTTTGGATGACTAGCAGGATGCCAGAAACTCAAGCTAACATGCAGCTGAAGACCAAAGAGGAGTCCTTTCAGCGCCCCACTGAAAAATATCTATAGGGATCAAACCCGCAATTCAAAGAAGCTCTTGGTTAATGTCAGTTTTAACAGGTTTGATACCTTACTGCCACATTAACTGGCTCCCAATAGAGCCCTCCTGAATTCTTTTTATTAAACGAGTATTACTGAAAGCCTACTTTATTTTTTTTATTTTCCCACTGTACAGCAAGGGGGTCAGGTTATCCTTACATGTATACATTACAATTACATTTTTTTCCCCCCATGAAAGCCTACTTTATTGTGCAGTAAGGTTTTGTTTTGTTTTTTGCCTTTTTTTAGGGCCGCACACTGTGCAAATGGAGGTTCCCAGGCTAGGGGTCAAATCAGAGTTACAGCTGTCGGCCTATGCCACAGTCAAGCAACACAGGATCCAAGCCGAGTCTGCGACCTACACCACTGCTCACAGCAACGCCGGATCCTTAACCCACTGAGTGAGGTCAGGGATTCAACCGGCAACTTCATGGTCCCTAGTTGAATTCGTTTCCACTGCGCCACAACGGGAATTCCATCGTGCAGTAAGTTTTAAACAGCACAAATCGTGTAAAAACCAACACACAACTACACCCTTTTGCTCTTATGGCTTCACACTTATCAAAGAAAAGCTCCTAGACATTACCAAAATAGGAAAAATTCTTTAAAGTGCCAGACCTGTCACAAATTTAATGTAGATCAAATGTAGCAGCTTATCACAATCTCGTCTTAAAATAATGAAAACATATACGGCGTGAAAACAATAGATACACTTTGCAGTCCCATTAGCCGGAATCAGTCCCACATGGGAAGGAGTAGGAGTGAAGAAAAGCGTGACAACTGCTTTAGTCCCACTGGATCCTTCGCTCTTCTTCCGGAAGAATGCTCCAGTTTGGGGAGGCCACATCCCGGGCCAGCCAGTTGAAATCGTCAACGTCGTTCCAGTTATTTTTGCTCCTATCTAAACCAGAGCCCTCAAAGTCCTTGTCGATCCCCGGGTAGCTCCAGGTGTAGGGGGCGAACTGGATCCCCGTGCAGTCCTCCACGATGGCCCTGCTGGTCACCAGCAGGAAGACGCGGGTGTCTTTTGTGGTGTGTACGCGGAGCTGCTGGCAGGCCACAGCCAGCACGCAGTCACTGCAGTCCTCCAGGAACACAGAGGTGGACACGGGACCGCAGAGCAGCGTGCAGCCTCGGGCCTTGGTTAGCCGCAGAGTATTGGGATTGCCATACAATTTGATCGTGCAATTACTCAGTTGGGTCAAAAGGACGTCGCGCTGGTGCAGCTCGTCGGCTCTCTTCTCCAAGACTTCGGACTGCAGGTTGGAGAAGCCGCAGACCCAGCTGGAGTCGAAGCCTCCCTCCTCCTTCAAGGGCGGAGAGGAGGCCAGGATGGCGTCAGCAGCCGGGGCGCCGGGAGCCGAGTCTACTTTGGTGGCTGAAGCGACATCCTTCCTGCGAGTCTTGAAAGCGAAACGCTTCTTAGGCTGCAGCTCCTGACGCCGCTTGGCCAGGGCCGCCTGCAGCCGCGCCAGCACCTCTTGTCCCTGCCGCAGATCGTAGGCGGCCAGGAACAAAACCGAATCGTTGATAAGTTTCTGCAGCCCCTGTAGCCGAGCGGCCGCCTCCTCCAGCTTCTCGACGGACTCCCCGCCTTCCAGAAGCTCTTCCACGGCCGATCGCTCCCGAGCGAAGGCGGCGGCGAAAAAGTCGCTCTTTTCCTCCTCCACCTCCTCGTTCTGCCGCTTTTGCTTCCGCCTTTCCACCTCCAGTTGCCGCTCTTGTTCTCGCCTCTGAAGCCGCTCGGGCACCAAGCTCCGGTCCCACTGGGACCCCAAGTCCCCGTTCCGCACAGCAGCAGCAGCCGCAGAGAAACTACTATCCTCCATCTTGACTTCAAGCTTCCTTTCTCCTGCCTTCCTTCTCCGGGCGCGCCCTTCGCGAAGCCTCCCACCAACGCGCCTTGTGATTGGTCGGACATGCTGACGTCAGACCCCGGCCTTATTTTCTTTGCCCATTGGCTTCTTGGCGTTGGAGGGGCGGGGCCGTGGGGCGGGGCCGACTGGCGGGGGGGTGGGGAGACAAAGGTCCTTGTGGATGGGTGGGGTGGGAGGCAGGCGGGGGAAGCTTTTTTCCTCTTAAAGGGGCAGGCCTTATATCCGGGATTGTGGGGTGAGTTGCAGCAGCGGCAGCTGCACATGTGGGTTTGTTTATAAGAACAAGGTTAGAAACTCGCAGGCCTCCCCCTCCCCCCCAGCTCCTCCCTACTACCCCCTTACAGGCCGGAGAACCGCTACTGGTGGGGGGAATGTGTGCGTGCGGTGGTGGGGGGGGACAGGTAGTGGTGAGAAAGATGGAGGGGGGGATATTACACCGCCCGGCCCGCGCCGGAGGAAGCGGCAGCTGGAACAGCTGTCTAGGGAGCCGCTCGCATGCCTCAGTTTTTTTCTTTTCCCTTCCACCACCCCTTCCCCCAACCCATTCCTGCCGCCCCCAAACCCTCATCCTACCCGCCCTCCCCCTCCCCCCCGCCGCTGCAGTTCGGCGTGGCCTGGGGCTCCTGGATCCCCGCAGGCAGTTACAGGGGCGGGAGAAGGCGAGGGGCTCCGGTATGCGACATACTGGGCTCCTCACTGCAACCGGGTTCAGGGGGCCCTGGGGGAGTCTCAAAAAGGATTTCTATTTTTTGGCCAATTACTGCAGTCGGAGGGGTGGGGGGAGGGTAAGATTCCACACCCCCTTCCTCTTCCTCCCACGCCCTCCCCCCTTTCGCCGTCACAACCTCGGCAGCTGGGCGCCGCTGGCCGCGCCCGGGTGAGACCTCAGCTCGGGCTCAGGCTCTCTGTGGGGCCGTCGGTCTTTAGGAAGGCGATGGGGGAAATGTTACATTATTTCTAGAGGTGGTGGGAGGGATTTGTCACCGGAAGTGGATGAGCCTAGCCTAAAGTCGGGACCAGCCAGAGGTGTGAGTGGGCAGCCCAGACGGCGTAGTCACTGGCAAAACCCAGGGCAGCGGGCCGGGCGAGAGCTGGGGCGCGGCCGGCACCGGCGCTCGGCGACCTCGCGTGCTAGGTGCAGCCCGGCGGAGCTCGGGGGCCTCCGACCCGGCCCGCCCTTACCGTCTTTGGTTTCACTCTTAACCTCCACCTCCGTTCCCAGCATCAGTCGGGGTATTTAACTGCCCAAGAAATTGTCACTTGAAATTTCACTGATAATACCTGCATTTTGATGCAGAGGGAGATGGGAGGAAGCGAGAGAATGGAGAGTCGTTTCCGATTGTTCACGCCGCTTTCTCCTCCTTTCCTTTCCATTTTAAGCCCAAACCAAAAACAAACATAAATTCCCATGTTTCTCCGCTGAAAATCAGCACAGGTCACACTGTTTGGCATATTCCACTCGGGGGGTGGGGGTTATTGTATGTTTGTATGTGTGTGAACGTGTACCCGATGGAAACGGGGGTGCTGAAAAAAACCCTGTGTACGCTTGTGGTATATCTAAGTTTTCATTCGCTTTGTTTCATGGGCAAGAGAGATGGAGGCTCTGGGGGTTTTGTGAGGTCTGGTGAATGAAATATAACTGGTGATCTTATGTGAGTCGTACCGGGAATGCAGTAGCTGCTTTATTTTATGAAGGTTGGGTTAACCAAGGGAGCCTTAAAAGATTTATTTTTGCTAGGGAAAAAGACCTGACCTGCCTCTTTTAAGTTTTTCACCTATTGAATCTTTCCCACTCAAATGATGAAGGTCTGTAGCCAAACAAGGTTTATTGGATTTGGGAGTTGCAGGTGGGGTGAGGCAACATTTTTGTATTAACTATAGTGACTCTAGGATAGGGGCTTGTGTTGTCTGTATCAGAAGTGGGACGGAAGGTCATTCATTTAACCCTTTTGAGAACTTCATTTTTGCTCATCAAGAGGTTTTGGCATAGAGTCCAGTTGACTTTGGAAGTTTCTGAATATTTTGAGTTGGCTAGTTCAAACTTTTCTGAGAAAATGGCAGAAAAGGACAAGAATGTACAGGTCACCCTACTGACACAGTGTGTGGGAGGCTCTTTCAAAGACTGGGAATGGACAGCGATCAGTTGTATGGTCATCATAAAGCATTGGCTTGACAGTTCTTGACAGACCCTGGCACAACTGCAAGCCAAGGTAGGTGGTCAAGACATGGGCTTAATGTGCCCAAAGCAGTAGGCATTGCCAGACTACTTGCCTGTTCTGACATTTGAGGGCAGTTGATTCAGTGTGCATCTTTGAACTGGATTCCAGCTTCTCAGAGGTAAGTGCCTGTTCTGATGGAAGGAAAGAGGGGGGTACATTACAGCAGAAACGTGGTAGAAGGCAAGCAACCAATGAGTTCTGAGTCCTGCTTTCAAAGATACTTTTCAGGACTTGTGAATCAGAATACTACTCTCTTATACACATCTTGCAAAGTGAAAGAATTCGAAGGTGTTACAGACTTTAAAAATTTTTTAGCAAAAACGTAGACACTTTAATCGTTCTATTGGTTAGATTTACTTTTTTAACTTTTTGAAAATTTCAAAGTGGAGAGAAGAGGTTTATGTGTACCCATAATGCAACTGCAACAATTACCAGCTGACAGTCTTGTTTCGTTCAAAACTCTGGCCACTTCCCCACCCCACCTCACTCAGATTAGCAAATCCCAAACCTTATTTTATTTCGTATTTCACAATTTGTAAATATCTCAGTATGTATCTCTAAAAGATTAGGACTGTCTTTCTGAAATAACCAACAGTACTATCACCGCACTCTAAAAAAGTGGTGATTGTTTCCTCAATATCATCAGCATTCCAGTCTATCGTCATTTTTCTCTGCTTATTCTCTAATTTCCTTTTCTTAAGTTAATTTATTTGAATAAGGATCCAGATGAGGTCTATACAATGTGCCTGGTTAACATGTCTCTTAAATCATGATTAACCGCCTTTAAATCCTTCCCCTCTCTATTGTTTTGTTGAAAACACTTTGTTTCATAGAATTTCCCACGGTCTGGATTTTGCTAGCTGCATCTCCATTCTATGTAATTTTTTTTTTTTTTTTCCCACTGTACAGCAAGGGGGTCAGGTTATCCTTAGATGTATACCTTGCAGTTACAGTTTTTTCCCCCACCCTTTCTTCTGTTGCGACATGCCATTCTATGTAATTTTAAATTCTTGTCCTAGTTATTCATTCTTTTAAATTCATAAAGCAAATGTTTCTGTAGTGACATACCACAGGAAATCAATAACCAGGTAGTGAAAGCCTATAAGCACAATAAAACAGTCTTTGGGTGTGGATAGATGGCAAAGAATGGGACCTTTTGTGTTCCTGGGGTGTTTCAGGGACCCTATGCAGGTGGGATATGGCAGCCACACCTGGGCAAATGAAACAGATCCAGGCCCTCTCTTCTAGTAGCTCAGTGCCGAAAGGAGGTGTCACTTCATCTTTCAGCAAGTCTTGAACATGTAGTGGATAAAAAGGATTCATTAAAACTGCTGCATGTCAACTATGAAATATGAAATTTTCCTGCCTGGGTCAGTGACTTTTCTGACATAAAGACAGTGAAAGATGTCAGCTGGGGAGTTCCTGTTGTGGCGCAGCAGAAATGAATCTGACTAGTATCCATGAGGATGCAGGTTCAATCCCTGGCCTTGCTCAGTGGGTTAAGGATCCAGCATTGCCGTGAGCTGTGGTGTTGGTCACAGATGTGGCTCGGGTCTGATGTTGCTGTGGCTGTGGTGTAGGCCAGCAGCTGTAGCTCTCATTTGACCCCTAGCCTGGGAACCTCCAGATGCCATGGGTGTGGCCCTAAAAAGACAAAAAAAAAAAAAAAAGGAGTTCCCGTCGTGGCGCAGTGGTTAAGGAACCTGACTAGGAACCATGAGGTAGGTTGTGGGTTCCATCCCTGGCCTTGCTCAGTGGGTTGAGGATCTGGCGTTCCCTTGAGCTGTGGTGTAGGTCGCAGACACAGCTCGGATCTGGCGTTGCTCTGGCTCTGGCGTAGGCCGGTGGCTACAGCTCTAATCTGTTCCCTGGCCTGGGAACCTCCATATGCCACAGGTGCAGCCCTAGAAAAGAAAAAAAAAAAAAAAGAATGCTGTCAGTTGGGAAGGCATTTTGCTATTCCTGAAAAGGCTCCAGGTTGGTCTGAGAAGCAGAGGGAGCAGCCCCTTCCTCCCATCTATGCCCCTGGCTTTCTCCTCCCCTTCCGCCCTCTTCAGACATTGGGACTTTCTTCATCATTACACACCTAATGCCTAGCACAGGGTTGGTGCCGATCATTTATCTAAGGGCAGTTTATTAAGTGCTGTGTCTAGCACTGAGCCAGGGGGCTGTCTTGCTGCCAAGGTGCATTAAGATGGGCAGAGAGTCCCTTTCCTCCTAGAGGAGGCCTGATCTGGGCCAGTAATTACACAAACATGTAAACTTGTAACAGCAGCAATTGACAACTGTTAGGTAGGGCAGAGGAGCATGAGTGCCCCTAGGGGTAGGTTTGACCCAGAGAAGGCTTGGAGGGGGCAGGAGGGTGGAGCTCTGGCTGAAAGGTGGAGCGGGAAATGCAGAAGTGAGTGAGTGAGCCCTGAACATCTTTTGGATGTGTGGGGTCACTGGTGACCTTCTGAAGAGCAGTGTCCCAGGAGTGCTGTGAGTGGAAGGGGTGGGAGCAGGGCACGGAGCTGGTACCAAACCCAGATAACTCTGTGGAGTAGTTTGACTATGATGGGGAAAGTGGGAATAAGTGGGAGGTGCAAGGAGGCCAGTGAGGTGTTTTTGCTTTTTACTGAAATGCAGGTAACGGAACCCAAAACACAGGTGTAGGGATTAGCCATGGATGGAGGGAAGGACAGCTTTCTCTTTGGCTGTGTTGTTGTTTTAGGTTTTTATTATGAAAGTTTTCTTTCTTTTTTTCTGGCGGGGTGGAGGGGGTGCTGCACTAAGTGGCATATAGAATGTCCTGGGCCAGTTTGAACCCACACCACAGCAGTGTCCCAAGCTGCTGCAAGTGACAGTGCCAGATCTTTAACCTCCTGCACCACAAGAGAGTTTTGAAAGTTTTCTAGTAAACACAAATTTTTCACCTCAACTCATAGGAACAGATGCATCATAAGTGAAACAGGGAGTTCCGGTCGTGGCACAGCTGAAGTACATCCAACTAGTAACCTTGAGGTTGTGGGTTCAATCCCTGGCCTCACTCAGTGAGTTAAGGATTCGGTGTTGCCATGAGCTGTGGCATAGGTTGCAGACACAGCTCAGATCCTGCGTTGATGTGGCTGTGGTGTAGGCTAGCAGCTGTAGCTCTGATTCAACCCCTAGCCTGGAAGCTTCCATATGCCAAGAGTGCAGCCCTAAAAAAAAAGCAAGAAAAAAAAAAGTAAAGCAGAAGCTTTAAAAAACAGTAATTACTTTTGCAATCAGTGTACAACAGTTGCTATTTTCTTTTTATTGCATTTAAAAATACTGGTCAAAGAGTTTTTTTGTGGTGCGATGGGGGGTAAAGGATCCGACATTGTCACTGCAGTGGCTTCCATCACGGCTCTGCTGTGGTGCAGGTTCCATCCCTGGCCTGGGGCCTTCCACATCCTACAGGCACAGCCATTACAAAAAAAAAAAAAAAGTATAAAAAAAATTTTTTTTTTAAATTGTGTCTCAGAGAGTTCCCGTCGTGGCTCAGCGGTTAATGAATCCAACTAGGAACCATGAGGTTGCGGGTTCGATCCCTGGCCTTGCTCAGCGGGTTAAGGATCCAGCATTGCTGTGAGCTGTGGTGTAGGTCACAGACTCGGCTCAGATCCCTCGTTGCTGTGGTTCTGGCGGAAGCCGGTGGCTTTGGCTCCGATTAGACCCCTAGCCTGGGAATCTCCATGTGCCGCGGGAGCGGCCCAAGAAACGACAAAAAGACAAAATAAATAAGTAAATAAGTAAATTGTGTCTCAGGAGAAGGTGCAGCTTTAGGTAAATTTGGTAGTTGCGGAGGAGTCTGATGGAGCAGGGTTCTCTGCTGGACGTGGGAAGAAAGGGGTGGAGTGTCTGAAAGTGGGGGGAGGTTTTGAAGGCCCCCTGGAAGGAGGGAAAGCTTGTTGCCCAGAGAAATGGGGCTGGTGGAGGGCAGTCTAGGCTGGAGACTAACTCAGGCAAAGGAGATGGAGTTTGGAGCGGGCCAGAGGAGAGAAGCTGGTGGGGAGAGCCTGACCCTCCAAAGACAGGAATCCCCATAGGGTGGCTTCTCTGGAAGAGTCTGGAGGCTTGATTCCTGCAGCCTCTCATGCATTCCCTACAAAATAAATCTTCAGAAACTCACATCACTCTTCCAAGCCGGGCCCTGCCTGTCAGCAGATGACTTTATCTGCTCTTCTTGGGGAAAAAAAAAGACCACCGGTTGTGGACCCCACCTCACTTCCGTCTCACTTAGATCTTCGCTGTGAAGCCCTCCTGTGTGTCGCTTGCCCTCTGCCCTCTCCCTCAAGGCCAGGCTCTCCACCTGAACTGTGTCCCTCCCGTTTCCCGGCACCTAAAGCCACCCCATCCTTCTCTTTTGGCTCTTTAATGTCTCTTCTTTGGAATCTCCTCTGAGTAAGCAGGTTCGCTCAACTTAAAACAATTTTCCTTTTGTCCTGCCATCCACCCAAGTGAATGCTCTTTCTTTCTTGTCAGTAGGCTTTCTTTCTTTCTTGTCAGTAGACTTTCTTCTTGGTCTTTTTTTAGGGCCACGCTTATGGCATATGGAAGTTTCCAGGCTAGGGGTCAAATTGGAGCTGCAGCTGCCAGCCTACACCACAGCCACAGCAACGTGGGTTCTGAGCCACGTCTTTGGCCTACACCACAGCTCACAGCAATGCTAGATCCTTAGCCCACTGATCGAGGCCCAGGATCAAACCCGCATCCTCAGGGATCCTATAGTCCAGTTTGTTACTGCTGAGCCACGACAGGAACTCCGTGACATTTCCTTAACACAAAAAACAATCATCATAAAATTTAAAAATTGGTAAATTAGACTCCATCAAAATTTAAACTCCTTTTTTTTAAATAGACTTTTTTATTCTATTTTAAAAAAAATTTCTTAGGGGGAATTATTAGGTTTACTTTTTTCCCCTAAATTTGTTGAGATATAAGTGACATGACATCTCATGATCATGATGATTTGACTTGTGTGTATATTGTGAAATGATCTCCAAGTAGTTAACACACCCATTGTTTCATATTGTTACCTTTTTCTGTGTGTGGTGAGGACTTTTAAGATTTCCTCCCTTAGGAGTTCCCGTTATGGCGCAGTGGTTAACAAATCTGACTAGGAACCATGAGGTTGCGGGTTCAATCCCTGGCCTTGCTCAGTGGGTTAAGGATCCGGTGTTGCCATGAGCTGTGGTGTAGGTTGCAGATGCTGCTCTAATCTGGCGTTGCTGTGGCTGTGTCGTAGGCCCAAGGCTGCAGCTCCAATTTGACCCCTAGCCTGGGATCCTCCATATGCTGAGGGAGCGGCCCTAGAAAAGGCAAAAAGACAAAAAAAAAAAAAGAAAAAAAAGGGGGAGTTTCCTCTCTTAGCAGTTTTACACAATACAGTGTGGTTAACTCTCGCCACCCTGCTGTATGTTACATCCCCAGCACTTACTCGTCTTATAACTGGAGGCTTGTCCCTTTTGACCACCTTCACCCACTGCCATCCCACCTCCACCTCCCACCCACCCCTGGCAGCCACCATTCTACTCTGCTTCTATGGGTTTGATTTTAACAACAAACATTTTATTTATTTATTTATTTATTTATTTGGTCTTTTGAGGGCCACACCCACGGCATATGGAAGTTCCCAGGCTACGGGTTAAATTAGGACTGTAGCCACCAGCCTACACCACAACCACAGCAACTCGGGATCCAAGCTTCACCTGCCACCTACAGCACAGCTCATGGCAATGCTAGATCATTAACCCACTGAATAAAGCCAGGGATTGAACCTGTGTCTTCATGAATGCTAGACGGATTCCTTTCTGCTGAGCCACAACAGGAACTCCAACAACAGACATTTTAAAAGTCATCTACATTTGCTGTGTTAAGATTCTCAACTTCATAACTTCATTTCCTCCTTAGCCTCTTATCCAACGTCTGTCTCTGCCACTATATTTGAAAATTATTTTAGAATCTCCATTCCCTTTTTTTTGGTTGTTGTTGGCTGCAGCACACAGCAGTTTGATGTGGGAACTCAGTTCCCAGACTAGGAATTGAACTTGAGCTGCAGCAGTGAAAGTGCTGAGTCTTAACCAATAGGCCATCAGGGAACTCCCTTAATTCCCTTCTCACTTTTAAATCCCTTGCTGTTTGAAGCTCTAAGCACTGCATGACCCCTTCTCAAAGTACCGCCCCTGGTTTTACCACTTGGCTGTGGTACCTGCTCACTTCTTTATCTCCTTCACAGACTTCTCTGCACCTACCTGTTAAATGTCTGTGGGGCCAGACTTTTATCCTGGTACCCCTTTCTCATTCCTCATATCTCCTTTTGTGTGTGTTGGGAGATTATATGGAAGTTCCTAGGCCAGGGATCAAATCCGAACCACAGCATCGACCCAAGCTGCGAAAGTGAAAATGCTGCATCCTTAACCCCCTCCGCCACAGGGGAACTCAATTTTTTTTCCCCTCACATTTCCTTTGACGAGCTTACCTTTTTTCCCCTCAGTACCAATCCTGTCCTTATGCTGACTGATTCTCAAATCCGTCTCCTCTTTCCACTTCTGACCTGAGCCCTAAACTTGAACTTTCAACACCTTTCTTGATATTAATATGTTTCCATATTTCTACTGTCCAACATATCTCATACTTTATTTATGTACTTATTGTGCTTTTTTGGGCCACATCTGTGGCATGTGGAGGTTCCCAGGTCAGGGACTGAATCAGAGCTGCAGCTGCCGGTCTACACCACAGCCAGAGCAGCATTGGATCCGAGCCGCATCTGCAACCTGCACCACAGCTCACAATACCAGATCTTTAACCCATTGAGTGAGGCCAAGGATGGAACCTGCGTCTTCATGGATATTAGTCGGGTTCATTACCGCTGAGCTGCAACAGGAACTTCAAAAATACCTCACATTTCAGATGGCCGAAAATGAAGTCCTGTGATGTCCTTTATTCTTTTCTACTTAAGCTTCAGTTTCTCACTGTGTAGCAAACCAGCCCAAAACTTACTGACTTGAAACAGCAGAAATTTACTACTTCTCACAATTCTGTGGGCTGAGCTGGGGCTGGAGCCTCCAAGACAGCCTCTCTCACCTGCCTGGGCCCTTGGTGCTGCTGTCCACCTGTGCACCTTGTCCCTCCCCGCAGCCTCTCTCTGGCTTGGTCTGGCATTCAGCAGTCCCAGGCTCTAGCTTTGTGTGGTGGCTGGCTTCCAAAAGGGCGAAAGTAGGTGAGTTGGGCCGGAATTGGTCCAGAGTCACTTCATTTGGCCAAAACAAATCACGGGCTGCCCAGAGTCAAGAGGAAAAACAGACTCCAGCTCTTGGCAGGTGGAGTGCAGGCACCAAAGGGGTTGGAGGGAATTGTTGGCAGACAGATCATGCTTTGCAGATAATCCACTGTGCCGTGTATGAATAGTCTTGCTAACTCTTTTATAGCTTTTCCTCCGTGCTAGGCAGTGGCTGAGCCTTCCCTGCATCACCCCATTCAGCCTTCACAGCATCCCTGTCACACAGGGTCTACTTGTGATCCCCCTTGAACAGGTGAAGAACTCAAGAGGGGGGAGGTGATTGTCTCAGGACCAAGAGCTGGTAAGCGGTGGAGCTGCGATTTGAAACAAGGCAGCCAGGTTCCCAAGTCCAAGCGTTTACCCCCCACCTGTCTCATCACCACACCGCATCTGATCACGTGGGAAATCTGTCATCCACAGAAGCTCGTTCTCCCTCACTGATCCTCCCAGTCTGCAAATCCTATCCACCCTCTCTTTCAGCCTTAGCCCCCTCCTCTTCTCCTCCCTGGGCTGTTGCTCGATACCCCATCCGTCCAACCCCCGTGCTTCCCTGAACTCCCCACCCCCACCTCTGGCCTCAGCCACTTACTGCCCTAACATTCAGGCTGATCCTGTCACTCTACCTAAAACTTCTGCTGGCTCGCTGTTGTCTAATCCATTTCAGTCTTTGGTGTGGGTGCCAGGCCCTTCGGGACCTCTCCCCAGCGTGTCTCTCCAGCCTCATCCCCAACACCGCCTTTACCCCAGCCACACCTCCGCGCTCATTCGCTTCCATTGATTCATGCTGCACTTACTAACTCTGTGCTGACTGCGCTAGACGGTTTGCTAGGTGCTAGAGGTACTATACTGATGGACACACAGGCTCCCTACAGCTTCCAGGCTACCTGAGGGATGCAGATGCCTCCAGGGTGGTGTGCTATGCACTGTAGTGGGCAAAATCTCGGATCCTGAGTTCACACAGAGCCACCTAACCCAGAAGAGAGGAGTCAGGGGAGGGAGTGTCTTTTAGGAAATCTAGGCTGGGAGTTCCCACTGTGGCTCAGCGGTAACAAACCCAACTAGTATCCATGAGGACTCAGGTTCAATCCCTGGCCTTGCTCAGTGGGTTAAGGATCTGGCATTGGCGTGAACTGTGGTGTAGGTCATAGACACGGCTTAGATCTGATGCTGCTATGGCTGTGGCAAAGGCCGGCAGCTGCAGCTCTAATTCCACCCCTAGCCTGGGAACTTCCATTGGCTGCAGGTGCGGCCCCAAAAAGAAAAATAAAGACAAGAAATCTAAGCTGGATCCTAAAGAATGAGTGAAATCCAACAAGGTGAAGAGAGAGGGCAGAGAATATTCATTCCTTTCTTTCTGCAAATATTCATGGAACACCAACTATGTTCCAGGCATGTTCTATATGCCAGAAACACTGCAGTGAACAAAACAGACAAAAAGCCCCTGGCCTCAAGCCAGGAGAGCTCCAGTGCCTCTGGCATGTGCAGCAGAGCTGTTGGATGTGTTAGACTAGAGCAGCGTTCTCTGCCCGGCTGCACATTGATAACACCATCACGGGGGAGCTTTCCAACGCCCTGAGTAATTGAGGCACAATGCCTGGGAGGGGGACTGGCATTTTTTAAAGCTTCCTGGGTGGTTCTCCTGGGCAACCAGGGTTTTAAGCCACCCAATAAGTTGGAGGAACTGGAGATCAGAGCTAAGGTTAGGGAGGTGAACAGAAGCCAGACCACAGAGGGGCTGTGTGACTCCTGTTAGGTAGTTTTGTCCTAGTCTTGAAGGCACTGGGAGCTACTATGGGATTTAAGCAGGATAATGACAGGATGAGATGATTCTCACTTTTTTTCCCCCTTTAACAAAGGCTCCATCCAGATGCTCTATGCTCGGTGGGTTCACATGGAGCAAAAGTAAACTGATGGCCACTTGGAGGCTGTTGCAGGAACCAAGGAGGAGTGGTGGTCCTGGGCTGGGGTGATGGAAGTGAGAATGGAAAGGAAGGGGAATGTCTGAGAAAGTTGGAAGGAGACTAGGCAGGACTCCGAGATTCACCGAAAGTAAGGGATACAGGAGGGCAAAGAGTTGAGCAGCTGGGTTTGTAGGGGGCCTCGCACCAGGGTGAGCAGGTTTGGAGAAAGAGCTGGTGGATCCACTTGGGACCTGCTGCTTGCTCTCTTCTGCTTGTGATTCTGTGCTTTTTCTTCTCCACATGATAGAGCCCTGGTCTCCTACAAGATCTGTTTGACACGTTGTCTCTTCCAGGAAGCCTCTCTGAATTCTCCCCTCCATTAGCTCTGGCCGAGTGTTGGTTAGGTTGTGAAGTCAGGATCCTGACCGTATTTACAGATATCTGTTCTGCAGCTTGGGCTCCTCCCACCAGGGATGTGTTTTATTCCACACCCTCTGCTTAGCCCAGCACCTGGTACACATTAATTCGCGCTTGTTAAATAGTTGAGTAATGGATGAAGAGTGGGCCAGAGACAAGACCTCTCCCAGAAGTGTGATTAGAAATGGATCTGGGGGCTTCCTGTTCTCATTTCTAGGGAAAAGGATGGAGAGATCCAGGGGCAGAGAGGAGGGGATTTGTTGAGCTGAATCAGGAAAGAGGCCTCATTAATGAGGCTCTGAGGGAGTTCCCTGGTGGCCTAGTGGTTAAGGACTTGGTGTTGTCACTCAGGTTATAGCTGTGGCTTGGAAAGCTGCTGTTGCTTAGAGTGATATGTAGCCAGCTATCCGAATGATCTTTTTTTTCTTAATTGAAGTATAGTTGACATATTATGTAAATTTTAGGTGTACAACATAGTAATTCACAAATTTTAAAGGTTATATCCCATTTATAGTTATTATAAAATATTGGCTATATTCCCTGTGCTGTGTAATATATCCTTGTAGTTTATTTATTTTATTTTAATTTTTAATATTTTTATCGCTTTCCATGGTATTCTCACAAGTTTCATTTATTGCTGTAAAGATGTAGCAATACAGAGTGTGGAGCTGACAGAATAAATCCCTTGGCTCGCTTTCTGCATTTCTGGGGGGTATTTGGCCTTTCTGCATTTCTGGGGGGTATTTGGGCAGAATTTACATGTAAATAGTATTGCAAAAGAAAACCAGAAATTTCTAGAAAGTCAGAACTAGGCAAGCCCTGAGGGAGCCTTAAGTTCCAGGACAAAAGCTATCTTGCAGTAAAAGGGAAATATAGGAGTTCCCGTCGTGGCACAGTGGTTAACGAATCCGACTAGGAACCATGAGGTCGCGGGTTCGGTCCCTGCCCTTGCTCAGTAGGTTAACTATCCGGCGTTGCTGTGAGCTGTGGTGTAGGTTGCAGACGCGGCTCGGATCCCGCGTTGCTGTGGCTCTGGCGTAGGCCGGTGGCTACAGCTCCGATTCAACCCCTAGCCTCGGAACCTCCATATGCCGCGGAAGTGGCCCAAGAGATAGCAACATCAACAACAACAAAAGACAAAAAGACAAAAAGACAAAAAAAAAAAAAGGAAATATAAGGATATGTAGTGATTTTTTAAAAAATGACAATTCACTCAGTTTAAAGAATTGTGAGATCACATTCTTTCTCTTTTTTCTCCCTTTTCAGCTTCTTTTATGAAAGGCTTTTTATCTGTGAAATCTTCAGTTTTGAGAACCATGGGTCTAATCTTACCACACTTTACAGATAAGGGAGCATAAAACTGTGCAGGTCGTGTAACGTGAATGGAACGTGAGGTATTTCCTAAGCTCTAGCTGACTCTAGGCTCCGTGAGGGCTGTGGTGTGTCCGATGTTGTTTAAACGCCATCATCTGTGCCCACGGCGTCCTGCCTGGCATGGAAGGCTCATCGTAATATGTGTTGGAGGGAAAAATGAAAAGCCCAGGCACTCTAGAGCCCTAGTTTGTGTAGTGTTTATAAGCTCCTTTAGGGATCCCCTGTCCTCTGTTGCCCAGCATGAGCCCCCAGGTGACACAGAGTTCAGCCACATCCAGGAAAAGATAATCCAAGAGGCTGAAGGACAGCTGGGACTATGGGCACGTACCCCCCTCATATTATCTCATTTAATCTTCATGGTAACCTTGGAGTTCCTGTCGAAGCTCAGCAGTAATGAATCCGACTAGGATCCATGAGGATGTGGGTTGGATCCCTGGCTTTGCTCAGTGGGTTAAGGATCTGGCGTTGCTGTGAGCTGTGTAGGTTGCAGGCAGAGCTCAGATCCCGTATTGCTGTGGCTGTGGCGTTGGCCGGCAGCTATAGCTCTGATTCTACCCACCCCTAACCTGGGAACCTCCACATGCCCTGGATGTGGCCCTAAAAAGAAAAAAAACAAAAAAACTTCAAGGTAACCTTACCAGGAGAGTCATAATTTGAAGGAACTACAATTTTAAGATTCTTTACAAGATACAGCCAAATTTTAATGCCCAAACAGGTGTGCATTTTTCATATAGGTAGGGGGTGGGGGGAAAATCGCTATTCAACCTCAGGTTTTTTTCTTCTTCAGTGTAAAAGGAATAGTGAGCCACCAGGTTTTAAGATAGGTTTTTGTAGAAATGCTCATTTATTGAGATCAAATACTCTGATTTTTTAATTTGAATTTTTTAATTAAAGTATAATTGATTTAGAGTATTGTCCCAATTTCTGCTGTACAGCAAAGTTACCCAGTCATATGTATATATACATTTTTTTCCTCATATTATCTTTCATCTTGGTCTATCCCAAAAGATTGGATATAGTTCCTATACAGTAGAATCTTATTGTCTGTCCATGATAACATCAAATGCTTTTAAAATGTCCTGGCAGTTAAATAAATAGCAAAAAAAAAAAAAGTTCCTCAACTCTTCTGCCTAGAAGTTGAAAGTTTCTCTTCTTTTTTTTTGTCTTTTTAGGGACGCACCTGAGGCATATGGAAGTTCCCAGGCTAGAGGTATAATCAGAGCTATAGCTGCCGGCCTACACCACAGCCACAGCAATGCCAGAACCGAGCTGCATCTGCGACCAACACCAGATCCTTGACCCACTGAGTGAGGCCAGGGATCGAACCCGAAACCTCAGAATGGAGCCACAAAGGGAGCCACAAAGGGAGCTCCCAGAACGTTTCTCTTTAAATTGGATTCCAGGAGTTCCTGTTGTGGTGAAGCTGAAATGAGTCAGACTGGGAAACTTGAGGTTGCAGATTCCATTCCTGGCCTCACCCAGCAGGTTACGGATCCAGCGTTGCCGTGAGCTGTGGTGTAGATTGCAGATGCGGCTCGGATCTGGCGTTGCTGTGGCTGTGGCTAGGCCAGCAGCAACAGCTCTGATTAGACCCCTAGCCTGGGAACCTCCATGTGCAGTGGGTGCGGCCCTAAAAAAAAGACAAAAGACAAAATAAATAAATAAATAAATTGGATTTCAGTATATGCCATGAGATGCCACTTTTCTGTGAAATACTACAAACTCATGTTTTCAAACTGCAGGTTCTGGAGTTCCCTGGTGGCCTCGTGGTTAAAGGAGCCAGCATTGTCACTGCTATGGCTCGGGTTCAGTCCCTGGTGGCACAGGAATTTCCGCATATTATGTTTGCAGCCAAAAAAAAAAAAACCCGCACAGGTTCCATCTCAATAAAGTCCTGAAATCCATTTAGTGGATGGAAGTCTGCATTTTTTTTTAAATTTTATTTTTGTGTTTGTCTTTTGCCTTTTTAGGGCCCCACCTACGGCATATGGAGGTTCCCAGGCTAGGGGTCAAATCGGAGCTACAGCTGCTGGCCACAGCCACAGCCACAGCCACAGCAATGCAGGATCCGAGCCCTGTCAGAGACATACACCACAGCTCACGGCAATACCGGATCCTTAACCCACTGAGCAAAGCCAGGGATCGAACCCACAACCTCATGGTTCCTAGTTGGATTTGTTTCTGCTGGGCTGTGATGGGAACGCCTGCATTTTTTTAAGTAACAAAAGAAATAGAATAGTAGATGTCCAAGTGTATTTGATTGCATAAATAGGTTTATTTTATATATACACTACTTGTGAGATAAAATGTATTTCTCTTTATAGGTTATGGTCCAGGAAGTTTAGAAAAAAATGCTTTGGTGAATGATGCTGCACGTTGTGATGCTCAGATGTGCTCACTGATGTGGCTAATGCTGCACGTTGTGATGCTCAGATGTGCTCACTGATGTGGCTAAAGGGTCGTCTTTGTGTCATGATGTTATAGGGATAAGGAAATATGGATCAGGACTGTGGGAGTTCCCACTGTGGTGCAGTGGGCTAAGGATCTGGCTTGTCTCTGTGGAGGCACAGGTTCAATCCCCTGGCCTCGCCTAGTGGATTAAGGATCTGGCATTGCTGTGGCATAGGTGCCAGCTGCAGCTCAGATTCAGTCTCTGGCCCAGGAACTTCCATATGCTGAGGGGGCAGCGGAAAAAAGGAGAAAAAAAAAGTTTAGAACTGTGGATGTCTAAAGGAGGTGATAAGACCTGTGTGACTCTGCTCCCTGGGCAGGATCCAGTGGTCCATGACCTATTGTAGTTTGAAGTTTGCTGGGGCACAGATCTGAGTATGTCCCAGGAGGCCTGTAGATAAGGAGACAGGGATTTGGCTCAGGAGTGAGCCCCACCCCCTGACTTCTATCTGCGTTTCAACCAGGCCTGTGACTTTCTCTCCTTCCTTTTCTTTTTTCTTTTTCTTTTTTTTTTTCTTTTTTGTCTTTTGTCTTTTTAGGGCCACATCCACAGCCATATGCAAGTTCCCAGGCTAGGGGTCTAATCGGAGCTGTAGCCGACGGCCTACACCACAGCCACAGCAACGCAGGATCCAAGCCAAGTCTGTGACCTACACCACAACTCACTGCCACACCAGATCCTTGACCCACTGAGTGAGGCCAGGGATCAAACTCAAAACCTCATGGTTCCTAGTCAGATTCGTTAACCACTGAGACATGACAGGGACTTCTTTCTTTTCCTTTTTCTTTTCTTTTTTTGGTCTTTTTTTGTCTTTTTAGGGCCGCACCCGCAGCATATGGAGTCCTAAGACTAGGGGTCCAATCAGAGCTACAGCTGCCCACAGCTACAGCCACAGCCACAGCCACCTGGGATCTGAGCCACGTCTTTGACCTACACCACAGCTCACAACAGCGCTGGATTCCCCAGCCCACTGAGCGAGGCCAGGGATCAAACCCACAACCTCATGATTCCTAGTCAGATTTGTTTCCACTTCGCCACTATGGGAACCCCTGTTTGTTGCTTATTAATTGCAATACTTTTTTTTTTTTTTTTGGCTGCACCTGTGGCATGCAGAAGTTCTCGGACCAGGGATCAAACCCGCACCTCCGCAGCAACCCAAGACTCTGCATTGGATTCGTAACCTACTGCACCACAGCGGGAACTCCCAATTCCCAAACTTTTTGATGCATTGCTTTAGGAATGACTATGTGAAGTTCCCTGCTATTATCTGAGTGGTTACGCTCTTTAAGATTCTGGGTTGTGTATCTGGAGTCTGCCTAGAGCCAAGACTTTCCCACAGCTCTGGGAGAGAGAGGAAGAATTAGGGGAAGGACAGGGGCTGTCAGTGGACAAATCAAGACCAGATTCTGCTTCGACCTTCGTATATAGAGGCTGACTCTTGAAAGAACTAGAGTAAAATCACTTGTGGGTTGACCTATGTATGGTGCCCTTCTTCTAAAATATGTAAACCAGATAACCAGGCATCCCATTCCTGTTCTTGGGTGGTTGTTGACCTAAAGCTTGCTTTCGATAATGTGCCTGTGAGTCATAATTGCAACTGTAGAAAGAGGGGGAGAGAGAAGAAGAGGGGAGCGGCAGGTTAGCTTATCAAGATATGAGAAATGGCACCTCGCTATTTTCTCCCCACAGCATATGGAAGTTCCTGGGCCAGGGATCAAATCCAAGCCACAGCCTCGACCTATACCACAGCTGCACTGGATCCTTAACCCACTATGCCATAGCGGCAATTCTGTGCCTCGCTTTTTTTTTTTTTTTTTTTTTTTTTTAAAGTGAAACTGAGGAGTTCCCATCACGGCTCAGCGGTAGCAAACCTGACTAGGATCCATGAGGACACAGGTTCGATTGATCCCTGGCCTTGCTCAGTGCGTTAAGGATCCCGTGTTGCTGTGAGCTGTGGTGTAGGTTGCAGACTCAGCTCAAATCTGGCATTGCTGTGGCTGTGGCATAAGTCGGCTGCTTCAGCTCCGATTCAACCCCTAGCCTGGGAACTTCCATATGCCATGGGTGTGGCCCCAAAAAGACAAAACCCAAAAAGTTAGGCTGAGGTTTATTCATTCATTGCTGCACCATGGGTGCCACCAGGAGTCTAACTCCACTCTCTCGGCTCTGTACTTACATGCAGAGGCCAGCTGGGCACCTCACCTGAACATCATCAGGTCCAGGGGAGACTTGTCTGTGCCACCCCAACTTGCTGTCATCAATTCATGGCCACGTGTTACCTCCAACACCAGTCAGGTGCCTAGATACAGAAAACACTCAGTGCATGTTAAAGTATTAATGCATTGAGTTCCCATCCCGTGGCTCAGTGGTTAACGAATCCGACTAGGAACAATGAAGTTGTGGGTTCGATCCCTGGCCTCGCTCATTGGGTTAAGGATCCGGCCTTGCTGTGAGCTGTGATGTAGGCCAGTGGCTATAACTCCGATTAGACCCCTAGCCTGGGAACCTCCATATGCCCCAAGAGCAGCCCCAGAAATGGCAAAAAGACCAAAAAAAAAAAAAAAGTGTTGATGCAGGATGCCTTATTTGGCCTTGGGATGAGGGGAGGATAAATACGAACAAAGCACAGTCCACCTCTTGAGGCTCACAATCCAGGGCTAGACAAGAAGACAACTACTCCTAAGTCAAGTGACTGTAGTGTGTATTATAGAGGAGAAGGAAGTCTGTGGAAGTCAAAGAGAAGAGGGAGGAGAGGTTCAGAGGGCATGTGGGACAGAGAGCACGCAGGGGAGGGACCAGGGAAAGGGATGCCAGCGATGGGAAGGACCTGAGCAGAGCAGGTTGGCATCAGCTGCACCTGCACGTGACAAGAAGGAGTCAGGAAGAGTCTCAGGGGTTTGGAAGAAGGTGGGGCTGGAGCCTGCAGTCTTTCCGAAGGTGCTGGCGATCACCAGAGGTTTTGAGCAGGGCGCGAGGCAAGGCATCAGGTTCTGTGTGTTTTAGGAAGAGAAGTTGAAGAGGATAGATTGGAGCAGGGCAAGTGCCATGGGGAGGCGACCACAGTGGGTCATTGGATAAATGGCAGGGCTTGACTGAGGGCAGCAGAAATGAAGTGGAGGTTACTCCAGAATGATTTGTACTTGAAAGCCAATCTGCGAATTTATAATGGGCATGAACTTACCCAACCACTCGAATGATTAGGTCTGCTGGCCAGAACACAGCTTTTTAAATTGAAGTACATTAATAATCAAAGGATTATTCGGGAAAACTGGAGTTAAGGCAGAAGGAGTTGGATGGTCTGAAAGGACCTTTCTCTTGATCTATAACCATTTTTTGCATGGCAGAAATAATATAGCTTAGTCTCTGGCGAGTTGTTAACTCTTCTCTGGAGGGAGCCTTGGCCTGCCACGGCAGGAGGAACCGCTGCCCTGGCCAGCACTGCAGAGAAGCTGGCTGGAGGTGTATTCGGGGATCTTTCAGTTGCAAGAAAGGGAACTCACTCATCGATGAGCAAGTAGAATGGGAAATAGTTATACATAAGGGGACTCTTCTAACCCAAATACTAGAAAAGCAGCCAGACCTCATGAGACTTAGAACATTGTCAGGCACTTTCTCTTCCCTCCGTCCATGCCCACTGAGAATCTGCTTTCTTCTTCTTCCAGATACATTGGCTTTTTTTTTTTTTGTCCTCGCCAACAGCATGCAGAAGTTCCCAGGCCAGGGGTCAAACCCTTGCCACAGTAGTAACCCAGTGACAATGCCAGATCCTTAATTGCTAGGCCACCAGGGGACTCCCACATTGGCCTTTGCTTTCCCAGCCACTTTACGGGGGCCCCCTTATAACTCCTCCAAAATGGTGACCTTGACCCCCTTGTCTTTCCAGACTTACAGTCTGCCCCTCACAGCTGACCCAGTCTGTGCATCTCAAATACGAATTCCGGAAGAGAGAGTCTCATTGTCCAGGTTGGGTTGGGTTTGTTTGGCAGGGGGAGGGCAAGGCTTTCCCTAATCTAGTCAGGCTGAAAATATGACAAGATAGATTCTTTGGAAAAAAAAAAAAATGATGTAGGTACCAGATAACTCTAGTAGAGTGGGATGTAAGCCCTGAATAACTCTATTGTACTGGTATTATTGTTCAGCTCTTCTAGACTTCGTGAATAATTCAGTTTATTAGTTGTCTTTTGCTGTGTCGCAAAGTACCCCAAAACTTGGGAGTTCCTTGGCAGCCTAGTGGTTAAGCACAAACAAGTACATGCATAGACACATTCATAATGGAAACAAATGTCACAAGAGTTTACACCGTCACTACCCGGGATGGATTCAGTTATATTGTATTCTAGGCAATTTCTTTTCTTTTCTTTTCTCTTTCTTTCTTTTCTTTCTTTCTTCCTTTTTTCCTGTGCCCACAACATGCAAAGTTCCCAGGCCAGGGATTAAACCCATGCCACAGTAGTGACAACGCTGGATCCTTAACCATTAGACCACCAGGGAACTCCCTGAAATTTCATTTTTTATGAAAGCTGGTCACAATCTTACTGATTTCACAACCTATCGCACTGTGATCCAACTTATGGAAAGGGGCAGCCTAAAGAATCATCCAGACTCTCAGCCATGGGCAAGCCTCTCACCATCTACCCTTCTGGCACCCCCCTCATTCATTTTTAATAGTGACTACCCCAGGTAAAGTTCCTTTCTCTGGAGCTCTCTCCTCTCCTTCCCTATATGGTTCAGAGAACTCTTATCCATCCTTTAAAACCCAGCTTTAAAGTGACTCCTCTTCCCCTGTCTCCTTGAACAGAATTGCCTCTTCTGTCTTCTGGCCCCTAGAGCATTTCAGTGACACTTGGTGATGGTCCCTCCTCCACTTCCAGCCTGTCCTAGGGCCAGCTGCCCCAAGCCTACAAATACTTCCAGTGACTCTCTGAGGACGTTTAGGAAGACATTGAGCAAATTAGCATCACGCAAATGATGGTACTGCAAATGAGCGGTGGCAGAGTTGGGGGGTGTTGCAGGCAGGTTTCCTGTCGACGGAGCCACGTGCTGCAGAAAAAGGCTCCCTCCCCCTGTGGCTGCAGTCTCCCCAGCATCCATCACAGGTACCATTTACACCGGAACTTGCCCGGTTCATTAGTGCGGTTCATTTGAGCTACTCTGGTTTCTTTTTGTTTTGTTTTGTTTTCTTCTACTTTTTTCATGGGCTTGTATTGATGGAAACAGCCTGGTGAGACATGGAGCTTTAGGCAGCACAGATAGAAAGGCCTCTATCTGCACCCGCCCTGCACGCGCGCGCGGAGGAGGGGGGTTCCTTTCTGAAGTGGTACGGAAGGAGGGTTTTGAGGTTTTTGAATATTTGCTTCTCAGTATCTAAATAAGAGATTTGATTGCCCACATTTGTGCTATCTTGACAAGCTAGCAACCCGACAAAATATTTTTCTGGTTGGTTTTGCCTATACGTGGTTTTTATTTTTGAGGGGAAGAAAAATTTACACCTTGGTTAAATTGTACCGGAATACAATGGCTGTTTTTTAAATTGCTGTTAATGTAAGGATTGAAACTAATATGATTTCCAGGCTCAGCCTCTTGGGAGTTGCTGATAGACCACACTGTGAAGCATAACCAGAAATGAAAAAAAAAAAAAAAAAAAAAGAAAATTAGACACGAGCAAAAGCAATTAAATTTTTTCTTCTCCAGTATTTTCATTTCTGTATTTGTCAACGGCTGGGTAACTGTCCAAGGGTGTGCTGACTTTTCGGTGGTGCGTGCATATTTAGGAGGAAGACAGGCTGCAAACATCGTTACTGTAGAGTGTGATAAATAGTATAACAGACTATGTATCACATGCATAGAGAAAGGGGTCATTTATTCACTTTAAGAAGTATTTTTCAAATGAGGGTTGCTTCCATTAATAGATCATGAAATCCATTATAAGGGGGCAAACAGCATTTTTAAAGATGGGATACAGAATTCCCTTGTGGTGCAGCAGGTTAAGGATCTGGTGTTGTCACTGCAGTGGCTCAAGTCCTGCTGTGGTGTGGGTTCAGTCCCTGGCCCAGGAATCTCACATGCTATAGGCATGATCAAAAAAATAAAAAGTAATTTAAAATTTTTTTAAATAAAATAGGATAATACAATGAAATAGATTGAGTTACATCCTTCATAGTAAGTTTAGGTACTGTTTTCTGAAAGCTTCATTTCGGTTATACCTTTATTACGTTGTAATGTGAAATCTATTTCTTGAGATTGAGTCTCAGGCAGAAATGTTTGAAAGCCACTGATGTAAGGGATGGAAGAAGGCTTCCCAGAGGAGGTGGCATTTGATCTGGGCCTTGGAGAATGGTGGGCTTACCCCAGAAGAAGGAGGACATTTCAGGCAGAGGGAAGGATGTGCCCAAATGGAGATAAGTTTGTTCGGGGGTAGGTATTCACTGTGACTGGACTGCAGGGTTTTTTTTTTAATGGCTGCACCTGCAGCATATGGAGGTTCCCAGGCGAGGGGTTGAATTGGAGCTGCAGTTGCCAACCATAGCCACAGCCGCAGCAACAAGGAAAAAGAGCCACTCCTTCGACCTACACCACAGCTCACGGCAACGCCAGATCCTGAACTTACTGAGCCAGGCCAGGGATCGAACCGCATCCTCAGGGATACTAGTCGCTGAACCACAATGGGAACTCCTTGGACGTCAGGCTGGAGGTGCACCTGGGAAGCCAGGTGGGGCTAATGAACCACTGGAAAGGACAAATATCAGGGCCTCAGCTCTCCCCAGAAACTCCATTTCTCTGGTGATGGCTTTGGCCTCGGGAATCTGTTTGTTTGTTTGTTTGTTTGTTTTTAGGGCTGCACCCACAGCATATGGAATTTCCCAGGCTAGGGGTCAAATGGGAGCTGCAGCTGTCAGCCTGCACCACAGCCACGGCAATGGCAACAGCAACAGCAACACAGGATCTGAGCCGCGTCTGAGACTTACACCACAGCTCACGGCAACACCGGATCCTTAACCCACTGAGCAGGGTCAGGGATTGAACCCAAAACCTCATGGTCACTGTTCAGATTCGTTTCTACTGCACCACAATCAGAACTCCAGGAATCTGTATTTCTAATAAGCTTCCCTGGGGATGTTTAGTCGTAATTTAGATAGACGTTTGATGGGAGGGCAGTAAAATGGGAGGCCAAGCCAAAGATGAGGACGTGTATTTAGATGAGGCGGTTAGTGGAGAAGAATGGCTGGATTTAAGGGAAGTTTTGGAGGTGGTTTGCACGGGTTAAAGGAGATGAAAGAAAAAGAATCATCGTCCTAAAATATGTACAGAGTACATGTCCTTTGCTCTGATTTGCCCATCTCTGAACAACCTCTTGGTGCTCTTAGACCTGACTCAAGTTAATCTGACTCACAAGAGGCTGATCACTTTACCCAAACTGCTAGTTGATTGGTGATTTACAGTGAGGGAAGTGTCTAAACCTTTTGGGGTACAAAAATATTTGTACCTTTGCTCAGTATCAGAGTGCCTGGAAAATGTCACTAGTAATTAGAAGGTTTAGGAAAGAGAATTGTATGGTGTGAGGGTTAGTTCATGGGGGCTCTCGAATTGCCCAACTAACTTTGCTGTGCTCAGTTAAGAACGTGGCTCTTGAGAGATGATCTGTGGAGGTGATACAGTGTTTTCTACTCCCTGAGTTTTTTCTTCCGTGTTGAGGTTATATCTTGGTGCCTGCTTCGTACCTACTTATTTCTTTGTCTTCAGCTTATGTTCACCAGTCATTTTTTTAGGGGTCGTTCCTTCTTCAGATGTCGTCCCTCTGAATTTCATTTTCAGAGAGGACACTGACATTTATTTACTGAGCAAGCCCCTTTGCATGGGTTTCCTATCTTGAAGGCTGACTTTGTCACCAGATTCTGAGCTTACGAGACCTTTCTTCTGTTGCCTCCATGACCCACCCCCCTGGGCAAGGTGGAGTGGAAGGAAGGCCCTGTTGAGGAGAGGACGGGAGTTCTGGCAGTGCACCTTGGCGGGGGCTGGGAGCTGGTGCCTTCCTGCCTTCCTCCTAACCTGATGGCTGTCCACCCCCTCATATACTCTGTGGGGAAACAGGCTGGATGTGTAAGACAGCAAGGCCAGTGGGAGTGCTGATGCCTTTTTTTTTTTTTTTTTAAGCAGTTCTGCTCTACTCCTTATCCTTGTACTAGAAGCTTGTAGGAGTTCAGTTTTTTTTTTTTTTTTTTTTTCCAAGTCTGTCAAGGAAAATAACCAGCTTGAAATATGTCAGGACTAGAATAGCCCTAGTCTCTACCAAGATGATTTAGTGTTTATGTTCATGTAGCAAATAAAATAATAATGTAGGCAAGGTATTAAAAACATTTGTAATCACTCCAGTAGGTTGCTCATTTACCATTGCTTTGAAAACAATTTCAGGTTTCTTCTAGCAATAGTATTAACAACCACAACAATAATGCCAACTATTATTGAATACTTACTATATACTAGGCACTAAAGCAAGGGTTTTGCATACCTAGTATCACTGACCTCTCCCCCTGCTGACCTGAGATATGGCTCTTGTCACCTTCTTTTTACATATGAGTAAACATGAGGGGATAGAATTTTATTTTTTATTTTTTTTATTTTTTTTTGCTTTTTAGGGCCGCCCCATGGCATATGGAGGTTCACAGGCTGGGGGTCAAATTGGAACTACAGCTGCCGGCCTATGCCACAACCACGGCCACAGCCACGCAGGATCTGGGCCATGTCTACGACCAACACCACAGCTCACGGCAATGCCAGATCCTTAACCCACTGAGTGAGGCCAGGGATCAAACCCACAACCTCACGGTTACTAGTTGTGTTCATTTCCACTGCGCCACATTGGGAACTCCAATAGAATTGTAAAACATAGGCCAAGATCACATGGCTAAACAGTGGCAATGATAAAAAGCTCCAACTGATGAGAGAGAGAATGAGAAGGAGACAGAGAACTTCTAAACCATTAGGCAATACAGCCTGTGATCAACCGGGCAGTGGTTGTATGTGGTTCAGGGAGATTTACTATATCACGTAAACATATAGGGAGAGATATGCTGATTCCTTGTATCGTATACATTTTGTGGACAGGGCTGTTTTTCTCTTCTCCCACACGTGCTGACTGCGAGATAACGATATACGAAGTACTCTGCTAGGGCCTAAGAAAAGAAAAAGGCCTTGAGGAGCTCCAGATCTAGGACAGACCATAAGAGAGATATAATAGGAGGAATCTTGTGAGAGTGCCTTTGGAAATTTACATGGGGAGAGTTCACCCGGTTCAACCGGGCTTATACCCAAACAGGGCGATAAAATATTAGCTGAGTGTACTGACCTCTCATATTACAGGTGCTGTGCTCAACATTTTACATGCACTGGTTCCTGAATCCTTAAAATAACTCTCAGACATGAGTGCTATAATTATCCCTGTTTTATAGATGAGGAAGTCAAACCTCTGAGGGGTGAAGTGACTTGCCCAGAGCCACACACCTGCTGTGTAACAAAGGTGGAATTTGAACCCAAGTCAGTCTGAGTACAGTGCCAGTGCCTTTAAGCCTAAGAATCTAAGTATCTCTAGAGGTACACATAAGAGTCCCTACTTATTTATGTACAGGGAGAACTTTAAATTTTTTATTTCACACACGCAGTATACAGCCCTTAGTAACTCATGGGGTATATTTCAGATTTCTGTGGTCTAGACACATCTGGTCATGCATAGCATCACTTACGCTCCAGCATTTGCATTCTCCGCCTCAGAGCATGGCCAACTAACCAAGGAGAACATTTAGAGGAAGAACACAAAAAAAACAGAAACATTTCCACTTTTACTTTTTATGTGGACACTTGTTTATTTAGAGGCCCAAACACATGCTAGAACATTTCAACGATAATTACATCTTCTTTTCCCTCTTTTTTCTGTGTCCACTTGCCCTTCTTTCTAGGTCATATACACAGATGAGAATCACTGGAGTGACCATTTAATTGTACATAATTAAATTGTAGGCAATACAGTTAAAATTATTTGCATATAGTCAAACCATTTTAAGAACTTTCCTCTTTAAAAGTTTCCCAATCTTACATTCAGATACCCAAATCCTGTCTGTATAAACCATAACTTAAAAGTTTATGTACAAAGGCATATCATTTATTTAAAAAAAAATTTTTTAATTCATATGGGAAAAAAATTAAGTTGTTTTTGGAGTTCCCTGGTGGCTCAGCAGGTTAAGGGTCTGGCCTTGTCACTGCTGTGGCTCAGGTCACTGCTGTGGTGAGGCTTCAGTCCCTGGCCCTAGAACTTCTGCATGCATGGGCACAGCCAAAATTTTGTTTTTGTTTTATTACTAACTGATTTCAATTTGCTGTTACCTGGTGAATCTGAGATTCTCCTTACTGCTATTCCAGTATCTTGTGACCAGCCCCCTCCCCACATATTTTAAATTAGATTTGAAAACTGGCATTGTCAAAGTAGGTCTTCCCTCGTTAAAGGGTGGTCCCCTCTGCCTGTACTACACCACTGAACTTGGTTTATATTGAAACAGCAAGAACTTCTTGTTCCCATGATCCTTTGGGAGACTTGAAAAGAGGGTAAATTGTGACGTCAACTAGGCCTGGGCTCCCCCAGCAGCTCTTACTAGACTGATGACCTTAGGCAAATTACTGAAACATTGGGAGATTTCATCTGCAAAAAAAATCTGGATAATTAAACATTATTCTATGGGTTAGCATGAAGGTTCATGCAAGGATAGAATATTAGAGTATCTCGAATAATGCCCGGTAGCACCTAGTAGGCCCTCAGTAAATGTCGGTGCTCTTATATTTAGACACTTGTGGAAAAAATTCACAATGCCCTATACTCTTCAGGAGTGTATAAATTCGGCTTTGTTGGGTGATCTTTTAAAGTCAGGTTTGTGGAGTTCCTGTTGTGGAGCAGTGGAAATGAATCCAACTAGTAACCATGAGGTTGCAGGTTCAATCCCTGGCCTCGCTTAGTGGGTTAAGGATCCAGGCGTTGTGAGCTGTGGTGTAGGTCAAAGATGCAGCTTGGACCCTGCATTGCTGTGGTGTTGGCTGGCAGCTGTAGCTCCAACTCAACCCCTAGCCTGGGAACCCCCATATGTGGAGGGTACAGCCCTAAAAAGCAAAAAATAAGGTCAGATTTGTTTTTCTTAAGGGTTTTGGCCTACTTAGGAGAAAAGCTTTCTGAAATCTATTAATATTTCATTGGAGCTGTGGAGCAACAGCTGTAAAACTTGCTTGGTGGGCCCTAATTGTGATGAATAATCCATGGAATCTATTGAAATGTAATTCTTTGAAACGTGTATTATAATTAAAACTCCAGCCAATCCAAAGGCACTTTGAAACATGTTTAAAAATTTCCCAAGCCAATTAGAAAACTGCTTGGTCCAACTGTCAAGTGTAGAGAAATATGCTAATGTATGCAAAGACTACTGTTCCAGGAAGGCCTTGGCTGAATGTGACCGACACTACACACGTTCTGAGCAAACACCTCGATGATACTATGTGATACTAAATCACTGACTGTATTATTAAGGCGTCTAAATACAAAGCACAAGTGGTTAATGACAGAGTGGCAGTAACTGGAACAAGATATGGTTTGTTTTTTTAAAAGATCTTTTATCTTGAATATGACAACATTGTATGCCAACCTTGACATATTTATTTTGTGCAATAAAATAGCACAGTTACAGTATTCTTATAAAAGCAACAAGGGGTGATACCATTATGCTTTTTAATGCTAAGGGGATATTATGTTAGAAACTAAACAATTTCACTTAGGAGTTCCTGTCTTGGCTCAGTGGTTAACGAATCTGACTAGCATCCATGAGAATACAGGTTCGATCCCTGGCCTTGCTCAGTGGGTTAAGGATCCGGCATTGCCATGAGCTGTGGTGTAGGTCACAGACACCGATCGGTTCCTGCATTGCTATGGCTGTGGCAGAGGCTGGCAGCTATAATTCCGATTGACCCCTAGCCTGGGAACCTCCTTATGCCCCAGCTGCGGTTCTAAAAACAACAACAACAACAACAACAACAAAAAAAAACAGAGAGAGAGAGAACAGTTTCACTTAAATAATTTAAATCTAGGGATAATTTTATTTTAAACCCATCAACTATCTGGGGTAGTCTTTCTGTTTATCAGTAGAACTTCATTGCTATATGTAATACAAACTAAATTTTTTTTTTTTGGATTTTTTTTTTGGTCTTTTTTTGTCTTTTTAGGGCCACACCCATGGCATATGGAGGTTCCCAGGCCAGGGGTACAATTGGAGCTACAGCTGCTAGCTTATGCCAGAGCCACAGCAACACCAGATCCTAGCTGAGTCTTCGACCTACACCACAGCTCATGGCAACGCCAGATCCTTAACCCACTCACTGAGCGAGGCCAGGGATTGAACCTGCAACCTCGTGGTTCCTAGTCGGATTCGTTTCTGCTGCGCCATGAGGGGAACTCCAGTAGTACAAAATAATTTAAAATTTTAGGATATTTCTAGGGATTACATAAGTATTTTTAAAAATCCGAATCACATTTTTGTACAATTGATCTTTTACCTTGATGGTTACTTAAATTAAAAGACAACAAAACCCCCACCATATTTTTGTGGGCATTTATGGAAAAAAGTAAATGTAATTAACCTAGACCACAAAGGCACCCACCCAAAATCCACATTGTCATAATTCACATTTATTTATATGCTGTGGGTGCTGGATGGTTAAATGGAGACATCTCAACAATTTGAGATTTGAGATTAAAAACGGGTGGTAATTATACTTGACTAAATAGTGTTAAAAGTTTGGGTAGCTTGCTCTTTTTTAAACTTGTTCTATTTCACTGGATTTTTGGGTAGCTCTCTTTTTAAGACTGGGGATCACATCATGAAGATTCCACAAATGTGGGATAAAAGTATCTACATAAAAAGAAAGCAGTTGGAATTGCACGTTTTGAGAGTGACTTAGCTCCTCACCTTCATCTTGGCCACTACAGTTGGTTTTTTGTTTTTTTTTTTCCTACCTTTCAATGTTGACATACAGGTTTACAGATAAGGTTTCACAGCATTCTGGAATGGAAAGAGGGTGTTGCAAAAGAAATCTTAGTAGAATTAAAAGTTAGAATGAAATCAGTTATTTGCCAAATAACTAAAAGTGATGTTTTCGGGTTTTTTATTTAAGCATATGCAAAAAAGTATTTACTGGGACTTGTTCTAATTAGAGTTATAAAGAAATATTGTGTTTTTTGTTTTTAAATTCCCCTCCTGCCTCTCCTCCCCCCAGCTAAAACTGGATTGTGTGTGTGTGTGTGTGTGCGCGCAGAGCGCCTGCGGAGAATAGCACGCATCTTGTAGATCTTAAAAAAAAAAAAAAAAAAGCCAAAAAACCCTGTTTCTTGAATAAACCACTACATTTCTTGAAGTTAAAAAGAATCCCAAAGGAAACAGGAATTAACAGCTCTGGAGCTTGGGTTTTCTTAAAAAAAAATTTTTTTTTTAATTAAAAAAATCCTAATCTCCACGTTTTTTGCTAGGCGAGAACCGAAGTTTGGAGGTAGACGAGCAGGCGAGCGGTTTGCCCGGGCGCAGAGCATGAAGGCCGGGCGGGCGCGGGGAGCGGGCGCCCGCCGCCCGGCGCGGGGGTGAGCGAGAGAGAGAGCGGAGCGCGTGTGGCCGGCGCCGCTCGGCCGGGAGCTCCCGCGCCCGCGCCCCGCGCCCCGCGCCCGCCGCCGCCGCCGCCGCCGCCGCCGCCCCTGGTGCGATGGCGCAGAAACCCCGTTGACAAGGCACTGCTTTTTCATGACGGTGAGTTTCCCTTTGAGTGTATTATAATTTTGTGATAAAAATTTCAAGGAGAAAAAAAAAAAACACACACAACCTCCTTCCTCTGCCTCTTTCCTTCGGGGAGGGGAAAAGCGAGGGAGGGGGGGCTGGAGATCTATCTCCAGACAGACAGAAAAGAAAGAGGAGCAAATTAAACACCGAGTTGCCAAAACCAGGATATTAGGTTTCAGCCCAGAGAGCTATTGGCTAAGGCTGTGTTTTTTTTTTGGGGGGGGTGGGTTTGTGGGTGGGTGATGG
The DNA here is from genome assembly GCF_054392235.1 of Sus scrofa. Taxonomy (NCBI): domain Eukaryota; kingdom Metazoa; phylum Chordata; class Mammalia; order Artiodactyla; family Suidae; genus Sus; species Sus scrofa. Next base: position 46,423,276 of record NC_139389.1, read on the forward strand.
TGGTGGTGGGTGGATGTTTAATGGACACGGAGAAAAGGGGAATCGAGTGTTTATGTCTTTCCCAGCGATGCCCGGGCCCCGGGAAGACCAAGTTCAGTGTCTCGGGCGGGGCGCGGGCGGGCAGGGGGCGGCGGGGCCGGGCTGGGGGCGCTTCGGCGGGGTGGGGGCCCGGCGCCTTTTTTTTTTTTTTTTTTTTCCTTTTCCGCGGATGCAAATTTCTGGAGCGGGGAGAGGGAGAGCCTGGGAAGGGGGGTGGCGTGGCGGTTGGTGGTGGGGAGGAGAGGGGAGGGAAGCCTTTTAATGACTCATTGATTGAGCCGGTTTAAAATTAGTTGTGTGCGCGAGTGTGAGTGTGTTTTCCGCCCCCCCGGAGCCGCCGGGAGCCGGGAAGGAGGGAGCGGGGCTCGGCGAGGGGAGGACGGCGCGGCGGGGCCGCGAGCAGGGGGCAGGGAGGGCCAGGAGTGACGGCGGGCGAGGAAGAAAAATAAGCTTTTCCAATCTCCTCCCCTCGGTTTTCCCCCCCTCGTTGCTTTTCTCTCTCGGAAGCTCTTGGGTGTGAATCGCATTTTCTTTCTTCTCGGCAAAATGGACCCCGCGTCCCGAGGGGGGAGGGGAGCGGGCGGGAGGGAGCCGGCGGCGGAGACGGGGTTTATTTTTCTTCCTGGCTTCCTCCTTCCCGCCGCTTGTGCGGGCGGCCGCGGCCGGGAGAGCTTGGGGCCGGCCGACCACCCCGGCCCGGTTCCCGGAGCGCGCCTGCCGGCGGGACTGGCCTTTCCCCGTTGCCTCGCTGCCTGGGCCCGAAGCACCACCGACGACCCGCGGCCGGGCCCGAACAAGCCCTCGCGCCGCGCGGAGGACCCGGGGCCCGGCCAGGCGCCTGCTGCGGGGCCCGCGGGGCGGGTCCGAAGAGACGGGAGCTCGGTGGCACTCTTGGCCGAGATTGCGCGGGCCCGACGCGGTTCGCGTCCCCCGCATCGGCCGGGACGCGGGCTCTTGCGGGGGTGGGGTGGGGTGGGGGCGGTTGGAAGGCGCTAAGATGGCGCTGGGCCTGGCCCGTCGCCAGGGCTGGTGGCGCAGTTGCTCCGCAGGCGCCATCTTTCCTGGCGGCGCGGGCGGCGCCCTTCGTGGATGCTTCTCGGCCCCAGCGCTTGGAGGTCCGGGGTGTGGGGGCTCCGCTCCCGGGCCGAATGCCGTACTTGGGCCGGGGGCCGCGTAGCATGGTCCTTCCCGGTGTCCCCAGACCCAAAAGACAAGGCCGCCGGCTCAGAGCGAGAAGGGACTGGGGGCGCCGGCGTCTTGCTGCTTTTACCATTTGCTTTTGAGCGAGGACGTGGGCTGAGGATCGGGCGTTGAAGCCGAGGGGTTCCCTCCCTGAACTTGCTTCCCCCCTCGTCAAAATTGGAGGTGAAGGCTCCTGTCGCCTTCCTAAGGCTGCAGCCTGGACCCTTTGTCTTCCCTGGGCCTGGCTAGGGCAGGGCATGGAGGCTTTTCCTTCATTCTCTTCCAGCTCATTTCGAGAGTAGAGTCAGACAGACCAGGTTATACAATTGCAAAAAAAATTTTTTTAAAGTCTAGGACGGTGTCTGTCTCCCTTTCGGGAATGTGGTTCTGTATAGATCCCTTATGTTAGTTTTAGTTTTTAGTTGGTTGTGTTTTCAAGCAACCCTGGAGAGACATTTCTGTAGTCACATTGTGGGAAGGTGAAGGTTCCAGTGATTAGAAACTTCTTGTTGGCTTTCGTATTACCTATTCCAAATGGTAGTCAATTAAGAATTTCTTAGACCCTGACCAGAAAAACTAAACCTACCTTGAAACACTCCCAGAGACTTTTTTCCTTTCCCTTTCTAAAAATAACCCCCCCAAAGCACTGTATCTTGCTTTAATCTGTGTCTCATCGGTATAAAACTTCTCAGTTCCCCCACTCGATATTTAAAGTATTTCCTTAAAAGCATTCATTTAAGTATTTATTTGTCCTGTAGTAGCTTATATCAAGGTGCGTGTGGGTTTTAACTTTGTTTTCAGTTGTTACTGAAAAGATTATTGGGAGGAAAAAAAAAAAGTCTGTAAAACTCTAATCTCTCTAGGAATCCACAGAGATGGAAAGTGAATAGTTAACTTCTGGTGGATAAAAGTAACATAGTGGCACCATTAGGTGTGTCCTTGTATTTATAAACACTGTGGTGCATGTTTCAGGCCCTTTAAGACACACTGTGTATTGAAGACTGTTGTGCCCCGGGAACTGTGCTTGGTGCTTTATTTCTTATTTATTTATCATATCACCCCTGCAATATTGGTCTTTATTATCTGTTTACCAGGGAAGAAACTAATAATGTGTGCTGAAATAATCGAATTGTTCAAGGTCTTGAAGTTTGAGGTGGTAGAATTGACAGTGGATCTCAAAAGCCATGTTCTTGGCTTTATACCTGTGATTTCCAAATCTGAGCAGAATCTACTGGGGAGATGTTGTAAAATACAGATTTGTAACATTTGCTATCTGTTAGAGACAGTTGGGGTTTTTTTCAAGGGTCTAATGTGCTAGGCAGTCTTAGTTTTAAGCTTCTGATTTTCAATTGCTTGATGTCCCTAACACTCTCCAATTTTGAAATTCCGGCTCATCCAGGATCCCCTAACTCCAAATCTGTAGGGCTGTGTTATTCCAAAACTCTCGGGGTGATGCCATTGTGGCACAGAGACATTCAGAAATCCCTATACTATACTTTGCCTGTGCTGCTGGCTCTGTAATTGGAACTTGAGACTCGAGGTGCTTACCATTTTGTTTCAACACAGTTTTATTGTTCAGGTTATTCTCATTTTCATTTTTCTCCTCTGCCATTTATCAAATTGTTGAAACTATTTACAGAAAGAAAGCTTAAGTATCCTAAGACTTCAGAATCTCAGTACATTTTTAAAAAAGTTGATCATTTCATTTTCTTGAGAAGTTAAATAGCGTATGGGCTTCTAGGTCTAGCCTGGCCATCTAGTTTAGTCAAGACAGCCATCCAACAAAAACAGAATTGAACCTAGGATTGATTAAAAAAAAAAAAATAGAAATAGGGTAGAAAAAAATCCTGAAATAAAAACTAGAGATAAATCCTTCAAAGAAAGTGTTCTTTTTCGAATTTGGAATTGGGAAAGTGTCTTTTCGGTTTTAAGAAGTAGAATGGGGAACTTACTCTAATCATGAGACTTCATAAGAACAGAGTATGTGTTAAAGGCACAGAATGTCAGGAAGAAACATCCAGAACAGGTGATAAATAGCTGACCAGACCAAAATGAGAGAGAACCAAGTCAGTGAGGAAATCACTCTGTGGAGCAAGGATCACATATTTTAGTTATTTTGCACTTTTTTTTCTTTATTACCAAATCACTATTGTGATTAGTGATTGCTAGGGGAATGGATGAAAAACTTGAATTTTTGATGCAGGTGTTACAAGTATATTATCTTTGCCTACACCCATATTCCTCTGTCCTTCCACATTTTGAAAAGTTTTATAAAGAGCAGCTGTTGGATACCTGTGTGTTGTCTGTGTCCAGTCTAGACTTTGGGTGGGGGGCGGGAGTGGTAGTCCTTGTCTCATGTGGTTTTTCTCCCCTAGTTTTTCATGGTAAATGCCAGAGTAATTATTTTCTTTGACTAAAATCCAGAAAAGCTTGAAACGAGGGGAAATCTAAAATAAACCAGCTCAGGAGTTCCTGTCATGGTGCAGCGGAAATGAATCCGACTAGGAACTGTGAGGTTGTGGGTTCAATCCCTGGCCTCGCTCAGTGGGTTAAGGATCTGGCATTGCCATGAGCTGTGGTGTAGGTTGCAGATGCGGCTCGGACCTGGGGTTGCTGTGTCTCTGGCGTAGGCCAGCAGCTACAGCTCCCATTAGACCCCTAGCCTGGGAACGTCCATATGCCACGGGTGTGGCCCTCAAAAAAAGAGGCAAAAATAAATAAATAAATAAACCTGCTCAGAGGGAAAAAGTAGCTTCTTTATTTTAAGCTAGCCATTAGTGAATTTCAAGACAGACAAGATCTCAGCCCTCTTTGAATTTATGGTATGGTGGGGAAAACAGGAAATAAGTAAACACAAATAATCAAAATAATTTCTGATTAAGAAAAATTATTAGAAGTGAATAAGCTGGTGGATCTAAAAGAGTGAATTGTAGAGGATGACTATTTTGGCTAGTAAGAGTCAAGGAGCGTCCCTTTGAAAAGGTGACATTTGAGCTGAGACTTGAAGCACGAGCTTGTGCTAGCCATATGAAAAGCTGGGGAGACATTCCTGGCCTGGTAACAAGTGCAGAGACCTGAAAGGCACAGACGGGCATGGGTGTTGGAATGGAAGGAAGCAAGAAGAAAATGGAATGAGATGGAGTTAGATTGTGCAGGGCTTCTTGTATTGAGGTGTCCGAGGGTTGGGGGCTTTTATTTTAATGAAATGAGAAATGAAGTCCTGCTGTAGTGCAGCCAGTTAAGGATCCAGCATTGTCTCTGCAATAGCACAGATTCCATCCTCTGGCCCAGCACAGTGGGTTAAGGATTGGGTGTTGCTGCAGCTGTGGTGTAGGTTGTAGCTGTAGCTCAGATTCAGTCCCTGGTCCAGGAACTTCATATGCCATAGTATGACCAAAAATGAAAAAATGAGAATCTATTCTAGGGCTTCAATTAAGGCAGTGGTATGTTTTTGTTTTTAAACATCACTGGCCCCACCGTGGCACAGTGGAAATGAATCCAACTAGGAACCATGAGGTTGCAGGTTCAATCCCTGGCCTTGCTCAGTGGGTTAAGGATCTGGCGTTGCCATGAGCTGTGGTGTAGGTCGCAGACTCGGCTTGGATCCCGTGTTGCTGTGGCTATGGTGTAGACCGGCCGCTACAACTCCGATTGGACCCTAGCCTGGGAACCTCCACATGCCGCAGAGGCAGCCCTAGAAATGGCAAAAAAAAAAAAAAAAAAAAAAAAAGACCTTAAAATAAAATAAATTAAACATAACTGGCTGCTCTATGAAGCAAGAGAGGAAGCAGAGAGGTCAGTTAAGAGGCTATTGGCAGTGGTCAGCCCAAGATTGATAGTATGATGGCAGTGGAGACGGAGCAGCCTAGATGAAGTTTCAATTAGAAATATTTGGTTACTTGGGAGTTCCTGCCGTGGCACAGTGGATTAAGACTCTGACTGCAGCAGCTTGGGTACAGGTTCAATTCCCAGCCTGGAGCAGTAGCTTAAAGGATCTGACATTGCTGCTCGATTCAGGCCCCCCCCCCCAGCGCCCCAGATCTTCCATATGCTGTGGGTGTGGCCATTAAAAAAAAATGTTTTCTTACTGGATTGGCTGTGGAGAAAGATGGAGGAATTAAGGATACCTTTGGGTTCGTGGCCTGAGCCTTGATGGTTGATGGTGCCATCTGCTGGTAGAGAAGATCGGGAGAGGAAGAACGAGGAGGGTGGGTAACTGGAGTTCTATGTGGAACCTGTTAGGTTTTTGAAATACTTGTGAGTCAACTAAGTGGAAAGTCAAGAAGGCGAGTTTTCAAGTTGAGCTAAGAGGAGTGACATAAATTTGGGGAGTCACAAGCACAGAGATGGTATGTCATGGAACTGTTCGGATCATAGAAAACTTAGGCTCAACCACTAAAAGTTGTAGTGGGTGAAGGTTGGGCAAAGGAAACTAAGAAGGATTAAAAGCAGGAGGGTGAATTATCCTTTTCAGGAAAAGAGGGAATGGTCTGCTTTGCCAAATGCTACTGAGAAGTTTTTGAGAACAGTGAGGATAGATTCCTCTTGGATCTGGCGCTCTGTCTCTCTCATTTTTTAGGGCTATACCTGCGGCATATAAAAGTTCTCTGGCTAGGGGACAAATTGGAGCTATAGCAGCCGACCACCTCAGCTCATGGCAACGCCAGATCCTTAACCCACTGATCAAGGCCAGGGATTGAACCCGCGTCCTTGTGGATACTAGTTGGGTTTGTTACTGCTGAGCCACAATGGGAACTCCTCTCTTTTATTTATTTATTTATTTATTTTGGTTGGGCCCACAGCATGCAGAAGTTCTGGGGCCAGGGATTGAACCCATGCCACAGCAGTGACAACTGTGGATCCTTAACCAGTTGACCACAAGGGAACTCAGGATTTGCTCTCTTGACAGGTAGTTTCAGTGGCGTTCAGGGATGGAAGCCACATTGGAATGTATTGAGGGAATGGAGTGAAGTGACTGTAAACCACTTGTTAGGAAAGTTTTGCTGTAAAGGACAGAACCGCACAGCAATGGCTGGAGAGAGAGGTGGGGTCAGGGAAGAGCACTTTTTTTTTTCCTTTTTTTTTTGTGTGTGTGTTTTGTCTTTTTAGGGCTGCACCAGCGGCATATGGAGGTTGCCAGGCTAGGGGTCTAATCGGAGCTGTAGCTGCCGGCCTACGCCACAGCCATAGCAACCCTAGATCCGAGCCGCAGCTGAGACATATACCACAGCTCTCGGCAACGCCGGATCCTCAACCCACTGAGCGAGGCCAGGGATCAAACCCGCAACTTCATGGTTTCCAGTCGGATTCATCTCCGCTGTGCCATGACGGGAATGCCTCTTTTTTTTTTTTTTTTGTCTTTTTGCTATTTCTTGGGCCGCTCCTGTGGCATATGGAGGTTCCCAGGCTAGAGGTCCAATCGGAGCTGTAGCCACTGGCCTACGCCAGGGCCACAGCAACACAGGATCCGAGCCGCGTCTGCAACCTACACCACAGCTCACGGCAACACGGGATCGTTAACCCACTGAGCAAGGGCAGGGACCGAACCCGCAACCTCATGGTTCCTAGTCGGATTCGTTAACCACTGCGCCACGACGGGAACTCCTTTTTTTTTTTTTTAAATGATGGAAAATAGAAGAGCATTTTCAAATAAGCTAGTGAGACTATCTGATAGAGACTATGGCAGAAGAGAGATAATACTACCAAAGGAGCAAAATTCTTGAAGAGAGAAGGAATTCAAGAAGAGGGCTTGCCTTTGGTGGAGCAAGATGTCTTACAGTATAGCAGGAGAGAAGGCAGGTTTTGGAATTGGAGGTGGAGTACGGGACTTCCTGCTCTCATGGCTTCTGTTTTCTCCGTGAAGTCTGACGCAGGGCCAGCAGCTGGAAGGGAGAAGGAATGTGGATGGTTTGAGAAGGACACTTTGCCTTGGACAGCAGGACAGTGAGCTCACTGGGGCATGAGGTAGGATTGCTAGGTATTATTGACTGTCTGGATGCAGCCTGGGGGGCGGGATCTGAATTTAAGGTGAAACCAATCAACCCAGTTAGTGTGTGGCATTTTCCCACCAACATTCATCTGATACAAGGGAGACAGAGCAGCCAGGTGATCAGTTCAGCCAAGATTGGCATTTTGCCCCCCAGCTGTGATTGGATGCCAGGGGGTGATTAACAGTGAGGAACCTTGGAATATTGTCAGGGTAGGAAAGCAAGAGAAGATAATGGAGCTGGGGGTGAAGGTAACCATGAAAATCATTTTTGGTTAATAAGTGAGTTAATGGGTAGAGAATTTCAACCAAGGATGATGAAAAAGTGGAGCTGGATAGTGACAGCAGTTGCACAATAATGTAAATGTACCTAAAGTGAATGAACTGTCCACTTACATGGTAAATCTTATGTGTGTTTAATTAATTTAAAAATGAATTAACATTTAAACATTTGTGGCAGGTACGGATGTTATTTGCACAGGGTTTTGGACTATTTGCAGAGTACTCTTTTCTGTGGAAGAAAGTAGCTTTAGAAACCAAATCTCAAGTTATTGAGACTAAAGAAGGAGGGTATCCCCTCTTATCGTGAGTAGGCGTAACAGTCACCTATAGACACAAATCCTGGAGTGGGACAAAGTAGTATTTGTTTCCCTGTTCCTTGTTATTCTAGGTCTTTAGCATAGCATTTAAGACAAGATGGGCGCTCAGTAAACACTTGCTGACTAAATACCTAAGACAACCCAGGAGTTCCCATTGTGGCTCAGAGGGTTAAGACGCTGACAGTATCCATGAGGATGTGGACTTGATCCTTGGCCTCGATGAGTAGGTTAAGGATCCAGTGTTGCCGTGAGCTGTGGTGTAGGTTGCAGGTGCGGCTCAGATCTGGCGTTGCTGTGGCTGTGGTGCAGGCCAGAGCTGCAGCTCTGATTCAACCCCTAGCCTGGGAACTTCCATATGCCTGGGGTGCAGGCCCTAAAAAAAAAAAAAGGCAAGAGTAGAATCATAGGAACCAAGGAAAAAACTAGTTTTGAGATGAGTAAAGATCAGCAATGCCTTATATGTTCTGATCTCTGTGGGTAAGGGAAAAATCAGATTAAAGGGAGGGAGAGAACTAGAGGAAATTAGTATATATATTTTTTAAATTCAGATAATACCAAGTAGAAGTGTGTAGCACTCCCCTTTCTTTATTCTTTCTTTGGGAACGCTGTCATTCGTCTTTTTTTTTTGCTTTTTAGGGCTGCACCTATGGCATATGGAGGTTCCCAGGCTAGGGGTCTAATTGGAGCTGCAGCTGCCGGCCACAGCCACAGCCACAGCAGTGCAGTATCTGAGCCGCATCTGTGACCTACACGACAGCTTACAGCAACACCAGATCCTTAACCCGCTGAACAAGGCCAGGGGTGGAACCTGCGTCCTCACGGTTCCTAGTCGGGTTCATTTCTCCTGCACCATGATGGGAAATCCTTTTGTGCATCTTTTCATAAGGTTCCTCTGTTCCCCACATTGCCTACAGAAAGTAACCGTGAAGTATAATTAGAGGAGAGTAGGGTAGATGATCGGATTCCAAATGGAGGTCTGTGGTCTTTGCTGAGGAGATAGCAAGGTCATTTGTCAAGCGCAGAGGCAAAAGGTCTTGAGTTTGAGAGCAGTAGATTTGTGGGATGTACTGTAGATGGAGGACGATTGAATAAAGGGAATGGTACTTAGCTACACTGAGGCCATGTGAATTCAGTGACGTAGCAGTTCCATCTGCAGGGCCTGGGGATCACCAATGTTGTACAGCAGAAGTGGAAATACGGTGGGGGAGGGGGCTGGCAGAAAGGAGGGGGTGGCTAGATGAATGCGGACAAGTGGGAGAGCTGTGACCCAGGAGGAATGAGGTGTGGCTTTAAAGGAAAGCTCTAAATGGAGACCTCGTCAGTGTTCTCTGGCTGCGTGGAGGTGGGCCCAGGAGGTCACCCAGCTGGGATGGCTTGCCCAGGTGTCGTGCAGTCAAGAGTGCCTGGGACTGTCACCATTCGTTATTCTGTGGGAAAGTAGAAGACAGAGGTCTTGGGGAGAAGAAGCTAGGGGCTTTGAGCTCTTTTCCCTTTACCTCGAATGTGCTTCCCTTCAGGAAAAGATCCTGAGGCCTCACTCTACCAGATCTTAAACCTGAGTTTCCCTTCCCCTTAATCCTAATCACCTTTTTTTTTTGGCCTTTTCTTGGGCCGCTCCCACGGCATATGGAGGTTCCCAGGCAAGGGGTCGAATCAGAGCTGTAGCCACTGGCCTACACCACAGCCACAGCAATGCCAGATCTGAGCCGCATTTGCAAACTACGCCACAGCTCACAGCAACACCGGATCTAATCAACTTCAATTTATGTAGTTGTGATTTAATTACACATTTTATTTTAATAAAGTTGTAAAATTGAACAGTTTCTGTTTTTGTGGGTTCTTTGGCTTATCTTGCAAACACAGTGAACACTCATAACACCTGAAATAAAAACCCTGAACATGAGAATGCGAAGGGAATGAGGTATGAAAGGTGTTACCTTTATAGGAAAAGCTTATCTCAGTTCAGCCAAAATCCAGCAACTTCCTTGTATCATCAGAAATTAAACATGGTGTCCTGATCTGTAATTGAAGCATTTTCACAAGAAAGAAGATGGGGGAAAGGAGAAATAATATTTGTTAAACCTTGACATTATTTCAGGCCCCAGTGGGTGTTTGGGTGTTTATCATTATTAAATTCTCGCAATACTCAATAGGTAGATTTGTCTCCATTTTATGTATAATGAAACTGAGGTTTAGAAATTAAGAAAAAAATCTTGCCCAAGGTTACGTTACTAAGGGGCAGAACTAGGGTTTGAATATATTCTGCAGATCCATGCATCATGTTTTGCCATTACTAATACCATTCAATCTGTAAATGCCTACTAGTTAAAACATTTTGAGGTCCTAAAATTGGATAAACTTTGTTTAAGTAGGAGTTATAAGAAAAAGTAGTGTTGTATTGATAAAAGTGGTAACCAAAAAACCCAGAATCTTATGTTGATACTCAGATTTTAGGTCACAGCAGTTATTCTGCTCCTTCTGCAGGTAATTCAGTTTTTATTTGCATAGTATGGTGACCCAAACATGGGGCCCATTTTAGCTCTGAACTTGGGGGCAATCAGTGATGAATCATATCTTTTACTTACAAAATCCTGACTGGAAAAGTGAAAACTTAGAACCTTAGTTAAACATGATGTGCTGCAGCTCAAGTTGATCTCTTGCTTGGAATGTTGTCAGTGTCATAAGCATACTAATCATAGTATAGATTTTTGGGAAAAATACTAATTTACAAATTTGTGGTTCACATTAAAGAGGCCATTCTTTTTGAAAGAGGCCATACTGTGGGTTGAATATAAGGCCAGTAAGATAACATGTCAAAGGGATTTTTCCCTTCTTGACTTTCTGAGAAAGCTTAGCCCTGAGGCACAACAGTAATAAAAGCTCATGAAACACCTTGTGGATTTTTTTAGTTCGCTGAGGCTGACCTACAGCTCTTGAGTGTTAAGTTGCTCTCTGAACAGTCTGAGGCAGTGCGTGAGTTCTTCATGCCAGGCTGCCAGGACTAACTTGAATTTTCCTCCTCCCCCGATGAGAACCAGCCTTCTCACTACTTATTAGTGGTAAGCCTAAATTGGGGAGATAAAGAATTTCAAAATCTTGTGGTAAATGTAATGTGGAAGAGACTTTCAAAATTTGTTATGTAGACTAAATATTTCAAACATAACTATTGAGACTTCTATGTATGAAAATCATCCATCCTTAAAAGCTGCTTATAGTGGATTTCTGATTTTTATTGTAAGTTTTTTAAAAAGATAATCTATTTATCTGGTTTCTTGGTTAAGTTTTTCAGAATTTGTATTCAGCTCTCCTTAGAGAATATTTTACTGTGTTAGAGCCATCCCTAACAGTGAATTTTTAGTAATAATTTTTGAAGCTCTGAGCATCTCCCCTGAATTAAAAAAAAAAAAATGCCATAGTTGGTGAATGTTTAGTTTTTGTTTTTGTTTTTTTTTAATCTTTTTGCCATTTCTTGGGCCGCTTCTGCAGCATATGGAGGTTCCCAGGCTAGGGGTCTAATCGTAGCTGTAGCCACCAGCCTACGCCAGATCCACAGCAACGCAGGATCCGAGCTGCATCTGTGACCCACAACACAGCTCACAGCAACGCCAGATCCTTAACCCACTGAGCAAGGCCAGGGACCAAACCTGAAACTTCATGGTTCCTAGTCGGATTCGTTAACTACTGAGCCACGACGGGAACTCCGGTGAATGTTTAGTTTTAATGTAATGTATGTGAAGGTTGGATGACTAAAATAACTTAGAGCAGTTTATAATTTATTCTTTTCAGAAATTATTTCTCAATAACTGGTAGAACTGGAGGAGTTCCCTGGTGGCTCAGTGGGGTATGGATCTGGCATTGTCACTGCTGTGGCTCATATTGCTGCTGTGGTACAGGTTTGATCCCTAGCCCATGAACTTCCTCATGCCAAGGGCACAGCCCCCCCCCCCCCAAATAGTAGAAGTGGAGAAACATGGATGGCATTCTAAGATATTAAAATGTTTATATTTGTGTTTGGCAAACAAAGGTATTACATACAAAGTTAGAATTACTGTAAGAGAAAGTTTTCTAGGAGTTCCTGTCGTGGCACAGCGGAAACGAATCTGACTGGGAACAATGAGGTTGCGGGTTCAATCCCTGACCTTGCTCAGTGGGTTAAGGACCCAGCGTTGCCATGAGCTGTGGTGTGGGTCTCAGATGCGGCTTGGATCCCTGTTGCTGTGGCTCTTGCATAGGCCGTCATTTACAGCTCCAATTAGACCCCTAGCTTGGGACCTCAATATTGCCATGGGTGTGGACCTAAAAAGACAAAAAAAAAATTTTTTTTTCTAGAGCAAATTTTAGTTTTTAAATTGAACTTAACCTGGGAAGTAGACTAGTAGATTTTTTTTTAATGTGGAGAAATGTCTTCAGATTTAGAAGTAACTCTTTCCATGTATAAAGACTGTTATCCACAAGAAAATCAGATTTTTTTTTTCTCCTGATTAATGAGAGTAAGTTATTTTTGATTGTGTGGTTTTAATTTAGAAGTATTTCTCTTATTTAAAATAAAAATGAATGTTGCTATATTCAGATTTGTTTTAACTCTATTTCCTAGAAGTACAAAGAAATAGAAATAAGAAGTAAGAATAAACTGACCAAAATGTTTGTATTCCGATTCTCCACATCTGTGAGAATCTTAGGATTGGAGACATCCATGAGAGTCCCACCCTTTTTTTTTTTTTAGGTGTGATCATGCTTAAAAGATGCAGATTTATGACTGGGGATATTTGGAGCTGTTTCTCTCCATAAACCTCAAGATAGCTCACTTCATTTATTTATTTTAGGTATTTCTTTTTATTGATCTAGTTTTATAAAATAAACGGTAAATTATTATTTTTTTAAATGGCTGCACCCATGGCATGTGGAAGTTCTTGCACCAGGGTTTGAATCCATGCTGCAGCTGCAACCTACACCTAAGCTGTAGCACCATTGGATCCCTTTAACACATCGTGCCAGGTGGGGCATCAAACCCACACCTCTGCAGCGACCTGAGCCACTGCAGTGGGATTCTTAATCCACTTCACCCAAGTGGGATTGCCTGATTTTTTTTTTTTTTGAGTATAATTGATTTACAGTGTTGTGTCAATTTCTGCTGTACAGCATAGTGACCCAGTCATACGGATGTATACATTCTTTTTATCATACTGTCTTCCATCATGTTCTACCCCAAGAGACTGGACATAGTTCCCTGTGTCCTGAATTTTTTTTTTTTTTTTTTTTTTTTTGCTGCTTTTTAAGGCCACACTTTCAGCTTATGGAAGTTCCCAGGTGAGGGGTCGATTGGAGCTGCAGGTGCCAGCCTGTGCCACAGAAACTCAGGATCTGAACCATGTCTGCAGTCTACGCCATTGCTCAGGCAGGATCCCCAGTCCACTGAGTGAGGCCAGGGATCAAACCCACATCCTCATGGATATTAGTCAGGTTTGTAACTCACTGAGCCACAACTGGAATTCGTGATTCCTGATTTTTCTTTTGAGCCCACTTCTCCCTCCAACTAGTGCCCTAATTCTTTGCTTCTCTAGGGTTGTTTGTTTGGGGGAGTTGTTTTTGTTTTTTAATTTTTGAAACTATTTCCCTTGTGGAGTCCCCTGGTGGCCTAGTGGTTACGGATCTGGCGGTGTCACTGCTGTGGCACCTGGTTTGATCCCTGGCTGGGGAACTTCCACATGCTGTGGGGGCAGCCCCCAAAAAACCCAAAACCAAAAAAACCTGTTTTACTTGCTTCTCTTTATTAGTCTGACTTTATTTGCCACATGATATACTTTGGATTCTTTTGTCACAGCATATATTATGTAGCTAAAATAATCTGAAAGTAAATGTCCAAAGAGAATAATACAAAGAAAAATGGAATTTGGGTAACAATGTTGTTTGAAAAAGAGGAATAGGGAGAGCCTTAACTTACTTAGAAATGTAAAATGCTGGGCATACCAGCAAAGATTTACTTCTCTTTTGAATATATTTTATGCATAATAAATTATTACTGTACATTTTTTTTTCATTTGCACTGTCACGTTAAAATTTTAAAATTAAAAATTCTCTTGTGGTGCAGTGACATTGAAAAGAAAAAACATTTGACATTAACCTTTTATTTTTGTCATACATTACATAACTGCTCAACTCAATTATTTAAAATATGTTCTCTGTTCCAGTTACCTTACTATCCAAACATTACATTGAGCTTGACTCTCAAGAATGTCTTCAGACATGTGAACATCCCAAAGCAAATATTTTCTTTTCAGAGCATGACATGGATTTGCTATCATGTATATGCTTTATCTTATATACCTTTAAAATATTTTCCATCCTTTTAAGATTAATTTAAAATTTAAAATATTCTGAGGTTTTTTCTTATACTGCTTTCCAGAAAACTTCCATATGCCACAGGTGCAGCCCTAAAAAGACAAAACAAAAACAAAAAACCCACAGAATATTAGCTCGGGCTGCTGTAATGAAATGCCGTTGATCCTTGAGCATTGTGGGTTTGAACTGCATGGGTCCACATATGTGTGGTTGTCTTTTTTTCTGAATACACATGACAAGCACAACATGATCCACAGTTGGTTGAATCTGCAGATACAGAGCAACTGCCTATATAGAAGACCCACTATAAAGTTATATGCAGAGTTTTGACCGTGCAGATAGTGCTCCAACCCCGGAGTTGTTCAAGGGCCGCTTGAGTGGCTTAAACAACAGAAACTTATTTTCTCCCAGTTCTAGAGGCTGAGCAGTCCAAGATCAGGGTGCCAGCCAGTTGGCTTGATGGGCAAGGCCCTCTTCCTGGCTTGCAGACCACAGCCTTCTTACTGTCATCACCTGAGCTCTGCAGTCTCTTCCTTCTTCAAGAGCACCAGCCGTCTTGGATTAGGGCTCTACCCCCGTGAGCTCATCTAACCTTAATTACTTCCTAAAAACCTCGTCTCTAAATCCAGTCATATCAGGGCTTAGAGTTTCAACCTGAGTTGTAGGGGGAACACAGTTCAGCCCTTGGCAGTTTCCTCTAGGCAGCGGAATCCTAAGTGATCTTCGTTTTCTTTATACATTTTCATACTTTTCAAACATTCTGCAGTTGAGAGTGATGGTGAAACTTGGTTCTGCTTCTAGATTCCACTTACATAAGTTACCTAGTAGTCACATTCATAGGGACAGAAATAGAACAGTGGTTGCCAAGGGCCGGGCGGGGGGGAGCGGGTAAGGGGGAGTTAGCAGTTAATGGGTATGGTTTCAGTTTTGCAAGATGAAAAGCCTTCTGGAGATGGATGGTGGTGATGGTTGCACAACAGTGTGAATGTGCTTAATACTACCGAACTGTACACTTAAAAATGATTAAGATGGTGAGTTTCACATTACATGTATTTTACCACAAATAGACACACAAAAATTCCCAGCCTCTCCAAAAGAAAGGGACCCCCAAAACTTTTTAAAAAATGTATAGCTTTTGGAGTTAAACAGATTGGGTGTAAGCAGTAGCTCTGTGTTGATACAGTGGTTTTCAAACATAAATGTGCGTCAGGATTACCCGGGTGGCTTGTTTGACACCTCCCAGAGTTCCTGATCCCATAGGTCTGGGATGGGCCTGAGAGTTGGGGGTTTTATCAAACGCCCAGGTAACTGAGAGCCTAGAACAAGTCTTGATTTCCTGTTTATAAAAATGAACCACGAGTTCCTTTTGTGGTTTAGCAGTTAAGGAACCCAACTGGCATCCATGGGGACTTGGGTTCAATCCCTGGCCTTGCTCAGAGGGTTAAGGATCCAGCATTGCTATGAGCTGTGGTGTAGGTTGCAGACACGGCTCCGATCCTGCATTGCTGTGGCTCTGGCATAGGCCGGGGGCTACATTTTTAATTGGACCCCTCGCCTGGGAACCTCTATCTGCTGTGGGCATGTCCCTAAAAAGACAAAAAAGACCCCCCCCCAAAAAAATGGGGCTATAACCAGTTGGGAGGCTTATGTGAGAGTTCAGGAGTTCTCAGTACCATTTTTAGTTTTGTAGCAAGTAGTTTGCTTTTTCTTCAGATAATTTCCTTTGGATTTTTTTTCTCATGTATTTGAGATCATTTTACACAAACATGAAGAAATAACTTATTTTTAGAAACACATATTAAAGTCCTTTGCTTACATGTGAGTGGCATGTACAATCAGAAGATTAGGACTAGACTCGGGTTATTTTTTTGGAACTGATACTTAAATCAACTTTTTTCCTTTTCCAAATTAAATCTGTATGTTTGTGTGTGTGTGTGTGTGTGTGTGTGTGTGTGTGGAGAGGGTTAAATTCTGGTGAAAAGGATTACGGCAATTCTGTTTCCTCTATCCCCCCCTCCATCATTAAAAAAAAAAAATCCCATAAATAAAAACTTCTTGGAAGCCGTCCATATATAAATAAATATTATTCATACCTCTTCACCTGTTCTTAACTCTTAAAGATTTCTACCATGTGGCTATCCATAAGGGCCAACAAGGGCCAAAGAGCCTCTAGGCCAGTGTTTTTCCTAAACTATATTCTATAAAATTCTCTAGACCTAAACTATCCAATATGGTGGCCATTAGTGCTTGAAATACACCAGTTGCAGTGTGCTGTGAGTGTAAATCAGATTTTGTAGACTTGTGTATGAAAAAAGAGGATGTAAAATATCTCATTATAATTATATTGCATGTTGAAATGATTATCTAAATAAATACTAAATTTTTAAAAACTTTAAATTTTGTCCAAAATAGTTTTGGAGTCTTCTGGATGAAATAAAATACAGTTGACCCTTGAACAATGAGAGAGGAGCTCCAATCCCCTATGCAGTAAAAAATACACACATAAGAGTTCCCACTGTGGCACAGTGGGTTAATGACCCTGCTTGTCTCTGTGATGTCACCAGTTCGATCACTGGCTCAGTACAGTGGGTTAAAGGATCCGATACTGCCACAGCTGCGGCAGCTGTGGCTTCAATTCATTCCCTGGCTGGGGAACTTCCATATGACAAGGGTGTGACCATTGAAAAAAAAAAAATCTGGAGTTCCCATGTGGCGCAGCGGAAATGAATCCAACTAGGAACCAAGAGGTTTTGGGTTCGATCCCTGACCTCGCTCAGTGGGTTGAGGATCTGGCGTTGCCTTGATCAGTGGTGTAGATTGCAGACGCAGCTCGGATCTGGCGTTGCTGTGGTTCTGGCATAGGCTCAGTGGCTACAGCTCCCATTAGACCCGTAGCCTGGGAACCTCCTTTTGCCGCAGGTGCTGCCCTAAAAAGGACAAAAGACCAAAAAAAAAAAAAAAAATCCACATATAACTTTCTCTTCCCTCAAAACTTAATAATCTACTGGTGAATGGAAGCCTCACTGATAACATACAGTCAATTAACATATATTTGGGGAGTTCCCATTGAGGCTCAGCAGGTTAACAACCTGACTAGTATTCATGAGGAAATGGGTTCCATCCCTGGCCTTGCTCAGTGGGTTAAGGACCTGGCGCTGCCGTGAGCTATGGTGTAGATCTCAGACATGGATCTGGTGTTGCTGTGGCTGTGGTGTAGGTCAGGAGCTGCAGCTCTGATCTTACCCCTATCCCAGGAACTTCCATATGCCACATGTTTGGGCCTAAAAAGAAAAGAAAAAAAAAAAAATCGTTTGGGAGTTCCCATTGTGGCTCAGTGGAAATGAATCTGACTGGCACCCATGATGACACAGGTTCAATCCCTGGCCTCACTCAGTGGGTTAAGGATCTGGCATTGCCATGAGCTGTGGGGTAGGTTGTAGATACAGCTCAGATCTGACTTTGCTGTGGTTGTGGTATAGGCCAGTGGCTACAGCTTTGATTCGACCCCTAGCCTGGGAACCTCCATGTGGCTCAGGTACAGCCCTAAAAAGACAACAACAACAACAAATATGGAAGAAAAAGAACATTTAGAGTACTGTACTGTAAATACCCATACTGTAAGTTTACCATGTCTGTTTACATGATTGTCTTTTCTTTCAGTATCTACATCAATATTGTTTTATATGATACAAAATACTGTAGATGCTACATGTATCTCTTATCACTGGACATCAAAAATGAAAAGATAACATGAAAAAGAAATTTGGGAGTTCCCATCGTGGCGCAGTGGTTAACGAATCTGACTAGGAACCATGAGGTTGCAGGTTCGGTCCCTGCCCTTGCTCAGTGGGTTAATGATCCGGCGTTGCCATGAGCTGTGGTGTAGGTTGCAGATGCAGCTCGGATCCCGCATTGCTGTGGCTGTGGCGTAGGCTAGAGGCTACAGCTCCGATCTGACCCCTAGCCTGGGAACCTCCATATGCCGCGGGAGTGGTCCAAGAAATGGCAAAAAGACCAAAAAAAAAAAAAAAGAAATTTATGTATAGGTGTAGTGATTCATGCATTGATAATGAACAGTAGCAGCAGAATGATTGCTTTATGGTAGCCTAGTGTAATCGATACAGTTGCTTCACAGTAGCCTAGGTTCTATGCTAATGAATGAACTGTTCTAAAATTTTTACAGCCATATTCATAATACAGTATTAGAAACATTGTTCCGTTTTTCTAAAAAGCCACTTACCTGTGGCGATAGGCTGATACACAGATTCTCCAATTACAAGAGAGAGAGAGGCATGCTTACTGTAATGTAATTCTTTGAAATCAAAGTTATAGAACAGTAAGAAAGCAAACACATTGTTAAGTTTGCATTAAATATTGTTCACCTTATGCCTGTGTAAGGGTAGGCTATCCACTTCAGTACAAGCCTTGCACATGATGTTCTATGTATAGATATTTGTAAATATATTGGAAAAAAATCTGCGTTTAAATGGACCCTTGCAGTTCAAACCTATATTGTTCAAGGATCAACTGTATATTAGAATAAATTACACTTTGGAGTTTCCTGGTGGCTCAGTGGGTTAAGGATCTGGCATTGTCACTGCTGTGGTTTTGGTTACTGTGGTGGCATAGGTTCATTCCTGGTCTGGGAACTTCTGCATACTGTGGGTGCTTGCAAAAAAAATTTACACTTTAAAAAAATTTATTAGAGGAGTTCCCATAGTTGTGCAGTGGAAATGAATCCAACTAGGTACCATGAGGTTTTGGGTTCGATCCCTGGCCTCTCTCAGTGGGTTAAGGATCTGGCATTGCCGTGAGCTATGGTGTGGGTCTCAGATACGGCTCAGATCCCTCGTTGCTGTGGCTATGGTGTAGGCCGGCAGCTGTCGCTCTGACTTGACCCCTCGCCTGGGAACCTCGGGTGCGGCCCTAAAAAAGCAAAAAAAAAAAAAAAAAATTTACTAGAAAATTTTAAATCTCGTATGGCTCTCACTTGGGACTCATATGATGTTTCTGTTGGACAGATGTGCTGCTCTAAACCCCGTGGCAATTAGTAGGCATTGGGAATGAAGCTGGGAGTGAGTGGAGGGTTCTCAGGCAAAGTTGGTGTCAGAAACAATGAGTTTTGTTTTATTTGTTTTTTTAATGGCCGCACCTGGGCCAAGGAATCCGAGCCTCAGCTTCGACTTACACTGCAGCTGTGGCAACACTGGAAACTTTAACCCGCTGTGCCAGGCCGGGGATCGAACCTGTGCCTCCAACCCACTGCGGTTGGATACTTTACCCACTGCACCACAATGGGAACTCTAGAAACAATGAGTTTTTAAAAGCAGGAGATCCGATGTGCATTATGAATTACTGAGAAGCGTGTATGATATGAGGCATTTCCCAAAGTTATTTCATTGTGGAACTTCTGCCAGCCTGTTTTGCTTAAAGGACTTCTTTCCCCTGGTGTCTTACATGAAAAGACTGTAAGCCGCTCCTCTCAGCCACGGTGTCCACAGCTCCTTTCAGTGCCAGTGTATTTCTCCCATCACATGCATGCCTTTTTATAGTGATAGATTTCCAATACCATGCTTCATTTTCCTCAGCAAAAATACCTTATGATAAGTTGATTTGAAATATTAGAATTTTGGAGTTCCCCTTGTAGCACAGCGGAGATGAATCCGACTAGTAACTATCAGGTTGCCAGTTTGATCCCTGGCCTCACTCAGTGGGTTAAGGATCCGGTGTTGCCGTGAGCTCTGGGGTAGGTCACAGACATGGCTTGGATCCTGCATTGCTATGGCTGTGGCGTAGGCCGGCAGCTGTGGCTTCGATTAGACCCCTAGCCTGGGAACTTCATTTGCTGCAGGTGTAGCCCTAAAACGCAAAACATAAATAAGTAAATAAATAAAATTTTAGAATTTTAATGGATGGAATAGTAAGGGGGGGGTTTGCTGTGGGAGAAAGTATTTTAAGATTCTCAACTGCCATCTTTTGGCATGGGAAACGTTTACAGAAATCAGACCTTCCAAAATCATGTTTCCACCCACAGAAATGAGAAGCAGCATGGACTTAGGAATTAGAGATTTGAATTCAAACCTCTGTTTCACTACTTACAAACTCTGCAATGCTGGGCGAATGTCTTACATTCTCTCTAAAAATAGGACAATAGTACATAACCTGACAGGACTGTTTAAGAAGGATTAAAACTGTATAAAGTGCCTGGCAGAGGGAAGGCAGTTTGTGTTTGTTAGCTGCTCTTACTACCGTTTTTCTCATCTCATGTGCTATGGTATATTAATAGTAATTAATGTGATTTTTGTTTCTATTTTATGCAATAGTAATAATAATCAGTTGTAGAGGGGCGTAATATTACTGTAAATATCCATGCTAGTATATGTTTGTTTTCATGTAGAGTGGTTTATGATGCTTTCTGCAGTTTGGAAAATTATTTCAGACGTTGGTGTCTCTTCTTTTCAATAAGATATCAGCTACTTGAGAGCCAGGAAATATTATATACCTATGTCGGATTTATTTATGTTTCTTTAATCCTTTACTCTGCTCCTCCAGCACAGGCTTATTTTGATAAATAGTCATTGAATCGAGTTCTCATTATTAGTAGTATGATAAATTATAATAGTACTGCTTAATATATCTTGTTATTTTAATGTGCTTTCTTAAAGAAAAATTATGATATTAATATTATGAGAATCATTAACAAAATTTGCAAGCTTTCATCAGAAGTTTTGTTTTGTTTTGTTTTTTTGTCTTTTTGTCTCTTTAGGGCCGCATCCGCGGCATATGGATGTTCCCAGGCTAGGGGTCGAATCAGATCTGTACCCACTGGCCTACATCACAACTCACAGCAACACCAGATCCTTAACCCACTGAGCAAGGCCAGGGATTGAACCCGTGTCCTCATGGATGGTAGTCGGGTTTGTTAATTGCTGAGCCATGATGGGAACTCCTTTAAAATTAGTTGTTTTTTTGTTTTGTTGTCTTTTTCATCAGAAGTCTAAGAAAAAGTTAAATAATGATAAACCTTCATAGAAAAATTATTTTTCTAAGTGAGGCAAAATTTAAGAACCTAAATACTCAGGTTAAGAAGGTGTTCTTTTTTTTTTTTTTTTTTTTTTTTTTTCTTTTTAGGGCTGCACTGGCAGCATATGGAGGTTCCCAGGCTAGGGGTCCAATCAGAGCCACAGCCACGAGTCTACATCATAGCCATAGCAACTCCAGATCCCAGCCTCGTCTGCGACCTACACCACAGCTCTCGGCAATGCTGGATCCTTAACCCACTGAGCCAGGCCAGGGATCAAACCCGAGTCCTCATGGGTGCTAGTTGGGTTCGCTAACCACTAAGCCACGATGGGAACTCCACTTCTAGCACATCTGACCGCCACCTTCAGAATAATGCGGTTTTAAAGTTAAAAAAATGTTTTAATTACACTAAGTTGGCCTTTTTAAAAAAATGTAGCATTTTATTCTTAGATCACCAGAGACTGTTTCTAAGATACTTGACCATCTTATTTGAGGGTTCAAGAATCTATAGCAGGATAGTCCAGAAGTGAATGTAGAAAAAGGTGTTAATTTAGGTGTCTGTTCAATTCTAACATTCATATAAAAACTAGGAAAGTAAATAAATATATGACTATTTTCTACAGTGGATGTTTGGGAGAAATGAAGGTATGAATTTTGACTAAGCTTTCCAGGAAAGACTGTTGCATGTTTATCAGATGAAATTTGCCTTTCTATCTCCCTCTGGTGCAGGGTTGAGAATGTTGATGGGCTTTTCCACTGCAGTGTCAGGCTTTTAAATTGGAAAATGTAATTCTGTTGCTCTCTACTAAGCTCACAGAAAATTACTTTACTTGACCTTCCCCATGGCGAATTCTCTGATAACTTTGATGCTCTCAAAGAGTGTTCTTTCTGCACTGTTGAAATCCTGTGCGTCTGGCAGCACCTTCAGCATCTTAGTGTTACAAAAAAGTACATTTGGTGTATAGAAATGGCCATTGTATGCTTAGCAAGTATAAAAATATCTTGTGAATTATATTCAAATGTTCAGAATCCCATTGTGTTACTGAATTGAGTTTATTCATCTCACACCTTGAACAAATGTCCTGGGCTCCAGCAGTGCAAGTCACCATGAACTGACCCCTAAAGGATCTGTGAATAGAACTGGGGAGAGGGAGGCCCATGAACTTGTATTTAAAAAAAAAAAAAAAAAACCTGCATGTTATTTTCACTGGACTCCAAATGAAATTTATCAGTCTCTAAATCTGTGCATGAAGGCCAACAACCACAGTAGTATTAACAGAGCCTGGGGGGGAGTTCTTTTGTGGTGCAAAGGGTTAATGATCTGGTGTTGTCACCGCAGTGGCTTGGGTCACTGTTGTGGTATGGGTTTGATCCCTGGCTGGGGAACTTTCATACGCTGTGGGCACAATCAGACAAAAAAAAAAAAAACCGACAAAGCCTGGGAATTTGTTACCAATAGAAGAATTGTTTATAAGTCTTACATTTGCAGACATCTTGAAAGATGACTATCTTCCAAATGATAGTAGTTACTAGACTCACCACGAAATCTAGTATATTAATGCATTGATGAGGAATCACATATATAACTATATTACAATTTTAAAATATATTTATAACTGTTTCAAAACATCTTACCTGTCTTATGCACCTTGAGATATTATTCTGAGAAGGGCTCCATGGCCTCCGCCAGGTAGCCAAAAGGCACACCCAAGGTTCAGAACCCTCCCCTTTGTGGGGTTTCTTTCTTCATCCACATCTGGTGCCTGTCAGGAGCTGAGGGTGATCTGTCTCAGAGACTTTCACCCCATTGCTCATTGAGGTTAATTGACTGACGAGCCATGGGTCCCTCATCTCCCCTCAATGAGCATCTGTCCCGAAGCTGCCAGCTTGGAGGAAGAGAACGCTTTCCCAGAAATAGAAACGTTTACGCTTTCCCAGAAATAGAAACATTTTTGATCATAGATCTACAACTTGTTATTTTCAAACAAACATTTTGGGTTTTTTCTTTTGTAAGAACATTCATAGATGCTTTATTCCTTTTTTACGGTAAAATATACATAACCTAAAATTTACCATTTTAGCCATTTTAAGTACAGTTCTGTGGCATTAAGTCCATTCACATTGTTATGTAACCATCACCACCATTCTTCCCCAACTTTTTCATCTTCCTCAACCGAAACTCTGTATCTTACAGTTTTTTGATAGAAATAACTATCAATTTTAATTCCAGTTTATGTGGCATTTCTTAGAGTTTGTAAAATATTTCACATTAGATAGAAGCTCATGTTTCTTAAATGGAGTTTAGAAGAGTGAGATCAATTCAGCTGCTTTAAAATGTTTTTTAGAAACTATGTAATCTTGCTTGGAGTAACATGCTACATATGTATTTGCACATATTCTTTCTTAAATCATTTTTAAGCATAAAGAAATTCCTTTCCAGAGTTCTCATCATGGCTCAGTAGTAACAAACCCAACTAGTATCCATGAGGACTTGGGTTCAATTCCTGGCCTCGCTCAGTGGGTTAAGGATCCACCGTTGCTGTGAGCTGCAGTGTAGGTCACAGACTCGGCTTGGATCTGGTGTGGCTGTGGCTGTGGTGTAGGTTGGGGGCTGCAGCTCTGATTGGACCCCTAGCCTGGGGTCCATGAGTGTGGCCTTAAAAAGACCAAAAAAAAAAAAAGTTCCTTTCATTTTCTCCTCCTTAAAAAATTGATTTCATGCACACATCTTCCTTTTGCGTCTGCTATTATTACAAAAGGGAATCCTCAGCATCTATTCCTTGGTAACATGGTTGACTTTGTAAAATGGAATTTTGTTTGTTAATATTGTTACTTGTTTTTATAGGGCTTGTTTTTCTTGGAACATGCCGTAAAACCAAAATATTTTGAATGTTACTCACTGACAGAGAGCAGTGGGAGTCAAGAGTTTGCATAATAACTTTAACCAGATTGCTAATACTAAAGCTCAATAAAATATTTTTTGTTTATAATCATTGCCATTTAAAAGTATTTTTTAAAAGCCGTTCCATACATAGAGACAAAAACATGTACAAGTTATACTAACACAGTGCAGTGGTGTCCTATGGTATTTGAGGAAACACAGAGAAGGATCAAGCAGTTTTTATTTCTTGATAGCTTAATTATTACTGTACCGTATTCGAGTAAATTTTGTGATTGTAGGGTGGAAATGCACACAGTCGTCCTTTTTTTAATTTATGATTGGTATCATTCAGTAATATCCATTGTTTTTAAAAGAAGGAAAAAATCACATTGGGAGGATTTTTTTTCTTTTACTTCATATAAAATATTCTCTAAATAAGTCTTTTTTCTATTAGAAAAAAATACAAGTCACTTAGATAAATCTCCACTTAAAAGATAATATTTTTCTGTTTGTGGTGCATCGATCAATGAACCTGACTAGATCCATGAGGATGCGGGTTCGATCCCTGGCCTCACTTAGTGGATTAAGGATCCAGCATTGCCATGAGCTTGGTGTAGGTCACAGACGTGGCTCGGATCCCAAATTGCTGTGGCTGTGGGTAGGCTGGCAGCTGTAGCTCCAATTGGACCCCTAGCCTGGGAACCTCCATATACCGCGGGTGTGGCCCTAAAAAGACAAAAAGATCAAAACAAACAAAAAAAGATATATTTTTCTGAATGAAACTAGAAAATTTAAGTGTCAAGAGTAGTTTGTGTTTAATGTTCAGGTAGTTTGTTTTCATGGAGAGGATGCAAGTAAGACTTAGTTTTGCCTTTCTACTTTTCTTTTTCTTTCTTTCTTTTTTTCTTCATCTTTAGGGCTGCACTCGCGGCATATGGAGGTTCCCAGGCTAGGGGTCCAATCTGAGCTGCAGCTGCTGACATATACCACAGCCACATCGAAGAAGGATCCGAGCCGCATCTTTGACCTACACCACAGCTCACAGCAATGCCAGATCCGTAACCTACTGAGCCAGGCCAGGGATCAAACCCACAACCTCATGGTTACTAGACTGGTTTGTTAACTGCTGAGCCATAACAAGAACTCCATCCTTTCTGGTTTTTAACTCCTCTTCCTAAAGATTTTTCTAATGTGTTTTTGGTTGATACTTGACCAGGCTCATCTTCCTGAGTGGTTATTTCAGTGTTGTCATTGCTTCCGTTCGCGAAGTCTGCATGTCACTGGAGCAGATTCTCTAAAGAACTGATTATTTTTAGTGCAAGAAAGTAATAAATTTGGCAATCAATGATTGAAACAGAAAAATCAGCTTTTATGGGAGTTCCCATCGTGGCACAGTGGTTAACGAATCCTACTAGGAACCATGAGGTTGCTGTGGATCCCAAGTTGCTGTGGCTCTGGCGTAGGCTGGCAGCTACAGCTCTGATTAGACTCCTAGCCTGGGAACCTCCATATGCCGCAGAAGTGGCCCTAGAAAAGGCAAAAAAAAGAAAAAGAAAAATCAGCTTTTATCTGGCAGTATAATACAAGAATTCTTTGAAATTTAGTAGTGTAACTGAAGAGAACTGACGCATCTTTTTAGTATGTATGATTCTATGTAGTGAAGTATCATAAATTATCATAATTATGTAATTTTACTTAATATTTAATAACAACCAGGGCTGCAGCATTTCTTTTTTGTTTCTCAGTCATTTCCTGTGTATTGTTTTCCATAGTCAGTAAAATGTCTCTCATAAAACACGGTAAAGAAATTATGAAAACATTTTTGACAGGGCATCTGTTTTTCCTACATTTAGAGTTGTTTTTTCTTTTCTATAAGGGCTAATGTTGGTGCCCTCAAAGAGCCATACATGGCTGTGCCAGAGACTCCTGAACTTAGGCTTTCACTTCTGAGTCTTTTAATGAACATAACTATTAATATATTTATTTTTTTGGCCCCACCCTGTGATACATGGAAGTTCCTGGCCAGGGATCAAACCTGTGCCACAGCAGCAACCTGAGCCACTGCAGTGACAATGCTGGACCCTTACCACTGTGCCACAAGGGTAATTTTGAACATAACTATTATTAATATAATAATTACTGCTGAAGATTTGGGGACTCCAAGGAAATATGTTATGTTCAGTACATAGATCCCTGTTTTAAGGAGATTTATTAAATATTAAATTGTTTATCATGGAAGGGTACACATTTTTTTTGTCCTGTGGATCGTAAAATACATGACATTCCCCTCTGCCTCAGGAGTTGAACCATCTGATATGGAGCAGAGATGGGGGATCAGCTGACCTCTCAACGCTTTTCCTGCCCAGCAGGGGTGCCCGGCTAGGTGCTTCAGGGCCAAGTATAAGCTGGTGATCCTTGATAACAGACCACCAACCCTGCCTTCCAATCCTGGGCTTTATGATTGTGCAAAAGTGCTCATGTGTAGCCTAGTTGCATATTCTTGGAAACTTGTGAGAACTTTAAATCAAAATCTTTCCTAAGTAATTTAACTGAGTTGGGCACATTTGTATCAGACCATTGCCTTAAACTCTAATAGCATGAAGAGACTGAATGGAATTTCATGGAATTTATAAGCTGATGAGGGAGTCACATCTAGTAACATGTCAGACATTCTAGTGAGCAGTTCATTTTGTCTGGGGATTTTTTTTTTTAAAGAAGGCAATATCCTTTTCCTCAAAGCCTTAGATAAGTAGGCACAGTCAGTTGACCACTTGGAGGTGGGCGGGAAGTCTTTTGTCTTCTAAGTAAAGGGACAAGTGCAAAGCCAAAGAATTGAAAAAGTAGGAGTTCCTGTTGTGGTGCAGTGGCAGCAAAGTAGCCGTGAAGAGGCAGGTTCAATCCCTGGCCTCCCTCAGCAGGTTAAGTGTCTGGCGTTGCCATGAGCTGTGGTGTAGGTCGCAGATGCAGTTCAGATCCTGCGTGGCTGTGGCTGTGGCTGGCAGCTGCAGCTCCAATTTGACCCCTAGCCTGGGAACTTACATAATGCCGCGGGTGTGGTCCTAAAAAGACAAAAGAGTTGGAGTTCCCGTCATGGCTCAGTGGTTAATGAATCCGACTAGGAACCACGAGGTTGTGGGTTTGATCCCTGGCCTTGCTCAGTGGGTTAACGATCCGGCGTTGCCGTGAGCTGTGGTGTAGGTTGCAGACATGGCTCGGATCCCGTGTTGCTGTGGCTCTGGTGTAGGCCAGCGGCTACAGCTCTGATTGGACCCCTAGCCTGGGAACCTCCATATGCCACAGGAGTGGCCCAAGAAATGGCAAAAAGACAAAACAAAAACAAAAAACTAAAAAAGCAAGAATTGAGAAAGTGGTATTAGGTAGGTTTAGGGAACATCAAATGGTCAAGATGGCAAAGAAACAGGGTTCCTCATGTGGGGGAGGGGGAGGGTGCGATGGGGAGGAGGCACAAAATGAGGTCAGGGCCTATTTGATGGACTGGTATTCTCAGTTCCCTGATGCCTAAAAACCATACTAAAAGTTGCCTGGCTTTGTACTGTTTTTGTTTAAATCTGGGCTCTGCCTTCTGTTGGGCTCGGAAGATAGGCATCGTGGAGGTAATCACAAAGACCCATGTCTGATCAGCGTCGAAAGACACGGTTGTTGGTTTTAGAATTCTGGGTAGAAAACCCCAAAAACAGCCCAAGGTTGTCCGAGAAAGATTCACAGAGATGGGTTCAAACTAAGTTTTGAATAGTGGGTGGAATTTCAGTAGATGTAGAAGAGGAAGAAGAGCGTCTCAGGTAAGAAAATTTTCACCGGGACAAGGTCAGGTGCTGAGAAAGTGTGCATTGTGTTTTGGGGGCTGGGGGAGTGGCAGTTTGGCCAGAATAGAGTACAGGGGAATAGTGGGAAATAACTTTAGCCGCACTGTGCAGTCTAGGTTTAAATATCATTCTTTGTTTTCCACTTTAGATTGTTCTCCCATAGGAATAACCTGGTGTCCAAAATAAGCATGCTTTCTTGGAAAACTGAAGTAAGTTTCAAGGAACAAGGAATAAGCACATTTTCCCTGGTGTGCCTGATTTTTTCAGGTGTTGCCCTGTTCTGGCCAGCATGTTGGAAAGGGTGATAAGTTCATTTCAAAAAATGTTCATTGACCATAATGAGATATCACCTCATATCTGTTAGAATGGCTTTTATCTGCAAGACAAGAGCTGATAACGTGTTGGCAAAGATGTGGGCAAAAGGGAACCCCCCCCTGCCCTGGGCATTGTTGGTAGGAATGTAGATAGGGCAGCCACTATGGAAGACAGTATGGAGGGTCCTCAAAAAATTAGAACTAAAGCTACCATATGATCCAGCAACCCACTTCTAGATACATATTTGAAGGAAATGAAATCACTCTCTTGACGAGATATCTGCACCCCATGTTCACTGGAGCGTTATTCACAGTAGCCGAGATAGGAAAACAACCTAGGTATCTGTTGATGGATGAATGGATAAAGAAATTTTTATTAATACAGGTATATGGACAGATACACACACACATACGTAATACAATGGAATATTGTTCAACCATAAAAAAAAAAAGAAGGAAATCCTGCCATTTGGGACAAAATGGATGAAGCATAAGCTAAGTGAAATAAGTCAGACCAAGATGGACAAATACTGTGTAATTCATTTATATATGGCATCTAAAAAAAGCTGTAGAAACCGAGTAGATTGGTAGTTGCCAGGGGTTGGGGGGGGGGTAGGGGGAGACGGTGGTCTAAGAGAGCAAACCTTGAGTTAGAAGATGAGTAAGTTCTGGACGTCTAATGTGTAGCATGGTGACTATCGTTACCAATATTGTGTACCCGCAATTTGTTGAGAGTAGATTTTAAATGATCTTACCACACCTTAAAAAAAAAAAAAAAGTAACTATATAGGTGAGTTATGGGTGTGTTTGTGGTAATCATTTCACAATATATATGTATATCAAATCATCAGATGGTATACCTTAAACTTACCCGATCTTATTTGTCAATTACATCTCAATAAAGCTGAGTGGGGGGAAAGGGTTCCTGGAGCTCCTGTCATGTCAGGTGCTATTCTGAGGTTCATTGGTGAACAGACACAAACCTCTGCCCTGGAGGAGCTGCCATTCTAATGTAAATAGGAGCGAATATAGTAAAGAGGAGAAGGGAGAAATAAATTGAGGGGAAGGGGTGGAGAGGGACTGAGGCCAAAGGTGGTAGAGGTGAGACATCCTCAAATGAGATCTCGCCTGAAGCATTTCCTTCAGTCAGTCGGCCAAGAAACCACCCTTCCCTTGAGTTTGGAGAGTTGGCAGCTTCAGTTTGTGGCTCTGAGCTGAGAGGCCCTTGTTTGCAGGTCTCACCTGCCTGCAGTTGGGGACAGGTTCTCCAGTTTGCCTGAAATGTGCCCGTGTGTGCAATAAAGTGGGGGGAAGAGAATGGCTAAACTCGGAGGTTCGGGGGCAAAATCCTCTAGTAATCCCAGATTCCTGGTGAATCAGCAGCTCTGGAGGCGGGAGGGGGAGACAGGATTCCATGGTTTTTTGGTTGTTTTGTTGGCTGTGCCCTCAGCACATGGAAGTTCCCACGTCAGGCATCAAATCCGAGCCGAAGGTGTAACCTGAGCCACAGCAGCAGTATTGCCGGATCCTTAATCTGCTGCACCACAGCAGGTACTCCTTGAAGTTTTTCTTTTTTCTATGTTTGTAATAACTAACTCCATATTATTTTGAAGCAAATCCCGGACATCATGTTAATTTATTCATATCTATTATAGTATGGGATCTCTAAAAGATACGAATTCTTATTTTATTTTTGTAGGGCTGTGGGTGTGGCATATAGAAGTTCCCAGGGTAGGGGTCAAATTGGAGCCACAGCTGCTGGCCTGTGTCACAGCCACAACAATGCCAGACCCAAACTGCTTCTGCAAGTTCTTTTTAAAAATATAACCCAGGAGTTCCTGTCGTGGCTCAGCAGAAGTGAATCTGACTAGGAACCATGAGGTTGCAGGTTTAATCCCTGGCCTCACTCAGTCGGTTAAGGATCTGGCATTGCCCTCAGCTGTGGTGTAGGTCACAGACGCGGCTCGGATCTGGTGTTGGCGTGGCTGTGGCCTAGACCAGCGGCTACAGTTTCAATTCGACCTCTAGCCTGGGAACCTCCGTATGCCACGGGTGTGGCCTTAAAAAGCAAAAAAAAAAAAAAAGAAAGGTAAAGCTATAACCCAAATTTCCTTACTACATCTAAAAATTTTTAACAGAATATATTTAATAAGTCACTAGAATTGTAGCATTTCAATGCCGATGGACTTTGGGAAATTACCCATTTCTTTGTCAGGATAAAGCTAGAATTCTGTGAGTTTTTAATTACACAAGGCCTTTGGGAGTACAGTCTTTGCATACAACGCAGCTGCTCTGGATCTTTATCCCATATTTATTATACCTGTTTATGTGCTATTTGCTGGGAATAGGGAGATGACTGTGACAAGGTTTCTACTGTTGAGAGCAGCACTTTCATACTGTCTTATATTACTGTGAATGTCTAGGAGGTGACATCAAGATTTGACGTCAGTCTTTCAGTTCACAGTCCTTGAGCCATCACTTAGTACCCAGCGCTCTTTCCCACCCCTGGCTGTGCAGTGGGAGAGAGTGGGCACTTAAGAGCGTCCTCCCAGGCTGCAGGGTGGGGTTGTTACTTTCTGAGTTTGGTATCTCTAGCTCTTGAACCACCTTAGATGTGAATCTAGATTCATCAAAGGCTTTCAGAACTCGGTGGTCTCCTTTGATGCTCTCCTTTTTCAGTCCTGGGACCCTCCCCTCTCCCCAGCCTGGCCCAACATTGGCAGTTGAGATTAAATGAGGATGAAGAGAGGCCTGGAAAGGTTTTCCTCAGGACCATCTTTGCATCAGTCAGACAACACATACATGGGTCTTCCGTCGGTAGATCCCCGTTAGATCTCAAGACCTGGAGAGGCCGTTAGCAAACTGGTTAAGCAGAATTTTTATCAGCCCTGAAAATTTTCATCGTGTATATTTCTCCTGGCTGATGATTCTCAAACTTGAGAATTCAGACCACCCAAAACTATTTCTTCAGATCCCTGTTTGAGAAACACTGATCTGTGTGGTTAATGGTTCTGTAGCCAGTAAACTTAAGATCATTATCACTGTGTTGGAATTTATCTTAAGGAAGTTTGATGTATTTATCAAAGAAGATTTATCACTATTCTCTTGTTAAAATAATTAGGAATGTCTTGATTTCCGTGGACCCCTGTGTTTCCATTTTCAGTTTGACCATTTTTTTTGATATATAAATCTTGTTAAAAATTTTTATTAGAATTGATTTATAATGTTCTGTCAATTTCTGATGTACAGCAAAATGACCCAGTCATATATATATATATATACACACACACACACATACATTCTTTTTCTCACATTATCCTCCGTCATGCTCCATCACAAGTGGCTAGATAGATATACAGGCAGTTTGACCACTGTTAAAGGTCATTCCAGCACACATCAAACCACTGAGTTCTGGGAGTTGGACAAGTTAAATGGTTTTCTCCCAGTTGAATAAGAGTTTTGCTGTTACTCAGTTGAAGCGGACATGTGGGGCATCACAGTGCCTCCACCAGCAACCTTCAGGCCTCCAAGACAGCTCCTGGACCCCTCAGAGAATCCTAGGTCTCCAGGGATCAAAGTTTTAAAATCACTGATGTGGCTGTTACCTTCATTTAGGGGGTGGAAAAAAATGGGCCCTGAGAAATTGGAGCATGTCAGTGATCACTTGGTCAGTGAATTCAGTATCCAGAGCAAGCCCTTTGACTTCCAAATTCAGTGCCTTTGACTTCCAAATCCCACCCCCCTCTACTCCCACCCTATGTTCCCAGCCCCTGTAAAGCCTTGCCAGGCTTCCCCTTGACCCCCTGAAGTTGGTCACTCTTTCCCCCCATGTTATAGAGCTTTTTTTAGCCTGCTGGATTGCTCAACTTATTACGCTTATTTCTACCCTAGCTCATTCCGAGTTGGGACTAAAGCAGCTTTAAGGCCTTCAAATTCTGTATTTCACGAGTTGAATGAACCAAGGTCCGATACTGCCTACATTAATTAATGGCCATCCTCTCTGACTTTGAGGAATTTTTTTGATTCTTCAGTTTTTCTCCTAATAATATTTCTTAGTTTTTTCCATCTTTCTTCCTTGCTGCTGGTAGGCTCTAGCTTGTGACAAAATGAAGTTCTTGGTTGAATAACAACAGAAAAACTCAGAACCCATCATGTTGAGTTTGACAGCATCTTTTTATTAAAAGTGGGTATAATTGTGAAAATGTAGTCTTGTTTTCATCTGATAGAATGTCATATTATTTCACAAAAAGTGCCTAGTGACTTCACCTGAAGAAGCTTGGGAACCCCATCAAAAATGCTAGCACTTGTCACATTGCATTGTGATGGATCGTTGCATCTTTTTTCCAAAAGAGAGGGCCTTAAAATTGGGAACCGTGCCAGGAAGTTTGACACAGAACCAAAGTTACAAAACTCAACACCCATAACAATGACAATATAGCAAAAGGAATAAAATGAGAAAATACCTTTTTTTTTTTTTTTTTTTTTTAATGGCTGCACCTGCAGCATATGGCAGTTTCTGGGCCAGGGATTGAATCTGAGTCACAGCTGTGGCCACATCAGACCCTTTAACTCACTGTTGCCAGGCCTGGGATTGAATCCATTACTCTACAGTGACCCAAGCCGCTGCAGTCAGATTCTTAACCCACTGAGCCACAGTGGGAACTCCAAGAACTCTTGATCCTCGGTGACATAAACAGTTTTACTTGCCCTGGATAAGTAGCTATTTTATGGTGTAACTTTTTGATCATGACATTTATCAGAATATTGTGTGCTAACCCTCCCACCAACCCCTCCCCCTAAAATTTTCGTTTATACTCTTTGCTGATATTCATTTAAACTCTGTCTTCAACCATGTCATATTCTCTGGTCAATAAAAATAATGAAGAAAATAAAGAATACTAAAACTTCAGTAAAATGTTAAAAAAAAAAAAAGGATATTGCTTTTACTTAAACACAAATTTACTTTTTGGGAGTTCCTATCATGGCTCAGCGATAACCAGCCTGACTGGTACCCATGAGGATGCGGGTTTGATCCCTGGCTCTGCTCTGTGGGTTAAGGATCTGATGTTGCCATGAGCTGTGGTGTAGGTTGAAGACGCGGCTCGGATCTGGCGTTGCTGTGGCCGTGGCGTAGGCCGACAGCTGCAGCTCCAACTTGACCCCTAGCCTGGGAACTTCCATATGCTGTGGGTGCAGCCCTAAAGAGACAAAATAATAATAATAATAATAATTTACTTTTTGGCCTTGCTTTTACAATCCTACAAACATGTTAAGGGTATTTACATTTCTTATTGCATTTTATGTCATACTCATTTGATATTACCAGTCCTTAACATAGGAACAGGCACATAGTGGGTGCTAAATGTTGGTTAAATTCTTTTTATTTATTTATTTATTTATTTATTTTGGTCTTTTTGCCATTTCTTTGGGCCGCTCCCGCGGCATATGGAGGTTCCCAGGCTAGGGGTCGAATTGGAGCTATAGCCACCAGCCTATGCCAGAGCCACAGCAACGCAGGATCCGAGCCGCGTCTGCGACCTACACCACAGCTCACGGCAACGCCGGATCGTTAGTTAACCCACTGAGCAAGGGCAGGGATCGAACCTGCAACCTCATGGTTCCTAGTCAGATTCGTTAACCACTGTGCCAGGACGGGAACTAAATGTTGGTTAAATTCTTAATTAATTCTTTTCACCCACTAAACAACTTTATTATAGTAGTAATTAAAGAAGCACCTTTCCCCATTCCCTAAGCTATTCTTCTGGGTAGAAAACAGATGGTGGCATGGGCTAAAACTACAATTTACTGTCTTCCTCTCCTCCTTTCCTCTTTCAGGATGCTCTGATCATAAAATTCATTCCAGTGAACTCATATAAGTTGTTCTTACCACCTAAAGTGAATCTTCTGAAACCTTAAAAATGGGTGTAGGGCCAAGATGGAATAACAGGGACTGGATTTACCTTCCTGCATAAAATGGTTAAAAAATTAGATAAAATAGGAGTTCCTGTCGTGGCTCAGCAGTTACCAAATCTGACTGGCATCCATGAGGGCACAGGTTTGATCCCTGCCCTTGCTCAGTGGGTTAAGGATCCAGCATTGCTGTGAGCTGTGGTGTAGGTCACAGACACAGCTTAGATCTGGTGTGGCTCTGGGGTAGGCCAGCAGCTACATCTCCAATTCGACCCCTAGCCTGGGAACCCCCATATGCTGCAGGTGCGGTCCTAAAAAGCAAAAAAAAAAAAAAAAGAAAGAAAGAAAGAGAGTTCTGTGGTGACTCAGCAGGTTAAGAACTAGACTAGTATCCATGAGTATGTGGGTTTGATCTCTGGTCTTACTCAGTGGGTTAAGGATCCGGCATTACTGTATCGCAGCCTAGGTTAAAACTGTGGCTAGGATCTGATCCCTGGCCAGAATTCTGTATGCTTCGTGGTGGCCAAAAAAGGAAAAAAAAAAAAAAAAAAAAAAAAAGCAAGCCTCCAGGAAATCAAACCATTTACAGGTAACTTGTGTCCTAGAAAAAGTTCAAAAATATCTATAGGAATTCAAAAATACCTAGTGCTCAATAATATAATATTAGCAATGTCTGAAATTCAGTAAAAAATTACCAAGCATGCAAAGGAGAACACCACCCATTATGAGAAGGAAAAAAAAAATCAATCGATACAGACAGACCCAGAAATGATATAAATGATAGAACTAGTAGAGAAGGACATTAAAAAGTTATCTCTATTCTGCATACTTTCAAGAAGGTAGAAAAAAGATTAAACATAATAAAGACATGGAAGGAGTTCCTTGGTGGCTCAGTGGATTAAGAACCTGGCACTGTCATTGCTGTAGCTCTGGTTACTGCTGTGACATGGGTTCAGTCCCTGGCCTGGGAACTTCCACATGCTGCAGGTGCAACCAAAAAATAGATAATAAAGACATGGAATATATGAAAAAGACCCATCTTATAGAGATGAAAATTACAATGTTTGAAAATAAAAATAAATTGGATGGGATTAAAACAAGCAGATTAGACACTGCAGAGGGAAAGATTAGTTTGCGTGAAGACATAGCAATAGGAACTGTCCTAATGAAAGCCAAAGAGATAATAAAACACTTAAAAAAATTTTTTTAGGAATTCCCGTTGTGGCACACCAGAAATGAATCTGAACTAGGAACTATGAGGTTTCAGGTTCTATCCCTGGCCTTGCTCAGTGGGTTAAGGATCCTGTGAAGCTGTGAGCTGTGGTAGGTCAAAGACTCGGCTCGGATCTGGGGTTGCTGTGGCTCTGTTGTAGGCCAGCAGCTACAGCTCCAGTTAGACCCCTAGCCTGGGAACCTCCATATGCCACGGGTGCGGCCCTGAAAAGTCAAGAGACAAAAATAAATAAATAAATAAATAAATAAAAAGCACTAGTAGCTGTGGAACCACTTCAAGCAGCACAATCATAGATAATTGGAGTCTCTGTAGGAGCGGCAGGGACACAAAGTACATGAAGTAATGACTGAAATTGTTCTAATTGGGGGAAAACTATAAACCTACAAATCCTAGAGGTTTAATGAACCCCAAGCACAAGAAGCATGAAGAAAACGATGCCAAGCTCTCTCATAATCAAATTGCTTAAAACCAGTGATAAAGAGAAATCTTTAAAGCATCCAGAGTTGGTGGGGGTGGAGTGGTGGCTATTATGTACAAAAGGATAAAAATAAAGAAGAATTCTGTTTGGAAATAATACAAGCAAGAGACACTGTAGCAGAGTTCCCTTTGTGGCTCAGTGGTTAATGAACCCGACTGGGATCCATGAGGATGCAGGTTGGATCCCTGGCCTGGGAACCTCCATAAAAAGCAAAATAAAAGAAACAGTGTAGCAATATCTTTAAAGAACCAAAAGAAAGGGGAAAAAAAAGAAAAAAGAAAAAAAACCCCTCAATTTAGAACAATGTGTCCAGTGAAATACATTTCAAAAATGAAAGCAAAATAAACACTTTTTAAAGACATGAAGGCTCAAAGAGTCCATCATCAGATCTGCACTACAAAAATCTTTAGGAGGAGAAACATGATACCAGATGAAAATCTGGATTTACTCAAAGGCATGAACAGCCCTGGAACTGGTAAACACGTGAGTAAAAATAAAAGTGACTGCAGGGCATTATACCCTCCGTAGCTCAGACAGAGGTCACATGAGAACACTGCAACCAACCATTTCATAGTTCATGACGGCTTAAAGGACATTTCCCCATGATCCCTCTAGCCTCAGCACCTTTTAGAGGTAAATTTATAGATGATACGGCATACACTGATGCTATATCAAATTGGTGTTAGGTAAAGCAGATGTCGGTAATTTTTCGTATGTTGGGAGGAAAGATTATTTTAGTGCCTCTTGGTGAGAGTTTTAAAGTTTTAGCTCATTAGTCACCATTTTCACTAGTTAATGTTTTTGGAAGAAGAAAAAGAACTGAGAGGCATATAAGGGAGAGAAGAGAAATAGCTGTTAAATGGAGTTCCCGTTGTGGTGCAGTGGAAACGAATCTGACTAGTATCTGTGAAGACAGGTTCCATCCCTGGCCCCGCACAGTGGGTTAGGGATCCAGGGTTGCCGCGAGCTGTGGTGTAGGTCACAGACGGCTCAGATCCCACGTTGCTGTAGTGTAGACCGGCAGCTGTAGCTCTGATTGAACCCCTAGCCTGGGAATTTCCATATGCCTCGGGTGCAGCCCTAAAAAAAAAAAGCAAACAAAAAACCCAAACAAAACAAAAAACAGAAATATTTGTTAAATTAGTCATGTACCACATTTCATCTTGTGAAGTTTTTGAAATCCTGTGTTATGACTTAATAGTTTTCTACTGCTGCTAGTTTAAGATATAAATCAGTAGAATTGATTGGTTTAGCCAGCTTTCCTGAAATAGCTGTTCTTGAAGCGAATACCTTTCTTGATATGAGAGCTCTGATTTCTGCCACCAACCCACCAACCCCCCCACCCCCCACCCCAGAGAGAAAAAAATTAAATAGCCTGTCATCTTCCTTTTTATCTCTGGCTTGGTGGGGAGGGGTCTTTAAAATTTGTGATCATAATGCAAATCAAACTATCTGTAAAATATCTCTTCTAGGATAGCTAATGTAGATTATTCTTTTTTTTTTTTTTTTTTTTTTTTTTGTCTTTTGTCTTTTGTTGTTGTTGCTATTTCTTGGGCCGCTCCCGTGGCATATGGAGGTTCTCAGGCTAGGGGTTGAATCGGAGCTGTAGCCACCGGCCTACGCCAGAGCCACAGCAACGCGGGATCCGAGCCGTGTCTGCAACCTACACCACAGCTCACGGCAACACCGGATCGTTAACCCACTGAGCAAGGGCAGGGACCGAACCCGCAACCTCATGGTTCCTAGTCGGATTCGTTAACCACTGCGCCACGACGGGAACTCCTTGTATTTATTTTTAAAAATAGACCTTGAAGTTCTCTTGCGGTCCAGTGGATTAAGGATCTAGCGTTGTCACCACAGCTGCTCAGATCGCTACTGTGGTACAGGCTCAGTCTCTGGCCTGGGAACTTCCACATGCCATGAGAGCAGCCAAAAAAAAAAAAAAAAAGGCCTTACATGCATGTAGCACAACATTTAAGAGGTAGAAAAGTATAAGAATATACCTTCCTCTGTGTTTCCAACCACCCAATTTCTCTCCCAGAAGCAGCTGGTGTTATTGGTTATTTGTGCCTCATCTCAGAGGCTGAATATTTACAAACACTTCTATATACTCCTCCCCAATACTTGAAAGTATAAATCAATTATAATACACCTACACAGTGGAATATCACACAGCTATGAAAAATAATGAGTCAGGTTTATATAAACTGACTTGGAAAAATATATTGTCAAAGGAACAAGAAAGGCGGGCACCTTTTGTGTTATGGACACAGAGGGATTTTTAAAAAAATATTTTAAATATAAATACCATAAAATTCATCTTTTTAAAAGTGCACAACTCAGTAGTTTAATCCCACAACATTTCCGTCACCTTAAGAAGAAACCCCATACCCATGACCTCTAGGTTTTTACTGTCTTTTGTAAAACCAGTCATGCTGCCCTGGATATTACACACATTCATTTCACACACGTGCAAGCATATTCTGCAGGACAAGTACTGGAAATATTTGCTAGATGAAATGATTTGGGCACTTAAAATTTTGAAAGAATTTGCTAAATTGCCCTCTTTAAAGGTTATGTAAGTTTGCACTCTCACTACCAAGGTATAAAATTTCCTATTTCCTCACTTCCTGACCACCATCATCCTTAACCAAACTATCTTTGCCCATCTGACAAATAATAGTATCCCATTGTAATCTTAATATGTATTTCTCTTACTTGAAGTGAGGGTGAATTTTTTTTTTTTTTTTTTTTTTTTTTGGCTGCATTTGTGTCATGCAGAAATTTCTGGGCCAGGAATTGAAGCTGAGCCACAGCAGTGACCCAAGCCACAGCAGTGACAATACCAGGTCCTTAACCCACTGTGCCACAAGGGAACTCTGAGGGTGATTATATGTTTAGGGTCTACTTGTCTGTTTTGTGGGCTGATTATTCATATTCTTTGATTTTTGAATAGCTTTTTTAAAAATAGGAGCTCTATATATTAGGGAGAAAAGCAATTTGTGATATGAATTGAAAGTATTTTCCCCACGTAAAGTTTTTGGTATTTTTTTTAAGTCTTTGAGTTTGTTCATTTTTTTTCTTTTATCATGGAGAATTTAAAAATTTTTTGGCCATCAAATTTGGCAATCTTTTATGATTTCTACATCTTGTGACATACTTAGACTTTCCTGTACTTTAAGCCTCCCCCCCCATTTAACTCATGTCCATCTGGAATTTATTTTTGTGTAAGTCGTGAGGTATGGACCCATCTTCTTTTCTCTAGGTGGCTGACACCTTTCCCCCACTGATTTGAAATGTCACTTTTACAGTGTCCTCTTGATTAAGAACAGTAAGAGCAATTTTAAATAGTAGCTTTAATTTTTTAGGAGTGGTAGTCAGGTGTCTGGACCAGGGATTTCTGCTCTCTGAGGTGCCTCTCAGGATTCTATGAGAATGGCGGTCCCCTTCCCCCCACCCCCTGACAGATCTGACTGCCGGAAACTGCTATTACTGAGGGTGTGTGTTCTTGCTCGAGTGTGTTGGGCCAAGACGTTGTTTTCAGCCACTGATCTAGGGATTTTTCCTTAGAGGGCTCAGCTGACACACAGCCTTAGAAGTTTCACCTGTGACCAGGGGCCCAGCTAGTGATCCCAGGTTTGTTACTTTCATGAGAAAAGAGCCTCAACGAGAGTTCAGAAGTAATGGGAAAATCTTTCCAAAGAAAACAAAGCTCTTCACTTTGGAGTCTTTAGTTTCTGATCTGCAGGTTATTGTCCCACTTTGGAATCATAGTCAGTTTCCACAACTTCCCTTTGGTCGTGTTACCTCGGTGGGCGAACGTCCTCCTGGGGAAAGGAATGCTGGTTGGGCTGTGCCACGACTGGCCCTCTGTGGAGCTGGGCATGTAGGGGGAAGAGTCCTTTCTTCTAAGTTGAAACTCTTCACTCAGGAAAGAGTGGGGCCCTTTAAACAGTAGGATTCTCAGGGTACCCCTGACCATAAAGGCTCCTAGAGTTCTACCTGGAGTGGGGTGGGGGCTGGAGGAGGAGGCCTGTCTGGTAGGTCTGGTGCCACCGAGTAGGGCCGGATGTCCCCCAGGAGCCTTCTGTCAATCCAGGGCTTTGAGCAGCCCACTGGGTTTGGTGGGGGGAGGGGTAGGCACAAAGGCTTTTAATGTCACCTGATATAATAAAATTGTTCCTTTATTTGGGCTGCTTAAGGAGTAGCTTGTCACTTTGAACTTGGGGTAGCAAGTGTCCTCTGTGCTTGAAAGTCCCAGTGGCAGTGACACCTTGGAGGAGGGACTGGTGCTACCTTCCTGTGTGTGTGTGTGTGTGTGTGTTAGACCTCGGTCACCTCCTCCAGTGGAGCAGCTAGGGACAGGTGTAAAGCGTGAGGGAAGCTGGGAGAGTCATGAAAGGGTTTTTCTTTGGTGTAAGCTTTTTTGTGTACGTTTTTATTAGTTTGTTCCGAAGACTGTTAGACCCTTAATACATTGGCAAAGGATACAGTGGAGCTCAATTTAAATGGTCATGTTGAAGTAAAGAAATTATATCCACGTTATAGGCCTAATTATAGGTCCTAATTGGCTAATTTAGTTCATGTGACTGCGATGCCTGGGAGATGAGCCCACGGCACCGTAATGAGCAGTCGCTGACGCTTGGCTCCATATTAAGTATCCGGCTTCAAGAGAACCTCCACACAAATTTCTACATATTTGTTTAATGAAAGTTTTCCTGTTTTCCTTTCCTGTCCCATTTTTACTCCTCAAAAGTTGGGTTAGGGGAGTTCCCGTTGTCGTGGCTCAGTGGTACAAACCTGACTAGTGTCCATGAGGATGCAGGTTCGAGCCCTGGCTCACTCAGTGGGTTAAGGATCTGGTGTTGCCATGAGCTGTGATGTAGGTTGCAGATGTGGCTTGGATCCCAGGTTGCTGTGGCTGTGGCGTAGGC
Source organism: Sus scrofa (assembly GCF_054392235.1). Taxonomy (NCBI): domain Eukaryota; kingdom Metazoa; phylum Chordata; class Mammalia; order Artiodactyla; family Suidae; genus Sus; species Sus scrofa. The sequence goes on from NC_139389.1 coordinate 46,464,019, forward strand.
AGGCAGCTGCAGCTTGGTTTCTACCCCTAGCCAGGAAACCTCCATATGCCGTGGGTGCTGCCCCCTGCAAAAAAGAAAAAAGAAAAAAAGGTGGAGTTGTGCTAGTTTGACCCTGACGAATGTGGTCTCTGAGTCCTAGACACAAATTTCACTTGCCACCTGCCCCTTTCACAGTCTTCACAGGGGATGTTACCGGGTTGCTTTTTTTTTTTTTTTGTCTTTTGTCCCTTTTTAGGGCCGCACCCATGGCATGTGGAGGTTCCCAGGCTAGGGGTCTAATCAGAGCCGCAGCCACCGGCCTATGCCAGAGCCACAGCAACACCAGATTCGAGCTGTATCTTCAACCTGCACCACAGCTCACAGCAACGCCGGATCCTTAACCCACTGAGTGAGGCCAGGAATCGAACCTGCAACCTCAGGTTCCTAGTCAGATTCGTTTCCGCTGCGCCATGACAGGAACTCCGATGTTACCTTTTGATAAGCTTTCCCCTGACTTCCTCCTGTCTCACCCAACATCTCTTCTCCACTGACATTCTACTCACATGGACCATCATCGCCCAGATCATTCGGCTGCTGAACCAATTCACCCATCAGCTGGAAGGTCCCAATCTGGGGGGTGGCTACTTACCCCTTCCAGACCCTTCCGAGGAAAGCAAGTTTCCTTCCACGTGGCAGGATACATTTTATATGTGTTTGGCTGTGTGACTGATAGGGTGGAAAGTTGAGGGGAACTGGAGAGGAGATGGCAGTTTTAACCAAGAAAAAACACTCAGTCGAAACCCTGCCTCTGCCTTCTTCGGGCGTGTCCCTCTTCTGGGCATCTCTTCAGGATTTCATTCCTCCGTCCAACTGCCGTTCACAACTGCCCTTTCCAACGGCTCCAGAACTCTTGGCCTTGGCATTCCGTGATGTAAATTATTCCACGCATGGCTCGAAATGGGTGCGAAGCAGTGTTGCCAGGTGTCGGATCACTAGTGTAAGTTTCCCGGATCTCGGGGGAGGGAGGAGAAAGAAAGGGGGGAGAACTGCACTTGGAATTTGTGCAGTTATTGTTTCAGCCAGAGCACAGCGATTGTGCCGGCTGAGCTGGATGCTGTCGATGGCTGGGAAGAGAGGGAGCCCTGGGCTTAGAGCTGGGGTGAATTTTTGGTTGAGATCTTCTGCTTTAAAGATTCTAGTGTTGGGATGTAGATTGTTTGGAATTGTACCGTTGGCACTGCTGCTGCTCTGGGAGGAACTTGGGACCTTGGAGCAAAGCCTCCGCAGAACTGCCTGGGGCTGTGGTGCCTCTTCTGTCTCAAAAAGTAGTGAGAACCGACTCTGCTGTTTTCCTAAAGACAGCCAAAATATGGCTAGAAGTCCAGATCACTCACCAGGTTGGGAAATACCCAGTCACAAAATTCAAAGACTTTTGTATGCATGAGATTTTTTTCTAAAATAAAAACATGATTTCTCCTCTTGTTCACTCTACATGTTGAGGAAGTTACGGCTCATGGTTTACTGGCCCTTTGGGGAATCTGCGTGTGAGGGGGTTGCTGCCAACTCTCTGATTTGTCTAGATTCCTTTTTGACTTCTAAGTTAAGGATGTGCGTTCAATAAAAACAATTTAAATTGAATACTTGATCTCTTGAATGACCACAGAAATTTAAAAATCCCATTCATAATAGGCAATTAGAGGGAAACTCACATGAATTACAGTTATTTATCTAGGAAAGTATAAGGTATATTTTTGTGTGGCATGGATGCTACTGGCTTTCATCTGCTTTGCTGAAATGGTGCTTTCTTATTCCCTTTCTTTACAGTTGTCATGGACGATGATGATGACTCGTGTCTCCTTGATCTTATTGGGTAAGATGCTCATTGCAAAATCCCGGTAAATCACATGTGTGACCTTTGCTGTCCCAAAACAACCTAATAAGCATACTAAAACCAAGTGGGTTTTTTAAATAAAAATTAAATAATTCTCATAGGTATAGTCGGGAGAAAAAGTGACATGGATTAACATAGGGTCATAATTAGGTAATCATTTATTTAATTTATTTTTGAAGAAATCCTCGGAGGCATTGTGAACTGAGTGATGATGGGAGGTGGAACAACCTCAAAATGGAACAAAACAAACAAACAAAAACTACTGATGGTTTTAAAACAGGAAGAGGATTTTATTCAAACTGACATGTCATTTTCTTTTTACACTAGTAACAATGAACCCTAAATATAAGTAATGTATTTATTTGTTGTTTCCATTTTGGTTATTGTTTTCTAGAGACCCGCAAGCATTGAACTATTTTCTACATGGACCTAGTAATAAGTCGGTAAGTAATACTCAGACATCATAGGTATACATTTTGTTTCTTCTTTACAGTTGTAATGATCCCTTTTTTTGACTTGTGCCTTTGCAGAGCAATGAGGACTTGACTAATGCTGGATATTCTGCAGCCAATTCAAATTCAATTTTCGCCAACTCTAGTGTGAGTATTGGAAACTGAATGCAATGATCAGATGTTTCTGTCTCATTGGGTTGCATTTGTCTGATGAATTGAAGCTTTAATTGCCTTCGTATCATAATAGGAATCCTTACCATGTCTTTTGTAATTGACACAGGAGGAAAATCTATTAACTTATGTTCGTATCTTCTCCTTTAACTTAATTGAGATTTTTATGGAGTTCCCTTGTGGCACAGCAGGTTAAGGATCCAGCATTGTGAATGCGGTGGCTTGGGTCACTGCTGTAGCTCGGGTTCGATCTCTGGCCCAGGAACTTCCACATGCCGAGATACAGCTAGAAGAAATTTTTTTTTTTTTTTTGCTTTACCATTTCCTAAGTTTTCAGCTTCCTTTCTAAAATGACTCAGGAGTTCCCTGGTGACCTAGAAGCTAAGGATTCATTGTTGTCACTCCTGTGGCACGAGTTTGATCCCTGGCCTGGGAATTTCTGCATGCCATGGGTGCAGCCAAAAAAAAAAAAAAAAAAAAAAAAAAAGCCTCAGAAGCATTATAACCTGAGAAAGTTATATTAGAGTCTTTTGAACCTTATTATGGCAGCTTTAAAGTAATTGTTATGAATTGTAGTTACTTTCTAATCATTACACACAAGGAAAAAGATAATAGTAGCTGACACTCAGTATGCTTGGCAGTAAGAGCTTAACATCTACTAACCTCTTTAACCCTTTCAGTAATTCCATGAAGTACGTGCTATTAGTATCTATATTTTAAAGATGAAGAAACTAAAGGCTGGTACTTACCCAGGATTACTCAGCCAGGATTCACAGAGCCAGGACTCCAGCCCCCCCCCACCCCCAGGCTCCAGGGTGTGTGTTCTTAAGCTCCAGAAACATCTAAACAAGAAACCTGGCCTGGGGGGCAAAGGAGTCCTGCCTGGAAACTATCTAGATTATTGAGTTTAAGCCCCTCTTGCTCTAATCTTTTCAACTGCTTTGTTCTACCATGGATGGTGGTCCAGAGTCCAGCTGCCCAAGTTTGAATCTTTGCTCTGCCACTTACAGCTGTCTGACCTTGAGTGTATCACTCAGTCTCTGTAAGGCTCTTTTTCCATATCTGTGACTCCAGGAGAATGGTAGCTCTACTTCATACGGTGGTTAAGAGAAATGGACTCGTCCAGGCAAACCACTTGGTAGAGTGTGGAATTCATGTCACCTTATCATCAAGGTCATTGTTTTCTTCATCTGTAAAATGAGTAGTTTTCAGAAAGTCCTTGGGAATGCTCAATTCTTTAAAGTATTTGAGTGTGTAAATTGTGTCAGATCATAACATTTAAGACTTCTCCTCATGCTAGGGGTGGCTTTAAAGTCACAAAATTGGTTTCCTGTAAGGCTTGCAAATCAGTAGCAATTCTGAAATTCTGAACAAGTGATAACCTAATGTGATGCCATTAAACCCATGAAGTAGATATTTAGCCTGTTCCCACTTACAGCTCACCTACTTCCACGTGAGTGCTAATTCTAGTTTTTCAGGCTTCTTCATTCAGTGTGTATTTATTGGGATCTTGGATTGCATCATGGCAGTAGGAATGTTTTAAAAGCTTTGGAAAATACAGGAATTTGAAACCTAAGGTCTGTTAATTTGTACATTTTAAAACGTTAAATTGTGTATCACCACTTGGGAGATAATCCACTTTTGCCTTGATATTTCTCTGCCAAAAAAACAAAACAAAAAAACTCCCAAATCAAAAGCCTCCTCGATTTTAAGATCCTTTGCCCCACTTCCTAAAGGATGACTCTTCAAGTCCTAAGGTGGTGTCCACCTAACTGTTAGTCCCATTACAATGTCGATTGGTCAGGTGTTGATTGGCTTTTCTGCCTGGTTCATCCCATCATCTAACCCTCAAAACACCTTATTAGCCTAGGCTGAGAATCTCTATACATGCACAATTCTTTTTATTTTTTGCTGCAGCTTCCCGATGTATGTGGATTTCATTTCCCAGACCAGGGGTTGAACCCAAACCACAGAGGTAACAATGCCAAATCCTTAACTGCTAGGCCAAATGGAATTCCTAGAGTTTTCATTCTTGACTGATCTATTTTTTTTTTTTTAATTAAAAAAAGAAATTTGTAGTTCCATCATGGCTCAGCAGAAACAAACCTGACTAGTATCCATAAGGATTCAGTTTTGATCCCTGGCTTTGCTCAGTGGGGTAAGGGTCTGGCATTGCCGTGAACTGTGGTGTAGTTCACAGATGTGGCTTGGATCCCTTCTTGCCATGGCTGTGGTATAGGCTGGCAGCTGCAGCTCCAATTGGACTCTTAGCCTGGGAACTTCCATATGCTTTGGGTATGGCCCTAAAAAGACGAGAAAAATAAATAACTTATTTTATGGCCACACCCAAAGCATATGGAAGTTCCAGACCAGGTATTAAATCCAAGATTCAAAGCCGGGAGTTTCCATCGTGGCTCAGTGGTTAACGAATCCGACTAGGAACCATGAGGTTTCGGGTTCGATCCCTGGCCTTGCTCAGTGGGTTGAGGATCCGGCGTTGCCGTGAGCTGTGGTGTAGGTTGCAGACGCAGCTCGGATCCCATGTTGCTGTGGCTCTGGGGTAGGCCGGCGGCTACGGCTCCGATTCGACCCCTAGCCTGGGAACCTCCATATGCCGTGGGTGCAGCCCTAGAAAAGACAAAAAAAAAAAAAAAAAGAATGCCAGGTAATAACAAGTATTGGCAAGGATGTGAGGAAATTAGCACCCTCATATACTGCTAATCAGAATGTAAAAAAAAAAAAAAAGATTCAAAGCCAGATCCTTTAACCCACCGCACCAGGCCAGGCATCAGACCTATACCTCTGCAGCACCCTAAGCTGCTGCAGTCTGATTCTTTTTTTTTTTTTTTTTTTTTTTTTGTTGTTGTTGTTGTTATTTTTGCTATCTCTTGGTTCTTGGGCCGCTCCCGCGGCATATGGAGGTTCCCAGGCTAGGGGTTGAATCGGAGCTGTAGCCACCGGCCTATGCCAGAGCCACAGCAACGCGGGATCCGAGCCGAGTCTGCAACCTACACCACAGCTCACGGCAACGCCGGATCGTTAACCCACTGAGCAAGGGCAGGGACCGAACCCGCAACCCCATGGTTCCTAGTTGGATTCGTTAACCACTGCGCCACGACGGGAACTCCTGCAGTCTGATTCTTAACCCACTGTGCCATGGTGGGAACTCCTTGATTTTTTTTTTTTTTTTTTTTTTTTTTTTTTTTGGCCTCACCTTGGCATATGGAGTTCCCAGGCCAGGGATCGTATCCGAGCCACAGCCATGAACTAAGCCCCATCTGCAGCAACGCCAGATCCATAACACACTGTGCCAGGCCAGGGATCAAACCCGCATCCCAGCACTTCCAAGACACTACTGATCCCATTGAGCCACAGCAGGAGCTCCTGATTGATCTATTTTTAATTATTTTCTTCACCTTTAAATTTTTTTCTTTTTCTTTCTTTTTTTTTTTTTTTTTTTTGAGACACATCTTTTTTTTTTTTTTATGGCTGTACCCATGGCATATAGAAGTTCCCAGGCTAGGGGTTGAATCAGAGCTACAACTGCTGGCTTACAGCACAGCTCACCGTAATGCTAGATCCTTAACCCAATGAGCAAGGCCAGGGATCAAACTCACATCCTCATGGATACTAGTCAGGTCCTTTAACCTGACTAAGCCACGACAGGAACTCCTTTACCTTTAAATTTAAAAAAAAATTGTGTTTATGTATATAACATAAAGTTTACCACCTTAACCATTTTTAAGTTTACAGTCCAGTAATGTTAAGCACGTTCGTATTGTCAACACTTTATGTTAAATAGCTACTGAGTCCATCATTATTCTTTTTTATAATTTTGACACATCCCATGATAAACTGCCAGCTGGCATAATGTCTCCAACTTATCAGTGACTGTGTTCAGTTCTCTTCATGTGCCTATGTTGTCTTTAGTTGGAATGTCCAGTCCTTGAGAACTCGTTACGGACAGACACTAAGTCACAAGTGGGCATTTGATAAATGTTGATCAACTTTTACTTTTTTTTTTTTTTGCTTTTTAGGGCTGCACCTGTGGCATATGGAGGTTACCAGATTAGGGATGTAATCAGAGCTACAGCTGCTGGCCTACACCACAGCCACAGCAACTCAGGATCTGAGCTGCATCCTACACCACAACTCAGGGCAACACTGGGTCTTTAACCCACTGAGCAAGGCCAGGGATTGAACCTGTGTCCTCATGGGTGCTAGTCAGAATCGTTAACCGCTGAGCCTCTGACCAACTGTTACTTTTAGATAGGACACTGAAGTGGTTTTTAAAGCATCATAATAAGCTGATTACTTCTAAGAAATCAAATGACCATTCTCTCATTCATGTGGAGAGCTTGTTTGTTTCTTTGTTTAACTTTTCTCATTTTATAAGTTTAATAGTACAGAAAAGTCACTCAACATATGGAAGTTACCAGGCTAGGGGTTGAATCAGAGCTGCAGCTGCTGGCCACAGCCACAGTTACTCGGGATCTGAGCTGTGTCTGCGACCTTCACCACAGCTTATGGCAATGCTGGACCCTTAACCCACTGAGTGAGGAATCGAACCCGCATCACCATAGATACCAGTTGGGTTCATTACCACTGAGTCACAACAGGAACTCCAGGAAGATTGTTTTTATCCAGACTTGTCTGGAGTGGTGCAGGTTAGAGCTCAGGGAGTTCTGAGAAACCTTGAAAGTCAAGGTTGAATCTGGGATACCATCTGGACCTCTAGGAGAACCACCCTCAGAACTCCCCAAACTCACATCTACTCCTGTGGTACAAAGAACCAGACATGGCTGTCTCCTGGATACACTCATACCCCAGGCTGAATCCCACTCAGGCCTGCTACCTGCGAGCAATGCTGAGAAATAGAGCCTGTGCCACTATCTCAAAAAGTAAAGCTAAACTCCAGGTAGTCATGAGTATGTTCACGTTATTGATCTGTTTCCTATAAACTAATTTACCAGAACAATGACTACGTATACTTACAAAAACAATGTTAATCATTAATAATCATGTATCAGGATAAGGTGAGCAGTTTGAAGAGCTGTGCCAGAAAAGCAGACTGTTTTTCTTTATTTATATTCAAAAGTGAGGTCTGTTTCTTTGTTTGTTTAAGAATCTCTTTCAAAGGTTAGATATGCCATGTACCGTCCTGCTTATTTTTTTAGAATGCCGATCCTAAGTCATCCCTCAAAGCTGTAAGCAGCCAGCTTGGAGAAGGGCCCAGTGATGGACTGCCACTTTCAAGTAGCCTTCAGTTTCTTGAAGATGAACTTGAGTCTTCTCCTCTTCCTGATCTCAGTGAGGACCAACCATTCGACATTCTTCAGAAATCCTTGCAGGAGGCCAATATCACTGAACAGACATTGGCAGAAGAGGCATATCTGGACGCCAGTATAAGTTCAAGCCAACAGTTTGCACAAGCTCCGCTTCATCCCTCTTCATCAGCATCCTTTACTCAGGCTTCTAATGTTTCTAATTACTCAGGTCAGACGCTGCAGCCTATCGGGGTGACTCACGTGCCTGTTGGCACATCGTTTGCAAGCAATACCGTGGGTGTGCACCATGGCTTTATGCACCACGTGGGGATCAGTGTGCCCAGCCAGCATTTGTCCAATAGTAGTCAGATTAGTGGTTCTGGTCAGATACAGTTAATTGGGTCATTCGGTAATCAGCCTTCCATGATGACGATTAATAACCTAGATGGATCGCAAATCATATTAAAGGGCAGTGGACAGCCAGCCCCATCAAATGTGAGTGGAGGAGGGCTCCTGGTTCACAGACAGACTCCTAATGGCAACTCCTTGTTTGGGAACTCCAGTTCCAGTCCAGTAGCACAACCTGTCACCGTTCCGTTTAACAGCACAAATTTTCAGACGTCTTTACCTGTGCATAACATCATCATACAAAGGGGTCTTGCACCAAATTCAAATAAAGTCCCAGTTAATATCCAGCCAAAGCCTGTCCCGATGGGCCAGCAGAACACATACAGTGTGAACAATCTGGGAATACAGCAGCACCACGTCCAGCAAGGGATCTCCTTCGCCTCGGCGAGCTCACCCCAGGGCTCTGTGGTTGGTCCGCACATGTCGGTCAACATTGTAAACCAACAGAACCCAAGAAAGCCGGTCACCTCCCAGGCGGTGAGCAGCGCCGGGGGCAGTATCGTCATTCACTCTCCCATGGGCCAGCCTCACACGCCCCAGAGTCAGTTCCTCATCCCCACAAGTCTTTCCGTCAGTTCCAGCTCGGTACACCACGTCCAGACCATAAATGGGCAACTGCTTCAGACTCAGCCCCCTCAGCTCATTTCTGGCCCAGTGGCCTCAGAGCATGTCATGTTGAACAGAACCTCTTCCAACATGCTCAGGACCAACCAACCGTATTCTGGACAGATGCTTAACAACCAGAATACCGCCGTCCAGTTAGTGTCTGGGCAGACATTTGCCGCCTCTGGAAGTCCGGTGATCGTCAATCATGCCTCGTCTCAGATTGTTAGTGGACAGATGCCCTTGCAGCAGGCGTCACCAACCGTGCTGCACCTGTCCCCTGGACAGAGCAGCGTCTCCCAAGGACGACCTGGCTTCACCACTATGCCCTCGGTGACCAGCATGTCAGGACCTAGTCGGTTCCCTGCCGTCAGCTCATCCAGCACCGCCCATCCTAGCCTTGGGTCCGCGGTTCAGTCTGGTGCATCAGGATCAAACTTTACGGGAGATCAGCTGGCCCAGCCAAACAGGACTCCAGTACCGGTCAGCGTGTCTCATCGTCTTCCAGTCCCTTCTTCCAAATCAACCAGCACCTTCAGTAACGCACCTGGAGCAGGAACCCAGCAACCGTTCTTCTGTCAGGTAATCTTCTCCTTATCAGATGCGTGTTTGGATGATTACAGGGTGGAAAAGTGGAATGTGTATTCAATATAATTTTCATCCTGGGTTTCCAATTTATGATCATAAATGTTCGACTTTTAATAATCGGTTGCCTTTTTTTGTCTTAATTAAAATCTTGTACCCGGCAGAGCATTGTGGTTGAGAGTGAAAACTGTAGTCACGCTCATAGATTTGAATCTAAGCTTCATGTCAGAGCAAGTCTTACTTTAACCTCTCTAGACTTAAGTTTTTCATCAGTAAAATGGACATCATACTACAACCCTGGGAGGTTATTTGGAGAATTAAATGAGATAATTAGCATAGTCCCTGGCAGATGGCACATACTCATAAGAGCCAATATTAATACATATACTTGATGGAATGGATTATAAGCACGTGAAAGGAAAGCTTATTTTAGATTATCTACTTACATCATATGAAGCCACTAGGTCATATGACTGTGGACAGGGCAGAGAAGTCCTGGCTGTTTCTTAGGTGCCAGCTGGAAAGGCTAAGGGTTCAAGTGTGACCCAACTGGCCTGCACGGAGGGTGCATATATATATATGTTCACTTTTTAGGGTCACATCTGCGGCATATGGAAATTTCCAGGCTAAGGGTTGAATCCGAGCAGCAGCTGCCAGCCTTCACCACAGCCATAGCAATGCAGGATCCAAGCCATGTCTGTGGCCTACACCACAGCTCACGGCAATGCCGGATTCTTAACCCGCTGAAAGAGGCCAGAAATCGAACCCACATCCTCCAGATACTAGTCAGGTTCATTACCATTGAGCCACAACAGGAACTCCAGAGGGTGCATATAGAGAGAGGGGTCCAGGACACTGATTTGACCAAGTACCTTTGCCGACTCTTGCAGGTAAATTATCATGGGCAGTCGGTAAAAGCACACAGGACTCTGTTTCTCTCTCTCTCATAAAAGGGGGGTTGAGAATGCCTCTGTGGCTCAGTGAGTTAAGGACCCAGTGTTGTCACTACTGCAGCTTGGGTTGCTGCTGTGGCTCAGTTTCAGTCCCTGGCCCGGAAACTTCCACATGCTGTGGTCACAGCCAAAAAAAACCCCCCAAAAACAGGGACATTTCATTACATAACCACAGTACACTATCAAAATCAAGAAATCAGCATTATAACAATATTATCATCTGATCTATAGACCTTCTTCTGATTTAGTCAGTTTCCCGGTAATGTCTCTTACAGCACACGAGAAAAAATATATATTTTTTGTTTTGTTTTTATGGTCCAGGATCCAACCCAGGATCACTGCCTAATTCTGTTGTCCGGTCTTTTAATCCAAAGCAGTTTCTTTATCTTTCTTTGTCCTTCATGTCCTTGATATTTTTTTGAACAACCAGTTGTTTTGCAGAGTGTCCCTCAAAGTTGGGTTTCTCTGCTGTTTCCTATGATTAGATTCAGGTTGTACATTGAGGGTAGGATAGCCTAAGAAGTGGTGTGCTCTCACAACGTGGACTTGTCCTTTCCTGGAGGGTGTTAGCTTTGAACTCTGGCATAAGGTAGTGTCTGATGCATCATTAACATGTTTCTTCTGGGAGAAATTCTGAGACTATATAGATGCCCAGTTTCGCATCAAACTTGCACATACTATTTTAAGCTTTTGTGGGTAATCCCTGACTGAGTCAGTTATTACTGCGTCAGCTATTACCCTGATGGTCACCAAATCGAGACTCTCTATCATCTGTTCTGCGTCAGGTGTTGGCATTCTACTAGGAAGAGCTTTTCCTTCTCTTCCTTTTACTTACATGTTTGCTTATATCAGTGTGGACTCATCGATTCTTGTATTTAATGGGTTAACAATTGTTAGAGTCATTTATTTTTTATTTTCAAATTGATTTGATGACCACTGAGTGCCCCTCTAAATTTGTTGCCAGTCCATCTGACATGTTTCCGTTATACTTGGAGCACTTCCTTGAATATCTGGCCAAAACAAGATTTCCGCATTCATCTTTCACTCTCCCTGCCCCTGACTGGAATCAACCATTTATTTTAAGGAACTCCTTTAAGTACTCCTTCTGGTGGAGAACAATAATTAAAAACCAAGATCTGAGCACTGCTGAACAATATCCATTGCTCCTGAGGCTGTCTCAGCTGGAAATTATATATATTTACACATACCTAGCATCTACAGCTATTTATCTATCTATCTATATTAATAACCATGGGGAGTTGTTGGGAATTCCTGTCATGGCTCAGCGGTAATGAACCAGACTAGGATCCATGAGGATGCAGGTTCGATCCCTGGCCTCTGTCAGGGGGTTAAGGGAGTTCTCATCATGGTGCATGGTTAACGAATCCGACTAGGAACCATGAGGTTGCGAGTTCCATCTCTGGCCTCGCTTAGTGGGTCAAGGATCCGGCGTTGCCATGAGCTATGGTGTAGGTCGCAGACATGGCTCGGATCCTGAGTTGTGGCTCTGGCGTAGGCCCAGCTATAGCTCAGATTAGAACCCTAGCCTGGGAACCTCCCTATGTCATGAGTGTGGCCCTGAAAAAGAAAAAAGAAAAAAGAAAAAGAAAAAGAAAAAGGAAAGAAAATTGAAATCCCTCCTGCTTACAAAACACCCAGAAACTTGATTAGAGGGAAAGGCACTGGTCCATTGCAGCGGTCCTCTGGGGGCTGGAATTGCAGATTATCCTTGTTTTCTCCTAGTTTTAAAAAACTTACTCCATGTAGAAGAGGTGACACGTGGACAGCATTTATCAACATATTGATGCAGTTTTTAAAAAACAAGTAAAACATTGCCATTGGTAAACATTAAAACAGCTCTAGAATAGTTTAGAGTGAAATGTTAAGTCCTCTTCAGTGTTCCCTGGTGGCTCAGCAGGTTAAGGATCCAGTGTTGTCACTGCAGCGGCTTGGGTCACTACTGTGGTGTGGGTTTAATCCTTGGCCTACATACCGTAGGTGTGGCAAAAAAAAAAAAAAAAAAAAGAGAGAGAGAGAGAGTAAGTCTTCCTCTCCCAACTTGCCCTCCCAGAGGCTGCCACTCTTTCCAGGTTTTTTCTTTTCCCCCAGAGACGTCCTTGGTATACACAGAAGAAATGTCACATAGCAGCTTATCTTTGCAACACACCATCCCTGTTTTTACTTAATTATGTAGCTCGAGGCTCACTTTATATCTGTATATATGATCTGCTTAATATTTATTATCATGAATTCTTTTTTTTTTTTGGTCTTTTTGCTATTTCTTGGGCCGCTCCCACGGCATATGGAGGTTCCCAGGCTAGGGGTCGAATCGGAGCTGGAGCCACCCGCCTACACCAGAGCCACAGCAACGCGGGATCTGAGCCGTGTCTGCAACCTACACCACAGCTCACGGCAACGCCGGATCGTTAACCCACTGAGCAAGGGCAGGGACCAAACCCGCAACCTCATGGTTCCTAGTCGGATTCGTTAACCACTGCGCCACCACGGGAACTCCTATTATCATGAATTCTACAGAATCAGCCACAGCATGGTCATTGCCTTTTTTTTTTTTTTTTTTTCCAATAATGCTTTAGTGAGGGGGAAAAAAATCTCTCTGACGCTCCCAAGTTTCAATTATCTGACAATAACAAGAAGCCTATACTAGCAGCTCCCAAGTAATTTTTTGTGACTTCCAGTGCCAAAGAGTGTTAGGAACTGGCTCAGTTGCACTATGTCAGATGTGTTCCTGCTGTAGGTTTTCCAGAACAATGAAAGTGTCAGGTGTTGTGAGTGAGGAGGACATAGCCGTGGAGGCAGCATAAGTTGGAAAAGTAGTGTTAAGGTGTCATCTAACCTTTAAACTCCCAGACATCTGAAAACACAGTGACTCTTTTTTTGGTTTTTAGGGCCACACTCACAGCATATGGAGGTTCCCAGGCTAGGGGTCTAATCAGAGCTACAGCTGCCAGCCTACACCATAGCCACAGCAACACTGGAGCCGAGCCACATCCACAACCTACACCACAGTTCATGGCAATGCCAGATCCTTAACCCACTGAACAAAGCCAGAGATCAAACCCACAACCTCATGATTCCTAGTCGGATTTGTTTCTGCTGCGCCGTGATGGAAACTCCCACTCTTTTACTTCATAATTTCTGTATAAATTAATTTGTAGAATGTTGTAATGAACAAAATACCATTATCAGGGGCCTTCAGTGCTTATCTATTTGGGAAAATTTAATTCAGCAATATTAGACAGGAGTGAGATTTTGATTTTGGGGTTTTTTTGGCTTTTTTTTTTTTTTAGGGCCACACCTGTGACATATGGAAGTTCCCAGGCTATGGGTCAAATCGGAGCCATAGCTGCCGGCGTACACCACAACCACAACAACATGGAATCCTAGCCACATCTTCGACCTACACTGCAGATCACAGCAATGCTGGACCCTTAACCCACTGAGCAGGGCCAGGGATGGAACCTGCATCCTCATGGATACTAGTTGGGTTTGTTAACGCTGAGCCACAGCAGGAACTCCAGGAATGAGTTTTTAAATATAAAATTTATTTGTTTTTGGTATAGATAATATACTTTTTTGGTTCAGAATTCAAAAGGTATAGAAAGGTATATTCTACTTTGAAAAATTTCCTTCCTCCTGTCTCCTAGCCACCCAGTTGCCTGCAGGCAACCAATGTAACCAGCTTCTTGCAGAGTGAACTTACATCCCCATCCCTCCTTTTCCACTATGAAAACTTTCAAAACCACAGAAACTTTGGAAGAGTACAGTGAACCTATTCACCTAGAGTCACCAGTTGTTTATGTTTGCAACTTGTGCTCTCTGTGTGTGTCTCTACACACACACACCCACGCCCAGGCAGGCAGCGAACTGCTCTTTTCTCTGAACCATTTGAAAGTAAGTTGCAAATGGCAGGATTTAATAACATTATGTCAGAGTTCTTCCACCTGACCCAATAATGTCCTTATGACAATGCCCCACTTTCGCAAGCAGTCAGAGAGCACTGATTTTCATTGCCACATCTCTTTAGGCTTACAGCAGCCTAGATCAGTCATCAGGTAGAGCGGCCTTCAGTGTGTGTCTGTTTCCTCCTGATTAGATTCCACAAGATGGTTTTGGCAAGGCACATAATGGTTTGTCCCATTATGGGTGATTTTGATGTGATCCCTTGGTTAAGGTGGTCCCTGCTAGGCTTCTTCACGAGGTATTCAAAGGTATCTTGTTCCTGGTGTAAGGAAGAAATGACCTCTAGGATGGTGCTTTTGGACCACGTGACTCTCCTGTTGTTGATGAGAATCCAGGGATTTAACTGCATTGATGTATGTTACTTTAGTGGTTGCAAAATGACTTTAATTATCCTACCTATGGTTATTGACTAAGATTTTTCCATAAAGAAGAGCTTTTTCTTCTTACTGCATTGTATGTGTAAAACACTATGAAATCATAGTTTTTCTGCATTCATTTTAAAACTTTTTATTATGGCGAATGTTATTTTATTTTTTTTATTATTATTTTTGTCTTTTTCGGGCCACACTTGCAGCATATGGAAGTTCCCAGGCTAGGGGTCGAATCAGAGCTGCAGCTGCCAGCCTATATCACAGCTCACAGCAACACCAGATTCACAGATAGAACGCATGTCATCATGGGTACTAGTTGGGTTCGTTACTACTGAGCCACAACAGAACTCCCTATGGGGGAGTTTTAAATGTTAGCAAAAGTAGACTAGGTAGTGTAATGTGCCCCCGTGCTCAGTCATCTTCAGTGCTTACCAACTCATGGCTATTTCTGTTTCACCCATACCCCACTGTCTCCTCTGCCCAGTATTATTATTTTTTTTTTTTTTTGTCTTTTGTTGTTGTTGTTGCTATCTCTTGGGCCGCTTCCGCGGCATATGGAGGTTCCCAGGCTAGGGGTTGAATCGAAGCTGTAGCCACCGGCCTACACCAGAGCCACAGCAACACGGGATCCGAGCCGCGTCTGCAACCTACACCACAGCTCACGGCAACGCCGGATCGTTAACCCACTGAGCAAGGGCAGGGACCGAACCCGCGACCTCATGGTTCCTAGTCGGATTCGTTAACCACTGCGCCACGACGGGAACTCCCATGCCCAGTATTATTTTGAAGCTAATCCAGGCATATAAATTCATCTGTAATTTTTTACAGTATATCTCTAAAAGATCATGTATTCTTTTTAAACCTAATGTTGCAATCTATTGTTTTCATTATTCTTTTTTTTTTGTCTTTTTATCTTTTTTTTAGGGCTGCACCCATGGCATATGGAGGTTTCCAGGCTAGGGGTCTAATCAGAGCTGTAGCTGTCGTCCTACGCCACAGCCACAGCAACGCCAACTCCCACTTTCATTATTCTTTTTTAAAATTTTAAAAAAAAAAAAAATTGGGAGGAGTTCCCATTGTGGCTCAGCGGAAACGAATCCTCGTGGAAATAGCATCCATGAGGCCATGGGTTTGATCCCTGGCTTTGCTCAGTGGATTAAGGATCTGGTGTTGCTGTGAGCTGTGGTGTAGGTTGCAAATCTGGCTCCCATCTGGTATTGCTATGGCTGTGGCTTAGCTTAGCAGCTACAGCTCTAATTTTATCCCTGGTCTGGGAACCTCCATATGCCTTAAGTACAACCCTAAAAAGACAAAAAAAAAAAAAAAAAAAAAAAGAGAGAGAGAGAGAGAGAGAAAGAAAGAAAAAAAAGAAAGAAAATATCATGGTCACACCTGTGGTATATGAAAGTTCCCAGGCCAGAGATTGAATCAGAACCATACCTGCCATCTGAGCCTCAGCTGTGGCAACACTGGATCCTTTAACCCACTGCCAGGGATCAACCCACACCTCTGCAATAACCCAAGCTGGGCCATTCAGATTCTTAACCCACTGTACCATAGTGGGAACTCCTTTCCTTATTCTTTTTGATGCTTAAATTGTCCCAAATTTGGTCAGCGTAGGCTTACTTAAACTGGCTTCTTGGAGTTCCCGTCATGGCTCAGCAGTTAACGAACCCAACTAGCATCCATGAGGATGCAGGTACAATCCCTGGCCTCACTCAGTGGGTTAAGGATCCGGCGTTGCCTTGAACTGTGATATAGGTCACAGATGCAGCTCAGATCCCAGGTTGCTGTGGCTGTGTGTAGGCTGGCAGCTATAGCTCCAATTCGACCCCTAGCCTGGGAACCTCCATATGCTGTGGGTGTGGCCCCAAAAAGAAAAAAAAAATAAGCTGGCTTCTCTACTTTTGACACGTCCCCACCTCCTTTGAGCACTTTGTGGCACAAGATATTGGAGGCGTGTCTTGTGATTGCCTTGCCTCAGCCCTCGCATCAGCTGTTTCTCTAAAGAGCCCTGTGCGTTTAAATCTCTTAATGTGGAGTCATTTACAGAATTTAAACTTCCTTATAAATGGATTAATATTTCAAAAGTCCGCGGTGATTCAAGAGGACAGTTTGCAAGAGCATTTAGGCTATCAAATGAAAGTAAATAAATTCAGTCCAGATCTCTTCAGATCACTACATGATTTCGTAGATTTCAAATTCCTCCAGCAGCACCCAGCCTGCACTGGGTGTGAGATTTTGGGAGTGATCACCACTGAAGTCTCCAGCGCTCTTTGCCCCTCCCTGTTCCTCCCTGTCCAGCTCAGCCTGCCTGCCTTGCCGCTGCCTCTTCAGACATTTAGACTTCACACTCTAGACACTCTTGTTTTTTCCTTTCCTTCTGTACCTTTAATCAGTTACCAAATCCTACAGATTCTTCTTTGAATGTCTCATATCCATTCTTTCTTATAGTAATGAAAATAGTGGTCATATTATTAACAACTGGTGCTTACCAGGGGCTGTCTGTGTTATTTCTTTTTTTTTTTGTCTTTTTGTCTTTTGTTGTTGTTGTTGTTGTTGTTGTTGCTATTTCTTGGGCCGCTCCCTCGGCATATGGAGGTTCCCAGGCTAGGGGTTGAATCGGAGCTGTAGCCACCGGCCTACGCCAGAGCCACAGCAACGCGGGATCCGAGCCGAGTCTGCAACCTACACCACAGCTCACGGCAACGCCAGATCGTTAACCCACTGAGCAAGGGCAGGGACCGAACCCGCAACCTCATGGTTCCTAGTCGGATTCGTTAACCACTGCGCCACGACGGGAACTCCTGTCTGTTATTTCTAATCCTTATCTTGGGGCTACTGGTAGCATTGTCGTTCGCATTTCACAGTCAAGGAGATGGAGGTTCAGAGCATGGGCAAGCTGCTGTAAAGGTGGACGTTGCCTGCAGCCGTCTCTCTCCTTTCCACATCTGGACCCTGAGCTGGATTTTGACAGGGGACAGCAGTATAATGGGGGCGATGAGAGCTGGATTAGGAATCATAGCTCACTTACAGGTCCTGCTCTGCCAGTGGCTGGGCTTGTGATCTAAGTTCACAGCTTACACTGGGAGCCCTAGTTTTCTCTTCTTGAAAATGAAGATCCCTAGAATCATGTGGGGAGCTTTGTAAAAATATGGATGCCTGGGTCTCACCCCCATAAATTCTTTTTTTTTTTTTTTTGTCTTTTTGTCTTTTTAGGGTCACACCGGCGGCATATGGAGGTTCCCAGGCTAGGGGTCCAGTCAAAGCTGTAGCTTCCAGCCTATACCACAGCCACAGCAATGCAGGATCTGAGCCACATCTGCGACCTACATCACAGCTCACGGCAACGCCGTATCCTTAACCACTGAGCCACAACAGGAACTCCTCACCCTCATAAATTCTGATTTAAACAGTCTGGATTAGACAAATACCACATGATATCACTTACATCTGGAATCTAATATACGGCACAAGTGAACCTTTCCACAGAAAAGAAAAATCATGGACTTGGAGAACAGACTTATGGTTGCCAAGGGGGAGGGGGAGGGAGTGGAATGGATTGGGAATTTGGGGTTAATGGATGCAAACTATTACCTTTGGAATGGATAAGCATTGAGATCCTGCTGTATAGCCCTGGGAACTAGAGCTAGTCACTTAAGATGGAGCATGATAATGTGAGAAAAAGGAATGTATATGTGTATGTGTGACTGGGTCCCCTTGCTGTACAGTAGAAAATTGACAGAACACTGTAAACCAGCTATAATGGAATAAATTAAAATCATTAAAAAAAAAAAAAAAACCATCTGGAGTAAAGGCTCCAGACATTAACATTTTTCAAGAGCTCCCCAAGTGACTCTAAAGTACAACCAGGAGTGAAGACTGCTGGGCTAGGTGATTTCCAAGACCCATTCATATTGTAATTAGACAACCGGAACAATTGTCTGGGTGATTAATCTGCCTTCAGCCTCTTCCTAAAGTCTGGCTTCCACTGCATTAATCTTCCTCAGACACTTGCTCTGTGACCTGAACCAAATCGTCTGGGAGCTTCCCATTGCACAGGAGAAAGTACAAACTTCTAGGCTGGCCATTAAGGGTCTCAAGTTGAACCCCCTCCAGGTTAGCCAGGCTGGATCCCTCATGGTTCCCCAAACAGGCCAGACTCATCGCGAGCCTCCAGCCTTAGCTGTGGGTATTCACTGAATGTCCTTTCCCCGCTGGTCTAAACGCCTCCCTCCCTCAGGGCGTCCAAAGCCCCTGGAAGAATGAACCCTTTCTCAGTCCCTCTGCTGATGTCTTCTCTGCACTTTTTGTTTCTACTGCCCACCACGTGCATAGTCACTGTGCCATTTCCTTCACTGATTTGGCCTCTGCTGGCAGCCCAGGGCCACGTTCAGGGATACACCAGAATCCTGCAGGCAGGAGGCAGCAGATGAGCTGACAGCCACAAGACAGTACTTGAAGTGCCCCGGGGGAAGCAGTCCAGAGCACCAGGCTCCGTCCAAAAAGGAGCCTCTCACCTAGGTGGGGTGGTTTGGGCAGATTTCAGTGAAATAGTGGTGTCTGACTGAGCCCTACAAAGGGAGACGGAAGAGTTAGCCAGTTTGGGAGGGTTTGAGCAAAGAACGTTCAGGCAGTGAAATCAGCACGTGCAAAGCCTGGAGAGAGAAGAGAGCACAGAGGGCACTCCGGGGGAAGGAAAGCATGTTCAAGTGAGACGGAAAGACTGGAGGTGGGAAAGGTAGTGAGCAGACACTAGATCATACAGACCCTTGAGGTCATATTGAGGAGCCAGAGGCACACCCTAAGCATGAAGTAGCGAAGACTCACACTAGCCCACAGGCGGCAGCAGTGGTGGGGAGTGCATGGATTTGAGGCAGGTTAGATAGAACTGTTGATTGACTGGCTATCGTGGAGGAATAAGGGTGACTCAGAGGTTCCTGGTGGTGACACCCAGGTTCACCGAAATAGAGAACGTGGGAAGAAACTGTGGTTGGAAGAGACGTTCTGAGTTACATTTAGGATACGTTTGTCAAATGTGAGGTACATGTGGGACCACCACGCTGTTTGGGAAACAGCTGCCTGTGCTGGTCCACAGCATGAAATGTGGACTAAATTGTGATTGGCCGGTTGAGCAGCATGTGTCTGACAATGAAACAATCAGGATGAGTGTGTAAATGGGGTGGAAGAACAGCCAGAAGAGAACCCCAGAGCACCTCAGCACTTAGGGGGTGGACACAGAAAGAGGAGTCCATGGGTAAGACTCAGAATATTCCAGAGAGGAGGAGTAAAACCAATAGGGTTCAAGATTTTAGAAGGCAAGAAAGGAAAACGTGGCAGGTGGGAGGGCTGGGGTCCACGGAGCGGAGGAGTGTCACTGGGAAGCGGGCGGGAGGAGGAAGGAGGCAGGTGTTGACCTTGGTTAAGACTTGTTTGCATGGAGTGTAAACAAATGTGTGGAAGCCAGTTTGCAGTAGACTGAGTGAGCAGAGATGCCCTCCAGAAAATGACAACCGCTCCAATGAGGAGGCGGGGTCGGGGGACGAGCTGTTTTTCTAAGACATGGGAAAGGATTGAGCTTTCTTGAAAGCGTATGGGAAGGAGAAGGACACGAATTCCAGAACATTGGTGGGATTCTGTGTAGAAAAAAGGAAGGATGCTTCTTGCATTGTACCAAGAAAAGGGGGAAGGGATGAGTGGGGTGCAGGTGGGGTTGTGGCTTTGGTGGTAGAAAGTTGAATGAATTCTCACCTGGCTGACAGGTTTGAAGACCATGAAATAGCCTTCTGTGGAAAATGAGCAAGGAGCTGGCCCGGGGAAAGAGAAGATGGCTGGTCAGGGACGAGGGCCTGAGGTTGGACGCCATAATTGTGGTGCGCTGCTGCCGGTTGGGTTTGGGTGGGCCTGCGTGTTTTCCAGACGGTAAACTTGCAGAGGGCAAAGACTGAGTGTGCTGTCCTTCGGCTGCCTTCTCTGTGATTACCATGGTGTGGTGTGTACAGTTAACACCCAAATGTCTTAGTCAAGGTTGCAGCTCTCAGAAATTCACCCTAACATGTTTAGCAAAAAAGAACGTCTTGAAGTTCCCATCATGGCTCAGTGGTTAACAAATCCGACTGGGAACCATGAGGTTGCAGGTTCGATCCCTGCCCTTGCTCAGTGGGTTAAGGATCCAGCGTTGCCGTAAGCTATGGTGTAGGTTGCAGACGTGGCTCGGGTCTGATGTTGCTGTGGCTCTGGCGTAGGCTGGTGGCTATAGCTCCAATTCGACCCCTAGCCCGGGAACCTCCATATGCCGCGGGAGCGGCCCAAGAAAATGGCAAAAAGACCAAAAAAAAAAAAAAAGAAGAAGAAGAACATCTTGTGTAGTGTAGCTCCTTTATAAAGGTCAGAATCCAGGCTCTCTGCTATTCCCTTGGCCTCCTCTCTCCTTCAGGGCTTTCTCTCACTCTTCTGGACCAAAATAGCCACCCCAGGCCAACTTTACAATGTTACCCAAGCATTTAACAGAGGCCGGCAAGAGCAGTAATTTCCAAAACTTAGCAATGCATCAAAATCAACTGGAGAGCTTTTTTAAGGAGTTCCCATCTTGGCTCAGCAGTTAACGAACACAACTAGCATCCATGAGGATGCGGGTTTGATCCCTGGCCTTGCTCAGTGGGTTAAGGATTCAGCGTTGCCGTGAGCTGTGGTGCAGGTCACAGACACTGCTCGGATCCTGCATTGCTATGGCTTTGGCATAGGTCGGCAGCTAACCTCCAATTCGACCCCTAGCCTGGGAACCTCCATATGTCAAGGTGCAGTCCTAAAGAGATTAAAAAAACAAAATAAAAATAAAAATAAAACTGGAGAGCTTTTTAAAATCATAGATTCCTAAGCCCTACATTGGATTTCTGAATCAGTCTTTGCGGATGGAACCCAGAAACGTCTTTCAGAAGCTCTCCCAAGTGATTGTGATTTAATTAGTCTATAGACTTGAACTTGAGAACCACTGCCCTTGGGATTCCCTCCCCATCTCCCTATGCTAAATTCCAAGGAGAGAGAGTTTGGTTGGCCCACCTGGGGTCCTGGCAGCCTCAACCAGAGGAACCAGGCCTGGGCTACAGGAGGCGGTAGCCATGCCGGGCCTCTGCTGCTCTCCATGGAGTCTTAGTTCAAATTAGGAAAAAGTGCCCCTCTGAGCAAAGATGGAAAAGGCACCCCTCTGGGTAGAGAAGCTGCTCTCTGGAAGGCTTGGCACTTTCTCATTGGGGAAAGGTGCTTGCACCCTGGACTCTAGCTCTTAACGCCCTCTGGAAGGCAGGTGACAGACCTTCGTGTGTTCTCTAGCGTGCCAGCTCCTGCTCTTTTCTGTAGCAGGCGGGCAATTCCCAGAGAAGAGCATGGGCTGGGAAATCCCAGTGGCCTCCCTCACTCAGCAAATGCGTATTATTTAATGACTGTCATCGTGCTAATTTGTCATTGGTGTCTTATAAAGTGTACCACAGACATATAGAGGATCCTGATCCACTGGGGGTTTCTCTATGTTCACATGATATCAAGAGATGCACAGGATCCAAAGAGTTAAAATTGTCCATTGAGGGAGTTCCCTGGTAATCTAGTGGTTAGGACTCAGCTCTTTCACTAGTGTGGCCTGGGCTCAATCCCTGGTCTGGAAATAGATCCCGCATCAAGCCACTACATGCCACAGCACCCTCCCCCCCAAAAAAAAGAAAATTGTGCATTGATCCCAGCAGAGTTCTTGGAGCTAAATTCTTTTTTTGGGGAGGGGGGCTGCACCCTCGGCATATGGAGGTTCTCATGCTAGGGGTCCAATCAGAGCTATAGCTGCCAGCCTACACCACAGCCACAGCAACACAGGATCTGAGCCGTGTCTGCAGCCTACACCACAGCTCATGGCAACACCAGATCCTTAACCCACTGAGCGAGGCCAGGATCGAACCTGCAACATCATGGTTCCTAGTCAGATTTGTTTCCACTGCGCCATGATGGGAACTCCTAGAGCTAAGTTCTTAACAAAATATCAAAATATGAAGAAAATGCATTTCAAGAGCAAATCTCTTAGGAGTTTAGAGGAAAAAAAAAACACAGAATGATAAATTTTATTTCTGGAAAAGATTGTCAATTGGGGGGGCAACCTAAATTTTGGGGGGATGAAAGTTGCTGGCTCCTGGGGAGGGGGATTGAACTAGGAGGAGGTCCAGACCCCTATGACTTACGTTGCAATGGAATTCATTCACTTCTTTTCTAGGTTTTTTTTTATTTTTGCTTTTTAGGGCTGCACCCATGGTGTATGGAAGTTCCCAGGCTAGGGGTGGAATTGGAGCTACAGCTGCCAGCCACAGCCACAGCCACAGCCACAGCCACAGGAATGCCAGATCCGAGCCGCCTCTGTGGCCTACACCACAGCTCATGGCAATGCCAGATCCTTAACCCACTGAGCAAGGCCAGGGATTGAACCCACAACCTCATAGTTACCAGCTGGATTGTTTCCACTGAGCCACTACAGGAATTCCCAGTAGGAATTTCATTTAACAACTATTTACTGTGTGCTCACTATGGTGTCAGGCCGTTCTGGTGCCGGGGGTGCAGACAGCATTCCTGCTCTGAAAATAAGAGGACTGAGAATGACAGTGACCAGCAAACATCTGGAAAGAGGGTGGCCCCTGGGGCAGCAGAGCTTTCCAAACATAGACCTGGTGAATGGAGGGGACTCTAGTGTGGTGGCCACACCGAGTGCCCAGTAGTTTACGGTTCTAATACCACCCAGGCCCTACCAGCCCCACCCAACCTCTGTGTTGCCCCACATAACAGCAGGACAGCAGGAGAGATCCTTTTGGTCCCGAGGGAGGGGACACCATGAGGCACACTGGCAGTAACTGGAAGGTCAAAATGCACTCATGCCAGCATTCAGCCCCCACACTGGTGGGTGCGCAGGCGGGGGCTGTGGCACACTGCCACCAGAACCTGCTCAAACGAGACGTGTCCGCTGTAGGTAGTACCTTGCTTTTAGACACAGCACTACTTTATCCCTTTCAGTGATGACAAATTTTCAAGCTTTGGCATTAGATTAGATTGTTCAGAGGTTTTTTGTTTTGTTTTTCTTTTTACTCTTTTGTATTGTGAAAAAACACATTTAGAGAAAAATGTATGAAACATACATGTACAGTTAACAAATAATTAAAAAGCAAATACTCATGCATCTCTCCACTCCAGAAATAGAATATCACCATTCCCCCCAAAATACCCCCTTCTCTGCACCCTCCTAGCCTCACCCCTTCTCCTGTCTTTTATGGTGATTTCTTCCTTGCTTTTCTTAAAGTTGTACTACTTATGTATATATGGATTTTGTTTTCTTTGTCCAGTAGCTGGAAGTAAGTCGTTCAAGGTCATGTCTGATAAAGTGGGAGATCAGGCCGGGTAATACCATTTATTTATTTTTTAAAAAAGTCATGTGCTCCCGAAGCAGTAAGGATGTTATCTTGGCAGTTTTCCCGATGTGATAGGAGAATAATGTTTTTAAACTTTTGTTTGAGAATCTAACCTGACAGTGATGCTGGAGAGTCTGTGACAGGCTTGGTGGGCGTATTAAGGGATCTCTTAAAGCTTTTACCTATGAAATTAATTTTTCCCTTTGGGCAATATTTTTCACAGGCTCAGAAAAAAAGTTTGAATCAGACGTCCCCCATTTCTGCTTCCAAGACTGCAGAGGGCTTGAGGCAAGCGCCCATCCCAGGCCTCTTGAGCACTGCGCTGCCAGGTTAGGATTCCGCGCCGTGAGCTCTGCTCAGCCAGTCCTGACCTCCCAGCACCTGGGAACACTTCACGCACCCCTCATCCTGCATCTGTCCTTTTCATCTTTTCAACCCCACCTTCACTCTGATCCTTTCTTCTTTCTGTTTCCTTTCCACCCAAATAATATATACCATTTTGCATCTGTACTACCATTTTATGTACCACTAAAAACGAAAGCACTTCTCTTTAAATTACAACACAGTAAATGATATGAAAAAAAATGTGCTACTTAGAAACAATAACATCTAGTATCATATGGCAGGTGACACTTGGTGACTATCTTCACCTTGCTTTGCATGTGTATAGTTAGAATCCCTCCCCCTCACCCAAGACGGAAAGTAAAAAAGTACCCTGGGCTGTGTCTTCCACTTCTTCTAAAGCTTTGAACACCTGCACTACTCAGTGCTAGAAAAGATGAAAGCATGGACACTCCTAGTCAGTCCCCTAGTTGGGCCTCTCTTCCCTTAAATTGTGGGTATTTTGGGGTTCGTTAGTCCTGACGGATTACCAGTTTGAGGCCGATTCCTCAGACCTCAGATAATTTGAAACTGGAACCCCGACGGCTTTCATTTATTACCATTTATTTATGTGTTTATTTCTATTTATTACCTAAATGAGCTTTCATAATCCCCACCTCTGCCTCTAGAGCTTTGGTAGATGAATGAATGTATTTCCTGCTTTCCTTCCTCACCATGAGCATCCATGATAAAGAAATCCCGCTCGGATGTTCCAGAGTCAGTGTTACCTTGGCCTCTTGGGGTTACACCATGGGCCTGATTTACTGTTTCTGTTGAACATTGTCTTATGTGTTCATGCTAACAGGGCAGGATTCTGGAAGCAAAGTTATACCGGCGTCCTTAGGAACCACACAGCCACAGCAGGAAAAAGTAGTTGGATCATCTCCTGGCCAGCCAGCTGTACAGGTAGAAGCCAGTTTGCACTGCTTCTTAATGCTCAGCGTGACTGAAAGAAAATCCGATCGTGTCACCTTCTGCTTGCTAGCTGTGTCTGGCATCATCTGTGCAGTCAGCCCCGTCGCCCTGTGTGCCCACGAAAGTGTTCTCCGAAGACCTTCCCTGTGGGCCAGGCCTCGTTATGTCAATGTCGATAGGATGAACGTGTCTGTTCTATTGCTCTCTTATTTACAGTGCTGTCATTTCCCCATGAATTAATAATATACCAACAGCCAACACATGGTTGGCACTCAAAAAATGTAGTTTACTGTTGAATGGTAATGATCACTATCTTGTCAAAAGTACATCTGTTCCTCTTAGTTATATACAGATTTTTCTTTCCTGCAGGATTGTGTGAAGTAGTCAGTCCCTATGGTCTTTTAACCCATCCACTGGTCTAAAAAGGAGGGGGATATTTTTTGTTTTGTTTTCTAAGGCCTTGGTTTCTTCCCCATCAAACTCACCAGTTAATACATAAATAAAATTTAATGAAATTTGTAATAGACTAGACCTGCTGGAATACTCAGTGAAGGAACTGGCTCAGTTCTCAGGTCTGACTTAAGGCATATATATTCCTTACCGTGATCTAGGAAACGCCCTGGTAGATCACACACCTGGGCCAGATGTGACAGGAGCTCAGAAGTGCTTGCTCCCTCACTTACCACAGAGAAGATGAATTAAGGACCAACTACTAAATTTTCAGATGTTCATGGAGCCACTACTTACAAATATGTTTCTTCAAAAATGTAATAAAGCATTTATAGAGGGAGTTGGGAATCGAGGCCTTAAGGTCCAAGCTGCATCCTTCCAAGGAACTGATAGCACTGCTTTCCATAATCTTGATCCAGCGCAACTTTGCCACATAGGTCTGTGGACGTCCTTGTTTCATTTTTCAGCAGGGCAGATTCTGCATTCTTAGAATCTGGTCTTAATACGGAGTTGAAAATATTTGAAACATAGTGACCTTTATGTGTAACTGTATCCTACTTATTTTTTCCACAAAAGGGACTAATAAGAGATGTGTTTTGTCTTTAGGTGGATGGTCATTCGGGAGGACAAAAGAGGCCTGCTGCAAAACAACTAACTAAAGGAGCTTTGTGAGTTACCTTCGGAAATGACCCATTTTGAACATTTTTCTAAGTTCCTAACCTTCAACAAATATACAGCAGAAGTCAGGTTATAATACTATATATTTTTTAAAGTATACTTTGAAAATCTTTCCCTATAGTATATTTCCATTAGGACCTATATATGTGTGTATGAATATATATATACATGAGTGTATATATGTGTGTGTGTGTGTGTGTGTGTGTGTGTGTGTGTGTACCTCAAATGTAGTTTGAGCCTACTGTTTACCCCTTTGTTGGGTTTTTGGTTTTTTCTTTTTACTTTTTAGGGTTACATCTGTGGCATATGGAGGTTCCCAAGCTAAGGGTCCAGTCAGAGCTACAGCTGCCGGCCTACACCACAGCCACAGCAACATCAGATCTGAGCTGATCTGCGACCTACACCACAGCTCATGGCAACGCCAGATCCTTAACCCACTGAGCAAGGCCAGGGATCGAACCCGCAATCTCATGGTTCCTAGTTACATTCGTTTCTGCTGTGCCACGATGGGAACTCCTACCCTTTTGTTCTTAAAGAGAATAGTTCTTTGTCTTTTTAGCAACCACCCTTACCCTTTGACTGGCCTCAGGGTCTCTGAGGAGAAGCATGGTGTGATAAAGGCCCATGTTGAGAACAGAAATGTTACCATAACCTTAGCTGACCAATGGGCAGGCATTGCCAAGGCCTGTGTGAGCGCCTGAACTTGAATGGCTGGTGGGAACACTGTGCTTTGGAGGCCAGGGTCATAGTTTGAGTCCCCCGTGGAGATGGCTAGACTAAACTCTAAGCCCATCATGGTATACAAAGTATAAAACTGAAGAAAAAAAAAAAAAACAAAGCAGAGCTGCTCTGCTATAATACTAACGTTCCTGTGGGTCTTATTGTCTTTGCATGCAAATAGCCTTTGTGGTTAGATTTCTTACCATGGCTTCACAGCGACATTGGCAATTTCTCTTTCACAGCATTCTCCAGCAGTTACAGAGGGACCAAGCCCACGCGGTGACACCCGACAAAAGTCAGTTCCGATCACTGAGCGACGCGGTGCAAAGGCTGCTCTCCTACCACGTGTGCCAGGGCTCCATGCCCACGGAGGAGGACCTGAGGAAAGGTAAACAGGCTGGGCCTCAGAGGGCTACCCTGACACCAGAGGCCCTCCTAGGGACGCCCCACGGAAGAGCCAGAGCCATGTAGCCCTGGACGGTAGCCAGGCCTAACTTGTCCCCAACGTACTCGATTTCCCAGTCCTTGTTCAGGGTTGTGACTTCTTATTCTCAACATTCTGTGACAGGATCCCCACATATCTGAGTATTTTATGGACACATTTGAGGGCAGGGAATCCAGAGCATTGTTTGGACTCTGGCTACAGACAGGACAGCCCCGGACTAGGTGCTCTGCATGGTGCTTTAGGCACAGTCCTTGTGTTTAAGCAGAATACATACCCTTAGCTGTTACTATCCGTTTTAGGAATTAGATAGATATCATAGCCCCCAAAAAGCAGTGCTATATGTCAAGAAACTGGCAAAAAGTATAGCGATAAGGTCCCCTTATCCCAGCCTAGAACCTGACCCATTCTGACCTCAGGCCCCGCTGCCTCTCCCAGCTGTGCTGCGGCCGAGTTCACCCTCCTTCGCACCACCCTTCCCAGCCTTGACCCCGTCATGCCCTCCACTGCCTTCATCTCCCTGTGGCTGCCACCAGTCTTGCTCCCTGAGCCGAGTCTCTGATCAGAGCAGCCGTCAGTCCCCATGACCTTTCCTGGAGGTCCCGGGAAGAGCAGCCACGTCCAACATTAAACAGGGATGTGGAGGCTCTGCAAAGAGTGAAGTAGAAAAGGTGAGGCCTTTGAAGACACAAAAGGACAGACCACAGACCAGTTGGTGTCATTACGTGAAACAGGTCTTCCCAGCCCAGACAGTAGGACTTCACGGTCTCAACAATTTCATATTTTCTTGCTATTGGAAGGAAGTGGTGGCTTAGGTCACGTAAATTAGTAGATCATTCTCTGATGTTTGCTGCTTGTCTGGTTTTCTTTTATAGATGATCTTAAAGGCATTATGGTATCCTAATTAGAGTAAAGTTAAACTAGTTTTAACTTTACTAGAGTATCCTAATTAGAGTAAAGTTAAACTAGTTTTAAAATGAGTTTCAGGAGTTCCTGTCGTGGTGCAGTGGTTAACGAATCCGACTAGGAACCATGAGGTTGCGGGTTCGATCCCTGCCCTTGCTCAGTGGGTTAACGATCTGGCATTGCCGTGAGCTGTGGTGTAGGTCACAGACGCGGCTCGGATCCCGCGTTGCTGTGGCTCTGGCATAGGCCGGTGGCTCCAGCTCCGATTCAACCCCTAGCCTGGGAACCTCCATATGCCGTGGGAGCGGCCCAAAGAAATAGCAAAAAGACAAAAAAAAAAAAAAAAAAAAAAAAGAGTTTCAGAGAGTTCCCACTGTGGCACAGTGGGATAGGCAGTGTCTTGGGAGAACTGGGAAGCACGTTCAATCCCCTGCCCAGCACAGTAGGTTAAGGATCCAACATTGCCACAGCTGTGGCTTAGGTCGCAATTGTGGCTCGGATCTGATCCCTGGCTTGGGATATGGCCTGGCCTGTATACTGCAGGGGGGCGAAAAATGGGGGAAAAAAAGAGGAGTTTCTGGAGTTCCCTGGTGGCACAGCAGGTTGAGAATCCGGTGTTGTCACTGCTGTGGCTCAGGTTGCTGCTGTGGTGTGGGTTCAGTCCCTGGCCTGAGAACATCCACATACTGTGGCATGACCAAAAAAATTTGTTATGAGTTTCTGAGGTCACAGGCCAGTGAACAGTGAGGGAAGCAGTGCAGAAGCATGATGATTAACCGAGGAAGAGCTAAACCAAGAAGAGACAGTGCCGGACGTGTTTGAATAATGGAAGAGCAAAGCGTTTCGGCCCTAAGCAGTGAAAGACCAGGTGGTTTTTTGCACTCTCTTACTATTTTCCTTTCTCTCTTTTTAAAGTTGACAATGAATTCGAAACAGTTGCCACTCAGCTCCTAAAAAGGACCCAAGCTATGCTTAACAAGTACAGATGCCTGCTTCTGGAAGACGCCATGGTAAAGTTCTGCTACCAGGCACATTTGTTTCTTAAACTCCACAGGTCACAGCTCCTAATTCAGAGAGAAAAACTTCAAGGAATTACATTTTCCCAACATAGTTTAAAAGGCACAGATACTTAAGGAGTTCCTTTGTGGTGCAGTGGGTTAAGGATCTGGTGTTGTAACTCCAGCAGCTCCTGTCACTGCTGTGCCATGGACTCAGATCCTGGCCTAGGAACTTAAACATGCCAATGGTGTGGCCAAAAAAAAAAGATAGTGACACTTAAAATTGTAGGAAAAAACTTATCTTTGACTGTACCTAATACCAACAGCAGCTACATTTGCTGTGCTTTACATGGTTGACCACAATCAGTGCTATTGTTTTCCTGGTTCCCAGTGAGGAGCTAGGGCGTTGGTTACCCAATTTGCCCAACATTATATGGCCAGTAAGTTTGCAGTGTAACTAGCAGAGCTAGGATGCAGACTAGGACCACCGAACTCCCATCCACACTCCAAGGCTGTCTACTGCCTCTCACCAGCTGGAAGACATGGGAGAGGCCTGGCAATACTGTTGGTGAAGATCGTTCAGAGTAATATCTGAAAAGATGAGGTGGTGACAGACATTAAAATTAGTTTCGTCTTGTTTTCAATTGAGAGATCACTAATGTGTCATAAAAATCATGCTTATTTTCTAAATGTACAACCTGATGGATTTGAGTATGTTCACAAGACTGTGCACCCATCACCACTCCCTAATTCCAGAACATTCTCATCGCCCCCAAATAAAAACTAAAATTAGTTTTTAAAGCACCAGATAATTAGAGAAAGGAGTAAGATAGCTCAGAAAATGATAGACCAAACCTGTCTGAGATTTTTAGAAGCTAGAAGCAGTGCTAAAATCATATAGACGTTAGCAAATTGATCTCTTAAGTGGCTTTGAGTCAGCTTTAAAAATGTATCTTGGGGGAGTTCCCTGGTGGCTTAGCAGATTAAGAATCTGTCATTGTCACTGCTGTGACTCAGGTCGCTGCTGTGGCGTGGGTTCTATCCGTAGCCCAGGAACTTCTTCATGTCGTGGATGCAGCCAAAAAAAAAAAAAAAAGTACTTTGGGAGATTAGCTAAATTACATTATACACATCGTGTATACAGTATAGTATAAATATGTGTATGTATGTGTTTTTACTAAAATGTATATATTTACAGACATATCTCAGAGATACTGTGGGTTTGGTTATAGACAACGGCAGTAAAGTGAATATCGCTTTAAAGTGATTCACACAAACTTTTTGGTTTCCCAGTGCATGTAAAAGTTATGTTTATACTATGCTGTGCTCTACAATGTATGTAGTAGTGTTGCATCTGAAGCAACAATGTGCATACCATAATTTTAAAAATTCATTCCTAAAATATGCTAACTAACCCTCATCTGTGCCTTCAAGTGAGTTGTAATCATTTTGCTGGCTGAGGTTTTGAAATATTGGGATAATTACCAGAATGGGCTACAGAGACAGGAAGTGAGCAAATGTTGGAAAAATGGTGCTGATAGACTCTCTTGACTCAGGGTTGCCACAAACCTTCAATTAAAAAAAACCCAGGAGTTCTCGTCGTGGCGCAGTGGTTAACGTATCCGACTAGGAACCATGAGGTTGCGGGTTCGATCCCTGGCCTTACTCAGTGGGTTAAGGATCCAGCATTGCCATGAGCTGTGGTAAAGACTCGGCTCGGATCCTGTGTTGCTGTGGCTCTGGCGTAGGCCAGTGGCTACAGCTCCGATTAGACCCCTAGCCTGGGAACCTCCATATGCCTCTGGAGCGGCCCTAGAAAAGGCAATAAAACAAAAAGACAAACAAAACAAAACAAAACAAAACAAAAAACATAGTATCTGCAAAGTGCAATGTAACAAAGTGTGACAGTACTTATATACATTTATTAAAAAAAAAAAAAGCCACAGCTGTGGCACAGGTTGCAGCTGGGGCACGGGTTTGATCCCTGACCCAGGACCTTCAGTGTGCTGCAGTTGCAGCAAAAAATTAATAATAATAAAAATAAAATTATACTACCAAAGTCTGAAATTGTTGTTCTTATAGTTAAGATTTGATTCTATACAGCCAAAAATAATTCTAAGGAAAGCCTTAATAAAAAAATATAATTATAGCATAGTACAATATAAAGTGAAACATCCTATTGAAAAGATTTCCAGGAGTTCCTCTTGTGGCTCAGCGGGTTAAGAACTTGACTAGTATCCATGAGGATATTATGGGTCCTCACTCAGTGGGTTAAGGATCCAGTGTTGCTGAAAGCTGTGGCATAGGTCACAGATACAGCTCAGATCTGGCATTGCCTTTGCTGTGGCTGTGGTGTAGGCCAGCAGCTACAGCTCCCATTCAACCCCTAGCCTGGGAACCTCCATATGCCACAGGGTGCCGCCCTCAAAATAAAAAGAAAAAAAAAGAAAGAAAATATTTCCAACATATTGGAAATTTTCTTAGGAGGAAATAAGAAACGTACAGAACAGGAGTTCCATGATGGCTCAGTGGATTAAGGATCTGGCATTGTCACTGCTGTGGCTCTTGTTACTACTTTGGCTTGGGTTCCATCCCTGGCCCTGGAATTTCTGTGCTGAGAGCCTAGCCAAGGGAAAAAAAAGTACAGAACAGTGTAAGTTACTGCCATTTTTGTGCAAAAATAAAGACGAATGTAAATTTGAGTGTGCACATAAAATATCTCTGGAGAAGTTTATTAAACTGCGTGGCACGATGCTGGGGAGGCAAAGAAGGAAGGCTTACTTTCACATCTCCTTTAGTACCTTTTGAAGTTTGTACCAGTGTTGTAAATTACCTTTTCCCCAAAAGTGCAATTTTTTTAAAAAAGCACATCCTATGTATGTAGCAAGGATACATGCAACAAAATGGGACCGGAACCTTTAGACCACATTCTCCTTTTCTCTTTTTTTCCTTGTTGGTTTCTTTTTTCTTACTGGCCACCCTGTGGCATATGGAGTTCCTAGACCAGGGATCAGATCCAAGCCACAGTTGCAACCTAAGCCCACATTCTCCTTTCTGATTGCTTCCTTTGTCCCAAAGACACAGAGAGATGTTTGTACTTGTATGCTTGCTAAAAGGCATCTGAGGAGTTCCCGCTGTGGCGCAGTGGTTAACGAATCTGACTAGGAACCATGAGGTTGCAGGTTCAATGCCTGGCCTTGCTCAGTGGGTTAAGGATCCGGCGTTGCCGTGAGCTGTGGTGTGGGTCGCAGACGCAGCTTGGATCCCTCATTGCTGTGGCTCTGGCGTAGGCCAGTGGCTACAGCTCCGATTAGACCCCTAGCCTGGGAACCTCCGTATGCCGAGGGAGCGGCCCTAGAAAAGACAAAAAGACAAAAAAAAAAAAAAGGCATCTGAAATGACTACAGCCTCTCGTTTGCAGCGGATCAATCCCTCTGCTGAGATGGTGATGATCGACAGAATGTTCAACCAGGAGGAGAGAGCTGCCCTCTCCCGGGACAAGCGTCTGGCCCTCGTGGACCCCGGTAAGACACTTCAGAGTAAAAGCAGAGGAGAGCTGCTGCCATGGTTCAGGAGCCGAGGCTTTGGGGAACCAACCTTTGGGGTAGG
This sequence comes from Sus scrofa, assembly GCF_054392235.1. Classification (NCBI taxonomy): domain Eukaryota; kingdom Metazoa; phylum Chordata; class Mammalia; order Artiodactyla; family Suidae; genus Sus; species Sus scrofa. Next base: position 46,497,210 of record NC_139389.1, read on the forward strand.
AGGCCTGAAGGTGGATCCTGGATTCTGGGGAATAAAAACCCAGAGTGGCAAGCAAGATATGAATACTCTTGAGTAGGTCTGTGTACTGCAAAATCCCAACTGCAATTTTCCATTCCGTTAAGTGATTCTTTTTTTTTTAAATGTTTTTATTATAGTTGATTTACAGTGTTGTGTCAGTTTCTACTTTATAGCAAAGTGACCCAGTCATACATGTAAATATACATTCTTTTTCTCATGTAAACCTCCATCATGTTCCATTACAAGTGGTCAGATACAGTTCCCTGTGCTACACAGCAGGACCTCGTTACTTATCTATCCACTCCAAATGCAATAGTTTGCATCAATTAAATGATTCTTCTTCCCATTGTCAACTCAAACTTCTCAGTCTTTCTCTAGTTTTTGAGAACTAAAGAAAGTCAGAAGGCTTCCCAGAAGCAACTAAACCTCAGTGGATGGTGTTACTATGTGCAAGGCCCCCCGGGGGTGGGTGAATCAGTGAAACTCAGTCCCTGCCCACAGGCTGGTAGACTGCAGTGCTCCTTGTAGGTACCATTCTCTCACCCTGTTGGCTTCCTGCCAGTGCATGTGTGCCAGGTTTGACCCACATTCTGCTTTTAAAAACGAATTCTTGGGTTTCCCATTGTGGCTCAGTGGGTTAAGAACCTGACATTGTGTCTGTGAAGATGCAGGTTCAATCCCTGACCTTGCTCAGTGGGTTAAGGATCCAGCATGGCCATGAGCTGTGGTGCAGGTCTCAGATGCAGCTCGAATCTGGTGTTTCTGTATCTGTGGTATAGGCCTGTAGCTGTAGCTCCAATTCGACCTCTAGCCTGGGAACTTCCATATGCCACAGGTGTGCCCATAAAAAGAAAAAAAAAAATGAGTTCCCGTCGTGGCGCAGTGGTTAAGGAATCTGACTAGGAACCATGAGGTTGCGGGTTCGGTCCCTGCCCTTGCTCAGTGGGTTAACGATCCGGCGTTGCCATGAGCTGTGGTGTAGGTTGCAGACGTGGCTCGAATCCCACGTTGCTGTGGCTCTGGCGTAGGCTGGTGGCTACAGCTCCGATTCGACCCCTAACCTGGGAACCTCCATATGCCGCTGGAGTGGCCCAAGAAATAGCAAAAAAAAAAAAAAAAATGAGTTCTGTTTATTTTTTTCTAGCCTTTAAAATGTTTTAAACCCAGAATTCCCTGGTGGCTCCATGAATTAAGGATCTGCTGTTGTCACTGCCGTAGCATGAGTTTGATTCCTGGCCTGGGGAACTTCCACATGCATAGCCAAAAAAAAGTTTTAAATCAAATAACTTGGAGTTCCCATCGTGGCTCAGCAGTAATGAACCCAACTAATATCCATGAGGATGCAGGTTCAATCCCTGGCCTCACTCAGGGGATTAAGGATCCAGCATTACTGTGGCTGTGATGTAGGCCGGCAGCTGCGGCTCTGATTGGACCCCTAGCCTTGGAACTTCCATATGCGACAGTTGGGGCCCTAAGAAGAAAATAAATAAATCAAATAATAAATAACATTAAAACAGTTCATGGAATATTGGTTTTTACACATATTTTCACCGTCCTATAAAAGAAATGTTGATGGGTTCCCATCGTGGTGCAGCAGAAACAAATCCAACTAGGAACAATGAGGTTGCGGGTTCGATCCCTGGCTTGCTCAGTGGGTTAAGGATCTGATATTGCTGTGGCTGTGGCATAGGCTGGCAGCTACAGCTCCTATTCAACCCCTATCCTGGGAATCTCCGTTTGCTGCAGGTTCTGTCCTTAAAAAGCAAAAACAAAAACAAAAAAGAGCAAGAGAGCCCTCTAGCATCTTTTCAAAGAGGTTTGTCCTCCCCCACCCTGCAGGTATTGTGCTTCTGCGCCTTCCTGGCTGTGAAAGACCGACTCGGTGGGTGGGCTGGGCTGGAGAGGGTGGGTTTGCACTGGCCCACTGAGGGCCTTCTTCTCTCATTCTTTCATTAATATTCTCTTTGTTTCCTTTTCCAGAGGGTTTTCAGGCCGATTTCTGTTGTTCCTTCAAACCCAGTAAAGCTGCTCCTGAGATGCAGTTTGGCAGGAGTGACCAGCCAGGCAGTAAAGCAGCCAGTTCTGTGCATCTGCCGGCCAAGGCCCAGAGCAGAGACCGAGCCAAACCAGGCATGGCAGAACCAACAAATCATGACCAATTTCATCTAGTGCCTAATCACGTCGTGGTCTCCGCAGAAGGAAGCATTTCCAAAAAAACCGAATGCCTCGGCAGAGCCCTGAAATTTGACAAAATGGGCTCAGTTCAGTACCAGAGTGCGTCCGACGACAAAGGCAGCCGGAGAGACTCCCTGAAAGGCAGCGAGTGCTCGCCCGGCCCGGAAGGACACCGGAAAAACTCGTCCAGACCAGACCACGGTCCTGAGAGCAAACCCTCCAGCATCCTAGCGGACTCTCACCTGGAGCTGACGTGTAACAGCTCCTTCCAGGACAAGTCTCTGAGGAATTCTCCAAAGAATGAGGTTTTACACACGGATATCATGCGAGGGTCCGGCGAGCCGCAGCCGGATCTCCAGCTCACGAAGAGCTTAGAGACAACGTTTAAGAACATCTTGGAACTCAAAAAGGCTGGGCGGCAGCCCCAGAGTGACCCCACGGTTAGCGGCTCTGTGGAGTTAGACTTCCCCAGCTTTTCTCCAATGGCTTCGCAGGAAAACTGCCTGGAAAAGTTCATCCCGGACCACAGTGAAGGCGTCGTAGAAACGGACTCCATTTTAGAAGCAGCTGTAAATAGCATCCTAGAGTGTTAATAGCCGCAGTCCTCCCCGCCCCGGCCCGGGACCCGCCCGCCCCGCGGACAAGTCACATCCTTCCCTGGCAAAAGCGATGGAAACGGTCTCCTGTCTCCAGCCTGCTTGATCTTTCATCACAGGTTATTCTTTCTAATCTCGACCCCATCCTTTGTTTCAGAGCAATACTCGTCGTGGTTACAGGGAAATCCTTTAGGAAGACTGATCCTTGTTAGAAAGCAGTCTGATAGGCCCTACACATTTCAAGTGTTTGGAAAGTGCTTAGAGTCCTTTTTTGTTTGTTTTATTTAAAAAAAGAAAGAAAACACTGTAACTCAGTGAGATCACAGTATACTTGGCCCTGGGTAAAATCCTGACAATCATAAGTCATTTGAAAAGAACAAGACTTATTAAAGAAAATCAAATGGGACTGATAGAAGATACTTTTTAAAAAAATATCCCACTGCATCTCCAAATTTTGGCTTTGGGGGGTGGTGTCTTGGGGTTGTGGTGGTCGGGAGAACCGTGGCTCTCCCCTCAGCCGGCTCTGAGCAGTCCGTCCCGGCTGCCCGGACCCACAGCCCAGGCGTGGGCACCCGCAGCGCACACGCAGGGCTCCGCAGGGCTTCCTTGTTCATCGTTCAAGTGCTTTTCTGATGCTCCCAGAGCAAAACCTCACCTTTTCCGCATATCCACGTTGAATCTCATCTAGGGAACATTTTGTTCTGAGTTGCGACAGCATGACTCGAGGTAATCTCGCCAGGCTAAATAAAGGCAAAGAGAAACCAGTTAAAAGGCACAGTGTATAGGGGAAGCCGGGGTAGAGCCATGAGGAATATAATATGTATATATGTAAAAGCATATATATGTTAACTATTGAGAAAAAAAACAAGCGTTTTGCATTCTATCATTGGATCTAGTCAACATACAACGTATGTTTTTGTTGGTTGCTGGGTTTTGTTTCATTTAACCTCTCTTCGCACCCTCTCCCACAACAAATAGCCAAGCGCATCAAAAGCACTTTCATTTGAAAACTATGTTGTAATTTTTCAGTTTAAACGTTAAGGGGACTTTGGCCTTGTTTCTGCTTCTTGTTGTCTGAGAACGGTAGTCGCCCCCCACCCCCACCCCGCAGCGATCATTACCAAAACACAGACAAACCAAAGGTAGCCAGCCGGCCAGCCCACCACCGAGAGGAGAGATCTGAGACACGGGATTCCCACTTGAGAGCCAAAGGACAGCCCTGTCACGGTTTGTGTTTGGCCCATGTCCACGTTCGTGAACGTGACTTAGTGCTTTATTTATTTATATTTCTTTTCAGGGAGCTTTCCCCATTTTCCTCTCTTGTATACCTGCCCCAGGCCATCGCGTTTCTGTTGTCACTTTCATCCTCAATGTCATTGTAACCGGCAGTATCTCCCAGCACTGGGAAAGCCACATGTGGCGTTGTGTGTACCCTCATACGTACAGGTGTGCATGCGTGCGTGGGTCTGGGCTGTTCTGATCCGGAGGTCGTTTTGGCTGCGGTGTGCACACGCCCACCCGCTCTCTCCTTTCCTCTGTCCATCTCTCTGGCTTTTGAGGAGCACTCGCTGGCCTTTCCTCTGACTCGTTGCCAGGATCTGCCTCTGGCCGTTCCCAGAAGGGGGACGACCCCACTGGCATCGTGTTGGGCATTTCTTTTCCAGGTTGGCCTGTGATGGAAAGGAAGGCTTCTGATTCCTAGAAAACACAGCAACAGAAGACCTAGACTCTCCCCGCCCCTTCATCCCCTGCACAAAGAAACCCTTCGAGACAGCCAGCCTTCACCTTCTCCCTGCCCCCACCCCCGAGCCAATAGAAATTGGAAAATCTGGGCCGTTTTACGGTTGCCATGGTTTCCTTACTTGTGCCAATGTCCAAGTTGCGGATTCCCCCTTTTCTTGTATTGTAACATATTAGAAAGATAAGTTGGTGTTGCCAGTTGGAACTTTCTGTTTGGGCAGCTCTGGGGTGACACCCTGCCCTGAACCCCATGATTTCAGAGGCCCTTCTTCTCTTAGGCCTCATGCTCCCCTAATTCCTAGCAAGGCTTAGGGATGGTCCCTCCCGATCAAATTCTTCTCATTGTGGAAAGTCATGCCCAGAAGCCTTCACGTATGAAGTTACATTAATTACTTAATCAATGGAATTCTTAGAAGATGAGATAAGCTTCATGTACGTTGTCACTTCTCTTTCTGCCCTGTTCTGCCCTGCCGCCCCAGTCCTAGCTTTTCAATCTACCATCTGAAAGGGTTCTTTAAGCCCTGACACCTGTCTAGCAAACGGAGAGCCTAATTTACCAAAATGAAACTTGTAAATTTTTGTGTCCTTGTATGTAAGTTTACTTTTTATTGAGGGAAGATTCTAGATAATGACGAATGACGATTACGAAATGTATTTTACTCCTGTGATTAGGTCATAACTCGCATGTCCAGGCCCCTCTGGGAAAGGGTTAGAGCTCCGCCTGGGATGGCCAACATTCACTTGTTCAGGTTCCTTAGTCAAAATTCAGTTTTAGAACTACTTGTACTCAGTAACAAAAATCATTTTCTTTCTTTCTTTTTTTCCCCCTTTCTGTTGTTGTGGAAAAGCGTGAATTTGTTATTAAGCGTTTGATTTTCTGTGTCCTTAAGTACTGCCTAAAGATAAAAGCAAATTTTAAACTGGCAATTAAGAAAAAGAACTATTTTAGCTGTGAAGAATTTAGTAGATTTTGTTAGATTAGGGAGGCCTTACAGACTGACTTGACTTAAAGAGGACGCGTCACTCACTGTCAGTGTGGTGTGGGCTTTATTTGCTTCAATACCTTCATTTGTATAGTATGTCTCACTTGAAATTGCTTTGTATACATTTTGTAAAAATATTTATAAAATGTTTTGTAAAAAAAAGTATAACAAATTGCAGTTTATTTTGTTATGTTGGATAAATACTGTTAAAAGAAACCAGTCAGTAACTATATTGTTAATCCATGGTTAGGAAATGTTTAGTTGGAGATTACAAAATGAAACAACCATTGCAATACAGCCAAAGATTTGGGAAAATGTGCAACTGTGATTGTCTTGATTTTGCAAAGAGGAATGGCCGCTTTTCCCAGAAGAAAACGGTAAGTGTTGAGTGGGAGTTCTGTTATTAAATATATTTATCACTATCAAAAAGTAGCCCAGCCAGCAAAGGGATAGGATTTTTATTGCTCAGCCTTTCCACACAGTTACAAATTAAAGTTGGTCTGTGAGAAGGTTTAGTGCTGGACATCTCTGGTCTCCCTCCCCCGCTCACACGGCCGCTTAAGGAAGAGGGAAAAACAAGTTAGATAAATGAGCCTCAATCTGCAGGAAGTTTCCCTGAATAATTATATGTCTTTTGTTTCTGCAGGTTCAAGAAAGCGAAGGGATAGGTAAAAAATGAAAAGCTCTTTTACATAAGACTTTTTCCAGAATTAGCACCTGTCTCTTTGGCTTCACGCATTTGACCACACTGCGTAGGAAAACACCTCTGTAACCTTATCTGTAAAATCAGCCCCAGAAGGCCCTTCCCTCACAAGTGCGACTCTACCCAAAATGTTAGGGAAACTACCAGAGGGGAAACTTCTGGGGGCGAGGGTATAAGTTTCCTCAAATTTTTCTTCGGGGTCTAGAATTTATATTTATACTCCTTACTTTATGGTTGAATTGCTCCCTCCAACCCCCACCCTCACCGCCACCCCCTTAGGAAATTGTTCTCATGGAACTAACGGAAGTTCGAATAATTATGGCGAGAACAATTCCATCAGTGAATGCATCCCTTAACCTCTTTGGCAGTGGTGTCCTGCAGCAGAGCTTCCCTTCCTGCTAAGGACAAACATGTGTCCAACATGACATTCTAGCCTCTTCAGGCCGTTTGCAATGGGTGTGTCCCATGAGAAAGAGTTAGAAGGATCATCTGGCTGCTTAGTTAGGAGCAGAGGCTGTGGGTTCTGCAGGGACATTCCCAGAGGAAAGACCAGATACCTTCCCTTAGGCTGGTTAAAGCCTTCTGCCCGGTGGATGGGAGCCCTTGCTCCGGGAGAGGGGTCCTAGTGCTCCCTGATGACAGTAGCCAGGGGATTACTGGGGGAAGGGAAGGGAAAAAAAAGAAACTCCACCTTCTAGGGGCACTGAAACCGCATTGCTCAGGGAGGCCTCAGCCTTGCTGTCCTCAAGGGGCTGGGACCTGGGTGCAGGCTCTGGCTCTGCTTCAAGTCTTCATGCTCTTGAGACAGAGGTAGGAATCGGGGCATCTGGCTTTAGGCACCAAACGCCTATGGAGGGAGTTCCTGTCTGCTGCAGCGGAAACAAATCCGACTTGGAACCATGAGGTTGTGGGTTCCATCCCTGGCCTCACTCAGTGGGGTAAGGATCCCGAGTTGCTGTGGCTGTGGTGTAGGCTGGCAGCTGCAGCTCTAATTGGACCCCTAGCCTGGGAACCTCCATATACGGTGGTCGAGGCCCTAAAAAGCAAAACAAACACATATGGAGGAGTTTCCAGACTCTGTGCTAAGTACTAGGGATCACGGCTCAATTAGGTATGATTTCTACTCTCTAGGAGCTTGGTCTAGAGAGAAAACAAGCACACAAATAACTACACATCAAGAAAGAAGAAACGGGAGCTAAAATTCTTCCAGATTGCCACCTGGTAGAGAGCTGCCATCTCTATTCCCCTGCCCCTCAATTTCCATGGTTCTTAGTGCAGTTTCCTGAGTTATGTTTGAGGAAGAAAGTATACTGTTTCCGGCCATGCCCATAGCATGTGGAAGTGCTGGGGGGTCGGACCTGTGCCACAGAAGCAACCTGAGCTGCTGCAGTGACAACACCAGATCCTTAACCCACTGCACCACAAAGACACTCCAAAAAAAGTATACTTTTTGCAGAAATGAAGATAAAGGAATTTTAGAGTGTTAACCATGTGGAGAAATCAACTTCTGTGTACACACAACCTGTAGGAGCACATCTGTAGGATAAAGTGGATTCTCTAATGTGAATAGCCTGTAATTACACTGCTGCAGGTAAAACACCTTTATAAGAGTCCCTTATCTATATTCCTTGTAAGCATGTGCTGGAGCCCGGCCTTTGAAAACACTTGCAAAGGTGAGAGAGAGCCTTAGGGGAAAATCACGTCTATGAAAGTCCAGGCAAGCAGTCCAGTGGGTGGTCGGGGGCAGGCAGGCGCAGGAGGTGCATCTGGCAGCAGAGTCTGGAAACAGGTCCCAGGACCTCACCTAACACTTAATCAGACACCTTCATGCAAGTTCTTGCCTATAAACGAGGAAGACTTCTTAGGGTGTAAAGTGAAGTGTTATTGATGAAGCACAGAAGCTAGAAAACTGATGTTCCATTTATCCCTGAAATGATTCAGAAAGGTTTGGGGTTTTCCATTTTGCATTTGAACTTGCCCACCGGGCACACGTGTCTCCTTCCTACCCTGGCTCTCTTCTGCCTGCCCCCACCCTCAGCAGGCTGCTGCCCTCAGCCTGTTCCCTCCTTTTCCCCTCCCACTTTTGCTCCCTTTGTTTGTGTCTCCTCGGGACCCAAAGCTGTTGTCCCTGTTGTCTTCCCCAACTCCAGGCACGTCAGACTGCTCTTTCCCCACCCGCCTCCTGCTTACCCCATGTCACTCTCTGAGGAAGCCAACACGGAAACTGGGAAACGAAGTCAACTACAAAAAAGGTCATAGTCCAAGAAAGAGGTTTGGGGCAGATGGGAAACGGCAAACGGAGTCCACATTCGCTTTCGGGTATGTGGGGTGTGGGGGTTTCTCCTTACTGAGAAGGCACTGCTCCATCTCTTTACTGAAAAAGAGCAGGATTCCAAGCAATCCCAAAATGCAGCCAATACTGAAATAATTTACTGCAGTAAGGAAAGTAATATTATTCCTAGTATTTCAGGAAAGGGATCCTGGAGTCATTTCAGAGAACCACAAAATGTTGGTTCTGAAAGGAGTCTTTAAAAAAAAAAAATGTAGTCAAGTGGTTTCTAAAACAGGCAAATCGCAAGAACCTAATTGCCCAGAGAGCTCTTTCTTAAACTAATGCATAGGAGTCCCCCTGTGGCTTAGCAGAAATGAATCTGACTAGTATCCATAAGGACGCAGGTTTGATCCCTGGCGTTTCTCAGTGGGTTAAGGATCCAGCGTTCCCCTGAGCTGTGGTGTAGGTTGCAGACGTGACTCAGGTCTGGCGTGGCTGTGGCTGTGGCTTAGGCCGGCAGTTACAGCTCCAATTCGACTCCTAGCCTGGGAACCTCCATATGCTTCAGCCCTAAAAAGACAAAACAAACAAAATCAAACAAAAACACTAAGGCATATGTGAAAAACAAAGGACACACCACAACATATGTCTTTCTCCCATTCCAGGCCCCATTCCCATTTCCCCAAAATAACCCCTGTCAACACTGTCTTGTATACCCTTCCAAAACTGATACATACATTTATAGCCAAAAAACGAAACACAAGAAAACAACTGTGAAACACTCCTACACGCTATTCTGTATCTTGCTTTTTCAAATGTAACCACATATTTGGGAGAATTACAGCTTGGAATCTTTGGCTTTAAGCAACAGAAACCAGTCTGGTTGGTTAACCAGCCTAAAGGAGTTTTAGAGGAAAGACAAGTTTTAAAGGGAAGATAGAAGAACCTCCAGGCTTAAGAAAGACCGGAATAAGAAAATTCCAGGAGATCTTAGTAGGTGGAAATCCTTAAAAGTCTCTCCCCAGGAGTTCCCGTTGTGGCCCAGCAGAAATGAATCTGACTAGGAATCATGAGGTTGCGGGTTAGATCCCTGGCCTCGCTCAGTAGGTTAAGGACCTGGCATTGCTGTGAGCTGTGGTATAGCTCTCAGACACAGCTTGGATCAGGCATTGCTGTGGCAGTGACGTAGGCAGGTAGCTGTAACTCTGATTCGACCCCTAGCCTGGGAACCACCATATGCCTCAGGTGCAGCCCTAAAAAGCAAAAAAAAAAAAAAAAAAGTCTTGCCCCAAACCTCTTCCATTTCTTCATAATCATTCTGCTAAAGATTCAAAACCTGGAGGAGAGAACCCTAAAGGGTCTTTTGGGGAGGTGGGAAGAGTTGAAAACAGACCCCCTTCAATTTATATATTGGGAGGGCCATCATTTGGATTAGATGCGGCACCCTCTGAATAATGTACACAGTGAAGGAGATCAGTCCACAGGAGAAATGGGATACTGCCAAGAAATGGGGATGGAGGGAGTTCCCGTCGTGGCACAGTGGTTAACAAATCCGACTAGGAACCATGAGGTTGTGGGTTTGATCCCTGCCCTTGCTCAGTGGGTTAACGATCCGGCGTTGCCATGAGCTGTGGTGTAGGTTGCAGACGAGGCTCGGATCCTGCGTTGCTGTGGCTCTGGCGTAGGCCGGTGGCTACAGCTCCGATTAGACCCCTAGCCTGGGAACCTCCATATGCCGCGGGAGCGGCCCAAGAAATGGCAAAAAGACAAAAAAAAAAAAAAAAAAAAAAAAAAAAAAGAAAGAAATGGCGATGGATGTCAACAGGCCGAAAAATAAAAAATACTCTCTACTGAGATTTTGGGACATAAAGACCTACCTCACTGCATTTAATTGCATAGTCTTCCATAATTTATTTAGTCATTCCCTAATGATGCACAACTGAAGTAGCCAAGAAAAAAAGAGAACTGCGGCCTATGAGGACAGGACAGGCTAAAAGGAATAATATTTTTTTTGGCCACACCCACAAGATGTGGAAGTTCCCAGTCCAGAGATTGAACTTGTACCACAGCAGCAACCTGAGCCATGGCAGTGACAATGCCAGCTCATTAACCCCCTCCCTGTGCCACAAGAGAACTCCAAGATTCTTCAGGTTGCAAATGGCGTGCCCCATTCTCATTTAGTAACCTTACTTTGAAATTTTAAAAAAAAATCTCAATTCTTGCCCAGTGCCCAGGGCACATGCGCAATGCTAAGTAAACATGTATTCGTGAACATTTTGGGGTTGAAGACAACGCCATCTCTCTCTGGACCAGTTGGGCTTTGGCTTTGGCACCGAAAATAAGTGTTCTCCTAGCACCATCTGCTGGCACTGGAAAGCCTTGCCTGAATCCTGACCTCCAAGTCTTTTTTCAGCCAGGAGTATTGTTGCATTGTTAATACCTCTGAAATACCTTTTATCTATAGACAAAGGATATTACAAAATAATGACTTATTTTCATTCCTTGTTTACTGTTTAATGAATGTGTTATACTTTAGTGTCCCTTCTCTATTTGCTTTTTCACAAACTAAGACACATGGTGAGATGCTGAAAGAGTAAGCATGAGGCTTGAGCCACAGTTGGTGACTCTGAAGGCCATGTTGTCCTTTGACATTTATTTATCAGGTTCTGGATTCTGCGCATGGCACTGTCTTTCTGGTTGTCTTAGATGCATAGCACATACCAATGTGATGCCTTGAGTTTAGATGGTTAACCAGCCCCTGCAGGTGCCTGTTGTTGTGAGAGGTGCTGTAGAAGATTCAGAGATGTGATGACTTCCCTGCATTCAGAGAACCCTGTCTAATCAGGGAAACAATAAACCAAACAATACAGGATAAAGTCTGTGGTGATGCCTTTAAGTGCTGACTGTCAAACAGTGACATTGCCTTAGACCTTAAAATAAATATACATAGACTATGCTAGACATTTGGCAATGCCTGGAGACAAGAACTTTGTCACCACTAAGATGGAGATGCTACTGGCATGCAGTGGGTAGAAACCTGGGATGCTGCCAAATATCCTACAACCAACAGGACAAAGAATTATCTGGCCCCAAAAGCCTATAATGCCGAGAAACATTTAAAAAAAAAATTTTTTTTTGCTTTTTTTTTAAGGCTGAACCTGCAGCATATGGAGGTTCCCAGGCTAGGCATTGAATCAGAGCCACAGCCACAGCCACGCCAGCTCCGAGCCACCTCTTTGACCTATACCACAGCTCATAGCAACACCGGGTCCTTAACCCACTGAGTGAGGCCAGGGATCAAACCCACAACCTCATGGTTTCTAGTCAGATTCTTTCCGCTGTGCCACTACAGGAATTCTTAAAAAATAAACATGCTGAAGGAATTCAGAAAAAGGAGAGACTTCTCAAGATACTTGCTAGTCATGAGTTCTCTTGTGGCTCAGCGGGTTAAGGTCCAGTGTTTCACTGCTGTGGCTCAGGTCACTGCTGTGGCACAGGTTTGATCCCTGACTCAGAAACTTCCACATACAGAGGGGGCCGCCAAAAAACAAAGGAAAGAAAGAGAAAGAAAAGAAAAAGAAAAAGCCCTTCTAGTCAAAATGCACTTGAAGCATCCCCATCACTTTGAATCACGTTTAAAATGCAGAATATTGACTCCCCGCCCCTCCTGAATAAAAACGTGATTTTAACAAGATTTTCATGTGACTCCTATGCACATTAATGCTTGAGACACACTGGTCTGGAGGTTTCCATTAAAGACAAGACGTGAGTTTTTATTTCTTTCTGAAGAGCAGGAGAGAAGGAAACCTATTCCAGGTGGTGAGAGCTATTATGAGGGAGTTCTGAAATCGTAAGTTGCAATTTCTCGTTTTCGGTACAGCAGGAATAATAATTAACACAGTGTTAACTGCTTACTGGACTTTGTTCTAAGCGCTTTATGTGGAGTAGCTCATATAACTTTCCCAAGGCTATTAGGCAAGATTCGCTATTACGTCCACTTTTTGGGTAAGGGAAACGAAGGGATAGAGGGACCCACTTGATCAGGGACCCACTGACGAAGCCAGGCCGAGGGAATCAGAGATGCCTTTGCCAGCACCCTAAGTCGTCCACATACACCTCCACCAACACAGAACCAAAGCTGCAGCCCCAAGCTCTCCGCACCAGGTGAAGGATATCCGGATCCCGCCAGTCGCCTTCCCGGAGAAGCGCAGCCTAGCGAGCAGAAACCGGAAAATCGTCACCTCACTCCCTACCGGAAGTCGGTGGGAAGCGTTTCCTTGTTTGTGACCAGGCTTCCGGCGATATGACAATACAGCTGAAATAAAAAGGGATGGTCTTTGAAGATGACGGGGCTCTAAAAAGCTTCTAAGCGGCGCCCAGGAAGCTTTGAGCCACTTTTGATAGGAATCAGGGTTAGCAAAACTTCAGCAGTTCATTGCTGCTAAGAAGGCGCAGGCTACCCGCTCGCCCTGGGGTGAGCTAGAGTAGACATCTCTATGGTCGAGTGACCATAGAGAGGTTCACTTCCCATGCGTGGGGCAACGCCTGAGCAGTAGCAGCTGCGCTGGAAAAATGGCGGAGGAAGAGTGAGTATCAGGGGCTCTGAGATTCTGGGTGGTGCCTTGAGCATCCGGTGCCATCCTCAGTATTTATTTCTCGGTGGCGGAAAATAAGGATCCTTGTGGATTGAAGAGAGACTTAGAAAAGGCTCCAGATTATCGAAGGAGGAGGGAGGAAGTGTTGGGCTGGGGCGGGCGGAGGGGGCCTCTGTCAGGTTCGGATTACCTACCTCAAGGGGTGAGGAATGAGTTTGAGGCTGCGGGCTGGAGGGTGGGTTTCCCCAGCCTGACTTAAGTATTATCTCTGCAGCTGGGTCCGCACCCGCCCCAACCCCACGGGGCGGAATTTCATCGCTGGTGGTATCTGTAAAAGGCTGTGACAGTAAAAGCTCCATTGACATACGAGGACCAGTGGCTAAGGGGTTCATGGTTCTTGAAAGCTTTTGAGAACTGGAGTCAGAAACGCCAGGTGGCGGGGTGGGAGCGCGGTCCTTAGGAGGTTTTAGACAGTAATGTTTGCGAAGCCCAAGCTAGCGTTTGGAAACGCATTGAAGATTTGTTTCCTAAATACTATCGCTTTTCTCCATTTTCTCTCTCAGGCAAAGAAAAAAGATCCCTTTGGTTCCAGAAAATCTCTTGAAAAAGAGGAAGGCATATCAGGCCCTCAAAGCCACCCAGGCAAAGCAAGCGCTTTTGCAAAAGAAAGAGGTAATAGTGGGGAACCAGGTGGAAGGAATGAGAATTTGTGTTCGGTGAGTTTTATCCAGCACATGTTGAACTAATTTGGTACTGACAGTCGGCTTCCCCCATCAGCTGGATGATACATATTTGCTAAACAAAGCAAGTATGTATCAAATGCTTTCTGCAGGCAAAATACTGGAGTAGAGTTTAAGGAAAAAGCCAGTGGAGAGTGTTCCTTCCGGTTCATACCAAGGGATTCGAGAACATGCTTGTGTACCTAAAAGACAAAAATTTTTTTTTTCTTTTTAGGACGGCAGGTGTGGCACATAGAGGCTCCCAGGCTAGGGTTCAAATTGGAGCTACAGCTGCCGGCCTACACCACAGCCACAGCAACCCCCGATCCCAGCCACATCTGTGACATATACCACAGCTCACCACAACATCGGGTCCTTCACCCGATGAGTGAGGCCAGGGATCAAACCTGTGTCCTCATGGATACTAGTCAGATTCATTTCTGCTGAGCCATGACAGGAACTCCCAAAAACTTAAAAATTTTACTTATTTTTTTCAACCACATATGGAAGTTCCTGGGCCAAGATTCCAGTCTGAGCCACAGCTGTGGCATTGCTGGGTCCTTAACCTGCTGTGCCATATTGGGAACTCTAATTTTTTTTTTTAATGTACCAGGTTTTTTGGTTTGCGTTTTTTGTTTGTTTTGTTTTTCTTTTTAGGACCACATATATGGAGTATGGAAGTTTCCAGGCCAGGGGTCTAATCAGAGCTGCAGCTGCTGGCCTACACCACAGCTACAACAATGCAGAATACTTAACCCACTGAGTGAGGCCAGGGATTGACCCCACAGCCTCATGGATACTGATCAGGTTCTTAACCCGCTGAGCCACAACAGGAACTCTGAAATAGTTTTTGCTATTTGCCAAATGTTTTGGAGAAATACATATTTGGGAGGCATGAGCTTTATGATGCCTTATGTTCCAATAAACATTGACTGACAGTGTGTAAACTAATTGGTTTTTTGCTTATTCAACAAGGACTGTCCCCAGTAGTTCTCAGGTTTTCTCAATTTCACCTTTACTTGAGTATGTTGGTGGTGTTTCCCCTCCCCAACACCCACGCCACAGCAGTGACAACACTGGATCCTTAACCCACAAAACCACCAGAGTGGGTTTTTCCATTATATAATAAAGTCCTAGTTTATAGTACTGGGAACTATATCTAGTCATTTATGATGGAGCATGATGGAGGATAATGTGAGAAAAAGAATGTATGTATGTGTGTGACTGGGTCACTGCTGTACAGTAGAAAATTGACGGAACACTGTAAACCAACTATAATGGAAAAAGTAAAAAATCATTTTAAAAAACGAATGATGCTGGGAAAACTAAAGAAAAGAGAAAAAAAAGGGATGGGAGTTCCGGTATTGACTCAGTGGGTTAAGAACTTGACGTTGGAGTTCCCATTGTGGCGTGGTGGAAACAAATCCCACTAGGAACCATGAGGTTGCAGGTTCGATCCCTGGCCTCATTCGGTGGCTTAAGGATCTGGCATTGCCGTGAGCTGTGGTGTAGGTTGCAGATGCGACTTGGATCCTGTGTGGCTGTGGCACAGGATGGCAGCTGTAGCCCCAATTGGACCCCTAGCCTGGGAACCTCCATATTGCCGCGGAAGCGGCCCTAAAAAGACAAAAAGGAAAAAAAAAAGAACTTGACGTTGTCTCCGTGGGGGTGCAGGGTCAAGCCCTGGCCTTACTCAGTGGGTTAAGGATCCAGGGTTGCCACAAGCTGTGGTGTAGGTCGCAGATGCAGCTCAGATCTGGTATTGCCAAGGCTGTGATGACAGCTGGCAGCTGTAGCTCCCATCTGACCCCTAGTCTGTGGCAGGTTCGCTGTTTTTTTTTAAAAAAAAAAAAAAAAAATAGAGGATGTTTGCTCCCTTTTCCAGAACAGAGGGCAGATAAGCTCTACCGACAGTGACTAATGAATGACTGTTGCAGAAGTAAAGACAATTAGAGACATAAAGTGGTGGTGATGGTCTGTCTTCTCTGTAGCAGAGGAAAGGAAAGGAACTCAAGTTTAAACGACTGGAATGGTTCCTACATGATTCCTGGCGGCAACTACGTGACAGAGTGCGCCTCAGACGACTGGAAGTGAAGCCTCATGGCTTGGAAGTGCCAGATAAACATTCCTTGGCCTTTGTTGTACGCATCGAAAGGTAGGGAACTTGCTGGATCCTGGGAGGCTGAGGCAAACTATTGGTTCAGGCTTTTTGGGGGGTCTTTTTGTTTTTGTTTTTTGATTTTTATTCTTTCCATTATAGCTGGTGTTTACAGTGTTCTGTCAATTTTCTACTGTACAGCAAAGTGACCCAGTTACATATATATATATAATTTTTCTCACATTGTCATGCTCCATCATAAGTGACTAGATATAGTTCTCGGGCAGTACAGCAGGATCTCATTGCTTATCCATTCCAAAGAGTTTGCATCTATTAACCCAGATCCCCACTCCACCCCCACTCCCTCCCTCTCGGTTCAGCTTTTGCCTGTCTTTAGGGAGATGACAAGATAGTAGGCCTGAAGCCACTAATGCAAGTTGTGCTAGAATTCAGGGCTGAAGGAAACAGATTGCTATTTTCAAGATTAGGGAGCCTCACCTTAGGCAAATAGACATGAAGTTACTCTAATTGCTTTGAGGGTTCAGTGCTGGCTGGATGTGGGGTGAGGGCCTCCGTGTGGCGTGCAGTGGTTGAGGGCATTCTGAAGCAGGAGCTTGAGGCTGAGACCTGCAAAGGGTTGGGGGAAGCCTTTCCAGGCATAGATGCAAAAAGTCCTGAAGTGGGGTTATCAAGGTAGCCTCGAGGTACTCAGGGTCGAGTGGATCGAGCATATGCAGTGCTGGGGAGAGTACGGACAGCTTGTTCCACATTCGGTGGTGCCTTACCCGTTCCTACCTGCACCCCCAGCTCTGCCTCCTTCTGTTTCCCTCCCCAGCCAATCAGACCACAAACCTTTGTGTTTTAAATATGTATGCACCTCTAACCACTGCCCATCATCTCTCTCCTGGACTATCGCATCAGCTTTCTAGCTGGGTTTCCCAGACTCTGGTGTCACACTGCTCCTCAGTGATTGTCAGAAACAAATCTGGTCATGTTTCCTCTACTTAAAATCTTCCATAGCTTTTACTGCCACAGGAGCAAGTCCGGCCTCCTTAGCCTGACACACAACCCAGCACAGACACACATTCGGGGACCATCTGTATTCCCATAGCCCCTGAGCCTTTGCTCTGCATCGCATTGACATGATCTGTTTACATAGCTGATAAGCACTCAGCTGAGCTCTGTGAGGCGTGGTCTGCGTCCTGCCCTCCCCCTGGGTGCCCGGTGGTAGCACACATTTCGTGGGTGCTTGCTGATCCAGCCTGACTTGCTCTGTTCTTCATTTCAGGATCAGTGGGGTGAGTTCAGTGGTGCAGAGGACCATTGCAAGACTTCGCCTGAAGAAGATTTTCAGCGGTGTCTTTATGCAGGTCACCCCTCAAACCATAAAAACGCTTCGTATAGTGGAACCTTATGTGACCTGGGGGTGAGTGTGGTTTTTTGGTGTGAGTTCACATTAAGTTTTATTTGAAAATGTTGAGAACATTAGGATGCACAGGGTACTGTTCTCCAAGGCTTATTTTGCTGTGTTGAGGGAGCATTTTGTTGTGAGCAGTCATCAGGAATCAGCTGCCAGCCTTAAGAATCTTGAGATGTGGGGTGGGCAGAGCGGGGCTGTCAGTGCCGCTGATGATGGTCGGAATGGGCCGTGGCAGGGCTTGGTCATCCACAGGCTAAGGCTGAGTAAGCCAAGTAGAGGAGAGATTAATTCTTAGAATCTCAAAGCAGAGTTAGGCTAATACTCCTTCCAACATTAAAATCCAAAAAGGTCTTGGGTTTAATTTCAAACTCTTGAATAGGGACACCTAAGACCAGAGTCTTAGACTATAAGCCAGGATTTTACTTTTGCCTGGGAATTATCTTTGCCTGGTGAGCGTTTGTATCTGTAAATTTTAACTTCTAGTTACGTAGTTTTTCATCTCCTTCAGGTGTATTCTCCAGCATCCCAGCTGCAGTGCGTTGCAGGACACTTCCTGGGAAGGGGGGGGTTGGGAGACTCCTTAGCTGGGTTGCAGGACTGTGGCCAGTACATGCGGGGGGTGGAGGGCTAAGGTTGTGCTTTATTCTGCCTCACAGATTTCCAAATCTGAAGTCTGTTCGGGAACTCATCTTAAAACGGGGACAAGCCAAGGTCAAGAACAAAATCATTCCTCTGACAGACAACACAGTGATTGAGGAGCATCTGGGTGAGTGAGCATCCTCGGGGTCAGTTAGAGCAGAACCTGCCTGAGTGCCCAGCTCAGGCCTCTAAGACCCTCGTGTGTGCTGGGGAGACGTTGAAGAAAGGAATCTGAACCTTATGTTTCTTAGGGAAGTTTGGTGTCATTTGCTTGGAAGACCTCATTCATGAAATTGCCTTCCCTGGGAAGAATTTTCAGGCGATCTCAGGGTTCTTGCGCCCTTTTCAACTCTCAGTGGCCCGTCATGCTACCAAGAATAGAGTGGGCTTCCTCAAGGAAGTGGGCTCTCCTGGCTACCGTGGTGAACGCATCAATCAGCTCATCCGGCAATTGAACTAAACCCAGGTGAGGTGAGGTGGGGCCGCGCACTGCCCGTGGGCTGACTTTTATGGGCCTGGCCTTGCCCCTTAATAGGCTTTCTGCATTTAAAAGTGTATGGAAATAATGTTGAGGTAGGGAGGGTGGTATTCCCAAGTCTAATGGATGGAGATGGGCTTGGAATGGAACCCTGAATGCCTGGTTAGGACATGGGGCTGGTGTACCGAGTTACAGGATAGAAAGCAGAGTAACCAAAACAGCTTCTGTGTTGCCATGGTCAGTTAGTTGGAGATAGGGAGACAATATTAAAAACTAATTGCAAAAGGATCTGAAGGTTTAAATTACCGCTTTCGTTGAAGGCTTTTTTTTTTTTTTTTTTTTTTTTTTTTTTAAGGGCCACACCTGCAGCACATGGAAGTTCCCAGGCTGGGGGATGAAGTGGAGCTGCAGTTGCCGGGCAGCCTTATAGCCACAGCCACACCAGATCTGAGCTGCGCCTGCAACCTACACCACCATTCGTGGCAACACCAGATCCTTACTTAACCCACTGAGTGAGGCCAGGGATTGAATCTGCGTCCTCATGGATACAAGTCAGGTTACACTGACCCACAACAGGACCTCCAGAGGACTCTTGATTCTCTTTGAATTCCTTTTTATTGTTACTATGCTTAGGTCCCCAAGTTGCAGTAAATTTGTGTTAATAAAGTTGTGTTTTTCTTCCTCAGAATACCTGAAAGCACAGTGCATTGGAAGCATGTGTTTTTGTCTTATGGAATTATCACCCAGTATCTTCAAGGAAGATTATTTTCTGCTGTAGCTTCAGAAGCTGGAGTGGAAGAGTCAGAGAAAGATGATGTTCACGGCAGGCACTTTTCATCCCACCCACAGTGCCATGGAAAAGTTCCTGTGTATTTTCTGCAGTGACCGCCATCTACCTCTGAAAAACAGCAAAGGACTCATTCCATGGAGAAGGTAGTCCTGTTTTGTCACATCTTCTAGGAAAACCCAAGCATGAATACAAGACAGCAGTGGCATACTTGAACCTGCGGGCTCCTCGGGTCTTGCTTTGGAAAGAACTTGAAATACAATTAGAAAGAAGCACACAAAAATAATGCTCCATTGTCTCTGCTGTGAGTCTGTCTTCTAACTTCTGTGACAGATTGATGTGCTGTCACTTTGCTGGGTCTAGGTGTATCTGGTAGCTTCCTTACTTTTTCCTGCAACTAGTTTAGTGCTTTTTTTTCCTCTAGCTCAGGATTTTAACCCATGAGAAGGAAAGGACTCTTTCCCTAGGAAAACATGAACACACTACAGTTTTTTCTTGGAAGTTTAGGATGGTTGTAGACCTGTCTCAGGGACTGAGGCACCTTATGTGAAGAAGTCCTGTTCTACCAGTTTGGTTACCCAGGCTCTGACCTAGCTGGTCTCTGGTTCTGTGACGTATAGAAGACCAAAGCTTACCAAGGTGGCTCTTGCTCTTCAACCCAAATGAGTTGTTTCCCATTAAGAACACAGTAATACTGAGTTCCCGTTGTGGTGCAGTGGTTAACGAATCTGACTAAGGACCGTGAGGTTGCGGGTTCGATCCCTGGCCTTGCTCAGTGGGTTAAGGATCTGGTGTTGCCGTGAGCTGTGGTGTAGGTCGCAGACGTGGCTGGGATCCCATGTTGCTGTGGCTGTGGTGTAGGCGGGTGGCTACAGCTCCGATTAGACCCCTAGCCTGGGAACCTCCATATGCCGCAGGTTTGGCCCTAGAAAAGACAAAAACAAACAAACAAAAACACAGTAATAGAGAGCTAAGCCCCTGTACTGTCTGTGACTCGGGGAAATGCCTGCTCTTTATTTCTCCTGGGCTGCAAGATGGAATTTTCTTATTTCCATGATGGTCAGTCCTCTTTAAACCCAAATCAGGAAAAAGTAAACCATTTTCTTGGTTTGGCATGGATGAAATTAACAGTATTTGATCTTTAGGCCCCAGGCAAGCTACTGAATTGGATCCTTCCCTGATATATTCTAGATTTCAGAAATAACTGCCAACAACAACAACAAAAAAGACAAAAAGACAAAAAAAAAAAAAAAAAAAAAAAAAAAAAAAAAAAAAGGAGTTCCTGTCGTGGCGCAGTGGTTAACGAATCCGACTAGGAACCATGAGGTTGCGGGTTCGGTCCCTGCCCCGGCTCAGTGGGTTAACGATCTGGCGTTGCCGTGAGCTGTGGTGTAGGTTGCAGACGCGGCCCGGATCCCGCGTTGCTGTGGCTCTGGCGTAGGCCGGTGGCTCCAGCTCCGATTCAACCCCTAGCCTGGGAACCTCCATATGCCGCGGGAGCGGCCCAAGAAATAGCAACAACAACAACAACAAAAAAGACAAAAAGACAAAAAAAAAAAAAAAAAAAAAAAAAAAAAAAAAAAAAAAGAAATAACTGCCCTAGATTTCAGAAATACTGCCCTCTACTGACTACAGGTAATTTTATAGACTAACACTGGGGCTCTTGGAGATGTTAGACCTAAAAGGGGAGAGAGGTCCTCATCCTGCTTGTATTTGTCATCAGTGTCCACCCCTAAGTGGGCCTTCCCTCTCCTGTCACTCACCAGTTGCCTCAGTTTGCCATCTGAGCAATTGGTGAGGGTGTGCCAAGCCCAGCTCAAGAGCTGAAAACATGCTTAACCATCTGTGCCCTGTTCCCGTAAGATCAGCTCTGCTGCAGTTTTGGCTCATGGGGCCCTCCAGCATAACTATGAGATTGAGTTGGCGGTATTAGCTATGCCTTAAAATGTGCCAGATTATGAGGCAGTTAGTTTTTCATCAGCACAACTTAATCAGTCAGTCTAAGAATTGGAAATTTTTATCCCAACTGAATTTGAGGGTTAAACCCAGGAAGAGCATCTCAGAAAGCTCTGAGAGCTGTTCCACCCACTAAAAGTCAAGACAGTTATATAAGCAATTGAGACAGAGGGCTCTACCTCATATGACATATTATTGACTATTTACATAAAACCGATCTGAGTGTCTTGTGATTCCTTATCAAGAAAGAATGTTACCTTTGAGTTGTCTTAGGAGAATGTTCAGCAGCTTCTGCCGACAGGGAAGGTTTGGTTGATGCATAATGCACAGATACAATGTACAGCGAGGGAAGAGAGGAGGCCAAAGGGCAGAGACAATTTTAAGTTTTGCTTGTCTTGCCAAAAAATAATGTATTTGATTTCATAATTTCTCCCTATTGATCATTGATAGAAAGCATTAAATGATCAAGTATTTGGTTCCTCCAAACTAGGGTGGCTGCTTGCCTGACTCTGTCCATCAAGGTCTCCTGATGCTGGGTCCTTATAACCCGGTTCTTTCTATGAGGGACTAGGTTGTCCAATAAGGAACTAAGCCAATTTTTCTCAAATGTGCATTGTGTTTGTCCATTTATGTACATAGAAAACTATAGATGTGATCTGTAGTTTCAACATAATTCAGACATCATTTTCTTAGTGCAGGCAAGTTCCACCCAGCATGAAAGATGAGCTACTTAGCACTTTATAAGTTCCTCAAACGGTAGTTTAAATTGGTAGTAGGAGTAACAATGTCACTGGCAAAGATTTAAGCCAAAATCCTGAACCAAACTGGGAAGAGGATTGTTCAGAGCAGGAATTAGACTTCACAGGTCATAAGATGAGTGAACAAATATTGTGGCCAGATAGTTATACCATTGGAAAACTGATAGAAACAAGCATGCCCACAGTCAAGGCAGATTGCCAGATTGGCAAGAGCTGTTTCCAGGGCTGCCTTTGTGGGAACTTGAGCCCAAGGGAAACCAGTTGTGTATCTCCCCAGCCAACTTGAGGAGAGCCCAAGGTCATAAACTTCTTCCATAAACCCACTGGGTCCTGTTAGGAGCCACCCAGTATTCAGCCTCTAATATAAGGGACTGTTTATGGGCAGAAAAGACAAAATTTCTAAGGCCCATCCAATTAGAGCCTTGTAGAGGAGCAATCCACAAGGCAACCTGGCAGTGCTGGACATAAGTAATTGGCCACAAACCCAAGAGTTGAGTTGCTTTTTTAAACTTGTGTATGATTGAGCCCAAGACATACATTTGGTTCATAAGTAAAACTGAGCAGTGGTCAAAATAATCATTATACAAGCCTGGTCTGGGTCACCTGTCTACTTCAGAAATCATCTCCTCCTCCTGGTCTGGTGGTGCTGGTCTTAGTCAAAGTTGAGTGTCAAAAACAAGAGTTTCAGGTCATTCGGGGGTGCCTGATAATTGTCCCTTCCAGCATGGCTACAAGGAGTCCTTTATCTGATGTCTTTTTTCAGTATGAATAATCTTGGCTGCAGGTCATGGTGAATTCAATCTTCAAAGTTACATTACTGTGATAAACTTAAAAAACAAGGATGTCATTTTAACTAAACTTTACAAAGATCTCTCTGGAAAGTGAGTCCTAGCCAGTAAATACAGACTTCAACCAAACTAGAATTTTAACATTCACCGAAACAATTTTTCTAAAATTACCCTCATTTCTACCAAATACCTGGTTGACCACATAGGTGTAATTGACAAGATTTTTTAAAAGTCAAGGTTAAAGACTGATTACAATGCAATTGGAAAGAAACTTCATTATTGCTGGGACATACACTATAATTATGACTGATAGCATTTATCAGGACATACCAAGATTTTAGGAGTTCCATATAATTTCTAGAATATATACATTTTTAGTTTTAGGGCTGCACCCGTGGAATATGGAAGTTCCCAGGCTAGGGGTTCATTCAGAGCTGCAGCGCCGGCCTACACCACAGCCACAGCACTGAGGATCTGAGCCACATCTGCAACCTACACCACAGCTCACGGCAATGCCGGATTCTTAACCCACTGAGTGAGGCTAGGGATCTATCCCAAAACCTCATGGTCGCTAGTTGGATTCATTTCTGCTTGCCACAGAGGAAACTCCCTAGAATACATATATTAATTTTTACACATATGACATAACCTAAGTTTTGTCACCACTTATTTAATAACGTTTCCCACTTAACATGCCAGGTAAGTCTAAGTAGTTTACTCTTCTGAGAAAACAAATATTTTGAGGTGTTCCAGGAATCCTTTGGGAAACCTCAAAGTTAGCTAGAGATTAAAACTTCATTTAGAATTTTATGTTTGGGAAAGAAAGTGCATCAAAAATGCCAGAAAGTTGAGAGTTCCCATTGTGGTTCAGTGGGTTACGAACCTGACTAGTATCCATGCCTCACTCAGTGGGTTAAGGATTGGCATTGCCGCAAGCTGCAGCTTAGGTCAGGATGCAGCTCAGATCTGGTGTTGCTGTGGCTGTGGTGTAGGCCAGCATCTGCAATTCCAATTCAACCCCTAACCTGGGAATTTCCATATGCCCCAGGTGTGGCCCTAAAAAGACAAAAAAAAAAAAAATTTACCTGGAAACTCTAGTAGTCACTTACCTCTATTTTGTTTACTTAAAAGTTTTGTATTTTTCCCACTGACAAACTTTGTAACAGGAATATGGTCTTACTTAATTTATACTAAACCTAGGTACAGTAAAAGTTATTATACAATGTTGAAGTTTCTGTTGTGGTGCCGCAGAAACGAATCCGACTAGGAACCATGAAGTCGTGGGTTTGATCCCTGGCCTCGCTCAGTGGGTTAAGGATCCGGCATTGCTGTGAGCTGTGGTGTAGATCACAGACACGGCTCGGGTTTTGTGTTGCTATGGCTGTGTCGTAGGCTCCACTTAGACTCATAGCCTAGGAACCTCCATATGCCACAGGTGCGGCCCTAAAAAAAGTGTTGTACTCAATGTTGATGACTAAAGACCTGTCTATATGAGTCAAACCAATAAGCTTAAGCTAACTTTAATATCAGATATAAATTCAATACTGATTTCCCAGATCACATCAAGCCAAAATTCATTCTGGTTAGTTTCTTTTACATTTCTGAATCTTTATATAAAGCATTTGATTCCTTTAACCAAATTAAGTAGAGCTTCTTACAAATTTATTTTGGCAATCCCACACATCTACAATGCCTATAGATAAGTACGGAGACTTCACAGTTCCCATTCTAAAAATTCAACCATGAATCAGACACAACAACGTAAAAAACTCATCAGTTACAAAGCAGTTGGATTTATAATGGGTTTCTGGCAGATGGAACAAATCAAGATCATCTGTTGAGATGGCTAAACCCTTTTTACTAATATTTATGGAAAAGGTAAAGGTTTCTATTTGTCTCTGAGAAGTCAAGTTCCCTGTTAGCTACTGCCTTTCCCGAATTTGCATTTTAAGAAGGTGGCAGAGAAGACCAGATAGAACATTTGTATCTCAAAGGCATAGAAGGAGAAAGACAAGTTCCTCTGAGGCCAGAAAAAAATTTCTTTTTTTTTTTTTTTTTGTCTTTTTGCTATTTCTTGGGCTGCTCCCGCGGCATATGGAGGTTCCCAGGCTAGGGGTCCAATCGGAGCTGTAGCCTCCGGCCTACGCCAGAGCCACAGCAACGCGGGATCCGAGCCGCGTCTGCAATCTACACCACAGCTCAACAGATCGTTAACCCACTGAGCAAGGGCAGGGACTGAACCCGCAACCTCATGGTTCCTAGTCGGATTCGTTAACCACTGCGCCACAACGGGAACTCCAGAAAAAAATTTCTTTGCAATGTTTATTAGCCACTTAGAGGAGGGAGTTCCCTAGTGGCCTAATGGTTAAGGATTCGGCATGGTCACTGCTATGGCTCAGGTTCAATCCCTGGCCTGGGAATTTACACACACTGTGAGTATGACCAAAAAAAGTAAGTAGGGAAGTTTTAGGAAGTAGTAAAAGGGTTGGTGGCTTCAGATTTTTTCTGGAAACACTTCTGGTCCTGTAAAGACCAGATTTGTAGGAAAAAGGTTTTTCCTCCTCAAAGTAAAAGGACTGACACACTCATTCAACTATGTGGGGATATTTTACATTTCATCATTTAGCTTAGGGGCGAAGACCTCCCCTCAAAACTGTCAGTCTCCAAATTTTAGCTGTAGTTATTTTAGTTAGACGGGTGGCCTCCCATTTTGGTTAATCTTACGAACACTTTTGAGGATCCTCCTTGAGTTGAAGAAATTACCTGTTTTTCAGTTCAGCCTCTGATCTAAAGAGGCCTGCCTAGAGCCTCACAGTGTTCCCATTTCTAAAGGTAACCATTTAGGGAGTTCCTGCTGTGGCTCAGCAGTAATGAACCCGACTAGTATCCATGAGGACATAGGTTCAATCCCTGGCCTTGCTCCAGTGTTGCCATGGCTGAAGTGTAGGCCGGCAGCTACAACTCCGATTCAACACCTAGTCTGGGGACTTCCATTGCCATAGGTGTGGCCCTAAAAAGCAAAGAATTTAAAAAAATAAAGGTAACCATTTAATAGTGCCTTTCTTAGTGGGAAAGGCAGTTCAGAAGATGACTAGAATGATTGCTCATTAATCATAAGTCTTCTACAACAAATTTTTGAATGAGGCTATTGGGGATTTTGAAGTCTTTTGGGGTTTTCAGATAGCACTTAAAATTGGCACAATAGTTTAAGATGAAACCTCTTTAAAATTTTTAATAATTTAGATGTTTCTCCAAAGGATCCATGGGGCTAGCCCTACAAATATTTTCTACTGCTAATCTAATTTTAGAAAAAACACCTCTGCTTCCAGTAGAACCTGCGAATACAGATCTAGAAGACTGCTATTTTAACTGCATGCTAAAAATTCAGTTTTGGAGTGTCGAAAGAACCTCAATTTGGCCATTTCAGGGCCCAATTTCCTTTAGTTCTCAAATACGTGCAAGCCTACATAAACCCAGCTGGTATTCCCATAGGTGGCTATTTGCATGCGAGCTGTTTGGCCTTTCCCGGTATTAATTTTGTAGCTTAATTCAGGTTGGGGATATGGGCTGAACCATTTTCTGAGGACAGTGTGCTGGATCACATGTGTGCTGCTTCGGAGTCTAGGTCCCTAAGGAGTCACATGGCTCGGTTTCTCCCAGTGACAGCCTAGAACCATCATGGTGCTCCAAACCCCAGGTGATCAGCCTCTGTCTCCCCCCAAGACAAGCAGTGTTTAACAGTCCTAGTGGGTCTCCCCTATTGGACCCCTGCACTGCCTGAGGTTAATCCTCTGACACTTCTGCAGAGTCCTCAGTTACCTCAGGACTCCTTGTAGCTGGGAGGAGCAAAATGTCCCTTTATTCTTCAGACCTGAATAATTTGGTCTCATTTCATTAACGCTTGGTTCAGACCATATAGCAGTATTTTAAATGTTAAGCCAAATTTAATAAAACATCAGCCACCTATGCTTCCCGGGGCCTCTTGCCAGACCCCCTACATCCTGCCTAGGAGCTGCACCCATGCCCCATAAGACTCCAAGTCTTGCCCGGACCTCGCAGGACCCCCAGCCTTCCATAAGGCGGCCTGTGAAGTCGTAGGCCACGTGCTGCTGGAGCACAGCCATCACCTCACCTGCAGGTAAGCCAGGCGGGGTCTCTAGGACTTTTAGCCCGGACTCCAAGGAGACTCGAAGAGACACGTGCTGGCAGGCTGGGTTCTTAAGGGCTTTAAGAAGGGAATGGAGGGGGCAGCCAAGGTCTGGAGTCCAGCTTCAGCCCCACTGCCATCCCACTGGGCAGACACCTACAGAGAGGTCCACTGTCTCCAGAGCCATGGGGTCTCCATTGGCTGCTGGACCCACCAGTGCCAAGGCACTAGTTGCACACCTGTACAGCAGGAGGTGCGCTGGGGCACCAGGCCTGTCAGGACCCCTGGGCCACCCCCTCAAGCCTGGCACCCACCTACCTGCAGGAAGTTGTAGCTGAGGTGCTCGGGGTGATTGAGGGCAGGCTGGCTGGAACAGGTCGCAGAACATGTGGGGGCTGCCAGCCTAGGGGAAGTCATCCTGTTCCACTGACTACAGAGGCACTGAAGGCAGGGTCATAACCCACAGGCCATGCCAACCCCTCAAGCCTTTCCAGTCCTCCAAATGTCAAGTGAGGTTGGCCCTGTTCAGCTCCCAAAAATAAAGGTGGGAGTGGAGTGGACTGCATTGATATGGCTCCCGTTCGCCAGTTGCTGCAGGGAGGTGTGGGTGCGTGGCCCTCAGGAGTCCACACCTGTCCTGCAGGCCCACAGTGTGCACAAACATTGTCATGCACAAGCACACACATTTATGCATTTGGTTGGCTCAGATTCTCTTAATACACATTTTGGGCAAAAACCAATGGCCAAGTGTGAAAATAGATGTTGGCAGGAGCTAAATATCACCAGCCTGGAAGAATTTCAGGAATGCAAGAATAAACCTGAGGTTTTTACTGAAAAACAAACTCCAAGTTGAAAGTGAATACCAGCTCAAACAAAATTTTAAGGGCCATCACCCAAACTCACCAGAATATCAGAACTCACCAGAACACCTGAGAAGTACC
The DNA here is from genome assembly GCF_054392235.1 of Sus scrofa. NCBI lineage: Eukaryota > Metazoa > Chordata > Mammalia > Artiodactyla > Suidae > Sus > Sus scrofa. The sequence continues at coordinate 46,525,023 of NC_139389.1, forward strand.
AAGAGGCCGGTGGGGCTCAATGGGCCCATCCTGGTACCAAGCACTGGCTCCAGATAGATTCCAGACGTCCTCTGGAAGGTGTCCCCAATATGTGCTGACTATGCCAAGCACATGTCGACGAAAATTAATCTAAGAAATGGAAAGGAGTTCCCGTCTTGTCTCAGTGGTAAACCCGACTAGTATCCATGAGGATGCAGGTTCAATTCATGGCCTCACTCAGTGGGTTAAGAATCTGGTGTTGCTGTAGCTCCAATTCAGCCCCTAGCCTGGGAAGTTACATATGTTGAAGGTGCAGTCCTAAAAAGGAAAAAAAGAAAAAAAGAAATGGAATATTTGTTTTCGTTTGTCTTTTTAGGGCCATACTTGTGGCACATGGAAGTTCCTAGGCTAGGGGTCCAATCAGAACTGTAGCTACTGGCCTACACCACAGCCACACCAGATCCAAGCTGCATCTTCAACCTACACCACAGCTCGCAGCAACACCAGATCCTTAACCCACTGAGCAAGGCCAGGGATCGAACCCTCATCCTCATGGATACTAGTCAGGTTTGTTGCTGCTGAGCCACAGTAGGAACTCCAGGGCAGAGAAGAGTTTTTGTTTAAATTTTTCTTGTCTTGCCATAAAATATGAATTTTATTTTACAGTTGGCTCAGGAGTGAACCTGCTTATACTGTAAAGTACTGTGAAGTTGGATTACTTCAAAAGTCATGGGAAAAGAGCAGGTGTGAGTGTGGAAGCCCAAGGTTTATCTCTCATATCTCTCTTACACTATATATGGGAATGTTTCCACCCTTGCCTATAAAATAGGGCTAGTAGAGTCTACCTGTCTGACTCACAGGATTAAGAGTACTGAGCAAAATACAGAACAGGGAGTTCCTATTGTGGCTTAGCAGTTATGAACCAGACTAGTGTCCATGAGGATGTGGGTTCAATACCTGGCCTTGCTTAGTGGGTTAGGGATCTGACGTTGCTGTGAGCAGCAGTGTGGGTCACAGACACGGCTCTGATCCGGCTCTGATCCTACGTGGCTGTGGTGTAGGTCAGCAGCTACAGCTCCGATTGGACCCTCAGCCTGGGACCTTCCATATACTGAGAGTGCGGCCCTAAAAAGACAAAAAAAAAATTTTTTTTTTTTTTTTTGCTTTTTAGGGCCCCATTCACAGCATATGGAGGTTCCCAGGCTAGGGGTTGAAACAGCTACAGAGCTGCTGCAGCTGCCTGCCTACACCATATCCACAGCAACGTCAGATCCAAGCTGAATCTACAACCTACACCAAGGCTCACAACAACGCTGGATGCTTAACCTACTGAGCGAGGCCAGGGATCAAACCCGTGTCCTCATGGATGCTAGTCAGATTCTTTAACTGCTGAGCCATAACAGGAACTCCAGTAAAAAAAAAAAAGATTTAATGTATTAAGCAAAACAATTTTTAACTTAGAATTCTATATAAATAAAGATTATAGGGGGAGTTCCCATCATGGCGCAGTGGAAACGAATCCAACTAGGAACCATGAGATTGTGCGTTTGACCCCCGGCCTTGCTCAGTAGGTTCAGGAGCCAGTGTTGCTGTGGCTCTGGTGTAGGCCGGCAACTGTAACTCTGATTAGACCCCTAGCCTGGGAACCTCCATATGCTGCGGGTGCGGCCCTAAAAAGAAAAAAAAAAAAAAACACCATATATATATATGCATAAATTATGTACTTTTGAACCACGTACCATGATATATACCATTCCAGGAATAAGGTGGGGGGCTGTCCTTATTTCTGACAAAAGCTAGTCCCATTATCTAGCCTGTAGATTATTTTTATTTTTTTTGTCTTTTTTGCCATTTCTTGGGCCACTCCCGTGGCATATGGAGGTTCCCAGGCTAGGGGTTGAATCGGAGCTGTAGCCGCCGGCCTACACCACAGCCACAACAACTCGGGATCCGAGCTACGTCTGCAACATACACCACAGCTCATGGCAACACCGGACCCTTAACCCACTGAGCAAGGCCAGGGATCGAACCCGCAACCTCATGGTTCCTTAGTCAGATTTCTTAACCAAGGAACCACAACGGGAACTCCATAGCCTATAGATTATTAATGTGGGCTCATGGCAGTCAACATAAATACCTGATATGTTCTGTGAATAGGGAGAACAGAAAATCTAGTTTCAGGAAGCAAGACTAGGTGAGGTGAACCACAGGGCCAATTTAAAGAAACTGACTTTTGGAGTTCCCTGGGGGCCTAGCAGTTAAGGATTCGGTGTTGTCACTGCTGTGGCATGAGTTCAACTCCTGGCCCTGGGAACGTCCACATGCTGTGGGTGTAACCAAAAAAAAAAAAAAAAAGAGAGACTGACTTTAAAAAATTTCCCAAGGTGGGAGTTCTTGTTGTGCTTCAGTGGGTTAAGAACCTGACTAGTATCCATGAGGATATGTGTTCAATCCTGGCCTTGCTCAATGGATTAAGGATCCAGTGTTGCTATAAGCTGTGGTATAGGTAGAAGACATGGCTGGAATCCCATGTTGCTGTGGCATAGGCTGCAGCTGCAGCTCTGACTTGATCCCTAGTCTGGAAAGTTCCATATGCCACAGGGGCAGCCATAAAAAGATATATATATAGATAGATAGATAGATAGATAGATACACACACACACACACACACACACATATTCCAAGGTAATAGAAATAAAAACCAATAAACAAATGGGACCTAATCAAACTTACAAGCTTTTGCATAGCAAAGGAAACCATAAACTAAAAGACTACTTACAGGAGTTCTGGCTGTGGTGCAAGGGAAACAAATCTGACTAGAATCCGTAAGGACTCGGGTTCGATTTCCGGCCTTGCTCAGTGGGCCAGGGATCTGGCATTGCCATGAGCTGTGGTATAGGTTGCAGGCTTGGCTCATATCTGGCGTTGCTGTGGCTGTGGTGTAGACTAGCAGCTGCAGCTCCAATTTGACCCCTAGCCTGGGAACTTCCATATGCTGCACTTGCAATTGCAGCCTTGAAAAGCAAAAGAAAAAAAAAGGCTACCTACAGAAGAAAATATTTGCAAATGGTGCAACCGACAAGGGCTTAATTTCTAAAACATAAAAACAGCTCATACACTTCAACAAGAAAATAAACAACCCAATTGAAAAATGAGCAGAAAACCTAAATAGACATTTCTCCAAAGAAGAAATACAAATGGCCAATAAGCACATGAAATAATGCTCGACATCACTAATTATTAGAAAAATGCAAATCAAAACTATAATGAGGTATCTAATGAGGTATCCATTAAAAACTATAATTCAAGGAGTTCCTGTAGTGGCTCAGTGGTTAACGAATCCAATTAGGAACCATGAGGTTGCAGGTTCAGTTCCTGGCCTCATTCAGTGGGTTAAGGATCCAGCGTGGCTGTGACCTGTGGTGTAGACCCCTAGCCTGGGAACCTCCATATGCTGTGAGTTTGGCCCTAAAAAGACCAAAAAAAAAAAAAAAAACCCTATAATTCAAAAAGATAAATGCACTCCTATGTTCATTGCAGCACTATTCATGATAGTTAAAACATGGAAACAACCTAAATGTCCATCAATAAATAAATGGATGAAGAAGGTATAGTACATACATACAATGTGACTCAACCATAAAAAAGAATAAAATGCCATTTTCAGCAACATGGATGCAATCAGAGATTATACTAAGAAAGAAAAAGACAAATACCATATGATACTTATATGGAGAATCTAAAATATGTCACAGGAGTTCCCACTATGGTGCAATGGGATTGGCAGCATCTTGGGAATGTTGATGAACACAGGTTCAATCCCGGACCCGGCACAGTGGGTTAAGGATCCAGTGTTTCCGTGAGCTGTGGTGCAGGTCACAGATGAGGCTAGGATCTGGCGTTGCTGTGGCTGTGGTGGAGGCCGGCTGCTGCAGCTCTGATTCGACCCCTAACCTGGGAACCTCTGTATGCCCTGGGTGCGGCCCTAGAAAGACAAAAATAAAATATAGGGAACAAATGATCCATCTACAAAACAGAAACAGACTCATAGACAAGGAGAACAGACTTGTGGTTGCCAAGGGGGAGGAGGCTGGGGTTAGCAGATGTAAGCTGCTAACAAGATCCTACTATACAGCACAGAGAACCACATACAATGTTCTATGATAAACCATAATGGAGAAGAATATATTTTTTAAAAAGAATGTATAGGGAGTTCCTGCTATGGTTCAGTGGATTAAGGATCCAGCATTGTCACAGCCAGACCCTAGCCTGGGAACTTCCATATGCCACACGTGCAGGAGCAGGGGTGGGGTGGGGAGTGTATACATATACGTATGTATATATGTGTGTGTGTGTTTAACTGAATCACATTGCTGTATAGCAGAAATTAACATTGTAAATCAATTGTACTCCAATAAAATAAGAGGCTGACTTTAGAAGGTAATTAAAGTCAGGAGTTCCCATTGTGGCTCAGCCAGTTAAGAACTTGACTAGTATCCCTAAGGTTGTGGGTTTGATCCCTGGCCTCACTCAGTGGGTTAACAACCAGGTGTTGCTGAGAGCTGCAGCACAGGTGGCAGGCATGGCTTGGGTCTGGTGGTGTGGAATAGGTAGCCACTGCAGCTGGGATTCAAACCCTAGCCTGGGACTTTTCATATGCTACAGGTGTGGCCCTAAAAAAAAAATTAAATCTTTTTCTCTGCTCTAAACCCTCTATCCCTCTGCCTGACACAGCTGGTTCTCAGAGCCTAGGGCTCTAGGGGTTGTTGTTGATTGGCTCTTTTTTTTTTTTTTTCTTGATTGGCTCTTTTTTATGTCTTAAGATTTCATTGATTGAAAAAACTTGGCACCAGAATGACAAACTTTTTTTTTCACTGCCTATCTGAAGAATGGCCACCTGAGGAATACCCATTGTGGCTTAGCAGGGTAAGGACCCAACACTGTCTCCCTGAGGATTCGGGTTTGATCCCTGGCCTTACTCAGTAGGTTAAGGATCCAGCGTTGCCACAAGCTAGATTGCTCTAGATTGCTCAGATGCAGCATTGCCATGGTTGTGGCCTAGGCCTGCAGCTGCAACTCCAATGTGACTTCCATATGCTGTGGGTGCAGCTGTAAAAGAAAAAAACAAAAAAATCAAAATGCCACTTGGATCCCAAATTCATTTCCACAACCACCAGAATAAGCTGAGCTGGGAGATAAACACCGACTTCTACATTCCTAAGTGGGAATCCCAGTGTATCGGAACTGTTCATTGTGTCATAAGCAACATTTATAAAAATGAAAACATATCTATGTACTGCAAGTAGTCAAGTATGAGATTTGTTGAAATTACATACAAGGAATGAAATAGGATTTGGGAGTTTTTGTCTTGGCTCAGTGGAAACAAATCTGACTAGCATCCATGAGGACACAGGTTTGATCCCTGGCCTTGCTCAGTGGGTTAAGGATCCGGCGTTGCCATGAGCTGTGGTGTAGGTCACTGATGCGGCTCGGATCTGGCATGGCTGTGGCTGTGGCATAGGCCAGCAGCTGTAGCTCCATTTCAACCCCTAACCTGGGAACCTCCATATGCCCCAGGTGCGGCCCTAAAAAGCAGAGATACAAATACAAAACAACCCTAGTGATGTTCCTGGAGGCCTAAGTCCAGCTGAGGGGTTAGGGATGGAGGGATTGGGGGTGGGGCAGTAAATGCATAAAAGAGGAACAGTAAAGTGACCAGCATCCAGGGTCCATGTCTGTGGGGCATGGTCATGCCTTCCAGATCTGAAAGCTGCATCACCTGAAAAGAAATACACAATCTGAAAGTTGAGAACTGTTTTACTTGGTGGACTTTCTGGGCACTGAAGCCTGGGAGGCAGCCTCTCTGATAGCTTTGAAAGACTGCTCCTAAGAGGTAATGGAAGAGCTCCCATTGTGGCTTAGCAGGTTAAGAACCCAACTAGTATCCATGAGCATGCCGATTCCATCCCTGGCCTCGCTCAGCGGGTTAAGGATCCAGCCTTGCTGCAAGCTGAGGTGTAGGTTGTAGTTGCAGCTCAGATCTGTCATTGCTGTGGCTGTGGTGTAGGCCAGCAGCTATGACCCTTAGCCAGGGAACTTCCATATGCCACAGGAGCAGACATAAAAGGGGAAAAAAAAAAAAAAGAGGTAAATGAGGAGCCAGGATATATAGGAGTTTTGCAACAAGAACCAGTTAGGGAGTTCCCATCGTGGCTCAGCAGAAATGAATCTGACTAGCATCCATGAGGATGCAGGTTCCATCCCTGGCCTCACTCAGTGGGTTAAGAATCCAGCATTGCCATGAGCTATGGTGTAGGTTGCAGATGTACCTCGGATCTCGCGTTGCCATGGCTGTGGCGTAGGCCAGCAGCTACTGTTCTGCTTTGACCCCTAGCCCCAATTCGATCCATATGCTGTGTGCGCAGCCCTAAAAAGACCAAAAAAAAAAAAAAAAAAAAAGGTAGTCAGAACATCAAAAGAGTACTGTTAATTAAAGAAAATTGGACATCCCAAGTTAATGAATTTAGCGCTTTTCTCTGTATGTGAAGATGCAGGAGTCTGGGCTCATTTTGGCAGGGGGTGGGGGTAAGGCATGCCTAGGGTTCCTGGGCTAGGGATTGAACCTCTGCCACAGCTATAACAAGAGCCACGGCAGTGACATGGCCAGATCCTTAATCTACTGAGCCACCAGGGAACTCATAGGACTCACTGGAATCATTCCTTTGATATGCACTTTCTAGGGCCAGCATCCTGTTGTTTCCCAACCCATGTCCCCTCAGGGTGCACCCTTGGTGGCAGGGGCTGCAGTGGCTTCGAGCTTGGCAGTGGAGGTGGTAGTGGCTGATGGCCTGATGGCTACAGCATCCTTTGTTTGTTGATATGGCAGGCAATATTTTTCATTCACAGTGCTTTCTCGTGGTAATAAAATCAACTAATATTTGGGAGACATTTCATGACCAATTTTGTTCCATGGTGCTAGGAAAGCTCACTCTTAGATCAGGTGAAGATTCTGTTGATCAAGTTTCCTTTTAACAGTGGCCTCTGTTGAGGCCACTCGATGTACTAATTTTTTTGTAATAGACCCTGCTGTTCATCTAAAATCCTCTGGATCACCTGTCTATCTAGTCAATTATGATGCAGGAAATGTTTTCCCTTGTTGCTTCTTCTCATACTTAGAATCACGCTATTATAATTATTGACCTATTTCCTCAAGATGTTTACCCATCATTAACTTTGTTGGAGACCTGGTTACACACTGAGTAATGCAAAAGCCAGTCTTATAAACTGAACAGCATAATAGAGCAGGTAACATTAATAAGGTCAAAATACAGCAGAGACAGACACAGCATAAACAGTTTGGAAACAGAGAACAAATTAAAACAATGATTAGTACAACTGGTTGGAATCTGGTTGTAAGAAACCATCGAGTCCACAGGAGAGGCAGCTGGAGAAGCCAAATTCTGGATCAGGTAGAGAGAAAAAGATCAATGTTTCACCTTTGTTTAAAAGTTATACTTTGTTGGGAGTTCCCATTGCGGTTCAGTGGGTTACAGACCCAACTAGTATCCATGAGGATGCAGATTCGACCCCTGGTTTCACTCAGTGGGTTAAGGATCTGGTGTTGCCGTGAGCTCTGGTATAAGCTGCAGATGTGGCTAGGATCTGGCATAGCTGTGACTGTGGTGCAGGCCAGCAGCTGCAGCTCTGTTTTGACCCATAGCCTGGGAACTTCCATATGCCACAAGGGTGGGCCTAAAAAGAAAAAACAAGTTATACTTTATCACCTTATTATAATTCCTGGCACAAGAGGAAAGTTTCTTCTGGAAAACAAAGATTAAAAGCCAGTGTAGGAGTTCCCGTCGTGGCGCAGTGGTTAACGAATCCGACTAGGAACCATGAGGTTGCGGGTTCGGTCCCTGCCCTTGCTCAGTGGGTTAACGATCCCGGCGTTGCCGTGAGCTGTGGTGTAGGTTGCAGACGCGGCTCGGATCCTGCATTGCTGTGGCTCTGGCATAGGCCAGTGGCTACAGCTCCGATTCAACCCCTAGTCTGGGAACCTCCATATGCCGCGGGAGCAGCCCAAGAAATAGCAACAACAACAACAACAACAAAAGACAAAAAGACAAAAAAAAAAAAAAAAAAAAGCCGGTGTATTTCAGGAAAAGTCAAATTATACATCATTTTTATCAGTTCATTCAGTCCCATGTAATTAATTTCTGTTATCTGGATGAAGCATTCAGGTTTTCCATCAGAGTTGTGTGATTTCTTACCCAGTTAAGTAGTATAATCGAAAAATTACAAGAAACATGGAGTTCCCACTGTGGCTCAGCAAGTTCATGATAGTGTCTCTGTGAGGATGCTGGTTCAATCCCTGGCCTTGCTCAGTGGCTTAAGGATCTCATGTTGCTGCAAGCTGTGGTGGAGGTAGCAGATGTGGCTTGGATCTGGTGTTTCCATGGCTGTGGTATAGGCCTCAGCTGTAGCTCCAATTTCACCCCTAAAAAAAAAATAAAAATAAAAAATAAAAATCATATTTATCAAAAATCCATTTATGCATTTTCTTGAACATTTTCATTTTATAAAAGCATCAGAATAATACAATGATTGTCTATAAATGATAAGACTTAAATGGCATGGTTAAAGATCTGATTACAAAGCAATTGACAAGAAACTTGGATATTTCTGTGGCATAATATTTTAAGATATTAGAATTATGATGGATAACATTGAACCAGGGCATATCAGTTTTTTAGGAATTTCGTAAAAACTTTGAAATATCTATAACATTTATCCACACAAAATAACCTGATGTTTATCTCCAATCATTTGACAATGTTTAAGTATTTTAACATACCAAATAAGCTTAATTAGTTTAATATTCCTCTCTGAGATGTCCTTTGAAGCACCTCAGAGTTACTGGAGGTCAAAAGAACTTTAGTTAGAATTTGGTATTTGGGAAATTCGTCAAAAATATCAGGAGTTCCTGTTGTGGCTCAGAGGAAACAAATATGGCTAGTATCTGTGAGGATTCATATTTGATCCCTGTACTCGCTCAGTGGGTTAAGGATCCAGTGTTGCCATGAGCTGTGGTGTAAGTCACAGATGTGGCTTGGATCTCCAGTTGCTGTGGCTTAGGCTGGCAGCTGCAGCTCCAATTTGACCCCTAGCCTGTGAACCTTCATATGCTGAGGATGCAGTCCTGAAGCAGGAAAAAAAAAAAAAAATTAATACTTGGTCAAATAGGATCATAGGTCACTGTGAAACCATACTTACTTAACTAATATGACAAAAGATTTTTAAAAATACAGATGATAAAGACAACAAAATTAAATGCTGAACAACCTTCAACAAAATGGACTTGAAACTTTCAAAAAAGATATCCTATTCCAGAAGACAGAGGAGGCCTCATCAAGATTGTAGCAGGGGTTTGGAGTTCCCGTTGTGGCACAGTGGTTAACGAATCCGACTAGGAACCATGAGGTTGCGGTTCGGTCCCTGCCCTTGCTCAGTGGGTTAACGATCCCGGCGTTGCCGTGAGCTGTGGTGTAGGTTGCAGACGCGGCTCGGATCCTGCATTGCTGTGGCTCTGGCATAGGCCAGTGGCTACAGCTCCGATTGGACCCCTAGCCTGGGAACCTCCATATGCCGTGGGAGTGGCCCAAAGAAATAGCAAAAAGACCAAAAAAAAAAAAAAAGATTGTAGCAGGGGCAATTGCATGATATAAGCAACCCCATAACCACTGGATGGGAAGCACACAGACTGGAAAGTAACTGGATCACAGAGACTCACCTACAGGAATGAGAGTTCTGAGCCCCACACCATGCCCCCACACCTGGAGATCTGGCACTGGGAGAAAGAGCCTCTGGAGCATCTGGCATTGAAGGCCAGTGGGGCTTGTGTACAGGAGCTCCACAGAGACCCCATTCTTGAAAGGTGCACACAGGCTTTCATATGCACTGGGTCCCAGGGCAAAGCAGGGACTCCATAGGAATCTGGGTCAGACCTGACTGTAGTTCTTGGAGGATCTCCTGGGAAAATGGGGGTGACTATGGCTCATTTTGTGGAAAGACCTTGAAGGTAAAGGTCTTGGGAATAGTCATCAGCATGTGTTCCTCTAGAGGTGACCATTTTGGGAAAAATCTGGTCCCACTCATCAGCACTGAGAAGACCCAGGCCAAACAATAAAATCCAGGTGGGATCACAGCCCCACCCATCATTAAGCAGACTGCATAAAGACCCCCCCAGGCACACAGCTGTCTCTAATCTCACACAGAGTCAAAGCCCCACCCATCAGAAGGGTAAGAATCAGCCCCACCTACCAGTGGGCAGGCACCAGTCCCTCCCATCCAGAAGCTTGCAGCAAGCCCCCATAACAACTTCATCCACAAGGGAGGCTGACATCAGAAGAAAGGCTACAACTTTATTGCCTGCAAAAAGGAGACCACATCAAAAACCTATAAAAATGACAAGGCAGAGAACTATAACTCAGATAAGGGATAAAGAAAAACCCCCAGAAAAACAGCTAAGTAATCTGGAGATTATCAGCCACTAGGAAAAAGACTTCAGACTGATGATAGTGAAGATGATGCAAGAGATTGGAAATAAACTGGAGGCAAAGACTGATAATTTACAGCAAACATTGAGCAAAGAAATATAAGATGTAAAACTTAAGCAGAGATGCAAAATACAATAATTTAAATAAAAAAATTCATTAGAAGCAACCAAAAGCAGAATACAGGAGGCAGAAGAATGAATAATTGAGGTGGGGGATAGACTAGTGGAAATCACTGATGCAGAAGAGGAAAAGGAAAAAATATTGAAAAGAAATGAAGACAGTCTAAGAGAACTCTGGGACAATGTTAAACACACCAACATCCATATTATAGGGGGCCAGAAGAAGAGAGAGAGAGAAAGGACAGAAAAAATATTTGAAGAGGTAATACCCAAAAACTTCCCTAACATGGGAATGGAACCACTCACTCAAATCCAGGAAGCACAACGAGTACCATATAAAATAAATCCAAGGAGGAACACAAGACACATATTAATCAAACTGACCAAAATTAAAGACAAAGAGAAAATATTAAAAGCAGCTAGGGAAAAGAAACAAATAACATAAAAGGGAACCCCAATAAGGTTATCGGCAGATTTTTCAGCAGAAACTCTGCAGGCCAGAAGGGAGTGGCATGATATACTTTACATGATGAAAGGAAAAAACCTCCAACTAAGATTACTTTACCCAGCAAGGCTTTCATTCAGATCTGAAGGGGAAATGAAAAGCTTTACAAACAAGCAAAGGCTAAGAGAATTCTGCACCGCTAAACCAGCTTTACAACAAATACTAAAAGAACTTCTTTAGGAAGAAAGGAAAAGGCCACAACTAGCAACAAAAATACTACAAAAATGACAAGAATAACCAATAAAGGCATATATACAGTAAAGGTAGGAAATCATTCACAAAGAAATATGCTATAAAATCAGAAATCATGAGAAGAGGAGGGTACAAATGCAGGACACTGGAGATGCACTTGCAATTAAGAGGATGATAACTTAAAACAATCTCATATATATATATATAAATATATATATAGACTCCTATATCAAAACTTCAGAGTAACTGCAAGCCAAAACACTACAATAGGAGTTCCCATCATGGCACAGCAGAATTGAGTCTGACTAGGTACCATGAGGTTGTGGGTTTGATCCCTGGCCTCCCTCAGTGGGTTAAGAATCTGGCGTTGCTGTGAGCTGTGGTGTAGGTTGCAGACGTGGTGGATCCCGCATTGCGGTGGCTCTGGTGTAGGCCAGCAGGCTACAGCTCTGATTAGACACCTAGCCTGGGAACCTTCATATGCTGTGGGAGCAGCCCTATAAAAGGCAATAAGAAAAAAAAATCTACTATAGAGTCACAAACAAATAAGAAAAACCAACTCAAATACAACACTAAAGATAGCCATCAAACCACAAGAGGAGAGAACAAGAGAAGGGAAGAAAAATAGCAACAAAAACAAATCTAAAACAGTTAATAAAATGGCAGTAAGAACATACATATCAATAATTACCTTAGGAGTTCCCGTTGTGGCACAGTGGTTAACGAATCCGACTAGGAACCATGAGGTTGCGGGTTCGGTCCCTGCCCTTGCTCAGTGGGTTAATGATCCGGCATTGCCGTGAGCTGTGGTGTAGGTTGCAGACACGGCTTGGATCCCGCATTGCTGTGGCTCTGGCGTAGGCTGGTGGCTACAGCTCCGATTCGACCCCTGGCCTGGGAACCTCCATATGCCATGGGTGCGGCCCAAGAAATAGCAACAACAACAACAACAGAAATTACCTTAAATGTAAATGGACTAAACACCCCAACCAAAAGATGGAGACTGGCTTAATGGATACGAAAACAAGACCCATATATATGCTGTCTTTAAGAGACCCACACTGCTTCTAGGACACATACAAATTGAAAGTGAGAGGATGGAAGAAATTATTCCATGCAGACGGGAATCAAAAGAAATCTGGAGTAGCAATACTCAGACAAAATAGACCTTAAAGAATATTTTAAGAGACAAAGAAGGACATTACATAATGATCAAGGAAGATACAACAATTGTAAATATATATGCACCCAACATAGGATCACCTCAATATATAAGGCAACTGCTAACAACCTTAAAAGGAGAAATTGACAATAACACAATAATAGCAGGAGACTCTAACACCCCACTTACAGCAACGGACGGGTCATCCAGACAGAAAAGCAACAACGAAACACAGGTCCTAAATGAAGCATTAGACCAGATGAACTTAATATTTATACAACATTCCATCCAAAAGCAGCAGAATACACATTCTTCTCAAAGGATTCTCTAGGATTGATCACATTCTAGGCCACAAATCAAGTCTTGGTAACTTTTTTTTTTTTTTTTTTGGCTTTTTGCCATTTCTTGGGCTGCTCCCACAGCATATGGAGGTTCCCAGGATAGGGGTCGAATCAGAGCTGTAGCCACTGGCCTACTCCAGAGCCACAGCAATGAGGGATCTGAGCCACATCTGAGACCTACACCACAGCTCATGGCAACGCCAGATCCCCAACCCACTGAGCAAGGCCAGGGATCAAACCTAAACTTCATGGTTCCTAGTTGGATTTGTTAACCACTGAGCCATGACGGGAACTCCAAGTCTTGGTAACTTTAAGAAAACTGAAATCATATCAAGCATCTTTTCTGCTATATGCTATATGACTGGAAATCAAACAAAAAAACTACAAAAAACACAAACACATGGAGACTAAACAACATGCTACTAAACAACCAATGGATCACTGAAGAAATCAAAGAGGAAAAATTAAAAGAGGAAATTAAAAACTACCTAGAAGAAAATGACAACAAAGATACAATACTTCAAAACCTATGGAAAGCAGCAAAAGCAGTTCTGAGAGGGAAGTTTATAGCAATACAAGCCTACCTCAGGAAGCAAGAAAAAGCTCAAATTGGAGTTCCCATTGTGGCGCAGTGGTTAACGAATCTGACTAGGAACCATGAGGTTGCAGGTTCGATCCCTGGCCTCACTCAGTGGGTGAAGGATCTGGTGTTACCATGAGCTGTGGTGTAGGTCGCAGATGCAGCTCGGATCCCGAGTTGCTATGGCTCTGGCATAGGCCGGTGGCTACAGCTCCGATTAGACCCCTAGCCTGGGAACCTCCGTATGCCACAGGAGTGGCTCAAGAAAAGGCAAAAAAAAAAAAAAAAAAAAAAAGAGAGAGAGAGACCAAAAAAAAAAAAAAAAAAGCTCAAATAAACAACCTAACCTAACATCTAAACCTGCTAGAGAGAAAAGGACAAGACCTAAAGTTAGTAAAAGGAAAGAAATCTTAAAGATCAGAGCAGAAACAAATGAAATAGAAACAAAGAAAACTATAGAAAAGAGCAATGAAACTAAAAGCTGGTTCTTTGAATAGATCAACAAAATTGATAAACCCTTAGCCAGACTTACTGAGAAAAAAAGACAGGACTTGAATCTATAAAATTAGAAATGAAAAAGAAGTTACAATGGACATCACAGAAATACAAAGCATCATAAGAGACTACTACATGCAACTATATGCCAATAAAATGGAAGACCTAGAAGAAACGGACAAATTCTGAGAAAAGTACTACCTTCCAAAACTAAACCAAGATGGAATAGAAAAGATGAACAGACCACTCACAAGTACTGAAATTGAAACTGCGATGAAAAACTTCCAACAAGAAAAGTCCAGGACCAGATGCCTTCACAGGTGAATTCTATCAAACATTTAGATAAGAGCTAACACCTATCCTTCTGAAACTATTCCAAAAAATTGCAGAGGAAGGAACACTCCCAAACTCATTCTATAAGGCCACCATCACCCTGATACCAACACCAGACAAAGATAACACAATAAAAGCAAACTATAGGCCAATATCACTGATGAACATAGATGCAAAAATCCTCAACAAAATACTAGCAAACTGAATCCAACAATACAGTATTAAAAGGACTGTACACCAGGAGTTCCTGTCATGGTGCAGTGGAAACGAATCCAACTAGGAACCATGAGATTGCAGGTTCAATCCCTGGCCTCCCTCGGTGGGTTAAGAAACTGGTGTGCTGTGAGCTGTGGTGTAGGTTGAAGATGTGACTCAGATCTGGCATTGCTGTGGCTGTGGTGTAGGCCGGTGGCAATGCTCCGATTAGACCCCTAGCTTGAGAACCTCCATATGCCATGGGTGCAACCCTAAAAGGACAAAAGACAAAAAAAAAAAAAAAAAAGGATTGTACATCATGATCAAGTGGGATTTATCCCAGGGATGCAAGGATTCTTCAATATCCACAAATCAGGGTGAAACACATTATCAAACCGAAGAATAAAAACTATATGATCCTCTCAATAGATGCGGAAAAAGCCTTTGACAAAATCCAACACCCATTTCTGACAAAAACCCTTCAGAAAGTGGACATAGTAGGAACCTACCTCAACATAAAAAAGGCCATACATAACAAACCCAGAGCTAACATCATTCTCAATGGTGCAAAGCTGAAAGAATTCCTGCTGAGATCAGGAACAAGACAAGGGTGTCTGTTTTTGTCACTACTATTTAACATAGTTTCAGAAGTCCTAGCCACAGCAATCGGAGAAGAAAAAGAAATAAAAGGAATCAAAATTGGAAAGGAAGAAGTAAAACTATCATTCTTTGCACATGACATGATATCATACCTAGAAAATCCTAAAGATACTACCAGAAAACTGTTAGAACTCATCAGTGAATTTGGCAATATCGCAGCATACAAAATTAATACACAGAAATTGACTGCATTTCTATATAGTAATAATGAAAGATCAAAAAGAGAAATTACGGAGTTCCCGTCATGGCGCAGTGGTTAACGAATCCGACTAGGAACCATGAGGTTGCGGGTTCAGTCCCTGCCCTTGCTCGGTGGGTTGACAATCCGGCGCTGCCATGAGCTGTGGTGCAGGTTGCAGAAATGGCTCGGAACACGCGTTGCTGTGGCTCTGGTGTAGGCTGGTGGCTAAGGCTCTGATTAGACCCCTAGCTTGGGAATCTCCATATGCCAAGGGAGCAGCCCGAGAAATAGCAAAAAGACAAAAAAAAAAAAAAAAACCAAAAAGAGAAATTAGGGGAACAATCCCATTTACCATCACATCAAAAAGAATAAAATCTTTAGGAATAAACCTACCTAAAGAGATAAAAGACCTGTACTCTGAAGACTATAAGATGCTGATGAAAGAAATCAAAGATGACACAACAGATAGAAAGACATAGCCCTGTTCTTGGACTGGAAAAATCAGTATTATCAAAGTGCCAGACTACCCAAGGCAACCTTCGATTTCAGTGTAAATGATTCAATGCAATGTCCTATCAAAGTACCAAGAACATTTTTCAAAGAACTAGAACAAAATATCTTAAAGTTCTGGAAGCACAAAAGACCCTGAATAGCCAAAGCCATCCTGAGAAAGAAAAATGGAGCTGAAACAATCAGGCTCCCTGACTTCAGACAACACTACAAAGATACAGTCATCAAAACTGTATGGTACTGGCACAAAGACAGAAATATAGATCAGTGGAACAGGACAGAAAGCCCAGAATTAAACCCACACACCCACAGTCAACTAATCTATGACAAAGGACACAAGAATACACAATAGAGAAAAGACAGTCCCTTCAGTAAGTGGTGCTAGGGAAACTGGAGAGCCACATGCAAAAGAATGAAATTAGAACACCTCCTAACACCATACACAAAAATAAACTCAAAAATGGATTAAAGACCTAAATATAAGGCCAGATACTATAAAACTCTTAGAGGAAAACAGGAAAAACACTCTCTGACATAAACAAAAGCAGTATCTTCTCAGATTCACCTCCTAGAGTAATGACAATAAAAACAAAAATAAGCAAATGGCAGAGTTCCCGTCGTGGCGCAATGGTCAACAAATCCAACTAGGAACCATGAGTTTGCCATGAGGTGTGGTGTAGGCTGCAGACACGGCTCGGAACCCGCATTGCTGTTGCTCTGGTGTAGGCTGGTGGCTACAGCTCTGATACACCCCCTAGCCTGGGAACCTCCATGTGCCGTGGGAGTGGCCCAAGAAATGGCAAAATGACAAAAATAAATAAATAAATAAAAATAAACAAATGGGACTTAAAAGTTTCCATAGCAAAGGAAACCCTAAACTAAACAAAAAGACAAACTAGAGAATGGGAGAAAATTTCTGCAAATGAAGCGACTGACAAGAGATTAATCTCCAAAATTTATAAACACCTGCAGCTCAATACAAAAAAAATAAACAACCCCATTAAAAAATGGGCAGAACATCTAAACAGACAATCCTCTAAAGAAGACATACAGATGGCCAAAAAACACATGAAAAGATGTTCAACATCACTAATTATTCGAGAAATGCAAATCAAAACCACTATGAGGTACAACCTTACACCAGCCAGAATGCCCATCATCAAAAAGTCTACAAACAATAAATGTTGGAGAGGGTGTAGAGAAAAGGGGACGCTCTTACACTGTTGATGGGAATGTAAATTGATGCAACCACTGTAGAAAACAGTATAGAGATTCCTCAGAAAACTAGAAGAAGAATTGCCATTTGATCCAGCAATCCCACTCCCGGGCATCTACCCAGAGAAAACCATGACTCAAAAGGATATGTGTACTCCAATATTCACTGCAGCACTACATACAATGGCCAAGACATGGAGGCAAAGGAGTGGATGGGAAGATGTGGTATCTATTCATAGTGGAATATTACTCAGCCATTAAAAGGAAAGAAATAATGGCATTTGAAGCAATGTGGATAGACCTGGAAATTATCATGCTAAGTGAAGTTAGACAGTGAGACACCAGCGTCAAATGCTATCACTTACATGTGGGATATAAAAAAGGGACACAATGAGTTTCTTTGCAGAACAGACACTGACAGACTTTGAGAGGCTTATGGTTTCTGAAGGAGACAGGCTGGGGGTGGCGGGAAGGGCTGGGGATTTGGGATGAAAATGCTATATAATTGGCTTGTGATGATCATTGTACAATTATAAATGAAAAAAATTTTTTTAAAAAATCACTTAAAAGCAAAGCAGCTCACAATCTGGTACCAAAAGCAGTATTTCAAGAAAACTTTGTTGTCAGAGTTCCCGTTGTGGCACAGCAGAAACAAATCTAGGAACCATGAGGTTTCGGATTAGATCCCTGGCCTCGCTCAGTGTGTTAAGGATCTGGCATTGCTGTGGCTATGGCATAGGCCGGCAGTTGTAGCTCTGATTTGACCCCTAGCCTGGGAACCTCCATATACCTCGAGTTCAGCCCTAACAAACAAAAAAAAAGAGAAAACTTTGTTGTCTTAACAGAGAAAGGAACCAAACTCAGTCTTGCACCAGACTACTTTTAGTAACAAAATCCATTTACCTAAATTTAATCTGAACCTGACCATGTATAACACTCCTTTTTCAGGGCTCCCTTTTTACAAACTTTCTACAACTTTCTGTGTACACACTAACTTGTCTTATTCTAAGATTCAATCCCTGGTTCAGAATCTTCCATATGCAACAGGTGTTGGAGGAAGAAAAAAAAAACTAGCTCTAGTACAAAAATCACTCTTTTCCCTTATTAAAATGTATTTCCATTCTTCATACCTTCTTTTGCTGAAAACACACACCCTACTTTCCATGTACACTGAAATATTTCCCATATTATCTTTAAAAATAATTTTATTGAAGTATAGTTGATTTATAGAGTTAATTCCCTTAATATTTTTAGTAACTCTAATTACATATTACAGGTTTTTTTTCTTTTTTTTTTAGGGCCACGCCTGCAGTATACAGAAGTTCCCAGGCTAGGGGTCGAATGGGAGCTGCAGCTGCCAGCCTACGCCACAGCAACACCAGATACAAGCCATGTCTATGACTTATGCTGCAGCTCATGGCAACGCTGGATCTGAACCCCTCTTTTCATGGATACCAGTTGAGTTCTTAGCCTGCTGAGTCACACAGGGAACTCCCACATGTTAAAATTTCAACACTTAAAAATCTTCATCTTCAAAAAAAAAAAAAAAAAAAGGAGTTCCCGTCGTGGCGCAGTGGTTAACGAATCCAACTAGGAACCATGAGGTTGTGGGTTCGGTCCCTGCCCTTGTTCAGTGGGTTGACGATCCGTTGTTGCCGTGAGCTGTGGTGTAGGTTGCAGACGCGGCTCGGATCCCCGTGTTGCTGTGGCTCTGGCGTAGGCCAGTGGCTACAGCTCCAATTCGACCCCTAGCCTGGGAACCTCCATATGCCGCGGGAGCGGCCCAAAGAAAATGGCAAAAAGACAAAAAAAAAAAAAATCTTCAACTTTAGGAGTTCCCATTGTGGTGCAGAGGAAATGAATACGACTAGGAAGCATGATGTTTCAGGTTTGATCCCTGGCCTTGTTCAGTGGGTTGAGGATCCAGCATTGCCATGGGCCGTGGTGTAGGTTGCAGACGAGGTTTGGATCTGGCTTTGATGTGGCTATGGCATAGGCCGGCAGCCACAGCTCCAATTATATCCCTAGCCTGGGAAACTCCATATGCCACAGTGCAACCGTAAAAAAACTAAAGACAAAAACAAACAAACAAACAAAAAAATCTTAAAATTTGGCAAAAACCAATTAAGCAGGAAGTGATCATAAACTGTTGGTCATACCAGCATTTCCTTGTTTGTTTGGCTGCAGCATGAAGTGGAATGATACGGGATCTCAGTTCCCAGACCAGGGATTGAACCTGGGCCAAAGCAATGAAAGCAGAATCTTAACCACTAGACCAACAAGGAACTCCCAGATATTCCAGATTGGAATATTCTATAACTACAAACAGGTATATGTGGTGTATGTTACTAATAAACCCAACATCTTTAGTTCTCCTCTCCTAAGAGGACAAAAGTGGTTAAATTTAGGCCTTTTTGCAATTAGCGTTTCAGCATTTTATCTTATTTGAAATGATCTGAACAGTCAATAAATTCCCATCATTTAACATAGCAAAACTCAAGTTACGAAAAATCTGGAGCAATTATTATAGATAGACATATCCAAGACATAATTATTTCTAATACAGTTCACCTGAAAACTCATCTCATTTACCTTTAGCTTATGAAAATATTACCATACTAAATTAATTTGTTGTAGTTGACAAACTCTAAAAGAAATAACACGAACATATTGACCTTTAGTAACCCTAGATACAGTAAAGACAGGCATGTCTATTAATCAATATAGATGGCCAGTTTCTTTCATATTTAGAAATGTTTAGTTTGTAAGTACTTTTAAGTCAGTTAAATAGAGCCCTTTTTTAAAATTTAATTTCGATAACATTTTCTAGAGGTAAAGACATCTTATATAATGATCACACAAGATAAAAAACAAAACTAGAGATCTCATAGCCTCACTTTTTTTTTTTATTTTTTATTTTTTTCCCCTTTTCTAGGGTCGCTTCCGTGGCACACAGAGGTTCCCAGGCTAGGGGTCTAATCGGAGCAACAGCTGCTGGCCTATGCCAGAGCCACAGCAACTTGGGATCCAAGCTGCATCTGCAACCTACACCACAGCTCATGGCAATGCTGGATCCTTAACCCACTGAGCAAGGCCAGGGATCGAACCTGCAACCTCATGGTTCCTAGTCGGATTCATTAACCATTTCGCCACGATGGGAACTCCCATAGCCTCACTTTAAAACTTAGTTATGAATCAAGTATTAAAATAATATAAACTTACTAGTTTTTTTGGTTTTTGTTTTGCTTTTTAGGGCCACATCCTCAGCATATGGTGGCTCCCAGGATAGGGGTCGAATTTGAGCTATAGCTGCCAGCCTACACCAGAGCCACAGCAACGCCAAGTCTGAGCCGTGTCTGCGACCTACACCACAGCTCATAGTAACACCGGATCCTTAACTCACTGAGCAAGCCCAGGGATGGAACTCGAGTCCTCATGGATACTAGTTGAGCTCACTAACACTGAGCCACAATGGGTACTTCTGTTTGAGTTTTAAAACACCACTTTTCCCCTTTTGTCTTCGTTTCAGTTTCTTTGAATTAATTAGGTTCAGTCTCAAGTCCCTGCAGGCTCTATTTACATTCTGATTTGTCAAGATTTCCAAAACAGGAATTCCCGTTGTGGCGCAGTGGTTAACAAGTCTGACTAGGAACCATGAGGTTGCAGGTTCGATCCCTGGCCTCCCTCAGTGGATTAGGGATCTGGTGTTGCCGTGAGCTGTGGCGTAGGTTGCAGACATGGCTCGGATCCCGAGTTGCTGTGGCTGTGGTATAGGCCAGCAGCTGCAGCTCCAATTTGACCCCTAGCCTGGGAACCTCCATATATTACAAGTGTGGCCCTCAAAAGACAGACAGAAAGAAAAGGCAGAGAATTATGACTCAAAGGAGTCACTATTGGGAGATTACCAACCTCCATGAAAAAGACTTTATAGACTAATAATAGTAAAGAAGATTCAAGATCTTGAAAATAAACTGGAGGCAAAGATTGATAAATTATAAGAAACACTGAACAAAGAGAAGATGTAAAAGATTAAGCAAGCAGAGACACAAAATACAATAACTGATATAAAAAATTCACTAGAAGGAAACAACAGCAGAATACACAAGGCAAAAGAGTGAATAATTAAGGTGGGAAACGGACTGGTGGAAATCACTAATGTGGAACAGAAAGAGAAAAGATATTGAAAAGAAATGAAGACAGTCTAAAAGAACTCTGCAACATTTTATTTTTTTTATTTTTTATTTTTTTTGTCTTTTGTTGTTGTTGTTGTTGCTATTTCTTGGGCCGCTCCCGCGGCATATGGAGGTTCCCAGGCTAGGGGTTGAATCGGAGCTGGAGCCACTGGCCTACGCCAGAGCCACAGCAACGCGGGACCCGAGCTGCGTCTGCAACCTACACCACAGCTCACGGCAACGCCGGATCATTAACCCACTGAGCAAGGGCAGGGACCGAACCCGCAACCTCATGGTTCCTAGTCGGATTCGTTAACCACTGCGCCACGATGGGAACTCCACTCTGCAACATTTTAAATGCACAAACATCTGTATCATGGGGGTGGGGGTGGGGGAGCAGAAGAAGAAAGAGAAAGGGCCAGAGAAAATATTTGAAGAGATAGTAGCTGAAAACATCCCTAACACCGGGAAGGAATCACTCGCTCAAATCCAGGAAGCACAACGAGTACCATATAAAATATACCCAAAGAGGAACACCCCAGGACACATAGTAATCAACCTGGCCAAAATTAAAGACAATGAGGGAATACTGAAAGCAGCTAGGGAAAAGAAACAAATAACATAAGGGAACCCTGATGAGGTCATCTGCTAATTTTTCAGCAGAAACTCTGTAGGCCAGAAGGGAGTGGCATGATATATTTAAAGTGATGAAAGGAAAAAACCTCCAACCAAGATTATTCTATCCAGCAAGGCTCACATTCAGATTTGAAGGAGAAATTAAAAGCTTTACAGACAAGCAAATGCTAAGAGAATTCAGCACTACTAGACCAGCTTTACAACAAATACTAAAGGAACTTCTCTAGGTGGAAAAGGCCACAACTAGAAAATCAAAAACATTACAAATGACAAGGCTCAGCAGTAAAGGCATACATACAGTAAAGACAGGAAATCATCCACACACAAATATGCTACCAAAACCAGAAATCGGGAGACGAGGAGAGTACAAATTCAGGATACTGGGGATATATTTGCCATTAAGAGGCCAACAACTTAAAACAATCTTGTTTATATATAGAGAGAGAGACTCCTATATCAGAACTTCAGCATAACTGCAAACCAAAAATCTACAATAGATATACCAACGAATAAGAAGAAGCAATCCAAGCACAAAACTAAAGATAGTCATCAAAACACAAGAGAAGAGAACACGAGAAGAAGGGAAGAAAAAAGACCAACAAAAAACAAACCCAGGGGTTCCCCACTGTGGCTCAGCAGTAACGAACCCTACTAGGATCCATGAGGATGAGGGTTCAATCCCTGGCCTCACTCAGTGGGTTAAGGATCTGGCATTGCCATGAACTGTGGTGTAGGTCACAGACACGGCTCAGATCCTGCATTGCTGTGGCTATGGATTAGGCTAGCAGCTGAAGATCCTAATAAACCCCTAACCTGAGAACTACCATAAGCTGTGGGTGCGGCTCTAAAAAGCAAAAACAAACAAAACCAGAACAATTAATAAAATAGCAGTAAGAACAGATATATCAATAATTACCTTAAGTGGGAGTTCCCGTCGAGGCTCAGTGGTTAATGAATCTGACTAGTATTCATGAGGATGTGGGTTCAATCCCTGGCCTTGCTCAGTGGGTTAAGGATCTGGCATTGCCATGAGCTGTGGTGTAGGTTGCAGACGCGGCTCGGATCCCGTGTTGCTGTGGCTCTGGCATAGGCCAGCGGCTACAGCTCTGATTAGACCCCTAGCCTAGGAACCTCCATATGCCACGGGAAGCGGCCTTCGAAAAGGCAAAAAGACAAAAAATAAAATAAAAATAAAGAAGGACATTATATAATGATCAAAAGATCAATCCAAGAAGAACATAAAACAATTGTAAATATATATGCACCCAACATAGGATCACCTCAATGGGCAACTGCTAACAACCTTAAAAGGAGAAATTGACAATAAACACAATAATAGCAGGGGATTTTAACACCCTGCTTACAGCAATGGACAGATCATCCAGACAGAAAATCAACAAGGAAACACAGGCCTTAAATGATGCATTAGATCAGATGGACTTGATAGATATTAATAGAATATTCCATCCAAAAGCAACAGAATACACATTCTTCTCTAGTGCACTTGGGACATTCTTTAGTATAGATCACATTCTGGTCCACAAATCAAGCCTCAGTAAATTTAAGAAAATCAAAATCATATCAAGCATCTTTTCCAACCACTATGCTATAAGACTAGAAATCAACAAGAATAAAACTGCAAAAACAAAAACAAAAACCATGGAGACTAAACAACATACTAATAAACAACCGACAGATCACTGAAGAAAGCTAAGAGGAAATTAAAAAAAATAGGAGCTCCTGTTGTGGCGCAGCAGAAACTAATCTGACTAGTATCCATGAGGATGCAGGTTTGAATCCTGGCCTCGGTATATGGGTCAAGTATCCAGGATTGCCATGAACTGTGTGTGGTGTAGCTCACAGACGTGGCTCAGATCCCATGTTGCTGTGGCTGTGGCATTGACTGGCAACTGTAGCTCCAATTCGATTCCTAGCCTGGGAACTTCCATATGCCTCGGGTGCAGCCCTAAAAAGCAACAAATAAATAAATAAATAAATAAAACTAGCAAACTGGATTCAGCAATACATTAAAAGGATCGTACACCATCATCAAGTGGGATTTATCCCAAGGATGCAAGGATTTTTCAATATCCTCAAATCAATCAATGTAATAAACCACATCAACAAGCTGAAGAATAAAAACCATATGATCCTCTCAATAGATGCAAAAAAAGCTTTGGACAAAATCCAACACCAATTTCTGATTAAAACAAAACAAAACAAAACACCAAAAAAAACACCTCCAGAAAATGGACATAGAGGGAACCTACATCAACATAAAAAAGGCCATATATGACAAACCCAGAGCTAACATCATTCTCAATGGTGAAAAGCTGAAAGAATTCCTACTAAGATCAGGAATAAGACAAGATGTCCACTTTTGCCACTACTACTCAACATAGTTTTCAAAGTCCTAGCCACGGCAATCACTGAAGAAATAAAAGGAATCCAAATTGGAAAGGAAGAAGTAAAACTATCATTCTTTGCAGATGACATGATACTATATGTTGAAAATCCTAAAGATGCTACCAGAAAGCTGTCAGAGCTCATCAATGAATTTGGTAAAGTTACCTGATACAACTGCATTTCTATATACTAACAATGAAAGATCAGAAAAAGAAATTAGGGAAACAATCCCATTTACCATCACTTCAAAAAGAATAAAATACTTAGGAATAAACCTACCTAAAGAGACAAAAGACCTGTACTCTGAAAACGATAAAACACTGATGAAAGATATCACAGATGACACAAGCAGATGGAAAAATATACTATGCTCTTGGATTAGAAGATTCAGTATTGTCAAAATGACTATACTACCCAAGGCAACCTACAGATTCAATACAATTCCTATCACATTACCACTGGCTTTTTTTTTTTTTTTTTACACAACTAGAACAAAATATTTTAAAGTTTGTTTGGAAGCACAAAAGACCCAGAATAGCCAAAGCCAGCCTGAGAAGTAAAAATGGAGCTGGAGCAATCAGGATCCCTGGCTTCAGACTATACTACAAAGCTATAGTCATCAAAAAAGTATGGTACTGGCACAAAACAGAAATATAGATCAGTGGAACAGAATAGAAAGCCCAGAATTAAACCAATACACCTATGATCAACTCATCTATGACAGAGGAGGCAGAAAAATGCAATGGAGAAAATACAGTCCCCTCAAAAAGTGGTGCTGGGAAAACTAGACAGCTACATATAAAAGAATGAAATTAGAACACTCCCTAACACCATACACAAAAATAAACTCAAAAATGGATTGAAGACCTAAATATAAGACCCAATACTATAAAACTCTTAGAGGAAAACATAGGCCAAACACTCTCCAACATAAACAACAGAAATATAGTCTCAGATCAATATTGACATTAAAAACAAAGACAAACAAATTGGACCTAATTAAACTTAAAAGTTTTTGCACAGCAAAGGAAACCCAAAAGAAAACAAAAAGACAACTTACAGAATGGGAGAAAATAGTTTCAAATGATGCAACTGACAAGGGCTTAATCTCTAGAATATATAAGCAACTTATACAACTCAACAGCAAAAAAACCAATCAATCAATGGAAAAATGGGCAAAAGACCTGAATAGACATTTCTCCAAAGAAGATATACAGATGGCCAACAAACACATGAAAAAATGCTCAACATCGCTGATTATAAGAGAAATGCAAATCAAAACTACCATGAGATACCACCTCACACCAGTCAGAATGGCCATCATTAATAAATCCACAAATAACAAGTGCTGGAGGGGCTGTGGAGAAAAGGGAACCCTCCTGCACTGCTGGTGGGAATGTAAACTGGTACAGCCACTATGGAGAACAGTTTGGAGATACCTTAGAAATCTATACATAGAACTTCCATATGACCCTGCAATCCCACTCTTGGGCATCTATCCGGACAAAACTCTACTTAAAAGAGACACATGCACCCGCATGTTCATTGCAGCACTATTCACAATAGCCAGGACGTGGAAACAACCCAAATGTCCATCGACAGATGACTAGATTCGGAAGATGTGGTCTATATACACAATGGAATACTACTCAGCCATAAAAAAGGATGACATCATGCCATTTGCAGCAACATGGATGGAACTAGAGAATCTCATCCTGAGTGAAATGAGCCAGAAAGACAAATACCATATGATATCACTTATAACTGGAATCTAATATCCAGCACAAATGAACATCTCCTCAGAAAAGAAAATCATGGACTTGGAGAAGAGACTTGTGGTTGCCTGATGGGAGGGGGAGGGAGTGGGAGGGATCGGGAGCTTGGGCTTATCAGACACAACCTAGAATAGATTTACAAGGAGATCCTGCTGAATAGCATTGAGAACTATGTCTAGATACTCATGTCGCAACAGAAGAAAGGGTGGGGGAAAAAACTGTAACTGCAATGTATACATCTAAGGACAACCTGACCCCCTTGCTGTACAGTGGGAAAATAAAAAAAAAAAAAAAAGATAAAAAAAAAAAGAATGAAATTAGAACACTCCCTAACACCATACACAAAAATAAACTCAAAAATGGATTGAAGACCTAAATATAAGACCCAATACTATAAAACTCTTAGAGGAAAACATAGGCCAAACACTCTCCAACATAAACAACAGAAATATAGTCTCAGATCAATATTGACATTAAAAACAAAGACAAACAAATTGGACCTAATTAAACTTAAAAGTTTTTGCACAGCAAAGGAAACCCTAAAGAAAATAAAAAGACACCCATAGAATGGGAGAAAATTTATGCAAATGAAGCAACTGACAAGGGATTAATCTTCAAAATATATAAACACCTCCTGCAGCTTAAATATCAAAAATACAAACCCCATTAAAAAAATGGATAGAAGAACTAAGCAGACAATTCTCCAAAGAAGACAGACAGATGGCCAAAAAACACATGAAAAGATGTTCAACATCACTCACTATTAGAGAAAAGTAAATCAAGACTGCTATGAGGTACTACCAGTCAGAATGGCCATCATCAAACAGTCTACAAATAATAAATGCTGGAGAAGGTGTGGAGAAAAGGGAACCCTCTTACACTGTTGGGAATGTAAATTGGTGCAAATGCTATGGAAGGCAGTGTGGAGATTCCTCAAAAAACTAAAAATAGAATTGCCATGTGATCTAGCAATCCCACTCCCAGGCATCTATCCAGAGGAAACCATGACTTGAAAAGATACAAGTACCCCAATGTTCATTGCAGCGCTATATGCAATAGCCAAGACATGGAGGCAACCTAAGTGTCCATTGACAGAGGAGTGGATGAAGATGATGTGGTACATATACATAATGGAATATTACTCAGCCATTATTAAAAGGAATGAAATAATGGCATTTGTAGCAACATGGATGGACCTAGAGATTCTCATGCTAAGTGAAGCTAGTGTGACACAATCATTATATGCTATTTCTTATATGTGCAATCTGAAAAAAAAAAAAAGGATGCAATGAACTTATGGGCAGAACAGAAACAGACTCACAGACTCTGAAAAACTTATGGTTACCAAAGGAGACAGGTTGCGGGAGGAGGGATGGGCTGGGGGTGTGGGATGGAAATGTCCTAAAATCAGGTTGTGATGATGGTTGTACAACTATAAATATAATAAAATTAAAAAATAATAAACTGAAATTTAAGAGTTCTGTGTCCTGGAATTTTGGGTTGTAATTTATCATGCTTTCAAAAGCTTGCAGAAGGCATTCAGCAAAGGCCCTCTTTCTGGGTGCACAGGTAAGACCCAGAGCAAAATCTCTATTATAATTTGTATTAGCCCCTGAATATCACTTCCCAGGTTTTTCCTTTTTTTGTTTTGTTTTGTTCTTTTTAAGGCCACACTTGCGGCATGTAGAAGTTCCTAGGTTAGGGGTGGAATCAGAGTTGTAGCTGCTAGCCTACACCACAGCCACAGCAACTTGGGATACAAGCCGAGTCTGCAACCTACACCACAGCTCACGGCAACACTGCATCCTTAACCCACTGGTCAAGGCCAAGGGATTGAACCCGCATCCTCGTGGATACTAGTCGGGTTCGTTAACCACTGAGCCACGATGGGAACTCTCCAGGTTTTTACTTTATGTTGTATAGGCTCAGGTAACCCTACAAGTTTCCTTTAGGTTGTTTAATGTTTCCTGAGGGGCAGATATACACGCCCTGTCTTCTAACACTAAGTAAGGGAAGCATTTCCAGTGAAACGTGTCTATCCCGCAACACAATTAAGCAAAAGAAATGTAACCATCTTATATTTATTTATTTTTATTTTTTTGGTCTTTTTGTCTTTTTTCTTTAGGGCCACACCCACGGCATCTGCAGATTCCCAGGCTAGAGGTCAAATCAGAGCTGTAGCCACTGGCCTACACCACAACGGGATCCAAGCCACATCTGCGACCTACACCACGGCTCACAGCAATGCTGGATCCTTAACCCACTGAGCGAGGCCAGGGATCGAACCTGTGTCTTCACGGATGCTATAGTGTTTGCTAACTGCTAGGCCAGGTGGGAACTCCTGAAGCCTATTTAAATGTAACAATTTTTAGGAGTTCAGCGGCAAAGAACCCAACTAGTGTATCCATGAGGATGCAGGCTTTTGATCCCTGGCCTCGCTCAGTGGTTGCTGTGGCTGTGGTGTAGCCCAGGAGCTGCAGCTCTGATTTGACCCCTAGCCTGGGAACTTCCATATGCCACGAGTAGGGCCCTTAAAAAAAAAAAAAAAAAAAAAAAAAAGGTAAAAACCTGGGAACTACTTCTGGGAAGTAATAGGGGCTAATACAAATTATAGTAGAGAGATTTTGTGGCCCCAAAAAGACAAAAAAAAATAATTTTTATAAACTTTCACCTTAATTCTGTAACTTTAAAAATAATGAATTTTATATTTATCGTTGTACAACCATCATCACAACCTAATTTTAGAACATTTCCATCCCAAACCCCAACTTCACCCCTTCTTTCCTCCCCCCAGTTCCATCAACTTTTATACATTTTAGTTTTCATTAGGACCCAGTCAAGTTTTGGTCTTACAAGGAGTTCAGAAGTTTTTTCTTTTTATCCCCCAACCATTTATCTATTTTGTTATCTATTTTGTATAAAAGGATCTGGGGCCCCTTGTGAGGGGTTGAGCCAAGGGAATCAGGCCCTCTTGCCAGTCTTTTAACTTGATTAATTGGCCTACTTGTTGCCCCCAGTAATTGTCAGTCAAGCATCTCAATGTAACTTTTTCCCCAACACTTTAAATATACATATATCTTTAAACTGGGTTAAAAAGAGTGGACTTACTGAGAACCAATGGGGTCCCTCTGGGCCATCCAAGGGTAGTATCACAACTTTGATTTAATCCCACTAATGTCTGTTTTATTTATCCTTTTTTTTCCCCCTAATGGCCTCACCTGCAGCATATGGAGGTTCCTGGGCCAGGGATGGAATCTGAACTGCACCAACACTGGATCCTTTAACCTATTACACCAGGCGGGGGATTGAACCCACAATCTCCATAGCCACCTAACACTTTTTTTTTTAAGGGCCGCACCCTCAGCATATGGAAATTCCCAGGCTAGGGGCTGAATCTGAGCTGCAGCTGTCAGCCTACACCACAGCCACAGCAATGCCAGATTGGACTTCCACCATAGCTCAGGCAACACCGGATCCTTAACCCACTGAGCAGGGCCAGGGATCAAACCCACATCCTCGTGGATACTAGTTGGGTTCATTACTGCTGAGCCACAATGGGAACTCCTGTAGTCAGGTTCTTAACCTGCCATGCCATATTGGGAACTCCTATTTATTCCCCCACCCCCCTTTTTGTCTTTTAAGACCACACCTACAGCATATGGAGGTTTCCAGGCTAGGGCTCCATTCAGAGCTATAGCTGCTGGTCTGCGCCAGAGCCACAGCAATGTGGGATCTGAGCCATGTCTGTGACCTACACCATAGCTCATGCAACGCCAGATCCTTAACCTATTGAGAGAGGCCAGAGATCAAACCCGCATCGTCATGGATGCTAGTCAGGTTCGTTAACCACTGAGCCACAACAGGAGCTCCTATTTGTCCCGTTTTTAAGCAACAACCATCATCTAAAGATTTCTTGGAAGTTCCTGTTGTGGCTCAGTGGTAATGAGCCCAACTAGCATCCGTAAGGATGAGGGTTCAATCCCTGGCCTCACTCAGTGCGTTGGGGATCTGGTGTTGTCATGAACTGTGGTGTAGGTCATAGACCGGGCTCGGATCCCTGTGTAAAGATTTATTTATCCATTTGAGACAAGTCCCCTTAAAATTTCCACCTTGTTGGGAAAGTCTCTAGACTTTCCTTCAGTTTTTTTCCTCCTTACTTTCCTGTTTTTGTTGTTTGTTTTTAGGGCTGCACTTGAGGCACATGGCAGTTCCCAGGCTAGGGATCTAAGGGGAGCAGCAGCTGCCAGCCTACACCACAGCCACAGCAACAGGGCATCTGAGCCCTCATTTCCCTGTTAATCAACCTAATTAACATCAATCATTCTAATGTTTTTATCAGCATCTGTAAGACCCACTGAGGGGAAGCATAGTCCACAATAAGGCTTCCCAAACCAATTTTTTAGATTTATTTTTAAACTAAGGGAGTTCTTAGGTTAACCATTATATAAATGTATGTATTTTCCACCCTTTTCTCCCAAGTACCAACAAAACAGCTGATTATGAGACCCCTGTAAAACTTTACCAATTTTCCAACTTAAAGGATCCATCATCTGGCCATTAAGGAGATGTATCTTAAAAGTGACTCAAGGAGTTCCTGCTGTGACTCAGAGGGAATGAACCCGACTAGTATCCATGAGGATATAGGTTCCCTTCCTGGCCCTGCTCAGTGGTTAAGGATCTGGCATTGCTGTGAGCTGCAGTGTAGTTCACAGACAAGGCTTGGATCTGGCGCTGCTGTGGCTGTGGCTTAGGCTGGCAGCTGTAGCTCTTATTAGACGCTCAACCTAGGAACTTCCATGTCACAAGTGCAGCCCTCAAGAAAAAAAAAAAAACAACAAAAAAAAACACAAACAAAACGTGTGACTCAAACCAGTAAGACCAAGAGGCAGTCCCCACAGCAGAGTGTGAAGGATGCCACCTAAACAAGGTCCAGAAAATTTATTCCCAAAAATAATTCAAGAAAAGTAAAGGCCTTCCTGATGCAAGCTGATGCAATCAGAGTTTAAAATGACAAAAAGCCCCCGAGAGTTGGTAATTATCAGACAAGACACTGCACAGACCCTTAGTCCATTCAACTGGCTGCCAAAGGTACCCTCAAAGTGTACCTTCTCGATGGTAGAGACTGAGTTCACAAAACACAGAAACATGAAAGGCCCGAAGATGGGGTAGAACATTCACATCTCAAAGACACAGAAGAGAAATGAAGTTCCCCCTAGAAGGGCTTAGTTTGGTTTGGGTTTTATTTATTTTTTTGGTCGAACCCTCGGCATGTGAAAGTTTCTAGGCCAGGGAATGAACCTGCACCACAGCAATGACAAAGCCAGATCTTAGCCCGTTGCACAGAAAGAGAACTGTTTTTTGCTATTGTTTTGGGTTTTTTTTTTTTCTTTTTTTTTTTTTGTCTTTTTCTAGGGCCGCACCTGAGGCGTATGGAGATCTAATCAGGCTAGGAGTCTAATCAGAGCTATAGTCGCTGGCCTACACCACAGCCACAGCAACATGGGATCCAAGCCGCATCTGCAACCTACACCACAGCTCAACGCCAGATCCTTAACCCACTGAGCAAGGCCAGGAATTGAACCAGCAACCTCATGGTTCCTAGTTGATTTCTGCTGCGCCACAAAGAGAACTCCAAGCCAGCTTTTTCCAAATTAAATCTCAGTCATTTCAGAGTGAGATTTCCTTTAACTGCTAGTTAGGGTACTTGCAAAGCATCAGCACCAAATGTTCACGATTCTGGCTGGAGTGTTAGAGGCTGGTTTTCTGACACGCCTCAGTTTTCGTTTGGGATAATCTATTTCCTGTTTTAATGCTGAATTTGTCAGGGATAAAATTTACTAGTGCACTTTTATCCCAACACATTCTTTTTTTCTTTTCTTTTTAGGGCCGCACTCACAGCGTATATACGTTCCCAGGCTAGGGGTCAAACTGGAGCTGTAACTACTGGCCTACACCACAGCAACTTGGGATCCAAGCCGCATATTCACCTATCCAACAGCTCACAGCAACGCCAGACCCTTAACCCACTGAGCAAGGCCAGGGATCAAACCTGCATCCTCACAGATGCTAGTCAGATTCATTTCCGCTGGGCCAACAAATTCTTGTTAAGGTGGCCAATTTGAGGAAATAGTCAGGTCAGCCTTCTACCTAACCTTTCAGCCCAGACTGCTCAGTATGTTTTCAACCAAGCAAATTCCAGTACCTCCCCGAGTTATCTTTCAGCTGGTGGGGCATTTTCTCCCAGTGTCTTTCAACTGAGCTCCCCTAGCATCTATCAACTGGGGAAGAGGTCAATCCCCAGTATCTTTCAACTGGGGAGTAAGCAATATAGACACTATCAAATAAAACTCAGGATCATGAACCATTAATTGGGAAATCAGAGAAGCAGGAGGGACTTACCCAAATTCACCTGGCCTCTCCAAGGAGGGGGTTGGGCACAAGAGACCTCTTCCTAGAGTTCAGGTGAAGCAGAGAAGTCTGCTCTGGGTCCCTTCATGGTGACCAAAACTGTTAACTGAAAACAAATAAAAAGAACAGCAACAACCAAAAAACCCCCGCACAACCTAAAACTTGAAAATTATGCTTTATTTGGTGGACTTTCTGAGGACTCAAGGCCAGGAGGCAGCCTCGCAAATAGCTCCAAAGAGCTAAGGGAGAAGCCAGGATATACAGGAGTTTTCCAACAAAAACCAGGTAGTCAGACCATCAAAAGAGTAATGTTAATTAAAGAAAACCAGACATCTCAAGTTAATGAATTTAGCACTTTTCAATGTATGGGAAGATGCCAGAGTCTGGGCTCACTTAAATCATTCCTTTGATATGCACCTTGGCTTTCCAGAGCCAGCATCCTGTTTGTTCCCAGTCTCAGTTCCCTCAGTGTGCCCCCGTCGGGGTGGCCGCAGTGGCTCAGGGCTTGGCAGCAGGCAGCCATCTGTCTCCACCGCTGGGTGGGCGGCAGTATTGGCTGATGGCTTCACGACTGCAGCATCCCTCGCAGATTTGACAGGCGTTTTTCATTCACAGCTATAAAGGATCTCAAACCTCAAGAATCCACTAAGTTCCACCTAGTAAGGCGCCGGTAGTACCCTTCTCCGAGTCAGGCTCCTCCAGGCGATTCCTCTGCCCACAGGGAGGGTCGGCAGGCCTGTGGCCCGCGGTCTGGAAGGGCGGCCCTGGGGCCTCGGCTGAGACCTCCCAGGGCTTGGGCCTCCGCGGGAGCTGGGACGCCGTGGGTTCGCTGAGGGTCGCCGCGACAAGAGGCCTCTCCAGGCCCGGAAGCTCCTGGCCCTGCTGCACCAGCTGCAGAAGACGCGCCAGGGTCACCGAGGCCGGGGCTGACTTCTCCGGTACAGGACCTCCGCCGCTAGGGCTTGAACTGCCTGGCTGTTCCATGACCGGCTCCGAACCTGCGCGCTTCTCTTCCGGGAGGGATGGATGCAACCATTGTAGGAGGAAGTGAAGGGGGGAGAATAGACCGTACCAAGCAGCCCAGAGAGCGGGGGAGCACTGGACGACCAGCTCCGCGAAGAAACGCCTCGCTCACACTTAAGGCTTACCCTGCCCAAGAGCCTCTAACGTTGAAAGCTTTAGAACCCCGAAGTCTTGCACAGCTGACACGGAGATATAGGTAAAAAGACACGAGTTTTCACAAATGCATGGGCATCACGAACATACCGGCTTTCATGCACACACTGAAGTGCATAGAGTACAGGGATTATTGCATAGATGCGTGGCAGGAGGATAACCTCCATCCGGGGCTCCTGCAGCACCAGACAGAAAATAACGGAGGTAATGTCTGCAAGTGGTTTCAGAAGAACTGGGAATAAGTGACGCCACGGCTCTCTCCCCATTCCCTGCCTTCAAGACAATTCCTGGTGTTCCCATAGTGGAAGAGAGAAGATGAAGGCGGACCAGGCTGCTACAGCTTCCTTCCACCTGCTTAGGAAGTCAGTGTCAATAAAGCTCAGGTTTCTAAGTTTATCAGAAACTAGCCAGATCCGACACTCACCACCTTAATCAAGTGAGCAAAGCTTAATTAATAGTAATAGAACAAACTAGCATCAGATGTCTCCTGAAGTGATGCACTGAGAGGGGCTGCAGGTGTAGGAACACGGCCTCACTTCTGTAGTGTTCCTGCTAAAAATGTTCACTCTGAATCTAAACTTGAGGAAATGAGTAGACAAACCAAAATGACAGACATTCTGCAAAATGACCTGGACACTTTATAGTTGTCAGTGTCATAAAAGACAAAGACAGAAGGAAAAAGACTGAGGAACTGTGTCAGACTAAAGGAGACTGAAAAATACAAAGTGTGATCCTGAATTGGATCTAGATGAGGGGAAAATCAGTTACAAAGGACATTTTAACCCTTGGGAAAATTTGAATTGACCTGTGTATTAGATGACAGTGTTATCATCTAATAACAGATGATACAGTTTAACTGTATATCAATGTTAAATTAGGTACACAATTGTGCTCTGGCTATGTTAGAGAATGACCTTGTTTATAAGAGATACATCCTGAAGTATTTATGGGTGAAATGTCACAACGAAAAAGGGAGGGGAAAAAAAGCAAATGTGGCAAAATTGCTGGAATTGGTGGATCTAAATGGTTTGTAACTTGTTGAAATTAAAAGTTAATAAGGGTGACCTTGAGAAGCCAGTCTTGAGGAAACTGACCATACCAAGTCTTGTATAATAAGGAATTTGAGGACTTCCCTTGTGGCATAGAGGGTTAAGTATCTGAAGCTGGCACAGAGGGTTAAGGATTTGGAGCTGTTCCTGCCGTGGCTCAGGTCACTGCTATAGCATGGATTTGATCCCTGACCCCGGAACCTCCACATTGCTGAAGGCACAGCGCCCCCCCCCCAAAAAGAAGAATTTGACTGGCCTTTGTCCCTGGCATTTCCCAAGTATTAGAAGTGATATTCATGGTGGGCCCTGACAGTTTATGCCAAGGAGGTGAGTCATGGTGGCCCCTAAGTGGTTTCAGGATTGGTGCTGACCAGTCATGTGATTGGAGGGTTGGGGCTTTGACTCATGAAGGGTCCAGGAAAGAGGCCTGGAGATTGAATTCAGTCTCCAGCCAATGATTTATTCAGCCATGCCTATGTAATAAAACCCCTAAAGCAACTCTGGACACAAAGCTCAGTGGAGCTTCCTGATTGGTGAACTCATCAATGTATCAGGAAGGGACATGCCCTGGTTCCAGGAGGAGATGAATGACACAGAAGCCCTGCATGCAGGACCCTCCCAGACCTTGCCCTATGCGCCTCTTCATCTGGCTGGTCCAGCTGATCTATATTCTCTCTAATAAAACTGTAATCATAGGAATAACACTTTCCTGAGGTCTGTGTTCTGTGAGTCATTCCAGTGAATTATTGAACCTGAAGGGGGGGTGTGATCCCCCAAATTCGTACCTAGTAAGTCAGAAATGCTTGTGGCCTGGGACCCCTCCGAACTTGCAGCTGGCATCTGATTCAGAGGAGTCTTGTGGGGACTGTGCTCTTGGACTTGTGGGATCTGTATTAATTACAGGAAGTTAACACTGGAGTTGAATGGGGTTTTTAATTGAACCCTGGATGCAGGAAGAACTCGTCCTTCTCGCTGTGGCTGGCATCAGTTTCTGGGTGACCTCCTGCACTCCTGCCCTAAGGACTCCCTCCTGGGTCACCAGGTCCCCTTTCTTTCTCAGATGTCCTTGGCCCCAGTTCTGCACTCCCAACCTCCTAGCCAAGGGGCTGTGGTTTTCTGCTCCACCATTGCTTTCTTTCCTACCAGCCAAGTGCAAGAGGCAAACATCTTTAGGAGATTAAAACCGACCTTGGGTATCCTCCCAGGCTGAGTAAGGACTAAATTTTCTCAGAATTTGGGACAGTGATGTGTTTGTGTTTGGGACGTGGGGAGTTGTCTCAGTGTCATCATTTTTCTTCTCTCTCATTCTTTCATCTTCTCCTTAGCACAGCACATAGTATAGACAAGGACGAGTCTAGGAGTTAGGGGTTGTCAGGAGGGACCTCAAGCACAATCAAGCCCAACATTCTTTTTTTTCTTTCTTTCTTTTCACGGCCGCATCTGTGGCATATGGAAGTTCCCGGACCGGATCGAATCAGAACTGCAGCTGCAGCTTGAGCCATGGCAACACCAAATCCAAGCTGCATCTGTGACCTATGCTGCAGCTTGCAGCAATGCAAGATCCTTAATCCACGGATTGAAGCCAGGGATTGAACCCACATCCTCATGGACACTATGACGGGTTCTTAACCCACTGGGCCACAACAGGAATTCCCCAACCCACTTATATACAGAGAGGTAAACAGAGCTTGTGGAAAGGGCTGGGTTTGGATCCTGAGCCCACTGACTGCTAACTCAGGCTGCCTCTTGATGGGGTGTAGGGGCCTCTGCCCTCTGGGCAGCCATTCTGAGACTGTGCTCTGCTGAAGATGTGCATGCAGAAGGCAGGGAGGCAAAAGAAGGAAAATCGAGTGAGCCCGTGGGCAGGGGCAAAGATACCTCCCATCCAGGCCCATCCACAGCCTTTCCCTGCATCAGTGAGGACCCCGGAGACCAAGAGGTCATGTCTGCGGGGGGTGGCAAGGCCAGATTCAACCTCTGGTGTAGAGACAGGCTCCAAACACCCCTGAGTTCATTTATAACTCATTAGCCATCTTTCACCCACGATTTTCTTTTCTTTTTTTTTTTTTTTGTCTTTTTGCTATTTCTTTGGGCCACTCCCGCGGCATATGGAGGTTCCCAGGCTAGGGGTTGAATTGGAGCCGTAGCCACTGGCCTATGCCAGAGCTACAGCAACGCAGGATCCGAGCCGCGTCTGCAACCTACACCACAGCTCACGGCAACGCCAGATCGTTAACCCACTGAGCAAGGGCAGGGACCAAACCCACAACCTCATGGTTCCTAGTCGGATTCGTTAACCACTGCGCCACAACGGGAACTCCTCACCCATGATTTTCAACATCACCTCTCAACAGGAAATGCCCCTCCCTCTCCCTCATTAATTGGAGCCCCATTCATCCTTCAAAGGCTGCTCAGTAGGTCCACCTCTCCCATCATTACCATCAGAATTAACTGATCCTGGAGTTCCCATTGTGGCTCAGTGGAAACAAATCCGATTCATAACCATGAGTTTGCAGGTGTGAACCCTGGCCTTGCTCAGTGGGTTAAAGATCTGGCATTGCCCTGTAGGTCACGGACACGGTTCAGATCTGGCATGGCTGTGGCTGTGGCATAGGCTGGTGGCTGCAGCTTCAATTTGATCCCTATCCTGGGAACCTTCATATGCATCGGATACGGCCCTAAAAAGCACAAAAAAAAAAAAAAAAAAAAAAAAAGGGAATTAACTGATACTTTTTCTACGATTCCACAGTCCCTTGCTCATCCACATGCTGCCTCTCCTTCTCTCTCTCTCTCTCTTTTTTTTTTTTTTAATTTTACAGCTG
Source organism: Sus scrofa (assembly GCF_054392235.1). NCBI lineage: Eukaryota > Metazoa > Chordata > Mammalia > Artiodactyla > Suidae > Sus > Sus scrofa. The sequence continues at coordinate 46,562,490 of NC_139389.1, forward strand.
CACCCGTGGCATATGGAAGTTCCCAGTCCAGGGACTGAATCCGAGCCCCAGCCGCAACCTGTGCTACAGGTGTGGCAATGCCACTGTGCCGGACTGGGGATCAAACCTGCAACCCAAACCACTGCAGTCACGTTCTTAACCTACTGAGCCACAGCAGGAACTCCCTACAAGTTTTCTCTTACTTAGTCCATGAGTCCTACTCACCTAGTATCATAATGTGCCCAGACCAGCACCTGTGGAGACCTAGTGATGCTCAGAAAATGTTAACTAAATGCCTGCTTTACCGAATCTACTGTTACAATAAACACAAGGAGAAAAGAAAGAATTCAAGTCACTGCGAGCATTGACTGAGAGCCTGCCATGTGCCATGCACGGTGCCAACTGCTTGGTGTACAGATCCCTGTCCTCAAGGGGCTCACAGCTGACTCGGGAAAAAAGTCAGAATAAAATTAGTATAATTATGATGTATATCATAGAATTTACTCTATAAATAATGCAGTGCAGTGCCTGGTGTGGTAACAATGTCATGTGCCAACTGAAATCAGCAGACTATGCTTTAGATGGGTTTTGAAGCAGATTTGATCACATGTGTAAGCTGCTCTTATGGTCAACGAGTCAGCCTGCAGGGCTGGCCCATGCCTGACTCTGGAGCCAGATCAAGCTCAGGTCCCAAGGCCACCTCTGGCTCTCACAAGCTGTGGGACTTTGGAGCAAGCGATTTCCACTTCTCTGTGCTTCTGATTCCTATCAGTAAAAGGAGAGTGATGACAGTGCCTCACGGGACTGTCCAACAGATTAAATGGGATAATGAATGATGCCCAACAAGGACAACTATTAATATTCTTATCAGTTGGGTGGTTATGCTGTCTCTCTCTCTCTCTCTTTTGTGGGGGGTGGGGTGGGCAATCACGGCATATGGAAGTTTCCAGGCTAGGGGTCAAATCGGAGCTACTGCTGCCAGCCTAAGCCACAGCCACAGCAGCATGAGATCCAAGCTGCATCTGCAACCTACACCAGAGCTCACAGCAATGCCAGATCCTTAACCCATTGAGAGAGGACAGGGATGGAACCCGAATCCTCACGGATACTAGTTGGATTCGTTTCCGCTGCTCCACAACAGCAACTCCCCACTGGCTCTCTCTTGTTGGCCCCTCTGGGTCCTCACTCCACCCTTGTCCCCCCAGCCTCCTGGACACTGACATCAGCAGACACTTGCAATAGGCTCCCTCACCCTCTGGCTTTGGGTTCGGCCAACTGTGGATCCAACAGAAGAAAGAAGGCTGTCAGGGCATTTACTCTCCACTCTCCCTCCCTTCTGGATCACCGCTGGCTGCAGAGTCCCTTCTCATGGCTCTCTGGCCTCGGGGGCCTGCCATCGTTCCCTCTCCTCACTCCACAGGCCAGTGACAAGTCCCAGGTTCTGCACTGTCCCTCGGGACTTCCCTTCACGCTGTAAGCAGTCCTTTGATTAATTCCCTCAAATTACCCAATATAATGTCATCTATTCGCTGCCCCTACTCATCAATCCAGGAATCGGTTCCAGGAACAGAGTCAAACAAATACTGGGATTGGATTGCTCATAAATTTAAGGAGTACAAGGGAAGCTTCCTCGTAGTGGGGAAAAGGCACCCAGGTAATCCACTGCGTGCAGAGGTATCACCACCACTCACACCATCACTGGAGGTGGCCTGGGATGAAGTGTGGGGTACCGCACGGCTGGGTGGGGAGATGGGAGGTAAAACGGCTCTGGCTCTTCTTCACTATGGCGTGGAATCATTTGGGTTCTGATGGCCTCAGAGAACTCGTGCGGGAAAAAAGGAGAACTGGGAGTTATCAGTGCCTGATGAGGAATATGAGTGAGAAATTAGGACTCCTTGACGGGACCCTGAAGGAGTCCTTTGCTTTCTACAGACAGAGGGCTCGTAAGGCTGATTAAATACTCAGCCCTCAGAGTTCCTGCTGTGGTCTAGTGGGTTAAGAATAAGACTGGAAGTTCCCATCATGGCTGAGCAGTAATGAATCTGACTAGTATCCATGAGGATGCGGGTTCCATCCCTAGCCTCACTCAGTGGGCTAAGGATCCGGTGTTGCTGTGAGCTGTGGTGCAGGCTGGCAGCTACAGCTCCAATTTGACCCCTGGCCTGGGAACCTCCATATGCCATGGTTGCAGCCCTAAAAAGACAAAAAAAAAAAAAAAAAAGTCGGACTGGAGGAGTTCCTACTGTGGTTCATTGGGTTAAGAACCTGAAATAGTGTCCAGGAAGATGAGGGTTCCATCCCTGTCCTTGCTCAGTGGGTTAAGGATCTGGTGTTGCCACAAGTTGCTGAGTAGGTAGCAGATAAGGCTCAGAGCAAGCATTGCTGTGGCTGTGAGGTAGGCCGGTAGCGGAAGCTCCAATCAATCCCTAGCCTGGGAACTTCAATATGCCACAGGTGCGGCCGTAAAAATAAAAATAAAAAAAGAATCCAACTGCAGCAGCTCAGGTCGCTGCAGAGGCACAGGTTTGATCTCCAGACAGGCATGGTGGGTGGGTTAAAAGATCCAGCATCGCCACAGCTGCAGCATAGGTTGCTCAAATTCAATCCAATCCATGGACTGGGAACTTCCATATGCCCCTGGTGCAGCTTTATAAAAATAAATGAATAAATGCATACATACACACTCAACCCTCTAGGCTTCTTACGCTCAAGTGAGGGTTTTGATGGAGAAGGGGTGAGACTCTGAGATGGAATGGGAACATTTGGGGGACATCTGGGCAGACAGAGACATGGCTGAGAACTCTGAACCCTCTATATTCCCTTGAAGTCTTATCTACGGAGACATCCTTTTGCTGTGATTCTTTCTCCCAGGACATGAGCCTCAGAAACCTTCTCACCTCCACCCCTCCTGACCCCAGGCCTTTTGTGAGTTAGATCCCAGCCCAGCCTGGGTGGAGAAGCACAAGGCCCACGCTAAGAGGAGAATGCCCAGACAGAAAGAGTGACGGGCCCTGCCAAACTGCCTGGGCAGGAGCCACGGGAGCATGCGTGGGAGAGGGTTCTAAGGGAAACAGACCCAGGAGGGTGGGATGTAAGACCCACTTTGGCCAGACACATGGCCACAGACACTCCTCCAGGATTTGGGACTTAATGTGTTTGCTGCAGCACCTGGGAAAGGAAGTAATAATCTGCTAAATTGCTTAATTAAAGCCTGAACTTAAAGGCAGCCTAGAGTTAATAAACTTGAAATGCCAGAATTTCCTTGGCATGCTCTAAGAAAGGAATCTGAAATCTCAGAGAGATGGGATGGCTGGGTTAGATTTATTAGGTGCCATCTGCTTAGCCACCCACTAGCCACCTATTTTAAGGGGGTCTGAAAACACTCCCTTTACCAATGCATTGAGAAATGCATTGGTGAGGGCCACCAGCATCCTAGGCTAGCTCTGATGGCTGTCCTCTGTAGGCTGGAGATGCTAGTGGGGGATGCTGGGTAGTGGAACTGCGTTCGCTGATCTCGAGGAGAATAATGATATCTTGGTGGGATAAAGAACAGGTGGTGATGCCTCAAGAGCCAAAGGCAAGGTAACTAAGAAAAACGTGGGAAAAAATGGTCATCAAGTGAACAAAATGACAATCTGGTGGACCAGTCAGCCTTCTCCCCCAGGCACTTTAGGACTTGCTCACTGGACCCATGGTGGCAGGGAAGGAAGCCATGCTTTTGGCTCAATAAGACGGTATTCCTCTCTCTGAGGCTAATTTAGCTGTGGCAGAGGGTTCATCCTATTTACAGCTCAGGCTTTTTTTTTTTTTTTTTTTTTTTTTTTTTTGCTTTTTAGGGCTGCACCTGCAGCATATAGAAGTTCCCAGGCTAGGGGTTGAATCAGAGCTATAGCTGCTGGCCTACACCACAGCCACAGCAGCATCAGATCTGAGCCGTGTCTGTGACCTACACCACAGCTCACGGCAACACTGAATCCTTAACCCACTGAGCGAGGCCAGGGATTACTCACGGTTCCTGGTCAGATTTGTTTCTGCTGCGCCAAGACGGGAACTCTTCCAGCCCAGCCTGAGTCCCTGATTGGGCACCGTTCTCACCTGATAGTCGACTGACTGGATTGCTCACCCCCTAGCGTAGAGGGGCTGTGTTTTATCCTCATAGGCACATATTCCAGGTATGAATTCACCTCTACCTCTAGTGCTTCCATCAGCACTTACAGAATACCTCATTCATCACCACGGCATGCAATATACCATCACCCCCAACGCGGGCACATGTTTTACAGCCAAAGACATGTACAAATGAGCTCACGCCCAAGGCATTCACTGGTCTTACCATGACCCGGGGAGCAGCTGGCTTGATAGAAAGGAAGACCGGCCAGTTGAAGGAGCACAGCTAAGAAACTACACCCTACAACATAGAAGTGCTGTCCTATAGGATACAGTGGGTTTTTTGTTTTTTTGTTTTTTGTCTTTTCTAGGGCCGCACCTGCAGCATGTGGAGGTTCCCAGGCTAGGGGTCTAATCGGAGCTGTAGCCGCTGGCCTACGCCACAGCCACAGCAACTCAGGTTCTGAGCTGCGTCTACGACCTACAGCAGAGCTCACAGCAACTGCACTGGCTCCTTAACCCACTGAGCGGGGCCAGGGATTGAACCTGCAACCTCATGGTTCCTAGTTGGATTCGTTAACCACTGAGCCAAGACGGGAACTCTGGATACAGGGTATTCTTAAACCAAAACCAGACTCAGATATATAACTGAGAGGTGGGGATAGCAGCAGCCTCTTCGCTATTACAGCTGAAGTCTACGACCTATTGGAGGAATTTTTGCTCCCTACCCCCATAAACTTGTCCTCAGGGAGCTTGGCGAGGCTAGCATTCAAGGGAGAAACACCTGCCACCTGCACCATGGAACCTCGGAACGATGGTAGTACTGATGACCTGGAAGCTGAGAGGGCCCCTGGCCATTTTCGTTTCTCCTGCTATGGAACCAACAGGCAAAGAAAGGGGTTACTCTAATGTCTAAGGTGACAAACCCCAATTACCAGAGAAAATTAGGTTGCTACCACATAATAGAGGGAGGCACTAGATCTGGAATCCAGTGGACTCACTAAGTGCCTCTTAATAATTTTCTGCTCAGGAGTTCCCACTGTGGCACGGGGGTTAAGGATCCAGCTTGAGTCTGTGGCATTGCCGGTTTGATCCTTGGCCCAGTGCAGCAGATGAAGGATCAGGCGTTGGTGCAATTATGGCGTAGGTTGCAGATGCGGCTTGGATTTGATCCCTGGCCTGAGAACTTCCATATACCATGGGTACAGTTAGAAATCAAAATAATAATAATTCTCTGCTCAGTTGTCCTGGTTCATAGAAGACTCCAGCAACCACAATGTCAAGATTACCAAGGACGCAGACCCCACAGGAATAAAGGTTTGAGTCACCACCCGGTAAAGAACCCAGTCCAGCCAAGGTGCTGGCAAAGGATAAGAAGAGTACATCAGGAGTTCCCATTGTGGCACAGTGGTAACTAGCCCGACTAGTATCCAAGAGGATGTGGGTTCCATCCCTGGCCTCACTCAGTGGGTCAGGGATCAGGCATTGCCCCAAGCTGCAGTATAGTTGCCTCAGATTGAGGCAATGCTGGATCCTTAACCCACTGAGCGAGGCCAGGGATCAAATCCGCAACCCCATGGTTCCTAGTCAGATTTGTTTCTGCTGCGCCACGATGGGAACTCCATTTTTTTTTTTTGTCTTTTTTTAAAGTCTTTTTAAATTAACATCATAACAAAAGTTTTCCATGTCATTACAAACTCTTTGGAAAGAATCAAGACAGCTCAAGCATCATCTTCTAAAGCATTTTTGCTGATGCTCACTCCATCTCTAGAAGAATAGTCTCCCTTTCCCAGGACCCCCTCTACCCCTAAACACACACACACACACACACACACACACACACACACACACACACACACGAGTTCAGTCATCTGACACACTCCAAGTCCCTTATCTGTTTATAAGCCTGTCTCCTTTCTTTTTTTTTTTTTTTGTCTTTTGTCTTTTTTTTGTTGTTGTTGTTGCTATTTCTTGGGCCGCTCCCGCAGCATATGGAGGTTCCCAGGCTAGGGGTTGAATCAGAGCTGTAGCCACCGGCCTACGCCAGAGCCACAGCAACGCGGGATCCGAGCCGCATCTGCAACCTACACCACAGCTCACCGCAACGCCGGATCGTTAACCCACTGAGCAAGGGCAGGGACCGAACCCGCAACCTCATGGTTCCTAGTCGGATTCGTTAACCACTGCGCCACGACGGGAACTCCTGTCTCCTTTCTTGACTACAGGGAGCTTCTCTTTTTGTCTTATTATCTCCATCCCAATCTCTGGTATAAAATAAAGATTCACAAGTGGGTTTGAATGAAAGGACATTTTAAAGCCTGCATAATATTTCATCATGTAAATGCATCCTAGTTTATTTAGCTATTTCCTTAACATTGAACATTTAGATGATTTAAATTTTTTTCGGCTGTAGTATGCAGTGGCTTTGATGTGGGATCCCAGTTCCCAGGCCAGGGATTGAACCTGGGCCACAGCAGTAATAGTGCTGAATCCTAACCACTAGGCCACCAGGGAACTCTCTAGGTGACTTTATTATTATTATTAAATTTTTTTGGCCATGCCTGCGGCACGTGGAAATTCCCGGACCAGGCATGGAACCCACACCACGGTAGTGACCAGAGCCACAGTAGTGAAAATGCCAGATCCTTTAACCACTAGATCACCAGGGAACTCCCTGATTTTAAATTTTTTTTTTTTTTTTGTCTTTTCAGGGTCACACCCACAGCATATGGAGGTTCCCAGGTTAGGGGTTGAATCGGAGCTGCAGCTGCCTGCCTACACCACAACCACAGCAACACGGGATCCAAGCCGAGTCTGCGACCTACACCACAGCTCACAGCAACACTGGATCCTTAACCCACTGAGCAAGGCCAGGGATCGAACCTGTGTCCTCATGGATACTAGTCGGATTTATTAACCACTGAGCCACAACTGGAACTCACCTGATTTTAATTTTTCATTTTAAATATCATTGCAGTATTTTCATTTGCTCAGTGGAATAGGTGCCCCTGTTGGTATTACTGGAAGAGACTTCTACTTGTGATTTCAACAGAAGCACACATGCTGACCCTCTGCTTGCTCCTCTGGTTATAGTCTAATCAAATAAGTCAGATTTACATTCAGTAATTATTTGGTAATATCAGCAATCTTCTCTAATAAGCACTGCTACTTTTAATTTTCTTTTTTTCTCATTCAGTGTGGCTAATCTCAGCTTAACAACAGCCCTGGGTTTTCTACACTGTGCATTTGAAAAAAAAAGGAAAGGGATAATCTGCTGTGTACCAGGCACTCAGCAGATACTCATATTTAATTCAATTTTGCCAAAACCTTGTGAAAAGAACTTTGGAGAGAGACAGACCTATAAACACACGCCTGTAGTGAATGCCCAGCTCCACCACTTGCCTGTTAGAGAATCTTCAGCCTGGCCACTTCGTTTTTCTGAGCCTCAATTTCCTAGACTCCAAAAACGGGGTGACAGTACTTGATGTGTGATTATGAGGATTAATTGAGACATCTGTGAACGACTTCAGTCCCAAGCAGGAGTTCAGAGCAGGTACTCAGCTCAGGAACCTAGAGCCTCCTCTGGGGATGCCCTGCAGGAGGGCGTCTTTAGGACCAGCAAGACTCTGGGGACAGGGGAAGGTTCCTGGGGCTCTTGGAAGGACGGAACCCACGTAAGAGCAGGCAAAGAACGCTTCCAGGCCAACCTATGTCCAGGAAGCTGCGAGTGGGCCAGTGGAAGGGTAGCTGTCCCAGCGCCAGGTGGCCCAAGCCAGCCAAGAGCAGCAGGAGAAGGAGGAAGCTGGGGCGTGGGGCCGGTGTTGAGGTGGGTGGTCTTCAGCCTTCTTGTCCTGGGAAGATCTTGAAACTCAAATGAACGAAGGAAGCCAGCGGGCTCTTCCCCATCTGTATTGTGGTAACTGAGCCCCAGCCTACTCCTCCCCAGGCTGGAAGGCGGGAGAGTCGTTAGGGACACCTGCCTCTCTCCCTCCCCCTCCTGGCGGGAACCCACCCACAGCGCGCACCTGGGCAGCCACTATGCCTGGGAACACGGGGCGCCGGTGGCCCCAGCCTGCCCCGCACTGAAAAAGGGCAGGAGCTCAGTCCTGGCTGCAGGGGGTTCCTCGGGACACCTCAGAGGACGATGACTGTTAAAATAACCATCCAGACGGAAAGGGGTGAGGCCCGCACCAGAATAAAGAAATCAGGGAGCCAGGAAGCAATAAACCTGCCAACGTAAAGAATATTAACGTGTAATAAAGAATGTTTCTCCAAAAAAAGACAGACAGACAGACAGTTTCCCACAAACAGGAGACAGGAAAAATTATTTATGAATAACCCTGGGATAATTGATCAGCTCTGCCAGAAAAAAAAAAAAATGAAATTTAGATGCACATCTTTTACAATATACCAAGCTTAATTCCTGATAGCAAATCAGGAGCAGGATTAAACTACACACACCCCAAAAGACAATAGAAGTGGGACTGAGGAGTTCCCAGTGTGGCTCAGTGGTAACAAACTCCACTAGTATCCATGAGGATATGGAGTTCGATCCCTGGGCTTGCTCAGTGGGTTAAGGATCCAGTGTTGTGGTGAGCTGTGGTGTAGGTCACAGACACCCTTGGATCTTGTGTGGCTGTGGCTGTGGTGTAGGCCGGCAGCTGTGACTCCGATTCAACTCCTAGCCTGGGAACCTCCATAAGCCGCAGGTGCGGCCCTAAAAAAGACCAAAAAAAAAAAAAAAAGTGGGAATGAATGTATGATCCTTTAGAGGGTAGAGGACTGTCTAGGATTAAAAGGGAGAAGATAAATCCCAATAGGGAAGATGATATATTTATTGGTTCCTACAAAACAACTACAGGTTAAAAAAAAGTGAGGAGTTCCTGTGTCTCAGTGGGTTAAGTGTCCATCACTGTCTCTGCAGTGGCTTGGGTTGCTGCTGTGGCACAGGTTGCTCCCTGGCCTGGGAACTTCGGCATGGCCACAGGCATGGCCAAAAAAAAGTGAAATTAAAAGCAGTAAATGACTGGAGTTCCTGCTGTGGTGCACTGGGGTAAGAATCCAACTGCAGCAGATCTTGTTGCTGCAGAGGCATAGTTTCCATCCCTGGCCAGCGGGTTAAAGGATACAGCATTGCTGCAGCTGCCACATGGATTCATCCCCTGGCCTGGGAACTTCCATATGCACAGGTGTTGCCATTAAAAAAAAAAGTAGTCAATGACAAATACCATATGATATCAATTATATGTGGAATCTAAAATACGACACAATTCTCGTCATGGCACAGCAGAAATGAATCCAACTAGGAACCACGAGGTTGCAGGTTCGATCCCTGGCCTCGCTCAGTGGGTTAAGGAGCCAGTGCAGTTGCCGTGAGCTGTGGTGTAGGTCGCAGACATGGCTTGGATCCTGTGTTGCTGTGGCTGTGGCATAGGCCAACAGCTGTAGCTCCAATTAGACCCCTAGCCTGGGAACTTCCACATGCCAAGAGTGCGGCCCTAAGAAAGCAAACAAACAAATAAACAAACAAACAAAAAACGACACAGGGAACTCCCATCAAGGCTCAGCGGAAATGAACATGACTAGTACCCATGAGGACACAGGTTTGATCCCTGGCCTTGCTCAGGGGGTTAAGGATCCAGTGTTGCCATAAGCTGAGGTGTAGGTTGCAGACGCAGCTCAGATCTGGTGTGGCTGTAGCTGTGGTGTAGGCCAGCAGCTGTAGCTCCAATTCAACCCCTAGCCTGGGGCACTTCCATATGCCACAGTTGTGGCCCTAAAAAGACTAAATAAATAAATAAATATAATACAACACAATGAACATATCTGTGAAATAGAAACAGACTTTCGATTGCCAGGGGGATGTGGGGGGTGGAGGAGGGAAGGGCTGGGAGTTTGGGGATTAGCAGCTGTAAATGTATTTATAGGATGAATAAACAGCAGAGTCCTTCCGTAGAGCACAGGGCACTGTGTTCAATATCCTGTGATAAACCATAAGGGAAAATAATATGAAAACGAATATATGGGTATAACTGAAACCCATTGCTGTAGAGCCGAAATTAACAGTTTTAGAAATCAACTATATTTCAATAAAATTTTTTACAAATAGGTGGGAGCGGCCGCCAGATGTGCCTATTCTGAGGAGTGGCCAGCAGCTTGATGAAGCATGTCAGGTACACTTACACCTGAGATGGACTATGGAACAGCAAGTACCAGAAGTGGAAGTCCCAAGCCACACATAGAGGGACAGCCTCACCGCGCAACCAGGAGCGTCAGCTGCACCTGAGGCGATCTCTGCAGCAGCAGGTCCCTGTGGTAGGTTTCCAGTGGGAATTGAGAGAGGCATTCCTTATGGAGCCACCAAGGGGTGGTTACAGCAATATTGGAACAGCCAGGTGGCTGATTCCCAGAGAGGGAAAAAATCCCTGACAATGTGACAAAGCTATTATCTGTGAAAAAATATATACAAATAAAAGAAAAAGAAACATACATGACTATATCAGAATTCAAAAAAATATTTTGATTACTAATTTCAATAAAATTGATTTTCATTGAAAAAAAAGTAGTCAATCAATTGGGAAATGGCTCCAGTCAAGTGCATTATACAGAAAGTTGGAATCTTTAATATATAAAAACACTTATGGGATTTCCCGTTGTGGCGCAGAAGAAATGAATCCGACGAGGAACTATGAGAGTGCCGGTTTCACCCCTGGCCTCGCTCAGTGGGTTAAGGATCTGGCATTGCTGTTGCTGTGAGCTGTGGTGTAGGCCAGCAGCTGTAGCTCCGATTGGACCCCTAGCCTGGGAACTTATATATGCCCCAGGTGCAGCCCTAGAAAAAAGCAAAAAACAAACAAACACACCAAAAAGCTCTTACAAAATTAGTAAGATACTAGGATTATAAGAGGACAATAAACAGGCAACACAGTGAAGTTTTTGTTTTATTTTTTAAAGAAATGCCAAGTGCTGATGGGGTTGAAGTGGGCCTTTAATAAACTGTGATGGTTTTATACTAGCATAAATTTGTATAAAAGATGTATTAGGGAGCCTTAAATCACAGAGGCCTGAGATGCGCAACATCACTAAGCATTTGGAATCTGACTAGGAACTATGCCATTGCCGGTTTGGCCCCTGGCCACACTCAGTGGGTTAAGGATCTGGTGTTGCTCTAAGCTGTGGTGTAGGCCAGCAGCTGTAGCTCCAATTGGACCCCTAGCCTGGGAACTTCCATATGCTGCAGGTGCAGCCCTAGAAAAAAGCAAAAAACAAATTAAAGCCACCTTGAAATAACACTTCACACCCATTACAATGGCTGCTATCAAAATTAAATTTACCAGAGTTCCCATTGTAACTCAGAGTGGGTTATGAACCTGACTAGTATCCATGAGGACGCAGGTTTGATCCCTGACCTTGCTCAGTGGGTTAAGGATCTGGCGTTGCCTCAAGCTGCAGCATAGGTTGCAGATACGGCTCAGATCTGGCATTGCTGTGGCTCTGACCTAGGCCAGTAGCTGCAGCTCCGATTTGACCCCTAGCCTGGACCTTCCATAAGCCTCAGGTGCGACCCTAAAAATGGAAAAGAGAAAAGAAACAAATTAAATTAACCATATATGATCCAGAAATTCCACTTCTGGGAATTGGAAAAGAACTCAAAGTAGGATTTTGAAGAGAGATTTGTACACACATGTTCATCATAGTTAAAACATGGAGGAGGAATTCTTGCTTTTGCAGAGCATGTTAAGGATCCGGCATTGCCGCAGCTGTGGCATAGGTCAGAGCTTCAGTCTGGATTCTATCCCTTGGCCTTGGAATTTCCATGTGCTGTCAATGCAGCCAAAAAAAAATTTTTTTTTTAAGTAAAAAATAAACAAAACAGGGAGTTCCCATTGTGGCTCAGTGGTTAACGAATCCAACTAGGAACCACGAGGTTGCAGGTTCGATCCCTGGCCTTGCTCAGTGGATTAAGGATCCAGCATTGCCGTGAGCTGTGGTGTAGGTTGCAGATGTGGCTCATATCCCACGTTGCTGTGGCTCTGGCGTAGGCCGGCGGCAAAAGCTCTGATTCAACCCCTAGCCTGGGAACCTCCATATGCCGCGGGAGCGGCCCAAGAAAAGGCAAAAAGAGAAAAAAACAAACAAACATGGAGGAGTTCTCCTGTGGCACAGCAGGTTAAGGATCTGGCATTGTCACTTCAGCAGCTTGGGTCACTGGTATGGTATGGGTTTGACCCCTGACCTGGGAACTTCCACATGCTGCAGGTATGGCCAAAAAAAAGATTGAGTGTATATTATTCATTTGATTGTATATTCTGTTTGTTTAAACTTTCTGTGTATGTAATTATGTTTTAAAATTTTTTTTGTCTTTTTTTGTCTTGAATCGGAGCTGTAGCTGCCAGTCTACCCCAGAGCCACAGCAATGCTGGATCCTTAACCCACTGAGCAAGGCCACATCCTCATGGATACTAGTTAGGTTTGTTACCACTAAGCCACAACAGGAACTCTCTCTTACTATGTACAGAGAATAATACTAGACCCTTTTCATGCATAATCTTGTTTAAACATCAGAGGACCCCTTGAAGGTACTATCATTTCAATTGCATGGATGACGAAGCTGAGGATTATAGAAGGGAGTGACTTGGTGGAAGTCAAGAACTCCTGATTGATATAATCAGGATTGAAAGCAAGGTACTCTAGCTTCGCAGCCCACGCTCTGAACCAAACTCTTATTTTATATCTCATGTCATCGAACATGCTTTCGACACCATGATTTTTAAAAGTTGCTGCATAATATTCACAAATATAATACACCAAATATTAGCTCATTTAACCCTTCTAACATTGAAAAATTAGATTGTTTCCAATATCTCTTGGTTTTTTATTTGTTTTATGTATTTATATTTTTATTTTATTGTACTTTATTTTATTTTTGCTTTTTAGTGCTGAACCCAAAGCATATGGAGGTTCGCAGGCTAGGGGTCTCCTCCGAGCTACAGCTGCCAGCCTACACCACAGCCACAGCTACGCCAGATCCCTTAACCCACTGAGTGAGGCCAGGGATCAAAAGCACATCTTCATGGACACCAGTTGGATTCATTACTGCTCAGCCACAATGGGAACTCCTTGGCTTTTATTTTTATTTTTTTGCTTTTTAGGGCTGCACCCGTGACATATGGGAGTTCCCAAGTTAGTGGTTGAATCGGATCGACAGCTGCCGGTCTACACCACAGACACAATGACACCGGATCCTAGCCCCATCCGCAACCTACACCACAGCTCATGGCAATGCCAGATCCTTAACCCACTGAGCGAGGGATCGAACCTGCATCCTCACAGATTTGTTTCCACTGCACCACAACGAGATCTCTAGTCCTTGGTTTTTTAATATAATACTTCAAAGAATATTTTTTTGGTGCATAGATCTTTGTCGTATAGTGGCTGAATCTGTTATTATTCCATTAGTATATATGCCTAGATGTGAAATTTCAAGGTCAAAATGATGGCTACAGCTAAATTTAGTGCCATCATTGAAAATGGCATTTATAAAAAGTTTATAAAAAGGGTTTGATGCGATGGGGCAGGGAGTATACGTAAAATCTCTGAACCTTCTGGTCAGTTTTGCTATAAACTTGAAACTGCTCTAAAAAATAAACCTAGGGAGTTCTCCAGTGGCTCTATGGGTTAAGGGTCTGGCATTGCCACTCCTATGGCTCTGGTTACTGCTGTGCCACAGGCTCGATCCCTGGCCCAGGAACTTTCACATGCTGTGAGTGTGGCCAAAAATAAATAAATAAAATAAATTCTATTTAAAAGGGTTGTGACTACATGGAAATAAGTTTATTGGGCTTTTTGGATATAGTAAGACCAGCCATCAGAAAACAGTTCAAGCCCTGTCTCTGCCACTTGCCATCTGGATGGCCTTGGGCAAGTCACTCAGTCTCTCAGAGGCTCAGTTGCCTCACCTTGAACAGGCGGTTGGGTGGATGGAATTAAGTCCTCTGGTCATGCTAAGTGAAGTTGGTCAGACAGTGAGCCACCAAAGTCATATGCTATCATATGCTTTCATTTCTTTTTAAAAAAAAATAGAAATAAAATATGCCCTTTTATGGAATTCCTGTCGTGGCTCAGCAGTTAACAAACCCGACTAGCATCTGTGAGAACAGGTTCAATCCCTGGCCTTGCTCAGTGGGTTAAGGATCTGGCGTTGCCGTGAACTGTGGTGTGGGTCGCAGATGCGGCTCAGATCCTGTGTTGCTGTGACTGTGGTGTAGGCTGGTGGCTATAGCTCCGTTTGGACCCCTAAACTGGGAACCTCCATATGCCACGTGTGTGGCCCTCAAAGACAAAAAGACAAAAAAATAAAATAAATAAAATATGCCCTTTTAATCCTAAAAAAAATAAAAATTTAAAAAGTGCTCTGCCTCCTGTAGAAGCAGGGGCAGTGCCTAGGAAAGGGCTTTGCACACTGTGAAGGGCTCTGCAGAGGGGGTGTGAGCCTTGGGCTCCTAGCGTGGGAGGGGCACTGAGTCCCCTGGCCCTGTGAGAGAATGCTGGGTTTGGGGGTCAGGGTGGGGTGGGAGGGGCCCCTCACCCTGGGAAACGGCTCAGTGGTGGAGCAGCTGAGACGCAGCTGGGCCTGTGGCCTGCGAGGCAGGCTTGCGGCTGCCTCCTCCCCCAGCCCACCCCCCACCCCCAGGCCTGCAGCTGGGTCCTGCCTCCTCTCGGGTGGGCCATGGCCAGGACTTGGCTGCTGCTTCTCCTGGCCCTCGAGTGTCCAGCCCTGCCCACAGGTGAGCACCTTCCTTGCATCCCAGTGTCCCAGGTCCAAGTCAGCTGAAGCCCACTCCCTCACTCTGGGTTTCTCTGGGTGCGGGTGGGGTGCAGGGAGGCAGGGCAGAGGTTTGTGGGGGTTCCTGAGGAGGGTCTCACTGGAAGCCTATCATCCCCTTTCCCATCTTATTCTACCCCCCAGCTGCCTTGCTCTGGGCCCCCACGTCCTGCTCTCCTGGAGTCCACGGTGTTGGTAGGGAGGGCGGTCATCTGCTGGAGGTGTAAAGAAACAAGAGCAAGTTGGACAGGTGTCCGTGATGGCTGGGGGTGGGGGTGGGGGTAGCCAGGCTGTGTTATGCTTTATGGGGTGATGGGACTCCAGCAGCATGGTGAGATCGTTCCCCACCCACCTCAGTACCGCTTCCTGTCCAGACTCCTGCCTTCAGGGTTCAGAGTGTCTCAGGTTCACTCCCAGTTCCCCTCACCTAATGGCTCTAGTCCTCCAAAGATTCAGGCTGGAGATAAAGGACTCGAATTTTGAGAATCTCAGCTTCATCTAGAAACATGTGCATGTTTGCACGCACGTGGCGGGGGACGGTTCTTGACCTTTGAGATGGGGCATCTCCTCCTTCTAAAGCTGGCCCGCCTGGGTGTCACCAGCTCTCCCTCACTAGGAAGATAATCCACACCCGTGTGGAGTGGGGAGAGCTCTTAGTGGAAGTCTGAGCTCTGGGAAAGAAGCTGCCAGAGTGAGAAGGAGCAATCCTGGGAGGCTTCATGGAGGAGGCAGACTCTGAACCACCTTGGGGAGTATCTCTCTCGCTACAGCTGAAAAGGCTCAGGAGGTTAAGGGTCCTGGAGCTCACTCCCAGCCTTCTCTCCTCCCTTTGTTTGTGATGCCTTATTAATATTAGTATTGATGATACTAATACTTATCTGACAAAGTATTTTATATTCATAATCTTTATTCTTCACAGTGTTTTATCTGGGCTGGTGTTATTAACCCCATTATATTGATGGGACAATTGAGACTCCTCAGTAAGTTAAGTGGTTGAGTCAGGAGTCAAACTGACTTGGTCTGAGGCTATATCCCAAGCTTGGTCCACTGTGTCACGTAGCAAAATCTTAGCCAACCTTCCAAGTGGGCTGGTCTGTGGGGTTTGGAGTCATGCAGATCTGAGTTCAAATCCTGAGTAGGCTGCTTACTATCCACCTGCTTCTAGATCAGTTATTTGACCTCCAAGAAATCTTTTGTGAATACCCTCTAACTCTGAGTCTCCACAGGATTCCCCCGCATCTGTCCCTGAACCCTGGGGCATTTCTTTAGCCTGGCTGCACTAACCTCATGGTGTGAATGTATAGGTTTTAACCTTTGAGATTTTATTTATATGAAAAGATATCCAGGAGTTCCCTGGTGGTCTGGCAGTTAAGTATTCAGCATTGTCACTGCTGTGGCTCTAGCTTGATCCCTGGCCCAGGAAATTTTGTGTCCTGTGGGTGCAGCCAAAAAAAAAAAAAAAAAAAAGATATTCAAAGACTCAAAAATAACATTTTGTAATATATTGAATCAGTCATTTTTACTGAAAAGAGTAAGATTGTGGAAAATAGGACTATTCTGAAAAATATAAGACAAATGTTTACAGTATCCATATAACTTATTTTTTAATTATAAAATAATAGACATATATGTTAAATGTGTGAACTGCATGGTATGTAAATTAAATCTAAACAAAGCTATTAAAAAAAATTATAGACTTAGAGAAAAGAACTGAGAATAATACCACAAATGTCCATGCATACTCCACCTAGATTAGTGAATAGTTAAAATTTTGACATATTTGAATCAGATTTGGGGTGTTTTTGTTTGTTTGTTTTTTAGGGCCACACCTGTGGCATATGGGAGTTCCCAGGCTAGGGGTCAAATCAGAGCTACAGCCGCCAGCCCTATGACACAGCCACAGCCACAGCAACACTAGATCCAAGCTGCGTCTGCAACCTACACCACAGCTCATGGCAACACTGGATCCTTAACCCACTGAGCAGGGCCAGGTATCGAACCCATGTCCTCATGGATACTAGTCGGGTTCGTTAACCACTGAGCTAAAACAGGAACTCCCCGGATGTTTTGCTTTTTTTTTTTAAGAAAGAAACATTTACAGATATATTTGAGGCCCCTTTTGATCTCATTCCAGATCCTCTTTCCTCCCCTTCCTCTCCGGAGGTAACCTCTCTCCTGAGGCTGGCACAACAAGGTACTGTAAGTATTCGTTTGCATGTGCTCTTTCTCATGGGGCTGAGATCATTGAGAGCAGGGACGATATTTGAATTAACGTTGTATCCCCAGGGCCTGGCACAGAAAGGTTCAGATATGATAGGTAGGTGATGGAAGGACTGATGAATGGATGGAAGGATGGATAAATGGATGGACGGATGGAAAGTAGAGGATAGATGTAGGGAAGAGGGATGTAGGGAAGATGGTTGAATAGATGGGTGAATGAAACGATAGAGGGACGGAATCTGGCATTGCTGTGAGCTGCGGTGTGGGTCGCAGACGCGGCTCTGATCCTGTGTTGCTGTGGCTGTAGTGTAGGGCGGCAGCTATAGCTCCGATTTGACCCCTAGCCTGGGAACCTCCATGTGCCACAAGTGAGGCCCTAAAATAAAATAAAATTAAATTAAAAAATTTAAAAAGCACAAAAAGAAAGGATAGAGGGATGGCAGTCGGTTAAATGGATAAAAGCAAGGAGAGAGGGATGGATGAGTGGGTAGGACAAACGGGTAGAAGGATAGATGGAAAGATAAAAACCCAGATAGAAGGATAGACACCTACTATAGGATGCTGGCCTGAGAATTCGGACCTAGCTACCCCCTCACAGGTGCGTGCTCTCTTGCAGGTGTAGGCAGCACACCCTTTCCCTCTCTGGCCCCGCCAATCACACTGTTGGTGGAGGGGAAGCAGCAGACGCTGGTGGTCTGCCTGGTCCTGGATGTTGCACCCCCCGGCCTTGAGAGTACCATCTGGTTCTCAGCTGGCAACGGCAGCTTCCTGGATGCCTTCACCTATGGCCCTTCCCCAGCAGCAGATGGCTCCTGGACTAGCGTGGCTCAGCTTTCTGTGCCCTCTGAGGAGCTGGCAGCCTGGGAGACCTTGGTCTGCCACACGGGGCCTGGACCTGGGAACCCCAGCCAGAGCACACAGCCCCTGCAGCTGTCAGGTGGGGATGGAGCCTGGGCCCATGTGGATGCTCCCTGCCCATTTCACATACCTTGGAACCAGGATATGGTGGGAGGGAGGGCAGACTCCAGGCCATGGGGGCATGAAGGGTGTCCAAGTGCCATCCTTCTAGGTGAGGTGATGCCTGGCCTCAGAGCAGGGTGGCCTCAGGGCCCTGAGTCCTGGGATTTGCAACTGGGATGTGTCATTCAAGTCCAGGCTCTGATGCAAGGCTTCAAGAGGTAACAAGTATCCTTCCTCCCAGGGTTAATATTTCTCTTTATATACCCGGGGGTTAATCTCTCTGTAATCACCCTAAATATGACACCTTACCTTTTAGAACTGAACAATAATTTAAAAGTAATTGCTGGAGTTCCAATTACTGTCTGTAATTGGATCGATGGTATTTCTGCAGCACCAGGACCCAGGTTCAAAACCCTGCCAGCACAGTGGGTTAAAGGATCAGGTGGTGTACGTTGTCACAACTGCATCTGGGATGATTCCTGGCCCAGAAACTCCATATGGAGTTCCCGTCGTGGCACAGTGGTTAACGAATCCGACTAGGAACCATGAGGTTGTGGGTTCGGTCCCCGCCCTTGCTCAGTGGGTTAACGATCCGGCGTTGCCGTGAGCTGTGGTGTAGGTTGCAGATGCGGCTCGAATCCCGCGTTGCTGTGGCTCTGGCATAGGCTGGTGGCTACAGCTCCGATTCCACCCCTAGCCTGGGAACCTCCATATGCTGCGGGAGCGGCCCAAGAAATAGCAAAAAAAAAAAAAAAAAAAAAAAAAGACAAAAAAAAAGAAACTCCATACGCCGCAAGGTGGCCACAAAACAAAACAAAACAAAACAAAAAGTAATTGCTATCACTTACTTATTGAATGTTTACACTGTGCCAGGCACTATTGTAAACACATTTATGAAGCAGGTCCTTATTCTCCTCATTTCACAGGCTCAGAGAGGTTAACTAATACGTCCAAAGCCACCTATTATTATTATTGACTAGAGAGATGGCTTACTTCCTCTGATTGGATTATGTTAGTTTTGTCATCTTCCAAAAAGGGAACGTTTACTGACTAAATGTTCTGATTTCCAAAAAGGCTCCCAAGAAATCGACTCCTTGTCTAAAAGTGCTAAGGCCTCCCCAGGGTGCCAGCCTCCTCCAGGGGCACAGGGCAGAGGAGAGCAACCAGGAGAGAGGGAAATCTGGGCCCCTCAGAGGACTTGCCCAGATGGGCTCAGGGTTCCCGCTGCTGCTTCATTTTCCATTTATCCAACACACCATGAACACCTGCCCTGAGCAGGGCGGGGGCATAGCACTGGGGCGGAGGGCACAGCCCATCCTGAAGACTCATTCTGCTCTCCTTGGCTGGCAGGCAAGCCTTCCTCAGCCAGGACCTGCCTACGGGAACCTCTCAGGGGTAAGTACCTGGGACCAGGACCTCAGGCCCTACTGGGCTCTGGTCCAATACATCCCCTCTGGGGTTGGTGGGGGGGTCCCCTGAATAGGCTGCCTTGCTGGGTTGGGGCACTGGCTAGCCACATGGGTACAGATCTCTGGCCCCAGCCTAATTCCTGGTCACCAATGGAGAAGAGCACATGAGCGTTCACAGAAGTGTGCTGGAAGCTCTCCTTGGCCAGACCAGAAGGGTGGTCTCCGCATCAAAGCCTTGGGAGACTGGGGGGTGGAAAGGCATGGTACCTCCGGACCAAATAGAGAAAATTGAGCTGGTGACTCTCCACTGCAGCAGATGCCAATTCCTGCCTTGCCTTCATCCCTTTGGCCGTTGGGGAATAAAATTAAATGATGCCTCAGTGGGTTAAGAACTCGACTAGCGTCCATGAGAGTGCAGGTTCGATCCCTAGCCTTGCTCAGTGGGTTAGGGATCCAGCATTGCCTCAAGCTGCAGAGCATGGGTCCCAGATGTGGCTTGGATCTGGCGTAGCTGTGGCTGCGGCATACCCTAGCCCAGGAACTTCATATGCCACACGTGCGGCCCTGAAAAGGGGAGGGACTTAAATGAAGACTAGAAAGATGTTTATTATTATCAGCAGTCAGAGCTGAGGTAGGACACCAGATTCTCTGGATTCCCCCGTGGGAGGGGCTGAGCGCCAGCCTACAGACGGCTCACCCGCTCCTTCTCTCGGGCAGGGACGCGGGGCCAGGCGCTCCGGCTGGAGGCGCTGCGGTTGCTGCTCTTCAAGCTGCTGCTGCTGGACGTGCTCCTGACCTGCAGCCGCCTCCGCGCCCCGCCCGCCGCGCGGGAGGATCCGGCCCAGGCGCTTGGTCCTGGGGACCCCGCTCCCCGCGTCCCGCGCCGCCCCACCGGCGGACCGCCTTCTCCTCCTGCAGCCTCTGCCGGGACGATCGCCCGCAGCCCCCACCGACTGGATTCGCCGCAGTGATGGTGGGACCCCAGGCCGAGGGCTCAGCCTGTCCGCCCCGCCGGCACTGCAGCCCTAGGATGGCCGTGCAGTTCCCACCCGCGGTCCGGGTCAGGATCCCGGGAGTCCAGCCTTGGGGGAGGGGCCGCGGGTGCTCAGGGCCTGGCGCTCGCGACCTGCCCTCTGTATTCCAGCCTCAAGCCGGGGAGCATTTGTCTGCGATCTACCTCCTCCAGCTGACTGGAGCTTCCTGAAGAAAAAGGCTTTGTCCCTCCCAGCAGACTGGAAGCCCCTTGAGGGTGGTGCTTGACTCAGGCCTTGGGACATTTGAGATGCAGATAACTGAGAACAATTAAAGGAAAACTTATAAGACCAAAGCAAATGAAAAATCTATTAATTCATGTTTGCTCTGGGAGGAGGGAACTTGGCAGACTTGGAGGAGGAGGTCTGGGAAGGCTTCCTGAGGGTGAGAGCCTGGGAACTGCAGGGAGGGGCGGGGGGTGGGGGGGGTGGGGAGGATGCTGTCCCACCTCAGTCTCCTTTCTCCATCACCAGGCAGGGCGCCAGGCCCCCTCTCTGTCTCCTCACTCCTACCCAACCTCTCTGAGGGGTCAGGGTGAGAAGCCCAGGAACCCAGGGGTGTTGGGCCTGATGTAAAGTCTTGCCCAGACTCGACAGAAAAGAACAGGGCCAGGATCCCAGAGTAACAGGATCCTATCCAATGCCAAGGATACAGATAATAATTGCAGACTTACACTCTATTCATCAGTTAAGGGTCATTATTCATTTGACAAATATTCACTGAGCATCAACTCTGAGCCAGGCACTAAAGAGACTTTTGTTTTATTTCTTAAAGAGAGTTCTTGCACTGATAGTATAGAATATGAGGCTCAATCTGGCATTGCTGCAGCTGTGGCACAGGCCACAACAGGTTCGATCTGTGGTCAGGAAACTTCCATGTGTTGCAGGTGCGGCAAAAAAAAAAAAAAAAAAAAAAAAAAAAAATGAGGCTCCCACAATAGAGTGTAACCAGTGTGTCCCCTGCTCACTCAGCTCTTGCAGGAAATCCAGCCTTTCCCAGGGCTTCTTCTCCAGTAATCACCCCCAAGAATCTCTGGGAGCTTTCATGTGAATCCAGATGTCCCCTGGGCAGCATAGGACAGTTTTTGAATTAATGGCCCTACTTTAGTCTTCCTCTCCTCATGGTGGCAGTTGGGAACGATGTCCTAATGCCCCCCCAATGCACACACACATGATATCACTGACACTCCCAGCTTCCCCGAGCCTCAGTGCCCTCGTAGCTGCTGGTCCATGAAAACCCTCCCCTTGTCTTCCACTGCTGACCTCTCATCAGCTTGTAAGGAGATTCTCCGGCCCTTTTTTTGGATTCTTCAAGGAGAGAGAGGGCACTTCTTCTTGGGATGAATCTGTCCACCATCCCCACAGGGCCTGCTCCTTCCCTAACACAGACAGAGGAAGGGCTAGGCTGTGGGGAAGGGGCATGTCCACCCAAACCCCAGACTTTCTCCAACCACTGTGCCTTCCTGGCTCTTAGCCCAGATGCTGAGCCCAGGGCTCCTGCCAAACTAATTTGTGCCTCAATTAATATCTTCTCAGAGTCCTGTTTGTTTACTCCGGAAGCAGGTGTCACTTACCTTCAGGGCTCCTCCCCAAGTTGCCCCCATTCCCCTAATCCTGGCCTGCCCCAGACTCAGCAGGAATGCCCACTATGGCTGGCTTAACATTATTTCCCAGGAGGGTTCCTGGCCAGACTCTGAGCCTTCCTAAGTCTTATGAAGCCTAGAGAGGATGGAGGACCTCAGGAGCGTGTCCTGATCCTCTGCGTCCTGATCTATTGTGGAATTCTACACATCACAGCTCCTACCTATCCAGAGGGCCTTATCACCCACACAACTGTTTTGAGCAAGAAGCTAAGATCAGGAAACAACAAGTCAATGGGCTGAGTACCAGTCCTTTTCAGTCTTTATAAAATAGCATAAATATCCAACCTCCAGGAAGGAAACTTGAAGTGCTGGGGAATAGGGGCTTATGGACAAAAATGGAATTTGCAGACAACCTGCAAGAGAAGCAGACTTGGGCTGTGTGGGTCTATAGAACACTGAGCAGGGGCAGCCAGAAGCAGCCCCAAAGACCTAGAGTCCTGCTCTTGATGGCACAGGAGAAGGGGGTTTCATTGAGCAATTGCGGTACCAGGCGTCCTGTTGCAGGGGAGGTGGAAGGGAAATACAACTGTTCATTAGTCCTTCTGGGAGCTCAGAATCCAAAGAAATAAATAATAGGGCAGAAAATCAGGAGAGGTTATACACTAAAAAGAAAATCAATGCATAAACTTTTTACAGTCTGCTCCATAAGCTTTAATTCTATTAACCTGTTCAAGCTTCCCAGAGAACAAAGCTCGAACAAGCAGCTAGGAGGATCACTGTGTCATAACACAGACAAAAGCTGAGGCTCTGAGTGACTTGTTCTAGTTCTCCCTGGGACAAATCTAGAGTTACTGGGCACTAAGAAAGCTGCTTGAAGACTGGGGACTGAATCGTCCTGGTCTCATCCACAGCATCTACTAGAGTGACTGGCAATTACCATCATCACTACCACTACCACAGCAAAATTAAAAAGCAGGTGCTCAGTAAGGGCTGGCTACATTATAACCGTGGTGGGGCGGGGAGTGACGCGCAAGGAGGCGGAGAAGGCAGTGAAGACACCTTCCAGGACCAGAGCCTTCTTCCCTCTCCCGCAGCCCTAGTCCTCCTGTCCCTCCCAGAGCCTCTGTTAAGGGGTGGGAAAAGATGTTGCCATAGGTCACTGAGGACACTATCCGCTATCTCATTGGAGGAGGCCGAAAAAAGATCGTCCTCCCATTCGCTAGAAGACAAACCCCAAAAAGTCCATTGGCTGCGTAGACCGCAGGCCCCGGTCGGCTCTGGGGGCCGGCCGAGACGGCCAGAGGAGGGAGCTGCCTGGGGGGGGCGGGGAGGGGGGTGCTCGCCGTTTTCCTGGTTACGCCGAGGCACGTGTGCAGTCCCGGAAGCGGCTCCGGGAAGCTGCCCAGCGCGCGCAGCGGGAGGAGGTGCAGCCCGGTCCGCTCAGGTCGGGTCCGGCTGGGCCATGGAACCATTACCTGAGCCCACGTCCCGGCCTCGGCTCCGGCCTCGGCCCCGCTGTCTTCTGCTTCTTCCCCTGCTACTGTTGCTGCTGCTGCTACTGCCCGCCCCGGAGCTGGGCCTGAGGGAGGCCCGAGCAGAGGAGACAGACTGGGTTCGACTGCCAAGCAAATGCGAAGGTGAGGGGGCGGGGCCCGCGGGGAGTATCCAGCTGGGGGGGCGGGGCTTGCGGAGAAGGTCCTGGGCTCTGGAGCGAGTCTCCAGTGCAAGAACCTGATGTGTGTCTGGCACTGTGCTGAGCTCTGGGGACAGAGAGGCGGGCGAGAGATCAGATCTTGGTGCACCTGGAGCTCAGAAATCGGTGAAAACAAGCAGTTATAATCGGGTTAGTAAATGCCCTGATGGAGGAGGCACAGGACTTTGGCGGCTGGGTGAGGAGCAGCTAATCTAGACTAGAAATGGGGGGAAAGGCTTCGTCAGGAAGCCCCGAATGATTAGGAGTTAGCCGGGTGAGAAGTGAAGAGAGGGTCCCACTCAGGAAACCACAGATGCAGGGTCTTGCAAGCAAAGGACAAGTTTGAGGAACTGAAAAGATCCGTATGACTAGTCTTGGGGAGGAAAGAGCTTGAGACGCCCCCTCTGTGCCCTCATCGCAAGCTTTGTGTCATTGGCCGTCTCCCCGACTTGCTGTCAGCTCCTGCCGGGGCAGGGACCTCTCTCAGATACCTGTTCACACAGTGCCTGGTAGGCATCCAATAAATGTATTTGGAATAAGTATGAATAAACAGGGGTGGGGGTACTGTGGGTGTAGGTGCAGGAAGGAGGAGGGTCTGAAGCCTGGGGGAACTTAGGGAGGAAGATTTTAGGAATATGGAAAAAGTATGACTCCCAAAGACAGAGGGGTGAAGGTGTGGCACTTGAGAGAGACAGCAAAGAGCGTCAGCACACAATCCAGGACTGTGAAGGGTCTACCTTCCCCCCACCCCTCCATTTCTCAGTTTACTCCTCAGACCTTTACAGATACTCCTTCCATCTCCCTCCACCAACTCCAGCCCCCGCACCCCTGAACGTCGGCTGTAAATGTTTTGCATCTTAATTCAAAGCCTGCAGCCAGCCAGATGTTCCCTAAGCACTCGAATGGGGGTGGTTTGAAAGGCATAATGCTTTCATTGGAGAGATGAAAGGTAAGATGCTTCAGAGATGAGCTGAGCTCACTGGTAGTCCTCCCAGTGTGGGTTCTAGCCTGTACTTTCTCCCTCACTCCCTTAAATAGACAGTCAGAGGGTTATGGTGCCTTCCTTTCACTCTTCCTGTAGCTATAACCAGTGTCTTTGGGGATTTCACTTCCCCTTCTTATTTTCTATCTTATACTGATAGCACAGAGCTCTTACTGCTTCTCATTTTCATACATAGCAGAGGAAGCTCACATTTCTTTTCCTTAGGAGACTCATAGAAGCAGAGTTGGCAAAGATCTTTTTTTTTTTTTTTTTTTTGTCATTTTTAGGGCTGCACCTGCGGCATATGGAAGTTGCCAGGCTAGGGGTCCAATCAGAGCTGATGCCACCCAACTACGCCACAGCCACAGCAACGCCAGAGCCAAGCCTCATCTGCCACCTATACCACAGCTCATGGCAATGCCAGATCCCTAACCCACTGAGAGAGGCCAAGGATTGAACCCATATCCTCATGGATACTAGTCGGGTTCATTAACTGCTGAGTCACGAGGGAAACTCCGTCAAAGATCTTTAGATCATTGTAGTCTGAGCTGATTTTGTAGGTAATTGATAAAGAATCGTTTAAAAGGGATTTTCAAGTCACAGGATGGCTTGGCAAACTCCAACCCTTAAGCTCATCTTAATAGTGTATATTTACTTTATTTATCACTGTTTCACCTTTGTTATTAAATGCTGACTGTCTGGCCCACAAAGCTTGCCTCCTGGCTCAGGAGCCTGAGTGGAAGAGGCCTTGGCAAAGAGAAAGGAGGACCGGCCCAGAAAAAAGCAGGTGGTTGTCCATGAGGATCTGGGGTCTGTGCCATGAGTCTCCTCCAAGTCTGGTTCTGGGTGGGTTCTGCAGAGGGGGTCTTGAAGAGGTAAGATTTGCAAGAGTTGGGAAGCAAGGTTGTGGTTGTGGATATAAGAGAGATGGGTTGGTGGGTTCCAACCCCGCCCCCTGCTTGGAATACTACATATTGAGGGCGTGGGAGGAGGGGCCCAGGAGCCAGAAGAATGATGAGCTTGCACAAAGTACAGGACAGAGGAGAGGAGGGAGCCTAGATGGTCCTGGTTGGAGAGCCAGGGAGGTGAGACACCCCCACTTCATTGCAGACTCTGAGATCACTGGCTTACATTATGGAATTTTCGTATGTTCCAAGTTCTCCAAGCCATCTCTTATGCTGGCATGTTATAAAACTTCACCAAGCAAGCCTGCAGGGCATATATTGGTTTTGGTGGTAGGTCAGTTTTCTGCCCAACTCTGCTTTTGCTGTTATAACAACACTGATGGCATTTAGCTTGCAGACCACATGCCATTCGGAGATATCAGAAGCTGCCTGACCACAAGCACAGCCTCTCTGAGCAATAGTTAGCAAGTACCCAACACATACAAAGTCCCAGACTAGAGGAATAGAGAAAAAAATCCAGTTTGTGATCCTCACTTTGGCATTTAATTGGAGAGACACGCAAGATGACCCAGCCCTTAGTGAGAGCTTGTATCCTATAGAGTCTCTGAATTAAATCAAGAGTGAGTGGGATTCATCCGGAAGGGCTTCCTGGAGGAGGAGGCTTTTCAGGTGTGGCTGGGAGCATGGGCAGACAACCCCCCAAAACCCCTAGAGGGCATCAGGCACTTTGCTAAGGCCTTAGGTACTATGCACTTGCCCTGGTAGCACTCCTTATGTAACGTTAATTGTTTACACTTCTTTCTGCTCCATTAGACTGAGTATCTGGAAGGGAGGGACCTTGTTTTTAGCTCTCTATGCCCAGGCAGTGCCTGACACATAGGAATTGCCTAATAACTGTTTGAGGAAGGGTATGAGGAAATGAGAGAATGAATGTACAAAAACAGTGGAAACAGGCCTCTGGGGGGGATGGAGCAAATTAACTTGGTAGGAATAGAGAGCTGGTGTTGGAACAACATATGAAATCAAGTAATAAAACAGCCATAAAAGACATTTGGAGAACAATTGGGGAAATCTGAATATGGACTGAACGTTAGATGATATTAGAATTACTGTTAATTTTCCTGAGAGTATTGCAAACATTTTACGGTTGTGTAGGTAAAGGTCCTGGTTCTCAGGAGATGCAGGATGACTTGTTTAGGATGGAAGATCATGATGTCTGCAACTTACTTTCAGAATCGTTGCCAAAACTGTGTATATTGTTGCAATCCATTAGTATCACATTGTTTTCTATGATGTATTTGGAGGGAAAGTGCAGTAAATCACTAACAGCTGTTGACTATGAATGGAAGATATATTGTTAGTCATTGTATTCTTTCAGCTTTTATACATGTTTGAAATGTTTTAACATAAATATGTGATTGTGGGGGAGGGGGGGCACCCGAAGGAGCTGGGAGAAATGAAGTCAGTGGGATAAGGGCCAAGAATGGACGTGGGCAGGGGATCTCGGAGCCCACTTTGCCACAGTGACCTCCACTTGATGGTCCAGTGCTAACTCCTTCTCTGCCCTCAGCACTGATTCGACCCAGTGTGGGAGAGGTGTGCGCTTGGGTCTGTTTCTCTGGGAGCCGGCTCCCATCAAAGACTCGGGTGCACTGAGTAGGCTCTGCCATGTCTCCCTCCCCCAGTGTGTAAATATGTCGCCGTGGAGCTGAAGTCAGCCTTTGAGGAAACTGGCAAGACCAAGGAGGTGATTGACACAGGCTATGGCATCTTGGACCGGAAAGCCTCTGGAGTCAAATACACCAAGTCGTAAGTGAAGGAGTGTGGGCACACTGGACTGGCCTGCTTTGTTCTTTGCGGTTCCTTGAGCGGCTTGAAGTTCCCTCTTCCCTTCCAGTGAGGCAGGCCCACCAAAGAGAGGCAGCTCTAACTGAGACCCAAGTTTGTCCCCCAACTGGTTCTACCCTCAACTCTCTGTGTGCCCTTCATAAATCCCTGAACTCCTCTGGGCTTCAGATTCCTCACCTGTAAGAGCAGCCTGATGGGGAGTCCCATTAGTGGCTCAGCAGAAATGAACCTGACTATGACTCATGAGGATGAGGGTTCGATCCCTCGCCTTGCTCAGTGGGTTAGGGATCCGGTGTTGCCTTGAGCTGTGGTATAGGTCACGGATGCGGCTTGGATCTGGTGTGGCTGTGGCTGTGGCTGTGGCTGGCAGCTACAGCTCCAATTGGACCCCTAGCCTGTGAACTTCCATATACTCCAGGTGCAGCCCAGAAAAGCAAAAAAAAAAAAAAAAAAAAAAAGGGTGTTGGATCTTATCAGTGATTCCCAGACTCTTGGATTTCATGAACAAGTTTTTAAAAACATAGGATTAAAAACATAGGATTACCAACATTTAAATTTTGCCAGGTATAGGAGTTCCCGTCGTGGCGCAGTGGTTAACAAATCCGACTAGGAACCATGAGGTTGCGGGTTCGGTCCCTGCCCTTGCTCAGTGGGTTAACGATCCGGCGTTGCCGTGAGCTGTGGTGTAGGTTGCAGACGCGGCTCGGATCCCGCGTTGCTGTGGCTCTGGCATAGGCCGGTGGCTACAGCTCCGATTAGACCCCTAGCCTGGGAACCTCCATATGCCGCGGGAGCGGCCCAAGAAATAGCAACAACAACAACAAAAAAGACAAAAAGAAAGACAAAAAAAATAAATAAATAAATTTTGCCAGGTGTAAACATTAAAAACAAACCAAAAATCACTTCTATCAACTATGGTCAGCCTCTCAAAATGAAAATATTTTCACATCAAATTTTAATACATTTTGCTTTACAAAAAAAAAATACTGGGCGTTCCCTGGTGGCTCAGCAGATTAAGGATCCAATATAGTCACTGCAGTGGTTGGGGTCACTGCTATGATAAAGTTTCGATCACTGGCCCTGGAACTTTCACATGCTGTGGGCATGGCCAAAAAAAAAAAAAAAAAAAAATCTGCTAGATCATTTACCTTTATTAAAAAGAAAAAAAAAAGGAGTTTCCGTCGTGGCCCAGTGGAAACAAACCTGACTAGTAACCATAAGGATGTAGGTTCGGTCCCTGGCCTTACTCAGTGGGTTAAGGATCTGGCATTGCCATGAGCTGTGGTGTAGGTTGCAGACGTGGCTCGGATCCCGTATTGCTGTGGCTGTGGTGTAGGCCAGCAGCTGCAGCTCTGATTGAACTCCTAGCCTGGGAACATCCATATGCCTCAGGTGTAGCCCTAAAAAGAAAAAGAAAAAGAAAAAAAAAAAAAAAAAAAAAAAACTTCCTTCCCATAGAGCTGTTAAAATTGTGTCTCTCTGGTCTGTGTTCCAGCATCTCAGAGCCCCCAGACCAGATGACCCATCTTCCTTGCAGCTCTGACTTCCCGTTGGTGAGATGTGCAGGTGTTGGGGTAGCAGGGCTGGAGGGATGGACCACTTACCCACTGGGGCAAGGAGGGGAACTCAGGCACTCTCGTGCTGCTGTCTCCACAGGGACTTACGGCTAATTGAAGTCACTGAGACCATCTGCAAGCGGCTCCTGGACTATAGCCTGCACAAGGAGAGGACCGGCAGCAACCGGTTTGCCAAGGTTGGGCTTGTGCTCACCCGTTCATTCCCACCAGGGCCAGGCTCTAAGGGTGTCTGTTGGTCTTGGCACCATTGGAAGATCGTGCCCTGGGAACTTCTCTCCTCGGCCTCTCCCTGTTCTTCATCTATTGCTGTCTGCACCCCTCCCCTCCTGAGTGGCCTGACCTCTCAGTAGCAGTGGGCGCACTCCTGATGGCCTGCCCTTGGGGGTCCTACCTCAGCCTCAGACAGAAATGCTCCCGGGTGGCAGCTCCCTTAGGGGCCTAAGCACATGTGCAGAGAGGACTCGGGATGTGCAGAACTGTGGAGGTTTAGAGGAGATGTCAGAAGATTCCTGGACTTGGGGCGGAACTGCCCTGTCCCTCCTCTGGGCCTACAGGGCCCCCACCTGGACCTTCATCAAGGGGCCTTTGTAACATTTCTTGCACTTCCTGTGTACGTGAATGTTTCTCTCCCTGGAGGATGAGCTTTCTTGCAACAAGGCCCATATTTCTCTGTCTCTGCATCGTCCGTGCCTGGTAAGAGAGTTGTCACCCACGTTTCTCCACCAAAGTAGTCCCATAGTGCTACCCTTCTAGCAAAGGGGATCTGTCAGGGGAGTTCCTGTTGTGGCACAGCAGAAACGAACCTGACTAGCATCCGTGAGGATGCAGGTTCCATCCCCAGCCTCACTTAGTGGGTCAGAGATCCAGCATTGCCCTGAGCTGTGGTGTAGGTCGCAGATGCAGATCAGATCTGGCGTTGCTGTGGCTGTGGTGTAGGCTGGCAGCTGCAGCTCTGATTCAGCCTCTAGCCTGGGAACTTCCATATGCCATGGGTGCCACCCAAAAAAGACAAAAAGAGAAAAGTTGGGGTGAAAGGATATATTTGTGTATGTATTTGCTTGTATTTGCATGCATTATTTCTGGAAAGATAGGGAAAATAGGTAGTTTGTTTCCTGGGAGAAGACCTAGGTGGGTGGCAGAAATATTTTTGATAGAACCAAGAATCCTCCCTCCATCAAGGAAGGACACAAGCCATAGGGAGAACCCGAAGCAGAGGATGGACATGGGGGAGCGAGTGTGCCTGGCCACAGTGAGGGAAAAGAGCCAAGACCAACTTATTTCTGGGGAAAGGGGTATTCGCTCAAAGGGCCCGAGGGCAATAGCAGACCCTCTGAAAGGAGGAGGTGCAGGGAAGCAGGACAGGTGCACATGTGGAGGGGTTGTAGGCCGCAGGCCTCAAAGGGGAGGGGACAGTGAGGTCAAGCGTGAGGAGCCCTCGGGGGTCTCCGCCTCCAGCTGAGTGCTTGGTCCTCCAGCACTCCTGGGAGGGGAGGGGGCAGCTAGAAGAAGGGTCTCTCACACCCCATCGCCTCTTCCAGGGCATGTCAGAGACCTTTGAGACGCTGCACAACCTGGTGCACAAAGGGGTCAAGGTGGTGATGGACATCCCCTACGAGCTGTGGAACGAGACCTCTGCGGAGGTGGCCGACCTCAAGAAGCAGGTACAGGAGTTCCCGTCGTGGCGCGGTGGTTAACAAATCCGACTAGGAACCATGAGGTTGCGGGTTCAATCTCTGGCCTCGCTCAATGGGTTAAGGATCTGGCGTTGCCGTGAGCTGTGGTGTAGGTTGCAAATGTGGCTCGGATCCCACGTTGCTATGGCTCTGGCATAGGCTGGTGGCTACAGCTCTGATTAGACCCCTAGCCTGGTAATCTCCATATGCCGTGGGAGTGGCCCTAGAAGAGGCAAAAAGACAAAAAAAAAAAAAAAAAAAAAGAAAAAAGAAGCAGGTACAGACCCCTTGGCCCTCAGAGGCGGCTGTGACCCACGGGGCGGGGGCGGCGGGGTGGTCCTCAGGGAAGGCCACCAGGAGCTGAAGGACTGTGTCAAGCCACTTCACCTCTCTGGCTTCAGCCGCCTCAGGAGAGTCACGGCCTGTCCGACGATGGCTTAGGCGGCTTGGCGGGGCTCCCCTGGGAAAAGCCGATGCCGAGCGTTGCCGACATGAGGTGTTGTGGTTAACAGTGCGACGTGCTGGTAGAGGAGTTCGAGGAAGTGATCGAGGACTGGTACAGGAACCACCAGGAGGAGGACCTGACTCAGTTCCTCTGCGCCAACCACGTGCTGAAGGGCAAGGACACCAGTGAGTCTGAGGGCGGGTCAGCCAGATTGTATCATGCGCGCCCCCTCAGGGGAGGTGGGTAGGGACAGGATGGGAAATGGAGGGTTAGGTTTAGGGGTTAGGGTTAGGGTTCCCGTTGTGGCTCAGTGGGTTAAGAACCTGACTAGTATCCATGAGGATGTGGGTTCGATCCCTGGCCTTGCTCAGTGGGTTAAGGATCTGGTGTTGCTGTGGCTGTGGTGTAGACCAGCAGCTGCAGCTCAGATTCAACCCCTGGCCTGGGAACTTCCATATGCTGCAGGTGCAGCCCTAAAAGGAGGGGGAGCACCCAAGCATCTCTGTTCTCAGGGAGCCTGGTGGGTCTGGGTGGGGTGTGGGCAGAGTAACGGGCCTCAGATGCTCACAGGTAGTCCTGGGGGCCACAGTGAGGATGAGCTCAGGACCAGTTCCAGTTGACCCTCCCCTGTGCACCCCCTACACCGCCCCCCCACCTTCCACCCCAGCAGCTCCATACCCAGCAAACCTGGCTGTTGAGAGTGTCTCTCCTCTTACCCTAGGCTGCCTGGCAGAACAGTGGTCTGGCAAGAAGGGGGACACAGCAGCCCTGGGGGGAAAGAAATCCAAGAAGAAGAGCAGCAGGGCCAAGGCATCGGGCGGTGGCAGCAAACAGAGGAAGGAGCTGGGTGGCATCGAGGGAGACCCCAGTCCTGAGGAGGATGAGGGCATCCAGAAGGCCTCCCCCCTCACACACAGCCCCCCTGATGAGCTCTGAGCCTCACCCGGCAGCTCCTGCTCACCCAGACCCCAGTCCTGGGAGCTGAAGGGTCTGGACCCCGGTTCCCGCAGACGAAGTGGCGCCGGACTTCAGGCCACTGCCCGGACTGTGCCTCCTTCTGCTGAGGAGCAACTCCCACCCTGGAAGGACTCACATCAGCTGTGCTTGGCCCCGGCCGGGCTGAGCCTTCCTCTCCCAACACAGGCTTCAGGTGGGCCCTGGCATCTCAGGGCTGCCCAGAACCCCGGCGTGAACTCTGCCAGGCAGGCGGCCAGCTGAGCCAGGGGACTGGGGCCTCCGGAGCCCTCGCCCCTCATGCCTTCCCACCTGGGAAGCAAGACTGAGGCCCCGCTCCTCTCTCTGCCTCCCCCTCCTGTGGACACGTTATGCTCTGCCCAGCCCTCCCCAGGGCTCACAGAGTAAACACCTTTTGGCCTTTTTCGCTTGGATTTGTGTCCCCTTCAGCCCCTCAGAGGGGCCCAGAGCCCCCTGTCACTCTTCCTGGACCCTCACCTTCCAGCCTTGGGGGCTGAGAATGGGAGGCTGTTCCCATCCTCCATGACAGAGGCCAAACCTGCCGACTTGTGGGGACCAGCAAGCACAAGGAGGGCCCCAGGGGTTTGGGGGGAAGCGTGGGCATTGGGTGTGCAGGGGGGCCGGGCACAGTGCTCTGGTCTCCACGAGCCACACACCCAGGCCAGGAGGGGCCTCCCTTGGGCCCTGGCACCTGGCTGCCCTCGTCCCCTCCCCCTCCCGCCTCTCTTCTCTCCCCCAAGGCCTTCCTGTTTGTTGTGTAAAAGGTACAGCAGTGACCCCACCAGCTCCCATCCCTCGTCACCACCTCTGGCCCTGCCTGTTGGTCTTGAACCTTGTTCCCTGATGACCACACCAGATCACTCAGTGCTTCCTAGCTCTTGTGCCCAGAGGGACGGACACTTCAGTTCCCGCACAGCACAGCACAACACAGTACAGCGGCTGGTGACACCATGTTCTCTGGGAGCTGGGGAGGAGCAGGAGGGCTGGCCTTTGAGGAGGAGGGGGCGAGGCTCAGGCCCCTCCCTGTCTGTCCTGAGGGCAGAGATCAGGCGGTCAATAGCAGCAGTGAGGCCAGGCAGGGAGTCAGTGCTTTAACCCTTGCAGTGCACTCAGGTGGGTGTCCATGTGGTAGAAGAGGCAACTGAGGCTCAGGGGCGCCCAAAGTCCTCCTGTGCGCAGTGGCACAGCTGCACTGAGACTCTGGCTTTGAGACCCCAGTCCACTGTGTTCCTGCTACCCCAGAACAGCAGGGCCCCTTCACCCAACACCTGGCACTGGCTGCGTGATTCGTATTGAACTGGTTTGGTTTCTTACCCTTAACCCACCCCCACCAACAGGTCCATTTTTAAAAGGAAAAGAGGAAAGTTCCTCTCATAGCTCAGCAGTAACGAACCCAACTAGTATCCATGAGGATGCAGGTTTGATCCCTGGCCTCGCTCAATGGGTTAAGGATCCCGTGTTGCTGCGGCTGTGGTGTAGGACGGCAGCTGCAGCTCCTATTCAACCCCTAGCCTGGGGAAACGTCCATATGCTGGGGGTGCGGCCCTAAAAAGCAGAATAAATGAATCAATAAATAAAAGGAAAATAGGATGCAGGTGCCACTTCTTTGAAGGAGAGAAAGGCAGAAGGTCCTGCCCACGCTGTGCCCCACCAGGTCCCCACGCACCCAGGCTCCCAGGCTCCCTCTCTGGCTGGGCCAGTGGGTAGGAGGGGTCACTGCTGAGGGGCCCCAGGCCCCAGCTTCCAGCATAGAGCCTCTGGGATCCCCTCAACTTGGGCTCAACCCTTCTTTCACCCTTTCCCACCTCCACCCCCAGGTTGGAGGCACCAAGGCTATAGAGAGCAGAACAAAGTGGAAGTTGCTGCTCTGGCCTGTGAAGCTTAGAACAGTCCCTTAGATGATGATACTTTGTGGTCTGGCCCCCAGCCCCCCATCTCTGTAGCTCTGACATTGCCTCCTGTTGATGGGGCTGTGGGCAGAGATTTCAGTCTAGACTCAGGCCCATCCTGGCCTTTGTTCTGGGCATAGGGGATGACTGGGGTAGGGTCAGGCATTGGAACCCAGGGCTGGGGAACCATGTGCAGCCCCTTGGACCGTCTAGGATTTGGCAGCCAGTCTCTGACTCCCATCCTGTTACTACCCACAGCAGTAAAGTGCCTGGCTTATATCTGTCCTCAGAACTTCATTGTCCTTAGAATAGGATGGGACAAATACCCATCCCCTTGTTGGGGTGTTGGCCCAGGGACCCAATCCCAGACCTTGGCCCAGTCCAGAGGGCGGGCAGCACTGTGACTGCTCTTTGACCTGTGGCTGCTGCATTGATGAGCACCCTCTCTCCTGCCACCCCCCCGGCCGGGCTTCTTGCCTGATCACTAGCTTTCCACCCACCCACCCACCCCGCAGGCAACTTCTCCCTGGCCCAGCCCAGAAAAGGAAGAAAACAGCATCTGGCTTCCCAGGTTTATCTTTTCTTCTCCCCAGCACACATACAAGTGTTTTTGAACTTGGGTGTTAACTCCCACTTTCTCACACCCCTTCCCTCCATGAGGTGAGGGTTCTGGCAGAGCTCTAGTGAACCTGATTTCAGTACCATTAAAAACTTGATTAGGGAGTTCCCGTCGTGGCGCAGTGGTTAACGAATCCGACTAGGAACCATGAGGTTGCAGGTTCGATCCCTACCCTTGCTTAGTGGGTTAACGATCTGGGGTTGCCATGACCTGTGGTGTAGGTTGCAGACGCGGCTCGGATCCCACGTTGCTGTGGCTCTGGCATAGGCCGGTGGCTACGGCTCCGATTCGACCCCTAGCCTGGGAACCTCCATAAGCCGCGGGAGCGGCCCAAAGAAATAGCAAAAAGACAAAAAATAAATAAATAAATAAATATTAAAAAAAAAAAAAAACCCTGATTAGGGAGTTCCCGTTGTGGCACAGTGGTTAACAAATCTGACTAGGAACCATGAG
Organism: Sus scrofa; assembly: GCF_054392235.1. NCBI lineage: Eukaryota > Metazoa > Chordata > Mammalia > Artiodactyla > Suidae > Sus > Sus scrofa. The sequence continues at coordinate 46,597,663 of NC_139389.1, forward strand.
GTTGCAGGTTTGATCCCTGGCCTTGCTCAGTGGGTTAAGGATTCGGCATTGCGGTGAGCTGTGGTGTAGGTCAGAGATTTGGCTTGGATCCTGCATTGCTCTGGTGCTGGCGTAGGCCAGGGCTACAGCTCCGATTAGACCCCTAGCTTGGAAACCTCCATATGCTGCGGGAGCAGCCCTAGAAAAGGAAAAAAGACCAAAAATAAAAAAATAAAATAAATAAAAACCTGATTAGGAGTTCCCACTGTGGTGCAGTGAGTTAAGGATCTGGCATTGCTGCAGGTGTGGCAGAGGTCACAGCTGTAGCCACAATTTGCTCTCTGGCCGGGGAACCTCCATAGGCCACAGGTGCGGCCAGAAGAAAAAAGAAAGAAAAGAAAGTCAATTAGAACAGGGTTTGATATGCTCACCTGGACATGAGAGTCACCTGGATGGTTGTTAAACTTACAGATGACTGGAGACCCTCTCAGACTTGCTGGGTTGGGGATCTAGGAGTCTCCATGGATCTTAAGATGAGGCCTCTTGGAGTCCCCGTGATGGAGCAGTGGAAACAAATCCAACTAGGAACCATGAGGTTGCAAGTTCAATCCCTGGCTTCACTCAGTGGGTTAAGGATCTGGTGTTGCCGTGAGCTGTAGTGTAGGTCACAGACATGGCTCAGATCTTGTGTTGCTGTGGCTCTGGCATAAGCCAGCAGCTATAGCTCCAATTAGACCTCTAGCCTGGGAACCTCCATATGCTATGGGTGCAGCCCTAAAAATAAAAAAAAAAAGGCCAAAAAAAAAAAAAAAAGATGAGGCCACTTCAGGAGAAATGTGGGTGTCATGCTAAAATGGGGAAAGGGGATTTCTCGACATGGCTTAGTGGTTAATGAATCCACCTAGGAGCCATGAGGTTGAGGGTTCAATCCCTGGCCTTGCTCAGTGGGTTAAGGATCCAGCATTGCCATGGGCTGTGGTGTAGGTTGCAGATGCAGCTCAGATCCCACGTTGCTGTGGCTCTGGCATATGCCAGCAGCTACAGCTCCGATTCGACCCCTAGCCTGGGAACCTCCATATGCTGCGGGAGTGGCCCAAGAAATGGCAAAAAATAAAAATAAGAAATTAAAAAAAATAAAAATAAAATAAAATGGGGAAAGGGAAGTTCCCATTGTGGTGCAGCGGAATTTAATCCGACTAATATCCATGAAGATTCAGGTCCAATCCCTGGCCTTGCTCAGTGGGTTAAAGATCTGGCATGGCTGTGAGCTGTGCTGTAGTTTGCAGATGAGGCTCTGATCCAGCATTGCTGTGGCTGTGGTGTAGGTTGGTGGCTACAGCTCTGATTCGACCCTTAGCCTGGGAACCTCTATATGCTGGGGTGGGGCCCTAAAAAGACAATAAATAAATAAATACATAAATACATAAATAAATAAATAAAAGGAGTCAAGACCTCATTGAAGCCACACCAAAAGGAAGACCTGTCCTCAGAAACACGGATTGTCAGAACCCCAGAGAGGATCTGTCTCTGTAGGAGAATTTCATCATTGAGAACCACAAAGGCTGATGGACAAACCACAAAGCCAGCTTGTTCCAGTTCAATGACAGTCAAAAGTGGCTACATCAGGGTCTCTGCATATTCACTTTAAGGCACAACTTCTAGGAGGCAGGCTTCTCTCTTTATTTCCAAGTTCCTGGGTGGTATTTTCATGCAACATCTAACATTTGCAAGTTAGAAAGTAGTGCTTTTCACACCTTTGACTCCTATCTGTCAGAAAATTGAGTAAAAGTTTTGTTAGAATAGACACTTGAGGAGTTCCCCTCATGGCTCAGTGGTTAACGAACCTGACTAGCATCCATGAGGTTCGATCCCTGGCCCCATCCAGTGGGTTAAGGTTCTAGCGTTGCCATGAGCCGTGGTGTAGTTTGAAGATGAGGCTCAGATCTGGCATTGTGGTGGCTGTGGTGTAGGCCAGCAGCTGCAGCTCAGATTCAACCCCTGGCCTGGGAACTTCACATGCTGCAGATGCATTCCTAAAAGGAAAAAAGCAACATTTGACTGCCAGAATTCCTGTATAAAATGATAATAAATGTACAAGTCCATGAGGATTGCAATTTGAATGGAAGCCCTTTAAATATGAAGACTTTGTGCAATGCACCATCTGTCTACATGTTCACAGCAGCCCTCAATCAGTTTAGTTTACAAGTATGAAAAAAAATTCCTCTTCATAATTTTTTTTTTCTTTTTAGGGCCACACTTGCGGCATATGGAGGTTCCCAGGCTAGGGGTCGAATCAGAGTTACAGCTGCCGGCCCACACCACAGCCACAGCAACATAGGATCCAAGCCACGTCAGTGACCTACACCACAGCTCTAGCAATGCTGGATCCTTAACCCACTGTTCAAGGCCAGGAATGGAACCCACAACCTCATGGTTCCTAGTAGGATTCGTTTCCACTGTGACACAACAGGAACTCCTCTTCGTAATTTTTGATCTTGAAGGAAACACACATTTCTTTGTGACAGATGCATGGTCCATGCCTAATTGGTTTATGGAAGGACTCCGTGTACTATTCCTAGCGGCAGAGCCTGCTGAATCCCTCTCCAACATCCCCTGGTGACCTGGTTTGCACTATTAAGAAGTTTCACTGAACTTAAACATAAGACATGACATCATAAAACTCGTAGAAGAGAACATAGGCAAAACATTCTCTGACGTCATCCTTACAAATGTTTTCTGAGGTCAGTCTCCCAAGGCAGTAGAAATAAAAACAAAAATAAACAAATGGGACCTAATCAAACTTACAAGCTTTTGCACAGCAAAGGAAACCATAAAAAACATGGAAAGACAATCTACAGGATGAGAGAAAATAGTTGCAAGTGATGCAACTGACAAGGGCTTAATCTCCAAAATATACAAACAACTCAACAACAACAACAAAATAACCCAGTCAAAAAATGAGCAGAAGACCTAAATAGACATTTCTCCAAAGAAGAAATACAAATAGCACATGAAAATATGCTCAACATCACCTTCTATTAGAGAGATGCAAATCAAAACTACAATGAGACACCTCTTCATACCAGTCAGAACAGCCATCATTAATACGTCTCAAATATCGAATGCTGGAGAGGGTATGGAGAAAAGGGAGCCTTCCTGCACTGTTGGTAGGAATGTAAATTGGTGCAGCCACTGTGGAGAATAGTATGGAGATTTCTCAGAAAACTAAGGATAGGGTTACAATATGATCCAGCAATCCTACTCCTGGGCATATATCTGGACAAAACTACAATTCAAAAAGATAAATGCACCCCATGTTCATTGCAATACTATTTCCAATAGCCAAGACATGGAAATAACCTAAATGTCCCTCAGCAAATGAATGGATTAAGAAGATGTGGTACATATATACAATGGAATGCTACTCAGCCATAAAAAAACACAAAATAATGCCATCTGCAGCAACATGGATGCAACTAGAGATTATCATACTAAATGAAGTAAGTCAGAAAGAGAAGGACAAATACCATATGATATCACTTATATGTGGAATATAATATATGGCACAAATGAACCCATCTACAAACAGAAATAGACTCACAGACGAGGAGAAGAGATTTGTGGTTGCCAAGTGGGGGCAGAGGGGGAGGGATTAGTAGATGGGGAGTTTGGGATTAGTAGATGCAAACTATTACATTTAGAATGGATAAGCAATGAGGTCCCATCGTACAGCACAGGGAACTATATCTAGTCTCTTGGGATAAACCATGAAAGATAACAAGAAAGGGAATGTGTGTATATACACATATGTACATATATATATATATATATGTATGACTGGCTCACTTTGCTGTACAGCAGAAATTGACACATTGTAAATAAACTATACTTTAATAAACAAAACTTGCTGAATGAATATTACTATGCGACATAAACAACTGATTTAACAGCTATGGATTTTTAAAATTTTTTTAATTAATTTATTTATTGCTTTTTTTGGGCCACACCCACGACATATGGAAGTTCCCAGGCTAGGGGCTGAATCAGAGCTACAGCTACCGGCCTACACCACAGCCACAGCAACAGAGGATCTGAGCCACGTCTGTGTCCTGTACCGAAGCTCACAGCAACACTGAATCGCCGACCCATTGAGCAAAGCCAGGGATCGAGCCCATATCTTCAGGGGCAATATTTGTATTCATTTTCACTGCTCCACAGTGGGAAGTCCCTATTTGGTTTGGTTTTTTTGTTTGTTTGGGGGGTTTTTTTTGCTTTTTAGGGCCATACCCAGGGCATATGGAGGTTCCAAGGCTAGGGGTCCAATTAGAGCTGTAGCTGCCGGCCTACACCACAGCAACACCAGATCCAAGCCGAGTCTGAGACCTACACCACAGCTCACAGCAACACCAGATCCTTAACCCACTGAGCGAGGCCAGAGATCGAACCCGCAACCTTATGGTTCCTAGTCAGATTTGTTTCTTCTGGGCCACAACGGGAATTCCCTATTTATTTTTTAAATGTTATTGGAGTATAAAATGTTGTGTTAGTTTCACGTGTATAGCAAAATGAATCAGCCATGTATATAGGTATATATCCATTTTTTCAGATTCTTTCCCCATATACGCCATCACAGAGTATTGAATAGATTTCCTTGAGCTATATAGTATATCCTTGTTACCGATCAATTTTGTATATGCCATGGATTTTTTCTTTTCTTCTTTTTTTTTTTTTTTGTCTTTTTTAGGGCCACACCTACAGCAAATGGAAGTTCCCAGGCTAGGGGTTAAATCGGATCTGTAGCTGCCAGCCTATGCCACAGCAATGTGGGATTCAGCCTCATCTGCAAACTATACCACAGTTCATGGCAACTGATCAGCAGCCAGATCCTTAACCCACTGAGGGAGGCCAGGGATCGAACCTGCATCCTCATGGATAATAGTTAGGTTCATTACCACTGAGCCACGATGGGAACTCCTGGATTTTTTTTTTCCTGGCTGCACCCACAGTATATGGAAGTTCCCAGGCCAGGGATTAATTCAAGGGTGTGACCGACACCCCTGTGCAGGGCTGGGCATCAAACTGGCATTGCAACAGAGAGAAGCCAGACCATTAACCCACTGTGCCATGCAGGAACTCCCCATGGATATATACATATATAATTTTTTGGCTGCGCTCGTGGCATGCAGAAGTTCTTGGGCTAGGGATTGAACCTGGGCCATAGCTGCAACCTAAGCCATTACAGTGACAATGCCAGATCCTTATCCCACTGTACCACAAGAGAACTCCTGAGCCACGGATTTTTAAACACGTCATCAAAAGAAAACACACATACAGAAAATTACAAATACTATAAGTGTATAGATCAATGAATTTTTCTTCTTTTTAGGGCTGTACCCCCAGCATATGAAATTTCCCAGGCGAGGGGTTGTACTGGAGCTACCAGCCTACACCATTGCCACAGCAATGCCTTATCCAAGCCATGTCTGTGATCTACACCACAGCCCACGGCTCAGTAGATTTTAAAAAACTGAAGTCCCCAGCATGCAGATCACGAAACATTATTACCACCACCGCCAGAAATACCCTATACACACTCTACAAAAAGAATGGGGATTTTTATCTATTTAGTTCACTGCTGTATCCCTAGCACTTAATACAGTACCTGGCACAAATTAGTTGCTTAATAAATATCTGTGGAGGAGTTCCTACCGTGGCGCAGTGGTTAACGACTCCGACTAGGAACCATGAGGTTGCGGGTTTGATCCCTGGCCTTGCTCAGTGCGTTAAGGATCTGGCGTTGCCGTGAACTGTGGTGTAGGTCTCAGTCTCCGCTCGGATCCCGTGTTGCTGTGGCTGTGGTGTAGGCCGGCGGCTACAGCTTCAATTAGACCCCTAGCCTGGGAACCTCCATATGTCATGGGTGCAGCCCTAAAAAGACAATAAATAAAAAAATAAATAATCGGTGGAATGAACAGAGAAGAGAAAGGTTAAATAACTTGCCCAAGGTCACACATTTAGGAAGCAGCCCAACAAGGTTACACTCCCAGGTGGAATGGCTTCAGCGCCCTGGGCACAGCCTCAGTGCCAGAGAACACTGCAGCCATGCTGGTTGGCTCGCCCACCATCCTCCCCTTACATGGCTCTCTTCTAGAAGGAAGGCCAGCTTCTGTCCACTAGTCTATTTATGTCTTTTTTTTTTTTTTTTGCTCCCTAGGCCCAAACCCACGGCACATGGAGGTTCCCAGGCTAGGGGTCAAATCGGAGCTACAGTTGCCGGCCTACTCCACAGCCACAGCAACACAGGATCCGAGCCACGTCTGTGACCTACACCACAGCTCACGGCAACGCCAGATCCTTAACCCACTGAGCGAGGGCAGGGACCAAACCCACAACCTCATGGTTCCTAGTCAGATCCATTTCCACCGCGGCACAACAGGAACTCCTATTTTTGTCTTCAGAGTTCAGCATTGGCCATGCAGTTAGGAGTGAGGTAACCTTCAGGTCTTTCTCCCTTTTCAAAGTACACAGTGTTTGGCTTAACAGCAGCTTGACCTTTAACGCTGCCCTCAAGTGCTGGCTCCTCTTTACAATTTCTTTAAGAGGAATCCAATTTTACTCATTCTGTCTTTAAAAGTGTACTCTCCATCTACTAAGGTTTTATAGGACAATAAAACTTCAACTTCCACTAAAATAGTTATTCTCTTTGGGGAGGTGTTGCTGAACATCAAGTTGGGAGAGTTCAGCAATTTTTCTAAAATAGAAAAGATTTGGAGTTCCCACTGTGGTGCAATGGGTTAAGAATCTGGTGCTGCTGAAGCTGTGGCATAGGCTGAAGCTGTGGCTCAGATTCAATCCCTGGCCTAGAAACTTCCATATGCTGTACATGCAGCCGGGGGGGGGGGAAAAAAAAAAAAAAAAAAAAAAGCAAACAGAAAAGGCTTTCTGTCCAAAAAAACCAAAACAAGACAATCAAAAAGCCAGATGTGGAGTTCCCATTGTGACTCAGCAGAAATGAATCCGACTAGTATCCAGGAGGATGTAGGTTTGATCCCCAGCCTCCATCAGTGGGTTAAGGATCTGGCATTGCCATGAGCTGTGGTGCAGGTTGCAGGCACACCTTGAATCTCATGTTGCTGTGGCTGTGGCCTAGGCTAGTGGCTACAGCTCCGAATCGACCCCTAGCCTGGGAACCTCCATATGCCATGGGTGCAGCCCTAAAAAGACAAAAAATAAAAAAGATTAAAAGCCGGAAGTTATTCGGTAAGGAATTACTCACCAAAGTGGTCTTGGTATGTTACTCTTTTTTTTTTTTTTTTTTTTTTTGGTCTTTTTGTCTTTTGTTGTTGTTGCTATTTCTTGGGCCGCTCCCGCGGCATATGGAGGTTCCCAGGCTAGGGGTTGAATCGGAGCCGTAGCCACCGGCCTACACCAGAGGCACAGCAACACAGGATCCGAGCCGCGTCTGCGACCTACACCACAGCTCATGGCAACGCCGGATCGTTAACCCACTGAGCAAGGGCAGGGACCAAACCCGCAACCTCATGGTTCCTAGTCGGATTCGTTAACCACTGCGCCAGGACGGGAACTCCTTGGTATGTTACTCTTAATCGCATCAAGATGTGTGCCAGCTCACCTGTTTCAATGAGCAGTGCTTATAGGTTGTTACCAGGGCTCAGAGTATGTTATTTTTATGGGGAAAAAGAGCTCAGTGAAGTCAGTGTATACAGAAGGGATCTAACTGGAACACATTGGTGGAATTCTCATAGATGTACTAAGCTTAATAGTAATGTATCTACTGTTATTTAGTGTTACAATCCACCAATATAGGAATGAATTTCACACTGACTTGATGGGACTTTATTCAAGCAGATTGAGGAGTTCCCTGGCGGCCTATTGGCTAAGGATTTAGCATTGTCTCTGCTGTGGCATAGGTTCAGTCCCTGACCCAGGAACTTCTGCATACTGCTGGTATGGCCAAAAGAGAAAGAGGAAAAAAAGTTTAAAAAAGTGAAAAACAAAACAAACAAAAAAACAGATTGTTTTATATCAGGTATTGGAAAGGCTAAAAAAAGGATCCATTGTGATAAATCCACTAGCAGAGTTCATATGGATGGGAGGCTTTCTGTCCCTCCCATAGTGTCCCCTGTGTTCAATCTGGGTAGATGGTTAGCAGAGAAGAATCTTTTTTTCAGTGGCTTGGATTAGAGTTTGGAAATTGGCATCCTTCCTCTGAACAATTAATTTCTATCTGATATGAATCAAAACAAAAATAGCTAGAACGTCCTCCATTTGTAGTTACTGTTTATACATATAATTCACAATTCTAAGATTTTTAATGTGTCCTCAAATAAGAATAGCCTTGGAGCTTGTCCAGTTGCAGCCATATTCCCAAGCTAAAATCTCTTTGCAAACATATAGTAGATTTAAGGATGAAGAATTTAGTCTTTCTTTTTTTTTTTTTTTGTCTTTTTGCCTTTTTCTAGGGCTGCTTCCTGCAGCATATGGAGGTTCCCAGGCTAGGGGTCTAATCAGAGCTGTAGCCACCGGCCTACACCACAGCCACAGCAACGCGGGATCCGAGCCGCGCCCGCAACCTACACCACAGCTCATGGCAACTCTGGATGCTTAACCCACTGAGCAAGCCAGGGATCAAACCTGCAACCTCATGGTTCCTAGTTGGATTCATTAACCACTGCGCCACGATGGGAACTCCTAGTTTTTCTTTCTTTCTTCTTATTTTTTTGAATGGCTACACCTGTGGCATATGGCAGTTTCTGGGCCAAAGATGGAATCTGAGCCGCAGCTGCCACCTAAGCTGCAACTGTGGCAATGCCAAGTCATTTTAACCTACTATGTCACAGCGAGGACTCCAATATCACCAATTCATATTTTCAGCTAAGTCAAACTGTAAATTGACTTATATTCTGTGACCTTCTCCTCCATGGCTCAAGGCCTCAAATTTAGCTTATCTAAAATTCACAGGAGAGGAGTTCCTGTTGTGGCTCAGTGGTTAATGAACCCGACTAGGAATCCTGAGGTTGCGGGTTCAATCCCTGGCCTCGCTCAGTGGGTTAAGCATTGCCATGAGCTTCGGTGTAGGTTGCAGATGCAGCTCGGATCTCATGTTGCTGTGGCTCTGGCTAGATTAGACCTCTAGCCTGGGAGTCTCCATGTACTGCAGGTGCAGCCCTAGAAAAGACAAAAAATAAAAAATAAAAATAAAATAAAATTCATGGAGAGTTCCTGTCATGGCTCAGCACAAACGAATCTGACTAGCATCCATGAGGACATAGGTTGGATCCCTGGCCTCATTCGGTGGGTTAAGGATCCTGTGTTGCTGAAAGCTGCAGTGTAGGTTACAGACAAGGCTGGGATCCCGTGTTGCTGCAGCTGTGGTGTAGGCCGGCGGCTGCAGCTCAGATACGCCCCTAGCCTGGGAATTTCCATATGCTGCAGTTGCAGCCCTAAAAAGTAAAAACAGATAGATAGATAGATAGATAGATAGATAGATAGATAAGACAGATAGATAAATAGATAAAATAAAAGTCACAGGGACTAATTAAGTGAAATGAAAGGTAATTCTGATACATTTCAGTGTGCCGAGGACAGAAACAAGAAAAAACTGCAGTTACTTGGTACATTTTGGTGGTAATTAAAAAATATTACAGATGGAGTTCCCATCGTGGCTCAGCTGTTAACAAACCTGACTAGGATCCATAAGGATGTGGATTTGATCCCTGGCCTCGCTCAGTGGGAAGGATCCAGCGTTGCTGTGAGCTGTGGTGTAGGTTGCAGATACAGCTCAGATCCTGCATTGCTGTGGCTGTGGTGTAGGCAGGCAGCTGTGGCTCCAATTGGACCCCTAGCCTGGGAACTTCCATATGCCACAGGTGCAGCCCTAAAAAAAAAAAAAAAAGAAGAAAAGAAAAAAAATTAAAAAGACTTTATGATTTTTTTAATCTAAATTTATCCTTAGCATTCCTATTATTTAAAAAAAAATCAGGAGTTCCCATCGTGGCGCAGTGGTTAACAAATCCGACTAGGAACCATGAGGTTGCGGGTTTGGTCCCTGTCCTTGCTCAGTGGGTTAACGATCCGGCGTTGCTGTGAGCTGTGGTGTAGGTTGCAGACGCGGCTCGGATCCTGCGTTGCTGTGGCTCTGGCGTAGGCTGGTGGCCACGGCTCCGATTCAACCCCTAGCCTGGGAACCTCCATATGCCTTGGGAGCAGCCCAAGAAATAGCCAAAAAAAAAAAAAAAAAAAAAATCAAGACTTCTCTCGTGGCTCAGCAGATTAATGATCTGTTGTTGTCACTGCTGTGGCTCTGGTTATAGCTATTGTGTGGGTTTAATCCCTTGACCCTGGAACTTCCTCATGCCAGCAACCTAAAAAAAAAAAAAAATCATACTGTAAACTCCCCACAACCGTGTCTTTCTCAGCCTGTTGCCAAAGACCTGTCTGTAGGGCCAGTGTGAGCACAAGACTCCACTACTGGGGCATGGGCTGACCCATCTGAGGGGCCTAGGTGCTAAAAATAGAAAGATAAGAATGATGACATATCTTTGGGGTTTCCCCAGCTCCAGGATTCTATTGATGGTAAAAGGGGCAGCGGATGGGAGGTTCCTTTGTTCTAAATTCCATACCTTGGCACTTTCTGAAGCCAAAAGATAGGTGAGGAAGGCTGTTCTTGCTGTCTTGGGCTTCCCTGGGTGGCACCACCTTCCTGAATCTCAGTCCAGGGTCTTGTCCAAGAAGAGACCTGTTTTGGGGAGGAGGGTGGCTGACACTAACCAAACCAAATGACCAATTTATGAGGTGATAATGAGCAATATAAGAGCAAGAGCAAGCACTTCCACCCCTCACTCTGGACTGCCCAGTCTGTGGGCACCTCTGTGGAAAGCAGCCATTAGTGGGGTGCTTGGTTAGAGAGGAACTGGAATCAGACTCCATCTCAAGTGGCTCAGGGAAAAGCTTGATGCATCAGCTACAGGACAGAGGAGCACCTGCCCCCAGATGGGTGGGATGACCCCTTGGGCCAGAACTGCTCCTAGAGGAGTTCCCGTCGTGGCGCAGTGGTTAACGAATCCGACTAGGAACCATGAGGTTGCGGGTTCGGTCCCTGCCCTTGCTCAGTGGGTTAACGATCTGGCGTTGCCGTGAGCTGTGGTGTAGGTTGCAGATGCGGCTCGGATCCCGAGTTGCTGTGGCTCTGGCGTAGGCCAGTGGCTACAGCTCCGATTCAACCCCTGGCCTGGGAACCTCCATATGCCGCGGGAGCGGCCCAAGAAATAGCAACAACAGCAACAACAACAACAACAGACAAAAAGACAAAAGACAAAAAAAAAAAAAAAAAAAAAAAAAAAGAACTGCTCCTAGACTTGGATGGCCAAGCCAGCATCATCCCCAGATACTCCCATCCCTCCCTTCGCTGGCTGACCAGGCCCTCCTTGGGCGGGGCAGCCCTTCTTTATATATGCTAATAACCCCCACCCTACCTCCCCACCTCCCCCCCCAGTAGGGACGGTTTTGCCCTGGGCACTCATTGTGGACTGTGAAGTTTCTTTCCAGCTCCCCCTTCTGTTTTTTGTTTTTGTTTTTGTTTTTGTCTTTTTGCTATTTCTTGGGCCGCTCCCGCGGCATATGGAGGTTCCCAGGCTAGGGGTCGAATCAGAGCTGTAGCCACAGGCCTACGCCAGAGCCACAGCCACGCGGGATCCGAGCCGTGTCTGCAACCTACACCACAGCTCACGGCAACGCCGGGATCTTCAACCCACTGAGCAAGGGCAGGGACCTAACCCGCAACCTCATGGTTCCTAGTCGGATTCATTAACCACTGCGCCACGACGGGAACTCCCCAGCTCCCCCTTCTGACCCCTCCTAGGTCCCCCTGGGACCTGGCTTAAGTGGGCAGGGGTTGGGAAGGTCCTTTTGCGCCGAGGGATCATCCACAGGGCAGGATCCTCAGGCAGGCGGGAAGGGCTGGTCTAGGATTGACAGGCAGCGCCCTCCCAGCGTGCCGACCCGGGCAGCGGCGGCTGCGGGCCCAGGGCCCAGCAGGGGCGTGTCCCCGCTCTCACCTCCCATTGGGCAGGTGGGGCCGCCGGCAGGGGCGTATTATAAATGCAGAGCGGGTGGCTGCGGAGCCAGGCGCCTCGCAGGATGGTGGACAGCGTGTACCGGACCCGCTCCCTGGGGGTGGCGGCTGAAGGGCTCCCGGACCAGTACGCGGACGGAGAAGCGGCGCGCGTGTGGCAGCTGTACATCGGGGACACCCGCAGCCGCACGGCTGAGTACAAGGCTTGGCTGCTCGGGCTGCTGCGACAGCACGGCTGCCAGCGAGTCCTCGACGTGGCCTGTGGTACCGGGTGAGCCCGGACGGAAGCCAGGGACCTGGGATGAGCAGGCATCCGGGGGCCAGGGGGAAAGAGGAGCCGGGAGGACATGGGCGACGGGGGACGGGGTCTGCTCCGGCCGGGGTCGCCCGACCGCAGTACCACAGCGGGGCACGTCGGGCAGCCTCCTCCGCCGCTGCCGACCTAGAGCCAGGCAGGGGCGCGACGCCAGGGGCCAGGAATGAGTGTTTACCCAGGCAGAACGAGGAGCAGGGCGAGGCCGACGGCAGGAGGGGGCCGAGGAGACCCAGGGTGAGAGCGAGGGTGTGGGCACTGTGGGTGGAGAAGGCGATCTCGCTGGGGCGGCGCAAGGACCCAGGCTTTGGGGCTTGGAACCCGGCTCCAGGGTCATTCCAGGGTCATTCCCGGTATGATGGCCTCCAGCAGCGTTAACAGTTAACGCTTGTTTAACATGTGCCCCTGCCAAAGCACTGTACCAGGTGCTTTTGATACATGAGGTTTTAAAATCCTCACAAAACCCCATGAGGTGGGTAGTGATAGCTGTTTACAGTTGTAGGAATTTGGCCTCAGAGAGATAAAGGTGGAGAGGAGATGCAAACCCAGATGGGTTAGGGTCTGGCCTGTGCTCTAAACCCCCATGTTACACTGCCTCCTGTGCTCAAGTTACTTAACATCCAGAAGCCTCAGCTTGCCCCATCTCGAATGGGGATAAGACCATCTACCTTACCGGATTGCAATGAGGATTCATGTGCATTTGTAGAATGCCTGACTTGGAATAGGTGCTAAAACACAAAAAGGGTGCTACCTGATGATGAGAATCAGATATGCCAGGTCACTGAGGTCAGTGGAGAGCCTGGGGACAGGCAGAAAAATGGACTCTGAGGACCTGAGGAGACAGAAGTGTCCGGCACAGGGCCTCCTCCTTGCCTTCCCTGACCACCCCTCTCTGCCTGTTGGGATTCTGGTCCTGCCCAGGGTGGACTCCATCATGCTAGTGGAAGAAGGCTTCAGTGTGACAAGTGTGGATGCCAGTGACAAGATGCTCAAGTATGCACTTAAAGAGCGCTGGAACCGGCGGCATGAGCCTGCTTTCGACAAGTGGGGTAGGCAGCTCCAGCCAGGTCCCCTCGGCCCAGCCACCAAGGACACTGTTCTCTCTGCTCTGGCTCCTTTAGCTCCTGTGGTGGGGTGTTTTGTTTTCCTCAAGGGGGACAGTAAAATCCTTAAAAAGGGAGGCTTAGGCACAAGAACGAGGTATTGACTATGCTAGTTTTAATTACCTTTATAGTGTCTTGTCCTTCTCCCCCAAAAGAAACCCATAAGCACAGGGCCCTCCTTCCCCACCACAGCTTCCTACTCCCCTGACCCCTCTTCTCCTTCACCCTCCATGTCCATGATGATCCCCTCCCTCGGGATCCCCTCCCCTGGGGAGGCCCTGTGTGTGTCTAGAAGGGGAAAGAGAGGCAAGACTGCACTTGGTGGACACGGGTGCTGCTTGTACTGTGGTACCAGCTTGTTCCCTCTTCCCTTTCCTGGCCCCCAGTCATTGAAGAAGCCAACTGGATGACTCTAGACAAAGATGTGCCCAAGTCACCAATGGGTGGCTTCGATGCTGTCATCTGCCTTGGAAACAGTTTTGCCCACTTGCCAGACTGCAGAGGTGAGAGGGTGTGGCCTTGGGTGTAGACCCTGCTTTGAACCATACCCTTTCCAGACGCCGGGGGAAGGAGAAAGATGGGAGGGAGACTGGTGCCCGGGCCCTGAGCAGACGCAGCCTCTCTACCCTTCCTGGAGTTCAGGGGACCAGAGTGAGCACCGGCTGGCCCTGAAAAACATCACAAGCATGGTGCGGTCAGGGGGCTTGCTGGTCATTGATCATCGAAACTACGACCACATCCTCAGCACAGGCTGTGCACCCCCAGGAAAGAACATCTACTATAAGGTGGGGCCCCTGGGGGAGGGAGGGCCCAGAGTGGGAGGTGGGCTCTCTGGGCCCCACCAGAGTTGCAGAAGCTAACACAGCTGGCACTCCCACCTGCAGAGTGACCTGATCAAGGACATCACGACATCTGTGCTGACAGTGAACAACAAGGCTCACATGGTGACCCTCGATTACACGGTGCAGGTGCCGGGGACTGGCCACAGAGGTTCTCCTGGCTTGAGGTACACTGGCGAGGCAGGGGCTTGGGCAGGGGGCACTGACACACCAGTCCTGATGGTTGGTCGGGGGCTCTGTTGCAGTAAGTTCCGGCTCTCCTACTACCCTCACTGTCTGGCATCCTTTACGGAGCTGCTGCAAACAGCCTTCGGGGGCAAGTGCCAGCACAGTGTCCTAGGAGATTTCAAGCCTTACAAGCCGGGCCAGGCCTACATTCCCTGCTATTTCATCCACGTGCTCAGGAAGACGGACTGAGTGAGGCCTCAGCTCCCACTGCCCTCTGCCCAGGCGCTGCCAGGCTCCATCTGTGGAGGAGGGGACCAGAAGCCCCACACGGAGCCCAACCCCCAATGCAGATCCGGGGGTGTGGGAAGGGGTGGGCTGCAGCTGGGGGCAGGGATTCGGGTTCAAACAGATGGAAAGGAAAACAATATAGTCTATGCTTTTTTCAGGTCCTGTACAACTTGTGTTTATGTCAGAAGGATCAGGCTCCCGAGGTGCCCACCCTGCCCCTCCCTGGGTTTACTCTTCCCCATGCGGACCTCTCAGACCACGCTGCCAGCAGGGGGCAGCACATAGTTTATTTTCGGCCACAGATGGAGCTTCCTCAGGGCCCAGTCCCCAGAGCTCCAGGCCTTGCCCCTCCTCCTGAGCTGATGGGCCTGGAGGGCAGACAGGTAGAAGAGGATGCCTCTCAAGATCTCCCACCCAGGGGCCCCCAGGGGATCTCCCAGAGGTAGGTAGGCAGGCAGCGTTCAAGTGGGTGGGTGGACGTTCAAGTGGGTGGTTCAAGTGGGTGGGCAGACGGCAGCCTGAGAAAAAGCCTTTTTCTCTCAGGTCTCTGAGGAGCTACCTAGATACCTTTAGCCCCTGGGGGCAGGGTCCCGGACGGCAGGAGGCTCCTAGCAGGCAGCAAACTTGCGCTGGATGCGCTTGTAGCGGAGCAGCTCGTGCTCGCTGACTGAGGGCTGCAGCCGGGCCGCGGCCTGCAGCAGGTCCTCCATGGTGAGCAGCAGTGCTGAGCTCCCCGGCTCCAGGCCTGGGGGGGACACGGGGAGGTGAGGCCAGCCGGGTCACAGAGGCTGTGGCCTAAGCCCAAGCAGGGCAGTGCCCTGGGTAGGCACTTTCTTGCCCCGAGTCCCAGTGGCCCACCGTCCCGCCTCTGAAATCCAGAAGCAGGCCTGGTGAGGGGCTCACCATCCTCCAGGTCCCGAACCCTGCGTTTCAGGGCAGCTGTCATGGCATCAGCGCACAGGGAGTAGAGGTCTGCACCCGTCAGCTGGGGTGGGCAGTGGTCCAACACGGCCACCAGGCTCACAGAGGGCTCTAGCCTGAATCTGTTGGGGGAATACCGAGAAGAAAGAGTTTTACTGGCATCCCCTGCTCCATTGGATGGCATCCCTGACCAGCTTCTCCCCTAACCACCAAAGGCCAAGCCCTGTGGGGGTCTCCCTATCACAGGGCATACTTGCGCGTGATGGCGCTCAGAACACGGAGCTGGGAGGCACGGTCCTCGCTCGCTCCCACAAACACCAGCTTGTCAAACCTTTAGGGAGGGAAGTGGACAGAAGCGTCAGGTAGAGAGCACCGGATGGGGCTCAAGGGACAGGCCCAAAGGGGCCTGGAGGAGGTGAGACATACTGGGTGCACACCTGCCAGGCCGCAGAAGGGCAGGGTCCAGAAGGTCTGGTCTATTGGTGGCTCCGATCACAAACACATCCTGAGTGCTGTGAAGCCCATCCAGCTCGGCCAGGAGCTGGGACACCACCCTGCAAGGGAGGAAGTGAAGGCGGGCGAGTACTCAGCACAGCTTCAGCCCCTGCCCTGCCTGTGGTGCCTCTCCTTGCAGGCCATCTCTAGGGGTCCCCTGCTTGGCCACGCCCCGTGTACCCCCGCTTCTCCTCAGTGTCCCACACCCAGGTCCAGGACCCCTTTAGCTTCCGTTATGCTATCGCAGAACTGGAAGGGCAGGAACTCTCTGGGCTGCAAAGACTGGTGCAAGCTGTCTCGCCTCCGTCTGTCCTGGAGCCCAGACTCCATTCTGGCTCAGACCCCCACCTGTCCATCACACCTCCGGAGTCTCCACTTCGCCCCCGGCTTGGGGCCAAGGAGTCGAGTTCATCAAAGAAGATAATGCATGGGGCCGCGGCCCTGGCCCTGGCGAACACTGAGGAGAGAAAGGGGCCCACAGGACAGGGAAGCTCAGGAGGCTTGGAAGTCAGGAGGTGGGGAGGGAAAGCCAGGTGTGACCATTCCCCACAAGCACTTCAGGCAGGAGGCCCCACTGGGCAGGGAGGCTAGCAGCGACCAGGAGCAGCCTGCGGGTGGGGTGGCACAGGGGCCCTGGGGTTAGGGCAGGGCTGGAGGCCCCGCCCCCACCTCCACTGCTCACCTTCGCGTACATTCTCCTCACTTTGGCCCACGTACATGTTGATGAGCTCGGGCCCCTTCACGCTGATGGGGAGAGAGGATGGAGAAAGGGGAGACTCAGACACAGAAACACAACCTACCTCCTGGCGAAGCCCTCCTGCTCCCCAGTCGGCCGCAGCCCCCCTCTGTTCCATTCGCCACCTGAGGAAGGTGAGGCTGCACTCGGTGGCTACTGCCTTGGCCAGGAGGGTCTTGCCAGTGCCAGGCGGCCCGTGGAGCAGAAGGCCCGAGCGCCTCAGGCCCAGGCTCAGCAGCTCAGGGTGCTCTAGAGGGAGCTGAATGGTCTCCAGGATCTCCTTCTTCACCTCCTGCAGCCCGCCCACATCGTGCCAGGACACCGAGGGGATCTAGGACCCAGAAAGGGCACACGGTGGGGCACGTGCTGGTGGAGGGAGGGCCAGTCTCACCTCCAAGGACCAGGAGTGTCTACCTTGGGGGCTCCGACGGCCTGAGAGTGCGCTGACTGCAGCTGCTCCAGCGCCTGCCCCAAGTCCTCGGCCAGGAGAGGGAAACCGGCAGCACACAGCTCCCCCTCGTCCTCTTCACTCAAGCCACCTGCCCAACTGCAAGGAAAGACCCAGGGAGGCCTCTAGAGGACCTGACCTAGGGCCTCCTCCCCAGCAGGGCACCCCCCACCCCTTCCTCTCCAGCCCCTGCCCACCCCCACTCCTGCTGCCTTCCCCTCCTGTGCCGTTTCCTCACCCCGAGTTCTTGATCCTGGTGCAGGCTGCCCGGCTGCTGTGGGTCAAAAGGGAGTAGAGATCCCCCACTACAAAGCCCTAGGGAACCATGGGAGAGGACGTGTGATCAGGGCACAGCAGGCGGGAACCCTAGGGGGCCAGTACCCCAGCTGGGGCAGAGGCCCCATGCCGATGCCTCGGGGTGTTCCACCCTCAGCGGGACCGAGTCCTCCCACAGAGCAGGAGAGGCCCGTGCCTGGCTTTGCACTCACCGCGCACCGTCGTGCCAGCTGTGCCAGGTTCACCTCTTGGCCCAGGGGGAGGTGGGCAGTGAGGGCCTGCAGGATGCTGAGCCGCTGCCCCTCTGACAGCACAGGCATCTCCAGCTCATGAGGAAACGCAGTCTGCACATCAGCAGGCAGGTCCTGGGCCCGGCTCGTGGTGGCCACAACCATTAGGGGAGGGTGGCTGCAGACAGGGGGTGGGCACTGAGGGCAAGGAGGTGGCCGCAGCCCCTGAGCACTGCCTTGTCCTGAGGCTGGTGCAGGAGGGCTGGGATGGGACAGGGACATGAGCGTCCCAAGGTTTCCTGGATGGGAGCCTCCCCCAGCACTGGGCGCACAATGAGGCCACAGGGAGTGCCAGCAACTGCGTCCTCCTCCCCCTGGACACCCCCTCGCTCCTCAGCTCGGGCTGCCTGGAGGGGAGGCTGATGGGCAGCAGATGTCTGAGAAGCCACTCGGGGTGGGGAGGAGAGGGCAAAGGCTGCAGAGAATGGGAGGGCTGGGCCCCAGCCCCTTACAGGCCCAGGGCCAGACCATACCTGGTGAGGGGGTCTTCGTCCAGGAGGAGGCGGCGCAGTGTGGCCACCACACGGGCGTCCTCACCTAGCCCATCGCGGTCCCGGCCCAGCAGGTCCACGGCTGTCAGCAACAGAACCACAGGCCGGCAGCGCCGGGCCCGGGAGAAAGCGGCCTGCAGTTTTGTCTCCACAGCCCCGCTACTGTCTGCACAGAGGCTGGAGCAGGGCACCTGGGGAGGGGTTCCCGATAGGCCTGTGAGCAAGGGGCAGAGGTGACTGGGGCAGGAGAACGGGGGCGGGGAGTCAGAAGAAGGTGCAGGCCGTCTTTGTTTTTGGAGGGCAGGGATGAGGAAGAAGGTAACACTGGCTGGGCTGGCTGCAAAGCCTTGAAACCCCCTCCTTCTGGAAAGCCTCCCTCAGTAGCTCGGCATCATGGGACTATGCCTGACCCACGGGCCCAGGGGGCTGAGGCGGTGGGGCCAGGCTAGTAGCCGGAGGTCAGAGGGAGAATCCGCAGGGGAAGAACTGAGGCTGGGGTCTACTCTCCAGGGCCTCTCACCTTCAGTAAGTGGAGCCCAAGGCGGCCGCAGGCGGCAGTCACTGCGGTGGTTTTCCCACTGCCCGGGGGGCCCCGTAGAAGGACACTGCCAGGTGCTGTCAGCAGGGCACCCCTGCGACCAGAGAAGAGACCTTTGTTTCCTCCATTCGGCCCACATGTGGGTCCCCAGAAACAGGGACAGTCACATCCAGAAAGCAGACACCCTCTGCAGGTGGCTGAATTGGGAGGCCCCAATGCCCCCACCACCTGTGGCACTCTGGCGGGGGCACGGAGCTCATCCAGGAGCCCATGCTAATTCCCTTTTTTTTGTCAGTAAAGCCTTGGCTCTTCTGCCTTGTTGGACGATATCAAGAGGAACAAGGGAGGCATCTGTGGCTACTCAGGCCAGCAGTCCGAGCACCTGTCTTTCAGGGCCAGGGTGGCTCGTGGGCCCCCCGGGGGGAATGGAGGTCTTACTGACAGGTCTGCTTGATGGAGATTAGCTGACCCTGAAGGACAAAGAAAGTCATCCCAGGCAAGGAGCCTGGGGACTTGCTTACAGACAGGACAGAGGCTGGTGGCCTGGGGCTAACGGTTTGAGGGAGGTACACCCCATCCAACTCCGGCCAGGGCATTAGGAACTACTTGTCTGGCCTGCCGCCCCTCCAGGGATGTTCTGAGCAGGTTTTTCGTACACCATACTGCTGCGGCCTCACTCACCCTGGCTGGAGGCGCGGCTTCAGGGCAGCACAGAGCTCGGTCACCAAGGTCTCCAGGCCTGGAGGAGACAAGCTGCTCCAGGGCGTGGATTCCCCCGAGGGGAGCCCTGGAACGAGGCTCAGGGTAGAACCCACCTGTGAGAGGTGGGAGGAAGCTTTAGGTTCCCAGAAGTTCTTTCTGCTCCTTTTCCAG
The DNA here is from genome assembly GCF_054392235.1 of Sus scrofa. Lineage (NCBI taxonomy): Eukaryota > Metazoa > Chordata > Mammalia > Artiodactyla > Suidae > Sus > Sus scrofa. The sequence goes on from NC_139389.1 coordinate 46,617,515, forward strand.
GTCTACCCCCACTGCCGGGGCCTCACCAAGTACACGGAGGTATGGCTGGCAGCGGCCAAGTAGGCGCAGGCTGGCCCATCTGGAGCTTCCCCAACTGTTTTCTTCACTTTAAAAAACATCTCCCGCCACCTGCAGGAAAGACGCCCAGTGAAGCCCAGATCCAGAGCCCACATACACCCTGCCGCCAGGACAAGGTGGCCATCTCAATGAGAGGTCCACGGCAGGGACAAACACAAAAGCAACACAAAGAAATGCCCCCAGACATGGGAGGAGGCAGGTCGTGGGGCAAAGGGAGGGCGGGTGGTCATTCTCATCTCCCCGACTGGACCACATGCGTTTTGAGAGCAGGAGCTGGGCTTGTCCTCCTCCTTCCTCATGGCAATGTCACCTGAGCGAGTGTTTCTCCAGGTAAATGGCCTGCCCACCACTCCAGTGGGAGGAGCCACCCTGCACCGAGCAGACCCTCTGACTGTTTTCACTGGCTTTGGAGCACCGTCTCTCCTTCAAATTCATACCCACCAAGGGCGCCCAGAACCTCAGAGCAAAGAGCCCCTTGGCTCTTATTTAATAATCCACAAAATCTACTCATAGGCAGATTCCTTCATAAAGACATTTAGGGATTAATGATTCTCCGTTTTGGCTGAGCATTAGAATTATCTGCGAAACTTTAAAAAAATCAACATCTCTCACCTATTGTATGAATTCTGATCAGTAGATTAGTGGCTGCCAGGAGCTGAGGGGAAGGAGGGTAATGGGTGGGGGTTTCTTTTTGGGGTGATGAAAATGCTCTGGACTGGAATCAGAGGTGTTGGCTGCACAACTCTGCGCATATACTAAAACCCACCAAACTGTACACTTTAACTGCATGACTTGTATTCCATGTGAATAATATCTCAATTTAAGAATTAACATTTTCCCTCCTTTGGAAAAAAAAATTAAAAAGAGACTGCACAGGTCCCAGCCCCACCCTGATTCTGCTCCAATAGCTCCAGGGTGGGGCTCAGGCACTTGCAGTTTCTGAAAGCTCCCAGCCATAACCAGGGGCTGTGTGGTCAAGGACTAGTGTCAGAGCGAGTGAGGGTTACTCAACCTACTAAGGGAGCAGAAGGTGGTGGGAGAGGAGGTAGCAGAGAGCAGTGACTGGTCCAATTTTCCAGAGAAAGAAAGGATGTACTCCTCCCAGTTAATCTCCAGGCAGCACAGCAATGACAGAACCTGGGCTTAAGAACCAATCAGGGAGCAAAGTCCTTTGCTCATGGTGTCCCACAGTCACAGAGCTGCTCCCTCTGGCAGCAACGGGGGATAGAGGTGGTGGGTGGAGGGGGAAGCATAGCAGGTTAGAATTATGAAACTCTGATAACTATCACGGTAGGCAGTGATTGTGGTAAAAACTAGGACATAAAGAAAGCTGTCCTACTGTTATTCATTATTAAAAAAAGGAGGGGGAGTTCCCACTATGGCTCAGCCATAATGAACTTGACTGGTATTCATGAAGACAGATCCCTGGCCTCACTCAGTGGGTTAAGGATCTGGCATTCCTGTGAACTGTGGTGTAGGTCAAAGACATGGCTCAGATCTGGTGTTGCTGTGGCTCTGGCAAGGGCTGGCGGCAACAGCTCTGATTAGACCCCTAGCCTGGGAACCTCCATATGCCTAAAGAGACAAAAAGACCAAAAATAATAAATAAGTAAAGAAAATAATGTGGGAGAGAGACACGATTTTCCACTAGGCTCTGGCTGTAAAGTTGATTTGGGAAAGGTTCAAGAGGTTCCCTGGGACACCAAATGGGATTACACTGGGCACTCCCAGGCCCTCCATGTGGGTACCACAGCCCTGAGATTGGAGAGATTGAGCCCTGGCCAGAGAGAAGCTCTGAATGTTGACCAAGGACAAATCAGACACAGGTCATCTGAAAAGCAGCCTGTGCACCCGCCATGCATTAGGGCAGAAATCAGGGTCTGGGTCTCTTCACGCTGAGTCCTCGGGAGGTGGGGCCGAATCTTGGCCCAAACAGTAGCCGAGAATGGAAAGCAAGGAATCCTACCTTGGTCTAGGCCATTCAGCTACTCTGAACACTTTACTTTACCTGGGACCACCAAACCCTCTGAGGATAAACACCTCCCACGGCCAGCAGGCAGCAGCTGTAACCTTCTCATTCACACGCCTATGTGAGAACCTGAAGAAGGTGTATGTACCGTCTCTCCAGAAAAGTGTACACGACAACAGCGAGATGTTCTCATGCACGAAGTTATTCACCCCGAGGGGAGTGGGGCTGCAGGACTCCTGCACTCAGGTCAGGAACCCCAGTGGTGGGAGGAGGCAGCTGCATACCTGGGCAGTTTCTCTGGGCTTCCTTCCAGGATCTCTACTTGCCCGACTGTTGGCACGCACAGAACATCCCCTTCCTGGACTGCCCTGTAACACAGCAGTGGCGCCATCAGCTCACAATGGGAGGCAAGCACATGGGCCTGGCCCATCCCCAATATGCAGGCAGTTTCTTAGGGGCCTAATACCCACCCAGAGAACAAGTTTGACTAGAATGAGCTTGGGGAAATGCCAGAGAGGCTAGAGAGGGGAACAGAGACCAGAGAGGGGCAAAGCAGCATCTCGGCTCTTTGGGGGCCTTCTCAAAGCCAGGTGCTTTCTCAGGGTTTTTGGTTGTTGTTGTCTTTTTAAGGAGGTACCCACGGCATATGGAAGTTCCCAGGCTAGGGTAGAATTGGAGCTACAGCTGCCAGCCTACACCACAGCCACAGCAATGCCAGATCCTTAACCCACTGAGTGAGGCCAGGGATCGAACCTGAGTCCTCATAGATGCTAGTCAGATTTGTTTCCACTCAGCCACTATGGTTTCTCAGTTTAGAATGTCTGGATTCAGCTTGTAGTCCAGATTTCTTTTCTATTGTCCGCTTGACACACTGCTGGGCTTCTAGCCACAACACTGCCTTAAAATGTGGCTTTCTTAAAATCAGAGGCTAAGAGGTCCCATCGTGGCTCAGGAGAAACCAATCTGACTAGTATCCATGATGACACAGGTTCACTTCCTGGCCGTGCTGAGTGGGTTAAGCATCTGTCACTGCCATGAGCTGTGCTGTAGGTTGCAGATCAGCTTGGATCTGGTGTAGCTATGGGTGTAGCATAGGCTGGGGGCTACAGCTCCGATTTGACCCCTGGCCTGGGAACCTCCATATACTGCAGGTGTAAAAATACCAAAATAAAAAAATAAAATACAAGCAGAGGCTCTATGGTACCTGACCCCAAGGCTGGGGGTAGGAGGAAAGCAATGAGGGTGAGATGCCATCCTCCTGAAAGGGGGAAGCAGCTAACCTGGGTGTCTGAAAATGCCGGTAAAGAACATGGTCGTAATTTGTATTAGTGCTGTAGTGAGGAGAGGACACGATTTCGATGTGTAATTCTTTGGCAAACGGAGGCCCGGGCAGCACTGAGCAGCTTCCTTTGTTTTCAGGGGTGCTAGAACCCTCCAGGTACCTCTGTTAGAGAAATAACCACCACTTTATAACCTCCTTCCAAGTAGTCAAGCTCTGCCCAGCCTCTTAGCAACAGTATTTTACTTTCATCCTTTATACTTCCCGTAACCACAGGGCTTGTGGGAGAGGGGACCTACAGCAGAAGAGCCGAACACCTTTATCTTCTTTAGAAAACAGAAACCTCACCTTCTAATGAGCACCAGGAAGATTTCTGACTCCAGCTCCAAAACGTTCACCAGCAAAGATAACCAATCTGCGATGCCTTTATGCTGGCCCAGGGCCAGTGAAATGGTACAGACTTTTAATTCCCACAAGTCCTTTGAGTGACATCAGGCAGCCACTGGGAATATTAATTGGACATGAGTGGGGACACTCTGAATCCAAGCTGTACTTAGCAGATCTGATCTGACTGAAGCTGAAAGGGTTGGGGCAGCTGAATGAGCGCCAGTGTGAGGTGCTCCAGTAGTCTTCCTCCATTCTGAGGGAAACCCGCACCTGCACTCACACACACCTTCTATCTCTTCTTGACATTCCGTAGCACTAACTGCCTGGTCCGGCACTTCCGAACATAACTTTCTACAGTGATAGAAATGTTCTATAGTTACATGTGGTTATGGAGCACTTGATATGTGACTAAAATAACTGAAGAACTGAATTGGGGGGGGGCATGCTGATAGCATGTGGAAGTTCCTGGGCCAGGGATTGAACCCGTGCTGCAGCAGTGACCCAAGCCACTGCAGTGACAATGCCAGATCCTTAACCCACTGTGCCACAAGAGAACTCCAGAACTGAATTTTTAACTTTATTTAGTTTCAACCGATTTAAAGAACCACCAAGTGGCTAGTGGCTTCCCTACTGGACTGTGCAGGACTAAACCATAATCTAGGTGCTTAATGACACATCAGACAGTTCCTACTGTGGTGTGGTGGATTAAGAATCCAACTGCAGTGGCTCAGGTCGCTGCAGAGGCATGAGTTCAGGGATCTGGTGTTGCTACAGCTGCAGCTCAGATTCAGTCCCTGGCCTTCGAAATTCAATATGCCTAAAAAGACACACACACCCCCCCAAAAAACAAAAAACCATTAGATTATATTTGTCCCCCTCAACACAACCATCTTCTTAAAAGTAAGCTCCTTAAAGGCAGAAAGCAAAAACTTCTCTTGGATATATTTCATAAAATATTAAAGTGAAATACTAAGCACTAAAGATAATAAAGGGCCCTTTCCTTCAAGGAATTTACAATATAAAATTGAGGACTAGACAGATTACATGATTATAAGAAGACAATAAAATAAATGCTCCCTGAAAGGTACAAAATGAAGAGGTAATGTTAAATTTGTTGTGGTGAGAGTATACGAGGCTTTGAGAAGGAGGTGGCATCTTTAGATGGGCCTTGAAGGAAAGGAAGGTAGGCTCTTAACAGAGGAGGCCAGAAGGCCAGGAAGGAACTTGAAGTCAAGGATAAGCACTGAGGTAGCATCCTCCACACTGCCCAGCACAATATTGGACACGCAGCAGCAAGTGGACAAAAAAACTGATTCGATCTGTAATTTGACTGTGACTCTCACCTTTCACAGGCATAGTGAAGGCTCTTCCCATACACCACCAACATAATTGTAGAGAATGGATACATAAGCCTAGGAGGCATTAAGCAGAAAGTCCAAGATCTAGGGAGTAAGGAACCCAAATTCTATAGCTCTGGTCTTCCAGTTCAGCTAAAGACAAAGAAGGGGGGGATAAAGAAGAGAACGCATTCCTGACTTCAGTCCTGTATCCTACCTGAATTTTGAGCTCTCCCACTTCCAGGGGATCACAGCCGAGATTAAAAGCCAGAGTGGCAGGCACAAGGGCCAGTCCGTCAGCGAGGGGCTCTCCCAGCTGCCCAGAAACAGGTCCCAGTCTTTCAGAGAGGTCCCATCGAGGCTCTAGGACCTGCACCGTGGCCAGGTGTGGCTGGGAAGTGATCGATGACTCTCCGACCCGGGTCACCCATACCCATTCGCCTTGGAAAAGGCCGAGGCTACGGAGACAACTCCTGCTCACCCCCAGCGAGTTCCCAGTCCCTCCCAGAACTCCCCGGAGTCGCCGGACCGTGCCAGAAGCCGCGAAGGAGGACACCAAGGGTGGCGGTGGGGGCCGGCTGCTGTCCTCAGTCTCTGGACCCAGTTTGGCCCGCCCACGGAGCTCAGTCACAGCTAGCCGCGTTCCTGGGCCCAGCAGCCCTTGCAACGCCGGCCGCGTCTCCAGCACCCGCGGTCCCGGCACTGGCAGAGCCTCTCCGCGCCTCACCAGCAACGGCCCGACTCTCGGTCCGAGCCCAGTCCCTGACGAGGTGCCAAGCAGCGCCCAGCCCAGCGCTGGGGGCCGCCGCACCGGCCGCGCCCGCACCCAGGCCCCGGAGCCCAGGGCCAGGAGCTGCAGCAGAGCGCGGCTAACTAGCAGCTGCGGGGGGCCCGGCCCCTGCTCTTCGGTGCCTGTGCCTGGCCCCTCCAGGGCCGCCACGAGCAGCGCGGGCCCTGCCGGGCTCTCCCCTGCAGGCCGCAGCGCCAGCACCAGACCCAGCCCCGCCGCAGGCCAGGGGCCCTCGGGTGGCAGCAGCACCGCCAACGGGGGTGCCTCGGTCGGGAAGGGCTCCAGCACCCGCAGGACTGCCAGTGCCATGGTGACAAGAGACCAAAGAGCTCCACGGCGGAGCGCAGCTTCCGTAACCGGGAAGCCGGACGCCGGGGCAGCTCACACGCCGCTTCCGCTTCCGTCAGGGGAGGCGCGAGGGAAGTGGGCGAGGCGTAGGGCGCTAGAGCTGCTCAGAGAGGGTGGTGCCTTGGACTGGTCTGGCTGATGTCTTGATGGCAGTAGCACAGTAATTGTGGTCGGGTAGTCTACGCACGCACCCTTTGAGGTGTGTTTACAGGGATTTACCTTCCACGCCTGCTTGGGGAGTAACGTCCTGTCAATTACCCTGCCGCAGAGCGTGTACTTAGCAGTTTATTGATTGATCAATGAAAGGTCAGCATGCCCTGGACTAAACTCCTGCCCGCGTCTGGGAGCTGTAGGTAGAGTGTTTAGGCAGGAGTTCACTCTGTGGCACTGTTGGCACTGAGGTTTGGGGGTTGTGGGGAAGGTTGCAGGAGGGAGCAGTCAGATTATAAAACTGTCTTGGATGTGCTCATGGATATGGAGTGGCTGCTGGCTGAATTACTGCATATGATTCATGTAGCCCTGGAGTGCTTGGTGCTGCCACACCTGTTCCAACACATCCTACACAAAACCCACGTTCCAGTGTTTCTTGTCCTGTTTGTTCTATTCCCATCAAACCTGAGGCAAAGACAAAGGAGCTTTACTTTTTCATCTTTCCAAAACCAGTTGCTCGCCCCCCACCAACCCTACCTGACTAGAGATCCATTAGAGACGGGTGGGCAGCAGAGGAGGCAGAAGAGAGGGGTTCAAGGCTTCAGTCATGAGTACTAACCCAACATCTGTGCTGTTACTTAGAGTCCATCCTTGGCTCCACCTCCACTGCTCCGTATAAGTGTCCAGTGCACTTGGACACTGACTGGCCATATTTCCAGTTAGTAACAACATACTTGCATTTAGAATGATTGGGTTGGTTGGTGGCAATCTACTTTCTGTACCTTGCATTTTGCATTCTCTACCAGCTACTACCCAACTTTCTCCTTTCCTGCATTTTTTTTTTTCTTTTCTTTTTAGGGCCACACACATAGCAGCATATGGAAGTTCCAAGGCTAGGGGTCAAATCGGAGCTCTAGCTGCTGACCTATGCCACAGCAACGTGGGATCTGAGCCACATCTGTGGCCTATACCACAGCTCATGGCAATGCCGGATCCCTGACCCACTGAGCGAGGCCAGAGATCAAACCTGCATCCTCATGGATACTAATTGGATTAGTTTCTGCTGCACCATAATGGGAACTCCTCCTTTCCTACATCTTTTTAAAATTTTTTTGTCTTTTTAGGGCCATACCCACAGCACATGGAGATTCTCAGGCTAGGGGTCGAATTGGAGCTGTGGCCGCCAGCCTACACCATGGCCTCAGCAACACCAGATCCAAGCCTTGTCTGCAACCTACACCACAGTTCACGGCAACACCAGATCCTTAACTCCCTGAGCGAGGCCAGGGATTGAACCCTCATCCTCATGGATACTAGTCAGATTTGTTACCGCTGAGCCACAACAGGAACTCCATTCTTTCCTACATCTTGAAGCAGTCTTCTACCTTGTACATTCTGCATTGCTGAGAATTTTCTGAAAACCTGAAAGGGTGACTATTAGGTTTATATGTTATAAGATATTTTTATCCCTAGAGAGATAAGAAAATACTTTTTTAAGTGTTTGATTATAGTTCCTGGAGGTTACCTCTAGTCCTAAACCTGAAAATGCCTAGTTCCACATCTTCAAAACAGCATGCAAGAATGTACTAGGTATCTGAATTCACAAGGATAAAAGTTTCCATTTGGTAGTTCCTGCCACTTAGAGGGACCAAGGACTGGGAGGATTGGGGTGGGAGGAGTCCAAAGAGGATATGCCTGCTTTACATGGCAGCAGGAAAGCTCCAGGCCTCGGGGCTGTGGTGCTCCTTGAGACCTTAGGAGTGGGTAAATACATCTGGTGTCCTGCCTGGGTCAGCACCCATACAGACACAAATATCCACCCAAAAATAAACATCCTTTCCTCCCAAGCTTTTCCCCTAGCAAATAATGGTTAGCATGCCATCCACTCTTTATTACCTTGCAATTGTCATTAGTCACTGAAAGCCAAATATTACTCCCATACAGAAGATAGTCAGAAGCCTAGATGTGTTGTCTTTACTTCCATCTCCTGTTCAGTCTTCAACCCCCTATAACCTTCCTCTCTTCTGAAATTTTCCTGCGGAGATCGCCTATAACCTCTTAACGGCGGGTTGATGCCATTTGATCTTGATCTTACTCAAACTTTGGAATCTGACACTATTGACCAAGCCTCTTACACTTCCTTTGCTATTATGACACCAGTTTTTCTCCTACATCTCTGATGGCTTCCAGAAGTCATCCTCAATGCCTCCCTTTCCCATACGGTCCTCCCCACAATCCAATGAATCACTAAATCCTGTTGATACTACACATTTCCCAATTCTGTTCTTCCTTCTCCAAGCCAATGGCCACCGCCTTATAACACTGTTCTCCTGAGCAAGGACCACAGGCTTGAACTTTCTCCAGTTTCTTCACTTAGCCAATCTGCTACTGGAGCTGACTTTCTAAAACATATTCCTCCAGCTACCTTTAGGTTTGTATGATTTTTAACATTTTATTTTAATCATCTGTGTATACACCACTGTCAGCTGCACCAGACTGAATTCCTTGAGGGCAGGAACTGATCTTATCTATTAGGACACTGGCTTGGGCAGGGTGGGAAGTGAGGGATGTGTTTCCCCACTCAACAGTGAAGTAGCACTTCCACTGCGTTCCCACGTGCTCAGGTCTAGCAGGTCCCACAACCCCAGGACATATGCAGTAGGAACCGGGATCCTCTTTCCAAAGTTGAAACAAACCCAGGATTCTCATCTTATTTCACCTCGGTCCCGGCCTTCCAGGCTTTCCCTTTGATCCTCCTCAAGCCGTCTAGGAAACAGGAAACGGATGCCCACGAAAACTCCTGGGAGCTTTCTACAAATTTTGCATAGGCAATTAATGCTACGTTACTCAGATGAAAAAAGGTACCCTTCATTTTAGGGCTTCTTTCCCTCAATTCGGACCGGGCGGAGTAGCAGTGGGGAAAGAATAAGAACCACTTTAGAAGGGAACGAGTTGAGAAGAAGGGCCGAGGCCGACGCACAGGAGACGCCAGAGTGCGGCACTGGGTACTAAGCTTGGGCTTCCCCTGACCCCCGCCTCCCACGCTAAGCTCGACCCCCTTTAGGGCGGGACCTCCCACTTCAGCCAATTCTTGGAGCCGAACCCTGGCGGTTTGTACTCTTCCTTTCCAATGAGAAAAAAAAGGAAGCCGCTTGGCTCCAGCGACCAATCGGAGAAGGCGGCGCCTGGTTGTCAGGCAGGTTTGTAAGAGTTCGGGCCAATTGGAGGAGCAGACACCACTCGACCCGGGCGCAGCGCGCAGGCGGTGGCGAAGAGACGCCGAGCGGGCCGAGTGCGGCCGAGCAAAACCCGAGCCGGAGCGGGGCCGTAGGAGCCGGGCAGGGTCCGGACGGGCCGAGATGCCCTATAAACTGAAAAAGGAGAAGGTGAGCCTGGCCCTTTCCCCCGCGCCTCCGCCTCGGGGCCTGCGCGGAGCTCTGGGAGGGGCCCGAGCCAGGCCCGGGACAGCCTCAGACTGACCCTCCCGTCCGGCCCCCGCAAGACTCCCGGGGCCAGCCCTCCGCCCCCGCTGCTGGTCGCACCCCCAGCTCGTGCCGCAGCTGGGAACGCTCCCTCCCCTTGTCCCGGATAGAGTCCCCCCACATGCACCTCCCTTCCTCTCCGCACGGACCCCCGGCCCAGGATAATCTCCTCCCTTCTGATCCTGCCCCACTCCCAGGTCAGTCCCCTGCTTTTTCTCCCTCATCTCCTCCCCATCCCCCCACGCATTTGCCGTTTGGGACAGCTCTTTATCTGAGACAGCACCTCCCTCCAGAACTAACCCCCCTCCCCACCCCCGCGCAGCCCCTTCTCTTCCCTCTTTTTCTCACCCGCCCGGGCCTGGGCCTCGGCCTGCCTTCTCCACCCACCGTCCCCTACAGCCCCCTCTCCCTCCCCGCCAAGCTCCTTGACCTAGAACGGCTCTGCTTTCTCTCTCCTCCACCGAATCTGGCCTAGGCCCCTCCCTCTAGTTCTTCCTTCACACTCAAACTTGTAAGCCAGGACTGAGCCCTTCTTCTACCGATGGAACCTCAGAACCTCCGTGTCTCTGAGCGCATCCAGAGCAATCCCTGGTGATATAGATGAGGAGACTGAGACCCGGACGGGGGCGGGGCGGGGGGGATGACAGGGGCAGGGACTTGGCCAAGGTCACACAGGCTGCTGGAGGCCCAGCTGTAATATCAGGTCTCCTGCCTTAAAGGCCTCCTGAGTACCAAAGCCCCCCTAACAGGCACCAACCCACTTCTAGGTTCATCCTAAACCAGTCACCTTTCCCCCGGCTGGGCAAGCTCCTCCCCTTATTCTTAATCAAGGATAACCTTTGCATTTTACCTTTTTTGCACCAGTGCTGGGTTTCTCTCTTTCCTGGGCCACACTATCCTCAAATTGGGAATCTGCCCTCACTGTCAGATTAGCTTTCCTTCCTATGGCACAGGCCAGCCACCCTTGGACACCCTTGCTTTTATCTTGGTGTCCTGACACAGGCCATTGCTTGATGTTATCTTCTTTCGCCTTCCTCTTCTGCCTCCAAACCATCTTCCCCTCTTCTTCATCCCTGTCTTTCTCTCCCCTCTGTTTCCTGCTGTCACTGAGGTCTGACTCAGAGCTGTGGTTTCTTTGAGGTACAGACTCACACAGAGGATGCTAGGATACCAGTTCCATCCTCCCCAGCTGCTCCTCTCCTGGGGCTGGCCCCTCATGGTGGGCCCTGGCTCTGGCCTGGTGTTGTGCTCACCCACTTTTTTTTTTTTTGTCTTTTTAGGGCCGAACCCATGGCATATGGAGGTTCCCAGGTTAGGGGTCCAATCGGAGCTGTAGCTGCCGGCCTATGCCAGAGCCACAGCAACACCAGGTCTGAGCCACGTCTGCAACCTACACCACAGCTCACGGCAATGCTGGATTCTTAACCCACTGAGCAAGGCCAGGGATCGAACCCGTGTCCTCATGGATGCTAGTTGGGTTCATTAACCACTGAGCCGTGACGGGTACTCCTGCTCACCCACTTTATGCCCCAGAGGTGTCTTGCTTTTCACTTGGCTTCTGACTGGCTCGGTTGCTGGGCTGCCTCTTCTGACCTTCTCAGTTAAACTCTTCCTCCTGGAGCTATTGGAGATCTGTGCAGCAGTTCTGATGCTGGATTGTCCCCATGCCCTCTCAGGGCCTGAGGTTCTGAGTGTTGGGTTGGTGGTGGTCTAGCAGGCACTGAACCTCCTGAGGTGCTGAGCTGGGCAGCTTTGTGTGCCCCACCCAAGCCCTGTGCCCTTGGGGAGTGGGCATGCTGCGGGGCATGCTGAGGTGTATGTAGGTGATGCCTGCACACAAGTCAGCCACGCCAGGGGATGAAGGACTGCTATAAGGAGTGTGAAGAGGAATGGGGACCACGGGAAGCTGGTGGGGTCCTCACCCATCTGTGGTTTTTAGTCCGATGGAACAGATACTATCCCATCCACAGAAAGCCTTTATCTACTAGGAGACTAAGAAAAAGAAAAATACTCAGACTTGCTAGGACCACAGGTGTGAGTGTTTGTTGGGAAAAAGTATTGGGAAGATCGGGGTCCATAGGGTGAGGCGTCTCTGATCCCCTTTGAGGTTTAACTTTCTGCTTTTGATTTCCTGTTAGCATTTGGCCTCCTACAGTGGTTGACAAGTCCTGACCATATGATTGGGGTTTGCCTGAATGGGGCGGGGGGGTGCAGAGAGGAGGGGGAGAGGGGATCTCTATTGCTCATCCATTGCTTCTCCCCTTTCTCCTTCATCTTCGTGGTCCCATTCTTGGCCAGACCTCATGGCCTCCTCCCTGAAGTCTGTCCTGAACCCTCAGTTGTGAGGTGAACTCTCCTCCTCCCCTGGGTTTGCAAAACACGTGGTAGGTCACTCATGGCCCTTTTGTGTTCCCATGGACTGGAGTTAACTGTGGACAAGTCTTTTCTTCCCCCTTGAGATAATAACTAAGCTCCATTTTGGTTTGGTTTGTATGCAATAAGTGCTCAAGGAATGGATACTGAGTCAGTCCTTGGTGTGTGTAGGGGGGATCTGCATCCTTCCTCTTCCTTCGTGTTCTGATCTAGGACTTCTTTCTTTTAGGCCCCTGGGTGGGGTGCTCCTGCCCCCCCTTTCTTCTTGTTCATAATAATAGTCATAACATTGGCCAACATTAAGGTTTTCACATGTCAGATACTCACAGGTATGGCGAGTGTTGGGCACTGGATAGATGAGGAAACTGAGGCTCAGCGAGGCTAGTTAACTCTTAAGAGTTGGGCCTGGAACACAGGATTGGCTCTAAAGCACAGTGCCATGCAGCACTTGGTAGCTGAGCTGGGCCGAAGTGGGTGCACTTCACCTGTCCTGCAGGGACCAGGGGGCAAGGGTGGCGAGCCCAGTTTCCACACACCCACCCACACCCAGGCAGCCGGGATCTCTGTTCGGCACATTCCCCGAGCGAGGCGTCTCAGTGCCATAGGGTGGGTGGAAGGTACGGTCATAAGCAGGAGCTTATGACCAAGGAGAGATGAGACGTGTATGCGGATGGGTCAGCTTTGTCCGAGAGGCCTGTTGCTGGGGTGTGTGCAGATGGTCCCCTCAGCGTTGTGTCTTGCCTGCACCCCCCCACCCCATCCTTTTCCTCTCCACCGCACCCTCTGCACCACGCTGCAAGGAGTGAGTGTGCCCAGCCTGGTCTGTGGGCGCTGGGAGAGCACGGGGCTCCTTCCTGCTGCTGTGGCTGCCTAGAGCTGCTCCACCTGGGAATGGCTTTCTGCCTCCCTGCTCCCACGAAGCCTTCCCCCTACTCCCGCCCACACAGCGCTCTCTCCTCCCTGAAATCCTCTTGCCCCCATCATCACAATCGCTGGATTTAACACCTCTCACTTGAAGGGGCTCAGGTGCCGAATCTCAGAGCTGGAAGTGATTTCCAGGGTCCTCCAATCCGATCTTCATTTAAGGCTTGCACCCCTTCTGCACCGTGCCTTGGAGGAGGCGTGAATGCATCTCTGCTTGAATGCTCTTGGGGTTGGGGAGCTTGCAGCCTCTTTAGGCAGCCGGTTTCTGTGCAGCTGGTCCAGGAGGAAAGTCTTCCTTGTTCAGAGCCTCAGCCTGTCTTCCTGCCACTTCAGCCCCTGGCTCTTGGGCCTCCGGATCCACATAGAACAAGTTGCATCTTTAGTCCACGTGGCAGCACTTCATTTATTTGTAAAGATGCCTCTTGCTTCTTCACCCGCCTGACTCCTCCGTTCCATTGTTAACTATCCCAGTTCCTGCAGCTGTTGCTCTCTGGTCCCACTCTTGAATATACTCCCAGTATGGGTTGTATCCCCCCCGCCCCCCGAAGAAAACCCAGCATTTGTCTTTGTCTGTCCCGAAGTCTGATGTTCGAGATTGAACCAGATCTTCCAGGGTGGCCCCAGCAGTGCCAAGGACAGGCACTTCCATATCCCCTATGCTGAGCACTCTGCCAGGTCTGTTACCTGGACGAGCAGGTCATGTGAGCTGCCATTGGCAGCCATAGCACACGGATGATTCGTGTAGAACTTGCAGTCAGACCTAAATCCCCAAGTCTTTTTCACATTTTCCCCATCCTGTCCCTCGGCTGTTGCTTTTTTGGCCCGAAGCATAGGAAGAGATGCTGGGCAGGCCGGGGCTCTGAGCCAGCAGCCAGGTTCCTGAGGAAGACTTCGGACAGTGCCCACTCTTTGTAGCAGTTCAGGGCCTTACCCCATGTGCTGTCTGCCAAAGTGTTCTTGGGACAATTCATACACCTGTTGTCATCCCTGAACCCCAGTGACTATACAAATAGCAGTCTCTAGTCTGGGTGCTATTTGTGATATTCTAAAAATGCTTCCCCAGGGTTCCCATTGTGGCTCAGTGGTAACGAACCTGACTAGTATCCACGAGGATGTGGGTTTGATCCCTGGCCTTGCTCAGTGGGTTAAGGATCCGGTGTTTCCGTGAACTGTGGTGTAGGTCGCAGATGTGGGCTCTGATCCCATGTTGCTGTGGCTGTGGTGTAGGCCAGCAGCTGTAGCTCCAATTCTACCTCTAGCTGGGGAACTTCCATGTGTGCAGGTGCTGCCCTAAAAAGCAAATAAAAAAAAATGGTTCCCCGTCTTTCCAGATGGCCTTGGGGGTGGAATGGTGAATCCCTCCCCTCCAGCATGAGAGCCTTAGGCCACCCCTGAGCAGCTTGTCCAATGATGCTTTTCCCTCAAGACTCCTCACCCCAGTTTTTTTTGTTTTTTTTTTTTTGTCTTTTTGCCTTTTCTAGGGCCACTTCCGCAGCACATGGAGGTTCCCAGGCTAGGGGTTTAATCAGAGCTGTTGCTGCCAGCCTACGCCACAGCCATGGCAACACCGGATCCTTAACCCACTGAGCGAGGCCAGGGATCGAACCCGCAACCTCATGGTTCCTAGTCAGATTCATTAACCACTTTGCCACGACGGGAACTTCATCACCCCAGTTCTTACTTGACAGAAGCCCTAACTTGTACACCAGCCTTGTGAGGTGAAGGAGCATGAAATGCTGAATTATTGTGTGTTAGAGATGTCCTCCCACCCAGAGTCTAAACTCCGAGGTGCCTCGGAGGGACTGAACCTCCCTTTGTGTACCTGAGTCCTCCCGCCCAGGTTCAAGGTAGGTGCTCAGTGGTCCTGACCGATCGAGTTGGACAGAGGATAACTACAACAAAGACCTAAGTGATGAGGCCGAGGCCTCTCCCTTCCCCAGCATCTGCTAACTCGACCTCCATCCTCTCCCTTCAGGAGCCCCCCAAGCTTGCCAAAAGCACGGCCAAGCCCAGCAGCTCCAGCAAGGATGGTGCAGGCGAGAGCGCCGAGGAGGTAATGCATGTGGGCACAGCCCTAGTTATGTTGCAGGCGCAGCTCCAACTATCTGATGGCCAGTGGGGTGAGGGATCCAGGGGACTGGAGGTTATCGGGGCTGAAGGGGAGGAGACTTTCACAGCCAGGGAGGGGCCTGGACAGCCCCTTGGGCTGGCCTGCCCTTTGGCTGCTATGGGTCAAATGAGCCCTCCAGTTTTTCCAGCTCCCCAGCGGTTCCTGTGAAAGCCAATTCTCTGTCTACTAAAGTGGTGAGATTTCCTTTTCTCTTAGGGCAAAAAGCTAGGGGTACCGGCTCCTGGGGAGGAGAGAAAAGTACATGGGTGCTCAGTGGGGTGTCGAGTGGCTTCAGCATGGCTCTGGGGAGGGAGTGGCTGGTGTCTCTGTCGGGCAGGGCTGGGCCTACCGTCCTTGGGTCCTGATCAGATGGGAGCTGCTAAAGGACAGTCATGGGCAGAGGTCAGTGCAGCTTGGTGATCTAGGGCTGTAAAGCAATAAATGGCAAGCAGAGAGCACCCAGCAGGGTGGAGGGACTCAAGGAAGTCCATGAGTTCCCATCATGGCTCAGTGGTAACGAGCCTGACTAGGATCCATGAGGATAAGGGTTCGAACCCTGACTTGGCTTAGTGGGTCAAGGATCCCGTGTTGCTGTGAGCTATGGTGTAGGTCGCAGACATGGCTGGGATATGGTGTTTCTGTGGCTCTGGTGTAGGTCAGCAGCTGTAGCTCTGATTCGACCTCTAGCCTGGGAACTTCCATATGTCCAGACTGTGACCATGGAAGCTTGGGCGTGCGCCTGGTGGGCTGCTTGGGTGCCGAATAGTCCTGGGAATGTGCTAAGCAAGCACCAGGACTCCCAGAAGCTGGCAATCCTCAGTTTCTGTGGTTCCTCCTTCTGTTCTAAACTGTTCAGGGGGGTGGAGGTGAACTGGAAGTGAACAGAATGAACAGTGCTCATTCTGGGCAGGTCTTAGGGTTTGGTGGGAGTAGAAACAAGGTTGATGAGCAAGTGTTTGATTGGGATTAACTCTGGATTTTGATTTCTTCTGGGATTTTTTTTTTTTTTTTGTCTCTTTAGGGCCGCACCGGCGGCACATGGAGGTTCCTGGGCTAGGGGTTACATCGGAGTTATAGCTGCCAGCCTACACCACAGCCACAGCAACCTGGGATATGAGCTGCATTTGCAACCTACACCACAGCTCACAGCAATGCCAGATCTTTAACCCACTGAGTAAGGCTAGGGATTGAATCCACATCCTCATGGATACTAGTCGAAGGAGCTTGTGTCTTCCCCACACCTGTGTGCTGGCTCCTGGATCACAGAGTATCACTAGGAGATGCTTGCAGGGAGGCACCCCCTCTGGGCTCAGTCTCCCCTGTGATATGTGTGGGACGCACAGGGCACATGGTCGAGAGCCAGCAATTGATATTCATAGCAGCAAGAGAGACTTAGAAACAGGATTCTGGATTTCCCGTTGTGGTACAGTGGAAACATCCAACTAGGAACCATGAGGTTAAGGAGCTGGCGTTGCTGTGAGCTGCGCAGCTCGGATCCCACATTGCTGTGGCTAAGGCGTAGGCTTGTAGCTGTAGCTCCAATTCGACCCCTAGCCTGGGAATCTCCACATGCCACGAGGTGCAACCCTAAAAAGCAAAAAAAAAAAAAAAAGAAAAGAAAAGAAACTGAATTTCAGCCGACAGAAAGGAATAGTTTGGGAGCTGTTCCCGCCTTCTGCCTCGCTCACTCATGCTGGTTCCCTAGTCACCAGCCAGACTGGCCGTCATTTCCTGGAAGCAGCCCCCCTTGACCACCTGCCCTCATCCCCGGGCCCAGGCCTGCTTCACCACAGCGCTTAATCACAGCTGCAATGAACCAATTCCGTGGGAATGCGGTGTGCATCAGTTGTCTTCTGTGTTTGCATGTGAGCTCTGAGAGGCTCTCACTCATGCTGAAGGGCCTGGCACACTAGAGGCACCAGCATTTGAAGGTATTAGTGAGTGAACAAACCAGCAAACCAACCAAGTTAGGGCTGGAAGGAAGCAGAGTCTAACCTTTTCCTTTCGTAGGTAGGAAAACAAAGGCTCAAGCAGGTTAAATAAGCCAAGGGAGTTCCCTGGTAGCCTAGCAGTTGAGGATCCAGCATTGTCACTGCTGTGGCTCAGGTCATTGCTGTGGCTTGAGTTCGATCCCTGACTCAGGAACAGGAACTTCTGCATGTTGTGGGTGCGTCAAAAAAAAAAAAAAAAGGAAGGAAGGAAAGGAGCGGAGACCAGCTACTGTGATTTTTCCACCGCCTCCTGGAAGGGAGAGTGTTGGCGTACTTCTTGGGCTCTGTTTTGGGAAACGCTGCTCAGGGCTCACCTGTCTGATTCAGCTGCAGGAATTCTACTCCACCATTTTGCAGAAATGCACTCGCATGGCCCCAGGCAGAGGCACAGTGAAACACTTGCGGGGCAGCCTGTGAGGCCCAGGTCATCAAAAGCTGTTTGGCATGGTCCTTCCCTTACTCTTTATCTAGTCCAGAATTTTGGGCTCATATAGCCAAATTTACCCTGTGGCAAGTATTTGCCGGTCTTTCCAATTGATCCGAATAATTATTGTGGCCCACTATAATTTTATTATTTTATGGAGCAGTACTTGCGCATTGCTTTCCTAGGGCAGCCACAACAAGTTACCGTGAACAGGGTGGCTGAAAATAGCAGAGGTTTCTTCTCTCACAGTTCTGGAGGCCCAAAGTCTGATCAAGGTGTCAGCAGGCCAGGTTCCCCTGAGGTTCTAGAGAGGTTCTCTTCCATGCCTCCCTCCTGGCTTCTGGTAGCTTTCTGCCGTCTGCCGTGTCCCTCGGCTGTTAGATGCATCACTCCAGCCTCCGCCTCTGTCCTCACTCAGCTCCTCCGCTGTGCCTCTATGTCTCAGTGTCCAAATGTCCCTCTTTTTTTTTTTTTTCTTTTCTTTTCTGGGCCACACCCATAGCATATGGAGGTTCCCAGGCTAGGGGTCCAATCGGAGCCACAACCACAGCAACTCCAGGTCCGAGCCGCATCTGCGACCTACACCACAGCTCACGGCAACGCCGGATCCTTAACCCACTGAGCGAGGCCAGGGATCGAACCCGAAACCTCATGGTTCCTAGTCGGATTCGTGAACCACTGAGCCACCACAGGAACTCCGGAAATGTCCCTCTTCTTATAAGAACACCAGTCATGTTGGACTTAGGCCCACCTTAATCTGCATTTTATTTTTTTATTTTACTTTTATGTATTTGCTTTTTAGGGCCGCACCCGTGGCATATGGAGATTCACAGACTAGGGGTCGAATCAGAATTCGGCTACCAGCCTATGCCCCAGCCATAGCCATGCCAGATCTGAGCCGCGTCTGCAACCTACACCACAGCTCATGGCAACGCTGGATCCCACAACCTCATGGTTCCCAGTGGGATTCGTTTCTGCTGCACCACAGCGGGAACACCTTAACCTGCATTTTAACTTGATTATATCTGCAAAGACCCTGTTTCCAAACAAGGTCATGTTCACAGATGTTGTGTTGACACGAATGGGGGGTGGTGCGAACATTGTACCCCGCACTGTGCTAAATACTTTGCATGCATTTAATCGTATAATCTTCTCTTTTAATCTTTACGACATGACACTCCCCTGCAGTCATCTGTCATCAGCCCCATTTTACAGACGAAATTGAAGCTTCCTGATGTTAAATAGCTTTTCCTCAGCAGTGAAATAGCGAAGCTGGAACTCAACCCAGGTCTGCGTGGAAAGCTAGTCCTCCTGTGTTCTTAATGGCCTGAGACTCTGGTTCTAAGGTTCTAGAAAAGTCTTGGAATGTGAAGGAGGCTTGAGAGATTAGGTCCGCCTCACTGGGACCTGCTGCTGCCCCCGATGGGTCTTTGTGCCCTGTCCTTACTTCTGGGAGCAGGGACAGAGGGAAGAAGAAAATGATCCTGGTCCCCCCCACTTCAGCCTGACACCCCTGAAGCCAGACTTGTTACCCCAAAAACATTTTTGCTCCTCTCAGTCCTTTACTTAAAAACCCCTATTGTCATCTTTTATTGCTCACAAACTCAAATTCAAATTTGCACCCTTCGAGTTCCTGTTGTGGCTCCGTGGTAGTGAACCTGACTAGTATCCCTGAGGATGTGGATTCGATCCCTGGCCCCACTCAGTGTGTTAAGGATCTGATGTCCTAAGCTGAGGTGTAGGTGGCAGATGCGGCTTGAATCTGGTGTGGCTGTGGTGTAGGCCGGCAGTTACAGCTCCAATTCCACCCCTAGCCTGGAAACTTCCATATGCTGCAGATGTGGCCCTAAAGAGACAAAAAACAAAAAAAACAAAAGCCAAATTCGTACCCCCAGCCCTCCTGTGCTGGCCTAGCCCTGTCCTCCTAGCCCCCCTGGACTTTGCTTCTTACAACACAAACCTTTTATGGCTCAGGGCCCTTCTTGATGCTACCCCATTGGCCTGGATGGCTTTATCTCGCGCCTTTCCTTCTTTGCCTAAACCCATGGGGTTTTTTTTGTTTTGTTTTGTTTTTCCCTTTTGGCTGCTCCCACCAGAGTTCTGGGGCCAGGGATCGAACCCACCCCACAGCAGTGACAGTGCCATATCCTTAACCCGCTGCACCACAAGGTCACTCTAGCTTAAACCCATGTTTATCCTGTAAGAGCCAACTCAAAAGTCATCTCTTCAGGTAGAGTTTGTCGCTCGGCCCTCTGTGTTCCCGAGTCCTTTGCGGCTCTCTCTGGTCTTGCCTCGCCCTGTACTGATGGCTGCTTTTGTGTCTGTCTCACCCACCTGACTATGAGCTCTTGGAGGGCAAGGGCCATGCCGTATTCACTTTATAATCTCCAGTGTGTAGCTTGATATTTCCAGAATAAATGAAGGAAGGACAGAATTAAGCACAGCTCGATTAGAGCCCTAGATGTCAGTACAGGAGAGATGCCTCTCTGATTTTCAAGGTTTTAAACTAAAATTATCTTTATTAGGCTAGTTAATTACGTAGGAGCTTTAATGTTCATCTTTGCATTTTCTTTTCTTTTTTTTTTTTTTTTTTGTCTTTTCTGGGCTGCACCCTCGGTATGTGGAGGTTCCCAGGCTAGGGGTCTAATCGGAGCTGTAGCTGCCGGTCTGCACCACAGCCACAGCAATGCCAGATCTGAGCTGCATCTGTGACCTACATCACAGCTCATGGCAACGCCAGATCCTTAACCCACTGAGCGAGGCCAGCGATCGAACCTGCAACCTCATGGTTCCTAGTCAGATTCGTTTAACCACTGAGCCATGATGGGAACTCCCATCTTTGCATTTTCATTGACAATTTTATCTTCTGTCTTTCTCCTCCCATACTTTCGATAGTGCTTAAATTCTATTTCTGCATCCTGTTATTTACGTTTAAATATGTGGGTTTAATTAGTACTGGAGTTCGGGTCAGGTTGGGATAGGGTTGGTCAAGAGTAGGGAGGTGGGAGTTCTCATCATGGTTCAACAGTAAGGAGCCCAACTAGTATCCATGAGGATGCATGTTCAGTCCCTGGCCTCGCTCAGGGTGTTGGGGATCTGGTGTTGCTGTGAGCTGTGGGTAGGTCGCAGATGCAGCTCAGATTCAGCGTTGCTGTGGTGGTGGTGTAGGCCGGCAGCTGTAGCTCCAATTCAACCTCTAGCCTGGGAACTTTCATATGCTGTGATTATGGCCCTAAAAAGACCAAAAAAAAAAAAAAAAAAAGAAAGAGCAGGTATAGTGCAGTTTCCCGAGTGTGAGAGTGAGCCCCACTTCCTGAATCTAGGAAGGCTTCTTGGCATTTGGATCCTGCTTTGAGTTTAGAAGATGGAGAAGATTTTTCCGGCAGAAGCTGTGGAGACTCATAAGTGGGGCCAGGCAGGACACAGCAAGGGGTCATGGGCAGGCCGCCAGCTTGCCTTTGGGCAGTGTCCACCCTTGCTCTGATGGCTCCAGAAGGTTCTGGGGACACACCCCCCTCCCATCTCCAGGCCAGGTCAATAAAGGAGAAGTTGGAAGCTAGAGGTTTAGGAGAAAGGGCTGAACCTGCTGTGAGTTGCTGGCATACACCCATCCCCACCCCTACAAGTATATGTCCTAGGGCAGGGCACACAGACCAGGGCTTGCTGGCATGACCAGCTGTCTCTCAGATGCTCCTTGTATCTAGGGCCTGGGAGCCAGTGGTCCTTATGAAACGAGGGTAGCCCAGTGGAGTGGGGGGCAGGGCAGGCTCAGTTGCTCTGAGGCCACCCCAGCCTTCAGGAATGCCACCCTGAGTGGGAAAGGACCTTAGGCATCAACTCCTTGGCTGGTTTTTTAAACATTGGATTGCAGCCACGTAACTTCTGTTGTCTTGAAACCTTACTTGCAGAAGTTTGGCAAACTACTGATCTAGTCCAGCACCCTGCTCATTAGCAGAGAAAGTTGAGGTCTTGCTTTTCCCTTTCTGGGAAGAATGCCTCCTTTCTCCGGGTGTCCCCTCAGTCCGAGGTTCCTGGAGACGCAGGGTGTCTGGATCTTACCTGGGAGTGTGGAGAGACATATATTCCTGCGTCTTGTTCCTCAGCTGCCACTGAGCCCTTCAGCCTTGTATCGCTGCTGTTTCTCCTTCCCCCTCTGCTCCCACCGCCGTGCGGAGCTCTGGCCGGGGCCTCCCCGGTCAGGATAGGAGGGGTCTGTGGGGACGGGCCTGGGCATGGCACCCCCAACAATCAGACAGGCAGATATTCACTGAATGTCTGTTAGGTGCCAGTGCTAAGCACCCCAGAGGGGTACAAACCAGGACTTGCTTTCTGGTGGGGGGATGACATGTGAACAGAGCGAGCAAGAGCTGTCACTGGGGATGGGCTGATGGAACTGACAAGCAGTGTCAGGAGGTTGGGGCTAGAGTGTGGACATGCAAGGCTTGGAGTGATCTGAGAAGGCTTTTTGCAAGAAAGTAGATCTTAAAAGATGCAATACCTTCTTTTTTTTTTTTTTTGCCCTTTTTTAGGGCCACACCTGCGGCATAGAGAGGTTCCCAGGCTTGGGTCGAATCGGAGCTGTAGCTGCTGGCCTATGCCACAGTCACAGCAACGTGGGATCCAAGCTGCATCTGCAACCTACACCACAGCTCACAGTAATGCCAGATCCTTAACCCACTGGGTGAGGCCAGGGACTGAATGCATAGCCTCATGAATACTAGTCAGGTTCATAACCCTCTGAGCCCCAATGGGACCTCCAGATGCAGTGCCTTCTTGAGTTCCCCTATTTGAAAACAAGAAGAATAATGAACCCTAAGGAACATTTGAGGTGTGCTAGTTTCAGGAGTTTCCAGGCTTTGTTCTTAAAATCCAGGGATGGGAAATAATTAATGATAATAATAGCAATAGTTGAAGAGGCTGCTTATAAGACATTCTGTGTGCCATATCCTGTTCATTTAAATCCTTGTTACAGGGGTTCCCATCATGGCTCGGCGGTTAACGAACCCGGCTAGTATCCATAAGGATGCAGGTTCAATCGCTGGCCTCGCTCAGTGGGTTAAGGATCCAGCATTGCCATGAACTGTGATGTAGGTCACAGACGAGGCTCGGATCTGGCGTTGCTGTGGCTGTGGCGTAGGCTGGCAGCTGCAGCTCCGATTGGACCCCTAGCCTGGGAACCTCCATATGCCATGGGTGTAGCCCTAAAAATCAGGACAAAAAAAAAATCCTTATTACAACCTTATGAGGTAGGTGCTGTTGTCATCTCCACTTTACAGATGAGGAAACTGAGGCACAGAGAGGCTTATATGACCTCCTGGAGGTTACCCAGCTACGCAGTGGCAGAACCAGGAATCAAACCCAGGCAGTCAGGTTCAAGTCTCTGCTCTTGACTGTTAAGCTCCACAGATGAGGATTGGGTTGTTCCTGACAGGGAACTGGAGGCCTGAAGCAGAGGAGGGTCTGGTGCACACCAGGCTCTGGCCCTCTGGCTTTCTGCCCCTCTCACCCACCCTCCACCAGGTGTGATCCCAGCGAGAGACCCCAGATTCTAGGCTGCCTTGCACTGTGTAGCCAAAGTCACACTGGCCGGTGCGGTCAGGCAAGGGAGGAGGTGACAGCTGCTCTCACCCCGCTTCTTTGTGATCCCCTCATCAGATTGGTGTCTGGGGCTCATTTCAGGTGGAGGAGAGGGCCAGATGGCCAAAGCAGTAATGAGCTGCATTTGACCTAAGGCCTGCCCTGGGTGCTGGACCCTGTGTTCCTCCCCTGCCGCTGATCCCCAGATAGGTCACAAGCTTACCATAATTATTTCTTTAAAAAAGAAAAATCCAGGGAGTTCCCATCATAGTGCAGTGGTTAACGAATCTGACTAGGAACCATGAGGTTGCGGGTTCGATCCCTGGCCTTGCTCAGTGGGTTAAGGATCTGGCGTTGCTGTGAGCTGTGGTGTAGGTCGCAGACGCGGCTCGGATCCTGTGTTGCTGTGGCTGTGGTGTAGGCTGGTGGCTACAGCTCTGATTAGACCCCTAGCCTGGGAACCTCCATATGCCGTGGGTGCGGCCCTAAAAGACAAAAAAAAAAGACCAAAAAAAAAAAAAACCTGGAGCATACAAAGCGTAACATTTCTGTCCCCTCCCTCCCCCTTATCCCAGAGGTTTCATTTTCTCCCATTCTTCTGCACCAAGTAAGAGTTTATTGGCGGGGAGGGGGGGAGGATGGCAGGCGTGAGGGCGGGAGGACAGCTTCCCTGGGGTGTGGCTCCCCGGCTAGACCTGACCTCACATATCTGGTTGGGGACAAGGACTGTCCTGTGGCTCAGCCTCTCCGCTCTCCCAGCAGGGGGGTTACCTGGACAGTCCCTATGGGTGGACAGCCTTGCAGACACCTGTGTGTGTGCTTTGGAAAATGGGCTTCGTGGGGGCTCTGACACCCGTGTCTGGGAAGAAGGAAAGAAAGCTTTTGGAAATCAGCTGTATATATATTTTTTTTTAATCTTTCTTTTTTTGGTCCTACCCCTGGCATATGGAAGTTCCCAGGCCAGGGATTGAATCTGAGCCACAGCTGTGACCTAGGCCACAGCTGCAGCAATGCAGATCCTTAACCCACTGCACCATAGCAGGAGCTCCTGTATTTCTCCCATTATAAAAGCAGTGTTGGCTTGTAAAAAATTCAGAAAAGTAGGGAAAAGTCATCTATCATCCTGCCATCACAGGGGATAAGTCATGAACACAATGCACTTGTTCTTTTTTTTTTTTTAAACTGGATTTTGAGTTCTGTGCATGTGTTTTAATGTGGGTGAGCTCATTTTGTATGTACAGGTTTGTATTATCCTTTTTAACTTAGCATAGGGAGCAGTTTTCTCTCAGTCCATAGTTGTAGGGTTTTTTCGTTTTGTTTTTAATTTTTATCCATGTGGTAGTGGTTACATTGTTCAGAAAGTCAGATGGTCGGGAGTTCCAATTGTGGCTCAGTGGAACCGAGTCAGACTAGTATCGGGAGTTCCAATTGTGGCTCAGTGGAACCGAGTCAGACTAGTATCGGGTTCAATCCCTGGCCTCGATTAGTGGGTTAAGGGTCTGGCAGCAGGTGTGGTGTAGGTCACAGACACGGCTTGAATCCCATGTTGCTGTGGCTGTAGCATAGGCCGGCAGCTGTAGCTCAGAATCAGCTCCTAGCCTGGGAACTTCCATGTGCTGTGGGGCTGTGGGTGTGGCCCTAAAAAGCAAAAAAAAAAAAAAAAAAAGAAAGAAAGAAAGAAAAAGAAGAAAATCAGATTGGGCTTGTCATGAGCAGGGCAGCACTGTCCCTGGCCCCTGTAAGTTTTGAGCTTTAGATATCTTTTGATTCCTTAATGTGAAAAATTGAAGCCCTTGTGTCTCATACCTCTGTGCAGACTTTTCCCCCTTCTTAGAATATTTATCACCCATTTTGGGTAAATTACTCTGACTGTGTAAATATTTTTCACAGCTGAACCATGTGTGATTACATTTAGTACACAGTTTTCATAAACATAAGTTTAACTCCATCATTTTCCATGTATTTATTTATGTATTTGCTGTTATAAATAAGGCCATAAAAAGTGTTTTCACACAACCCTCCCCCCTTTTTTTTTTGGCCGTACCTTCGGCCTGTGGAAGTTCCTGGGCCAGGGATCAAACTGTGCCAGAGCTGCCGCCTGTGCCATATCTGTAGCAACGCTGGCTCCTTAACCCACTGCACCACAAGAGGACTTCCAAAGCCTTTTTTCATAGTTTGGATTTTCCTTAAGCTATATTTCTAGTAGTTAAACTGCTGAGACATGGGAAGAAATTTCTTTCTTTCCACTGGAGAATGTCACTTACTTAGTAAATGAGAAAATATGGTAACTTAGATGTACTGCTTCATGAATTTGTGCATATGTTTATGCTCTGAACCACCTTCCAGATCCAATTAAGATCTAGAATGTTTCCATGACTCAGAAGGTTCCTCGTGCCCCTTCTCAGGCCATACCTGCATCTCCCAGCCCTGCACCCCTGGCCAGAGAGCCGCTTTTCTGACTTCTGTCACCATCAGTCCATCTGTTTGCTTTGCCTGTTCCTGAACGGGAGTGAACCTTTTGAAGGCTCGTGATGCTCGTGGGCATCACTTTGGGAGACACGGCTTCCGGACCCCTCCCTCCCAGGGCTGCAGCCCGTAGTTTTCTCCGACCCTGGCCTTGGCTCCTTCAGGGTGGGAGGCAAGTGCCCTCCCCATCACCGAAAGGACTGCCAGTGAAGCAATTTGCTGTCCAGTCTCAGCTTCCAGTGTATGAGTGGCCAGATGTGGGATCTGGAGAATATGATGTTGGAGTGGTGGCTTCATTTGGCCGACTTTTGAGTGAGGCTCTTATTCTTAAATTTCCCTAGTAAGTTTTATTTGTAGGGAAATAACAGTGAAGAGAGTTCAGTCTTTATAATGCACCTGGTATCTAAAGTGCAATAAATTGAGCTCTAATTCTTTCTTTAGTATTTTCTCTTAAAATAAAAAATGTTATTAATGTTAAAAAAAAAAAAGAAAAAAGGCATAACCAGACTGGGGGCTGGGGGTTGGGTGGGGGGCCAGGCCTGGGGTGGGAAGCCAAGTTTGGCGAGTGGACTCGAGCACATCCCTCATTTGACCAGGCTCAGCCCCAGCCCCAACCCCAGCCCCAGCCGCCACCACAGCCGCAGCCGCCATCATCCAACAAGCGTCCCAGCAACAGCACGCCGCCCCCAACACAGCTCAGCAAAATCAAGTATTCAGGGGGGCCCCAGATTGTCAAGAAGGAGCGACGGCAAAGCTCCTCCCGCTTCAACCTCAGCAAGAACCGGGAGCTCCAGAAGCTTCCTGCCCTGAAAGGTGCTTGGTTATGCAAGATCAAGGGGGCTGGGCCGCCGGGCCTAGGGGATAGTGGGTATTGGCGGAATGGAGGTTTGGGGGGACTTGGAGGGGGGATGGAGGTTCTAGAGAATGTGAAGGGGAGGGGCCAGGGGAGCAGGATGGTGGCAGGAAGGGGTATGGGAACACCCCGAAAGGTGAGCCGGGCATAGCAGCAAAGGGCCACAGAGGAGACCTGACTGTGACCACGACCCCCCACCCCACCCCACCCCACCCCAGACTCGCCAACCCAGGAGCGGGAGGAGCTGTTCATCCAGAAGCTACGCCAGTGCTGCGTCCTCTTTGACTTTGTGTCAGACCCACTCAGTGACCTCAAATTCAAGGAGGTGAAGCGGGCAGGGCTCAATGAAATGGTGGAGTACATCACCCACAGCCGCGATGTTGTTACCGAGGCCATTTACCCCGAGGCTGTCACCATGGTGGGTAGAGGGGAGGGGGAGGGTGGGTGGGGGCCCTGGAGGAGCCCAGACGGAGCTCTCACCTGGGCGCTACCCTCAGTTTTCAGTGAACCTCTTCCGGACGCTGCCACCCTCGTCGAATCCCACCGGGGCCGAGTTTGACCCCGAGGAAGATGAGCCGACCCTGGAAGCCGCCTGGCCGCATCTCCAGGTACCAGGGCAAGGGGGCAGGGGCCTGGATGCGGGGGACGGTCACTCTGAGCCCCCCAGCAAGGGGCTCGACCAGTCCTCAGGGACCCCCCCTAAGCGAATGCTCCTTTCTCCCCACAGCTCGTGTATGAGTTTTTCTTACGTTTCCTTGAGTCTCCTGATTTCCAGCCAAACATAGCCAAGAAGTACATTGACCAGAAGTTTGTCCTTGCTGTAAGTCTCTGCAGCTCCTGCCTTCCCCTCCTTCCTGTCTGTGAACTCTAGCCCCACGGCCCCTGCCTCCAGGCCCAGCTGCTTTTTGCTTCTGCTGAATATAGGTACCGTGCTGGGTTTTCACTCTGTCTGGTGCACATCGACTGGGGGTTGAAATGACCTCCTCTGCCTATAAGAAGCTTCCAGCGTAACAGGAGGAAACCAGAAAGCAGCCCAGTTGCCTGGCCCCCTCACTGGGGTCTGCACGTGTGCACCTGGGGCAGAGCAGTGTAACAGCACCACTCTTCCCAGACTGGTCCCCACGCCCTTTCTCCAGAGAGCCTCTGGGCTTCCCCTGGCCAGGACCCAAGTCACCCCCAGCACCCCCTCCTGCCTCACTTGCTGCCTCTCTTCCCGCCTGCTCCAGCTCCTGGACCTGTTTGACAGTGAGGACCCTCGAGAGCGGGACTTCCTCAAGACCATCTTGCATCGCATCTATGGCAAGTTTTTGGGGCTCCGGGCTTATATCCGTAGGCAGATCAACCACATCTTCTACAGGTGAGGCCAGGAGCCCGGGCTCAGGAGCAAAGCAAGCCCCCCCCCCCCACTAAGGGGAGGTGGGAAAAGGGCGATAGGCGGGACTCTGCAGAACGCTGGCGGGGCATCGGGTTATCAAGAGAGATTTTATTCTTCCCTCAGGTTCATCTACGAGACAGAGCATCACAACGGGATTGCCGAGCTCCTGGAGATCCTGGGCAGGTGAGAGGTGGAGCCGGGGCACACGTGCCTGCAAAAGGTGGGGAGGACTGGTGCCCTGAGCCTGGCCCTGGCCCTGTGGTCCTCACAACCCTCCCTTAACTCCCAGCATCATCAACGGCTTTGCTTTGCCCCTGAAGGAAGAGCACAAGATGTTCCTCATCCGTGTCCTGCTTCCCCTTCACAAGGTCAAGTCTCTGAGTGTCTACCACCCTCAGGTGAGCTGCCTTCCTCCTGATGAGCGGGGACCCTCCGGCACAGAAGAGCGGGTGGGGAGGCGCTTCAGCCGCAACGGGCAGAGCTCCCCTCTCCACCTGTGTGTCTCTCCTGGGGTCTGGTTTCTGTCGCCGACCCCTCTGCCCCCCTTCTGAGCCCTGCACCTCACCTCCTTTGCCCTTCAACCTTTGGCAGCTGGCCTACTGCGTGGTGCAGTTCCTGGAGAAGGAGAGCAGTCTCACTGAGCCGGTAACTCCCCTCCTGGGCCCCGGGTCCCCCTCTCTCCCTGTCCGCAGTGCCTGCCACTTGGCACCTCTCGGGCAGTGCTGTGAGCAGGAACTCGGGAGGGATGTGGCCTGGCACGTGGCTTGGTTTCCTCTCTCGACACACCTAGGAAACAGATGCAGGCCGAGAAACATGAATGTTTCACTGAGGCCACCCAAGCTGTGCCACCAGGGGGGAGCAGGCAGGAAGGCTTCCTGAAGAACCAGGAAAGGTGCTTAGTGAGGATTTTACCCCCATGGCCTCCTCTTCCCTGCAGGTGATCGTGGGACTTCTCAAGTTCTGGCCCAAGACCCACAGCCCCAAGGAGGTGATGTTCCTGAATGAGCTGGAGGAAATTCTGGATGTCATTGAACCTTCAGAGTTCAGCAAAGTGATGGAGCCACTCTTCCGCCAGCTTGCCAAGTGCGTCTCCAGCCCCCATTTCCAGGTGAGACCCAGGCGCAGAACATCCCAGCCCCTGCCTCCCAGAAAACTGAGAGTCTGGGCA
The DNA here is from genome assembly GCF_054392235.1 of Sus scrofa. Taxonomy (NCBI): domain Eukaryota; kingdom Metazoa; phylum Chordata; class Mammalia; order Artiodactyla; family Suidae; genus Sus; species Sus scrofa. The sequence goes on from NC_139389.1 coordinate 46,646,596, forward strand.
TAGTAAACTGCATCCCCCCCCTGAGTCCCACCGTACCCACCAGGTGGCGGAGCGCGCTCTCTATTACTGGAACAACGAGTACATCATGAGCCTGATAAGTGACAACGCTGCCCGGGTCCTCCCCATCATGTTCCCCGCGCTCTACAGGAACTCGAAGAGCCACTGGAACAAGTAGGGAACTGGGGTGGTGGTGGGTGGTGAGGATCTGGTTTTGGAACATGGGAGGGTGCAGGCGAACTTCCGTGATCTCCCCTGGTCCCTCTGCAAGCGGGGCTGGTGCCCACTGCACGTTAATAGTGCCTTGAGGGACCAGTGGGGAGTAAAGACACCCAGGTGAGAGCTCCGTGCTACCCAGCAGCTGAGCCATGGCCTCTATCACATCTCTTCTTGAGGTCAGATATTCCGCAGCTTTGGAGATTTAATTCCATGTTGTGAGAAGCTGATGTGATCCTCTTAGTATGTACTAAATCCCAGTTTTGTAAAAAGGCTTTCCTGCTAAAAGCGAATGCGCTGTGGCGCCCACACAGTCCGTCACACAGCTGGGAGACCATCAGTGCAGGGGAGACAAGTAGGAAGCAGGGCGGGGGGGAGCTCTTGGGCATGGGGTTCGGGGAAGGATGGACAGGCACCCCTATTTGTAAAGCCCTGAAATGCTGATCTCAGGTCACGTGATTTGACCCAGGTGATGAGCTCACACGGTACACAGGCTGGGGAGATGGGAGTGGTCCATGGGAAAGGTCTTGGCAGAGGCGCCTTGTGGGAAGAGCAAGTTGAGGTCCTGGCACTAAGGGCGGGCTCGGGCCTCCTCTACCTCCCTCTGTCTTCCTGGTGGCAGGACAATCCACGGGCTGATCTACAACGCCCTGAAGCTGTTTATGGAGATGAATCAGAAGCTGTTTGATGACTGTACGCAACAATACAAGGCAGAGAAGCAGAAGTGAGTGTCTCTCTCCTCGGGGGTGTTCATCTTGCACACCAGCCCCCGGTGTTTCTCTCTCAAGCCGGCCCCCATCCTGTCTTTGCTCCCCCAGGGGTCGGTTCCGAATGAAGGAAAGAGAGGAGATGTGGCAGAAGATCGAGGAGCTGGCCCGACTTAATCCCCAGGTGAGCTGGTTCTGCCACCGCCCTGAACTGAGGGGTCCCGCGTGGGCTGGGGCAGGGTTTATTTCAGGAGGAATAGGAAGCAGACGGGGTCACAGACTTGGCAATGGCTCTTGCCACTCGTCCGTGCCTCCTCCCTCGCAGTATCCCATGTTCCGAGCTCCTCCTCCGCTGCCTCCTGTGTACTCGATGGAGACTGAGACCCCCACGGCCGAGGACATTCAGCTTCTCAAGAGGACAGTGGAGACAGAGGCCGTGCAGGTGGGAGGGCACGGGCTGGGGAGGGGGGACGGGGGCCACAGAGCTAAAGAACAAAGTTCCCATCCTGGCTCAGCGGTAACGAGCCCGACTAGTATCCATGAGGATACAGGTTCGATCCCTGGCCTTGCTCTGTGGGTCAAGGATCCAGTGTTGCCATGAGCTGTGGTGTAGGTCACAGATGCAGCTTGGATCCTGTGGCTGTGGTGCAGGCCGGCAGCTGTAGCTCTGATTCCACCCCTAGCCCGGGAACCTCCATGTGCTGTGGGTGCGGCCCTAAAAAGCAAAAATAAAAGATCAAGGGGAAGCAGTAGGATCTCTCAGGAATCCGTCACCGTCTCTCATTTTCTATATCCACACAGATGCTAAAAGACATCAAGAAGGAGAAAGTGCTGCTTCGGCGAAAGTCGGAGCTGCCCCAGGACGTGTACACCATCAAGGCACTGGAGGCGCACAAGCGGGCGGAAGAGTTCCTAACTGCCAGCCAGGAGGCTCTCTGACCTCCTCACCTCCCCGCCACAGGGCCACAGCCCACTCGGCCCTGGGACACTGCCCCGGCCCTCCACCCTCTGCTCCCCACTGGCTGACTCTGGGCAGGGCAGTGCCTCTCTACTCCAGGGAGCGGGGTGTGGCGCTTGAAGCAGGGACCCCCCCCACAGAGCGGTCCCTTGTCTCCCCCACATGTGTTCATGCCTCCCCGCGGCTAGTACAGAGGCTGTGCGCTGCGATGCTCAGTGCTCAGACAACTTGGGGACGCCTGGCCCCCTCCTGCTCCTCACCCACAGCTACATGAGGCCGCTCTGAGAATACACACAGGAATATACGCCCCCTCCCCTCTTCCCTTCAGCCTCCTTGGCACCCCAGGTGTCTCCTCCTCTCCCTCCCCTGCAGGCATATAGGGAGCAGTGGGAGACAATTCTCACCAAAGTTATGTCGCCCCATTGGTCCCTGGAGTGGATTAGCTGCAGGGGAGCAACCCCCGATGGCACAAATAGGCCCCCAGCCCCGGCAGTGCGCAAACTGATGGGGGTGCGTTATTTCCTCTTACCTTCTGCCTGACCAAGACAACGTGGGAGGGCAGAAGGGAGAAAGCATAGGCTCTGGACAAGAGGTGGTGAATGTGGAGCCCTGATGGACCAAGAGAAGGGGATGAACAAACACCCCACCCTGTGCCCCCTTTTGGGTGAACAGCAGCCCCGGGATCATTGACACAGAAGGGACCACCCTGGGGCTGACTGCTCTATGGTGTTGGTTGCCAAAGCCGGGAGGAAGGAAGCAGGGAGCAGTGCCCCAAGCATGGCTCCCCCCAACACCTATTTATTTCCTTGTTTGTACTGATGCTAGCCAGGCCCTCCCTTGTCCCTTTCAGGCACCCTGGAGGGACAAGACGCTGGGGAGGGCCGGGCTTGAGGTCCAGGGGCACAGGCAGCACAGCTTCTGGCTGTGTACATAGGGTGCTTTATTCTCCACAGAGTGATACATGCTAAGGTGGGTTGGGCCTGGGTGGATGTCCCCATATGTACAGAACTGAATAAAGTGGGTCTCTGAGAAGACGTCTGATTTGCCTTGATGTGGAGAGGGAGGTGGGGAGGATGGAGATGGACACTACAACCAGGATGCGTTCAGTCCTGTGCTGGTTCTGGCCTCGAATGCAGGGAGATAAGGCAGCCTCAGGGTGGTCACTTCCAGGCAGGGGTGGCCTGCCGGGCTTGGAGGGCCTTCTGTACCACATCTTCCCATTGGGCATCTGATATCTCCCGAGCCCAGGCAGGAACCCCTGGCGCAGGCAGGCTTACTCCAGCCATGGTCCTTTTCACCAGCTCTACGTGTTCTGAAATCACAGGCAGAGACCAGTTAGGGAATAGAAACAATGGACCCGTTCCCCTCTCCTTTGGCTAAAGGAACCCAGAGCTTTTGGGACACTGAAGTCATCTTGTGATTCCTAAGCAAGCCTGCACCACCCCCCCTACCGCCCCACAACAAGTCTAAGAAAAGCATTTCACCTGGATTCTCAAGTTTGCAAACTTACCACAAACTGCTGCTTTAGGAACAGGGTGATCCTCTGTGACTCCCCTCTACTGGCTCTAACCAGTTCCCTTCCTCCGTAATTATTCCAGAATAAAAGAACGATCTCTTGGAGTTTCCGTTGTGGCCCAGCGGTTAACAAACCCAACTAGCATCCATGAGGACACAAGTTCGATCCCTGGCCTCACTCGTGGGTTAAGGATCCCGTGTTGCCGTGAGCTGTGGTGTAGGTCGTAGATGTGGCTTGGATCCCAAGTTGCTATGGCTCTGGCATAGGCCCGTGGCTACAGCTCCAATTGGGCCCCTAGCCTGGGATTCTCCATATGCTGTGGGTGTGGCCCTAAAAAGAAAAAAAAAAAAAAAACTCTTTTACCTGGGTCCATGGGAATAGAGCTGTGGTTGCTCAATGCTGTAGCTCCCTCTTCATCTTCATCCTCACTTTCTAATGGGGGGTCTGGCAAATGAAGCCCCAAGGCCTGCAGAGCCAGAGAAGACAGTTCAGGGTCATCCCTTCAGGGATTCCAGCTTCACCTGTTCAGGAACAATGCCTCCTCCACCATACCTGGATTCGATCCTGGATATCAGCAACTACATCTTCTCCATCTCCCACTGGTGCCAGCTCCACCTCCTCTTGTTCAGGATCTTGGTTCAGGGGCTGGTAGGAGTAGCCAGCTGGGCCTGTTCCTGTTTCCTCTTGCTCTTCCTCTGGCTCCTCACTGCTCCAATCCCCAGTGCCTTCTGTAGGGCCCTGGTGTGGCCCGAGTTCTTCAGTCTGATTGGGGAAGATACGTTCAGGACCCATGATGTCTCCCCCTAGAACTACTGCTGCCATCGGGCAGGGGCTGCAAGAACATGGAGACAGGAGAACAGAGATCAGACAAAATTAGGCCCAGCTTTAGCCTGTCATCCAGTCCCGTGCGGTCTCCTCCTGCGCCCACAAAACATTGAAACGCCCAAGTTTCCTGCACCCCACAACACCTCTCCTGGACTCTCCACCTCTTGAGCTGGCTCTTATCTCCAACCAAGGCCCACTTGCCTTGCTCCGACAATTCTTAAATAACAGCCCAAGCGAAGGCCATGCCACCTTCCAAAAGACACCCCTTCGGGAACGCCCTCCCCCCCGCCCCATCCACTTAGGAACTCCGGGTCACCAAACAAGCTCCCCTAGACAAGGCATACCCGCCCCCTTCTCTCCTCTCTAAGGGATTTCCCTCTGTACCGCCTGATAAACGCCCTTCGGACCCCAGGAGATCCCTTCAAATGGCCCCAGATGTGGCGTCCCCGACCCGCCCCCACCAATTCTCGGCGCCGGTATTTGCGCGCGCCTCACCCGCTCAGAGCCCGCGGCCGAACCCCGCACCTTCACTTCCGGCGAGGCAGGACGTTCCGAGGCGGCCCGGTCCTCCAGCCCCGCCCCGCCGCGCTCATGATTGACACGAGTGAAGGCGAAGGGTCCGCCCCTTGCTCCGCCTCCACCATCTTCTCGCCAAACAAAGGACTACATTACCCGGTAGGCCCCGCGGTTGTTTGTGTTTGGTTTTGTTTTGTTTTGTTTTGTTTTTTTTAATTTTAGGGCCGCCTGTGTAGCATATGGAAGTCCCCAGGCTAGGGGTTGAATCGGAGCTACAGCTGCCCGGCCTGCACCACAGCCACAGCAACACGGGATCCGAGCCGCGTCTGTTACCAACACTGCAGCTCGTGGCAAGGCCGGATCCTTAACCCACTGAGCGGGGCCAGGGATCGAACCCTCATCCTCTTGGATACTAGTCAGGTTCGTTACCACTGAGCCGCAACGCGAACTCGGCCCCGCGGTGTTTGATAGGTATAAGCACATGCGCAGACTCCTCCGACTCCTGCCCATCCTTCAGCCCCTCGCGTTCCTCCCGAAACCGATGGACTACAAATCCCGGTAGACTTCCGGCACTTAGAGCTGAATGCACGTGCGCTTACAGCTGCCCGCCGGAAGGACCGAGCCTGGCTGTGTTTATCTCGTTGGAGACCCAGTCGGCAGTTGGCGGGCAACGGGTTCAAAGCTGCAGGCAGCGCGAGGACCCGCGGCCCCGCCCCGGCCCGGCCTGGCAGGTAGCCCGTGGTGGGTTGAGGGACGAGGAAAATCATAGGGGATGGGGACGCCGATGCCTAGAGCTGAATTGTGGGGGAGGGGCCGGAGACCGATGAGGTGGGGGTGGGGAGGGGGATGACGGGAAAGGAGAGTGTTAAGGGGGAAAGAAGGGCTGGGGGAGGATGGTGGGGAAAGCGATGGGAGAGACCTGGTAACTGGAGAAGGCACTGAAGGGAACTGGAAGGAAGACTGGGTTAGGAGGAGAATGGGAAAGCTGAGGATAATGGAAGAAAAGGGCGGGGGTGTCTGGTGTTGTGGGGGCAGGGAGGTTGGAATGACTGGAAGAAGACCCGGATAGCGTCATATACAGGGAGGAATATCTCTGGCCGAAAGGGGTCAGGGGATGTTAGCTTTTTTCCCCCCTATCGAAAGAAGGAAAATGGAAGGCTGTCGGGGTGGAGCTTGGAGTTGTGGGAGAAGGAAAAAGCAGAAAACTGCAAAGCTCTCAAGAGATCTGAAAAGGCCAGAAACGGAGAGTGAAAATTGCAAGAGAATAGGAAGGGGGGCAGGTCTCTGAAAGGCATGGAAGAAGCTGGAGAATGCCGCAGTGATGGAGCACGGACGGGAGAGCCCCAGGGATCAGAGGCGCCCGGGAGAAGCTGGGGCTTGTCTTTCATGAGCTTGAGTTGTCCTTTGGAGAAGACGCTGAGGGTTTTTTCCTCTACCTTTGGATGGAATTGCTTCCCTCTTGCCCAGTGAATTCTTTACTTTACCTTGATATAGCTGAAGAGGAGAGTAGAAGCTGTGAGGGAAGAGGAAGGACCCCCATTCTTAAGCTCTCCAACTTCCTTCCTATCTGTCCCCACAAGCCCAGATCCAAGAGCTTTTGGATTGAGGACGGGAGTAATGAAGTGAGAGTGGTTTCCTGCTGGGGCTCTTTCAGGTTTGGCAGAGTGGGGGAGGGTTGGGGGAAGTTGGGTGGGGGCAGGGGTCTGGCAAGCCAGCTCAAAGCCCTGTGTCTTTCTTGCAAGGGACCTTCCTTTACTTGAGCTTCTTCTGTGCCTGAGGTTCGGGCTAGCTCTTCTCTCTGCCAGGGCTTCTTGAACAGGGAGCAGATGATCCACCCAAACCCAGCAGGTGCCTGCCAGCGAAGGCAGTGCCAGCTGCAAGAGGATTTGTCTAACAGAGCCTTCAAATGTACCCATTATCTCTAGGTTGGTGGGTTGTCTTGCAGAGACCATGACCGCTCATGTCTGGGTCTTTTTCTTATCCTGACCAAAGGCATTTTTGTGTTCCTGCTCCTCTCCAAGGCACATCGCCACCCCCATCCCCTTTCAGGGCCCCAAACGGGAAAAGAGCTGCTGGAAACAGCTTGTTCCTTACCACAATGGCAGGGTTGGGCAAGTGGCAAGAGGAGAAAACCCCGCCTCCCCACCCCCACCCCCTCAATCCCCGGCAGACACATACCTTTCTGGCTTAAGTTCTTGGCAGCATCCCAGGCACAGCTGTCAAAGGAACTCATCGTGCCTGTGAGGGGCCCTGGGTGACCCTGCTGACAACAGCTCAGTTGCACAAGAGCCCCCCAGGAGGGGCTAACTGTCCATGGAAGTCCCCGTCCCGGATTCATCCCACCCTGTCCTGGATAGAGGGACTGTTCCTCTCTGAAAGCCTAAAAGCTTTTCAGCTTGGAGACACTCATGCCAGCTTTCAATGGACCGTTTGGGGCTGCCTGGGCTATTCATAGCTCTGAGTATTTTGAGATCCCGCTCCCCACCTCAAAGAGCACACAGATTCTTAGAGAGGTGGCAATAAGCAGAGCAGAGCCAGAGAGAAAAGAGGAGCTTGGGCCTGGCCAGGGACAGGGTGGAGCCTCGGTAAGTAGGAGACAACCATGTTAAGCCCTTTTTCAGCAGCCGAGCTGGCAGTCAGGTCAGAGTGGCCCCACCCTTCACTGTTGGAGAACACAGGGCCGGGGGCCAGCTCCCTGACCTCAGCAGCTCCCTTAGTACATAGCCAGCCACCTGAGCTGCAGAGGGGTGGTGTGGAAGGGCCACCAGGGTGACACTTGGAGGCCAGGGCTAGTCCTGGGCAGAGTCACGGTGAGCCAGGCAAAGGCCTTGCCTGAGGAGCCCACGGTCCTAACTTGTGTGCAGGTAGCAGAGGCAGCAGGCCGTGCCGGGGGGGCATGTGGCTGTAACCAGTGGCCCAGGGGATGTTACGCTGGACGGTGCACCTGGAGGGCGGGCCCCGCAGGGTGAACCATGCTGCAGTGGCCGTCGGGCACAGGGTGTACTCCTTCGGGGGTTACTGCTCCGGCGAGGACTACGAGACGCTGCGTCAGATTGATGTACACATTTTCAATGCAGGTGAGCTCCCCTGGGGACCATCCCTGGGCGCCCCCATCAGGGAGGGCAACTGGGCGGCTGAGGAAGGTTTGATGTGGGTGCCTGCAGCCAAAAGGGATGGAGAACACGCACATCTGGTTTGGGGAGAGGTGGATAGCCTCAAGGGAGGTTCCCAGGGCTGAGCAGAGCTGTGCCCACAGTGTCCTTGCGTTGGACAAAGCTGCCCCCGGTGAGGCCCGCCACCCGCGGGCAGGCTCCTGTGGTACCCTACATGCGGTACGGACACTCCACCGTCCTCATCGACGACACAGTCTTCCTTTGGGGTGGGCGGAATGACACCGAAGGGGCCTGCAATGTGCTTTATGCTTTTGATGTCAGTGAGTATGGGTCTCAGGCTGCCAAGTGGTACCTGGGCGGGGGGAGGGAGGGGTTCTGGGAAAGGTGTGGGCTGAGGGGGCTGGGGATGAGGCATCCCGAAGTGTAGGAGGGAGGGTCCGCTTGCTCACTGGGCCCACCCTTTCCCCCTCTTCAGATACTCACAAATGGTCCACACCCCGAGTAGCAGGAACAGTTCCTGGGGCCCGGGACGGACATTCGGCTTGTGTCCTGGGCAAGACCATGTATATTTTCGGGGGCTACGAGCAGCTGGTAGGTCTGAACTCGACGTTCAGGGTGGGGAATGAGAAAGAGGAAGGGGAATTAAGGTAGTGGAATGGGAGGCTTTGGTTTGCTCCCAGGATCAGAGGGAGGAGGGTGGAGGGTCGGGGGGTGACCACTTCCCCTCCCTCTCTTATTCCTTCTCTTACTTCCTTCCTTGTCCCTCTTAGGCGGACTGCTTTTCCAATGACATTCACAAGCTGGATACCAGCACCATGACATGGACCCTGATCTGTACAAAGGTCTGCCCTTTTTCCTCTCTCCCAGATCTCCCGCCTCAGTTTAAGAAACCATAGGGACAAATCAGCTGTACTTTACTTTACAAAGAGAGAGAGAGAGAGAGAGAGGGAGGGAGGGAGGGAAGGAGGGAGGGAGAAAGAGGAAGGAAGGAAGGGAAAGAAAGAAACCATAGGGAGCTTCAAAACCAAAGCTGACCCCCTCCCCCTCCTGTCTCTGCTCTTGCCCAGGGCAACCCCGCACGCTGGAGGGACTTCCACTCGGCCACCATGCTGGGCAATCACATGTATGTCTTTGGGGGCCGTGCCGACCGTTTCGGGCCATTCCACTCCAACAATGAGATTTACTGCAACCGCATCCGCGTCTTTGACACGAGGACCGAGGCCTGGCTGGACTGTCCACCCACCCCGGTGCTGCCTGAGGGGCGCCGGAGCCACTCAGCCTGTAAGCGTCTGTCATGTCCCTTCCCGTTCCCCCTTCCTACCCATTGTCCCCACACTCTTGAAAATTCTCCTTCCAGTTGGCTACAATGGGGAGCTGTACATTTTTGGTGGCTATAATGCAAGGCTGAATCGGCACTTCCATGATCTCTGGAAGTTTAACCCTGGTAAGGAGCCCTGCCTTTAAGGGAGGAACAGGGAACAGTTAGGTGAGGGCAGGGGTGGAGAGGCTGTCTGCACTAGGCAGGTGTTGACCCGCCATTCAACCTTCTTCTTTTTAGTGTCGTTTACCTGGAAGAAGATTGAACCGAAGGGGAAGGGGCCGTGTCCCCGCCGGCGCCAGTGCTGCTGTATTGTTGGTGACAAGATTGTTCTCTTTGGGGGTACCAGGTTAGGAGGAGAGGCGGGAGGGCTCCAGGAAGGGCCTAAGCCTATGACTAACATTTGAGCAAGAGGGTCTTGTGGGTGGTCTCTGCTTCTTCCTTCATTTCTCTTTTGATTCCTACAGTCCGTCTCCTGAGGAAGGCCTGGGAGATGAATTTGACCTTATAGATCATTCTGACTTACACATTTTGGACTTTAGTAAGTGATAACTTATTCCCAAAGTGCTCCTGCTATCAGGGTCCCTGGCCTTGGGTGGTGATATCCAGGACTGGCCCCTTTGCTTGGCTTTAACCATCTTCCTCTCCCCCACTCCTCCTTTAAAGGCCCTAGTCTGAAGACTCTGTGCAAACTGGCTGTGATTCAGTATAACCTGGACCAGTCCTGTTTGCCCCATGACATCAGGTACAGTGAATGGTTGGAAAGGAGGGATTGGTTGAGGGTGATGGGCAGCACAGGCATGACCCGATTGGCTTGGTCTTGGTGTAAAGGAGAGAGAGATTGTTCTGCTGGGGATGTAATATACTTGTGGAGAGTGAATTGGAAGGAAAAATAAGACTGTCAGCTGGGGTAAATTACATGGGGGGAAAAATTCAGTTTCAAACAAACCAAGCTCATAAGCATCACTTCCTGAGACCTGAGCTTATGCAGTTGTTTTTGTTAACATGCTGAGAAGGTTTGAGTAAATCTTAGAATCTAGCTGCAGAGAGACGTTTAGGAGCTTCTGGATCACATTAGTTCCAGAGTTAAGGGAAGTCCTTCCTACTTCCCTTTGAGTCCGTATTCTTAGGTCCAAATCAACTGTTGAAAGTTATCTGGTGTACGATTGTGCCCTTTGGGGTCATTCTGCGACACTTCACTCTTTTTGTAACAGTTCTGCTTAACTCTTACTTGCTGAGGGTCTGTGTGTTCAGCATGTGGTGACAGAGTATATACAAGGCTGAACTGAGGGATCCAGGCTGGCCCAAGTGCTTAATACCAAGTAGACTGTAGCCTTGGCATAAGGAGGTACTTAGTGAATCTTTGTTGAATGACAGTATTGCCAAAAAGGGAGGAATTTAATTTGAATTTGGTGGGAGGTGTGGGGAAGGCCTCTGGGAGGATAGGAGAGCTGAGTCAGGGCCTTAGAAGAATGGGAGTTGAGCTTATTCTTGGGAGGGGGAGGGGGAGGGGCTTCCTGACTGTATCTAAGCAGAGGAGAAAAGGTAGGTTTGGAAGTTTGTTGACATGTGTACAGTGATGGTTTTCTCATTGTGTACGGGGGCACACGAATATAAAAATGTAAACATAAACAGGAAATCCACTTGAGCTTGCAGGTGGAGGAGTGGGTGGTATTGGATTTGGTGGTGGGAGGGGTGTGATTGTTAAACCCGGTAGGGCTGTAAGGAAGAGGTGGTTGTAGGTGGTTGAGCTTTAGGAAGTTGAAGGGACTGGTGTGTTGATAGCTTTGTTTGAGCAATTCTAGACTTGGGGGTGGAAGCTCTCCTTTCTTTCTGCCTGTCATTTTTGGCCTTCCAGGTGGGAGCTGAATGCCATGACCACCAACAGCAATATCAGTCGCCCCATCGTCTCCTCCCATGGGTAGAGGAAGTTTCTGCTGCCTCCTTTCCTGAGCCTGCGTTGTCTTCACTGCCCCTGCCCATCTCTCACCCGCCTGCCCCCTTTGGACCCTGGACTCGTATACCTCCACATGGAGTTGGACTAGAGGTGTTTTCTGTGCTGTGAACTCAGTGGGGAGCTGTAGGGAGGAGGGCTAGGTCCCCTCCTCCTTGGGCCGAGGGCCCCTTCCCCTTGGTGCTCTTTCCCATCCACCTCCCTCCAACTGCTCCTGGGCCTCTGCTCTGCCCTGGCCAGCCATGCTCTGCTGGGAAGTGAAGGGAATGGGGAGAAGGGAGAAGCAAGCAGGGTCTGAGCCTCAGGAGCTTCCCCCCCAACACACATCCCTATTACCACCCCTTCCCCCTGCTTGAGCCATGAGCATGGATTGGGAGCTGAGAGGAGTTGCAGCTGTTGGCATGAAGCCTCCTTCTCCCTGACTTGGGGAGGCAAGGACCAGCAGGTAATCTCACCCTTACTTGAGCTGTTGCTGCACCCTGACGCTCTCAGCCGGCTCGGATTTTATAAAAATGAATTAAAAAAATCTCCAAACGTCTGATCTCTTTTTGTGAAACACGATAGGTTTGGGAGGAGTTTCCGATGAGGTACTGGCTTCTCAGCCAAGGGCATTAGGAAACCAAGTACCAACATAGCCTGGCTTTAGTTTCTCTTCAGTGCTAAGTCAATGCCTTGCGACAGACGAAAAGTTGGTGACGTTTTCGCAACTGGGTGCCCTTTTCTGCTGTAGGAGGGTTCCCAGGTGGCCCGCGGGGCTGCCGGGCCAGCCTACCCCAGCCTTTTGGCTCGGCGGTGGGCGGGATCAACTCTGACGTCGCCAAGCCGCGTGGACTCGGCCTACGGAAATGCAGGAAGGGGCGGGGCTCCAGGGCGGAAGTAGTGCCATTAGTCTTTGGCTCTACGCAGAAGCCAATGCCGAGAGTAAGCTCCCGGAATGGGTTGGCTGCCGCGTCTCCCCACGGGGCCTGGGATGGCGAGGAGGACGGCGGGGGCCTGCGGAATGGTGAGGGCACAGCATCGGGCCGAAGGGGAAAGCGCGGGTGGCGGGGAGAGGGGCCAGGCAGCAGCGCCCGCCCGGCGCCCAGTAGTTCAGCGTCTGGTGTGGGCTCGGACCCCGCAGACGCCGTTACCTAAGTCTTGGAAAGACGCCAACCGAGAGCGCCTCCAACGTATTGGAGAGTAAGAGAGGCTGCTTCCTGCGTTAGGACTTACTGAGCAGTTTCTTAAAGGAAGAAAGAGGGCTTTGCGCAGGGGGAAAAACGTGTGTTCAAAAGCAGTCAGGAAAGGGCATGGATTGTTGGGGAAGGCTTAGTAGGTGAAAATTCAACCAACTTCGTGAACATGGAGTTCCGTCGTGGCTCAGTGGTTAACGAATCCCACTAGGAACCTGAGGTTGCGGGTTCGATTCCTGGCCTTGCTCAGTGGGTTAAGGATCCGGCGTTGCCGTGAGCTGTGGTGTAGGTCGCAGACGCGGCTCGGATCTGGCATTGCTGTGGCCGGCCGTGGCATAGGCCGGCAGTGGCATAGGCCGGCAGCTATAGCTCCGATTAGACCCCTAGCCTGGGGACCTCCAATAAGCCATGGGTGCGGCCCTAAAAAGACAAAAAAAAAAAAAAAAAACTTAAACATTATTAAGCGTTTATAGTATGCAGGTACAGTTCTAGATGCCACAGACAGTGAATAAAGCAACCCCAAACTCTTCTTATAAAGCTTATTATTTAGGGCTTAAAAAAACAAGAAGCAATTTAATACATTAAAAGGCAATAAAAGTTCCCACCGTGGCGCAGCGAGTTAAGGATCTGGTGTTGTCTCTGAGGCAGTGCTGGTTCGGTCCCTGCTCCGGAACAGTGGATTAAGGATCTGGACCAGCTGTTGCTCCCATTCTATCGTTGGCCGTGGAACTTCCAGATTGTCTGGAACTTCCAGATTGTCCGGGCACGGCAGAAAAATAAAATTTACAAAAGGCAATAAAGGACGAAATTGCATGTTTTGAAAGGGTGGATTTGGGAGTTCCTGCAGTGGCACCGTGGATTAAGAATCTGACTGCAGCAGTGCCCATTGTGTCGCAGTGGTTAATGAATCCGACTAGGAACCATGAGGTTGCAGGTTCGATCCCTGGCCTTGCTCAGTGGGTTAAGGATCCGGCATTTGCCGTGAGCTGTGGTGTAGGTCACAGACACGGCTCAGATCCTGCGTTGCTGTGGCTCTGGTGTAGGCTGACATCTGCAGCTCCGATTAGACCCCTAGCCTGGAAACCTCCACATGCTGCCAGAGCAGCACTAGAAAAAGACAAAAAAGGGAAAAAAAGAATCTGACTGCAGCGGTTTGGGTTGCTGCAGAGGTGTGGGTTCCGTTTCTGGCCGGCACAGTTAGTTAAAAGATCTGGTGTTGCCTGTGTTGCCGTAGCTCCCGATGGGATTCAATCCCTGGCCCAGCAACTTCCACATGCCAAGGAAGCGGCCATTTAAAAAAGAGGGGGGTGGGTTGGAGTTCCCTTCGTATCACAGTGGTTAACGAATCCAACTAGGAACCATGAGGTTGCGGGTTCAATGCCTGGCCTTGCTCAGTGGGTTAAGGATCTGGCATTGCTGTGAGCCGTAGTGTAGGTTGCAGACACAGCTTGGATCCCTCGTTGCTGTGGCTCTGGCATAGGCCAGTGGCTACAGCTCCGATTAGACCCCTAGCCTGGGAACCTCCATATGCGGCTGGAGTGGCCCTAGAAAAGACAAAAAAAGGGGGGGGAGTGGGCGGGTGTTATGGTATGTGGATTGTATATCTCAATTTTTCAAAAGAGCTTTGAAGAGAAAGCAGGGGAGAGTTTGCAATTTTAAGTAATCACAAACGACCTCAGAAGGTGGCATTTGAGAAAGAGTTTGAAGGAAGTTGAGGAAGCAAGCAATAAATACATCTGGAGGAAGTATTTCAAGCAGAGCCAGAATCAAGTGCAAGGGAACCGAGGTGGGAACATTCCTCCTTAGAAACTGCTGGGAGGCTGTTGACTGAAGAGGAGTAAAAGATTAGTAGGAGATGAGATGAGAGACAATATGGGGGATAGGTCATATGGGGGTTTCCAAGCAATTACAAAGCCTATAGCTTTTCCTCTGAGTTAGAAGCCATTAGGGGGTTTTGAGTTCTGGAGTGACTAGTCTGAAGGATGTGTGTGTGGAAATGAGGTGGGAGTGATAAGATGAGGTTTGCATTTTATATGCTGACCTGGGCTGAGGTGGGAAGGCAGGAAGCATAGCTTTGAAAGGAGTGAGACTGGGGTTGGGAGAGCAGTTAGGAGGCTCAAGCACTGATTGAGGTGAGCGGCGCTGAGCATATTCTGAACCAGAATAATGGCAATGGTAACTGAGCAAGGAAGCCAGAGGTCCTTGTGGGGAGGCCTAGAAAGGAATAATTTAAAAGAGAAGGCGATGGGAGTTCCCATCGTGGCTCAGTGGTTAACGAATCCAACTAGGAACCATGAGGTTGCGGGTTCGATCCCTGGCCTTGCTCAGTGGGTTAAGGATCCAGCATTGCTGTGAGCTGTGGTGTAGGTCGCAGATGTGGCTCGGATCCCGAGTTGCTGTGGCTGTGGTGTAGGCCGGCAGCTACAGCTCCGATTAGACCCCTAGCCTGGGAACCTCCACCTGCTGCAGGTGCAGCCCTAAAAAGACAAAAGACAAAAATAAAAATAAAAAAATAAAAGAGAAGGTGAAAAAGAAGAGACTGGTGGAGTTCCTGTCGTGGCTCAGTGGAAACGAATCTGACTAGTACCAGTGAGGGCACAGATCTATCCCTGGCCCCACTCAGTGGGTCAGGAATCCGGCACAGCCATGAGCTATGGTGTAGATCACAGACATGGCTTGGATCTGGCCTTGCTGTGGCTGTGGCATAGGTCAGTGGCTGCAGCTCCAATTTGACCTCTAGCCTGGGAACTTCCGTATGCTGTGGGTATAGCCCTAAAAACACACACACACACACACACACACACAAGACTGGCCTGGTCCACCTCCAGCCTTCCTTAGCAAGGTGAGGCCCCAGGTAGCTGGAACGGTTGGTGAGTTAGATGTCACTGTAGCACCTTTGCTGCCCGGGACCTGCAGTGATTGGTCTGAAGGGGATATTGAGACATGAGGATGGGGTGACGTCATTGCAGTCTTTGCAGTAGTGGAAGATGCTGAGCTGAGTTGACTCCCGACACACACACACACACCCCCCACTTCCTTCCACAGGCACTTCTGACATGTCATTTGAGGAGCTGTTGGAATTGCAGAGCCAAGTGGGGACTAAGACATACAAACAATTGGTAACTGGAAACAGCACTAAGAAGCAAAGTTCTAGACCACCTGTCCAGAAAGCATGTGTGGCCGATAAGCACAGGTGAGGAGCATGGCCTGCCCCAGGAGTTGCAGGATACCTGGGACCTTGAGTAGCTGCTTTCTTGTGTGGCAAGTAGGAGGCCTTTGACAAGACAGGAGCTCTCTTGACCTGTCCTTTCATTTCTCTGTAGGCCTCTGGAAATGTCAGCCAAGGTCCGTGTGCCATTTTTGCGTCAAGTTGTCCCCATCAGTAAGAAGGTGAGGAAGAGGCAGTAAGGTGCTCTCTCAGCGAAAGGACAGCGAACAGTTCTTTTATGTTCTTTGTTCTCTCCAAAGGTAGCCCGCGACCCGCGCTTTGATGATCTGTCAGGGGAATATAATCCTGAGGTGTTTGATAAAACGTATCAGTTCCTAAATGACATCCGAGCCAGAGAGAAAGAGGTGTGTAGCATGAGACTGGTTTGTGGGGATCTGAGGGGTGGGAAACTGGAGCCCTGGCAGAGGGGAGCAGGGCTCCCCAGTTTACGGGCTGTGTGATCATTGGCCAGGTTACTTTACCTCTTTTGCTTCAGTCTCCTAACCACAAGAAAAGAGGTGATAGTAATTCCTCTCTCATGGTGTTATAGAACTAACTTATGTGAACCTCTTAGACTAATGCTCGGCACAGAGTTTTAGTTAAACATTTACACAATGCTAACCATCATGTTTCATCTTCAATTGTGGAGCTTGTGAAAAAACAGTTGAAGAAGCGCCGCTCAGGGGAGGAGCATGAGAAACTGCAGCAGCTGCTTCAGCGCATGGTGAGTAATCTGGGGAGTGGGTCAGTCACAGGAGGCACCTGTGGGAGTGGTGAGAGCACGTGGAGGCAGGAGGTGACTGGCGGTCCCTCCTGTTCACTCATCTCACTGGTCTCTCCTCTTGACTCTTCAGGAGCAGCAAGACATGGCACAGCAGGAGCGAAAGCGGCAGCAGGAGCTGCGCCTGGCCCTGAAGCAGGAGCGGCGGGCTCAGGCCCAGCAGGGCCATCGGCCATACTTCCTGAAGAAATGTGAGTGGGGCACAGCCATGACAGGCCATTACAGGGGCAGGGATTAGTGCCCATAGTG
This sequence comes from Sus scrofa, assembly GCF_054392235.1. Taxonomy (NCBI): domain Eukaryota; kingdom Metazoa; phylum Chordata; class Mammalia; order Artiodactyla; family Suidae; genus Sus; species Sus scrofa. The sequence goes on from NC_139389.1 coordinate 46,663,126, forward strand.
GCAGAATGTACTGCCACTGTTTAGTGCCCATAGCGGCAGAATGCCCACTGCCGCTGTTCCTACTTTCCTCCACTTTACCACGGGAAGAAACAGCGGGAAAGAACTGTTTGTAACCATGCTTGCATCCCTCCGTAGACTATGGGCAGGAAGTGTGACTTTCCTCTCTGGCCCACCCCCATGTAGGTTGGCTTGGGCACAAAGAAGGAGCTCACAATTGAGTTGAGAGAGTGGCATCCTAGAGGTCAGCTTGCTTATACACCATTGAATTCCAGATGGGTGTCATAGCCCAGTGTAATGGTCAAGACTTGCTGACCTGGGGGCAGGGGCTTCCTGCTTGGCTTACCAGCTTGCTTTCTCCCTGTGCTCTAGCTGAGCAGCGCCAGTTGGTCCTAGCTGAGAAGTTCAAGGAGCTGAAACGCAGCAAGAAGCTCGAGAGCTTCTTGAGTCGAAAGAGACGCCGAAATGCAGGCAAGGACAGAAGACATCTCCCTTTGAGCAAAGAGTAATAAGAAAATGTCCTCAGCTCTTCTGCTGCCCCAGCAAGAAATGCAGCTCCCGGGACACATTTGGGCTGGGCCTGTTCTGGTCCTTTCCCACTCAAGGGCAAGGCTCACAGCTGCCTTGGAACTAGATTGGCTCAGAGATGACTGAGAGGGTCTGGGCTGCCCCAGGGCTGGACGAGAAGAGCAGTTCAGCTTTGTGCCGCAACGCACTTCCTCTCCTTGGACCTGGTTCACCGTGTCCTCCTGTCCTTCTCCCACTTGCCTTGAGACAGTGATTCTGGTATAGAAGGAAAAGGACCAGTGAGTGACACTGAGGCCGGTTGAAGGCCATAGGGTCTGCGAGTGACTCCCAGGACTGAGTCTTTATATGGGAGCCAGTTCATAAACACTCTTGTCACTCATCTTTTTTATTCTGCTTATTTTATAGGCGACCTAGAATTGCTATTTCAGGGGTTGTGCATGGGGTAGGAAATAAACCTGAGGCTGCTACAAAGTGGGGAGTTAGGTCACAGCCCCCTCCTACTTAAACCTAACAGATGACATGATCATTCAAAGAGGGAACCACTTCCACAACTCATCAACTTAGCTTTGGTATCTGATGCAGAGAAAGATAGGAGGTGGGGGCAGAAAGCTTCCCCAGTAGGTCAGCACAGCTGGCTCTACTGTTTGGGTTGAGAATTCAATATTGCCCACGTGGACTAGAAAATATTCTTAAGCTGACAATTCAGTTTAAATGGCCTCAGGTTGGTAGTACCTTGAGGCTCCTGGCACAGAAGCAAATGCATTCCTCTCGAAGATTGTATGTGAAACACAGGCCTTAAGGAATTCCTTCAGGTAAAATTTCACTTACAGTGAAAACACAAAGCACACAAGGGAAGAAACTACTGTGAGCAAGAGTCATTAGGAACATCAGCAACAGAATCAGACGTGCAAAGACTAAGATGTTGGAAGCATAAAACAAAATGTAAAAATGTCTCAGGTTTAAAGAAAAGTTCTGGCTAATGAAAAAACATCGAAAAGGACCAAATTGGTTTGATAAAAAAAGTTTTTAATGGAAAATGTACTATTTGAAGTTAGAAACTTATTATGGTTAAGTAGCAGAAGAGACACACCCAGAAGGAGAATGAACTGGAAGTAGATGTGAAGATGATGGAGCCCAGGAAACAGGGAAATGGAAACTAAGGAAAAGAGGTTAAACACGTGGAAGAAAGGAGTTCCCTGCTCTGGCACCACAGAGTCCATGGCGCCTCCGCAGCACCGGGACACAGGTTCAATCCCCAGCCTGGCACAGTGGGTTAAAAGGATCTGGGGTTGCTGCAACTGTAGCTCAGATCTGATCCCTGGCCCCAAGGACTCCATATGCCACAAGCGGTGGCCAGAAAAGAAAGAAAAAAAAAGGAAGATAGAATGAGGAGGTGTGACACAAATCACAGTTCCAGAAGGAGAGAGTTCTTGAGAGGCAGAATTTTCTAAAGTGATAGAATGTAAAGCCCCAAGAATCAGGAGCCCCAAGAGACAGGAATGTGAGGGGGAGGGGGGTGGTTCTAGAAAAATCACACAAACTAGAGAACATTAGATTAGCATCTAAAAAACAGCTGGTAAAGGAAGGGGTAGAATTCAAAGCTGAGACCTCTGTTATTGCTTGCTGCCTCTGGGATGGCGAAGAAAGACGTCCTACTGACAAAAATGCACAAAAAAATGCATTTCTCCCAGTGACCAAGATGAAGGTTGTAACTGCCAGGAGAGTTCTGGCCCAGAGGGAGTGAGGGAGCCAGTGCCACGGCCTCCCCAATGCCACATGTGTCAATTCTGCCGTAAAGCCAACAAACCATTTCATGATGATAAAAGCAGAAAAAGACAAACTACTGGGGTCACAGGAACCTTAAGAAAATAGAAGAGAAGCTTGAAAAAAAAAAAAAAAAAGATAAACTCAGCAGTTAAAAGCCCTCTTCTTTGTCGGATCCCTTGTTGATGTGACGTCAGTGCTGCCACCCCAGGTCCTCCACTTGCCGCCCTGTGCTCTAGACAGACTTCCAGCAGAGCATCTGGTCACCAGGCTATGAGGGGGATGCTGGGAAGGCAAGTATCTGGTCTTACGTGGTGGGAGATGGGCTCTATCTTCTACCTAGATTCAAGGTGGCCGGTTTCCAAGCATGAGAAGGGGATTCAGGTGAAGGGTGGTCAAGAAACCGAGACATGTGTCCACCACAAGGCTGCTCTGGCCCCAGGCCTTCAGACCATTACTTTCAGTAGCAGGAACTTGAGGGAGCCAGAGGAGACGGTGAGAGCACTGAGCTTCAGCTGCAGGTTGGTTTGTTAACAGTTTTAGTGAGATACAATGCACGTGCCATATAATTTACCCATTAGAAGTATACAATTCAGTGGGTTTTAGTATATTCAGAATTGTATGACCATCACTCACCCACAATTTTGCAACATTTTCGACACCGTAAAAAGAACCCTCATGCCTTCTATCAGTCACTCCCCATTTCTTCCCAGTACCCTCAGCTCTAGGCAACCACTAAACCACAGTCTCTAGATTTGCCTATTTGGGGATAGCTTATATTACTGGGATCAATATGTGGTCCTTGCGCAAACCAGCTACAGGGGAATAAGGAATTGAGACTGAGGATGGTCTCACAAGGGCATCAGGTAGCCAACTTTCATCCCCTAAGTCAGCCAGGAAGTGCCCCCCCCTGTAGAGGAGGCAGCTCAGGTCTTTACTGATGCAGGTGGGACCGCTTGCCTGGATGGATGGATTTGGGCAGATTGGCCAGGCTGGAGTCGGATTTAGACTGACTCTGACTCCAGAGTCAGGGCCAGAGTTGGGGTTAAACTGCAGAGGCTAGCATGTAACATAGGAGCTGGACTGCAGACAGAGGCATGCAAGATTTGGGGGTCATGGCTGGTGTGTTCTTTCCTTAAGAATTGTTGGAGACCCGTCCATTGCGGAAGAGGAGTTGGGGACTGGGTGGGAGACTGCAGGGCAGGGTGACTGAGTAGGATATAAGGGGCTGAGCGAGCACAGTGGGTGAGGCTGGTGACTCAGCCCACACAGGAGCCCACAGGGGCTGCAACAGCACAGGGGTGGCAGTGGGAGGAAGTCCCATCTGGTCCCCTACATGTGGTGCATGCTGGCCTTGGTCCTGAGCCCAGGGTTTCTGCTGGGAAAGGATAGGCTGGTAGAGAGCATGAGAACCCAGAGAAGCAAAAAGTGCTACCTGAGAGTTCCCGTTGTGTCTCAGTGGTTAACGAATCCGACTAAGAACCGTGAGGTTGCAGGTTTGGTCCCTGGCCTCATTCAGTGGGTTAAGGATCCAGCGTTGCCATGAGCTGTTGCGTAGGCTGTGGCTGTGGCATAGGCCGGTGGCTACTGCTCCGATTAGACCCCTAGCCTGGGAACCTCCATATGCCACAGGAGCAGCCCTAGAAAAGGCTGAAAAACCAAAAAAAAAACGCTACCTGGAGAGCTGGCTCGACATAATGAGGGCATGGCCTGGGCCAGTGAAAGAGCCACAATCTCTGGCACAAAGGTCAAGAGGCACCATGTGACAAACTGTAGCAACCCCACTGTGCCCATGGCTTCCCCAGCCTGCTGCTGCTGCCTCAGGATAGCCCGGGCCAACAGGATGGTTCTGCTGTGAGAACCACCCACAGCACCCTGGAGCCAGCACACTGCAAAGCAAGCATGGCCCTCACTCTGTTTTGCTCCCTCATCCCGGGCATCCTGAGTCCCAAGCCCTGGCTCCTTTTTCCCTTTCAGACTTGTTTTTTTTTTTTTTTTTGCTTTTTAGGGCCACAGCCGGGGCATATGGAAATTCCCAGGCTAGGGGTCGAATTGGAGCTACAGCTGCTGGCCACAGTCGCAGCTACAGTCACAGCCACAGCCACACCAGATCCAAGCTGAGTCTGCGATCTCCACTACAGCTCAACAGCAATGCTGGATCCTTAACTCACTGAGCAAGGACAGGGATCTAGCCTGCAACCTCCTGGATACTAGTTGGATTCGTTGCTGCTGCGCCAATTCTATTCCAAGTCCTGGTCCTGGGTGGCACTCCCATCCCTCTGTCTGGCCCCTGTGCCATCTCACCACCTGACTCTCTCGCTCCTTCCCCTCCTTTCTTCTGTAGCTTCCTCCTGGTCCCCTAGTGGTGGACTCAGGATGCAGAGCTCCACCGCTGGCCTCAGGGTCCTGCCTCTGTGTGGATGGAGCCGGGGGGGGGGGGGGGGGGGGGGCAATCACAGCAGCACAGTGGCACGGGCCTGTCTCCAGGGTTACTTGGGCTCCAGCTCTGTCCAGAATGTGCACCCTGCACAGCCAGACAAGGGGCAGAGGCAGAGTAGTGAAGGGGGGGCAGGGAGGAGTGAAGAGGGGCTGCAGTTCCTTCTAGGTCTGCTTCCATCCCACATCCAAGAGTGTCCGGCTGGAACATACACAAAGGTCCTGGATGCCTGTAGCGGCCACCAGGGTCCTTTACCTCACCTCCTGTCCACCTGACCTCGGGAAGGGGCGGGGCGCTGCTGAGCATGGTGACCAAAAGAGGGATTCGGTGGCAAAGCCTTCACCCTGTCAAGTGCTCTCACACCTGGCACTTGTCAGAGTCCCACAGTGACCGGTCCAATTCCACAAACAAGGGAAACGGAGCCCTGCTTGAAGATCTGCCAAAGCTACAAGCCATCCAGCTGGCAGCAAGGTGGGCTTGGCTCTCCGGTCTGCCAGGTGAAAGCACTTCTGACCACATACCCCCTGAGAAGGCCCATCCTGGAGTCCACTTAATCCCCCTGCGGAGAGGGGAGACTGTCACACCCTCTACCTTTCTCCCCAGCCTGCCATCTTCACCCAGGGAGTGATTCCGGCGTGGCGTGAGACAGCCTCAGAACACAGGGCTTTTCTCCTTTGTCAGGGAGGAAAGCGCCCCCTGCCCCTGGCACATCCCCAGCAGTCACCACACAGGCCAAGGTGTCGAACTTCTGCATTTTATTCTGTAGAAAGCCCCCAGCCGGACCCAGCCCTGAGCCTGACTCCAGGGCTACCGGAAGGTAGAGAAGCTCTGGGTGCCGGTGCAGGAGGCGTAGGGCACGCCCCGGGAGCGGATCTGCAGGGTGTGGAAGGTGAGGGGTGGGTTGGGGCCCGAGGCACCTGGGTTCAGGGACTCAGTGTGAGGCTCCATCACAGTTACGGGGACCGCATAGGACAGCATCTGGGGCCGGTCGTCCTGGCGTCTCACTGTGCCCTTGCCCAGGAGGTGCAGGATGCAGGAGAGAACATCGGTGCTCCTGCAGGTGGACCCGCTGCCAAGGCTGCTGACCAAGCCCCTGGGAGGACATGGGCCCTTGTGCCAGGCCTTCAACACCTGGTATGGTGGAGGAGGGTGGGGAAAGGAGAGTCAGAGCTCACCCCACCTCTAGCTTCCAGTCCCAGGTCACCCAGGACATCAGATGCACCCCAGTCTCACTCCTCACCTACCCACAGCTCCACAGGGAGCCAGAGGCTTCAAAGGTGGGTCCACCTCCTCCTGGGGACTGCCCCCCAACACCCCCTCTCCCTCCACCCACCCCCACCTACCAGGCAGACAAGCTGGTCAATGTGCAGCCCCTCATCCCCGTGGGCCTTGAGGATTCGGACGATGAGGCAGTTGAGGAGGTTCCGTCTCTTCTCCAAGTTCCGGACCTCCTCGTCCTCAGCTTTCACGTATGTCGGAACTGGGATGAGCCACACGTTGCCCTTCCGCGGTGTGGGTTCATCACTGTCATCTCGAATCCTGAGAACCCCTGAAACAGGCGGTCACTCAGTGGGGGCCTGCGAGGAGGCTGCCCCGGCTCAGAGCAGAGGCCCCGGTGCCCTAAGTACAGACCTCCTGGGGCGTCCTTTGGCTCATGAAGTTCCAGGGGGCCCCTTGAAGAGGCAAGAGGTCTAATTGCCCAATTCAGCACATCTGGAGAGAGCCCGGACAGCGCCAGCAGACGCTCCACGGAGACGGCCTTAGAAAGAGGAGGGAAGGTTCCCATTGTGGTGCAGCGGAAACAAATCCAACTAGTATCCATGAGGATGTGGGTTTGATCCCTGGCCTTGCTTAGTGGGTCTGGGATCCGGCATTGCCAAGAGCTGTGGTGTAGGTTGCAGATCCAGCTCGGCGCCGCTGTGGCTGTGGTGTAGGCCAGCAGCTGCAGCTCCGATTCAACCCCTAGCCTGAGAACTTTCATATGCTGCAGGTGTGGCCCTGAAAAGAAAAAAAAGAGGAGGGAAGCATGAGGGCTTCCCCAGGGGGTGGAACAAGGAGGGGGAAGGGAAGAAAGGGGAGGGCCAGGCGAGAGAGCAGGGAGGCGCGAGGGCTGGGCCACCTGCAGCTCGTTGAGATGCAGCAGCAGCCACATCTGCACGGTGGTCACTTGCAGCGTCTGGTCCCCAAACTGCAGCACAGCCCGGCCCAGCCATGTCCACTGCAGTCGCCGATGTGGGCCCCGCTCTAGAGCAGGGTAGCTGTGACCTGAGGAGCATCAGGGAGGAGGAGGGGTCAAGGGCTGGGGAGGACATGCTATAGGTGGAGTTTTGTCCCCTCTGCAGAGCCTGGGGCCCAGCATTTGTGGACACTGGTTCCTGGCCCGAGCTTTCACAGCTCAGCCTTCTGTGTGTCTGCCTCCGAGGAGGCCTGAGTATCTGGGAGCCCACCCTGTGCCAGGCGAGCTGTGATCAGGGCCTCCAAGGAGTTCCCCACTGTTTTAAGGGAGGAAAAAACATAATGAGGAAGGACTGGGGCTTTCATCAAACTGGAAACAATGTCTCCCCTACAAGTGTAGGAGCTCCTTGAGGGCAGGGTCTAAGTGTCCCCCTCCTTTGTCACTGCCCAGCCCAGGATCAGCCTCTAGTGGGAAACGTAGGTTACAGTGACTAACCAGGAGTCAGACACCTACATAGAGGGAAAGCCCTTCCTGGTGGCCTCAGGTGCCTCTCGCCTCCATCCTCCCCACCACCCATGAGAGTCCTGGGTCTCATTTTAAGGACAGAAAGGGCAACAGCCTGGGATCAGGTGCCCATAGTCCCACCCTCCCCTCAAACCCAAGCTGCTGCCCCTTCTTCTCAAACCCACCCCATCAAGGCTGCCAGCCCCAGGGGTTGCCCCCAAGCCCAGGTTCTTATCCCATCCTCTTTCCAGCCCCCAGTTCCCTCAGCCCCGCTGCTCACTCTTGATGTAGAAGTTGGAGTATCGGTTCAAGGTGTCCCTCAGGTAGGCGGGCAAGCAGGTTCTGGGGTTGAGCGGGTGGCAGATGGAGCCAGTGGGTGAGCCGTTCAGCACGAGCACAGACATTTCCGGCATCGCCCCTTCATAGTAGAGGTCCTCGTTGTCGTCCTCGTCCTCGTTGTCATCCTCCTCCTTCTCGGCCTCTTCGGCTATCGCCGCTACTGCCTCTGCCACCACCCCAACCTCCAGCTCAGCTTCCTCTCCATTCCCTCTTGTGTGCCCCCTGCCACTGGCTTCACAGCCCACCTGAGGGTGGAACACACGGCACCCAAAGCCAGTGGGCTCCTTGGGTCCAGCTTGTGCCTCTGTCTCTGCCTCCCACCCACCCACTTGCTAATTCCCCTCCCCTGCACCCACCTGGATCTTCCTCTCTGTGCCCTCCAGCTTCAGGAGTTGCTGATCAAGCCGCTGAAGCTGGTACACGTGGAACTGGCGCTGCCGCTCCTCCGAGGTGCTCAGGCTCCGAAAAATCTGCTGGGGGAGGCGGTTGGGGAAGCAGGGGCCGATCTGATCCAGTGCAACCTCCTCCAGCCAGCTCGAGAAGCCCACGGCAAAGACACGGTCCACCATGTAGTGCCTGCAGGGCGCAGAGCCCAGGCCGAGCCTCAGTGTAGGGGCTTGGCATGGGGCGGCCTCCGGCTCAGGGACCCCAGAGCTGGCCCTGCCTGTCATCCTGCCTCCCCCCACTGCCCACTATCTCGGTCCACACTCACTGGTAGTAATGCTCGAAAGTGGTGGCGATCTCCAAACCAGAGAAGATCAGAACGCTTTCCAGGCATTGCTGTAGCTGGGCCAGCATCCCCTGGGGCCCACCATTCCGGCTGCCACGGATACACTGGTCAATGTGCCGGGCAAACTGCTCACTCACCTGGGCAGCAGGAAGAGAACAGGAAAACTATGAAGAGAGCGGAGGAGGTGAGTGGGAGAAGCAGAGGGCCTGAGGAGGGAGTTACACATGGCCAGCAGCTTCATCAATGGGTCAAGGGTTTTGTTTTGTTTTGTTTAATTTTTTGTCTTCTTAGGGCTGCACCTTCAGCATGTGGAGGTTCCCAGGCTAGAAGTCGAATCGGAGCTGAAGCTGCCAGCCTACGCCACAGCCACAGCCACGGCAACTCGGGATCTGAACTGCATCTGCCACCTACACCTCAGCTCACAGCAACGCCAGATCCTTAACCCACTGAGCAAGGCCAGGGATCGAACCTTCGTCCTAATGGGTGCTAGTCCAGGTTCACTCTCGGCTGAGCCACGACGGGAATTCCTGCTCAACGGTTTTCTAAAACTGAAATCATTAACAGCTGTGCGCATTGACAATGAGAACAATACTGAAAAATGTTTTCTCACATTCAGCACATCCAAAGTTTAACTGAGCATGAAGAGACAGAAGCACACCTCGGAGATTTTGCTCGTTTGGCTCCAGGCTCACAATAAAGTCACACATGTTTTCTGGTTTCTGAGTGCATATAAAAGTATGCTTACATTTTCTGGTAGTCTATTAAGTATACATAGCATTATGTCTAAAAAACAATGTACATACCTTAACTAAACAATACATTATTGCTGGAATTCCCGTTGTGGCTCAGTGGTTAATGAATCTGACTAGGAACCATGAGGTTGCGGGTTTGATCCCTGGCCTTGCTCAATGGGGTAAGGATCCGGCGTTGCCGTGAGCTGTGGTGTAGGTCGCAAACCCGGCTCGGCTCGGATCCCGAGTTGCTGTGGCTCTGGTGTAGGCTGGCAGCTACTGATTAGACCCCTAGCCTGGGAACCTCCATAGACCGCAGGAGCGGCTCTAGAAATGGCAAAAAGAAAAAAAAAAATACATTATTGCTAAAAAAAGTGCTGACCATCACCTAACAATGCAGGATTGCCACAAACCTTCAATAGGTTAAGGAGTTCCTGTTGTGGCTCAGCGGAAACAACCTGACTAGTATCCATGAGGATGCAGGTTCAATCCCTGGCCGCGCTCAGTGGGTTATAGATCCGGCATGAGCTGTGGTGTAGATCGCAGACAGGGCTCAAATCCCAAGAGGCTCAACCTCTGGCCCGGGACTTCCATATGTGACAGGTGTGACCCTAAAAAGCAAAAAAAAAAAAAAAAAAAAAAAAAAAAGTTAAAAAATACATTATCTACGAAGCAGAGTAAAAAGCAAGGGGCAATATAATGAGGTACACCTGTAAGTTCTGTGCCAGGATGGTCACATGGCGTTGTTGCAGCCGAGCCTCCTGCTCCCACTGCGCTGCCCTCTGCTTACCAAGGTGCTTCTCACATTTTAGTCTGTCATTTGCTTAACTGTGCATCTTCTCCAGAAGACAACTTTGAGGGAAGGGACTTCACCTACAGCTCTATAACCGTGCTTGACACATTTTATTTTATTTTTTATTTTGGGGCTTTTTAGAGCTAGAGGAAGTTTCCAGGCTAGAGGTCCAATCGGAGCTGCAGCTGCCGGCCTACACCACAGCCACAGCAACACAGGATCCGAACCACATCTGCGACCTACACCACAGCTCAAGGCAAAGTTGGATCCTTAACCCAACTGAGCGAAGCCAGGGATTGATTGAACCTGTGTCCTCATGGATAATAGTTAGATTTGTTTCTGCTGAGCCATGATGGGAACCCCCCTGACACTTTTTATTTTTGCTTTTTCTAGGGCTGCTCCTGCAGCATATGGAGGTTCCCAGGCTAGAGGTCTAATCAGACATGCAGTTGCTGGCCTACACTAGACACAGCAATGCCAGATCTGAGCCGAGTCTGCAAACTACACCACAGCTCACGGCAACACCAGATCCTTAGCCCACCGAGCGAGGCCAGGGATTGAACCCACAACCTCATGGTTTCCTGTCGGATTTGTTTCTGCTGTGCCATGACAGGAACTCCATCCCTGACACATTTTAAAGTGCTTATTAAATATTCGTGGGATGGGGTTCCTGTTGTGGCGCAGCGGAAATGAATCTGACTAGTATCCATAAAGACACGGGTTCCATCCCTGGCATCGCTCAGTGGGCTAAGGATCCAGGATTGCTGCAAGCTGTGGTGTAGGTCAAAGACGCGGCTTGGATACCGAGTTGCTGTGGCTATGGTGTAGGCTGGCAGCTGCAGCTCTGATTCAACCCCTGGCCTGGGAACTTCCATATGCCTCAGGCTCGGCCCTAAAAAGCAAAAAAAAAAAAAAAAAAAAAAAAAATTGTGGGATAATGGGAATGGTGGAGTAATTATAGTATATCCATTAGATGGCAATTTATGCAAAAGTTTTTAAATGAGGACAAATAGCAACCAGGAAAATGTTGCTTTTAGTGTAAGGGTCAAAAGAAAACAGGAAGGAGGGGTTAAGAATCTGGCATTTTGTGGTGACTTGGGTCACTGCTGTGGTGCAGGTTCCATCGCTGGCCCCAGAAGTTCCACATGGGGAAGTTGCAGTCAAAAAGAAAACAGGATAAGGCATTTTAGCTACTCACGGGTAAGCTACGTGAAATCAAGCACACAAGTAGAAGAAAGCATGCCGAGCTAAGTTAGGACGGCACAAAGTGGCCACGGTTTTTGGAGTTTTTGATAACAGGTTTCTATAGCAGGAGTGCTCCTCGTGAAGTGGGAGTGGAAGGTGGGCCATTCTGAGGCGGTGGGGAAGCGAGAGGCCCCGGCGGGGGGAAGGGAGGGCAGGTGGCTCACGTGGGCAGCTTTGAGGAAAGGGAGCCTCAGCAGGGCCCCGGCACAGCCGTTCTGCAGCGCCAGCAAGAAGGCCGCCCGTGGCCCAAACAGCTCGGAGCTCGACTTCTGCAGATTGTGAAAGTGGTCGCAGTAGCGGGGCACAAAGTCATCATCCTGCCAGCGTGAGGTCAGAAAGCTGTTCACCTGGAGGGAAGGAAGGAAGGGGTGGCAGCGTGAAGGGGCCACAGTCTTGGTCTGCCCCCCACCGCCGCACCACCCCGGCCCACTCCTCCCACCTTCTCCTCCACAAAGGCCTGCCAGCAACGGGTCAGGTTTCTCATGATGCTGCTGGGAAGCCCCTGGGTGGCCAGAGAGCTCCAGTCATGGCTTCTGTTTCTGCCCTCTGTGGAGACAGGGGAAGGGGCAGAGGCGGCGGCAGTGGGGAGCCCCGCAGTTCCTTGGTCCCCACTCAAGGGTGAGCCTGGGGGCCTTTCCTCATGCTCCTGCCCAACGTGATGGTCCCGGGTAGGGGGTCACAGACAGGAAGATAAACAGGCTGAGGGAGGGGAGGGAGAGAAGAACAGACACCTGCAGCATGCAGGGTGGTGGGGACCAAGCACCCAAGCTCCCGCCTGAATCCCCAGCACTCACTGGGGGACGCCTCGCAGGGCTCCACGTGCACCAGCAGGTTGGTGAGGCGGCGCACCCGTGAGGAGAAAGCAGCCGCGCGACTCTGGGGGTTGTAGGCAGCATCCCGGCTCTCCAGGTACTGGTCCAGCAGCCAGCCCATGGGGCTGATGCCATCCTCATCTGGGGGCGGGGGAAAACAAGCCAAGGCAGAGCGCGTCTGCAGGCCAGCAGGGAAGCTGGGCTGGACAGGAGTGCAGAGAAAGGGCAACGGGACAGAACCATACGGTAAGGAAGGTTGCAAGGACCCCCTTGACCTTGTGGTGGCAGCTGGCACGTGGAAGACAGGGGAAAGGAGGCGGCCCCTGGGCTGTGAGAAGGGGAACACATGGATACCAAACGAACGTGGGTACCAAAAAGGCCAAGAGCATTTCCCAGGTGGCTCTAGAGTAGAGCAAGAAGGGGCCGGTGAGCAGGGCCACGCGAGAGGCTAGTGCGGGGCGGGGCAGTTACCGGGGGAGGTGACGTTCTGCACCAGGGGGCTGACCAGGGCCTCCCAGCAGCTCTTGCCCAGGGCTTGGGCCGCCTCGTTGTCAGGGAGGAAGCGATTGGCAAAATTCTGCTCGTGGCGAAGAGCCCCGTTGAGTCTGGGGAGGAGGATGGGGAGTAAGGTGTGGGGGGCTGGAGGCTTAAGTGACCTACCCCGTGTCCCCCCAACCTAAGATCGCCAGCTTCCCTAAAACCAGCCAAACTCCCCCCTCAGGATGTCACAACCCCCTCGATTCCTTGGCACCCCCATTCCCAGCCACCACAGAAACCTCTCCTTCTTGTCCTTTCTTTCCTTCCTCCAACTACAGAACATTCCGGCCCCCTCCCAAGCATGGTCACCCGTCACAGGAGCCCCCCGGCAGCCCTCTGTAATGCTCTTATCTCTCTCACACACAGGCACACACCCACTCACACACACCTGGAGCTCAGGTGCAGGAGGCTCCTGCGGTCCTCCGCTATGTCCTGGCTCCAAGTCTGGGCCCGAACCATGTAGAAGAGGCGTGTGTGGTGACACAGCAGCTCCCGGAACACAGGCCAGAATGTGGGCTTGGGGCCCAGGACTTCCAACCCCCGAATGCGTGTGTCGATGCCACCCTGCAACACACACAGGTCCATTTCCACCAGCCCCACAGTGGGGCCTTAGGAAGGGCTGGAGCGCTGGCCCAAGATCTGCAACAGTTCCTGGGGGTAGGGCCCAGCGCCCAGGGGCCACCCCCACCATGCCCTGGCCCCACCTGCTGGCAGCGCTTTATGCGGATCTGGATGATGGGCCAGAAGCGGTTCAGGTTCTCCAGGAGGACCACCCGTCTGGCGGAGGGCATTACATTGACCTGGGGGAGCAGAGAGTGCTGTTACCGCCACATGTAAGGATGGAGTGCTGAAAGCACCAGCCCTGGGGTGTGAGGCCTCCTGATGAAAGGGTCCTGACGCCACCTTCACTGCTCAGGGCCTGATGCTGTCACATGGGCCCAAGGCTGGACTTGATCTATGGGGCTCAAGAAAAGGAGGAATATAGGCATTTAGGGGTCTGGGCAGGAGGGGAGCTCCCTACCGAGTTGAGTTCTGTGTTAAGAGAGGTGGTGCTGTCGCCCCCAAAAACCACCACCCTGGCGGGCATGTAACTCGAGTCTTCGCCAGCCACCAGCAGAGCCAGCTGCCTGCGAGCAGAGGAGAGGAACCAATCAGAACCTGATCCAAGAGTTCCCGTCATGGTGCAGCAGAAAAGAATCTGACTAGGAACCATGAGGTTGTGGGTTCAAATCCCTGGCCTCACTCAGTGGGTTAAGAATCCGGCATTGCCATGAGCTGTGGTGTAGATTACAGACAAAGCTTGGATCCCCGGTTGCTATGGCTGCGAGGTAAGTCCACAGTCACAGCTCCGGTTCGACCCCTGAGAACCTCCATATGCTGTGGGTGGGCTCTAAAAAGTCAAAAAAAAAAAAAAAAAGAACCCAATCCAGTTCTGTCCTCGTGGACACAGCCAAGGGGACTCTTTGATCCCGTTCAGGGAGGTGAGGTGCTTCCCCAAGACAAACAGTAGGGAAGTCACAAGAAAGCACGGCAATTTGGCTACGCACAGGCAAGGAGCGTGTTACCTGACGAGGACGCCCTGGCGCATGTGCAAGGTGATGTGGTGGGAGCCGGTGCTGCCGTTGGACTCCCAGTAGGTCTTGGGGTTGCGGTCGGTCAGTTTGCCGGCCCGGTGAGGGTTGGAGGACACCTCCACCTTCTCCCAGCACTTGTCCTCCTTCACCTCCACACTGGAGCCTACGGGCCAGCGGGAAGGGGTGGCAGTCACAGCCTGGAAGGTGTGAGGGAAGGATGGAGGGGTGCAGACTTGGGGTAATGTGGGGACAGGCACGAACCCTGGCACAGATATCTGAGGAACACGTCAAAGAAGGGGATGTTGATGGGGCGGTGGGTGCGTCTGTGGTCTTCGATCTGGCCCAGCACCATCTGCAGCCGGGCGTCGGAGAGAAGGGGTGCGGGGCGGGACAGGGACAAGGAAACACGTGGAAAAAGAACCGCAGCAGCCACAGGACTGCCTCTGTACCACTGGCCCAGCAGGACCAGATGGCGAGGGGGCGGGGAAGGAATGCCCCCAGTTCACGAGACTCACCTGCCTTTCCCAACTTCAGGAACACACCCCCTTCCCCTGCCACTGCTCAGGTCTCAGATCCTTTCCTAGTTGTGAACCCACAAGCCCTTCCCCTTGCCCTTCCTCCTGACCTGGATACAGCCTCCCAGGATGTTGGTGGTGAGTTTCCGGTAGAGGTGCGCGTGCTTCTCACACTTGAACACCATGTCCCGCAGCTCCTGAGCCAGCTCCAGCTTTCCCAGGTGCTTTTCCAGGGCCTTGGAGATGGCATCGCGGGCTCCCAGCTGATTCAGCACCACGGCGTAGTCCCTGCTCACCGAGGCCAGGCGGTGCAGGAAGAGGATCAGCTCCTGGAGCACCTGGGGTGGGGGCAGGGAGAGAGACTAAAGGGAACCCGCTGGAGGACCAGGCATCTTCAGTAGTGCTGACTACACACCCAGTGTGTGCTAGGTGCCCGGGCTACTGCAGTGAACAGTGAGGAAGTAAAGAGCCAGGGATGGGAAGACACGAGGCCTCGGTGGAATTAGGGAACCAAACGAAGTGAAACGGAAAAGCCAAGAGGTGCCCTGAACACTGGGATTCTCAGCTACTGATCATGCTGGCATCAGATGTGGAGGGCATCTTCTGGGGTTTCTTTTCAGGCCCTGCTGCCTCAAGAACCAGCTGTGGGGCTGTGTTTTGAGATGCTCAGGCCCCAAGCAGGGAGAGGGACCGGAGGTGTGTATGCTGGAGCCAGAGTCTGGATAACAGCCCCAGGTGTGTTCTGCAGACACCCACTGCCACCGCGACCCTGGTTCTCTGACCCCTTTCCAAGCCTCTGTGCCTAGGATGGCTCTGTGGCAGGAGGACCCCACTGCCTCCTTTACCCCCTCACCTCCACAGGCCCAGCCAGACAGACACCACGGTGGTTCTTAATGTAATACAACCTTTTATGTCAAAAAAGGAGATGGTGGGAGTTCCCGGCATGGCTCAGTGGTTAATGAATCCAACTAAGAACCATGAGGTTGAGGGTTCGGTCCCTGGCCTTGCTCAGTGGGTTAAGGATCCGGCGTTGCCATGAGCTGTGGTGTAGGTCGCAGATGCGGCTCGGATCCAGCGTTGCTGTGGCTCTGGCACAGGCTGGTGGCTACAGCTCCGATTCGACCCCCAGCCTGGGAACCTCCACATGCACGGGAGCAGCCCAAGAAATAAATGGCAAGAAGACAAAATAAATAAATAAATAAATAAAAATAAAATCCAGGAATTCCCTTTCGGTGTAGCAGGCCAAAAATCCAGTGTTGTCACTGCAGTGGCTCAGGTTGCTGCTGTGGCACAGGTTTGACACCTGGCCTGGAAACTTCCACATGCCTCAGATGCAGCCAAAAAAAACACAAAAGCCTCAAACCCAAACCAAGAGCTCAAAGGCTCCGTGGTGCCCTCCAGAACCTCACTCAGGGGGTGTGCCCTGCCAGAAGCTGTTCTATGTCCTCTCTCTCCCAGCATCCCCCTGGAGCAGAGCAGGGGTACCTCTCGGTCAGTGTCTGGGGACCGCAGGCAGGCCATGCAGGTGTCCATGGCCTCATGCCAGGGGAGCAGCAGTGCCTCAGGAAAGTCCACCAGCTGCATCAGGATTCTGGGGAACAGGGGACAGGAGGATAGAGATGTGCAGGCAGCCTCAAAGACCCCTCTGCTCAACCCCACCCCTCACCACCCTCTCACCTCAGGACAGTGAGGTGCAGGGCCCTGTTGGCTGCGGCTGGAGTGTCGAGGCTCCGCATCAGCGCGAGGAAGGGCTGGGGATGCCGCTGCAGCTGCAGCAGGAGTGGCTTGACCTCACCCTCTCGGGGTCCCTCTGAGCGGAGGGCTCGCTCCAGATCCAGGAAGATCTTCCCAGCAGGACCATAACCCTCCACCAGACTCTGCAGGGAAGTGTGATGGCACTGAGTTGAGGCTTCTTTTGCTAGAGGAAAGGAAAGACACAAAAGTTGGCCATTGTTAGTGAGGGATCAGAAATGGAGAGATAGAGTCATTAATTCTCAATCTTGCTTCCTAATTTCTCCTAAAAATGTTTTTGATTTTTTCGTCCCCCTATAAGTTAGGTTTGGGGGAGTTCCCATTGTGGCTCAGTGGGTTAAGAACTTGACGGAATGTCCATGAGGATACGGGTTCAATCCCTGGCCTCGCTCAGTGGGTTAAAGATCTGGCTTTGCAGCAAGCTGCAGTGTAGTTCACAGAAGTAGCTCAGATCCCATGTTGCCGTGGCTGTGGTGTAGGCTGGCAGCCAAAGCTCAGATTCAACCCCTAGCCTGAGAACTTCCATATGCTCCAAGAATGGCCCTAAAAAGACAATTAATAAATAAATAAAAGTTAGGTTTTAGAACCTCACAACATCTCTTAATCTACTTTTAAAACAGCTTCATGACAAATTTTTTATTCTATTTTTTCCCCTTTTTTCAGCCACACCCACCACATATGGAAGTTCCCAGGCCAGGGATCGAATCCAAGCTGCATCTGAGACCCATGCCACAGCTGTGACCACACCAGAACCTTAACCCACTACAGCAGGAACTCCTTATGCTATATTTTTTTCTTTTTTTTTGTCTTTTTAGGGCTGCATGCACAGCATATGGAAGTTCCTAGGCTCGGGGTTGAATCGGAGCCACAGCTGCTGGCCTACACCACAGCCACAGCAACGCCGGATCCGAGCCATCTCTGTGACCTACACTACAGCTCATGGCAACGCTGGATCCTTAACCCACGGGGCGAGGCCAGGGATCGAACCTGCAACCTCATGGTTTCTAGTTGGATTTGTTTCCACTGTGCCACAATGGGAATTCTGCTTATTATATATTCTTAAAACAGCAGAACAGCTTATCTGCAAACCAGAGTGTTTCCCTATATCTAGAAGCATGCACACATCTGTTTTTCTCCATGATAGAAAGAAATTCAGTATAAGGGCTTTCAAAGCTTCATATCTCCTATGATGTTCTAACTTTACATCCTCCTTCACTCTTTGCAGGGATTCCACTTGTGTGAGGTATTTGGGATAATAAAAAACCTAGAGACAGAAAGTAGAATGGCAGTGGCCGGGGCTGAGGCGGCTAATGGAGAGTTAGTTGTTCGTGGGTCCTGAGTTTCAGTTGGAAAAGAGAGAAAAAGTTCTAGAAATGGATAGTAATGACAGTTGCATAACAATATAAATGTGCTGGGAGTTCCCGTCGTGGCGCAGTGGTTAACGAATCCGACTAGGAACCATGAGGTTGTGGGTTTGATCCCTGCCCTTGCTCAGTGGGTTAATGATCCGGCGTTGCCGTGAGCTGTGGTGTAGGTTGCAGACGCGGCTCAGATCCCGTGTTGCTGTGGCTCTGGTGTAGGCCGGTGGCTACAGCTCCGATTCAACCCCTAGCCTGGGAACCTCTATATGCCGAGGGAGCGGCCCAAGAAATAGCAACAATAACAACAACAACAACAACAACAAAAAAGACAAAAGACAAAAAAAAAAAAAACAATATAAATGTGCTGAAGTTCCCATGTGGCTCAGCAGAAACGAATCTGACTAGGCTCCATGAGGATGCAGGTTCCATCCCTGGCCTCGCTCAATGGGTTAAGGATCTGGCATTGCCAGAAGCTGTGGTGTAGGTCGCAGACTCGGCTCAGATCCCACGTTGCTGTGGCTGTGGCATAGCCCGGCAGCTATAGATCTGATTCAACCCTTAGACTGGGAGTTTCCATATGCCATGGGTGCAGCCCTAAGAAGCCAAAAAAGAAAAAAAAAAAGAAAAACAAAATCCGGATTCTTCCTAAGGTGCTGTCTCTTCCAGACAGGAATGCACCCACACCAGCACAGGGGTTAACGCCCTCCTGGGGACCAGTCTGCAGAGCTGCTGTCCATTTGGCGCCCCACCTTCCACTCTGGCTGCAACTGCCGATTTCTGAGGCTGGGCCTGGGCTTCCAGCACGGATGGGTAGACCGACTGCCCAGCCAGGGTCTCGGGCCCGTACTTCCTGTAGACACGGCAGCTGAGCAGGTCTCTGAGAGCGCTGTCATCGAGTCGCTGTGGCAGAGCCAGCAGCAGTTCCTGGGCCAACTCCGTGGGCACGGCCAGCTCAGCCAGGATGTCATCATCCAGAATCTGCCATCAGAGAGAAGCTGTCACTGTAGGCACCTCTGCCGGCAGAGGCTCCAAGAGCAGCTGCTGGGGAAGGGGACTCCGCAGATGCCTCCTCCACCCTGAACCTCTCGTGGCTGGCTCCTCCCAAACAGCTCGCCAACACCTCCAAACATCCTAGACTGTAGACCCCAGGTCCCATTCTGAGCCTTCCAAATGCTCTATTCCAGCCCAGCCCTTGCAGAACAGCCCTCCAAGCTCTGTGTGAATCTGAGCAGCTCTACCTCCTCATCCAGGTTCTCCTGCAGGATCTGGAGAACCTCCCGATGGTCAGGTCCATCCAGCTTCTTGATGAAGAAGAGGAGCTCCCACCACTCTGCCTGGCTCAGGTGTTCACTATCCGTGGTGTCCTCATCCTCAGGCAGCGCGTAGGGCACAGCATAGAGCTCGGTCATGGGCTTCCACCTCCAGGAGGGCAGGGCTGTGGAAGTGGGTGGTGGGGCACAGAGATGTCAATGCCTATCCAGCCAGACCAGGAGCTCTGCTCAGAGCTAACTCCCGCTTCCCTCTGGGCTCACCTACACCCCCGGCTCCACTGCCCACTGCCCCCTGGTACTCATCAGCCTCAACCACGTCCTCAAGGTCTTCCTCAAAGCCCAGGATCTGCAGCATGTGCCAGTGGACCCAGTAGGTACGGCCTGTCGACTCCCACAACACCTGGGGATATGGGGAAAAAGAGAGGGAGGGGGAAGAGAGCTCACTGAGTGATCAGCTGTGGCAGAAGATGAGGACATAGAGCCCTCAGGGTGACCAATCCTCCAAAAGCAAAACATCTAGTGTACGGAGAGCAGGCGCATGCGCACAAAGGACGCCTTCCTCCCAACGGGGCCAGACTCTGCCTCTCCTCTCACCTCTCCTGGGTGGCTTATGCCCCTACACTTCCCCCTGGCCTTAACCCCGCCGTCTTCCTGAACTGACCTTTGGGGAAGTCTGGCTGCTTCAGCTTCTTCCTGGGAGTGAGTTTTCCTGACCTCAATCTCCTAAAGGCAGATTTTCTCAACCCTTCCAAAGGCCCCCTCTCAATCCTTGGCCCCCTTTAAACCATTTCAGTACCCTTGGGGCTTTTGTCCTTGGGTAGTCTTCCAGAGTCCTCTGAGTGGAGACCCCAGCTATGCCCCACCCGAGACAGACCCCAGCAGCTCGTCCCGCCGCGGCACCCTGGCTCACCTGCACTGGGGGTACACCGTTGTTGCTCTGCCGGAACTCGCCCTCGTCCCCGGCGCTGATCTCCTCGTAGTCATCCAGCATCCGCACGCGCATCCCTGGCTCCAGCGTGTCCCGCACATATAAGGCATAGGTATCACCACTTGTGAACCCAGAGCGAGGGCGAAACCGCCTTGACCTCCTGAGGGAGGGCGTGGCCTGGGCCTGTGGGAGCCCTGGGCCTGCGCCTGCCAGCTGGGGCTGGAAGATGGAACAGGAGGACTGGGCTGAGGGCCTCTGTCTGTGGGAGGCCCAGTCCCAGCGCATGGCCTGTACCAGCTCGGAGATGAGGGTGCCCATGGCCATGCTGAATTCCAGCTCCAGCCGACCCCTCTCCCTGCTCAACTCCTCGGAAGCAGAGTTCTGGGCTCCTGGTTCCACGGCACTGTCATTCAGCTGATCCAGGAGAGAGGTGACGTGCAAATAGTGCTTCACCAGGGAGAAGAGCAACCTTCCTGGGACCTGTAGGACACAACCTTTGGCCTAAGTCCACCTTGTCTCAGCTTTAGCCCGTATCTCCACTGTGTCCTCTGTGGACAGGTGCAAAGGCCTGGTCCTGGAGATTTTTTCCATGGCTCCCTCCCAACACTCCCCCCAGAATACCTGTGGCAGCTGAATGCCCTCGAAAGACATGGGGTGTTCAGAGAGCGTGGCCTGTGCAAACAGAGCGAGCAGAGCACAGCGGCTATCAAAATCCAGGTGTTTCTCAATGGCCTCTTGCTGGCTCAGTGACAGGAGGATCTGGGTCCGGGTCCCTGTAACCCACACGCCAATCAGTAACGACTCCCTAACCTCACTCTTCCCAGGCATCTCTCCTAGACCCTCTACTCTCTCAGGTCAGTCCTTTTGTCACCACACACTAGGGATGACATGATTTGCTGATCTGCTTCAAAAGTCAAAGCTTACTATTTTATTCTGTCATATTACTATCTGAGAAGCAATAGTCTAAATTCTTCCTTTGGAGTTCCCTGGTGGCCTAGCAGGTTAAAGATCCGGTATTGTAATTGCTGTGGCGCAGGTTTGATCCCTGGCCCAGAAACATCTGCTTTCCACAGGTACAGCCATAAATAAATAAATAAATAAATAAAATCCTTCGCATAGAAAGACAATTCATGTGGGGTTCTTGAGGAGTCCCTTTCTCTTTCTTTTTACAACTGCACCTGTGGCATATGGAAGTTCCAGGCCTAGGAGTTGAATCGGAGCTGTAGTTGCTGGCCTATGCTACAGCTTGCGGCAATGCTGGATCCTCAACCCACTGAGCAATACCAGGGATCAAGCCTGCATCCTCAAAGATGCTAAGTCAGGTTGTTTTTGTGTGTGTGTTCTTTTTAGGGCAGAACCTGTGGCATATGGAAGTTCCCAGACTAGGTATCGAATCA
Source organism: Sus scrofa (assembly GCF_054392235.1). NCBI lineage: Eukaryota > Metazoa > Chordata > Mammalia > Artiodactyla > Suidae > Sus > Sus scrofa. The sequence continues at coordinate 46,684,517 of NC_139389.1, forward strand.
CCTGCAGCTGCTGGCCACAGGCATAGCCACAGTAACGCAGGATCCAAGCGGCTGTACCTACACCACAGCTCATGGCAACACCGGATCCTTAACCCACTGAAGGAGGTCAAGGATCGAACCCGCATCCTCGTGGATACTAGCTGGGTTCGTAACACGCTGAGCCACAGTGGGAACTCCTCAGTCTCCCCTTTCTGCAGAGATGTTCACACTCCCCTTCCCACCTCCTTTTCTTCCAATTCTAAGAGAAGGGCAACAGAATCATTTACATAAATGATGGATGAGGTCAGAAGCTCACCCTGCCCTGTGAGGCCCTAGGCTGACCCAGCCCCTCTCCTGTCCCCCCTTTCCCCAGACACTGCCCCTCACCAGCATCATGGGAAGCCAGGGCTTGTATCATTCGGCCTGCGCTCCAGCGAATTTGATAATCAGGACTACTGAGCATGTGCATGAGCAAGTCCAGGACCCTTGGATCTTTGAAGACCCCCGTGAGGGGCTCAATGCTGGCATAGGCACTGAGCACATGGACAGTGTGAATCAGAGGAGCAGGGGGGATGGCGCCTACACATTCCTCCAGCTGCCTTAGGGCCCTCTGAATCAGCGACTTCACATCGGTTTCCATCTCCCCCAGCACTGATTTGTCCAGGGCTCCAGCCTCCCCGGCTGTCTCCTGTGAAGGCCCGATGACCCGGCCGTCCTTGTCCAGCATCTTGTGGCAGTTGGCATAGATCTCGTCATTGGACATCCACAGCAGGATGTGCTCTGCCTTGCAGTCCACTTGGTTGGAGCCCCCTTCCCCATCATCCCCGCGCTGGAGGATGAGCCAGCGGATCTGGTACTCAGGATGCCCATCATGGCCCACTCGCTGGCGGATCAGCTCATCCGGATAGGCATGCAAGCCTGGCCCTAAGGGCACCCTGAATTCCCTGTAGTGGAGTTCCCCCGCCATCCCGGCACCTGGGAACACAAGGAAAAGAACACAGGCAAGCTAGAGTGAGAGGGAGGTCAGCAAATCAAGGACACCCAGGAGTTGGGAGAGCAAATGTGGCAACAGCTGTCTGGCTGGGTGGGGTAGAGCAGAGCCCAGGAGTTGCCTGCTGCAGGCTGAGTGGAACACTGGGGCATTTGTTCTGAATGAATTCAAAATTTGGGGGCTAAAAGGAGGGTCTAAGGCCCTGCAAGCAGTGTGGAGTGAGTTGGTTTGGAGCAGTGGGAAGGGGGCAGTGGGGGCAGGGCAGCCTTGGAATTAAAGAGAATCACAGGGCCCTGAAACAAACAGCAGCAGCAGAGCGGGAAAGGGTGTATGAAGCCCAAAGGGATGTGTGTTTTGGGGGGTTGGGGATGGAGACCCCGAGTGTGTATAGGAAGGGACGCCAGCTCCAATGCTGAAGCACAGAAGAATGATTCTGCAGAGGGAAAAGACCCAGAGACCTGGGGGTGGAGTAAGGGCGCGGTGGGCTGGAGGCGCCGGAGCAGCACCGCGGGTGGGGCGACTCAAGGCCCCGAACAGGGTGCACAGGAGACCCGGTGGGTGAAGGGCGCGAGGACTGTGGGGCCGGGATTGAAGACTAGAGAAAAGAGGGTCGCGCGGCACGGTGCGGGGGAAAGGGCTAGGCCAGATGAATACCCCGCGGCTCCGTGGACTGGGGGGCGCGAGGCCGGGTGGGCGAGTGGGCGGAGGATAACCCGGGCTCGGGGCAGGGGGCCGCGGCGGGGCTCTGGCCACCTCAGAAATCGATGGCGGTCCCGGCGCGAGGCCTGTCCTTCGCCGAGCTAGGGACGCGGCACAGACGATGGCGGCGGCGCCTGCGGAGATTTGGGCCCCGCCTGGGCCCCCAGTAAGGGGTCGAGGCGGGGAGGCGGGAGGGGGCGTGGCGCGCGGGACCGAACGCCCAGGGCCCGGCCGCCGTCACCGCCTCTCCCGCGCGCAGGTCTGCGGCATCCAGGGCAGGGCGGGGCGGGGCGGGGCGGGTCCCTAACCAGCGGCCCCGCCCATTTGGCCGCCCGGAGCCGCCGCTCATTTCCGCCGAGTCCAGCGGAAAGCTAGGGGCCCGGAGAGAGCGCCGGGGCGGAGCCGCGGGGTGCCACCTTGGCGACGCGCGCCATCTCCTCCTCCCCGCAGCCCTTTCCTCTTCGTCCCCCTCCTCCTGCCACCGGAAGTGCCTTCCCCCGCTTCCCAAAGTCGGAACTGGAAAAGACTTGCTCTCTTATGCCCCCCTCCTCCACCACATCCAAAGGGACCGAGGCGAGCGAGGCGGCTGCAAATGAGGGAGGAACCCTAGATTTCCTTTCCTGTCTCCCCTCCACCCCCGCAAAGGTTGTCTGCTCTTGTCCCCGTCACCTCCCACTCCTGTCCGGTGTGTATGATCCTCCCTCCCCCCAAAACCAGAAACAGATACAAATAGGGGCCATTTTATTAGAGTCCAGGGATATTAGCTTTGGGCAGCAGCTGAGGGCAGCTTCACGTAACTCTTCATGGGGGGCAGCGGCCGAATCTTCCGGCCAGCCCAGCCCCCCTTACGCTGCCAGAGCCCACTGTTAGGCCTCTTTCCCAGCCAGCGGTTCCGCCCGGCCTTGCCGATGACCCGTTTGTTATGATCAACATTGGATACTCGGCCCACGGTTGCTATGCACGTTTCCAGCACCTGACAGAGAAAAGCAGAAGGAGGAGAATGAACCATGGGGAGAAAAAGGCTGACACTGCCCAGGGCATGGGCCCTCGGGAGGCTTCTTACACTCGGGGAGAGAAGGGAGCGGACAAGGGAAAAGCACAAGATAAGTGAACCTAAGAGCAGATCCCGCAGTAGTTAGGAACAAAAGTCGGTGTTTCCTACTCCATGAAGGTGGCAGCCTGACAAGGCACAACTAGTCACAGGACAGAAAGGACAGACTCAGCTCCAGGCAGTTCTAAACATGAAACACCTGGGAGCTATTCCGTACAGGAAAGGTACATTCCAGAAATTCCTCCTTTGCCGATCCCTTCCACCTGCACCCTACACACACCTGCATCTGCCTTTTCGAGGGCAGCTGGATGATGGCCGTCCCATTCACCTTCCGTAGCAGCACACCGCAGGTCCCTGGGGAAGGGAGAAAAAGCTCTGCCATCCTCCACAGAGGAGGAGGTGGCAGGTTTTCAAGAGGACACACACCCTCCACACCACCCTTGCTTTGCCTTTTAGGAGTAGAAACACCGAAGTAGGATGCATGCAAGGTTTTAGGTCCAAACACAAGCACTTTTTCTTTTTTTTATGACTGCCCCTGCGGCACATGGACATTCCCGGGCCAGGGCTGGAATCAGAGCTGCAGCTACAGCTCATGCCACAGCAACATCGGGTCCTTAATCCATTGAGCCGCAATGGGAATTCCCACAAACACCTCTTCGTCCTTGTTTTTCCTTCTTTTTCTCTGCCAGTGGACCAGATGTGGGCCCATGCGTTCAGAGAATTGTGCCCTCAGGTACCACTTGGACTTCCACACTCTAAAACCCTAAGCGGCTCCTCTCTTCATACCTGCAGCTCGGATATACTGGGCCCCCCGGCCTGGCTCACTCTCCACATTGTTGATGAGGGTCCCCACTGGCAAGGCTCCCAGAGGATGGGCATCCCCTTCCCGAGCAGCAACTGAAAGACAGAATTTCATCAGCACCAGAACCCTTGCAGCCTCCCAGCCCACACACATCTGGCCGCCAGCTCTCACCTGCCATTCGACCTATGTGGTCAGAGTTCAAGACTGTATCTCCGGCCTTCATGTTCTCTGTGGCAATGATCCAGCGTTTCCGGTTGCCCCCAGCAACCAGAGCTATGTCTGCTGACCTGTTCAGAGGGAGGGACAGGTAAGGAGACCATCCAAGCCACCTCACATCTTCTAAAGAGCCACAGAGCAGGCATTCAGCCACACCACCATCATTTTACATCCCAGACTTGCCTACAGGGATCATAGCGGACAGCAATGACCTTCTCCTCAAAGGGTCCTGGCTTGGATTCATGCTCTGGCCGGAACCTCAGAAAGTCAATCATGCGATAACGTTGCTTGTGGCCCCCACCAATACCATGCACTTGGATTTGGCCTGTCAGGACAGTGGAGGGACATGATCCAGGTCAGATGCATCTGTTCCCAGCACTGGGAACAGAGTCATCCTAGGCAGAAAGCAATGCTTCCCAACATTATGACACAAGTAGAAAATTGGGGTAAGTGGGGGTGAACACCTACATGGAGCTCGGTAAAAACACAATTAGGATACTGAAATATAAAACTTCTGGGGGGTTCCCGTCGTGGCGCAGTGGTTAACGAATCTGATTAGGAACCTTGAGGTTGTGGGTTTGATCCCCACCCTTGCTCAGTGGGTTAAGGATCCGGCATTGCCGTGAGCTGTGGTGTAGGTTGCAGACATGGCTCGGATCCCGCGTTGCTGTGGCTCTGGCGTGGGCTGGCGGCTACAGCTCCGATTCGACCCCTAGCCTGGGAACCTCCATATGCTGCGGGAGCGGCCTAAGAAATGGCAAAAAAGACAAAAAAACAAAAAAAAAAAACCACAAAACACTTCCAGATAAAAATATCTACAAAAAAAAAAAGAAAAAAAAAAAAAATCTACAAATTACTGAATTCAGTAATTTTAAGTAAGTTTACTAAGAGCCATGTTAACTTGGGTTCAATTTCTATTGTAACTTTTTGAAGGGTATGAAGAAAAATATCGTGCAGCTTCCTGAGTATGGCTGGTTTTCAATTACCTAGATTATCTTTAGGCGCACAGACCACTTGTCTGTTGCTTTGAATTCAACCCTCTCATTCTTACACACCTACTACATGCAGAAGGAGTCCAATAATTGCTTTCTACTTACATTCCTCTGGCTGTATCAAAATATAGACCTAGGGTCCTACCATGTTTTCCCCCTTTACTGCTTAAATCTTCTTGCCCCTGCCCCCACCTGTGTGGTTTCGGCCCCCAGACTTCCTCATCTTCACTGGCATAACGGTATACTTGGTACGACTCTTCCAGGACACAGACGTAGCACTAAGGGCCACAGAGGTAAGGATTGGGCGGCAGGGAAGCGACATCAAGCCAGAGGGCAGCGTAAGGAGGACATTGTTCGTCACCTAGAGATAAACAGAATTCAATTTCACTTGCAAGCTAATTGAAGGTGGGTAGTTCCCATTGTGGCTCAGCGGTAATGAACCTGACTAATGGCCATGAGGATTTGGGTTTGATCCCTGGCCTCACTCAGTGGGTTAAGAATCTGTGGTATATGGAGTTCCCATTGTGGCTCAGTGGTTAATGAATCCGACTAAGAACCATCAGGTTGCAGGTTCGATCCCTGGCCTCACCCAGTGGGTTAAGGATCTGGCATGCCCCTGAGCTGTGGTGTGGGTTGCAAATGCAGCTTGGATACCGCATTGCTGTGGCTCTGGTGTAGGCCAGTGGCTATGGCTCCGATTGGACCCCTAGCCTGGGAATCTCCATATGCTGCAGGTACAGCCCTAGAAAAGACAAAAAAAAAAAAAAAAGAATCTGTGGTATATAGGTTGCAGACATGGCTTGGATCCCTTGTGGCTAAGGCACAGGCTGGTGGCTGCAGCTCTGATTCGACTCCTAGCCTGGGAACCTCCATATGCTGTGGGTGTGGCCATAAAAAGTCAAAAGAAAGGAGAAGCCTCGGAGAACCAAGGGAGAGGGCACAAAGTTTAGCTTGTAGCTTCCTCCTGGAAATGTCCCAGAATAGGTGTCCAAAACTCCACCCTTCACAGCTTGCACAAATACCAGTGGGAAATCTTTATCTAGATATATGTGCGCTGATTACCTCTTCTCTCCTGATCCTCTCACCTCTGAAGTGTTTCTTCAATGGAGTGTTCTCCCTTTGGTGCATCTTCTTCCAAATTTGGCTCAAAACATTCCTTCTCCAAGAAACTTTTCTTTCCCTAAACAACTCACTTCTCCAGAGCTGATAACTTCTATATATTCATGTGCCACCATCAGCAATGCCCTGTGACCATTTTACTGCATTATGTTTCTGAGTTTTTCAGATGTGAATGGAGGGGAGAGACCATTTATGTTTTGTTCATTGCTGTAGTCCCAACATTTCACATTGTAGGTTGGTTTGGTTTTGAATTTTAAGTATCCATCTGCCAAACTCCACCATCAGTCTGAAAGGTCTAGAGAGGTAAGACAAACTTCTTTTCTGTAACTCACCAGTTGCCCAGCCCACTAGGAATCTTGTGATTTCTTCATATGTTAGGCCCCTAGTCTTGGTATCTTGCCCTGAATTTTCTAATTCTTTTAACTCATCCTTAATGGTTATAATAATGGTTAAGAGCCCAGGCTTTTAAGCCAGTCTGCCTAGCTCCAATAGTTGGTGTACGAGCTTGGATTACATATCAGTTTTCTCATGTGTAACACGGTAATGATAATAACTTATAAACTGGTTGAAAGGAATTCATTTATTTAAAAGTTTATTTGACTTGGCTTATGAGACACTCAATAAACGTAAGTTATTATTGAAAGCTGTACATTTGTCTGTGAGCACTTCATCTTCAATATCTTGTCTGAGGAATCCAGCGACCCTATGAGATAGCAACGTTTACAGAGGAGAAAGCTGAGGCTGAGAGTTACTTATCCAAGGTCACGGGCCGGCGTGACTCCTAACCAGACTCGCACCCCCCCCCGCCCCGCGTCTCCTGGTGCCCCATCTCCGGTTGCCGAATGGAAACAGCCTCACTCCCGGTAAGGTAGATTACCTGGACGGCCGGGAGCAGACTTAGGCCGGGGGCGACAGCGATCCGGGGCGTCAGGCTCAGAGAGCTAAGAGCGCGGGTCAATACCCGCAGGGCCATGATTGGCCAGGCTCGGTTGGGTTCAGCACACCACCATCACCTTTAGCGAGGAACCCTGGCGCTACTGGATGACGCTAACTGGTCCAAGTGCCGTCGCTCCATCCTGACGTAAAAAGAAAAGAGGCGGGCGGAGAACCCAAGACCAAGTTGGACACACACCTCCTTTCCTCCCTGTGCCAGGTAGACCCAATCCCCTGGCGGCTCATAGGTCGCGTGACTGGGGAACAGGCCCCGCCCCTCAGAGCCGTCAAAACAATTGCCTTGAGCGGCAGCCATGATGGATTTAAAGGGGCAGTACCGGCAAGAGCTGTAGCCAGATCATCAGACTGCGGGTGAGTCTTTAAGGGTACCTCTGGGGCAGAGAGTTGAGATCCTGCTACCTCTTTCTTGCACTCCCGGACAGATTAAGAAATGAGCCCTTCCGAGCAGTCTCAAACAACTCGAGTCGGATTCAAAAACTCCGCCCCCCGGGATTCTTCCCGCCCCCTCGGCGTCCAGACGGACGGACAGACGGTCCGCCCCGCCCCCTGCGCTACCAACTGACTCCTTGACCTCGGGATAATCCGGCCCCTGGTCCTCCTCGCCCGCGACGCGGACCTGGGTCATCACCCCGCACCTCCTCCCTTCTCTCCTGCCCATCGCACTCTCTCCCCACCCTGGGCCTCAGGGCAGGTCGACAGCCTGGGACACTTCACCGCATTCCCAGGCCGGGGAGACCAAGTCCTAGCGCCGCGATCCTCTGTGATCCTGCAGCCGCTCAGCGGACCTGCCATTCTTCCCTGCATCATCGGGCACCTGGGAGGCACTCTACGCTGACTCTCAGAGCCTGTTAGTATGTTAGTACGTGATCATGATAGAGACAAAGCCATAGAGATGACTGGGCAAAGAGTGACCAGGTCTTCCTCCTCACCCGTTCCCAGACACGCCCCTTGCCTCAGGTCTCAGATCAGATCTCACTCTCTTCTTGGGAGAAAATAGCTCCCAGGCTTGGGGTGGGAGGTTGGCTTCTGGAAGGAGGAGGGACCTTGGTCGTCTTTGAAGACCTGTGGGCAGGGGAGGGAGGGTGTTTGTCCTGGGTGGGGCTCTATGCCAGGTCCTCGGGAGGCTGTGAAGTGGTGAGAGAAGGGGTGGGAACGCTGGACTTCTGGACTTTGGGCAGGGCAGATCCTTCTGAGTCCCTGGCTGCTTGAACAGAGTTTCTTCCGGGCTCCTGCCTGAACGCCACAACCAAGGGTTATATACAGGTAAGAAGACTTCAAAGATGAGAAACAAGGCCCTTTTGAGGAAGTAGTCAGACAGCCTGAGGCCTGAGGTTTCAGGCATGTGGGGAAAGAGGCAGGGCTGACCAGGTTTGCAGATGCTGGGCTTAGCTCTGTGGGCAACCCGCACCTCTAGGTGCCTCTCATCTGGGTCCTGTGATGAAGGCTCCTATTTTTTTTCTTTTCCTTCTCTTTCTTGATTTAAACATTGATTTGAAACCTATTTCTCCCCGCACTTTTTAAAAAATTCTGACTATTTTCAGCATATCTCCTGCCTGCTTTAACCTCGTTCCCTTTGCAATGCTCTCAAACAGCCTCTGTGCTCCCTAGAGGGCTGTCTCTCCTCTCCTGATTCCTTTTCTTAACCCCAAATCTGTCTCCAACTCCTTTTCCATTCTGTTCCTTAGCTCAGTCCCTCTGGTACTTCTCAGCACCTCTGTTCCTTCTATACTTTTTCTTCGTTCAAGTCAATTCCTCTCCTTCTCTATCTCCCCCAACCTTAGTTTTGTGTCTAGTGTCGCAGGCTGCCTCCTCACTGGTCACTTGTTCTCTCCAATTAAACCACAGGGTTCCCCCCCTCCATTTGCTCTCTTCCTTCACTTGTACTCCCCCCTCCACCACCCCCGCCAGCCTCTAACCAGGGCGCTCAGCCACTCGTTGTTATTTTGACTTCAGCTAAGCTCTGTTGTTTCTCTGTAGCCCAGACAAGGTCCCCTGGCCAGGATGTCGGGCCTGGTGTTGGGACAGCGGGATGAGTCTGCAGGGCACCGGCTCAGCCAGGAGGAGATCCTGGGGAGCACCCGTCTGGTGAGCCAAGGTCTGGAGGCTCTACACAGTGAGCACCAGGCAGTGCTGCAAAGCCTCTCGCATACCATCGAGTGTCTGCAGCAGGGAGGCCATGAAGAAGGGCTGGTGCACGAGAAGGCCCGGCAGCTGCGCCGATCCATGGAAAACATCGAGCTGGGGCTGAGTGAGGCCCAGGTGAGGGGGAGGAGGTGGTGCCAAGTGGCCCCAGGTAGATGGAGGAGAATTGTCTGATGGAGTTTTGGGTTCACTTGGGATCCCTTTTCCTAGATGCTTGCATTCATTCACCCAGTTAATAAGTATTAAGCCTCCACCATGTGCCAGGCACTAATCTTCTGGATGCTCGGGAGAGTGATCACTCAACACAACGGCCATAAAGCTTTGCCATCCTGGAGCTTAGAGTCTAGCTGGGGGAAGCAGGTGATACACAAATAAATAAGTGATTCAGTGTGCCAGAGTGATAATTGCTAAGGATAAAAAGGTAAAAATAAAGCAAGGAAGGGGATTGGGGTGTATGGAGAGAGGATACAGTTTTAGGTGGGGTGGTTCGGGAAAGCCTCACTGAAAAGGCACCATTTGAGCAAAGAATTGAAGATGAGGGAGTTCTCATCGTGGCGCAGTGGAAACAAATCTGACTGGGAACCATGAGATTGTGGGTTTGATCCCTGGCCTCGCTCAGTGGATTAAGGATCCAGCATTGCCGTGAGCTGTGGTGTAGGTCACAGATGCGGCTCAAATCTGGCATTGCTGTGGCTGTGGTGTAGGCCGGCAGCTGTAGCTCTGATTCGACCCCCAGCCTGGGAACTTCCATAGGCTGTGGGTATGGCCCTAAAAAGACAAAAGCCAAAAAAAAAAAAAAAAGAATTGAAGATGAGGGGTTGGGTCATACAGTAAACTAAACAGGGGAAGAGCATTTTGAGAGCATGGACAGCAAGTGCAGAGGCCCTGACCTCGAGCCGTCCCCTGAGTTCACTGAGGGGCCAGTGCGGCTTCCCCCTGGCCAGTGCAGTGACTGAGGGGAAGCAAAATAGAAAACGAAGTTGGAGAGGTAATGGGGGTGGGGGAGGGGGACAGAGCATGTGGCACTGTAGGCCATCATAAGGACTTGGCTTTTACCTTGAATGAGACAGAAGCTATTGGAATGTCCTGAGTGGAGGAGTGATGTGGTCTAAGTCAGCATTTTAAAAGGATCATCTGGGAGTTCCTGTTGTGGCTCAGCCATTTAAGAACCCAGCTAGTATCCATGAGGATGTGGGTTTGATCCCTGGCCTCGCTCAAAGGATTAAGGATCCGAAGTTGCCACAGGCCGAGGTATAGGCCGCAGATAGGGCTCAAATCTGGCTTTGCTGTGGCTGCGTAGACCGTGCAGCTCCAGCTTTGATTCGACCCCTAGCCTGGGAATTGCCATGTGCTGCCTGTGTGGCCCCTACAAAGACAAAAATAAATGGATCATCTGGCTGCAAGGTTGAGAACAGACTCTAGAAGAACAAGGGCAGAAACTGGGAGGCCAGTTAGGAGGCTATTACCATAATCCATGTGGGAACTGATGGTGGCTTGGCCCGGGGTGGGGGCTCTGGAGGTGGTGAGAAATTGGATTCAGGGTATATTTCGAAGGTTACCCAACTCTCCCTCCTGGCCCCTGGCAGTCTTGCCGCCTCCAAAGGCTTCCCTCTGCCTATCCTTCAACACTCCCATCCAGCACCTGAGGCTCACAGGATGTGCCCACCTAGGTGATGCTGGCCCTGGCCAACCACCTGAGCACAGTGGAGTCAGAGAAACAGAAGCTGCGGGCTCAGGTCCGGCGGCTGTGTCAGGAGAACCAGTGGCTCCGGGACGAGCTGGCGGGTACCCAGCAGCGACTCCAGCGCAGCGAACAAGCCGTGGCTCAGCTGGAGGAGGAAAAGAAGCACCTAGAGTTCCTGGGACAGCTGCGACAGTATGACGAAGATGGGCACACTGCGGTGAGCATGTGCACAGGTGACGGTGGCTGCGGGGCGGGCAAAACAGAGTCACCACTACCAACATTGGGCAGTTGCTCCATCACCCACAAGGGCCAGCAGCCCTGCCCAGCCTGCCCCCATCTGGCAGATTTCAGGTCCTGACACCAACTCCAGATGACAGCAAGGGGGAAACAGTAGTCATTCAATCAGCATACGGTTGAATGGGAGTTTCCATGGTGGTGGCTCGTCGGGTTTCGACAAAGACAACATTTGATTGAATGACTGCTGTGTGTCAGGTGCAGCGCACTCTGCTGGGGAGACAACAGTGAACACGGCTCTCACAGTGACAGGTGTTTTGGGGGTGACAGAGAAGCGTTTGGACAATTCCCCTTCAGAAGCCTCAGCACTGCAGTTAGGAAAAGCACAGCCCAGTTGAGCAAGTCCTAAAGTTCACTCTCAAAATGTGTGTTATTTAACCGTCCCACAGCAGGCATTTATCTGTCTCTCTAAGTCTTCTGTGTAAGAAGTTGTGTGTCGGGCTGGATGTAAGGAACTACAAAAGAGAGTTCCTGCCTCCTTGAGCTTATAATGTAGCTGTAGGAACAAGGCTCACATGTGAGAACACGTATGTGACCACACCAAGCGGCAAGTGCCCAGTGCTCGAGGAGCGGTTCAGTCAGTGTGGAAGGAATTCCAAGGAGATAGGTTCCTGGGGGCTGGGATGGTCTGAAAGATTCCCAGGGGAGGCAGCGTACAGGGATGGGTAAGATTTAGGTGATGTTTTTATTTGATGGGATTAGGAACTGGGATGGATTTTGATGGTCATGAAGGAGAAGGAGCTTTCTAGGTGGGGCGTGTGTGTGTGTGTGTGTGTGTCCATCTGTCTGCCTGTCTGTCATAGATAAGGCTCCAGGGGTGAATGGTGGTCTGACCCAGGGAAAGTGGGATGATGTGTATGGGACGCACTGGTGAAACTGGGCAGGAGGGGTGGAGGTCTTTGTACAAGGCTGCAGGATCTGGAAGGGCAGAGTGTGTTCATCCAGTGTGGACGCTGGTTAGACAGTGTGGGTTGAACCCTAAGTCCAGAGTGAGCGCCAGCGGATGATGGGTGTGAGGCTGAGCTAGACACTTTGGGTACGTGTCAGTGAGATCAGACACTCCCCTGCCCTCAGGACAGACATGTAATCAGTGTAAACACACAGGGATCAACACGGGACTATAATTTTAAGAGTGGAGGTGGGGGGAAAGGTGAAGGGCAAGGATGTTTAGGAAGGAAAGTTTCTGGATGTGAAGGACGGGAGAGTCCTGAGATTCTGGCCAAAGCATCTCTGTTTTTTTCTGAACAAGAAAGGCCTAAACTTGGAGTTCCTGTCGTGGCTCAGTGGTTAACGAATCCGACTAGGAACCATAAGGTTGCGGGTTTGATCCCTGGCCTTGCTCAGTGGGTTAAGGATCCGGAGTTGCCATGAGCTGTGGTGTAGGTTGCAGATGCGACTCGGATCTGGTGTTGCTGTGGCTGTGGCTGTGGCGTAGGCTGGTGGGTACAGCTCCAATTCGACCCCTAGCCTGGGAATCTCCATATGCCGCAGGTGTGGCCCCGGAAAAGACAAAAAAAAAAAAAAGAAAAAAGAAAAAAAGAAAGGCCTAAACTTGGCGGGACAGATGCTGGCCTTCCCAGGGGCAGAGACATGAACGAGGGACCTGTCCCAGCCTCCCGAGTCAGTGATTGTGGTTTGGAGGGGGTCCTGAAGAGGCTACTGGTGCTATCGTGGCCCAGACACGCTGCTGCTTCCCTTCCAGGAGGAGAAGGAAGGCGATGCCTCCAAGGATTCCCTGGATGACCTCTTCCGAAATGAAGAGGAAGAGGACCCCAGCAATGGCTGTGAGTTGGCCTCCGGAGTTGGAGGGTGAAGAGGGGGCAGCGGGAGGCTGGGCCCCCGCTGTGGTCCACCCTGAACACAGGATGCTCATCACCCAGGAATAGGTTCTCCCCTTCCTCTGGAGGTGGGCCAGGGACCAGGACTTTGATTTCCTCAGCCCCCCTTCCCTTATTCATCAACATTTATTAAGCACTTAGCCGGTGTCAGGCCCTGTGCTAGGTCCTAAGGAGACCAGGTCTCACCAGTGAGGGGTTCACAGTTGAGTGGGAGAATGAGCCTGAGGTGGAAGAGCATGAGTGCCTCAAGGGGAAGGACCAGGTCTTTCTTATTTTTGTATCCCTGCCACAGCCCCTGCCTCTTGCACATTGAGTAAACATTTGTTGAATGAAGGAATGACCGGGTGAACAAACGGGACTCTGAGGGGCACAGGGGCAACAGAGGGGGCAGGAGATTAGCTGTTGAGCCTGGAGGTGAGAGATGGGCACAGGTACTGAAGGAGATGTGGCAGAGCTCCCGGTGTGGCTCAGCAGAAATGAACCTGACTAGTATCCATGAGGATGCAGGTTCGATCCCTGGCCTCGCTCAGTGGGTTAAAGGATCTGGCATTGCCATGAGCTGTGGTGTAGGTCACAGATGCAGCTGGAATCCTGCGTTGCTGAGGCTGTAGCATAGGCTGGCAGCTGCAGCTCTAATTCCGCCCATGGCCTAGGACCCTCCATATGCTGCAGGTGTGGCCTGAAAAAAAAGCTATGGAGTTGGGGTGGAAAGGGCAGGCAGCAGAGGGAGAGGCAGCATCATCTGAGGAAGTCTTCTGCCATGGTGTAGTGGCCCGTGGCCAGGGCGCCCAGCATAACGGCTATGAGATCCCAGCGAGGCTGCGGACACTGCACAATCTGGTGATACAGTATGCCGCCCAGGGCCGCTATGAGGTAGCCGTGCCACTCTGCAAGCAGGCACTGGAGGACCTGGAACGCACGTCCGGCCGAGGCCACCCCGACGTGGCCACCATGCTCAACATCCTGGCTTTGGTGTATCGGTGAGTACGGCCTGCCTCCTGGCATGAACCTGCCTCCGTGTTCCCGCCTCTATCCGCCTTTGGCTCCCGCTCCTCCCTTCCGCAGGGTACCGCTTCCCCCTCGCAGGTGTACCCTGCCAGCGGGCTTTCTCCAGTACCAGAACTCATTCATATCTGAGCACTTGACCTTAGAGCAGACTCATCCCTCAGGCCTTTTGCTTCTCCAGTCTCTTCTCTGGGGAGGGTTTTCTGTTTCTGACTCTTGCAGCCTGTGACTGTGCCCTCCTCTCGGTGTGTCCTGGGTGTGTCAGTGAACCCGTCTCACTGTTCTTTCCAGGCTTCCTGTTTCCTCGTGGGGGGTCCCAATCCCTAAAGATACCCCAAATGTAGGGAGATGGCTTGGGGACAGAGTGGGATGTAACCCCTTGTCACTTTTGTCCTCTCACAGGGACCAGAATAAGTATAAGGAAGCTGCCCATCTGCTGAATGATGCCCTCAGCATTCGAGAGAGCACCCTGGGTCGGGACCACCCTGCTGTCAGTATTCCTTCCTCTCCTTCCCCTGTGTTCTCTTTTTTTTTTTTGTCTTTTTACGGCTGCAACCATGGCGTATGGTGGTTCCCAGGCTAGGGGTCCAATCAGAGCTGTAGCCACCTGCCTATACCAGAGCCACAGCAATGCCAGATCCGAGCTGCATCTGTGAACTTCACCACAGCTCATGGCAACACCAGATCCTTAACCCACCGAGGAAGGTCAGGGATCGAACCCAAAACCCCATGGTTCCTAGTCAGATGCATTTCCACTGTACCCGGACGGGAACTCCGTGTCTTTTTTTTTAGGGCTGCACTACAGGATATGGAAGTTCCCAGGCTAGGGGGTCGAACTGGAGCTATAGCTGCCAGCCTACATCACAGTAACAGCAACAGTGGATCCGAGCTGAATCTGCTACCTACACCACAGCTTATGGCAACGCCAGATCCTTAACCCACTGAGAGAGGCCAGGGATCATGGTTCCTAGTTGGATTTGTTTCCACTGCACCACGACAGGAACTCCCCCTATGTTTTCTTAGTTTGTCCATCCATTGCCCTCAGCCCTGGGTTTTCTGAGGAAGGAGGCATGAAGACCCCTTTCTCCCAACACTGTCTGCTGATGCTAGTGGTTTTCAACTCTCTGAGACCCAGTGATTGCTTCTAATGATGTATATTTTCCTAATGCTTAACTCATAGAGAATGTAACTTACCTACACCTACACTTTCCCAAAAAAGTTGAATGATACTTTATTATTAGAAAAGAGAAATAAGAAAAGTAACTTATGGAGTTCCCGTCGTGGCTCAGTGGGATAAGGATCCAGCATTGTCACTGATGTGGCTTGGGTTGCTGCTGTGGCACGGATTCACTCCCTGGCCCATGAACTTCTGTGTGCCATGGGTGCGACTGAAAACAAACAAACAAACAAACAACAACTCCTGTCTTGATGTCCTATCAAATGTCAAAGCTTATATTCAGTGCTTAGATGTCTGGCAGGACATTCCAAAGTTGCTCGAGGGGGCCCACACAGGCAGAACATTCGTAGCATCCTCGTCTCCCCGAAGGTAACAGGGTCCTTAGTCTTCCTGGCAAACAAGAAACAAAAACCCTGCCTCCAGAAGTACCTAAGTATCTTCCCAGAAGGCGATACCACCCTCATGGAGAACCTCAGAGCCTAGGGCTTCAGCCCTTGCCCCTCCCCGGCCTCTGGCGGAGTCCACTTGTCTTGGAGTTGTGCAGCGTGGGGCCCTGCCGTTCAAGGTCTTTTGCAGCACCAGCATCTGATGGGGACGGGCTTGTCTTGCTAGGTGGCCGCCACACTCAACAATCTGGCTGTGCTCTATGGTAAGAGAGGCAAATACAAGGAGGCAGAGCCACTGTGCCAGCGGGCCCTGGAGATTCGAGAAAAGGTACCCGTGCCCTCTGCCCATTCTTCCCTGTTGCGGAGAGCCCTCTTGTATCATCTCTCTTCCAGTCTACCCTCTTGCCTCACTTCCTTTGGCCTCATCCCTGTGTCTGCCTTGTTCTCTGTTTCATCATTCCCTTCCCCCTGCTCCCTGCCTGGGCATGCGCACACACGCCCGCACCCGCACACACACCCACACGCACAGTCATAGTCATCTGTCCCTCCTTTGCACCCCTTCAGGTCCTGGGCACTGACCACCCAGATGTGGCAAAGCAACTGAACAACCTGGCCCTGTTGTGCCAAAACCAGGGCAAGTATGAGGCCGTGGAACGCTATTACCGGCGGGCACTGGCCATCTATGAGGGGCAGCTGGGGCCTGACAACCCTAACGTAGCCCGGACCAAGAACAACCTGGTAAGGGAGGGAGGGGCAGAGGCCATGGGCAGAGGGGAGGGGAAAGCGTCTAAGTCCCTGTGCTCACCTCCTCGTCTTTGTGCCCAGCTCTGGGGCTGCCTTTGGGGCTGAGAGGTCTGCTTCCTTCCTGTGGGAAGGCAGAAATTCCATAGCCTCTTGGAATTGGCGTGGGAACACTGTGGACCCTGCAGCTAGAAAAGGAGATATGAGGAGCATCTCTGGGGAAAGTCATCAAGAAGGGGCAGTCGCAGGAGTTCCTGTTGTGGCTCAGCAGCTTAAAAATCCTGCTGATATCCTTGAGGAATGGTTTGATCCCTGGCCTCACTCAGTGGGTTAAGGATCCTGTGTTGCTGTGAACTGTGGTGTAGGTCGAAGACGTAGCTCAGGCTCGGATGTGGCATTGCCATGGCTCTGGTGTAGACCAGCAGCTGTAGCTCTGATTGGACCCCTGCCTGGGAACCTCCATATGCCGTGGGTGCAGCCCTAAAAGAAAAAGAAAAAAAAAAAAAGAAGAAGACGGGGAAATCCCAGACTTTATCTCCACCTCTTGCTCCTGTGTTTTTGCCTTCCTGCCCCCAGGCTTCCTGTTACCTGAAACAGGGCAAATATGCTGAGGCTGAGACGCTCTATAAAGAGATCCTGACCCGTGCCCACTTGCAGGAGTTTGGCTCTGTGGATGGTGCGTGGTGAGGACCTGGGCAGGGAGCTGCAGGGAGGAAAGGAAATGCAGACCAGGGCTTGGGAGGTGGGCCACAGTGGTTCCCAGGGGGAGCTGGGCCCCTTTAGTCCAGGCCTGTTGGCCTCTGGGTCCTGGCTCCCCCCATACTATCCAGTTCTGTCCTCTAACCTTGCCACTCCATCCCGTGTGTCACCCCCAGACAACCACAAGCCCATCTGGATGCATGCAGAGGAGCGGGAGGCAATGAGCAAAGTGAGTTGGGGGGGCCCAACCTGGGGAGCCAGAGGCTACCAGGCCTCTGTCTTGCTCCTGCACCAGCCTGCCAGCTCCTCACTTCCCACCCGAGGGCCAGCCCCAGACCCACGGTGCCTTCCCCAGCCCAGCCTGCACCAAGCCCAGCACCAGCTTGCACCCCAGCATCTCCATCCTCTCATCTCTGGCTTCCCCTCCCCCTCTGTCCTCCTGCAGAGCCCACACCGGGAGGGCGGCACACCCTACGCTGAGTATGGAGGCTGGTACAAGGCCTGCAAAGTGAGCAGGTAAGCTGCCGGTGAGAAGCAGGCTTGGCCTCTGATGCTGCCACCCATGCTGGCATCTCAGCCTCCTGGACCATCCCCTTCTTCTGTTTGACCTTCCCTGGGCCTCAGCTCCGCTCCCTCTCTCTCCTGCTTGTGTTCTGAACCCATCCTCTCTCCCTTCCCTGGTCTCATCTGCCACAGCCCCACCGTGAACACGACTCTGAGGAACCTCGGAGCTCTGTACAGGTGCCAAGGAAAGCTGGAAGCAGCTGAGACCCTGGAGGAGTGTGCCCTGCGCTCCTGGAAGCAGGTCAGAGACCTGGAGGGAAAGGAGGTCTGGAAGGGAGGGCCTGGGGACAGGACAGGATGGGGGACCACTGAGGCTGCTTGTCAGTCTCCAAGGAGTAAGGGGGGGCAGCTGAGGAGGAAGGTTGGAGAGGAAGCTGAGACCCGCTTGTGGTCGTGGTTGTTTTGAAGCGTACTCTTACTTCCCACCTGCCCTTTGTGGTCAGGACTCGAAGTTCAAGGTTCACTTCACTAACTGGAACTATCAGCAGAGAAACCCTGTCCTTTCACAGCGTGAAGCATCTTCTGGGGAGCAGCGTGGGGTGGTATGGGTGGGAGGGCTGCGACTGTGGGGAGCCCCGAAGCAGAGTTTCTTCAGTTGTGGGTCTTGACTCACTAGTGGGTCTAAAATCAGTCCCGCGAGAGCCATGGCTAAGCCTAGGTGTGTATCTAGATGTGGAATGCACTGCAAATAGAAAAGGTGAGTGTCTCCTTCCCAGTATGTGTGTACTGGGAGGTCACAGGAAAAACCTTATCTTTGACCCTAGTGGTGAGAAAAAGTTTGAAAACCCCATCCTGAGGAGCTCAGAAATGAGACGTCCCAGCTTCTTCCTTTTCTTTCCAGGGCACTGACCCGATCAGCCAGACCAAGGTGGCTGAGCTGCTTGGGGAGGGTGACAGTGGAAGGACCTCCCAGGAGGGCTTTGGGGGCAGCGTGAAATTCGAGGGAGGTGAAGATGCCTCAGTGGCTGTGGAGTGGTCAGGGGTAAGTTGGATGGGGACCCCTTGATCTCTTCTGCCCCTCCTGCTGGTGGTGGTGACAGGCACTGAGCCTGTAGGATGTGTGCATGAGGGCCTGTTGTCCCCATCCCAGCTCCGGTGGCCCATCCCTCTCCGGGGTCTCTCTGCAAGCCAGCTGTTGACCGGGCTCTTGTTTTCAGTCGCTGGGCTTTTGGGGGCAGGGGGAGGTGGCAGCGTAAATGGCAGGAGTACACTCAGAAGCCAGGCTGCCTGGGGTCCCCTTAGCTTCTGTCCCCTACCCCTCTCTGCCAGGATGGCAGCGGGGCCCTGCAGAGGAGCGGCTCTCTGGGCAAGATCCGAGATGTTCTCCGTAGAAGCAGTGAGCTCCTGGTGAGGAAGCTCCAGGGGACCGAGCCCCGGCCCTCCAGGTAGGCAGTGAGCCTGAGATACGGCAGAGCAGGCGGCTGAGCCCTGGCCTCCAACTCTAACTCCTCCTGGCCTCTCATCTCTGGAGAAGAAGCGTCTTGGAGAGAAACATGGAGGAGGTCAATGGGACAGTTGTGGAGAGAGTGTGGGGAGAATGGGTGCCTCAGTTGGGGGAAAACAATACCTGAGCAGATGCTGATTACTGATGAAGTTGGGTTTTGTGTGAGTGTGTGTGTGTGTGTGTGTGTGTGTGTGTGTGTGTGTGTGTGTGTTGGGAGGATGGATGGTGGGAAGGCAGTGATCTGACTTCCTGTGGTGGTGCCCAAGAAGCCACGGCTTAAGGGTTACCCATGGGAAAGAGAAGAAGCTTCAGTTCTTTCTTTTCCATTGTAGCAGCAACATGAAGCGGGCAGCCTCCTTGAACTATCTGAACCAACCCAATGCAACGCCCCTCCAGGTGAGAGCAGTGCTTGTGGGCACAGTGGTAGGTGAGAAAGAAAGGACAAGCCAGGGAGTCCCCATCAGCAGAAATGAATCTGACTAGCATCCACGAGGACGCAGGCTTGATCCCTGGCCTCCCTCCGTGGGCTAAGGATCCGGTGTTGCCGTGAGCTGTGGTGTAGCTCTCAGATGCAGCTCGGATCTGGCCTTGCTGTGGCTGTGGTGTAGGCCATCAGCTACAGCTCTAATTCAACCCCTAGCCTGGAAATTTCCATAGGCCAAGGGTGCAGCCCCCCACAAAAAAGGACAAGCCAGGAAGAGGGGAGAGTTACTGGGATGAAGACTCTGCCAGGGACTTGGAGTTGGGCAGACAGCTTGTTGGGGGTGGTGATCACCAAGGGACAGTTTGGGGCCAGAGATAGTAGCACATAAATTAATCAGGAGGAAAGCAGGAATTGATGTTCTCTAAATGGGTACTTTGGAATTATGAATTATTCAAGAATGATTTGGGGATACTAATTGCTCTCTCCTTACAGCCACCACATTCCTCACCTTGGGGAGTCTGTAGGAGCTGAGAAGAGAAAAAGAAAAAAAAAGTATTAACTCATCTCCTTTTGAGAAAACAGCAATGACATTTTAATGGGAAAGGACCACTTGTAGCAACACATTCAAAGCATATGCCAGGAGTTCCTGTTCCCGCTGTGGTGCAACAGAAACGAACCCTGGTATCCATGAGGATGTGGGTTTGATCCCTGGCCTCGCTCAGTGGGTTAAGGATCCGGTATTGCCGTGAGCTGTGGTATAGTTCGCTGATGGGGCTCGGATCCTGCGTTGCTGTGGCTGTGGCTGTGGTGTAGGCCAGCAGCTGCAGCTCTGATTGGACCCCTAGCCTAGGAACCTATATATGCCGAAGGTACAGCCCTAAAAAGGGCAAAAAAAAAAAAAAAAAAAAAATTTGAAGTATATGCTGATATTCACATGGTTCTTCCAGGTATTTTCTCCACCAGATGGTGGCCTTCTGGGAAGTCCTAACAAGGGGTCAACAAAGCCCCAGAGCTTGGGGTTGAGGTTAGAGGTTCCATCCTAGGTCCAGAGAGAAGCTGCAGCCATGAGATGGAGAGACTCCAGGGGCCAGTCTTTGGCAGGCTGAGATCCCTGAGCTGATGGCATGGGGTTGTCTGTTTCAGGTCTCCCGAGGCCTCAGTGCCAGCAGTACGAATCTCTCTTCAAGCAGCTGACATTCAAGCTCCCCTGCCTTCCCTGGGACCGGTGGGTCCCCAGCAGCCCTCACAGCATTCCCTGTGGCTCCTGGCTCTTCCAACCCTACAGTGGGACAGTGAAGGGGGAGCAGTTAACCAGAAGATGCCCTCAGGGTCTCAGCTCCCTCCTCAGGAATCCCCCTCAGGAACCAACCTCAGGACACCCTCTCCCCACCCTGTGGTCCTCTAGAGTGGCTCCATCTACTACTAGGGCCCCCAAAGTGGGTAAAGAGCAGGTGTGCACCTCAGAGATGCAGCCTGTGGCTGGCTTTTCTGACAGAAGGTTTGGGACTGGCCAGCTGACCTGTCTTGCCCTGGCCTCTCTTTTTCCCTCCAATGCTTCACTTCAGGTCCGTGTATTTCACTTTTCTTAAATAAAGGAATCAGGTAACCAACCATTCAGCCACTGGAGTCCTCACTGAAGAGGGTAGGAAGCAAGGGTTGTGTTGGGGCCCTTCACAGAAGGGTGAGGGCAGTGATGGATGGGGCAGCAGGAGGAATGTTCGCCTCTTGGCTCCCTCCTCTCTTCCTTCCCCGTTTGTATCCTCTCCAGCAGGGCCTGCGGGAAGGCGTCTGGGGGGTGGGGGGAGGCCCACATCCCAAGGAGAAGGTGCTGTGGACCCGGTTGTCAGGGACATGTGGTGGCCATGTGGCAGGACCCTGGAGTCCTGGCGCCACTGCTCCTGGCCTGTGAGGCCCTCTGTGGCTGCCCCTCCTCCTCCCAGCTGCTTGGGGGAAGGGAGGTCTAAGCAGGCCTGGGGGGCCCTCCGGAGCCAGAGGGGGAAGAGGCACTTACTATCCATCCTCTCTCAGCAGAGCCTGGAGGCCCAGCAGCAGCTGGGGCCCATCTTCTAAAGCTTGACTCCTCCTGACCCGCCTCCTACACCCCTTGCTGCTTTCACAACAAAGGAAGAATGTGGGGGTGGTGGCGCTGGGGGTGGGGGTGCCTGGAACAAGGGCTGTTCTGGGCCTCCCCACAGCTGGAGACTTGGCCATGCCCTGACACAGCCCAGCCTGCCTGGAGATGGACTTGGGATGAATTTGTCAGTTTAAAAGCCTTCAGTCAGCCATTCAAAGAACACCTAGTCTCTCTCTACCTTTGGGTTCAGATTGGTCCAGAGCCAAACCAGACCCCTCATTTCTCCAGGCTACACTTCTCCTGGGGCCCCACCAGTATCTCCAAGTTACCTTGCTGGGGGAACCCTTCTGTTCTAGGTCTCCCTCCTGATTTGTGAGCCCAAGCCCACCCTTCCCCTCCTAGCCGGAGAATTTGGGGGAACTGTTGGTCAGGGAAGCCCAGAATCGACGATCTTCCCTAGGAGGGACGGAATCACAAAAGTCACTTTAGGTCCCTTGAGTCCCTGCAGACTAGGTGTTAGGCACTGCCTCCACCCCCCTACCTGGCTCAGGTCCTCCACACCCCCGGGCCTCCTTCCCCGGGTTCCCCATCCCTCTCCAGACCCCTCCCCCAACTGCGAGCTCCTCCCCGCCGCGGCGGGGAGGGGGCGTCGCGGGGCGGGGCTTGGCGGCAGCTGCGGCGGCGGCGGCGGCGGCGGCGCGCGAGGACTCGGAGGTACCGGGCGCGCGCGGCTCCGGCTCGGGACGCCTCGGGTTCGGGCTCCGGCTGCGGCAGCTGCAGCGGCGCCCGAGCTCCTGTGCGCTCGGCCTCCTGGGCCCGCCGGGGAGCGCCGACCGCGAGCCCGCCGTGCGCCCGCCCTCTCCCTCCCCCGGGCCCGCCGCGATGGGAGCCGCGCGCGGAGCCCTGAGCAGCCCCCGCCGGCTGCCTCTGCTCAGCGTTCTGCTGCTGCCGCTGCTGGGCGGTGAGTCCCGGCGAGCTGAGGGAGCGCGGGAGCCCCGCGCGCCAGAGGGGGCAACCGGGAGGTGGGCTTGGGCGGCTGGAGCGGGGGAGACAGCAGGGCGTGGGGCAGGGGCTTGCTGGTGGGGCGAGATCCCGGCGGCCGGGAGGCGGCGAAGCCCTCGCACGCTCGGCCGGGGCCCCTCTTGCCTCGCGCCCACGAGGACGCGTTTCCAGCCTCCCCGGAGTTTTCCCGGCCTGAGCCAAGAGTTTTGCTCGGTAACTGCGGGGAGTTGCCGGTTCCCCGGCCCCGGTAGGAGTTTCCTTGCGGGAGAGAGCGACTACCCCCCTCTTAGGGGGTGCAGCGCGGTAGCTGGCGGTGGGGGAGACGGAATCCCCGCGGCAGGCTCAGCCTAGGTGAGGGAGGCCGGCCTGGGGCCGGATGCCGGACCGACCTTCGGCGCGCGGGGCGCGGAGCTTTGTTACCTACGCCCGCCCGATGCTCCCTGCTTCCCTCCTCCAAGTTCTTGGGCCAGGCTGGGACCCCGACGGTTCTGCTGGTGAGGGCGGGAGAAGGGAAGAGTTAGGGGCCACCCTATCTCCTCCAGCTCCTGGGGCCCGAGCCCTGAACCCACTCCCTGCCAGGGTCGGATCTGGGGAGCTGAGAGTCCCAGGCTGTCGCGGTGACTAATGTGTGAAGGCCGCTGCCAAAATCGGGCATGGCCGGCCTGCAAAGGTGCGGACGGGATCGGCGCTGCGCCTTCCTGGATTTCCATCCTCGGTCCCCAGCAAGGAAAGAAAATCTTCTGCGGGCAGAAAGGCCAAAAGAGTTCAATCTGCCTTCTTGGAGAGCCTCCGCGTTTTGAGGAGGGTGTGGCCCCTATCTCCGGGGCAGACTGACCCCCCCCCCCTTTATTTCCTGGCTTGGTCTCACCTGAGAGTCACCGCTGAGGTGTTGAAGTGCTTTAGAAAGAAGCACCAAGCTACCCGCCGCACCCCCAACAGCCTGGATGGGAAGTATGGCCCCCCTTGCAAAACCCCAAATCTTTGGTGAGGATCTTGTCTGGGGACACTCCACCCAGGAGACCTGGGTCCTTGCTTATCATTTTCCTTCTCTGAAGAGTGGACAAGGCAGGAGTTCAGGGGGTGAGAATTTCCCTTTCTGACATCTCCTTGGCCTGCCAGCTGTTGGGGGGGGGGTGCCGCTTGCTCCTGCTGAAATCAACATCTCCCCCACCCGGAGTTGCAGTTGCAAAAGAAAAGGTAGTTCTAACCCAGGACAGAGAGGTTAAGAACAGGTTCCCTGGATTCCCAGGAGGAGGTATTTCTAGAGCCGCCCTCTGTTCCTTCTGATGTGCAGAGTAGTTAATGCTCATGGCAGAACTCACATCTGCTCCCAGAGGAAGTGTACAAGTTTTTTTTCGCCGCCAGGAATAGGGGGGTGGGGGGTGGGGACAGCCATATGGGCTGGCAGCTCCCAGGCTTCCTAGGTTGGCAAGCTGTTTAGGGGCTGGTGTGTGGGTCGCCCGATGTGGCTGCCTTCACTGCTGATGTTTAGAGTTCTGGAGTCCAGGGGAGATTCTGGTGGAGACGGAGCTTGGGGGGGGGGTGTCTTGTTCAACAAATGCTAAATTTCTAAATTCCTTCTGTGAGAGGATGACTCTGATGTTAAATGGATGTTAATCTGGTGACGGGTGTCGGGGTGGGGGGGCCCTGGTGGGGTGGTTAGGGCAGGCTGAGGGCTCGGGACTGGAGGTCTGGAGTCTCCTGCTCAGGGGGTGGGGAGATGTGCTCAACAAAGGAACATTTTAATGAGAGCCTTAAATCAGTTCCACCAAATGGGCCTTGGTGTGGAACCTGCCCCTGTGCTGTAAACAATTTCAGCCCAGGCCCAGGCGCCTGCTGTCTGTCCTCCAGTGAAATCCGGAGGCTCAACCCAGCACTGGATGGCGTGACTTATGGGGGGCAATGCTTTTTAAGTAGATTCCAGTAGATTTTTCCGTCTCCTTGTTTAACTGCGTAATTAGCTGGAGTTGTAGCGAGACGCTGCTGTTAATAAGGCTGGAGTAAGGGACCCAGGCTGGCTGGGTCTGTGCATTGGGCCATTTTGACGTTTGGATAATTATGCTGTAAATGGCTGAGGAACTTTCTGAAACTTTGAGATCCCCATTGTGAATAAACACACGGTAATAAATACACGGTGGAGGAGGAGGAGAGGGCTTGACGTTGGAAACCTGGGATTCTTTGCCCCACCTCTGGAATGGTCAGTTGTGGTCACCACCCTTCCCTGGGTTCTTTCCCTCAGGCTCTTGTTTCTCTGGGAAAATTGAGTTGTCATGTCCGGAGATAGTTTCTGCAGCCTGCAATTCAGGCCTTTTATCAGTGATGGCCTTTCTCAGGTGGCGGGAGGTGTGGCGGGAGGGCAGGGGTAAATCTGTGCACAGCACTCGCCAAAGGCTCTGGTCACACTCCCAGCATTCGGAGCAGGGTTGAGTGGTGGAGGGAGCCCGGGTCGCGGGGACAGAGTGTTTGGCAAAACAGCCGCTGAGTCTTTGACAGGCCCTGTGGCCCTGGCAGATTGCTTGACCTCGCAGTTTGCCTCCTCTGTCAGGAGACTTACTTCCTGGAGTTGTGCTGGGGATTAAATGTAATGAAGTATATAAAGGGCCCCTTTCTTGTTCTCCCCTCTCCTGTGGTGTGCTGCCAGCATACCTTCCCAGCTTTGCAGTCACCCCCAACAAAAAACGTTTTCCACTTACTGGAACCCTCCAATCCAGCCCAGCTTGTCTCTTTCCCGTCCTCTAAAACATACCTCCCCCCAAACTTACCAGCTTTCTCAGACCTTCTTTGCTCTTTGGCGGGTCCCCTGATCTGTGCCGCCTCCCCCATCTCTTGCCCAGCCCGACCTCCACTTCCTCCTTGAAGCTGTCCCATCTCTCTTACCAGAAAGTGGATGCCTGGAGAACCTCTGGACACTTCAGACATCGTCCATATTTTGGCCCCACTCAGGTTTTAATTTACTGAAGGGATTTAACTTACCGTAGGATGCATCACAGTATCTTATTTACAGTGGATCCTGATCGAAGTTTATTAAAAGGTGAAGGAAGCATTGGGGTGCCAGGCAGGTGACCAATGGCAGAGGTAGGCAGCCCCTTTGCCTGCTAGGCAGCAGGGGTCCGTGGTGCCCTTCGCAGCTTCTCTGGGTTGGGGTGGCTTGTTCCTTCTCCTTGTGCCCCCTCTACTGTGACCGAATCAAGGGACCAGATCTTCCTTCCCTGTTTCTGGGCTGTCTGTTCTTTGTGGCAGTTTTCTGCGTTTTGCTGTGGCAGGGCTTCAGGCTTCAGAGGCCTCATCCGCATTTTTTTTTTTTTTTTTTTTTTTTTGTCTTTTTGTTATTTCTTGGGCCACTCCCGTGGCATATGGAGGTTCCCAGGCGAGGGGTCTAATCAGAGCTGTAGCCGCTGGCCTACCCCAGAGCCACAGCAACGCGGGATCCGAGCCACGTCTGCAACCTACACCACAGCTCACAGCAACGCCGGATCGTGAACCCACTGAGCAAGGCCAGGGATCGAACCCGCAACCTTATGGTTCCCAGTCGGATTTGTTAACCACTGCGCCATGACAGGAACTCCCTCATCTGTGTTCTTAACAAGCTCCCCAGGTGACCCCAGGAAGGTTCCAGAAGTCTTGCTCTAAATATCCCTCCTTATATAGAAGCTGTTCCTGTTGAAACAGTATGAATCAGGGCCCCTAGATTGTGCACAGAATTTAAAGACGTACCTTGGTAACTTGTGGTTCATGTGAATTCTCCCGTGTGATGTAGACACTTAAGAATGACCTCACTTGGAGGTGAATTTGCATTAGATTTTGTCAGGAAACTCTTCCATTAAGCGCATGACTCCAGAGAGTTTGCTACAGTAACTGTGAAGTTCCATTCCTCTTGGAGCCTCAGCTTTCCTAGAGGAGCGTGTGTCTCATTTTCTGAGAGCCTGTGGAGAAACTGGGTTTGTTAGGCAGACGCTTGGTCCCTGGACGACTTTTCAGGAATAGGTTTGGTTCATAAAGGGGGGCAGTGTCTCTGCTGGGCTGCGACAGTTGTTAAAGTTTTGGAGGATTTCATATTTTGGAGGGAGGCGAGTTGGTGTGAGTTGTGTGTGTTTAAGCCAGGGCAGCTTCTGTGGGACTCGTCTGGGATGGAGGTGGGCCAGTTCAGACTCTAATATTTGAGCCAAGAGCAGTTTGGGGCCAGGGATTCAGTCTTTGGTGTGTTCCTGATGGAAGAAAGGGTCATTAAACAGGGGTGGGTATCCTTGGCCTGCGTCCCTTAGCCTCCCTCTGCCCCCCGCCCCCCCAACCTCAGGACCTGCCTCTCTGCTGCCGTTGCCCCCAGCTGAGCCCTGTGGTGGGGCCACGGTTGCTGGCAATGTCTCCTGCCTTGCCCTCCAGCCGCCAGCCTGCCTCTGTCCTGGAGTCCTCCTCTGCCTCTCCCATCTGTCTGGTCCTTTTTCCCAAGGGTGTGGACCTTCTGCCTTGGTGGCTGGGGTAGAGTCCCGTTGTGGGGTTCTTTGAGTTCACTGCCCAGTACATTCAGCCCCACTAAGCCCCCTGGTGCTTTGGTGGAGCTGGCGGAGGAGCGGCGAGAGCTAATCAGGGGTTTGAGAAAGCCCTCGGTAGTAGGTCACTTTTTCCATCCTCTTTTCTCCTCCCAAGTTCAGGCCGTTTCCCTCCCAGCAATGCTGCACGGTAGCAGTTGGGCAGGGAGAAAGCTTTGTTGGAGAGGCTGACCTGCGCCAGTGCCTTTCTCCTTTTGCAGCTTGGTTTGGCATCACGGAGCCCTGGGTCCCTGTGTGCTTGGATGCTGAGTGCATGCACAGGTGATTGGCACACAGTCTGCCGGGCATCCTGCAGATCCCAAGTTCCCTGCCAGAAGCTTGGACCCAGATGAGCGGGACGTGGGCTTGCTGGTTTAGGTGTGGAGGTAACTTCTGATAACCGGGTCCTGAGTCCGGGAGATAGGGATTGTGAGTCACCCATTAAAAAGATGTAGATTGGCGTTCCCGCTGTGGTGCAGTGAGTAATGAATCCGGTTGCAGTGGCTCAGGTTGCTGTGGAGGTGAGGGTTCCATCCCTGGCCTGATTTCCAGCCCAGCACAGTGGGCTAAAGATCTGGCGTTGCCACAGCTGCGGCTTGGATTCAGACCCTGGCCTGGGGAACTTTCCATATGCCCCAGGTGCAGCCATTTAAAAAATAAAATAAAAAGGGTGTGGATTGGTGTTTCTCAAAAATGTGTCCAGAGGTCTTCAGGGAACATCTTGGGAGGGTAGGTAACCAGAGGTACTGGTTACAGTTTGAGTTGCCTGAGCCTTGCTGCAGGCCTGCCCATCAGAATTGTTGAGGGAGGAGCTAGAACGGTAGTTTATTTTCTCCTTTGTTAGATTACACTGTATTTTTTGAATATTTTGAATAGCCAACCCAGTCTCGTAGTTCAGATCTCAAAAGGGAACTGCATTTATTTTATTTTATTTTACTTTTATTTGTTGGTTGCGCCATGGCATCTGGAATTCCAGGGCCAGGGATCAGATCTGAGTCATAGTGGTGACCTAAGCCAGATCCTACTGTGCCGGGCCGGGGATTGAACCTGTGTCCCAGGGCTCCCAAAATGCTGCCGATCCTGTTGCACCGCAGCAGGAACTCCAGGAAACTGCATTTTAAAAGAGCTTCCTAGGAGATTCTTACCTGCAGTCAAGTTTCAGAACCATTGTGTAGCCACCAAGAGAAATCTGTTGGTCGAGAGAGAGCAGAGGTGTGGGACTTTCCTGTGGCCAGCAGGTTAAGGATCTGGTGTTGTCACTGCGGTGGCTTGGATCACAGACGTGGCTCAGTTTGATCCCTAGCCTGGGAAATTTCACATGCTGGGGGCCTCGGCCAAAAAAAAAAAATGAAGTTGTGGTGAGAGAAAGAGATTGGAGTTAATACCGAGGGGCTTAGGAGGGGCTTGATTCAAAATTTTTGGGTGTTTTCTAGGGGTGAAGCTGTCTCGGTGGGGCAGGAGGCAGGAAAGAGACAAGATGATGAGAATCAGCTGCAGTATGTGAACAACACTGCTTTTTAGTAAAGTGCTCAATACATGGAAGAACATTCCAGAATGTGTAGGAAGGTGAGTCCATGACACAGGAGCAAAAAGGGATCAGGAGCGAGAGCTGAAGAGAGAGAGGATTGACTTTGCTGGTAGCTGTAGCCTGTGGTGACCCAGCAGAGTGATGGAAAGGCACTGGACCAGGAGTCTGAAAACTTGGGTGGTTCTTCATCTTTTTTTTTCCCTCTTTCAGCTGCACCCTCAGCGCATGGAAGTTCCTGGGCCAGGGATCGAATTTGATCCTTAGTTGCAGCAATGCTGGATCATTAACCCGCTGCACCACAGCGAGAATTCCCGGTGGTTCTTTTCTAATATCACTCATGATAAAGGCAGAGCAGTGACATCTATGGCCCATTGCTGCCTGGCCACATGACCCTGAGCTGATTAATTAACCTTTCTGAGCCTCAGTTTCTTTATCTGCAAAATGCAAATGATGCTGACCCCTGCCTTGCCTGCCTCCGGGTGTCCGCACTCCCAGCTGTGGAGGTGGTTGACCCGGCAAAGCCGCCCCTCTGGCCAGCCCGGATGTCTCTTGCCAGAGACACTTCTGACCTTTTGTCTCCCTTTATGGTGTCAGGTTTTCTTTCCAGTCCTGTCTCTGGGCTCAACCACGTCGCTCTTGACTGGCCACTTTGGAAATAAGTTTTCTTGGGAGTTCCTGTTGTGGTGCAGCAGAAACAAATCCAACTAGTATCCATGAGGACTCAGGTTCAATCCCTGGCCTCGCTCAGTGGGTTAAGGATCCAGCATTGCCATGAGCTGTAGTGTAACTCACAGACGTGGCTCAGATCTGGCATGGCTGTTGCTGTGGTGTAGGCCAGTAGCTGTAGCTCCATTTAGACCCCTAGCCTGGGAACCTCCATATGCCGCAGGTGTAGACCTAAAAGCAAAATAAGAAAAAGATATAGCTTCCTCAGTCTAAAGCAGATTTTCCATCAGGGTCTCAGTATTCCAACAGCAGCTCAGAAACGTGGGCATTTGCCAGTGGGAACTCTTTCTCCCTCTGTCCCAGGAGCAGAGTCTCCCCAGGTTGGTCAGTGCTGATGTGGGGCCACCACCATCTCCTGCTGAGGCTCTTCCATGGAGTGAGTAGTGAACTGTGCTTTTTGCAGCAGAGGCAGATTTTTATAATTCCTGAGGGAGGGCTTCTGTCATCACAGGATGGCTGTGGGGTTGCCCCCGTTGCTCCCTCTGTATAACTTGTGGGAATGTCTGTGAGCACCATGGGCTGATTCCCAAGGTGCTGTGTGGTCTGCCTCTGGCCAGAGTGGGCACTAGTTTGCACTCCCTCTCCTCCAGGAGACACACTGGCTCTCTTTTGTCTCCTTCTTGGGTTGGTGGTGGTGTTGGGGGCTATGAGGAGAATGCTTGTCTGCTCTTGGGACTGCTGGGGTGTCCTAGCACCTAGCTCATAAGGTGCCTTTGTACACATTAGAAATAGGTGCCCTTCCTCCAAGTGAATGCAGCCCTTACCAGAACACAGGGCTTTGGCTAGTGGGGCACAGGCAGTATTTCAGCATCACCTTTCTTGGCTGGGCATTTGAACAGTGCACAACCTGTGCAGTCATACGTGTCCGTCCCATTGGCAAGAGAGCCTTGCAACTAGTCACTCTTCGCTTCCCAGCTGGTGGGCCAAGATGATTTTGGTGACCTCTGTTCTAATAATATGTTTCAGATGAGCTCTTGTCACTGCTATTCCCCTGCCTCCTGTGGTGGTGGGGTGGGGCCCTCCTCATAACACAAGAGGAGGTGTCTGGGGCCCCCAGTGCTGTACCCACTCCACAGTATACGTCTGTGGCTGCTGAGGTCTCGGCCTGCTTCTGTGCTCCTTTCCCGGCCAGAGGATTTTGCTGCCTTGCAGATTCAGGCTTCTAGCCTGATGTGATAATTGACATAGGAGGCTGGCTGTCTTCAGGGAAGAAATGCCACTCAGAGTTTATTTCTCATTTCATTAAGGAGTTTCACGCTTACCTCTCTCCTGTGTCTCTTTCCCTGGGGACACCAGGGACCTCCCACAGCTCTAGGCAGAGTGTGTGGGCATTCCTGATTTAGAGAAATTCCTGCAGTGGAAATGGTGTCACAGAGATGAGTCCTAGGTCTTGCTGGGCTGTAGCTGTGGGTACCCGAGGGGTGTTCCTCCCTGTCAGCCTGAGGAGACAATGGGGGCATCACCGGGCTGGGACTTGGGTGACGTGGCCCCTGCCCCAGCATTTGCCCCAGATTGCTTGTGTGACCTTGGGCAGGCAAATCCCACCTACCTCTCGGACCTCAGCTCCGGAAGACCTGGGAGGACTCTGCCCTGGTGGCCTTAGAGGCCGGTCTTGCCACCTCCCCCCTCCACCCCCCCAGCTGTGCTTCTGCCACACCTTGTAGCTCCAGTCTCCTGGGCCTCCGTATTGGGGAGAGCACTTTGGTCTGAAGGCTGCCTTTTATCCTGGAGTCTCTAGCGTGTGGGCATAGATGCATTTAGGCCTCATCAGCTGGAATTTGGGTGTAATTCCCGGGCTGCCAAGGGGGATGAAAGGTTTGGAGGGTTTGGGAAGGGAGTTCTTATGCAAAAAAGTGGAACGAGAGTTTTTTATGAGTCTGGGAAGGCAGCCATCCTTACCTGGTGCATCGTCGCTATTTTTTACTTATTTATTTATTTTTTGTCTTTTCAGGGCTGTACTCGTGGCATATGAAAGTTCCCAGGCTGGGGGTCAAATCAGAGCTGCAGCTGCCAGCCTACACCACAGCCACAGTAATGCCAGATCCTAGCCAGGTCTGCAACCTGCACGACAGTTCATGGCAACGCCAGATCCTTAACCCACCGAGTGAGGACGGGGATTGAACCTGCATCCTCATGGATACTGGTCAGATTTGTTTCCACTGAGCCACGACAGGAACTTCTGTCCTCAGTGCCTGGAACCCCTTTTCATCTTCTGCACCTGGAGGGAGGCTTGGAGTTGACAAGAGGGCTTGGATGCACTTTGGGAGCGCCTTGTCTAGGATAATGACAGCTGTCACTCACACTGACATTCTGTCCTATCAACAAGACTCAGAGGTAGGATGAGGCTGGTTGCGTATTCTTCTTCTGGAGGAGGAGGAGTGGGAGGCATTTGACAGGTAAAGAAATAGGCACAAAATACGATCAGCTCAGGCCCCCACAGCTGGTAGGTAGTAGAGCTGTTTTCCGTGCTCTCATGTGTCCTTGTATGCACATCATCACTAGAGGCTATGAGATGTGCCACACATACCTTGGAACCTGGGGAGTCGATCTTGCAGCTGAGATAACTCTCTGGGTGGGTTTAGGAGCAGTCAGTCCCTCTGGAGTCAGAGGCAGTGTGTCAATAACTTCAACCTGGAGAGATCTTTTGGGCCACAGCATTCAGGATTGCCATTCCCCCCCTTTTTTAGCTGCTGCTGTAGTATCTCAGTTCCCAAACCAGGGATTGAACCCAGCCTGCAGCAGTGAAAGCATCAAAGCATTGAGTCCTAACCACTAGGCCACCAGGGAACTCCTTCTCACTCCCCTTTTTGTTTTTGTTTTTTGGTCTTTTTTTTTAGGGCTGTACCCATGGCATATGGGGGTTCCCAGGCTAGGGGATGAATCAGAGCTGTAGCTGCTGGCCTACACCACAGCTCACAGCAATGCTGGATCCTTAACTCACTGATCAAGGCCAGGAATCGAACCTGTGTCCTCATGGATGCTAGTCAGATTCATTTCCGCTGAGCCACAACAGGAGCTCCTCACTCCCCTTTTCACAAAACGGCCAGGTTAAAGCTTTCAATGGCCCATTCAGAGATTTGTGTATGTCTTAAAATTTGTAGAGTTATTTATGGTCAGAGTGTAATGTAATCTAGAACATTGAGCCTGCATCCCCAAGACGGGAGCTTTTCCCTTGAACCCATGAGTCCTGAGTCTCTTCTGCCTTAGGCTTCTTGAAGGTCACGGGCAGTTACAGGCTCCGGCTTGCAGGTGTGCTGCCGCATTCCAGACTCGTGTGCCTGCTGAGAGTTGCACACTGGCTTGTGCTGTGGTGGAGACCACGTAGGTGGTTTCGGAGTCATCTCTGCTCTGAGTGTGCCCACGCTTGGTGGGACAGGCCCTGGCACATAGTAGGGGCACGGTGGTAGGTTTCCTCTGCATTTCTGACTTTGGAGGTGAGTCTTTTTTCATTCATTCTTAAGAGGTTTTGGAAGAGGTTGGACGATGACTCCTGCCACCCTGGGAGACGTGGTTCTTTGGTGCCTGGCATTTTTCCCTTTGGCTGAGCTGTTGGCCCCTCTTGAGTGTGTGTCCTGCTTCTGAAGTTCTCAGGCCACAGCATGGGAACTTGTGTCCTCTCGTGGAAGGGTGCACGGCAACACTTCAGGGTTCTGATTCTGTGGTAGCTCATCTATTAACCACACGAAGCGGAGCTGTTTTTCCTGGGTGGGAGAAAAAAGAATAGGCGCCTTTAGGCAGGCAGTTCCATAGAGCGGTGATGGGCTAGTGATGGGCTAGGACGGCATTTGCGACCCCAAGTTCATTTCCAGCAACCTGAAGAACAAAATGAATCACAAAGAAAACGGTTCATCTTGCCGTCTGGGGGTGGGGGGGGAGGAAAAAGACCTGCTGTTGGTTAGAGCTCCAGCCACAAAGAGCAGTGCGTTTTTGGTTAATTTTGTAGATTAAACCAATTGTTAAACTGACCACTTTAAAAAAAAAAATGCCTGACTCGCCCAGCAGCCTTGCAGCCTGTGATCTGGGCTCCTCCTTGACCCGAGGGGTCGGGGCCTCCTGAGGGAGGAGCTTGGAGGGGAAGGGGGAGAAGGTTGTGCCCTGGGAACAGCCCTGGGGGCCTGGAGGAGGATCTGTCTACTCTCTACCGGTACCACCACCCCCTGGCTGAAAACTCCTTATAACAAAAGGCTTTTATTTAGTAAACACCCGTACCAGCCCCGCTGGTAGTGTCCTGAGTTGCTTGGCGTGCAGCTTGGCGTGCAGCAGGCCAGAGGAATGGGTACGGAATTGGCCCCTTTATTTCTGAGGCTGAGGGTGCTGTTGGCTCTTCTCAGCTTCCTCGCCCTGCCTGACTCTCTTTACCTTTATTTCGATGGTCCGAGAGGTCCTGCTGAGCTGGCCTGCTGTGTCTCCGGCTGTGGTTTCTCTACTTGAGCCTCGAGGTGCAGGAGACTCACGCTCCCAGGCCCCCTGAATCTGCCGCCGGTGACCCAGAAAGAGGACCCGGAGCGCCCAGGCCCAGCTGGGCCTGGGCTTGGGTGGCACCTCCCTCCTTGTCCCCTTCCCACCCAGCTGGGATCAAAGCGGCCTCCTCAGGGAGCAGGGAAATGCCTCTCCCAATAGCCCCACCAATGAGTAAACAGCCGGGGCCTCTTGCAGCTTTTGAAGCGCGGTGCTTCAGGCCCAGAGGAATGCAGAACGTGTCATTTTAGGAGTGGACTTAGGTTTCCAGTGCTTTCGGTATTTGCAAATTTGAAACAAATGCCCTCATTTAGCAGCAGGCAGGCTGGGCAGTAAACAGGGGCTGTTTAAGGGCGTTTATGACAGTCACAGGTATTTGTGGGAAGACGGACCCCAGCAGGTTTGGGAGAGGACAGAGGGTTTATGGTTAGGTGGGTTGTACAAAGGCCCCAGCCAGGTCTCCAGTGGAGGTTTGTCCTTAGGTGGGCTTTGTCATAAAAAGGGATTGCGGCCTCCCCCCACCCCACCACTCCAGGAAGTATCTCCTTCTGGCAGACAAAGGGGGTTGGGACGGTGTTTATCCCCCAGGGCTGATGCTAAGGGCCTTGCTCCTCTCACTTGGCTGCCAAAGTATCAGATTTCCAATGAACCCTTCCTTCTCCTACTCCCAGAGCTTGAAAGGCTCATTAAATGTGCTTTATGTATGTATAACAAGTTGGCGGAGGGCTCCCCCCCACCCCACCCCCCCGCCACTTCCAGCCAGTTCTGTGAGGAAGGAGCTCAGAAAAACCTGTTTCCCTTTGTTGTTTCTGGAAGTAGGATCTGTGAAGGTGCAATTGCAAAATGACCCTGATTTTAGGAATCAGCCAAGCAAGTGCTTGCCTTTGATGGGGCAGCTGAGCCAAGGGTGGTCTGTCCAAAGCCTGGCTGCCTCACCCTCACCCCGCCCCCACCTCCCACCACCCAGGGCAATTCCGAAATCTGTTTAGGAGCTGAGTTCTGGCTTCACAACTTGCTCCCTGAGACAGTTCACTTCACTTCTCTGAGCCTCAATTTTCTTCTTTTGTAAGATGGGGCTAACAATGCCAGTCGCAGTAGAGTCCTTGTGAGAATTAGTTGAGATGGTACCGTATTTCATGAACTGTAACATGCTCTTTTCTCCCTCCTACAGCTTAACATCTTTCAAATTGGGTTGTAACATTATTAGGTAGTGTTGTGTCTGGGTTGAACTGGTACCGTCTCCTTTTGGTGGCACATAAATAATGGTGCCTCTTAAAATCAGTGACTTTTTTTTTTTTTAGGGCTGCACCCGCCACATGTGGAGGTTCCCAGGCTAGGGGTCGAACAGGAGCTACAGCTGCCAGCCTACGCCACAGCCACAGCAATGCCAGAACCGAGCTGTGTCTGCGATCTAAACCACAGCTCACAGCAACGCCAGATCCTTAATCCGATGAGAGAGGCCAGGGCTTGAACCTGCGTCCTCAAGGATGCTAGTCAGATTTGTTTCTGCTGAGCCATGACAGGAAATCCCTAATCAGTGACATCTTTGAAATTCGGTGTATACGAAGGACTTAGTTTCCTGTAGTGGATACTTGATACAAGATAGACTGTGATGGGGATGATTTCTTGAGTCCTGTTTTTGTTACCTGTCTCTTCCTACAAACTTTTAGTCTGGCGTATAAATAACAAATGTGTTTAAGGCAGAAAGCCTCATGCCAGATAACGTTGGGTTGGGAGACTTCTAAGTCCTTGGAAAGCAAGAAATATCTAGACGAGGAGATAGTGTCCCTAAGGGGACAAACCGTCTATCAGGGAAATAAAATGCCTCTCTGATGGTAGAGTTTTCCTTTTATTTTATTTTATTTATTTTTTGTTTGGTTGGTTTTTGTTTATCTTTCTTTTTTGGCTGCCCTGCAGCATATGGAGCTCCTGGGCCAGGTATCAGATCTGAGCCGCAGCCTCGACCTAAGCCTCAGCTGTGGCAGTGCCAGAACCTTAACCTGCTGTGCTAGGCCAGGGATCAAACCTGCATCCCGGTGCTCCCAAGGCACCACAGATCCCATTGTGCCACAGTGGGAGCTCCTCGTTTATCTTTTCTGGGCTGCCCAGTGGCATAAGGAGTTCAGATCTGAGCCGCACTTGCAACTACAGTGCAGCTACAGCGACGCCGAATTGTTTTAACCCACTGTGACGAGCTGGGCATCGATCCTGCATCCGGAGTCCCTTTTAAAAGGCTGAGCTATTCCTGGGGGAGACTCGAGACTCCCTCCAAGAATGAATGAATGGTCTGGTAGCAAACTGAGACAGAACCAGAAGAGAGTAATAAACAAAGTGAGGACACAGAGAAGTAGCAAAGAGGGGGTACAGTAAATGCCAGGTCCTCAGAGGATGGAGCCCGAGTGGGGCAGGCGGGAGACAGACAGGAGGTGGTGGCATTGTCTTCCCTCCTGGCAGCACAGTTTCATGGGGTTGATCCAAGCTCTGTGGAGACAGCTGGTACTAATCACTCTGCTTTGTGCTACCCAGGCATTGGCTGGGTGGCACCGGTCCCGCCTCAGGACACAAGCAGCCCCAAGGCTGGGGAGTTCTTTTGCTGGAGTTCTGCTTCATCTGAGGGTGGCATGGATTGGCTGTCGGGTTAGGGTTTGGATGGTACATGAAAATAAGATCTGTCCCTTTTGTTATGTGTTAGTAGATGTTCAGACCCAAGCCTTTTCTCTTTTCTTTTTTTTTTTAACAGATTGCTTTGTAGATATGTAATTTAGGCACTCCACTTTATCGGAGAATACTTATAGGGGAATTCTTTCTGTGTGGTTGCCCAGAATTTTAACCTTGGTAGGTGTGCCCAGCTAGGGAAGGGGCTGATGAGCGGCTCGCCAGGAGGGCCAGAACTCAGAAGTTCCAGGGTCTAGAGATCCAGCCCCTCAACGGAATGACTGCCCTTCTTTACTTCCTTGGGGACTGTTTTGAAAAAGAATAAAGTCGTACAGATGATGTATCCTGAACAATCAGGAAGAAGGGCATTGAAGTTAAGAAAATTCCACCGCTCTCTTCCTGAAAGCCTTTGACCTATGGCTAAGGAAGAGCATTTCAGATGATAGCAAAACGCATTTTTGTAAAACTCTGCAACTCAACATGAATTTTCTTCTGGGGTAGCTGGTCTTGCCATCGTCTGTCCTGTGCAGCAGTGGTTCTTTTCAAACCAGGTCAACAAAGTCTTTTTTTTTGGCCTTTTGCCATTTCTTGGGCCTCTCCCGCGGCATATGGAGGGAGGTTCCCAGGCTAGGGGTCAAATTGGAGCCATAGCTACCGGCCTGTGCCAGAGCCACAGCAATGCGAGATCCGAGCCACGTCTGCGGCCTACACCAAAGCCCACGTCAATGCCGGATCCTTAACCCACTGAGGAAGGCCAGGGATCAAACCCGCAACCTCATGGTTCCTAGTGGGATTCGTTAATCACTGAGCCATGATGGGAACTCCAAAGTCTTTGAATCTCTTTTATGTCTGAGGCACCCAGAGCGATGCCATTGACTTGAGTTTTACCATTTGTCCAGTTTGGGTCTGATACCCCCAGTGCCTTAATAACATCCATGACCAGAAAAGCCTGGAGAAGACTTGTGTGGACCTCCATGGGGCTCTTGCCAGCTGCTGGCCTTGGAGGTGATGGCTGTGGCAGCTGAATTAACAGATGCCTGTTCTGGGCCAGGTTGGTGCCCCCAGCCCTGGAGAGAGGTGTTGATCAGGCTGACGGGGTAACAAATCCCCCTGAGCCCCGGGTTGAAAGTAAATTAGTTAAAAGGTGCTCTTAGACTCCCGACAAATTGCTTTCAGTTTTTGCTGCCAAAAGAAAACTCTGAAAACAGGGTGTAAATTGGATTATTTACACTGTCTCTGTTTTCGTTGCTTCCATGAAGTCAGTGGAAGAAGGCTCCAGTCCAAGGGAGCTTTTCAGGTTCCTCTGGTACCTGGGGCATCAGGTGAAGAGGAGGTGGGGGTGGGCGGCTAGGGGGTGAAGTGCCCTTGAATACAGGAAGTGTGGTGACCGGCCAGGCCTTTGAGGTGCCTGGGATCAGCCCCTTTCATTAGATCAAAGAAATACCTTTTGTTTTTCCGCTCACACTTTCCTCTGCCCTGGAGCCGGAGTCGGAAAGAGGCGGAGCCGAGAGGGTCTTACATCTGCGGGTTGGGCTGGTGGGTGGAGTCGGGGGGCGGGGCGGGTGGGGGGTCGTCCCTCCTGCCGAGCGGTTTCTACCTCCTGCTCCCACTGCCCCGGGTGCGCGGGGGTCTGCCTGGGCTAGCCTGGGCACCCCGGGCTGTGATGGGCCCCCGCCCCGGTAGGGCCCTGCCTGAGCTGGGCTCTAAGCTGGAGAAACCAGCCACACAAAGACGGATTTCACTCCAGGCTAAGTGTTTTGTTGCTGAATCATTTGCATTCATTAAAAGTAGTGGAGGGTGAGGGATATTTAAGGCAACACACGCTGGGGTTGGCTGGAGGCTGCTGCCTTAGAGCCTCATTAAGAATTCTCCGGGCCGGGGAGAGGAGGCGCTGCAGCTCATTCAAAGCTTGCTTAACTTCTGACTGCTTTGGGCATAGGCCAGCTACTAAATATGAAAAATGTTTGCCCAGCAGCCCCCAGAGCTTGGCCAGCCCGCCCCGGCCAAAGAAAACACACACTTACAATTCATTATTTAGCCTCCTCCTGCGAGTTAGCTCGTGCCTCTTCCTCCCCTGGGACCTTGCTGAGTTGGGGGCACGAAGGCGGGGGGGGGGGGGGGGGGGGGGGCAGGAAGGCTCCTACATATTTTAAGGGGAAACTGGGCTTGAAGCAAATGCTGTCTACATTCAGCTCGTTTCCTACTGATGGACTTCAGGCTGTCTCCGAGGCTTTGCTCTCGTAAACCGTGCCATCACAAATAGCCTTATGTCCATCTGTGCCCTTGTGGTTGTATATCCAAGGATAAATTCCCAGAAGTGGAGCTGCGCAGTCACAGGATAGGAATACATCAACATCTGCTACAAAATCCTGTATTTATGTTCTTTTTTTCTGGGGAGGGAGTTTATCGCTTTCATCAACTTTCTGAATCACTGCTGTCCAGTGGGCCCCGGGAAAATCGCCTGGGTTTAACATGTGAAAACTGGTAAGCATGATTCAAGTGTGAGGCATGGCTGGGGTGACTGGAGAATTTATCATCCAACCCGAGGCATGATAAATAATTATGCCTAGACGACCAGCAAAAGCCAGGCTTGTTCCAGGAAACTCAGGAGGGTGGTCGCCCAGCTCCCACCAGGGTCTTTTCCCCCTGATCTCCAGGACCGTGGCTGTTCTCTCTCTTACACTCTGCAGCTCTGAATTACCTGCTCTGCCCCTTTTGATTTTCCCTTCTATCCAATGTGTTCTTTTTGTCGCTCCCAACTTGATGATGAGCTTGGAGGATAGGTCCGGTTTCTGACCTCTGTTTTTCCCGGATGCTCAGTGGTTGCTGAAGTTGTTCTTGGATTCCCAAGATCAGAATTTGAGTCCAGGGAGTTCCTGTCGTGGCTCAGCTGTTAACAAACCCGACTAGTATCCGTGAGGATGAGGGTTCGATCGATCCCTGGGCCCCCTCAATGGGTTAAGGATCCGGCGTTGCTGTGAGCTGCGGTGTAGGTCACAGACGTTGCTTGGATCCCAAGTTGCTGTGGCTGTGGCTTAGCCTCAGGCCTGCAGCTCCTATTCCACCCTTACCCTGGGAACCTCCCTATGCCATGGGTGAAGCTCTAAAAAGAAAAAAAAAAAAAAAAAAAAAAGAGTCCTGGAAGCAGTGGAACTTGTGCATTTCATTTCTTAATCTGCAGGATGAAAATGATAATATTGATCTCATACAGCTATGGGGAGGGTCTGTGAAGGAAAGTTGGTGCGGGCGTTTGCTGGTGTTGCCTTTGTTCCTGGGAGGTGGGCTTCAGGGACACCAACATTGACGAACATTGTCACTCCTTATTGACCTATACTTGGAAGCCCTTTGAAGCACTGCTATCTGTCTAGGTTTGTTTTTTTCCACTTCCTCATTTATTAGCATCCCTTTCATTGCCCTTGTATCTGGTCTCTTCCCTCTTATATCCCATTGTTCATGGCTTCATTAAGGTCTTGTCATTATGCCCTCACTGGAAAAAAGACATGACGTTTTGAAGGCAGCATCTTTTTTTCCTCCTTAAGAATGTCACGAAGACATGCGTTTCACGAAACCTGAGATTAAAAACATCAGATGAGGAGTTTCTGCTGTGGTGCCGTGAGTTAAGGATCCGGTGTTGTCTCTGCAGTGGCTTGGGTCACTGCTGAGCCATGGGGTTCAATCCCCTGGCCTGAGAACTTCCATATGCCTCAAGTGTGGCCGCCCCCCCCCCAAAAAAAAAACAACCAAGGAAGCTGACCAAGATGGGTGAAGAAGTGAAAAAAGGGGACATGCTGAGATAATGAAGGAGTGTGAGGAGACAAAAAAATGCACTTGCAGATATCACGTTCCAGTATAACTTTTAAGGAGCCGAATCAGTGTTACAGTTAATCTCATCAGTGTCAAGTAGTTGAGGAGCTCTCAGAATCCAGAGGAAAATGTACAGTGAGATGAGAATGATGAAAAAATGTGACAGTTAGAGAAATACAAGACTTTGTAAAGTAATGAGCAAATGGTATACAAGTAGAATTAAAAAGCAAGATGTGTGTGTGTGTGTATGTATATATCTTGCAGATCCTAAGAAGCAAATAAAACACACAATGTATAGCAAAGGAAGAATTGTGGTATTAAATCATAAACCAGGAGTTCCCTTATGGTGCAGCAGTTAAGGAACAAGTGTTGTCACTGCAGGGGCTTGGGTTGCTGTTGTGGCTTAGTTTTGATCCTTGGCCTGGAAACTTCCACATGCTATAGGCGTGGCCCCAAAAAAAAAAAAAAAAAAGAGAGATTAAGAAAAGTTTTGTAAAAAAAAAAAAAAAAAAAAAAAAGGAGTTCCCGTCGTGGCGCAGTGGTTAACGAATCCGACTAGGAACCATGAGGTTGCGGGTTCGGGGTTCGGTCCCTGCCCTTGCTCAGTGGGTTAAGGATCTGGCGTTGCCGTGAGCTGTGGTGTAGGTTGCAGACGCGGCTCGGATCCTGCGTTGCTGTGGCTCTGGCGTAGGCCGGTGGCTACGGCTCCGATTCAACCCCTAGCCTGGGAAACTCCATATGCCGCGGGAGCGGCCCAAGAAATAGCAACAATAACAACAACAACAACAAAAAAGACAAAAGACAAAAAAAAAAAAAAAAAAAAAAAAAAAAAGAAAAGTTTTGTGTTCTATACATAAGA
The DNA here is from genome assembly GCF_054392235.1 of Sus scrofa. Taxonomy (NCBI): domain Eukaryota; kingdom Metazoa; phylum Chordata; class Mammalia; order Artiodactyla; family Suidae; genus Sus; species Sus scrofa. The sequence continues at coordinate 46,725,350 of NC_139389.1, forward strand.
GAAACCTAAAATATGGACCAAGTTCATTTTACTCTTTTTTTAACTTCAGGCCAATAGCTTAATTTCTTTAACTCATTATTTAGGAAGTAATTTAAGGTTATTAATTTTCTTCTGAACATAGCTTCAAAATTAATAAATTTGCAATGAAAATATATAGACTTGATAAATTCCATTGCTTTAGAAAAAAAAATACAAGAAACAAAACTTCGGCGAATCCAGTCAAGAAGAGGAGAGAAAAGGTAAATAAGCAAAGCAAGAAAGGAAAAAGAGCCTTTAACCTCATTCCTGGTTTCACAACAGTTTCTGTTCTTCTTTCTATTCTTTTTTGGCCACCCCACGGCACATGGAGTTCCCCGGCCAGGGATCAGATCCGAGCCACAGTTGTGACCTAAGCTGCAGCTGTGGCAACACCAGATCCTTAAACCACTGTGCTGGGCTGGGAATCAAACCTGCATCCCAGTGCTTCCAAGATTGCTTAAATCCCATTGCGCCACAGTGGGAACTCTTTTTTCTTTTTTTTGGCTACAGTGTGCAGGGGCTTAATGTGGGATCTCAGTTCCCAGGCCAAGGGTTCAACCCAGCCTGCAGCAGTGAAAGCACCACTAGAGCACCAGTTTTTTTGTTTGTTTGTTTTTGTTTTTGCTTTTTAGGGCCGAACCCGCAGCATGTGGAGGTTGCGGGGCAGGATCCAAGCCACGTCTGCCACCTATACCACAACTCATGGGAACGCCAGATCCTTAACCCACAGAGGGAGGCCAGGGATCGAACCTGCAACCTCATGGTTCCTAGTCGGATTCTTTCCCACTGTGCCACGTTGGGAACTCTTCCACAACAATTTCTTGAGCATATACCAGGTGCCTGCTAGATTCTGAGGCTGTAGAGCAGGGAGTGAGAATGAAGTTGTTTAGTGGGAAGGGCTCATGAAAATGTGTACTAATAGCAGTTGTGGTTAGTGCCTTGGAAAAGATTATTCATTTATTTTTTTTTTTATGGCTGCATCCAAAGCTGTGGAAGTTCTCAGGCCAGGGATCAAACCCATGCCAGTGCGGTGATAATCCTGGATTGCTAACCTGCTGTGCCACAAAAGAGCTCCCTGGAAACGATTTTTTAAATTATCGAGGATTATCACATTCAATGCTATGCTAAGAAATCGATGCTGGGAAACTATAAATTACTGAAATGTATTCAAGAGCCGTTAGGATGGCTAACTAGACCAGTACCTATTAAAAACAATTGAAAGAGGAGTTCCCATTGTGGTGCAGCAGAAATGAATTCCACTAGCATCCATGAGAGAATGCGGGTTTGATCCCTGGTCTTGCTTAGTGGGTTACGGATCTGGCGTTGAGCTGTGGCTGCGGCATAGGCCGGCAGCTGTAGCTCTGATTCGACCATGAACTGTGGTGTAGGTTGCAGATGAGACTTGGATCTGGCATGGCTGTGGCTGTGGCATAGGTCGGCAGCTGTAGCTCTGATTCGACCCCTAGACAGAGAACTTCCTTATGCTGCAGGAGCAGCCCTAAAAAGCAAAAACAAAAAAGCAATTGAAAGAACCCCCCCCTTCCCCCCAAAAAAACTGTGGCATCAGAGGGGAAATTTGTTTCATTGCAGGGAAATTTCAAAAAACATTGAGGAAAGTAGAACCTGTAATGCTTTAGAGGAGGTCACAGAGCCAAGGAACAGATGGCTGGCCACCCCATGCGTGTCACAAAGTTGATATAGAACCTTGCTCCCAATGCTGACTGACAGTGCCAAAGAGGAAAATATACTACTTAGAAATATTAGGGTATAAAAGTCTAAAGAAAATACTGGTGAATTAAATTTAATGCTATGTTAAAGAAAATGTACCATAAACAAATAGGACTTACTCAAAAAATGAATAGATGGTTTACTCTCATGAAAATAAGAAATGAGAGAAATCACACAGTTGTCTCGGTAGATGCGAAGATGACATTAGATCAAAACTAACATCCATTCCCCAACCCTGCACAGTCAGTTAAGGATCCAGCATTGCTGCAGCACAGCTCAGATCTGATCTCAGGCCCTGGAACTCCATAGGCCTCTCTGAGGCCATAAAAGAAGAATAAGAAGAAGAAAAAGATGCCGCGGGAGTGGCCCAAGAAATAGCAACAACAACAACAACAGACAAAAAAACAAAAGACAAAAAAAAAAAAAAAAGAAGAAAAAGATGTGAAGTTCAAAGAAATAAAACGAGCCATTTAAAAAGGCAAAAGAGCACAGTGGGAACATTTATCCCATTCACAGAATCAACAGCAACATAAAACAAAATGCTCAGGCATAAAGCGATTGAATGGCAACTATGGTTTAAGGAGTCTGTAAATCTCACTGTTCTCAAACCCTCAGTGCCTGCAGGGAGAAAGGACAGACAGGAATTGGACAGATGGAAATGAGTGTATCACCTTTATTACTGATGAAGGCTAGGTTGAGGAACAAGGTTTTAATCTCAAGGGGATGAGCTTCTCTGCTGGATCCCCTGAGTTAGCCGTGTGTGTCTGTGTGTGTGCGCATGCGCGTGCGTGCATGTGCGAGCATGTGCACGCGCTTCCTAGACAAAACGTGTCCAGTCTGCAGGAGGTACATACACTCCCATCTTAAGTTCACAGGGAAGGCAGGAGCAGAGTCAGACATGCTCAGTGAGACATCACCCCTCCCTGGGAATGCTGGGGTGAGGCTCCAGTGGTTACCACCCCCCCTTCACTGAAATCGGGTGGGCTTATTCCTCCTTGCAACTTGCCTTGCTCTCTGAACTCGGGGGCTTAAATGTTGAAGGCCCTGGATGTGTGGTGGTGCGGCTCTTTCTTTTCAGGGAAAGAGTGCAGTTGTCAGCTATTCCTGCTTCACTGTCACTAACCACACTGCTCCTTTCTGGCTGCTTCCAGGACACCTGGAGAACAGACTAGATTTCCCCCCTAAGGACCTCAAATGAATCAAAACAGGACCGTATTTAAATGAATTCCAAGGCAGCTCTGCACCCAAGGGTGAAAATTCACTTCCTATCTATTTCCCAGCCCAAATCATGTGCAAACATATTTTGTTCTGAAAGTTAAATAACATTTGAGAACAGGAACTTTCACTGCCTCATTCACTGCTGTATTCCCAACACTTAGTAGGTGCTCAGTAATTTAATAACTATTCTCGGGTGGAAAGTGTGACAGGTAATACACAGGAGACGTTATATTAGTGAACTTACTGATGACACATTTGTAGGAAAAGATAATAAAAATAAACAAGGAAAAAAGTAGACAGGGAAGTTGAATAGAAAACCCAGCTAACCAGTGAACATATGGAAGTTTGCTTTATGTCCTTAAGGACAGACTACATGTTTCAAATGAATTGCAAAATGAAACAATGTATTTTCTGTCTCAAATTGGCAAAGATAAATATTAGTGTTGGAAAGGGAGCATAAATTGGCATAACCTTTTCATTTTTCTTTATTTATATTTTATTTTTTAATCGCCACACCCACAGCATATGTAGTTCCTGGGCCCGGGGATTGAACCTGAGCCTCAGCTGCAACCTGTGCTGCAGCTGTAGCAGCCCTGGATTCTTTAACCCATTGCACCAGGCTGGGGATCCACCCTGCACCTCCATAGTTACCTGAACCACTGCAGTCAGGTTCTTAACCCACTGCACCACAGTGAGAACTCCTTTATTTTAAAAATTTTATTTATTTATGTTTTGGCCACACCCATCACATGTGGATGTTCCCAGGCCAGGGATTAAACCTGCGCCACAACAGTGACAATACCAGATCCTTAACTGCTAGGCCACCAGGGAACTCCAGCACAACCTTTTTAAAGAACAGTTTGTCATTTATCCAAAACCTGAAATTGTATTCTCTTTGGTCCAGGGAGAGTTATCCTGCATAGGTGCCTGAACAGAGTGGTTCAGTTGGTGCACTGTTTATAATGGGAAACAATAATCTGAGTGTCCATGATCAGGGTATCAGACAAATAGATTTTGGGTCACTGATAAAGTGAAATAATACTCAGTGTTTGAAATGAATGGGCTAAAACCATGTGAACAGACAAGGAAAGACAACCGTGGTTAACTGTAGAGCAACAGAAGCAGTTTGCAAAATAGCAGGTATTATAAGTTGAATGATGGCTCCTAAAAGGATGTGTGCAAGTCCTAATCCCCTGGGACCTGTGAACATGATCTTATTTGGAAATAAGGGTCTTTGCAGATGTAATCAAGTTATGAGACATCTTTATGTAGGCGCCAATCCTGTGTGACAGGTGACATCCCTAAGAGAGAAGGGAGGAACTCCCTGGGGGCCTAGGGGTTAAGGACTCAGCGTTGTCTCTGTTGTAGTTCTGGTTACCGCTCTGGTGTGGATTCCATCCCTGGCCTGGGAACTTCCACACACTGCAAGTGCAGCCAAAAAAAGAAGAGGCGCAGCCACGCGCGAAGGGATGACAGCCACTTGATGGTGAAGGTGGAGGTGGGAGTGATGCAGCTACAAGCCAAGGGATGCTGAGGGTTGCAGGCAACCAGCAGAAGCTAGAAGAGAGGCATGGAACAGATTCTTCTAGAGCCTCAGGAAGGAACCTGGCTTGCTGACACCTTGATTTTGCACTTCTGGCCTCCAGAACTGTGAGGGAATGAGCTGCAGTTTTAAGCCACCAGTTGTGATTTGTTTACAGCAGCCCTAGGAAACTAAGAGGACAGGTATGGCATTACCCCGGAATCATGCCTTCCCTCCGTGACAAAGAGCTCCTTCAGTCCATTCTCTGCCCTAACAACTACCACCTCGGAATCAGGGACTCACTGTGTGGGCGACTTTTTTTGGTCAGGGAACAACCTGAGCAGGGGAAATGTGTGTTTCACCTCCTTGGCTTACTCCACACCCCACAAACCAGTGTCCTGGTGGCCTTTTGCTGTGTTCTCTCATGTCATCCCTTAAACTCTGAGCATCCTGAATTACCCTGAGTTCACGTTGTATCTTTTTCTATTTGCTAAGCCTCGTTCCTTCTTAAAACCTTGTGTTTTTTGGTTTGTTTTTGGAGTGGCTTGTTAGGGCACCTCGGTTCCCAGACCAAGGATTGAACCTGAGGCATAGATGTGAAATCTCTGACTCCTAACCACGACCACCAGGGAATTCCCCCTTAAAACTTTATCTTTTTTTTTTTTGTCTTTCTAAGCCCATACTGAGGCATATGGAAATTCCTAGGCTAGGGGTCCAATCAGAGCTGTAGCTGCTGGCCTGCACCACAGCCACAGCAATGCCAGATCCGAGCCATGTCTGGGTCCTACACTGCACCTCATGGCAACTCCAGATCCTTAACCCACTGTATAAGGCCAGGGATCGAACCCTCAGCCCTGTGGGTATTAGTCGGGTTCATTACTGCTGAGCTCTTTGTTTTGAAGAGCCCTCTTCTGGGATTCTTCTTTGCCCCATTATACCCCCACTCAGTTAAAAGCCATCACGCTGTGTGATAATGTGGTAAAACCTAGTGATTATGATAGACTTTCCTCTTCTGGAGCCAAAGGGCAGGAAATTTGAATCTTGCATTTGTTACTTACTGGCTGTGTGACTTTAAGCAAGTGGCTTTACCTCTCTGTGCCTCATTTGCATCATGGGAATCCTAGTACCTACCTCACTGGGTGGTTGTAAGCATTAACAAATGGCTAAAGCTCTTGGAACAGTGCCTGGCACATAGTAAGTGGTCAGTGAGTGTTCACTGTTACTGTTATTATATGTTTACATGTCTGACTCCCCCACTAAAGGGAGATACCTAAAGGCAATAATTGTGTTTTTCTCTCTCCATCCCCCGTGTCTTGCAGACTACTTGGCACATGGTCGGCACAAAATAAATGTTTGTTGAATTAATAGTGGTAATTAATATAATTGCCAACCAGGATCCCATATTGGGCTTTGACCCTCTGCTCGTTCCACCTCATGTAGGGGCCAGAGAAACCACCGCAGATCAGCTTGTGTTTCCAAGTGCCTCCTGTGGCCAAGGCATCTGCAGTGGAGGGAACGGAAGCATGGAAGACCAGCCCCTGTCCTCTGAGAGCTGAGAATCTGGTGGGGAAATGGTTGAGGCATGTGAAATGTTGACAACAGCAATATTAGGTCTTAATAACCATTCGTGGGAGCAACAGAAGAATGTGCATTCTGGAGTTCCCTTCGTGGTTCAGTGGTGAACAAGCCTGACTAGTATCCACGAGGATGCGGGTTGAATCCCTGGCCTTGCTCAGTTGGTTGGGGATCTGGCGTTGCCGTGAGCTGTGGTGTGGGTTTCAGACGTGGCTCGGATCCTGAGATGCTGTGGCTGTGGTATAGGCCGGTGGCTGTGGCTCTGATTTGACCGCTAGCCTGGAAATATCCACATGCCGGGGGTGTGGCCCTAAAAAGACAAAAAAAAAAAAAAAAAAAGTGCCTTCACAGTTAACCACTTCAGTCCTTTTTTCCAGATTCCTTCTAGAAAGCTGCTTTTTTTTTTTTTTTTTTAAATGGCCACACCCATGGTTTGTGGAAGTAGGTTAAGGATCCCACGGTGCCACAGGTCTTGGGCCAGGGATCGAATCTGAGCCACAGCTTCGACCTATGCCACAGCTGTGGCAACACCAGATCCTTAACCTACTGCACCACACCAGGGATTGAACCCACACCTCGGCAACAACCCAAACCACCGCAGGCAGATTCTTTCCATCTGTTCCACTGCAGTGGGAATGCCTAGAGAGCTTATTTTTTAAAAGAATTAATTTTGGGGGGCCGTCCTGCAGCATGTGTAAGTTCCTGGGCTAAGGATTGAAGCCATGCCACAGCAGCAACCTGAGCCATAGCAGTAAGAATGCCAGATCCTTAAACTCTGAGCCACTAGGGAACTCCTAAGAGCTTCTTTTTAATAATGAAATATAGATCTAAAGGTTTTGCCAGATTCAGATTTGATTTTTTTTTTTTCACGTATACTTTCTTCAGTAGGCATGTAACATCTGGTTGTCTCTCTAGAATTAGCAGCCATCAATAATTGTTGCTAGATCCATCATTTCATTAGGGGTCGTAAAATGGCGATATTCTATTTATCAGCTAGAAACTTCTATAAAGATAAACCTCCCCTTGGTAACTGTTTGGTTATCCAGAGGTATAGCTGCTCAAGATGCTCATTAAAATAATGAGTTTGTTTTCTAGCATCCTTCAAAGGTGACTAATGGAGGCCGTGGGCTTTTTTTTTTTTTAAACATCATTATGAACTCATGAATTTTAAACTTAATGTGTTAAGGCCTTGTGGTTCTTACCCTTATGGATGTTTAAATTGTCCCTTCTTTGCCTCCTGGGAGCTTCTTCAAGCTGGCCCTTAACCTTTTTTGTTTGTTTGTTTTTTAGGGGCACAACTGCAGTATATGGAAATTCCCAGGCTAGGGGTCCAATCAGAGCTGTAGCTGCTGGTCTGCGTTACAGCCATGGCAACGCTGGATCCTTAACCCACTGAGCGAGGCCAGGGATGGAACTCATGTCCTCATGGGTACTCATCGGGTTTGTTAACTGCTGAGCCACGACTAGAACTCCTGGCCTTGAATCTTTTGAGGTGACCCCTCTCACCTTTGCTGATTTCCTTGTGGAATAAGGTGTTCTTGGTTCTGTTCTGCACGTTTCCTGCCCCAGATCTGGAATCAGGCACTTCTCCAAGGAGGAGGGGCATGAATTTTTTAGGATATTAATGCACAATTTCCAGACCACTTTCCAGAGGACATTATAATTAACACTCCCATCAGCAAAGCATGAGGACCATTTTCTCCATATACTCAACCAGTGCCGTATGTTGTTGTTTTTTTTTTTTTTTTAATTTGGCATTCATTTGCTAGGGCAGATTAATTTACATTTTTTATTTGTATTTACATTCTAACTTGCATTCATTAGCTTACTGGTGCCTTGGCATGTTTTCTTATATTTATTAATCATTCATATTTGTTCTGAGAACTCTTCATGCTGTTTGGAGCACGTTACTATTAGAATTCAGTAACTACTTAGTATAGTAACGACTAAGATTGATTTATGACTGTATATCCAGGCCAGCAAGAACCCCTTTTTCTGTAAATTGCTAGAAACAATTTTCCTAATTCCTCGTCTGCCGTCGAGGGTTGTTTACAACTTCTATTTTATGTAGTCAGATATTTTCCTTTAAAAAGCATTTTCCAGTCCTCTCTCACTGGGGCCTTATGGGATCAGAAAGCGGAAGCCTAGGAGTTATCTCCAGGCATTAGTTGGCGCCTAACATTCACCGTGTCGTTCTCTGCCAACTACAGTTGGTTCTTTTGAGGCCAGAGGGACGCATTCATTCCAATAGGGTCTGGATCTGTTTTCACCCAGACAGACTTGCTCTGATTCTTCTTCATATTGAAGGGTTGCGGGGGTGGGGGTGTGTGACTGCAACTATGAGCCATTGCTAATCTGGGCACTACTTGCACGTTCCTGGGCCGGCAGCTGACAGAGTACAAAAAGGTCTCAGCAGTCAGCAGTTTCCCCCTGGAGCTCCACATCTGGGCCTGCAGTGACCATCGGCTCCAGGGCCCGGTCAGGCAGCCATGGGACAGAGTTTCAGACCTCGGGGTCTGTTCAGAGACAATGTGTGGGTGATGCACCAAACAGGGCACTTGGCAGCTCCAAAGCGTCTGTGTCAGAGGCGTACCAACAAAAGCCTACACTGGGTAAAAGATGGTTAGGATGGGATGGAACGCCTAAAAGATTTTTTTTTTTAAATCTCCAGCATAATCATGACAAGAAATAATGGCTAAGAGCCCAAACTCACATGATACTTAACTCAGTATGTGTCAGGCACGGTTCCAAACACACTACATTGGTTAACATGTGAATTTACTTTTCACAAGCCTAGGAGGTAGATCCTGTTATTAGCACCATTTTATGACTACAGAAACGGAGATACCGAGAGGATAAACAGCTTGCCCAAGGTCATACGCCCGGTAAGTGGGAAAGGAGGATGGCAGCGCAGACCGTCTGACTCCAGACTCTGAGCTCTTGCCCCATTTCCATCCTGCCCAAACACTGTGGGCTGGGCGCCCAAAGTTGTGTGGCTTCTTCAGACTTCCCTGAGGGCAATCTGAACCTTGTAGAATGAGGAGCAGCTGGCTTCACAGGCCCAAAGAGCAGAGTGACTTGCTGAGAGCCGTCCATGCAAGTCAGATGCAGGTCTTTCTGCCGTTGGTAGGTGACACCCATGGAGCATCAAAGTCAAAGTCTTTGAACCTCCTGGGAACACAGTTACTCTTGACCGGTACCAACTGTGGTTGCCTTTTCCCTTTGGGAGGGTCCAAAGCTCTGGGGTCTGGTGAACAGGGCCCCAGGGTGGAGGGGGGTCTTACTCAGACCTTCTAGCCCAGGGGTCTTGAGAACTGGTGTGGGGGGGAGCTGCTTTCAGGATCACGTTGTCTGAGAGGCCCTTTCTGGAAGTTGACTTCTTTGCCCTTGTGTGAGGAGCAGCTGACTGACTGACTGCCAGGAGCAGCAGGACTGCTGGGTCAGGGGTTCTGGAAGAGGTGGGTGGAAGGTGCCCCTCTGTCTTCTTGCTCCTGGGCTAATGGCTCAGACCATTTTTAGATGTCAGGAAGTATAACAATATGGTACATTTATCCTGTGAATAATGGATGAGCCCAGGGAAGGTACTGTACTTTTCCTGGTGAATTATTTACCAGGAGCCTCTCATTGGAGGGCTCTCCATTATAACTGGTCTGAATGGGTGTATCTAGGGCCCCCTCCCATCTCCTCTCATTCCCCTAGCCTCCCAGCCACAGGTTAGCTGTAACCTTCAGGTCTGGTGTTACACCAGGTAGCCCTGTGGCCCCTGGGTTGGGTGACCGGGGGGCGGGGGTGGGGTGGGGGGGTGGGGAGAACTAGAGACACAGCGACAGCCCTGAGGGGGCTTCCTTGGCTGGGGACACTGGGGTCAGCCTGGGACTAGGGGCTGCTCTGCAGGCATGGGGCATCCTCTGTGTGCTTACATGTGTGAGCGCACATATGTTTTCTTGTCCTTTTCTCTGAGTCTCTCTAGGACTGTATGTTACTCTATCTCTGTCTCAGTTTGTGTCTGTCCGTCTCTCTGTTGATCTGGCACCTTCTCCCTCTGTCTGGATCTGGGTCTCTCTAGGTGTGTCTCTCTCTTCCTCCCTCCTTCCCTCCTCCCTCTTTCCCCTTCTCTTTCTCTCCTTCTCTCTCTCTCTTGCTCTGTCAGTCTTCCTCCAGCCCTCTTTATCTTCCTGTCTCCCTCCATCTCTGTCCATCAGTATCTACTTGTGTTTCTGTCCCTCTCTCTCTGTCTCTCTCTCCCTCCCCCCTTCTCTCTCTGCGTGACTTTGGAGGTCTGTAGGAGGCACCTCCTGGGTTGGAGGGACAGCCAGTTCCAGACTTAAGTGAAGCCAGATCTTGGTGCCTTCCAGACCCTGACTTAAAGATCGACAGAGTAGGCATAAAATAAACTTTAGGTCTTTGTCATATTTTTGGCTATTCAGCTATTGCATCAGCCACTCTTAAGGGCTTTTTTTTCTTCAGCTATTTGTGTGTGCTTTATGTTTTATGACACCCTCCCCCGCCCCCAAAGTCTGTTATCCCTAAGCTTTAAGCATCTGGTAATGAGTTGCAAGTTTTTGGTGCTTTTAAAAATAACTTACAAGGAATTGTTTCTGTCCGTTATTCATCAGATTGTATTTTTTTTCCCCATCTGTTGTTACTGATGTAGAGGTTGAAATACATATTTTGTCATCTTTAGCCAGAATGCTTTTTCTAAACAGCTGATTTTTCAAAAATGACTCGCTTGGGGGTTATTTTGCTTCATAACACAAAGGAACAAATCGTCAGTGATGCAGTTACGAAATTTAAAAAAATAAAATTGGTTTTGCCTTATTAGAGAGTTTATATTTTAAGCCGTAAAGTGAAGTTTAGAAGGAGTCTGGGAGGTGTCTGATGCTTTGATGCTCATTAAGCAGCTGGTCTGCCTCCCCCCCACCCCCCGCCTCGATACATCTGAGGGATTTCAGGGCAGTGATCTTGCCCTCAGGAGCTGGTCCCCACCACAAGGTAGCTGCCCCCTCCGGCATTTTCCCAGCCACACGTGGTAGCAGAGGTGGCTGAAAGGAGGGCTTTTGGTGGCGGGCGCAGCTCTGTCTTCAGAAGGAGGCAGTGGGCCCTGTGCAAAAGCCTGCCTCTCCTCCCACACCCTCCCCAGCAGCCCAGAGGCCTCGGGAAGCCAGTGGCTCTTCCAAGCCACCTCCCTCCGTCTGGCCTTTTCTCTTTGTGTTTCCGGCTGAGGCTTAGAGCCTGGACATCCCTTTCCCTGGAGAGCAGGGTTGGTTCCAGAAGCAGCTGTTGGTCAGGCAGGTGGAGAAGGAAAGCAAGGAAGGCTGGGGGAGGGGCACTTGGCGGACTCCTGGGCCCTCCCCGAAACCCCCACCCCAGGGGCTGGCCAGGCTGTGAAGGCCTCGCTGGTTGCCCGCACATGTGTTCGGCACGGCCTCGTGTCATCGGGTGTGTGGCAAATGCAGCGGGTTGCCTCAGGCCCTGCGTGGCTCGCGCTTTCCACATCCCACATAGCAAAGTGATGCCCTCACACTCCCCGCTCTGGCTGCTCCAGGAAGTGGTTGGCAGAGCGCTTCCAATATATAAATATATGCAACTGCCTCTTTCTCTTACCACTTGGTCAGCTGAGGACCAGCCTCTTTAGTCACTTTTGGGGTTTGGGGAGAAGGAGGAAGGGGCACGGCAGAAGCTAGTTATGTGCGTGCGCCTGCACGCGTGTTTCCCCAAGCTCTGGTCATATGTAGATGTGTGGGGTCAGGCACAGCGATATAGGCTCCGGCAGGGAGCAGGCCACACAGGGGTGGGGGAAGCCGTTAGGCTCAGGGACTGATTTGCAAACTGTGGGCCCCTGTGTTCAGCCGCTTGTTTCAAAAAATTTCATTTTCGGAGTTCCCATTGTGGTGCAGTGGAAAGGAATCTGACTAGGAACCATGAGGTTGGGAGGTTTGATCCCTGGCCTCGCTCAGTGGGTTAAGGATCAGGCGTTGCTGTGAGCTATGGTGTAGGTGGCACATGTGGCTCGGATCTGGCATGGCTGTGGCTGTGACTTAGGCCAGCAGCTGTAGCTCTGATTTAATCCCTAGCCTGGGGACCTCAACATGCTGTGGGCGCAGCCCTAAAAAGCAAAAAAAAAAAGGAAAAAAATTGTCATTTTCTTCTTCCCCCAGACTCAACATCTGGGTTCATCTACTGGGAAAAACAGCAGTGTGTAGGTGATGGCCTCAGGAAGGAGGCCGCTTCAGCAGAGTGCTAAGTGGAATAAAGTGAGAGGCAGAGTGGGAGATAATGCAAGATCCTTTATAGAGGTTAAAAATAGCCACAAACGAAATAATTGCATTTGACTAGAGCACGTACAAAGGGAGGCTTCACATGAAACAGGACCAAATGGTTGTTGGGGAGCAAAGTGAAAGATGAAGAGCAGCCAGCATGGCAGCCTGGGAAGAGCACAGACGTGGGAGCCTGGCAGATCAGGGGGTCACCCTTGACTGCGCCGCCATTTCTGGGATAGCCTTGACCTCAGTTTCCTCCTCCGTGAAATGAGACTGGTCTGTGTTGAGGTTCTGGGGATGAGAAATAACGTGTCCATGCGATCAGGGTTGGCAAGAAGCGGTCAGAGGCGCTGAGGCAGCACTGACCAATGGAACATTCGGTGGGGACGGAACTGTTCTGTCTGCACTCTTCAGTAAGGTGGCTGCTAGCCACATGCGGCTCCCAAGCATTGAAAATGTGGCTAGTGCAGTGGAGAAAATGAGTTTTCAATTTTGTTTCCTTTCATTTAAGTTACATTGGCGGCTGGTAGCTGCCCTATTGAATAGAACAAGTCGAAAGGATAGTCTGACTTCTTTAGGACCCGAATGGTGAGGGAGTGGAGTTGGGGGCCACTCCACTCAAAGGACAGGGAATCACAGTCTCACCCCATATGGAATTTGGGGGTTTCTCACTGCCTTAGAAATGCGTAAAAAGAGCTCAGAAAATAACCCAGAGTTTTCTGAGCCTGTCTGGAAATTAATGGATGACCAGTCCCGAGGTGGTGGTCCCCGGGCTGTCATTTAGTTTGCCCTCTGCTTCTACCAGAAAGACGGGGGGAAGCTCACTCCCAGGCTCACCCCAGGGCTGTTCTCACTGTGGTGTCCCAGAGCCTCCTCCACCGCACCTGGGAGTGGGAGCTGGTTGGATCCTAGCCACCCCCACCCCACCCCATCCCACCCCCCTACCCCAGCCCTGCAGTGAATGTGGAGCCTGCAGCGAGTTCTTTTCCATCCTCTCTGGATGATGAGGGGCGGATTCTTTGTCCCATCTGGGCTCCCTGAGCACACCGGCTGAGCATCCCTGAGGTCTTCTGGGCCTGCGCTCCTGGCTCCTTTCCCAGGTCCGGCAGCCCCACTGCCTTTCCTGCAACGCGTATTGTTTCCGCAGGCCCCTCACTGGTGTCCTCGGCAGACAGCTGGCTGCCGTCTCGTTCTCTCCTTGGGGTTGAGAATGGGCATGGAGGGTGCAGAGAGCCCTGCCTGGTTCCCCCTGGCAGTTCTGTTCCACCCCCACCCCTCACCACCACCCTGCACTGTTCACCAGGTCTTTGGACCTCCCCAGGATCACCCTAGCTATCGATATTTTATTATTAAAAAAATTTTTTTTTTTTTTTGCTCTTTAGGGCTGCACCGGTGGCTTATGGACATTACCAGGCTAGGGGTTGAGTAGGAGCTACAGCTACCACCCTACATCACAGCAACATGGGGTCCCTGACCCATTTCAGCAAGGCCAGGGATCGTACCTGCATCCTCATGGATACTAGTTGGATTCCAATGGAAACCCCTATAATTTTTTTGGCTGCACCTATGGCATGTGGAAATTCCCAGGCCAGGGATCAAATACAGTTTTGACAACGCCAGATCCGTAAAGACCAAGTCACTAGGGAACTCCTCCAAGGACATTTTAATTTGGGGTCCATAGTTTCCTAGAACTTCTGTTTGTTTTTTTTTCCTTCTCTGGAGGATATGAAGCCTTTTATGTGTCTGTACCTAAAGTGGGTTTTGTTCAAATATCCTAGGAGTCTAAAAAGAGTTACTAAAACCAGATGAGAAAACTGAGGCCCAAAGAGGGAAAAAAATTTTTTGGGGGGCTGCCCTACAGCATATGGTGTTCCTGGGCCAGGGATCAGATTTGACCTACAGTTGCACCATAGAGGCAACACTGGATCCTTTAATCCACCGGGGCGGGCCGGGGGATCGAAATTGCTACTTGGTGCTGTAGAGACACCACCAATCCCTTTGCACCACAGTAGGAACTCCCCAGAGAGGAAAATTGAAGTTGGCCAAGACTGGATAAAAGTAGATGTAGTACAAGATGTCAGGTCAGATAGACTCATTTTTGTTTGTTTGTTTGTTTTGCTTTTTAGGGCCAAACATGCAGGATATGGAAGTTCCCAGGCTAGGGATCAAATAAGAGCTGTAGCTGCCAGCCTACACCACAGCCACAGCAACTCGGGATCCCAGCCACGTCTGCGACCTACACCACAACTCACGGCAACACTGGATCCTTAACCCACTGAGCAAGGCCAGGGATCGAACCCGATTCTTCATGGATCCTAGTCAGGTTTGTTAACGCTGAGCCACAACAGGAACTCCAAGTCAGATAGACCCTTAAGTGCCCTTGTCCCCCCTTTAAATGCTTGCGGGGGTATTCGCTGTGTGGGAGGGCCGCCGTGTTACCATGTTGAGCACATGCTCCCTGCCCCTCAAGCTTGCAGTCTCACTTGGGAGGTACAGCTCTCCGTCCCAGCACAGGTGTGGATGTCAGGGGTGTCATGGGCAATGAGCTATCAGAGTTCTCACAGTGTGTGGCCAAGAGGAAGCTCCTGGGGAGGCAGGATGCAAGTGGAGCCGCAGGAAGGGGAGCAGCTTGTCAGCAGTGCTGCTGGGTCCCAGTCTGCAACTCCCAGCTGCCTCTAGCCGCACACCTGCCATTTATAGCAGCACTCTTAATCCCCCCAGGGGCTGGCCCTGCATGTGCTGCGTGGGCTCTAGAGGCTGGCTGTGCAGCTGGAGGCTGGGGTGGGGGTGGGGATAGCAGGAAGGGGACCGGGGGGCAAGCCCTTTGTTTCTGTAACTGCCTTTTGGGCTCATCCCAGTGAATCCAGGGTTAGGTCTTAGTGACTGTCCAGCAACATCTTGTTACTCTCATTTTACAGATAATAAAACTGGTGGCAGCAGGAGGGTGGCAATTGGTCAGGGTCACCCTCCTTGTTAGGGGTTATATTGAGGGTAGAACCCGGGTCTCTCTACCCCATGTTTCTTCTGCCTGATCACACTGCCTCCCTCTGGCTCGGTTTTTAATTCACCCCTGCTTCCTTGGCGACAGAGCAGCCATTTAGGTGTTGCTAAGGGTGAGCGATGTGGCCTGGGTATGGCCCTCTGAGCCCCAGCAAAGGACAAGCTGGTTCTAGGCTCAGGTGGTGTGGCTGCTGGCTGGGGAGCTTCTTCAACCACATCTCCAACCAGTGTGTCTGCCCCTCTGGGCTCAGATACCATGTGATGCTGGCCACGAGGACCTGCCTCTGCTGTTAGAGGTTGCTCTTTCCTTCCGGGGCTTCCCAGGAAGTCGCAGGGCAGGGCCGAGTTCTGGTTTTCTTCTAAGGTAGAAGAGCTGGCCCGCCAGGTTGCTTCTGCCGTAATCCCTGGCGATTTCGTTCTGTTTCTCTAATCCGGATGTGGGAGCCTCTCCAGGTATTTACAGTTAAGTCCCAGGACAGGAAAGCTCAGCTGGGTCCCTGGCTCTGCTCCCTCCCGCACGGCTCCAAGCAAGGGCTGTGATGGCCGGCAGAGGCCGTGGGGCTCCTGTCCACGAACCTGGGGGCTGTTGTAGACACTGGGGAGGCAGGAGGAGGATAGAACTTTGTGTTCTGCCTCTGGGTCTTGGGGTCAGCTCTAGACAGCGTTCGGACGACCCTCTGAATCCTGATGCTCTGGGCTTATCATCAGACAGGGTTGCCGGTGCCAGAACCACGTATGGTGTGTCCGTGGTGGATGGGTGGTGGTGGAAAAGGACACTTCAGTCCCCAGAGTCACAAGTCCCACTGCAGCATTTTGTGTTTCTGCCGGCCAGCGTGAACCTGGGGGCTGACTGGGCTTGCTCTCCATCCATGCGACTTATTTCTGTAGAGATTGAGGTTCGTTCCTCAAAAAATTTACAAAATGCGGAGTTCCCATCATGGCTCAGTGGTTAATGAATCCGACTAGGAACCATGAGGTTTCGGGTTCGATCCCTGGCCTTGCTCAGTGGGTTAAGGATCCGGCGTTGCCGTGAGCTGTGGTGTAGGTCATAGACGCGGCTCGGATCCTGCGTTGCTGTGGTTGTGGCATAGGCCATTGGCTACAGCTCCAATTGGACCCCTAGCCTGGGAACCTCCATATGCCATGGATGTGGCCCTAGAAAAGATTAAAAAAAAAATTACAAAATGCTAGTGGGCCATGGACCTCTGGAGTGGTCCAGAGCAGCTGGAAGTGTGCCAGGTAACCCTCTGAAGGCCAAGGGTCTGTGATGCATCAGCCCCTGGGGGAGGAGGCATGGGGCAGGCACCCTGCAGCCCTGGGGCTTCTCCCTCCATGTCCTTAGTGTTTCCAGATGGAGGGGACTTGTGAGCAGGGCTGTCCTCATGGGGGGGAAGGTGCTTCCTTTCCTGGCCTCTGTCCTGATGCTGTTGCCCCAGCATCAACCTCTCCCTCAGGGATCTCTATACCCCAATAGGAGCTGCTTTGGCCTGGGCTCTCGGGGCCACCCAGGATGCAGGATGTCCCCATGGGGACCTGGGCCCTGGAGCCAGAGACTGAGTCTCAGGTGTGGAGGAGTCAGCCTTCTGTCTGTGGCTGTTTGGCCTCATGCGTGAGAATGGTCACGGTCACTCATAATCACACACATCCGTGCAAAACATCTATGCCAGGGCCACCCAGGGTCATCTCCTATCTGGTCCCAAGGTGGCTGTCCGAGGATGGAATTTCTTTGCTTTTCTTCTTCTTCTTTTTTTTTTTTTTTGGTCATTTTAGAGCCACATCTGCAGCATATGGATGTTCCCAGGCTAGGGGCTGAATCGGAGCTGCAGTAGCTGGCCTACACCACAGCCACAGCAATGCTGGATCTGAGCCACATCTGTGACTTACACCACAGCTCGCAGTGAGGCTGGATCCTTAGCCCACTGAGCGAGGCCAGGGATCGAACTTGGCATCCTTATGGATCGCAGTCAGGCTCGTTTCCGCTGAGCCACAGCGGGAACTCCTGGAATTTCTTTAGTAAGAGGGAGAGCAAGTGGATGGAATGATCTTGCCGGGTTTGGCTGATTCTGGGACTTGTACAGGTTCAGGGCGTGTGTTCCCTGGACCGGGAGGACCAGTCCCCGAAAGATGGGGAGTTGAGTGGCCCAGATGGATACTTGGACCAAAGAAGCTGAAATGACTTCAGAGCAGAAAAACTTCCTGCTGCTCTCTGTTCTCCATAAAACCGTGTTTACACATATGTGTGTGTGCACACACGCACACGTATATACACATGGGTCGACTGGGCCTGGGGCCCAGAGAGCAGCAAGGAGGGCGGGCACCAGACCAGAGGCTGGCTGGGAGGTGGGGAGTGGGAGTTGGACCTCTGCCCAATAGCCTTTTCTCAAGGGGCTGGGGCCAGGGCGCAGGCAGAGTGAGTGTCTGCATATAGATGGCTGTTGGGGAGCCAAGGAAATGGCTCGGAAAATGTTCTTCTTGGGTTTTTGTAGCTCCAGCTTTGTTGGGGTCGTGACTGGTACAGGCAGATGGGTCCGCCTCCCAGTCATAGTGGGGGTGGGCCTTCTTGAGCCCCCTGCCTTCTCTGGGCTGTATTGTGGGCTTTGTGTTTATAAACCCCCTTAGCCTCACACAGCCCAAGTTGTAGGGGTGGGCTCCTCATTGCCTGGCAAGGGAGAGGGTCCAAAGAGGCAGCTAAGGTGGCACTGCTAGGGAGCGGCGGGGCTGCTAGGCAGCATCCAAGCTGCTCTGCCAAGCACCTGCCTCGAGGTTCCGTGAGGGCCCGCGTACAGAGGGGGTGATGCCCGGGGGCTGGACCGTGAAAGGATGAGCTCTGGGAAGCCCAGGACCAGCGTGCTTCCTGAGTGGGCCTTCCCCAGACCACAGCCCAGGCTGCATCCTCAGGTTAGAGGTGGTGCAGGAACAGGGGTGTGCTGGGGACTGTGCCACCTCGAGGCAGGTACCCTGCCTCAACCCCCAGAGCCTTCCTCCTTCTCTGTCACTCAGCCAAGGCTTCAGAAGAGTTCTTCACAGCCCCTAGTTGTCTGGAGTCTGGCATTTCTGCCAGGGGTTCCGCAGCCTGCCTATTTCCCCCCAAACAAAACCACAGAGCAGCCTCTCCCGCAGATCCCACAGATGGCCAGACTGGGCACACCCCCCTCTGTCTTCTCGGTAAACGTGGGTGCCTCTCCTGCGGACCAGTCTCCTTGCATGAGGAGCCTCCTTCTGTGTGGGATACAGGCTCAGAGCTGGGGCTGGGGTCTTGCAGGAGGCCTGGTGGCTGCTCTCCCTGCCTTTTGTAACATCTAAAGTCTGCCCCAGCCAAGCACTAACTAGGACCTGCTGTGGGCTGACGTCAGGACAGTGGGCCCCGCGGGGCCAGCTTTGATGTTTCCCAGGCCCTGCTGTGGGGGCGCGGGGGGCTCTGAGTGGCAGTCTGGGAATGCAGCATCTCACCACAGCTCTGGCAGCTCCGGCCCCGGCACGGGATGGGATGCTGGGGGCTGAGCTGGGGTCCTTCTGAGTCATGCCATCTCTTCTCCGGGCTCGGGTTTCTGTGGCAAAGTCGTCTGTGGTTCCCGCCACCCCACAGCCCTCTCCATCCTGCCCCCACCTGACTAGCTCTTCAGACTTCTCTGCTGTGGGGGCTACTTCTCCACCCCCCCCAGGGGGGGCATCTAGGAGCAGTGCTGGGCCTGGCACCGGATGGGGGAGGGCTTTCTAATATTCCTTGAAACTAGAGTCGTTGGGCAGGAAGGGTGATCGTGGTGACCAGAATCGTAGCTGCCCACTGAGTGAGCTCATCCAGGACACTTCAGCCTGTCCCCGTGTGGGGGAGGCAGAGGAAGCTGGGGCCCAGCCTGGTTTCTCATCCAAGGTTAGGAGCACCGAGTGGGATGGTCAGGATGGAGTGGGACCCAATTGCAAACTGTTAACTAAGGCTCCTGCGCGTGGGTGAGGCTCCTGGCTCCCCACTCTGTCTGGAGAAGCTGGGCCAGGAAGTGGGGGTCTGTCCACACTTCAAGTCGGATGATCTCCCTGGTCTTTGACGAGCCTCTGTAGTCCTGGGTTGGGGGGTCCCAAGATTTGGGCGAGTCACATTCACAGAGGCCCACGGGGGCCTTAGCCTGAGCCTGCCCATCTGTGTCATGGGTGGGGGCCAGGAAGTGTTCCAGATGCCTGCGCCTTTGCCAGCTCTTCTTGCCCCACAGTTCGAGGTCACCTCAGTTCAGCCAGTGTTCGCCAGCGCTTTTGTGCGCCTGGCATTGTTTGCAAGAAGTGTGTCTACCTCTCTCCCAGGCTTCAGGTACTTCCAGGGTTGGTTTTGGCTTCCTGGGTGGGGCTCGTAAGAGCATGGGGCTCAGAGTCGGCCTCCTTGGGTTATAGTCCTGGTTCTGCCACCAATTAGCTCTTCAATTGCAGGTGACTCCCTTCATCGCTCTGGACCTCAGTTTACCCATCTGTGCTTATGTCAAGTTGCCCCGTAAGGCAGGGCCACACTCCTGTGCAGGGATGGGAAGTGGGTGGGGGTGTTTGGGTGGTCGGGGGACTAGGAGCAGATTGGTGAACTCGTGTGGTGAGTGGGCTAGCCCAGCATGGTACAGAGTCTACCCATTTGAGAGCCAGCAGGCCCCCAGTGAGAGGTGATAGGGGTGCCCTGAGCTGTTTCCAGCTCTGTGTGTCTTGTGGGCTGGCCCTCCAAGGGTGTTGGGAGATGGGCCAACAGCAGGGGTAGCCTCTCCTCTGGGTCCAGCCCTGGGGGATCCTGGCCTTGTCTTGTCTTTTTTTTTTTTTTTTTTTTTTCTTTTTTTGCTACAGGCCAGGGGCCACAGGCTAGGGGTCGAATCCAAGCTGCATCCAAGACCTACACCACAGCTCACACACGGCAACGCCAGATCCTTAACCCACTGTGAGGCCAGGGATCAAACCCACATCCTCATGGACACTAGTCGGGTTTGTTACCACTGAGCCACAATGGGAACTCTCTGGACTTGTCTTGACACTGACTTTATGAAGAGACTGGTTCTTGTGCTCTAAAGCACCAGCTCCTCTCCGCCCTCCCCCAGGGACTTGGAAGGGTGTTCATTGGGCTAAGGTCAGTCTTCAGGGTTTGGGGAGAGGAGAGGATGAGCGTTCGCCTCTTCCTTCCTGCCCTTCCCTGGCCCAGTTTGGCCGGAGGCAGAGCCTGCTTCTTCACGTAGCAACTCCAGGTGGCCCGTTTCTTCTTCCTGGGGGAGCTGCACATCCTCCCCGCCTTCACCCACGCCGACAGGCGAACGGGTGTTCCGGACCCAGCAGCTCCGGGCCTCTGCGGGGCGCCCACGTGGGCCAGGAACAAAGCCTGGTGTGTTATTCCTGTGTGGTAACCAGGCCACCTGCCTGGCCCTGCCCTCCGCCTCCCAGCCCATCTGCCACTCCCCGCAGGTTTCTCACTCTCCTCTTTGCTTGGCTGCGGTTCCAGCTTTGGTTGCAGGGGCCCCTTCTCCAAGGGTGATCCTTGGCCCTGGCCAGAGCTGAACTGTAGCTATACAGGAGTGGGAATGGATTCAGGGCGAAACCTGAGACCACTTAGTTTACCTCTCTCTTAGCACAGAAGAGCCAGCCTTGGCCACACCTGGGTTCTTAGGGGTAGAGTGGGCCATGGGGCTGGCCCTGGCATGTCTTTGGGAGTAGCCCCAGTTCCCCAATATGGACTTCTCCTGGGATGGGATGGGATGCTGGGCTGCAGAGCTGTGACCTGTGGCCACTTTTGATGTTGTACCCTCAGCAGCTGTGGCGGGGGTGGGCAGGCAGTAGTCCTTCCAAGAAACTTTTTGGATCATGATTTAGCTTTGCTCAGCATCCTGGATTCTGAAGATGGTGGGGAGGGTTGCTAATGTCCCCTCTCCTCTGGCATCAGGACCTCCTATGATCTGGTTCTGCAGGTCCAAGCGCTCTGTCCCTCTGCCCCTCAGGAGTGTCCTGTGTGCCATCAGCCACCCCCCACCCCTCCAGCTCTTGGGACACCCTCCTCTTCAGCATTCTAGAGGCACCACATCAGAAATTTGACATGAGCTTTGCCATACCCTGTGTGATTCTCTTGTGTCCCCCTCCAGACTGGTGACCTGGAGGGCACCAGATCTTGCATTGTGTGGAGTGCCCAGCACGGGGTAAATGTTCTGCAGTGGATATTTGGCAGTTGTGGTCTCGTGATCCTTCTCACCTGCACATATTGGACACCTTCTGTTTGCACAGGGATGCAAGTGACCTGCGTTAGAACAGTGGCTGCAACCCCCCTGACCATGCTTCTCCCCTGTTCTCCATCGGCAGGTGCCCAGGCGGTCATTGTCTTCATCAAGGAGCCATCCTCCCAGGATGCGCTGCAAGGGCGCCGGGCACTGCTCCGCTGTGAGGTTGAGGCCCCAGGCCCAGTGCATGTGTACTGGCTGCTGGATGGGGCCCCTGTTGAGGACACCGAGCGCCGCTTTGCCCAGGGCAGCAGCCTGAGCTTCACTGCCGTGGACCGGCTGCAGGACTCAGGAGCCTTCCAGTGCGTGGCTCGGGATGATGCCACTGGAGAGGAGGCCCGCAGTGCCAACGCCTCCTTCAACATCAAATGTGAGAGCCCCCGGGGCTGGGCCCATCCCCGAGACCCTCAGCTCCTGAGCCCTGTGGGACCCCTCCTTTCCTTTAGCTCCTCCCATTGCCAATTGAATGGGGGCACGGAGAATGCAGCTTCTGTCAGCTCTCTGCTTGTGTGGATAAGCTGAAGTTACAAGTTTTAATTGTTACATGGAATTCCCATTGTGGCTCAGTGAGTTAAGAACCTGACATAGCAGTCTGTGTAGATGCGGATTTGATCCCCAGCCTTGCTCCATGGGTTAAAGATCCGGTATTACTGCAAACTGCATCTGCTGTAGGTCACAGATGCAGCTCAGATCCTGCATTGCTGTGGCTGTGGTGTAGGCCAGCAGCTGCAGCTCTGATTCTACCCCTAGCCCGGGAACTTCCGTACGCCAACGGTACAGCCCTAAAAAGAAAAAAAAAAAAGGCTTAATGTCTCCAAAAGTTAATTTTTTCCCCTTCAAGTCTTGGACCCGTTGATCTGCTGGATACTTTTGCAGCAAGAGCAGTGAGGCAATTGGCCAAGTGTCAGGCTTGACCTGCTGGGGCCGGAACAGGCACCTGATCTCTGGTGTCCCCATCTGTAGCCCGGGCCTCAGCTTCCCTGGGCTCTCCTGCCCTGTCTCTTGGCTCCAGAGCCTCCAGGTTCCATCATTTCCTGCTTGTTCTCCTTCCCCTTTGCCCTCCCACCCTCACTCTGCTCTGCCTCTCACTCTGCAATCATGGCCCCTGCTCTAGGGATTGAGACGGGTCCTGTGCTCCTGAAGCATCCAGCCTCAGAAGCCGAGATCCAGCCACAGACCCAGGTCACGCTGCGTTGTCACATTGACGGCCACCCTCGGTAAGGAGCCGACTTGGAGGGCCGGGCGGGAAAGGGTTACTCCAGACTGGCAGAGCTGTCTCCCCAGACTGTGGGCTCCATTCAGATGCACCTCATGCTGCTGAGGTGTCACCGCCCCTGCCCATGTACTGCTCCATGCCAGCCTCCGGAGGGGGAGGCAGCATTGCGCTATGGAGTGGACTTGGATTCTCGGGGCTGGGAGATCAGGAATCTCAGCCAGATTCTGCCCCTGAATTATACGTGCTTTTTTGTGCAAATCACGTCCCCTCCCCGGGCTCAGTTTTCCCATCTGTAAACCGAGGGTCCAACCTTGACCCTCTGATTCTGTACTCTCCCCACTGGCCACCTGAGACCCCCACCCCCTGCCTGCTATTGACCCCTTGGCCCCACAGGCCCACCTACCAGTGGTTCCGAGATGGGAGTCCTCTCGCTGATGGTCAGAGCAACCACACAGTCAGCAGCAAGGAGCGGAACCTGACCCTCCGGCCAGCCAGCCCCGAGCACAGTGGCACCTACTCTTGCTGTGCCCACAATGCCTTTGGCCAGGCCTGCAGCAGCCAGAACTTTACCCTGAGCATAGCTGGTGAGCCTGGGGCAGGGATGGAGCAGGGGAGGCGGGGGGATGAGAGGGGTCACCCCACCCTGCCTGCTCATGTGTCTGTGCTCCCCTCACCCCAGATGAGAGCTTTGCCAGGGTGATGCTGGCACCCCAAGACGTGGTGGTGGCGAGGAACGAGGAGGCCATGTTCCACTGTCAGTTTTCAGCCCAGCCGCCCCCAAGCCTGCAGTGGGTTTTTGAGGATGAGACTCCCATCACTAACCGCAGCCGGTAAGGCATCTGGCAGCAGCTTTCCAGCACCCTGGTAAAGGCTGTGTACCACACTCTGAGGTTCTCCTCCAAAAGGAAGGAGAGGACCACGGACCTCCTGGATCAGTGCATGTATTACTTCAGCGTTCCAGCAGATGGCAGTAGAATGTCTTACTGTTACAAAATAAGTCCAACAAAGGTCTCCAGGAAGGAGAGACTCAGTTCCCACAGTGACACCGTGTAAGCCAGAGGTGGCTCTGCTCCTTCCTCCCCTGCCCTCATGCCCTCCTGCCCACATGAGTCTTCCGGGATGGGGGGTAGAGACCCAGGAATGGATGGACACAGGGGACCTGGGTGATCACAGTCTGGATCAGAAGGTCCTGGATGGCAAGCATACCTTACCAACACACATACACACAGGCACACTTGCACACACGTGCACTGTTTTGGGGAGGAGGCAAACACTTCCAGAAGGTGCTGGGAGGTGCCAGGCCCTTTCTAGGGAGTTCTCTCCTCACCTGAGTCCTGAGAGAGCAGAGAGCACCTTGGCAGTGCCAGGTATGGCCAGGTGTAGCCATGGTCCTGGAGAGTGTGGCTCTCTAGGCTGGAGGCTGGGATTCCACCTGGCTTCAGCCCGGAGGACATCATCAGTGGTCCATCTGGCGTGGCCGAGGGCGTCTTTCTTTTTCTTCTTCCATGGCATATGGAAGTTCTCAGGCTACGGGTCCCATCAGAGCCACAGCTGCCGGCCTATGCCATAGCCACAGCCACGTGGGATCCGTGCCACGTCTGCAACCTACACCGCAGCTCATGACGGCGACGGATCCTTAACCCACTGATCGAGGCCAGGCCAGGGATGGACCCTCATCCTCATGGATACTAGTTGAGTTCGTAACCCGCTAAGCCACAAGGGGACCTCTGGGCCGAGGGCTTCTCATCACTGGAGCTGCCGCCTTACCAGCAGGCTTATCTTGACTTCGAGGGAAGGTGGCCTGTCTCCACAAGTCACCTGGTGATTACTCACCGCCTCTTATTTGCACTGCCGCTGGCCTCGCTGCCCCAAAGCTGAGTCTCTTGTAGTTAGAACACGCCCCCTACACACACACGGACAAGTGCACACGCACGCGTGCCCATGCGCGCACACACACATGCACACCACTGTGGCATGTCTGCTTCCTTCTCTGCCCTGTTCCTGGTGGAGTCCTTCCTACACGTCTGACCTGTACAAGATGGGGTGCCACCTGCTGGGTTCCCTTCTGAACAGCACTCTCTCCTCCACAGCCCCCCGCACCTCCGCAGAGCCACAGTGTTTGCCAATGGGTCCCTGCTGCTGACCCAGGTCCGGCCACGCAATGCAGGGGTCTACCGCTGCATAGGCCAGGGCCAGCGGGGCCCTCCTGTTGTCCTAGAGGCCACACTCCACCTAGCAGGTGGGTCCCTGGGTCTGGGGTGCCGAGGTAAGGGCTGCCAAGCTGTCGTTGGCGTGTAGAGGTTTAGGCTCCTGCGTCCACTCAGAGTGGCTTGCAGGGTGGCGGGAGGAAGAGGAGATGCCAAGGGGCTTGGGAGGGCTTGTGCCGGAAAGGGCAAAGCTTGGCTTGCTTCGGGAGAACGACAAATTCTCCTGGGCCCCATGGTCACCGGGCTGTCTGCCCCCATCCCTGCAGAGATTGAAGATATGGCACCATTCGAGCCACGGGTGTTCACGGCCGGCAGCGAGGAGCGAGTGGCCTGCACGCCCCCCCAGGGCCTGCCGGCGCCCCTTGTGTGGTGGGAGCACGAAGGGAACCGGCTGCCTACCCATGGCAGGGTCTCCCAGCAAGGCCACGAGCTGGTGTTTGCCAGCACTGCCGAGAGTGATGCTGGCGTCTACACCTGCCATGCAGCCAACCTGGCCGGTCAGAGGCATCAGGACGTCAACATCACCGTGGCCAGTAAGCACCTCTGCCCTGAAGCGGGAGGCGAGGAGGCGGGTGCCCAGGTCCGGGGAAGGCTCGGGCTCCGGGTGTGATGGACAGAGGCTTCCCTGCTGTGCACCTGAGCCCCTCTGCTCTGAGCTCTGCTGGCTTGGGAACCGGCTAGCCGCTGGGAGGTGATATTGGAGCAGAAAGGGAAGAGCCAGGCGCAGTGGCTGTGTCAGCTCTCATAGAAAACTAGTCCTCTGACTGCAGAGGACAAAGCAACGAAGTGGGAGTCTGGAGACCCAGGTCCCACTCTGTCCCCAGTGCATGGAGTGACCATGGGTAGAAAGTCATTTGCCTTTCTAGGGCTTAGTTTCTTCATCAATACAATGGGGCTAATAAGTCCCTACCTACCCTACAAGACAGGCAGAAAGATCAGTGACATAGATAAAAAGAAATTTTATTTTTTTCTTTCTTGGCAAGGAAACTTTCATGACAAAGTTATAGGTGGTTATTATTTTATTATCCTTTCCAAATTTCTACAATGCACATACAATTTGTGAAATAAGAGGAGAGAAAAGTAATAAAATGACTGAAAATGCATGTGATAAAAACCTATATACCCTTGCAATGGGCATAGAGTTTTATATATACTAATTCATTATAATAATTCAACCCCTGTAATAATTCATTTATTTATTTATTCAGGGCTGCCCCCATGGCATATGGACGTTTCCAGGCTAGGGTTCAAATCAGAGCTGCAGCCATCGGCCTGCGCCACAGCTACAGCCACACCAGATCGGAGCCATGTGTGCGACCTACATCATAGCTCATGGCAATGCCAGATCCTTAACCCACAGAGTAGGGCCAGGGATTGAACTCTCGTCCTCATGGGTACTAGTCGGGTACATTTCCACTGAGCCACAATGGGAGCTCTGTAATAATTTAAAAGGCTACACAAGACAAGTTCTTATACACACACACACACACACACACACACCATTTTGCTACCTGCTTCTTCTATTTTTCTCTACATCTTCCCAAGTAGGTAAATTTCAAACTCAAAAAGATTTCAGACATGAAAAGGACTTTGTACATTTGTAAGATGTGATGATATTATTCCCATGAAGATACTGAAAGCGTGGAGATGTGCACTCTTGCATTCAGGTACCTGGCTCAGGTGAGAAGCTGCAGCACACAGGTAATGTGTGCTCAGGACGCTTCCACAGCAACATGCAGCATGGTCAGCCCTTCTCCAGTTGGGGTCTTTGGTTACCCCTGTCTCTTGGGGGTTCTCTTATTTATTTATTTATTTTATTTTTTTATAGCTGCACCCACAACATATGGAAGTCCCCAGGCCAGAGGTTGAATCTGAGCTGAAACTGCAATCTCTGCCACAGCTGCAGCAACATCGGATCCTTGAATCAATTACACCACAGAGGGAACTCCTGGGGTGCTTTTAAAAACGCAGAATTGGAGTTTCTTTCGTGGCTCAGTGGTTAATGAATCCAACTAGGAACCATGAGGTTGCAGGTTCGATCCCTGGCCACGCTCAGTGAGTTAAGGATCTGGCATTGGTGTGAGCTGTGGTGTAGGTCGTAGACATGGCTCAGATCTGGCTTTGCTGTGGCTCTGGCATAGACCAGTAGCAACAGCTCCAACTAGACCCCTAGCCTGGGAACCTCCATATGCTGTGGGTGCGGCCCTGAAAACGACAAAAAATAATAAATAAATAAAATTTAAAAATAATAATAAAAATGTAGAATCTAGGGAGTTCCCTGGTGGCTCAGCAGGTTAAGGATCTGGCGTTGTCACTGCTGTGGCTCTGTTATACCTGTGGCCCGGGAACTTTTGCATGCTATGGCTGCAACCAAGAAAAAAAAAAAAAAAGAAAGAAAGAAAGCCAAATCTCCTGGCCCAGACTCTCTGGGGGTGGGGCCAGGCAGAGAGTGTTTAACAGGTGATGCATCTGTATGCTGGAGGTGGAGCTCTGAGTTTGATCAGCCATTTGACACTGGCTGAGCTGTGCCCTGTGCCTGCACTGTGCCCTGAGACGGAGGCCTCTGAAGTTAGAGCATGATGCACGTGGGCTAGACCAATTGCAGGGGTGGGGGTGGGATGGGGGGACAGTTTGGCTGGGTGGGCTCCATCCCTGCATCCATCAACAGGTTTATGAATGCCTTCTTTGTGCCTGCCACACTGTTCCCAGTACTGGGAATGCAGCAGTGAACAAAGCAGGCAAAAAAATTTCTCCCCTTGTGGAGCTTGTAGTGTAATAGCAAACAAAGCAGGCAAGGGAAAAGATTGAATGAACAAATAAATAATTTGAGGTGGTAGTAGAGCCATGAAGAAAAATAAAACAGGATAAATGAAAGAGGGATGGCATAAGGGCCAGGGAGAGTTTAGAAAAGACCTTTTTAGAGGATGGTGTTTGAGCTGATGCTTAAATGAAAGGGGGAGCCATGGGGACTGGCCCTGACATGGAAATGGGCTTGTAAGTTGGAGGGTCAGCAGTAGCTTGTGTGGCTTGAGTTGAATAAGTGATAGTGAATGTGGTCGAGGTGGTCTGCGAAGTAGATTACATCCCCGTGGGGCCTCCTAAGAACATGGTAAGGACTTTAACTTGGGTTCTAAGTGTATCAGTTATCCACTGCTGTGTAACAAACCACTCCAAAACTTAGTGGTTTGAAACAGTAGCCACTGATTTGCTTAGGAGTCTGTGGGCAGGGTTCACCTGGGAGGGCTCATCAGCCCCACTTGCTCTTGGCTGTGCTCATGTGTTTGCAGTCAGCTGATATAGCGGCTCATAGCTGGCTCTTCCCCATGTCTTCACTAATGTGTCTGGCAGTTGGCAATTGATCAAGGCTATTGACCAGGGTGCCGTGGTTCTCTTACACATGGCTGCTCCAGCAGGCTAGCTCAGGCTTCCTCTCGGGGAGGCTGGGTTCCAAGAGTGCAAAAGTGGCTTCTCAAGGCATGGCCTTAGAAATTGGACAGTGTCACTTCTACCATATTCTATTGGACAGTGCAAGTCACAGGCCATCCAGATTCCAGGCAGTAGAGAAATAGACCCTGCCTCTTGACGGGAAAGTGGCAACATAACCTTACAAAGAAATGCAAGGGATGAGAGGATCGTTTACAGCCATCTTTGCAAATGGTCTGCCCCAACAAGATGGAGAATGAGAAGTCTTTGCAGGGTTTGAGTCTGAGAGTAACATTTTTAAAAGATGACTCAGCGGTAATGAACCTGACTAGTATCCAGGAGGACTCGGGTTCAATCCCTAGTCTCACTCAGTGGGTTAAGGATCCGGCATTGCTGTGATCTGTGGTGTAGGTTGCCGACATGTCTCAGATCCCGAGTTGCCGTGGCTGTGGTGTAGGCTGGCAGCTACAGTTCTGATTTGACCCCTAGCCTGAGAACATCCATATGCCGCGGGTGCAGCCCTAAGAAGCAAAAAATAAAAATAAAAGATGACTCTGACTGTTCTGAGAAGACTGGACTCCTAGGGGCAAGAATTTAAACAAGAGACCAGGTAGCAGATGAGTGTAATCACCTAGGGGAGTTGTTGAAGGGGCTTGAACAGAGGTGGTGGCAGTGGAGGTGACAGGTGGTCACATTCAGGATACATTTTTTTTTTTTTCTTTTTTTGGCTTCCCTTGTGGCATGAGGACGTTCCTGGGCCAGGAATCCAGCCAGAGCAGTGACACTGCCGGATCCTGAACCTGCTGCACCACCAGGGAATTCCAGGATACGTTTCAGATATGAGTAGATAGAGTGTGTAGAATGAATGTGATGCGGACAGGGAGGGTGTGGCGAGAGAAGCCAAGGCTAGGTTTTTGGCTTGTACAATCGACTGTATTGTAGCGCTTTTTTTTTTTTTTTTTTTTTTTTTTTTTTTTTTTTTGTCTTTTTGCTATTTCTTTGGGCCGCTCCCGCGGCATATGGAGGTTCCCAGGCTAGGGGTCGAATTGGAGCTGTAGCCACTGGCCTACGCCAGCGCCACAGCAACACAGGATCCAAGCCGAGTCTGCAACCTACACCACAGCTCACGGCAACGCCGGATCGTTAACCCACTGAGCAAGGGCAGGGACCGAACCCGCAACCTCATGGTTCCTAGTCGAACTCCTATATTGTAGCACTCTTTACTGAGATAGAGAAAACTGGGGTGAGCAGATTTGAGGAAAATTAAATATTCTCTTTTGTGCATATAAGACTTGACGTGCCTGTTAGATATCCAATTAGAGATGTCAGTCAGATTTGCAAGTTCGAAGTTCGTGGGGGGAGGTCAGGAGCCAGGCTGTAGCTTTGGGACTCATCCACCTGAACAGTGTTGAAGGCCATGGACTGGATGAAATCATTCAGAGAATGAGTATGGCGAAAGCAGAGCAGAGATGCGAGGACCCAGCGTTGGAACGTTCTGGTATAATAAGAAAGTAAGGATTTTTGCAGACCAGAGTTTTCAATGCTATCCCTGTCAGGTATTAGTAAATTACCATTACTCCGTTTTTTTAAAAAAAATTTATTGTAGTTGATTTACAGTGATTCTGTCAATTTCTGCTGTACAGCAACCATTACTTCTTTGAACCTCTGACTTCTTTTTTTCTTTTTTGTCTTTTTTTTCTTTCGTGTTTTTAGGGCCGCACCCGCAGCACATGGAGGTTCCCAGGCTAGGAGTCAAATGGGAGCTGCAGCTGTCGGCCTACACTGCAGCCACAGCAAGGCCGGATCCTTAACCCACTGAGCAAGGCCAGAGATCGAACCTGCATCCTCATGGATACTAGTCGGGTTCGTTAACCACTGAGCCTCCATGGGAACTCCTGAACCTCTGACTTATCTGTAAAATGGGTATAGAAATACATACCCTGGGAGTTTATTATGACCATTAACTAATATTTGAAAGGTGCTGGGGGAGTTCCCGTTCTAGCTCAGTGGTAACCAGACCAACTAGGATCCATGAGGTTGCAAGTTCGATCCCTGGCCTCACTCGGTGGGTTAAGGATCTGGCGTTGCTGTGAGCTGTCGTGTAGTCACAGACTCAGACTCAGCTTAGAACCCCTGTTGTTTCCTATGCTGTGGGTACGGCCCTAAAAAGACAAAAAAAGGAAAAAAAGGTGCCTGCACAGGGCCTTCACGGAAGGGGTAATTGCTGCAGTTATTGCCAGAGCAGACAAGTGTTTTGCAAACTGGGACCTGGTGTTGGTGGGGGGACCATTACAGTTTCTTGGAATTGGATCTATAGGTTTTGCAGACATGTTAGTCAACTTTCTGTTTCCTCCCCATCTCTCTAAGCTGTGCCCACGTGGCTGAAGAAGCCCCAAGACAGCCAGCTGGAGGAGGGCAAGCCCGGCTATTTGCACTGCCTGACCCAGGCCACACCCAAACCCACAGTCGTTTGGTACAGAAACCAGATGCTCATCTCGGAGGTGAGAATGGGGATTCCTGACGGTGGAGGGATCGCAGAGCATTTGTGCTCACCTCCAGGGCGCACTGTCCCCCTAAGCGGCCCCCTGGGAAATGATGGGGGGGGCGCGCTGAGGCCACTCTCGGTCCTGTCTCTATGCCGCAGGACTCGCGGTTTGAGGTCTCCAAGAACGGTACCCTGCGCATCAACAGCGTGGAGGTGTATGACGGGACGTGGTACCGCTGTGTCAGCAGCACCCCTGCCGGTAGCATCGAGGCCCAGGCCCGAGTGCAAGTGCTGGGTGAGCCCGTGTTGCTGGGGAGGGCGCTCGGCCTGGCAGGCAGGAGAGGGAAGGCGCCGCAGGGCCCAGACCTGCGGGCCTGCCCCTCAGTTCCCCCCGCTTCCCTCCACTGACACAGAAAAGCTCAAGTTCACACCACCGCCCCGGCCGCAGCAGTGCATGGAGTTTGACAAGGAGGCCACGGTGCCCTGCTCAGCCACTGGCCGAGAGAAGCCCACTATTAAGTGGGTCCGGGCAGGTGGGTACCGTGTGGGTGTGGGGCAGAGGGCTGCAGGCTGTCCACTCACTGGTTAGATGAGCGTCTCTGTGCCCACCATCATGCCAGGCAGTGTGGGACAGACAAGAAACATACGGCGGATTTATAGTCCGGTTAGAAGAAAAAAGCCAGACACAAAGGAGGTCAGGTTACAGTGAATGCGACAATGTTTAAGTCAACTAAAGACAGCAAGTGATGGATTGGTCCAGACAGGGCTCTAAAGTCCTCCTTCCCCCTTTTCAAAATAGTCCGCCTTTCAAGCATGAAATTCATCTTTTAGAAAAATTGGGAAGAAAATAATGCATAATCCCACCCTCAGTCCTCTCTGGGTGTGTACCTTACCTTACATACATCTTGTTCTTTTTACATAGCAATTTTATTGGACATACAATTTTTTACTTATTATATAAGTCATGCTTATTTTAGAAATAGAAGGTGCAGGTAACGGTATGTAATTTTATGTCTTTGGCTTAACATTATCAAGCATTTCTCCATGCTTTCCATACATAAACATTGTTTTTGATAATTGCAGTAATATCGCATGATTGGATTCACTTTCATTTATTTAAATGTTCCATAAATGTTGGACATTAGGGTAGTTAGCCATTCTCCCTCCCTCTGTCTGTGGCTATCTTTCTTTCTCTCTTTTTATTGCTGCAACAAATATCTTTTAAGTTTTTTCTGGATTTGGGTTCGTTTCCCAAAATAAATAAATAAAGATTCCCAGAAATGGAATAATTATTTATAAGAGGGTATGCACATTTGTACAGTCCTTTACAGTCCTCAATGCGTGTGGCCAAGTTTGTTTGTTTGTTTGTTTGTTTGTTTTTGCTTTTTAGGGCCACACCTGCAGTGTATGGAGGTTCCCAGGCTAAGGGTCAAATTGGAGCTACAGCTGCGGGCCATAGCCACAGCCACAGCAACGCCAGATCCCAGCTGCATCTGCAACCTACACCACAGCTCATGGCAATGCCAGATCCTTAACCCACTAAGTGAGGCCAGGGATCAAACTCACTACCTCATGGTTCCTAGTTGGATTAATTTCCACTGCACCTCAATGGGAACTCCCCAGATTATTTTTTAAAGGGCTTTTACATTCCCATTTACCTTGAGTTTAGAGAGTGGGGTTGTAGGTTCTGAGGAGCAAGCAGGCTCTTTCTGCTCAGGTGTCTGGGAAGCTTTCTATGGGAGGTGGGACTTGAGATGGGTCTGAAGCCTGGGATGGTGACAAAGAGCAGGAATGGGTTCTAGGTGTCAGGAGTGACAGGCACTGAGGGTGAGAACAAGGCCAGTCCTGGGCCCAATCAGAAGTCCAGTTTGGGAGTTACGGTCATGGCTCAGTGGGTTAAGAACCTGACTAGTATCCATGAGGATGCAGGTTTGATCCCTGGCCTCTTGCTCAGTGGGTTAAGAATTGGGCGTTGCCATGAGCTGTGGTGTAGGTCGCAGACACGGCTCAGATCTGGCGTTGCCGTGGCTGTGGCGTGGGCTGGCAGCTGCAGCTCCAATTCAACCTCCAGCCTGGGA
The DNA here is from genome assembly GCF_054392235.1 of Sus scrofa. Lineage (NCBI taxonomy): Eukaryota > Metazoa > Chordata > Mammalia > Artiodactyla > Suidae > Sus > Sus scrofa. The sequence continues at coordinate 46,758,301 of NC_139389.1, forward strand.
ACTTCCATATGTCGCAGGTGCAGCCCTTAAGACAAACAAACAAACAAAACCAGTTTGGTGGAAGTGGTGTGTTATACGGGGCAGTAGAAGGCGATGAGGCTGAAAAATTAGGAGTGAGTCATGGGGACTCCCAAGGCCTGGTGCGGGAGTTTGGACCTTGTATGTGGGTAGCTAGGAGCAGTGGCTTGCTTTTCAGCAGAGGTAAGTGATTGAAGGCCTTCCTGGCCACCCGTGGAACCCTGGTCCCTCCCATCACTTCCCTGTGTTGCCCCTGCAGATGGGAGCAGCCTCCCAGAGTGGGTGACAGACAACGCCGGGACCTTGCACTTCTCCAGGGTGACCCGCGATGACGCCGGCAACTACACTTGCATCGCCTCCAATGGGCTGCAGGGCCAGATCCGTGCCCACGTCCAGCTCACTGTGGCAGGTGCGGCCATGTAGGGTGCTGGGGCCAGGGCTGGCGGGCCCCTTGGGGCAGCGGCCTGCACCTTGCCAGCCCCATTGCTCACTGCCCTCTGCCCCTCGCGGGCTCTTTCCCATCCAGTGTTCATCACCTTCAAGGTGGAGCCAGAGCGCACGACCGTGTACCAGGGCCACACGGCCTTGCTTCGGTGCGAGGCCCAGGGGGACCCCAAGCCGCTCATTCAGTGGAAGGGCAAAGACCGCATCCTGGACCCCACCAAGCTGGGACCCAGGTAAGCTGTCTCCTTCCCACACTTATCCCATGTCTCCTGCAGCCCAGTCTCCTGGGAACTGCCCAAGCGAGCAATACTGGGGCTTCTCTCCTGGCAGGATGCACATCTTCCAGAACGGTTCCCTGGTGATCCATGATGTGGCCCCTGAGGACTCGGGCCGCTACACCTGCATCGCAGGCAACAGCTGCAACATCAAGCACACGGAGGCCCCCCTCTACGTCGTGGGTATGGACCCTGGAGGGGTAGTGGGGCCAGGCTTCTTTCTCATCCTTGTACTCCTCGGTCCCCTGTGCACAGAAGGCACTGAAACCATTTTGGCAGCAGGAACAGAGATTTGGCTGTGTCCCCTCCTTGCTTAGACTTGAGCTGCTACTTAAACGCTGCACATCAGGGATGTGTGTTCCTGTTGCAAGGAGGGGGTGCTCTTGTCCTAAAATGCTTCCTTCTAGTCCCCTCACCCCACCTCCAGGCAGGCGGGGAAGGATCAGGGCAGCATCCACCAGCACAAGGTTCCTTTGTGCCAGAGCCCAGAGGGGATGGATGTCAGGTGGAAAGCCCTGGGTCAGGGACCCGGGGTTTGGGTATGGCCTCTCCTGCCATCCAGTTCTAGGCCCTGGCAGGGATTCCTTCCCCTCCAGGAGCTTGTTTCTCTGTCTGTAAGGTGGCAGTGGTTTAAATGGGAGGTTCTGCTTATTTTATTTTATTTTATTTCATTTCATTTCATTTTTTTTGCTTTCTAGGGCTGCACCCTCGGCATATGGAAGTTCCCAGGTTAGGGGCTGAATCAGAGCTACAGCTGCTGGCCTACACCACAGCCACAGCAACACAAGATCCGAGCCTCATCTGCGACCTACACTGCCACTCATGACAACGCTGGATCCTTAACCCAATGAGCAAGGCCAGGGATCGAACCCTCATCCTCGTGGATCCTAGTCAAGTTCATTCCCGCTGAGCCACGACAGGCACGCTTGGAGGTTCTACTTATAATGAGTACTGTGCAGCGACAGCCTCCTTGGTTGAAACCACTGAGTGTGTGTGACAGTTGGGGGGATGCTGCTCTGGCCTCCTCCTTGAGCCTCTCTCCCTCTTGGCACCTCTTTCTCCCTGGGACCTTTGACCCCTGAAAACCCCTAAACCAGAAGATCCCTTCTTAAAGAAACTGCTCTGTGCTGGGTGCTGGCTGGGATTCTAGACCAGAAGTTCCTTGGAGTTCCCTGGTAGCTCAAAAGGCTAAGGGTCTGGCGTTGTCACTGCTGTGGCTTGGGTCACTGCTGTGGCTCGGGTTCAGTGCCTGGCCTGGGAACTTCTGCATGCTGTGGGCTCAGCAAACAAACAAACAAACAAACAAACCAGAAATTCCCAGATGTAGCTCCTCCAGACTGACAGTATCAAGTCACTTAGAAACCTCATTAACAAACAGTGTGGGAGTTCCCATTGTGGCGCAGCAGAAATGAATCCAGCTAGTATCCATGAAGATGCGGATCTCGATCAGTGGGTCAGGGATCCGGCATTGCTATGAGCTGTGGTGTAGGTCTCAGATGAGGCTCGGATCTGGCGTTGCTATGGCTGTGGCGTAGGCCAGCAGCTGCACCTCCAATTGGACCCGTAGCCTGGAAATTTCCGTATGCCCTGGGTGTGGCCCTTAAAAAAAAAAAAGGGTGGGTTTGTGGTGGTGCGGACAGGTGTTTTCTCATGCGTGTTCTCAGTTGCATGCCTAGCCAGCTTGGGGATCACTGGCCTCACTCAACTCTTGCAGAGTTCCTTCCGGCCTCAGTGGGCCCGGAGGACCTGGCCCTGGTTGAAGCCAGTGATGGTGGTGACCCTCCGGGAGTGGTCAGGCCCTCAAGTGTCTGAGAGTTTGTCGTGGGCGTGGGGTGGGGTTGGGGCTCTGGAAGAGAAGTGGGGCTGGGTTTGCCTCAGCGGCCCCTGCTCACCCCTGTCTGTGTGTGTCTCAGACAAGCCAGTGCCTGAGGAGTCAGAGGGCCCAGGCAGCCCTCCCCCGTACAAGATGATCCAGACCATCGGGCTGTCGGTGGGCGCCGCTGTGGCCTACATCATTGCCGTGCTGGGCCTCATGTTCTACTGCAAGAAGCGCTGCAAGGCCAAGCGGCTTCAGAAGCAGCCCGAGGGCGAGGAGCCGGAGATGGAGTGCCTCAACGGTGAGGGGCCCTGGGAGGGAGGCCCGGTCTGCGCACGGGTGCTGAGCGCCCCCGCGTGGCCGCGGAGGAGAGCGCTGCGGCGCTGAGAGCTGGAGCCAGGGCAGAGCTGCAATCCCCCACCCGCCGCAGGAAACCTGATTCCCAGGGCCTGGGCTTCTGATCAACCTGGCTCAAGTCTCCCTCATTGGAGCCTCTTGGGCCAGGCTCCTGGTTTCCCTGTCTTCTCAGCACTAAACCACAGACGTAATTGAAGTATTATATGGTATTCATGCCGCTTTGCACATCTTGTACCTCCCCACATCCCCATTAGTCTTAGAGTTCCCCCAAGGGCCATCTATCTGCCTGTTCCCCCCCTGCTCCCCTCTCTCTCCTCCGACTGGAGCCCCCCGGGACATTGCTGGACTCCCCCACCAGTTTAGGAGTTCAGGAGCAGAGCCTGGGTCTCCCTTGTTGTGGTTTTCCCTTTGTGCCTGTTTAGAGCTTTGCACATGGGAGATCCTAGGAAAACAAAATCCACATGGTGTCCAGAGACCAGTACTCAGATGAGACTTGTGCGAAGGTTGTCATCCTAAGGGATGCCTGTCTCCGCATCAGTTCGTCGGTTAGACTGTGTGTCGGTTTTGCGTGAACACCAGAATCGGACCCCTTTGGTGGAAGCACTGGACTATGGGAAAGAGCTGCGGTCCCCGTGGTGGCCAGTGTCAGGTCTCATCCTGACTCCCCCCTGCCCCTTTTTCCCAGGCGGACCTTTGCAGAATGGACAGCCCTCAGCAGAGATCCAAGAAGAAGTAGCCTTGACCAGCTTGGGCTCCGGCTCTGCAGCTGCCAACAAACGCCATAGCACAAGTGACAAGATGCACTTCCCTCGGGCCAGCCTGCAGCCCATCACCACACTGGGTATGTGGCCTTGGCCACCGTCACCCCAAGCTCCGGTTGTTTTTTTGTTGTTGTTGTTTTCTTTTTCGTTTCAGGACTTTACTGGCAGCATGTGGAAGTTCCCAGGATAGGGATTGAATTGGAGCTACAGCTGCCAGCCTACCACAGCCACAGCAATGGGGGATCCTTAATCCACGGAGTGAGGCCAAGGATCGAACCTGCATCCTCACAGACACTCTGTTGGGTTCTTAACCCACTGAGCCATAACGGCCACTCCTGGTTCTGTCTTGAGGCTACATTAGCCCTGGCGGCTCTGGAGTCCTTTGAAGCCTCGAGCCTTAGAACAGGAGGGGAGCATCTCGGAGGCCTGGTCTGGCGTGTCCCCATGCCCACATACCACCTCCACAGATTTTGTCATCCCCATGTATTGTTTAGATTGACTCCCCCTCACCTCAGAAAAGAAATTTAATTAAAGTTTTCTTTAGATTGACTCCCCCTCACTTTGGAAAAGAAATTTAACTAAAGTTAGCTTTGTTCTAGGAAAAACTGTGAGACGTCACAAATGTGTGCTAGTTACATTTCTCTAAGCATAGGTTAAAACATGGAACCGAGGAGTTTCTGTCGTGGCTCAGTGGTTAAGGAACCTGACAAGCATCCATGAGGACTCAGATTCAATCCCTGGCCTCACTCAGTGGATTAAGAATCTGGCATTACCGTGAGCTGTGGTGTAGGTCACAGACACAGCTCAGATCCCTCGTTGCTGTGGCTGTGGCATACGCCGTTAGCTACAGTTCCAATTGGACCCTTAGCCTGGGAATCTTCATATGCCGCAGGTGCAGCCCTAAACAGACCAAAAAAAAAAAAGGAACTGAGACTTATTTACAATGAGCCACTTAAAATTCTCGTAGAAACTACCCACTGAAAAATACTATTAATCTAACCCCGTCATTTCCCCATCAGAGACTCAGAAGCTCAGGATGGAAGCAGGAGTGGCTGCTCAGGGTCACACCCTGAGGCCACTGCCCCGTCCAGGTGGCAGTGTGGGGGAGCGGCAGAGACTCCCTACTGTGTGACACAGGCCGGGTACCTCTGCACATCAGGTGAAGGCCGTTGGCCGACTGAGACCTGTGCCCGCAGGGAAAAGCGAGTTTGGGGAGGTGTTCCTGGCGAAGGCGCAGGGCTTGGAGGAGGGGGTGGCAGAGACCCTGGTGCTTGTGAAGAGCCTGCAGAGCCGGGACGAGCAGCAGCAGCTGGACTTCCGGAGAGAGCTGGAGATGTTCGGGAAGCTGAGCCACCCCAATGTGGTGCGGCTCCTGGGGCTGTGCCGGGAGGCCGAGCCCCACTACATGGTGCTGGAGTACGTGGACCTGGTATGCTGTTGGCAGGGGCCCTGGGAGTCTCGGGCAGGGCTGTGCTCTGACCTGGGAGGTGGGGGACACCATGGGAACCTCGTCTCAGGTGGTCTCAGCTGAGACCTTGGGCCGCCTGCTGTCCCCCCAGCTCTCCGACACCCTCGTTCCTGTCTGACAGCCCTGGTCTGGGGGTGGGTCTCAGGCTCTTCTGGCTTCTTCCTCCACCCACTGCATGGATGGCTTCCAGGTCCTCTTCTCTGACTCTAGTTTTCTTTGGCTTGTCATTTTTCTCCCAGGGCTTGTCAGCTCTGGAGAAGAGACTTATCTAGAACCTGGCTTTCCTTTTTGCCCAGCAGCCTGTACCATTTGAGGGACAGTGTTAGCCCAGCCACCAGCCTCCCCCCATCCCCCATTTGTCATGGTACCCAGACCTGCCCCTCGTGCCTCGTTCCTGGGCCATCTGGACCTAATCCCCTTGGTCCTCCAGCCGCTGCTCATCACACCCCCAGCGCAGGGGCAGGAAGGGGGCGGAGCAGTGCAAGTGCTTTTGAGTGCTCTGTGCATGGTTCTGCCCGGTGGCCACTCGTTTTTTTTTCTGTTAGATAATCAACCCCTGGAGGCTGATTATCTAATAGAGGACAGAGCTTTCCTGTCTGGGGTCCGTGAAGACCCTGTGAAAACAGGATCGGGGGCTTCCTCACCCATATGTATATTTTTTTTCTTTTTTCCTTTTTGGCTGCCCCACGGCATATGGAGTTCCCGGGCCAGGGATCAGATCTGAGCCACAGTTGCGACCTACGCCACAGCTGGGGCAACACCAGATCCCTAACCCTCTGTGCCACGCCGCTGTGCCCGGCACTGCAGAGATGCTGCCGATGCCATTGTGCCACAGCAGGACCTCCATCTATGTGTTTTGAACTCCACCTGGACTTTCCCCACAAGGGGCTGGGCTGGGCTGGGGGTTCAGGTCAGGGCTCCTCATCACCCCCACGGCAGGCATCCTGGGAGCATCTGCTGGTTTGATGCTTTGATGATCGCCGGGCTCTGACCTAACAGAGGTGCTTGGTTTTTCCTCAGGGAGACCTCAAACAGTTCCTGAGGATTTCCAAGAGCAAGGATGAAAAATTGAAGTCACAGCCCCTCAGCACAAAGCAGAAGGTGAGAATGGGGATTTCAGGCCCCCAGGGGTGGGCCAGGAGCCAGCACGGTCACCATAGCACAGGTGCACTGATGGAGCTCTGCCTGTGGGCCAGGCCCCATGGCAAGTGCTTCGCCTGTCTTACCTCAGCAGTCACTCTGCAGTTTGTCACTGTCCCCATTGTGGGTGAAGACACAGGTTTAGAGAGGTTAAGCAACTCGTCCCAGTCATGGAGCCTGCAGGTGGCCTCGTGTGGCTGGGTCGCCTTTGTGTAGGAGAGCTGCCCTTTGCCTTGGCCGCCAGAGCAGGAGGTCTGCCCGGAGGCGGGCGCTGGGGTGGAGGAGCTGTGGGCAGCCTGGGCATCTAGGGGCCTGCGGGGCTGGGCGTGGCCCTGAGCGTGTCTTTTCATCCTCCGAGCACAGATGACTCTGCTGGGACAGGCCGCCTTTGTTTCACCCTCGGAGGTTTCCATGCTTTCACTCTTACCTGGGCTGTGGGCTGCCCAGCCTTTCCTTCCGGTTCTTCTCCTGCCTCTGGGCAGAGGGTGATTCCGGGCACAGTGCCCTGGCTGGGGCTCCTGTGGTGGCACAGACCTGGGTTGAAACAGTGAAGAAGGGAAAGCTGGCCTATCGTTCCCATCCACCTGGGACAATGCCGTCCAGGGCCCAGCTCTTCCTGCCCACGGCCTCCTCCCCTCCCCTCCGAAATGGGTCTAATCTGGGATGCCTGCATCCAAGGTGACAGCGAAATCACTGTGTAGCCCATCAAAGCCCAGGGCAGGGAGGTAGGCTGCTGGATCTCCCTTCCAGGTGACTGTTCCTTGCCTGGAGGCTGACCCGGGCTGCAGACTCTGGGGGCAGAGCAGAACGATGTGGCTGGCTGAGCAGGCGAAGGGACCCTGACTGCCCCTGGTCTCTCTGGGGGAGCTGCTCTGTGTCCTTCTGGCCGGCCTTCTCCCATTAGGGCCCAGACAAGGCGAGTGGCCTGGCCCCAGGTCACGGGAGCTGGCCCGGCACCTCTGCTTCCATCTCCGAGAAGCCGCAGGCCTGGCTGCTGTGGCTGTAGATGAGAAGCCACAGGGCAGGATGTGCTTCTCCAGCTGGGTGGGATGTTGGGATCCCAGAGCTCACAACGCAGGACACGCAAGGAGCCAGCGCATCTTCCCCGAGCCAGCCATGGCCCTGAGGGCCCTTGGGAATGTGAGATTGAAACTGCCGGACCCCCTGGGGGCACATAGGATCTGGTGGGAGAGCTTGAGGACAGCATGTGACTGCCAGGTGAGTCAGAAAGCCAGTGAGGGACACCGGGGACGTCCACGTCCTTTAGGTGGACAGTCTGATTAACAAACAGAGAGGGCCTCCTGGTGGAGAAAGCCATTTGAGTTCAGGGGTCAGGGACGGGAAGTAGGTGAATATGGGGAGGGATGGCTTCAGGAGAGAGAGGGAGTCTAGATCCGTTGCTCTGGCTGGGACAGGGACATAGGCGTGACCTGAGGGACTCTCGCTGAAAGTTGTCACCACCTTTGCTGAAGCTCACTCCAGTGCTTTTTTGCCTGAGCATCTTGAACCTGATGGAGGAGCTTCAAAATCTTTGGTTCCACTCTCTCCAGGGACAGTGTTCTGCTTTGAGTGGAGGGGGAAGGTCACTGCCTTAAAACAATTGTAAATTTCTGGACCATTCCTCAGACTTAGGGCGGAATATCTGAGAGTGGTGTCTGAGGACCTGCATTTTTTTTCTTTTTCTTTTTCTTTTTTTTTTCCAGGGCCACATCTGTGGTATTTGGAAGTTCCCAGGCCAGGCGTCAAATCAGAGCTGCAGCTGCAGGCCTACGCCACAGCCACAGCAATGCCAGATCCGAGCCACACCTTCATCCTACATCACAGCTCATGACAATTAACCCATTGAGTGAGGCCAGGGATCGAACCCACATCCTCGTAGTTTGTTACCGCTGAACCACAGGTTCAGCTATTGATTCTTAAGCTCAATAAGGTTTAAGGAGCCCTAGGGTAGGACAGTAGCTTTGTCATGGTTTTTGTTAGGGTCTCCTATAAGAAATGGATTTTAGGAAAGTTCCTGTTGTGGCTCAGCAGTAACGAGCCCGACTAATATCTGTGATGATACAGGTTCAATCCCTGGCCTCACACAGTGGGTTAAGGATCCAGCATTGCTGTGAGCTGTGGTGTAGGTCACAGACTCGGCTTGGATCTGGTGTTGTTGTGGCTGTGGTGTAGGCTGGCAGCTGTAGCTCTGATTCAACCCCTAGCCAGGGAATTTCCGTATGCTGTGGGTGTGGCCCTAAAAAGCAAAAAACAAAAAACAAAACAAAAAAAAAAGGATTTTACATCATGGTTCAGTGCGTACACACACACCTAAAATTAATCTTTCACAATGCAGTATTTCTTATCCTGTTTTTTTTGTTGTTGTTGTTTTGGCTGCACCCATGGCATACAAAAGTTCCTAGGCCAGGGATAAAACCCATGCCATGGCAGTGATCTGAGCCACAGCAATGACAATGCCAGATCCTGAGCCACTGGAGAACTACCCCCACACCCCCATTTTTTAACCGACTGAATTGATTTTGAGACCCATGTGGGTTTTGATCAGTAGTTTGAAAAATACTCCTTTCTGGAGATTTCATGAAATTGAAAATTCTTAGGAAAGATATATTAAAAGGTATAGTTGCTTTCTTGTGGCTAGTAATTTAGTGAGCTGTGGTGCCACTTTATATTCTTAGAATTATATTCTATTCTGGCGGGGGGGATGGAAGGAGAAAAAGTTCAAGGGAGGTGGTATGATAGGTAGGCTGCTCCCTGGCCAGCTAGAGCTGGAACAAGGGTGCCATCCTTGGTGGGGGTGGGCTGGAGGGAGCCCCCGGAGGAGTCTGAGGTAGCAGTGGGATCATGATAGAAATCAAAGACGCGGGCCCTGGGTGTTGGCATAATTGTAGGCGATGCTTGTTAGAGTGGTTGATAAGATGATGGCAATTTTGAAGTCTGAGCATTGTAACCTGTGAATTCTCCACGGACCACCTGCAAGCTACTGCAGCAGCCAGGTGCACCTGTAGACCTCGCTTTGCTTTAAGCAGTCAGGTCTGTTCGGGACAGGAAGCAGCAGCCTGTTCGGGAAGAGCGCGGAAGGTGTCGCTGGGGCTCAGCCAGGACTCCAGCGAGCCCTCGGAGCGTTCACGTTGGCAAGGAGGGGTGGGTCTGCTCTTTACCAAAGCGCAGGTCTTTGTAACTGTTTTTGTAAATGAATCCCGTGGCCATCTGATGGCGGCAAGCCCAGCAGTGAGGAAACACTTAATTGGCTTGGGTGAACACAATTCCCTTTTGCTGTCCTCACTTAGCCAGTATTTCCAGAAGCACTCCTCTCTGGAAAGATAGCAAGTTAGTCACCATGCCAAGTCCTCTCTCTTCTGTTCCCATGACTAGCAGCAGATTGTGTAGCTGGAGAGCCAGAGCAGAGAGGGCAGGCTGGGGAAAAGGCAGAGCTGCTGAGGGCTCATTACAAAAGCCTTTTTCTGAGACAGCTGGGCAAGGCTGGACAGTGCCCGTGGGTTTTGAAGCCTGAAGTAGAGTCCGTCTCTACTTTTTGATGCCCTGTTACCACCAGCAGCACTTGGGGCATTCTGAGGATGGCAGCCTGGGAGCCTCTACTTTTTCTTAGAGATCCAGTGTCGGGCTCTGCACCAGGAGAGGGCTCCGTAATCCTCTTCTCACCCATTACACACATTTGGTTGGAACCTCTCCAGAGATGCTGTGGCTTCATTTTTGATGCAGAACATGCACTGAGGAGATGAGAGTTGCTGGTGAAGCTGCTGGGAGCCAGCCAGGGGTGTTGAAGGGCCAGGCTGTAGCCGGCACCTCCCCCCCACCCCGGGCTCACTCGTGGCCGACAGTGAGGTGACCCAGGAGAGGCAGCTGCAGTGTTAAGAGCCAGGCTTTGGCAAAGCTGAGGATGGGCCCACCTCACAGAGTGCAGGAAGGGGAGTGGCCAGCCTCTTTGGGGCCGGCACACAGTAGGTGCTCAACAAGTGTTCCTGACCCCTTCTCTCTGATTGGGTGGTCTCCTTCTTGCCCTGGGTCAAGTGGCAGCAGCCCCTCTACCGCTGACATTCACCTTTGTTCCTTTTTGAACCTCAGGGACGTAGAACTAGATTAATCATCATCTTGGTTAATCCCTGACCTTATCATATTATCTCATTATTGGTCCACTCATGAGCTGATTCTACTTACTCTTTTTTTTTGGCTGCACTTGCTGGATGTGTAAGTTCCCAGGCCAGGGAACGAACCCGAGCCACAGCAGCGACCCAAGTCACTGCAGTGACAATGCCAGGTCCTTAACCCACTGTACTTTTTTTTGTCTTTTTGCCTTTTCTTGGGCCGCTCCCGCGGCACATGGAGGTTCCCAGACTAGGGGTCTAATCGGAGCTATAGCCACCAGCCTACACCAGAGCCATAGCAACGCAGGATCCGAGCCATGTCTGCAACCTACACCACAGCTCATGGCAACGCCGGATCGTTAACCCACTGAGCAAGGGCAGGGACCGAACCCGCAACCTCATGGTTCCTAGTCAGATTCGTTAACCACTGCACCACGACGGGAACTCCTATTCTTATTTTCTAATGTGCTTATTGGCCGTGTGTTTGTGTCTGTCTGTATGTCTGTGTGTTTGGTTAAGTTTTATTTTGGTATTTCAGACTTGAAAGATGGTAAGGGGAATTCCCTGATAGCCTAGCAGTTAAGGATCTGGGCAGTGTCCTTGCTGTAGCAAGCGTCAATCCCAGGCTGGGGAATTTCTGCGTGCCGAAGGTGAGGCAAAAAAAAAAAAAAAAAAAAAAAAAACTGTAAGAATGATTCATTGAACTCCTACAAACTCTTTTTTTTAAAATTTTTTTATATATATATATATATAAATTTTTTTTTTTTTTTGTCTTTTTGCCATTTCTTGGGCCGCTCACGTGGCATATGGAGGTTCCCAGGCTAGGGGTCGAATCGGAGTTGTAGCTGCCAGCCTACGCCAGAGCCACAGCAACGCGGGATCCGAGCCGTGTCTGCGACCCATACCACAGCTCACAGCAACGCCGGACTCTTAACCCACTGAGCAAGGCCAGGGATTGAACCTGCAACCTCATGGTTCCTAGTCAGATTCGTTAACCACTGCGCCACAACGGGAACTCCCTACAAACTCTTTATCCAGATTCATTTGTTTATGTTTTGTGCCATTGTTTTATTATTCTCTAGTCTGTATATTATTCTTTTTATTTTTGACATTTTAAAATCAGATGTGTGGGAAATGATATCGGGTCTTGGGTCTTGATTAGCCTTTTCTTGATCATTGATGATAACTGGCCATGTTCTTCTCTCCATGATTCTGTATGTGGTGCGTGGCTTTTCCTTTACAGATCCTGCGAATGAGTGTTTTTGCTGGAAGAAACACACCGCTGGCCAATAACTTAAATAATTTTCCATGGGGACCCCTTTGCATTTCTCCTTGCCCTGTTTTTATACAAAAGGAAACACCACATGTCCTGTGAGTCCCTTGGTGTTGCTTCCAAGGTGTGGATAAAACAACAGGGGCCAAGGGCCATTGGTCTTTACAGGCACTCTCCTAGGGCTCTGATTGTACTTCTGTTTGGCACAGCTCACCTGCCGCCAGGTGGTGGCGCCCTTGTGCAGGTGAGAGCGCCCTTGCAGACTGCCCTCCCTCTGGGAGCCTGCTTTTGCCATCCTTGTTATTTTCCATCAGCACCCAGTTGTATGTGGAGTAGAGTAGATGCAATTAATGTTTATTCAGTGCATTGATGTATATTTTCAAGTGGTAATATATCTTAATTGTAATTACATTTACTATGTTATATGATGTGTTGTGTATAATATAATCATGTGGCTCAAAATTTTTTAAAAGGTATCAGTGAACATTCCCCCCAATGCTCTTACATTTTGAGAAATAGCTTTGCATTATTTTGTATCTTAGAGAAACTCATGCTTGTGTACACTCATAGCAGCACTGTTCTTTTTTTTGTTTTTTAACTTTTTTGTTTTTTCTCTTTTTACAGCCACACCTGTGGCATATGGAAATTCCCAGGCTAGGTGTGCAGCTGCCAGCCTACACCACAGCCACAGCCATACCGGATCCAAGCTGCATCTGCAACCTACCCCACAGCTTACAGCAATACCAGATCCTTAACCCACTGAGTGACACCAGGGATTGAAATCACATCCTTATGGGCACTATGTTGGGTTCTTAACCCACTGAGCCACAATGGGAACTCCCCCCCCCTTTTTTTTTTAGCCCTATCCTTGGCATATGGAAGTTCCCCGGCCAGGGATCAAACCCATGTGGCAGTTGTGACCTATGCCATAGCTTCAGCAATGCCAGATCCTTAACCCACTATGCCACTGATAACCATCAGAATTAGAAGTAGTAAATAATGATGTAATTATGATGAAAAAGCTCAATGCAGTGATACCCCCCCAAAAGAATGAATCTCACAATGTTGAGTGAAAGAATCAAGGCACAAAAGAATATGCTTTTGTATGCTTCCAGCCTTAACTGGTTCAAAACCAGGCAAAACTGGGAGTTCCCGTCGTGGCGCAGTGGTTAACGAATCCGACTAGGAACCATGAGGTTGTGGGTTTGGTCCCTGCCCTTGCTCAGTGGGTTAACGATCCGGCGTTGCCGTGAGCTGTGGTGTAGGTTGCAGACGCGGCTCGGATCCCGCGTTGCTGTGGCTCTGGCGTAGGCCGGTGGCTACAGCTCCGATTCGACCCCTAGCTTGGGAATCCCCATATGCCGCGGGAGCGGCCCAAGAAATAGCAACAACAACAAAAAGACAAAAAGACAAAAGACAAAAAAAAAAAAAAAAAACAGGCAAAACTGAATTGTACTGTTTACGAACATGTGTAAGTGGTAAAACTATACCGAACAGCCAAGGAATTGTTATCATTGTAAAAGTTGGGATGGTGATGTCCTCTGGAGGAGAGGGAGAATTCATGATGGGGAAGGAGCCAGTGGGAGTTTCTGGGGGGCCAGCCTTGTTGGGTTTTGTTTTTTTAACTTGACAGCTGTTACCTGGGTGTGGCCATGACCCCAGGTAATATTCATGACATGTATTTTAAGAACTTTTCTATATGTAATTCACATTAAAAATACAAACCCAAAGTTTCCCTACCTTCTCTCTCTGGCCTTTAGTTCCCCTCCTCAGAGGCAGCGTGTGTGTGTGTGTGTGTGTGTGTGTGTGTGTGTTTATTTTCACTCACACAGTTTATATATGGATATATGATTTTTTTTAAAATGAAATGGCAACTAGTAGAAACTATGTAACTATGAAGTAAAAAAAAAAAAAGGCGGGGGTGTTCCCTTTGTGGCTCAGTGGTTAACGAAACTGACTAGGATCTGTGAGGATGAAGATTCAATCCTTGGCCTCACTCAGTGGGTTAAGGATCCAGCATTGCCGCGAGCTGTAGTGTAGGTCGCAGATGCAGCTCAGATCCTGCGTTGCGCTGGCTGTGGTGTAGGCTAGCAGCTACAGCTCCGATTCGACCCCTAGCCGGGAACTTCCATGTGCTGTAGGTGCGGCCCTACCCTAAAAAAAAAAAAAAAAAAAAGTGCAGCCCTTGAAGACGGTGAGCTCTGCTTACTGCCTAGATATTTTTCACTCTGCAAGTGGTTACGCTGTGTTCTCCCCACCCCACCTGCCACTCGCTTAATCTTGTACCTGCTGTGCCTCGAAGTGGCACCAAGCACTTTATTCCATTCCATTCAGTTCTTCCAACCACCCAGCGCAGCAGGTCCTGTTGGTTGCATTTTATAGAGAGGGAAACAGGCTGTTGAGCCTTTGCTCTGGGGCTGCCTAAGCATCACCTTGATGGCACATTGATGGCACCGTGTCAAGGACAGCCCCCTGGTCACCTGGTCCTAGGCTCTTCCGACAGGCCCCTTTCTCTTTCCAGGTGGCCCTGTGTGCCCAGGTGGCCCTGGGCATGGAGCACCTGTCCAACAACCGCTTTGTGCACAAGGACTTGGCCGCTCGCAATTGCCTGGTCAGCGCTCAGAGACAGGTGAAGGTGTCGGCCCTGGGGCTCAGCAAGGACGTGTATAACAGGTAGAGGGCCCGGGTGGGGTGGGCTGGGGCCAGAGCACGCACACAGCTCAGAGGCTGGGGAGGGGAGAGTTCTTAGTTCGAAGCCAGAGAGAGAACCTTCCTGCCCTCTCCCATGGAGGCGGTAGGCATCCCAGCCAGTGGACCACGGCTCCCTGGTGTTTATCCATTTTCTCCAGTGATAAAAAAAAAATTATAAACCTTTTTCAGAGTAACTTGTCAGGGAGTTCCCGTTTGGTTCAGTTGGTTAAAGATCTGGCATTGTCACGGCTGTGGCTCAGATCTCTGCTGTGGCGCAGGTTTGATTCCTGGCCTGGGAATTTCCACAAGCTGCAGGTGAGGCTAAGAAAAAAAAAAAAAACTAGTCAGACTTTATAACAGTTTATATATAATTTAACAATTCATATGGTTCCCACTGTAACTTCCTAAATTCAGTAATTGTTATTTTGAAGACTTAAAGCTCAGCACCCACGGCCAGAGATCACTCTGGAATACACCTTACATTGACTCTGGGAACTTCCCCTCAAGTCATCCCAGTTCTGACTCACCCGTGTTCGTCCAACTGTTGTCTTAGTCATGATTGATTTATTACTAGTAAAGCTCTTCATGATTTATTTCCACTTAACATGTTCATTTTTCACACTTTTTTTTTTTTCTCTTTAGGGCCACACTGGCGTCATATGGAGGTTCCCAGACTAGGGGTCAAATCAGAGCTACAGCTGCTGGCTTACACCACAGGCACAGCAGTGCCAGATCCCAGCCTCATCTGCAACCTACACTGCAGCCCATGGCAATGCCGGATCCCCAACCCACTGAGGATCAAACCTGCATCCTCATGGGTACTAGGCGGTTTTGTCACCTCTGAGCTATAATGGGTACTCCCATTTTAAACAAATTACTCTCATTACTTTTAAACTAATAAAGTATGTGTGGTTCTTAGCTTCTTCTTCTTCTTCTTCTTTTTTTTTTTTTTTTTGTCTTTTTGCCTTTTCTAGGGCCGCTCTTGCAGCATATGGAGGTTCCCAGGCTAGGGGTCTAGTTGGAGCTGTAGCCATCGACCTACGCCAGAGCCACAGCAACACAGGATCTGAGCCACATCTGCGACCTACACCACAGCTCACAGCAACGCCGGATCCTTAACCCACTGAGCGAGGCCAGGGATCGAACCTGCAACCTCATGGTTCCTAGTCAGATTCGTTAACCACTAAGCCACAACGGGAACTCCTGTATGGTTATTAGCTTTTTAAAAATTTTCAACATTTAGGCAAAGATGGATTCCTTCCCCCTCCCCCCTTTTCTTTTTTGGCCACCCCGCAGCATATGGAGGATCTTTAACCCACTGTGCTGGGCCAGGGATTGAATCTGTGTCCTAGCTCTCTCAAGATGCCACTGATCCCATTGCACCACAGCAGGAATTCCCAAAGTTGGATTCTTAGGGGAATTTAACCACCAGACCCCATGTGGATGTGTCCTGATTTCATGCAGTATAGCCCCCTCCTCCAAGCATAAATGTTTCCAATTTCTTAACACGCCTTGGTCTAGAAAAGCTGGACTCTAGTGTGAATATGAGATGCAGAGCTTGGATGAAGTTGGGATTCCAGGCTATGCCCCTCACCCCCCACCCCCCGCCTGTGTGTCCTTTCATCCTGCAGTGAGTACTACCACTTCCGCCAGGCCTGGGTACCACTGCGCTGGATGTCCCCTGAGGCTATCCTGGAGGGCGACTTCTCCACCAAATCTGATGTCTGGGCCTTCGGTGTGCTGATGTGGGAAGTGTTCACCCACGGGGAGATGCCCCATGACGGGCAGGCAGACGATGAAGTGCTGGCAGGTGGGCAGCTGTATTTCTGTGGGACAATTCCAAATGTTGTCTAGGTGGATGGCTTGCCGAGGGTCCCTGGGCCAGTTCAGCCTACCTCCCCTCAGGGCTGCCATTACCAGCTACGTGGAGAGGGCCACTCCAGCCATTAGATGACTGGAACACCATCATCCTGGTGGGTGAAAAGCCCTCGCCCGCAGGGCTCACTTCAGCCACTCTGATGCTGCTTATTGACCCTACTTCAGCGCCTGGCGTTGGCTGCTTCTTGTGCTGCGTGGACCCTGCCCCCACCAGCCACAGAGGGGTGTTCGCTTCTTTTGGTTCCAAGATATTTGCCATAAACTCCTTCTTTTTTATTTTTATTTTTATGTTTATTTTCCCACTGTACAGCAAGGGAATCAAGTTATCCTTACATGGATACATTACAATTACATTTTTTTCCCCACCCTTTGTTCTGTTGCAACATGAGTATCTAGACAAAGTTCTCAATGCTATTCAGCAGGATCTCCTTGTAAATCTATTCTAAGTTCTGTCTGATATATAAACTCTTTCTTAAGTCCTGCTCCCCAGCACTGGCCAGCACCCTCACCTCCGAGTCTCCCTCACGTGGCCACCTGCGGGAATGGCAGGCTCCACAGATTATTGGACGGGAGTGGTTAACTGTTTTGACAAGACCCTCTTCCCACCATCCTTCTGCAGATTTGCAGGCTGGGAAGGCCAGACTCCCGCAGCCTGAGGGCTGCCCCTCCAAGCTCTACCGGCTGATGCAGCGCTGCTGGGCCCTCAGCCCCAAGGACCGGCCCTCCTTCAGCGAGATCGCCAACGCCCTGGGAGACAGCTCTGCGGACAGCAAGCCGTGAGGAGAGAGCCCAGGCAGGCTGTGCCTCAGGATGGCGTGGGCAGAGGAGGACCTCCTGAGGGGTGCCCGCAGCATGATGGGCAAGAATCCCGTCCTCCCGGGCCCCAGGGGCCCCGCCCTGGCACCGCAGGCACTGCTGAGGTCTGGCAGGGCCTGGGCTTTCTCCTTTTTCCTCACCCTCTGCCCTCGGGGAGGTGGATTCAGACCCAGACTGGGTGACTGGGGCCTCGGGCTGAGCAGCTTTCTCTGCCACCCTTTTCCCCATCAGGGACAGTGTGGGTGCCTCAGGTAACTCCAGTTTCTGGCCTGGGTCTCCTCCCCATGACCAGGTCCAGTTCGCCACTCACCTGCCAACTTCATCCAGGGCGGGCTAGGCTGGAGGTGAGCTGGGTTGGGTATAGGTCCTTAATCTACTCAAGTTCCTGGATCGTTCTGGCCCACGGGGCCCACTCTGGGATCTGCACTAGGATCACGGAGGACCCAGCCAGTGCGTCCTCCGTGCGTGGACTTGTACCCTCCCACTCCGACCCAGACCCATGCCCCCTCCCTACCCTTCTCTCCTTTTCTCATCCTAAGTGCCTGGCAGATGAAGGAGTTTTCAGGAGCTTTTGACACTATATAACCCGCCCCTTTTGTATGCACCGCGGGGCGGCTTTTGTATGTAATTGCAGCGTGGGGTGGGAGGGCCTGGGAGGTAGGGGTGGGTCCTGGAGGAGATGGGAGAGTGGGCCGCCTCTGCCTCACACCTTTATTGATGTTCTTGTTGTTTGTTTTTGGGTTTTGTTTTTTTTTTTTGGTTTTTTTTTTTTTACACTCGCTGCTCTCAATAAAGAAGCCTTTTTTACAGCCCGCTTCTGATGTCCATTCCTTACCATTGCCCAGAATGATGTGCCTTCTTCCCTCACTTAGCAGAAGGGGCCACGTGCCTTCCTAGAGTCTGGAGGGGCTGGACCTTCCGCTGGCTCGTGGAGCAGTTGAGGATGTGGGCCTGGAGGAGGCGAGGCCACCTCCTGTTTCCTGTGACCCTGATGCCAGCGAATTATTCTCCACTGGCTGGCCTGGTGCTCCGGCTCAGGTGGAAGCACAAGGAGGTGACTAGTTAGAGGAGGACTGAGGACTTAACTGATACAGTCATGTCTCTGAATCCCTTGAAGACTAAGAGGGTGATGGAAATAATGGGACTGAACAAAGATGCGCTTAATGCCACACGCGCCAGGGCTCTCAGCCCTCTGCTGGTTTCGTTCCTTCCTCTTCGTTAGCCAGACCTCGTGTCATCAGCTGTCCTCTCTGCCTTATAGTAACTTGAGCACAGTTCCCCTCACCTCTGGAATTGCTTTAGTTCTTTCTGTTCCTCACCAGATTTCTTAGTCATGAACATACCAGCTAATGTTTATGAAATACTCGCTCTGGGAGTTCCTGCTATGGCAGCTGTGGCTCAAATTCAGTCCCTGGCCTGGGAACTTCCATATGCTGTGGGTGCAGCCCCAAAAACCCCCCAAAAAACCAAAAAGCACCTCATTCTGTACCTGTCACTTTGCTGAGCACCTAAGGTGAATTATCTCATTGAGTTTCTGCCACTACTCTTTTAGCCAGATCTCATTGTTCGCATTTCACAGATTAGGAAATCAAGGCTTTTTTTTTTTTTTTTTGAAACTGAAGCTTAGGGAGGCCAGGTTGTTTCCCCAATGTTGCACAACTGGTAAGTGAGCCTCTCTTGTAGATATACAGTATGGTATGTCCCTCAGGTGTGTCGGAGTGAAAAAAAAAAAATCAACTAGGAACAATTTCTTGGGAATTCTCATTGAAATGAATCCGACTAGGAACTATGAGGTTGCAGATTCGATCCCTGGCCTCACTCAGGGGGTTAAGGATCTGCTGTTGCCATGAGCTGCGGTGTAGTTCACTGATGTAGCTCGGATCCTGCATTGCTGTGTCTCTGGTGTAGGCCAGCAGCTGTAGCTCTGATTGGACTCCTAGCCTGGGAATCTCCATATGCTGCAGATGCAGCCCTAAAAAGCAAAAGAAACACAACAATTTCTCTAGAGCAATGCCTTTCAAACTGGGTTGTAACCAGTATTTTTAAAAAATGAAACATGGAGTTCCCTTTGTGGCTCAGTGGGTTAGTGTCTGTGAGGATACGAGTTCTATCCCTGGCTCAGTGGATGTTGGCTGTGGCTGTGTCAGAGGCCAGCAGCTGCAGCTCCAATTCCACCCCTAGCATAGAAACTTCCATATGCTGCAGGTGCAGCCGTAAAAAGAAAAAAAATTTTTTTTAATTGAAAAATAAAAAAATAAATGAAATACAATAAAAACTATCAAAGTAGACGGTATACCTTAAGGGTAGATAATTGTTTTGCAAAATTTTGTTATATTTGATATGTATTTGTGTATGTTAGCTTATATATTAGTTATTTGAGTGCTGCTACTGCATAACAACCCCAAAAATCTCGGTCACTTACAACAACCATTTATTTTTCTCACTCACAGATCTGCAAGTTGGTCTTGGCTGGACTTAGCTGATTCACCCGGGCTCGGCAGCAGACCATGGGTCTGTCTTGGGTCTAATCTGCCGGCCCCAGAGCAATGCTCTAGTTCTAGAGCACAAGAAGTCCAGCCAGATCTTGTCAGCACATTTAAAAGCATAAGTTGGAGTTCCCATCATGGCTGAGAGGAGACAAATCTGACTAGTATCCATGAGGATACACGTTCGATCCCTGTCCTCACTCGGGTTAAGGATCCTGCGTTGCCATGAGCCATGGTGTAGGTCATAGACACGGCTTGGATCTGGCTTTGCTGTGGTTGTGGTGTGGACTGGCAGCTGCAGCTTGGATTTGACCCCTAGCCTCAGAACCTCCATATGCCTCGGATGGGGCCCTAAAAAGACAACAAAGTAAATAAATAAAAGCAGCAGTGTATTAACATTTTATGAGCCAAAGTAAGTATCATGTCAACACCCAATATCAGGAGTTCCCTGGTGGCTCAGGGGGTTAAGGATCCAGCATTGTCACTGCTATGGCGAGGGTTGCTGCTATGGCAAGGGTTCAATCCCTGGCCTGGGAACCTCTGCATGCCATGGGCATGGCCAAAAAAAACCAAACCAAAACAAAAACAAAACACTAATATCAGCACCTGCAGGATGTGAGAGCGAAGGATGTGGCTGTCTAATTCTAACACAAGGTGTGAAAATTAGGAGCTATAATCCAGTTCACCCCAAGTTGCAATGTAAAAATGATTTCCTGCTGTGGGTTGTGTCCAGAAGTATTGCAAGGCACTGCTCTAGAAGGTCATTAGTCACTAAGCCTCTTCTCACTCCTGGTCTTCCTCAACCACTCTGTGGTGGCTGACGCTGCTGGCCCCATCTGCCTTTTTGACTCTCCTCTCTTGCCTTTGATGATGGTATGCCGCGTCCACCTTCTCTGACCAGCCCTCCCCAGCCCTGGTTGTGGCTTCCTTCTCCTGCCTGCCCCAGAGATGGCTATCCTCCTGGATTCTGTCCCTGGCTGCCTTCTCTCAACCTTCTCAGCCTTGGCAATCACATCTTACCTTGGGTGGTTTCACTGGCCCTTCCGTGCGGACAGTTCCCAAAGCGTTAGCTCCAATTCCAGCCTCTACCTCAAGCTTCAGACTCACACTCCCCTTCTTTTGCAGAATATTTCCCTCCACCTGTTTTCCTAGACCCAAACTGAATTCATCTCTCTTCCAAACCTGCTCCTCCAGCCATGTTCCCTGTTTGCATTATTGGTACTACTGTTTGGAGAACAGCCATCCTTGGAATCCTGTACTGTCATGAGCCCTCATCCCTGTGCACCCCCCCCCCCCACTGCAGCCCGTCACCAAAATCCCTTTATTGTACCTCTGCCCTGTTTCTATTTTGCTCAATTTTTTGGGCTGTGCCCTCAGCATCTAGAAGTCTCCAGGCCAGGGATTGAACCTGAGCCACAGCAGTGACCTGAGCCACAGCAGTGACAACGCTGGATCTTTAACTACTAGGCCACCAGGGAACCCCTGCTTAATTTTAAGGGAGAAGAAGTTTGCACAAAAGTAATACTGATCAACTGGGAATTTGGGGTTAATGAATGCAAACTATTGCTTTTGGAATGGATAAGCAATGAGATCCTGCTGTATAGCCCTGGGGACTATGTCTAGTCACTTATGATGGAGCATGATAATGTGAGAAAAAGGAATGTATATGTGTATGTGTGACTGGGTCCCCTTGCTGTACAGTAGAAAATTGACAGAACACTGTAAACCAGCTATAATGGAAAAACATAAAAATAATTTAAAAAACAAAAACAAACCACTGATCCAAAAAATGTAGAGGGAGGTCCCATTGTGGCTCATCAGTAATGAATCTGACTAGCTTGCATCCACGAGGACACGGGTCCAGTCCTTGGCCTTGCTCAGTGGGTTAAGGATCTGGTATTGCCGAGAGCTGTGGTGTGGATCGCAGATGCGGCTCCCATTCCACCTCTAGCCAGGAACTTCCATATGCCTTGGGTGAGGTCAAAAAAAAAAAAAAAAAGAAGCGATACTGATCCTGATTGTGGAAGCAGTTAAATGGCACAGACTTATATAAAGAAAAAGACACATTTCTGTAGTCCCGAAACCCCACTCTCCAGGGGTGAGCACCATTTGTGTTTGAAGTGTGGCTCTCCCGACTCGGCCCTGGGCGCCCTGACTCCTGGCCTTTCCATTTTCTCAAAGGCTGCCGTCACCACTGAGACCTCTTCTATGTGAAGTTAAGGATCCCTTTGTAAAGGTTAATCCCCAGTGAAAACACTTTGAGTGTTATTATTATTATTGGTGATAGCAATATTTTAAAGCTACCTTAATTTTTGTTCTGATATTATTTGGGTGATAAAAATAAGGGGAAAGGAGTTCCCCTTGTGGCTCAGCAGTAATGAACTATTATCCATAAGGACGTGAGTTGGATCCCTGGCCTCGATCAGTGGGTTAAGGATCTGGCGTTGCCGTGAGCTGCAGTGTAGGTCGCAGACATGGCTTGGATCTGGGGTTGCTGTGTCTGTGTGGCTGTGGTGTAGGCCAATAGCTAGAGCTTCAATTCAACCCCTAGCCTGGGAACTTCCATATGCCATGGGTAGGGCCCTAACAAAAAACAAAAAACAAATGGGAAAGAAATATAAGTCTGGGTGGGAATAATGTATGCTGGTATCTGGCTGGAATTCATTTGCTCTTCTGGAGGTCCTTCAGGATCTGAGTGGACATGACAGGGCTACTGCCATTGAGGCCTTATCGGAGAAGCCCCAAACACATTCCAGAGAGGCCAGGCAGGGGTCTTATCTGAGTTTAGGGGGCTGTGCCGAGTCTACAGTGAACCTGAGAGCAGAGCCTTCAACCCTGCTCCAGGCTATCATGCTCCTGTGGGGACATGGCCCTGGGGCTGCAAAAACTTCCAACTATTTTGAGAGGTCAGATTTTGATGTAAAATTTACTGATTTTAAAATAGTCTAGTTGTGCTCTGGTACAACAGGATCGGCAGCAACTTGTAAGTGCTGGGACTCAGGTTCAATCCCTGGCCCAGAATAGTAGGTTAAGGATCTGGTGTTGCCACATCTCACCCTGGGCCCCCTTCCCTGTGGGCATAGCAGACAGCAGTTGTGCTCTGCCGAGTGGGATGCCAAACTAAGGGCTGTCCACCCTGTATGCATCTAAACTAGGTGTCTCAGGAGTTCCCGTCGTGGCTCAGTGGTTGATGAATCTGACTAGGAACCATGAGGTTTCGGGTTCAATCCCTGGCCTCGCTCAGTGAGCTGTGGTGTAGGTCGCAGACATGGCTTGGATCCCACATGGTTATGGCTGTGGCGTAGGCCAGTGGCGACAGCTCCAATTAGACTCCTAGCTTGGGAAACTCCACATGCCGCTGGTGCGGCCTTACAAAAGACAAAAAGACAAAATAAATAAATAAATAAATTAGGTGTCTCAGACTGAAAGCTCTTTTGAAGCCAGGCGAGAAGGAATCCCCATGGCTGTGGTTGCAAGACGGTGCTGCTCACACAAATCCCTAGCAACCATTTGTGGCCCCTGAAGCCCGTCTGGAACCTATTTATCTATTTGACCTGTTCTTCCTCTTGAGCTAACACATTCCATATGTTGAACTACCTGTTGTGCAGAGTAAATTAGGAAAAGGAGAAAAAAAAAGAAAAACTCTTAAAAAACTGTTGGGAAATGGAGAAGAGGAGGGCTTTTAGTTCTTGCATTTAGGAGGTTGATGAACAAGCCCGTGTTTTTCATATATACTTACATATACACACATATCTCACAAATCATACACAGTTCATTTCAGTATTTTGCAAAGTCTTTGGATTGTGATTCACAGTG
This sequence comes from Sus scrofa, assembly GCF_054392235.1. NCBI lineage: Eukaryota > Metazoa > Chordata > Mammalia > Artiodactyla > Suidae > Sus > Sus scrofa. Next base: position 46,781,643 of record NC_139389.1, read on the forward strand.
AGAAATGCAGTTGGGGAGTTCCTGCTATGGCACAACAGAATTGGCAGCATCTTGGGAGCACTGGGACGCAGGTTCAATCCCTAGCCTGGCCCAGTGGGTTGAAGATCTGGCATTGCTGCAGCTGTGGCTTAGGTAGTGACTGCGGCTTGGATCTGAAACCTGGCCCAGAAATTCCACATGCCACAGGGTGACCAAAAATGGAAAAACAAAACAAAAACAAGAAATGAGGTTGACATTGTCCTCCAATACATGCACATTGAATCAATGAGATCAATAGGGAATTCCCTGGTGGCCTAGCAGTTAAGGATTCAGTGTCATCACTGCTGTGGCTCCGGTTTAATCCCTGGCCTGGACTGTCTCCCACCATGGGCATGGCCAAAAAAAAAATTTTATGTGAAATTGACAGTAAACCACCCTCTTGACATACAAAATGGCAGTTTTATATGGTTCAAACAACAATAATACAAAGAAAAGTTTCATCCAACAATATTTACTCTTGTTTTTTGTGAGACCCATTAATATATTATTTTTATTTTATTTTTGTCTTTTTGCCTTTTCTAGGGCTGCTCCTATGGCATATGGAGGTTCCCAGGCCAGGGGTCTAATCGGTGCTACAGCCAATGGCCTACGCCAGAGCCACAGCAACACCAGATCTGAGCGGCGTCTGCAACCTACACCACAGCTCACAGCAACACCAGATCCTTAACCCACTGAGCAAGGCCAGGGATCGAACCCGCAACCTCATGATTCCTAGTTGGATTCATCAACCACTGAGCCACAACGGGAACTCCAATATACTATTTTAAAATGCTGGTTGCAGTAACTAAATTATTTCACTACCACTACCAACTGCTTTATTTAACATCACAACAAATTTTAAAGCAGGAATCATCACCCTCTCCTATGCCCTTACATACAAGGTGATGTTTTTCCTAGGGATGAAACCACTTAAACTACCACCGCCCTTTAATCTATATCTTATTTAATCTTTATTAAGAACCTCTTGGGATGGGTACCAACAAGGAGAAATATGGAGTTTGGAGAGGTCAAACACTTGTTTCCAGACACAGGGCTAGGAAGAGACAGCTTCCCGAATTTAAGAATTTCTGTAATAGGAAATCTCAATCTTTTTTCACTGCCTTCGAGCTAAGAACTAGACCCAGACCCCAAACCTGGGTTTTGCAGCACTCCAGTCTGTTTTTTTTTTTTTCCCCATGGGCTTTTCTTGGTTTTCAGGAGAAGGGTTATATGTGTGTGTACGCGTGTTCACTTGCTTGCTTGAACTTTCTGCTTGGCCATACTTTTTCCCAGGCCTCTGCACTGGCTGAGGGGTGGGCTTTATCTCCAGGACCACCCTCTCCTCTCCAGCCCAGCCTGCAGCTGGAAGTCTTCACAGATCTCTGACCCTCCTCCCTGCCCCCATTGGGGACCGGGAAGCGGACTGTCTCCCCCAGTCTTTTCCAGATGTGTCTGCCAAAGATCCTCCCTCCCTCCCCTGCCCCCAACCCAACCAGTATAGAGGATGATAAATGAAGATCCGGGAGCCGGCCTGGTGGGAAAGTGCCGTCGCCTTGGAAAGAGAGGGAAAGGGAAAGGAAGTGGAGGGGGGAGGGGAAGCAGTGGTGTCGAGAGGTCCGGGCGCGACAAGTCTGGATATTGGGGACTCAAGTCCCCTCTGCCGGGCCAGTAATTTTGAGTCCCTCAGGAAGGCATGGGGAAGTGCTCTCCTTTGGAATTGGGGGTGCATATCATTAACTGCACCCCGCACAATCCACTGAAGGACTACCCCAGTGTTAGCTTCCAGACTTTCCAGCGCCAGGTTCCCAGTGCAGTGCTGCTCCCTCTTCTCCGCAAGACTGCGCTCCAGTGCTCTCCCAGATTTCCTCTCCACAAGTTCCTCTCAATTCTCTTCACCATTCTCTGGTCACGGAGGCGGAGTCGTGCCTCTTAGCCTGTTCCTTTAAGAGGCGTCGGCTCCTCCCTCTTTGGAGTCGCCGTCTGACGCTGGATGACAGCAGCGAGTTCGGTATGTCTATGCAAATAAGCGCCCGCTGTGGGCCAATGGACAGCGGAGGTGCCGGAACCGCGGACCAATGGGGCGGGGGTGCAGGGGCTCACCATATAAGGAGAGGCCTCGCCATAAAAGGAAACATTGTATCTCTTTATATGGGGGGAAGGGTCGGGGGATCCCTCGCCGCCAGCGCGTGGTCCCGGCCCCCTCCACCCGCCGTCTCGGCCGCGGCCAGCAGCCCCTGCCCCCCGGGGGACGCTGACGGCCGCCGGGCGCGCCGCCCTAGCGTACGGACAGGGGGCGCTCCGCGCGGCCTGGGGCAACCCGGGCCACAGGGGCAGGAAAGTGAGGGCCCAGGTCGGCCCGGGCGTGCAGGGGCCCCGGGTTCGCAGCGGCAGCGGTAGCAGCGATAGCGGCATTAGCAGCAGCGGGAGCGCCGGGTTGAGCCGGGAAGCCGATGGCGGCGGCGGCGGCTCCGATTCCTCGCTGACTGCCCGTCCGCCCTCCTGCACTGAGCGCCATGTTACCGAGCCAAGCTGGAGCCGCGGCGGCGCTGGGCCGGGGCTCGGCCCTGGGGGGCAGCCTGAACCGGACCCCGACGGGGCGGCCGGGCGGTGGAGGCGGCGGCGGCGGCGGGACTCGCGGGGCTAACGGGGGCCGGGTCCCCGGGAACGGCGCGGGACTTGGGCCGGGCCGCCTCGAGCGGGAGGCTGCAGCAGCAGCGACAACCACCCCGGCGCCCACCGCGGGGGCCCTCTACAGCGGCAGCGAGGGCGACTCCGAGTCGGGCGAGGAGGAGGAGCTGGGCGCGGAGCGGCGCGGCCTGAAGCGGAGCCTGAGCGAGATGGAGCTCGGCGTGGTGGTCGGTGGGCCCGAGGCGGCGGCGGCGGCCACCGGGGGCTACGGGCCGGTGAGCGGCGCGGTGAGTGGGGCCAAGCCGGGTAAGAAGACTCGGGGCCGCGTGAAGATCAAGATGGAGTTCATCGACAACAAGCTGCGGCGCTACACGACCTTCAGCAAGAGGAAGACGGGCATCATGAAGAAGGTACCGGGCCGGGAGGCTAGCCGGCCACAGGGGACCGGGAGGGTGGGGACGCGCAAGGGGAACCCGGGAGGAAGGCAGAGTCGAGGCGGAGGTGAGAGGCGGAGAGTCCGCCGGAGGTGTGTGGGAGGGGATGGCTGTTGCCCTGGGAGGGTAAAAGGGGAGGGGCCGCCAGGGAAATGTGGGGAGAGGGGAGATTCTGCCAATGTCCGGAAAGGAGAGGAAAGGTGCCGAGGTGGGAGGGACGGGCGTGAGAGAGGAACCCGGCCCTTGCAAAGCAGAGAGATGAGGAGTGGTAATGCGAGGCGCGGGGCTGCCAGGAAGGTGGTTGATGAGACCCGGGGGTCACTTGGTCCAGTGCGCTCTGGTGTTCCGGGAGGGCGCTGGAAAAGCAGGGAGCAGAAGAGAATGTACGAGGGTGAGGAGGCTGGAACTGCATAACAACAGTGAGCGAACATGTGTGGGAGGAAGGTGGGCATCACTATAGAGTAGCGCTGGTTGGAAGGAGGAGGGTAGGGCTGATGACCCATTGGGGCTCAAGAGCCCCAGGTAAGGGAGCTGAGCAGGAGATCTGATGCTGCCCTGGGCATCAGAAACCAAGCCCTGCAATGGCCATGTGTCTTCCGTGCACACACTGGAAGCTGGCACACTCCCTGCAAGACAGGCTTCAGAACCATTTGCCTTTGGGACAAATAGGATTTCCAGCCCTAGGGGAAAATCTGTGTACAGAGTCTGGGAAGAAGGTTTGCACAGGAACCTAGAAATTCCTCCTCTCTAGATGATTACCCAGGGAAAGGGATGAAGAAGGGAGCTGTCTTGGGCTATAGAAGATATGCGAAGGGATGGAAGCAGAGGAATTATCTGTGCCTTATAGAAACCAAGGCTGCTTCCAGTGGGCTGTAGAACTTTGTTGGGAATGAGGATGCCACCTAATGGGGCCATCCTTGAAGATCCCCTTCCTTTTTCCCTTCCAGGGAGAACGGGGAGCACTGTATTATAGAGCAGGACAAAATGGCAACAGGTTAGAACCTGTGCAGTTTCTGGGACGAAACATGGGACTTTAGAGCCTAAGTGGCCCCTTATCCCCAACATTTATGTGACTTCCAGTGTAGTAGCCACTTCATCCTGGTCCCTGTGATGGTGAGGAGGTGGTGGATGCTATCTCTTCTTGAGGCTCTGGCCACCAAGCTATAGTGAGGAGCCGTTACCCAGGTCCCTCCAAGTCTGCTGAGGTTATATGTTCTGTCACCAGAAGCAGGGACTATTTGCTTGGGGTATCTGCAGGGTAGTGGGGCTACTACTCAAAGAAACATGTGGTTTCTCTGCTCTTCAGCTCACCTTCAGATAGGACCTTCTTAGAGTCACAGGAGCAAAAGGTCATTATGGGAGTGGGGGCTGGAGATCACCCTGTACTTCCCTCTCTTTCCTACTACCCAAGGAAGGTAGAGATGAAAAATTTTGCTGACCTACCTATCTCCTCCCCCCTACCCCCAGGCCTATGAGCTGTCCACGCTGACAGGGACACAGGTGCTGTTGCTGGTGGCCAGTGAGACAGGCCATGTGTATACCTTTGCCACCCGCAAACTGCAGCCCATGATCACCAGTGAGACTGGCAAGGCACTGATTCAGACCTGCCTCAACTCGCCAGACTCTCCACCCCGCTCAGACCCTACCACAGACCAGAGAATGAGTGCCACGGGCTTTGAAGAGACAGACCTCACCTACCAGGTGTCGGAGTCCGACAGCAGTGGGGAGACCAAGGTGTGTTTGGGTCCCTTGTCTGAGGGGAAGGAAGGGGAGGGACTTGACCGGCAGAGAGGGGTGGGGGTCTCTCTCTCTCCCCCTCGCCCAGGACAGGTGGATAGGTGCCCACAGATGTGGAGTAGAGCCGGGTTAGTTCCCCGCATCCTAGGGTACAGGTGTCCATCCTCGCTATCCTGACAGGAGGCCGGCCCCCTTGATAAGCGGGCGGCCTCCGTGCCCATATAAGGCCGGCTCCGGCTCCACGCCGGCCTCCCGCCTGCAGCCCGCCTGCCTGGCAGGGCCCTTGCATTCCTCCCGCCAGCTGTCTCCCCGCTGGGGGCGGGGGCGTCTCTTAGCCCTGCCCTCCCGGCCGACTGGGTCGCCAGGGAGTAGGAAGGGAGCATTAAGGGGTTCCAGGATTCTGGGAAGCCAGCAGCGTCAGCAGGCAGGCAGGCTGGCTGGCTGACTAGGCTGGAGACTGCCTTACTAGCCAGCCTCCTACCTCTTCAGGATGTCCGGGCCTGCGCACCTTAGGGAGTGTACTCTCCAGGCTGCTAGGGATGCCGGCCCGGGTTACGCCTCCCCCTTCCTTTTCCCGGTAAGGAGAGGGGGCGGGGCTTCCTCCCTTGCTGCTGTGGGGAGCTCCACCTTCCGGGTGGCCCTTCACCAACTGGCCAATTGGAGGAAGCGGCACTGTTTGCCTTAGCAACGCCTCCGCCAATCAGGGCCTTCGAACTCCACCGCTTAGCAAACATCCCGCGCTGACCCACCCCCAGTATTTGAGCCCCCTCAGTTCTCTGGGCTTGGTTCTCTCCTCGAGGCCGCCTCTTTCCCCTTCGAAGAACAAAGGCTCCCTGAGGGGAGAGTCGGTGCCCTAGGCTCCCCGCTCTTTTAGTGGCATAGCATCTGAAATAATTTTCACAGTTTTTAAGCAGTAGGGCTCATTTACTCCCAGGAAATTTTGCTGAATGAATACATTCCTTTGGTGCTTCATTGCTAATCACCCAAGATCGCTCTCAAACCTTAAGTTCCCTGAAAAACTATCGGCCCCTAGCTCAGAAGCCTGGCCTATCAGAGCTGGAAGGACTCTTTTAAAGAGGATATGGTAGCCCAGCCCCCTCATATTTACATAATAAAACTGAGGCTCAGAAAGAGGAAGCAATTTTCCAAGGGTCGCACAGATGGTCATTGCCAGAGCTGAGAACAGCCCTTTGGTGTTCTGATCATCATCATCATCATAAGAACAGCAAATACTTACTGCTCAAAAAAAAAAAAAAAGAAAGAAAAACAAAAAACTTCTCTTTTTTTGTGAACCAGGCACTGTTTTAGTGCTTTACATATGTTAATTCACAACACCTATGGGTAGGCCTCCTTTTGCAGACAGAAAAGTATAAAGAAAAGAAGTTCAGCAGCTCAATAACTTGCCCAAGGGCCAGGCTGCAGGTAAATTGTGGACCCAGGAGTTGAACCCAACCACACAGGTTCCCTTCTGGGCTGTCAATCCACACGAAGCTTCTTGCAGGGGCAGGGTCTGGTAGAGGCTCACCAGTCCATTTTTACTCTGGGTGTAGGATACACCGAAACCTGCGTTTACCATCACCAACCTGCCGGGTACCACCTCCACAATCCAGACAGCACCCAGCACCTCTACCACCATGCAAGTCAGCAGCGGCCCCTCCTTTCCCATCACCAACTACCTGGCACCAGTGTCTGCTAGTGTCAGCCCCAGCGCTGTCAGCAGTGCCAACGGAACTGTGCTGAAGAGTACGGGCAGCGGCCCCGTTTCCTCCGGGAGCCTCATGCAGCTGCCTACTAGCTTCACCCTCATGCCTGGTGAGTCACAGGGGGCACACTGAGCATGCTAAGAGTGGGTTTAGGGCTGGCAAAAGGAGAACCTTTTAGAAGGAAGGTGAACAGGGGCCAGAGCCTCAGAGAAACTTCTTATGCCCATAGGAAGATATGCCCCTCCCACTGGGACTCGAACTATCCTTGTCAGTAAGAAGCAACCTTATGCTGTGGCCTTGTCTCCCCAGCCCAGCCCTCTGCCCCCATTGCTACGAGGACAGTAGACACTCTACCACTTCCCTACCTTGAATGGGGGCAGATTATGTCCTTGATGGAGCAGTGCCTGCTCCTGTGTTAATCAAAGAGAGTAGAGGCAGGGCCTGGGGCAGGAGGAGGGAAGCACAAGAGCAGAGTGGAAGCCCCTGGAGACAAGATCCTGGACAGAAAGGGCCTCTCTGGTTCCTAGGAAAGATAGTGATGGGAGTCAGGGACAGAATGCCAGACCTTGGGCCTGGGGGTGTTTGAGGGTGCTTGGTGCAGGTGGTGGCTGGGTAGGACAGAGCATGAGTTAAGATGCTGTCTCTCATAGGTGGGGCAGTGGCCCAGCAGGTCCCAGTACAGGCCATACAGGTGCACCAGGCCCCACAGCAAGCGTCTCCCTCTCGCGACAGCAGCACAGACCTCACGCAGACCTCCTCCAGCGGGACAGGTATATAGCTTGAAGCTCTGTCACCTCCCTGCTCTGCCTCCTTCATGAGGCCTACCAACAGGTGCCCAGCAGTGTCCATGCTATAACTAAGGGCAGAGAATTTCTTAATGTGGAGACCCGAGGCCCTAATCCTTATGAGAAAGTCAGGTGAGGATGTCTGGGATTTCAGGAAGAAATTAGGAACCATTGAAGCCACACGCCTCCTTACTCAGGTGAGAAGCCTGAGGCCCAGAAAGGAGAAGTTACTCACCCGAAGACACATGTTTGCTCAATTACCAGGAAGGATTTATAAAGCGGTTATCTCCTTGTGGGAGGGTGTCCTAAGTTTTGAGTAACCATACTTCTCTGTGTCTCTAGTCATCACAGACAGGATGAGACACTTTCAAAATAAATTATTTTTATGTTCTTGTTATTTACAACCTTGTTACACAAAGAGTGGTCTAGCGGAGGAGGAGGAGCATCGTGCATCACGTGGGAGCTTGATAGAAATGCAGACCCTTAAGCCTCACCTCACACCTACTGAATCAGAATTTGCTTTTATTTTTTTGTTGTTTTTTGTTTGTTTTTAACCATGCTTGAAGCATGCGGAGATTCCCAGGCTGGAGATTGAACTTGCATCCTAGCAGTGACCCAAGTCACTGCAGTGACAACGCCAGATCCTTAATCTACTGTGCCATATGCGAACTCCAGAATCTGCTTTTTCTTTTTTCTTTTTTCTTTTTACGGCCGCACCTGTGGCATGTGGAAGTTCCCAGGCTAGGGGTTGAATCAGAGCTGCAGCTGCCAGCCTATGTCACAGCCATGCTGGATCCGTAACCCACTGAGAGAGGCCAGGGATTGAACCTGCATCTCACAGGGACAGTGTTGGTCCTTAACTGTTTGAACCACAAGGGGAACTCCCAGAAAATCCTGGGGGGGGGTGTTTGTTTGTTTGTTTTTTGGCTATTTTAGGGCCACACTTGAGGCATATGGAGGTTCCCAGGTTAGGGGTCGAATTGGAGCTGTAGCCGCCGGTCACATCCACTGCAACTCAGGATCTGAGCTGCATTTGCGACCTACAACATAGCTCAAAGCAACACCGGATCCTTAACCCACTGAGAGAAGCCAGGGATCGAACCCGCATCTTCAGGGATCCTAGTTGGGTTCATTAACCACTGAGCCATGAAGGGAACTCCCAGAATCTGCATTTTTAACAAGATCCCCTGGTGACCTATGCACATTAACATTGGAGAAGTGCTTGTTTAAAAGATGAATTTGGGAGGGAGTGGGATGGACTGAGAGTCTGGGGTTAATAGATGCAAACTATTGCATTTGGAGTGGATAAGCAATGAGATCTTGCTGTATAGCACAGGGAACATGATGGAGGATAGTGTGAGAAAAAGAATGTATGACTGGGTCACTTTGCTGTACAGTAGAAATTGACAGAACACAGTAAATCAAGTATAATGGAAAAAATAAAGATCATATAAGCTCAAAAAATGATTTGATGTCAAAAACAAAAAAAAACAAAAACCATTGCCTGACCCAGGTCATGAAAAAAAAAAAATTAAAAAAAATAAAAGATGAATTTGTAGCCACAGGTTGAGGAAGAGAGGAGTGAGAACAAAGAAAAAATGAGATAAAAGAGCCCTCTAAAAGAAGAGTATCTGAGTTTCCTTGGGTTGGGTCAGTCATTGTGATCTTTACATTTCCCAAGGCCTTGGGGTCTCAGAATAGAGGAGACAGATAATGAAATAGTACCACATGATAGGATACACTTAAAAGTTGGTGTTGTGTTCAAGAAAAAATAAGGCTTAGTTGATGACAGAGAACCGGAGAATAAGTTTGGTCCAACTTCTGATCTGGGAAATGGCAAGAGGGCTCTGGAGGCCTGGAGTTCCTGGGGGTGGGGGATTGGGGAATATCAGTAGGGAACCAGTGCCGACCTCGCTGACGCGTGTCTGTGTTTGCCAGTGACACTGCCCGCCACCATCATGACGTCGTCCGTGCCCACCACTGTGGGCGGCCACATGATGTACCCCAGCCCCCACGCGGTGATGTATGCACCCACCTCGGGCCTGGCTGATGGCAGCCTCACCGTGCTCAATGCCTTCTCCCAGGCACCATCCACCATGCAGGTGTCCCACAGCCAGGTCCAGGAGCAAGGTAAGTCGGGGTGGGGGCAGGGGCCGGGGGGATGTGCAGGGCTGAGGAGAAGGCGGCCCATCTCCTGTCTTACACACACACACACACACGCACACACACGCATTCTCTCTCTCAAATGCACCCCCCCAACTCAGATGCACACACTCACATACCCAAACCAGATGCTTACACATATACCTACACAAATGCACATGCGGGTGCTTGCACACACACTCCGACACCCATGCTTGTCTAGTTGGACACTCATACTCACATGCCCACCTAGACATCCTTGGCACTCACATCTGAGACTCACTTGGTCACTGGTGCATTAATCACTCCTCCTCCCACATCTGGGAGTTTCTCTTGGGCAAGCGATTTGAACTTCTCCTGTGGTTTTCTAATACAGGTGGCGTCCCCCAGGTATTCCTGACAGCGCCATCTGGGACAGTGCAGATCCCCGTCTCAGCGGTTCAGCTTCACCAGGTAGGTGGGGGCACCTTTCACCCCATCCCAGCCAGCCTGCCCCTTCTTTAGCTTGACCTTGGGGATTCCATTACCGGGTGGTCCCAGCCACGATCCTTAGATCCTTAGCCAGGCGGCCTATCCATTCTCCTGGTCAGGCCTGTGGTGGGCAGGCAAGCAGGGTGCAGCCTGAGCTGGCCAGTCAGTTCCCGCCCCCCCACCCCCTCCTCACACACCCCCTTCCCTCCAGATGGCTGTGATAGGGCAGCAGGCCGGGAGCAGCAGCAACCTCACCGAATTACAGGTGGTAAACCTGGACGCCGCCCACAGCACCAAGAGTGACTGATCCGCCCAGCCGCCCTGGACAGATGGCCCAAGGGACGGCACCACTTATTTATTGTTGCCTTTTCACGTTTTCTTTACACACATGTTGACGGGCCGCAGGAGGGAGGCGGGGAGGAGCAGTGGGCAGCCACAGGACTGAGCCCTCTCACTCCAGCCAAAGAAATGGGCCAGCCTGCCCTCCGCCCCGGCCTCCCTGCCCCCCTTCTAGCTCCGCCTCCCATTTCTGTTGATGGTGGGGCTGTCCTCCCTCCTCAGACTCCCCTTGCCAGCTTGGCTCCGTGTTTGCCATGAGTATTAGCTTACCCATCGGGACCGTGCTCCCCTTCCCACACACAGGCCTCTGTGGGACTAGGCACTGCGGCCCCCCGCCCCCGAGGAAGCAGTTGGGGTCCTCTTCCCAGCCTCCTTGCTGACCCCATGTCAGCACTGTGTCTGCCACAGGCTGGGGCAAAAGAGCCCGACCCCTGCCCCTCAGGGAGCCAGTTGGGGAAATGGGGCTTCTTCCTGCCAGCCGCACCCATGGCCCCTGCAGCTCCTGAGTAGTGGGCCCCCGAGCACAGAGCAGGCTCCTGGGGCGACCTGCCCTGCCCTGCCGCTCCCCTCGGAACTCTGGGGGCTGCTGGGTTGGAGGGAACCACCAGGGTTCCCTCTCCCCCCCCCCCCGTCTTCCCCCCCTCTCCTCCCAGCTGCTTTACTTAAAGTTGATTTTGAACTTTTTATTTGAGGAGACGAAGTGAAAACAAATCTATAAATATATATTTTTAAAATATTTAACTTTTTTTTATGGCGTTTTTCTCGTCCCCCTCCCTACCCAAGCTCCCCCTCCCTGGGGAGCCCTGGGGCTCCCTGGAACTGGCTGGGCCTCTGGGGACAGAGCCACCCCACGAGCTCGGGGCCCTGCCAGTGTGTGGGGGAGATTCTGGGATTGCCCGGTCCTGGGTTGTTTCCAGGAGAAAACCGGGGGAGGGGCCCTCAGGCCATGCCCCAACGGGGTAGGGAGGGTGACCCACAGCTCCGGGGGGGCCTCATTTTGTCCTTCAGGGCTGTTGCCAGGGAGAGGGAAGAGGGAGACCAAATGTGGGGGTGGGGGGGTGTCAGAGGCAACTGACTTCATTTGTGCCACACGCATGGGCATTGCAGCCTTGTGTGCCCGCAGGCCTGTAGCTGCCTGGGGCCCAAGTTGAAGTGAGCAGGGTGGGGTCTGGGAGGGGGTGAGAGGCAGGACTGGGGGGCAGAAGATATGGGAGCAGCTCTTGGGCTGAGTGCAGCCATAGGGGAGCCAGAAATGGCAGCTCTCCCAGGGAGTGAGCAGCTACTGTAACTTTTTAAAATTAAGACAAAAAGCCTTGAAGAAAATGACTTTATTTTTCTAAGTGTAACCTCAGTATTTATGTAATTTGTACAGGGGCCGTGCCCCCACCCCCTCTGCCCCCTTTGGGGTAGATCTTGAGGGTGGGCCAACACAGGGGGAGGGTCTTTTACCCTGTGTCAGAGCCCACTTTCACCACCTGTATCCGGAGAGGGAGCTTTTTCAGAACTGGGCAGCTGGGGGGTGGAGTTTTATTAACCCCTTAGGTCTGCCTTCAGTAGGAACAAGCCTGCTTCTGTGATTAGGTGAAGGGGTGGGGGAAGTTTTTACGCACAGCCTAGTTAATCAAGGGGATGATTTGCCGAAGTGTTTGAGAACCTCCAAACCTCTAACCCCGGTTGCTGTCTGGCCTCAGTTTGGGGTGCCAAGGTGGAAGCCGTCTTTCTGGCTTTCACCTGGAGGTAGCTGGGGGCTTGTGGGTGGCTCACAAGATTGGGGCATGGCAAATCAGGGGCCAGAGAGTGGGGGAGCTTGGGACTCAGGTCTGTAACTGCCCAGCCCCTTTTCTCTGCTCTTGTTTCACTCCACCATCACTCACTCACTCCCTGCTCCCCCACCCTGGGGAGGAGAGCTTGATGAATTCCTCCTCTCCTTCCCACAAAAGACAGACCCAGTGAGTGAATCAGGCAAAGTGCTTATAATGTGTGTCGTGTGAGCGTGGCCTTGGGAGAACATGCGTGCATCAGGGATGAGGTGGCATTTTTATGTGCAGCGACCCTTGGTGTTTCCCTTCCTTGGTGGCTCTGGGGTGTGTGTGTGTGCGTGCGCGCGCGCCTGAGTGAATGTGTGCGTGTGAATGTGGGGTGTGTATGTTAGTGGTTTCTACTTCCCCTGGGATGCTGACCCAGGAATAGTGGACATGGTCACAGTCCTATGTACAGAGCTTTCTTTTGTATTAAGAAAAAAATACTCTTTCAATAAATGTATCATTTTTGTGCACAGACTGTGGGGTCTTTGCCTTTGTTTTCTCTTTTCTCGTAGAGGGTGGGAGGTACGAACGCGAATCCAACCGCAAAAGTTGCTGCACTGAGAAGGAAGCCTCGGTGCTTGCCGGAATGCTCGGGGCGGGGCGGAGGGCTTTGGGCTCTTGAACGCCACAGTTTGACTTAAGGAACATTTCAGGGGGCTGGGGCCTTCAGCTTTGACCCCAGCTTTGCTAGGTGCTTAAGTCCACACAGAGATGAGCAATTTTAATTAATATGTAAAGTGATTCAACCAATCCAGAGCCCCGGGTTTGAGAAACTCACGGCCACGTGACCTAGCGGTAGCTAAAAGGCCGGCCCTGAGGTGGGCGTGTGGTTACAAGGTTTCCGCGGGGCGGATGAGGAGGGCAGACCCAGTGTAGGAGGAGGGAGCTCCAAGGTCAATACTGGATGGGAAGGGCTGCCGACTGCAGCCGAGGGGAGCAACCTGACCGAGATCTCAAGCTCCGCGGCCGGCGGATACGCGGGACGCAGCGGCCCGCGGGTACTACGCATGCTCCGCTTGCGCGCCGGGCCGCTGCCGCGCTGGGCTGTGGGCCGCGGTGGGACCCGTAGCCGCCCGCCGTGCTTGCGCTCGCGGTGTGACCCGGAAGGGAGCTGCTGAGGAGGCGGGGCCAGGACGGCGGGACCGGCGCTGGGTCCCAGCGAGGGCCCGGCCGGGCGGTGGGAGGTGAGAGGGGTGTCCAGCGCCCAGCCGGTCCTTACTCCATCCCTTCCCAGGTCCCCTGTCCACTCTCTGTGGGGCTGACGACAGGAGCCAGGTGTTGCTGTCTGAGATTCGCTCTGTCGGGTCAGCCTCCTCCGGCCGCGCCCCCCCCATTCTAACCCTGCCCCCCACAAGCCCCTTCCTGCGGCGGTGCGGGCCTCCGCCACCGCCCCTTGCTGGCCTGCAAGCGCTGGCTTGACCTTGCCACCTGCGCCTACCAGTTGTCTCATCCCTGTGTCCCGACCTCGCGTTCACACCTCAGCTCCTGTCCTCAGCCGGTGATAGTTCCCCCCCCCGCCTCCCATTTAGGCCTTTCCTTTCCCCCAGCTCATCAATTATCTGTCGCATAGAACGGGTTACCTCTCTGGCTTGTCCCCGCCCCCCTCCTGCTAACTGGACCGCTACCCCTATCGAGGTCCACATCCCATCTTTCCCCTTTTCTTCATGCCTTTCTTTTACTTTCATCTTCTCTACCTGGACCCCAACACGACCCCTGGCCTCCTCACCATTTCTTCATCTGGATTTACCGTGGGTTCTTACCCTCAGCATTCCGTGTTGCCCCCACACTGCTTCCTATCTTTCCCTTATCTCTAGCATAGCCACCACCCTGCTTCTGTTTTTAATCTTCTGGCTTAATAGCCTTTCATTTATCTGAGGAGGGCCTCTGCCTTCTCTCTTGTTCCGAGGATAGTGATATTAGATTATGTTTATTAAGCACTCACTATGTGCTAAGATAGAGACTGTTCTAAATGCTGTATATATGTGATCCTAAGTTTTTACAATTTCAAGAGTTGTTTATGAATATGATTACCATCTTGGAGAGAAGGAGACAGGCTTAGAGACTAAGTAACTTGTCCGCCCATAGTAAGTGAAAGAGCTAGAATTCAGTCCCATGTATCTGACTCTGAATCTGTACTGTGTTGCCTATCTAATACCTCTGCTGTCTCCTGACCTCATTCCCTACCCTTCAGCTCCATAGTTACCATCTCCAAATGTATCTTCCTGACTTAGACTGCTCCCAACATACATACAGCGTAAGTTCAGGACTTGTTTATTTATTTATTTATTTATTTTATCTTTTTGCCATTTCTTGGGCCGCTCCTGTGGCATATGGAGGTTCCCAGGCTAGGGGTCCAATCGGAGCTGCAGCCACCAGCCTACGCCAGAGCCACAGCAACGCAGGATCCAAGCCACGTCTGCGACCTACACCACAGCTCACAGCAACGCCGGATCGTTAACCCACTGAGCAAGGGCAGGGACCGAACCCGAAACCTCATGGTTCCTAGTCGGATTCGTTAACCACTGCGCCACGACGGGAACTCCTGTTTTTTTATTTTTGTTTTTAGAGCTGCACCTGTGGCATACGGAAGTTTCCAGGTGGGGGATTGAATCGGAGCTGCAGCTGCCAGCCTACACCACAGCCACAGCAACGCGGGATCCTTAACCCACTGAGCGAGACCAGGGATTGAACCCACATCCTCATGGATACTAGCCAGGTTCTTAACCCGCTGAGCCACAATGGGAAGTCCTAGGACTTGTTTTTTTTCCTCCATAGTTTCGTTTGGCCCCCTAGTCCCCTCCCGCCTTTCACAATATTCTCATACCCTTTTTCCCATCCGGCCATCCAGATGTGGGGGCCTCCTTTAGTCTCTGTTCACCACATCTGCCATGGCCCAGCCGTTTATATCTGCATTTCTGCTTTCCTCTGTGATTTATACTCCCTGTCCTGCCTCTCCCCCATCCTGACTGTTCTTGCTTGTTCTGGCCCCACCATCTCACAGGCTGCTGTCCCACCTGCCCACGCAGGTCATCCTTCTAAGCCCTGGTCTGTATCTTAGTCACCCTACCGTTCTGCCCAAACTGTCCTGGTGGTCACCTCTTTCTGGTACCTTGCCTGTTCTTCTTCTCATCCTCCCTGGTGACCTCTTTTATTTCTCAAATCTCTTTGTTTTCTTCTCTCACTGTTTTTACTCTATTCTCCTTCCCTTACAAATCCCAAAGTATGTTCAAGTTATGTATTCCATCCTCCTCTCTGCTTTTTCTCTTGGGTCTCTGAACTCCACGCAGTCTGCCAGTCACCACCCACCCTGTTTGCGCCTTGAGATTCTGCCCCCTACAGGTAGTCTCTTCCCTTTCCCATACCGCCTCTATCTTTCTTGTGTGTCCCAGGAGGTCAGGATGGTGGGGGAACGGCGCGCTGGGGACCTCATGGTGCCCTTGGGGCCCCGGCTGCAGGCATATCCTGAAGAACTTCTTCGACAGCGGCCTGGGCATGATGGGCGTCCTGAGTACCTGATCCGATGGAGTGTCCTGAAGTGTGGGGAAGTGGGCAGAGTGGGTGTGGAAGAGGGCAAGGCAGAGCACATCCTCATGTGGCTGTCAGCCCCCGAGGTCTACGCCAACTGCCCCATGCTGTTAGGTGAGCGGGCATTATCTACGGGACCTCAGCACGAAACAGCTGGGGGTTCAGGAAGCTTTCCCCGAGATCCAGGAGGCCTGGATGATGTGGCACTGGGAGAGATGGAGGCTGATGTGCGGGCGCTGGTGCGCAGGGCTGCCAGGCAGCTGGCAGAAGGTGGGACCTCGAGCCTCACGGCCGCTGTGCTCCACACCATCCATGTGCTCAGCGCCTACGCCAGCATCGGGCCTCTCACTGGGGTCTTCCGGGAGACGGGCGCCCTGGACCTGCTCATGCACATGTTGTGCAACCCCGAGCCTCAGATCCGGCGTAGCGCAGGCAAGATGCTGCAGGCTCTGGCAGCCCATGATGCTGGTAAGAGACAGCCAGGGGAAGAAGGAAAACATGGTAGAGGATGGGGCCACGAGGAGTAAGAACAGGAAGAGAAGGGATTTCCCAAGTCTGTAAACACCTAGTATTTGGTGACCATCCATTGCCTCACTAAAGAAGAAAATACAGATTAGTACGCTATCACTGGTACAGAAACAGGGTAAGATGAGAGCACCTGGTTTATTTGTCCAGCCTCTGTGCGGTGGCAGAGAAGCCAAGGGAGAAGGTTGGATTTTCAAACTGGTTTGAGAGTTATTCGTTGGTGTGACATCAGTTTGGTGGGTTAGAAACCAACATTTTTTCTCCATGTAAAATATCAGCAGGTAGCACTCAGTAATGTAAGTTTTGTGGCCTGAAATACACGTTTCAGTTACACGTGGGTACAGTCGTACCAGGTTACCATGTAAAATGTCTCTGTTACTGGGAGTCTTGGAAGCCTCTGGGGTAGGGGACAGAGAGTCTAGGGAAAGGTGGTGGTGGGGAGCTGTTGGGGATTGAGGAAAAGATACGGATTGGGTGTGGATTACAGGGAGTCGGGCCCATGTCCTCCTGTCACTGAGCCAGCAGGACGGCATCGAGCAGCACATGGACTTTGATAGCCGCTACACTTTGCTGGAGCTGTTCGCAGAGACCACGTCTTCTGAGGAACACTGCATGGCCTTTGAGGGCATTCATCTGCCTCAGGTACTCTGGCCACTGGTTGGGGGTGGGGTGTGGGGGTAGGGATGCTGGGTGCAAGGCTTCGGGCATCATTTCTGAAAATGTGGTTCAGGACTGCATCTGCACCAGAGCTGCCTGGGGAGCCCATTAAAATGAAAGTTCGTGCTGCCCTCCCCACTCAGAATTTTTTGTTGTTGCCTTTTTTGGGCCACACCTGTGGCATATGGAAGTTCCCAGGCTAGGGGTCGAATCAGAGCTGCAGCTGCAGGCCTACATCACAGCCACAGCAATGCCAGATCCGAGCTGCATCTGCGACCTACACCACAGCTCACGGTGATGCCAGATCCTTAACCCACTGAGAGAGGCCAGGGGTCGTGTTCATAACCCACTGAGCCACAACGGGAACTCCTCCCACTCAGAGTTTCTGAGATTAGAACTCAGGAACCTGTGTTTTAAGGCACTCCTTGCATGTTTTTCTTATAAATCACAGTTTGAGAACTACAGGTGTGGGGATGAGGCCTTTATGTTTTTCTATCAAGGATGCTATTGAGGGGAAAAGAGAGGGGCTGAAGCTGAGAGAAGAGGAACCTACCCTGTGGGCTGTGTCCCGCAGATCCCAGGAAAGCTGCTCTTCTCCCTGGTGAAACGCTACCTGTGTGTCACTTCCCTGCTGGATCAGCTGAATAACAGTCCAGAGCCAGGGGCTGGAGACCGAGGCTCCCCATCCTCAAGGGAGGATTTTGGCCGGGAGAAAAGCCGAGGGCAGCGGGAGCTGGAGTTCAGTATGGCCATGGGCAGCCTCATCTCAGAGCTGGTGCGGAGCATGGGCTGGGCCCGGAACCTTGGCGAACAGGGCACATCGCCACCCCGGCCGTCCCGATCCATCTTTCAGCCTGGCATTTCTGGCCCCAGCCTCTTACTTCCCTCCATCGTCGCCATCCCCAGGAGGCAAGGGCGGGCCTTCCGCCAGCGCGCCGAGTTCTCTAGCCGCAGTGGCTACGGTGAGTATGTGCAGCAGAACCTGCAGCCGGGGATGCGTGTGCGGATGCTGGATGACTACGAGGAGATCAGCGCCGGGGACGAGGGCGAGTTCCGGCAGAGCAACAACGGTGTACCCCCAGTGCAGGTGAGCCAGGGTGCCGCGGCGGGACGAGCTGCTGGGGTCTGTCTCGGGTGGGGCATAGCTAGGGTCTCCACTCAGGGCACTCTGGCAGGCCACCCAAGGAGAAAAGCCCCAAGGGCACTGGAGCGGTGGAAAGGGCGTCAGCAGCTGAGACGGGGGCTGCGAAAACCTGGCAGGAGTGGGTGGGCTGTGAGGTCAGGAAGGGACTCCCATCCAGGAAGCAGAGCTGATCTGTCCTGACACCCCACCCCTACAGTGGCGTTGGCTGGGAGGGAGTGTCAGAGTGGAGGCCATCAGGATTGGAAAGAGACAAGAGGCAGGCCCTGCCTTGATCAGGGAAGGGCGCCTTTTGCTTGAGGCAGGTTTCCCAGGCCCAGCCCGGTGTGCCCCTGAGGGCCACGCGCCCCAGGCCTGGGTCTGGACACGCGCTCTCAAGCCTGCACAGTGCAGGGTTCACAGGGCCAAGCCCTTTCTCTTCTTCTCTCCCTTCCTCCCCCCACACCAGGTCTTCTGGCAGTCAACGGGCCGGACCTACTGGGTGCACTGGTACATGCTGGAGATCCTGGGCCCCGAGGAGGCTGCTGAGGAGACGGCTTCAGCAGCTGCAGAGAAGGGGGCAGGGGCTGCTCTGTTAGGCACAGGTAAGCTGTGGAGGGGATGTGGACCCTCAATCCTCTGAACAGAGGAGCCACTCCTGACCAGGAACCGCCCCAGGGACCCAGAAATGCAGTCTGTTCCTGGTGAGGTTGAGCGCCTTATGCCCGTCTCCTCAGCACTTCCCCCCTGGGACTGGAAGCCAGTGGACGGGCTCTACTCTTTGCCGTACCTCCAGCCCGAGCCTCAGAAGAATGAGGGATTAGGATACCTGACCCAGGCGGAGTGGTGGGAGCTGCTCTTCTTCATCAAGAAATTGGACATATGTGAGCAGCAGCCAATTTTCCAGAATCTTCGGGAGAAACTAGATGAGGTATTAAAGGCCTGGGATACCTGGGGAGTTGAAGTGAGGTTGGAGGTTGGGATTCTCTGTGGTAGTTCTCCACATGGGAAGGCTGCAGCTCGTGGTTAGCCCAAGGGGTCCCACCAGGGGCGGAGGGTCTAGGATGCAGAAAGCGTGCAAGGCACAGCGGGAAGTGGCCACCCTTCCCATTACTGTCCCCGGGCCCATCTTGTCTTTGTCTGCTCAGTCCTGAAATACATACCGTTCTGTTGACAGACCCCAGGCGAGCAGGCCCTCGGTGAGATCTCCGTGCCCTCAGCGATGGCCGAAGATCTGCTGCAGGTTCTCAGGAATCGGTTTGAGGGCAGTGCCCTCAGTGACCTGCTCAGCTCGCAAATTTACGCCAAGTACGGGCGGCCACCCCGTGCCCCGAGCAGCTCATCGTCGTCGTCTTCCCCAAGTCGCTCCTGCACGCCAGATCCGGAAGAGGAGTGCAAGTCAGAGGCCACCTTCTCAGAGGAAGAGACTGAGTCCCCCAAAGCCAAGACCGAGCCCCTCAAGGCAGAGGCTGAGGCCGGCAAGGGAAAAACCGAGCCTCCCATGGCACAGAGTGATTCCCAGCTGTTTAACCAGCTTCTGGTGACTGAGGGGATGGCTCTGCCCCCCGAGATGAAGGAGGCAGCCAATGGTGAGTCAGGTGCCGGGAGGGGAGGGCAAAGAGGTCGGAGCAGGTCCTGGGTGGTCCCCAGAGAAGGGCACAGTCAGGGTAAAGGGCACGCCGTGGGCTGAGGTCACCTTTGCGTGGGAAATGCTTTGGAAGCGCTCATCCATTTTCCTTCCTTTGACCGTGATTACATCTAGTCCGTCGCTGCGCCCTTTCTTCAGTATCCCTGCCAGAGGAGGGTGCATTTTCCAGAGTGTCATTGTCTTTGCTGTTTGACCGTTACATCCCTCGCACAGAATTGGGAAAGTTCTAGAGGCAAGCTAGGGTGGAGAACATTGTGTTAAAATGTCAGTAGGACATCTAAGACTTACAGTGCTAAATGCCACAATTGTTTGATGCCCCTGCTTTGCCCTCCCCGCTTTCAGAGATGGCTAGAGCCTTGCGGGGTCCCGGGCCGCGAAGCTCCCTGGATCAGCACGTGGCTGCCGTCGTGGCCACTGTGCAGATATCCAGCTTGGACACACATCTGCAGCTTTCAGGGCTCTATGCCCTCTCGCAGGCCGTGGAGGAGGTCACCGAGCGGGACCACCCTCTGGTCCGTCCTGACCGATCCCTGAGGTTAGACCATGGTGGGGAAGGGGTTGGTTTAAGCTGTCCGTGGGGGAGGCAGGAGGGAGGGAGGGAAGGAGCCATGAGATCAAGAGTTGGAAAGGCTGGGGAAAGAAGGGTCAGCCTTGAGGGGTGGCTGAGCGGGAGGTAGGGTATTATTTAGGGGTTATTATTTTGGAGCATTTGTCCTGTGCCAGGCCCTGTGCTGAAAGTTTCATGAGCATTCTCTCATTCAGTCCTCTTGTCTTCTGAGGAAGACCTGATGTCGTTCTTATCCCCTTGTGTGGGTCAGGAGACTGAGGCTTAGGGAGGTTAAGTGACGTGGTCAGAGTTTGACAGATAATAGATTCAGGATTCATGCCTAGGTCCTTTTTGCTTTCGTGTTCTTTCTTTCTTTTTTTATTTTTTTTAATTCCCCCTTTTTGGCTGCACCTGCAGCATATGGAAGTTCCTGGGCTAGGGATCTAATTGGAGCTGCAGCTGCAACCTACACCACAGTTGTGGCAATAGGAGATCCTTAACCCACTGCACCACAGCAGGAATTCCCCCTTTAGGCTTTGAGCTTGAGTTTTCTCTTTTTTGCCCCCTCTCTTTTTTCTCCCTCTCTCTTTTATTAAAAATATTTAATACTTTTTAGTTATACAAATAACACACAATTGCATTCTTAAAAGATCAGAAAATGAAAGCCGGAGTTCCCGTCGTGGCGCAGTGGTTAACGAATCCGACTAGGAACCATGAGGTTGCGGGTTCGGTCCCTGCCCTTGCTCAGTGGGTTAACGATCTGGCGTTGCCGTGAGCTGTGGTGTAGGTTGCAGACGTGGCTTGGATCCTGCGTTGCTGTGCCTCTGGCATAGGCCGGTGGCTACAGCTCCGATTCAACCCCTAGCCTGGGAACCTCCATATGCCGTGGGAGCGGCCCAAGAAATAGCAACAACAACAACAACAAAAGACAAAAAGACAAAAGACAAAAAAGAAAATGAAAGCCAAAGTCCCTTTTTACCACTGTTGTCACATATCCCAGCATGTATCCTTCAGATCTTCAAGTGTATAAGTGTGTTTTCTGAGTTTGTGTTTTAGTATATGTGATCACACTCTGCCTGTGTCTGCAGATTCCCTCTGCATGTATGGAGTCTGGGAAGGCTGTGTGTGTTAGTATGCATAGCACTGCCTCATTCTTGCTGCTGTCTTGGGCTTGATTCTACCCAAAGCAGAATACAGCACTAGATGTTGTCATTTTTTAACTATCAGATTGGCAACATTTCAAATGATTGTGATCTCCTTGTTTTAATTTCTCAGTTCTAGAGAAGTTAGGCATGTTTGGGGGTTCCCATTGAGGCTCAGTGGTAAACGAACCCGACTAGCATCCATGAGGACGAGGGTTCGATCCCTGGCCTTGATCAGCAGGTTAAGGATCTGGCATTGCCTTGAGCTGGGGTGTAGGTCGCAGACACGGCTCAGAACCTGCATTGCTCTGGCTGTAGGCTGGTGGCTACAGCTCTGATTTGGCCCCTAGCCTGGGAACCTCCATACGCTGAGAGCACGGCCCTAAAAAAAACCAAAAAGACAAAAAAAAAAAAAAAAAAAAAAAAAAGCTAGGCATGTTTTCATGCCTTTGTTGTGTTTCTTCCTCTGTAAATATTCTTATCCTTTGCCTGGTTTTTAATTGGGTCTTTTGTCTTTTTCTTATTGATTTACAGACATTCTGGATATTAATTTGTTACTTATGTTTCACATATTTTGTCCCCCCCCCCGCCAAATGGTTTTAATTTTCCAGGTGTAAAATAATGCCTGCTCACCTTAAAAAATTAGAAAATCATGACGATGACAGTCATCTGAAAACCTTTTATGTAGTTGTAGTCACTGTTAACATTTTGGTAAACATCCTTATTTATACCTGGACATTTATTCATATGTAGCGTATGAACTTGTTTTAAATAAATCGTGGCTACAGAAGAGGCTATAAGTTTAAACCTATTTGGTTCACATGACTGCAATCTTAAAGCTCATAAGAAAAAACAGAACTTTCTCAGTACCGTTATTTGCCTTCTTTCCCAGAATTTGCCTCCTTTCTTCCCTTGTTCCCAGGCCACCTCCTCAATATGCATCTCTGTCACTGTGGAGAAAGATGTCAATCCTGACACATTTTTCCTCTGTAATGCTCACTGCCACCTAGGGACTCTGGGGGCGCTTCCTGCATCCCTTCAGATCAGCCTCTGCCAGATCCTCTTTCCAGCTCATGTGGCTGTTGTCTTAACTCTGTGATAGTGTCTTTCATTACGCTGAAGTTGTAGATTTTCGTGTTGCTTTATTTTTCATCTTTTTTTTTTTTTTAATGGCTTCCAGCTTTTAAAAGGGTCTATTCCACTGTAGGATTCTAAAAATATTTCCTTGTATTTTCTAAAAATATCTATGATTTTGTTTTTCGCATTTATTTTAAGACTTGTTTGCATTTTGGTTTTGCAAACAGAATGAAGCGGAGCTCCAGGCTTTCGTTTTTTTCAGATGGATAGCCAAGTGTTTGTGCCTCATGTTTTGCATGGTCCTAACTGTCCTCACTGGCTGAGATGCGGCCCTTTTTTTCCTTCTCATCTGTTGATCTGTTGGGCTACCTTGTATTATTTCCAGAGTTTTAATTAGTATAAGTTTATATATATATATTTTTGTTTGTTTTTTTAGGGCTGTACCCACGGCATATGGAGGTTCCCGGGCTGGGGTCAAATTGGAGCTTTAGCTCCCAGCCTACACCACAGCCATAGCAACATCAGCTCTGAGCTGAGTCTGCGACCTACATCACAGCTCACGGCGACACCAGTTCCTTAACCCACCGAGCGAGGCCGGGGATCAAACCCGCAACCTCATGGTTACTAGTCAGATTCGTTTCTATTGTGCCACAGCAGGAACTCCTGCAAACATTTCTTGACTCTTCTTCCATATTTTCTCTTCCTATGCCTCAATCTTTTTTTTTTTTTTTGCTTTTTAGGGCTGCACTTGCGGCGCATGGAGGTTCCCAGGCTAGGGGTTGAATTAGAGCTGTTGCTGCCAGTCTATACCACAGCCACAGCAACGCAGGATCCGAGCAGCATCTGCGACTTACACCACAGCTCACAGCAGTGCCAGATCCTTAACCTACTGAGCGAGGCCAGGGATTGAACCTGCATCCTCATGGATGCTAGTCAGATTCGTTAACCGCTGAGCCACCACAGAAACTCCCTGTGCCTCAAACTGACTGTTGTTTTTTTTTTCTTCTGGCTCCGCCCATGGCATGCAGGAAGTTCCTGGGCCAGGGTTCGAACCCACGCCACATGAGTGACCCAAGCCACCGCAGTGACAGTGTGGGATCCTAAACCCACTGAGCGACTGGGGAATTCCATGTTTTCTTTTTAAAAACCTTTTAGGCATTTTGATTAGAATTATGCTGAATTTATAGATTTCTTTGAAAAGTTGCACCAGAGTTCCTAACTGTCCTGCTCTCCTGCCTCCTTTATGAGGGAAGAGCCTGAAACAGACTTCAGGGCAGCGGGCGTTGGGAGGGAGACTGAGGCGAGGAGAGCAGGTTGGAGAGCTGTGGGGGTGGCCTGGATCTTGGGGAACAGGGGTGAGCAGGGAGTCAGGCATGGCTCTGCGGATGGGGGGCCCTGATGTCTCCTCTCTCTCAGAGAGAAGCTAGTGAAGACGCTGGTGGAGCTGCTAACCAACGAGGTGGGAGAGAAGATGGTGGTGGTGCTGGCCCTGCGCCTTCTTTACCTGCTCATGACCAAACACGAGTGGCGCCCACTCTTTGCCAGGGAGGGTGGCATCTATGCTGTGCTCGTTTGCATGCAAGAATACAAGACCTCCGTCTTGGTGCAGCAAGCAGGGCTGGCGGTGAGTGCACTGGGCCTGGTGATAGCATGTGGGGTGCGGGTTGGGGGCAGGTGGGGGCCCTGCCGGTCTGAAGAGGTTCTCTGGTGATTCAGGCGAGGAGGCTTTGGGATGGAAAGTGCAGGCGGATAGGAGAGTTCCAGCTGGATGGTCCTGGAGATTGAACACCTGTCTGGAGGAAGGGAGAAGGGTGTTTTTAGGAATGACTCCCAGGTTTAGAAGTGAGCAGCCAGAGTTCCTGTCGTGGCTCAGTGGAAACAAATCCAACTAGCATCGGATGTGCACATGCTGTGCGTGTGGCCCTAAAAGACCAAAAAAAAAAAAAAAAAAAAGTCAGCAGCAGGGTGGAGGAGGTGGTCATTTGCAAAGTGGGAGAACGCTAGAGAAGAAAGAGGTATGGGGGGATGTTCAGGTTGAATTTTCAGGTATGTTGAATTTCGCATAGCTTTTTGGTTACAACGAGGGTGTCTGGTTTTGCTTTTTTTTTTAAATGTTGCACCCTCGGCATATGGAAGTGCCCAGGCTAGGGGTTGAATCGGAGCTGCAGCTGCCAGCCTATACCACAGTCACAGCAAAGTGGGATCCAAGCTGTGACTGTGACCTACACCACAGCTCACAGCAGCGCTGGATCCTTAACCCACTGGGTGAGGCCAGGGATTGAACCCGTATCCTCACGGATGCTAGTCAGATTCGTTACTGCTGAGCCACAGCAGGAACTCCTGGGTGTCTGATTTTCTCGATGCGACAGAGTATTTTGTAATGCTTTGATCTGAGTGGTACTGGTACACAGTACTCCCTCACCAGGCATGGGTAAAGCACAGCCAGCATCACCGTTGCCTTGCCTCCCTGGGCCCAGAGAATGGGGCCAGGAGGCCCTGGTTCAGGGAGAAAGAATTGGCTTCCTGAGTGTTCCAGACACAAGCACTGCTGGGAGGTCTGGGGGGTGTGTTCTCTACAACCTGAGGGTCCCAAAAGGGACAGATAGGCAGTCCTGAGAGTGGATTCCAGCAGTGTGACAGCCCGGAGCATAGGTCCCCTTAGGGCAGGCTGGCCCAGGGAGAGGCCGGGAGGCTCTTTCCTTATCTGGGGCCAGCTAGATGCTGCTCCTCCCAAGAGCAGCCAGGCACTCCTCCACTAGGCCGTGTCCACTCCATCCCCTGATCCTTTCCAATTGCACGACCAAAATGCCACATTTGCCTCTGTATTCAAACTCTTGCCCTATAACAGAATCGCATCATTTTGCTTATAATTCAAGGTCTGCACAGTTCAGCTAGTCGGGAGAGAGTGGGGTGGCCAAAGGGAGAGTGTCTCATGACAAGGTAGCATTTTCTAGACGGGTCCAGCCCTCATAAGAAGGGGTATCCTGAGAATTATTTCTAATTTACTCCATCCCTAGAAGGTTTCTCCTCAGGCGTCAACCCTTTCACCAGCCAAGACGGGCTCCCCCTGACAGTCATGTTCATCATGATCTCAGCTGCTCCCTGGTTCTAGCAACAAGTTCGCGTTTCCTATCATAATTCCCGCCCCTCTGCCTGTGAGTCCACCCCAGCCACCTTATCCAGGCGGGCTGGGCCCTGGCTTTGGAGGCCAGGGGGAGTGTTGGCACGTTGGAGGAAACGGAAGCTGGGGGAACGGGGAGGGAGTGCAGCATGTGAGGAGGGGGAGGATGAGAACCTTCTGTGTTTAAGGACCAGGCAGGGGAACTCCAGAGAGGGGGGCCAGCCAGGAGAACAGGAAGTTATGGGGCTCAAGGGAAGGGAAGTTTTGCAAAGGGAGGAATGGTCAAGTGAGAAGGAAGACAACTTCAAGGAAAGCCTTGCAGACAAGTAGAGGCTCTGAAAGGGCTCCATCCTGAGAGGAAGGTGGGGGGCAGCACGCCCCCTGCGCTGGGCAAGCCTCGGCGCTGGCAGAGAGAAGTTGCAGGCTCACACTGCCAGGGAGCCTAGGTTTTTGGGTTGGCTTTCTTTACGGCTGCACCTGCAGCATAGGGAAGTTCCCAGCTTAGGGGTCGAATCAGAGCTATAGTTGTCGGCCTACACCACAGCCACAGCAGTGCCCAGTCAGAGCCACAGCTGTGACCTCTATACCACAGCTCATAGCAATGCTGGATCCTTAACCCACTGAGAGAGGCCAGGGCTCGAACCCTCATCCTCATGGATACTAGTTGGGTTCTTAACCTGCTGAGCCACAATGGGAACTCCTCTTTTGTTTTTTATTTGTTAGCATTTGATGTCCTATCACTGCCTGTCTCATTTCCATCTCCTACTTGACCTACTTGCAAACAGTTCAACTGTCCCTAAGTTTGAGGGCTTAGAATGACGCCCAGTTTTCCCCAGCCTCCACATGGTGGCTCTGCCAACTCCTAACTCTGCTTCCACATCCCCCTGGCAGGCCCTGAAGATGCTGGCCGTTGCCAGCTCCTCGGAGATCCCCACTTTCGTTACCGGCCGAGATTCTATCCACCCTTTGTTTGACGCCCAGATGACCAGGGAGATCTTCGCCAGCATCGACTCAGCCACCCGCCCGGGCTCTGAGAGCCTGCTCCTCACTGTCCCTGCAGCAGTGATCCTGATGCTGAACACAGAGGGGTCAGGACCTCACTGTCCAAACTCCTGCTAAGTCCCATGCCCCACTGCTCCCCTGTCCCGGTCTTATGCATTGCGTGGAAATTCCACTCAAGTTGTTGCCTCTGGATGCAGCGCTGGTGGCCCTCTCCCACTGTGCTGTCATTTGAAGAGAGGTGTTGGGCTTGAGGGTAGAGAGATGCTGTGGAGATCAAAGACACCTGCCCTTCCTTCCTGGCACTGGGGGGAGTGACCTGAGGTTGAGAGTCAGGTGTCTGGCCTCAGGGGGACCCGTGACGCCCCTCCCTCCCCAGTTGCAGGGCTCCTCCCCTCCCTACTGGCTCCTGCTTCCATTGCGTTCAGGTGCTCAACTTCTTCCCGGGTCACCTCCCTGCTCCCAGGTGCTCCTCAGCAGTGAGAAACGGCCTGCTCCTGCTCAACCTGCTTTTGTGCAACCACTACACGCTGGGAGACCAGATCATAACCCGCGAGCTCAGAGACACCTTGTTTAGGCACTCGGGAATAGCGCCGGGGACAGAACCCATGCCCACCACGCGCACCATCCTCATGATGCTTCTCAATCGCTACTCGGAGCCGCCGGGCAGCCCCGAGCACGCAGGTACCGGGGCTGGTTGTCCTAAGGAGTCGGCCCTGCCCCCGGCCAGGAGGGCTGAGGTTTATACCCGGGTACCTTGCTAGAAAGACACTGTGAACGCCCAGGAAATGAGTGAGGGTTTTGGTGCTCAGGTAAGGTCTTTGGCAGGGCTTCCTGACCAAGGGGTGAGAGGGACTGGAGACTGGCTATAAGGAAATGCCTTCTCATAGGAGGGCCCCATCCGTCCGGGCTGGGTTCGGTCCACTCTTACTGGACACGGGAGGGTGGGTTGAAACCACTTCTAGAGAGGCCTTCTTTAGGGGGATGGTAATGTACAGAAAGTTTGTAACTAGAATGTGGACTGTTGATGCCCCGGGAAAGAGACCCTTTGTATTCAACAAACAAGTGAAACCCGGAAGGCTGGGGGAAGGTGGAAATTGGCACCATGTGTCTTTCAGTCTGTGCTCTGAAGCCACCACACGAGTAGTGCAGGGCTGTGACCATAATATGAGTCGTGGGATAACATAGCTCATCACATTTAATAATAAAACATAGTTCGTTGCATGACTGTGGGAGATTAAAACTGTGATGTATTTAACTTGACAGCGTTTGCCATACTAGACTTTTCTGTCCGTGTAGCTAGGTATGTGTTTGGGGCCAGAAAAGAAAATCCCCCCAGTTGAGCAGATGCCACAGACGTCCTCGCAAAGGGAGGAGAATGGGGGGTGGTTTTCTGCATCTGCCCGTTTCTCAGTTTGGATGACTCTCCATATGTATTCTTCCTCCCATGTGTCTGCGCAGCCTCACTGGAGTCCCCTGGTGCCCGGGGCCAGGATGGGTCCCCTGAGCTGCTGATCCGGTCCCTGGTGGGGGGCCCATCTGCAGAGCTCCTCCTGGACTTGGAGCGTGTGCTGTGCCGCGAGGGGGGCCCCGGGGGCGCCGTGAGGCCCCTTCTCAAGCGCCTCCAGCAGGAGAGCCAGCCCTTCCTCCTATTTCTGCGGACTCTGGACGCTCCTGGGCCCAACAAAACTCTGCTGCTGACGGCGCTGAGGTGAGGGGCCCGCTCGGGGCCCCGGTGCATGGGGGGGCAAGGGCAGCAGGCAGACTGCAGGACCTCACTTGTTTCCCGCCCTCACCAGGGTCATGACCCGGCTGCTGGATCACCCGGAGGCAGTGGTCCTCCCCTGGCACGAGGTCTTGGAGCCCTGCCTCAACTGTCTGAGTGGCCCTAGCAGTGACTCTGAGGTACTGACGTCCTGGCAAGGGTGGGGGAGGGCAAGGCAGCGTCTGGGCACCAGCTACCTTGTGAGGCTCTGGAGGGCACTGCACAGCCTTCTGGGTGGGGCCGGACGCTGGGAGGGGTGTGTGGGAAGAAGGCCAACGTCATCTAAGAGTCTCCAGACTCTTCTGACTGTACCTGAATTTTGGATTGAGGGTTTAGGAGAAGCGCACTGTCCTTGCTCTCTGCCCTCGGGATTTGTGCCTTGTGGGGCGAGGCTCAGGGACCAAGGTTGGGTCTTGAGATAGCTTGGCCCTGACAGGAAGAAGCCAGGGAAGCTGTGCCCAAGCATGCCCCCTGCCAGCTCACTCGGGAGTCCCGACTCCCCAGTACTCTGTGCCAGCCTGTCTCTGGTACTCTGCTTTCAAGTTCTTTGAATCTCGGCCCCACATCCCCATTTCTAACCACCTCCGCCCTCCCGCCCCACCGCCCCAGCCTGTATGTGGCCCGCCTTTGTCTCCTTACGTTAATCTCTGCGGCCAGATCGTTCAGGAGCTGCTCTGCTTCCTGTACCGCCTGGCCTCGATGCACAAGGACTATGCCGTGGTGCTCTGCTGCCTGGGAGCCAAAGAGGCCCTCGCCAAAGTCCTGGACAAGCACTCGGCTGAGCTGCTGCTGGCCTGCGAGCTCCGGGACCTGGTGACAGAGTGTGAGAAACATGCCCAGTTGTACAGCAACCTCACCTCCAGCATCCTGGCTGGCTGCATTCAGGTGAGGAGGCTCCGGGCTCAGAGCTGAGGGAGAAGTACGCCCGGAGCCGGGGAAGGGCTTCCATGTGTGGCCTGTTGCTGTCCCTGTTTGGCACCAGTGGTGGCACATCTAGGGCGCTTGTTCCCCAACCTTACCCTGCGTGGTTCTGTTCTGCCACATTTGGGGAGGAAAGGGGTTGAGTGCTCTGTCGCCCCTGGATTCCTTCTCTGTGTGTGTTTCCATGTCGCTGCCCCGCCTGCACCCCTTCTCTCCGACTCCCTGCTGCAGATGGTGCTGGGCCAGATTGAAGACCACAGACGCACCCACCGCCCCATCAACATCCCCTTCTTTGATGTGTTCCTCAGGCACCTCTGCCAAGGTTCGTGCCCCCATTGCCCTCTTCTGCTACCACCGCAGCCTCTCCTCTCGCCTCCCTTCCTGCTCCCCAGGCCTTTCCTTTTCCTCTCTCAACTAACCAGGCTTCCCGCTGGCCCGTAGGCTCCAGTGTGGAGGTGAAGGAGGACAAGTGCTGGGAGAAGGTGGAGGTGTCCTCCAACCCGCACCGGGCAGGCAAGCTGACCGACCGAAACCCCAAGACCTACTGGGAATCCAACGGCAGCACTGGCTCCCACCACATCACCTTGCATATGCACCGCGGTGTTCTTGTTAGGTGGGAGTGCGCCGTGTTCACGTGTGTGTGTGTGTGTGCGCGTGCGTGCGTGTGTGTGCCCACCAATGCGCCGTGTTCACGTGTGTGTGCGCGCGCGTGCGTGTGCCCGATGCCCACTCTGGAGCCTTCTGCTCTGACCCCATACACACAGCCTGCCTCAGCCCCTCCAAATGGCTGTAAGCAGAGGAGGTCCCATCGTCCAGGCTGGGTTCACTCCACTCTCATTGGACACGGGAGGGTGGGTCGAAGCCACTTCTAGAGAGGCTTTTCTCCTTTCTTCCTTTCTTTCTTTTTTTTTTTTTTTTTGGCTTTTTGCCTTTTCTAGGGCCACTCCCACAGCATATGGAGGTTCCCAGGCTAGGGGTCCAATGGGAGCTGTAGCCGCCAGCCTCTGCCAGAGCCATAGCAATGCGGGTTTCGAGTCTCGTCTGCGACCTACACCACAGCTCACGGCAATGCCAGATCCTTAACCCACTGAGCAAGGCCAGGGGTTGAACCCGAAACCTCCTGGTTCCTAGTCAGATTCATTAGCCACTGAGCCAGGATGGGAACTCCTAGAGAGGCTTTCTTTAGGGGAGTGGTCACGAACAGAAATTTTGTAACCAGAATGTGAAATATTGACGTCCTGCGGAAGAGACCTGTTAAGTTTAACAGGCAAGTGAAACCCGGAAGGCTGGGGGGAGATGGAAATTGGCACCATGTGTCTTTCAGTCTGTGCTCTGAAGCTACCACACGAGTAGTGCAGGGCTGTGACCATAATATGAGTTGTGGGATAACATAGCTCATCACATTTAATAATAAAACATAGTTCGTTGCATGACTGTGAGAGATTAAAACTGTGATGTATTTAACCTGACAGCGTTTGCCATACTAGACTTTTCTGTCCATGTAGCTTCTGGAAGGGGGGCCGGCTGAGGGGTCAGGGGAGGCTTCTGGAAGGGGGTCTGACTGAGAGGGGAGGCTTCTGGAAGGGGGGCTGGCTGAGGGGTCAGGGGAGGCTTCTGGAAGGGGGGCTGGCTGAGGGGTCAGGGGAGGCTTCTGGAAGGGGGGCTGGCTGAGAGGGGAGGCTTCTGGAAGGAGGGCCAGCTGAGGGGTCAGGGGAGGCTTCTGGAAGGGGGTCTGACTGAGAGTTCAGGGGAGGCTTCTGGAACAGAGGCTGTGACTGGGTTAAGGTTAGAGTAGAAACTAGATAAAGAGAGGGCAGAGGGACAGCACATGCACAAGATGGAAGCAAGAAACAGTGAGGTACTGGGAAAAAGGTTAAGTAATTGGGTTTGACTGTAATGAAGGGTGTGTGGAGGGAAGTGGCAGGAGATGGAGCCAGAAATGTAGGCAGAGCCGGTTACAAAGAGTTTTGGGAGCTGACAGTTTGAGCTTTGTTTGTTTGTTTTTGCCATGCCTATGCTGTGCCATAAGTTGCCTGGCCAGGGATCCAACCCGAGCCACAGCATCGTGATGATGCCAAATCCTTAACCGCTAGGCCACCAGGGAACTCCAAATTTGAGCTTTATTCTGAAAGTTAGGGAACCACTGAAGGATTTGAACAGGAGAAGAGACAAATGTCGATTTTTTAATCTAGAGGACTCTGGCAATTATGCAAGTTTGGGTTTCAGGCCAGGAGAGAATTGGAGGTTTATTCAGTGACGAATGTTGGGCCAGGCAGAGGGAGGAGAATGGGTAGCGAGAAGGCCAGGGACTGGGAGGTCTGAAGAGGTGGCGTCTGCAGGCCATTGACTGGTCGAGGGAAGCCCCGGGGGAGGAGGCGCAGCGCCTTGAGTGCTGGTGGAGCCGTTTCCTTTCCCAGGAGGGGAAATAGGAAGAGGAGCAGGTCCCTGTGGACGGACGTCCGTGCCTGCGGGCGTGTTGAGTCGAGGCACCTGTGGGCCTGGTGTGGAAATGTCTGCTGGACACGGGCAGGAGAGCTCAGGAGAGCTGTCTGGGGTAGAGATGTGGGTTTGGAGTCACGAGGGCGTTAATATTCGGCTGAAACCATGGGTGTAAACGGAGTCACCGTGGGGGAGGATAAGGGGAGCAGAGGGCCTGTGAACACTGCCGCTCAGGCAGGGGCAGGGTCTGAGGAGGAAGCGCTGGGCTGAAGTTGTTTTGAACCAAGACCAGCGCCCTGGTTGTGACCGATTCTTTTTTCCTCTCCCAGGCAGCTGACTCTGCTGGTGGCCAGTGAAGACTCAAGTTACATGCCAGCCAGGGTGGTGGTGTTTGGGGGTGACAGCGCCAGTTGCATCAGCACGGAGCTCAACACGGTGGGGGACCCTGTGCCCCCCTTCACCTTATCCTCCATCCTTCTGTTGGCCCTGGGGCTTTATCAGAAGGACCGAGTCCCCGGGGAGCTCCCCAGTCCCTTCCTTCCGTGCAGGCATCGCCTTATGAGCAGTGAGAGTGGAAATAGGGCAGTGGAGCAGCGAAGACCCAGGGGTGCGGGGCGGGAGGAGTGAAGGGCACGCACCGTCACAGACTTGGTCGCCATCCACAGTCCTTCCAGCTCCGCCTTTGGAAGTGACAGCTCTCCCCCTTCCCTGCTGCCAGGTCAACGTGATGCCCTCTGCCAGCCGGGTGGTCCTCCTGGAGAACCTGAACCGCTTCTGGCCTGTCATCCAGATCCGCATAAAGCGCTGCCAACAGGTGGGGCCAGGGGAGAGGCTGGGGGCTGGGGACCAGGAGGAAGCAGAGGGTCTCCAGAGCGACTGGGTTCTCTGGCATTCGAGGGCCAGGCTCCGGCAGGGTTCTTCCTCGGTTGGCTTGTGGATGGCCCAGGAGCCTGCTGAGTTCCAGAAACATGGGATTGTCTTCGGGAACCTGAGGGTACGAGGCGTGTGCATGTTGCAGGGTGGCATCGACACCCGGGTTCGGGGCGTGGAGGTCCTGGGCCCCAAGCCCACTTTCTGGCCGCTATTCCGAGAGCAGCTGTGTCGCCGGACGTGTCTCTTCTACACAATTCGGGCGCAAGCCTGGAGCCGGGACATTGCAGAGGACCGCAGGCGTCTCCTCCAGCTCTGTCCCAGGTGGGCTGAGGACAGGACACTGCCCAGGAGATTGCGCTTCCGGGGGGCGGGGGTCCGAGAGGTAAAGCAGCTGGACCGGGAAAGAGCGCGGGTGAGAAGTGTGTGCTGACAGGGGACCGAGCGCACGTTGACAGCACCCGAGTGGTGGCCTCAGGAGAGTCCTCAGTCACTTGACCAGACATGCTTTGTTCCTAGACTGAACAGGGTTTTGCGGCATGAGCAGAACTTTGCCGATCGCTTCCTCCCTGACGACGAGGCCGCCCAAGCCCTGGGCAAGAGCTGCTGGGAGGCCCTGGTCAGCCCCCTGGTGCAGAACGTCACCTCCCCTGGTAACCGCCCCGCCTCCGGACCCACTAACCCGCTCCTTGTGATTATTCAGGGGTGACCTGAGCTAATGCTCTTGGTTCTCTTGGTTCCTGTCTTTATCCCTGAAGGCCTGTCACCTCAGTGTTCCTCTCCTTCTGCCCCAGGGACTGCTCCCTGAGACTCTGGTATTTGAACTCCCCCTCCAGTCCCCATCCTCAGCCCTTTCCCCTGGCCCCAGACTCCAGCCGAAGCAAACCTTGGTGAGGGGGGGACCAGGGCCCTCCTGCCCCCAAAGCCTTTCTGTACAGTCGCTCCTTCTCTATCCTCCTCCTGGGCCGTTCGGTTCGGTCCCCATCGCCCGTGGAGACCTGTCCCTGAGGGGTCTTCTTGTAGATGCAGAAGGTGTGAGCTCCCTGGGGTGGCTGCTGGATCAGTACTTAGAACAGAGGGAGAGCTCGCGGAACCCCCTGAGTCGAGCAGCATCCTTTGCCTCTCGCGTCCGTCGCCTTTGCCACTTGCTAGTGCACGTGGAGCCTCCGCCTGGGCCTTCTCCCGAGCCGTCCACTCGGCCCCGTGAGTCCCAGTCCTGGCCGGTTGAGCTAAGAATCCGGGTGGTCGCGGGATCTGGCTCCTCTCTCTCCTGCATTGTAGTCTTCCTTACGCTTTGTGGTGGGGCTTCCCGGGGGTCAGGACCCCGGGACTCCCCGGGGGCTGAGACAAAACCCCTTCCTTTGCCCTCGGTCTCCGCAGTCAGCAGGAACAGTAAGGGTCGGGACCGGAGCCCCGGGCCTTCACCAGTTCTTCCGAGCAGCAGCCTGAGGAACATCACCCAGTGCTGGCTGAGTGTGGTGCAGGAGCAGGTGGGTGGTGGCGGCAGAGATCGGGGTGAGCGGGGGCAGCCAGGCTGCCCCTTTGATGTGGTTTCCCCTTTCTCTCAGGTCAGCAGGTTCCTGGCTGCAGCCTGGAGGGCCCCTGACTTCGTGCCCCGATACTGTGACCTCTACGAGCGCTTGCAGAGAGCGGGCTCGGAGCTCTTTGGGCCCCGGGCGGCCTTCACCCTGGCCTTGCGCAGCGGCTTCTCTGGCGCCTTGCTGCAGCAGTCCTTCCTCACGGCTGCTCACGTGAGTGCTGGGGCCACCCACCCCCTGGGCCCTTCCTGCTCTGCCCTTCCGCCCCCACCTACCCCCAGCCTCCCGCTTCACTCCTCTCCACGGTTCACCGTTGCCTTTTCCATCTCCCCCAGATGAGCGAGCAGTTTGCCAGGCACATTGACCAGCAGATCCAGGGTGGGCTGATCGGCGGAGCCCCTGGAGTGGAAATGCTGGGGCGGCTTCAGCGGCACCTGGAGCCCATCATGGTCCTCTCTGGCCTGGAGCTGGCCACGACCTTTGAGCATTTCTACCAGTGAGTGTGGGTGTGGCGAGGCAGGCGTGGGAGGCCTGGAGTCTGGAGAGGGGGAGGAGTTGAGTCTTAGAGGGAAGGCGAGGGAGGAGCAGTGGGGAGGAGAGGGTAAGATGAAGAGATGCTCACGGTGCTGGTGGGAAGGGCGAGGTGAGTGGCCCAGGCAGGCTACAGCAAAGGGACCTACATTCTGGAGGGGGAGGCCGTGCCATGCCGAACGCCCGCACTGAGGCTTGGCCTGGGCTCTGCGCGCCGTAGGCACTACATGGCGGACCGTCTCCTGAGCCTGGGCTCGAGCTGGCTGGAGGGGGCCGTGCTGGAGCAGATTGGCCTCTGTTTCCCCAACCGCCTCCCCCAGCAGATGCTGCGGAGCCTGAGCACCTCGGAGGAGCTGCAGCGCCAGTTCCACCTCTTCCAGCTTCAGCAGCTGGACAAGCTGCTCTTGGAGCAGGAGGATGAGGGGGAACAGGGCCTGGAAGAGGAGGAGGTAAGAGCGAGGGAAAGAGTGGGAGAACAGGCGAGCAGGAGAAAACTGGACCAAGAAGGGAGCCCAAGAGCCCTTGAAATCCTTCTGTCTCTCAGGACCAAGAGGAGGAAAAGGAGGCTGAGAAAGAACTATTTATCGAAGATCCGAGTCCAACAGTTTCTATAATGGTCCTGTCACCACGCTGCTGGCCGGTCTCCCCACTCTGCTACCTGTACCATCCCAGAAAGTGCCTTCCCACAGAATTCTGTGATGCCCTTGACCGCTTCTCCAATTTCTACAGCCAGAGTGAGGAAATAGGGACAGGCACTTGGAGATTGGGGTGAGGTTTGGGGTGGCATCTCAGAGAGGAAGAGGAGAGGACCTTTGGACAGGAATGTGTAGATAGGAAGAAAAATGGTCTCTAGAGAGTACTGTCTCCTAGGAAAGAGTGGAAGGGTGTAGGTCAGGTCAGCGTTAATTTCTCTGCTCTCATTTTTTTCCACTTTATATGCATTTATCCTATTTTTTGTTTGTTTTCTAACTTCAAGTTGCATGCTTACTTTTCAGTTCTTTCAGACATCTTTTCAAATAAAAGTATTTAAGGCTATTCATTTCCCTCTCAACATTGCTTTAGCTGCATTCTCTAAGTTTTGTGTTTTTAGATTTTTTTTTCCTTGAGGTATAGTATTCAGTAAAATGTACAAATCTTAAATATGGCTTAATGAATTTTCTATCCATGTGCCATCCTGTAACTACCCCCAGATCAAGGTGCAGAATACTTCCAGCACCCCAGAAAGCTTTCTCCTTCGTGTCCCCTTTCTAGTCAGTATTTTCTTCCAAGAGAAATTATTTTTTTTCCTTTATCACCATAGATTTTTGCCTGTAATCGAGCATCATGTAAATGGAATCACAGAGTGTGTATTCTTCTGTGTCTGATCTCTTTCACTCAACATGATGTCTGTGGGAGTTATCCAGGCTGTCAGTTGTATCATCACTTTGTTCTTTTGCGTTGCTGAATCGTATTCCACTGCATGAATATATTTACTTTTTCTGCTGTTGCTGGACATTTGGGATATTGCATAAGTGTATTGTTTTGTTCTAAGAATTTTCTATTTTTAACTTTGCCATACTCTTTTGTAATTTCCATTGTTATTTCTCTGATTTTTTTTTAGTTTTTTGGAAGTATATTTCTTTCTTTCTGTCTATCTATCTATCTATCTATCTATCTATCTATCTATCTATCTATCTATATATCTATCTTATCTATCTATCTATCTATCTATCATCTATCTTTTTAGGGCTGTACCCACAGCATATGGAGCTTCCCAGGCTAGGGGTTGAATCAGGGTCTAATTGGAGCTGAAACTGTCAGCCTACACCATAGCCACAGCAACCCCAGATCTGAGCCGAGTCCGTGATCTACACTACAGCTCACGACAACACTGGATCCTTAACCCACTGATTGAACCCAGGGATTGAACCTGCATGTTCATGGATGCTAGTCAGATTTGTTTCCGCTGAGCCATGATGGGAACTGCCTGAAGTATATTTTTAAATTTCCAAACTTTTTTTTTTTTTTTTTTTTTTTTTTAATTCAGTCTCTTTAGGGCCGCACCTATGGCATATGGATGTTCCTAGGCTGGGGGTGGAATTGGAGTTGCAGCTGCTGGCCTATACCACAGCCACAGCAACACAGGATCCGAGCCGTGTCTCGAACGTACACCTCAGCTTTGGTGATGCCAGATCCTTAGCCCACTGATTGAGGCCAGGGATCGAATCCTTATCCTCATAGATCCTGGTTGGGTTTGTTACTGCTGAGCCATGATGGAGACTCCCCCAGTTTTGTTTGTTTATTTTTGCTTAGTTATCTTTTTGGTTTAGATTTTAACCTTCATTTCATTGTGGCCAAAGAACATGATTTCTGTGATTCTGAATCTTTGCAGTGCATTGAGACTTCCTTTGTGGTCTAGGAGATGGTCAGATTGTATAAGTGTTCTGTGTGTGATTAAGAAGAATGTGGGAGTTCCCGTCGTGGCACAGTGGTTAACAAATCTGACTAGGAACCATGAGGTTGCGGGTTTGGTCCCTGCCCTTGCTCAGTGGGTTAACGATCCGGCGTTGCCGTGAGCTGTGGTGTAGGTTGCAGACGCGGCTCGGATCCCGCGTTGCTGTGGCTCTGGCGTAGGCTGGCGGCTACAGCTCCGATTCAACCCCTAGCCTGGGAACCTCCATATGCCGCGGGAGCGGCCCAAGAAATAGCAACAACAACAACAACAAAAAAAAAAAAAAAAAAAAAGAAGAATGTGTATTCTTCAGCTGCTGGATATAGGATTCTATATATTCCACTAAATTGACCTTGATCATTGTGGTGTTCAGATCTGTAACCTTACTCATTTGTGTCTGCCTGATCTATTACTCAGAGAGGTGTGCCAAAACCTACCATTATAACAGTGAATTTTTAAACCTCTAATCTTGTCAGTTTTGCTTTTTTATTTTTTGACTACGTTATCAGATACAAGTTTAAAGTCATTTAACAGTGCTATTCAATAGCACTTTCTCCAGTGATAGCAAAGTTCTTTACTGTTGACAGCCGTCATGTCTGCTGAGTGCTTGAAATGTAACTAGGGTAACTGAGGAGCTCAGTATTTAATTTTATGTATTTTAACCAGTTTAAAGTTAAATAGCTAAATACGGCTGGTGGCTGCCATAATGGCCTATGCAAGTTTAAAATCTTTGTGGTCAGTTAAGCCTTACTATTATGAAATACCGTCTTTCTTTCTAGTAAAGTTTTTTTTCTCCTAAAGTCTATTTTTATCTGGTATTAATAGTATATGGGCTTTCTTTACCTTTTTGGGGGGGAGGGTGTGCCCAAGGCATACAGAAGTTCCCAGGCCAGGGATTGAACCTGAGCCATAGCAGTGACCTGAGCCACCAAGTCCTTAGCTGCTAGGCCACCAGGGAACTCCCTTACCTTTTTTTTTTTTTTATTGATCATTCTGTTAGGTCTCTTATTGT
Source organism: Sus scrofa (assembly GCF_054392235.1). Lineage (NCBI taxonomy): Eukaryota > Metazoa > Chordata > Mammalia > Artiodactyla > Suidae > Sus > Sus scrofa. The sequence goes on from NC_139389.1 coordinate 46,819,573, forward strand.
GGTAAAACATGAATAGCATAAAATTTGCCATGTCAACCATTTTAAATGTAAAATTCAGTTATCCTTTTAGTTAAAAATGTTTTTATTTGGAAATAATTTCAAATTTACAGAAAAATTATAATAATACAGAGAATACTTATATACTCTTTATCCAAGTTTACCTTTTATTAAATTTTGCTCCATTTGCTTTTATCATTTGCTTTTTGTATACATATACATATGTATATGTGTGGATGTATGTGTGTTTGTATACTTTTTTTTCCTGAACCATTGCATATATGCTTGCCCTCGGGCTCTAAATACTTTAATATAAATTTCCTAAGAATAAAGTATTCTCTTATAAAAACATAGTACATTTATTACTTAAAAAAATTTGACATTCAGGAGTTCCCATCATGGTGTACCGGAAATGAATCCAACTAGGAACCATGAGGTTGCGGGTTCGATCCCTGGCCTTGCGCAGTGGGTTGAGGATCTGGCGTTGCCGTGAGTTGTGGTGTAGGTCGCAGACGCGGCTCAGACCTGGGGTTGCTGTGTCTCTGGCGTAGGCCAGCAGCTACATCTCCCATTAGACCCCTAGCCTGGGAACGTCCATATGCTGCAGTTGCAGCCCTAAAAAGACAAAAGACATACACACAGAAAAATTCACATTCATATAATCCTTTTAAATGTACTTTCCATATTCAAATTTTGTCAATTAACTCCATAATTTTTTTTTTTTAAGTTAGGATAGGATCCAGTCCAGCAGCACCTGTTATGTTTAGTTGTCCTGTCTTTCCTTTAGTCTGGAACAATTCCTTGACCTTTCTTTTGTCTTTTATGACATTGACATTTTGGGAGAATATGGTCCTTTAACATTTCCCAAGTAGTTCCTCATTTTAAGTTTGTACATCTCCTCATGATTAGACTGAATTTATGCCGTCCTTGCTGAAATACTAAGTGATACTGCACGTTTCTCAAGAGTATTACATCTGGAAGCCAATGATAATGATTACTATCTGCCCCTCATTTGTGATGTTAATTTTGAAATGGTTAGGTTATTTGATTTCTCCACTGTATAGTTAGTATTTTTTCCCTTGCTACTATTAATAAGCAATCTATTGGCAATATATTTAATTAATTAATTTATTTTTGTCTTTTTGCCATTTCTAGGGCCGCTCCCTTGGCATATGGAGTTTCCCAGGCTAGGGGTCTAATCGGAGCTGTAGCCACCGGCCTTCGCCAGAGCCACAGCAACGCGAGATTCGAGCGGCATCTTCGACCTGCACCACAGCTCATGGCAACGCCGGATCTTTAACCCACTGAGCAAGGCCAGGGATCGACCCTGCAACCTCATGGTTCCTAGTCGGATTCATTAACCACAGCTTGGCAATATATTTTAAAACATGCCACTATTTTACTCTCATCAGAATTTCTCCACTTTTAACTTTGCTGTACTCTTATATTTTAGGCATTTTTTTTTTCTTTGCTTTTTTTAGGGCTATACCTGTGGCATATGGAAGTTGCCAGGGTTGAATCAGAGCTACAGTCTGCAGCTGCCAGCCTACACTACAGCCACAGCAACTCGGGATCTGAGCCACTCTGTGACCTATACCACAGCTCCTGGCAGAGGGGCAGATAGTAATCATATGCTTCCAGATGTAATACTCTGAGAGCTGTGCAATATCACTTAGTATTCTAGCCAGGAATGCATAAATTCAATCTAACCATGAGGAAATGTGCAAACCTAACAGCAAAGCCAGATCTGAGCAGTGTCTGTGACCACAGCTCATGGCGACGCTGGATCCTTGATCCACCGAGCAAGGCCAGGTATCGAACCCACATCCTCATGGATACTAGTCGGGTTCCTAAGCCACTGAGCCACAGTGGGAACTCCAGGCATGTGTCTTGTAAACACCTAGAATTTGTGTTTTTATTTTTACCTTTTGTCTTTTTAGGGCTGCACCCGCAGCACGTGGAGGTTCCCAGGCTAGGAGTCTAATTGGAGCTGTTGCTGCTGGCCCTACACCACAGCCACAGCAAAGCCAGATCCGAGCCGCATCTGTGACCTATACCACAGCTCTCAGCAACACCAGATCTTTAACCCACTGAGCGAGGCCAGGGATCAAACTCACAATTTCATGGTTCCGCTGCACGATGACAGGAACTCCTAGAATTTGTTTTTTAATCAATCTAATAATTCCCCTCTGACTGCTGCTTTTTTTTTTGTTTGTTTGTTTTGGCCACCCTGCAGCTTATAGAGTTCCTGTGCCAGGGATCAGACCAGAGCCACTGTTGTGACCTATGCTGCAGTTGCAGCAATGCCAGATCCTATAACACTAAATTTATTACTTTAAAAAATGCTGGGTGGAGGATTGAACCTGTGTCCTGGTGCTGCAGACCCTCCACTAGTCCTCTTGAGTCACAGCAGGAACTCCACACTCCCCTTTTTAAAAAACCATTGTTTTAAACTGAAAGTTAATGTAGAGTATTGTGGTAATATTCCATTGTATATATATACCACATCTTTATCCATTCATCTGTTGATGGACACTTAGGTTGTTTTCTTGTCTTGGCCATCGTGAATAGTGTTGCTATGAATGTAGGGCGCATGTGTCTTTTCAAATTATAGTTCTGTCTGAATATATGCACAGCAGTGTGCTTATATAGACAATCTTAGCTCTAACTTCCATCTTCTTTGTTACAAGTTCAGTATTTATTTTTTATTTATGTTTTTGCTTTTTAGGGCCACACCTGTGACATATGGAGGTTCCCAGGCTAGGGGTCTAATCGGAGCTACAGCTGCTGGCCTACAGCCACATCAATGCCAGATCTGAACCTCGTCTGCGACCTATACCACAGCTCATGGCAGTGCCAGATCCTTAACCCACTGAGTGAGGCCAGGGATTGAACCTGCAACCTTGTTCAACCTTGTTACTAGTCGGATTCCTTTCCTCTGTGTCACAATGGGAACTCCCTGTTCAGTATTTTAGAATTATCTTTTATTATCTCCCAACTAGTTGTTATTATCTTATTTAGTTTGGATTTGCCATCATTGCTTTAATAACCGTTCCTTTTGTATTTTAATCCTTCTTTCTGAGTTCAATTTTATTCCTAAAGTACATATGTTAGAAGTTTCTTCATTGATGGACTATTGTTGGAAAACTTTTATCAGTTTTTATTTCAGAAATGGATTATTCTCACCCTCATTTAAAAAGTTTTCTTATGAAAATAAATTTAGACACACAAAAGTAGACAGATAAACTCCAATATACCTACGTATATTAGTTAATGGCCAGTCTTGCCTCATCTGTCCCCACCCACTTTCCCCAGCCCTCAAGTTGAAAAGGTAAGGACTTTTTTTTTTAAGTAAGGGCGCTAAAATTGTCAAACTTACAGAAATTAATAACTGTTCTTAATATTGTCAGATACAGAGTCAGTATTCATAGTTCCCTAATTGCCTTGAGCTTTTAAAGTTAGGGTTTTTTTGCCTCAAGTTTCCAGACAAAGCCCACTCATTGCATTTGATGAGTTCTCTCTCCTCTCCCTTCCCTCTTGGATTGTTTGCAGAGGAAATGAGGTGGTTTGCCAAATAGAGCTGTGCATATAGCTTTGTCCACAGGCTGGACTTGGCTGATTGCATCTGCGTGGTGTCCTCTAGCCCGGTCCTCTGTCTCCTTTTTTCCTGAAGACGGATATTTAGATGTAGGAACTCACTGAGATTCAGGGTTGGTTTCTCCTGCAGGAACACTCCGTAGGTGGTATCCCGTACTTCCACCAGGGGGCTCTCTGTCTCTGTGATGTTCAGGGGGATCTGTGGATTTCAGTATTTGTGAAATCTATACATGATGCATAGTTTCCCATCAGCTCTTCACTAGGCACATCCATGAGTGAGGTATTTTTGTCACTCCCTCTCCATGTGTCAGCTGGAACACCTTCTCTATAAAGGAAAACTTCCTCTTCTCAACTTTTTAACTTTTTAGGGCCACCCCTGCAGCATATGGAACTTCCCTGGCTAAGGGTCAAATCAGAGCTACAGCTGCGGGTCTACACCACAGCCACAGCGATGCCAGATCCGAGCCGCATCTGTGACCTACAGCATAGCTCATGGCAACACCGGATCCTTAACCTACTGAGCGAGGCCAGGGATGGAACCTGCATCCTCGTGGATCCTAGTTGGGATCGTTAACCGCGGAGCCATGAAGGGAACTCCCCTCTCCTCAACCTTTTAATTATGCTGAAGTACTGTTAATTCAAAAATGGCTTGATTCTTTTCTCCTCCCCCTTATTTTTAATCGTTGGTTCTCTAGCTTCCTCAAAAGATGACCAGTGAGTTTGTTTTTAGTATTTCATCATGAACCCATGGCTGTTAAAATATTTTATGTGTTTCAGTCCATCACAGGCATTATTTTCTTGAGAATGTGGTCCCACCTTTGGCCAGAGAGCACCTTTTAGGCTGGTCCTTTTTGATGCCATCTCCCTTTGACTGCATCCTTATTTCTAGTCTGAGCAAATGTCCCAGGCTCGCAGGAGGAGGAGACTCAGCCAAGTGGGTCTTAAATAAAATGTCATCTCCTCGGGAGCCAAACCCAGCTCTCCCCTCTGGTGTTTCTTCTGTGGAGCCTTCTGGGCTCGGCACAGGGTGGGCTCCTGGGTCCATGTGCAGACACAGGAGGCTGAGCGCTGAATGCTGGCCGAGGCATGTCTGTGTCTGTGAATGTGGGGCCCTGCTCCCCGCAGAGAGTAGCAAAGCTTGGTGCGTGGCACCCCCGCCTCAACCCTGGCTCCTTGTGTCCCTACTCTGCCTCCACCTATTTTCTTCCACACTTTCCCAGGTCAGAACCATCCCGTCCTGGATGTGGGGCCACATCGGCGACTGCAGTGGACGTGGCTGGGCCGGGCTGAGCTGCAGTTTGGGGACCAGACGCTGCATGTGTCCACTGTACAGATGTGGCTGCTATTGAATTTCAATCAGACAGAGGTGCCTCAGCTCCTCCCACTGTCTCCTCCCCCTTGTCTGTCTCTGTTCCTCCTTCCATCAGCCCTCTTACTTCCTTTTCCCGGGACTGTCTACTCCTCACTGGCCCTGTTTCTCCTGACCAGGAGGTGTCGGTAGAGGTCTTGCTGAAGAAGTCTGACCTCAGCCCAGAGCTGCTGCTGCAGGCACTTCTGCCCCTCACCACGGACAGCGGCCCTTTGACCCTGCAGGGGGCTCAGGATTTTCCTCACGGGGGTAGGTCCCAAGGGGGTGGGGCTCTCTAGGTGGGGGCAGTGAGGGAATGAACAGGGTCCCCTTCGCCCCCACCCATCTGGCCCTTCCCCTCCTTGGACCCTGACCGGGAGTGGGTTCCAGGTGTGGTGCGGCTCCGTGAGCCTGGGCTCCAGGCCCAGGGGGAGCCCCTGTGGCTGCTCCCGGCCCAGATGTACCTGAATGTGGAGAAGGATGAGGGCCGGACCCTGGAGCAGAAGAGGAACCTCCTGAGCTGTCTTCTTGTCCGTATCCTCAAAGCCCACGGGGAAAAGGGCCTCCACATTGACCAGCTGGTTTGCCTGGTAGGCAGAGGGGGGCTGTGATGGAAGGGGAGGGGGTGTCATGCTTGGGGTTGGGGGCTGGAACCGGCGGTCGTCACCGGGACGGTAAATGCTCTCAGTACGATGGTTTCCGTCTGGGTTTTCTATTCCTGAAGGTAGAGACCCAACATGAGTACTGACCGGGTGCCAGGCCCTGTTCTAAGAGTTTACACAATGAAGTCATTTAATCTGCGTAAAATCCTATGAAATAGTGGCATTATTATTATCATCTTCATTATTATCCCTATTTGACAGATAAGAAAAATGAGCTGTGAGAGAGTTGGTAACTAATCCGTGGTCACACAGCTAGTCAGTGGCAGAGCCGGGCCTTGAACTGAGGCAGGGCTGTTTCCTCTCCTCCCGGGCAGGTGCTGGAGGCCTGGCGCAAGGGTCCCAATCCCCCTGGCAGCCTGGGCCGCGCTGTGGCCGGCGGCGTGGCCTGTAGCAGCTCGGATGTTCTCTCCTGCATCCTGCACCTCCTGGGCCAGGGCTACGTGGAGCGGCGGGATGACCGGCCCCAGGTCCTGATGTATGCCGCTCCAGAGCCTGCGGGGCCCTGCCGGGGTCAGGCAGAGGTCCCCTTCTCTGGCAGCCAGACCTGCGTGGAGAGCTCCAAGCCTAGGTAGCCACCCCTAGCCCTGTCCCCCTGCTGCAGGGCTCCCCAGGACAGACGGCACTGCAGTGACCCGGGAGGGCTCGCACACCAAAGCCAGGCTCCCAGTGGAAAAACACTTCATTTCTTTCTCTAGCCCCGTTTTCCCTTTCCCTGCTATTGCCCCCACTTTGCTGGTCCTCATCCCTGCCCCTCAATGCCATCACCCCTTTCTTTGCTTCTTTCCTCATCAGGGGCCTTGCTGTCCCCATCTTCCTAAAGCCAGCCCTCAGACAAGGGACTCAGTCACAGAAGCTCCTTTCTGGGTGTCGTTCATTCTGGGCAAAATGGAAATACTATGCAGCTTGTACTGAGTGTGACAGTGCACTCTGCTCAGTCTGACATCCAGACTCGAGTTACCAAGAGGTCAGGTCTGTGGAGGAGTTGGCCATAGGGTGCCCCCAGGTTGCTGCCTCCCTAGTGCTTTCTCCGTCAGTTCCTGTTCACCAGTTGTTAAGACTCTATTTTTATGCCTGCTGTTTGCACTGTGTGTAAAGTGAGCTCTCTAGAGTAATCTCTCTCAAACGTCCACGTTCACACACGTTTCAAATTCAGTAGTGCTCCCTGTGACATGTCTGCTGATGGTCCACTGACCACACTTTGAGGAGTAAGGCTTTTGGCTGTTTCTCAGCAGGCGTGCTGGTGGCATTATGGTGGGACCGACCGCAGGATTGTCCCATACATCGCAGGTCACTAGCATCCTGACCTGGGCCCATTTGGTGCCTGTGGTACCCCTAGTCACTGTGACAGCCACCCCAACCCCCACCCCCACGAGTGCTTCCACGGAGGCTGTGCTCTGATGGGTTGGTGGATGGTTGTCCTGAGGCTGACTGAGCAAGTGCGGGCGGGGGTGCACAAGTGGGGACCAGGGGCCAGGGTGGGGCTCGGCTAGCAGGTGGATAAGCAGGGCAGGCAGACTGACCCTAACCCTCTGTCCCAAGCCCGGAAGCTGTGGCTGCCTTGGCATCCCTACAGCTGCCTGCAGGCCGCACCATGAGCCCCCAGGAGGTGGAAGGGCTGATGGAGCAGACCGTGCGGCAGGTGCAGGAGACGCTGAACCTGGACCCCGATGTGGCTCAGCACCTTCTGGCTCATTCCCACTGGGGTGCCGAACAGCTGCTGCAGAACTACAGCGACAACCCGGAGCCGCTGCTGCTGGCAGCTGGGCTGTGCGTCCCCCAGGCCCAGCCCGCCCCCGCACGCCCCGACCACTGCCCTGTCTGCGTCAGCCCCCTGGAGCCTGAGGACGACTTGCCGGCCCTCTGCTGCAGGCACTACTGCTGTAAGGTAAGGCCCTGCCAGCTGCCCTCCCGCCCTTGGCTCTCCCCGTGACACAGTTCCCTGGGGACCTCTGGGCTCCAGCCCCAGCACTGCCATTTCCCATCCTAGGTGATGTTGGATGAGTCACTCAGTCCTTCTTAAAAACTGGTTTTGTTATTGGTTAGTGATACCACCTGACTTGACTCTGAAGGGTGGTTGTTAGGATCTGGCGGTGTGTGTCAGTTGTTCTCAAACTTTGCTGTATATTCTAAACTCTGGGAGCTTTAAAAAATCCTGATGCTCTGGGAGTTCCCTAATAGCCCAGCAAGTTAAGGACCTGACATCATTATGGCTGTGGCTTCAGTTTGATTCCTGGCTGGGGAACTTCTGTATGCCTCAGGTGTGGCCAAAAGAAAAAGTCCAGCCTGCCTGTCGTAGCTCAGCAGGTTAAGAATCAGAGATGGTCTCCATGAGGATGCAGGTTCAATCCCTGACCTTGCTCAGTGGGTTAAGGATCTGGCATTGCCACAAGCTATGGCATAGGTGGCAGATGTGGCTGGGATCTGGCATGGCTGTAGCTGTGGTGTAGGCCAGCAGCTGCAACTCTCATTTGACCACTAGCCTGGGAACCTTCATAAGCCATGGGTGCAGCCCTAAAAAAAACCAAAACCCTGCTGCTCAAGCTGTCACCTACACAGTTTTCTCTTTTGCCACATCTGTAGCTTGTGGAGTTCCTGGCCCAGGGATTGAACTCAAGCCACAGCAGCGACCCAAGGGATTCTTAACTTGCTGTGCCTCAAGGGAACTCCATGCCTCAGACCAATTAAATCAGAATCTCTGGACATGAAACTCGGGCATCTGGAGTTTTAAAAACTCCTCAGGTGATTCCAGTGTTCAGCCAAATTTGAGAAGTACAGCTGGCTGGCTGGCTGGACAATACACATACAGAATATGCATAGTGGCACTTTATAAACGAGATGTGTCATCCACCTGGGGAATGTCTGGTCATCGCCATTCAAGGCTATTTATTCCAGAACACCACTTCTTCTATCATACATGCCATCATTTAATATAAAAATAAAAAGGAATGGTTTAAACCAGAGAATAGCACAAAAGCAGAGGGAGGTCTGAGAAGCTGAGGCAGAGGCGGCTGCACTGGGGTGTGAGTGGCGCTCAGAGGCAGGAGGCCATGTGCCCAGTGCCTCGTCTTCCTGCCTTACAGCTCGGAAGCGGTGCCAAGCCCAAGCCCAACCCCATCCGCTTAGCAGGACGCGTGCCCCGTTGCCCCGAATCCTAGCCGCCTCTCCCAGCAGTGCGCCCCAGTGGTGGGTGACCTGGCCCGTGGGCGTTTGCATGCGCGTGTGCCTGTACTTCTGTCTGCTTCCCTTCCCTCTGCTCGGCTTCAGGTTACTCTTCTCACATAGTTTGCCTTTGCTCCCTTTTTCCAGGTTCTTAATTTTTTCCAAGTTCACATTCTTGGGCAGCTAATCCTTGCCATGGGCTTACTGTGAGGGAGGGGGAAGCCCAGCACGAAGTGACCTGAGAGCTAGTGACAGCCGCAGCAGCAAACGTGCATGGGGACGCCCTCTGGGCCACTGTGCTGTTTTTACATGCATCACGCTGCTTAATTCCCATAACAGGTCTGTGCGGTGGGTCCTTTAACTTCCCTGCTTCACAGACGGCAGCGGGAGGCCCTCAGAGGAGAGGCCGTTTGGTCAGGAGTCAGAATTTGGCAGTTTTACCCCAGAGCTCTCCCTCTGCTCTTACAAGTGCAGGGAAGAAAATACGAGGTGCCCGAGGTTAGGAGTGGGGTGAGGGGTTTGGTTCCTCAGGGACTTTGGACCTGGAAGGCCAGTGTCAGGAGGTGACGTCTGGGAGTTAGAGTGTGGCAGACAGAGGGGGACGGTAAGTGCAAAGAAGCTGAGCTGGAGGCTAGAGCCCGGGGAAGTGGTGGGACAGTGGAAGGGGAGGCGGGCAGGGGCCTTTCCCGGAAGCCCTGGGGTTTAAGCCAGGCTGTGATGTGATCTGATTCCCATTTTTGAAAAGATCACTTTGGGTAGAGAAAAGGCTTGGGTGGAACAAGAGTGGACATGGGGATACCAGTTCGGAGACTGTTGCACAAAGAGGCAAAAGGTGGTGCGGTTGGGCCTGGGGACGGCAAAGGGGGGAGATGACTTGGAGGACAGTTCCTGGTGTTTGACCCGAGCGAGGCGTGTTAGCTCGCGCTGAGCTGAGGGAGGTGTGAGGGCTGTGGTGGAGGCGAGCTTTTGAGGGGAAGTTGAGTCCGTTTGGCCAAGTTCAGTGGGAGCTGCTCTGTTGGACCCGTGTGTAGGACTGGCAGGGGGCGAGTAGACTTTGGAATCTGGAGTTAAATGGCATCACCCAGGGAGAGAGGGCCAGCCCCAGGGCACCAAGCGTGGGGCACCTGCACCCTGTAGAGAGGAAGCCACAGGGAGCTGGAAAATGGGACAGGGAAGATCAGGCTGATGGAATAAGTCACAGCTGAGCGGCACCAGTGGCCGTGCAGGAGCCATCAGACGGGCAGTCCTGGGGTCTGGAGCAGCTGGAGGCAGCTTCCCAGGGTGAGGCTGGAGTGGCAGAGGGAAGGAGCAGGCATTGGGGCCGGGCGGCGGGGATAGTAAGCTCAGGGCACGCCCGAAGCCCAGGGGCTCCTTGGGGGAGTGGAGCAGGCTCCAAACTGAGCCATTGGCCGTGGTCCCACAGGGCAGTGCTCCCACTCCAGGCTGTGAGGGGCCCGGGCTTGCCCGTGTGCCTGCAAGCGTGGGTGCCTGAAGCTGGAGGAAATTCCCTTGCATAATGTCCAAATGCAAGAATCTTGCATTCAACTAATTTATCTGGGCTTGTTTCACTGTGAGGAAGGGTTCTGAGTGAATATAATCCAGTAACTTGCTTCCTACTCACCTGGACTGAGCACCCTCCTGGGGTTTAGAGGCATCATTCTGGGAAGCTCTATCCTGGGCAGTGCGCTCTTGTTGACAGAGGCTCTTGTTGGCGGAGGCTTTTAGGGGCTCAGGTGCTGTACTGTGTAGACGGCACTGGGAGGCAAGACAGGCTCCAGCAGCAGTCTAGGGGCCCGGTTTAGGGTGGGGCAGTGACAGGGCATTGAGAAAAGGATTCGAGGGCTCTAGCACTGGTGACTGGGGGCTTGATTAGGACTTTTGATTGCAGCGGGGGAAGCTGAGTCTGGGGAGGCGGGAGCAGGAGGTGAGGCCCCAGCCGCGGTGCAGTCCCCGGCCTCCTTCCTCTCTGACCTTCTCTCTCTCTCCAGGTCCTTCTTAGACCCCGAGTCCTCTCTCTTTTTGCTGATGCTCTCTACGGTTCCCTTCACATCCACCCCAACCATAGCTACAACAGTTCATTACTGGCGCCCCCACATCCTCGAGCTGAGCAGTAATTTGGGTTCATCTCAGGAAAACCCATGGGAGCTGGAAAGGCGAGGGTCAGCTTTGAGGTTGATGCTTCTAGAAGCAGGCTTGTTCCCCATGCTGCTGGGGAACGGAGCCAGGTCAGTCACGCTCAGGCTTCCCCTGAGCGGCCGCTGCCGTGTCTCTCCCAGTCTTGCTGGAACGAGTACCTGACGACTCGAATTGAGCAGAACCTTGTGCTGCACTGCACCTGCCCCATCGCCGACTGCCCTGCCCAGCCCACGGGAGCCTTCATCCGTTCCATCGTCTCCTCGCCCGAAGTCATCTCCAAGGTAGCCCCTCCTTGGGGGGCTCGAGCACACAGACGCCAGGAGCAGCTGATGCCAGGGTGCGGGGGGGCCTGGAGGTGTGAGACCCCGAGAGCGAGGCCCTCACCGGGTGGCTCCTGTGTCTCCCCAGTACGAGAAAGCCCTCCTGCGTGGCTACGTGGAGAGCTGCTCCAACCTGACGTGGTGCACCAACCCCCAGGGCTGCGACCGCATCCTGTGCCGCCAGGGCCTGGGCTGTGGAACCACTTGCTCCAAGTGTGGCTGGGCCTCCTGCTTCAACTGCAGCTTCCCTGAGGTGGTGCCCACTCCTCCCCGCCACACCCGCTTGGCCCCATCCCCACCCCCAACCCCCACGCAGGGGCTCGGCTGCATCCTCACTGCCCCTCCCACCCCAGGCCCACTACCCTGCCAGCTGTGGCCACATGTCTCAGTGGGTGGATGACGGCGGCTACTACGATGGCATGAGTGTAGAGGCCCAGAGCAAGCATCTGGCCAAGCTCATCTCCAAGCGCTGTCCCAGCTGCCAGGCTCCCATTGAGAAGAACGAGGGGTGTCTGCAGTAAGAAGGGGGTACTGTGGGCACCGGAGAGGTGGGAGGTGGGTGTGGTGGGGGGAGGCTTACCAGAGAGCTCAGCAATCGAGGGCCATCATGCAGTCACCCTCTGGAACCATTCCTGGATCTGAGTGTCCTTCCCCCCCTTTTCAGTCTTCGCTCTGGGCGGCATTGCCGAAGCCAGGGCTGGGCAGGAGGGACCAGTAAGGTTGAGACTGTGAGGACAGGGGAGGGGCTGGGGTGTCTGAGTGGGAATGCCAGGCCCTTGGCATTCCTGGCGTGGCCCTGGCCAGAGGCAGGAACCCCTGACCAGCTAGCTTCCTCCATAGCATGACTTGTGCCAAATGCAACCATGGATTCTGCTGGCGCTGCCTCAAGTCCTGGAAGCCAAATCACAAAGACTATTACAACTGCTCCGCCATGGTAAGGGGCCGGGGGCGGACAAGGCCCGGGGCAGTCATGAGGGGATGCTGCTGCCCGGCCCTGGGCCAAGAGAGCAGTGTGGGGAGCAGCCGAGCAGCTGTTGGGACGAGGACTCAGTGGGGACAAGATAGAAGCCACCTGGGCCTACAGGTGCTGGGAGTTCTGTCCTGGGGATCTGCGTGCTGGGACCTTCAGCCCTGGGTCAGCCGTCTCACTCCCAGGGAGCTCAGGGAGGCTGGGAGGAGGGGGTGTTGTGTTGGGCACTCGCAGAAGGCACCAGAGTGGAGCCAGGACTGAGCTGGAGCCTGGCTCACTGAGCAGTCAGTGTGTCCTGACCTCGGCGCCCGCATCTGTAAAAGGGGATGATGATCTCCGAGTTCTGAGACTCAGATGAAGAACTGTGGGTAAGGGGTCAGAAGGCCTCCGTGCATGGTGGCTGGCCTGCTTCCCAGCCCCACCCTGTCCTGCCCAGCACCCACCAGGCCCCTCACCATGTCTTCACCAGGTAAGCAAAGCAGCTCGCCAGGAGAAGCGGTTCCAGGACTATAATGAGAGGTGTACTTTCCATCACCAGGCCCGGGTGAGCGGGGAGGGGCCGGAGGCCTGGGCTGGATGGTGGGCAGGGGCCCGAGTGGGGCGTGTGCTCTTCTGACTGGGGGATCCCGCCTCCCCCACAGGAGTTTGCTGTGAACTTGCGGAACCGCGTGTCTGCCATCCACGAGGTGCCCCCACCCAAATGCTTCACCTTCCTCAGCGACGCCTGCCGGGGTCTGGAGCAGGCTCGAAAGGTGGCGGGTGGGGGTGCTCCCAGGCCTGGGCGGAGGGAAGGAGGGGGCGGCGGGCGGGTGGCAGCCTCAGCCTAACGGGGCCGGGCTCCCCAGGTGCTGGCCTATGCCTGCGTGTACAGCTTCTACAACCAGGACACGGAGCACGTGGACGTGGTGGAGCAGCAGACGGAGACCCTGGAGCTGCACACCAACGCCCTGCAGATCCTCCTTGGTGAGGCCCTCTCCCCCAGCACCCCTGGACCTGAACATGAAGGTGGGTGACCCAGCCCCCAGCTGCCCACCTCCACTCTGGCCCCTCATGCTTCCTGTTCTTTGTAGCCATCCTGCTCTCGGCCTTTTAAGGTTCAGATTATAAGTATAAAGTACACAGCTCCTCGCCTGACCTTTGTTTGAGTACAGCCTGTCCCCACCACTAGACTGGGAGCCCTGGTCGATCAGGGAGGGCCAGGGCCGCAGGAGGCATCCAGGATGAGTCTGTTGGGAAGGGAGGGAGCCCTGGTGCTCTGCCCCCTCTGCAGAGGAGACGCTGCTGCGCTGCAGGGACCTGGCCTCATCGCTGCGCCTGCTGCGGGCTGAGCACCTCAACACGGGCCTGGAGCTGCTGCGGCGGATCCAGGAGAGGATGCTCGCCATCCTGCAGCACTCCACCCAGGTAGCCGCCTCTCCCCCGCCCCTGCAGCCTCCTGCCCTGGGGGTCCCGAAGGAAGGAGGGCAAGTGGGTGTTAGGAGACTGGGCGTGCGCGGCTCCCAAGCCAGCCTGCCCTTTAACCACCAGGCTGGCATTCCCTACAGGGTGAAGGAATCAGCCCAGATTGAGGGTGTTAGGTCAGGTGGTTGACTCCCCAGAATCATCTGGGGAATTTTTCCAGGAGATACTTCCCAGATGTGGATTCAGAATCCTAGGAGTCGGGGCTGGGGGATTGGGATCCAGCAGAGTAAGGGATCTCTGAGGTTCTCTCAGCTCTAAGACACTGCTGTTAAGTCTAAATTAGGAGTTCTGCCCTCAGGGAGCTTACACACTGGTAAGTAACTCACGCAGGAAAGGCACGAACATACACGTAAGCCCGGGGGTGGTGCTTCACCAGCATCTCCTGGGTCCCTGGAGCCCACCTCGAGTCAGTCCACAGGGGCAGTGCTTGGTGGGGAGCTGTGCTGAGCGGGGGAGGCGGCGGGAGCAGCCTGGCTGGGGCTCAGCGCCTCGCAGGCCCTCAGGGAACGCTGGCTGAAGGAATGCTGGGCACAGAGGCACAGCACCCCCTCCCCTCCTGCTGCCACATCCCCGTGTCCTTGCCAGGACTTCAGGGTTGGCCTCCAGAGTCCATCGCTAGAGGCCCGGGAGGTGAAAGGATCCAACGTTCCCGGCAGTCAGTGAGTGCGGGGGCCGGGGGGCCAGACATGGAGGGGGGACGCCGAGTGGCCTGCGGGGCTGAGCCTGGCCCTCTCCTAGGCCACAGGGCTCCTCGGGGCTGGAGGGGGATGAGGAAGAGGAAGACGACGAGGAGGATGACGTGCCCGAGTGGCAGCAGGATGAGTTTGAGGAGGAGCTGGACAATGACAGCTTCTCCTATGATGAGGAGTCTGAAAACCTGGACCGAGAGACTTTCTTCTTCGGCGACGAGGAAGAAGATGATGAGGCCTATGACTGAGGGGCAGGGGGCAGGAAGGATGCAGGGGGAGTCTCTGCTAGGTGGGGAGGCCAGGGTGTTCCCGGGGACCAGAGCCCCGGCGCCCTTTCCCCATCTCCGGGGGGCCTTCTGTTTACTCAATAAACTTTTTTCATATATTCTCTGGAAGCAGGCTGGCCGGTGTCCACGAAGGGCCGATTCAACCCCCCCCTCCCTCCCCCTCCCCCGGCACACTCCTGCTCCTTTACGGTTCTCTTCAGATGTCTAGACTTTGCCACCCTCAGAGAAAGCCCACAGCAGACCCCGGGACTGATCCCGATAACGAGGAGCGTCCACGTGGAACAGGGCCAGGGGCCCCATGTCAGAGACTCAGAGACGGGCAGGAAGGGCTGCCCCCTTGACTCACTTCCTCCAAAGGCTTGAATGTTCCAGGCGGGAGCTTGAGGGCATTAGGAAGTATTACTGAGGACACCCCCTGCCCGCAATACAAACAACCGTAAACATACCTTTGAACTTGGTCCTGGGACTAAGAGGCAAGAATCACACTGGAGCAGAGTGTGGGGTCAGAGGAATTTAATAACCTGGACTTCAGTCAAGTGGGTGGATTTGGGGAGGAGGCCACCTGCCTGGGAGGATCAGCCTCAAAGTACCGATCCAGCACGGCCTCCACCTCTGCCTCATCGTAGTCCCACACCTGGAACCTCGAGCCCTCGGCAGCTCCCCGGATCATCGCTGAGAGCACTGGGAAGGGCAGAGGGAGATGAAGGTGGCTCCCCCACCCAGCTTCCCCGCCCCCGCCCCGGGGTGAACAAGTACTCAGAGTGCACCAAGGAAGCAGAGGCCAGGTCCTCAGAGACCTGGGGGAGCAAGGGGTGTCCATCCAGGGCAGAGAGGGCTCACCTCGGCCAGACTGCGGGCGGAACAGGCACAGGACTGGTTTGTTGAGGGCTATAGCCCGGCCCAGCTCGTAGCCGACACCCAGAGAGGGCTGGGTCACTTCTGCCACAACCACTGGGAAGAAAGAGGGGACCAAGGCTCACCCTCGGGCCGGGAAGGGAGCCATGGCAGAGTCTGGCTGTGGTGAGGAGGGAGCTCTGGGGAGTCTCTGCCAGGTGGGGAGGCCAGGGTGTTCCCGGGGACCTGACACCCCAGGGGAGTTAGGAGGGCCACTCACCATCTGCCTGCTGCAGCCAGGCCAGGTCCCGCTCATGGATGGCTCTGTCATCCGCAGCAGCCTCCTCTCCTGTGGTTGAGGCAGAGCTGGTCAGGGGCCTGCCCCGCCCTGCTCCTCAAGCACTCCCCTCGGCCCTTGGCAACCCAGGATCCCCCTGCTCAGGGAAGGCGGGAAGACGTGACAGATGACAGCCAGGGGCCCACCCAACACGAGGGCTCTGTGAAAACAGGGAGGGTATGGAACAGCCCACAAGAAAAACGCAGTCCTGTGCAAGGTGGGACGTGTGGTCAGGGCCAGAGGAGTGGTCCAGGCAAGGGGAAGCAGGAACTCACTGCGGGTCAGGCATCAGAGGGGACAGGAGGGGAACGGGCATCCCAGGTGCGGGGAGGGCAGGCAGCAGCCAGAGACTGGCCGCCCAAGGCACCTAGAGCCTCAGAGGCTCTTCAGCTTTGGGAGGCATGAGAATCTAGCTGAGAACTTGCTCAAACGACCAAGACTCAGGGGGGCCCCGAGCCCAGGCTGCTTCCTGAGCCTTCCAGCTGATTCTCATCACACCCCACAAAGTCGGAGAACCAGCGCCTGAAGGCCAAGTGTAACCAGCAGCAGCAGCAGGTGGCCTGAAGGCAGGCAGGAGAGGTGCTGGGGGCACAGGGCAAGGATCCCAGTGCTCCAGCTTGAGTCAGTGTCATCCCCGAGGCGCAGAGCAGGCTCCCAGCCACCAAGTCAGAGCAGAATCCTGGAGAGCTTGCTACAGATGGCCTTGGAGGCTTTATCCCAGAATCTGCCTTTTCAACAAGCTCCCTCACATGATGGCTGAGCTCAGTGAAGGTGGAGAACCACCAGGCAGGGGTGGACAGGCCCTGAAACCAAGGAACCTTAAGCCTCAGGGTCCCTGGCTGGCACAGCCCCTTCCCAAAGACCTAGCAATTTTTATTATTTTTTTTAAGGGCTGCATGTGCAGTATTTGGAAGTTCTAGGGCTTGCTGTCAAATTGGAGTTGCATCCAGCGGCCTATGCAATAGCCACAGCAACACCAGTTCCTAGCAGTGTCTGCAACCTACACCACAGCTCACAGCAACACCAGATCCTTAACCCACTGAGGCAGGCCAGGGGTTGAATCCACATCTTCATGGGTAGCAGCTGGGTTGGTTATCACTGAATCACAACAGGAACTCCAAAGCCCTTACCATTTTGTGATTTTCTCTTTTAAAGAGGTATTGGGGTGGGGGTGGGGATTCTCTGGGGGCTCAGTTGAATGAAGATCCCACGTTGTGAGTGCGCTGTGTGGCACAGTGAGTTAGGAATCCGACTGCAGCAGCTCAGGTCTCTGTGGAGGTGCAGGTTTGCTTCCTGGCCCAGTGTAGTGGGTTAAAGGATCCTGCATTGCTGCAGCTCTCCCCAGTAGGATTCAATCCCTGGCCTGAGAATTTCCATATGCTGCAGGTGCGGACAAAAATAAAAGGTTTCTCAGGACTGCATTAGGTCGCACAAACCTAAATCTGCCCCTAAATGGGGCAAGGGAAACACTTAAGGTTTTCTGAGAAGTACAAGAATTCTGGCGCCATTTCCTAAGTAGAAAGCTGTCCAGAAACCAAGCCAACCCAGCAGAACGAGCAGGATGCATTAGTAACAGCCCAATCAGGGGGCCTGGGAGGGACGGTGGTCTCAGGAACAGGGGTCCCCGGGTCTGAGGGAGGGCTGATACCTCCACGCCAAAGAGGGGTAAAGGCAGGTGAGCTTCGTTCTCTATAGGAGGGATGTGCAGCCAGGCGAGGCCCACTCCCATTCAGCTGCTCCCTACAAACGCGTCTGGAAAGAGCCCAAGAAAGTTCTCCAAAAAGGAACCAAAGGGGAGACTAACTGCATGGGAGGAGTGGGCTCACAGGGCCGGTGCATTGCGACGTACACGCCATCTGACCCCGGGCCCTTTCCTTCTCGGGCAGGGGCGCTGCCGGAAGCACTCAGCAGGAGGGGGGCCAACGCCCGGACCCGACACCGCCGGCGCCCTCCCCTTGGCCCGCGCCCGGCGGTCTCACCGCGCGCGCTCAGCTCGGCTGCGGCCACGTGTTCCGTAAGCACAGCCCCAAAGCGCCGCAGCCGCGACACGATCCGCCCGTACAGTGCCTGGTCCTCGCGTCCTCCACGGATGCTCCCGCAGAAATACAAGGCCCGACGAGCCGGTTGGGGCTTCTGCCCGGGCCCCGGGAGATCCCCACCCTTCAGCGCTCCAACCACTGGTGTCGCCTCTGCGGCCATCACGCTGCCCTGTGCCCCCTCCCCCTCACGTGACCAGGCCCAGCCCCGCCCCCGGCTCGGCTGGGGTCTGTGAGTGACCACACCTTTGAAACGAAGGCGCGCTAGGCAGACACAGCTGGGAGCTCACCTACTCCCGGTACTTCTTTAACTTGTCCAAGCGGGAGGAAAGGTCCTCCCATCTCACCCACTGCTCCTGGCAGCCCTCCACCCCAGGAAAGCCCGTTTCTGCCGATGGCGACTCATTCCTCTCAACTGTTCACCCCCCACCGTCCCGACCTGGAAGACATTCTTGACTCTTCATCAAACCCTACGTCCTACCCGACCACAGCTTCCAGCGGCGCTCCTCTCCAGTCATAGACTCACATGCACACCTGTTAGGAACCAGCCTTGGATCCTGGTAAATTGGCCCCTGACGCAGAAAAGCCAATTTACTGCCACCTCGTGGTGGTGAAGGGAAGTGGAGCCATCATGCACCGCGCTAAGCAGGACCTCAAAACATGAAAAACCCCACCCTGGGGTTAAGGAAAACATTTTTAAAGGCCAGGTGAGGGGGGCGGGGGACGCCCCAGGGTGTAGGATCAGCTCTTGAGTAATTGCCTGATTGGCCAAGGCGAGGTAGGCAACAGGGCGGGGTGCCCCAGGAGTTAACATCGTCAATCCTTAGGAGCCAGACGCTGGGGGTGGGGGGGCGTTACCTGCTCAGGATCATCAAGTAGTCAATTTCTTCCACGTGCTGGTGGTTTAGAATCTGTAAAACAACGCAGGAAACGCGCAGCAGATACGATTATCCAGCGAGGAGCTAAATCAGAGCCTATGGGTATGGGGAGAGGCCTGTCCAGGGAAGACCCCCTCTGGGTCCTGCCTGGTCACACACCCACCACCTCCACTCAGCCACCCTCCTCCAAGCCTCCACTCCCTCTCTCAGCAGCGTCCTCACAGGCTCCCCACTTTCCTGCTACACAGTCTGGTCTCCTGCAGGGTGACCCTGGGAACACTCATTGCTTAGGCCTTGACCCTCCTCAGCCAAACTCTCCAAGGGCTCCCATCTCACGTGGGGTCACACCC
Organism: Sus scrofa; assembly: GCF_054392235.1. NCBI lineage: Eukaryota > Metazoa > Chordata > Mammalia > Artiodactyla > Suidae > Sus > Sus scrofa. The sequence goes on from NC_139389.1 coordinate 46,838,634, forward strand.
AACCCCCCACAGGGGCCCATCAGCCCCACAGGCTCTGGTGACCCTCTCACTTCTCTCGTCCCAGGGCCATTAGCTCACTGACTTCTCTGCAGCCACTCTGCCTTCCTGGCTGTTCCTCAGGCAAGCTGGTCGTGCTCTTGTCTCCGATCCTTTGCCTCTGCTGTGCCCTGCAGCCTTTTGTTCCTCAGAGCTCCCTGGTCACATGCTCACCTCCTCCAAGGCTGTTCAGGTCATCTTCCCTGACCCCCTTCTTCCAGAGGGCAGTCCCCCACCCCACCCCCTCCTCTGCCTTGTCCTTTCTCCTCCCCTGTACCAAATTGTTTATTATTATTATTTTGGCTGTGCTCCTGAAATGCACAAGTTCCCGGGCCAGGGATCCAACCCAAGCCACAGCAAGTACCCACGCTGCTGCAGTGACAATGCCAGATCCTTAAGCCGCTGGGCACGAGGGGACGCTTAATAAATTAATTTTGTTCTATGTCTTTCTATACTCGGTAGAATCTAAGCCCCCAGGAGGGCAGGGATTTTCATCTGTTTGTTCACTGCTGTATCCTCAGCTTTCAGAACTGTGCCTGGCATGTAGGAAACACTTATCACCTATGTCCTGAATGAATGAGTGGGTGCAGAGAGAAGCGGCTTTTGAAGGCACCTTCTAATCTGCTCAAGCAAGGTCTTGGGGGAGACACACCATGGCTCGCTGCTCATCACGATGATTCCCCCTCATTTTGTGGTGAAAATGAAACAAATTTAGAACCAGACGTTCAAGTGGAACAAGAGAGCACGCAGTGCAAAGGAAGCCTGAGAGCCCAGTTCCATATTCCAGAGGAGCCTCCGTCCGTGGTGTCTCATGAATTCTTCCTGATTAACTGTGAAGTACCAAAACTGTGAGGTGACAGAGCAAACACAGTAACAACTTTTAAAAATGCAAAGACACACAGAGAAGGCAAGGAGGCCTTAGACCATCTCTGTCCTCTGATGGGCCCAGCTCCAAAGACGGGGACCAAGGGGCAAACGTGTGTGTGCTCAGCTGTGCACCAGGGCCCCGGGCACCTTCTCACTCCCAGTCACACGTGCATCCTTAGGAGGCCCCTCAGGTGCCAGGCTCCCTCGATGGGCAACCCCCCCTCCCGCCATCACACCTTCCTCTGGTTCTTGCCACAGTGAGGATCTCACCTGCACAGATAAACATGGAGCATCTTGTTTCTCACTCTGAGACCTTAAAAAACAAAAAGCCAGCTTCCATGTCCTTAGGGCCCACACTTCCAACGGGGCTTCCCCTTCTTTCTGCGTTAGGATGAAGGAGAAGGAGGAAAAAGCATATTTTGTCTATCTCCAGATGGGACACAAGGGCCCGTGTTTGGTTCTGTGACCACAGTTGAGTTGGATGTGGATGCAGAGCCAGTCATGGCTGGCAGCTCAAATCCTCTGCTCAAGGCAGAGAGGCCTGAGTTGGGCGGGGCACCAAGTGATGGGATGGGGGTGGTGCGAGGATAGTAAGTGGACTGGTGTATTTTTATTTTTTATTTATTTTTTTGTCTTTTTGCCATTTCTTGGGCCGCTCTCGTGGCATATGGAGGTTCCCAGGCTAGGGGTTCAATTGGAGCTGTGGCCACCGGCCTACGCCACAGCCACAGCAACGCGGGATCCGAGTTGCATCTGGGACTTTTCACCACAGCTCACGGAAACACCAGATCCTTATCCCACAGAGCAAGGCCAGGGATCGAACCGCAACCTCATGTTTCCTAGTCGGATTTGTTAACCACTGCGCCACGACGGGAACTCCCTGGTGTATTAAATTTATATGCTAGTAGAGAGAGCAGAAGACTACATATTGTATGATTGCATTTACATCAAATGTCCAGAAAAGGCATATTTAGAGATACAGAAAACAGACTAGTGGAAGGCTGAGGGGAGTAGAAACTGATTACAGAGCCCCAAGGAAAATTTTCAGGGTAGGAACATATTCTAGAACCTAACTGTAGTGATGATTGCGCAACTCTACAATTTACAACTTATTATTAAATTGTACCCTTACAACTGGCAAATTTTATTGATATGTATATTATTTCTCATGAAGCTTTTTTTTTAGGGCCACACCTGTGGCATATGGAGATTCCCAGGCTAGGGGTCAAATTGGAGCTACAGCTGCTGGCCTACACGACAGTCACAGCAACATCAGATCCGAGCCGCATCTGTGACCTATGCCACAGCTCACGGCAACGCTGGATCCTTAACCCACTGAGCGAGGCCAGGGATCGAACCTGCAACTCCATGGTTCCTAGTCAGATTCGTTAACCACTGAGCCACGATGGGAACTCCCTTACTCATTTTTTACATGCCTTTTAAGCCTCTTTTAATCTATTGCTTTGGGGATTTTTTTTTTTTTTTTTTTTTTGGCCTTGCCTGCAACATGGGGAAATTTCTCTTTTTTTTTTTTTTTCTTAAAGTATAGTTGATTTGCAATGTTTCTTCAAGTTCTGTTGTACAGCAAAGTGACCCAATCACCATATGGAATTTCTGGGGCCAGGGATTGAACCCTTGCTATAGCAGTGACCCAAGCCACAGCAGTGACAATGCCAGATCTTTTTTTTTAATTAATTAATTTTTTGCTCTTTAGGGCTGCACCCACTGCATATAGAAGTTCCCAGGCTAGGGGTGAATTGGAGCTACAGCTGCCGACCTCGGCAAGAGCCACAGCAACAGCAGATCTGAGCCTTGTCTGTGACCTACACCGCAGCTCAGAGCAAAGCTAGATCCTTAACCCACTGAACGAGGCCATGGATTGAACCCACATCCTCACAGATACCTGTTGGGTTCATTACTGTTGAGCCCCAACAGGAACTCTGCCTGATCTTTAACCCACTGAGCCATCAGGGAACTCCTGGGGATACATTTTTTTTAAAGCTTGTTTTTTATGAAACACTCAGTGGGCCTGAAAGGAGCTACAAAGAGGAGTGAAGAAGAGTCTGAGAACTGAGCCTCTGGTTGGCTTGGGCAGGGCCAGAGTTAGGTCAAGAACAGAGGTCCAATCAATGTCATTTAGGGATGCGGGAAGGGTGGAGAGATTCAGAGAAAGCAGAAATCCAGCACGTGGAGGACCTTCCAGTTTATCCTCGCACTGCCCTCGGCACCCAGGTCAGACATCCCCTCCAGGCAAGAAAGAGTGTCGGGACCAGATTCACCCTCCCCTGTATTTTGTTTGGTTGGTTGGTTTTCACAGGTGACTTTCCTTTCTCAGATACCTCAGATACGGTGTGGAGGAAACGGGGCTGAGCATCTCTGCCCTAACAGACACGATACTCACCTGACTCGGGTACTTTCTTAGTCTCGTTTCCTCCCCATTCCAGTTGCTGGTGACATCCTTTAGGAGGCCAATTTTTTGAAAGTGGGAAATATCTGGAGTTCTAGTCCTTTTCTGTGTTAGGCACCTGTAGAGGCCAAAAAAAAAAAAAAAAAATTCGGTCTTAGTACTCTATTTTGCGTTTTCTTATAACTATGAATTTTTAAATTTCTAACAAAATATAGCAAGTATGAGAAAAGTATGGAGAAGAGTATATCAAATATCTTTGTATCTGCCACCCAGTTTCATCAAAATTTTTATTATATTTATTTCAGATCCACATATATTTATTATACACATATTTCAAGTATATATAATGTGCTACCTATTGTGTATATAATAGATATGTGTATATATAATATTGATATGTATGTATAATAGATATCTGTGTATAACAGATAATATCAAAAACATATATATAATGTTGTAGATAGTATTTATATATAATAATCTGTACACACATATACATTAGCTTTCTAATGTATAGTTTCATTTTTCAAATCTTCTAATATCCTTACTATTTTTTTCCCATTTGATTTATCAATTACTGAGGTAATTTTGTTAAGATTGCCCTTTGACAGTAGATTTTTAATTTTTTACTTATAATTTTAACTATTTTTACTTTGTATTCTGAGACTAGTAGATGAGTGCAAGTTCAGAGTTGTTCTATGTTCTTGGTGGTATACTTTTTGTCCTTAATGTAATGACCCACTTTTTTCCCTAATAAATTCTTTTGGGCTCATATTTTTATGGTTTTTGTTTCAACCTTTCTGTATTCCAACTGTGTTCTTAGTAAGCAGCTTATACGTGCATTTTTAAAAAGCCAATCCTCTATTATTCAATGAATTTCATCCATTTATATTTATTATGATTACTTACATGTTTGGAAGCATTCCTATTATCCTCTTTCCTGCTATAAAGTTACTATGCCTTCCCCTTGCTTCTTTTTTTCCTTTGTCATGCATTCTCTTATGTCAAATTTTTAAAACTTACATACATTTTATTAGTTTCAAAGTTAAAATAAAATGATATGATACATGTGTGTATTTTGAAATGATCTCCACAATAGTTAACATCCATGACCAGACATAGTCACAGTTTTGGGGTGTGTGCCAAGAACTCTTAAGAGCTACTTAGCATCTTTCAAATATACAATAGAGTATTGTAAACTATAGTCACCATCCCCAGGACTTAATTACCTTGTTAATAGAAATATGTAACTAAGACACCTACGGTCAATTAATCTTCGGAGTTCCCGTCGTGGCGCAGTGGTTAACGAATCCGACTAGGAACCATGAGGTTGCGGGTTCGGTCCCTGCCCTCGCTCAGTGGGTTAACGATCCGGCATTGCCGTGAGCTGTGGTGTAGGTTGCAGACGCGGCTTGGATCCCACGTTGCTGTGGCTTTGGCATAGGCCAGTGGCTACAGCTCCGATTCAACCCCTAGCCTGGGAACCTCCATATGCCGTGGGAGCAGCCCAAGAAATAGCAAAAAGACAAAAAAAAAAAAAAAAATCTTCAACAAAGGAGGCAAGAATATAAAATGAGAAAAAGACAGTCTTTTCAGCAAGTGATGCTGGGAAAACTGGACAGCCGCATGTAAATCAAGACACTGGGGGAACACACCATCACACTATGCACGAAAATCAACTCAAAATGGCTTAAAGACTTAAATGTAAGACTAGACACCATCAAACTCCTAGGAGAGAACATAGGCAAAACATTCTCTGATATCAACCGTACAAATGTTTTTTCTTAGGTCAGTCTCTCAAGGCAACAGAAATAAAAGCAAAAATAAACCAATGGGACCTAATCAAATTGACAAGCTTTTGCACAGCTTTTGGGGTTTAAAAAAAAACCCGAAAGATAACCTACAGAATGGGAGAAAATAGTTTCAAATGATGCAACCGACAAGGGCTTAATCTCTAAAATATACAAACAATTTATACAACTCAACAGCAAAAAAACCAACAACCCAATTGAAAAATCGGCAAAAGACCTGAATAGACATTTCTCCAAAGAAGATATACAGATGGCTAACAGGCACATGAAAAAAATTCTCAACATCACTAATTATTAGAGAAATGCAAATCAAAACTACTATGAGGTACCATCTCATACCTGTCAGAATGGCCATCATTAACAAGTCAACAAGTAATAAATGCTGGAGAGGGTGTGGAGAAAAGGGTACCTTCCTATACTGTTGGTGGAAATGTAAATTGGTACACACACTATGGAAAACAGTATGGAGGTACCTCAGAAAACTAAGTATAGAACTACCATATTACCCAAAAATCCCACTTTTGGGCATATACCCAGACAAAACTCTCCTTGAAAAAGATACATGCACCCATATGCTCATTGCAGCACTATTCACAATAGCCAAGACATGGAAACAACCAGCCTAAATCAACAGATGAATGGATTAAGAAGATGTAGTATATATACACAATGGAATACTACTCAGCCATAAAAAAGAAGAAAATAATGCCATTTGCGGCAACATGGATGGAACTAGAGACTCTCATACAAAGTGAAGTAAGTCAGAAAGAGAAAGACAAGCACCACATGATATCACTTATATCTGGAATCTAATATACAGCACAAATAAACTTTCCACAGCAAAGAAACACCTGGACTTAGAGGACAGACTTGGGGTTGCCAAGGGGGGAGGGCGGTGGAGAGGGGTGGACTGGGAATCTGGGGTTAATAGATGCAAACTATTGCTTTGGAATGGATAAGCAATGAGATCCTGCTATATAGCACAAGGAACTATATCTAGTCACTTGTAATGGAACACGATGGAGGATAATGTGTGAAAAAGCAAGTGTGTGTGTGTGTGTGTGTGTGTGTGTGTGTGTGTGAGACTGGATCACTTTGCTGTTCAGAAGAAAATTGACAGAACAGTGTAAACCAACTATAATGGAAAAAATAAAAATCATTTAAAAATAGAAATATGTAACTTTTGACTATCTGAACCCATTTCATCCATCCCAACTCCCCACTTCCTGCAACCAACAATCTGTTCTCTGTATCTATGAGGACTTTTTTTTTTAGAGTCCACATATAAATTATATGATATGGTATTTGTCTTTTTCTGTCTGACTTATTTCACTTAGTGTAATGCTCTCAAGATCCATCCATTTTGTTGTGACTGTCTGAATTTCCTTTTTTATGGCTGAATAATATTCCATTATATATATATCACATATGTGTGATACATATAAATATGATATATATATGTCACATTTTCTTTATTCATTCATCCATCGAGGAACACTTAGATTATTTTCAAGTCTTGACTACTGCAAATAATGCTACAATGAACACGGGTGTGTAGAGATATCTTTTTGAGATTTTATCTCCTCAGATTAAAAACCCAAATGTGGAATTTTTGGATCACATGGTAGTTCCACGTTTGATTTTTTGAGGAACTTCCAAACCGCTTTCCATAGTGGTTGCACCTGTTTACATTCCCACCAACAGGGCACAAGTTTTCCCTTTTCTCCACAACCTCACCAACACTTGCCATTTCCTGTCTTTTTGATAATACTCATCCTGACAAGTGTGAACTGGCATCTCATTGTGTTCGCTTGTTTTTGTTGTTGTTGTTTTGTCTTTAAAAAAAGGCATATGGAGTTTCCCAGGCTAGGGGTCGAATCAGAGCTGTAGCGGCCGGCCTACGCCAGAGCCACAGCAACACCAGATCCGAGCGGAGTCTGTGACCTACACCACAGCTCAGGGCAACGCCGGATCTTTAACCCACTGAGTGAGACCAGGGATAGAAACTGCGTCCTCATGGTTACTAGCCAGCTTCGTTTCCGATGAACCACAGTGGGAACTCCTCATTGTGGTTTTGATTTGCATTTCCCTGATGATTAGTGATGTTGAGCGCTTTTTCACATACTTGTTGGCTATTTATATGTCCTATTTGGAAAAACTTCTGTTCAGATCCTCTACTCTTTTTAAGCAAATTTTTTTGGCTATGCCTGCTGCATGTGGAAATTCCTGGGCTAGGGATCAAATCCTTGCCACAGAAGTGACCAGAGCTGCTGCAATGACAATGCCAGATCCAATGCCAGATCCTTAACCTTTTGTGCCACAAGGGAACTCTATCATTACTGCTATTATTATTGTTGTTGTTGGGAAGGTACTCAGTGTGCATTTGCTGAAGACAAGAAGAATGGAAGGAACGGAGCTGGGAGAGACAAAGCGCAAGGTATGTTCAGGGAATGTTGAGTAACCTAATCTGTCAGAAGGGTAGTAATTACCCCTCTGGGCCCATATCGGAAAAAATGCATCGTGTCACAGTAAAGAGTGTTCATCTTATTTGTAAGAGAAATGAGACTTTGTCAACAGATGGGAAAAAAGACCAAAGAAAGAGCGAGCCAGTTTGAGCCAGGAAGTAAGGCATATATGCGGCAAGGTGAATGTTATAGATAAGTGATGGTGTTAGAAGAAATGGGGGAGGGGCTTATAGGGGGATGGGTACAGGTGAGGGGAAATGAATTTAGAGGAAAGTAATATCGCCATGTGGAGGATGCTGTGAGAATTAGCTGAGGCTGATGGGAACAGGTGAGGAGTGACAGGGATATGCTGGGAGTGGAGAAAATAAAGTTCGATGGAGACAGGTGAGGTTTGTGGGAACAGATAGGTAAGGAGTGATGGGACCCTGCTGGGAGATGGAGTCAAATGAATGGCCAAGACCAATTAGGAGAATCTAAGAATGGAAGCAGGTCCATCAGAGAGAGGGTCCTAGAACTGCAGGAGTGGAGAAAGGAGCAGAGTAGACTGTGATGTCAGAGCAAGGGCAGTGATGTAAGAGCCGGGGCGGTGAGGCGGTGATGTCAGGGCTGGTGCTGATGCTGGCGGCGCAGTGCATTGTGGGCAGCTCCCCGCTCTGCCGCTGCCGCCGCTGTCGCTCGAGGAGGATCGGGGCCGGGCCGGACCGGGCCGGGATGGTCCCGGTCGGGAGGCCGCCGCCACCGCCGCCGCCGCCGGAGAGAGCGGGACGCCCAGCGCCGCCGCACTGAGCCGCCCTCGCCCCCGCCCCGCCCCGGCCCCGGGGGATGCGCCGCCCCGAGCCGCTGCCTCCGCCGCCGCAGCCGCAGCCGCAGCGGGCACAGAGCAGGTGAGGCGAGGCGGGGCGGGGCCGGGCCGGCGGGCCGGGTGGGGGTCGGGGAGGGGGCTCCTTCTGTGGACCCATTGGGCCTCCGGCCTGGCTCACCTCCCAGCGCAGCCTTCTCCAGCTCCCCCTCCCTGTGCCGTCTCAGTCTCCACCCCAGCTGGGACGCTGGCCTACACAGCCTGGGCCGCATCCCGAGGCCTGGAACGGCGCCCTGCCCCCAGCACACAGACCCACCCTCTTCAGCCTGTCCTCCAGGGGTTTTGCTCCTCCCTTCTCACCTCTGTCCCCATCCCCAGGGTTTCACTCTCCTGTCATTCCTGACAGCCGTTCCCAGCTGTCTCCATAACCTCTCTTGTCCTCGGTGCCTGCATTCCTCCCACCAGCCTCCTTACCTACTTCCTCAGCCCTTCAACTGTGCCCAGAAATCCTTCTCATGGTCCTGTCCCCTCATCACCTGTCATGATGAGCCCCTCACCTGTTCCATCTTATGCAACCCCCTCCTCTGATCCTGTCACCCCTTGTCCCCTGCACTCCCCTCTGCCCCCTTCCACACCTCTTAACCTGATCCCATTACTCCTCGCTCATCTCTTTCACCTCTTTTTAACTGTGCTCCCAGATTCCCTCACACACCTGGCTCACACCTTGCATAGGTGCACCTCAACACCTATATGCACGTGCTAGGATGAGCTCCCAGCCACTTGGCTATGCCCCCGCAACCCACACGCACACACACATAAGGGGCCCCCCACTCTTAAACATACACACTTGCCGACAGATATTCCTTAAACCTCCTCCCCAAGCCCTCAATAACTACACACCAAAGAGTCTTGAGGGGGCAATCAGGGAGCAGCCAGGTTCCTCGTGTTCGTGTCATCAGCCCTAGCCTGGGCTGGCTGCAGTCCTCTGAGGCAGAGAGTGGGAAGGATGCTGGGCAGGGAGAGGCAGGGAATCCTCATTCATCTTCCTGCCTCTACTCCCCCTTTTCCCACTTCGCCTGTTCCTTCCACGCTTGCCCGTCTATAGAGTGGGAGCAGGATTCACATCTTCCTCATCAATCTATAGAATCCTCCATCCCAGGGCTGGAAGGCCCACCCGAGGTCACCCTCTTTAACTCCTTACGGCTCCCCTCCCCCGTTTACTGGTTCAATTGCTTCTTCAATCTTGTCTTCAACCTGTCTCCTCCACTTTTATTCCAGAATCCCCCATCCCTACCTCTCCCTTCATCCTGCCATTGCCCCCACTGCTCTCTGAGTTCCTGATGATGCCCCGAATGTCATTTGGCAGAAGGAAAGTGGAGACCTATTTGCTATCCCCACAGTTCTGATCCTCTGAAGTTGTGTGGATGGGGTGGGGAAAGTCAGCTGAGTCATTTGACAGGAAGAGTGAGAGTATCCCTCTCCCGGAAGATCCCTTCTCCACCTGTCCCTCATGGCACACCGCGACCTGTTGAAGATCGTTTTCATGCCTTCACTACCCCACACTGCCCCTGTTCCGGGATGGCCAGACCCAGGAGCCCATGTCATCAACTAGTCCATCCCAAGGAAAGACAGGCCCGTGTCGTTCCCACCCCATCCATAGGTGTCTTAGGCACTTTCTTCCTCTCCACCTCCCCCACCATACCCAGCCCGAGTAACTTCCTTACAACTGTGATTGTGAGCCCCAGGGTCGCTGTGAGCCCCGTGCTTATCAAAAGTGTAGGGAGAAAGGAGAGAGGAAAAGATCCTGGTTCCATTCCTAGACTGGGTTGGCAGAGATCTCAAAAAGCTGTCTCTTCCGGCCCCTGCCCACACGCAAGCACATCACACACTGATAGACACAAGAACACAGAAGCCCCTGCAGCCCCAGATGTACAGACACACACAAGCACACACAGGCACAGACACACACAGGAAGACACACAAAGATGTATACGCATTCACAGAGAGGGATACACACACAGACACACTTGTGCCCACTGATATTTCCCTGGGTAAGGCTGGCTGGCATTCCCAGCCTTCATTCTTGGGACACGCTCCCTGATATCCAACTTCTACCAATCAGTATGCGACAAAGGCTGTGTTCCTTCCAGTCGGTTCCTAAGCAGACACAGAAAGGTGTGGGCAGAGGCTCTCTTACTCCTTATCCACCCAGACCCGCTGCTCCCTATCACTCCTCCTACCTTCTCATTCCATTTTCCTGCTGCCTGCCCCCCCCCAATTCAGCCTGCCTCATTTCCTCTGAGTGGTCACAGGGCTGCTGTGCCTCTAAAGCCCACATCTTGAGTCCATCACCTTATGTTCACCCCATCACTCACATCCTTGCTTCTCACCCCAAAACCGTGCCAGTGGTTTGGGCTCAGCACTGAGAATGGTTTCAGCCTCCTCACTCAGCACCATCCTCAAAGGGCAGCTCCTAATTTTCTGATGCTTATATCTCCCATGGTTGATTAGAAGTCCCTGCCACTCTGGTCTGTCTCTCCCTTGGGTCACCCCTTGGTCAGCAGTTCTTCTCTTTCACTGAGCCTCAGAGGCACAGTTCTCTGGGCACCGTGCGGCATGGGATGGTGTGAATGTGTGAGCAGAGGATAGAGTCCCTCAGGCTGGTCCTTCTTGGCTCAGGTCTCCCTGGCCCAAGCGCAGATTTCCATCTGGTGAGCACCTGGGTGAGCAAGTCCTCCCCACATTAGTTAGCATGGGTTTCTTTGGGAAACGCTTTCCTCACAGCCTGCTCACACATCATTTTCCACTCCCTTTTTCCATCACATATGTGTCCCATTGCTGGTTTTCACATCTCCAATTTGTAGTTTGTACCTACCTTCCCATGGATGGTATTTCTTCTTCTCCTCTGACCTCCACCGGGTTTTTACACAGTTCTTCCCCCAGTGACCCCTGGAGCATCTACCCAGTGGGCCAGGAAATGATGCCTGCCAGGAGAACCTGTGTTCCCCTCCTCCATATCTGCTAGGGGGTCCTGGGTCCTAGCCCGTCCCCTCACAGCCCCTTCCCACTCCCCCAGGTAGATGGCCCCCCCAGAGCAGGCCCTGCGGACACCCCTCCCTCCGGCTGGCGGATGCAGTGCCTAGCGGCCGCTCTTAAGGACGAAACCAACATGAGTGGGGGAGGGGAGCAGGCCGACATCCTGCCGGCCAACTACGTGGTCAAGGATCGCTGGAAGGTGGTGAGTGAGTGACCTGGCCGGGCGGGGGAAAGGGCGGGGGGAGGATGGGAGGAGAGACCTGTTAAATCAGGTGCCCTCTGTGTCCCTACCGTAAGAAGGAGGTGTCCCTGAGCTCATTTGCCTACGACTTGCAGGTCATTATTTTGCCTCCACTTGTGGACAATCGCTTTCTGCCGGTCCCTCTCTCCAGTCCCGCCGTCTTTCACTCCTTTCCCCGCTAGGTCACGTTGGTCGGGTCCAGACTGGAACAACTCCTGGTTGGATGTCAGAGCAGGAGCTGCAGAGCTCAGTGGGGGGAGGAGGGCGAGAGTGGGGGAGGGGGCTCTTTCTCTGCTGGACCTTGGAGAAGGGCAGTGAGCGAGCCCCTCCTCTTCCGCAGAGGACAGAAAAGCTTGGGTTCGGGGAAAGAGGCCCTGCAGGCGGCTCCTACCGCACTCGCACTCCACCTTCTCCATACACCCTCCTCCCCTCACTGCTTCCTGCGGCAGGTGCAACACTCCGAGACTCCATCTCCCAGCGTGCCTTGCTTCTCCAGCCCGGGACTTCAGGCTGCTCTGCCTGCTGGGAGTTGTAGTCCGAGCCTCCTCAGGGCTTTGGGCTTCGGAAGGGAGGGCAACACTTAAGGATGGACGCAAAGGCAGTGTAGCGTATTCTGAGTGGAACTGTAAATCAGTCCCGATCCCACCGTCCCCCTTCCTTTCTTTCTGATGCTTGAGAGCGCTATGATGTCTTCTCATGGGAGCAGGATGAAGTGATCGGCTGTGAGCTGTGGGTCTGCATAGGGTGGGAGCGGGGCTCAGCTCACCAACAGGGGAGGGGGCCGAGATTGAGAAGAGAGTGAGGCTTGGCTGCGGCCAGGTCTCCATGGCAATAACCACCCAGTGGGTAGGTCGCCTAGTGGCCCAGGGAGAGGGCAAAGATAACAGTGTTGTCAGAGATGTCTCTGGGACTGGGGAAGGCGCGTGGCGGGGGGCGGGGGGGGGGTTGTTGCTGGAGGAGCCAGATTACTGAGGGAAGGGGCTGTATATCCCAGAAAGGGATTTCCTGAGAGGGAGTGGAAAAGGATGGAAATTGAGAGAGGAGGACCCAGGGAAATACGCAAAGGAATGAGGATCTGGCAAAGTGAGGAGTGTTTCTCTAAGACCCTGTCCCCCATCCCGCTTGAGGTTCCACTCAGGACTTAGTCTCTGGCAGATTAGAGGCAGCAGGACTTTTGCAATGAAGAGATGGGAAAAAGAGAGTGTTCACACACATACTGACTTTGGGTTGGAACTTTCCAGTGCTTTTTGAGGGAGGGTGTGGGAGATGAGTGGGGGGAGAAGTGTCAGGGGTTAGGGGAGGGCAGGAGACAAGCCCTCAGTCGTGGCCAGTGTGACCCCTCTCTTTCCCTTCCTTCCCTCCCTGGTCCCTCGAGAATTAGAGAGGGTGGGGTACCAGATATTTCCCCTCAGCCAGTCCCCATGAGGGATAGATGGGGAGTGAGGCACCACTCAGGAACCAAGAACAAGCTGTCCTGATGGGCTGTGTGAGGAGGAAATGAGGGTCCGTGGTACTAAATGGGGCATTTCATTTTATTTTATTTTATTTGTCTTTTTGCTATTTCTTTGGGCCGCTCCCGCAGCATATGGAAGTTCCCAGGCTAGGGGTCTAATTGGAGCTGTAGCCACCAACCTACGCCAGAGCCACAGCAACATGGGATCCAAGCTGCGTCTGCAACCTACACCACAGCTCACGGCAACGCCGGATCCCCAACCCACTGAGCAAGGGCAGGGGCCGAACCCGCAACCTCATGGTTCCTAGTCGGATTCGTTAACCACTGCGCCACGACGGGAACTCCAGGCATTTTAAAATAAGAGCATTTTTTTCTTCTTGAGGGGTGCCTCTCAGCATCAGAATATCAAATTTAGCATTTTTTGAGCACTTACTATTGTCAGGTACTGTGCAAAATGACTTACATGTATTATCTCAGCAACCTATGGAGTAGATACTCCTGTTAGCCTCGTTTCACAGGGGTGGAAACTGAAGCGTAGAGCTTAGTTAACTTGCCAAATTCCCATGACTAGTTGGTAGAACCAGGTCTGTCTGACTGCAGGGGCAACAGTCACTGAGTTACGCCACTTGCTAAGAATTAGCCCACCCAAGAATCAGGATCATAGACGGAGTTCCCTGGTGGCTCAGTGGGTTAAGGAACTGACATAGCAACTGCCGTGGCTCAGCTTTGATCTCTGGCCCTGGAATTTCTGCATGCTGCAGGCATGGCCAAAAAAAATAAATAAATAAAATAAAATAAAATAAAGAAAAAAGAAAAAAAAAAAAGAATCAAGATCATAGAACCAAAGGAGAATTGTGACCTATTCTAGTCTAACTCTCATTTTGCAGAAGGGGAAAAGTGGGAACTTACCCCAGGTCACCCAGAGCTGGGCCAATAAACTAGGTTTCCTTTTTTCTAAATGAATGCTGGTCCTGTTGTGTCCTCTTTCTCCAGGTCCTTTGGTGGGGGAGAATGTCATGAAAAAATTTAGGAGGGGAGGACAAGGGTCTGATGCAGGGCGGTTGAGAGAACATTCTTGTTCCTGGGCTGTGGGTAAGGCTGATGTGTGACTTCGTGGGCCTTACACACTTTGCCTTCACAGGCCCCCCTATGTTCTGTAATGGGGGGGGGAATGGAGGAGGGAGCTAAGGAGGGAGAGATAGGCCCTGTTTGGAGGTGAAGGTGGTAGAGAACTACCCTTTGGCCCCCTGGGAAGTTGGGGAGTAGGTATCAGATATGTCTTGGCTGCTCTAAGCTCTCCTTACTATCTCCAGCGAGGATTTTGGAGCCTGGCAGGTCTGGGTTTGAATCTCAGCACGTATACTTTGAATCTCCGTGTGTCAACGGTTCGTGTAACATTGCAGTTAGGAGTGTGGATTCTGCATCAGATTACCTGGATTCAGAGGAAATCTGGCTTTGCCACTTACTGGCAGCGTGACTGGGGGCAGGGTACTTTTAACTCTCTGTGCCTTAGTTTCCTTTTGTGCAAAATGACAACTCCTGTGACCTTCCTCACCTGTGTGGTTGGGAGCCTCTGGGGATGAGCTGAGATGATGTCTTCGAGTGTGGATCACAGAACCCAAGGTGTGGGGGGTTGTATCCTCCCCTCATTCCTACAACGTCAACTGCAAAGGAATCTAGAAGATACTAGAATCTCCCCTGAGTTTAAAGTTCCCCAGAGGAAGGCAGTCCATGGCTTCCCTTGAGTCTACATCTGTCCCCTCCTGCTCTGAAATTCTTCTAGAAGTCTGACCTTAACTTTCATCTCAGGTAGAGAGGGACCCTGCTTTCTCACTGTTCTTCCTCTCTCCTCTTTCCTGGGCATGAGAACCCCACAGCCTTCCACCTGTCTTCTAAACCTTCCCTTCCTTCCTCCTTTCTCTTTCTAGAGTGGTTTCAACTGGAGCCTACTGGGAACGCCCTGTCCTCAGCTCTGCCTGCCTCACTTCTCCCTCCATTCCCATGTTTCAACCACCATTAAACATTTATTGGGTTGAATAAATGTTAAGGGGAGGGCTCGGAGAGGCAGGCAGCTCAGAGTTAGGAGATTACAGACTGGCTGATCAGAGCAGCCTCCATCTCAATCATGAGCAAGCCCAGCTGCGGCTGGTGCCTCATGAGCCAATAGGACACAAGGAAGAAAGCTCTGGAAGAGGGCAGGCCACCCAGGAGGGGCAGGCTCCCTGGGGAGGTGAGAATTGAACTGTCCATCTTCTATTTTTTTTTCCCCATTGAGGCATTTTCTTCGCCCTAGGGACGTATTACATCCCTAGAAAAAGAACCTAGGATTTTCCCTCCTGTGTGTTTTCATCTTGCTTCCTCACGGTTCATGACGCCAGCTGAGGTTGTCAGTACAGTGAAACCACACTGATGGGACGGGAGCAGGTTATTCTGCCATTTTTCAAGATCTTTGAGTTGCACATCACATCTGGGGCTGATCACTCCACACTTGTTTAGCCTGCCCGTGAGGTTCGCAAAAAATCTTCCCAGCTTTGTGAGCACTGATGATTTTGAATTTGTCAGTGGAACCATGCTTCAGCATCACAGTTAGAAACCGATGATGACTCTGGAGCACAGCCTAATAAGGACCTGGTGTTTGCCTCTCTTTTTGGCATTGTTGAGGCTCTTGAGAGCATCAGTCAAGGATCTTCCTGAGCACCATTATGGCAGCATGGAAGAATGGCAGAACATTGGCAGAAAAGGTGGACCTCTTTCTTAAACCAAATGAGTCCTAATTTAGAACTCAGCACCTTCACCCCATTCCCTGCACCACCCTCACTCTCCATGACCCCAGGCCCCTGACTTGAAATGACTTTTAATCCCACCCCAGAGCTCAGCTTTGCTCGTCTGCCCAGCAGACTCTCCCTCCATCACAGTTCTCTGCCTTTTCTCACTACCTGCCCCAGGGTGCTGGAGGAGGAGGACCCAGAGAGTCAGAGCCCCACTGCCGAGCTCCCTGGGGACAGATACATTCTTTCCAAACCTCCGACCGCCCCACCATGCTCTCCCAGAGAGGAGGCACCCCCTGGTCTGGGGCATCTGATCTGGGGCCTTGGGAGTGACGTGAGCTTCACCAGGGGGCCTGGGCAATGAGCACACTTTGCTGAGTCCCCTTCCCCAGATGCTCCCCTCTAAATGCTCTCTGCCCCCGGTGACATCTTCCAGGAGATCGCCAACCCCAGGATGGGCTGGCCTCCCTGAGGGAGCTACCTGAAGTGGAGACATTCTGGAAATTTGTTTTCCTTCTGGATAGTGGCTGCTCTATCTAGCTGGGGGATGGGGGAAGCATGATATTTATGGTCCTTAAAAGGCTCATGATGGCCCATTACCTCCTCAGAATCCTGCATCAGCTTGTCTCCATGTCTCTGTGGAGTCTCGGGTCTCACACCCTTTTCCGCTGCCCACTCTGATGTTTATCCTCACATGTGCGTGCACACACACGTGTGTGTGTGTGTGTGGTTGTACACCCATGGGCTGAGCTCCAGCACTAAGGGAGGAGGTGGGAGCACTGGCGGGTGGAGCGAGGAAGGGAGCCATGGGGTCCTCCCCTTCAAGGAGAGCCCCTGCCTCCATCAATGAATGATGCGACCCAGTAGTGGGGGGGGCTGCTCAGCTTGATCCCTGTGTCCCCGATTCCCCCCTCACCTGTTTCTGTAGCTCAAAAAGATCGGAGGCGGGGGCTTTGGTGAAATCTACGAGGCCATGGACCTGCTGACCAGGGAGAACGTGGCCCTCAAGGTGGAGTCGGCCCAGCAGCCCAAGCAGGTCCTCAAGATGGAGGTGGCTGTGCTCAAAAAGCTGCAAGGTGCAGGCCCAGGGCAGGATGGGAGGGAAGAGGTGCTGGAACCAGGGCCTGAGACCTGATGGATGAGGGGATATGGGACTAGATTTGAGAGCAATGAGGGGCCTAAGGGTAGGGGGAGGAGTGAGGAGTGGTCCCGGGGCCAGGGCGGGGGGGCCCCCAAAGTCAGGGGGGCACCAGAGCCTACCTTAGCGCTGGAGGTGAGGAGGAAGGAGCAGGAGCTGTGAAACCCATCTGTGGTCCTCAGGGAAAGACCACGTGTGCAGGTTCATCGGCTGTGGTCGGAACGAGAAGTTTAACTACGTCGTGATGCAGCTCCAGGTGAGTCCCCAGGGCCCAGCCTCCCTCCTCTCTCCCTGAAGAGCTTGGGCGGTGACTCCCAGGTCGGGTGGAGACTGTGGCCCCAGAAGAGTGGGGAGGGGGCACAGGGCTTGTTGGGGAGCAAGGCTGGTCTGAGTGTCACAATGGTGGAGGTCGGGACGGCAGCTGAGTTGGGCCCGTCCCCACCCCCGCCCCCGCCCCAGGGTCGGAACCTGGCCGACCTGCGCCGCAGCCAGCCCAGAGGCACCTTCACACTGAGCACCACGCTGCGGCTGGGCAAGCAGATCCTGGAGTCCATCGAGGCCATCCACTCCGTGGGCTTCCTGCACAGGGACATCAAGCCAGTAAGGGCTGCCCCCTCCTCCAAAGCCCACCCCACTTCCTCTCCTTCCTTGGGTCCACCGGTTGCTTCTCCAGGGCAGTGGCTAGGGTGGGGACAGCCTCTTCTATTTGTCCCCTTCTCCTGCCCTCCATTCCAAGCCCCATCTCCTCCTCTCCCCCGCCTCTCAGGAACACACACACCCCTGCCCGCCCTTGGCCATGCCCAGTCCTCTCCTTTGTTCTCTGCTTTTTGTTTTTTTCTACCCTTGACCTGAATGGTCCTTGAACCTGGAAAGGTGAAGGGGTGGGGAAGGATGGATGGATTGAGAGGGGGACTAGGGGCTTAGTGAGTCTCTGGTAAGAGATGCCAACTAGCTCATTTTGTGATATCTTGGATCTTGGTGCTGAAAAAACATCCAATTTAAAGGGGGTCAAAACTGAGGCCCAGAAAGGTTGGTTGAATGGCCCAAGGTCACACAGCAAGGCCAATGCTGGTCTCCTGCTGCCTCAAAGCAGGGCAGGTACACTAAGCCACAGAGCCCTGCTGGGTCCCAGGGATTCCACGCTGGGTGGACCTTGCTGTGTGATCTCAGGAAGCCCCACTTTGCCCTCGGATTCCTCCTCCCCTCACATCTGCTCCTCAGATGAAGCTCTGACCTGCTGTATGTGTGGTTGTTCTCCTCTCACAGTCCCTCACAGAGCTGGTTCTTGGTGCCCCTGAGGTGGGCTGGGTGGGCTTGGAACCCCCCGGCTCACAGCTACTGTCTTCCCCAGTCAAACTTTGCCATGGGTAGACTGCCCTCCACCTACAGAAAGTGCTACATGTTGGATTTTGGGCTGGCCCGGCAGTACACCAACACCACGGGGGACGTTCGGCCAGTGAGTACCGTCGCTCTCGGGACTCCTGAGTCTCCGTCCTGAGCTGGAGACCCTTCTCTGGTTCTTCTTGCAACTGCCTAGACAGGCCTGGCCTTGTGCTCAGTGTCACCCAGTGCCAGGTCCATGCATGGCCCGTCCTCTCTCCCCCTTGGCCTGGGCTCCTGGTGGATGCCACACCCATGCCCTGTGGTCTGTTGCCCACTCTGGTCAAGGATAGATGCAGGGGCAGGAGCAGGTTTAGGGCCTGAGCGTTGGTGGGTCAGGCTGCTCCTGACCAGGCTGATGCGGTGATGCTGGGCGGGGAGGTGGTCAGGGTTAAAGCAGTCAGTTAGGCTTGGTAAGCAGGGTTGAGATGTGGCCAAGGTCGGGGACAGCAAGTGACCTTCCTGGTGGTGTTCTCCCCTCTCCAGCCTCGGAATGTGGCCGGGTTTCGGGGGACTGTTCGCTATGCCTCGGTCAATGCCCACAAGAACCGGGTGAGTGGCAGGGCTGGGACAAAGGGTTGTGGGGACAGGAAGGGCACAGGCCAGGGGCAGGCAGCTGTGAGGTGGGAAGAGGAGTACAGGGCAGGGGCTGGAAGCTGCCCTTTCAGAGACCCTGACTGGAAGAGGGATCTGCTGGCATCTCCCCTTGGATGTCACCTTCTTCCTTGTTGGGGGGATCCCCTCCTCTCTGTCCCCTCCACAAACCTCCGTGGGATGAGAAGACACCCCAGGACTTTTGACTGTGGGATTCTCTGTGTGCTGGTGGGTCAGGAATGGTGCCATGGCTTCACGGAGACCCCAGCTCTGCCCCTAGGCATCCTGACTGGTGTCCCTCAGTGAAGGGTCAGTCCCCCACTCCCAGGGAAGGACCTGAGAGCTGTGGGTAACCCCTCCCCACCCCCACTCCAGGAGATGGGCCGCCATGATGACCTGTGGTCCCTCTTCTACATGTTGGTGGAGTTTGCAGTAGGTCAGCTGCCTTGGAGGAAGATCAAGGACAAGGTGAGGCTGGTATAGCTGGGTCTGGGAGGGGGCATGGGGCAGCTGGGGCTCCATCTCCACGTGCCCTCTTGCCTCCAGGAGCAGGTAGGGATGATCAAGGAGAAGTATGAGCATCGGATGCTGCTGAAGCACATGCCCTCTGAGTTCCACCTCTTCCTGGACCACATCGCCAGCCTTGACTACTTCACCAAGCCCGATTACCAGGTGGGAGTCTGCTCCTGCACCCTGACACCTCTCTATGCGTGACCGACTCCAGCATCACCCATTTTGCCAAGGCCTGGCCTCCCTGCCGGCTTGGCCCTGAGCACCTCCCTGGGCTTCCAACTGCATGGAACTTTTAGTGCTCCTGTAAACAGTAGTCACGGCGAAGATTTATCAAGAGTGCACCCTGCTCTCAGAGCTTTTCCTGCATCAACTCATTTAAGCTTCAGAACAAGCCTTTGGTGATATTTTGTCTCCCTTATGTTATTATTTGAGCATTTAACAATGAAGCCAAGGACTTTTCACGGAAACTCTGCAGGAGGCCAAGAGGGATGACCGTCCCCATTTCATAGATAAGAAGACTGAGGCCCGATAGCCCAGTTAGGAGCAGGGCGGGGCTTAGGAACACCTGATTCCAAGACCAGTGCTCTTTCCAAGGTGCTGTCACTACACCCCTACGGGACCTGCTGACCCTGATCAGGAAATGGGGGAAACATCAGCGCTGTTCTGCCCAGGATCCACTATGTGCCAGGCACGGCTGCACACCACAAGGATGCCAAATAGTGTCAGGCACACAGTGGGCCCGCAGTGAAGGGGCCCTGCTGGCAGAGAGCCCCCTCTGGAGAGACCTAAGTCAGAAGTGGAAAAGTATGCAGGGTGCCACTTCCTAATCCCAGAGACCCAGTTGCTGGCAGAGACGCCTTACTGGGATAGTAGGAGGCCATGCCCCCAGTCCGAACTCAGCCTCACGGGGGTCCCCCAGACTGCACAACTGTGAGCACACTCTGTGCTGGGCCCTGTGCTAGCTTCTAGAAATGCACTGATGGCAGATAGGCATGTGAACAATTCAAACCGCTGCTCTGTGCCCAAGCCAGGAACCGTGTGGGCCAGGTAATCAGGGCAGGCTTCAGAGAGGAGAGGACCGTGGGAAAGGCACTGCAGGCCCAGGAAGCAGCTTGTGCAGAAGCATGACCCCTGGCGGTGGGTTTGGGAAACTGCTGCTGAAGCTTCGTAGAATGTGGAGACGGCAGAGGCTGGGGATAGTCAGGGGACAGATCTCCCAGGGCTTGTGTCCAGCCAGTGGGGCTTAAATCAAGATGATAATTTGCATGCTTATTTGCATATTGTGTGCATGTTTTCATTGAAAATCAATGTGCCCTTCTTCCAACGCCCCCTCTTGGCCCATCCTGTCCTAGACAGCCCCTCTTTTCTCCCTGCTCTCCCATCAACTGCCTCTGCCCTCCTCCTGGCTAGCCCCCCGGGTCACCTCTCTGTCCTCCCGCCACCCCCGCCCCTGCAGTTGATCATGTCAGTGTTTGAGAACAGCATGAAGGAGCGGGGCATCGCCGAGAACGAGGCCTTCGACTGGGAAAAGGCGGGCACAGATGCCCTCCTGTCCACGAGCACCTCCACCCCGCCCCAGCAGAACACCCGGCAGACGGCAGCCATGTTTGGGTGAGTCTCAGGAGGGGTGATGGCCGGGTGGGGACAGACAACCCGGCCCGGAGGTGTCACCTGAGAAGCCAGGCCTCGCCTCCTCTTCCTACCTGGACACATCCGGCGGTCTCCCCTGTGCGTGGTGCTCAACAATGGGGTTCTTGAATCCCAGGAAGTTCTGCCACACCTCTGCCTTCAACCTGGGGATGGGATGGCTATCCTTATTTGGAGTTCTTGACCTTACTAGGGAGGGGGGCGCCCTGAGTGAGATTCCCTGAACCCCACAGTTTGTCCATATCTCAGTGGTTGCACGTCACCATTCAGTGAACAGGTCTTGAGCCCTGGTCCCAGGCCCTGTGGGGGCTGGAAAGAGAACCTTGCAGCCCTGCCCTGAAAGCACTCTCGGTGAAGTCCGGGACATCTGTAACCCAAGGGTCAGCGATTTCAGACCCACGTGACAAGCATGAAGACCAGGGAGGGGCCAGAGTGAGGAGGGCTCCCCACCCAGCCCTGGGAATGAGCCAGGGGATGCACTGGGAAGGAGACTCAACTTGTCAGCGCATTGTGGGGCCCGGGTCTGTAAAGACATTGCTCGAGGAACTCCTAACTGATTCTTTCTTTCTTTCTTTCTTTTTTTTTCTTGTCTTTTTGCCTTTTCTAGGGCTGTTCCCATGGCATATGGAGGTTCCCAGGCTAGGGGTTGAATCGGAACTGCAGCTGCTGGCCTACACCACAGCCACAGCAATGCAGGATCCGAGCCACGTCTGGGACCTACACCACAGCTCACAGCAACGCTAGATCCTTAACCCACTGAGCAAGGCCAGGGATCGAACCCACAACCTCATGGTTCCTAGTTGGATTCGTTAACCACTGAGCCACGATGGGAACTCCCTGTTTCTTTCTTTAGACCTATTTTCCTGGTCTCAAGGAAGTTGGCTGGCAAACTGCAGTGGGGAGCTGGCAGGGCTGGAAAGCAGTGGGATCGCCTACATAAACAGAGCCAGGAGGGGCCTGTCTCTCAGCCCTCTGCCCGCCTGAGAGGGGTCTGGTTCCAGAGGCTTTGCGAGCCTGGAATGGAGACAGAACTGCAGGTGCCCCTACCCTGCCTGGCCTCACTGTACCCACTCCCCTGGGTGCTGTGTGGTTCTCCAGAGCCTGTGCTAGAGGATAAGGCACCTCTGCCAACTTTGCCCATGGCCCCCTCCTGGCCTCCACAGGGTGGTCAACGTGACACCAGTGCCTGGCGACCTGCTCCGGGAGAACACGGAGGACGTGCTGCAGGGCGAGCACCTGAGTGACCAGGAGAACGCACCCCCCATCCTGCCTGGGCGGCCCCCTGAGGGGCTGATGCCCAGCCCCCACCTTGCCCCCCACACCGGGGGTCCAGAGGCTGAAGTCTGGGAGGAGACGGATGTCAACCGGAACAAACTCCGGATCAACATCGGCAAAGTAACTGCAGCCAGGGAGGGGGACGTGGCCTTCCCCACCCGTGGGCCCCTCCCACTCATCCCTCCCCAGCGCCCTCTCCCCAGCCTTCCGCCTGCTCGCCCTGCCTCCCTGGCCAAGCCCCATCGCGGGATCACCGGCATCCTGGTGCTCTGACCTCCCTCTCTCCTTCACCCCGAGGAGACCACCTGACCCACAGCCACCCTGTCGGCCCAAGTTCATGGACCTCCCTCTCCTGCAGACGCCCTGTGTGGTGGAGGAGGAGCAGAGCCGAGGCGTGGGGGTCCCCAGCTCCCCAGTGCGTGCCCCCCCAGACTCACCGACAACCCCCGTTCGTTCTCTGCGCTACCGGAGGGTCAACAGCCCAGAGTCGGAGAGGCTGTCCACGGCGGATGGGCGGGTGGAACTGCACGAGAGGAGGTGTGTCCGGGGCCAGGAGGGTGGTCAAGGGCCCCTGGTCCCGGCTGGTCTGGAGGAAATGTCAGATTCAAGGCAAAGATGGGGGGACCTTGGAAGTGTTAGGAGGATTATACCTGGGCCTGAGATCAGACTCTGTTAGAGTGAGTGTCAGGCCCTGGAGCAGGGTTAGGGAAGCCGAGGGCCCAGCTCCCGAGGGATAGGCTTGGCCAACCAGGCCCAGGAGGTGATGCGGCCTGAGCTGGTAGGTGGGCGTGCTTCCAGAACCTCTTTCTCTAGGGACGAATTATGGATGCCCGCCTCCAGCAGCTGGTGAGGCTCCCTTCAGCTTTAGGAGAGGGGCCTGGGAGAAGGGATCACGGAGGGCTTGAGGAGAGGCTGGACCAAGTTTAGAGGGTTAGGATTCAGGGGAGCGAATGTCAGGGAGGGACCTAGCTGGGGGCAGGGAGTATGGGAGAGCCCAGAGCCAAGGCAAGCCCTGAGGATGCGAATGAGAGGGTGGCTGGTGGACCTTGGGTGGCCAATGGCCACCAGGGACCAGGGCCAGATCCTCATCTGAGAGCTGGTAAGTGGGATAACCTCAGGTGGGAGAGATGACTCCACCCTCCCTTGGCCGTGGGTGTGGCTTTTCCCCCCAGTAGGGCTGGGGCCTTCTCTGCACCAAGGAAGGGGTCTCTTCCAGGGGGCCAGCTGCAGGGAGTTCTTTCCACACCCACACCTCCTCAGGCCCACCTCAGCCACAGCCCCCCTGTGGCTTCTGCCCCAGCTGCAGTGCACACCCGGGATGGGCACAGGGCCCCCAGGGGTATGGAGATGCCCGAGACAGGGCAGCTGTGTACCCATCCCTGTGCTGACCCCAGGACAAAGGGACACAGGCCCTATCCTGTGGGAGCAGCGCTCACATCCACCCCACACGCTCACATCCACACACACTCTCACTCATAATCTCACACAGTCACACTCTGACACCCACACACTCACATTCTCACACATACTCCCACTCACATTCCTATACTCACATTCCCACACTTACAATCTAACAGAGTCACACTCTCACACCCCCACATTCTCATTCTCCCACACTCACATCCACATACTCTCACACACATTCTTACACTCACCTCACACACAGTCTCACACAGTCACACTCTCACACTCACATATGCATTCACACATTCTCATACAGTCACACACTCACACATGCTCTCACACACATCATACACTCACGGCCGCACATTTATAATCTCACACAGTCACACTCTCATGCTCACATTCACACTTGAATTCACACACGCTCACATGCATGCACGCTCTCACAGTCACACATACTCTCACACACTCGCACTCTCACAGGTTGAACTACCTGGGAGGGAAGCCTACATTTTTCATCCATTTCAGCCCCAGAGGGTTCGGGAGACAGGGAGGGGTGAGGAAGGGTGGTTTGGAAGGGATATGAGTGGAAAAGCGAGGTGGGAAATGCCCTGAACAGAGACAGTCCTGAAGAGCGCGCTGGTTTGGCTCAGAGTGAATCTGGTTTCAGGGACGGTGGGAAGAGGAGAAGGCCAAGGAGAGACTTTCTGGAAGGGAAGGTTCAGGATCTCAGGGGCAGCAGAAGGGTTTTTTGGGGGGGTGTCTGAAGCACTTCAGAAGCCGATGAGATTGGGGTGTCCACATCCCTGCTTTCCTCAATTCCCACTCCGCCCCCAGTCCTCAGCCCCTCTCTTCCTCCAGCCCCCTCTCTCCTTCATGCCCATCAAAACAAACCGGGCTCTTGGGAAAGGAAGTGACGTCAGCTCCTTATATGGAAGAATGAATGTAAGACCGAGGCGGCCCCCCTCGGGGGGTTTATTTTAAGCCTTTTGAACAAATCGATAAAAATGCTGTGTAGATTGGAGTTGGCAGGTCCCGCATAGGCGGGGGTGGGAGTCTGTTGAGAAAGGCCCACAGGAGGCTTTGATCTGCACCCGCCCCCTCACAGGCTCAGGCTGGAGGAAGGCTGGAAATCAGCCCTTGCCAACAGCCTGAGTGTGCGTGAGGCCTCCGTGCTTCTCAGGGGGCACCCTGGCATTTGAGAGAGGACAGTTCTTTATATGCAGCATCCTACAGCCAGAAACACCCTCACCTTGGGGCTGGTACCCTCCAGTTGAGAACCTCTGAAAGTGACGTGAGAGTCATCGCACAGGTTAAGATAGCAGTGAAAGAGATGTCCCCAGGTAGGATCAGTGTCCCAGAGGCAAAACATCAGAGGGGACCCAGCCCCTGCCAGGCAAAGCTCACCGCCTCCTGGGGCAGCAGAATCGTAAACATACATGCGCTCTGTTCTGTGATGAGAGGGGACACAGGGAGCACTGGGAGGGCAAATGAACCCACTGATGCAGGAGAGGCTCCCTGCAGGAGGTGACATCTTAGCAGAGGAGCTGGGGGTCTGCCTAGCAGAAGGGGGATACTTGGCCTTTGGCTGGTTGCCAGGGGCCTTGAATGCCAAACTAAGGCATGTGGACCTTGTCCCGAGCTGGGACCCACTGGAGTTTGTTGGGGTGGGGGTGGAGGTGGGGTGAAACTAGCCAGGTAGACCTTAAGGCTGCTGCTAAAAGAGGCTGGGAAACCCTTTGCAAGCTCGAGGTCCAGGTGGGTGTGTTTGCCCTGGGTGCAGCGGGGTGGGAGCCCTGACCTGGCAATGTCAAGTTTCCCTTAGGAAGATCTAGGTTCCTCGGGGGGTGGTTGGCAGGATAGTGTTCCTTGGGCACAGGAACCAGAGTTTACTTTCTGCATGTTTAGATTCCTGGAACACAGGAAGCATTCAAAAATGCATGTTGAATGAATGAACGAATGCAATCTCGGCAGGGAGTGAGGGTGGAGAGTGGCAGTCCAGGAGGTGGCTGGGCCTCGCTCAGGGTGGGAGAAGTGCAGTGGTCAGGGGAGGGGGGGTGTCCCAGGTGTCGGGCTTCATCCTGCCACCTCCTTGGGGTCCCCGGGGATCCAGAGAGGCTGGGCATCACATGCAGTGGCTTTGCAGGTCACGGATGGATCTGCCCGGCTCACCCTCACGCCAGGCCTGCTCCTCGCAACCTGCCCAGATGCTGTCAGTGGACACCGGCCACGCCGACCGGCAGGCCAGCGGCCGCATGGACGTATCAGCCTCTGTGGAGCAGGAGGCCCTGAGCAACGCCTTCCGCTCGGTGCCGCTGGCCGAGGAGGAGGACTTCGACAGCAAGGAGTGGGTCATCATTGACAAGGAGACAGAGCTGAAGGACTTCCCCCCGGGGGCCGAGCCCAGCACATCGGGCACCACGGACGAGGAGCCTGAGGAGCTGCGGCCGCTGCCCGAGGAGGGCGAGGAGCAGCGGCGGCGGCCAGGGCCAGAGCCCGTGGTCCGGCCCCGGGGACGTGGCATGCACACGCTGGCCGAGGAGGACCTGCGGCCGACACCGGCCCAGCCCCCACCCCAGATGAGCCAGGCCGATGGCCGGTCAGAGACATCTCAGCCCCCCACGCCTGGCAGCCCATCCCACTCACCCCTGCACTCCGGACCCCGCCCTCGACGGAGAGAGTCGGATCCCACGGGCCCGCAGAGACAGGTAAGGCTGGGCTTGCACCCCACTCCCCACCCCCAATGCCCAGTCCTGGCATGTAGCCAGGAGTGCTCCCTTGTGCTCCCTGGGGGCTGCTGACTAGCATCTGACTGTTGCAGCTGTGATGAAAGGGAGACAGGTTTAAGGGTCGGAAACCAGGCTTGCAGGGGCAGGCATCTACCCTCCCGGTTCTGAGTTTTGAGTCTTGCATTCTGGGCAGTGTCAGCCAGGTGACAAAGCTGGAGAAAGACCTCCTAGGCCAAATGGACAGGGTGTGCAAAGGCCCGGAGGTGGCAATCAGAAAGCACAGCACTGCTTGAAAGTTGCAGCAAATCAGGCTGTGAGGTGGGTCCTGGGGCCCGTCCAGAGGGCCTTGGGGCTGAGCTGAGGGGTTGCGGCTGGATTCTGAAGGCTTGGGAGCCACCCCAGGCTTTTAAACAGGGGTGCAACCTTATTAAATTGGTACTTTTGAATGATCTCTTTGGCTGCTCTGTAGAAAATGGATTGAAGGGGCCACAAAGCTATCAGCAGGAAGGCCGCAGCAGGCACCAGCAGGAGTGCGCCCTGGTGGCTTGGATCAGGGTGAGGGCCTTTGGATGCGGGGCAAGGTGGATGGAGCCAAGAAAGGTTGGGGAGAGGGACTGAGGGGGCTGTGACAGGGCTGATGGGTCTTGGCTGATGCCCGGCGTTCTGGGTGCATGGGGGTGCTGTCACTGAGTGGTTTTGAAGGAGCATCAACTCAGATTTGGATGCAATGACCTCATGGTGCCTGTGGAATGTCCACTGTGGTGGCCTCGGCCCGGAATATGGATTTGGGGTCTTGTAGTCCACAGCAGTAGCTGATGTCCCTCAAGAGGATGTTGTGGGGAGGGGAGAGACAAGGGTGAAGGCAGGGCTGGGACACAGTCACAGCTGGGGGAGAGGGGTGACTGAGAGGAAATCCTTGAGAAAGCGCCATAGAGCCATAAAGCAGCCAGAACACCTGGAGAGAAGCTCCCAGAATTCAGAGGGAGAGCTGCTGCAAGGGGGTGAGGGCAGCAGGGAGGGTCAGGAGGTGTCCTGTGGTCAGGGTAGGCTCAATGTGGATGGGGAGCCCTGAGCACCAAGATGCTTGGACACTGATGGGGAGAAAAGGAGCTGGGGCAGGAGGGACCCTAAACTTGGCACATAGGGGGCCCTGGGAAGACCTGGTCAGACTTCAGTGGCACCTTCTCACGTGGGAGGACTGAGGGAGAGGGCTGGGAGGACAGGGAGGGGCCAGACAGTGGCTGCATCGTGAATGCTGGGGTGAGGGTCTGTGCATGTGTGTCTCGTGGTAATCTGGTTATTTTCTTCTGGCAAAGTTGGGGTGTTAGAATAGGCCCCTGGCCTGGCCTGGCTTCTCTGTGGGGGGCAGAGGCTGACCTCTGATCTAGGAAGCAACTCCGACACTCACCCTGAGTGCTAAATGGGGTCCATGTTCCTTCAGAGGATGGGAAAGCGCCATGGAGGTGATGCTGGAGGTCTCAAAGGCTGTGCTGCATTCCACTCGGCTGTCCCACTTCAGGGGCACGCATGCAAAGGGCTCTGGGAGAAGTGAAGTGCAGGGCTGGGTCAGTTCTGCTGCGTGCTCAGATCGGGAGGTCTAGCTGGGAGCCCGCAGGTGCCCTGGCGAAGGCGGCTCCAAGCAGGGCTATCTTCAGGTCCCATCCCTGTGTCCAGAAGAGATGACCTTTGACCTGAGATCCTGGGCAGTATGCGTCCTGGCCCTGCCGTGGACACTGGAAAATTGGGGGCTCGAAAAGTGGGGAGCAAGAGTTCCCATTGGGGCTCAGTGATTACGAACCCAACTAGTATCCATGAGGATGAGTTCAATCCCTGGCCTTGCTCAGTGGGAAACAGCATTGCTGTGAGCTGTGGTGTAGGTTGCGGAAGCGGCTCGGATCTGGCGTTGCTGTGGCTGTGGTGTAGCCTGGTATCTGTAGCTCCAATTCCACCCCTAACCTGGGAACTTCCATAAGCTGCAGGTGCAGCCCTAAAAAAAAATTAAAACGTGGGGTCCATGAGCCCCCACCCAGAGTGGTCCTAGCTGGCCTGAGCTGGAGGCTTAGCAGGGGCAGGGTGTAGGCAGCATGGCTGTGTTGCTGCCCTGGACACTGTTCCCACGGACCACACTGGGTAAGCAGGAGAAAGAACAAGATCTGCTTGGGCTCCCTCCCTCCCCTCTCATTCATTCATTCATTCATTCATTCACTCACTCATCCCCTCATCATTCCACACTTACTGAACATCTACCCTAAGCCAGGGACTGGTGGCATCAGAGATCATACATATAATAGGTTGTGCTGGCTAGAAGTGCAGGGTCTAGGAAGGGAGACAGAGGGTGGTGGTGTGGAGTAGAGAGAAAGCCCAGAATTAAAGTCAGGAGGCCTGGGTTCTGGACCTGGGCTCTTCCGATCCCTTCATGGTGACGATAGGCCAGCTGGGCCTCAGAGTTGGGGAGCTAAGCCATCTGTGGTTTTTGTCACCTTCAGATTCCCTCCATTGCTCTAGGTCAGCCTCATATTGTGAAACTCCAGCCAAGGGGGTGGAGGAGAGATTTTGGGGGAGCAGGCATAGGCCTATTGCACAGCCAGTCTGGGGCTCAGGTCGTGCTTGTGACAAAGGTGGGTACTGCCCATCTCAGCCAGTGAGGAGTCGCTAGTGTCCGGAGGGATGTTAGATGTGTGCAGGCTGTGGTTTCCCCACAGTGTACAGAAGCGAGGTTGGTCAGCATTCTATGGCCACGTGTGGGTTTTCTGTGTGACCTTACCCAAGAGTGTGCATTGGTGTGTGGCTGTGTCCGGTTGCCCACCTATGCATGTGGGTGCACACGTCTGAGTGTCTGTGTAACATGTGCCATGGATCTGCTAGTTGTGGAGAACCATGGACACCTAGAATGTCACAGCTGGCAGGATAATCACCATAGTGATCATTTTAATGACAATATAATAGCTGGCACTTCCATATCCCACATGTGTATTCCTTACAACGATACCGTGAAGAGGCCACCGCCACTTACAAGGTAAGGAAACAGAGGCTCAGAGGAGCTAAGTGCTTAGCCAAGGGTTGCCAGCTGCTAAGTGACAGAGGCAGGATTTGAATCCACGGGGCTGGCTCCAGGGTTGTGCTTGGAGCCACACAGTCTGAGGCCTGTGTGTTTAGGAGAAGAGCAAATACAGGCCAGAGAGAGCAGATGGTTTGTGCACAGTCAGAAACTTTGTGTGTGTGTGTGAGTGTGTGTTCCATGTACACATGTGTGTGTGCCCACTGGCTGGACCGTGTCAGCAGGTGTGCCTTTGGGCACGTCAGTGTGTGTGGTGCAGCTTCTGAGTATGTCTGGATGTGAGCACATGGGCAGGACATGTTTTAGCGAGTATTTCAGTACAGCGGGGTGAAGCTGAGCCTTCCCTTCGCCAAGGGCGGGGGAAGAGGAAGGAACAGACTGGCATACTGCTCCCTTCTTTTGGTCTGTAAAGAGCTCAGCCTGGGTGGGAGCTCTACACTGGGCTGCACACTGGAATCACAGTTTCGGGAACTTCCCCATTCCCATAACTAGATTAAGTGGCTCAGGGCTGGCAGGAAGTCTCTTTGGGGACCCCACCCCCCGCCACCTTTCTGCAAGGAATCCCTCTCCTAGACCCACTCCGTCTGCTCAGTGTCTGATGTGTGAACTTCCTCTAACAACAATCATTGACAAGATGAGCCCCTGCAACTCTGTCACCTATGCCCGTGGGGAGCAGGGATGAGGTTAATGTGGAACCAGGCAGTTTTAGAGCATCTGTTGTTCTTTGGTATGCATGCCATGATACTTTAATTTTTTTTTTTTTTTCTTGACACATACCTTGCTTTCTTCTCTCTGGAATTTATGGTGCAAATTGCAAGTGGCCAGGAAAGCTGGGGCGGAGGGGAAAGCAGCTGACAAAGTGTGTGATTTGGGGGAGGGATGTTTACCCTCCTTCACCGGTTGCCTCCGGCTGGGCTGATAACCCAGCGGGTCAGCATTCCCTGAGTACATGGACATTTGTTTGGCTGCCCCTAGAGCATTCCTCTGCCACGTGTGCGGGGGGCTGGGGGACAAAGATGAATCAGGCTTCCTGGTCCTGCTCTTGCGGAGCTCACAGTCAAGGGGGTGGGGTGGGGACGCGCAGGTGGAGCTGTCAAGGGCCACAGGGAGATAACAGAGGACAGACCCTTCTCTGCTAGGAACAGGGAGTCAGCCTGCCTGGGAAGCTGGCCTCATGGAGGGGACACTCTGGCTGGGTATTGAGAACAAGGAGGTGGCCGCAAATGGTGCCTGACCTGAAAGGGCGGGAGCATGCTGGGATTAAATCCCTCTGGCAGCTGACCAAACTCTGCCTGAGAGGTTAAACTCGAGCCACCCACATGTGCTGTGAGAGGGGCTGTGGGCAATCATGGGTACCTCTGTCCCTTGGTACCCCTGGGTGGGGCCTAGACCCCTACCCCTCAGTGCAGACAGGGCCAGGTCAGAAGGACCCTAGACTTGGCCAAAAGGCAGGGTGAGGGCAAAGACGATCCTACAGAATATTCTTGTCCCCTTTCTGCTGGAGGTTCCATGACAGGTCCTGTGCCCCCATTCGACATCCTCAGGGGCCCCCTCCTCCTCAGCCCTCTAGCAGCTGGCTCAGCCAATCCTCACCACCCCAGCTAAAGCTCTGGAAACTGGCCTCAGTCCCAGGAAGAGCGAGGGGTCAGGATGGGCAAGGTCTGCTAACAGCCTAGTCACCATTATCATCCCCACAGGTCTGGGACACCCAGGCCCACTTTCTCTTTTCCCTTTGAGGGCATGAGGGCAGCAGGGCACAGGCGGGATTCTTCCCGGCGGTGGCCAAGCCCCTGGTGTTGCTCAGCCCTGGAGAGGACAGGGAAAAACCCACTCTGGAGAAATGATTTCAAGTGGCCCCTCCTCCCACTAGTCCTCTGACCCTTGTTTCGTTCTCAAGAGTGATTTAAAGGATAATAAAATCGCTCCCATGACACAGCATTTACGCCAGGCTGGCACTGTTTTCAGGGCTTTGCATAGTACAATGTCGAATCCTCCTAAGTGTCCTATAAGGTGGAGACTATAGTCACCCCCATTTTACAGACGAGGAAGCTGAGGCATGAAGAAGTAACTTGCTTGAGGCCACGACCCAGGCAGTAAGTGGTGGAGTTAGGATTCAAACATGGGTAGTCAGGAGTTCCCGTCGTGGCTCAGTGGTTAACAAATCTGACTGGGAACCATGAGGTTGCGGGTTCAATCCCTGGCCTTGCTCAGTGGGTTAAGGATCCGGCATTGCCGTGAGCTGTGGTGTAGGTTGCAGACGCGGCTTGGATCCCATGTTGCTGTGGCTCTGGCGTAGGCCGGCAGCTACAGCTCCAATTAGACCCCTAGCCTGGGAACCTCCATATGCCACAGGTGCGGCCCTAGAAAAGGCAAAAAGACAAAAAGACAAAAACAAACAAACAAACAAACAAACAAACATGGGTAGTCAGACTCCAGAGGCTGCTTCATTGTCACTGAGACCTTGATGACCCCTGTCATGAGGGCAGGGGTGCCACTGCAGAGGGGTGCGCGTAGGAGGTGTTCTCCAGACCTCAAGAAGGACATGGAGTCCAGCTGGGGAGACAGATGTCACACAGTTGCTACTACATTTTAGAGTGGCCTCCCTGAGGGGTAGGATTTCCCCAGCCCAGAGGGAACCCTGAGCTATGTGGGGCTAAGCCAGGAAGGCTTTCCGGAGGAGGTGAGTGACCAAGGTCTCTGCAGGGAGACCTCGGTGTGAGGAGGAGGAGGAGGCGGCGGGGGAAGGGCGTTGGAGGCCGGAGGCTAGGCTGTGAGGCAGGATGGGGCGGTCTGCACCCCCCTGCCCCCTGCCCGACCCTGCCCACCTGCGCGGGACGCCGGCCGCCGCAGGGGCTGTCAGCGGTGGGTGGCCCCCGAGACGGAGCTGTCGAGTCTGTGCCTGACGCCTCTTTTCCCTCCACTCTCTTGGTCTCTTTCAGTTGGAGGAGGACAGACTCTCGGGGCACTCCCTCCCGCGGTACAGCCCCCTGCGACGACTGGCGTCCTCCGTGTTCTCCTCCTCCACGCTGGAGACCGAGCATTACCCTCACCCTGGCGGCGGCGGCTCCTCCGGTTCCCTCATTCAGCGCAGCCGCTCGGCGGAGAGCAGCCCCGTGCGGGCGCCCCACCGGCGCCACGCGCCCCTGGCCGCCGGCAACCACAGACTCGTGCCCTCGGTGCTCCGCATCTCGCGGTCACAGCTGCAGCAGGTGTGGGCCCGCTTCACCCACAAGACCTAGGCTGGGCTCCCCCCCCTCCTGGAGGGGGCAGGTGGGGGGGGGGTGGGGAGCAGGCAGAGACCATGGTTCCTTCCCAGGACGCAATAATCACACACTCACACTCCCCATCCCTCCCCATCATGCAATACAGCCCCTAGAACGTCGGCCCAAGGTACTGTAACCCCCCACCCCTCACCCCCCATCGTCTCCCTCTGCTTGGTGCCAGCCAAATGGTGCAGGGAGGGGTGGGGCCGTTGGTGCAGTTTCTGGGACAGGACAGGGGCTCTGGGATGGAGCCACCAGTGGGTCCAGAGTCCAGGGGAAAACAAGGTGTCAGAGAGAGGCAGATGCTGGGTCAGGGTCATTCTGGCACCGGGCTTATTCTGTTTAATCTGTGATCTCTTGGCATGGCTGGGCTTGGTCCACCCTTGAGGAGGCTGCCAGGAGACTGGGACCCTGTTGGTGTGCTGTGTGTCTGTCTCTCTGTGTGGGGCAAGGCGAGTGGCCCTGTGTGTGAGATGGGGGCCTGGCCGGCCAGCTTTGGGGTAGGGTGAGAAAGTGCCTCTGTACTCAGTGATATGGGAGAAAGAGGCCCTGTGACCCCGTGAGCCTTTCCTATGCCATTGTCACAGAGGACAGAGTCCTTGCCCTCCCGCATCTTGACCCAGGAGGCCTGGAGCTCAGTCCACTGTAGGCTTCCCCTCCTCCGAGGCATGTGTACCATCACCCACCGGTAGGACTGGTTGCCTGGCCCAGCTCCTTTGGAGCTGATGGTGGATGAACAGTGACCTGGGATCTGCCCCTCAAAGTGAGCTGAAGCCTGAGGGTGAGGGGATCCAGTCCAGCAGCAGTGGCAGAGAGGGTGGTTGTTAAGGATGAGGTGAGATGGATGAGATCAGGACAAATTCCAGAAAGCAGCAGCCCTACCACTGCCCCTCTCAGAAGGTGAGTCCTTCCTATAGGTGCTCAGCCAAGCATGTTGGCCCCCAGGGGCAGTGGTGAAGACAGAGCACCTGGTAGGCTGATCAGATTGGGATCTGGAGATGGGTGGGGATCAGGATACCAGACTGCCTGTGCTCTTTCTGCCTATTTCTCAGCACGTAGCCTGTCACTGCAGGGACCCCCAAGGTTTTCTTCATTCCTGCCCTTGTCAGCAGGCACCTCTGTTCCCCTGGGGAGTGGGGCAGTGGTGAAGAAGGCTCCAGGAAAGGCAGTACCTCTATAGGGAGGAGAGGAGGGGAGGAGGCCTGAAGGTTTGCAAAATGTTTAATGCAGAAGGTTGCATTTGTGTGTGTGCTTGTGTGCATGCAGGTACACTTATGAATGTGCTTATGTATGAGCATTTGTGCATGTGGCAGGGCTGCCATAGATGGATGCTCAGGTTGTGCACTGTGCAATTCCAGGGAATTCCATTTACATAGACCCTAATGTGAATGGTACCCACTGAAGCTGCACAGTGCTGCAGTCCTGGTGTGTGTGTGTGTGTGTGTGTGTGTGTGTATGTAGTAGGAAGTCAGAAAGATGTTTGTGCATTCCTTGGTAGTTTCCTACGTAGACATATTATCATTCTGGCTCCTCTCTCTCCTTTTCTCCCCTAGACTTCTGCTTCCCTCCCAAAGCACCTCCTTTCAACTCCTGTCTCTGGTTAGGATAGAGGCCTCAGGGCCCCTGCCCCTGCCTAGAGGTGCCATAGTGGGTGGGCAATGCCCTGAGCCAAACTATTCTTATAGATCATTCATTTCTCCTTTCTCTAAAAAGTGTTTCTTTTTGAGGATATCTCGCTAAGAGCACCCTCCCCATTTAGAAATGAAAGCCAGACTTGGGTCCTTGTACACATGCCCCACCCCCACCCCCATCCTGGCTGCTTTCTTTTGAACCTCCCATATCCAAATCTCTGTTGCCCTCTGGGCTGTTTTGGGTGGCTTTCCACTCTGGCTGAAAGTAGAGGAGGGGTCGGGATACCCTTCAAGAAAAGAGAGAAAACATAAAGCACAAAGGTAAGGAGGTGGGGTGAACTGTAGCCCTACTCCCTACCTTCTGGCACTGCCCCCCACCCCACTCTCTCCACTACTCTCTGGCCCTCTTTCCAGCCTCCCCAGCTAGTGGCAGGGGGTGAAGTGTAGGAGAGTCTGTCCACCAGCCACTCCAAAAGTCAGCAACAGTGGGGTAGGGTCCCTGCTATCTGGGATTAGATGAAACCAGGAACTCTGTTATCCGGCATTTCCTTCCAGAGGGTTCAGCCACCTGACCCTGGCACAGCTCCCACTCAGTGACCAGAACCCTGAGGTACTCTAAGATCCCAAAGTGCCTTGTGACATAGCAAAGATGATGGCACTAGCTGCAGCCTTGTTTAAACATTAAATACATACTTCTTAACAGCATCCCAAGAGTGGCTGAGTTTTCAAACACACACATACACACACACACACACACACACACACGCACACACATCAGAACTGATAACTGTGGGAGAGGGTATGTCCTTTAAAGTAAGATCATGATTTAAAACATTTTGTCCTTT
Organism: Sus scrofa; assembly: GCF_054392235.1. NCBI lineage: Eukaryota > Metazoa > Chordata > Mammalia > Artiodactyla > Suidae > Sus > Sus scrofa. The sequence goes on from NC_139389.1 coordinate 46,873,994, forward strand.
GGAGGACATCCTTTTACGTGTCCTCGGTAGTGGAGGAGAGAGGGTCTTATAAGCCATAAAGCTTCAAGCTAACAGGAAGTGATCTTGATAATATTTTCATCCTTTGAGGGTGGCTTTGACTTTTGGAAACATCTATGGCAATTTGAAGCCACATGTGTGGGAATCAAGTTCATGGGAAGCTCAGCAGAGCCCTGCATGTTTTGGAGTCCAGGTGCCTGACTGTAAATCCCCCCAGGGTAGGGAATTTGTGAGCCTGCAGTGTTGTCAAGCTCCTTTTTCTAAAGAGTTTCCCAAAGAAGAGGCCAGAGGGTTTTAAGAAATGATACCCTGCTTGGGGAAAGCACTTAGCCTCCCCAAGGTCAGCTTTGAAAAGAGGCAGCACTCTTTTTTGTCTTGGAAAATGGTATTTTCATACTTTAAAGTCACCCTCTGCTTAAAGTGGTGGCTTCCAATTATTAATTCATGTATTTTATTTAAGTCACTGGCACATGGCACTTATTATGTGCCAGGCAGTGATCTAAGCACTTTACAAAAATAACTCATTTAATCTTCATAATAGCCTAGGAAGTAGATCCCGGTATTAGCTGCATTAAATGGATTAACCAGAATTACTAATTTACAAAAGGTCTGAAAAACCCCTGCCAATGCCGAATAACTGAGGTCTTGTTTGATAGGAGCTTTAAAGCATTTTAGTCTGTGTCTTGGTCTATTTACTGTCCTGTCTGGTGGCCCCTCCTCACTCTACCCAGGAAGAAGGGAGTTGTTCACAGGCCAGACCCTCCTTCCTCCTCCATCACACCTCAGCATGAGATGGAGTCCAGGCAGGGGGTCACTCCTGAGTACTGGGGTTGGTTGAAATGGCTGGACCCCGTCTCTCCAGAGATCCCAACCTCTCAACCCACATGGCCCCAAGCATCCCATAGCAACTCTGGGGATTAGGTGGGCAGAGTACCAGTTCCAGTGAGAAAGCAGGTATTCAGAACCCTGTCCTCTGTGGTGTTGGTGGGATCCTTGGGGTTCGGCTCACAGGCAGGGCAGGAACTGGCATTGGTGACCACTGGCCATGGAGATTTGAGACGAGTGTCACCAACTTACACGTCAACAGGAGCCAAGCAGTGTCAGGGAGAAGGCACTTGTGGGAAGTGTGGTAAACTGGGGGAACCACGCTATCCCTAGCTCAGCCAATTGTTGCCAGTATCTTCCAGTTTTTAATTATTGGCATCTCATTGTTTAAAAGCAACAACTTTTTAAAGAAAAATCACTGTATGAGCTAAACCAAACTGGTTTACAGGCAGAGATCCTGAACTCAGTTTGGAAATTCTTTTGTCCCTGAGGAACCCCCTCTATCTGTCCAAAGCTGCAGCACTCAAAGTGGGAAAGTGTTTTTCCCCAGGAACTCAAACTGAGTGGGCTTCTTAAGAGGAGGCAGCTCATGGCTAGTGGGGATGTGTAGTGTGTGCTGTGTGTACATGTCTGTGAGCTCATAGTGTGTGTGCCTAAGTGTGTGTGTGTGTGTGTGTGCGCGCGCGCGCGCGTGTGTGTGTGCGCGTGCCAGTGGATTTGTTCGTGGCAAATGGGGTCTTCCTTGTAGGACCAGTATTTTCTCGAGGGTCAGGACCCTGGGTCAGTGAAAAATGCTCTAGTTCATTCTCAGTAATGAACGGACACCCCCACCCACTTAAGGCAGCTTGGGTCACAGCAATAACCACTCAACACTCACCCCAACCATGAGCATCCTGAATCCAGCAATCTCCTTTTCATTTTCAGCTGTGGGAAAAAGGGACTAGCCCTGCCCAGAACTTGGGCAGAATGGTGGAACCTCTGAGCCATGCTGGCACATTAACCTTTGCTTCCCCAGACAAGGGGGGCAGGCCCCTCCAATCCCAGGAAAAGCCAGGGTTCCTCTCTGTGGAGGGTCCCAGGATCCTCCTTTGCTATTTCTCTCCTTTGCCCTGCATAGGTCCCTTTTCTGGGGAGGGGTGGTGCTGTCTCCCCAGGCAGTTGTTGGGGTTCCTGGGCCACTGGGGTGGGGAGAAGGGGCTGTGCAATGTGTTCCTGGGCCACTGGGGTGGGGAGAAGGAGCTGTGCAATGTGTCTATATGGGGTGGCTGGGGGAGGAGACCATGCTTTGGGAGGGTGTAGGAGCATGGAGAATGCAGTTATCCCCTGCTGTCCTTTGGTACCTGAGGATGGACGCATAGGCCTCTATGGAGGGCCCGAATACCACCTCACCCCAAACCCCACTGAGATTTCAACCCATAGGGCAGGAATCACCCCACCCCCATGGGCAGTCCTTGGTAACAAGGAGCTTGGCAAATCCGTCTCCTTAAGTTGGGGGGCATGTGGCAAGTTTGCATTATTCTCATTAGAGACAGAGGTGCCCCTGGGACTGGTGGGGTCAGCCTCTGAAATTTTCAAAGCATCCTTCTCCCTAAGGGAGAGGCTCCCAGCCTGAGGACCACATCCCTCAAGTATCCCAAATGGCTCCCACAACACCCAGTGGGCTTCCTAGCGTAGGGAGCCCCTGGGCTTGAATGGCCGCAGCTCTCCAAGTGAAGAGTTGAGAAGCGGTGGGGGGAGAAGGGGCAATGAAGCCCAAAGGACTATGGGAACCTTCCTGGACCCCCGCTTCCATCCACTAGGTTTCGCCGTGCGTCCCTCCTCGTACCCACCCCTCTACCCGCACAGATTGGGGTTCACCTTACCACGACCAACCGCCCCCCTACACACCGCCCCCCACCCCCCAGCGTCTCTCTCGCTGCGCGACTTTTCATCCACTCTCTGAACAGCAAACTAAGAGACCTGGCCTAGGAGAGCATGAGCATCGTGTTTCCAGGCCCCTCTTGCAGGTTTTTCCCTGTATCCGGACCCCCCCAAACCACGGAATTTCCCTCTGTCCCCGCCCCCGCGGCCGTCGCACCACGAATGTATGTTCCGTGTTTTTAACTAGTTGCTACGCGGCGTGACTAGGGTACCGCCCGGCTTCGGAGCCCCGACCCTCACGTCGCCCGAGCTGCCCTCCGGGACACCCCGACGTGCGCGACCCGAGGGGGCGTCAGCCCCTGCGCCCTGCCCCCGCCGCCGAGCTGCCTGCTGCTAAAGTCCTCCCCCGGGTCAGCGCCCCCTGCCGCCTCCCGCCCCTCGCTAACGTTGTGTTTGCTTCCCCTCCGCGGGCTCGTGGCCTCTGGATACCTGGCCCCAGGCGGTCGTGGGGTGGGGGGAACCGGACTGGATTGTGGGCTCGCCCCTCTCTGCTCCAGGGCAGGATGCAGACGAGGGTTGGGAGGGGGAGCTGGTCAGTTCTCCGCGCTCGGAGAGCCCTTGTCGCCCACCCCTGATTCCTGTTACCTCACCGCCCACAGGGCTGCGCTCCCCTCCGCCCCCGCCCCAAATAATTGGCCTTGTAATTGGATGCCAAAGAGCCCAGAATGGAGGGGGAGCCAAGCTTTGAGCCTAGGTCTCACAGAGCCACCCCATGCCCCCTTTTGGCCCAAGCCCCAGCGTCCGTCCGTGTCTCCTGCCCCACCCCACTTCCACCACTGAGGGCCCTGGGGGTCCCCAAACATGCCCCCACTTCCAGCTCTTCTCCCTTCCCATCCCCGAAAATAAAACTCAGGGACCAACATCTGCTTCCTTTGCACTTGCTCCGTCGACCCCCTCCCCCCCTCCCACTTGGATGGGCCTCCATGGGGGAGGAGGCCGGGTTCGGGGCCCTTGAGGCTGACAGTATTGAGGGAGAAGAGGGCTGGATCCTGCCCCCCTGAGAGGTGGGACTGGTGGGATGGGGAAGTTCAGCCATGGGGCCCAGCTGGGCCCCTTCCCTCCAGGGACCCAAGGAGCCCCCTCCCACCGCTGGGAGACACTTCCTAATCGTGGTGGGGAGGGGAGCGAGACGGGAAGGGGGTTGTCCAGAGGACCCTCCCGGAAGTCCCGAATCCCAGCCAGTTTATTCCTCCCCATCCCATCATAATTCCTCCCCCCTTTTGTACTGCAATAATACTGTATTATAAGCTTGCACTATTTCCTGACCCCGGCCAGCATAAGCATGCACGAAAAACTCAAAACCACATACACACACACTCACACACGCACACAAAGATGGGACGCTTTTTTTTTTTTCTTTCTCTCTCTCTCCGGGGTGCGTCCTCAGTGTACAGAGCGGCGTCCAGGGGGGCCCCGGGCCCAGATAGAAGAGCATGCACTGAGCCCCCGCCCCCAGACTGCGAGTACTGTACAAATCCAACACTTGAAACTGACACGCACACGCGCGGCGCCGCCATGGGGGGTGGGACACAGACACGCACCCCCGCGCACACGGCCGCGCACGGGCAGGGATGGGGGGGCGCCCCGCCCTCACGCGTCGCTGTGCGAGGGATCTTGTGCCTTTTTAAGTCCCTGTATGTTAATGCAGACAATCCGGAGAGCTTGTGTACTACCAAATCCTGATTAAAGACGCCTTCCAGGAACCTGCGCCTCGCTTCGCCTGCTTTCTTTCACCCTTCTTCTTAACCCACCACTCTATGCAGACCCAATTCTGGGGTCGTCTGGCTGGGTAGAGGGCAAGGGCTAGTCTTTTGCTGACTCAGAGACTGGTTGGGGGTGGCGGGGGCAAATTCCAGATCAATGGATCCAACCCCACTCCTACCTTACCCAGCAACTAGGACAGGGTAAATCCGGCTGGCTGTGTGTCTCCTTTCATCCGGAGGAAGGCCTTAGGGGTGGACTCTGGTCTCTGGAGCCAACTCCAAATCACCTACTTTCTGGAGGGGGGAGGTGGGGAGTGGGGGTGGGTGGGTGAACTAGTCAGTTCTCTAGGGATCCGACAATTAAGGCCAAGTGTGTGGTGGGGATGGGAAGCCAGAATGCCAGAGAGCCCTGTTGGCAGGGGAGCACTGCAGCCTTCCCCCTGCCTTGGGGAGAATAGTCTGTTGAGGGGGATCAGTGATTGTGCAGAGCCTGGGGGCTACAGGGATAGAATGTGGGTTGAGGCAGATCTAGGTCAAGGAGAGGGGTAGCGCATGAAGGAGGAAAGGATGGCAGAGACTCTGGAGACTGCAGAGAGAGAAGGTGAAGGGGGTGGGTGCTCGCCTTCTTTCTGTCCCCTACTCTACCCCTGCAGCCCTCCAGCCACAGGGCCAAAAGAGGAAGACACTCTTCTCCTTGGGGCCTAAAACCAGGGTGGGGACAGAAGAAGGGCAAGCCACAGGTGTACTTCTTGACCCTGAGAGATTTAGAATGCCCCCTTGCTGTCAGTACCTTGCTCTGGGATATGCCAGGGGATGTTGGGGACACTAAGATCTGGGGTCAAGTATATGAGGATCTGTGAGGACCTAGGGTAGGCAGCTGCCTTCCTAGGTCCTCTGACTCCTTCCACCAGTTGACTGCCACAGACCTGTGTGCCAGGCGGGTAGGGTTGTGGGGGTGGCACACCTGGGTGTGGGACGAGGAACAGAGAGGGAGGGCTCTTGGCTTGGCAGATGTGTTTGAGAGTGGAGACCCAGATGCACCCAGGGAAGAATCTGGGAAAGGCGGAGGTGGGCGGAGGAGGCTACCCTGTTGACTTCTTATCTCCATTTCTCAGTATGGGCAATGATAGCCATGGAGGGAGGCTGTGTTCCTTTGGGAGGAGGGGAGATGGGCTGTTGGCACTGGGAAGCTGCTGAGGGAGGAGGGAGGGGCACTGGTGTGAGAGGCACAAAGCACCCCCTCCAAAGAGGGAGGGGTGGGGTGTCAGGGCTCAGGCTCTTTTTGTTACTTGGGAGCCCGCCTTCTTTGACCTTGGGACTATGGGCTGATATGCAGTGCACAGCATCTGGGCTTGGCCAGGGTTCAGGTAGGAAAGTTGCTCAATGCACCCTGTGTGGGGTTGGGGCTGTGTGGAGTAACACTCTCCCGTGTCAATAACAGAGAAGTCAAGGCTGAGGAGAGCCCAATTTTACTGGTGGCAGGGGCAGATCACAGTCAGGTCCATCTATCTCCTATCACTTTTCCTGCTGACTGGAGTAAACAGAGACTTGGGCTGAGGGCTGAAGCTGATGGGGCCACAGGCCTCGCTCTGGGCTCAGTGGAGGCAGGGGGAGGGATGAGGCTTCATATTTGAGTGTCTCAGCTCCAATGGCTTCCCTCCCCTCCTCCCGGGATTCACCCTTACCACACCTGCCTTTGGCTAAATTCCATCAGAATCGCCGGGGAGCTCTGAAGCAGATTTATGGGCCTCATCTCTGACCTACAGAATCTGGGGGGTAGGGCTCAGGATTTTTAAAAAGCACCCCCAAATAAGGCCATCCCAAGCCAGGCTGGAGAACCACAATAAGCAAACTGGAATCATAAAGGGTCACTGCCCTGGGAAGGGAGCAGGAAGGCATGAGCTTCCCCAGACCCTGACTTCCCCTCGCTGACACCTGGCACTTTTCCTTCCCTCTGAGATAGAATGAGGGCTGTCACTGCTGTCTCCTTCCCATGGTGTCTCTGGCCTCTAGGGCCAGGCACACAGAGGCTGTCCAGCGGTCCCTGGCCGACAGAATGAGCATGAGATCACATGGAAGAATGGATGCATCTTCACTGGGTTCAGGCATCTGGGAGAGGCCAGAGAGGGTGAGGGAGGACTTCTCACTCTCTGAGGAGGCCAGGCCTGGCCCTCCCCAGTGTGGAGCTGGATAGGGAGGGGCTTTGAAATAGAAAACCCAGCATCCCCAAGCCGGGGTGGGCTGGCAGTGATCCTTAGGACTAAGCTACTCCTACTCTGAGGTTCACAGCTCTGCTAAAGGGCAGAGGGTCCCAGGTTTCCCCTACATGGGAGGCCAGTGAGTTCTGGGCTACACTGGTTGATGTGCTTTGTGACTTGGGCATGTTGATGCCTCTCTCCAGGCCTTGGTTTCCCAGTCTGACATTATCAGTGATGCCTGTTTTCTAATTCTCATCCCTCCTCCCTCTCAAGTAATGGAAGGGGAGGGCTTTGAGATGGAAGGAGAGAGGGTTCCACGTGGGCACTGTGAGCAGCAGGTCCAGCCTATGGATGGAGCTTTCCCAGGGAGATCCAAGAACTGGCCAGACTGCAGGGGAAAAGGTGGTTCTAACAGGGATGCCCAAAGTGTCAGAGATGGGACAGGGAAAACAGGCAGAGGTTCTTCCGAGGAAGAATGGTGTGGTGGGGTTGAAGCATATTCCTGCTGAGTAGGATGTGTCTGGAGGTGGTAGGTGAGTTCTGAGCCAGACAGGAGAGAAACGTGACCAGAACACACCCCAGAGTGTGCTAGGGTCCAGTGCGGGATCTGATGCTCTCATCTTGCTTTACTCTTCCCCCCTCCATCAAGTCCTCACTGATGGTCAGATTATGAGGAAGATGATTGCCATTAGGGAAGGGAGAAGTCACAGCCTTGGGCAAATGTTGGCCTTGGGAATTCCTGCCTTCCCTTCCACCTGCACTTGGGCGGACTGCACAGAGACCTCAGCTGGGAGAGCCCTTCCTTTCCCACCTCACCCCTAGTAGGTATGGCATCCAGGAGTTTCTGGGCTTGGGGAGGGAGGCAGTGATCTCTAACATAGAGTGAGCAGAGCAGGGGATAGGAGGCAGGGGTAGGGGAGCTGACATTTATCAGTCAACTGTTCTATGCTGAACCCATTGCTTATATGACCTCATTTATGGTCACAGCCTTTGTGGAGGAGGCATTATCCCCTTTTCACCTCCTAATCTAGAGACTGCCCACGCCATGAAAACAAGGACCAGATCTGTCTTTTTGATCTACAAATTCATAGCCTCTAACATGGTGGCCAGGATAATAGACACTCAAGGACTTCTGAATGAATGAATGAATAACCCTAAAGGGGCTCGGTGTTTATCAGGAGAGAGTCATGTAAACACGTGCATGTGAAATAGAGGGTGAAAGGTTCTGTGATGGAAGGATGTGAGGAAAACAAGCAGAGAGTGATGAAGTCTGCTTGGTGGGTGGACAAGAAGCTTTTGGGAAGATGAGCTGTTTGAACCAGGTCCTAGAGGAAGAGTAGGGATAGGTCATATCAATAGAGAAAAGGACCCGCGGGTGGAGGAAACTGCCCAGGGAAAGAGCCAGGAGTGTGAGTTGCACGATACATTAGAACTGCTGGAATGGGAGTTCCCATCGTGGCTCAGCAGTAACAAACCTGACTGGTATCCAGAACATGGGTTCGATCCCTGACCTCACTCTGGGTCAAGGATCTGGCATTGCCCTGAGCTTTGGTGTAGGTCACAGGCATGGCTTGGATCTGGCATTGCTGTGGCTGTGGTGTAGGCTGGCAGCTATAGCTGGGAACTTCCATATACCGTGGGTGCGGCCCTAAAAAGACAACAACAACAAAAGACTGCTGGAAGGTATGGCGGTGCGGTCTGGGTTGGGGGTGCGGGCAGAGGGTGCGGTTCAAAGTGAGGTTGGAGCAGAATGTAGGAGCCAGATAAAGGGGCTGGGGGCTGGGGGTGGGGATGCTCTGGTGCCAAGCCAAAGACTGGAACTGTCTCCTGAGGGCTGGGGGGACCACCATAGGTTTCTGCAGGTTTGCTTTGTTTTGGTTTTTGGTTTTTAGGGCCACACCCGTGGCATATGGAGGTTCCCAGGCGAGGGGTTGAATCAGAGCGATAGCTGCCGACCTATGCCACAGCCACAGCAACGTGGGATCCGAGCTGCATCTTTGAACTACACCACAGCTCACGGCAATGCCAGATCCCCAACCCACTGAGTGAGGCCAGGGATCAAACCTGCATCCTCATAGATACTAGTCGGGTTCATTTCCAATGCACCACAATGGGAACTCCAGGTTTCTGCAGGTTTGAAGCAGAGAGAAATGGGATTAGATTTAAGTTTCAGGAAAATCACTTGGGTAGCTGTAGGAAAAATGGATGGGGAATACAGCCTGGAAAAAATAGGCCAGTGGCTGGGGAATCACCAGGCAGGATAGGGCCATGCCCCTGGGGCTGGGACAGCAGACACATGTTTGAGAGGAATGCTTGGCAGGACTCCCTGAGAGTCTGGGTGGCACCTGAATGTGTTGGAGGTGTCAGGATAGCTCCAGGGCTTCTGGTTTGCGTGGGCCGTGTTTAGGAAAACAGAGGCCCTGTGTGTTCCAAAGGCTAACAAAGTGCTGGATGGTACCGTCAGTACCATCCTACTGAGAACAAAGCCATGTCAGCCCTGATGGAGCCTGGTGCATTGTGGGTGCCTGGGGATGTGTGTGATTGACAAGGGCAGAGCTAGAGAAGACAAAGCATCAGAGGTCCCAGTAAGATGCTCAAGTTCTTTTCTTTTTTTCTTTTTTCTTTTGGTCTTTTTAGGGCCACACCAGTCGTACACGGAAGTTCCCAGGCTAGGGGTCAAATCGAACTGTGTTCACAGCAATGCCATGTCTGAGCCATGTCTGCGACTTATACTGCAGTTCTCGGCAATGCCAGATCCTCAATCCACTGAGCAAAGCTAGGGATCGAACCCGCATCCTCATGGATACCAGCCCAATTCTTAACCTGCTGAGCCACAATGGGAACTCAGTCAGGTCTTTTGAGTTTGGAAGGAAGGAGGCTAAGGAGAGACGTGGCAAGAGTCTAGAAAACCAAGGACAGGCCGTCACATTGCCAAGGACTCTGCACAAAGCTTCAAAGGGAAAATCTTAAGCAAGTAAAAAAGAAACTGCTTTTTTTTTTTTTTTTTTTTTTTTGGTCTTTTTGCCATTTCTAGGGCCGCTCCCATGGCATATGGAGGTTCCCAGGATAGGGGTCTAATTGGAGCTGTAGCTGCTGGTCTAGGCCAGAGCCACAGCAATGCGGGATCTGAGCCGCATCTGCAACCTACACCATAGCTCATGGCAACGCTGGATCCTTAACCCACTGAGCAAGGCCAGGGATCGAACCCGCAACCTCATGGTTCCTAGTCTGATTCGTTAACTACTGAGCCATGACAGGAACTCCCAGAAACTGCTCTTCCTAGGCTGGCTTGAGTTTCTGGAGGAAGTGCAGACTCAAAACACACCTGCAGAGGACTAGAAAATTCCTAGGTAACAGGCAGGTAGGAAGGGGGCTGGAACTCCAGGGGCCAGCCTGCATTTTAGGGGGTGGAGGACAGCCCGAAATTTGCCCTCATCTGACACAGGTTCTGGTGGCCCTGGGCAGCCAGATCCCTGGCCACAGAGGTGTTGTGCCCTGTGAGGAGGCAGTGAGGCTGACGACCCAGACACTTGCTGCCCCTTTCTGGACCTGGTTTTCTCATCTGCAAAAGGGGGAGGTGATCTTCTGGGGGCGATGATGGCTTGCAGTTGTCATTTTCTCCTGTTGATTGACCTAGAGTTGCCTCTGGATACATTTGGGATATGGGAAAGGAGGTGGGGGAAAGAGGAGACTGAGAGACAGAAAAGCACCAGGATCAAGGCCTGGACCTCAGGGGACCTGGAATACAGACCACCTGAGGTCCTAGGGACAGAGTGGCGAACAAAACAGCCGCAGCACCTGCCCTTGTGGAGCCTCCTAGCCTGGGGGTACATGTGGGCCTCCTATCCTGGGGGTGCAGGCAGGCCTTCTCTGGCCCAGGAGTGAGGCTGACCACAGTGGGTCCCTGTGTGTACCCCCTGCAGGTGTTCTCTGTGGCACCCCCGTTTGAGGTGAACGGTCTCCCAAGAGCTGTGCCCCTGAGCCTGCCCTACCAGGACTTCAAGAAGGATCTCTCTGATTACCGAGAACGGGCTCGGCTGCTCAACAGGGTCCGGAGGGTGGGCTTCTCGCACATGCTACTCACCGCCCCCCAGGTCCCACTGGCTCCTGTTCAGCCTCAAACTAATGGGAAAGAGGAAGAGGAGGAGGAAGAAGAGGAAGAGGAGGAGGAGGAGGAAGAAGAAGAGGAGGAAGAGGAGGAAGAAGAGGAAGAAGAGGAGGAGGAGGAAGAGGAGGAGGAGGACGAGGAGGAGGAAGAGGTAGTGGCCTTGGGGGAGGTGCTGGGGCCGCACAGTGGATCCAGCAGTGAGGGGAGCGAGAGGAGCACGGACCGGAGCCAGGAGGGTGCCCCATCCACACTGCTGGCCGACGATCAGAAGGAGTCCAGGGGCCGGGCCTCGATGGCCGACGGGGACCTGGAGCCTGAGGAGGGCTCCAAAACGCTGGTGCTCGTCTCCCCTGGCGACATGAAGAAGTCGCCCGTCACTGCAGACCTGGCCCCCGACCCTGACCTGGGCACTCTGGCTGCCCTCACGCCCCAGCACGAGCGGCCCCAGCCTGCTGGCAGCCAGCTGGACATGTCTGAACCAGGCACCCTGTCCTCGGTCCTCAAGTCCGAGCCCAAGCCCCCTGGGGCCGGGATGGGGCCGGGGGCCGGGGCCGTGACCACAGGGGCAGGGGGAGTGGCAGTCACCTCCTCGCCCTTCACCAAAGTTGAGAGGACCTTTGTGCACATTGCAGAAAAAACCCACCTCAATGTCATGTCTTCCGGTGGACAAGCCTCCCGGTCCGAGGAGCTCAGCGCAGAGGGCGAGCTGGGCCTGGAGGTGCCCTCTGATGGGAGGGTTGTGGAGGAGGGGGCCTCCGTGCCTCTAGAGAATGGCATTGCCCTGTCAGGCCCTCTGGGGGACAGCCCCTTGGAGGTGGCCACGGACTCGCTACCCAACGGCCCAGCCCTTGCCGATGGGCCAGCCCCAGCATCCCTGCCTGAGCTGGGCCCTGAGAAACTGGCCACCATCTCCCCCAGTCGCCATGCCATGCCAGGTCCTCGCCCCAGGAGCCGAATCCCTGTCCTGCTGTCTGAGGAGGACACGGGCTCGGAGCCCTCGGGCTCACTGTCGGCCAAAGAGCGGTGGGGCAAGAGGGCCCGACCCCAGCAGGACCTGGCACGGCTGGTGATGGAGAAGAGGCAGGGCCGCCTGCTGTTGCGGCTGGCCTCTGGGGCCTCGTCCTCTTCTAGCGAGGAGCAGCGCCGTGCCTCTGAGACGCTCTCTGGCACAGGCTCTGAGGAGGACACGCCTGCCTCTGAGCCTGCGGTGCCTAGGAAAGCTGGGCGGGCAGCTGCCACTCGGAGCCGGATCCCTCGCCCCATCAGCATCCGCATGCCCACACCTGCCGCAGCCCAGCAGCCCCCTGACAGACTCCATGGAGCAACCCCAGCATCTGACACAGCCATCACCAGCAGGTGAGGAACCGCTGCCAGTCCCAGGGTGGGCAGAGGGTAACCACAGAAGGCCTTTACCAGCAGAGGCTTCCCTGGAGCCAAGGTCAGGGGCTATTGACAATTCAGGAAGGACCCTCAGCCACAACTCCTGTCCACCACCTCCTCAACTAAGTCTCTGTTCTGACTCAGGTCCCAGCCCTGTCACTGGGCTCAAAGGAATCGTAGCAGTGAGGGTCTCTGGAGGAGTGAAAGGGAGGCCAGGCTTGGGAAAGGCTGGTGGGGGCCAGTGAGGTCCACACACAGCCTCTGGTGTGCCATGGGGCATTTGAGGCCAAAGGATAAAGCCCAGGATAGTTGGGAGAAAACATTATTCCTATTAATATAAACATGGGTATATAGTAGAATAGAATGTAAAATCCATGCAAGCTTTGAAGATGACATAGAGACATCAAAGAAAGCCTGCAGCAAGCTCTTTTGGCAGCCACCTGGGAGTGTGTGGCACTTAGAGGTCCTGCCCCCAGAGGATGGGGCACCAGGCCTCAGTTTATCCATCTGTGCCATGGTCTCTTAAGTCTTAACCAGCTCTGAGGATGCAGGACTCTGGGGCTCATTGCCCAGGGAGATTCTGAAAATGTCTCTCCTTTTGTTTTTTTGCCCTCTTCTTGTCTCCTGACTTCTGCCCTCTGCGCCCCCGGAAGGCTCCAGCTGCAAAAGCCCCCGGGAACGGCCACCGCTGCTGATCTCCGGCCCAAACAGCCCCCTGGCCGAGGCCCCGGTCCAGGGCGAGCCCAAGTCGGCGCAAGGCCCCCAGCCCCGCGCAGTCCCGGCCTCCCCGCCTCTGCCGTGCACCATCCCAGCGCGTCCCCCCGGAGCCGGTCTCTGTCCCGCAAGGAGAGCCCCTCCCCCTCGCACCAGGCCCGGCCTGGGGTGCCCCCACCCCGGGGCGCCCCGCAGGCCCGGGCCCAGCCTGATGGCACCCCCTCCACGGGGGCCCCCAAGAAAGGACCCAGAGGGAAACTCCAGACTCAGCGCTCAGCAACCAAAGGCCGGGCGGGGGTCGCGGAGGGCCGGGCCGGGGCCAGATAATGACGTAAGCGGCTCTCCATGGCCCCCCCACCCTCACCCCGGCCCCCACCCACCGCCGGCCACACTGGAACAGCTCCCAGCACAGCCTTACGCGCCTGACGCGCGCCACCCGCGGCCCCAACTTCCCGCCTGCACCCGCGAGGACGCGCGCCAGCACACGCCGCGCCCCACCCGTGGGCCCTGCCGATGGGGGCGCCGCGCCACGGGGGGGAGCGCCCGCCTCCCCATCCTCCCTCGTCTCCGCCCCTCCCCCTGCTGCCCTTCGGGTGGGGCAGGCCCACCCTCCGCCCCGGGAAGGCTCAGCCACTTTTCACCAAGGACTCCACTAACCGGGGGGACGCCCGCTCATCCACCAGGCCTCTGCTGCTCTCCACGCTCCCCCAGGGAACTCTGCTTACACATCCTGTGGCGCCTTTCCCTCTTCCAGACCCTCCTCCACCCAAAGCCCCTCTTTTTAGAAAAGGGAGCCTCAAATTCCAGAAGTGGAGGCTCCCGCCTCCCTGAGGGCTAATCCCAGTCTCCTGGGAGCTGTGGTGGTTCCAAAGGCCTCTTCTCAGCTGCCAGACTAGGGTTGGAGAGGTGAGACCTAGGAACCACTGGTCTACTCAAGTGTGAGGAGACAGGTCTGAGCTGCCCCAGAGTCAGCACCATCCTGGACACCCTGTTGGAGGCAATGGGCAGGTAATGGGGAGAGGGAGCTCCCCTGCACCTCCAGGGTGCAAACACTCCCTCCCCCGGAGTTTGAGTGGGAACCATCAAATGTGTGTGGGCTGCCTTCCCAGGCAAGTGTTTCCCAGTGGGAAGTCGGAGGAGGGCTTTTAAAAAGGTTTCACACCCTCCCTTGGTCCCCTAATCTAGTGCTCAGGATCCCTCACCATCAGGAATTCCTTCTTGCCATCTAACCTCAATCCTGCCTACTGCAGTCGCAGCCAACTTCCCTCTCTCCTGAATTCAGTGGAGGTGGAGAATGGCTGGTTATCATCTCTGTGCCGGCCTTTTGGAGATTCAGGGACTCAGTTCTGGAGGGGTCACCTTCCGTGTCCTCCAGGCTGTGGGGAATGGGCAGGATCAGGCCATCATCTCCCGCAGTGGGCAGAGAGAGCAGAAACAGACAGACAGAGAGCTGGCCCCTGGACTCAAGGCAGAAAGGCCCTTCTAACTTCCAGATTGTATGATGCTTGTGTGACAGGTCCAGCCCCAGTCCCCAGCACCCCAGCTTACCCTTCAGCCTATCCCCTTTTGTTCTAATCCCAACCTATGCAGCTGAGCAGTCCCTTCAGAGGGTGAGGGCTGTGCGGCTCCATGAATGGATATAGGGCCTCCTCCTGGGTCTGGCTCCTGCATTGCTCATCCCAACTCATTATCAGCCTCAACTGCCTACATCTGGGCCAAGAGGCTACAGAAGGGATAGCCAACTCTGCCAATCTGGGACAGGTCCTCTGCAGGCCTCCTCCATCCTCAGCACTCACAGTCTGTGTTCCTTGGCCTGGCCCCACTGTTCTTCCCTGGGTCACAGAGAGCAAGCCAGGACAACCAGGGGAAGAAGAAGAAAGGCCCCAGCATGCCCAGGGCGGCATTTGGCCACTATCACTTAGAAGGATACCCATGAGGAAGCTGGCCCTGAGAAAAGACTGCGGGCGCCAGCTGAAGGCCCTGATGGAGGGTCAGCAGGCTTGGGGAGCTGCTTCCATGCCAGGGTGGTGGCTTCTCTGCAGACCATTCCAGGGGAGGACTCCAGGGTGGACGGCCTTCAAGATCCACCCCATGCTGACGCAGATGCTCCCAGAACACTCAGGAAACCTCTCCGGACAGAGCCCTCTTTGTCAACCCGAGACCCTCCCAAGGCCTCTACTGCCCTCCGGGTCCAGCAGAGAGGGTGGAGCATGGGCCACTCCTTCCCACCTAGAGCTTCTCCGAATGACAATCAGCTTGTGCCAGGTGGGGACCAGGGCATGACCCCTGGTGCCCAGGTCCTGGGCCTGCTCCTTGCCACCAACCGAACCGTGAATGTAGGGCCCCCAGCCTCAACCCTGCCCTAGGACCAGCAACACCCTGGTTTGGTGTTGGGAGGAAAAGGGGGTGGCCTGAGAGAGCCCCAGGCCCATCCCAACTCTCAGCTTCACCCAGCACTAGAGCTGGGCAACGACGCAAAACCTTGTCTGCCCTTGGGATTCGGACCTCCCTAGGGCTTCCAACTGACCTCAGGCCTCTGCGTCATTGAATGTCACCGAGGGGAAGGAAGGGAAGGGGCAAGTGTGGGAGGGGGATAGGGGACTGACGCTGCTCCTCTCCCCCGGAAGGATCCAGGGCAGAGGAAACCACACCTTCCAGTGTCCCCACCCCCAGCTGCAGCCTCTTCCCCCTTGAGAACCTATTCTCCCCACCAAGCCCTTCTCTACAAGAGTGTCACCCCACTACCACCACACCCCTTCAGCACCTTCCCATCGCCACACCCTGTGTCACTGGCTCAGATGCAGGTCCGTTCACCCCAGAACATGCCTCCCTTCCCCAGATGCACTGTGCACGAAGAAGGTGCCAGAGAGGGGCCGTGCCCCTAAATACATGGGCTGCCCCCTTCCTGGCTCCTTGCAGGGGTCTGGCTTGCTCAGTCTTCTCAGCTCCAGGGACCCGCCCTGGTGGGCGCCGGGTTGGGGGCAGGGAGTTGCACTTCCTCTTCCCCCAGGGAAGCCGCTGAAGAATGTTTACATGCCAAACAGAATGTAACACCCTCCCCTACCCCCTCCTAGTCACTGCATGGCCTCTGCCCACCCTGCACCTGTCCACCCCCACCCAACACCCCGGAAGCCGCTGTCATGATTAGATCGGGTCTTGGAAGGGAAGTAGCCATCACACCATTAAAAAGCCTGTGGACCTTTCTTTTTGTTGGCCTGGACTCTTTCCTTTGGGGGAGAGGGCAAAGCCCAGGAGAGAAGAAAGCAGAAAGAGAGGAGAGAGGAAAGAGAGGAGGGACTGACTGTCTTGGAGGCAGATTGTCCACAGAAGAGGAAAGGGAAGCTCAAGATGGATACAGTTAACGTGCTCAGAGTTACACTGGTGGGAAGGGATGGCCCTGCTGTCTCTGAAAGCAAAGCCCTGGCTCTCTCAGCTCCCCGAGTTCCCAGAGACTCTGAGTCTAGCTTTGTGCAGAGAAAGGGGGAGGAAGAATTTTCACTGCCTTCAAAGTTAGACAAAAGTGCAAGTGTTTGGAAAACGGTAATGTTCAGCAGCACGCAGGCAAGGAAGACCAATGGTCATTATTCTAGCAAAATCTATGAATATCACAAATGAACATGGCCTGTGATCCCGCATCTCCACTTCTAGAAATGTATCCTATGGGTATACTTGTAAAGCTGCAAAATTATGTGTGTCCTAAGTTACTCATCGCAGTATTATTTGAGCTCCACAAAGCCTCCCCTACAATTCTGAAAGCCAAAAAGTTTTTTGCTTGTTTTTGTTTTGTTTTGATTTTTCCTAAGTTTTATTGAAATATATAGTTGATTTACAAAGTTGTGAGATTTCTGCTGCACCACGCAGTGATTCAGTTATACATGTACCCATATCTATTCTCTTTCAGATTCTTTTCCCACATAGACGATCACGGAATATTGGGTAGAGTTCCCTGTGTTATACAGCAGGTCCCCATTGACAAAAAATTCTGAAAACTGGAAGTCTTCCCCTCAGATTGGCATAAACTCATTTCATATCAAACTTGATAAGGCCATTTATAGTCTTTATTAATTCCAGTTGTCATACAAGTTTACAGTGGAAATATTAATGTGCTTGATTACAGGGTGCTGTCTTAGATCCTATTAGGGTGTTTCATAATATATGGAATATGCACTGAATTGCCTCTCTAAATATAAATCGATTTTGAATTCTAGAAGACCCCCCCAGTGGTTTGGATAAGAGACTGTAGGCCTCTAAAAGCATGCATTTAGGAGCAATCTAAATGTCTATTAATTGTTAACTGGGGCTAATTAGCAGAGCATGGCTACTGCTGCTGCCCATGTGACGTCCTGGGGTACAGGGAGGCTCTGCAATGAAGGAGGTAGCTTTTTCTTCACAGTGAAAGAGTGTATAGTGTCCACCTATGTAGATGGATAAGAAACTTCTGGTTGCTTTGGAAGAGAGCTGAGGGGAGGGAGGCTGCAGGGTAGTGTACTTGCTGTTTTTTTTTTTTGCATTTTGGACCCTAGCTTCACTAGGTGTAGTGTTTTAGCTAAGCAATCCATAAATGATTTCTGTCCCAGGGCAGGCTCCCGCCCCTGCATGAGATCAGAGGTAAAAGGACCCAGGCTCTGATGTCCTGCTCTCCCACCAAGAAGGCTACTCGACCACAGCCCTGTCATCTCAGAATCTGTGTATAACCATCTCCCGTTTCCCTCTGTGGCCTCCTGGGACTCCCTTTCTTTTGATGTGAGGCAAGGGGGCCCTAGGGCCTGATTCACTAGCTTTGTGTGGGGCCTTCACATGCTTTTACTTTCCTTCTTGCTCAAAAATGTCAAAACCAGGTCATATTTGTAATAAAAGGCAAATGCTAAAAGCATATAAAATAAAACATGAAAGCCCCCATGCACAAATCTAGAGGTAACCCTGTGAATGGCTTGGTGTGTACCATCTCAGAACTTCTTTTATGTTTATAATAATAGCACTCTCTTCGTATATATACTTTGTATAGAGGGGAGCATATTAAACCCACTATTCTGAAATATGATTTTTATGCCCAACAATGTCTTAAAAATACAGATCTTCCTCATTTTTTGGTCTATGATAGGATTGTACAATCAATCACCATAATCAATTTTAGAACATTTCCATCACCCTAAAAAGTTACGCCATACCTATTAATAGTCACTCTCATTTCCCCTAACTCCTCCAGCCCTAGTTAATCACTAATCTACTTTCTGTCTCTTTACAGATTAGCTTATTTTGGACTTTTCATATCATTGGAATCACACCATATGTGGCTCTTGTGACTGCCTTCTTTATACAGCATGTTTTCAAGGTTTATCCATATTTAGATTTTTATCAATACTTCATTCCTTTTTAGTGCTGCTGAATGATATTTTGTTATCTGGATAGACCACATTTTGTTTCTCTGTTTATTAATTGATGGACTTTGGGTTGCTTCTACCTTTTGACACCTTTTGGCTATTATAAATAATGCTGCCATGAACATTCATTTACATTTGTTTGTGTGGGCATATGTTTTCATTTCTCTTGAGTATATACTTGAGTATGGAATATAGCAGAAGAATTGCTGGGTCATATGGTAACTCTGTGTTTAACGTGTTGAGGAATTACCACACTTTTCCACAGTGGCTATACCATCGTATAGCCCCACCAGCAATGTGGGAGGATTCTTGGGTACTTTTTTTTCCCTCTTTTTGGGGCCCCACCCTCAGCATATGGAGGTTCCCAGGCTAGGGGTTGAATCAGAGCTGCAGCTGCCAGCTTATGCCACAGCCACAGCAATCCCAGATCTGAGCCATGTCTGCAACCTACACCATGGCTCACGGCAATGCCTGATTCTTAACCCACTGAGCGAGGCCAGGGATGGAACCTGCATCCTCATGGACACTAGTCAAGTTCTTAACCCACTGAGCTACAACAGGAATCAGGATCCTTGTGTTCTTTTTAATGGCTATGTCATGGTCCATGGCATGAATGTTCCATCATCTATCTAACCAGCTCCATATTGAGTTTTCATTAGACTCTTTCCAACTCTTCACTATTTCAAATAGCGCCAAAATTAACATCCGGGTTCCAATCTTTGCTTATGTTTGCAAGTCTAATTCTAGGAGAAATCCCTAGAATGATCAAGTAGTTGAAAAATGGTATCTTGTTCTTTTTTTTCCTTTCTTGTATTATTATTATTGGAAATGAATGAATGCCCTGGATTCATTGTTTAGCATTCCTTCAGTCATTCATTTGTTCAACCATTTCTGAGCTCCACATGTATCAGAGGCTATGCCAGACATGGGGCACCATCCAGGAACTGAGACAAAGCACAATGTGCCCTCAAGGAAGTGGTTGTAAACTAACTTTCGCTTGACATGTGGCTCTATGTGTGCCAATACATGAGGCTCAGGTAGGGGCTCCCAGGCCAGACTGCAAGCCTGAAGGAAGGCCCTCCAATGACTATGACCCTTAGACTGAATTTTGAAGGACAAACAGGAGTTGGCCAAATGAAGAGCATCATTAGCAAGATGTGGAGGTGTGAGAACTGTATGTGGTGGTCACTGGTATAATTTGAAGAGAGAAAAGTGAAAGGGGGCAGGACCAGGCCTGGGGTGGGGGTAGGCTATGTCAAGGAGGACAGCTTTATAGGGTTGCAGAGAACCCCCCTGCTTGCCCTCCTTCCCCAGGAGCCTGAGATCCTCGAGGCACACCCACCTACCTGACAGATTGGCTCCACAGGTGAGGACCTAGCCTCTGGCTGACCTTTCCCCTGCTCCCTCTGAAAGATACTTATCTTTTCTATCCTTATGGCCAAGAGAGTTCTGAGGACAGAGGCACAGAGAAATAAGTGGCTTGAGCAAGATTCCTCAGTCAGGGGCTCAATAGGGGCCACAAGACCCAGGACTCTAGAGGGGCCTTTGTTAGTAGAAGGAGGCCCCTGGGGGACACCCTAGAGAAAAGAGACTGGAGTGGGAATGAGGGTGTTGTCTCTCTCATCACCATACACTGGAGCCTGCTGAGATTTTTCCCATTGGCCACTCAGGAGTCAAGGCCAGGATAAGAGCTGAGACCAACCCAAGAGTAGAGGATGGTCAGGATGACCTTCTAAATCCTCAGCAGATGCAGAAGCCTGGTCATTGCCCTTGTTAATGAGGTAAAAGGGAAGGTGAGTCTGTATGGTCATGGGAATTTTGCCCAAGTCAGAGGGAAATACGAGACAAGCCCATTTTCATCAGCTCCAGGTGGCATCTTCTGCATTCCTCTTTAGCCCATGGACCATTAAGCCCAAAGTGCTGTAACATCACCCATTGCCACCACCACCAATTTTACCACAATCTCCACCTCTCTCTCCAGCACCCACTTCTAACTCTATTACCCACCATTACCAGCACCATTATCACTCAAATCACAAATACCCTTCTCCCAAATTAGGCTCCCTCACCAGCAATCACCACCACCATTATTACCACCTCTAGGCTCTGATGACACAATTAACAAGAGAGACAGGAGTTCCCGTCGTGGCGCAGTGGTTAACGAATCCGACTAGGAACCATGAGGTTGCGGGTTCAGTCCCTGCCCTTGCTCAGTGGGTTAACGATCCGGCGTTGCCATGAGCTGTGGTGTAGGTTGCAGACGCGGCTCGGATCCTGCGTTGCTGTGGCTCTGGCGTAGGCCGGTGGCTACAGCTCCGATTGGACCCCTAGCCTGGGAACCTCCATATGCCGCGGGAGCGGCCCAAGAAATAGCAACAACAACAACAACAAAAGACAAAAAGACAAAAAAAAAAAAAAACAAGAGAGACAGAATTCTTGCTTTCAGGGGGCTTACGTATCTTCAACATGGCCATCACCACCATCACCACCACCACCATCAATATCCTCTATCACATAATCCTCATCACAACCACTGCCCTCATAATCACATTGCGGTTACCACTACCCTAGCCCCATACCCCTCATCCCTACCCCAACCATCATCATTTCCACCATCAGTATTCCCATCTCCATTACTGG
Source organism: Sus scrofa (assembly GCF_054392235.1). NCBI lineage: Eukaryota > Metazoa > Chordata > Mammalia > Artiodactyla > Suidae > Sus > Sus scrofa. The sequence continues at coordinate 46,894,881 of NC_139389.1, forward strand.
TGTACCAAACCATCACCATATTTGCCACTACAATCGATTCTATCATCAATCCACCATCATCAACGTAGGAAAGGATTACATGGATTTTAGCTGGGGTTAATGGCCAGTAAAGCCCCAAGTAAGATGGGAAGGTCATTCAATGTGGAGAGAGGCAAAAGAGAAAGAAATCCTAAAGTGTTAGAAGGCCCTATTGCAAGCAATCCCAAATAAGGAATTGTTTGCCCTAAGAAGATATTCTTCCCCCAACCTTTCAACAGATCTAGTATAATTTCAAGTATGGAGTTGTCACTTTTCCAGTGTCCTTTTAGAGTGGTATAAATGAAGGTCTCTTCCATTTTGGCCTCTGACTCAGGTTTGGATACCCCAGTTGCAGGGGGATGGGAATGATTAAAAAATTAATCAAAGCTAGTTCTTAACTGATGATTCAGAGCTGATCTGTCCTTTGGTTAGACTTGTAGCATTTCATACCTTGCTTGTCCTTGCTTGTCCAGCCTCCAAACATCATGGTCATTGTCACCACCATTCCTTGATGACACCAGAGAGGAGAGCGGCCATATGGGGTTGAGTAAGGGAATAAGATGAAGCCAGGAGTACAGTTAATGCCCAATTACTCTCTGTAGAAAGGGGCTGCAGATTGAGATCTGAGTTTCCTAGAAACCAATGCCCAAGAGGGAGAGGTGACTCTTAGCTATGTCTCATGCTAAGCCAGGAGAGAAATCCCTATTGTGAAAACAAAGGCACCATAGCCAGTGCCCAGGGTTGGCTTCACTGGCTGTTCTCTCTGGCTGTGGAAAACTCCAGCATATTCCCCAGTGGAGCTGCTGGATGGACCATGGTCATGAGACGGCTGCAAGACTTAACATCTCAGGAGCCGCAAAGGATCATGGGATTTTATGTTTTCATACAAAAGATGACACTGTATTAAATGAGGGAGGAACCAACAATGCGGGGGTCACATATGGGTGAGAACAAGAGGGTCAGGAGTTTCTCACTGGAGCTGATCTCCAGGGCGACTGGGGCAACCACCAGGTGAATGAGGGAGGTCAGGGCTGCTCTCGGGACAGCACCCAGGGAACTGGAGGGAACGGGGCATGCTGGGGAGAGACCAGGGGCAGGCTTGAGGAGAGGGAGACATGTGGAGAGACACAAGTGCCAAGCTAGGGAGTTGGACATACCTCCAGCAGTAGGAGCTGGTGAAGAGTTTTATTTAATTATTTTTATTGCTTTTAATTTTTAAATTTATTTTTATTTTTTATTTTTAGGGCCACACTCGTGGCATATAGAAGTTCCCAGGCTAGGGGTCGAATGGGAGCTGCAGTTGCTGGCGTCCACCACTGCTATGCCAGATCCGAGACATGTCTTCAACCTACATCACAGCTCATGGCAACGCAGAATCCTTAGCCCACTGAGCAAGGCCAGGGATTGAACTCACATCCTCATGTATACTAGTCATTATCGCTGAGCCACAACCAGAACTCCTGGTGAAGAGTTTTAAACAGAGACATTACCCTGTCAGATTTGTGTTTTAAGTTCATCATGATGGGTGTATGGAGAGTGGGTTGAGAGGAGTGAGACTGGAGGCAAGGGGGTTTGTATTACTTGTTTTAACCCTCCTGCCTGACTGCATGCTCACTGAGGGCAGGGGCTGTGGCTGAGGCATCTTTGAACCTCACAGAATGCTTTAGAGATGCAATTCCTCTGATTACCTCCTGTCACCACCACCAAATCAATGCCCCCCCATGCCTATTAGCACCACTATTAACACACACCATGTCAATAGTCTAGCTCTTTCCCCAGAGCTTTCTCAGGGAGCCCAGCCTAGTGCAGAGTGGAATATCTCTAGCCCAGCAGCTTGGGTCAAAGGCCCAGGACCAGAGTCAAGGGTCTTGATCCTCTCTCCAGTTCTGCTGAGTCACCGTGTGACCCTAGCAAGCTGTGTTTCCGGCCTCCCAACCTGATTCTTATCTGTTCAAATTGGAGGCTGGATTAAGTGAGGGGTTTTCAAACTTTTTTTAGCTTGGGCCCTTTAGAAGCTTATTTGCTTAGAAATCTGGAGCCCTTGGAATACAATTTGACAACCTCCCACATGGGTCAGGTCAACCTGGCATTTGGAGAATCAAATCAGACTAAATCTGACATTGCTGGTTCCCTCTGTTTTTGTGGCCAGCGCCATGAATGAGAGTTGACTGGGGAAGGTCAGACAAATCCTGAGGCTTAGGCATTCACTGGCAGCACCAATGGCAGGATCTTGGCAAACTCTTTCCTTCCCTACCACCCCACCCCTCCACTGTGGGGTAATCTGGGAAGCTCCTGAAATAGGGGCAGGGATCAGGTAGGAGGGACTGTGTGTATGGGAAGAGCCCTGAGTGAAGCCCTGAGTGGGAGGGTGGGTTTGGGATCCTCTGATCAGCCAAACTGCCCAGTATGGCTCCAGGTATGCCTTAGGCCAGGGCGTAAGCTCCAGGTGGGGGTATAGGGATACAGTGAGGCCTTGTGGCTCACCAGGAAGAACCCTTTGCTTGGTTAGGGCCTGGCCCTCAGTTTTGTTTTTTTTAATTTTTAAAAATTATAGTTGATTTACATTGTTCTAATAATTTCTGCTGTATGGCAAAATGATCCAGTCATACATCTACATACACTCTCTTTTTCATATTATCTTTCATCATGTTCCATCACGTGACTGGACAAAATTCCTTGTGCTATGCAGCAGGACCTCATTGTCTATCCATTCTAAATATAACAGTTTGCATCTATTAACCCTGAACTCCCAGTCCATCCCCCTCCCTCCCCCTCCCCCTTGGCAACCACATGTCTGCTGGCCATTTCTGAGAGTCTGTTTCTGTTCTGTAGATAGGTTCATCTGTGCCATATTTTATATTACACATAAAAGTGATACCAGGAGTTCTTGCCGTGGTGCAGCAGAAACGAATCCGACTAGTAACCATGATGTTGCCGGTTCGATCCCTGGCCTCGCTCGGTGGGTTAAGGATCTGGCATTGCTGTGAGCTGTGGTGTAGGTCACAGATGTGTCACGGATCCGGCGTGGCTCTGGCGTAGGCCAGCATCTACAGCTCCCATTCGACCCCTAGCCTGGGAACTTCTATATGCCACAGGTGAGGCCCTAAAAAAGAACAAAAAGACCCCCCCCCCCACAAAAAAGTGATACCATACAGTATCTGTCATTCTCTAACTTCATTTAGCATGAGAATCTCTAGTTCCATCCATGTTGCTGCAAATGGCATTATTTTGTTCTTTTTTATGGCTGAGTATTATTCCACTGTATATACATACCATATCTTCTTAATCCATTCATCTGTCGTTGGACATTTCCATGTTTTGGTTATTGTGAACAGCACTGCAATGAACATAAGGGTGCATGTATTTTTTTCAATGAAAGTTTTGTCCAGATATTTGCCCAGGTAGGGGATTGCTGGATCATATATGGTAATTCTTTTTTTTTTTGGGCTGCACCAGCGGCATATGGATGTTCCCAGGCTACGGGCTTAATTGGAGCTACAGCTGTAGGCCTACACCAGAGCCACAGCAAAGCAGGATCCGAGCTGAATCTGTGACCTACACCACAGTTCATGGCAACGCCAGATCCTTAACCGACTGAGCAAGGCCAGGGATTGAACCTGTAACGTCATGGTTCCTAGTTGGATTCGTTTCTGCTGTGCCACGAAGGGAACTCCTGGTAGTTCTATATTTAGTTTTCTGAGGACTTTCCATAATGTTTTTGGCCCTCAGTTTTGAATGTTAGGCTGCCAGCCAGGCTGTGGCTGCAAATAGGCAAGGCTGAACTGATGCTTCACAGGACAAAGGGCATCCAGGGAGAGCTGGCACTATGCCTCAGGGGACTTCTTCTTTTAGGGACTCTTGGAAGCTCTGCTGATCAAGGGGCTAGAGCCTCACCTCCTACACACCCAGCTACCACATGGCAGCCTAAGGCTGCCCAACTTGGCCCTTGAGCACCGATATCTAAGTCCTAGAGCCACTAAGTCAGTGACCTCTGAATGAATGGCAGCCCCTCCCCCCAGGTACTGGGACAGACAGGCAGGGATCCCTGAAGACTTGGGTGGCCTGGGAGGGCCCAGTCCTGGGCCAGCCCCTGAGGGCTGGATTCTGGCTGCAGGCTCTCTGCTCATCAGTCTCTCCACTCCCGCCTCCAGAGTCCAAGGGTCCAAGTGGTAGGCTGTTTGAGGTCTGCTGGGCACTACAAAGGGAGTCTGCACTGGAGAAGGTTGGTGGGTGGGCGACATGGCATTCGAGGAGCTGCTAGACAAGGTGGGCGGCTTTGGGCCCTTCCAGCTGTGGAACGTGGCACTGTTGGCCCTGCCCCGTGTGCTGCTGCCCATGCACTTTCTCTTGCCCATCTTCCTGACTGCCGTGCCGGCCCACCGCTGTGCCCTGCCTGGAGCCCCTGCCAACTTCAGTCACCAGGACGCATGGCTGGAGGCCCACCTGCCCCGGGAGCCTGATGGCAGGTTCAGCTCCTGCCTCCGCTTCACCCATTCCCGGGCCCTCCCCAACACCACGTTGTGGGGACTCGGGCAGAGCCCTGGGGAGCAGCTGGAGGGTGAGCCCTCCACAGTGCCCTGCCCTCAGGGCTGGGAATACGACCACTCGGAGTTCTCCTCCACCATTGCAACTGAGGTACCCAAGCTGGGAGGTTGGGGAACACGTGAACGGATGGGCCTGTACTATTTTGGGTGATTACCCTGTGGGCCTTTGACACATTACTTTACCTTTTAGCATCTCAGTTTACCCATCTGTAGATGGGGGTCTATAAGTGCTGTTTTGTTTCTAGCTTCTAGAGCTGCTATTATTAATTGAGAGGTGATTATGGCAGGGAGGGGCTCATAAGATGGCCCCAGGGAGTTGTGGCAGAGAGTGAGAAGGGTGTTTCTGCAGTTAGAGGTGGAGAAAAACAAGAGAGGCCTCCTTCTCTTCCTTCCTTTGTTCTGGGCCCCAGGTCTAGGATTTACATAAACCAACTGGAGGAGTGCATGTGGGGGCAGAGTCTCTCTGGGAAGAAGAACTCCTCTTGTCATGGTCAAGGCTTTCTGTGGGAAGAAGCTGAGGCCACAGGGTTGCAAAGGGGCAAAGTTTTCCACCCCCACCCCCCAAGGTGGGGTGAATAGTTGGGGGCTTATTATCTGACATGGAGGTAGCAGGATGGCACAGTTGATCTCAGAAGGCCCTGGGGTCTGGAGAAAAGGGGTTGGTACCAGCTGGAGAGGGGCCCGTGCCCATGGGAGGCCCCTCCCTGCCTGTCCCTGCAGTGGGACCTGGTGTGTGAGCAGAAAGGCCTGAACAGAGCCACTTCCACCTTCTTCTTCGCCGGTGTGCTGGTGGGGGCCGTGGCCTTCGGATACCTGTCTGACAGGTGGGGTGAGGTAGGGGGGGCCCAATAAGGGTGTGGGGTGGGAAACCCTTTTCCACTAGCTGGGGTATGGACGTAGTATACCTATGTCTTGGGACCTCACCTCTACAGGGCGCTGACCCTGCATGACCTCTGTGCAGGTTTGGGCGGCGCCGTCTGCTGCTGGTGGCCTATGTGAGTGCCCTGGTGCTCGGCCTGGTGTCTGCAGCTTCAGTCAGCTACACCATGTTCGCCATCACCCGCACCCTCACTGGCACAGCCCTGGCTGGCTTCACCATCATCGTGATGCCACTGGGTGAGGCAGGCGAAGGATGGGCAGGGCCTGGAAGACTGGAGGGAGGCAGCTGTCAAGGGTGAGACTGAGTCCATCTGGCCCTTACTAACTATCTTCCTGTTTCCAACCCCTGCCCTGGGTCCAGAGCTGGAGTGGCTGGATGTGGGACACCGCACTGTGGCCGGTGTCCTGAGCAGCACCTTCTGGACAGGCGGCGTGATGCTGTTGGCACTGGTCGGCTACTTGATACGGGACTGGCGATGGCTTCTGCTGGCTGTCACCCTGCCTTGTGCCCCAGGCATTCTCAGCCTCTGGTGAGACCTGTGGGCAGCTGGGGAGCTGGAGATATAAGAAGCCAGAGACAGAATCAATCAGAGGCTGAGATTCAAAGACAGACTGAGAGATGAACAGAAACAGTCAGTGACCAAGAGAAACAAAGAGACAGAGATCAATATAAAGAAGATGGCACCAGGGCATGTGAAGCAGAGAAATAGGAAACTAAATATAGGGAGAAAGAGATGGAATGACAGAGACAGAATCACTGAGAGACAGTGAGAGACAAAGACTGAAAGGCAGACTGAAAAGGACAGATGGAGATGAAGACATGAGTGAACATAAGAGACAGAGATGTAGAGACAGAGCCGAGCAAAGGGCACAACGTGCCCTAGAGGGGTCAGGATGAGGGCAAAGCCAGCACAAGGGTAGGAAGTCCAAGCGAGGCGGAGGGGAGGCTGGGCAAGGTGGGCATTTCATAGCCTCCCCAAAATGAGCTGGCTTTGAATGACCCCCCTCAGTATGTCTGTCTGTCTCTGCTTCATCCTATGCCCCCTGGTCACCTATGGAAGAACTGGGTAGCTGGTGCTGGGGGCCAAGGTTTTGGGGGCAAGACCAATTCAGTTGAGTAGAAAAGGAACTCCCAGGCTGTTGGGGACCTAGGCCTGGGCAAGAAAGTGTGGGATGAGGTGGCTTTGAAATTGGACCTTGAAGTATCATAAAAGACTAATAATTCAATGATAGAATCATGGTTCCTCAGGTGAGGAGGGCTTGGGAAGAGAACAAGTTCCGGGATGAGGGGACTGTGTGGGCAAGAGCTTGGAGGTCGTCAGCCTGTGGTGTGCCCAGGAGGGAGATGTGGCTTAGGGTGCTGGCTCTGACTGAAGGACTTCTTCTTGTCCCTACAGGTGGGTGCCTGAGTCTGCACGCTGGCTTCTGACCCAGGGCCGTGTGGAGGACGCCCATAGGTACCTGCTCCGCTGTGCCAGGCTCAATGGGCGGCCCGTGGGCGAGGACGGCCTGAGCCGGGAGGTGAGGGTGAATGTATGTGTGAACACATGCAAGTACGTGTGTGTGTGTGTATAATCTGTGTCAAGGGTCCCCTTCCTGGAGTCCACTCTGTGAAGGAAAAGCTCCTGGCCCCCAGTAGAGAGCTCCAAATTCTTCAGAATGTCCTACTGGCCCTGCTGGGCCACATCCTTGACTCAGGCCCACTCTTCCCAGCTCCCATGTGCATCCCCTCCCTCGCTACTGCAGAAGGGAAGGGTGGCGATCCAGGGAGAACAAGCTGCCTTGCTCAAGTGACACAGTCAACTCCGATGTCACAAACTCTCCTCCTCCCTGACCAGGCCCTGAGCAAAGTGGCTGCTGCCGAGCGAGTGGTCCGAAGACCCTCATACGTAGACCTGTTCCGGACACCAAGGCTCCGACACATCTCACTGTGCTGCATGGTGGTGTGGTGAGGAGGGTTCTAGCTGGGGGGGCGGTGGTGGGGGTGGGGGTGGTCGGGGAGGGGCAGACTCCAGGCTGGTGCTGAGTGTGAGAGAACAAGGGACAAGTGAAAACTGTCACTATGGATGGCAGGAGGATCTGCCTCTTGGGGGAAGGAACTCTGGAAGGTCAGGGTGGAGTAGGCACAGAGACATTTGGGTTCAAATTCAGGCTCTGCCACTTCTTTACTGTGAACCCTTGAATAGGTCGCTTTGTTAACACTCTGTTCAAACACTCAGAGCCTAAGCAGTTCTTCTGATATATTAGTTCCTGTCTCACAGGGTTGCTGTAAAAATTAGGTAAAGGCACTTCAGCCACTGGCATGTGCTGCACACTCAGAGGGGATTATAGGGACAGGGAAGGTCGTAGGCAGCGGGGTCCGAAGGTGGGAGAGATGGTCCCTCTATAAGGCCAAGGCTCCTGAGAAAAGAGCACAAGGGGGTGCGAAGGAGGGCCCCTGAGTGGCTTCGCAACCTTCCTCAGGTTTGGAGTGAACTTCTCCTATTACGGCCTGAGCCTGGATGTGTCGGGTCTGGGGCTGAACGTGTACCAGACGCAGCTGCTATTTGGGGCAGTGGAGCTGCCCTCCAAACTGTTGGTCTATCTGTCCGTGCGCCACGCGGGACGCCGGCTCACGCTGGCCGGAACGCTGCTGGGCACCTCCCTCTCCTTGGGCTTCAGGCTGCTGGTGTCCTCTGGTGAGCCCCGCCCAAGCCCCGCCCATTCTTAGAGGCCCGCCTCCCGGCTGAGAACCCCGCCCTTTCCCGGAAGCCCGACTCCAGGCCAGTTAAGTCCCGCCCTCCCCGGGGGCTCCACCTCCCATCCTGGGACAACCTCGGTCCTTCCACAAGTCCTCTCACTGCCTGAATTCCTTTTCCTCCAGAGATGAAATCCTGGAGCACTGCCCTAGCGGTGTTGGGGAAGGGTTTTTCTGAAGCTGCCTTCACCACTGCCTACCTGTTCACATCAGAGCTGTACCCTACTGTGCTCAGGTGAGGGGTCCCAGGCAAGCCACCTGGAGAGGGCGTGTTAGTCACATCTCTTAACAACACCCCAGATACACACTCTACACCCTATTCCCTGTTACCCATTCCTTACAGAGCTAATCAGAGCCTTCTGTGTCTAAGTCTGGGAGGAGGTGGGACATTTTATTCCTAAGGGACCCTGAGAAGGTCAGTCAACTTCTCTGGGCCTCCTTTAAAAGAAAACCATCACAAAAGGCCCCCATCTGTCCATCCCATGCCATCCTACCCACCGCTGCCCAAGCAGGGCTGCCCTTGGGGGTTGTCTCTAGACAAAAGGTCTCATCCCTTTCAGGTAGCTATTGACAGGTGGTCAGGAGATGGGTAGACAGCTGGGCATGTTTAGAAAGCCCTGTCTCCTCTAACATGGCAGGGGCTGTTCCAGCTGCTGGTCCACTTCCTGGCACCCTACCGTTTCCCCATCCTCTCTCTGGTGACTCTTGTTTTTCCTTCAGCAGTACCTGACTGGTACAATCAGAATGGGGGCCCATTCTCTAGTGGGTGCTGGCTCGGGAGCCCCTGGCCTGGGGATGGGTGGGAAGACCACCTGAAAGAAGCCCCAGCTTTCTTAGCCATCTGGGGAGAAGGGGGCACCCGGGCCTGCCAGCTCCAGGAAGCATGACTACAAGTAGGTATGAGCACCAACCTCCTCCTCCATCCTTTCTCTGAACAGACAGACAGGGATGGGGCTGACTGCACTGGTGGGCCGGTTGGGAGGCTCTTTGGCCCCACTGGCAGCCTTGCTGGATGGAGTATGGCTGTCACTGCCCAAGCTCGCTTATGGAGGGATCGCCTTGCTGGCTGCCTGCACTGCCCTCCTGCTACCAGAGACAAAGCAGGCACAGCTGCCAGAGACCATCCAAGACGTGGAGAGGAAGAGGTGTGTGCACAGGACTGTGTCAGTGTGAGCATATGCATGTGGGTCTGGGTCTTCAGGTACCTGGCACCTTAGGTAAGATTCAGAGAGGAAGACATGTCTACACACGTGTATCTGGTGCATGGATGCGAGTGTGCACAGATGTGTGACCTGAGGCACGTAAACTGCATGTATGAAAGTGTACCCAAGTCCATACCTGTGTGTGTTTCCAGGAAGAGGAGGGCGTGTATACACACTCAGGTATGCCTGTGCATGAGGGATGTGTACAAGCATGCGTGGGAGTCATGTGTTTGTATATCAGGAATGGGGGGTGCTTGAGGCCAGCTGGAGTGGGAGGCTGGGAGGCTAAACTCCACCAATGCTCATGACTCCTTCCTCCCCAGTGCCCCATCCAGCCTTCAGGAGGAAGAGATGCCCATGAAGCAGGTCCAGGACTGAGTGGTATCAAGGGCAGGCCCTCCGCACAAGTTCTGCAGCAGGGGCTGAGAGAACAGAGGGCAGGCCCCGTGACCGGGGCTGGGGGCATCAAGCCCCCTGTCCAGGGCTGGAGTTGCCCCCTCTCTGTGCTCATCCAGCCTTGACTATTTGGCCTCCAGCAGCAGAGCAACTTCCCAGAATGCAGTGGGCTGCTAGAGAATTCTGGCACCCCTCTCATGACTGGGGGATTCTGTAAATAAAGGCGCCCCTGGGGTTGGGGCAACAGTGAGGAGCTGTGGGATGAGCCCAGGATGGGAAGCCACTGAATCTGGCCCTGGGTTCTAGTCCCAGTTTTGCCACTGATTTCTGGGTGACCTTGGGCATATGGTTTTCTCTCTCTGGGTCTGGTCATCTCTCAAATAGAAAAGTGAAACCTCCTCGTAGACCTCACCACAGGATTTATCTGCTGTCATGCTCAAATGAAATGTCGAAGAAGGTGCTTCCTCTAGAGATGGTGCTAAACAAAGGGCTGTCCTGTAATGACTTCTGATACCCACAGGGCTGGTGGGCATGCTGTCCACTGTGTGGTGCTGGGGGCTGCACAATGCCAGAGCCAGGGGACCAGGATAACACAGCTCTTTGTTCCAATAGCTGGTTCTGCTACCTCCCAGGCACTCTGCAGCGCAATGCAGCCCCCCGCCCCTACACTCCCCATCCTCCAACCCACTGTCTAGGCCTCATGCCTAAAGAAGAGTTGAAGGCATGGGAGCCACCATTTTATTGGAGAAGCCCAAATAAACACAAGTTTTATGAGTACCTTGAAGTTACAGAATTTTCTGAGTCAAGGGATTGGGAAGGCCAAGAGGCCGACCCTTCAAATGGGGTGGCCTGTCCCCTGACCAGATAGGAATGGGAAAGGGAGGAATTGGCAGAGAAAGTCTAGACTCTGGTCTACGATGGAGCCTAGGATCAGGCGACCAGAATCCCACTTTCTCCCACTCTCATAGGACTGGAGATTTCTGTAGCTCCCACTGGACCATGGAGGGGATGACGGGAGGTCTGGATTAGGGTGAACTCTCCTGTGAGCATCTCATTTGGATTTTATCTCCACGGGGTCATAGATGTAGCAGCCCACATCACCAATGTTCACACCTGAGGGAAAGAACTCTATCACCAAGGGCCTTGGGGCCAGAGGGTGCTGGGCTGAGGGCTAGAGGGAATTGGGAGGGGCCTGGGGTGTGTTTGACCACAGGGAAAGTTGTCCACACATCCTCACAGACCTACATGCCATGTTTTAGGCCCAGTGTCTGGGGTGGGGCTGCCCACCTTTGGGGCCAAACAGGTAGCCATAGCAGGGGATGTGGCAGTAGGGGACGCCGTCATGCTGGGACAGAGAGAGAGAGAGAGTGAGATGTCTGAGCTTAGCTCTTTTCCCATTTTCAGCCTTCCACCTCCCAGCATAATCACCCACTTCTGCCTTGCTCACCTCGGCATGACTCCCAGCAGTCAGGGTCTTCCGGCACCGCTGGCACCTCAGACAGGGTCGGTGCCAATTTCTGCCCAAAGACATCACCTTCTCAGCTGGTGAGGGAGAGGTGGCAGTTTGAGGGGCAGGGCAGGGAGACACACTTGCCTTGCACCACCCCCCTGCCCTCTGATGCCCACCCTAAGTGCCCCCTTCCCTAGCTTTCTATTGTCACTTACCAAAATAGACGGGTTCCTCACAACCAGGGCACAGAGAGGTCTCCCCAGTGAACGTCTTCATGTAGGGAGGGCCTTTAAAGGGAAGAGGTCCCCGCGAGGACTGAGGTGGAGGCTTGGCCTAAACAGGGCCCACCAGCACTGGCCTGCGTATGGCACTGTCCTCTTCCAAAAGCCAGGCTCATCCCAGCGCCTCTCACCCATATGGGCATGAGTCTGCCTTCCTCAGGCAGAGCTGAGCCCTCCACCCCCACTCCATTTCTTGCCCCATATCTATCTGTAGGAGGGACCACCTGCTTCCTTTTTATCCTCCCAGGGGCTCAGGTGCCCACTAGCCCAACCCTGTCAGCAACTCAATCCTCAGGAAACCTGAGCTGATATAGGAGCTGGCCAGGGCAGGGGTGTCAGGTGTTGGGGAACAGAGTGTCACTGCCCACTCCAGGGGATGGAGGAAGGAACAGGGAGAGGGGAGAAGTGGAAGAATGTGAGGGGCTGGCGCATCTCAATGACCCTCCACTCTAGGTCATTCTTTCCATGGCCCCAGCCTGGGAGGGTCCTGAGTTCCAGGCCAGATTTTCCTCTGTCTAGCTGTGTGACTGTACAACTTCACCTGCCTTGTCCAGACTTCAGTTTCCTCACTTGTAAAATAGGGGTGATAATGCCATCTGCCTAATTTTCCTCTTAATCAGCAGCTTACATGAGGAAACATCAAAAAGGGGGCAGAGAAGACTTTGTCATGAACAAAGTGGCAGAGGGCTAGGTGGGATCTTGCCAACTGGGCCCACCCTGTGTTCCATCCTGGGCAAGGGTCAGGAGGAGAAGTAGCTAGGGTCCAATCTCACTTACTTTTCTTGCCCTGGGGGAGGCCAGGTCTGGGCCTGGGGGAGCTGAAGCTGCTGGGGCTGAGGGGGGTGATGCTGGCAGGGATGGGAGCTGGGGATCTGTAGAGGTAGGAGCCCACACCACCAATGTTCACCCCTGCAGAAAGAAGAGGGGAGGTCAGGCTTGAGCCTCCAGCTCCCAGGCACAAGGAGGGTTTTGTTGTCCCCTGGCCCCTTCCAGGCTGGTACTTACCCCTGGGTCCAAAAAGAACCCCATAGCATGGCTTGTGGCAATACGGCCTTCCGTTGTGCTAGGCACGAGGAGAGGGAAGAGGATTGCTTAGGGCCCAAGAGGGCCTCCCCTGTGCCCCACAATCTTTTCCCCAAGACAGCTGCCATTTGTATCTTTCTACTGGCCTGGGTTGGTGGGTCTAGGAGTAGTGAGGGGTGGGCTGGCATGCCAGAAGTGCCACTGTGGTTGGGGGAAAGGGAAAGAGCAGGTCAGGAAGCACTGCTGCTTCTCTTTCCCACCTGACAAAAGGCATGAGATCCACCTGCACAACTCAGGCTCCCCAGATACTGGATGGTGTGGTGCCTCGTGGGTAATTCGATTTGGGGAGTTGGCTGCCGAGGTTGATGGTGGTGGGCTGATGGGGCTGAAACTGGGAGCTGGTGACAGGCACAGGGCTGTGCAACCCAGCCAAGCCTCACCTCTGCATGCCCTCCTGGGGACAGGACGTTGTGGCAGTGCTCACATTTCAGGCAGAAGCGGTGCCAGTTCTTGCCCAGGGAGCTCACCTTCTCTGCTGTGGGGGGACAAGGTTGAACCAGGCAGCGGGGAGCCAGGCCAGGCAGAAGGTGCACTCCTTTTTTCCCTGGGTCCCACCCGCCCGGATTCCTAGAGACAATGGGGAGTGTCTCTGGGAGGCCAGCTCCATCCCGCCAGAGTGCCCTGCGCCCCAGAGGTCTGGAACCACAATTTCGCCACCTCCTTGGGTACTTATGGAACCCAACGGCTCCCACTCGCCCCGTCTTCTCCTCCCCTTCCTCCGTCCCAGCCTCACCAAAGAAAACGGGCTGCAGACAACGGGGGCAGATCCAGCTCATGGCTCCATGCGCTGAGCAGCCGGCACTGCACACCTTAGGCAAGTCCGCTGGAGCTCAGGTCCCACCTCCTCCACTGGCCCCGCCCACGGCTCAGCTGTGAGCCTTGCCTTGCGGAACCCGCTGCTCTTCCACGTTCAATGGCCGCCAGAAATTTAGAACCACTTCGGGGATGTAGGCAATTTTGACGTTACTTCTAAACATTAAGCTTTGGACCGGTGGAGAGGAGAGAAGGTCCTGAAGCTAGACAGAAGGAAACTCTCTAGGGTATAGACGCCATGACAATACCATTATTTCCCCAAAGCTAGGGGTTAGGCATTATTTGAAATATTTTAATTCCGCCTTTCAGTGGCAGGTGTTAAGAGCGGGGGAATCTGGAGCTTATCTTTGTCTTATTTACTCACTCTTTAGCTTTAGGCAAATTACTTAACCCTCTTCTGCCTCTGTTTTCTTACCTGTACAACGAGTAATGTAATAAGTCTCTCCCTCATAGGATTGTGGTGAGAATTAGATGTTAATTCGTGCAAAGTGCCCAAACAGTACCTGGCACCTAAATGCTATAAAAGTGATAAGTATCATTATGATGGATCCCATAATGAACCCACGACTCTTAGTTTGGAAGCCCCCAAATGTGGTCTGCATACTATGGTTTGCTCATAAAATGATAATGCTTATTCAATATAAAAGTATAATTCAGACATCAATTACATATTCCTAATTTAGTTTAAGATGTTTTAATATTTGTTAAAAGTAGCTCAGCAGTGCTTCAAAGGACACTTCAAGAAATTCAAACCTACAGAATGGGAACAAATATTTGCAAACATATCTGATAAGGTTCTACTAATCAGAATATGTACAAGACTTTTATTTTATTTTGTTTATTTATTTATTTTGCTATTTCTTGGGCCGCTCCCGTGGCATATGGAGGTTCCCAGGCTAGGGCTTGAATCGGAGCTGTAGCCACTGGCCTACGCCAGAGCCACAGCAACGCGGGATCCGAGCCGCGTCTGCAACCTACACCACAGCTCACGGCAACGCCGGATCGTCAACCCACTGAGCAAGGGCAGGGATCGAACCCGCAACCTCATGGTTCCTAGTCGGATTCGTTAACCGCTGCGCCACGACGGGAACTCCAAGACTTTTAAAACAATAAAAAGACAACCCAAATAAAAGATGGGAAAAGACTCTGAATAGACATTTTTCCAAAGACAATATACAAAGGTCAACAAACATATGAAAAGATGCTTATCATTTGTCATTAGGAAAATGAAAATCAGTACCACAGTGAGAACATTTTACACCTACTAGAATGGCTACATTAAAAAAGGAGAGTGTTAGTGAGGATAGCAAAACTGGATCCTTCATACAAAGTTGACGTGAATGTAAAATAGTGTACCCCACTGAAAAAGTCTGGCAGTTCCTCAAAAAGCTACAATTTTATAGTCACCCTATGATCCTTGCACTCCTCACACACACAAAGTGCATGTTCACACAAAAACTTGTGGATGAATATTCATAGCACTGCTATTCACAATAGCCGAAAGCTGGAAAAACCCAAAGTCCATCAGCTGATGAATGGATAAACAAAATGTAATCTTTCTGGAGTTCCTGTTGTGGCTCACTGGTGATGCTGACTAGTACCCAGGAGGACTCAGGTTCGATTCCTGGCCTTGCTCAGTGGGTTAAGGATCCGGCACTGCCGTGAGGTGTGGTGTAGACCGGCAGCTGCAGTTCAGATTAGACCCCTCGCCTGGGAACTTCCATATGCTGCACCTGTGGCCTAAAAAGCAAAAACAAAAACAAAACAAAACAAAACAAAAACACCTCTATCTATGATAGAATGTTATTCAGCCATAAAAAGGAATAGAGTACTGTGATCATCATTGTACAACCATAAATGTAATAAATTGAGTTTAAAATTTTTAAAAAATAAAAAAGGGAACAGAGTACTAATGCATGCTACAACATGGATGAACCATAAAAATATTAAGTGAAAGAAGCCAGATACACACCACCGCATATGACATGTTCAAAATAGGGAAATCTATAAAGCTAGGAAGTAGATCAGTGATTGCTAGGGGTTTAGGGGAGGGGCAATTGAGAGCATCTGCTAATGGGTACCAGGTCTCCTATGGGAAGATGAAAATGATCTGGCATTAGATAATGGTGATATTTACCCAACCTCACTGGATATTCTAAAAATCATTGAATTGTATACTTTTAAGGGTGAAATTTATGGTATGTGGATAAGGTCTTAATAACACCTGAAGGTAACTTTTTTTTTTAAAGATAGCTCAGCAAATGAGGAGCAGGGCCACAGCCAAGGAGACAAGCCCTCGATAAAGTATCATGGTGAAATGAAGAGTTTTCTGGAGTAGTTCCTCTGTTTTATCAGGGCGGTTTGTCAAAGAGCTGAAGGGGCTGTGTGTGCTAAACCCATCACTGGGCTACAGCACTGTGCCCTGCTGGGTGAAAGGAGTTCTATTTGTGTCTTGGGAATCTGAGACCCTCTCTGGACTTTAGATTCCTCAGCAGGGCAATGGGGATAGGACTGGTGTCTCTGAACTTCTACTCAACACTCCTTTCTTCACTTGTCTCCATGGGTACTTTTTGCTTCTAACAACACTGGTTTTATCTTCCTTGATGACTTCTAAAGGTGGAAGGCTTGCACACTGTGAAGTGAACTTCTACACTTTCTCATTTATTTTTAGTTTTGGGGGAATATTTCAAGATCCTTAGTTTTATAACTGTGTCTTAAAGGGATTCCTCTTTAACATGTTTGAAAAATGTTAAAGTTTTAGTCTCCACTGATATTTTACTGTCCTGTTTCTGCCTCTCAGGTGTTTATTCTTCAGGAAGGCAGATCAAGATTCACTGCCTTTTGCTCTCTATGGCTCTCATGAAGAAGGTCACACATTAGGAGGTTGGGAGGACTCCGTTATTGTATTTATTCTTGGACATGCTGCCTCCTTTAGGAAAGCTAACTTCATCACCCAAGAATCTATCCTCAGAACTTCCAGGGCACATCAAATAATCCTTTTCTAAGGTTCCCCAGCTCTCTCTGCATTGATCGCCTTGTGCCCATGCCTCAGCCTTCGAAATGGGCCATCTTTACCATGGCATCCAGCACAGGGCCCCAAACAAAGAAACAAACATCAGAGCATGACTTACCATGGTGCTTTCACACAACTTGCTATGAGTCAGTGGGCAAATGCTTTACTGCTCCCCATTTCTGAGGCCTTCCTATATCACATGGCCACAACAAACACAGTGTGCCCTATCTCTTCTATTTCAGTGCTTAGGAAAGACTAGTTGAGGTTCTTCCTTGCCAAATATTTGCCATCCATTTGCAGTACAGCAAATCACAGTATTCTACTTTTCTTCCTTGCCTGGCTTCCATTGTTCTAACACTAAAAATCTTTGTAAAGAATGTTAACAGGGAAAATTCACATCTCTTGTAGGAGTGTATCTGCAGTTACTGAGAGTGGCTATTTTGAATACTCTGTGTGACTAAAACCTCTAAAATGATATTTTAACAAATACCACAAATGAGTAAGTCCAGTAGAGTGGAAGTTTGTATCATCTCCGGTAAGAGGCAGGCCCCTCTTTCATAAAGATGACTATTCCCTTGGTGCCCCACCTCCCAGCCCTTTGCTTTTTCCTGCACAGACCTCTGTCACAGTATCTGTAAATGTTGGGTTACACTTACTTTCCTTCTTCAATTAATAGGATTGATTGAGACTTATTTCTGTATCTGTAGCACAAAGTATAGGGTGGGTGCTCAGTAAAATGACAATTACAATACAAATTACTATTACAATAAAAATCTCCCATTAACACTCTTTACTTCATGTTTTTAAAAACTCTATTGTTAGGGAGAGGGAGGGAGTGGGAGGGATCGGGAGCTTGGGGTTATCAGATACAATTTAGAATAGATTTACAAGGAGATCCTGCTGAGTAGCATTGAGAACTATGTCTAGATACTCATGTTGCAACCAAACAAAGGGTGGGGAAAAAAATGTATACATGTAAGGATAACTTGACCCCTTGCTGTACAGTGGGAAAATAAAAGAAAAAATAAATAAAAATAAATAAAAACTCTATTGTTAGGCACATATATGTATTATAATTGTGTTTTCTTGATAAATTGACACTTTTATTACTGTTGTCAGGCTGAAGAAACAAGCTTTGAATTCTAGGTAAGTGGCGGTAGATATCATGACCTCAAACACCTGGAGGACTGTCACATGGAAGAAGCATTAGGGGCACTACTGAGACCCCTGAGTAGAGGTTATGGGGAAGCAGATATGGATTCAGTTCAAGAAAAGAACCTTCTATTAGAGCTAAATGTGGAGTGGATGCTTCAGACAGTGGTGAGCTTCCTGTCTCTGGATGTTATAAGTAATGTTAGAGAACAAACCAACTAATCGTCAGTGTTAACAAGGAATGCATGGATCATATTCAAACAGATCTTTAAGGCTGCTTCACAATTTGATGATATATTATTTTGTGATTCCATTCTCAAAGAAAGTTTGGAATTTGTGTTAGCAAGGAGAATTTCTAAAAAAGTGAGGGCTACCACTTATGGGATGCCAGTCATAATCACTGTTCTTGTCCTTTGTGATAACTACAACCACCTGATGAGGGATTTAAATGTTATATTACCAAATGTAAAGAAAAGGAAAGTGGCTCGGAGAAGTTAAGAAATGTGTTCAACATCAATGCAGATTCCCAGGCATTTTGACTCTTGAGCTCATACTTTTTATATTTGATGCTCCTAAGCATGGCTTCTGCTAAACTACCCATTATTTCAGTCTGAAAGGATACTACATTTGTCTGCACAGCATCTCTGTACCTAAAGAGGGCCTAGCCAAGTAAATAATGGGTTGAGATACATAAGGCAGGGAAGTGTCATTAAAACTTTTCCATGGTTTCTTAGTGCCCTCAGGATGAAAGTTTTTAACTTGGCTCTAGGACTCTCCACCTCTCCAGTCTTCTAAGTCATTTCTCCTGTTGCCTCAACCCCTCTATACTAAAAGAGCTTCCTAAACCTGCCAAGTTCTTTCCTGCTGCAAGGCCTTTTTTGCAAATGCTATCTCTTTTCTGGGAAGTTGCTTCCCTAATATCTTCACCTCGCTAATTCCTGACTAACCTCAGTTCCCCCTCACCTATTCAATACCAGGCTACTGACTCCAGGCATTTACTCCTATAGCATCATGTGCTGGAGAGTAGAGAGGGGGTACAATCTATGATAACTGTGTTTTCCCTGCCTGAGTGATGAATCAAATGAGGAAAAAAGGCAAATGAAGACCCCATGACTAAGGCTAATTTGCAGCTTAGTGGGAGAATAAAATAGGTCTGCCAACTTCCTGCCTACCTCCCCATAACAATCTAGGCTTTGTCTACTCCACTAGTCTGTGAGCCCCATGAGGGCAGGGACCAGGGCTGTTTTGCCAACCACTGTGTATGCTTCCAGTGTCTTGCCCAATCTCTGGCACATAGTGCTCAATAAATATTTATTGGTGAAGGAATGTTAAGTGTTGCATACAAGTCTTCCTCAAGTGTGAGTAGATGAGGACCAGTGAGAGATGTGTAATTAGGAGTGGACTGGTAGGGGCTGAGAGTTTTGTTATAACAAAAGCTCTAGAGCAATGGAGGCTCAGCTGTCTAAAAGTAAGGACTCAGGAGTTTGTTTTTTAATATACATGAGGATCAGCGTGTATGACACAAAAAAATGGAATGTGATTTAAACTGATCCTGATTATAAATACTAGGTAACTAATGAAGTAAAGAGAGACCTGAACATTTGCTTTGGCAGCAAACCAATCCCACTAATTACAGTAATTCATGAAAACTTACTAATTAAGCTCAATTAGCATGTAGCACAATTACGTCTATCATTAAATATATGGCAAAGAAGAGAATGCAGGAAAGTGTTATACAAACTGAAAAGCACCTTACAAATATGGCTGCTATCATGTGTCATGTTAGCACTGCAGTGAGCTTTGATTACAGCTATAAACTCCTGTCATTGTTCAAGTACGTGGCCATATGCTTATGACTTTTAAGGCATTATCAAAATCTCTACCTAGGGATGACTCTTTTAAAAGGTTTCATTCAGTTCTGTATATTAATGAAAAATCAGTCTTATCTCTTTATTGTTGTGTTTTTCAACCTTTATTAGCCATAACCGTTGTGCTTTCTCACTCCATGTGCTATCCCCTCCAACTAGAAAGCTTTACGTTCTGTAGTTTATATTACTTAAAAAAAGAAACACATACACAAAACAAAAATAGACTGAAACACTGTGTTAAAATACACTAATCCTCCCACCTGTAGAGAACTGCTGTTGTACAATCACACATTTTTTACGGCTCTTCCAAGAGTCTGTCAGATTTTTTCCCTTGTTTCCCAGTGTCACCTTGCCATCACATGAACCTGTTGAGAGCACCTTGTATTAGCTACTTGTGGTTAGCTTCTTAGGGCTTAAATTAAGTGAGCTACATCTTGTGATTCAGGGGCATCAGCTGGACTGATTTAGAATCAAGACTGGCAGAAAGGACTTCTTGACCCTTTGCCATGGCTGCCTTCAACCTATGCTCACGAAAAAAATCAAAAGCTTTAAATGATGGGCTTCCATGCAAAGATGGATTTGGTCTCTCAACATGTATTTCACTTGAAAGTATGTTTTTAAATGACCTCCAAATAATTTCCAGCATGAAAAAATGTATCAATATGCTGGAGTCCGAGAAGAAAAGAGGAGTGCAACTTGGTGGTCAGCTTACTTCTAAATCTGATATATGGTATCAGTGCTCCTTGGTGTAAAACTACCAGCAACTTCCTCCTTGTTTTACTAAGGTCTTCATGGCAGGGGCGGGGGGAATGCTAAATTTTTTTTTTTAACAATATATAAGAATAGTCCAGGTCATGAGATACATGTAATAAGACCAAAACAGTTTAATCTTATGAATTCAGACAAATGCAAATGCTTACCTTTTTATAGAAGAGTCTTTCAGTTCCTCTATGAAGCTCCAGGCCACAAAATCAGGAGTCAAGTTCTAGCCTCTTCCCGACTCCAAAATGATAAAGCTTTTTCTCTTCTTCTCCTAAGCTTTTGGAACAGGCAGAACTATAAGATCTTTATTTCTAGTCTCTTACTACCCTACACTCTTAGCATCAAAAAAGGGGCAGCAATTACTAGTATCTTATTGGGGATAAGAACCTGAGCACCCACCTTTTGATAAAAAGCCACAAAGAGGAAAGCTACAAAGAAGGCACTGAATCTTTGCAGTTCTATAGGGTACATTTTATACTTAGAAGCATTTCCTTTGGAGAAATTCATCCCCCCCCCCCCAATTGTACATCAGTTAAGCTTAGTCCAGATTCTTCAGTAGGGTAGACCTTGCCTTCCCAGGGTGAACTTATGACCTGGGCCTGGTCTGAGTACTTCATCCAACTGGCCACAGTAATTGTTGAGGGACAGAAATGTGACCCAAGTCACACTAATCAACATCCCCCCTGAGATTCTTTGGTGCTATAAGGAAAAATACACTCTCATTTTTGAGATAGATGTCTATATGGACCATGGCAGTTTGAGACTGCAGGGGATAACTTGCCCCTGAGTGGAGAGAAAATGAGAAGCCAAGCAGAATTGAGGAAATGGGGAACAGAGTCCTAATGACATCTCTGACATCCTGGATCTAATTGTGACTCAATTACCAAACCACAAATTACCACCTATCCATTTATTTTCTTAAGCTTATTTGAGTTCTGTTTCTGTTACAACCGAAAGCATCCTAATTAATACATCATGCACTCTTATACAGAAAGAAGTGCGGCTTCTTGTATTTAAGAATTACATCACATGTAAAATTCTGACACTGTAGACAGCTTTATACAAACATATCCAGAGGTGATTTTCAGGATAACCTTGTAAGAAAAAAGACTAGGAAATAATATGTAAGAAAGAGACCTTAGGAGTTCCTGCTGTGGCACAGTGGGTTAAGAATCCGACTGCAGGAATTCCCATTGTAGTTCATTGGGTTAAGAACACTACATTGTGTCCATGAGGATGCGGGGTTTGATCTCTGGCCTTGCTCAGTGGGTTAACGATCTAGCATTGCCACAAACTGCAGCGTAGGTGCAGCTGTAGTTCGGATTCACCCCTGACCCAGGAACTTCCATATGCCATGGGTGTGGCCATAATAAAAAGAGGAGTTCCCATTGCGGCTCAGTGGTAATGAACCTGACTAGCATCCATGAGGACACAGGTTTGATCCCTGGTCTTGCTCAGTGGGTTAAGGATTCAGCATTGCCATAAGCATTGGTGTAGTTTGCAGATACAACTCAGATCTGGTGTGGCTGTGACTGCGGCTAGCAGCTGCAGCTCTGACTGGACCCCTAGCCTGGGAACTTCCATATGCCACAAGTGCAGCTCTAGAAAGCAAAAAAAAAAAAAAAAAAAAAAAAAAAAAAAGAAAGAAAATAGACCTTAGACAAGTAATCCAATTTAAAATGGACAAAGGGTTTGGTTTGGATAGTTTTCCAAAGAAGATATGAAGAGATGCTTGACATCATTAGTCATTAAAGAAATGCAAATCACTAATTCCCTGGTGGCTCAGCAGATTAAGGATCCAGTATTGTCACTGCTGCGGCTCTGGTTACTGCTGTGGCATGGGTTTGACCCCGGCCCAGGACCTTCTGCATGCCACAGGTGCAATTCTAAAAAAAGGAAATTAGGAGTTCCCATTGTGGCGCAGCAAAAATGAATGTGACTAGGAACCATGAGGTTGCAAGTTCGATCCCTGGCTTCAATCAGTGGGTTAAGGATCCAGCATTGCTGTGAGCTGTGGTGTAGGTCGCAGACGCAGCTTGGATCTGGCGTTGCTGTGGCTCTGGTATAGGCCGGCAGCTGTAGCTCCGATTAGACCCCTAGCTGGGGAACCTCCATATGCCATGGGTGCAGCCCTAAAAAGACAAAAAAAAAAAAAAAAAAAAGAAAAAAGAAATTAAAATAAAAACCATAAGGAGGACCTCCCATCATGGTGTAGCAGAAACTGGCTGTGCCATAGGCCAGCAGCTGTAGCTCTGATTTGACCCTAGCCTGGGAACTTCCATATGAGGTTTAGGTGCGGACCTAAAAACAAACAAATAAACAAACAGAAAACCACCACCAACAAAAAAACCATAAGGAGGTACCACTTACCATCCACATAGAATGGCTATGACAAAAAAAAGAAAAACAGAAAATAATGAGTGTTGGAAAAGATGTGGAGAAAATGAAACTCTCCCATTTCTGGTAGGAATGTAAAGTGGTTCAGGTGTAGAAAGCAGTCTGAGAGTTCCTCAAAAAGTAACATATTGTTGGAGATCCTGTTGTGGCGCAGTGGTTAATGAATCTGACTAGGAACCATGAGGTTGCGGGTTCGATCCCTGCCCTTGCTCAGTGGGTTAAGGATCCGGTGTTGCAGTGACTGTGCTGTAGGTTGCAGACACGGCTCGGATCCCATGTTGCTGTGGCTCTGGCGTAGGCCAGCAGCTACAGCTCTGATTCGACCCCTAGCCTGGGAACCTCCATATGCTGCGGGAGCGGCTCTAGAAAAAGCAAAAAGCCAAAAAAAAAAAAAAAAAAAAAAAAGGTAACATATTATAATGTCGTAATGTCAAAGAAATGGAAGAACAGAGAGCTCTAAGGATCAGTTCCTCCACTAAAGCTATCATTAAGCTGGCAAAAACTTAGAGAGTCAACTTTTTCAGAACTCTGGAATCTAATAAAAAGTTAAAGTGGAGTCCAACCAGTGGTGTACTTAATGAAAAAAGCAGCTACTAAATTTCAGTAACAAAACGCTGTAGCATTTTTGCTTACCTATCTACCATCCCCTATTTCTATTCCCCAGCTTAGAGATGGCCATGGGGAAAAGAGCTCACATTCCTGATGTGGCTTGCTGGTGCCAGGGGGAAAGCAATATGCGCCTTGTTCTCAAAAGATTGTGGATGTGAATTTTGCCCGGTCTGATGGTTCCCTGTGGTCACGCTGGAGCAACTTTCAAAGTAACATCCATTAAGAGCATTTGAAGACATATATTACCAGTTGCCCAGAGAAAGAAACAGTGAATGGGACAAGCAGCAGACAGATCTGAAAGTCTGGAAAGGATGAGTCTGAAGAGGAAGATATATGGTGAACTAAGGATCTGAAAAGCTACCATGTATATGGGAAATCCAGCAGGCAAAGTGTATCCCCAGGGACAAATCTAAGACCTGAGAAGCCCCTAGGCATGCACTTTTGGCTGCACTTTGGTTCCATGCATTAGACAATAACTTGAAGCCATACAAAGAGAGAAAGAAATCTTGTAAAGGTAATAAAGGTAAATATAAAAGCCAGTATTATTGTATATTTGGTTTGTAACTCCTTTTTAGTTTCCTATATGATTTAAAAGAAAAATGCATAAAACAATAATTATAAAACTATGTCAAATAGCATGCAATATATAAAGATGTAATCTGTGACAAAAACAATATAAGGAGTGAGATGGAGGTATATAAGAGAATTTTTGTACACTATCAAAGCTAAGCTAGTATCCATTCAAACTAGATTGTTATAAATTTAAGATGTTAATTGCAATCCTCATGGTAACCACTGAGGAAATAACTAAAAAATATACAGACTAGGAAATAAGAAGAGAATCAAAATGATATACTGCAAGTCAATCAAACAAAAAATACAAGAGGATCTGAGGAATAAAAAAGATATGACATAAAAGAAAACAAACAGCAAGATACCAGAAGTCCTTTCTTATCAATAATCACTTTAAATGTAAGTAGATTAGCCCCTCAATAAAAAGAGAGAAACTGGCAGAATGGATTTTTTTTTTTTTAAACTTTTTAGGGCCACACCTGCAGCATATGCAAGTTCCCAGGCAGTGTCCAATCAGAGCTGCAGCTGTCAGCCACAACCACAGCAATGCTAGATCTGAGCTGCATCTGCAACCTACAGCACAGCCTATGGCAATGCTGGATCCTTAATACACTGAGCAAGGCCAGGGATAGAACCTGCATCCTCAGAAATACCAGTCAGGTTCTTAAACCACTGAGAAACAATGGGAACTCCCCAGAATGGATTTTTTAAAAAGTTATCCAACTATATGCTGTCGATGAAAGATGCACTTTAGATCCCGAGATACACATAAGCTGAAAGTAAAACGATAGAAAAAAATATTTTACGCAAATAGTAACCAAAAGAGAGTCACAATGGCTATATTAAAATTAAACAAAATAGACTTTAAACAAAAAATTATTGGGAGTTCTCTTGTGGTGCAATGGGTTAAGGATCTGGTGTTGTCACTGCAGTGGCTCAGGTCACTGCTGTGGTACGTGTTGGATCCCTGGCCCAGGAACTTCTGCATGCTATGGGCATGGCCACAAATTGTTACAAGGGTCAAAAAAAGGTCATTATACACTGATAAAAGCGTCAGCTCATTAAGATGATACAGCAACTATAAATGCATACATATCAAACAGAAGCCCAAAACATATTAATCAAACATTGACCAAATTGAAGGGAGAAATAGTTCTGCACTAATAGTCAGAGATTCTAATACTCCAATAATGAACAGAACGTCTAGAGAGAAGTTCACTAAGAAAGGACTTGAACAACATTAAATTAACAAGATCTAACAGACACACACAGAGAACACTTCATCCAAAAACAGCAGAATATACAATCTTCTCAGGCTCACATATTAACATTCTGCAGGACAGATCACATATTAGGTCACAAAGCTAGTCTCAATACATGTAAAAAGATTAAAATCATACAAAGT
The DNA here is from genome assembly GCF_054392235.1 of Sus scrofa. Lineage (NCBI taxonomy): Eukaryota > Metazoa > Chordata > Mammalia > Artiodactyla > Suidae > Sus > Sus scrofa. The sequence continues at coordinate 46,920,063 of NC_139389.1, forward strand.
ATCTTCTCCAACCACAATGGAATAAAGTTAAAAATCAGTAACAGGAGGAAAACCAGAAAATTTACAAAATGTAGAAATTAAACAACACACTCTTAAAGAACCAATAGGTCAAATAAGGACTCACAAGAGAAACTATAAAATACTTTGAGATGAAGGAAAATAAAAATACAACACATAAAAACATAAAAGATGCATTGAAAACAGTGCTCGGAGGGAAACTGTAGCTATAAATTTTTTTGTCTTTTTTTTTTTTTTTTTTTTGGTCTTATTAGGGCTGCACCCAGGGCATATGGAGGTTCCCAGGCTAGGGGTCCAATCGGAGCTGTAGCTGCCAGCCAACGCCACAGCCACAGCAACACCAGATCCTTAACCCACTGAGCGAGGCCAGGGATCGAACTTACAACCTCATGGTTCCTGGTGGGATTCACTTCCGCTGTGTCACAATGGGAACTCCTATAAATATTTTAAAAAATTTTTTTGTCCTTCTGTCTTTTAGGGCCGCACCTGTGGCATATGGAGGTTCCCAGGCTAGGAGTCTGATTTGAGCTGTAGCCACCAGCCTATGCCATAGCCACAGCAATGCGGGATCTGCGCTGCATCTGCAACCTACACCACAGCTCATGGCAACGCTGGATCCTTAACCCACTGAGTGAGGCCATGGGTTGAACCCGCCTCCTCATGGATGCTAGTCAGGTTCGTTAACTGCTTAGCCATGACAGGAACTCCTCCTGTAAATATTTTTTTAAAAGAAGATCTCAAATCAACAAGCTAACAACACCTTGAGGAACTAGAAGAAAAAAATAGCCAACAAAACCAGTGAAAAGATAACCTACAAAATAGGAGAAGATATTTGCAAATCATGTATCTGACAAAGGCCTAGTATCCAGAATATGTAAAGAATTCTTATAATTCTACAACAAAAAGACAAACAACCCAATTTTAAAAATGAGAAAGGAGGAGTTCCCGTCGTGGCGCAGTGGTTAATGAATCCGACTAGGAACCATGAGGTTGCGGGTTCGATCCCTGCCCTTGCTCAGTGGGTTAACGATCCGGCGTTGCCGTGAGCTGTGGTGTAGGTTGCAGACGCGGCTCGGATCCCGAGTTGCTGTGGCTCTGGCATAGGCTGGCAGCTACAGCTCCGATTAGACCCCTAGCCTGGGAAACTCCATATGCCGCGGGAGCGGCCCAAGAAATAGCAAAAAGACAAAAAAAAAAAAAAAAAAAAAAAAAAAAAAAAAAAAAAAAATAAAAATGAGAAAGGACATCACTAGACATTTCTCCCAAAAAGATATATAAATGACCAAAAAGCACATGAGAAGATGCTCAATATCATTAGTCATCAGGAAAATGTAAATCAAAACCACATTGAGGAGTTCCCTGGTAGTGCAGTGGGTTATGGATCTGGTGTTGTCACTGCTGTGGCTTGGGTCACTACTTTGGCTCAGGTTTGATCTCTGACGCAGGGAACTTCCTCATGCTGTGGGTGTGGTCAAAAAGAAAAAAGCCACAATGAAATACTCAGATGGTTATAATATATGAAAAAAGAAATTAACTAGTGTTATGGATATGGAGAAACTAGAACCACTGTACACTGCTAGAAGGGATAAAAAATGATTCAGGTGCTATGGGAAACAGTTTGATGGTTCCTCAAAATGTTAAACATAGAATAACCATGTGACCCAGGAATTCCACTGCTAGGTATACACTGAAAAGAACTGAAAACAAATACTTGAATAAATACTTGTGCATGACTGTTCACAGCATTACTATTTACAACAGCCAAAAAGTGGAAACAACCCAAATATCTATCAACAAATGAATGGATAAACAAATTAAGGTATAAACATGCAATGGAACATTATTCAGCCATGAAAAATAATGAAATACTGATAAATACTACAACATAGATGAACCTCAAAAACAAGTGAATAATGGAACATTATTCAGCCATAAAAAATAATGAAATACTGATAAATACTACAACATAGATGAACCTCAAAAACAAGTGAAAGCAGAAAAAGTCACTGATTGTATGATTCCATTTATATAAAATATCCAGAATATGTAAATCCATAGAGACAGTAAGAAGATTGCTGACTGCCAGGGGCTATGGGGAGGGAGGAAAGGGAACTAACTGCATAATGGACACAGGGTTTTATTTTGTGGTGGTGAAAATATTTTAGAACTAGAGAGAGGTGATGGTTGTACAACACTGTGAATGTACTAAATGCCACTGAATTGTTCACTTTAAAGCGGCTAATTTTATCTTATGTGAAATTCACTTCCATAAAACAAAAACCAAAACCACCTGAGATAGCAGTCAGAATAGTACATTTCAGGAAAGTAGTGATTGCAAGAGAACATGAGAGGGGCTGGTCAACACATAAGTGTTGGTCATATTCCATTTTTTTATTTGGGTATTGGTTACCCAGGTGTATTCACTTGTGTGTGCTTTTGTTTTTTATATGTATTTAGACTGTAATAAAAATACACATATAATTTTTTTTATGTGCTTGCAGCATATGAAAGTTCCTGGGCCAGGGATGGAACCTATGCCACAGCAGCGACCCGAGCTGCTGCAGTGACAATGCCAGATCCTTAACCCACACTGCACCAGAAGGGAACCCCCAAATTATATATTTCAAAAAGTTAGGGTTACCATATGACCCAGTACATACCCAAGAGAATTTAAAAACATATGTCCACACAAATATTGTACACAAATGTTCATAGCAGAATAACAGCCAAAAAGTGGAACGAATCCAAATGTATACCAACTAATGGATAAACAAAATGTGGTATATCTAAACAATTAAATACTATTCAACTATAAAATATAATGAAGTTATGATACATGGTATAATATGAACCTTGAAAATGTTAAGTTAAAGCAGCCAGAAGCAAAGACCACATATTGTCTGACTCCATTTATATGAATTGTCCCAAAAAGGCAAATTCATAGAGAGAAAGTAGACTGGTGATTTCTGGTGGCTTTGGGATAGGGGATAATTGGGAATATCTGCTAATTGGTATGCGTTTTTTTAAAGGGGATGGTGATAGAGATGTTCTGGAATTAGATAATGGTGATGGTTTCACCTTCAAGATAATAAAAACTGGGAGTTCCCACTGTGGCTCAGCGGGTTTACAACCTGACGTAGTGTCCATGAGGTGCAGTGGGTTAAGAATCCAGCATTGCTGTTAACTGTGGCACAGGCCTGCAGCTGCAGCTTTGATTCGACTCATAGCCATATGTCAGGTGCAGCCATAAAAATAAAAAACACTAAAAAAAGATAACTGTACACTTTAAAATGACAACTCTTATGTGAAATTTAATGTTGTATGAATTATACTTCAATAACAAAGCAGATTTTAAATATTTCATTGTTTAAAAAAAAAAAAAGGAGCTCCTGTCATGCTGCAGTGGTTAACAAATCTGACTAGGAACCATGAGGCTGCGAGTTCGATCCCTAGCCTTGCTCAGTGGGTCGAGGATCCGGCATTGCTGTGAGCTGTGGTGTAGGTCAGAGAAGTGGCTCAGATCTGGCATTGCTGTGGCTCTGGTGTAGGCCGGTAGCTACAGCTCCAATTAGACCCCTAGCCTGGGAATCTCCATATGCCGCAGGAGTGGCCCTAGAAAAGGCAAAAAGACAAAATAATAATAATAAATAAATAAATATTTCATTGTTCATAACATATGTGAACTCTAGCATACTAAATTTAAAAAGTCCAAAGGGAAAAATATTCTAAGAAAAAGGTTTCCTTTCCCTCTGCCCATGCCCCAGATTAGCACATCTCAAAGACAGACTCAAAACACCACTGAAGAAGGGAGATCTAAGCAGCAAACCAGGGGCTGGCGGTAGATAGGTGAGGTACATTTAGGAATGAAAGCTGTGACCAACATCCTTGATTGTCCCTGAGCAGAGGAATGTGATAGGTGATGAGAAACAGATCTCGGGCTGAGCAAGGGAGAGAAGGTGGTGATGACAAAGTGTTGGCAGCCCTGGTACCAGGCTGCTTTCCATTGCTTCATCCAGAGGTCATGCCTGAGGAATGACAGTCCTTAACTGATATAAACTCACCAGCAAGAGGCCCTGAGATACTTCTTACCTTCTTTTCTACTGATGGCTTTGGTTGTACATTATGCAGTTTATATTTGTAGTGTTATGAATAGTCCCAAAAGTTACCCAAACCACAGATTTATTTGGGTAGTAAAGTAGACCCCCATGACTCTAAAAGTGCCAGGATTTAAAAATGAGAAACAAAACTAGGCTAACAGTTTTTGTGTGGTGTTTTGTTTTGGTTTTTTGTCTTTTTAGGGCCACACCCATGGCATATGGAAGTTCCCAGGCTAGGGGTCAAATTGGAGCTGTAGCTGCTGGCCTATGCCACAGACACAAGCAACACAGGATCCGAGCCGCTTCTGCGACCTATACTACAGCTCATGGCAACACCGGATCCTTAACCCACTGATCGAGGCAAGGCCAGAGATCGAACTGGTGTCCTCATGGGTGCTAGTTGGGTTCGTTACTGCTATGCCATGGCAGGAACTCCAGGCTAACAGTTTTAAGGGTAAAATTTGGAGTTGGGGCAGCTCAGATTTAAATGAATCTCTGCGTTTGAAAGACTTAAAGGTCAACTAAATTTTATTTGGTTCTGGTTCTTATTTTCACTGTGTTCCTGAGCACAGGCCCAAAGCACAAAAAAGGAGTAAAACAAGCACCTACTGGCATTTGAGATGGACAGAGAGTAAGGTGGTATAATCCTTAGAATTCTGAAAGATTGCTTGTCTGCTTTTGAGTACCAGAAGTTTTCATGGGTATAGAAGAGGTAGCAAGGCTGAATGGAAACTACCAGACAGCTGTCTTGAAGTCTGAAATTCCAGGATTTTTCAAGTACACCCTTTGTGATTGTCCACCTCCCTTTCTTGAGACTTTGTCTACTCATACCCCGTTCCTCTAAGGACATCCCCAATTTTTACCATGATTCTTGTATGGACCAGTAAGGGAGGCTGAAACCAAGATAAGGAGATGTTCTACTTGCTGGGAACACTGGGCCCAGGAGGGATGAGAGGATCTGAATTTCACAGCTTTAACATAAGTATCATGGCAGAAAATGAGAGATGAAAGTTAGGATATAATTTGAGATAAGGAGTGGCAAGTTTAATGTATACACCATGCCTAGCCCCATCTTGTTCCTTCTCTACTGGTACAAAGATACAGCCACACATATATACCATATTTGCTCACCCACTCATGATATCCTGGCAGATAAAATGACAGGGACTTCTCCACAACTCATTCCTGGCCCAGCAACCATACCTACCTTCTGCAAGACAGACCCTAGAGGTGACTGCCCACTGGCCCCCAGAGTGTTCATCATTTATGTGGCTTCTACCCCTGCCTCCCTGGGGCAGAAATGTCTTCTGCAGTCTTTCCTTCTAGAAATCTGAAGACTTCTGGAATTGCTCCTGAAAAGAAAGAAAGATAGGTATGTGAGAGTGAGTAAATGTCACCATAATCATCCTAATGTAGATAGGCTATGGGAGGGATGGATAGAGCTTTAGCAGAGGCAGTGTATCAGAGAGATGAAAGAAAACAGAACCTCAATCTCGTTGACTTAATCTTCCTTTACCATAATGTAACTCTGTCTCTATTTTCACCCTGCTCATTCACTTCCCTTAAACATGCTCATTTCCCTTGTCTTCTATAAAACCTTTCTTGCCTGATCCTCCATGAGTGGAAGGAACAAGCCTATAAAGCTTTTAATCAATACATCTAGATATGAGTTATCTTCTGCCCTTTTGCATACAACAAAGACTTTGTGGTATCTTTTGTGTACCTGAATTAAAGTAAGTTTTGCGAAGTCTCTTGATTTATATAATACAATGTCCAAGTGCTTATACAGCATGAATGGAAATGCATAACTGGATCCACATAGGTAGGAGCTAGAGAAAGGGAAGAGGAAGAGAGTAAGAAAAGAATGGTATTCTTCAAGAATGGAGATTCCTAAAGAGTGTATGTTGCCCAGCCTTGATGGAAGTAGAGGAATTTAGGGAGTCTTGTGGGAAAAGTAGCATTACCTATTTGTCATAATGGAAAAGTGATGAGAGGAATGAAGATAGGGATACAGTAAAAGGGAGAGATACAACTTCAAAATAAAACACTATTTTTTAATACACAAAAGTATACAGAAGGAGGGAAAAACTAGTCTATAATCCCACAGCACCAGATAACTCTTACTGACATAAAAATTACATATTTCCTATGTGTGTATTTTATATTTGTATAAAATATTTGTATTTTATATCAAATGCACTTTCATGGTCAGAATGTTCAAAAAAGATACAAAAAATGAAAGCATCACTCCTTCCTCTCCCAAAGACAACTTTTTTGGTTAATTTTTTTGTTTCCTTCCAGAAATAAATTGACAGCTTGATTTAGAGTTTTAATGAGGTGACCAAAGGATGCTGGGCCATGAGGGGCTTAATTACTCATTCAACCAAAGCAGAGGGATTTGGGGTTTAACTGACTGATTTCAACATGCCTATGAAGTCTGGGTAGAATGAAAAAGGGAGCCATCTGAAAATCAAGAGTCCTCAAAGCTTATTATTGCTAACTCCAAGGTCAGTGTACCCTCCCTTCCTATCCTGCTTTTCTTCCTGGAGCTTCAGGGACAGTGTGTCCCCTCAACCCCTGGCCTGGCACCACTATTCAAGAAAGCTGTTGAGATGAAGGGGTCACTGGCAACCTTGATATGCACTTAACTGTTATAGACAGTGCCTTGTACACAGGATCCAGGACAGAAGCAAGAGGACAGTCAGCTTCCAGAGTATTAGCACCCAGAAAATACAATCAGCAATTTACAGCTTTCACTCACTTAAGTATTCACAGTTAATAAAAAATAGCTATTAACACCTTAATTATTTTAACAAATTTTTATTGAGCCCTCTTAATGTGCCAGGCAAGTGTGCACTATGAGTACAATGATGAAAAAACAGTAAGCAAAGACAGACCTCCTGCTTTGGTGAGTTTATAATCTAGTGAGGGATGGGTGGGAGGGAGACATATATTAATCAAAGAAACAAACAAATTTAAAAGTACTACCACGTTAAGTGCTACAGTGAAAAAATGCACATGGTTCTTTGAAAGTATATAAAGATGAAGGGCAAATCTTGTTAACTTTTTTTTAGGAGAAGTTTCATTGTATACATAATTTTTACTTAAAGATTATATAAACATTATTGTAAAATTAAACTCTAAAGAAAGAAGAAATGTGTTCGTAATCCCAAACTATTTTCATCTCTCCATGTTCTCAGAGAATTGTTAATGAATGAAGACCTTGCTTAGGTTCTCATCAAGGGCTTGGTAGGTATAAAGAACCAGTTTGGAAATATGTATTTTTCACTTAGTTCCTTTATAGGCCATTCCTTCTCTTAGCCCACCTCCATCTTTTTTTTCTAACATACTTAATGTCCCTACTGTATGCCTGTATTCTATGTCCAAACACTCCAGCCCTACCTCCCCTTTCTTTCTCAGGCCCTGAATCTTGCAGTCTGATAAATGGACATATATTCTGGCATGCTTTGCTACGAAAACATAAACTAACTTCTTGACTTTTTTAGAAAGATGGAGTGGCATAGGGTAAAATGGATATACTTAGCAGAAAGGTTAAGAGTATTTTGTGTCCTGAAGCAAGCTGTGAAGAAAGAGTATTGTTTATAAGCAAGAGACCTCCATTCATAATGCCAAGGAGGATTTTTAGGGGGTTATTTATACAACTTAGGTAAAACTTTGTGTTTGCCCAAATTTAAACCTAAATGCTGATCATCTGTTCTCACAATTGAGGGAGTCCAATAAAATCTGTTTCTGATGTCTGCAGAAATTTAAAAGTTATATACCATAAACTGCATGTAAAGATTAGGGTCCACTCTTTGCATGTACCTTTGTCTCCTAAGATGAAAATTTATTCAGTACTGTCATAGTACTGAATAAAAAGAAACAGCCCCTATCTCTAGCAACTGCATTAGAGTTCTGCCCTTCCTTTCACATGGCTTCTCTGGATGGGCTCCAAAACCTGATCCCAATGGTCAAAGAGGAAGCTAGCAACACTTTCTGACCTAACTACAGAATCCTAAAAGCTCTCCCTGTTTGTTCAAAGCAGATATGAAGAATGCCATTGCTTCGAGTCTTAGAAGTGGGCATTGTTCCAGTAAAAAGCCTAAGACTGGTAGGTGTCTTTGGTATAAAACCTGAGGTTATCAATAGTACAAGGGGAGTTGCTCAAAGTACTCCAGCCTCAGCCTTCTTGAATTAGTTCTTCTCTTCCTAGATTTTGCCTCTTCCCTTCCCCATCCTTCTTTAGTGGCCCCCTTGAGTAAGATTCTGACTCCTTCTGAGATGGAGTGAGGTTAGGAGTGGGATCTGGATAGGATTAACCCCTTTCCATGCTAAACCCACCCATCTATCCCCCAAAGGGAGATGGAACTTACTAAGTGAACAGGCCTGAAAACCAATAACGATTTGCATCTTAAACTCTTCTGGTTCTCTGAATTCCTGCAGATAGGGTCCTAGAATGGGGAGTTCTCTGGAGAAAGAAATATATCTCTGAAGATTGCTTGGGTTTACGTTCTGCTAGAGGGCACCTTCTGAGTCTGCTTACAGTTTTTCGGCCAGAAAAATGCTCTAAACTCAGGCTTCAGCCTAAAAAGCAGACCTAAGATTGCTCAGGATGGCCTAACCCTGTACACATTTGGTATGAGATGGAGATAATGATCCTCCATCTTAAAAGAAAAAAAAAAAATCCCTATGACACAGTAAGGCAAAGTAACTTGTCCAAAATCATATCAAGGCAAATGGCCAAGGAACATCCAAGGACCTAACTATTCCAAAGCTGTGCCCTTTCCACAAGATGAAGAAGGGAGGCCAGGACAAATTCTAAATTAGTCAAGTCTTAGAAAAACATCCTTCTCAAAATCAACACAGGGATTCTGCAACTCTGCAAACAAGGAAACAGGGAAAAAAAGAATTCTTAGCAACTTGCATTTTTTTTTTTTTTTTTTTTTTTTTGAGGAGTGAGTGGGAGAATAAGACTCTGAAGCCTCTGTTGAGCCAGGTTATAAACTGCTGACAACAGGGATATCAAGAGGAAACTGGGACATTTATTAGAAAATCTAAGAACCAAGCTCCTTATTCCTTAAAAGCACCTTCAATTAGAACAGGAATGTTCTTGGGGACCTCAGTTCCCAGAGGAACACTGGGGAGAGTCAACATAATGGTATGTACAAAGTTTCACAGCAGAAAAATGCCAAAACCAGACACTGTCACCTACTTACTACCCATCCAGGCAGCACTGGGGGACAGATCATATAGCCTAACAATCTGACATGAAGGAATTAGCCCTAATAACTGGGAAAAGAAAGTTGGGGTTGGGGGGACAGACAATACAGTAGCAGGAGTTCACTGCTCTAGTTTTCCTGTGGAGTTCAAATGTGTGTGGTTTCAAAACAAAAATCCAGAAAGAAACATGAGCTTAACGCATTTATTCCAAGTAATCAACACATTAAAAATAAAGTTAAACTTGTCCAAGCCAACTCATAAATTCTTTAATCTTTTGAACAAAATGTACAACCCAAAACACCACACTATGGTGGAAATAACCTGGGAAAAGAAGAGGTAGAGGAAGGAATACATATGAGTGTGGAACAGAGAATGAGTCCAATCTCAAAACAAGTTTCAGATCTTCTACCTCTTCACAACAGAAATGACTGCTAAACAATTTAACACAGTGTCAGTGGATCACAACAGAATGAACAAAGGCCATTTCAAAAATAAAAGTGACCCAAAAAGCGTATCTGCTTCTGGCACTGAGCCATGAATAAGCCTTACCGATTTGTCGTCTTCCAAAAGTGAGCCTGCTAGATTTTCTTCCATGTTTATTGAGGCCAATTCCAAACAGGCTGTAGGACCATCTCAAGCAAAGGCAACAGAATGAGGGAAGTGTGGGGGTTGACATGCCACAAGGAAGTAAACAGTAAACAAGAGAGCTACTCACGCTGCATTTCAAACAATGTTAAGGCAGGCCCATCCAAATGGAAGCCTAAGAGATGAACAATCCTTCCTGTATCAGCAGTTCTCCATTTCAGCAGGCTTTCTTGTGTTTCTCCCAGAGATCCATCAGCTGCCCAAGAAATTGGGTGGGAATACAACATAGCAATTGGAGAAGTCAGCTCTGTCTCCCTCCTCCCCCACATTCCAGAAATGGCAGAGTCAAAGTCAAAATACAATCAAAGCACACTATATGGTGAGCCAGATAGACATTTTGATTTTAATGACAAAGTAGGAGAAAATAAATTGGTAAAAATAATAATAATTAACAGAAAATACTTTTTTACAGATATGTATAGAAGTTACGATTGATTTGTCTGGTATCTTAAGGAGAAGGAAAAAAGGAAAGGAGGTAAATTTTTTAGCTTCCATGAACATTTACTGTAAGACGCTGACTGCATCTCTTGGTGTAGGTTCCAGATGAGACAGTCCTGGGTCATCTGGGCACCTGATTTTTAGAAGCCAATGTGATTCATCCACAAGTAACTCTGGAGGTGTATCCTTAGTCATGAACACTGGATTCTGTGTGGCCGTGGATGGCATCAACAGCAGTTTCTTGTGCAGCTATTTCCTGAGGGACCATACTGCCTCCAACTACCTGCTCCCTTGTTTGGGACCCTGAAGCCATAGATTTTACCATATTCAAGGGGTTGTCATTGTACTCATCTACTTGAGGAAGTGCTATCTCTGTGACGGATGGATTCGGTATTTCTAGCTGTAGTGGTCCCATCTCCAGGGAACTACACTCAGGAAGGCCACCCGGCTCAGAGAGAGGAGAACATATCTTCTCTTTTTGAACTCCAGATGTCCGAGTGACGAAGTCAACAAGGTCTGGAAGGCAAGGAGATTGCCCAAGGCCTAAAGGATTAATTGTTTCTGATTCCAATCTGAGTGAATCTTGTTTCTCTAATTGAGAAGTTTCTTCCATTTCCTCAGACATCATTCCTCCTGCTAACAGGTCAAGGGATTGGTGTGTTCCCTCTAGGCTTCCCAAGCCAAGGCCAATATTTTCTACAGAAAGTCCAGTTTTCAAAATATTAGGAGTGATCCTCCCACTTCTGGGATTAGATGAGTTTTGTTCACCCTCTGCTCTGAAGTTAAGTACCAGGGTTTTGGGAGAATCTAACGGAAATTCAGAAAAGGATGGTACTGGTTCAAAGTCAGTGAGAGTGGAGGGATTACTTCCTATAGGTGACATAGAATTTCCTTCACATCCTTTCTGAGACAGGGTAGCTGGGGATCTGTGTGCTGGGTCTACCTGATTATTGCAGAAATCAACACCTATATCCCCCAGGTTCCCCAGGGCAGCAAGCTCTTCTACTTTTAAGTCTGTAACTTCGAAGTTTTCTAAGGCCTTGCTTTCTATGGTCACTGTCAGTTCTGGATGGACATCTCGAGGCTTCAGGGCTTCTGTTTTTGGTTTCTCTGGGCTCTTCCAGGTCTCTGGCTTCTTATTCTTCTCATCCCAAACAGTCAGTTCATAGATCATTTTACCCTGAAAATCTTTTGATCTTTCTCTCTTGAGTTTGAGGCTTCTGTACCTAGAAGTTCTAGAAGCTGATTCTGGAACTGAACTTCCTAGCCACTCCTCACTACCAGTTGATACTTCTTGCTCCTGTTCACTATCTGTCAAACACATATCTGATCTGGCTAGGGAAGGAAGAAGCAATTCTGGGGCAGAAATTTTCACAGGTGTATCTTGTGGGTTCTGGAGTAAAGACCTAGCTTCTGACGGAAATGAGTCTATTTTTGCCTTTGTGGAAGAGAAAGCCTGTGCACTTGATTCAGTCACTACTTTATTGTGAGTTTTACTTCCTGTTATCAACTTCTTGGCCTGCTTAGCCTTTTTGTCAGTCATTTGCAAGTTGGGCTGTTCTACTTCTCCCTCCCACATATATCTGTTCTTATGGTTCAAATTAGAACCCTCTATGCTATTGGGCCCAATGTTGATACCTGTCTCCTCTCCTACTGTTCTCTCAGAGAGCTTTGTTCCCCTTTCTTTTAGTTCAGTGCTTGTCTCTGCCTCACTTTTTCCACAATCCTTAGATTGGTGGCACTCCTGGCTTTCTTCATCCTGGTTACTAGATTTCGCAAGATGGGTTTCTACCAACTTCTGAGATTCCATGGTATGACAGTGTGTATCTGACAGCTCAGAGGCTAGTTCTACACCTGGTGGCCCTGGCTCTCCCAGGTCAAATTCCGTTTTCCCCTCTGGAGAGACATCCCTCTCAGCATCACTTTGGAAAGAGCTAGAAGTCCACATGGCCAAAGTCTCTGTCTTTGAGGTAACAGTTTCATAAGGCCTGTTTTGGCACAACCTTGTCAGAGGCTGTAGGAAACCACAGCCGCTGCCTCTGCTTTTTGAGTCTACATTTTCTACAACTGACCATTTCCCTAGGGACACTGGAGTTTTTGAAATGGACTTTTCAGGGCTGCTGACTAAAGGAGCAGAGACCAAATTTCTATCTGGAGGCAACTCCTCTTGGGATGCGCTGCTGTTCAAAGCAGAAGTGGAAGAGGTGTCTGAACTTTCAGCTTTGCTTTCCCCATTGGCCAATGGACCACCACTCAGCTTAGTCTCAGGGGCCCCCTTTCCACCACTACTGTAGAATATGTCATATAGATCCTTAGCATTGGCTGTGGCTAAGCATGAATTTCGCTTTTCCAATTTTTTGGCTTGTTCACTGAACACACTTGAGAGGGGAGGTGGAGGACGCACTAACACAGAGAACAGGGTCTGGTCCCGGTCACTCTCACTCACCCCGGGAGCTGTTTCATCAGAAGGAATGGCAACCGGCTGTGCTGAGGCGATGATGGCTACCTGCGGCATCACTGGATTCAAAATGTTAGGACCCACAAAGCCAGGGCCGACAGTGTGAGATACAGCTGGGTTTGATTTTACTGGAGCCAAGAGAGTACTTGCTTGAGCAGGAGATGGGGCAGCTGGATGAGGTATAACTGGGGGTGGTGGAGGTGGTGGTGGAGGTGGTGGTGGAGGAGGTGGTAGCATTTGTTCAGGTATATGCGATGGCTCATTCTTTTCAGCCAGCACCATTTTTTCCTCTGGAGATCCTTTCAGAATCACCTCTTCCCCTCCAAATGCTTTAGAAATGATGTCAGGAGGCAACAGGAGATCAGCTGAAGACTCTTTAACCACTGGCAGAGGCTTAGCAGCGGTCCCAGAGGACTTGATGGACAGAAAGGTATTAAGAGGTGCTGGCTTACTCACTGTAGCCGAACCTGACTTGCGGAGGACTGTGGATGGGATGGGCAGGTTGGGTCGGATCTTAGTCTGAGTTGAAGTTGTCACTACAGGCATCCAAGGGCTAGTATGTGCAACAACAGTTTTTCCAGAGAGCTTGATTTTGATGGGCTTTGCCTTTCCGGCTTCGGCTTTGCCATCCTCTTTGTCCTTACTACTTTCCACAACCTCTTCTTTGGGAATACTTAGGGCCACTGAACTTTTTTCCTCCTCTTTTTCTGGCTTTTTCCAGCTGAATTTCCCAAAAGAGGAAGATATTGGTAGTTCTTTCTTTACTTCTTCTTTTAATTGGAGTTTAATGCTAGACTTCCTTTTATTTTCAGTCTTTTCAGGGGAGTTCCCACCCTCAGAGAGTTGGTCCTCTAATTCCTCAGACACTCTGTCATCCTCCTTTACTTCTTTCATGATCTTTGCCTTTTTTTCTTTCTTCTCTTCCTTTGGTTTCTCACTGAGTTTGCGCTTTAGCTCACTCTGCCGTCGCCGTTCTGTCTCTAGGACCACAGCCAAGCCAGCTTGGCGGTCCAGATTCCGCCGCTCCTCATACAATGGATTTTCAACCACATATTTCTAGGAAAAAAAAAAAGATAATAGTTCAATAACTGGTCAAAATACTAAAAGAGAGAAAAGTTGTCCCTGTTACTGTTAGAATTCATTTAGAGTCACCTTCTTCAAGGCTATAGATGGTTCTACTAGGTCAGCATTTCTTACTAGGATTGAGGAGAACTTCCTAGGGATTACATAGAATTTGAAGCATTAATGACTTTTCCTGGCTCTGAGTTTGACAATGTCAAAAGGATTACTGCAGAAAGTGGGAAGCTCCATAGGCCACTACAAAGACCAACCTTGTATTTCTCATTGTGTTGATGACCTTTCACATGTTGCTCTCCAGAAATTGGATCCCCCAAAAATTCCTCACAGAGCTGGCAATAATATCCAGTGATGGGAATCAGAAACTCAGAGCCTGAAATAATTGAAAGAAAGTCAAGAAAATAAGTCATTTCCATCCAGAATGACAGCAACTAAAGCACACACAGGTAGGTATCTTGCAGTTGCAGTAAAATGGCTGATGACATAGAGGACTTTACCCACTTTCAAGTCAGAAGGAGCAGTTAGATGAATTTCAGTGGTATGTCTTCCCAACTAAAAGTTTTAACTCAAGACCTCTATTCCTTCTATGTTTTGGAAACACTAACTGGTTAATTCAAGAGTTTTCCATGCCAGATTCATTTCTGTTGCTGATTCTCCTCAAAATCTAACCAGCACTAACCGTCTTAGGAGATTTAAAAGCTATACTCCCAAATAGCCCAATGCCATTTATATGAGGATTTCTCATATTGTTATTTATTACTTAGGAATCTATCTTCCACAGATGTAAAGGATGTAGCAGCACTGACTACTTACAAAGGTAAGAAATTAAGAAGCTTAAAGACAAAGAAACTCTCTATTTCTCAACCTCACCTCTAAAAATAACTATTCAAAAACATTATAGTTCTTAGTTGAAAAGGTAGTTATATTATTGCACCTCTACTGTTCTTTTAACCTGGATTTCAAATAATTAAGATTTTGGTGCATAAGCCAGTGACAGAGAAAGTCGTATTTTAGTCTATGTGCTCCTGAACTGAGCAGAGAAAGTTGTATTTTAGAGTGCTATGTATGTATATGTTTAACATCTGTTAGATTTTTGGCCGTACGTGTAGGGATCGTTCTTGTCTTACAGATGACTATTTCTTTAGGACCTAGTCACTGCTTTGTACATGAAAAGCAATCTTACAGCTTTGTTAGAAGTAATGGTTACATCTCACTCCATGCTGCTTCTTTGCATCTTAGCTCAGGGATATCTCTTCACTAACTGACTGTAAAGAAACCACAAAAAAGGGAGGAAACATACCTTTTGCAGGAACAGTTATCTTGTCAGTGCGCTTTACTGCATCTTGCTTGGCCTCACTCTGGGTCTTTGAAGCCCAAGGTCTGTTGTAGGGATCCAGTGTCTATTTGCAAGAGGCAGAGGTGCTCACACAACAGCACTAAAAACTGAATGACCTACTTTTTTTCTTTTTCTCCCCCACACCACGGAGGACCAGAAGCCCCCAGCTACCCACCCCCACCCATTCTGCCAACTGTTTAAATGGAAATCACCTGTGGAAAAGGTAAACAAATGTTAGAGAAAGTACCAGCAATGGATAAAATGAAACAAAGAATCAGGTACTCAAGGAATCAAAAGAGGTAGAAACCTCACTTACACTTGTCATGGTGTTTAGTTACAGGCAGGTCCCCTGGACTGAGCGCCCTGGGGATGATGTCTCCTTTGTTGGTATCTCTTGGCTCTTCAGAGTGGGGCTCCTGCCCATATGAGAATGTTTCATTTTTCCAGCTTTATAATGCAGATAGGAGTATATGAAGGCAAGGAGGGCAAGAATAGAAATAACAGAGGGCAAGATACCTACCTGTGTGTGCTTCTTATTGTGCATATGGGTGAAGAAGTCAAACATGGTCCCACAGATGGTGTTGCAGTCTTTGCACCAGTGATTGCCAGCATCATAATATTCATAGGCAGCAACCGGCTGATCAGATTGTTTAGCAGCTGGCTGGGGGCTCTCAGCAGGCTTGGGGCTCTTAGTACAGGAATTCTCATTGTTCACTTTTGATTCCTAGAAGAGGGGAAAACCTGAACTAAGAAGGAATTCAAGGCAGTCCACATCTGTCTTCTCTCAGAAAAAGCAAGTAGCCTACCACAATAACACAAATAGGACCATTTAACCACAATTCCAATGTCTAAAGCTGCACAAACTGGGAAAAACCCCATGAGAAAGCTGTCTGCAAGGTTCAAACAGAAATGAATAGATTCGGAGTTTCCGTCGTGGCGCAGCGGTTAACGAATCCGACTAGGAACCATGAGGTTGCGGGTTCGGTCCCTGCCCTTGCTCAGTGGGTTAACGATCCGGCGTTGCCGTGAGTTGTGGTGTAGGTTGCAGACGCGGCTCGGATCCTGCGTTGCTGTGGCTCTGGCGTAGGCCGGTGGCTACAGCTCCGATTCAACCCCTAGCCTGGGAACCTCCATATGCTGCGGGAGCGGCCCAAGAAATAGCAACAACAACAACAAAAACAATAACAACAACAACAACAAAAAAAGACCAAAAAAAAAAAAAAAAAAAGAAATGAATAGATTCCACAGTGCCTTCATGGAGAATAAATCATAATGGCAATATATTTACTCATATAACCTAAAATATCTAGAAGAATACCCAAGATTATGGAAACACTGGTTGCCTCTGGGGAGGGGAAGTAGAGAACAAGAACAGAAAGGAGTCCTTTACCTTATACCCTTTGGCAGATGTTAAATGTGTTACCTATGCATTAGTTAAATTTATATATCCTAATAACAACTAGGGAGAGAAGAAAAACCAAAATGGAAAAGGTAATTGATAGCATAAACAAGCGCAGAAAAGAGATAATAATCAATTCTCTTAGCACAGACACATCCTGGTACAGAAAACTGGAAAGTACAGTTGACATAGATAAAAGGGATGGTCATCTCTGTAGCATGACTTAAATGAGTCTGGGTAAAATATCTCTAACTGCCCAAAATACCACCTTAGAGTTTAACATCTTTTTTTTTTTTTTAATTTATTTATTTTTTTGTCTTTTTGCTATTTCTTGGGCCGCTCCTGCGGCATATGGAGGTTCCCAGGCTAGGGGTCTAATCGGAGCTGTGGCCGCCAGCCTATGCCAGAGCCACAGCAACGCAGGATCCGAGCCGCGTCTGCAACCTACACCACAGCTCACGGCAACGCCAGATCGTTAACCCGCTGAGCAAGGGCAGGGACCGAACCCGCAACCTCATGGTTCCTAGTCGGATTCATTAACCACTGCACCACGACGGGAACTCCGAGTTTAACATCTTTGAGTTAACATGAATCCTCTTTTAAAACATATTAACTCCCCAACATTAAGTTATCAACAATAAATACTTTAATATGAATTCATTTGTAAGCAAGTTGGGAACAAGGTACTCAGGGAATGAAAATTCTGGATAATGTTGGGGAGTGAAGCACAGAAAAAAGATAATTTTGGAACACAGAGAAGGTAAGTCTGAATGAGGGTCTACAGTAGACAAGATAAGGGAACTGGGCACCTGTAATATTGGCTGGTGGGAAGAGGAAGATGGAGAAAGGGATACAATTAAGACTTCAAGGATACTCTTTCCCAATCAGAGTCCTATTCAAGAATCACTAAAGAGATCACACCCAGCAGGTAGGGAATGGCCACGTGCATACACTGCTGGTGAGTACTAACAGGCACCATCTTTCCAGAAGATAATCTAGGAATAGATATTACAAATCTCAAAATTCTTTATATCCTGACCCAGAAATTCTACTCTTTGACATTTACTCTAGAGAAATTTTTTAATTGTGTCAAACTATGAGTGATTTGATTGGTTAAATTTTGGTATTCATTCAACAATAACAAAAATAAGGTTGCTAAAAATGCTGCTATAGAAGTCTATTATTGACATGGAAAGATGTTCATGATATACTGAGAAAAGTAACAAAATATATTTGAATAATCAATAAAGATATGTAAATAAACATAGAATGTCATTGTCACCTTATCCAAAAGACTTCCCTAATTACTCTATCCTTTACCCTATTTTCTTTTTTTAGGCACTTGTCATTACCTAACCTGCACTTGCTTATTTATTGACTATCTTCTCCTCTCCTATTTCACAAGAATAAGGACCTAGTCCATATAGTTTCCTACTATACTTCCCATATCTAGAATAGTGCTTGGCACTTTTTTGGAGATTAAGACCTATTTGTTAAACAAATGAACAGAAGAAGGGTATCTGGAATAATATATGACAAGGTATTAGTAACAGCTGTGTCTAGGTGAATGGAATTGTGGAATTGAGTGTATTTGTTTATTTTTATGAAATGATCTATTCAAGAAAATACTAAACAAATTATGCATTTTAAAAAGAGGCAAAGAAAGAAGAAATACCAAGGACAGGAAACAAAGGCCATGGAGAGAACATTCTTTACTGATGAAATGAAAATCAAATGGCAACACATCCTTGTTAGTATCAGAGAACATGAAGACTCACTAAAGTCAAGATGATATATTATCAAGGAGTTGGTTATAAATGGAACTCCAAACAATGTAGTCAACTACAAAGGGCCAGAACTTTCAAGCTCTTCTCCCATTCCAAGGCCCTGCACTCCATGTTACTGGTATAAAAATATTGTCCTACCTGGTTGAGAAAGAGAACTCTCTCAGGAAGATATAAAAATATTACAGCTTCATTGACAGAGAATACAGAATATCTTCTTCTCTAACCCCCAACATAAACTGAGCATCTACTATGTACTAGACATCCAGATGCTGTGAGAAACACAAAAGTCAGAAACTATATATTCTATTATTCTCAAGAAGCTCTCCTTTAGTGGAAGAGAAAGGCATGAGAACTGACATGATCTTAATCATATTTTCAATAAGAGAGAACAAAATAAGTCTTATAAAGAAACAAAGTAATATATAACGGGAGTGCCAAAAAAGCTGTTCCCTCAATCTGGGTATAATTCAGGATTTCCTCATGGAGAAGCAAGTATCCAAGTTGGGCCGTAGTGGATGAATAGGGTTGGGAGAAAGATTATTCCAGGCTAGGAGGATTATAAAATGCAAAATTAGAGAGCATACTATACATACTACACATCTGGAAAAGCATTTTGAAGTGGCAGGAGTGTTAAGGTGTGGTGTCATATTTCTTGAGCACTACCCATTTACTACATGCCAGGCACATATGAACTATGTATCGGGGACTATATTGGAAAATCAGATGGATATGATCCCTGATCCCTTGAACCTTAAAGTCTATTTGGCGAACACATGTAATTATATAATTACAACAGTCATAACCGCTAAGAAGGAAAATGTCAATGTATTATAAGAGTATTAGGCAAATTTAACAACCTGGAAAATCAAGGAAAGGAGTCAGGGAAATAAGTTAAGCTGTGACCTGAGGATGAATATGAGTTAGAAGACAGGATAAGAAAAGAGTGGGAAGAGGATGGTAACCAGAGGAAAGAGAAGATGCAGACATTAAAGGGGATGAACTATTTGAGGAATGAAAAGGCCAGTAATGAAATTACAGAGAACAAAGGGAGAAAGAGGCATGGAACAAGACTGAAGAGGTAGGCAAGCAAGTACAGCAATCACTGGCTATACATGGAGAAAGAATGAAGACTGTAGCAGTAGGAGCAAGAATTGAGGGTGGCTTGAACTTGGATGAAATAGAGATGATGAGATGAATGGAACTGAGATTTACTTCGGAGGGAGAATTGGGAGAATCTGTATTTGATTTGCTGTGTGGAGCAATTGAGGAGAGGGAAGGACCAAGAATGCTTTTCAGGTTGTTGGCATGAAAACTATTAGGTAGTGGTGTCATTCATTGAGATGGGTAACAATGGAGGAAGAAAAGGTTAGAAGGAAGGGGAGCACAGTTGTTAGTTTAGTTTAGGCTATATTGATTTTGAGATGTTTATGAGACAATGAAGTAGAAATTGTGAGTAGTCTACTGGATACTCAGATTTGAACTCTGGAGGATCATCTGAGCTATAATATAAAACTGAAAGTTGTCAGTATGGTATTTCAGCATAGGACTGCATGAAATGACCCAGAGAGAAAGAAGAATTCTGGAGAACTAGGCTAGAACTAAGCCCTGAAGAACTAAAATATTTAAAGATTAAACAGAAGCAGGCAGCATACAAGGAGGAAAAAAATGTGATAAAAGTCGAAGAAAACATTTTTTAGGTGAGAGTGGTTCCCTGTATCAAATACTAATTTTTATTTTCTTTTGCCTTTTTTTTTAGGGCCACACCCAAGGCATACGGAAGTTCTCAGCCTAGGGGTCGAATTGGAGCTTCAGCTGTGGCCTACAACAAAGCCACAGCAACAATGGATCTGAGCCACTTCTGCAACCTATACCACAGCTCACAGCAACACTGGATCCTTAACCCACTGAGCAAGGCCAGGGATTGAACCTGTGTCCTCATAGATACTAGTTGGGTTCATTACTACTGAGCCACAACTGGAATTGCCTCAATTACTAATTTGAACTTCCTCAATTACTAATTTGAGAACTGAAATTTGAGGCTGTACAACATAGAGGTGACCTTGTTACTAAACATGAACCTACAAAATGGTATTACAAGTTATGAGAAGACTAGAAGCTAGACTGAAGTGGGTTAAGGAGTAGATCCTAGTACCAGAACATAGAGGGCCCTGACTGTTGAGGATTTGGGATTCTACACTGTGGGCAATGGAGAAGTGCTAAAATCCTGAAGGCAAGTACCACTGATCTGAACTATGCTTGAGAACTCTAGCAAGAGTAAGAACAGGTTGGAAAGGAAGTTAAGAAAATGGTTGGTTAGAAGCCTTTTTTAGGGCCCTATGGAAATAAGAGATATAAGAGAAATAGAAAAGTTGAGTTATTACCTTGCTGTTGGAAGAGGAGTTTGAGGACGATGACATTTTTTCTGGGCTCTTAGATTTTTCCGCTTTCCCCATCTTCTCAGTAGGCTCTCTACTGTCGCTTGAGGACTTCTGTGATTTATCCAAAATGTTAATTCCCAAGATCTGAGCCACTTTGTCCAGCTCAGACTGCTTTTTTTCTGCTTCTTCTGCCTCTTGTCGAAGTTCTGCAATGTCCTTCATAATGTTATCCTGAAGCCGACTCACCTCCACCAGGAGTGGGTCCTTGTGCCCATCCTTCTCTCTTCGTTTCTTACGCAGCATTTCCCCTGAATAATCAAAATGTTCACAAACAAAAAACAAAAACAAGGAAAGTAGGTTAAGATATCAAGTCACTTTTCAGCCACAAATACTAATTCTCAAGACTTTATGGTAAAAAAATCTTTCTCTGTAAAATATTTGACAAGCAGTTGATACTCTCCTTCTATATGGGCTGGTTTAGGTGAAGCTCCTATTGAAGTAAAGGTTAAGTGATTACATTATCTTTTTATTAGCTAAGTTATTAGTTAAGGCTCTAGGGACAGGTTTCAGGGAGGGGCTCCATGAATCCCCAAAATGGTATATACTAGTTTGTGGGCATGTGTTAATATGCATTTTAACTATGAATGTTGTGCTTGTCCTCTTTAGAGAACCAGAGAATTATTTGGAGGGCAAAAAACTTTCAGCCACATATTTGACTTTATCTGACTTGAGAACCCTTCACCACACCTCCACTAAGTTTTAGGTTTTTGCCTCAGGCTCACCTAACGTTACTTCTTATTCCAAAATGCAGGTCCTCATGAATTAATCCTCACAGGATTAATAACTAAGTTTCTCATCCCTAAATAATCCAAACCCAAACAGAAGAAGTTATATTTTCTCCCATTCTCTGCTATTCCATGCTGTCATCAACCTGCAATATTCATTCATTCATTCTGGTCTTTTGAGGGCCACACCTGCGGCATATGGAGGTTCCGAGGCTAGGGGTCTAATCAGAGCTGTTGCTGCTGGCCTACACTGGAGCCACAGCAATGCCAGATCCAAGCCGCATCTGCGACCTACACCACAGCTCATGGCAACGCCGGACCCTTAAACCCACTGATCAAGGCCAGGGATCAAACCTGCAACCTCATGGTCCCTAGCTGGATTTGTTTTCACTGTGCCACAATAGGAACTCCTCAACCTATAATATTAAGAAGCTATGATTCTTCCTTAGTGTGTATATGAATTCCTAAAAGCATAAATGAAGAGATGGAATCAATTGAGGTGTCATGGACCATCTTTTTTGTGCCAAAAAGGAAATACTCAAAAAATGATGGGGATATATTAAAAGAACACTGGAGCCAACTTAAAGGAGCTCTCACTGGCCACATGTGGAGCAATTTGAGCATGAGGATAAATAATAATAGTAAAATATTATAACCTACTAAATGAAGAATCCATTAGTTCATACTGATATAAATAGACAAATAAATGGGGGAGGAGGTGTGGGTGGAAAGTTCCCCCTGACAGAAAGCCAGCTAATTAAGGTAGAAGAAATGATGAAATCAGAAAAATCACTATTTAACCACCATCATAACAACCAATTGGGAAAGAATCATCAACGAATTTGAAAACTAGTGGGATGAAGTTTGAGGAGTAACTGAATATTTACATAGTCTCAAAGTATCTCCCCTATAAGATACTTACTAATTGAAAAGGGTAAAATAGTAACCTTACAATGAGGAAACCTGGAAGACACCAACTTAACCAAATGATCAAAGCTGATATCGCCAATATGAGACAAATCAACACCTGATATAAACTTAGCATTACTTCCATCATGTTCCTGCCAAAAATACATAATCTGAATTTAATCAAAAGGAAACATCGGACAAACCAAAACTAAAGGACATTCTACAAAATATGTGACCTCTTCTGTCAGTGTCACAAAGTACAAAGATCTAGGGACTGTCATAGATTAAATGAGACTAAAAGAACTTGAGAACTGAATGTAATGTAATCTTTTTTTTTTTTCTTTTTTTTGCTTTAGGACATCAGTGAGACAAGTGATGAAATATGAATAAGATCAGTAGACTAGTATATCACTGTTTTGGTTTTTTCTTCTTTTGTCTTTTTAGGGCTGCGCTCGAGGCATATGGAGGTTCCCAGGCTAAGGGTCAAATCAGAGCTGTAACTGCCAGCCTATACCATAGCCACAGCAATGCCAGACCCCAGCCGAGTCTGCGACCTACACCACAGCTCACAGCAACGTCAGATCCTTAACCCACTGAGTGAAAACAGGGATTGAACCTGTGTCCTTATGGATGCCAGTCAGATTCATTTCTGCTGAGCCACGATGGGAACTCCTAGTATGTTACTGTTGATTTCCTAATTTTGATTAAGTATATTACAGTTATGTAAGTGAACTCTTTGTTGTTAGAAGACCCACACTTAAGTGTTTAAGAGTAAGGGTACATCTTATCTACAACTTACTCTTAATTCAGGGAAACTTAAACATACATGCACACACACTACTGAGAAAAAAGGATAGCGTAAATGCTAATAATCATGGAAAACACTTGAGAATCATTTACACTATTAACGCAACTTTTTTATAGGTCTAATTATGTCAAAAAAATTTTTAAGAGTTCCCATTGTGGCTGTTCCTCAGTTCCCCTGGTGGCTTTACGGGTTAAGGATCTGCTTTGTCACTGCTGTGGCTCAGGTCACTGCTGTGGCACAGGTTCAATCCCTGGCCCAGGAACTTTTGCATGCCATGGGCAGGGCCAGAAAAAAAAAAAAAAAATTTTTTTTTGAAAGTGAGGTTTCACGTCAATGAACCTGTCTGAGTCCCCAAATCTCTCCATTTGGGTCTCCTACTAAAGTTACAGCAGTCATGCAAAGGAGTGTCTGATACCTTGTTGTTTATGAAGCCGCTCCAGTTCTGTCCTGAGATAGTACATCTTCTTTTGGCGAGCTTCCCGGTCACTCTTTAGCTTTTCTCTCTCTTCAATAACCTGCAAAGTACAAAATACTAAGAGATCCTTCAATCTCCAACATCCTCCATTTTCTATTGCTCTTTTCCATAAACCTTCATGGTAGATAATATCTATGCAAGGGTCCAAATGCCTGCACACAGGGGCTCTGACTTAGGGTGAAGGTATATTTCATTCCAATCCAAGTGCCAAAATAGAATTATCCTTTCCAGAATTAAATTGATTGGAAAGTACTATTTTTGTGCAGGAAGCACTAAATATTAGATAGTGGTTCTTACCCCAAAAGGAACCATCAAGACAGCAACTAATAGGTGTTATGGATGAAGCATTGTTAGTGGCATTATATATATGTCATCTTATTTAATCGTGACACTATCTCTGTTTCACAATAAGAAAATTGAGGTCGTAAAAGATTAAGTAACATAACCAAGATCACAGAGTAAGGGGATTTTAAAATTCAGGTGCATATGCCCTAAAGCCCTTTATCTTTCAAATGCATTTCTATCATCTAACAAATACGGCTTGTCTATCAAGGACTCATGTGAAAAACCTGCATATTGTCAGCCTTGACTTGAGTGCTAGGTTCATAAAGGGAAAGCACTAGTCTTCATTGTCTCTGCAGTCCTAGATTTTGTTGTGCTAAACCTATCCTCTTCTTTATTAAAAGACTTCAAAAAACTAAGACTGGGAATTCCCACTGGGGCTCAGTGGAAACAAATCTGACTAGTATACATGAGGACACAGGTTCGATCCCTGGCCTTGCTTAGTGGGTTAAGGATCTGGTGTTGCCTTAAACTGAGGTGGGTTAAGGATCTAGCATTGCTGTGGCTATGGTGTAGGCCAGCAGCAATAGCTTTGATTTGACCCCTAGCCTGGGAACCACCATATATGCCTTGGGTGTGGCCCTAAAAAGACAAAAAACCCCCCACAAAAACCCAAAACAAACCCAAAACAAAAGACAAAGACTGAAGTTCAGAATACCCAAGAACAACAGAAAATTAAGAGGTGTTTTTTGTTTTCTCAGGGATTAGCAAAATTTCTTTTAAACTAGAAAAAATGAGATTAGTCCTCCAATTTTACCTTTTCTATTTTTCTTCTTAGGCCTTAACTATTTTATTAGCAAACCAAATTTACACAAACTACAATTTTAAGTTCCTTAGATCACCTTAACAAAATGAATTATTATTTATTAAGGACCTTCAAAATTAACAGTATATAGTATTTTTTTATCTGAAATTCTTTTATTGTATATTGTATGTCCCCTATGTAATTTTTACCTATGCTCTAAAACATTCAGAATTATTATATCTTAACCCTAGCCATTACTCCCTTTCTATAGCCTGAGAACCCAATGAACCTTAAAAGTATAAAAAGTACTTCATGAAAGTGTCATAAAATATATTATTATTCCTGGACTCTAAGTTAAAATAGTAAAGTTTATTTTTTGGTTTAATTATCAGCAACAACTAGTTATTAGTTTTTAAACCCCATAACCACTACAGGAAAAGGATCCAAAACTCACTGGGATGAAACACAGATATCTTGCCTTCTCCTTCACCCAATCCAACTTTGGTTCCACACTCCCTGATGAGGTCATATTTAAGACTTCAAGGTTCCCAGCTCCTACCCATAGTATCCTAAGGCTGATAATTCAGACAGAGAAATAAACTTTAAAAAGAAAAAAGAAGTCTAGCAATCACAGTGGAACCTAGGGCCAGACTTAGTTCAAATGAGAAAACATGAAAGAAAAACATTATAAATAAAGATTGCTTTGTGCCTTGCAAATTTTCAGCTCCCTCTAAAAGACAAACACGCAAGTTTGATCCCCATCCTGGCACAGTGGGTTAAAGGAGCTGCAGCGTAGGTGCATCCCTGGCACCTACCTGGTGCCACCCCTAGCCCAAGAACTTATTATGCCAAAGGGTGACCAAAAAAGAAAAAAAATTTAATTTTTGAAATCTTTTTTGTCTTTTTAGGGCCTCACCCATGGCATATGTAAGTTCCCAGGCTAGGGGTCAAAGCTGAGCTGCAGCTGCTGGCCTACACCACAGCCACAGCAACACCAGATCCTTAACCCACTGAGCGAGGCCAGGGATAAAACCTGCATCCTCATGTATGCTAGACAGTTTCGTCTCTGCTGAGCCATGATGGGAACGCAAAAAAAATTCTTTTAATTTATGTTAAAATAGAAGATTCAGGAGTTCCCGTCGTGGCGCAGTGGTTAACGAATCCGACTAGGAACCATGAGGTTGTG
The DNA here is from genome assembly GCF_054392235.1 of Sus scrofa. NCBI lineage: Eukaryota > Metazoa > Chordata > Mammalia > Artiodactyla > Suidae > Sus > Sus scrofa. The sequence continues at coordinate 46,946,166 of NC_139389.1, forward strand.
GGTTCGGTCCCTGCCCTTGCTCAGTGGGTTAACGATCCGGCGTTGCCGTGAGCTGTGGTGTAGGTTGCAGACGCGGCTCGGATCCTGCGTTGCTGTGGCTCTGGCGTAGGCTGGTGGCTACAGCTCCGATTCAACCCCTAGCCTGGGAACCTCCATATGCCGCGGGAGCGGCCCAAGAAATAGCAACAACAACAACAACAACAACAAAAAAAAAAGACAAAAGACAAAAAAGAAAAAGAAAAAAAAAATAGAAGATTCAGGCCTAGAATGCTCAAAGTTAATACTCACCTTCTGCTTCTGAGAAGCACGGTTCTTCTCATCAGATATCTTCTCCGGATTATATCTTATGAGTGATGGGATAGACACCTGTACAGGCACTTGGGCAGTAGAAATTGAGCTTAGCACTGACTCCTCCTGCTTGGGCTCATCTGGAGTCACAGTGGGGATCACACGGAGATTGGGACGGCTACGGGTAGCTTGTTTGGTAACTGGCATTATCCTGTGTGGTTCAGGTAGAGGGTGGTTGGAAGGCTGGGAGGCGGGGTACATGGGCCACCTTGAGGCTGCATATGCCATATAGTGCCTATAGGCATCAAAGGAAGCAGGGGGAATGGCAGGTCCCTGGTAGTTTGGAGGTATCCGAGCTGCAGCAAACTGAGAGGCCCTTGGCACATGAAACTGAGATAAAGAAGCAGGGTGTGGAAGTCTAATTGGGGTAGACGGGGCTGAGGGCAACATGCACCTGACTGCAACAGGTGACTGAAACCCACTGCCAACCATCTCAGGTCCTGCAATATGACCCACTGGATGGTCTGACTTTAGGAATGGGGGGCTGTTTTTTGTAAGCAGGTAAGGATCCACAGGGGAGACAGGGTGTGGATGGGACACCTCTGGGGAGTGGGTATTGCAATGGTGTGCCTCCCCACTCTCTAGTCTGTGAGGATCTGCAGAGCGCCGATCAGCTGAGAAACGTCGGTCAGCTGAAGAACAGCGGTCTGCTGAAAAGTGCCGGTCAACTGAGGAACGGCGGTCAGCAGAGGAGCGTGACGGCTTCTTGCCATGAAGTCGTTCCTGGGTTCGTGCAGCCAGTTTACTAATTTCTGCTACTCCAATATCCAGCCCTATGGTCTTGAGCAAATCATGAATCTTGGCATATTCTGGATTGGTCTCTTCTATTGATTCTAGCTTTACGGCTGGAGCTGAAGAGGGTAGGGAGCTTGCCTTCTGCCTCATAACTTCAATTTCAGAGCCCCCAAGGGCCTTTGGTGGAGAGTCTGCCTTTAAATCCTCTTCTTCATCCCCATAGAGAAATTTCTCCTCATCCTCAATATCAGGGAAGCTACGTCGCCTTTTTTCCTGTGTACTTGTGGAATCTGCTAACATGCTCAGAATGCAGGAGAAACCACTGCCATCCTGGCTAGCTCTCTCATGAGGAAGCAAGAAGTCTGTGTGTCGCTCAGGTCCCTCAGCCTTCATATCCAATTTTTCCTTGTGGCACAAAAAACTTCCAAAGTTCTCTCTGAGGGGACTGCTGTCTTTTGGTATCCCAGGGAGGGGGCCCCATTGGTAGAGGTTGCCCTGAGATTCCTTCAGGGTAGTCTCTACCATAGTTCCCTTGTTTTCAACCTCTGAGGCAAAAGCAGCAATAGCACCACTTAGTGGAAGAGATGAGTGTGCAGGGTAAAGAGGGTGATCCTGGCTAGAGCTTGTACTGCTGGAAAAATTCTCAAGCTGCAAAGACAAACATATCTGATTTAGCCTCTGTGTAGAATCTCAGAAAAGTAGTAATTAATTAAGATAAATACTTTGTTCTTGAATTAATAGGGGAAGATAAGTATGGTTGAAAGGAGGTCCTGGGAGTTCCCTTTGTGGCTCAGCAGTTAATGAACCTAACTAGGATCCGTAAGGATGTGGGTTCGACCCCTGGCCTCGATCAGTGGCTTAAGGAATCAGCATTGCCATAATCTGTGGTATAGGTTGCAGACGCGGCTTGGATCCTGCACTGCTGGGGCTGTGGCATAGGCCAGTGGCTGTAGCTCCAATTCAACCCCTAGCCCAGGAACTTCCATATGCCACAGGTGCAGCCCTGAAAAAGAAGAAAAAAAGAAGAAGAAAAGGTGGTCCTTAGCCAGGTTTAAGATTTGGGATCCTGGAGTTCCCATCATGGCTCAGTGGTTAAGAAACACAACCAGTATCCATGAGGATGCGGGTTCAATCACTGGCCTCACTCAGTGGGTCGGGGATCTGGTATTGCCATGAGTGGTGGTGTAGGTTGCAGATGTGGCTCAGATCCCACACTGGCCAGCAGTTACAACTCCGATTCGACCCCTAGCCTGGGAACCTCCATGTGCTGTGAGTTTGGCCATAAAAAGACAGAAAAAAAAAAAAAAGAGAGAGAGAGATTTGGGTTCCCATTTCTCCAGATGGTTCTGCTGTAGCAAGAGGAAATAGAAAAGATTGCATCTTTACTTTTGGTCATCTGTTGTAGTCTTTACCAAGGAATTTGAATTCAAAAGGATTGAGAGATGCTCTACCTTACTTGCTTTCTTCTTTATGAATCTCTCCCCCCCTTAAAAAAACATATAAAAAGCGGAGCTACTTTGAAGTAGGGTCACAAAACTCTGAAACCCTACCTGATCAGTCTCTCCTTGCTTTTCTAAGTGCCCTTAGGCACTTCTTCAGAAACATTTAGTTCCTAAGAGGACAGGTTAAAACTAGTGCTCATGTCTGTTCATCTTTTCAAAAGTAAGAATATCAAGGCCCAGAATGGTAAGGTGACTTTAAAAATCACACAGCAAGTTGGAGGTAGATGGGTCCAGAATCAGAATCATCTGATTTTGGTTTAGTGTCCTACCACTCACACATTTTTTTCTTCTCTTTAGAGATGAGAAAAATTCAGATCACCTCCTCCTTTTGCCATTTAAGCTTCATTTCCAAGAAACCCATATTCAAATTTCCTACAGGACTATCTAATTTAGAGGGAAAAAAAACTTTCAATACTCTCCAAACCTCTATTGTTGTATTATGAGGCTTAGAGTTCCCTTTTGAGAGTACTAGAAGGTACAGCTCATAGGCACAAAAAATCTAGTCCAGTATATATCCCAAAGATTCCTTATGGACACAGCCCCCAGGAAATTAACTAGGCTTTAAAATACCAGAACTAGCAAGAGACCCTAGAAGAAATACAGCATAGACCTGCATGGAAGGTTCCATGTCCACTTCAATCCGCTTCTTCAAAATTGACTTCTTGGGCATCACAGATACTTCTTCAGGCCGGTGTAAAGAATACCCTGGCTCTGATGCTGTTAGAGCACTTGACAATCCAGGGATGGGACAGCCAGTGCTACCACCATCAACTCCCACCAGTTCCTGAGTCAAGCTCCTACTTCGTTCCTCCTCTTCCTCTCGTTTTCGCCTAGCAAGGTCCAGCTCTCGAAACTCAGGGTCTAGAAACCTAGGGCTTGGGCTCCGCCTACGCTGTCGATAGTTGCGAGTCCCTGATGTAAAACCTGGGTGATCACCTCCCACGCTGTGTATCTTCTCTGTGTCATCGTAACGGGGCCGTTTGGCCTCCCGGCTCCTTTCCTCGGGTCGTACAGAGTAGGAGCCTTTGAGTTTGTCTCTATTCCGTTCTGTTCCCCGCAAGAGTTCATCATGACAACTGATATGGGCACTATAATCAGATCTATGTAGGAAAGCTTCTCTTGCTCGGTAGTCCTCATCAAGTTGTCCCAAGAAGGGACTGAGAGGTGCCTCCTCCCGGGAAATGTATCGTTCAAGACCTCGAGAGCACTGGGAGTTTCGAGTGAAGACAGAATCATCAGTCAGGTCATCCCTGAAGAAAGAGACAAGTATCACTGAATACAATGGACTTGGAAAGAGCAAGACCAGACATGGCTAGGAAACTGATTATTTGGCAAGGGGGCAGTGGAATGCTTAAAACAAAAGATAATAATCATGAAGTCCAAGAACAAATCAATGCATATACATGGAACATTTCTTTTCCCTTTCCCAAGGGCACAAGCAGCTGCAGCTTCTAACCAAGAGGAGATATTACAAATCTATCTAGATTGAATTCTTAGGCTAATCTCTTTGATTAGACTTCAGGGATACAGAGAATCGTGGCAGGGTTTGGGAGATGTGAAAACATCACTACCAGACTTCAAAGAGTTGTGATTACACAACTTCACATTAGCTAAATTCTAGCTCTTTACTACTAAAAATGTGGTCTGAATGAGCAATATCAGTATTAACCAGGAAGTTTTCAGAAATGCAGATTTAAAGGTACCACGCGGGCCTACTGAATCAGAACTAGCATTTTTTTTTTTTTTTAATGGCTGAACCCTGGGAGTTCCCTTCGTGGCGCAGTGGTTAACTAATCCGACTAGGAACCATGAGGTTGCGGGTTCCATCCCTGCCCTTGCTCAGTGGGTTAACGATCCGGCGTTGCTGTGAGCTGTGGTGTAGATCGCAGACGTGGCTCGGATCCTGCGTTGCTGTGGCTCTGGTGTAGGCTGGCGGCTACAGCTCCGATTGGAACCCTAGCCTGGAAACCTCCATATGCCGCAGGAGCGGCCCCAAAAAATAGCAAAAAAGACCAAAAAAAAAAATGGCTGAACCCTCAGTATATGGCCAGGGACTGAATCTGAGCTACAGCTCTGGCAACAATGGATCCTTTTTTTTTTTTTTTTTTTTTTGTCTTTTTAGGGCTGTAACCGGGGGCATATGGAGGTTCAGGCTAGGGGTCCAATCAGAACCACAGCCACTGGCCTACGCCACAGCCACAGCCACAGCATATCTGAGCTCATGGCAACACCAGATCTTTAACCCACTAAGCGAGGCCAGGGATCGAACCTGAATCCTCATGGGCACTAGTCAGATTTGCTTCCACTGAGCCATGATGGGAACTCCAACACTGGATCCCTTAACCCACTGCACCTTGCCAGGGATCAAAGCCAAGCCTCTGCAGCCACCCAAGCTACTGCAGTTGGATTCTTAACCCACTGAGCCACAGCAAGAACTCCCAGAATTTATGTATTAACAAGCTCTCCAGGTGATCTGTATGCATTTTAAATTTTGAGAAACACCAGTCTAGATCAATAATTTTCAAGCTGTGTTTCACAGAGATTTTGAAAAGTACTCAGGAGCCGCCTAAAGGAAGGAGGTAGAGAGCCTGCAAGGAGAGCCTTATTGAAATCATACTAGCCAGAACTTTATCTGTTCACATAGTAAAATTCTACAGAATATTTCATTTGGGAAAAAAGTTTCACTCTGGGGAGAAAAAAATTTAACCACTGATCTATCCAATTGGCATGATTTTCTCATAAGTTGTAGAAGGTTCTCCAGTTGCTTCATTTTGCTGGCTCAGATATTAAAAAAACCCATAAAACTCCCTCACAGCCTGTTTTGTGACCCTTTTTCCTTCCTTGCCTGGATATCCACAAAAAAGAGTATGGGATGGTTTATCTCACTATATATTTTTATTTTATAAAAATAAAAAGGTCTTAGACTTCTATGGCATGAAAGTGAAAATACAGGATAGGACATCTGTCCTTTTATCTCAGATCTCTACACTACACACAGTAGTCCTAATCTTTTGGGGCAATATGGTTATAGAGCCTCTACTGTCCCCCTAAAAGCTTCTGATTTAAATCACAGATAGAAATAAAGATTCACTAGCACTTCAAGCATAAAACTTTGAATAATTTACATGTCATTCACATTCCAGAGTGAATTATCATCCAGTGGTAATTAGTTTTCTACGGTTTCTAGCAGCTACTTCTGTTTTTCTGAGTTTCTAGAAATGACTTTAATTTATTTTTGTTGTTGTTGTTGTTTTTGTTTTTTTGTCTTTTTGCCATTTCTTGGGCCACTCCCGCGGCACATGGAGGTTCCCAGGCTAGGGGTCCAATCGGAGCTGTAGCCACCAGCCTACACCAGAGCCACAGCAACGCAGGATCCGAGCCGTGTCTGCAATCTACACCACAGCTCACGACAACGCCGGATCGTTAACCCACTGAGCAAGGGCAGGGATAGAACCCGCAACCTCATGGTTCCTAGTTGGATTCGTTAACCACTGCGGCACGATGGGAACTCCTCTTTGTTTTTTTAAGTCGTTTTCCTATCTCTGGAACTAAGAACATCAAAGCATTGCCTTTTCTCATTCACCGGCCCAACTCTTGTTTGGATTTAGACCTGGGTAACACCTATAAATAACTTTATGAAAGACTATAAGGGATAAACTAGGAAGTTCCCCTGTGGTGCAGTGGGTTAAGGATACAGCAGATGCCATAGCTGTGGCACAGGTTGCAACTGCAGCTTGGGTTCGATCCCTGGCCCAGGAGCTTCCACGTGCCTCAGGTGTGGCAAAAAAAAAAGTTAAAATAGAAGATGTGGTATATATACACAATGGAATACTACTCAGCCATAAAAAGGACAAAATAATGCCATTTGCAACAACATGGATGGAACTAGAGACTCTCATATTAAGTGAAGTAAGTCAGAAAGAGAAAGACAAACACCATATGAGATCACTTATATCTGGAATCTAATATACAGCACAAATAAACCTGTCCACAGAAAAGAAACTCATGGACTTGGAGAACAGAGTTGTGGTTGCCAAGGGGGAGGGGAATGGAGTGGGGTGGACTGGGAATCTGGGGTTAATAGATGAAACTATAACTTTGGAATGGATAAGCAATGAGATCCTGCTGTATAGCACAAGGAACTATTACCTAGTCACTTATGATGAAGCATGATGGAGGATAATGTGAGAAAAAAATGTATATATGTGTGACTGGGTCACTTTGCTATACAGTAAAAAATTGACAGAACACTGTAAATCAAATATAATGGAAAAAATAAAAATGATTTTTAAAAAAAGTTAAAATAAAAATACCATAAAGGATCAACTTTAGCACCTCCTCTATAAGAATGACACCTGTGGGAACTGAGGTTCCTGTTACTGACCTTCTCCCCAAGAATTGGGGGAATTCTGAGGTCTCTATGCAGTATGAACTAGAAAAGAATATGAGTGACTAAGGATGATCTCTAAAATCAAACATAACTAGCATAAGATAATCTACTCAGTAGGTTTGTCAGCCACAAACATATTTCCATGGAGGAATGTTCATGAGTTGACTCACTCCGCTTTCAAAATATCATCTACCATACATAGTCCCTGATCACATTAGTATAGGGAAAAATTACAGGCTCCATGGGTAGCGGCAAGTTCATCCATGGTACCATATTCAGCTCCCTACCTGAACTATTAGATTTCCACCAAGCAACATACTAGCCCAAGATCAAATCCAACATTGAATACCAAGAAGCTATAAATAATGAAATGGGAGTTCCCACTGCGGTGCAGCAGAAACGAATCCGACTAGGAACCATGAGATTGCAGGTTCGATCCCTGGCCTTGCTCAGTGGGTTAAGGATCTGGCGTTGCTATGAGCTGTGGTGTGTAGGTCGAAGACGTGGCTCAGATCTGGTGTTGCTGTGGTTCTGGCATAGCCGGGTGGCTACAGCTGATTAGACCCATAACCCGGGAACCTCCATGTGCCGAGGGTGTGGCCCTAAAAAGGACAAAAGACAAAAAAAAAAAAAAAAAAAATTAAATGGCTCTCAGAAAGACTCAGTCCAGATTTGCAATCTCCAGGAAAAGGAGGCAAAAACAACAAAAGAAGAGAAACAGTTAAAAGAATGAGCTATCCTGTAAATACAGGCAGAAATCAAGTTGCTTATTAGAAGAGCTCATGTCCTCCTTCCCCAGTTTTCCCAAAGGATGAGAGAGAGAACTGGCTGCAATAAAAGTGAGTCCTAAAAAGGGCCCCAATCCCCTGTAGCTCCAGTGACAAACTCTCTCTCTGAAAGCTTTGATTAAATCCAACTCTTTTCTAAAATAAGGTCTATTTTAAAAATTGATTGTTGGATGTAGGAGATGAGTGCATCAGGGCTCACTACACTATTCTACTTTTTTGTGTGTCTACAAACTCCATTAAACAAGTTTAAAAATATATATGAAACATACATCCACATAAAAGTTTGTACACCAATTTCATAGAATTATCCATAATAGCCAAAAAGTAGAAACAACTGTTTTCCATCCATTCATCACTGGTGAATGAATAAATAAAATACATACAATAAAATATTATTAGCAACAAAAAAGGAATGACACACTGTTATATGCAAAAACACACACATTATGCTCACGAAAAAAACCAGTCACAAATGACCACATACTGTATGATTCTATTTATATAAAATGGCCAGAAAAGGTAAATCTATAGACAGAAAGTGTCTGATAGGCTGGGGTGAGTGGGTGGATGAGATTAACAACCAAGAATGAGGTAATAAAAACATTCTAAAATTGATCATAGTGTTAGATGCACAACTCTGTGAATATACTAAAAGTCACTGAACTGTACACTCTAAATGGGCAAATTGTATGGTACATGAATTATGGCTCAATAAAGCTGCTAAAAAATGCGTATGATATTAAAAAAAAGGTCCTCCAGAGCCCAAACTTCCCATTCTTTTCCTCTCCTGTGTCTCCAAAATGCTGAAGAAAGCTATTTGCTTCTGTCTTTTCCCTAAGGTAAATTAGAGGGAAAAAAAAATCCTACTCCCTGAACATATGTCAGGACAAGGAGTTAGGAGATGAGAATTCCATTAATGGAACATATAATGAGCAGAGTACTTTGATAAACAGGGGAAATCAACTTCACATCCACAGGTCTTTAGAAGAGTCTTCATGCAACCTGTTCATGCTCTTTTTTCAGATTAAGTTACAGTCCCACACACAGAGCTGTCATGGTGAGGAGACTGACAACCCTGGCAATCTGGCTATAACCTAGACCTGGTATAAAATTTAACAGATTCAATAAGGGAAGAGAAAGAATACAGGGGCCTCAGGAAAAAATTAACACACATCTACATACAAAGGATAGAAATGATCTGTTTCATTAGCTGAAGACTGGACTATCAGGAAGACATCTTCAGAATGCCAACATTCCAATGGCCTGGTTTAAACAGACAGTAATTATACACACAAACCATATTGAGCAAGAGTGCTGGGGGCAAAAAGTCTAAAGAATGGCCTGGTACCTCCTTTTAGAACCTTCATCTCACTTTCTCTAAAATAAATTTCTCTCTCTCGAAACATGATTCATGAAAGAAGATTACTACCTCAAACTCCCTAAGAGGAAATTTTTAATTTTTATAACTTATAAACAGAAATTTGGCTATCTGAAGCACACATGCATAACAAAGTTTAGGAAAGGGGAGGTAACACCCTGGGACTAACAGGAGGAAATGCTAAAGTTACCTCAAAACCTCAGCAAGGAAGGAAGAGAATCACACCATGCAACACCTACTCGGACTGCCTACTCAATCATCTCCCAAAATAGAAGCAGCCAGAAGGGCAAGGGCTGTTGCTTCCATTAAGTGATATAGTCATACACCTCAAAGCCCTGCCTTCAGAAGCTTCAGTGTTATATGACACAAGACCGTCCTGCCTTGCTTCACTGCATTGATTAGCCACTGAAGCTTTGAAGTAAATATTACCAAAGGGCAGCACTGGTCCTCAGACTTCCTGCCCAGTTGTCCCCCACCTGCCTGCCTATACTCTGTGCACTACTGCATGGACAGTCTCAGTTTGATAGAACATTATATTGATTTACTGCTACTGCTAAGCATTTGTGAAAACTCCCAGTGTTACAGACATGGTTCTTAGCTCTCAGAAAGAATGCTTTTCCTGAACTCCCCTCCTTACTTTTTTACTTTGTGAGGTGGAAACCAACCAATGTAGTTATTCATTTTCCATATATACCTAAGTTCCCAGTACCTAAGATCTACCTTTAATACTCTGTGGAGTATATTTGCCCTTCCTCAGCACTCAATGGTTATAAATAACTGAAATCAAACATTTTCAAAGTTAAATATCTCTAACTTTCTATTAAAGCTTATTTATTTTAAATATATATTAGACATCAATTTATCCAAACCCTTTCTGAATATGTATTTCAGCCTGGACAAGGTGAAACATAACACCATTAAAAAAAGATTTCCTAGAGTTCCCTGGTGGCTCAGCCGGCTAATGATCTGGCATTATCACTGCTATGGCTCAGATAGCTGCTGTGGCTTGGATTAGATCCCTAGTCCTGGAATTTCTGCATGCTACAGGCACAGTGGAAAAAAATTTTCCTATTTTGTCCGGAATTTTCCTTTGTAGAAGGGAGCCTTAGTTCCAGTATTTTAGAATTTATATCATCTCAACTGTTACTAATTTTGGGGGACTGCTTATGTCCCCTCAATTTCCCCCTTTCCAGTTGGGCCAGGACGACATTTTAAAGCCTTCTCTTCTACATAATTCTTTCAGCAACAGGGTCTACCCCACTTAGAAAGCCTTTTCCAATGTTATACTTTATAATTGACATAGGGCATAACTTTAGTGCTGGCAGCATCCTTTCAACTTTTTCACACTGAGAAAACAGCAACATTTCTACCTTCAAGCACTACTATGGTGTGCCCTGCCTCAAATGAAGCCTACCTGTCCACATCCTCCAGATTATCCACTGGTGACCCCAGTCGATCACTAAGCCGCCGTCGTTCAGGTATGCCAACGCAGAAATGGTCATTGCCAACAGTGATCCTTAAGCTCTGTTCCAAAGAGTCAGAACGCAGACCAGGAGAGCGTCTCTACAAAAGTAAAAGATTATAGTCAAAAGAGTCAAAACATCCCTACATCCAAAAACATTCTCCTCTCTAGTCACAAAGTTGTGGTCCTACAGGGTGAACAGTAACTATATTATTCCAAAAATAAAGGACTTTTGGAGTTCCCACTGTGGTGCAGTGGATTAAGAATCCAATTGCAGTGGCTCCAGTCACTGCAGAAGTACAGGTTCTATCCCCAGCTGGGCGCAGCGGTTAAAGGATCTGGCATTGCCACAGCTGCACCACAGGTCATAGCTGCCACTCGGATTCAATCTCTGGCCCAGGAACTTCCTTACTCAGCAGGTGTGGCCATAAAATAAAATTTAAAACAAAATAAAGGATTTTAAAACAATTATCATTTTCTTAGATGAAAGCCCATACTTCCAACCCTCCCCATCAGTGATCTTTCATTTCCTTGTACCAGGCATGGGGCTAGAGGAGTGAATTAAGTCTGCTCTCAGGACCTACACATTTCCAGTGAAGGAGGCAAGCCAAAAACAGGTTAAAAAAAAAAAAGTACTTCTGATAGCGCTATAAAGTGTTATAAAGTCATTAAAACATGACACACAAAAGACAATGGGAGAAAGGAGATATTTCAAATAAGATGGTTACAGAAAGCCTTCTGAGGTGATACCATTTAACCTGAAGCCTGAATGATGAGAAGTCAGTCTTTCGAAGAACAGACAGATGTTTCAGGAAAAAAGAATATGCCCTATAAAGAGTTTAGCATGTTCTGGGCAACAGAAAGGTGGCCAGTGTGATTGCAGCAAAGTGACAGGAGAAGATGGGCAGAAGCCACAGTTAGGAAATTTGGATTTTATTCTTAGTGTAATAAAAACCCATAGAAAGGTTTCAAGCAGGGAAGTGATATGATCTACTACATACTTCCTCCAGATGCTCACATTGTTCATACCCCCATCTTTTTCAGGTCTTTATTAAAAAGCCACCTTCCCAGAAGGCCTTCCCTGGCTACCCTACTGAAAACTGTAACTCCTTTCTGTGTTTTCTTTTTCTTAATACTTAACCATACTTAACATGCCAAAACATTTTACTTCTGTCTTATTTATAATCCAACTTCCTGTTAGAATCAAGCTCTATGAGGACAGGGGTCTTGACTAGTTTGTTCACTATTGTATCCCTAGTGCCAGAAGAGCATGGCAGATGTTCAACAAATATTTCTCAAACATATAAAATGTAGATCTTTAAAAATCATTTTGATTGCTGGGTACAGGAAAAAAAACTGGATGGTAGTAAGTGTGGAGTGTAATGCCATTATCTGGGCAAGTGGTAATACAGTTTAGACTAGATGACAGCAGGAGGACAGTTTTGGGGATGTAGAGGTGACAGATGAAGTTATTCTTACAGACTGGGAGAAGGGAGATGATAACTGTTTCTGGATGGGCAATGGATGATATCATTTACTGAGACAGAAAAGACTGGAGCAAATGGGTTGTGCACTGGAGAAGAAAGGGGAGGCTATGGAAACTGGTAGTTTTCTGGTTTCCTTACTTTCTCAGTGGAGACTAACATTCAAACTCTACCTGCTCAGCTAAGAAAATCTCAATACAGTGACAAGTCAAATTCACTTGTAACCAGAGTACCCAGAGCACTTGGCTACTGTCAGAGAGCCACTCAAGCAAACAGAAATGTTGTCACTAGGATTTAAAAAAAAAAAGATTGGTGAACCAAATTCCAAAACACCAGATCCTGCCCAAAGGCTCTATTAGGATGGTGATTGTGGTGGGACGTCAATGTTACATCTAAACTAAACTCCTTTACCTCATGGTCTGTCCCTTTAGCAGGGAAACATAACAGTTAAACTCAGTGTTGGGAAGCAAGCATAAATGAATTGAATCACACTCCACCACTTCTTCGCTGAATGGCTTTAAGTTACTTAAACCGCTCTGGGTTCCTCAGCTCTTAGATAAGGAGGTACCCTCATATCAAAGGGTTGTGAATGTTCAAATAGAATGTTTTAAAGTGAGCTAAGCATCATTCCTGTCACATAATTCAGTAAGTGGCAGCAGCTATTAAAACGACTGTGGGTACACACATTTCGATTTCGGGGAGCTAACAGTTCACATATTCTAGGTGTCTACTCTGGGGCGGTACAAGCCACCCTAACTAGCCACAAAGACATTTCAGCCTTTTTAAGATCCAGGGAGCAGCTGAGGTCTAGGAGGATACAAAACCACGGAACTCAGAGGACACCAACTATTGAAAAAGTACCAGGCTGGGAGGAGATTCCCCTCGTCCCGGGAAACTTTTCCACACCTCACCCAGAGTGAGAGAATCGGCTTATTCCCAGGAAATGCAGCACTGCCTCCCGCCCCGACGCCCGGGCGCGTCCCGAATCCGTTATTGTGCAAATGAAGCTGCCGGGACTGACCGGGAACCTCCCGGTTCGGGCGTCTCTAAGGGGGCCCGTGGGGGCGGAGGGCCTTGGATGTGGAGACCCCGGCCTGGAGGCCTCGGGGCGCCCGAGTTGCGGGCGCCTCTGGAAGCGGGAACCCGGGGCAAGGCGGCTGGAGTGTGGAGGGAGTCCCGGGCGAGGGGTGGGATTACCCGGCTGCCGCTGTCGCCTGGATGGTCTCCGCGGCCGTCCCGGGCGAAGTCGGAGCGGGAGTCCCCCCGGCTGCTGCCTCGGAAACCAGCCGAGCCCGGCGGGAAGAGTCGTCGGCCCCGCGGCGGCGGCGACGACGGGGAACCGCGACGGGCCCGCGGTGGGGACGGTGAGACGCGACGACCCCGCGGTGGGGACGGTGAGGCCCGGCGGCCGCGGGGCGGGGACGGGGAGCCGCGGCGACCCCGCGGCGGGGACGGCGAGGCCCGGCGGCCGCGGTGCCCTGAGGGAGAGCGGGGCCGGCGAGCCGGCGTCCGCGACGAGGAGGAGCCGGAGGACGGCGGCGAGGTGCGACGAGCCGGGCCTGAGGAGGAGCCGGAGCTGCGGCCGGTGCGCGGGCCGCCCCCGCCGCTCTCTTTAGGCCGGTGCGAAGAGACCGAGGAGCGGGCGCCGCTGCGGTACATGGCTCCGGCAGCCGCGGCCACGGCAGCAGCTCTGACCGGGGGCGCCCTGAACGCGAGCCCCCAGCGCGCCGCCGCAGCTGCAGCCGGGGCAGCCACGGCCGCCGCGCGCCGCCCCCACAGCAGGCGCGACCCCCTCCCCTCGGCCCCGCACCGCCCCTGGGGCCCGGCCGAGCGCGCCCCCGCGGCCGCGGCTGGCGGTTGGAGGGCGAGCACGCGCCCGACACACCCCCCCGCCCTCCGGGGCTCCCCGCTCCTCCACTCAGGGAGCGGCCACAGGAGCCCGAAGTTGGGAGGAGCTCGGCGGGCGGCGCGAGGCTGGGCGAGCGGAGGGGAGGGGAAGCGCGCGACCAGCGCTCCTCACGCTCCGCCTCCACACGGGCAAGATGGCGGCCGCTGAGCCGCCCACTTCCCCTCCCCCCCGGCGACCACGTGACCCCGAGGGCTCCGCGCGGGGCTGGCCTAGCGGAAGGAAAGGGATTAGCGCGAGCGAAGTCGGCTTTTCTGAGGATGCTCAAGGCCTCGGGAAGCAGCGGGCTTCGAGGGTGCTGGACCGTCTTTGCTCTCCTGCACCCTATTAATTTACATCAGGACCACAAATGGTTATAAATGATGGTACTATAAGTAACCGCCAAAGCATTAGGTAAAACGAAGATTACCGCACCTGGGCAGGAGCAACCATAAGAGTCCTGGCCCCCACGGAAGCCACTGACAGTGGTCAGTTAGTTTACTTTTCAGTTTGCCTGTTTTCTAGAGGGTGAAATTGAGTATGGGGACGTGCGAAATGGGGGCCGATTCCGGAAGGAGAGTCAAACCCAAAGCAAACATACGAGTAACACAGTCGCTGTCTCAACCAGAACACTTACTGGGTATGGCTGGGGGAGTCACTGCCAGGGGTCTACGTTATGACAGATTGGAGGCCTGGAGAGTTTGGGGGAGCAATTCAGAACCCCACGCCCAACCCCGCAAGTTTATGACCAGAATTTTCCAGGATGCCTGGCTATAATGGTAGTGTCCAGTCTCAAGGTCCTGCATGCCAAGTTCAAAAATGAGGAAAAAGATGACATATAAAAGAACAACAGTGAAAATATGAAAAACAATGTTGACCCTAACCAGCTAAACTCTTCAAAGTACAGTAATGGCTTGACAGTTTTCTTCTATCAGCTAGAGACGCAAAACCTGAAATTGATATGAAAATCAGGGTTTCTGACTCCAAAGCAAAGACAAAGAAAAAAATGATTGTAAAAGATTACCGTTCTCTAATTTATATTTTTCTATTTTTTAAATATATTTAAAAATATTTTAAATATATTTCAGATGTTTTTAAAATGGCACTTGCTTACATTATAGCTCGGTAAAAATGAAGTAAAATTTTTACGAGGTGATTTTTCTCATACTCAGCTTTCTTCACTCAGTATTACTTGCTTGCTCTGTATAGGCGTTTGAATTCCAATTCCTGACTTTTGGATTTTGTGGCTTAAGGAGGCCTTCAGTGTGTCAAGGTTATTAATATATTCTTCTACATATTTTTAACACTTTAATGATTCTGTTTCCTATAGTTTACGTGGATTGGGGATATGAAGCCTTACGTAATCCATATTAAAATCAAATTATTTTAACAGCTGTTTGGAACATGAATTGGGATTATCTATATCCTGAAGTCATCATGAGAGAATAAGTCACCCAGCTAATGAATGAATGCTGCCAAGTGCTTTTTGTCCACATCTCAATCCAATTCTATTGCTTTCTTTCAGTTGTGTAATTTGGCAGTAAAGAGTTTTTTAAATGGGGTTTCTTTGTGAAAAGAAAACTAAATACCAGGACTGGTGGTGAAAGGAAAAGAAAGTAAAACTTGAGAAAGCAATGATTTTTTTTTTTTTTGTCTTTTTGTCTTTTTGCTATTTCTTTGGGCCACTCCCGTGGCATCTGGAGATTCCCAGGGTAGGGGGTCTAATCGGAGCTGTAGCCACTGGCCTACGCCAGAGCCACAGCAACGCAGGATCCGAGCCGCGTCTGCAACCTACACCACAGCTCACGGCAACGCCAGATCGTTAACCCACTGAGCAAGGGCAGGGACCAAACCCACCGCCTCATGGTTCCTAGTCGGATTCCTTAACCGCTGTGCCACGATGGGAACTCCAAGCGATGACTCTTAACCAGAAAATCTGAGTTATACACAAGGTTTCTGAGCAGTCTAAAAACATATTTCATAACATGTCTGGTGCCGCAGAGACATGCACTCAGAGATTCAGATATACTAGCTCAGTAACAGAAAAGCCCTATCAGAGAAGGGTGGAAGCCTGTCTAAGAGAAGCTGCTGTGTAAAATGTCTAGCAAATTTGATTTTAGTCATCTCTGGGTTTATAGGATTAGGAGATCTAGGAGACATTACCAGGGCTCACAGATATATGGATCTCCTCTCATGCTGGGCATGAGGAAAAGGACATTTCTTTCCGAACCCTTTCAGAAAGGGGAGTCTTGTGATCATTTCTAGTCACTATAAGCTGTGAATGGAAGCCCATTATATCACTTCCAGGCCCAGTCAGGAAGGAGTTATAATATGTCTATACTTTCTCTTCCCTTGCTATGGCAACACTTGTGAAGCTACCATGTTCCAGGTGGTGTAGCCTGTCAGCCTGGGTCCTGAGTGAATGTGTGGAGCAGAGCAACTTGCATCCACCCTGAGCTGGACATATTCCATGAGCATGAAATAAAACCTTGTTCTGTTAAGCACTGAGATTTTGAGGGATAATTTGCCAGCACAGTATAACCCTTGCCTAATGTTGACTATGATGCAGGTGTTTTTTGTTTTGTTTGTTCTCATCCATATTTTATGACTTTTGGGCTATCCATATAATTTATATAACAAAAACAATAAAAGTTATTTTAAGGAAAAAATAACTAAACTCTGCCAGAGGCGTATACTCTGTCTTTATTAACCTGTATATGAATTTTGGTTACCCATGCTTTTGGTGGGATCTAAGTAAATATGAAGAAAATGGGGAGTTCCTGTCGTGGTGCAGTGGTTAACAAATCCGACTAGGAACCATGAGGTTGCAGGTTCGATCCCCGCCCTTGCTCAGTGGGTTAACGATCCGGCATTACCGTGAGCTGTGGTGTAGGTCACAGAGGCGGCTCGGATCCTGCGTTGCTGTGGCTCTGGTGTAGGCTGGCGGCTACAGCTCCGATTAGACCCCTAGCCTGGGAAACTCCATATGCCGAGGGAGTGGCCCAAGAAATAGCAAAAAAAAGACAAAAAAAAAAAAATGAAGAAAATGTGAATAGGTATTTACAGATATTTGGAGTCACTAAATTCTAAATCAGAGTTAGTTACACTCTATCAACTTTTCTTCCTCAATCTTTCTTTATTATTATTGAATAACTATTTTTATCAAGAGAGCTGGCCTCCATGTTATATAATTGGAAAACTCTCCTGCTTCCCCTTCACACCTGCCCTAAATGTAGTTCAACTCTAAACTTCAAACTAAAGGTTCTGCCCTCCTCAGCGCTTGCCTGTTTGAGGTGTGAAGCTTGCCGTGATGAAGGGAGGTGTGCTAGGCTTCTCCACATCCCTACTTTACTCCTCGAGGTAACTTCTCTTTCCCTACTGCCAGGTGCTATTCCTGAACCCCTGCCCCCAGAACTTGGTGCAGGAGAAGAAGGGGTCAGGAGAAAGGGGCACGGTTTTTCCCAATTGGTACAGGATGCTGTTATCTTCAAAAGCTGACTCCTTGTGGACGTGGAGGAGTCACAAATGTTGGCTTTTTCTCTCTTGCATCACCTTTGCGGACTTTTTTTTTTTTTTAATTTTTTTAATTTTTTTTTTTTTTTTTTTTTTTTTTTGCGGACTTTTTAATGACTGTCTTGGCAGGACCTAGGCAGTGTCTCTCCTCTTGTTGACTGCCTATGGTAGTCTACCTTTACATGGGAGGTTTATCCCATGTAAAACTTACTCTCCTGAAGTCCCTTTCCTCTCTGGGCATCGCTCATGGGAAGGGCCTTTTTATTGATTGATTGATTGATCGATTGCTTTTTAGGGCCACACCTGTGGCATATGGAAGTTCCCAGGCTAGGGGTCCAATGGGAGCTATAGCTGCCGGCCTACACCACAGCCACAGCAAAGCTGGATCCAAGCAGCTCTCGGCAATACCGGATCCTTAACCCGCTGAGTGAGGCCAGAGATCAAATCAGCATCCTCATGGATACTAGTTGGATTCGTTTCCACTTCACCACAGTGGGAACTCCAGGAAGGACCCTTTTAAAATGATTCCATGTAGGTTTCCTTCTGGGTACACTTGGCCCACAAGACAACTTGTGCATCTTTGCTCTGCTGGCAAGGGCAGTGCAGCTTGCTCTTCATGCCATCCCTTACTTACCATCCCAGTGAATCTTGTCAGCCAGCATCTTGCTTTTGAACTTCCTCAGGAGAGAATTAGGACATTAACCCCTAGGGAATTCCTAACCCCAGGAGATATAAGCCAAACATTCTGAGAGGTACTAGCAGAGGCCTCTATCTCACTTGGCTTTAGGCAAAGGGAAAACCCCTCTCCCTCCTTAGAACAATGGGAGAGGAAATAGTAGCCCATAGGTAACTCCCCAACCCAATTATTATCTTATACAGACTCAAAATGGATCAGTAGTAAGGCTGGAAGACTGGTTCACAATCTCTTCCCATCGCCCTTTGAGGTGGACGGGAGAAGAGGTTACCTAGCTTCTACTGTATTCCTTTCTGCTTTTGAGGCCTTTGCTAACAAGACAAGCAGAAGGAAGAATCTAATCAACATCCTGTGACACCTGTTGCCTGTCCTCAATTGAGAAAACTTACTAGACATCTGATGAAGATGGTGAAATGGCTTAAGGCTCACACACACACACCCCTTGTGGCAGACATATAGTGATAACATAAAACTTGAAAAAGATAAGGAGACCTAAGCTTTAAAACAAGATTAACACCCCTGTGAATTTGCTGAAGCCACAGACCTCCCGGGCTTTGAAATAAGTCCGGAGGCATAGGTAGCAGACAGAGATTTGGCTCCTGTGGATGGATATGGAAGCGCCTCCCTGGAGTTGGGGGACCTGGGATAGGTTTTCACCTTGAAGCCAAGGACCCCACCCCTACATGCAAGCTGAATAAAACCATTGTCAGCCTTCTGCTTGGAGCTGTAGCCTTAAGGGAAGCTGTGTGTCAAGGGGATGGGACAAAAATGTCAACAGCCTTTAGATAAGAACCAAGCCAAGACACTCCCTGCTCAACAAGTCGAATGGCAGTAGAATGATGCCTTTCACTCCAGTAATAACCACTTAGAAAATATGATATGATTCTCCCTTTGAGAAACAGCTTTCGGCTTGCTGCTGGGGCTTTGGCACAGAATGACCATGAGACTCACAAGCAGTTAATCACAAGCTGGTTGGTATGCATTCCTCCTAGGTATGAAACTGGGTATGGATCCATCATCAAGTAAAGATAATAAATACAACAAGAGGTGTGAACAGATCCTAAAGACACGAGGGGCTCATGATACCCACACCCTGACTTCTGCTGCACCCCCGCTATATCTTCCATCACTATGAATGACTCAATGAGATGTGCCCTCTTAGCAACTGACTGTGATGGGAAAACATCAAGATTTGTTTACAACTGACTTTACCTGATAGGCTGATGTTAGAAAGAAATGGGCGGCTACAACATTATAGCCCCAACTGAGGCATTAGGGATAGGCAGGACTTCTGTCTAGTTGTCTCAGGAGAGGGGGCCTGAGGTAAGAATCTATACTGATTCTTGGGCAGAAGATAATTGTTTGGGTAGAAGGGAAATTACAAGTACTGTTGAAAGGAAGTTCAAAGGAGAATAGTATGGAGGAAACTCTCAGAATGTGTCCAAGAAGTGAAGATATGGGTCAGGCTTCAATTGCAGACCACCGATATTGCTCTGTCTAGTTTAAGGGAAAAGGGATTTATTATCAGGGATTAAGTAGCTTATACAATATTTGGAAAGGTTTGAGGAGTACGTTGTTTGTTTTTTGGGTTTTATTTTTGTGGTTGTTTTGTTGTTTTATGGCTGCACCTAAGGCATATGGAAGTTCCCAGACCATGGATTGAATCCAAGCCACAGCTGTGACTTACACTTCATCTACAGCAACACCATCCACATCTGCATATGTTGCAGCTTGCGGCAATGCCAGATCCTCAAACCACTGAACAAGGCCAGGGATCAAACCCCCATCCTCATGGACAACCATGTCAGGTCCTTAACCCACTGAGCCACAATTGGAACTCGAGGAGTAAGTTTTATGTGGAGCTTACGGGAGCAACTTTCTGTCCCTAGAAGCTCACTGATTCTGTGATGGGTAAACTATAGCTGCCCCTGCAGAAAACCATCAGATGAGCAAATTGGTAACCATGCAACAACACCTCCTCTGTCATGATCCACAGCAGCAAAGTGGATAGTTTACATGATACCTCCTCTATCGCCACTTAACTCAGTTAATTCAGTTTTAAATTCAAGCCTCATGCACATGCATCAGATTGGCTCATTCATGGCTCCCTTCTGTTTTCAAATTCTCAATTCCCCATTTGGAACCCTAACTGCAACAGGATCTAAGACTTGCAGTTTCTAGCTTTCTAGACTGTGAGTATAGGAAGACACACTAGAAAGAGGTTAGAATAGATGTTGAGTAAATCAATCTACCACAATGAAAGTATCTGTGTCTTAGAAGAGGCTCTCAAAAGTCGTAGATAACATGACCTGCTTGAATGTGTCTGCCTTCTACCCTAGTTACCCCAGAGCCTGCTCCATAAGCTCATGAACAAAGTGGCCATGGAGCCATTGATAGATAGGGGTGATGCAAGAATTTTCACACACTAAGACTGACCTAGCTACTGCCATCTCAGATCCCTTCCATCGTGGAGGGGACAGCAAGATATTCTCACTGTAGAAGAAAATTGTCTTAGATTTCTATATATTTTCCCTGCCTACCATACTTTTGTCAGCACCACCATCCAGGGACTTACTGGATGCCTTATATATCAAGATCACAGGCTACACAACACTGCTTTGGGCCAAGGAAATTCACAGTGAAAGAAGTAAGGCAGTTAGGGTACACAATTCAATAATTCAACCCCTGTGGGATTCCTTTGTCTAATTGTGTATTCCAGTCCTAAGAGAAGTGACCTGTGGAAGTCTCAGTTATTTTGCCAATTGGAAGACATCTCGCAATATTGCAGTGCCATCCTACAGAGTACGCCATGCGCTCAGAACCAGTGACCAGCTGCATGGAGCTTTTTCTCTCATACACAGAATTCACAAGTGAGGTGGGGCCTCTTAAAAATAACTTGCATTTGTAACAAGGCACCACCAACTTAGTGGCCGAAAACCACACATTTCTTTTTTAAAACATTTTATTAGAGTTCCCATTGTGGTGCAGTAGAAACGAATCCGACTGTATCCACAAGGACTCAGGTTCAATCCAAGACCTCGATCAGTGGGTTGAGGATCCAGCGTAGCTGTGAACTGTGGTGTAGGTTGCAGATATGGCTGGGAGATGGAATTGCTGTGGCGTAGGCCAACAGTTGCTGCTCCCATTTGACCCCTAGCCTGGGAACTTCCATATGCCGAAGGTGCAGCCCTAAAAAGCAAAAACATGTATATTATTTTTTATTTTATTCATTTATTTTAGGGCCGCACCCACGGTATATGGAAGTTCCCAGGCTTGGGGTGGAATTGGAGCTGCAGCTGACAGCCTACACCACAGCCATAGCAACACCATATCCCAGCCATGTCTTTGACCCATGCTGTAGCTTGTGGCAACACTGGATCCTTAACGCACTGAGTGAGGCCAGGGATCCAATCCACACCCTCAAGGACACTATGTTGGGTTCCTAACCCACTGAGCCACAACGGGAACTCCTTTTTCTTATCTCTTAGTTCTGGAGGTCAAAAGTCTAAAATGGTTCTCGCTGGGCTAAAGTCAAGGATCCTTATGGCCACGTTAATTTTGGAGGCTTTAGGGGCAAATCTGTGTCCTTGCCTTTTCCAGCTTCTAGAAGCTGCCCACACTCCCTGGCTCATTCACAGCTCCCTTCTGTTTTCAAAGCCAGCAGGGCTTGGTCAAATCTTTCCCATGCTTCATCATTAGCTTGTGATATTGACTCTTCTGCCTCCCTCTTTCATTTACAAGTTAACCTCTTGTGGTGACACGGGGCACACCTGGATAACACAGGTGACCCTCCTCAGCTGAAGGTCAGCTGATTAGCAACCTCGATGCCCTCTGCAACCTCAATTCCCTCTTCCCATCTAAACTGACATATGCACAGGTTTTGGAGATTGAGATGAAGCCATCATAGGGAACCATTATTCTGCCTTTTATGTCATCCAGCGAGTCTGAGCTCTGCTAGTGAGAAAGATTCTACCAGGAGGTGCAGGAGTTGAGGGTCAGATTGCCACTTGGTGGTTTGGGGTTCCTCGTTGCTGTGGATCAACAGGGAAAAATAGGAGCTCCTGTTGTGGCTCAGCAGGTTCAGAACCCAACATAGTGTCCCTGAAGGCTGGGGTTCGATCCCTGGCTTGCTCAGTGGGTCAAGGATCCAGCGTTGCCATGAGCTGAGGTGTAGGTTGCAGATGCGGCTCAGATCTGGTGTTGCTGTGGCTCTGGCGTAGGCTGGCAGCAACAGCTCTGATTAGACCCCTAGCATGGGAACTTCCATACGCCACTAAAAAAGATAAAAGACAAAAAAAAAAAAAGATATGAGATGATATGGTGATCATGATACAAGAGAAATAGGCTGTAAAAATAAAATGAGGAGGAATTCCCATGGTGGCTCAGTGGAAATGAATCTGACCAGTATCCATGAGGACGCAGGTTCAATCCCAGGCCTCACTCAGTGGGTTAAAGATCCAGCGTTGCCGTGAGCTATGGTGTAGGTTGCAGACGTGGTTCAGATCTGGCATTGCTGCTGCTGTGGTGTAGGGCAGCAGTTACAGCTCCAAATTGCCCCTGAACCTGGGAACTCTATGTGCCATGGGTACCACCCTAAAAGACAAAAAAAATAAAATAAAATGAGAAAGAATACTTGGAAATTAAAAATACTTTAGGCAATAATTTAAATTGAAGAGTGGAATTTAAGGACAAGGAAATCTCCTGGAAAGTAGAATAAATGCCAAAGAGAGGGCCAATAGAGAAAAATAAGAATTTAAAAGATTAGATAATCAGGAGTTCCCTTGTGGCACAGCAGGTTAAGGATTCAGCATTGTCACTGTAGTGGCCCGGGTTGCTGCTATGGTACAGATTCGATCCCTGGCCCAGGAACTTCTACATGCCATGGGAGTGACAAAAAAAAAAAAAAAAATTAGATGATCAGTTCAGGAAATTTAACATCTGATTAATGGGAATTCCAGAGCGTTCAGAGATCAAGGAGAGGAAGAAATTATCAAAGAAATAAAATAATATATAAAAAATCCCAGAACTGAGGATGAGTCTTCAAATTGGAGGGCCCTCTAAGTTCCCAAAATAACGACTAGCAGAAGAGCCATCTAAAGACTCAGAAGAGTTCCCGTTGTGGCACAGTGGAAGTGAATCCAACTAGGAACCATGAGGTTGCCGGTTCAATCCCTGGCCTCCCTCAGTGGGTTAAGAATCCGACGTTGCTGGGAGCTGTGGTGTAGGCCAGCAGCTGCAGCTCTAATTCGACCCCTAGCCTGGGAACCTCCATATGCCACAAGTGTGGCCCTAAAAAGCAAAACAAAACAAAACAAAACAAAAAAATCTGAAATTTCAGGACATTGAAGATAAGGAAAATATCCTAAAATCTTCCAGAGAGAAAAAGAGGCCACACACTGAGTTTCAGGGATCAGAGTAGTATTGGCTTTCTCAGTAGGTAGAATGCAACAAAATATTGAGTGAAAAATGTGAGAATTCTGCAAAGAGAGTACCCAATGAACTACCCTTCCTAATAATTATACCCTTGTGTATTTCCTTCCAGTTCTGAAGGTAAGCTCATCTATGACTCACACTAACCAATAGGATGTGATGGAATTGACCGTGGGCCAGTTCTGTTCCTGTCCTTTAAAAGGACTGTCAGCTTCCACTTCCTCCCTTTTGGAAAACTTTTGCTTTCAGGAGCCTGAGGTGCTACATAAGAAGTCCCGCACTCTGCTAGAGAGGCCATGTGGACCAAGAGAGGCCCTGTGACTACAGGGGGGTGGGGAGACACGAGGATTGATTATAAGGAATTGGCTTGCATGATTATGGAGGTGGAGTGGTCTCAAGAGTGGCAGTAAGCAAGCTGGAGACCCAGGAGAGCCAATGGTATGGCTCCAGTCTAAAAACTGGCAGCCTTATGACCCAAGAAGAGCCAATGTTTCAGTTTGAGTCTGAAGGCAGAAAAAAAAAATGACATCCCAGCTCAGTTAGGCAGGATTAATTCCCTCTTAGCACAAGTCAGTCAGCCTTTTTGTTCTGTTCAGGCCCCCAACTGATTGAATGAGACCACTCACCTTAGGGAGGGCAATCTGCTTATTCAGTGCACTGATGCTAATAAATTTTCTTTTCTTTTTACAGCCTCACTTATGGCATATGGAGGCTCCCAGGCTGGGGGTCAAATTGGAGCCTTAGCTGCCGGCCTAAGCCTCAGCCATGGCAATGCCAGATCCAAGCCGAATCTTTGACCTATGCTGCAGTTTGAGGCAATGCTGGATCCTTAACCCACTGAGCAAGGCCAGGGATTGAACCAGCATCCTCATGAACACTATGTCAGGTTCTTAACCCACTGAACCACAAAAGGAACTCCTGATGTTAATGAAATATTAATCTCATCCAAAGATACCCTCACAGATACAAATATTTGGGCACCTCATGGCCCAGTCAAGTTGGACACAAAAAATTATCCATCACAGAGTTTTTGCCATTAGTCAAAATTTATCTGTTAGATTCTGTCTTCCCTTAGGAAGAGTTGTTTCTCAAGGAGCGAGGCCAGGGATTGAACCTGCAACCCCATTATTCTTAGTTGGATTCGTTAACCACTGAGCCACGACGGAACTCCTTTACATTATTAATAGTTGTTGTGTGAGCTAAATTTTGAGAGATTTCTAATTATACCTCAAATTTCTTGTCAAGTTGGAATCAAGAAATAGTAGCTTGAGGGAGTTCCCATCATGGCACAGCAGAAACGAATCTGACTAGCATCCACGATGTTGCGGGTTTGATCCCTGGCCTCACTCATTGGGTTAAGGATCCAGCGTTGCCATGAGCTGTGGTGTAGGTCGCAGATGTGGCTCGGATCTGGCGTTGCTATGGCTCTGGTGTAGGCTGGCAGCTGTAGCTCCAATTGGACTCCTAGCCTGGGAACCTCCGTATGCCTCAAGTGTGGCACTAAAAAGACAAAAGAGGGAGGGAGAGAGGGAGGGAGGGAGGGAGGGAGGGAGGGAGAGAGAGAGAGAGAGAGAGAGAGAGAGAGAGAGAGAGAGAGAAAGAGAGAAAGAAAGAAAGAAAGAAAGAAAGAAAGAAAGAAAGAAAGAAAGAAAGAAAGAAAGATAGAAAGAAAGAGTAGCTTGAGAAGTTAAATTATAATATTCTATACATTGTGTACTATGATTTTTGTAGTGGCTTCACAATGATTCATTCTGGGAACTGCATCCCCCCCAAAGATAGGTCATGCCCAACCATGTCTGTGCTCTGTGATACCACTTCCTGTCACAGTTGATTGAAGCATGGATGGACATCTGGTTCAAACCAAGCCAATCTTCTAGATTTCCCCTGGGAGTTTGTACAGTGAGACATACCAATGCACAGGACTGTTACAGGTTGAGTCACATTAGTGGCAATGGTTTAAATAACTCCAGCTTCTTAGTTTTCAGAAGTTACCCTGGTTCCTTTTCTTCTCCAGATCTGGTTTTTAAAAATTGCTTGGATTTCTTGAGATAACTCTGCAATGTTTTCCAACACCACCAAGCAATTCTCCGGTCCTCAGCAGACACCAACTGGATGCCTAACAAATTTAACTGAATTCTGATACTATCTTCCTGAGATAGTGTCAGATTCCATAGGTTAAGGGCTCAGGTTCCCCAAGACTGCCCCAACTTTAGATGCCAATTGCAAATCCAGGTTGTCACCTGAGGTTTTGACCAACTGGCTATAAATTGGAGATTCTTCCAATGCCCTCCTTGGGTTCAATCGTTGTTTATAATGGCCTATGAAGCTCAGGAAAACATTTATTTACATTTACCAGGATATAGTGGAACAGACAGATGAAGAGGTACATAGGGCAATGTCTAGAGGGGTTCTGAGCACAAATCTTCTGTTCTTTATAGAACTGGGTGCTTCACCTTCCCAGCACGTGGATATGTTTACCAAATGGAAGCTCATCAAATCTCATTATTCAAGAGCTTATAGAGCTTAGGAGTTCCTGTTGTGTCTTAGCAGGTCAAGAACCTGACATAGTGTCCATGAGGACACATTTTCAATCCTTGGCCTCATTCAATGGGTTAAAAATCTGGCGTTGATGCAAGCTACTGCATAAGTCACAGATTTGGCTCTGATCCTGCATTCCTGTGGCTGTGGCATAGGCTGGCAGCTGCAGTTCCAACTCCACTTTGACTCCTAGACCTGAGAGTCCTTATGCTACAGGTGCAGCCCTAAAAAAAAAAAAAAAAAAAAAAAAAGTTTATAGAATTTAGTCTGCATCCCCTCTTATTCCCCTTCCCAGAGGTCAGTGAGTAAAGCTGAAAGTTGTAACCTTCTACTCATTCTGGTGTTCAGCCCCATCCTAAGGCTATCCAGGGGCCCCACTCTTAAGTCATCTCATTAGCATAAACTCAGGTGTGCTCAGAAGGCACTCCTGGAGTACCGCTGAGTTACTGGCTCAGCGGTAACAAATCTGACTAGTATCCATGAGGACGCAGGTTCAATCCCTGGCCTCGCTCAGTGGGTTAAGGATCTGGCGTTGCTGTGGCTGTGGCGTAGGCCAGCGACTAAGGCTCCAATTCAACCTCTAGCCTGGGAATCTCCATATGCCATGGGTGTGACCCTAAAAAAGACAAAAAAAAAAAAAAAAAGAAAGAAGAAGAAGAAGGAATTCCTTATGACTAACCAAAGGCACTCCTATCATTCAGGAAATCTCAAGGGTTTTAGGGGCTTTGTGCCAGGAACTGGGGACAAAGACCAAATATATTTCTTAGTATACTACATAAAATAACCGAATAACCTTCTGTATTCATCAGGGTTCTCCAAAAAAATGGAACCAACAGATGTATATATACATAGAGATCTATTTTAAGGACTTGGCTCATGCAACTGTAGTTGCTTGGCAAGTCCAAAATCTTCAGGGCAGGCCAGCAGGCTGGAAGCTCAGAGAAGAGCTTCACTTTAAGTCTAAAGGCTGTCTGCTGGCAGAATTCCTTCTTGCATAGAGGAGGTCACTTTGTTCTTATTCAGGCCTTTAACTGATAGAATGAGGCCCACCCACCTTATGGAGGTAATATGCTTTACTCAAAGTCCACCAACTTAAATGCTAACCTCATTCCCCCCCCCCCAAAAAAAGAGAAAACAACCAAACAGGAGTTCCTGTAGTGACTTAGTGGTAGTGAACCTGACTAGTAGCCACAAGGATTCAGGTTCAATCCCTGGTTTCACTCAGTGGGTTAAGGATCTGACATTGCTGTGGGCTGTCACCGGTGTAGGCTGACAGCTGCAACACTGATTCAATCCCTAGCCTGGGAGCCTCCATATGCTGCAGGTGTGGCCCTAAAAAGAAAAAGAAAAAAAAGCCAAAAAACCCAAAACAAAAACAAAAAACAAAAGAAAAAACATCTGCACAAAGATATCCACAATAACTTTTGATCAAATATGTGGACGTAAAATTAACCATCACATCTTCCAAGAGTCCATTTTTAATTTAAACTAGTAGCTTAGATCAGTACTGCTACTAGCAAAAGGGAAAAGAACAGTTTAAATATTTCTGAATTGTTTAAAATTCTAGTAATAATAGCTGCCCAGAATTTAGCTTCTGGTCTATAAAGATGACTAAGACTTGATCCCTATCTTTGAGAAGCTCATAGATTTGTTTATTTATTTATTTTTCCATAGCAGTTCAATATATCAATTAAAAAATACATTATGGGAGTTCCCATCATGGCTCAGTGGTTAACGAATCTGACTAGGAACCATGAGGTCGCGGGTTCAATCCCTGGCCTTGCTCAGTGGGTTAAGGATCTGGCGTTGCCATGAGCTGTGGTGTAGGTTGCAGACACGGCTCGGATCCCACATTGCTGTGGCTCTGGTATAGGCCGGCAGCTACAACTCTGATCCAACCCCTAGCCTGGGAACCTCCATATGCCGCGGGAGCGGCCCAAGAAATGGCAAAAAGACTAAAAAAAAAAAAAAAATGCATTATAAGGTAGTGAACCATTAAGTCCCATTTTTACAGACAGAAGTTCTGTGTCTTGAGACCTCTTTGAAGACTAGGGTGGCCAAAGAAGGCCACACTGGTTTGTCCTGAGAAAATGTTACATTTCGATGTTATTGGTGATTCCCAAGGCAACCAGGAGACAATCTGGCTTGAATGCTGAGCTTTTATCTTTCATTTTTCCTTTTTTTTTTTTTTTTTAGGGCCCAACCTGCAACATATGGAAGTTCCCAGGCTAGGAGTCTAATCAGAGCTGTTGCTGCCAGCCTACGCCAGAGCCACAGCAACACCAGATCTGAGCCGCATCTGCAACCTACACCTCAGCTCATGGCAACGCTGGATCCTTGACCCACTGAGCAAGCCAGGGATCGAACCCCAGCCTTCAGGGACACTATGTTGGGTTCTGAACCTGCTGAGCCACAACAGGAGCTCCTATTTTTCCCTGTTGATCCACAGCAACGAGGAACCCCAAACCACCAAGTGGCAATCTGACCCTCAACTCCTGCACCTCCTGGTAGAATCTTTCTCACTAGCAGAGCTCAGACTCGCTGGATGACATAAAAGGCAGAATAATGGTTCCCTATGATGGCTTCATCTCAATCTCCAAAACCTGTGCATATGTCAGTTTAGATGGGAAGAGGGAATTGAGGTTGCAGAGGGCATCGAGGTTGCTAATCAGCTGACCTTCAGCTGAGGAGGGTCACCTGTGTTATCCAGGTGTGCCCCGTGTCACCACAAGAGGTTAACTTGTAAATGAAAGAGGGAGGCAGAAGAGTCAATATCACAAGCTAATGATGAAGCATGGGAAAGATTTGACCAAGCCCTGCTGGCTTTGAAAACAGAAGGGAGCTGTGAATGAGCCAGGGAGTGTGGGCAGCTTCTAGAAGCTGGAAAAGGCAAGGACACAGATTTGCCCCTAAAGCCTCCAAAATTAACGTGGCCATAAGGATCCTTGACTTTAGCCCAGCGAGAACCATTTTAGACTTTTGACCTCCAGAACTAAGAGATAAGAAAAAGGAGTTCCCGTTGTGGCTCAGTGGGTTAGGAACCCAACATAGTGTCCTTGAGGGTGTGGATTGGATCCCTGGCCTCACTCAGTGCGTTAAGGATCCAGTGTTGCCACAAGCTGCGGTGTAGTTTGAAGACGTGGCTCCGATCCTGCATTGCTGTGGCTGTGACATAGGTTGCAGATGCAGCTTGGATCCAGTGTTGCTGTAGCTGTGGTGTAGGCTGACGACAGCAGCTCCAATTCCACTCCAAGCCTGGGAACTTCCATATGCCACAGGTGCGGCCTGAAAAGACAAAAACAAACGAAAAACTTCCTTTCAATATTACTTGTAATTTCCCTTCTGCCTAAACATTTATCCTCTGCCCAAGAATCAGTATAGATTCTTACCTCAGGCCCCCTCTCCTGAGACTAGACAGAAGTCCTGCCAATCCTTAATGTCCTCAGTTGGGGCTATAATATTGTAGCCGCCCATTTCTTTCTGACATCAGCCTATCAGGTAAAGACAGTTGTAAACAAATCTTGATGTTTTCCCATCACAGTCAGTTGCTAAGAGGGCACATCTCATTGAGTCATAGTGATGGAATATATAGTGGGGGTGCCATAGAAGTCGGGGTATGGGTACCATGAACCTCTCCTGTCTTTAGGATCTGTTCACACCTCATGTTGTATTTATTATCTCTACTTGATGATGGATCCATACCCAGTTTCACACCTAGGAGGACTGCATACCAACGAGCTTGTGATGAACTGCTTGTGGGTCTCATGGTCTTTCTGTGTCAAAGGCCCAGCAGCAAGCTGAGAGCCAATTCTCAAAGGGAGAATATTTCCCTGCCAAAGGTCATGGTCAAAAGGCCTCTGCTGTGATCCTCCTGTAGGAACTTGCCACAGGCTCCATTCAGTATCTCAGTCTGCCACAAACACTGTGAACATCAAAAGGATCATAAGGACCAAGTTGCAGGGCAGGCTGTACCAGCTGGAGAAGCTTCTCCTCCTCCGTCTCACTCAAATGTGGCTTCATTTCCAGTGACCAGGTAGGGAGGTCCGTGCAGTACCCCCAAATATGGGAAACCCACATGAATGATGTTTCTTTGTTTTTTTCATTTAGTGGTAGGGGGCACAAGGAGAACAACTTGTCTTTCATTTTGGAGGAGACGCCTTTATGCAGAACCACAAAACACCAAGAAGCTACAATGAAGCGAAAGGCCTTTGTACATTAGGGTCTCTGCCCTTTGGTATCCACGTGTTTCCTAAAGCGTGCTTACATACCTGCCGTGTTATACTTTATGTGTCCTGACAGTTTAATGTCATCAAGTCAGGGGGCCAGTTCCATCTGATTTGTCTATAGATCAGGGGTTTCCCGACCCCTTTCTCAGGTTTGAAAATTTGCTAACATGGCTCACAGAACCCAGGGAAACACTTTATTTGCCATTTCTGATTTATTATAAAGGATACCAGTGAACACTCAGATGAAGAGACACATAGGGTGAGTTCCAGAAGGGTCCTGAGCACTGTGTGCTCTTCTGGCACATGGATGGGTCCACCAACCCGGAAGTCCTCTAAGCCCTGTAGTTCAGGGTTGTTGTTTTGTTTGGGGTTTTTTTGTCTTTTTTTTTTTTTTTTTTTTTTTTTTTTTAGGGCCACACCCGAGGCATATAGAGGTTTCCAGGCTAGGGGTCGAATTGGAGCTGTAGCTGTAGACTACACCACAGCCACAGCAACAGGGGATCTGAGCCGAGTCCTCGACCTATACCACAGCTCACAGCAATGCCAGATACTTAACCCACTGAGCAAAGTCAGGGATCGAACCTGCATCCTCATGGATACTAGTTGGGTTTGTTAACCACTGAGCCACGACAGGAACTCCCCTGTAGTTCAGGGGCATTATGCAGGCATCATCACATAGGCACCACTGATTATTCACTCAATCTCAGCCCCTCTCCCCTCTCCAGATGTTGAGGGTTTGGGCTGAAAACTCCAAGCTTTCAATCATGGCTTGGTCTTTCTTTTCTTTCTTTTTTCTTTTTAGGGCCGCACCTGCAGCATGTGGAAGGTCCCAGGCTAGGGGTTGAATTGGAGCTGCAGCTGTAGACTACACCACAGCAACAGAGCCACAGCAACTCGAGATCTGAGCTGCATCTGCAACGTGTGCCACATCAGCAACATATGTCACATATGCACCCTTGCCGGGATCCTGAACCCGTTAAGCAAGCCCAGGGATTGAACCTGCATCCTCATGGACACCAGCCACAATGGGAATGCCATGGCTTAGTCTTTCTGATGACCAGCCCCCATCCTGAAGCTCTCCAGGAGCCTACCAGGAGTTACCTCATTAGAACAAAAAAGAACCTCTAACCACCAAGGAAAATTGCATGGGATTTAAGAGCCTGGTATAAGATGCTCCTATCACCCCCATTACTCAGGAAGTTACAAGAGTTTTAGGAGTTCTGTGTTAGAAACTGGGAGCAGAGATCAAATATGTATTTCTTACTAATTCACAATCAGCATTATGTCTTGTGGGATAGATAAGATGTTTAAGATCTCCATGTGTAAGTTGTGGAACAGAGCCAGAGAATTCATGTAACTATGAGACAATAAGATAAATGTGTATTGTGTATTGTATCTGTTCTTCTCTCCTTAAACCAAAGAAAAGACCTTGCTGGTTCAGTATCCTCTCTGCGCCCCCTCCTTTTTCTTTTTCTTTTTCTTTCTTCTTCTTCTTTTTTTTTTTTTTTTTTTTTTTGTCTTTTTGCCTTTTCTACGGCCGCTCCCGCGGCACATGGAGGTTCCCAGGCTAGGGGTCGAATCGGAGCTGTAGCTGTCGGCCTACGCCAGAGCCACAGCAACTCCGGATCCGAGCCATGTCTGCGACCTACACCACAGCTCACAGCAACGCCAAATCCTTAACCCACTGAGCAAGGTCAGGGATCAAACCCGCAACCTCATGATTCCTAGTCGGATTCATTAACCACTGCACCACGACAGGAACTCCAGCCCCTCCTTTTTCATTAACACTCCCTCCAAGATGAAACCACCATTCTGACTTCTATTATGCTTGAATTTTACTCCCTAACTTTTTTTTTTTTTTTGACTATGCGCATGTGTTGGAAGTTCCCAGGCCAGAGATCAAACTCACACCACAGCAGCAACCTGAGCCTATGCAGTGATAACACCGGATCCTTAACTGCCTGTGCTACAGGAGAAATCCATCTTTTCCTAACTTTTTTTTTTCTTTTTTGGCTGCACCTGCAGCATATGGAAGTTCACAGGCCAGGGACTGAATTTGAACCACAGCTGCACCCAACGCCACAGCTTTGGCAATTCCGGCTCCTTATCCCACGGCACCACAGCTGGAATTTCATACATGAGCTATGAGTTTCTCCTCATCCTTGCCAGATTTTGGTATCATCACTTTGTCTTTTTAATCTTAGTCTTTCTTGTAGATGTAGTGCTGTTCTGTGTTTTCTTAAGTTCTGTATTTGCCTATTTGGCATCCATGAGTCACAGGGTCAAACTAACAGTCAAAATTGTTTACATCTCCCCTTCCATCCAACTTTTGTGAGCATGGAAACATCATATTAAAAACACCCAGCCAATCCCAAGTCCACACCTCCAATGCCCTCCTTCATCTAACTCTTATGCACCAAGCTAGGATTTCCCCAGGGCTAGGTGCCAGACAATTAAAGACCACCGCTATAGCCCAGAGCCTGCTGGCATGTTTCAAACCAGCCAATCCTAAATTGTTTACCTTGCCCTACCTTGCCCTTCGTGCAAACCCTCGATAAAGGCTGTGAACTATACTTTTTCCTCACTCCCGCTTCTGCCTCCTGACCTAAACCTGATGCTTCCCCATGAGGCCCTGCGTGGTGCGTATACCCCCTTCTCTTGGAAACTCTAAGTAAAAGAAATCTTTCAGGGTCATTGGCTTCTCCATCTCATAACTCACTCACCTCTGTGAATCCTGTCGCTACAGCTGAAATGAGTACTATATCATTTTTGTTTTAATTTTCATGACAAATAAGATTGAGCATCTTTTCTTATGTTTATTGGTCATTCAAATATCCTCCTATGAATTGCTTGCTTAATTCCCCTGCCTATTTTTCTATTGGATTGTCTCTTTTACTTATCGATTTTTACGAGTTCTTTATGTATTCTGCTAGGAGTCCTTTGCCAGTTATATGCATTGCAATTGCTTTCTTCCATATAGCGGCTTGCCTTCTTACGTTCTTAATGGCATCTTTTTGATGTCTTAATCAACTCTTGCATTTTCAAATTGCTATTTTAAGCTTGTGGCAGAGAAAATAGTTGCAGAGAATATTTTTTGGAGTAAAAATCCAGGAGCCTGGAAAACCCAGTTCATAAATTTTATAAACAATAGTCTTGAAAGAGTATTTTCTGAGCCAGGTCTTTGGCTCCATAGTCCCAGAAGAAATTTAAACTTCCTTGAATCAGGGAAATGATAGGTAAAGCCAAGAACTTGAACTTTGAGGGAAATTCTGGGCCTCAATTCCCCTCCCTCCTTTGCCACACACAGAAATGTAGATGTGACAATGTGCCATAACTAGGCAAAGAGGTCACAAAACATTTAAATTTCCTGAGAACCCCTCTCTCACAGTGTTTCAGTGGAGCAATGTTTCAACTTGAACCAGCAATTCATGCAAGATGTGGATGGGACACAGAGACATCCTCAGTGCCACCAAGAGCCAATATGAGAATGAAGAATCATGGAGGTACCACTGAGTATCGATTGAGCCAAGAAATTAGACCAATACCTCACTGCATTCAGACTTCAAGGGCAGTTGCCAAAAAGTTTCCCTGTGATCAGAAAGACCGAAAAGAGGGAGTTCCCTTTGTGGCTCAGCACTTAACCAACCCGACTAGGATCCATGAGGATGCAGGTTTGATCCTTGGCAAAGTTCAGTGTGTTAAGGATCCTGCTTTGCTGTGGCTTTGGCATAGGCTGGCAGCTGTAGCTCTGATTTGACCCCTAGCCTGGGAACTTCCATATGCCGCAGGTGTGACCCTAAAAAAAAGCAAAACAAACAAACAAACAAAAACCCAAAAACAAACAAACAAAAAAACCAAAAAGGAAAAGAAAGACAGAAAAGAAAATGTGCTCCAGAAAACAGAGGTGCCAGAGACCCTGTGAAGGCAGATTCAGGACTTTCTCCCTGTTCACCAAGAGATCACATAGCCCTTTCACATTCCCAGAAGACAGATTCGAAAGAAGCAAGAGGAGAAGACCATCTAAATGCCTGAGAATTTATCTGATGCATTGTTTTGTCAAGAAGGGTCTATTTAAACTGAAAGAGGTGGAGATTCCCTTAATTGGCGAGTTTAAGTTAACAGACAACTAGTGGTAGTGGGGTTGTAAACACTTGGCCAGTAATAGAAAATGACAAAAAGACAAAAAAAAAAAGGAGTTCCCGTCGTGGCGCAGTGGTTAACGAACCCGACTAGGAACCATGAGGTTGCGGGTTCGGTCCCTGCCCTTGCTCAGTGGGTTAAGGATCCGGCGTTGCCGTGAGCTGTGGTGTAGGTTGCAGACGCGGCTCGGATCCTGCGTTGCTGTGGCTCTGGCGTAGGCCGGTGGCTACAGCTCCGATTCATCCCCTAGCCTGGGAACCTCCATATGCCGCAGGAGCAGCCCAAGAAATAGCAACAACAACCAAAAAGACAAAAAAAAAAAAAAAAAAAAAAAGAAAATGAACTACATTTTCTTGGAATATGTGATTATGTAATTTTGTAACACCACTAGTCTTACAAGTGCTAATGACTTTTATGCTCCCTTGCCTCTGGAGGGAACTTCTTTCACAATTATTCCCATTCTTTGGTATTAATTTAAAATGAGACCAGACTCACTCTCTTGGTGAAAATAAATCCGGCAGAGTTAGAGATTTTAAGTTCCTAAGCTAGGGGTCAAATAAGAGCTGCAGCTGTTGGCCTACACCACAGCCACAGCAATGCCAGATCCAAGCCGCATCTTTGACCTACACCAGAGCTCAAGCTCATGGTAATGCTGGATCCTTAACCCACTAAGGGAGGCCAGGTATTGAATCTGCGTCCTTATGGATACTAGTCAGGTTCCTAACCACTGAGCCACAACAGGAACTCCCTAGACATCTTTTTGTTAACTTTTCAAACTTGTTTTTTAAGGCTGGAATTTTATTAATTAGTGTTAACAACAAAATTCAGGCCTTTAGATCTTTTTTTCTTTTTTCTTTTTTTGGTCACGTCCTCGGAGGTGGAAGTTCCCCAGTCAGGGAGCAAACCCACGCCACAGTAGCAAAATCCGAGCTGTTGCAATGACAACACCAGATCTTTAATCGATTGTACCACAAGAGAACTCCTAGGCCTTTAGGTCTTGATTTAACTGGCTGAAGATTTTATTTTATAAGGAACATATACAGCAGGAATCTTCCATATTAAACTTATTAAATATATTAAACTTCCACTTTAGTAACTCTCTTCTTCCTGTTTGGAGGACTCCTTTTTCTCTACTTTGAAATATGTGAAAATCTTTATTTATTTTTTTTTTTTTTTGTCTTTTGTCTCTTTTTAGGGCTGCACCTGCAGCATATGGAGGTTCCCAGGCTAAGGGTCTAATCGGAGCTGTAGCCACCGGCCTACACCACAGCCACAGCAAAGCAGGATCTGAGCCACATCTTCGACCTACACCACAGCTCACAGCAATGCTGGATCTCCAACCCACTGAGCGAGGCCAGGGATTGAACCCACAACCTTATGGTTCCTAGTCGGATTCATTTCCCGCTGTGCCACAATGGGAACTCTGAAATAGTGAAAATCTTATCTCAAACATTACCTGAAGGGGGTTCCTACTGTGGCTTAATGGTGGGTTATTGATCTGGCTTGTCTCTCTTGCAGGGCCTGTTTGATCCCTGCGCCAGTGCAGTGGGTTAAGTATCTGGTGTTGGCGCAGCTGTGGCTCAGGTTTAATACCTGGCCTTGGAATGTCCACATGGCGCAACATGGCCAAAAAAGAAAAAACAAAATCACTTGGGAGTTCCCATTGTGGTTCAGCAGTAACAAAACCAATTAGTATCCATGAGGACTCAAGTTTGATCCCTGGCCTTCTTCAGTGGGTTAAGGATCCAGTGTTGCCATGAGGTGTGGTGTAGGTCATGGACATGACTCAGATCCTGAATTCTTGTGTCTGTGTGGCATAGGCCAGCAGCTACAGCTCCAATCTGACCCCTAGCCTGGGAACTTCCATATGTCACAGGTACTGCCCTATAAAGCAGGAAAAAAAATCACCTGAATGTTTATATATACATATATATATATATATATATATATACACACATATACATATATATATATATACATATACAGTAGATTAGTACTCAGCAACAAAAGGAAATGAAATACTGATACATACAACAATGTAGATGACTCTCTAGAACAATACATTTAATTACATAAATACATTTAAACTATACATTTAAGTGGTGAATTTTGGTATGCAAGTTATACTTCAGTAAATTTTATTACGAAAGCTAATTGAGAAAAAATAGAAGAGATTAGAAGAAATATAAGAAATTCCACTTTTATTTCTGGCAACATGGTGGAGAAGAGTCAAGGCTGAAGTTTCCCACTGAAAATAGTTAAAACGCTGGTGATAATAGAAGAGAAAATTCTGTTGAATGCATCTATGAGTTGAGAAAAAAGGGAAGAATATTTAGACCAGCAATTGAATAATGACAGAAAATCAGACAGACCTACTGCTTAAGCAGCTTTTACTACTAGAGTATTGTCAAACCAAGTGAACTTAAGCACTGGATTTTGAGATTCACAGCTCAAAACCAGGGTCTTCCCAAAGCAGGGAATCTAAAAGAAGACACCCCAATAATCTGGGACCCCAAGGGAGTTCTGCTGTGGAGCAGCAGAAGCAAATCCAACTAGTATCTATGAGGATGCGGGTTCGATCCCTGGCCTTGCTCAGTGGGCCAAGAATCCAGCATTGCCATGAGCTGTGGTGTAGGTCAAAGATGCTGCTGGGATCCTGCATTGCTCTGGCTGTGTTGCAGGCCAGCAGCTGTAGCTCCAATTCCACCCCTAGCCTGGGAACTTCCATATGCAGCAACTGTGGCCCTAAAAAGAAAAAAAAAAAAAAAAAAAAACCTGGGACCCTAAAAGACTTATACCCACAGGTTAAGTGTTGATTAGGGCACTATTCACAATAGCCAAAACATGGAAACAACCTAACTGTCCATCGACAGTTGAATGGATTAAGAAAATATGGTACATATATACAACATTATACTACTCAGCCATAAAGAATAATGAACTAATGCCATTCACAGCAACATGAATGCAACTAGAGATTCTCATACTAAATAGGACAAATATCGTATGATATTACTTATATGTGGAATCTAAAATATGGCACAAATGAACAGAAACAGACTCATGGAGAACAAACTTGTGGTTGCCCAGGGGGAGCAGGGAGGGAGTGGGATGGACTGGGAGTTTGGGGTTAACAGATACAAACTGTCATATTTAGAATGGATAGACAATAAGTTTTTACTGTATAGCCCAGGGAATTATATCCAATCTCCTGGGATAGACCACGATAAAAAATATTAAAAAAGAATGTATAAGCAGAGCCTCTTTGCCTGCGCCCTTGCATCTCTCACAAGCATCTTATCTTAATAAATCTATTGCTTTTTTTTTTTTTTTTGGTCTTTTTAAGGCCACACGCACAGCATATGTAGGTTCCCAGGCTAGGAGTCTAATCAGAGCTTTAACTGCTGGCCCACGATGAAGGCGCAGCAACACAGGATCCCAGCTGTGTCTTCAACCTGTACCACAGCTCACCACAATGCCGTAACCTTAACACACTGAGCAAGGCCAGGGATCAAACCCAGAACCTCATGGTTCCCAGTCGAATTCGCTTCCGCTGAGCCACGACGGGAACTCCAATAAATCTATTTCTTGCCTATCACTTTGTCTCTTGCTGAATTCTTCCTGTGCAGAGGCATGAAGAACCTGAACCTCAGTGAGTCCAGACACCAGAACAAAATCCCCCAACAAAAAGAAGATGGTAATTAAGCATTCTTCATTCCTGAAAGAAGACCACTAGACCACTGATCGCCAGCTTTGAAAACAATGCAAGCTTGCCTCTACCCTGATCCTTATCTGAGGCCCTATTTTTCCACTTCCAACACTGTAAAACCACCTCCCAATCTCTCCTAAGGGGGAGCACAGTCTTTGAGGCATTATCCTGCTGTAAGCTTCCTTTGCCTGGCAAAGAAATAAAGCTATTTTTTTTCTCTTTAGCCCCCCCCCAAAAGAATGTGTGTATATATATATATATGTATGACTGAGTCACTTTGCTGTACAGCAGAAATTGGTACAACATCGTAAAGCAACTATAATAAAAAAATTTTTAAATAATTGATTAGAAATAAACCTACCCTAAGGATTTGGAGAGACATTTCTTCAAAGAAGACCTATAAATGGCCAATAAGCACATGAAAAAGTGCCCAATATCATTAGTCATTAAGGAAATCTAAATCAAAACCATAAAATATGACTTTACCCTGCTAGGATGGCTATTATTTAAAAAAAGAGAATAATAAGTGTTGACTAGGATGCAGCAAAATTGGAGTCCATATATATTGCTCGTGGGATTGTAAAATGATACATCCACCTTGTTTTGTTCTTTTTTTTACTAATATGTGTATCAGTTTTTTTCTTCATGTAGTATAGTTGCTGTAAATATTACATGTTACAGGTGCACCATATAGTGTTTCACAATTTGTAAAAGTTATACTCCATTTTTAGTTGTTTTAAAATATTGTCTGTATTCCCTGTGTTGTACAGTATATCTTTGTAGCTGACTTCACACCTAACAGTTTGGACCTCTTACTCCCTTTATAGCCACGTTGAAAATATTTGTCAGTTGCAATTAAATGTTAAATATGAAGTTACCATGTGACCCAACAATTCCTCACCTAGCTAACTTTGGAGAATAGGAAACAAATGCCCACACAAAAAATGTACATGATCCCCTGCCCCCCATCCCCAACCTGGCCCAGTGAGTTAAGGGGTCCAGCATTGCCACAGCTGCAGCGTGGGTCGTGATTGCAGCCTGGGCTCAATTCCTGGACTGGAAGCTTCCGTGTGCTTCGGGTGCAGCCATTAAAAACAAACCCAAAAAAGTACATGAATGTTCATGATGATATTGTTCATAATAGTCAAAACGTGGAGAAAATAAAAATCTCCATCAACTCATGAATGGATAAACAAAATGTGCTATATGCATACAATGAAATGCTTGGCCATGGGAATGAAGTTTTGATATATGTCACAACATGGATGAACTCTGAAAGCAGGATTTTAAGTGAAATAACCCAGACACAGAAAGACACATATTGTATAACTCCACTTGTATTAAATGTCCCAAGTAGGCTAATCACTAGAATCAGAAAGTAGTTTACAGATTACCAGAGGCTGGAGAGAAGGAGAAATGGGGAATGACCACTAATAGGTTTAGGGTTTCATGTTAGAGGGATGCAAATCCTCTGGAATTAGACCGTTTGCACAACCCTGTAGTTATGCTTAAACTATTGGGATTGTAAACTTTAAAACACGTGAATTTTATGGTACGTGAATAAAGTTCAATATTTTGTTGAGAAGTTGTTATTTTAAAAAATAAAATAAATCTGCCCTTCCCACAGGGAAGTGGAAGGAAAAATGTCTGTTTTGATGCCTACTGCTAAATAGAAGGAGAAAAAATTTCCTTCCTCAGAATTCATACCCTCAGTCCAGCCCTGTAATCCATAAAAACACCTACAATTTGTTGGGAGAAAAACAAAGACTTCAATAACAAAATAGGATTTCCCTTGTGGTGCAGTGGGTTAAGGATCCGAGACTGTCACTGCAGCATTTTGGGTCACTGCTGTAATGCGGGTTCCATCCCTTGCCCAGGAACTTCCACATGCCATGCGAATGGCCAAAAAAAAGAAAAAAAGAATGAAAGGGAAAAGAAGCAAAAAAATATGAATGGACAGTTCATAAAAGAGGAATACAAATGTCCAAAAAGTAAATAAAACTACTAAAAGATGATCATCTGGGAGTTCCCAATGTGGCTGGGCAGAAACAAATCTGACTAGTATCCATGAGGATGCGTATTAGATCCAGGGTTTCAGTGAGCTGTGGTATAGGTCGAAGACACGGCTAGGATCCCATGCTGCTGTGGCTGTGGCCAGCAACCATAGCTCCAATTCAACCCCTAGCCTGGGAACTTCCATATGCGGTTAGTGCAGCCCTAAAAAGCACAAAAAAAAAAAAAAAAAAAAAAAAAAAAAAAAGAAGAAGAAGAAGAAGAAGAAGCACACACACAAAAAAAGAAAAGATCTTCATAAAGTCATCAATACACATTGGATTATGGTTTTGTGATGATTAATAGAGGCAAACGTTTTCAATATTTTCAATACCAGATTCCTCCCTGTCTTTAAACTCACTGTCTCCTTAAGTCCCTATTATTGGCTTCTACCTCCACACTTGACTGAAATTGCCCTTGGTTACAAGACACCCCTCTCTCTCCAAATGCAAAGCCCACTCCTACTCTCTCTAGAACTCTCCAAGCCTCTTGGTCCCAACCTTTCCTTCCTCAAATGCCCCTCCCAGACTACTTCAAGTCTCATGCCCACTGCCCTGGACCACTTTTTGATCTCTTGGCTGATCCTTCCCTTCCTTTTCCTGCCCTCTAGCTGTGGCAATCTGTATGTAGATGCTTCTATTAGGGGAATTGGAGGTGGAGGCCACTCAGCATCTGAGAATTTACTACCTTATGACTCTTTTATGAGCAGACCCCTCTTCTCACTATAGAAGCTGAAAATGTCAGATGCTTGCTTTCCCAGCACCCATCCTCCCTTTTATGGCCGCACTTGTGGCATGTGGAAGTTCTGGGGCCGGGGACCAAACCCATGCCACAGCTGCAACCCAAGCCACAGCAGTGACAATGCCGGATCCTTATTAACCCACTGCGCCACCAAAGGAATTCCTTCCAGCCCTGTTTTGAAGCTGGGTGCTGGCACTAACCTAGGCTGGGTCAAACAGATGCAGCTATTTTAGACTTCGACCCTGGAGTTATTGGTGAAAAGCAGCAGAGTCAATGCAAGAGTGTTCCTGGCAGCAGCAACTTCCAGTTTCCATGGCAGCCATGGCAGCAGTGCCAGGCTCAGGTTCCTGGCCTGATAGTGTCAGCGGTGTGACGTGTGACATCTAGTGGACAGTAGCGTTGTTACCAGACACTATTTAAAGAGTGGTTTTGGCTGGGGTAATAGTTATTTAGGCTCTGAGACTGCTTCTCCAGCTTCCTCAGTGATTCTGTGAGCTATTTTAGCTTAACTTAAAATCAGAATCTATTTCCATTTCTTGCAACTGAGAACTCTGACAAATATGCATCCTTTTAGAAAGTTGTCCTTGGTTTTCTCTTTCTCCATATCACCTAAAACCACATTTTCCACTTCATTTTCTAAGCATCTATTGCAGTATTAAAGAATCCCTGGAATTTAGCACATTATCATTTGCTACCTCATACTTAATTTTTTTTCTTTTTTTTTGTCTTTTTGCCTTTTCTAGGGCCGCTCCTGCGGCATATGAAGGTTCCCAGGTTAGGGGTCTAATTGGAGCTGTAGCCGCCAGCCTACACCAGAGCCACAGCAACACGGGACCCGAGCCGTGTCTGCAACCTACACCACAGCTCACAGCAATGCAGGATCCTTAACCCACTGAGCAAGGCCAGGAATCGAACCCGCAACCTCTTGGTTCCTAGTCAGATACGTTAACCAGTGAGCCACGACGGGAACTCCTAATTTTTTTTTTTTTTTTTTTTTTTTTGTCTTTTTAGGGCCACGCTTGCATATGGAAGTTACCAGGCTAGGAGTTGAATTGGAGCTACAGCTGCTGGCCCAAGCCACAGCCACAGCAATGCCAGATCTGAGCCTCTTCTGTGACCTAGACCACAATTCATGGCAACTCTGGAACTTTTAACCCACTGAGCAAGGCCAGGGATCAAACCCACATCCTCATGGATACTAGTTGGGTTCGTTACTTCTGAGCCACAATGGGAATTCCAAAATTTTCCTTTTCATATATTGTTTATGTTTATTTACAGGCCCTATTGTGCCTGTAAAATGTTCCTCTGCAACAACACTATGAACCATGAGAACAGTTAAAAATGGATGATGATAACATGGCCTTATATATCTGTTGATGGGAATGGGACAAACTGAAGGTAGAAGCATGAATGGCTGGGAAGCCCAGTGACCTTGAGTCATTTAGAGAAGAATAAGTGCCAGTACCCAAGTCAAGGAGTTGGCCGTGGGAGCAGAGACAGTCCACCTACAGCAGGAGGAAGACAGGGTGAGTATATGGACACAGATGCTGTCAGTGGGTAGATATGGTGTCAGGTGCCTTAATTTCCTCTGTGGATTAGGAAGCAATGTCATCAGTAGAGAACGAGAAAGTATAGAAGGTTGGGGAAGGCATGGGACCGTCATCCAGGACAGCAGTCTGGAGAATAAAGCAACTTTCCAAGAAGTTCACAGTATAGATAATTTTAAGAGACTCTGTTTCCAGATATTCAATTTCTAAATGTTCTTTTCCTAAAATTCATCTTTTTTAAAGAAATAGATGCCATCTGCCCTTCCTCAATTGCCTTCTCCCACTTTACAGAAGCGACACCTCTCCCTCAGCCCAAATCTTAGCATAGTAAAGCGAGTATAACACAGTAATTACGATTCCTGACTTTGGAGTCAGGTTACCTTGAATTGAATCTCATCAGATCTGCTATTTGCCAACTGTGGTAGCCCATCTCCCAGACAGCTTGATTACTTTTTTTTGCTTTCTTTTTTTTAAGGGCCCTACCCAGGCACATGGAAGTTCCCAGGCTAGGGGTCAAATCAGAGCTGCGGACGCCAGCCTATACCACAGCCACAGCAATGCAGGATCCGAGCCACATCTGTGACCTACACCACAGCTCACAGCAGCACGGGATCCTTAACCCATTGAGTGGGGCCAGGGATCAAACCTACGTCCTCATGCGTACTAGTCAGATTCATCACCTCTGAGCCACAAAGGGAACTCCCCAAAATAGCTTGATTCCTGATGTATTCATACCCTTGAGTCATCCTGTACCTCACTGAATCAAGTCTGGCCTATGGGGTTAATCCATGATTTCTGAGGCTAGGTCATAAATGGTGTTGCATCTGCCACCTCATTCTTTTGGATTGCTTGCTCTTGGGAAAGCCAACTGCCTTGCTGTAAAGACACTCAAGCAGCCCTACAGAGAGGTCCAGGGAGAGAGAAACTGAGACCTCCTGCTAACTGGCAGCGCCCACTTATCCACGATATGAGTGAACCACCTTGCAACAAGATTCTCCAGTCA
The DNA here is from genome assembly GCF_054392235.1 of Sus scrofa. Taxonomy (NCBI): domain Eukaryota; kingdom Metazoa; phylum Chordata; class Mammalia; order Artiodactyla; family Suidae; genus Sus; species Sus scrofa. The sequence goes on from NC_139389.1 coordinate 46,989,731, forward strand.
AGTATTTGATGACAGGAGCCCCAAATACTATCTGCCTGAAATCTCATGAAAGATCCCTAGCCAGATTCTCCCAGCTAAGCCACTCCTGAACTCCTGATGTACAGACACTGTGAAAGATAGTGAATGTTTCTTGGAGTTCCTTGGTGGCCCAGCAGTTGGGGATCCAGCATTGTCACTGCTGTGGCTCTGGTTTGATCCCTGGCTGGGGAACTCTGCATGCTGCAAGTGAGACCAAAGGGGAAAAAAAAGAATGTGAGGAGTTCCCATGGAGGTGCAGTGTGTTAAGAATCTGACTGCAGCAGCTCAGGTCGCTGAGGAGTTGTGGATCTCTAGCCTATGCAGTGGGTTAAAGGATCTGGTGTTTTTGCAGCTGCAGTCTGGATTCAGTCCCTGGCCCAGGAGCTTCCATGTGCCACAGGCATGGCCATAAAAAAATAAATGTTTCTTGTTGTTTTAAGTCACTAACACTTTGGGGTAATTTTTATACAACTGTAGATAACTGTAGGGAATATTACTCAACCTCTTTGAGCCTCAGTTTCCTCATGTGCAAAACACAAATGATAACATGATAGCACCTAATTCGGGGTTGGTATGAGGGTTACATGAGTTAATATTTATAAAGTGCTTAGAATAGAAAAGTAAAATTTACATTTGTTAAAGAAAGAAATGTGGTCTATTCAACACAGTATTGCTGTACTGAAAGATCTAATTAGGGCAATAAGGCAAGGAAAGGAAATGAAATGCATACAGATAGGAAAAGAAGAAATAAAACCATACCTATTTGCATATGACATGATAGTCTACATAGGTCTCAGGGAATCCACAAAAACTACTAGAGCTAATAAGTGAATTTGGTGGGGTTTCAAGATACAAGGTAAATACATAAAAATCTGTTGTATTTCCACAATCTAGCAATGAACACACAGGTGCAAATACTAAAAATACAACACCATTTACAATCTAAAAATGAAATAGGTGCAAGGCTAACATAAGGTGTAAAAAAGTTGTATATGAAAAACTATAAAACACTGATGAAAGAAATCAAAGAAGATCTAATTTAACACAGTAAAAATGTCAATTCTTCCCAAATTTAACACAATTCTCATCAAAAAGCAAAATTTGATTCGAAGATGCGTACAAGAGTACACTAAAATATATATGAAAAGGTAAAGGAATTAGAATAGCTAAAACAATTTTGAAAAAAAAGTGGGAGGAATCACATTACTTTATTTCAAGATATTATATAGCCACAGTAATCAAGAATGTGTGGTATTGGAGTTCCCGTAGTGGCGCAGTGGTTAACGAATCCGACTAGGAACCATGAGGTTGCGGGTTCGGTCCCTGCCCTTGCTCAGTGGGTTAACGATCCGGCGTTGCCGTGAGCTGTGGTGTAGGTTGCAGACGCGGCTCGGATCCCGCGTTGCTGTGGCTCTGGCGTAGGCCAGTGGCTACAGCTCCGATTCAACCCCTAGCCTGGGAACCTCCATATGCCGCAGGAGCGGCCCAAGAAATAGCAACAACAACAAAAAAGACAAAAAGACAAAAAAAAAAAAAAAAGAATGTGTGGTATCAACAGAAGGACAATATTTTCATCACACGATATGGGAACAACTGGACAGACATAGGAAAAAATGAAAATAATTGACTCTCAACATAAAACTCTCGCCTTTAACAAAATTAACTCAAAATGGATCATAGATGTAAATGTAGAACGTGAAATTAATAAACTTTTAGAAGAAAACATAAGAGAAAATCTTTAGGACCTAGGACCTAGTGAAGAATTCTTAAATTTGATACCAAAAACATGATCCATAAAAGGAAAGAAATCCATCAATTGGACTTTATCAGTTTAAAAACTTTTGCTCTATGAAAAACTCTGATAAGGGAGTGAAAAGACAAGCTATGGACTGGGAGGAAATATTTGCAAACTGTGTATCTGACAAAAGACTACCTAGAATGTACAACTAATTCTCAAAACCAACAGTGAAAAGCAAGTAACCAACTAGAAAATGGGCAAAAAAAAAAAAGAAATTCCCGTTGTGGCTCAATGGGTTATGAACCCGACTAGTATCCATGAGGATTATTGGCCTCACTCATTGGGTTAAGGATCCAGTGTTGCTGTGAGCTGTGGTGAAGGTCCACACAAGCCTCGGATCCCACATTGCTGTGGCTGTGATGTACAACAGCAGCTGCAGCTCTGATTCAACCCCTAGCCTGAGAACCTGAGAATTTCCGTATGCCGCAGGTGCAGCCCTAAAAAGCAAAAAAAAAAAAAAAAAAAAAAAAACCAGAGAGAGAGAGAGATTTCACCAAAGAGGATATACAGATGGCAAATAAATACATGAAAAAAATGTTCCACATCGCTAGCCATCCAGGAAATGCAAAGTAAGACTACGTGAGATACAAGGCTTATCAGAATTACTAAAATTTAAAACCAGGTAAAACTAATAATACCAAATGCAGGTGATGATGCAGAGGAACTAGATCCCTAGATCTCTTAGGCATTTCTGATGAGAAAGTAAAATGGAAGAGCCACTCTGGAAAAGAGTTTGGCAATAAGTGAATAGTAAAACAAACTGTGGTCCACTACCACAGAGAGCCATTCAACATTGAAAAGGAACTAACTACTGATACATGCAACCTGGATGGATGTCAAGGGCATTACGCTAAGTAAAAAAAAAACCAATCTCAAATGTCACATGAGTTCTATTTATATAACATTCTCAAAATGATAAAATTACAGAGGTGGAAAACAGATGAAGAGGTGTCAGAATTAAGGACCGTCGTGGGGGTGGGGGGACCTTGCGACTATAAACGGTAACAGGAGAGAGAGCGTTGTGGTAATTGATTAGCTTTGTATCTTGATTGCAGAGCTAGTTCCACAAATCTACACATGAAAAAAATGATACAGAACTTCATATACCTATTGTACCAATCTGTTTCTCAGTTTTTTGTCTGTTTTTTGCTTTTTAGGGACACACCGGTGGGATGTGGAGGTTCCCAGGCCTACACCACAGCCACAGCAAGGTGGGATCTGAGCTGTGTCTGCAATCTACACCACAGCTCAAGGCAACACCAGATCCTTAACTGATTGGGTGAGGCCAGGGATTGAACCTGCATCCTCATGGATGCTAGTCAGATTCATTTCCACTGAGCCATGATGGGAACTCCTGTTTCGCCGTTTTGATACTGTATTACCATTAAGGTAAAATGTAACCACTAGGGGGAAATTGGTGAAGGATACAAAGGACTTCTCTGCACTATTTTTGCAACTTCCTGTGAGTTTACAATTATTTCAAAATAAAAAGTTGAAAAAAAATTCAACAAAAAACATAGTATGATTCCCTAGTGTATAAAAATTTGCAGAACGAGAGCAAAAGAGCCCTCTTTACTTAGGGTTGTGCGGTAGGGCTTGCTGTCTCTTTTTTTTTTTTTTTTTTCAAGTTTTTTTTTATTTTATTTTCCCACTGTACAGCAAGGGGGTCAGGTTATCCTTAGATGTATACATTGCAGTTACAGTTTTTTCCCCCACCCTTTCTTCTGTTGCGACATGAGTATCTAGACATAGTTCTCAATGCTATTCAGCAGGATCTCCTTGTAAATCTATTCTAGGTTGTGTCTGATAAACCCAAGCTCCCGATCCCTCCCACTCCCTCCCCCTCCCATCAGGCAACCACAAGTCTCTTCTCCAAGTCCATGATTTTCTTTTCTGAGGAGATGTTCATTTGTGCTGGATATTAGATTCCAGTTATAAGTGATATCATGTGGTATTTGTCTTTGTCTTTCTGGCTCATTTCACTCAGGATGAGATTCTCTAGTTCCATCCATGTTGCTGCAAATGGCATGATGTCATCCTTTTTTATGGCTGAGTAGTATTCCATTGTGTATATATACCACCTCTTCCGAATCCAATCATCTGTTGACGGACATTTGGGTTGTTTCCATGTCCTGGCTATTGTGAATAGTGCTGCAATGAACATGCGGGTGCATGTGTCTCTTTTAAGTAGAGCTTTGTCCGGATAGATGCCCAAGAGTGGGATTGCAGGATGATATGGAAGTTCTATGTATAGATTTCTAAGGTATCTCCAAACTGTTCTCCATAGTGGCTGTACCAGTTTACATTCCCACCAGCAGTGCAGGAGGGTTCCCTTTTCTCCACAGCCCCTCCAGCACTTGTTATTTGTGGATTTATTAATGATGGCCATTCTGACTGGTGTGAGGTGGTATCTCATGGTAGTTTTAATTTGCATTTCTCTTATAATCAGCGATGTTGAGCATTTTTTCATGTGTTTGTTGGCCATCTGTATATCTTCTTTGGAGACATGTCTATTCAGGTCTTTTGCCCATTTTTTTTTTTTTGTCTTTTTTTGTCTTTTGTTGTTGTTGTTGTTGTTGCTATTTTTTTTTTTTGGGCCGCTCCCACGGCATATGGAGGTTCCCAGGCTAGGGGTCAAATCGGAGCTGTAGCCACCGGCCTACGCCAGAGCCACAGCAACGCGGGATCCGAGCCGCGTCTGCAACCTACACCACAGCTCACGGCAACGCTGGATCGTTAACCCACTGAGCAAGGGCAGGGACCGAACCCGCAACCTCATGGTTCCTAGTCGGATTCGTTAACCACTGCGCCACGACCGCAACTCCTCTTTTGCCCATTTTTCCATTGATTGATTGGTTTTTTTGCTGTTGAGTTGTATAAGTTGCTTATATATTCTAGAGATTAAGCCCTTGTCAGTTGCATCATTTGAAACTATTTTCTCCCATTCTGTAAGTTGTCTTTTGTTTTCTTTTTGGTTTCCTTTGCTGTGCAAAAGCTTTTCAGTTTGATGAGGTCCCATGGGTTTATTTTTGCTCTAATTTCTATTGCTTTGGGAGACTGACCTGAGAAAATATTCATGATGTTGATGTCAGAGAGTGTTTTGCCTATGTTTTCTTCTAGGAGTTTGATGGTGTCCTGTCGTATATTTAAGTCTTTCAGCCATTTGGAGTTTATTTTTGTGCATGGTGTGAGGGTGTATTCTAGTTTCATTGTGCTGTCTCTTTTTGTCTTTTTTTTTTTTTTTTTTTGGCCACACCCATGGCATGCGGAAGTTTTAAGGGATTGAATCCAGGCCACAATGATAACCAGAGCCACAGCAATGACAACGCTGGATCCTTAACCTGCTGAGCCCTGATCAAACTCCTTCTGTCTTAACACAGTGGCCATTCTGTATCTACTGATGTCAAGCCATGGATACAGAGGACCGGCTGCACTACTACTATTTTATACAAGAGCATTAAGCATCCTCGAATTTTAATATCCACAGAGGTCCTGGAACAAATGCCCTGTGGAAAGGAGAGATGGCTGTATATATTTCCATCACAGGCAAGCATAGTTAGGAATGGGGTATTCAGAATGGGATGTTCTGAATTAAGATGTATGGTGGAATGTGGCTTAAGTGATGATAATTTTTACCTAGCAACTTCCCAGCTTATGCTCTCTGACTGCTATCAAAGATCTTCTCAAGGGAGGTCCTGTGAAAATAAAGAGAATGTAGGTAAGAAACATAGCAGGTGTGTTACCTTATTTCATTCAAGGATAAATTCATGGCAAGAGGCTGCATATTTTCAATTTATTTAGCATTAAATTTCAGAATGAGAAGTTGTCATCACAGAGCTATTATTAACCTGTTTATTTTCATTGAAAGATAAAGTATTTACAAATGGGAATGATTTTGCCAATACTGAATGAGTTAAAAATACAATACACTACAAGATTTGGACAAAAAATAGATATTTAAAAATATAAGATAAATGCATTGTATTATAAATATTTTAAAAATTTTATGTATATTATGATGTTTCAACAGCTTAAAAAAACCTTTCTGGCTGGGGAGAGACAGCCCCTCCCAAGGTAGCTTATTCCTAAAGATAATAACTTGACTATAAGCACGCCTTTCATATGCAAACCAACCAATCCAGAGTTTATACCGCAACTACCTTCTTACCTAACTCTCACATACCAAGCCAATATTTCACTTACCATAAATCATGCCAAGTCTAGGTTCCAGCTAACTAGGGGCTACACCTACAGATTACAGCCCACCAAAATTATTCAAACTAGCCCATCCTAAACTGTTTGCCTTGTTCTTCCTTGCTTTTAATGCTGCTGCTTCTTCTGTGGCCCTGTGTGCTATGAGGTGATTTCTCTCTAATAAATTTCTTCCTCTTGTCTCATTCTTATTTCCTCTCTTGGCCTCACTGACTTTCCCAAACCATATTCAACAATTGCATTCTTAAAACGTGTATTTTATCAAAAACAACCTAATTTTTTTTCTGAAATTTTGGCCACCCTACCACATGCAGAGTTCCCAGGCCAGGGATCAGATCTGAGCACAGTCACAACCTAAGCTACAGCCGTGGCCATGCCAGATTCTTAACACACTGTGCCAGAATGGGGATTGAACCTTCATCCCAGTGCTCCCAAGACATTACTGATCCTGTTGTGCCACAGAGGGAACTCCAAAAACAACCCAATTTTTAAATGGGCAAAAAATCCCAATACACATTTCATCAAAGAAATGGCTAATAAGCTCATGGGAACAATCAATTGAAAAAAAAATGTTCAACATTAATCTCCATCAGGGAAATGCAAATTAAAACCACAGTGAATGGAGTGCCCACCGTGCCTCAGTGATGACGAACCCAACTAGTATCCATGGGGACTCAAGTTTGATCCCTGGCCTCGCTCAGTGGGTTAAGGATCCGGCATTGCTGTGAGCTGTGGTGTAGCTCTCAGATGCGGCTCAGATCCCATGTTGCTATGGCTGCGGAATAGGCTGGCAGCTACAGTTCTGATTCGTCCCCTAGCCTGGGAACTTATATATGCTGTGGGTGCAGCCCTAAAAAGACAAAAAGGCAAAAAAAAAAAAAAAAAAAAATCCACAGTGAGGAGTTCCTGCTGTGGCACAGTGAGTTTAAGGATCCAATAGCATTCCCATAGCTGTGGCATAAGTCACAGCTGAGGCTCAAATTTGACCCCTGGCCTGGGAACTTTCATATGCTGCAGGTGTGTGGGGGGGAAATGCCACAATGAGATACCATCTCATACACATCAGGCTGGCTAAAATGAAAAAGATAGACGAGGAGTTAAGGACTGGCATTGTTTCTTGCTGTGGAGCAGGTTCAATCCCTGACCCAGGAACTTCCACATGTTGTAGGCATGACCTGAATGAGGAGGGACCCAGAGAGGTGGTTTAAACCATTTATATGGGGCAGTTCTTCTGGGTCTTTGTTTTCCTTTGAGCAATTATCTTGTCTTATTTTCCACATCTGACCAGGACCAGGGCCATTCCTGATCTGTATGTGTATCTCTGGGCAAGATGGATTCCAAAGCGAGGCATGGTGGGAAGGTCATCTAGACTTATTTTGGTCTGACATCCCCTCCCTTTCTAACCCAAAGGGGTCTCTCTGTGCATGTATAGTTGGGGTCTCCCTGACCCCGAGGTTGGGAAGTATGTGTGACCTCTTTGTCTTTTGCACGTGCAGGTTTTAACCCCTCTTCTGATCCTGTCATTACCATTATTTAATATGTCCACAGAAGACAAGTACCAATTATTTGCTTTGTGCCTGTTGTAATTTCCTTTTTTTTTTTTCAGGGCTACGCTTGTGGCATATGAAAGTTCCCAGGCTAGGTGTTAAATTGGGGCTGCAGCTGATGGCCTAAACTACAGATCATGGCAAGACTGGATCCTTAACCCACTGAGCCAGCCCAGGGATCCAACCCATATCTTCATGGATACTGGTTGGGTTCATTACCACTGAGCCACAGCGGGAACTCCATGCTTGCTGCTATTGTTCTCTTCAAATTTAGATAGGTAGCTGGTTGCAAATGTTTTTCCTGAAGCCCACCTATCTCCTGTCTCATTACCACTTCTATTTAACATTGTGTGGCGGTTCCAGCCAGCCTGATCAGACAAGAAAAAAAAAAAAAGAAGGCATCTAAATTGGAAAGGAAGAAGTAAAACTATCCTATTTAGAAATAACATGATCTTATATATAAGAAATCAAAGGAATCCACTAGAAATTATAACAACTAATAAACAAGTTTAACAAGGTTGCAGGACACAGATCAATATTTTAAAGATCAATTATAGGAGTTTCCTGATGGCTCAGCAGGTTAAGGATCTGGATTTGTCACTGCTATGGCTCTGGTTACTGCTATAGAACAGGTTCAATCCCTGGCCCAGGAACTTCTGTATGTTAGGGGCATGGACCAAAAAAATCAATTGTGTTTTTTTTTTTTTTTCTTTTTTGTCTTTTCTAGGGCTGCCCCTGGGGCATATGGAGGTTCCCAGGCTAGGGATCTAATTGGAGCTATAGCCCCGGGCCTACGCCGCAGCCACAGCAACTTGGGATCCAAGCCACATCTGCAGCCTACACCACAGCTCACGGCAATGCCAGATCCTTAACCCACTGAGCAAGGCCAGGGATCGAACCCACAACCTCATGGTTCTTAGATTCGCTAACCACTGAGCCATGATGGGAACTCCCAATTGTATTTTTATACTCTTGCAAAGAACAATTTGGAATGAAAGTAAATAAATAAATATACATATATGTAAAATATATAATACACGCATACATATATAAAGTGAAATGGGCTAGTCTCAAAATGACAAATATTGTTTGCCTCCATCTCTAAAAAATACCTAGATGAGTCAAAGTCACAGAGACAGAATGGTGCCTGCCAGAGGCTGGAGGCGGGGGGGATGGAGAGCTAGTATTTAATGGGTCTAGAGTGTCAGTTTGGGAAGATGGAAAAAGCACTGTAGATGGATAGCGGTTATGAATCCACTGCACTGTACACTTCAAATGTTTAAAATGGTAAATTGTATGTTATGTGTCCTTTACAGGAAAAGCAAAAAAGGAATGAAGTACTGATACATGCTGCAACTTGGATGAAACTTGAAAACAAAGTGCTAAGTGAAGGAAACAAATCGCAAAAGCCCACACATAATGATTCCATACACATGAACGTCTAAAACAGGGAAATCTATAGAGACAGACTAGGGCTGCGGTGGAGGGTGAGGAGGAATAACAAACTGACAGCTAAGGTGCGGGGGTTTTTATCGTGGTGATGAAAATCTTCGGAGCTCCCATTGTGGCTCAGTGATTAATAAACCTGACTAGTATCCATGAGGCCCCGGGTTCAATTCTGCCTTGCTCAGTGGGTTAAGGATCTGGCATTGCTATGAACTGTGGTGTAGGTTGCAGATGTGGCTTAGATCCCTCGTTGCTGTGGCTGTGGTGTAGGCCACCAGTTACAGCTCTGATTCAACCCCTAGCCTGGGAACTTCCATGGGCCATGGATGCAGCCCTAAAAAGACCTAAAAAAAAGAAAGAAAAGAAAATGTTCTAAGTTGACTGTGGTGATGGTTGAATATACCTGTGAATGCACTAAAAACAATTGTACATTTTAAAAGGGTGAGTTCTTTATGTGAATTATCTCTCAACAAAGCTATTTTTTCAAAGAGGAACAAACTACGGATACGTGCTACGACACTGGTGAACCTCAAAAACATTATGCTAAGTGAACGAAGCCAGACAGAAAAGGTCACATGTTGCATGATTCCATTTACATGAAAGGTCTTTGGGGGGAAAGAGGAATAGATGGCAGGTGGTCTGGGCAGGCCTAGTTCCTGTTCCCTTTCCAGCCTTATGACTAGCACCACTCCACTCCAAGCAACCCTCAAATGGTGACCTGGCAGAGAGGTGATGCGGGCAGGATGAACACCTGGGTATGGCGGGGGCCTTGCCCAGATTCAGCCCTTGCCTTCTTGCCACACTTGCCCCCTTGCCCTCCAGCAAATCACCTTGCTGATAATAATGGAGCAAAGTGCAGGCAGAAAGGAGAAAGCAGGCCAAGCCAAGAAAGTGGCCAGTGAGACAGAATCTACTGCCTTGGCAAACCATCACCTAAGAGAGCTCTTCTTCATTCCCAGAGGTACCTCCACTGCCCTCCCTTCCCTCCTACCCTGGCCTGGGCACTGGGCTGAATCTACCCCCCACCCCCAACTCCCGCCATCTCCATGCGTGCCTGGTCACCCACACTCTGTTCTCATCAGTCTGAAAACTGAAGTCGGTTTTCGGAGTTCCCGTCTTGGTGCAGTGGTTAATGAATCATGAGGTCGCGGGTCCCTGCCCTTGCTCAGTGGGTTAACGATCCAGCATTGCCATGAGCTGTGGTGTAGGTTGCAGACGTGGCTCAGATCCCACATTGCTGTGGCTGTGGTATAGGCTGGCAGCTGCAGCTCCGATTAGACCCCTAGTCTGGGAACCTCCATATGCCGCGGGAGCAGCCCAAGAAATGGCAAAAAGACAAAAAAAAAAAAAAACCAAAAACTGAAGTCAGTTTTCAAACTTATAGAATCTTTCTTTGGCCACTCAGATTTTGGAGAATTTGGCCATTTTTCCGCTCTATGGATTGTGAGTTATCTAGCAATCCATGATTTCTTTCTCTCCCTCTTCATCCCTCCTTTTGCTACCTAGCTGTTATGTTACTTCAACAATTCCAAAGTGGAAGGAAGGAGACAAACTTGTACATTTTGGCCTCATTTTTAGAAATCATGGTGTGAAATTTCTCCGGGAAGCTGGCGGAAACTAAGGGGCCAAATGATCATGAATGGAAGAATTACTTGTTTCGAAGTATCTTTCCTCCTCTGTGTTCTGGGAAAATGTAAATTAGTTGGTTGGTTGTGACAGAGGATCCAATGGGTGGTAAGACTCCTTTGCCAAAATTCTTATTGAAAATTAGGACCCCGAAGTGTTAAGAAAATGAAGGGACCTCCCCCTGCACCATGTTCTTCAAATGGATTGTGGGAATTCAGTCCCTCTGGGTGTGCCTGAGCACCAAGTTGGCCATGGGTGGGGGTGGAAGTAAAGGAGGAGGAGTAATTTTTTTATTTTTTTTTAATTTTTTTTGTCTTTTTGCTTTTTTCTAGGGCCACTCCCACAGCATATGGAGGTTCTCAGGCTAGGAGTCGAATTGGAGCTGTAGCTACCGGCCTACACCAGAGCCACAGCAACGCGGGATCTGAGCTGTGTCTGAGACCTACACCACAACTCACAGCACCACCAAATCCTTAACCACTGAGCGAGGCCAGGTTCCTAGTCAGATTCGTTAACCACTGAGCCACTACGGGAACTCCAGGAGGAGTAATCTTTAATAGAACCATTAACTGCCCCTATTAGCATCTTTTCACAAGTAACCTCTCTAAAGAGCTCTCTTGTTCTCCTAGATTCCCCACAATTAACTTCACCCCATCCTGCTCATACACTTACAATGAAACACATTTTAGCTGTGTATAGGATGATATATTTGTTTACAGCAGCTCTGTAAACTTCCAAGTAGCTCTGGAGTATTGTTTAACCGTCCTGTATTTCTTGCAACTAGATAATTAAATACAGTGGCTTGATCAGTTTGAGTTACTTTTGGGGGGCAAGAGTATGTTATTTTTCTTAAGGAGGCACACAACTTCTGGTTGTCTCTTTCTGTGGGTTAGCCACTGTTGATCATCAATGCCTAAATGATCCCGATCTTGGAGAGACAGTAGTGAGTGATGGCTTGAAGGGAGATCTTAATTTTCTGCCCAGGTTCAATTCCTGAATGAAAACCAGGAATCCTAGCCACTAGACCAGCTGGAGGCTAGAGTCAGAATCACCCTGATCCTTGCCCCGGTTGAAAGTAAGAATGTTTCAAGGAGGCAAAGACTGTAAAAACAGGTACAAAGATTGTTACAGTCCACAGTACCACATATGGGAGAGTACACAGAAAAGAAGTTTATTTAAGAAGCAAAGAAGTAATACACACCTAAAGAGGACTGCAGGTGTGGGCAACCCCCTGCGTGGGGAGCACACCAGAGAGGTGTTTTAAATCACTTATATAGGACAGTTCTTCCAGGTCTTCCTTTTCCTTTGGCCAATTATCTTGTTTTATTTCTCACACCTGACCAGACCCAGAGCCCTCCCCAATACACATGCACATCTTTTGGCAAAGATGGGTTCCAGAGCAAGGGGTCCTGTGGACTGTATTAGGACTTACTATGGCCTGGTGCCCCTTCCTTTTTTGACCCCTAGTGGTCTTATTGCACATGTGTAATTGTGGAGATCTCCTTGACCCCAGGAGTGATTGAAGTGGTCATCTTTCTACTCCTGCAGAGCTCAGCTCCTGCAATTAACTCTCTCCAGGAAGTGTCAAAGAGAAGCAAAGGCCGGAGTTCCTATTGTGGCGCAGCGGTTAACGAATCTGACTAGGAACCATGAGGTTGCAGGTTCGATCCCTGGCCTTGATCAGTGGGTTAAGGATCTGGCATTGCTGTGAGCTGTGGTGTGGGTCGCAGACGCAGCTCAGATTCCCTGTTGCTGTGGCTCTGGGAACCCTAGCCTGGGAACCTCCATATGCCACGGGAGCAGCTCAAGGAAAAGAAAAAAAAAAGAGAGAGAAGCAAAGCCCAATTTACTCAGCCTCATAAGTCCCAGCTGTTCTCAGCCCAGGGGCCCATCCTACTCCAATCCCTTAATTATTAGGGGTGTGAAATGCACACCTGCATTTAACTTTGTAAAAATAGGACCATTCATTTCTGACATTAGAGATTCTAGGCCTCTTTTTGAGATTAAGTGGGATAATCAGAGTTATCTGTTGAACTACTTTTCTTTGGGCACTGCGCATTCTTTTTTTTTTTTTTTTTTTGTCTTTTGTTGTTGTTGTTGCTATTTCTTGGGCCGCTCCCGCGGCATATGGAGGTTCCCAGGCTAGGGGTTGAATCGGAGCTGTAGCCACCGGCCTACGCCAGAGCCACAGCAACGCCGGATCGTTAACCCACTGAGCAAGGGCAGGGACCAAACCCGCAACCTCATGGTTCCTAGTCGGATTCGTTAACCACTGCGCCACGACGGGAACTCCGGCACTGCGCATTCTTAAGTGAGGTGTAAGCCAATATCATGTCCTTTAAGCAAATAATAAAACTAAGATGCAAAAGTAGGAGTTCCTGTTGTGGTTCAGTGGGTTAAGAACACAACATAGTGTCCATGAAGATGTAGATTCAATTCCTTGCTCATTGAGTTAAGGATCTTGCATTGCCACAAACTGTGGCTTAGGTCCAAGATGCAGCTCGGATCCAGCCTTGCTGCGGCTGTGGCGAAGGCCTGCAGCTGCCACTCCAATTTGACCCCAAGCCTGGGGAACTTCCATAAGCAGGTGCCGCTGTAAAAAGAAAAGAAAGGGGGAAAAAAGATGCAAAAGTAACTTGCCCAGGATCACACTGCTGAAAGTTGGCAGGGTCAGGAATCAAACTCGATCTGTTTTACTATAAAGCTTATGTTCTTCCACTGCTTACCAAAGAGATTTATTTATTGCAGGACAACTCTAAGCAAGGCACTTGCCCATAGGACTAATTATTCAACTCTCTCAACAGTACTTTGGTACGGTGTTATTCCCCCTTTTGTAAAGATAAAGAAACAGGTTCACAGAAGTTAGGTAACTTCCCTGAGGAAGTGTCCCCAGGTGGCGCATAGCTCTCACGTTTGGCTTCCCTTGCTGCAAGTTTTAAGAATTAGAAAGTGTGGGAGCTCCCCTTGTGAAGGAGAAACGAATACGACCCGTGTTCATGAGGATGCGGGGTTTGATGCCTGGCCTCCTTCAGTGGGTCAGGGATCCAGCGTTGCCTTAAGCTGTGGTGTAGGTCAAAGGCGGCTCTGATCCCGAGTTGCTGTGACTGTGGGTAGGCCGGCAGCTGTAGCTCGGCTTGGAACCCCTGTCCTTGGAACTTCCATTTGCCGCGGGTGCGGCCCTAAAATGCAAAAAAAAAAAAAAAAAAAAAATTAGAAAGCGCAATGCATGTGCCTGCTAGTAAACAGCAGACAGATGGGAGCAAGTATTCTACATTAGTGCACGGCTGACGCTGCATCAGAGCTGAGATGAATTCATCTGCAAAAGAGCAGCATAAGCGCGCCCAAACACCCTGGTGCAACCCACAGCTGCGGGCGAGTTTACCCAGGCCTTCGCAGACTGAGAGCGGTGCGCACGCGCACAGAAACCCTGCAAATGGAAGGCCCGAGAGGCGCCTGGGAGGTCATCCCGCCTCTAGAGGGTGCCAAGCGGGCCTGGCCAGGGTCCCCAAGCCGGGAGCCCGCTCTTTTGCTTCCACCGGGGACGCGCTGTCACTCTGGCTCCACCCCTGCTTCCTGATTAGCGTCCCGGCCCCCCGGGTGCCGGCTCTCCGCACTTAGCACTTGGGAATTCGGATTCTCTTTTCTAGGGAAAGCTTCTCCCTCTTCACCCTCGGCTTTCCCCGCAGGTGAGGCCTCCATGGAGCGGTTCCTGGCCCAGCTGTGCGGTACCAGCGCGCTGCAGCCGCTCCCAGTGTGGGAGGGGGACACCACCGGCCACTGCTTCACCCAGCTGGTGCTCAGCGCCCTGCCCCACGCGCTCCTCGCCGTGCTCAGTGCCTGCCACTGGGGCAACCCGAGGTGGGTAGAGAGGGATGCAAGACACCCGTCCATGTGTGCCTGCAGACCTCGCTCGAAACCCACGTTTCCGCGGCAGTGTAACCGAAATATGTCTGTGGGGTAGGGGCAAAAGAAGAATAAAATTTGGGCATCACCACTTTGCCACTCTGTTTTGGGTCAAGTTAACTATCTTCCCTGAGCCTCATAGCACTGTTGGAAGATTTAAATTACATAATGCGTTTAAGCATACAGTGCAGTGCCTGGCACATTTTTAAAGTCCCAATGCCATGTAGAAATCATGACTTCTGTAGATCTTCAGATGCCCAAACACAGTTGTCATGAATTGGAGGCAAAAGTGGGTGAGCAGTGTTTTGAAGCCAAAAAGATTAACATGTTCTGAAGTTGTTGGACCAGTTCCTTACCACTTCCGTCTACGAAACCTCATTGTTTCTAGGCTAAGAAAAGTATATGTATTCAAGTGGAAAAGATGTAATGGGTAGAAGAGAAGAGCAAAATCAGAACCTTAATCCTTCCTGAACTGGGGGCTATAATTTGCAGGTGCTAAACTCACCTTGATTTTATACTAATTCCTATATGGCTAGTTATGGCTAAATGTCATCTTAAGCTCTGGCTTCTGACAAGGCAGGAGGAAAGTCTAGTCTGTCTTTGGGAGTCTCTAGTCTAATGGACAGAATGTGACCCTCTCTAAGGTGATGTGGTATAGGATGGAAGCTGTAGCTCCCATTCGACCCCTGGCCTGGGAACTTCCATATGCCAAGGGTGTGGCCCTAAAAAGCAAAAACAAGGCAAAACAAAAACAAAGGAACAAAACTGACATAGTCCTTTGGGAACTCACAGTGTAAGGAGAAAACAAGAAGGTCCATCCTGTAATCCATAGAAGTTGTGGTTTTCTCGGAGTTCCCGTCGTGGCGCAGTGGTTAACGAATCCGACTAGGAACCATGAGGTTGTGGGTTCGGTCCCTGCCCTTGCTCAGTGGGTTAACGATCCGGCGTTGCCGCGAGCTGTGGTGTAGGTTGCAGACGCGGCTCGGATCCCGCGTTGCTGTGGCTCTGGCGTAGGCGGGTGGCTACAGCTCCGATTCAACCCCTAGCCTGGGAACCTCCATATGCCGCGGGAGCGGCCCAAGAAATAGCAACAACAACAACAAAAGACAAAAGACAAAAAAAAAAAAAAAAGAAATTGTGGTTATCTCACTTCACTTGACAGACTTTTGCAAGTTGCTGAAGAGGGTTAGAGAGATTCACAATCTCAGACAGGAAAGAACCTCAGAGGGCATTGGATCCAGACTCCTCACTGCTCACTGTGCTGATGAGGAAAATGAGATGCAGAGAGGGAAAGAGGCTTGCCCAAGTTTCTAAGGCTGGTTTATGCCAGCTTGGAACCAGGGTACCAACCTCCAAGGGCTCGCAATGTTCTTTCTTCCATCCCCACATCTTAGGAAATAGAATTTTTTTTTTTCCTTTTTATAGCTGTACCTGTAGTATATGGATGTTCCTGAGCTAAGGGTTGAATCAGAGCTGCGGCTGCCGGCCTATACCACAGCAACACCGGATCTGAGCCACATCTGTGACCTATGCTGCACCTTGCGGCAACGCCAGATCCTTAATCCACTGAGCGAGGCCAGGGATCAAACCCACATCTTCATGGACATTATGTGAGTTCTTAACCCGCTGAGCCACAATGGGAATTCCAGAAAACAGAATTATTAAAGGTTGACTTTTACCCAAATATAAACTCTTCCATATAACTGTGACTGGTGGATTTTTTTAAAGAAATCCCAAAACATTTTAATCTACAGTTAATTCTCATCCCTTAGTAGTTGTCTGTAGGAACATTCAGGGATTTTATTTTATTTTATTTTTGTAAGTAGGGTCTTCATGTTCAGTACCTTAACTCAGAATTTTTTTATTTCTGGGCAAAAGAATGATCAGAGGAGTTTCCACTGTGGCTCAGCCAGTTAAGAACCCAACTATGAGGATGTGAGTTCAATCCCTATCCTCTCTCAGTGGGTTAAAGATCTGGCATTGCCACAAACTGCAGCATAGGTAGCAGATGTGGCTCGGATCTGGCCTTGCTGTGGCTGTAGCATAGGCCAGCAGCTGCAGCTCTGATTCAACCCCTAGCCTGGGAACATCCCTATGCCACAGGTGTGGCCCTAAAAAGAAAAAGGAAAAGAAAAAAGAATGATCCGAGATGATGTAGTAGATTAGAAAATGGATTAGGTTAATCCAGGAAGAGTTCCTGGGGGAAAAAAAAAAGCCCTGATTCCAGAGTAGAGTTGGATGGAAATAAGGTATACAAGGCAGGAAAAGGAGTTGATTTCCCTCTAGCTAAATGAGTTACTGGAGGTCGGTCTGCGCTCTGGGTCCACCATGACATGCCTTCTTTTCTCTCTTCCCCCTTGTTTCCAGGAATCCAGATTGGATCCCACACCGCAGTCCCGGCTGGCGCCTCCGACTCACAGCCTCCTTCCTGCTCTCCATCTTTCCACTGCTAGACCTCCTTCCAGTCGCTTTGCCACCAGGGGCAGGCCCAGGGCCCGTAGGACTAGAGGTGCTGGCAGGGGGCATGGCGGCTGTGGCCTGGATCAGCCACAGCATGGCCCTGTGGGTGTTGTCTCATTCCCCTCATGGCCGCTCCCGGGGGCCCTTGGCCTTGGCCCTGGCTGCCTTCCTGCCAGCCCCAGCCCTAGTGCTGACCCTGCTATGGCACTGCCAACGAGGCACACTTCTGCCCCCCCTTCTCCCAGGGCCTCTCTCCCGCCTGTGCCTCATCATCCTGCAACTGGCTGTACTCTTAGCCTATGGCCTGGGTTGGGCAGTCCCTGGGAAGCCACGGGAACCCTGGGCCCAGGAGCCCCTCCTGCCTGAGGGACAGGAAGCCGAAGTAGCTGAAGATGGAGAGAGCTGGCTGTCACGCTTTTCTTACGCCTGGCTGGCACCATTGCTGGCCCGTGGGGCCCGCAGGGAACTCCGGCAGCCCCAGGACACGTGCCGCCTCCCCCGCCGGCTGCACCCAACCTACCTAGCCCATATCTTCCAGGCACACTGGCAGGAGGGGGCCCGGCTGTGGAGGGCCCTGTATGGGGCCTTTGGGCGGTGCTACTTGGCTCTTGGACTGCTGAAGCTGGTGGGGACCATGCTGGGATTCTCTGGACCCTTGCTGCTGTCCCTGCTGGTGGGCTTCCTGGAGGAGGGGCAGGAGCCACTAAGCAACGGCCTGCTCTATGCCCTGGGGCTGGCTGGTGGAGCTGTTCTGGGCGCCGTGCTGCAGAATCAGTACGGGTACGAGGTACAGAAGGTGACGCTTCAGGCACGGGGGGCTGTGCTGAACATCCTGTACCGAAAGGCATTACATCTGGGGCCCAGACGCCCTCCTGTAGGGGAGGTCCTGAACCTACTAGGCACCGACTCTGAGCGGCTCCTCAACTTCGCCGGGAGCTTCCACGAGGCCTGGGGCCTGCCTCTGCAGCTGGCCATCACCCTCTACCTGCTGCACCAGCAGGTGGGTGTGGCCTTTGTGGGTGGGCTGATCCTGGCCCTGCTGCTGGTACCTGTCAACAAAGTGATTGCCACCCGCATCATGGCCAGCAACCAGGAGATGCTCCAGCACAAGGACGCGCGGGTTAAGGTAAGGGCTGCTTGGGGTCCCTGAGTCATCCAGAGACCACCCCCACCCCCACCACCCCCAGCATCCTGGGCCCCAGGTCCTCCCCTACACTGTACCTGAGGCAGTGAGCCTGATCTAGAAGTTAAGAGCACAGACTAGAGAAAGACAGACATGAGTTCACATCCCAACTCTACCGCTTAAGGTTTGATCAATTCAGTCAAGTCACTTAACCTCCTTGGGGCTTCCTTCCCTCATCTCTACAATGAGGGTAATAGCAGCTTGCCTCAGAGCATGGTTGGGAGGATCCTATGAGATGACAAAGTGCCAGTCACAAAGCAAGCCCTAGGTAAACATGGCCCTTTAGCTCCTGCAGCCCTGAGCAGCAACAGATAGCAAGTAACCCATCTGGGGCCAAATGGGGTTTTAGTGTTAGAGCCAGGACCCCGGTCTCCTACCTCCTCATCTTGGGCACAGAGCACCCGGTAGCCACCTGTGGAGAGGCCTAGGAGGACCCCAGCTACCTCTTAGAGGTGGGCTATGGGGAACAGAGTAGGTCTCTATCCTGCCTGGGCCACCTCTAGGTATTGAGTCACTCCTGGGTTCTGCGATGATTGTGGTCTCTTTGCAGACAGGTGCCTAGAGCTTATTTGTCAACTTCTTACTGGAATGGCTGTGAGTGCTAATGGGGAGGAGGGCATCCCTGAGAGCTGAGTGTGACCTGGGGCCTTTCCCCTACCCCTGATAGCTACCAACCCCGGTGCCTCCCTGGCTTGCAGGTTGGGGATTTTTTTTTTTTCTTTTTTCTTTTGGTCTTTTTGTCTCTTTAAGGCCACACCCGCAGCATATGGAGGTTCCCAGGCTCGGGGTCCAATCGAAGCTATAGCTACTGGCCTACGCCACAGCCACAGCAATGCAGGATCTGAGCCATGTCTGTGACCTACACCACAGCTCATGGCAAGGCCAGATCCTTAACCCACTGAGCGAGGCCAGGGATCGAACCCACATCCTCATGGATGCTAGTTAGGTTTGGTAACTGCTGGGCCATGGCAGGAACTCCTGGGGATGTTTGAATGTTGGGATCCAAGGAGTTTCTCTGGCCCTTGCCCATCCGCCTGCCTGACCTGTGGTCTGGCCTCCCACACCTGCATACTCCTTTAGGACTAGTTCCCATAGCACCCAAGCCACAGGCCGGCCTGGTGACCAGCCCCTGGAGCCCACATTCTCTGGCCTTGGGAATAGTTCTTAGTCCCTCCTCAAATGAAAGAAGTGCTTTTACCCCAATATGGTGACCCCACCCCCAACACGTTCCACCAATTCATCTCTTAGGGAGGTGTCCCCAGCTGGAGCCTAGAGGGAGCTCAGAGTACCTGACAGCCTGTGCCAGGAGCCTGGGCGACTGGGCAGAGGGGCACACACATGAGCAGTGGTTCCACTTTGCACTGCCCTCTTGTCTGTGTCCCTAGCTTGTGACAGAGCTGCTGAGTGGCATTCGTGTCATCAAGTTCTTCGGGTGGGAGCAGGCGCTGGGGGCCCGCGTAGAGGCCTGCCGAGCTCGAGAGCTGGGGCGACTCTGGGTCATCAAGTACCTGGATGCGGCCTGTGTGTACCTGTGGGCTGCCCTGCCTGTCGTCATCTCCATCGTCATCTTCATCACCTATGTTCTCATGGGGCACCAGCTCACTGCCACCAAAGTAAGGCCCTTGGGGCGGGGAGGGGGGGAATGGCTGTCGGAAGGTGTGGGAGGCAAGCAGCAGCACAGAGACGGCAGAGGGGTGGGGGGTGAGCTCCAGCCCTCAGTGCTGGCTGGGAAGGCCACCTTCTTTCCCAACTTGGGGGAACTTCTCTGAAGGGACCTTTCATCCGGGGCCTCAGGTGTAGAACCCTTCCCTCTGTGAAGGGAACTCCTGTTTTTCCTCTCCTCTTCCTCCCTCTCCAGCTTCCAGCCAGGTCCCCTTATCCTCATTCTGAGGGCCTTGGGGGAAAAAAATTCACAATGCAGTCAGTGTTGGGCAGATCCAGGGCTGGGTCTCACCAGATGATGTTGCTACTTAGCAATTCTGAGAAGGTCTCAGGATGAACTCGGCTGGTGTGCTTATCATGGAGCAGCCTGGATCCCTGGGGGAACATCTGGAATTCCTAGGATTCTTGCAGTGGCCACCTCTGCCACCTCTAACCCAAGGATCGTCCAGCCAGCCCCTCAGTTCTAGTGCTGCCCTGTTGTCCCCTCCACAGACCTGTCCACAGGGCCACCCATGGAGCAGGCCTTCAGATAATTCCCGAGCTCCAGGTCATGCTCCAGCCCCTCCCCCACCTTCAACCCTGCTCAGGTGTTCACGGCCCTGGCGCTGGTGCGCATGCTCATCCTTCCTCTCAACAACTTCCCTTGGGTGATCAACGGCCTCCTGGAGGCCAAAGTGTCCCTGGACCGGATCCAGCGTTTCCTTGACCTTCCCAACCACAACCCCCAGGCCTACTACAGCCCAGGTAATGGGAAGCTGGGGGGCAGAACCTGGCAAGGGGAGGAGGGAACTGTAGCCTCTGGGTTGCTGTACAGAGATGCTGCCAAGAGGAGCCAGAGGCAGCAGAATCCAGGCAGGGCAGGTGGCCATTTCCTAAGGGAGACTCCTCAGAGTGAGGCCGAGGCTGCATTAGCCCTGGTTGTGGATTAGAAACCCAAGTTGGAGAGTTCCCGTTGTGGTTCAGCAGGTTAAGAACACAACATAACATCTGTGACGATGTGGATTTGATCCCCGGCTTCACTCAGTGGGTTAAGGACCTGGTGTTGCTGTAAGCTGCGATGTAGGTCGCTGATGTGGCTCAGATCTAGCATTGCCATGGCTGTGGTGTAGGCCTCAGCTGCAGCTCCAATTCCACCCCTAGCACCAGGAGCTTCCATGTGCCACAGGCACAGCCATAAAAAGACAAAAAGAAAAACCCAAGTTGAGCAACTTCTTCCTTGTTCAGATCCCCCAACCGATCCAACTGCGGCTTTAGAGCTCCATGAAGCCCTGTTCTCCTGGGACCCAGCTGGAACCAGCCAGGAGACCTTCATCAGTCACCTCCAAGTGAAGAAGGTTCGTTGGTCAGACACCCCAGCAGAGTCCCCAGACTAATGAGGGACATGCAGCATCCCCAGACGAACTGGCTCTAATTACCGAGGGAAGAGCTGGTGAGCAGGTTCTAACTGGAGAGGAGATGACCCTCTTCTCCAGAGGTCATTTTGGCACCATGTCTTGCTTCAGGGCAGTTACCATCTGCCTGGTCGCCACACGGTTCACATCCACTCAGTCCAGACCAACAATTGCCCTTGTCTCTCGTGTTCCCCTGGGGCTGTCGAGTTCAGACTCCAGAGCTTATCCAGCATCTCCCTGAGGCTGGGGACCTGTGGGAGAGGCCCAGCAGCCCCCTTCTCAGAGAATTTTGCAAATGGCATTGCTAATCCTCTATTTAGCCTGGTGAAAAAGAATCACACCCTGTGACTCACACCATGGCAGGCAGGCATTGTCAAAGGAACACCTGAAAGAGCATTCCTGGCAGGATGGCGACCCCTGTTCACCCAGTCCTGAGTTTTCCCTCTCCCCTGACCCGAGTCCAACCCTTTGCCCTGCAGCTCAACCCATCGTTCTCCGGGGCTGCCTGCACCGCCCCTGCCACATTTGGCTCACATTTCTGGCTCAAGCTGAATGTTTTGTTTTTCCTCCTAGTTCAGGCAAGACAAGGCTGGAATTTTTCAAAGGAATTTTACTAACGTGTCAATTGGGGCTTTTTTGGATATAAGTCATAGAAACCCACTGAAGCTAGCCTAAGCCAACAAGAATTTGTAAGAAGGATATAGAGATGATTTGCGGAATCCACAGAGCAGCACATGGGCAGATCTCAGCAGCCGCCCAGAGCCAGGCCCCAACTCGCCGAGCTGCTCCTTCTGTTCCACTTCTCTTTCTCTATCTGCCTCTTCTCTCGGGGGACCTGCTCTCACCTGAGCAGAAGAGGGGCCTGCAGAGAGTCATTCCACTCACAGGCCACAGCCAGAAAGACGAAGGAGTCCCAGGAAGGGTCTCGGATTGGTCCGGTGCCCACCTGGAGACAGGTGAGCCCTGGCTGGCAGTGTGTGGGCATCGCAGACTGAGCAGGAAGCCCTATCCATTTCTCAAGAAATACATTTTCCCGTTGTGTACAGGGAGATAGCTCCATGAACGCATGAAGGGAGCACAAAGAATTTTAAACTGCAAATCACAGAAATGGGCACCTGTGCAAAACATTGCTTTTTGCTGTGAGCTGCTGCAGGTGGACTTAGCCAGCCCCGCAGCCAGGCCCCAGAGCCAGGAGTCCTGCCCTCCCCTCCCCCCACCCTGGGGTGCCAGCCTCAGACCTTTTCTTGGAGCTTCTCGAGCAGTTTTCCTTCCATGCTCTCTGGAACACTGCTCCCCTCCAGAGGCCCTTCACACAGCGACACCGGTGCTCCTCTGAGTAGAGAATAAAACACCTTCCCCTCCCCTCTGCCCGGGGCCAGTGGGGCATCAGTCACTGAGGCACAGCTCAGCCTGAGGGGTGGGGAATTCTTTCTCTCCAGGCTAACTGGGGCCTAGAGAGGAGCCTCCATGGGGTGATGGGCAGCCCAGGCCCTCGGAAGGGACACCTGACCCTTCCTCGTATGGCTTCCCTGTAGGGGATGCTGGTGGGCATCGTGGGGAAGGTGGGCTGCGGGAAGAGCTCGCTGCTGGCCGCCATTTCTGGGGAGCTCCACAGGTAAGCAACTTTCAGCGTCCACCGCCCCCCTCGTCCTCTGCTCTGCCCTTCGCCAGCACTTACCTGGCCCCTGCTACGTAGTGGATGCCTTTTTAGAGATCCGAGATGCCAAGATGAACAATTCTCCCAAGTGGTCCATTTCTTGGGAGAATTTTCATCTGGAAAGGGGCCGGCAGTGAGAAAGGGGGTCCTCCCCGATCATCACAGCAGAGTGTTAGAGGGGCTGTGATAGTGCGTGAAGGAATAAAGGGAAATGTCCGGCATCAGCTACTCTTTCAGCAAAGTGCCTGTGCAGGGGAAGGATGCCTAGAGGGACAGAGGTGGGAAGGCGGGCCCTCGTCTTTCCCCAGGAGAGTCAATGCGTGTAGAGTGGTGGCCACACATCGACCTGGGACAGCTGTTTGGCAGCAGCTAGAGACCAGTTTCTTCCCTTCCCAGTCCAGAAGGGGCCTCCAGCCTCCTCAGGACCTCAGTGGCTGACAACCCAGAGAGCCATGTGACATGAAGGGGGACCCTGTGGACCAGACAGCAGTCTGAGGAAGCTTCTGGGAGGCAGGGGCTGGGCAGGGAGGGGACCAGTAGGAAGCCGGTCCCCCATGCTCCTTCCCTGGCTCTCCGCAGGCTGCGTGGGCAGGTGGCGGTGTGGGAGCTGTCCAGAGGCTTTGGCCTGGCCACCCAGGAACCCTGGATCCAGTTTGCCACCATCCGAGACAACATTCTCTTTGGGAAGATGTTTGATGCTCAGCTGTACAAGGAAGTGCTAGAGGCCTGCGCCCTTAACGATGACCTCAGCGTGAGTGCCTGGCTGCCCGCTGCCCGTGTCCCTGACACCACAGGTTGGAGACATGCTGCTCTGGGTCGGGGTTGCTTGTACTCAGGCATCACTCACCCAGGACTCGCTGTCAGGCTTTGGGCCTCCTGCGCTGTCCAGCTTCTGGGCAGGGCCTGGAGAGGTGGTGGTGACTGGGTGTCCCCCACAACAGCTGGGGGAAAGCTGGGGCCTCTGGGACTAGATGATTTCCTCTGAAGCGTAGCTCTCTGGAGGTCTGGCTAGTGGCTCTGGGTCAAGAGGCCTTCTCCCACCTCCCACTGGAAGGGTCAGGGTTATTGTAGAGAAGCCTGGCATGCCCAGTAGATCCCCCCACTCAGAGTGCTAAGTTGAGGGGAGACGAGAGTCCCAATTGCTCCTGTGACTTTCTGCCCAGCCCCCACATCCCCTGCAGGACTGGCCTCAGCACTGCCCTGTCCAGGTAAATGTGAAACTGCCCTGGAACGGAGGACCTTTGACCCTGACCACAGGGCTTCTTATGTCCACTTACCATTTGTTTCTACATCAGGCATTTCCCAGGTGTCTCCTGGGTACAGGAAAGTGTCCTGGACACTGAGAAAAATGATGAATCACAAAGCTTTTTCCCTCCAGGGTCTCCATCTGGTGTACCACAGGTGCTTCCTCTGCTGTGGGGGGGCCCCTCAGCTAAGGAGACTCCTCCCGAAGCCACAGGGAGGCTCGGGGTACCTTCCTTCTCGAAAAAACTATTAAGCTGGAGTTCCCATTGTGGCGCAGTGGTAGTGAATCTGACTAGGAACCATAAGGATGGGGGTTCAATCCCTGGCCTTGCTTAGTGGGTTAAGGATCTGGCGTTGCTGTGAGCTGTGGTGTAGGTCGCAGATGCGGCTCAGATCCCATGTTGCTGTGGCTGTGGTGTAGTCCAGTAGCTATAGGTCCGATTGGATCCCTAGCCTGGGAACCTCCATATGTTGTGGGTGTGGCCCTGAAAACCAAAAAAACAAAAAACAAAAAACAAAAACCATAAAGCATTCATTGAATTTGCCCATCATCATCCCTGCCGGTTAAAAAAGCACAGTGGCAAGTGTGATGGACTGGTTAGGAGTCTATATCTGTGTCCTGCTCTTCTCTAGCAGTGGAGTGACCCTGGGAAGGGTAGTTACTTGGAGCTTTGGTCTCATCTGTGAAAAGGGACCAATACCAACTTCAGAAGGTCGCCATGGGGGTCAGATGCGACGCTGCCTATAAAGTGCTCCACCCACAGAAGGTGTCCAGCACGTGCTAGTTGTTGCTGGAATTGTGGTTTGTCCCCTTTGGCCCCCAACCCCAAATTCAAGTCCACTCTCCTGACTCTATGACCCCCACCATCTCTTCCCTGTGGAGGAATAGGCAATGGGGTAGAAGGTAGTGGGGAGCTCACTGACCAACACCAGGGGGCCTGTCCCGGCAGATCCTGCCTGCAGGAGACCAGACAGAGGTGGGGGAGAAGGGCGTGACCCTCAGCGGGGGACAGCGGGCCCGCATCGCCCTTGCTCGCGCCGTCTACCAGGTAAGTGAAAGATGGGGGGTCCAGAGCTTGGCTCGGGCGCGTGGAAGAGTGGGCAAAGGAGGGGAATGTTCATCAGCTTTGGTTTTTCCCCAGCCCCCTCCAAGCTCCTAAGGTGTTGGTCCCTTGGCCATCCTGTCCCCCTTTTGCAGTTATAGGCCCTTCAAAAAGCACTATGTGGGAGTTCTTGTTGTGCCGCCGCCAAGGCAAATCCAGCTAGTATCCATGAGGATGCGAGTTCGATCCCTGGCCTCACTCAGTGAGTTAAGGATCCCGCGATGCTGTGGCTGTGGCGTAGGCCGGCAGCTACAGCTCCCATTCGACCCCTAGCCTGGGAACTTCCACTTGCCACAGGTGCGGCTCTAAAAAGCATTAAATAAATGAATAAATAAAAAGTATTATGTGGCTTGAGGCACTGGGACCCGGAAAAACGGAGCACTGGCCCTGCTTGACTGTAGGGACATCTACCCTCCAGTCTGACCTTCTTTACTGCTGTAGGGGCAGGCCCCACAGTTCCTCTCCACCATCTTCTCTGACGGCCTCGAGATCATGTCCTAGGAGAGGTCTGGGTTCTGGCCAGAGGACTTGGTGCCCACAGTGCCCTCGCCTCCCCCTAGGAGAAGGAGCTCTATCTCCTCGATGACCCCCTGGCCGCCGTGGATGCAGACGTGGCCAGCCACCTGCTGCACAAGTGCATCCTGGGAGCGCTGGGCCACACCACGCGGCTGCTCTGCACCCACCGCACCGAGTACCTGGAGAAGGCTGACGTGGTGCTGCTGATGGAGAACGGGCGCCTCGTCCAGGCCGGTACTGTGGGCTACCAGGGAGGGCGAGGGAGCCATCCTCCCGGGTATGACAGATGGATTGTCGACTGTAGACTCTGCGTCTCCTCCATGTGTGGCCTGGGCCTTGTCATCATTCTGTCTAGCAGGAAACCCTCTCCCAGCTTCACAGAA
Organism: Sus scrofa; assembly: GCF_054392235.1. Lineage (NCBI taxonomy): Eukaryota > Metazoa > Chordata > Mammalia > Artiodactyla > Suidae > Sus > Sus scrofa. Next base: position 47,015,881 of record NC_139389.1, read on the forward strand.
CTGGTGTGAGGAGCAGAGAGCAGGAGGGAAGGGATTTGGGGCATGGGTTTTGGGAACTTAGAGGTCCAGGATCTCTGAGAACAGTCTCATGTCCTCGGAGAAGAGAAAGCAGTCAGGTTTGGAACATTCATTTTACTTAAAAACAAACAGAAGCCCTGATGGATTATCATTCATCCATCCAAGGCACATGACCACCTGCAGAAACAGGCGGAAAGGAAGCTCCCCCAGAGTGTTGAGAGTTCCCTGAAGCATGAGGAGAAAGCCCAGCACTAGTGGGAGGTGACTCTGGACAGGGTGCTCAGAGGCGGCCCTGACTCTTCTGCTAGGGGCGAACATTTTCTGTCTCTACTGATGGGACTCCAGGCACAGGGGGATGGACTTGATGGACCTTCTCAGGGTCTGGGGTCCAGGGCAGAGCCCCACTGGGGAAGGTCAGGGAGGAGGTCCAAAGAGCACAGGCAGTAAGTTGGCCCACATGTTTAGAAAGGCATAGAATATACCCAGAACAGCCCCCTCCTCACCTCCCCTGCTGCCTTCCAGGGCCCCCCTCTGAGATCCTGCCATTGGTACAAGCTGTCCCCAAAGCCTGGGCTGAGGATGGACAAGAGTCTGACCCAGGTATGGCCCAGGGGCGAGAGGAAAGGGCCTGCACTTTGCCGGCACACTTGCAGAGAGCTCTTTCTACAAAGCCTGCTTGCCCCTCGGGTTTTCAGCCGTCATCCTGCAAACCTAATCCCCTCTGCCCACCTCCCCGATCCTTGCAGCCACAGCCCAGTCAGTACAGACCCCAGAGAAGACAAAGGAGGGGCTGGACGTGGAGGGGAGCACGTCTGACCGCCTGCTGCAGGACGAAAGCAAGAAGGAGGGCGCCGTGGCCTTCCACGTGTACCGGGCGTACTGGAGAGCCATGGGCCCGGGCCTGGCCCTCGCCATCCTCTTCTCTCTGCTCCTCATGCAAGGTAGGCAGAAACCCTGCTGCTCTTATCCCACCATAGCCTGTTGCCTAGGTCCCCATCACCTTGTGCTAATCGTCACCTTGTATAAAGCCCAGAGACCCACCGGGCGTGGGCAACAGCTGGGGGCAAGAGGCATGTCCCCAGTTCCAAGAATCCCAGGGACCATGGGTGTGCTCCATAGCCATCTCTTGATCTGCTCCCAGGGCTAGGAGCCCCATCCGGCAAATCCCAGACCATGCTCTCCCCAGATCTGAAGGGTGACGGGCCCGGAAAAGAAGCGCACACTAGGGAGGATGTGTGTGGTGCATGGTGCCGAGGGTGGGGGGTGAAGGAGGGTAGACCCAGAGGCAAGGGCGGAGGAAGGGGGGCTTTGAATAGAAGGGAGATGAGCCTTGCAGCTTTCTTCTTCCCATCCCCACCCAGCCACCAGGAACGCCGCGGACTGGTGGCTCTCCCACTGGATCTCTCAGCTGAAGGCAGCCAAGAATAACTCCCAGGAGGCGCCAGCCCCTAGCAGTCTGAGCTCTGAAGGGCTGCTCTCTGCCCAGCTGCTCCTCTTCTCCCCTGGAAGCCTCTAGTGAGTGGCCAGGGCTGGGTGCAGGCCTGGGGCTCTCAGGGTGGTTGCCAGGCAGGGAGCAAGGGGTAGGGGGGCTGGTGTTCCAGGGCCTGTGTCGTCTGGAGGGTGGGGAGAGGTGGTGTGGGGGTGGGGAAGGGACCCCTGAGTGGCCCCACTTTTGGTTACCCACAGCCCCCTCCCCACCACCCAGCACCTCGGTGTTGCCACTGCCCAAAGCTGCCCCCAATGGCTCCTCAGACATCCGTTTCTACCTCACCGTGTATGCGACCATTGCTGGTGTCAACTCCTTCTGCACCCTTCTCCGGGCAGTGCTCTTTGCGGCGGGCACCCTCCGAGCAGCTGCCACCCTGCATCGCCGCCTGCTGTGTAGAGTCCTTATGGTGAGGGGACAGGGGCGTGGGGGTGGCCTGGGGGCTCCACCCAGTACCTGGGCTCCACTGGGGGCCCATCCCACCCCCTGGTCCCCAGGAGAAAACAGCCTCTCACAGATGGGTACGGCACATGACACCTTGGGACCTGGAGAGGCTGAGAGCAGAGCAGCTGCCTGGGTTCAAACCCAGTTAGTTAAGCCGATAGCTTTCTCATCTGTAAAGTGGGCAGAGAGAACCTTCCTCAGTCACTTCCATTTGGAGCTTAAGCTCAGAAGGCTGAGTTCATCACCCCTTAGTTCATGTGAGGTCCCTTTTTTGCAGATAAAAAGGGTCCCCATCCCTTTTTATCTGCAAACCCTGTTTTCACGTCCCCTCCTTTCCTTGATAAGCAACCATTCTAGGTGGGTTTAATATGTATCTTTTTTGCAAAATGCCTCTATTTTGTGTGCACGTGGCTTTATAAATGACATCCCTTTCCTTAGTTTTTATTTAGAGCTCTTTCTAAAATCCACCCCTGTTGCTGTGTGCAGTTCTAATCTGTTGCTTACCCTCTGGTTCCTTATGAGGATTAATTAGTCCCTGGAAGGGCTCGGGATAGTGCCGTGCACACAGTAAGTGCTCAGTTAGCAGTTATTGTTAACAATGCTGTTGTTCTTACAAAGCCCTTACTTGTCCATTATCTTCCTAGGGCCACTTTATAACCCTGTGAGGTAGGTACTGTTATTCCCATTTTACAGATGAGGAGACAGGCCCTGAGAGGGTACATGACCTGGGCAAGCCGAGTTCTGTGGCCGTGAACCCAGGACCATGTCCCTTGCCACTCAGGGAGCAGCTGCACCCACCTGCCCACATCTTCAGGCCATGATGAATTAACTTCTCCTGAGCAGGCAGTAGAAGGTGCTTCAGCGAGTCCTTTGACTTCATGCCCTGCCTTAAGATAGTACTGATCCCCAAGTAATGGCAAAGAGTTGGGGGACAGGGAAGGTGGGAAAAGGGGAAGGGTTGTCTTTGAGATGACACCTTCCAACAGTAAGTAGTCTAAATAGCTGGCAACTACTGACCTCTTGGCACACAGCCGGCAGACTGTACTAAGCTCCTGCCTGCTGTCAGCATGGCTTCAATCCTGCTCAGCCCAGTGAGGTTGTGGTTCCATTACTGTCTTCCTTCTTGAGATGAGGGATGGGGGTCTTGAAGAAATTAAGCCCTTGCCTGGGGTCTCATGTCTGGTAAGTGGCAACGCTGGAATCCAAGGAGCAGTCTGACTCCAGAACCTCAGCTTTTCACCATGAGAGGTTATTGACTCAAACCACTGCCCTCATACCCTGTCCAGCCGTGAGGTCAGGATGCGTGCCCTGACATCTAACTAAAGCTCACTCGTGGCCTGAAATCCCCATCTTCTGGAGGGAGGTGAGCTTCCCTTGAAAGCACAGAGGTAGAGGGATGGCTAGCATGGCCTCTCAGGGTCACCCCTGGCCAGGGGGATGGAGAGGCTCTGCCTTCCTTCCCTGGGCTATTCTTCCTCCAAGCTCCTCCAGCCCCTCCTCAGTGTCCCCAAACCTTGGAGAACACCTGACTCCTTTCCTATTCTCTACCTTGGGCCTTCGTCCCCAGCCCCACCTCCCCGCTGGGGCTGCCCCCATTGCTTTTCCCCAGGCCCTGCCTTTGCCCAGCCTCACCCCTTCTCCCAGGCACCAGTGACTTTCTTTGACTCCACACCCACGGGCCGGGTCCTCAACCGCTTCTCCTCTGACGTGGCCTGTGCGGATGACAGCCTGCCCTTCATCCTCAACATCCTCCTGGCCAACACGGCGGGGCTGCTGGGCCTCCTAGTCGTGCTGGGCTCCGGCCTGCCCTGGCTGCTGCTGCTGCTGCCACCCCTGAGCGCCATCTACTACCGTGTGCAACGCCACTACCGAGCATCCTCGCGGGAGCTGCGGCGCCTGGGCAGCCTCACCCTGTCCCCTCTCTACACCCACCTGGCCGACACCTTGGCTGGCCTCCCTGTGCTCCGGGCCGCCGGGGCCACCTACAGGTGCGTGAGGTCTGCCTCTTCCGGTCCAAGCCAGGGGAGTGAGGTGCTGGGGGGAGGGGAGGAGAGGGACCCCTGAGAACAGGGGGTCTCGGGTCTCTTGAGAAGAGAAGGGTGGGTGAGAGCACTAGGGGAAAGAGGAAAGAAACAGCAAACGGGGAGGGCGAGGCCGAGCAGACCCCGCATGAAAGAGCACGTTGGCTTGTCTACCCCTGAGGTGGGGCCCCTGGGTATACAGATACGCTCCTAGGAGGCATCCTGCAGAAAAGAGTGTGTGCGGGTCAGTGCTGCTGTGGAGTGACCTCGCTTCCCTCTCCAGGTTTGAGGAGGAGAACCAGAGGCTCCTGGAGCTCAACCAGAGGTGCCAGTTTGCCTCCAGTGCCACCATGCAGTGGCTGGACATCCGGCTACAGCTCATGGGGGCCACCGTGGTCAGTGCCATTGCAGGCATCGCCCTGGTGCAGCATCAGCAGGGCCTCGCCAACCCAGGTGCTGCCCCAGGACCCTTCACTCTCACTTCAGAAGTGGGTTATTCCCAGCGCTGCCCCAGACCTCTTCCTACACTGGCCCCCAGCGTTTTCACCTCCTGCCCAGGGTTCTCTGTGAAGATGTATTGTAATTCCCATCACCCCCATTTTAGAGTCGAGGAAACTGGATCTCTCACCCAGGAGTCCCTTCCCAGATGGTGGTGGACCTGGGACTAGCACCAGTCTGATCTTTGCCCTTTCCTGCTCACCCCCAGCCCCAGCACTTAGCACCCTGACCCCACCCACCTGCCTTCTACTTGTCATCCCTTGCAGCCTCTCCAGGCCCACCACGCACCCCTCAGCATCCAGCTTCCTGTGGGCCTGGTCTGTGTTCTGCATCTTTCTGCTTCAGGGCTGGCTTCCTTTAAATGCCCACGGTGCACAGCTCCGGATTCTTCTGTTCTGCCCACTCCTCCCCACACGCCTCCCAGCATCCACGCCTCCCCTAGCGCTGGTGTTCCCCTCGCCCAGGTCTGGTGGGCCTGTCGCTATCCTACGCCCTGTCCCTGACGGGCCTGCTCTCGGGGTTGGTGAGCAGCTTCACGCAGACAGAAACCATGCTCGTGAGCGTCGAGCGGCTGGAGGAGTACTCCTGTGACCTGCCCCAGGAGCCCCGGGGCCAGTGGCCGCAGGTAGCCTGCACCCCCACCCCAGCCTGGGTGCTGGAATCCTGAGGGACCCTCCTGAGGGCCCCAGTATCCCCCTAGTTCCTTTCCTTGTGTCCTTACCATCCTCCTCAGCTCCTCTGATGTCCCCTGTGACATCCCTATTCTTTATGTCCATCCTCCCATCCCGCCTACACTGTCTTCGTTCCCCCATGTCTCCCCCCACACCATCTATCCGTCTTCCTCTCCCTTCCTTCCACTCTCCAACCCGCCCCTCCTTATTCCTCCCCTTCTCACCCATCTCCCTCCCTCTCCCACCCATGGGCCCCACCAGCTGGGCATCAGCTGGCTGAGCCAGGGGAGCGTGGAGTTCCAGGATGTGGTGCTGGTGTACCGGCCAGGGCTGCCCAACGCCCTGGATGGGGTGACCTTCCGCGTGCAGCCTGGAGAGAAGCTGGGCATCGTGGGCCGCACGGGCTCCGGCAAGTCTTCCCTGTTGTTGGTGCTCTTCCGGCTGCTGGAGCCCAGCTCCGGGCGAGTGCTGCTGGACGGCGTGGACACAAGCCAGCTGGAGCTGGCCGAGCTCAGGTCTGGGGGATAGAGTGGAGGGGACCAGATTATTGGCCCTTGGAGAAAGGCCTAGCTAGGAAGCCTTTACATAAACTCAGGGCAGCCAGGGCCAATCAGGAAGCAAGACGGAGGATGTGACAAGCAGGCAAGGAGAGGGACCTCCCAGTGCTCAGGTCCAGATTCATGGCTGTGGTCTTAAGGTTTTCACCTTCCCAGCTTCATCCTGTACTTCCCAGCACATACCCTCCACTCCAGACCACCAGTCACTCTCCTGAATCAGAGCCTCCCAGGTGCTATGCCCTCAGGCTTGGCAAGTGGTGCTTGGGACAGCTGGAGACCTGGACCAGTTGCCCTTGACCACAGGTGGCCTCATCTGGAGCTAAACACCCCCACCCCCACCCACCACGTTACCCTTAGTGCCATTTTCTCTGAGTTCCATGACATGAAAGAAAGGTAGAGAAACTCTGTCCTAAAACTCATTGCTGATCCAAGGCCCTGTCCCTCCTGTCTTCTCTTCTAACCCATGGTGGTCTGACCTTAGAGCTTGACCGTGTAACTCCTCGGGACCCAATTTCAGGCCCACTTCCAACTCTGAAGCATCCACTACCCAGTCAAACTCTGGTCATTCCTTGCCAGCCACTGCTGTCCCAGTGACGGCTGGAGTCAGTGCCACACAGTTTAGCTCATGCTTGTTCTGGGTTTTTTGGTTCCTCAGTGAGATGTAAGCTCCTTAAGGACAGAGTCTAGGCCTTTGGCTTCTTTAGCATTCCTCGTAGCTCTGGCACAATTCTCAGTACATGGCTGACCAAGAGAGGAGCAAAGTGGGGGCTGTGTTCAAGTCTTATCCCCAAGCTTTCCTGAGGTCCTCTTCCTACAGCTAAAACCTATGCTGGAAGCAGAAGTGGCCACATCTCCAGCCTAGACTCCCTGTCCTGCCTCCCCTGATCCCTCAGATCCCAGCTGGCCATCATCCCCCAGGAGCCCTTTTTGTTCAGTGGGACCGTTCGGGAAAACCTGGATCCCCGAGGCCTGTATGAGGACAGAGCCCTGTGGCAAGCCTTGGAGCAGTGCCACTTGAGTGGGGTGCTCAGATCTATGGGTGAGTGCTAGGTCCTAGCCTGTGTGGTGGCAGGAGGAGTGAGCAGGGCAGGGGCAAGAGGAGGCTGGAACCCGGGAGCTCTGATGCTGTGCTTTGCAGGTGGTCTGGATGCTGAGCTGGGTGAGGGGGGCCGGAGTTTATCTCTGGGGCAGAGGCAGCTGCTGTGTCTGGCCAGGGCTCTCCTCACAGATGCCAAGGTAAGATGAGAGGAGGGGATATTCAAGAGGGCCAGGAAGAAGGCAAGGGACACGTCAGGGGTGGAGGTGAGGAAGCGGCCCCAGGAGAGGTCTCAAGGGATCCAGTCAGCTTTCCTTGTAGAGCTGGAAGTGGGGAGCTGTGGGCTGATCTGGGCCGGGCCAGGACGTGGGCGCCAGTGCCTAGGCAGCAGCCACAGCTAATTCTCTTCTCCCCTCCTCCTCCCAACCCTCTCCAACATTCCAGATCTTGTGTATCGATGAGGCTACAGCGAGTGTGGACCAGAAGACAGACCAGCTGCTCCAGCAGACCATCTGCCAACGCTTTGCCAACAAGACAGTGCTGACCATTGCCCACAGGTGTGCCCAGAGTGAGACCCTAACCAGGGGCTCTGAGGTCACGGACTCAGAGCTTCCCTTCCTTTGAGGGACCCAGGGCTGGTGCTCTGGAGATTCCAACCCCTATGTGTCTCAGCTCTTCATTCTTCAGGCACCAACCTAGGCCCTTTGCAGTCCATTGTCTGCAGAGCCAGGGGCTGAAACCCGTGGGGCCAGCGGGTGCTGTCCAGGGCGGGAGAGGAGGGAAAGAGGGTCAGCTTTCTTCGGGGCACCGTCCTCCAGCCCCGAGCTCACCACCCTCTCCCATGCAGGCTCAACACAATCCTGAACTCAGACCGGGTGCTGGTGCTACAAGCGGGGAGGGTGGCAGAGCTGGATTCCCCTGCCACCCTGCGCAGCCAGCCCCACTCGCTGTTCCAGCAGCTGCTGCAGAGCAGCCAGCAGAGAGCCCGCCCCCTTCCCTGAGGGCCCCAAGCCTCGGCCCCAAGGGCCTCCCTCTGGCCCCCCTGCTGCAGGGCAGCGCAGGGACAAAACCACTTGTTTACAGTCTCTTCTGTGGCTCTACCTCTCCCTCACTTCCGCAGAGGGGACAAGGGTACAAACTACTCCCCCTGGGTGCAGGGTCCCACGGCTGCCCCAGAAGCTGCCCTCTGCTCTGGGCCTCTTGCATCTGGAACTCCAGGCAGGTGTTTCTGGCAAAGGCGCCCACGTGCACTTCTGTAGTTTTATTTGATAAAATTCCCATCTTACATTCTGTGTGTTAAAAAAATAATATTTCTGGCATGAGGCTGAGGTCCCTCAGTGTGTGCGCCCCAGCTGAGGGGTGGTGAGAAAAGACCACTCCAGTCCGAGCAGCAGAGGAGGTGAAGGAGGGGGCCGAAAAGCCCCCACCTGCATCACAGGGCTGTAGTCTTACCGGGCTCGGGGGGCAGGTCGGGTGGCAGGGGGAGCCCCGCTGGCAGCATGCTAACCTGGCACTCCTGGTCCTGGCGCGCCGGGGCATAGTGCGGGGCAGGGTAGCAACAGGGTCCGGGGGGGCAGACACCCCGGCGCCAGGCCCTCAGGGTCAGCAATACCGTGGACAGGACCAGGGTGGCGGTGACGGCCCCAAAAACCACCACAGCCACCAGGCTGGACTCGCCCAGCCCGGCCTCTTGCCTCCGCACCACCTCCTTCACGGAGATGCGCAGCAGACCGGCCCCTGCGCTGTGGGGGATGGGCCCCGTGGCTGGCACCACGACGGCTAAGGTGGGCCCCGGGGGGATGTCTGCTGTGGTGGCAGGATCTGGGACGGGTAAGACCAGCTCACAAGTCTTGCCCCCATAGCCACTGGGGCAGAGACAGTCAAAGTCATGGACACGGTCCCGACAGCGGGCCCCTCTCTGGCATGGGCGGCTGGCACAGTCATCCAGGTTGATGGTGCAGAAGCGTCCAGCAAAGCCCTCAGGGCAGAGGCAGGAGAAGCGGTTGATGCCATCCAGGCAGGTGGCGCCGTTGGCACAAGGCCGCATCAGACAGTCATCCACGTTCACCTCACAGTGGGCCCCAACGAAGCCCGCCAAGCAGCGGCACGTGTAATTGAGGGCAAAGCCCTGGTCATCCTGGCACTGCCCGCCATTCCGGCACGGGGAGCTTGGGGGAGGAGGAGAGAGCGTTCTGATGCCACCTGCAGGGTAGCCGGGGTTGACATCCTAATCACTGCCACACACACCCCTTCTAACAATGTCACCTTGAGCCACTCTCTTTGAGCCTCAGATGCCTCATTTTAAAAACAGAATAAGGGCAGTACCCAGCTTCCCAAATTGTGAGAGTGAAATGAGATAATCTGAGGTCAGGCAGGTAGCAGAGGGCCTGGCCCAAAGGCGAGGCTCAGGGCAAGCGTACTATTATTATCCTGCAGGCTCCCAGGCCTGAGGCAGAAACAAGGACAAGTCCAGCCCTGTGGGCCCACCTCAATCACCACGAGGCACGAGGCTCCGTGTGGAACAACTTTAGGGGCTGAACTCCAGCTTTCCTGGGAGGATGGAGGGGAGTCCTAGGCCTCAGCCTCCCCAGCCAGGACAGTCACACATTGATGTGTTACACCTCCAGCCCCTGCACATTTTTGTCGTTGGAGAAATGGCTCAGATGATACCAAAAAAGTTTTAAAACCCAGGGTCACTCTGGCAGCCTGGGGTTTTATCCTCAGGTGCCGGGACTTCTTCCTTTTTTTTTTTTTTTTTTTTTTTCTTTCTTTAGGGCCACACCTGCAGCACATGGAAGTTCCCAGGCTAGGGGTCAAATGGGAGCTGCCACTGCTGGCCTACACCACAGCCAGAGCAGTGCCAGATCTGAGCCACATCTGAGACCTACACCAGATCCTTAACCCACTGAGCGGGGCCAGTGATCGAACCCACATCCTCATGGAGACTAGTTGGGTTCATTTCCACTGTGCCACAACCTAACTCCCCATGTGGGGACTTCTGACCTTCAGCCCTAATGCTTCCCCACCACCCTCTCAACAGTCCTCTCTCCTCCGGCACCAGATTCTCATCTAATCGGGGGCCAGCACTCACCCCGCCTGCTCACAGGGTCCCTCCTTGCGCTCGCAGTCACGCCCATGGAAGCCTGGTGGGCACACACAGTGGTACTCGCCGCCCCCATCATATACGCACTGGCCTCCGTTCCGGCAGGGGGACTGCGTGGTACAGACGTGCTCATCTGGAGAGGAGATCAGGAGGGCTCTGGAAAGCTCCTCACGTCTGGCACCCAGACCTGCCCAGGCCCCACCCAGAGCTCTGTGGGTGTGTGGCTCATACTACAATCCCACCATGCAGTGGGGGAAAACAATAACACTGAATTCGGAGTCAGGAGGCACGCCGCCCTGGCACTGTTAGTCCGTCTCAAAGTGCCTTTGGGCACGTTGCATCTTGCCTGTAGCTCTCAGTTTCCTCATCTGTAATAAGAGTACAGTTTTCCACAGCTGCCTTGCCTACCACATGGGGTTGTGTTGAGGACCAATTCAGAAGACAGGTATAAATTCTAAAATTATAAAATACTATGTATTTGAGAATTTGAGCCGGACACAAGAGGCACTGGATGGTCTCCCAAGACACATGGGGTCTCCAGCCCAATAGCTACCCGCTCTACTCCCTTACCTTTGTCACAGAACTTGCCCGCCCAGCCACTGTGACAGATGCACTGCCAGGGCTGATGGCAAGTACCGTGCTGGCAACCGGGCATCCTCACACAGCGCTCACAGTGCAGCCCCTCCCAGCCTGGGTCACACCTGATGGGGAGAAGCACAGGGTCAGGGTTCTGGGTAAAAGGATGCGAAGAAATGGAGGAAGCAAGATCAGAGCTTTAAGGAAACAGGGGACATATGACAGCCTCTAAGGGAAAGCGGGTCCATCCCAGGAAGACGAAGGGCCGTGCAGGGTCACAGGACGCGTATATGGAATCAGACATCAGCTTTCAAGTCTTGGTTCTGCGCTTTGTCTAACCTTTCTGAGTCTCAGTTTTCTCATCTGTAAACTGGGGATACACCTGGCAGGGATGTGTTGAGAAAGAAATTAAGTAATGCCCCCAACACCATTCCTGGAATGTCTGAGATACTTAGAAACAATTGTTCCAAAAGAGTGACCTTGAAAGGTCATTAGGACTGTCTTCCCATCCTGATTCCAGGGCAAAGGCCCAGCCTACTTAGCAGAGTCTCAAACACCCCCAGCCCCTCCAGCCTATTGCCTTGTCAGCTCATTTCCTTATGTCCAGACCCACTTTCCTCCTGCTACAGAATTTGCCCACCCCCCACCCCAGTGAGTCAATTACATTCATCAAGAAAGATCTTCTTTCATAAGTGCTTCTCCCCAGTAACCCCGGCAACAGCCTTTCTTTTCCAGGCTAAACTAATTTTCTTTATATCTTTCCTTTATCTCCCACTTTCCTCATGGCTCCCAGTCTCCATCCTCCCTCAAGCTTCAGCTCTTTCTCCCGGTACCTTGAAGAGAAATGTTGCAGAATTCCTGGATCAGACTTGGGAGAGTAAAGGTGGGAAGCCAGAAGCTACAAGAGGCAAAGGAGAGGCAAGGCAAAGGGGTAGGGGGGGCAGGGGCGGGGCTAGCTCATCTGCCCTGCCTGTCCCATGCATGAGGGGACTGCGAGTGAGTAGTAGGGACTTAACCGGTTGGACATTCTGACATTCTCCTCTGGGGCAGCTTGACCTGGTTGTGGGTGTGGAGGCCTGAGACGAGGAGCAAAGGGTTTGGGAGCACGTGCTTTGGCGAGGTACCTGCAGGAGCCGTCAGGCGCACAGCAGCCGTGGGCCAGGTCACAGTGAGAGCTGCAGTCATCGGCTACAAGAGATTGATGTGGAAGGGGTAAATCCGAGGTCAGGGTTCGGCTGCCTGAGATGCAGGGCTGGGGGAAGGAGTCAGAGTCCCAGCGATTGGGTGGGTTCAGCTTTGGAGCAGGACAGAACAGAGACTCATCCCATTCCAAAGGGACGGTCCTGGTGTCGCCAACCCCGCAGGTCGGAGCGGCTGCAGTGCCATCTCTGGCCAGCAGAGGTCAACCGCCGGACAGGGCCAAGACCTGAGCCCGGGGGAGCGCTCACCTCGGACAGGCTTTACGGGTGCCCCCAGGATGCACAACAGGCACACGAGATGTAGGCAGCGGCAGCCGCTGGGCATGGTCAGCGCCAGCCCCAGGAGGGACGGTCGGATGGGCCGCCGGATGTGCGGACACCTGTGGGACAGCACAGGCTGGGAGGCGGCCAGACGCAAAGATAGAGGCACGGATTCCGGTTCCGAGTGACAGTAGCTCAGCGGGGAGAGGGGAGTCCAGATAGAAGAAGGGGGTGGGGGCAGCAGGAGGGCGGGGCGGGAAAGGTTTGAGGAGGCGAGGCGACCGCAGACAGGAACCATGAGAGGGCTCTGTGGTAAGGGGGTGAAGGATGGGCAGTGCAGAGCGAGATCAGGGCGCAGGAGGAGCCGGGGGCGGGGGTGGGGACAGCGCGAAGAGGCTACCTCGAGCACGAAGGCCACGCAGGGGCCGGTTCCCGGCATCGAGCAGTCTCCACCCCCCACCCCCGACTCCCCGCAGGACTTGTTCCCACGTCCCCTTCCTATCTCCCCGGTCGCGGCGCCAGGCCTGAGATCCCCAGAGCGCTCCCAGCCCAGCGCGCCCCTGCCCTCTCGGTTCTTACCTCGGGCTGGGAGGCGGCGCGCCCCGGGGCGCAGAGCGAGGCTGGATCCGACGGATTCCGCAGAGGGGCCGGGCGGGGGCGCGGGGCCGCCCCTAGCGGGCCGCGGGGCCAGGCGCCGAGGCAGCTGCCAAGCAAGCGGAGCGCTGGGGAATCTGGGGCTCAAGACGACCCCGAGCGGCGGCGGCGGCGGCTCCTCGCACGCGTTCAGGCCGCTTGCCAGGGGCGGCGTGTGCCGGCGGGGCCCGCCTCCCCACTCCTCTCCTCGGCTGCCGCCGGCCCGTCCCCCACCCGCCCGCGCCCGGCGCCCACCCCCGGCGACGCACAGTGCACACCCGCCCCGGAGCTCACCCCTCCCTCCGGGCCTCGCGCTCCCCTGAGCCCCCACTCTCCGCAGCCACCCCACCTTTCCGAACCTCGCTCTCTCCGATGGAAGGAGGAAACTGTGGGAGTCTAAATGGGAGCAGACTGTAAAGGGTCGGCCAGTTGTGCGCAGCCGTTATCCTCCATCTCGCATGTCCGCTTTCACGACCCGCGCCGCTCACTCGGCGCCCCACCTCTGCTCTCCTCACCAGTCTGCTTCCCACCTCGCTTCTCATATATATCCCATGCACGCTCAGGGCATACTTGAGGCTGCTGGCCCTCCTACTGTCACCAGCCCCCGCCTCCTCGGTTTGTAAATCCTGCATCACCTGCTTCATCTGTCTGCGCCGCCCTCTTCTTCCCTCGCTGCCATCCACAACCTTCCAGGATCGATCCTGGCCCACTCACCCACGCTCCATCCCTCCTTCTGTCAAATCTCTCTTTCCTACCCTACTGCTTCTCAGGAGCACTAATGGGAAGACTCCCTGCGCTGGGAACGCCCCTGACCCTGTAAACGTCCCCACCTTTGTACCCCGGATCATATCCATTCTTCACCTCCTCAAACCCAGAGCTCACACTAAGAGTTATGAAGGGGGGGTGGGGGAGGGCTACTGTGGGGGAGGGCTACTCCTCCAGGCTAATGGCTCTACCCAAGGCAAGGGCAGGAAACCGGTTCTTGTTTGCATGCGGCAAGAGGGCAGAGGTCTGGACCTCTACTGCCCACCTCTAGTCCTTCAGATCAAGATTTCGCCATCTTTAAATTGAAAACATGGGAAGGAGTCCCCAGTTCGCGAAGAGCATCTTCCTACAAACACCCTCCACAGGCCGAGCCCTGGGCTACTTTTTCTTGCAGTCTCCCATTGGGCATAGCCACATCCACCCCGTCTCCCCAGCCACCTTGCCTGAAACTCCGACCACCTCTTTCTTGAAGAGCTTTCTGAAATTTGAGCTGAGTTTTTACAGCTCTAACCATTTACTTTTCACTGAAAAATTGCAAACAACTTATAATGTCCAAAATCACTGCAGGCCAAATAAATTATGGTATATCAACACTGTGTGACTATTAGAAGTCACTTTTTGGAAATCTAAGCATTTTTTAAAGCTAAGAATGCATTAGGTGGAGGGGAAAAATGCAAGAAACAAAGCAGAATGTATCTCAGTGTTGACAGTGATTTCTTTTTCTAGATGATGGAATTATAGGTTATATTTTCTTATTGATGTTTTCAAAATTTCCCTTTTTCCCAATGAACATTTTCAGCTTTTTATTATTATAAAAGAAATTCAGAGGAGTTCCCTTATGACACAGCAGGTTAAGGATCTGGCATTGTAGCTGCTATGGCATGGGTTCGATCCCTGGCCCAGGAATTTCCATACACCATAGTTGGGCCAAAAATAAAAATAAAAAAGAAATTCAGTAACATTAAAGAACTTTTTTTTTTGGCTACACTCACAACATGTGGAAGTTCCTGGACCGGGAACTGAACCTGCACCACAGCAGCGAGCCAAGCCGATGCAGTGACAATGCTGATCCTTAACCCACCGCACTGCAAAGGAACTCCAAAGAATTTTTAGAATAAAGTGAAAATTTTAAAATCACTCATGAGGAGTTCCTGTCGTGGCTCAGCGGTTAACGAATCCGACTAGTATCCATGAGGATGTGGTTTGATCCCTGGCCTTGTTCAGTGGGTTAAGAATCCAGCATTGGAGTTCCCGTCGTGGCGCAGTGGTTAACGAATCCGACTAGGAACCATGAGGTTGCGGGTTCGGTCCCTGCCCTTGCTCAGTGAGTTAAGGATCCGGCGTTGCCGTGAGCTGTGGTGTAGGTTGCAGACGCGGCTCGGATCCCGCGTTGCTGTGGCCCTGGCGTAGGCCGGTGGCTACAGCTCAAATTAGACACCTAGCCTGGGAACCTCCATATGCCGCGGGAGCGGCCCAAGAAATAGCAATAACAACAACAACAACAACAACAACAAAAAAGACAAAAAAAAAAAAAAAAGAATCCAGCATTGCCGTGAGCTATGGTGTAGGTTACAAATGCATCTTGGATCTGGCGTTGCTGTGGCTGTGACATAGGCCGGTGGCTACAGCTGGTTACAGCTCCGATTGTACCCCTAGCCTGGCAATCTCCATATGCCATGGGTTCAGCCCTAAAAAGACAAAAAAAAAAAAAATCACTCATGAGCCTATTGGCTTGATAAAAACAGCTATCGTTTTGACACCTTTTCCTATCCAGCTGCTTTCACACAGAATCCATAATGGTATACCCTGCTTTTTTTTTCACACCTCATTATATATTGATAGTCCTCAAAAGCATAATTTTTATGGTTGCATGATAGTCCCTTAAATAGATATGCCATAATTTATTTAACCTAGCCTTCAATATTGGATACTTAGGTTGTATTTACTTTTTTGCCATTATAAATTCATTCAACAAATATTTACTGAGCACCTATGTGTTACTACCCTGTGCCACAGTGCCAGACATCTTCCTAGGCCCTGGGGCTACAGCTCCCAGATAAATAGTAGTGCTGCATATTTTCATTCGAATAGTTTTTTCTATGATTTAGGTTCCTTCCTTAAGAGAGAGTCTGAATTGATGAGTGACTGAGTCAAAGTTGTGTAAAATGAACTGTTCTTTTTCCTTAATGAAACTGACTCGTATTCACTGATGAAACAATAAAGATATTTGAAACTTTGGAAGTTGATGGCATCAGATTATGTCACTACTCCCTCATGCCTTGACGATTTTAGCACCTGGCTTGTCACTCTCTTCACTCTCACTTCTGTTAAATTCTTGGTGATCCTTGATTCAGTGCCACAGAGACGCCTTTTCCAGTAAGTGTGATAGTTTGTTTGCAGAGGTGGCTATTCCACTTCCTCCTGTCCCACATGACCCTTTGTAATGACTTTGCTGCCCCAGAGGTGGAGTCTGGGAGGTCCCCGTGTGGCACAACAGGTTAAGAACCCAGCGTTGCCACAGCAGTGGCACGGGTTGCAACTGTGGCATGGGTTCGATCTCTGGCTCCAGAACTTCTGCATGCCACAGGTGCATCCAAAATAAATGAATAAATGAAAATTTAAAACTACTTAAAAAACAAAAGGTGGACTCTGTTTTTCAATCCCCTTGAATCTGGGCTGGTCTTATGACTTGTTTTGACTAATAGAATGTGGAGGAGATTACATTGTGTGAGTCCCCAGAGTCTGGGCCTCAAGAGCCCTTGCAGCTTCCCCTTTGCCCTCTTAGAAAATTTCCAACGTCATGTAAAGAAGTCCAGTCTGGCCTACTGCAGGATGAGGAGCTCCATAAAGGAGAACTGGAACTGAGGTGCCCTGGCCAACATCCACCACATGTGAGGTCCTGTTAGCCAGCCCTAGGCAAGCTTCCAGATGACTGCAGCCTCATGAATGAACCTACCCAAGACCAACAGAACTGCTCAACAGAGCCCAGCCATGACACCAGATAAATTGTGGGTGTTTTTTCTTTTTTCTTTTTTCTTTTTTTTTTTGCATTTTAGGGCCTCACCCGTGGTGTATGAGAGTTCTCATGCTAGGGGTCCAGTCGGAGCTATACCTGCCTGTCTACACCACAGCCAGAGCAACAGGGATCTGAGCTGCGTCTGTGACCTACACCACAGCTCACAGCAACGACGGATCTCCGACTCAGTGGTGGGTGTTTTAAACCACATGTTCTGGGGTGTTGTTAAATTAGCAATAGGTAACTGACACAAACCAGCCTCTCATTTCCTTGATTTTTTCTTCTCCACCAATGAGAAGGCTATTCCCACCCAAACCTTGCCACCAATTGCTTCACACAGTTCGCAATTTTAAGTATCACACTTTCCTATCCCCAACTCCCATCGTTTCAGCCTGTAGTACCTGGACTCAAACATTTATGGATATTTAGGTTGTGTTTACTTTTTTGCCATTATAAATGCGTTCAACAAATATTGAACTTGGAGCCACTGGGATCACTCATAGGAGCCACATTACAACTTTGGTGGGCCCTAGATACTTCACCTTCGTAAGTCCCTTCCTCTATGAAAGAATGTGAAAAGTTATATTTTATCATTGCCCTGGTATCAAGATAAATGTAATCCAGGCTGGATGCATTTTTTTTTCTCTTTTGGATGCATTATTTTTATTTACACATTTTTTGTTTTGTTTGGCTTCTTTTTTAGGGCCACACCAGTGGCATATGGAGGTTCTCGGGCTAGGGGTTGAATCAGAGCTACAGCTGCTGGCCTACACCACAGCCACAGCAACAGCAACATCAGAGCAGATCCGAGGACTCACAGCAACACCAGATCCTTAACCCACTGAGTGAGGACAGGGATGGAACCCATGTTCTCACGGTTCCTAATCAGATTTGTTTCTGCTGCACCACCACGGGAACTCCTAGATGCATTATTTTTAAGTCTTTTTTGGGGGGGAGGGAGAGGGAGGCAGGCCTGTGGCAGGGAGGAAGTTCCTGGGCCAGGGATTGAACCCTCACCACAGCAGCAACCTGAGCTTCTGCAATCAGAGCACCAGATCCTTAACTCACTGAACCACAAAACAACTCCTGGATTCATTATTTTATATTCATTTTTATTATATTCTCTTTTATCTTATGATTTTAAACTAAATTAAAATTAAAATATTTTGTGGACCCCTAAGAGAACTGTGGGCGTTGGGCACTGTGCCTCCTCTGGATAAATTGGCCCCATCTCTCATTCATTGAGCCTACCCCCTTTTCAGCAACACCTGCCCCTATCACATCTACCCCCCCTCCTGACCCAGCTTCAAGTCCATGTTCTATCATTAGAATCAGCTCCTTGCATACACCAATTCCCTGGCTCCTTGCTTCCATCATGGTTATGGGTAAAATCCCACCGTGGCTCATGCCCTTTCCGGCCGGCACCCAAACAGCTGAACTTGGCTGGAAATAACACATATTCAGGCTGACTGGTCTCACTTAACCTCATGCCCTAAGCCTCCCTCTGTGTTGACCACCAATGCTCCCACCGGTCCCCAGTTCTGTGCACTCTCTCAATCTCACTGACAGCTATTTTTACTTTCTCCTCTCTCCTCCAGGTTCCAACCCCCTCCTCCTTCCTCCTCGGTCTGCTGGTGGTCTTGCTTCCAACTTCATGAAGAAAATAGAAGCAGCCTGAAGAGAATTTCCATATGCTTCCTCCGCCTACCTGCATCTGTCTCCAAATGCTCTCTTCCCTTCTGTTACCAGAGATGTGCTACCAGCGTTCTTAGCACAGCTGAACCCCACCCTCCACCTTGGCACCAATTCCCACCCCTTCTTGCCTGTGTCACTATGGGGTTCCAGCCATTCTCCACAACCCTTTTGCATTATCAGTTTGCTCTCTATGCGATCATTTTCATCATCCTCTCTCTCTCCCATCTTTTTTTTTTTTTTTTTTTGTCTTTTCTAGGGCCATACCTGCAGCATATGGAGGTTCCCAGGCTAGGGGTCGAATCAGAGCTGTAGCCACCAGCCTACACCACAACCACAGCAATGCAGGATCTGAGCCCAGTTTGCGACCTACACCACAGCTTACGGCAACGCCGGATCGTTAACCCACTGAGTGAGGCCAGGGATTGAACCCACAACTTTATGTTTCCTAGTTGGATTCATTAGCCACTGAGCCATGACAGGAACTCCTCTCTCTTCCATCTTAAATAAATAGCCTCCTTCAATTCCATATTCTCTTCTAGCTACATTTTCCTGCTCCCCTGAACCAAAAACGCTTCAAAAACATTTGTCTGTATCTGCTGTCTTCATCTCATCTCCTCTCATTCTCATTCTCATGAAGAACCCCTCTCGCCCCACCTCTCTACCAGACTCACTCTGGCCAGGGTCACAATGCCCTCACCACTGCCACATACAGCAATGATGTTTCGGTTCTCATCTCAGTGGCTCTGTAAGCTGCATTGCACACACTGGCTCACTGGATTTCCAGAGTCAATTCTCATAAGCTTTTCTACCCACCACCATGGCCACCCCCGCCCAGTCTCCTTTGCTCCCTTCTTATCTTCCCAATTCCTTCCATAGCCTCAGGGCACCATCCTCAGACAGCTTCTCTTTTCTATCTCAATCCTCAGACCTCTTCTCTTTTCCACCTTCCCCTAGTTCCTTCATGATCTCATCCAGACTAATGGCTTTAAACACTAGCTACAAGCTAATGACTCCCAAGTTTATATTTCCAGCTAAGATGTATCCTTGAGCTCCAGACTCATATATCCTACCGCCTACTTCAAGTCTCCTCTTTGATGGTCCAATAGGCAGCTCAGACTTAGGATGTCCAAATGCAGACGCCTCATTTCCAGCCCCAAACTGTCTTCCTATAAGTCGCACCCACATCAGTGAGTGGCCAAGGGTTTTAGGCTAAAATCCTTGGCATCATTTAACTCTGTCTGGAGTCCCCACTGTGGCTCAGTGAGTTAAGAACTCAACTACTATCCATGAGGATGCAGGTTCTATCCCTGGTCCTGCTCAGAGGGTTAAGAATCTAGCATGGGAGTTCCCGTCGTGGCGCAGTGGTTAACGAATTCGACTAGGAACCATGAGGTTGTGGGTTCGGTCCCTGCCCTTGCTCAGTGGGTTAAGGATCTGGCGTTGCCGTGAGCTGTGGTGTAGTTTGCAGACGCGGCTCGGATCCCGCGTTGCTGTGGCTCTGGTGTAGGCCAGTGGCTACAGCTCCGATTAGACCCCTAGTCTGGGAACCTCCATATGCCGAGGGAGTGGCCCAAAGAAATAGCAAAAAGACAAAAAAAAAAAAAAAAAAAAAAAAAGAATCTAGCATGGCTGCAAGCAGAAGTTGCAGAAGTGGCTCGAATCTGGCATTGCTGTGGCTGTTGTGTTGGTCAGCAGCAACAGCTCTGATTCGACTCCTAATCCAGGAACTTCCATATGCTGCAGCTGTGGCCCTATAAAGGCAAAAAAAACAAACAAAAATTCTCCACTTTCTCTCATATCCCATGTCCTGCAAATCCTGTAGACTCTGTCTCCAAGTTCATCTGGAATTTGTCCACTTCCCACAATCTGACCTCTAACACTTGGGTCCAAGCCCCAATATCTCCTGTCTGGAGTACTGCAACAGCTTTCTAGTGGGTTTTCTATGATCACATAGTGGCCAGGATAATCCCGATAAAGTGGAAGCCAGCTGAATGCCATGCTGAACCCTGAAACAGAAAAGAGTCATTAGTGGGAAAACTGATGAAGTCTGAATAAAGTCTGGAGTTTAGTTTACACAAGGTACCAATGTTGGCTTCATGGTTTTGACCAACATACCGTGGTGACACATCAGGTTAACAAGACGGCAAACTGGGTGGATGATATATGGGAACTCTCTTTTCTATCTTTGCAACTCTCTTGTAAATCTAAAATTATTCAAAATAAAAAGTTCATTTCAGAATTCCCTGATGTTTCAGTGGGTTAAGGATCTGGAGTTGTCACTGCTGTGGCTCAGGTGGCTGCTGTGGCACAGGTTCAACCCCTGGAATGGCCTGGGAACATCTGCATGTGGCTTGTGTGGTCAAAAAAATAAATGAGTTCCCCCAGGTTACAAAGCTAGTGAGTGATGAAGTCAGGGTTCCCCCCCAGGCCAGCCTTTGTCCTGTGCCAGTCTATCAATCTAGGCAGTTGTGCAGGGATGTGGTGGATTGTGTTCTCCAGAGATGCTGACACAAGATCTTCCACTCACGGAGTTCCCATTGTGGCTCAGCGTTAGTGAACCCAGCTAGTATCCATGAAGACTCAGGTCCAATCCCTGGCCTTGCTCAGTGGGTTAAGGATCCAGCGTTGCCATGAGCTGTGGTATAGGTGGCAGATGCGGCTTGGATCCCAGTTGCTCTGGCTGTGGTGTAGGCCAGCTGCTGCAGCTCTGACTCGACCTCTAGCCTGGGAACTTCCATACATTACCAGTGCACCCCTAAAAAGACACACACACACACACACACACACACACACAGATCTCCCACCCTATATGCTCTTCTTATAATGTGACTTTGACACTCCTTCCCATTGAGAGGTAGGATTTTTGTTCCCTTTCCTTGACTTCAGACAGGTTATGGTGGAAATGATGCTGTGTGACTTCTGAGGTTAGATCACAAAATACGATTCAGGTTTCACCTAATTCTTTTGGGACACTTGCCTTTGGAGACTGGCATGGCTGAGTAATTAGTCTGATGGCCATGAGGTCACCATGCTGTGAGGAAGCCCATATTAGCCCCAGTGGCAAGGCCACCTGGAGAGGACCTGAGACTATGTGGAGAGACCACATGGCCCAGACAGCCTCCAGCTGCTCCAGCTCTTGCTGTTTCAGCCCCAGCCAATGACTAACTGCAGTTGCATGAGAGACAAAGTCAGAACCACTCAGCTGAGCACCTTCCTGAATCATCCACAGGAATCTGAGGGATAATACAACAATTGCTGTCTTAAGCCACAAAGTTTGGAGGTGATGTGTTAGTTTCAATAACATAAACCTGTAACAAATATCAGAGGCACTCAGTGGGCAAGTCCCTTCTTTCTGGCCCTGTTTCCCTTGTAAATAGTGGACATTTACTCAGTGGTCTCTAAGGATGGTTCCAGCCCTGAGGGTTGGTGCTTCTCCATAATGATGCCACATCCCTCATTGTTCATTTCACTGCCTCCTTAATACCCAGTCATTATCCCACCATTTCTTTACTCCCAGAGGGAGAACTAATGCCCCCGATCACTGAGGATTGTCTGCTGACTAGTGATTGGCGTTGGCTGTGTGACCCCTGAGTACATCTCAAAACTCTTTGGGCCTCAGTTTCCTCATTTGTAAAACTGGGAGAATAGTACCAGCCTTCCTCTCTAAGGAGGCCCCTGGGAGGACAGAATGAAAAAGGGTGGGAGTTCCCATCGTGGTTCAGTGGCAATGAATCCGAATAGGATCCATGAAGACATGGGTTCGATCCCTGGCCTTGATCAGTGTGTTAAGGATCTGGCGTTGCCGTGAGCTGTGGAGTAGGTCGCAGATGCAGCTCGGATCTGGCAGTGCTGTAGCTGTGGTGTAGACCAGCGGCTTTGCGAGGATCCTTGGTAAGGCCAGTTTCCTGCCCTGGAGCAGGAGAAGGGTTTGGTGACAAGAGCAATGATGGGCCATTCTGGGCTATGCTGGGGCTTTTCTCCTAGCATCTCTTTTCCAGTAGCTCTGAGAATCCATCCACTACTAGGGGTAGAAGCACTTTAACATAAAAGGCACCGTTGAGTCCAGGCTTCAGTCTCTGCAAAACTGTTTCTAAGACTCACCCCTCTCCCTCATTTCACAATCACCCAGGAAAGAGGGCTTGTCTTGCTGCTTGGACTTCTAAGAACCGCCCCCTCTCCTGTTTGAAACAATCACCTGTTTCCGGCAGAGACCTCGCTATTTTCTGGGTAACTGAGGCTTCCAACCTTAATGCTATCCTCACCTTCTCTTTCTCCTCCATTCCTTGTTCAGGTTGCTCACCACACATGGTTCAACCCTCCTTCTCCTGTGACCCTGGGTCCACTCTGTCTCACTGTCTCAGTCCTTGTCAACACCTTCCTCGTCATAGGTGTTGATTCAGACAAGCATTTCCTACCTGGTCTCTTAGTTCCAGAACCATCCCTTCCTTCCACACACCTATTCTGCAGGATGCCTTGGGGATGAATGCTCTGCTTCACCATCCCTGTCACCTCCTTCCCTGGAGCAGCAGCTTAGAATTTCTCCTAGTACTCTTTTTTTTTTCCTGCTGCAACCAACGCATGCGGTAGTTCAGAGATAGATCAAACCAGTGCCATAGCAACGACCTTGGCTGCTATAGTGACAGCACCAGATCCTTAACCTGCTGCTGCTTTTACTCTTTAAGCTGTGTGATGTCAAGGCAAGGTACCAGAAGCTGCTTTATTTTATTTATATATTTTTAGGGCCATACCTGCGGCATATGGAAGTTCACAGGCCCGGGGTCAAATCAGAGCTGTAGCCGCTGGCCTACACCACAGCCACAGCCATGCAGGATCCGAGCCACATCTTCGACCTTCACCACAGCTCACAGCAACTCTGGATCCTTAACCCCCTGAGCAAGGCCTGGGATTGAGCCTGCGTCCTCATGGATACTAGTTGGGTTTGTTACCACTGGGCCACGATGGGAACTCCCAGAAGCTGCTTTAAACCTGGCTCCATCATCCTCAGCTGGGGGACCTCCAGGAGACATTTAACTTCTCTGAGCCTCAAGGTTCTTACTGGTAAAATAGAGGCACTGGCTATGTACAAGGCACAGTTCTAAACATGTTGTGTGCACAAGCTCAAATGAGCCTTACAGCTCTGGGAGGTGGGTGAGACACTTAACACCATTTTGCAGATGGGGAAATCGAGGCACAGAGAATGCCAGTCATTTGCCTGTGTTCTTGTGGCTAGTTAACTGACGGTGCCAGAATATGAACCCAGGCAGCCTGCTTCAGAGATCCTGCTCCTAACCACTGTTCTATCCTTGGGAAAAGTGACTGGTATGGGCTGTGTGATGAGAACCCCATGACAGATACTAATCAACTTTCAGCTTCAATTTCTGCTTCAAAATATAACTTAGAGGATACTCTTTGGAGGACTTTAGGAACAGGTTGGGCTGGAAGACTGATGACTTTGGGGTTCTCCTAATCCTGCCTAAATAGTGGACTCTTTTGGTGGCAGGGGGGTGCCACTACATCACTGAGGCTCATTTCTGGCTTTGATCCCAGACCCTAACAGTGACTGCTGCTCTAGAACAACCCCAGTCTCCCAATCCTCCGGATTTCTTACTTTCCTGAGCATTTACCTTTCTCTTTCTTTTCTTTCTTTTTTGTGTGCGTGTGTGTCTTTTTAAGGCAGCACTCAAAGCATATGGAAGTTCCCAGGCTAGGGGTCCAATCGGAGCCGTAGCTGCCAGCCTACACCACAGTCACAGCAACAGGGGATCCGAGCCATGTCTGTGACCTACACCAGAGCTCACAGCAACGCCGGATCCTTAACCCACTGAGCGAGGCCAGGGATTGAACCTGTGTCCTCATGGCTACTAGTCAGGTTCATTACCGCTGTGCCACCACAGGAACTCCAGCATTTCCTTTCTGAGTACCTGCCAACCAACCCCTCCTCCAGGGTCCCCAGCCACAGTGATTCATCTTTCTTGGCCTCCCCACCCATCACCTTGAAGGCAGGTTCCCAAGTTCCCTTCCTCTCTTTCTAACCTCCTTTCACACCGAAAGTCATAAGCATCACCACCACCAAATGAGGGTGCAGAGACAAGAGAACATGGAGCTAGAGGAGCACCTCATTCACTCACGCATGCATTGACCCACCAACAGATAACTTCTCTTCCTCCCATCAGAGCCTAGTGTGGGAGGAAACACTCTGGTCAGGAGTGAGAAGGGGCCACTGGATGCTCAGGAAGCATTAGTCAAATGAGCACACGAGTTGAATGAAAACAAGTACTGGGCCTTGACCTCAAGCAGCTTATAGTCTAGTAGGGCAGGCATACCCACTCACCACCCACACACCCCGAGCCAACAGGGGTCCAGATGCACCTGTGGGACCTGAATCTCAAGGAGGCCCAGGGGTATGGTGGCCTGGCCCTTGTCCTGACCAGGTAAGGGACAATCATCTGCCTGTTTGTTTTGTCCTGCCACCGCCTCTCCAAATGGGTTTGGTGAATGCAACAAGAGGAAGCTGCAGGGGGAGCTGAATTGGTGCTGGGAGGGAGTTGGGCAGATCCATGTAGTCATCCCACCCTTTGCTGGGGCTTTCTGCCAGCACAGGGACCTTTGGGTCCTAAAACGAATGCCCTCCCCCTCTGGTTGTTTCCTGTCCTCCACCCCCACCCCCCACCTCCACCTCATAGCAGGAATTGGAGACAGCTGCTCAAGGGCTGAAATCTAAACCAGTCATTGTGTCCCTCCTTTTGGCTTTGTTTGTCCGTGTGTGTGTGTGTGTGTGTGTGTGCGCGCGTGTGCGTGCGTGTGCTCGTGCATGCGGGGCTTATAATGTGCCTCAGGGGCTGGAGAGCCAAGTCTCAGGTCCTGGATGCCATGTTTAGGGTATCTGGAGATACCGTGCAGGGAAAAGGAGGCAGCTGGGCTAGGGTAGTTGCTCACTGTGGATCTTGGAGTTCCTGTCATTGTGGCTTAGTGGTAATGAACCCAACTAGGATCCATGAAGATTCGGGTTCAATCCCTGGCCTTGCTCAGGTGTTGATGTGGGAAGTGGTGTAGTTCATAGACATGGCTCAGATCCCAAGTTGCTGTTGCTGTAGTGTAGGCCAGCAGCTGTATCTCCAATTCGACTCCTAGCCTGGGAACTGCCATATGCCCCTGGTGAGGCCCTAAAAAGACAAAAAAATAAAAAAATAATATGGAGAATTCCTGCTGTGCACAGTGGGTTAAGAATCTGATTGCAGTGGCTCAGGTCCCTACAGAGGTGCAAGTTCAATGCTGGCCCAGTACAGTGGGTTAAAGGATCTGGTATTGCTGAAGCTGCAGGGTAGGTAGAAGCTATGACTTGGATTCAATCCCAAGCACAGGAACTTCCACATGCCGTGGGCATGGCCATTGGGAAAAAAAAAAAAATGATGTATGGGATGTATTTTTTTTAACTGGAAATGCTTTTTTACTGTGGTAAAATATGTATAACATTTTCCATCTTAGCCAAGTGTATAATTCAGTGGCATTAACATTGATTGCCAACACTGACATTGTTGGGCAACTGTCACTACTACTCAGCTCCAGAACCTTTTCGTCTTCCCAAACTGAAACTCTATACCCATTAAACACTAACTCCCCATCCTCCATCCCCCAGCACCTGACAACCACCATTCTATTTTCCATCTCTAAGAATTTGACTGTCCTAGGTACCTCACATAAATAGACTCATACAGTGTTTATCCTTTTGTGACTGGCTCATCACACAAAGCATAATTTCCTCAAGATGCATCTGTGTTGTGGCATGTGTCAGAATCTCCTTTTTATGGCTGAAAAATATTCCATTATATGATATACCACATTTTGTTTATCCATTTGTCCTTTACACTTGAGGAACTTCCACCTTTTGGCTGTTGTAATAATGCTGCCAAGCATATCATTATTGCATATATGAGTGTAGAAATATTTATTTGACGGAGTTCCCGCTGTGACTCAGTGGAAATGAATATGACTGTTATTCATAAGCACGCAGGTTCGACCCTTGGCCTCGCTCAGTGGGTTAAGGATCTGGTGTTGCCACGAGCTGTGGTGTAGGTCACAGATGCGGCTCAGATCCCGAGTTGCTGTGGTATAAGCTGGCAGCTGCAGCTCCGATCCTTCCCCTAGCCCGAGAACCTCCATGTGTCACGGTGCGGCCCTAAAAAGACAAAAAAAGACACACACACAAAAAGAGAGATATTTATTTGAGTTCTGGCCTTCATTAAGTATCTTTAAAGAGTTCAGGCAGGAATTCCCATCGTGGCTCAGAGGTAACAAACCTAACTAGTATCCATGAGGACACGGGTTCAATCCCTGGCCTTGTCCTAGGGGTTAAGGATTCAGTATTGCCATGAGCTGTGGTATAGTTCACAGATGCGGCTCGGATCTGGTGTTGCTGTGACTGTGGTGTAGGCTGGCAGCCGCAGCTGCGATTCAACTCCTGGCCTGGGAACTTCCATATGCCACGCGTGTGGCCCTAAAAAGCAAAAAAAAAAAAAAAAAAAAAAAAAAAAAGTGCTTTAAGAATAGTATAGAATGCAAGATCCCACCAAGTTTCAGTTAAAATTACATTTCTTAGATGCTCATCAAATTCAACATCCCAAAGCCATGAGATCCTGCTGTATAGCACAGGGAACTATATCTAGTCACTTGTGATGGAGCATGATGGAGGATAGTGTGAGAGAAAGAATATATATACATATATATATATATATATATATATGTATGACTGGATCACTTTGCTGTACAGTAAAAATTGACCATAATACTGTATGTAAATATTTATAACACAAATACTGTAAGTATTTATAACCCAAATGAGAATATAGCCAGAATAGGAATTCCTGCTGTGGCACAACAGCGGCATCTTGGAAGCACTGGGACACAAGTTCGGTCCCTGGCCTGGCACAGTGAGTTAAGGATCTGGCATTTCCACAGCTGTGGCTTAGCTTGCAACTGCAGCTAGGATCTGATCCCTGGTCTGGGAACTCCATATGCCACAGAGCAGCAAAAAAGGGGGAAAAAAGAAAGAGAAAGAATATATGTGTTCAAATATATTATACGAAAAAATATATATTCAGTTATATATATAACTGGATCATTTTGCTGTACAGCAGAACATTTTAAATCACAACATTCTAAATCACCTCTACTTCAATAAAATAAACTTTTAAAAATAAATAAAAGTTAAAAACTCTGGAGGACTGTGATTCCCTTTCTTTTCAAAGGTATATTTACTGATACCTTATATTTACATTTATTGATACTGTCCCTGTTTACAAAATATAAACTTGTATCACTTTTCTTTTTTTTTCTTTTCTTTCTTTCTTTTTTTTTTTTTGGTCTTTTTGCTATTTCTTGGGCCGCTCCCTCGGCATATGGAGATTCCCCGGCTAGGGGTTGAATGGGAGCTGTAGCCACCGGCCTACACCAGAGCCACAACAATGCGGGATCCGAGCCACGTCTGCAACCTACACCACAGCTCACGGCAACGCAGGATCGTTAACCCACTGAGCAAGGGCAGGGACCGAACCCGCAACCTCATGGCCCCTAGTCGGATTCGTTTCCACTGCGCCACGACGGGAACTCCTGTATCACTTTTCAAATTTATATACCCTATTTGTTTAACCAGAAGTTCATAAACCTTCCAGCCTCTCTCTCTCTCTTTTTTTGTCTTTTTGCCTTTTCTAGGGCTACTCCGGCGGCATACGGAGGTTCCCAGGCTGGGGTCTAATCCGTAGGTATGGCCCTAAAAAAGACCAAAAAAAAAAAAAAAAAAAAAGAAAATCCGTGCTCTTATATCACAATGAATGTCACCTTTTGAAAGTATTGTATGTGCTCTTTATTTTTTCTTTTTAGGGCCACACCCTAAAAAGAAGTTCCCAGGCTAGGGGTCAAATTGGAGCCATAGCTCTCAGCCTACAGCACAGTAATGCCATACCCTAGCCACCTCTGCTACCTACACCACAGCTCACGGCAACAATGGGTCCTCAACCCACTGAGTGAGGCCAGGAATCAAACCCCATCCTCATGGATACTAGTTGGGTTCATTATCACTGCGCAACAGTGGGAACTCCTGTATGGGCAATTTAAAGGGAAACATGTAGAAATGTGTAATGATTGGGAGCCTTATTTGAAAAGCTCTATAAATATCAATATAACAATCAATTCATTTAGTATAATTTTTTTTTTTTTGGCCACGCCTATGGCATGTGGAAGTTCCTGGGCCAGAGGTCGAATCTGTGCCACAGCAGCAGCCCAAGCCACTGCAGTGACATCAGATACTTAATCTGCTGCGCCCCAAGGGAACTCCTATTTAGAGAAATTTTATTAATTTAACAAACTAATAAATTAATTTTATTAAATTAATAATAATACAAAATTGTATCAGATTGAAAAGCATAGATGAGAAATAAAAGTGACTGCCCCCTTTTTCCAGGCCCTGCCAATCTCTGCTGACATTTTATTTGTTTGTGTTGCTAGAGGAGTGAGTGCTTGAGGCCAGCTCCACCAAGGGACAGACACGGCTCCCAAGTGTAGGCCCAGGGAAATGGGACACCTCTCCACTCTGAAATGTTGATGAACTGTTGCGGGGGGAGAAGGACAGGGGAGCAGATGGAATTCCTGAACGATTGTTCCGGCTGTCACCAGAGAAGACAGGCAGGAGGGAGCACTGGATAATTTACGGAAGAACAGATGCTAAGGCTTCTCCGGAACCATCTGGCCAAAGAGGCCTGGGCTTGGGGTGGATATTGTCTTTTTTATTATTTTATTTTATTTTATTGCTTTAATGGTCACACCCATGGCATATGGAGGTTCCCAGGCTAGGGGTTGAGCTGGAGCTGGAGCTGCTGGTCTATACCACAGCAACAGCAATGCCAGATCCGAACCACATCTTCAACCTACACCACAGCTCACGGCAGCGCTGTATGCTTAACGTACTGTGCAAGGCCAGGGATCAAACCTGAGTCCTCACGGATGCTAGTCAGATTAGTTTCCACTGAGCCACGATAGGAACTTCGGATATTGTCTTTAGATCTGGGTAAACTCCTCAGCCTCCAGCTCGTCCCATTTTCTCTACCTGAACTGGGGCTTTTCCAGGAGAGCTCTGCTCCCTGAGGACCCTGCTCCAGTTTCACCTGGCTCTCATCCTACTCCCTCCCTCACTGAGTCTGGCTTCTGTCTTTGCTCCCATTCCTGATGTGGCCAAGTCTGGCCTTGGGAACCTGTACCTTCCATGTATGCATTTCCCTATTTTACAGTATTTTCAACACCTTCTCCCCATCAATATATTCCAAAATCCTGGAGTTCCCCTTGTGGCTCAGCAGAATCCTGACTAGTATCCATGAAGACTCAATCCCTGGCCTCGTGCAGTGGGTTAAGTGTCCGGCATTGGCGTGAGCTGTTGTGTAGCTCACAGACGCAGCTAGGATCCCTCATTGCTGTGGCTGTGGTGTAGGCTAGCAGCTCCAGCTCTGATTCGACCCCTAGCCTGGGAACTTCCATATGCCAGAGGTGCAGCCCTAAAAAGAAAAAAAAAAAAAAAATCCAGAATCCCTCTATTACTCATCTCTATGCTATTCATTCATTCAATAAACATTTACTGAGTACCTACCATGCATAGACGCTGGGGATAGAATAATGACTGAGAAAAAGTTCCAGATCTTTGGAGTCTGCATTACAGTGGGAGATGGTCAACAAAGAAAAATACAGTATGTCAGATAATGATAAGTACAATGAAAGAAAATATTAAAGCAGAGTAGGGGAGAGTGATTAGAGATGTTGTTTTAGATAGAGTGGCCAGGGAATGCTTCTCTGAGGTGGTAACATTTGAGCAGAGACACAAATGGGAGGAGATATCTGGAGGAAGCACATCGCAGACACAGGGAACAGCAAACTTAAAAGCCCTGAGGCGGAAGTATTCTTAGTGCAGAATGCTATGCTATTTATTTTTTAAGCATTTATTGTGTGTCAGGCACCTGCTGCAGACTATGAAGATGCAACCAGACATTATTTTTGCCCTGAAGGAGCAGCAGCTTAGTGAGAGACACAGCATGTAAATATATTACAGCATAGGATAGCTACAGTGAAGTTATGTGTAAGTGGCTAGAGGTACCTACCAAAAGGAGCACCAAATCCAATCTGGGGAAATGGGGAAGGCTTCCTGGAGGAGGTGACAATTTGAGTTGAAAGCTGAAGGAGGAGTAGAAATTCATAATGCCAGGGTCATTAAGTAAGGGACTGAAAACAGGACAGCTGGGATCCATAAATCTCTGCGGAGAGGTGGAAAATGAGGCTGATGAAGGGGCGAAGAAGCTGGATCTTGCCAATTTCTACGTGGCAAGCTGAGACGCTGTCTTTTATCCTTTGAGTGATGGGGAACCAGTGCTACAATTCTCTCACTGTATTTTTGCGCTGTTTTACCTCATTCTTTTTTTCGCTTTTGTCTTTTCAGTATCAAAATCTTTTCCTACCACCGGGCGCCCCACAGCCACAGCCGAGGCCACACCCCATGACCACGCCCCCGATGACGCGCGGCGCCTGGTGCGTGGGGATTCCCGCGGCCGTGGCCACTACCCAGCCTGCCCCGCGGCAAGATGGCGGCCTGAAGGCAGTGGGCAGCGGCAGAAAGTTTGTTTTGGGGTTGGAGTAGATGGGCCGGGAGTCTAGAGTTGGGGGGTCGCGGGGACGCCAACATGGAGTTGGGGCGGAGGAGGGGCTAACTTCGGGGTTGAGAAGAGGAAATGGAGTGGTGAAAGGTTGGAGGCGGAGAGGAAAAAAAGGGGGATAAGGATGGAGGGGAGGGGGCCTAAATTCCAGTCGTAGCCTTGGGGGAGGGGATTCGAAGCGGAGAACGAGAAGTAGGTGTGCAGTCCGGACGAAGCAGGGTCACAGATTAGAGGGGAACTTCTTAGCCGAGAGTGAGAGTAAAAAGTCCGGAGCATGGGGCCGAGGCCCAACCGTACCAGGCCGGCAGGAGAGGAAAGGGGTCTTATCCATGGAGGAAGATAATAGCGAAGGGGGAACGAGAGACCTGAAGGATGCTGGGCAGGTTTGGTAAGGAGGAAATAAAGCCAGTCAGATGACCCTTTTCTAGACTTAGATCAGCCTTTCCACAGTTCTTATAGCAGCATGTGCCCCAGTTTCAGCTGAAGACTCAGGGGCCCCAGGGACTGGAAGAAATCACAGTGCCTACTTGGAAAGAAGAAGAGGTAGCGACTTGCCCCAGCTCAACCCCAGAGCGGGTAAGGTGGCCTCCGGTGACAGATTGGCATGCTCCCTGGGTGCAGGGTGCATGGGCTCCGAGTGATGCTGAAAATCATTTAATCTGAGAAGGGCACTTTTCCATAGAGGCTGCCCTTTGCCTGTGGTCTCTAAGTTAGTGTTCTACTTAGATCTCATTTTTGAGAGTTGGGCGTAGAATTGAGCCTTGTATGCCTTTACCTGTGCAGGCAAATATGGACAAGAGCCTAGAGATCAGGCTGAGAGTATTTTAACACATCCCTGTCACAAGCAGTTTCCTTCATGCTCACTGTATTTTCCTTGATCTCCCCATCACATCTTCAGTTTGGTATTCTGCCTGAAGTGGAGATATGTGGGGGACAGATGGTGGGGAGTCATAAGAAAACAAATTTTTGATGGTGTTCACTAACCGTTTAGGAACTGGCTGTCACCAACTCATTCCTGAATTCACTCTTGCAGCATGCCCACCTCTTTTGATCATTTCTTTTGGTAAGAAGGGCCCATTAGTGTTCTTTGGAGGTGTGGATTTGGTGGGTAGTGGGGTCAGAAGAGTGAGGAAGGCAGACTGGGTTTAGGGAGGGGAAACCCAGATGAGTGTATGATAAGAGGTTAAGGTAACCAGTGTAAGGTTCTGCGAATGTTTTTCACATCATTCTGTCCTTAAGACCCCTAGAATTTGAGAGCCGCTTTATAGCCTGGATCAGTTTGATGATGGAAGGAAAGCATTGTAGAACTTGCCCATTTCTCTTCTGGTAGCTTTCTTCTCTTCCTTTATTTTCTTCCTATCAAATCACCTTTTTTTTTTTTGGTCTTTCTTTTTTAGGGCATGTGGATGTTCCCAGGCTAGGGGTCTAATTGGAGCTGTAGCCACTGGCCTACGCCACAGCCACAGCCACAGCAACATGGGATCTGAGCCGTGTCTGCAACCTACACCGCAGCTCACGGCAATGCCAGATCCTTAACCCACTGAGCGAGGCCAGGGATTGAACCCGCAACCTCATGGTTCCTAGTCGGATTCATTAACCACTGCACCACGACCGGAACTCCTCAAACCACATTTTTACAAACATCAGTTTCACTAGCCAGACTAAGCATGGCTTGAGAGATAGTGGGCTTGGGGTTGGAGAGAAGAGAAGGAGTCTGGAACCGTAGAGTGAGCGTGGTCCTCACTTCCTTTGATGCCACGCGGATGGCCTAAGTCAGCGTTACGAGCATGCTGCTTATGCCTGTTTCAGGACTAGCATCTGTTCCATGATTGGGCTGGGAAGTCTCATTTGATCTAGGACTCCTTACTAAGCATCTTTTGCTCCCTACTCCCACCCCACCTCTTTCCCCAAAAGTCTTATTCCAGGCACACTAACCCAAATCACAGTCACTAGGCTAGCTTCAGTACCTTCAGGTATCTGAAGAAGTGATGTTATTTACCTGTGACTCCATTTCTAGAATGTTGAGAACTTTCTAAGAACAATTTGTGGATGCCCTAGGAAACTGTGATCAGTAAGGACAGTGTGGGGAGCACACATGGCAGTTAAGCACACTGACTCTGCAGTCAGCCTGTTCAAATGTGGGCTTTCCATTTGTAGCTCTGTGACCTTTAGAATTGCACAGCTCTTTATGCCTTGGCTTTCTGATCAATCAAATAGGGATGGTAAGAATACTTCTATCATGGGTACTTATTTCACATAGGTTGTGTGAGAGTCAAATGAGTTAATGTATTATTTATTTATCTTTAGGGCCGTACCCACAGCATATGGAAGTTCCCAGGCTAGGGGTCGAATTGGAGCTAGAGCCACCAGCCCACACCACAGCCAGAGCAACATGGGATCCAAGCCGCGTCTGCGACCTATACACCACAGCTCATGGCAGCGTTGGATCCTTAACACACTGATTGAGGCCAGGGATCGAACCTGCCTTCTCATGGATACTAGTTGTGTTTGTCGCTGCTGAACCACAGTGGGAACTCCCTAATGTATCTAGAATAGGGCCTGACATTCAATATACATTTGTTGTTATTGTGCTAGTCAGATCTCAGCATTAATTTCTGCTTTAGGATTGAACTTGGTGTCTCTCTGTGGAGCACCTGTACTGGTTTGGACTGCTGTCCTGCTGTTTGGAGAGGAGAGGTTCAGTCCCTGGCTCGGCACAGTGGGTTAAGGATCCCGTGATGCTGCAGTGTACTGATCCCTGGCCTGGGAACATGTGCCTCAGGGTGGCCAAAAAAGGAAAAAATAAAATAATTCAGAGAGTTCCTGTTGTGGCTCAGAGGGTTATGAACCTGACTATTATCCATGAGGAGTGATCCTTGGCCTCACTCAGTGGGTTAAGGATCCGACATTGCTGTGAGTTGTGTAGATCAAAGATGAGGCTCTGATCCCACGTTGCTCTGGCTGTGGTGTAGGCCGGCAACTGCAGCTCCACTTCGACCCCAGCCTGGGAACTTCCATATGCCTCAGGTGCAGCCCTAAAAAGCAAAAAGTAAAATGAAATAAAATGATGTTAAGGTGCCAGTGATTTCCTGTTTGAAGCTGTTAGGCTGTAGAATTATCTAATTTCAGTTGGGCAATGATGATAATAAAAATAATGCTTCGTGAGCACATTCTACATGCCTGGCACTGTTGCGAGGCAACAGTGCCTTTCGTGTATTAACTAGTAGTTTTCACAACAACCCTACAATGTAATTATCCTCATTCTACAGATGAGTAAATAGAGGTGCAAAGTGGTTAAGTAATTTGCTCAGTGTCACCCAGCTAGTAAGTGGAGAGCTGGGATTTGAACTCAGGCAATCTGACTTTAGCAATTGAGCCTTTTGGGGGGTGGGTAGGATTTGGTATGAAAATAAGTTTTATTTACTTGAAATTAACTTTTAAATATGCCTGCTGGCAGTTTGTATCTCGTTTGCTTGTCATGATGGTTAGATGTATACCCGTATTATAGTAAAATTTTTTTTGATTGTTTAAAAAATGTTTTAGGCACTGAGCTCTTCATCTCAGCTGTCCCCTTCCCCTCAGAGATAGTGACTGGTGCAGGGACCGGTGAGGGAGTCCCCTGTGCCATGTTAGCCAAATCTGGCCTCTTTGTGATTCATCTTGGTGACTGCCCTTTGGAAAACCTTGCACTGGGTTGGGTGAACAGAGTAACGTTTGAATCCATTCTTAGCATGCTTTAAAGGTTTGTGTGTGTGTGTGTGAGTGTGGATGTGAATACAGTGCTCATTTCTGACCTTGATTATTGACATGAGCAGTCGAAGTAGCCATAGTGTTAAATTCATAGACAGTTTGGATGCATCATTCTTTTAAAAACAGCAAGTAGCAAGCTACAGGGTGAGGGGGGGGAAATGTGGCATTTAAAACAACTCCCTCCTGGAATTCCCATCGTGGCTCAGTGGTTAACGAATCCGACTAGGAACCGTGAGGTTGTGGGTTGGATCCCTGGCCTCACTCAGTGGGTTAAGGATCTAGCGTTGCTGTGAGATGTGATGTAGGTCAAAGATGCGGCTCGGATCCCGAGTTGCTGTGGCTCTTGCATAGGCTGGCGGCTACAGCTCTGATTAGACCCCTAGCTTGGGAACCCCCATATGCTGCGGGAGTGGTCCTAGAAAAGGCAAAAGACAAAAAATATATGTTTAAATAAAACAACTCCCTCCCAGAGTTCCTGTTGTGGCTCAGTGGTAACAAACCCAGCTAGTAACCATGAGGACTCGGGTTTGATCCCTGGCCTCCCTCAGTGGGATAAGGATCTGGTGTTGCTCTGAGCTGTGGTGTAGGTTGTAGACTCGGCTCAGCTCTGGTGTTGCTGTGGTGTAGGCCGGTGACTGCAGCTCCAATTTGACCCCTGGCCTGGCAGCTTCCATGTGCATCCGGTGTAGCTCTGAAACAAACAGCCCAAAACACCCCTAGCTCCCTCCCTGCAGTGGGAGAGGAAAATGGAAAAGAAATGTGCTTGTGCTGAAGCTGGGGTCTCTGAGGGAGGCTTTCCCTTTAGCCAGTTGGGAGGCTGGTGTGCAGCCCTGGGGCAGAGGTATGCGCAATGACTGACTGACTGGCTTTCCTTTGCCCTGTATTTAAGACTCACTCTTCCCTTCCTTCTGAGTCATGTCCTGTCTATTTAACATGCCCTCGGGGCCCATATTTTCCTTCAGTAAGTGACTCTCCCCTCTGCCCTCAGAGTAGGCGCGTGTGTGGTGTCTGACCAGATTTCAGGAAAAGGGGGCTCAGGACCCAGGCCTTTCCCTGGGAATTCGGACCTGACCCTGTGGTGAACTTTTCTCCTTGTTGTGGCATGTGTGATTTTGAGAGTTAGCTGCATCTGTCGGTCTCTGCTGCCCTCCTCCATCAATAGAGGAGCCACATATCTCGGGATAATGCACTTGATCTTGATTTGTGCTGCAGTCAGCGTGCTGAAACGTGTTACCTCCAAAGAGTAGACCTTTGTGTTTGGTAGACATCCTGAAAAGTTCTGGATTCGGGTCCCATTTTTAGCAAATGATTGAACTGCAGGGTGAAGGCTGATGGATTTTGAGCTGATTCTCCCCCCCTTAGCATTTTCTTCTTGTTGTCTAAGTCATTGTCTTCTCATAACACCCTCTATTCATGTGTTATCTTCGAATTGAACTCCTTCACTTCTCACCACCATGTTTTGAGTGCCAAGGACCTGTAGGTAACCTGGGCCTTCATTTCTCCACCTGCTTCAACGTCTGTTATTAACAGCTCTCTGAACTTACCTGATTCTCAGTAGCTTCTGGGCCTTTGCACATGCTGGTTCTGCTGTCGGGAATGCAGACATTCCAGATCCCCTTTACCTTATTGCTCTAATGGTCTCAGCTTTTTGGTTTTGGGTTGGGGGCGGGTTTAGCTGTGCCTGTAGCATATGAAAATTCTCAGGCCAGGGATGGAACCCAGGCTATAGCAGGGACCACTGCAGTGACAATGCCTGATCCCTAACCTTCTGAGCCACCAGGGAACTCTCCTGAGGTCTCAGTTTAAATGTCACTTCCTTGGGATCTCACCGCCCTTTAATGACCTTCTGTGCCTACTTCTGTTTTAAAACTTAGGTGATATTGCAATTGCCTGTTTACTTGTCTGACTCCCACAAGTCTGTAAGTGCCTTGAGCAGAGACTGTGTCTTATTCACTGTTGTATTCTAGCATGTAGGATCGTGGAGGGCACGTAAGAGGTGTTTTCTCAGGCTGTGGTACCTATCGAGTGAATGAAATGTGGGCAGTCTCTCCCTACTCTATTCTGTCTTCCATGCTGCTGTAAAAATGCTTTTCTGTAAAAAACAGTGTCTCTCCCCTTAGAAATGCCATGGTTTCTCCCATGTTTACAATAAAGCCCACACTTTCTTCTTTTTTTTTTTTTTTTTTTTGTCTT
This sequence comes from Sus scrofa, assembly GCF_054392235.1. Lineage (NCBI taxonomy): Eukaryota > Metazoa > Chordata > Mammalia > Artiodactyla > Suidae > Sus > Sus scrofa. The sequence goes on from NC_139389.1 coordinate 47,052,489, forward strand.
TTTTAGGGCTGCACTCAGCATATGGAGGTTCCTAGGCTAGGGACAAATCAGAGCTGTAGCCGCCGGCCTATGCCACAGCCATAGCAACGCCAGATCCGAGCCTCATCTGCGACCTACACCACAGCTCACGGCAATGCTGGATCCTTAACCCACTGAGCAAAGCCACAGATCGAACCCACATCCTCATGGATGCTAGCTGGGTTTGTTAACCGCTGAGCCATGACAGACACTCCTAAAGCCCACACTCTTTGAGCTAAGCCTGCAGAAAAGTTCTTTACCCTCTGACACACAGTCCGCCCTTTAGCCCCAATTGCTGCTGCTCCACTTCTTCTGCCCTTTCTCCTTGCTCCTGAGCTTCCTATTGCTCCTGAACCTGTTTTTCTCCACCATTCACTCTCTTCTTGCTTGTGCACTTCATTCTGTTCATATTGTTCACCTCTGTCTCTGACACTCTGCCCACCCCCTAAGACCTAGCTTCTCTGTCACCTTCAGTGAGAAGACAGCTCTCTCGGTCCCCACAGCACTTTGAACATCTGTTGTGACATTTGCCACTTTGTGTCGTGAGTTCTCTGTTTACCTGTCTGTCTCTTTCACCGAGCTCACTCCCTGTAGAGGAGGGACCCCCCCCCCCCGATCATGGGGTGGGGGGTGAGGGCAGGGGTGAGGGGAGTTGGAAGTGGGTTGAGCCATGTGGTAGAGTCTGATTTTGGAGCTGGGATTCAATCCCGACTCTGCCACCTATCAGCTGTGCGACTTTGGGCATATAGCTTAACTCTTAGGATCCCTGGTCTTGTCCCCTATAAAATAAAGATGACATCGGTTTTGCAGGAGTATTGAGCGTTGGAGATAACCACTTCACAGCATGTAGCATGATGCCTGGCATGGGACAGTAAATACTTGTTGAATGAATTAATCCCATGTTGGAAAACTCAGTGGATGAGAAAAGGCTTTGTTTTATTCAGTCTAGGCTAAGCCTTTTTATTTTTGCCAGGTAGCCAGGAACATTTTTGAGGTGGGGGTATAAAATTGAGTCTCCTTTCTTGTGATGAAGTGAGATTGGGGACATCGTTAGTGTGCAAGATAAGATTGTTAATGCTTCTCCCTATCTGTGTTGTGATGACTCCTTTGATGGATCATGAGGTGCATGTGAGATTGGTGGTGACCTTGGTGGATCCAGGTGAGGGTGCGTAGATGATGGATCTGTAATGTCATTAAGGCTGTGGATGACTGGATGGGGTGTTTGAGGATCCGTGTTCCCAGGGGTTTTCTGGATTGAAGAAGGTGGGTGAAGCTGATGGAACACATCTAGGCATTGAAGAAGCCAGACTTCTTGTCCCAGTTTTCTTGGGGCTTCAGTGATCTTCTTGTGCTACAGAACAGGCTTAATTCAGGTGCTCCCCAGAAATGGGGCTGGAAGCTGAGAGTCACTGTCCATTCTTTTGTCATTTTTTCAGTGTAGTTGATGGGAGTAGTTCTTGGGGCACCAGTTCCAAACAAACAGCAAAGGAATTTGTTTCCAGAAGTCTAGACCTCTTAATTGTATAATGCCAGGTGGTGCTCCAATGCTACAATCAGAGGAAGATTTGCCTGGGTTCTGGGGAGGGCAGCCTTCTTGTCTGGCCCTTAAAGCCCTGACCCAGCCAGGTACCTCTCTTCTGCCCTCGGAGCACTCACCACACCGTGATGCAGGGGGACGCAGGGGCGGGTTCTCCCTGCCAAAGGGCAAGGTCTTCTTTCTTTAAAGCTTCTTTGGGGCAAGGTCATTTATTGAAGGCTGAGCTTTTAGACCCTGCATAATAGATCCTGAGCAGTCCTGATTCCTGTGTGACCCAGCCCAGTCCTCCTTGGACTAAAGCAGATCTATCTGGCAAAACTTTTTGAACTCTCAGGAAGGAAGGTCCTGAATAAACAAAAGGCGATAGTATTATCAATGGCATTACTAATTATTTTCCAGAGTTGAGATAATGTAGTAAAATGATTTTCCAGGTGCTTGGCTTCAGCTGGCTCCCTTCTCAGCCTTCTTATGTTCTAACCACACATCCATAAGCCAGCAGGAAGGAGTTAGAATAGGAGGCGAAGTACACACAGGTGTATTTTCTTGCTTAATTAGCATCTTCTAAAAAGTCTTTGGCTGCTGGCATCGTCTTTGTTACTCATTAAGCTCCTTTTAGTGCCCGTTGCAATCTGCTTGCTTTTCTCTTGTGTTTCTAGTCCCATCTCGATGTGCTCTGTGCTGACAGCCCGGACTTACTACAACCTTGTCAGTGCCTAGATGAACCAAAAGGATGAACCAGCAGGTAGAAGTGGAGCAAAGGCGTTTTCCTGGGGCTTTGCCCTTCATCTCTCCATGTAGGGTGCGCACTGCAATGTGGCATGTCTTCCTGCTGGCATCTTGGCAGGAGTAATGAGCTGCATTGTATGTTAAGCAGCTTTGAGAGAAGGTTGGCCTAGCCAGCTGGACGGGATTGAGTTGTGTGCCTTTAGGACTCAGAGGGACCAAGTCCCATGGACTGGCCATGAATGGAAAAGTACTTTGTTGGACTTACCTCGTAAGTGCCAACTGTTTGGTGACATTTGGAATCTATAAAGGACATGGCCCCCTATTTGTAAAGAGCTTCTGTGCTCGCACAGTAAACCGTGGCAGGGGAGGGACTGTCTTGAAGGAAGTCAGCCTAGACCCAAGAGCCCCATGCTCCTACTCAGCCAACCAGCAGGACAGAGCTCTGTGCTGATCACCTTGGGTACTGGGCAGTGGCCTCTTTGCACCTTCCCACATAAGCCAATCCCAGACGTCTTTGAGGGTATCTTCCCTCTGGCTCCCTAGAGAAGTCACTTTCCAGATTTTGGAAGGGGAGGGTTCTGTCCCAGTGTCTCATCTTGGGCAAGTCACTTGTCCTCTCTGTCACTTGAGAGTGGAAGAACTCCACTTGTTTGGTGGGTCTCATTAGCTACAAGGATCAAAGGAAACGTCAAGGGAGGGAAAGCGCTTCTGGAGAGGTAAAGCACAGTGCAGATGGAGGGCTTGGTCTGCTTGTTGAGGACTTTTATGTTTTCATCATAAATAGATATCCTCATGTAAAATACCAACCATACAGAAAAACACACAGAATAAAAAAAAAAAAAAAAAAAAAAGAGGAGTTCCTGCTGTGGCATGATGGGATCAGCAGCATCTCTGCAGCAACAAGAGACAGGTTCTATCCCCGACCCATCACAGTGGGTGAAAGGACCTGGCATTGCCCACCTGGCTCCTGTGGCTTGGATCTGATCCCTGGCCTGGGAACTCTATAGCCACAGAGTGGCCAAAAAAAAAAAAAAAAAAGTAAAAAGATCTTCCCTTTCTTCCCCAACTGCTTCTAAGCACTTTCCCAAAGGTAGGGAGCTATATTGTTAACCATTTATCACATAGCCTTCTAGTCATTTTTGTGTACTTCCAGACTTTCCTCATTGTATATCGCCTATAAAAAATTAAAAAAAAAAAAACCTCAATAGTAATACATTCAACTTTTTCTGCCCTCCTAGCAGAAAACCCCCAGGGGGAAAATAGTCCCCATTGGAGCCTTTGAGGAGCCTGGCTGCAGCCTCCCTCCAGCGTGGTGCGTTCCTTGGGGGTCAGCTCCTTTGGAGGGTAGAGAAGCTTTCCTAGAGGTTCTCACCACAGCAGGTACCCTGCTTGTCTCCAAGGGATTGATTTTTATTTTGAGGTGAAATTGTCTGGCAGGAGTGCCCTGGAGTGGGAGTGAGGATGGATGTAAGGGTGACGTGGGCACAGCACTTTGATGTGTGCTTCTACCCGTCATTACCCTTTCATCTTTGGCTGGAAGAGAGTAGACTTACCTGATTTGTCAACCCCTATTTCAGGGCAGAGAGAGTCCCTCCCTCCCCCGCCTGGTTTCTGAAACCTTGCATTAGCCAGGTGACTTGCCTCACTTTTTGAAAGCAAACCAGGAGTTCCCACTGTGGTGCAATGGAATCTGTGGTGTCTCTGCAGTGCCAGGACGCAGGTTTGATCCCTGGCATAGCACAGTGGGTTAGAGGATCCTGTATTTCTGCAGCTATGGCTTAGGTCCCATCTGTGGCTTAGATCCGATCCCTGGCCTGGGAGTTCCACATGCTGCGGGGTGGCCCAAAAATCAAAAAAGAAAGAAAAAGCAGGAGTTCCCATAGTGGCTCAGCAGAAATGAATCTTACTAGCATCCATGAGGGCACAGGTTTGATCTCCGTCCTCGATCAGTGGGTTGGGGATCCAGCGTTGCTGTGAGCTGTGGTGTAAGTCGCAGACGTGGCTTGGACCCTGTGTTCTTGTGGCTGTGGTGTAGGCCAGCAGCTACAGCTCCAGTTCGACCCCTAGCCTGGGAACTTCCATATGCAGTGGATGTGGCCCTAAAAAGACAAAAAAAAAAAAAAAAGAAAGAAAACAGAGCAAACCAGACCCAGCTGGTAGGTGTGTATGTATGTATCTAATTATTTCATTTTTGTGGTGAGGATTCTGAAGATAGACTGTCCATGGCCATGCTTTGTTACAGGCCGGAGTTGTCTTCTGCTAGGCAGTTACCTCACCCTCCATGCTCAGGCCGTGGCCTTTTGACCTTGGGGCTATCAGAGCCTGTGGGAAGCCCATTAGGGGCTCCTCCTGCCTGTGTTTATACTTGGCCTGGGCTCAGGCAAAGACCAGACACGTATGTGGGGCGAGTGTGGTCTCTGTTTTTCCCTCCTACCCAGAGTTATCATCCGCAGGCCTTTCAGATAGAAGGGGGATCTTTCTGCTTTTTCCCTGCCAGCCCTTCTCTATGAAGCAGAGGCAGTATTTGCTGATGTGTTTGCTGTAACTTTCCTGTCCTGCTGCCTCAGGGGTCCCATCTTGGGGGTGGGGGTTTCTGGGACTCCATGGCTGTGGCACATCTGCCTTGAGATCTCTAAACCAGGGTGTGTCACTTCCCCTAGGTGGTTCTGGAGGCTTCAGGAAAGGATGTTCTTTGGGCTAGCTATGTGAGAAGGCTAGCCTTTCCAGGAATTGCTCGTTTGGAGGCGGGTGGGATAGTCCCTATCAGAGTCTGGGGATCCGGGCTGTAATAAAGCCCTGTCCTCGCTCTGTGGGTTCTTCTGGGGCCAGCTCCCTAGGAAGTGCCATCCCCCGGCCCTTTGAGAAACTGAAAGGTGGCAGTGTGTCACCATTCCCTTGACTGGCCAGGCTCTGGGTGCAGGCACACACTGCCCCATTGTACGGTGCATTCCATGCGGCTCTTGTTGCAGCCTCCGGCCCCTGGGCCAGTTCTCTCCCTGCTCCTTACTCGGAGCCTGTGGGAGGTGGTGGGCTGAACTCTGCTGGCATGGGCAAGGTGGCAGCTACAGCTGTGGGTGCTTTTGTTCTTGCAACCAGCCCTCAGAGCTCGGTGCAGCCGGTAGCAAGTGTTCTGGGGGTTAGGTGAGGCAGGAGCAGTGCCCCCACCACCGCAGCGCTCCGCTCCTTCCATTGACCACCAAGAAGGAGAGCCTTGTTCCTTGGGGTCACAGGCTGGGCTCAGGGGTTGGCAGGGGGAGTGCACGCCTTGCCTTCCCGAGGGGAGAACGCCCTCGAGGGTCTGGTGGTAAGTGTGGAGGAGTGTTCCCTGTCAGCAGAGGGTGGTGTGTACCCTCGGGCATCCGCAGCTTGGCATCCTTTCTGCTCTCTCTTTGCAGCTCCGGAGCTGGGCTGCTCACAAACCAAGCTGTCTGTTTGTATGGAGTGCCTGGAGGGCATCTGCCATGAGTCTGTCGCTAACCGTGCTAACCAGGAGAGCTGGCTGGTTGGGGAGAAGACACTAACCCTGTGAGTCTGACCTGGGCTAGCTAACCTACCCTGAGGGGTCCCCCAGCCTCACCTCTGTCCTCCCCTCCTGCCCCCAACCTGGGCCTCCTCCCCTTAGCTTACATCACGCTCATTACATCCTCTGCTCGCTCAGCCTTACCACTGGGTTCCCCCCACCTTCCCAGTCTCCTTGCTGCGGGTGGGGTTGTACACGGGCGCCTGCCCCGCTGCTGGCCTGCTGCTGGACTCTGCCCCTCCCTCTCCTCTCCGTAGTACCGGGCCTCTCACTTCTCCCTGAAGACAGAATGGTTAGTGTTTCTGTTTAATCTGCTCTTAGCACCTGGGAGTTTGAGACCAGCCCTCAGGTACCACGCTGTGGGTTTCATGCCTTGGAGACAATGGAAGAAGGGTGGGAAGGGAGTTTTCTGCTCGACTGGATAGTGTCCTCCCTTTATCAAGAGGGGAAGATGGTGTCCCTGTTGTGCTCATCCCGGAATGAGAACTTATGATCCATTGCAGGTTCTTCTTGGGGGTGGGGAGGTTGAGGAAAACCTTGGCCTGGTAGTGGGAAATTGCCCAGGCAGAAGAGTGAAACTACTTAAACTGAAAGCTGGAGCCAGAACCAGGTACCCATCTGAGATGTAGCTCCCATGGGTGACCGTTGCTCTGGGAGGTGGAGTGGGTGGAGTTTGACCTTCCATCGCCTTCCATGTCTGGAGCTTCAGGTGGACTTTAGCCGAGAAGAGCTGGGAAGGGCGCCTTGGCCAGAGTAGGCAGGACCTGTCTTTGGACTCCACAGTGGGTCTGGGAGAGGCAGTGGCTTCTGCTTACTGTAGAGAAGTTCCCATCCAGCTCCCTCCCCACTCCAGGCTTGGAAAGGAGAAAGGGGTCCTGGGATAGCAGGAAGGCCGATTGCTCCAAGCTCCCTGTGTTCTGCACAGGTAACTTTGTAGGCAGACCCTCTGTTTCCAGCCTCAAGGCATTGCAGTGTGGGCTGGGCTGGATGGGGGAACTTGGGACCTGAAGGTTGTCCTCTAAGTGGATTCTGTTTCCCTTGCGCCAGGGAGAGGGATGGCAGGGAGCTGCCTGTGAACCTGGGGTGTGGTGAGAGCAGGTGTGGGTGCTGCATGGATGCAGGGACCTGAATAGGGACTCAGCAAGCTGGAGGGGCTTGTGGCTTGGCTCTGACCAGGAGAGCAGAAGGGGCTGGGAGGGGAGGGCTGGTTCAGGGCCACCCCTCATTTTGTCCTTCCTTAGGAGAGGGCATGGGGACTAAGGTCAAGTGCTGGTTTTGATCGTGGGGATTTTTTCGGCCCTCCCTTTGGGGCTTGGTTTGTTTGGATCATTGTCATCAGTTGTCTTCAGCCCCTTGTTCCTGCCAAGTGTTTGTTTGAATGAGAGGCCAGGTGGATAGACTTGAGGTATTTGCTCAGGTGGGGAGCCAGGTGAGCTCTCTCAGGTCACCAGCACTAGTTCTGAGGCCTCAGGATGACTCTGGGGCAGGATAATTCCCACCTATTTTGGCTTTAAAACCCTGTCTGTTCCGTTTAGAGTAGGCAGGGGGCCAGGTCAGGGCCGCGGGCAGCATGTCCTAGGAGGGTGAGGTTGTGCTTGCCCAGAGGGGTGACAGGCCTGGCTGGGGGAGGGGCAGCTGGGCTGGTCTGGGCACAGACTGGCATTTTTCAGCCTTGTCATCGGCCCAGAGCAGAGCCTGCCCGGGCCCCACCCCATGCTCTGCTGGCTGCTTGCCTGCCACGCGCCCAGCATCGCTGAGGGCCTTGCTCGAGTATCTCAGGAACAGCTGCGCCGGAAACTGGGGGCCAGTGTGGGGAAGGCTTAGCCCAGCCTGCTTGGGTAGGATTGGCTGGCTCTGCAGCTCTTGGCTGACAGTAGAGGTGGAGGGGGCCATACAAGTTGGGGGTGGTCCTGGTGGACAATGCCAGAGGCCCCTGCCGGGTCCCCTGGTTACCGGGTGGTGGTTCGTGGTTTGGGGGCTTCAGCTGAAGGCAGAGCCTGGATTTCAGAGGCTTGAGAAGCAGCCAGACTCCTAGGGCAGGAGTGGGTCCTGCCCCCAGAGGCGCAGCTTCCCCCAGGCCCGCAGGGTTCAGAGACTACCTCAGGGCCTGCAGCTGAGGAGATTCTGATTCCTACAGGGGAGGCGCTGCTCCCTCTAATCAGACATTCGTGTTTAGTGGTTGATTAGGGGCTTAAGGAAGAGCAAAAAAGAAAAAAGGCAGTAGTGATTGCTAACTTCCATTTGTCCTTTTTTTTTTAATTGTCTTTTCTAGGGCCGCACCTGAGGCATATGGAGGTTCCCAGGCTAGGGGTCCAATCGGAGTTGTAGCCGCCGGCCTACACCGCAGCCACAGCCACGCGGGATGGAGCCACGTCTGTGATCTATACCACAGCTCACAGCAATGCTGGATCCTTAACCCACTGAGCGAGGCTGGGGATGGGACCCGCAACCTCATGGTTCTTAGTCGGATTCGTTAACCACTGAGCCATGAAGGAACTCCCCCATTTGTCTTTCTTTGGTTGAATTACGCAGAAGAGCTTTAATTTTTTTATGGTATTGTTTTGCGTGCATTCCCTGATTCAGAAGATTGGCTTCATTGGCTCCTCTAGTTCCCTTACTTGCTTGATTCATTGACAGCTGGAAACAGGGAGGCATATCAGTGGTTTCAGGAATGGTCTGAGCCCAGGTAAACGTTGGGGCCACAGTTTTTTAAAGGTGATGTGGGGAGTGGGGGAGTCTCTGGAAGAGTAGCTGAACTGGGCAGGTGGAGGAGGTGTGGTGCACAACCTGGGAGCTGGAGCAGGGGCACAGCAGAGTTTGAAAAGCCCAAGAGCCACACCCATTTGGATTCAGTCCTCTCTCTGCTGGGCCAGTGTTGGGGTAGCTTCTGAGCTTTGAGCAGGGAGAACACTGGCTGCTGGGACCTCCCTTCCTCTCCTGCACCTTTGACTTTGCCCTGGGCAGACCTGCAGAAAGGATGGCAGAGGGAAGTGAGAGGGTGTCCTTGGCTATTGGGCTTGAACCTTTTTGCTGTTGCCTCCTGTGGGTGTTTGCAGAGAGCTGGAGGAAGGATGGTGGTTTGGAGAGAATCCGGATTCCGAAGAGGTTTCCCTCTATCTCCAGCAGCTTGATCTCTGACCTGGGGGGAAGCCTCAGTCACATACACACGCTCTGCATATCCACAAAGGCGAGCAGGGAGGAGTCCCATCCCCTGGTTTGAGAGAGATGCTTGGCAGATTTTTTTTGTCCTTTGATTAAAGGACGCTGCTCAGCCAGCTTCTCGTGGACATTTCTCCCTGTATCTGTCTCTGATACACGCTCTGCTCAGCTGTTCAGGGGGTTCACAGTGCAGGTTCGCTGTGCGTGCCGAGTCCTATTTTTAATGAAAGTAGACTTTGTTCTCTGGAGGCAGCTAATCGTGCCCCATGGGCTGTAATCAGGGAGAAGGTATTTAATACAGGGCAGGTGGCAACAGGCGGCCTGCTCCGACTGGCAGATTGCAACATGGCAATTACAAAGCCATCACCCCCCTCTCCGCCCCAGCAGATACATACAGGATTGAGTCTCTCCCCTGAACTGACTTTGAGTAAGTGAAGAATGAATACTATGCAGAAGGGGAACAGGGAGGTGGGGTTGGGTGGCGGGGGAGAGCTGCTTTCCTTTTCACCTCGCCTCCTTTAGCTGGGGACAGTTCCCCCCACCTCGCTCTAGATGGTTTCTCCCTGCCTCAGTGGTGCTTGCAGGTCCAGCCCAAGGAGCCCCAGGCCACACTGGGTCCACCAGGGGTTTTAACTTAGGCCTCAGCCTTTCTCACTGAGCACGGCTCTTCTTGTAGTACAAACCCAGCAAGTGATCTGGTACCCCACATCCTGAGTCATCTGGCTCCAGATCCGAGAAGCTCAGGGAGCTTGTGCTGAGGGGTGGGAGTGGGATCCTTCCCTGTCCATTTCTACCCTTCTTGAAGACCCAGGGCTGGAGGTGCCCTGGTACCAGCTCAGCATCCAGAGGCGAAGAAGCTCCAAAGGCTGCTTGCTTGCTCAGCATGGCCCAGGGCCCATTCTCAGTTGTCCAGCTTTCCCTGGGGGCTTCTTCTCGACATGGGATCGGAGTCCTCCTTGGGCAGAAATACTCCAAAGCAACCTGTGAATCTTTGGGTGAAGGAGACGTGGCCAGCAGAGGCCGCTCTGATAGCTGGGTCTCCCTGGGAGGACCACTCTGCTGTCTTCCAGCTCACCTTCTTTTCCCAGCTGTGGACCAGCTGTCCAGCTGCTTCTCCCATCATCCTTCAGTGCACTTGGCCTTGCTCACATCCTGGGTCTGACCCTGCCTCCACTGTTTCCAGTCAGGGACAGCAGCCTGCCAGGCTCATGGTATCCTTGGTTAGTGCTGGAATTGTCCCCTTTGGGCTGGATCTGGGGCACTTAGCAGATCTCAGGAGTTGGAGCCCAGGCCCCAACATCCGCTGGTGTTTATGGATGTGGCGTGGGGAGTGGCATGGACTGTTCCCTGTGGACTTGTGTTGGGGTCACTGCAGGCTCCCTAGTGGCTTGTCTTCTGCTTCCCCAGTTGGGAGTCATCCCCCTCCCTGTGACTCTGACACATTATGGAGAGAGTGGTCTCTGGCTGGGAGAGAAAACCTCCCATCACCACAACTGCTTGGCCCAGAGTCTAAGCCTACACTTAACCACCCACCTCCCTGTCAGCCACGTCCATGCTGTCTGTTTTCTCAGCAGGCCAGGTTATCTGGCCCTGAAAGCCCCGTGGGGCTGTGAGTTCGAGGTGAGGCAGAAGAACTTGTAGGATGTGACAGCTCAAGCTGGGGCAGCAGGCCTTGGAGTGAGGCTGCCCTCCCTGCCAGAAACCTGGCCACGTCGGGGTCCTCCCTGCCCGCCCACCACCCATACAAGTGTCCCAGTGCCTAGAGGGCAGTGTGGGTATTGGCGGGAATAGAGAAGAAGAGAAGCTGAAACTAGAAAGGTACCTAAAGGGGCTCCTCAGCTGACTGGGGAGCAGATAGGGAGCGGGGAGCTGGGACTGGTTTCTCCATCGAGAAGGGGAGAAGGCAGAGGACAACTCTGCAGCCACCTCGGGATTTTGAAGAAGCTCTTGGCTACTCTTACTCCTGCGTCTCTGGCCCGCCTCTCTTTCCAAACTCATGGAACTCCCACCCTGAGACCCCCTGAGTCTCAGGTGCCCGGGCCTCTCCCCCAGGCCTGAAGAACTCCCACCCCAGGGCCCTCTGGAGGGGTAGCCCCAGGGAGCATGTGGGGTGACTTGTTTGCTCCCCACACCTCAGGAATGTGCTGTCCCTTCAGGCCCGCCCGGATTCCTACGCAGGGAGTCAGCCCCACACTGCCTGCTGCATGTGCCCTGTGGGGACACGCTCAGCCTCACCATCAAAGGGGAGGAGGGTGGTGGCTCGTGCCTGCTGCCACGCCCCAGAACCCCAAGCCAGAGGCCAGGCTGCCCAGACAGAGGAGGAGGCCACTCCTGCTTCCCACCCTGCGCTCCCCTGCACCGTGCTTCCTGCCTCAGGCCCTGGTGGAATGTGACAGGAGTCGTGGCCAGGGCATGTCCCGACAGCAGGAACACACGCTTTAGCCGTGAGGCTTCCCTCGGCCCCCATCTCAGGTTAGGTGGATGGCAGTGGCAAGATGGTTTATGCCCAGAAGGCCACCTGAGGTTAATGCCTGCATTGGTACCTGTGGTGGCTGCTGCCCCCGTGCTGCAGCCCAGCTTATTACAGGTGGGGAGAAGTGGGAACCGCAAGAACCTGGAGGGGACCTCACAGGTCACTCAGTCCAGCCACCTCTGTGCAGATGAGAAACAGGCTGGCCTGGTGAGGAAGGGACTTACCTGGGGCCAGAAGGGTCAGAAGCAGGCACCTTGGCTCCCCAGGCTGGGGCTTTGCACACAGGGTTCTCAGCCTGGGCACTGTCCACTTTTGTGCTGATAATTCTTTGCCAGGGGGTTTGTCCTGTGCCTTAGAGGCTGTTGAGCAGCATCCCTGGCCTCTACCCACTAGATACCAGTAGTGTTCCCCTCTCCTGCCCTGTTGAGACAACCAAAAATGCCTTCAGACATTTGCCAAATATAGGGGCCAAGGGAAGGAGTGGGTAGAGAGACCAAAATCACCCTGGTTGAGAGCCATCAGTGCCCTAAAATGCTGCCTTTTCAGATATTTCGCTTCTGGACCTGCCTTTCATGGCACAGTCTGTTTACCACCACTGTGCACAGAGTTAGTATTTGGGCTCCGTCTGGAAACAGTGCTTCCAGCTCCAGATGCTGGAAGGTATTTTTTCCAGCATCTTCTTGGGCCACTCCTAGGCTTTTTCCTGGCAGTCTCTTCTGCAAGCCATGTTTCCCAAATTTCTCAGTTGTTTCTGGCTCTGAGAGGCCTAGGAAATGAGCAGGCCAGGTATGGGGTAGGGTAGGAGTAGGACAGGAGCAGACCTATTCCGGAATCAGGCATGGGTAAGCTGAGACCACAAGCACACATGAGATGCATGTGTCTCCTCTGGGCCTGCGGCAGAGATGTTGCGGGGAGACCAGTGCCTCCCATCCTGTCCAGCCTTCACCACTTGCCCCGCAGACCCCCTATTCCGAGACTTTGCTGCCCAGCTCTCCCTGGACAGGTGGCTGACACCTGGTTTCCACTTTCTTCCCTTCTCCGGTTTCAGGAGCTCTTGGCTAGAGGAAGTGGAGGGGCCTTGGGATGCGGAGAGCCGAGGGCTGACTCCCGGACAGCGGAACAGAGAGAACTGCCGACAGACAGACGGTATGTGCCTGGTGAGGCTTGTGCCCCCACTGGGCCCCCTTCTGGGGAGGCTGGCAGGTGAGGGGGCAGCAGGCTGCCCCTCTTGGTGGGTGCTGGTGGAAGGAGCAGTGGAGGCCAGAGAGGCTTGGACTTCAGAGCCCTTGAGCTTGGAGACCCCCACCCACCTCCCCAAGGAGCCCGGCCTGGGCTCACAGCTTCTGGTTATGATCTTTATTAAGCTAATTTATGGAATATTTCCTGAGCACCAGCTACGGGTGTTAGTGCTTTACATAATCGTTACAACAGCCTGTGAAATTGATGCCATTCTTGACTCAGTTAAGAGTTGAGGAAAGGAGCCCCATGGAGAGCAGCTTTTCCCTCTGAGGCTGCCTCCCCACCCCCTGGGGCAAGGGGTGGGCCACTCCTCGGGTGGCTTCTGCCCTCTCTTGGCCCTGCCTCTCCCCCCATCTGCTCCCACTGGGTCCAGCACCCTGCACCGCCCCCCTAGCACACCCCTGACCCATGGGTACTGACATGCCAGAGTCCGGCCCTTCTAATGACCCTGGCAGCAGACCGGGCCTCTCTGCCTGCCTGGTGGCTCCTATGTGTCCTCTTCTCTCAGTCCAGTGGCTTCTTGTCACATCTCTGAACCTCCTCCTTCCTTGTTCTCCTCAGCAGGTTGAGGAGCCCTCACCTCCCAGAATGACCAGTGCAGCCCCTGCTAAGAAACCCTACCGGAAGGCGCCACCTGAGCATCGGGAGCTGCGGCTAGAGGCTCCTGGCTCCCGGCTGGAGCAGGAGGTCAGCAAGAGTGGTCCCCCTGCCCCTGCTGGCAGATGCAGCCCCCTGAAGCTGGGTGTTTGGCCGATTTGCCCTGCCCGAGGGGACCTAGGTCACCCAAGTTGACGTGAGGGCATAGCTTTGCTGATACATGCTTGGGGTCTCAGCTGCAGCAAAGCTGGTGGGAGCCATGTAAACTCATAGGGGATGGCTGGGGCCCCTGTCCCTGTGTCCAGGAGTCCAGAGTCTATAGCTCAGCAGAAGTATCCCATGTAATATTGTTTTTCATGCAGGAAGCAGCCCGCCAGCCTGAGGGCTTCTCACCTACTAGAGGCCAGAACCTTGTCCTCCACTGGTGGAGCAGGGATGTTCAACCTGTGGCCCCTCTGGGGGCCATTAGGAAGTGGTGCTCTGTCTGCTTCCCACCAGACCAATTGTTCTTCACTGTCCAGAGAAGTGCGGCCCTCCTCCAGCTTTGCTCTGTCTGGCTAACTTTTATCAAATACGTGCTCCCTGCTAGGAACTGCATTAGGTTCTTAGGAGGCCTTTGGGCAACTGCAGAACATTCTCTGGTCGGTTCTCCTCCCTCCTTAAGCTTACTGCAGGAGGAAACGAGCACCGCAGCAGAGTCCCCTTGCTCCTGTGTCTCCACCCTGTTGCAGCACATGGAGCACATTTAAGGAACTTGAGAGATGGCTAGTAAGTGCTGAGCATCAGGCATACCGTGGTACCTCTGGACAGCTTCAGGGCAGAAATGCCACCCATAACTTGCCCATTCTCAGTTTAGGAAACATTATATAAAAAGGCCAGATACAGTGTGAGGAGCCACCCACTGGGCATTCTCCTGGTTTTGTAGGTAAGGCCACTAGGGCTTGGCAAAGTTAATACAACCAGTGTGTGGTAGAACAGGATCAATGCAGGTGTCAGCAGCTCCAAGTCCTCGTTCCAGGCCACCACCCACCTCATGGTCCTGCCTGTGCTTGGTGTCCTGAAGCATCAGACCCATGTGGAGTGGGCCCTTGACCTTTCCCTCCTGCCACAGCACATGGCTGCTCTGCTTCACAGCTGGCTGAGCACTGGCTTTTGGGCTGTGGCCGACGTGAATGCTTGGGGAGGATGCAGCAGGAGGGTCAAAGCAGGATGAGACACTTTACTCCTGTCAGTGGGTTGGCCCAGAGGCTCTCCTTCCCCCACACACTTGTTCCTCCCAAGCCTCTGTGAGGGCCTGATTCAGCCCCAGGGGTAGAGCCCAGGACTCTATTCTAGCTCACCTGACTTCGTCACTTCTCTAGAAGGTCTCAGCCATGCCTGCAGGGTCCACTAGTGGCCCAGTGGACAGCTGGGGGGCTCTCTTTAGCCCTGGCAGAGGTAGCATGGATGCCAGGACTCATTTGCAGTTGGCTCTGGGGTTAAGAGGGACTGGAGCTGGTGTGGGTAAGGGTGAAGGCTGGGAGGGGTTCTTGAATCTCCTGATTGGCCCAGAAGAGAGTAATGTAGGCTTGTCTGGGTGTTACTGGATTGCCTCCATCTCTCCAGGGCCTTGCAGCCACTTATGCTGTGACAGTCTCTTGGCTGCAGACCTGGCCCTTGCCAGGGCTTGTGGGGGTGGGGGGCGGGGATGGCAAGTGGGAGGCCAGTGGTCCAGTGCTGGGCCTCAAGCTTCTGTTTTTTTGTGTCCAGGAGCCTCTGACTGACGCGGAGAGGATGAAGTGAGTATCCGCTGCCCCAGGGCCTGCCCTGCCTTGCTCTGTCCCTCTTAGATGCAGGCGAGGCTGGCAGGCTTTTCCTTGGATTAGGTAGAGGTAAAGGGTGGCGTGGGGTGTTTTAGGGACTCTGGGGGGAGGCTTGACGTTGTGGATTTACCTTCCAGAACGAGAGGGTTATGCCATGGGCTCCAGGAGAAGCTGGTATCCTGGAGGTGATGGCTCTGAGGGGCCTGCTCTTGCTGAAGAGCCCTTCCCCAGCTCCTGGCCTCCCATGCCAGCTGTCTCCCTGCAGCCCTTCCTGGCCATTCTGTGAGGCCTTTGGAAGGAGGCAGCACTGGGCTGGGTTTCCAGGAGATGAATAATGGAGCAGCCTGACTTTGCAGTGGGGAAACTGGAGCTGGGGCTTGCTGGCTGGCTGGCTTGGGCTGTAACCGGAGACACACTGGGAACTGTAGCCCCTGCAATTATGTTTTCCCATTCTTCTCCAGTGAGGGGAGTAGACTGTTCTCTCCCCTCCCCTCTGCCTACCCGTCCCTCCAACCCAAGCTGTGTTCTCAGGGCCAGCAGGCCCAACTCATGCTGAGGCTCCAAGAGTCCCCTGCCCACAGCTGCCTGTCCTCACATCACCCCGCCTTCCTTCTTGAGTCCAGCCTGGGACTCCAGGGTAGTCCTCCTACCTCTGATGCCCCTCTGCCCTTGACCCCTCACCCTACCAGGCTCTTGCAGCAGGAGAATGAGGAGCTTCGCCGGCGCCTGGCCTCCGCCACCAGACGTACTGAGGCCCTGGAGCGCGAGCTGGAGATTGGGCAAGACTGCCTGGAGCTGGAGCTGGGCCAGAGTCGCGAGGAGCTGGACAAGTTTAAGGACAAGTTCCGCAGGTGTGGGAATGAGGGGCTGGGATGCAGGTGCAGGCACCTCCCTGTTCATAGGAGGTTAGCCAGGAGAGGCCTCAGAGATCGTTTGGTTCTGATGAGAAAAACTCAAGTTCTGGGAGGAGCAGGCCTTGTCCAAGATCCCATATCAAGGAGGGGCTGAGCAGGGTCTAAATAACAGGGTCTTGACCCCAGGGGTCTGTCTGCCTTGCATTCCTCTACAGGCTGCAGAACAGCTACACAGCTTCCCAGAGGACCAACCAGGAGCTGGAGGACAAGCTGCACACACTGGTAATCCCTCCTGGAGGGCAGCTGGGCTGGTGCTGTGCTCACAGTGTCGCAGGGGGCTGGGACTTGCCTGGGGAAGCCTTCCTAGCCTGGGGCTGGGGAGGGGGCACGGGGGGGAGGGGCCGCAGTGTGCTGTGTGAGTCAGGACTGTCTTAACGCTCACACTGTTTCTCTTCTCTCCTCGTCTTCCCCTCATGCTGCCACCGTTGCTGCTGCACTCTCCTCTCAGGCCTCTCTTAGCCACAGCTGGATTTTTGCAGTTGCGTCTGAGTTTGTGTGTTTTCTCCCTTGCCCTGGCCTCCTCCTCAGCTGAGATCAGGGATTGCTGGGACCCAGCCATTGCCCACTGCCCGCTCCTTTCCTCTTCCTCATGTGAAGCCTGTTCAGCAGGGGGGGACAGCTGGGGAGCCTGCTCTTGGCTTGGGCAGAGGTACTGATTGATGTCACCACTGAAGGCTCACAGCTTCTCTGCTGCAGTGGCAACAAGCCCCAGCCATTTGGGGCAAGAGGGCCTGTGGAAGCAATCCATGAATTGAAGATCAGAAGACTGCTTTTGAGCCTGTAGCTCTCTCCCTGCACAACTAGATAATCTCACAGGTGCCCCCAGCTGCCCCCAGCCCCACTCCCCAGCCTCATCGTGGAATCAGCAACACACACAGGCTTCAGCCCCTGGGTTGGCACAGTGCCTGCCTCTCAGGTGCCAGCTGCCTTGCCTGGTGTGTAGAACCCCTTGAGCTCCCTCCAGGGCTGGGCACCTCTTAGACCACTCTGTCCTGGGCCCCAGCGGCCATTGGTCATGCTCAGAAAGCTCCCTGCCCACAGCCAGCTGGACTGCAGGAGAGGTGTCTGGTCTCCTTCTGTCTGTCCATTGTCTGTCTCCACTCCGTCCGCCTTGGCTGCCCAGCACTTGTGGCTTCCTGTGTCTCTGGGCTGGGAGGAGGGGCTGGGAGGAAGGGCTGGCTGGGGTGTGGGCTGGCTTCACCATGAGTCTTGTGCTTCAGATCAAGAAGGCTGAGATGGACAGGAAAACTCTGGATTGGGAGATCGTGGAGCTGACCAACAAGTTACTGGACGCGAGGAACACCATCAACAAGCTGGAGGAGCTCAATGTACACACACCTCGGGGCCGCCCTGCCCATGTTGCTGTGTCCCAGCCCCACCCTGCTCCCCTGGGTGGCGCGGGGCTCTGAACCATGTCTGTGTCTGCAGGAGCGGTACCGGCTGGACTGCAACCTGGCTGTGCAGCTCCTCAAGTGCAACAAGTCCCACTTCCGTAACCACAAGTTCGCCGACGTGAGTAGGGCATCCTCCTGCCAGTGCCCCTCCAGCCTTTTTAGGACCCCTCCAACTCTAGTCTCTCTGCCTCCCCCCATCCTCCCGCCTTCAGCTCCCCCCCTCTGCTTTGCCTTCACCTCACCTCCCTGTCTCCTCTCAAGCCCGTCAGCTCTGCCGGCTGGCGTCCTGCATGCTGTCAAGGGGCAGGGTCTGGCCCTGTTTATTTTCCTGGAATAGAGACAGGGGGAGAGGTCTCAATTTCCAGATTCTAGGCAGGAAGGAGGGGCTGGCCAGAGATATGGGCCATGAGAAGATTGAGAGAGGCAAGGAGCAAACTCTAGACCCCAGAGCTTAGGCCCAGGTTGACAGGGCTTGCAGGGGGAGTGGAGCTGTTTCCAAGGTTCCTGGCCAGTACGGCATCTCAACTTAGGTCTGGTTTGGGCAGAAGCTCCCTCTGAGGTGGGGGAGTTAGAAGCTGGAGAGCATGTGGACCTCAGCACCAGTTCTGGATTCAAATCCTGGCTGTGTTAATTAAAAGCTTCAAGTTATTTTACCCCAGCTGAGCCTCAGCTGACCTGCAAAATGAGGCTATACCTTGGCATGTGCTTTTTTTTTTTTTTTTTTTTTTGTCTTTTTTAGGGCCACACCCATGACATATGGAAGTTCCCAAGCTAGGGGTTGAATTGGAATTGCAGCCATTGTCCTATACCACAGCCACAGCAACGCCAGATCCAAGCCTTGTCTGCAGTCTACACCACAGCTCATGGCAATGCCAGAGCCTTAACCCACTGAGTGAGGCCAGGGATTGAACCTGCATCCTCATGCATGCTAGTCAGATTCGTTTCTGATGAGCCACGACGGGAACTCCTTGGCATGTGCTTTGAGAACCAGAGCAAAGTGCCCAGCACCGTGGGCCTCCCACGTGGCAGCCGTTGGTTTTGTCCTGAGCAAGCTGTCTCAGGCTGGATCGTTCATGTCTCTTCCTCCCTCTCTCTCCTCTACTCCAGCTGCCCTGTGAACTACAGGATATGGTTCGGAAACATCTCCACAGTGGTCAGGAGGCTGTCAGCCCTGGGCCTGCCCCCAGCCTTGCCCCAGGGGCTGTGGTGCCCACCTCGGTCATTGCCCGCGTGTTGGAGAAGCCAGAGTCTCTCCTGCTCAACTCGGCCCAGTCAGGCAGTGCAGGGCACCCCCTGGCTGAGGATGTCTTTGTGCACGTGGATATGAGTGGGGGGGACCCGGGTGATTTGGCCAGCCCCCCGGCCCCGGGCAGCCCCACCCCCCAACCCAATGGGGAGTGCCGCTCTCTGGGCACTGCCAGAGGCTCCCCAGAGGAGGAGCTGCCCCTGCCGGCCTTTGAGAAGCTGAGCCCCTACCCGACCCCGTCCCCACCCCACCCGCTGTATCCCGGCCGCAGGGTGATAGAGTTCTCTGAGGATAAGGTGCGGATTCCCCGCAACAGCCCGCTGCCCAACTGCACCTATGCCACCCGCCAGGCCATCTCCCTGAGTCTGGTGGAGGAGGGCGGTGAGCGGGCCCGTCCTAGCCCAGTGCCCAGCAGCCCTGCCTCGGCCCAGGCCTCCCCCCAGCACCAGCCCAGCCCTGGCCCTCCAGCCCTCAGTGCCCCGGCCAGCTCCGCCAGCTCTGAGGAGGACCTCCTGGCCAGTTGGCAGCGGGCCTTTGTGGACCGCACCCCGCCCCCGGCCACCGTGGCCCAGCGCACAGCCTTCGGACGTGACGCGCTCCCGGAGCTGCAGCGCCACTTCGCCCTCGGCCCCGCTGGTGGAGATGAGGTTCAGGCACCTTCTTCCCCTCCTGGTGAAAGTGGGCTTTTGCTGCCAGCGGAAGCTGCCCCCAGCTTTCCCAGGGAGGAGGACGAGGAAGAGCTGAACCTGCCCATCAGCCCTGAGGAAGAGTGCCGGAGCTTGCTGCCCAGTGACAGTGGCCCGGAGGAGGGGCCTGGCACTCCTCGCACTGAGGGCAGGCCCTGGGCACTCCCCAGCTCCAGCCGCCCCCAGCGCAGCCCCAAGAGGATGGGGGTGCACCACCTGCACCGAAAGGACAGCCTGACACAGGCCCAGGAGCAGGGCAACCTGCTCAACTAGGGCCCAGCTTGCCCTTCCTGCCATTGCTGCACTGGGACTGCAGGGCACTGCTGCCCTTGCAGCTCAGTCCCCACATAGCCCAAGCCCTTGAACTCTGCTCCCTGTGTGGGTAAGGTTAGACCACACCAGGCCCTTCAGCTGCCTTGGCTGTAACTGGTATCGGCTTGCCTCGTGGTTTTTCCCCCCTGGAATATTTATTCTCCAAAAGTAACATACAGCTGGGGCTCAGGACCCTTTTCCAATCAGCCCATATTGGTCTGTTCTGGGAGCTGAGGGGTTGTTAACATCAGTGTTCATTCTCCATCCTCCTTGCACATCCACCAGGTGTGTTTTTTTTTTTCTTCCAGAGGGGGAGGGGTCATTGGGATTATTAACCTCTAATTTTTATTTTTTACCTGTTTTCCTCTCCCCCCAAATCCTCTGCAGAGCTGTTGCCTTCAAGGGGCCTGGCACGGCAGGCCCTGGGGATGTGGGAGAGGACTGACTCAGGGCTCCCCTCAGCTGTTCCTCCCTCTGGAAGGGAGTAGAGGGTGGGATTCAGGGGCCTCAAGCTGGGCTCTAGGTGAAACCTGACCCTGCTCCCAGCCTTGGCTTTAGACTGTTACTCCCAGCTTTGGGAAATTTTCACATCGATAACTATTTTAAAATTAAAACTATTTTACTGATATGGCCTAATTTATCTATTAATGATCTTTTTTTGCCATTCTTGAGTATTCCCAGTCCTAGTCATGTCCTCACCTTTTGCTGGTGACTCCCCCCACCCCACTCTGCCTGGGGCTTCCCTGGGCCCAGAGCATCAGGCAGTGGGAGAGGGTGCACCTCAAGTAAACTTGGCGGGTCTTGAGTCTGTCCTTGAGGTAGGATCCAGTCCAGCCCAGCCTTGGAGGCTCTTTACTTGAGTTATGATCCTTAAAGGGCCTTTGTAAGGTGTCACCCCAGAAACCTGGGTCCTGGAAGTCAGAGACCTGAGTCAGACCTATTTGAGACATTTGCAGCCAGTGGACCCTGCCTAAAGCTTGGGCTGTGGTGTAGCACTGCCCCCTAGTGGTGTCTAGTGATAGTACCAATTCCCCTGCCAGCCCCCAGTGACGAGAGCTGGAGGCCAGGTTGTAGAGTTCATAAAATCTCTTCCGAGCCAGCGGGCTGCAGCTAGAGCTGCCAACAAGTCCAGAGGCATTGCCTTGGGTTCAAGTGCCCCCAAAGATTTTGTTTAGTCACAGCTTCCAGAGCCTCCCACCACACTGCCAGGAGCTGCCAGAGCTCCAGGCACCCCCCCACACCCTCCCTCCCAAGCCCAGGGCTGACCCTGTATCCGGGACAAAGTGCTGGGGACAAATGTAATGATGCTCAGATGCTGATATGGAGTCACATCTCAGTCTCCGCCAATAGACTGTCCCCAAGTCCTGACGTCATTAGCACCATCTGAGAGCTGGGATCTGTGGAAGGGCAGAGGGGTGTTCAGTCCACCAGGCATCCCTCCACTGGGGACCACAAACAGGTTAGAAGTGGCCTAGGTTTCCCACACCCATGCTCCAAAACTCTTCCAGACTGGCTTTGATCAACTCTTGGGCTCTTACCACTGGGGCACATCCAGGAGCTGCTGCCCCTCTGGTGGGCAGCAGGCTCCCGCCCTCTCTCTCGTTCCTGCGTGTCGCCAGCTCCTCCTGCCACCTCCTCCTCCTCCTCCCCCTCAGAGAGGAGGTCACAGATCTGCTGCTGCAGCTCTGGGCTGATACTGTTCTCAGCCAACACCAGACTCCGCAAAGCTGTGGGGTAATTTTCTACCATGTCCAGCAGGGTCTGCGGTGGGGAAGAGTATGGAAAAGGACGAACACAGTTAAGGCGGCTCCTCAGGCTCCAGCCTGCCGCACCTTGGTATATCCACAGATACAATGGGTAACCTCAAATCCGGGCCCATCCCCAAACACAAAGTGTTCTCACCTGAGCCGACTGATTGGTGAGCCCTGTGCCCTCCAAGTCTAGGACCTCTAAGGTGCGGCTGGAGGCCACAGCTACAGCCAGCATCCCTGCCACGTGGTCACCTGGGAAGGCAGCACACAGGCACACACTCACCTGGTCATGCTGGAGCCTGTTAACTCTTCCTCCGCACAGCCTCTCTATTGCCCTAACAACCTTAGATCCCACCCCTAGGCCAGGAAATGCTGGCAAATGGTAGGTGTCCCAGGGGCGGGGGGCATTGTGACTGGCGAGTGAATGGATGAAGCAAGCCAGGCCCAGGGGTGGTGATGGATGCTTCGATCTACCTGTTGATCATCTGGTCCTCCACAGAGGTGGCTCCTTCATCCCAGAAACACCCCTCCCTTTTCTTCCCTTCTCTAGTGTGGGGGTTACCATGGCAACTGATGGTCCCAGGTTCTTAGATGAGAATGAGGGGTGGTGAGAATCGAAGAGGGCCTTCTTGAACCTCACCCAGGGGGTTGTAGTCCAGATTGAGGACGCGGACCTGGGAGCTGTGGGCCACGGCAATGGCGAGGCGGCTCCAGCCCTTAGGGGTGATGCCAGGGTTGGCGCTAAGCGTCAGCTCCTTCAAGCCTGGGCAAGAAGCTAGGATGGAGGTCAGGCCTTTCTCGAGCCCTTCCCCCACCCAGGGATCTCTGGGTGCCCTCCACGAGCTCCATGGCCATTAGAGACTCATGCCTTTCCTGCCCTCTGTAGCCTCAATGCCTGAGTCTCTATCCTGCTCAGCCCCCAATCCTCCCTCCTCCGGAGAGGATTTGAAAACAATTCTCACCCACATCTCCGGGCCACACCCTCTGCCCTCCGCGCTTAGCTTTCATCAAGGCCACCCCAGCCCATGAACTCAGCAGGGCCCTGCTCACCAGACTTGGCCCCGTCTGGGGGGAGGAGGCCACAGATGAGGTTGATGGCTTCATCACCCAGCATGCAGTCCCCCAGGTCCAGAGCCACTAGGGCAGGGTGAAGGGCCAGGGCTGGATTCAGCAAGGCCAGCCCCGCATCTGTCAGGGGGCTTCCATGAAGGCTGGGGGGTGAGACAAGAGAGGAGGGGTTACTGCAGTCATCAGCCCTATCTGTAAAGGGGAAGGAGCGCTCCCTTAAGTGAGCCTTAGAGGTGAGTGACTAGACATTCAGTCACAGCACTGGGGAGCAGCCTTGGGAAGGAAGAAGGAAGATTCTAGATTCTTAAAGGATACAGATAGCATGGAAATTTGGTTTCTTTTCTGGGGCAGATACTGGGAACCTGATTAGAAGACAGAGAAGAGGGGGTGCCGGTGGTGTGTTGGGCAGAAGGATAGGAGCAGGGATCTAGTCCTCAGGGGACTATTCCTTCTTGGGAACCAGGCAGCTGCCCCCAGAGAAGTCATTGAGGGTGATCAGATTGGGAGGTACATGGGCCCTGCCAGGAAGGGGTGTGGCTTGTGTTCAAAGTCTAAAGACCAGGCATGAGCTTGGAGAGTGTAGTGGAGGATGGGGAGAGGAATGAGGTGCGTGAATAAGGGGTGGAAGGTAGGCTGGTGCAAAGAGGGTGTGCGGAGGAACAGAGATGGCAGGGGGAGTGCGAGGAGGTGGGTGCGGTGCCCAGGACCCCCTTTCGAGGGAGCGCACTCACAAGAGGGACTGGATGGAGCGGTTGGTCCGCAGCGCCTCCGCCAGCTGCTTGATGCGGCCGGGGCTGGACACGACACCCAGGTTAAGGTTGAGCTGTGCCAGGGATGTGGCCCCCGCCAGGGCCCGGCAGATGCGGCCGAAGTCGCGGTCGCAGAGACGGCAGCCGCGCAGTGAGAGCAGGCGCACGGCGTTGTCGCGCAGGCCGCGGCAGATGTCCCGCACCTCGGCACCTGACAACGGTTCCCCCGAAATCTGGATGGAGCTGGGTAGCATCGTTCCCACGGCTGGGCCGCCGGGGCCGGGGCCGGGGTCCGGGCCCGGGGCGCGGCCGAGGTTGGCGGGGCCGCGGGCGGGGTCGGGGCTGGGGTCGAGGCCCGGGCTGTGGTCGCGGACGCAGCGGGGGTAGAGGGGGAGGCAGAGGCGCAGGCGGCGGTGGCGGCGGCGGCGGCGGGGACGGCGGCGGGGGCGGAGAGGAGCGCGGGGTCCCGGGCCGGAGCCGGCGGGGAATGCGGAGACGCCGAGGTCGCCGGCCGGGCTGAGACCGCGCGGCGCTGGGGCGGACCGTGCCGTCCGTGTCTGGGCGGCGGGCCGGGGCACGCGATCCGGGGCCCGGTGGGCGCTGCTTCGAGCTCGTCCTCGTCCCTCGCGGTTGCGGCGGCGGCTCAGGGGCCTCGGCTTAGGACGCGCGGGGCTGGTCTTCGCTCGGAGGCCGCATCCACTCCCTCTTTTCCTCCGGGTCGGCTCTCCCTACCGCCCCGCAAGGAAAGCCCGAGGCGGGCTGGCGGCGGGCAGGCGAGCGGCGGCTACGGGCGGCAGCTAGGGCTAGGGCTGCCGCGCCGGAGCGGGCGGTGGGTTCCCATGGCAACGGGCGCGTCACCGCCTTTCGCCCCGCCCCCTTCCCGGCCCAGGCCACGCTGGCCCACGAGGTTTGTGCACACCCAGTGTTCAGGAGCCGCGGGGACGTTCTTCCCCTAGTGTGGGGCCAGATGACAGGTGGAAAGTAGGTAGCCGGGTTGAAGCCTGGGACGGGCAGGGGGTGGGGAGGGGAGAATAGAGGGGCGTCACGTGAGATGGCCTTTGCGACGACTATGGGGTACTTTTGCCCATTTCCTCGTCGTTCTTCAGTGTCTTCACCTGGATTCCAGCCACCCTCCCCCCCCCGTCCTGTTTGGAAATCCCCAGAGCCCTGTAATCCGCGGCCCACCCTGCCCGCGCAACGCGAGGCGCCGCTTGCGCGTGGATTCCAGCAGCCAGAACTTCTCCGCGTGGCCCTGGCCAAGATGGCGGCCTCGCAGAGGCGGCGCCCGGGGCCACGACCCAGCGGAACCCCCGAGGCTCCTTGGGGCAGGCGAGCCGCGGAGGGCTGCAGAGGACTGGTGCCATTCCTCTCCCAGGTGCTCAGGGCACTGCTGATGCTCTGACGTTCTCAGGCTCAAAGGGGCGGGGGGGTGCCAGGATGGGAGGCCCGGAGCGGCTGTGGGGCTGTGGAAGGTGGGCCAGGGCTTCCACTGAGGATAGCGTGGGGGCCTCAAGTCACGTAGTGTCACTTAAGGGAAATGAAGGGCATGTCTGTCTTAGTTTATTAGAAAGAAAAGATGCTGACCCAGATTTACTAGGGTGATGAATTTTTTTAAAAAAATGCTATAAACGAAGTGAAGGGAGGTCAGAGATTCTGTTCCCTCCATTAACCACCTGAATTTAACTCCTTAAGTGGAACAGATTAAATGGGTGGGAGGCGGGTGGATAGGGCTGTGCTTGGGGTGGTTATTTCTTTTAAGAGTAAACAACACTCTTCAGGTGGAGGGGCTGGGAAGAAAGCACTAAAGAAAGCTTTGATCCTCTGGCCCCAGTATAAACTGGGCAAAGCCAGCTTCAGCGTCAAATGTGAGCTCCCACAGGAAGACTTCCTCTGCACAATGTCCCAGGTGCTTAAGGGCCTTGTAATGACATGGGGTTGAGTCTGGAAGTTTTTGTCCAGTTGGCTCCACTGGCATCCCAAGAGTGAGGTTGTGGCCACAGTAAAGCTCGGGGACAGGTTCCACATTCAGTCTGCTTTCAGTGTAGTCTGGGCTATCCCACTTTCATTCTGCTTGGGTAGGGGTATCACGAAGGGAACATGTGATATTACCACCACTGCCAGAACAGGAAAATGTCCAGGAAGTCGGGTGGCAGGGGAGGACCACTGGAATGGGTAGCTGCAGTTCCAGACTTCAATCAATATTTTAATTACCAAGTTTATATTTAGCAAGACAATGTGGGAGAGATAAAGAGGAAGGAAGGGGTGGGTGGTGAGAGGGCCTCAGATGAGCTGACCCACTTTCTGCACTGGCTGCAGAGCCCTGCAGTCCTGGCCAGGAGCTCCTGGCCTTATGCTCTTCAGAAGCCCGACAGGCATCAGGGAGGTGCTCGAGTTGGCTACAGCTCTGTGGCAGCTGCAGACCCCATCAAAGAGACACATGGCATCAGTACTGTCCTTTAATCTTCCTCCGCATCACAGCTGGGGGCAAAGGGGCTGGCCACAGATTTCAGGTGGGGTCAGTGTGACTGTAGGGTCACCGCGACAGCCTTGGCTGTGGCATTGAGCACGGTGGTGGGAAGCCTAACAGCAGGGAGTGCAGCAGGGATGTCTCTGGGTACCCTCTGCATGGGTGGGATATTGGGGCCCTCCAGCGTGTCCAGGATCCCTAAAAGGAGGAGGATTGGAAGGTGAGTGGGAGTAGGGTTGGGGGGGTGGGGCCCTGCCATAGGCCACCGACCTTCCCCTCCCCCGCGCCCAGGCCCACATCACTTACCCTCTACCACCTTGTGGTAGGCGAAATGCAGATAGAGCAGGAAGAGCATGTGCAGGGTTGCCAGGGTGCCACAGAGGAGCAGCCGCTGTGTGGGGCCCACAGTCCGTGACACCAACACTGCCACCTAGGGCAGCAGGAACACAGCTCAGAGGGCCTAGCTCCACGTGAGCAGTGTGGAGAAGCCACTCCTTCCCAGAGCAGCACCGTCTTTGGGCTCTTCCCTCCTATTCAGGGCCCTTTGTGGGGTTGGGCCCAAGCTCTGGGCTGTTTTTCCCAACTCCCAGGAGGACAGCCCACCCCAGGAAAGCTCCCGCCCAGCTTACCATGCGCAGGGTGGACAGTCCACCCACTAGCAGCCAGAAGAGGTAGAAGAGCGCATGGAGATGGATGTTGTAGGTGATGAACAGGACAATGCAGTGTCCAAAGAGGCCATAGCCCTAGGAAGGAGGATGGCGGAGAGGAAAATCACTCAGGCTGGGCTGGTTTCTGGACTCTCATAGGGATCCTCGTAGAGAGAAATGATCCCCTGGCCAGCTCACCCCACCCCAGGCCCTGGGCCCCAGGACAGATGCAGACCAAGGCCTGGTTACTCTTTTAAGATCACGCGTACCCACCACCGTGCTGGTCTCCTTACCAGCAGCGCCAGCATCTGGAGCATGGTGATCTGGGCGTTGCACAGGTAGGCAAGGAAGTAAATGAAGGACGAGACGCCCAACCAGTAGCCGAAGCAGGTGCCAATGGCTGTGCCCATCAGGGTGCCCTCCCGCTGTGGAGTGAAGGCTCTAATTAGTCTTGGGAGGCCTCTGGTCTCAGTCTCACCCAGGGCCTTCCTCAGGGGCTGCCTCCACTTCATCACATCTCCTTGGGCAGCTTTCAACTCATTTCAGCCATCCCCACCCCCACCCCCACCCCGCCAAAGTCCCCTGTCCTGCTTACGATGATGGTATCAGACGTCTTCATCCCATGGAGGAGAATGGCCACCAGCGTGAAAACAAGCATGAGAGGTCCATAGAGCTCACCTGCGATTTTCTATCAAGACACCAACTGATTTAGGCTGGAGGATACAAGGGCTCTTGTGTTTATGCCTCCCCAGGCTTGGCCTGGTGGCCCACTCTCTGCCCTAGAGCCCCCCACTCCCTTCCAGACATGCTGCCCCCTATTCACCTGAGGGAAGTTGACCATCTTGATGGGGATCATGGACTCCAGGAGCCTGGGAAGGGAGAGGAGAGATGAGAGCAGAGGCAGTACTAGGCTATGAGATTCTGGACAACCTGAATCTCAATCATCTCTCTAAATGAAGAGAACACACTGGATGGTAAAGGGAAAAGACGGTAATGAAGACAGAAAACGCTTCCAGGAAGAACAGCCCTCTGATGCTGTGCTGACTGACGCAGCAGTGGCACAGAGACTCGAGAGCCCCGCTGGGTCTTGGAGGGCATGGCCACTTACCTGTGTGACCTGCACTCCTTTAGTTTTTATTTACTTATTTATTTATTGCTTTTTAGGGCTGCACCCACGGCCCATGGAGGTTCCCAGGCTAGGGGTCTAACTGGAGCTGTAGCTGCCAGCCTACATCACAGCCACAGCCATGCCAGATCTGAGCCACATCTGCGACCTACACCACAGCTCATGGCAACACAGGATCCTTAACCCACGGAGCGAGGCCAGGGATTGAACGCGAAATCTCATGGTTCCCAGCCGGATTCGTTTCCGCTGTGCCACAACGGGAACTCCTGCACTCCTTTAAAAGACATGCAGACCTCAGCAGAGAATGCCCCAAGAGAATGTGATGGTGACAGGTTTAGCAGGAAAGTTGTTACTTGAGGGAACCAGCGTGCCTCCTGCCTCTTCCTTCTTACCATTCCTCTAGGCCCCACTGAGCATTTTCTTGAAAAATGTACTTGAAGTAATATGAACATTGCAGGTAGAAGGAATAAAAGTACCAATCACTTCTCCACTTCTTAAGTGACTGGCTCCTAATAATACCTTGGATCTTGGCTAGATTTTTACTTTCTCTTCAAAAGCTGCCCTGTCCCACCCTCCAGCCAACCCCTCATCAGGTGTCCCTCCTACATGGCAAATGAGTGCTCCACGGCTGTGCCCGAGGATAAGGTTCCCATTTGTCGTCACCACTAAATCAGACACAACTGTAGGATCTGACACAGAGCAAAAGCTTAGTAAATACTTGTAGAGTGGTACTGGGTGTTTGATAAGCATTAGCTGAATTAAAGGATGAACAAAGAATCAAAGCAAGATTAAATCTGGTTTTTGAAACATAACTTGACAACAATGTACCAATGGTCTGGTTCAGAGACTATTTTAGTGCTGGGAATAAAAAGACAAGGAGGAGTTCCCACTGTGGTGCAACTCGATCGGTGGCAGCTCTGGAGCACTGGTTCAACCGCCCAGCCCGGAAGAATGGGTTAAGGATCCAGCATTGCCACAACTGCAGCATAGGTTGAAACTGCAGCTGGGATCTGATCCCTGGCTGGGGAACTCCACATGCTGTGGGGTGGCGACAAAAAGAAAGAAAAAAGATAAAACAGAGCCTGCTTTTTGAGGAGGTCTCTGGGGAGACAGACCCAGGAATGACAAAGTACAGCATCGCTGAAGTGCTGTCTGCTAAAGGAAAGCAAAGCCCTAGTGGAGCATCAGGAAAGGAAAGGATAAACTTGGAACAGGGAGCAAAGGAAGTGACATTTGAGCTAGGTTTTGAGGAAAGATGAGAAGTTTGCTAGATGGAGAAGAGGAGGAAGGTGTGTTCTCGCCAAGCCCTGTTCTGTGACTGGAATCATGAAGAGGGGATTCTAAGGGCTTGGAGTCTGCTTGTAGAGTGGATGAAGGGCTAGATGTCAGGAAGGCAGCTTCGGTCAGGAGGATCCTCACCTGCTTCGCACCTGTGCAGGCTCCACATCAAAGTAGGGTCTCAGGATGTCGATGTTGGCGTACAAGCTGAAGGCCCTAGAGGCTTGTCTCTTCCCCGCCTGCCACATCTGAAGCAAGGAAGACCGGGTGGGGTGGGAGGGTATCGTGAGACTCTTGGCTTTAAGGCCCTTTTGCTTATTTCTTGTTGGATCTCTACATGGTTCTAACTGGACAAGCTGGGGTGAACTTCACTAATACCAACTCAGAACCAGAGGCCTCAGGATACTTTTCCACCTGTCAGAGAGCCAGTCTTGCTTACCTGATCAGCCACCTGCCGGCTCAGCTGTCCCTTAAAGCCCTTCATGCCCAGAAACTCCCCATCCTCTTCTTCAGCGGCAGCTGCATCAGCATCCACTTCTTCCTCACGCAGGCGCTGATGCAGCTCACCCATATCCTCGAAGCTGGAACCTGAAGTATCATCCATGTTCTCCATGTCAATCACAGCTGAGCCCCCACCCTGTGAAGACAACGGATCCCACAGTGGAGGACCTTTCTGCTCCATCCGTTATGTCCTTCTCTGTTCACCGGAGAGCTTGGAGCTTTGTCCTTTCACTGCTGGAGATACGGCTTAGAATTACCATAGACCATGCCACTCCCCTCCC
This sequence comes from Sus scrofa, assembly GCF_054392235.1. Classification (NCBI taxonomy): domain Eukaryota; kingdom Metazoa; phylum Chordata; class Mammalia; order Artiodactyla; family Suidae; genus Sus; species Sus scrofa. The sequence goes on from NC_139389.1 coordinate 47,081,980, forward strand.
CTCAACTGCTCTCAGAACCTTTGTTTGGCTCTCTTTTCCAGCCTGGGAAACCTACTCCCTGTCTTCCATACGTGTCCTTTTCCTACCAAAGCCACAAAAGGCTGCAAAAGTGCCCATTTCCTTTGTGTTTTCCACCCCAAAACAAGGCTGCGCGCACAGTGTGGTTTTGGCCAGTGAATCCCGCCTACCCCCCATCCCACCCTCGCCCCTGGCCGTGCCCGACCTTCTAAGTTGTGCGGAAAGCAAGAGCAAGGGGGCTCAGAGGTACTAGTGTGGACCTTTTAGGTCCGCACTAGTTCCACTGCCTTTCACGTGCACGAAGACCCAAAGAAGACAAAAAGTTCTGCAAACGGAGCAGACTTCCAAGGCTCGAAGGAAGAGTCCCCATGACACTTCAGGACAGCTGCAGGCCGTGGGGCTGCTGGCAGCCGGAGCCGTGGGGCGCTTACCTGGATGTTTTCATCGAATCCTCCCCATTCCGGGCCAGCCCCATTTCGGGCGCCGCCGGCCGGCGCCGCCGGAGTTGCCATGTCCCTCGAGGGCTCCCGTCGCTGAAGCCCGCGCTAGTCCCGCGCGCTGAGGAGGAGTGGGAGAGATGAGGGCCTGACGGATGGACAGGTCCAGGGACTAGAAAGAAAGGTGGGATCGGCCGGAACGCAAAAAGGAGAAAACCGGATGTTTGGTTAAAACTGACTTCCGGTATCTGAGGACGTGGACGGAGGCGGGGCAGATTCTCGCGATATTTAGGATTCCGGGAGGTGGTGTGTTGCCACGGAGACGGGGCAGGGAGACTAGAACGCACGCGCAGGCTTGGTACTCTAGTCACATGGTGGAGTTGAAGATGGCGGCGGCTCAGGCTGTGGAGGAAATGCGGAGCCGCGTGGTTCTAGGGGAGTTCGGGGTTCGCAATGTAAGTCTTGTGGACTTGACCTCGGGAGGAGAAATCAGAGCGGAGCAGGGATGAGTTAGAGTCGGAGTGGGGATGAATTTGGCCTCGCTGCTCCTTCGCGAACAGGTTCGTTTCTCTTTGCTCTAGGTTCATACTACCGATTTTCCCGGTAACTATTCGGGCTATGATGATGCCTGGGACCAGGACCGCTTCGAGAAGGTGGGTAGAGCTGGAGGTGTTCAGAGAGGGTATGAGGATCGGATCTTGCACTCTGAACATCCTGTTCCTCGGAAACTGCCTTGGGGGTTCGCTCTGGATGTGTTAGGCACTCGATGTGCACAATTTCTGCTTTGTTCTACAAGCTAACGAGATGGTTCGGTCTTTTTGGAAAAGAGTACAGGTAACACGACTCTAGTGAGTTGTGGTAAGGGCGATTAACAGCAATAAAGATTGAAGCTGCACTCCCTTTCGGGTGGGACTCGAACTCAGCCAAAACCCCCATTGGAACTTGAACCCATGGTCCCTGACGTAGGAGGGGACTCAAACCCACTGTCTTAATTGATACCGCTCACCTGCTATCGTCAGGACTTCCTGAGCCTCAGGTTTTGTCTCGTGGGAAAAAGAATTCAGCGTGAGGCAAACCGATACACAATAAGTGAATTTATTAGCATAGGACGCTTGTCAGAAATACTAATGAGCAGGCAAGGGAGTGCGACCCAGAGAACAAAGAGGGCTACATTTTTATAATCAAGGTGAAAGTGGGGCGGGGAGAAGACCACCTTATTTCTCATTCTTGGGTAAGATGGTCCAGGCTTGCATCATCAGTTCCTCCTTTGACCCTATATGGTCTAAGGGGGAGTGTCATGGGCTGTTTAAATCATAGGTATATTAGCAGAAGCGGTAACATATGCGAAAATGTGGTAATTCGTTTCAGGTTGCAGAATAATTTCCCCTTTCACCTAGTTTTTTCCCTCTTTCACCTTGTCTACATGCAGCAATGCCAGTCTTCAAGGACCAATAACTCTGACTTCATGTAACAAGATTGAAACCCCATATCTCTTGTCTTGGGTTTTAACTATCAGGACTTGTGGCTTGTTTCTGGTGCTTAGATACACCTGGTCTTCTTTCAAGGTGGTGTAGATTGTTGCTAAGTTACTGGATTCTTAAGTGGTCGGTTGTTGGCTTACAGCAGTCTTCAAACCCCCTTAACATTTCCTTTTTGTCTTTAAACCCTAGTGGGACTTCTAAACTATGTGATTATCCTACTCTATCCCCATCATTCCTTCCTCCAGCTGTTTTACTCCATTATGCTTAAATGAGCAAATAGGGAGAGACCGATCATTAGCTGCTTCCTCCTGAGATGGGTCATAGGTCTGTCTAGAGAAGGAGCATAACACCTGTCCCTCCTCTGTTGGGAAAATAATAAGCCAATGCTGCTTGTTAGTGTTAACCTTGTGGCTTCTGTTGATCTTCCGCATCAGATGATAAATCTATTAAAGAAATCAAGAGAAACGCAGCAGTAAGCAATTAAAAGAGATTGTAGCCAAGATTTTGGGGATCCATTCCTTCATTCCTCCAAAAGCCCTCCCAAATCTGGAAGAAGGCAACTGAAGGTCTCAATCTGTGTTTGTGTTTTAGCACTTGAAATACATTAGCAGATTCATCAAGAATAAAAGCACAAGATTCCACCTTAATGATGGCACAGTTTCCTTCCTGGGAGGCTGTAATAATGTCTAAGGCTATCCTGATTTGTAGAATGGCTTTTCTCATTAAAGTCATTTCAACATTGGGTAAAGAAATAGCATCCAGGAGTTCCCATCGTGGCGCAGTGGTTAACGAATCTGACTAGGAACCATGAGGTTGCGGGTTCCATCCCTGGCCTTGCTCAGTGGGTTAAGGATCCGGCATTGCCATGAGCTGTGGTGTAGGTCACAGATGCGGCTTGGATCCCGCGTTGCTGTGGCTGTGGTGTAGGCTGGCGGTTACAGCTCCTATTAGACCCCTAGCCTGGGAACCTCCATATGCTGCGAGAGCGGCCCAAGAAATAGCAAAAAAGACAAAAAATAAAATAAAATAGAAATAGCATCCAGCATAGTCCACCTTAATGATGGCACAGGTTCCTTTCTGGGAGGTTGTGATAATGTCTGAGGCCATCCTGATTTGTAGAATAGCTTTTCTCATTGACGTCATTTCATCGTTGAGTAAAGAAATAGCATTACCTTCTTTTTTTTTTTATTTTTTAAAAAAATGACTTTCATTCAAAGTCTCCTGTGTAAATTTTGTTAAAGTTTCAATATGAGCTGCAACATTTTCAAGACCTAAACCTGGCGTAAAGATGTTTAGCAAGTGATCATACCAATGAAAAACAGACCAAGTCCATTTTGCTTTTAGCAAGGGGAAGTTGGCAGGAGAATAATTCAGAGGATAATAATCATAATGCATATTTGTACTATTCTTTGAATGTATTTTGTTCCTTAATAGTTAAAGCAGATGTACTTCCTCCCTCTCTATGTGCTTTTTAGGGCCTCACCCTCAGCATATGGAAGTTCCCAGGCTACAGCTGTTCTCAGAGCTACAGCTGCCTGCCTCCGCCACAGCAACTTGGGATCCGAGCAGTCTACACCACAGCTCATAGCAATGCCGGATCCCTGATCCACTGATTGAGGCCAGGGATCAAACCTAAATCCTCATGGATGCTAGTCGGATTTGTTTCTGCTGTGCCACAATGGGAACTCCCACAATATATATTTAATAGGCCACAAATAGGCTGTTTTGGGTCAGCCTAGATTTCAAATTAAGTAATGTATAAGCCAGAATCATTTCTTCATACTTGAATATGTGAAAATTTTCTTCCATCATTTTCCCCATTTAGGTGTAAATCTCTCCATAGAAGGTGTTGGTTTTTTCATTGTTGCTAGGAGTGATGCAGCTGCTTGCTTCTGGTCCATTCATGTCCCTTGGTGCTAGGCTTACCCTTTTTTTTTTTTTTTTTTGGCTTTTTAGGGCCGTACACATGGCATATGGAGGCTCCCAGGCTAGGGATCCAATCAGAGCTACAGCTGCCAGCCTCCGCCACAGCCACATCAACCTGGGATTTGAGCCCTGTCTGACACGTACACCACAGCTCAGGGCAATGCCGGATCCTTAACCCACAGAGCAAGGCCAGGGATCAAAGCCACAACCTCATGGTTCCTAGTTGGATTCATTAACCACTGAGCCTCCACAGGGACTCCCTAGGCTTACTTTTTGTTATTTATGTTTGCCTAGTTCTCCACATTGGGAGGAAAACTAATCAGATGTGACAAACCAGTACAAAGAGGTGTGCTGACAGGGAAACATTTTATCGGTTATACCCAGCTGTCACTCAAGCACTTATACATCATGAGTAATTGTAATCTGTGGAAACTCCATTAGAGGCACAGCAGGTTATGGATTCAGCCTTGCCACGGCTTTGGCACAGGCTGCAACTGTGGTGTGGCATCAATCCCTGGCTCAGGAACTTCCACATGCGGCAGCCACAGCCAAGATAAAGAAAAACAGGGGTGAGGGGAGGAGTTCCTTTTGTGGCTCAGAGGTTAACAAACCCAACTAGGATCCATGCAGATGCGGTTTGATCCCTGGCCTCACTCAGTGGGTTAAGGATCCAGCGTTGCCGAGAGCCGTGCTGTAGGTCGCAGACGTGGCTTGGATCTGGCATTGCTTTGGCTGTGGTGTAAGCCGGCAGCTGTAGCTTCATTTTGACTCCTAGCCTAGAAACTTCCATATGCTGCAGGTACAGCCCTAAAAAGGAAAAAAAAGAAAAAGGGGGAGAAAGGTAAACTCCGTTAGAGAAATAGTTTCCTATTTTAAACACTGAGGGCAAGTGTCATTACAAGTGGGACAATAACTTTCTGGTGCTGATAAGGGAGACAAACATCTGACAAACAGTTCCATTAGATGATTACGGTAAGTCTTACAGTTCTGGATTCCTGGGTCAGCTGCCTACTGTGTGTTTTCTTTACATCTGGACATGAATGTTTGGGGTCAGCAGTCCTTTCTATAGACCAGTCCAATGTAGAGGCCCTTCTTAAGTGGGAAATAGGAATTTTAAGAATTAATTTCTTTTAGTTCCTTTGTGATATGAGGTACTTAGAAAAACCTTGTAAGAAGTCTTTCATATAGGTTGGAGACAGTCCTTTAAGTGATGTTTTTCCCCAGTTCGCACAACCTCCTGGTTATCATGGGGCATCTGATCGTCAATCAAAGGTAGATTATATTGGTCAGCTTCAGAAATACCTTTTTTTTTTTTCCACTTTTTATGGCTGCACCCGCAGCACATGGAGATTCCCTGCTAAGGGTCGAATCAGAGCTGCAGCTGCTGGCCTGCGCCATAGCAACTCAGGATCCAAGCTGCGTCTGTGACCTACACCACAGATCACGGCAATGCTGGATCCTTAACCCACTGATCGAGGCCAGAGATCAAACCTGAAACCTCATGGTTCCTAATCAGATTCGTTTCCACTGCGCCACGAACGGAATATCTTCTTAATAATTCAGTTAAACTTTACAATTATGTAACATAGCATCAAAGAGCTATTTGGGAAGTGAGTTTTAGACAGAAAATACTGACCTTGACAAAGCTAAAATTTAATATCTATTGAAGCATAACTTCTTCTCTCTAGAATTATCCTCATTTTTACCAAATTAAGATTGTAGACAGTGTTCCCCAAGAGGAAAACACATGTTCTAACCATTTTTTTTTTTTAATGTGAGGGCATCAGCTTTGCCACAAGGGAAGGCAGTGACACTGCCTTAACCTGCTGCACCACAAGAAAACTCCCAGTATTTTTTTCTGAGATGCCTCAAAGTTAGCTGGAGGTCAGAAGAACTTAGAATTTGACAGGAAGTTTGTCAAAAATATTAAAAAGTTTTAAAATATTTGGTCAAATGGAATCATAGGGTGTTATGAAACAGAACTTATACACTCAACCAAAGTAACAAGATTTCAGAAGCAAATACAAATCACCTAAAGGCAAAGTCTCACAATCTGTTCTCGAAAGCAGCATTCCAGGAAAACTTTGTTCTTTTTTTTGTTTTGTTTTGTCTGTTTTTTTTTTTTGGTTTTGTTTGTTTTGCTTTCTAGGGCCACAGGCTAGGGGTCAAATCAGAGCTACAGCCACCTGCCTACGCCATAGCCACAGCTACATGGGATCTGAACCATGTCAGACCTACACCACAGCTCATGGCAATGCCAGATCCTTAACTCACTGAGCAAGGTCAGGGATTGGACCCAAGTCTTCATGGATACTAGTCAGCTTCGTTAACCACTGAGACACAACGGGAACTCCTGTTCTTTTTGTTTGTTTGTTTTAGGGCCTCACCCACAGCACAGGGAGGTTCCCAGGCCAGGGGTTGAATTGGAGCTGCAGCTGCAGGCCTATGCCACAGCCACACCAGATCTCAGCCACATCTGTGACCTACGCCACAGCTTGCGGCAACACTGGACTCTTAACCCACTGAGTGAGTCCAGGGATTGAACACACATCCTCCTGGGTACTCAGTCAGGTTCGTTATTGCTGAGCCACAGTGGGAACTCCAAAACTTTGTTCTCCTAATTAGAAAGAGAAAACCAGACTCTAGTTTCGTAACAGCTTACTGTAATAACAAAATTCAGTTATTTAATCAAATTCAATCTAATCGTAATCAATCCTGACCATATACATTATCTCTTATCACTGTATTTACACACTGAAATGTTCCCCTTGTTATTTATTATTTTAGTAATTTTAATTACATATTGCAATTTAAGTTACCAAAAATCTGGAAAAACTTTTTTTTTTTTTTTTTTTGCTTTTTAGGGCCACAGCCAAGGCATATGGAGGTTCCCAGGCTAGGGGTCATATCGGAGCTACAGCTTTCCGCCTACGCCACAACCACTACCACATAGGATCTCAGCCGAGTCTGCGATCCACACCACAGCTCACAGCAACACCAGATCCTTAACCCACTGAGCAAGCGAGGCCAGGGATTGAACGTGCAACCTCATGGTTCCTAGTCAGATTCATTTCTACTGCGCCACAATGGGAACTCCTGGAAAAACTATTTTTGAGTAGACATTTCTAAAATTATTATTAAAATTATTAATTATTCCTAGTGTTCTTGCAGAAGCTTTTCTCTTTTATCTCTATTTTGTCACTTATAATTTCTTGCTGACAGATTTCATAACAGATAAAGCATGCACTTACTTTTAGTAAACCCAGTATGATATTTTATGTAATTTTGATGACTCTAAAGACGTATCTGTTTTAACAAACTTTAACTCTAATATGAGATATTAATTTAACACTGAATGTTCCCCAGATCACATGAACCTGATATTCCTTTAGCTGAGTTTCTCTTTAGAACATTTAGAAATGTTTGATTTGTAAGCACTTCTTTTCTTAAGCCAATTAAACAGAGCTCATATACACATTAACCTCAACAATATTATCCAAAGACAAAGATACATACTGAGACATATATATATATCCAAACAGAGATCTCATAATTTCATCTTAAAATTTAATCTAAGAAGTATTATAGTCAGGCCATATTACAAAGGAAAATCATCTTTTTATATTTGTGGTTTGTAGCTAAAAACAGTCCAGTTCTGGAGAATGCAACTCAGGGAGCTGCATTCAGGAAATTAATTTGAGTTTCTTGTAGCTGGTACAGTTATACACAAGACAAATGCACACATACACACAAAGAACAAAACCTAATTCCTGCAGGTCAAAAACAGAAAAGGGAAGTCCAACAATTTTTTTTTCGAATAAGGATCTCTTTTTAACAACAAACCATGTGCAAAAGGAAAAATAGGGAACCATGACTGCCTGTGTCATGACAATTTACCTGGCAAATGCAAAATTAAAAATAACAGCTGGAATAAGTTAAATTTACTTACTTATCGAAGTCTTAGGCAAAGTGGGCTTTGTTTGTATTTCAAGGACATTATAAGAGGTAGGAAAGATCTCCTGAAGGCGATGACATCCAAGTTCAGCCTTGAACAGTGAGCAGTGAAGGTGAGGAGTGTCCAAAAAGTTCATTATTGATAGAATATGAAGTGAGTCAACCACTGAAGTGCGTTTTAGACACCATAGGTCATAGGGAGCTTTTACAATGTTGTGTTTCTGTTGTACAGCAGAGTGTTTCAGTTGTATGTATATATACATTCTTTTTAAGAAAAATACTCTTTCCATTATGGTTTATCATAGAATGTTGATATGGTTCCCTGTATACATTAGGACTTTGTCATCTATCCATTCTTTATATAGTAGTTTGTGTCTGCTAACCCAAACTCCTACTCCATCCCTCTCCTTCTCCCCACTGGCCACCACTGTTCTCTGTGTCTGCGAGTCTGTTTCTGTTACATAAAAGTTCATTTGTGTCATATTTTAGATTTCACATTTTGTCTTTCTTCACTTGATAATCTCTAGTTCCATCCATGTTGCGGCAAATGGCGTTCTTTTTTATGGCTGAGTAGTATTCCACTGTGCATACTTATTGTGGCTTCTTTTTCTGGTAGCACCCACAGCACGTGGAACTTCCTGGGCTAGATATTGAACCCATGCTGCAGTTGTGGCCTATGTGACAACTGCGGGAATACTAGATCCTTAACCTGCTGAATTATAGGTTTTCCTGTATATATGCACAGGAGTGGGATTGATGGATCATATGGCAGCTCTAATTTTATTTTTTGCGGAACCTCCACATTTTTTTCCATGGTGGCTGCAGCAACTTATATTTCCACCAACAGTGTAGGAGGGTTCCCTTTTTTCCACACCCTTTCCAACATTTATTATTTGTAGACTTCTTAATGATGGCCATTCTGACCAGTGTCAGGTGGTCCTTCATTGTAGTTTTAATTTGTATTTCTCTAATTAGCCTTTTTTTTTTTTTTTTTTTTTTTTTTTTTTTTTTTTGGTATTTTGTCTTTATAGGGCCACATTTGCAGCATATGGTGGTTCCCAGGCTAGGGGTCTAATCGGAGCTGCGGGATCTAATCGGGCTGTAGCTCCTGGCCTACGCCACAGCCATGCCCGATCCAAGCTGCATCTTCCATCTACACCACAGCTCATGGCCACGTGGATCTTTAACCCACTAAGCGAGGCCGGGGATCTAACCCAAAACCTCATGGTTCCTGGTCAGATTAGTTTCCACTGTGCCATGATGGCAACTCCTCTAATTAGCAATGTTGAATACTTTTTCCTGTGCCTTTTGGCCCTCTGTATGTCGTCTTTGGAGAAATGTCTGTTTAGTTAATTATGCCTGTTTTTTTGATTGTGTTGTTTTTTTGTTCTTGAATTACATGAACTGTTAGTATATTTTGGAAATAAAACCCTTGTCAGACACATCTTTGCAAATATTTTCTCCCATTCTTTTGGTTATCTTTTGTTTATGGTTTCCTTTGCTGTGCAAAAGCTTATGAGTTTGATTAGGTCCCATTTGTTTATTTTTGCTTTTATTTCTATTGCTTGGGAGACTTCCCTAAGAAAATATTGGTACGATTTATGTCAGAGAATATTTTTTTTTTTTTTTTTTGTCTTTTTGCTATTTCTTGGGCTGCTCCCATGGCATATGGAGGTTCCCAGGCTAGGGGTCGAATTGGAGCTGTAGTCTCCGGCCTACGCCAGAGCCACAGCAACGTGGGATCTGAGCCATATCTGCGACCTACACCACAGCTCATGGCAACGCCGGATGGTTAACCCACTGAGCAAGCGCAGGGACCGAACCCTCAACCTCATGGTTCCTAGTCGGATTCGTTAACCACTGCGCCACGACGGGAACTCCTGTCAGAGAATATTTTGCCTGTGTTCTAAGGGAGTTTTATGGTGTCCTGTCTTAAGTTTAAGTTTTTAAGCCATTTTGAGGTTTTTTTTTGTTTGTTTGTTTGTTTTTTTGTCGTTTGTCTTTTGTTGTTGTTGTTGTTGTTGTTGTTGTTATTGCTATTTCTTGGGCCGCTCCCTCGGCATATGGAGGTTCCCAGGCTAAGGGTTGAATCGGAGCTGTAGCCACCGGCCTACGCCAGAGCCACAGCAACGCGGGATCCGAGCCGCGTCTGCAACCTACACCACAGCTCACGGCAACGCCGGATCGTTAACCCACTGAGCAAGGGCAGGGACCAAACCCGCAACCTCATGGTTCCTAGTCGGATTCGTTAACCACTGCACCACGACGGGAACTCCTGAGTTTTATTTTTGTGTGTGGTGTGAAGGTGTGTTCTGACTTCATTGATTTCCAGTACCTTCTCAATACCACAATACTTTCCCAATACCACTTGCTGAAGAGACCTTTTTTCCTATTGTGTATTCTTGCCTCCTTTGTCAAATATTAATTGACTCTGGGTGTCTGGGTTTATTTCTGGGCTCTCTCTTCTGTTTCATTGATCCATATCTCTGTTTTTGTGCCAGTACCACGCTATTTTGATTACTGTAGCTTTGTAGTATTGTTTGAAGTCTGGGAGGGTTATGCCTTCTGTTTTATTATTTTTCCTCAGGAGTGCTTTGGCAGTTCTGGGTCCTTTATGGTTCCATATAAATTTTAGGATTATTCTAGTTCTGTGAAAAATGTTGCAGGTAATTTGATAGGAATGGAATGAATACTCTAGATTGCTTTGGGTGGTATGCCACTTTAACATTATTCTTCCAGTCCAAGAGCATGAGGTATCTTTCCATTTCTTTGAATAATCTTCAGTTTCCTTTATTTATGTTTTAGAGTTCTCAGTATCATTCACTTCCTTGGTTGGGTTTATTTCTTAAGTAGTTTATTGGGGGGGGGTCAATTTTAAAATATTGTTTTTTTACATTCTCTTTCTGGTATTTCATTGTTAGTGTAAAGAAATGAAACCAGGAGTTCCCATCGTGGAGCAGCAGAAACGAATCTGACTAGGAACCATGAGGTTGCAGGTTCGATCCCTGGCCTTGCTCAGAGGGTCAAGGATCTGGCATTGCTGTGAGCTGTGTAGGTCACAGAGGTGGCTCGGATCTGGCATTGCTGTGGCTCTGGTATAGGCTGGTGGCTACAGCTTAGATTTGACCCCTAGCCTGGGAACCTCCATATGCTGCAGGTGCAGCCCTAAAAAAAAAAAAAAAAAGACAAAAAAAACCAAAAAGAAATGAAGCCGATATCTGCATGTTACTCTTGTGTTGTGCTACTTGCTGAATTCGTTTGAGTTCTAGTGGTTTTTGTGTGGAGTTTAATATATATAGAATAATATCTGCATATAATTTTACCTTTTCCCCTCCAATTTGAATACCTTTTATTTTCTTGTCTGATTGCTGTGGCTAGACTTTCAATACTGTGTTGAATAGAAGTGGTGAGAGAAGTTCTCTTCATGGCTCAGCAGAAATGAATCTGACTAGTGTCCATGAGGATGCAGATTTGATCCCTGACCTCACTCAGTGGGTTAAGGATCTGGCATTGCCATGAGCTGTGGTGTAGGTCACAGGCACGGCTCAGAGCCCAAGTTGTTGTGGCTGTGGTGTTGGCTGGCAGCTACAGCTCTGATTCTATCCCTAGCCTGGAAACCTCCATATGCCGAGTACATCTCTTAAAAAGACCAAAAAAAAAACAAGTGATGAGAATGATTTTTACAGGAAGTCTTTCAGCTGTTTACTGTTGAGTATCATATTGGCTATGGGTTTATCATAAGTAGCTATTATCTTGAGATATGTTCCCTCTATACCCACTTTTGTAAGGGTTTTTTTTCATGACCAGATTTTGAATTTTAGCAAATGCTTTTTCTGCATCTATTAAGATGATTATGTGGTTTTTGTCTTTTGCTGATGATTTGTGTATGTTAGATCATCCTAGTGAACTTGGAATGAATCCCACTTAGTTGTGGTGTATGGATCTTCTTTAATGTGTTGTTGGATTTGGTTCGCTAATATTTTTTGAGAATTTCTGCATCTATATTCCTCACAGATAAATTCGCCTGTAATTTTCTTTTTTTCGGGGGGTGGGAGGGAGGTTGGCGGTGCTGCGCTCTTGCAGCATGTGGAAGTTCCAGGGCCAGGGATTGAATCCGAGCTGCACCTGTGACCTTTGCCAGAGCTGCAGCAATCTGTATCCTTAACCCACTGCACCAGGCAGGGGATCAAACCCACACTGCCACAGAGACAACACTGGATCCTCAACCCACCATGCCACAGCAGGAACTCCTGTAATTTTCTTTTTTGGTGGTATCTTTGTCTTATTTTGCTATCAGGGTGATGGTGCCTTCATAGAATGTCTTTGAGAGTTTTCCCTCCTTTTCAGTCTTTCAGAAGAGTTTGAGAAGGATTGGTGTAAGTTCTTTATATGTTTAGTAGAATTTGCCTGTGAAGCCATCTGATCCTAGACTTTTGTTTGTAGGAAGTTTTGGTTTTTATTTTATTTTATTTTATTTGTCTTTTTGTCTTTTCTAGGGCCACACCCACAGCATATGGAGGTTCCCAGGTTAGGGGTCCAGTTGGAGCTGTAGCCTCTGGCCTACACCAGAGCCATGGCAACATGGGATCTGATCCTCGTCTGTGACCTACACCACAGCTCACAGCAATGCCAGGTGCTTAACCCACTGAGCGAGGCCAGGGATCGAACCCACAACTCATGGTTCCTAGTTGGATTTGTTAACCATTGAGCTACAGCGGGAACTCAGAGTTTTTTTTGCTTTTTTGTTTTGTTTTGCTATTTCTTGGGCCGTTCCCTCGGCATATGGAGGTTCCCAGGCTAGGGGTCGAATCGGAGCCGTAGCCACTAGCCTATGCCAGAGCCACAGCAACGCGGGATCCGAGCCGCGTCTGCAACCTACACCACAGCTCATGGCAACGCCGGATCGTTAACCCACTGAGCAAGGGCAGGGACCGAACCCTCAACCTCATGGTTCCTAGTCGGATTCGTTAACCACTGCGCCACGATGGGAACTCCCAGAGTTTTGTTTTTTTATTATGGAGTCTATGTCACTTTTAGTGACTGGCCTGTTCAAATTATTTCTTCTTGATTTAGTTTTGTGGGTTGTATGTTTCTAGAAACTTGTCATTTCTTCTAGATTGGCGAAATTGTTGGCATGTAGATATGTGTAATATTCTCTTATAGTTGTATTTCTGCAGTATTGGTTGTTATTTCTTTTTCATTTCATGTTTTGTTTATTTGGGTTCTCTTCTTGGTGAGCCTGGCCAGAGGTTTGTCAGTTTTGTTTATTACTCTTTGAAAGAACCAGCTCTTGGTTTTATTGATTTTTTTTTTCTATTGTTTTTTAAGTCTCTTATTTTCTCTCCAGTCTTTATTATTTCCTTCCTTCTGCTAACTTTAGATTTTGTTTATTCTTCCTTTTCTAATTCTTTTAGGTGATAGGTTAGGTTGTTTGAGATTTTTCTTGTTTTCTGAGGAAGGCCTGTGTTGCTGTGAACTTCCCTCTAAAACTGCTTTTTCTGCATTCCATAGATTTTGTATGGTTGTGTTTTCATATGTCATTTGTCTCAAGGTATTTTTTAATTTCCTCTTTGATTTCGTTGTTGGGTCCATTGTTTTTTGTGTGTGTGTTAGCATGTTGTTTAGTCTCCAAGCAGTCAGTTTTTCCACATTTCTTTTCCCATGGTTGATTTCTAGTTTCATGCCATTGTGGTCAGAGAAGATGCTTAAAGTAATTTCTCTCCTCTTAAATTTGTTGAGATTAGTTTTGTGCCCCAGTATGTGGTCAATCCTAGAGAATGTTCCAGGCGCACTTGAAAAGAATGTATATTCTGGTTTTCCTAGATGTAATGTCTTGAAAATATCAATTAAGTTTAATCATTGCATTGTGTCATTTAGGATCTCTGTCACCTTATTTTCTTTCTAGAAGATCTGTGATTGATGTGACAGAGTGTGAAAGTCTACTATTGTATTCCCATCAATTTCTCCATTTATGTCTGTTAGTATTTGTTTTATGTATTTGGGTGCTCTTATATTAGGGGCATATATATTGATGAATATATGAATTGATTTGATTCTTCTTGAATTGATCCTTTTATCATTAAGTATTGTCCTTCTTCAGCTTTCTTTAAGGCCTTTGTTTTAAAGTCTGCTTTGTCTGATAATGAGTATTGGGACTCCTGCCTTGTTGTCATTTCCATTTGTGTGAAATATCTTTCCATCCTCTCACTTTCATTCTGTGTGTCCTTTATCGTAAAGTGGGTCTGTTTTAGGCAGCATATTGTAGGCTCTTGTTTTCTTTTTTTAATCAAATCTGCACTCTGTCTTTTGATTGGAGAATTTAATCCATTGACATTTGAGGTAATCATTGATAGGTGTTTATTACCATCTTAAACCTTGTTTTCTAGTTGATTCTGTGTTTCTTCTTTGTTCCTTTTCTTTTTGTTTTTACTTTTGTAGTTTGGTGGTTTAATTTTATGCTTGTGTTCTCTTTTTAATTTTGTGAATCTGATGTATTTTTTTTTCTATTGTATGTTTTTGATTGATAATTACCCTATTTTTAAAGTATGTTAACCCCATCCTGTATCTGCTTGCCTTAGACTGATAATCAAATAGGCTTGAACACATTTTAAAAAAAACTACATTTTCTTACTTTCCTCTCTTACATTTTAGGATTTTGATGTCCTCTTTTACATCTTCATGTTTATCCTTTTGCTGTTCATTGTGATTATCACTGCTTTCACACACAATTTTTTTTTTTTCTTTTCCTTTTTATTCTGTGTACTGGCTTTTTTTTTTTTTTTTTTGTCTTTTGTCTTTTGTTGTTGCTATTTCTTGGGCCGCTCCCGCGGCATATGGAGGTTCCCAGGCTAGGGGTCGAATCGGAGCTGTAGCCACCGGCCTACGCCAGAGCCACAGCAACGCTGGATCCGAGCCGCGTCTGCAACCTACACCACAGCTCACGGCAACGCCGGATCGTTAACCCACTGAGCAAGGGCAGGGACCGAACCCGCAACCTCATGGTTCCTAGTTGGATTCGTTAACCACTGCGCCACGACGGGAACTCCTGTACTGGCTTTTTTAAGTGATTTACTTTCCAGTTGGGATTTTTCTCTTTTCGATAGCATCTTCTTTTTTATTTAGAAAAGACCATTCAATATTTCTTGTAGGATAGATTTAGTATTTCTGTATTCTTTTAGTTTTTGCTTGTTGGAGAATTTTTTTCTCCTGTAAATGATAATCTTGCTGGGTAGAGTGTTCTAGGGTATAGATTTTTCTCTTTCCGGATTTTAAATATATTTTGCCACTTTCTTCTGGCCTGCAGCATTTCTGTGGAGAAATCAGCTGTTAGCCTTATGGGGGTTCCCTTGTAATTAACTGTTTTTCTCTTGCCGCCTTTAGAATCCTCTTTAATTTCTGCCATTTTAATTATGTCTTGGTGTAGGTCTGTTTGGGACCCTCTGTGCTTCCTATACCTGGGTATCTGTTTCCTTCTTTAGATTTGGGAAGTTTTCAGCTATAATTTCTTCAGATACTTTTGAGTCCCTTTTCTCCTTCTGGAATCCCTATTCATGTGTAGATTGGTGCACTTTACTTTGTCCCATAGGTCTCTCAAATTATTTATTTATTTTTCACTTGGTTTTCTGTTTGCTGTCCTGATTGGGTGATTTCCATTCTATTTTCCATTCAGTCCTTTTTCTGCATTGTTCATTTTGTTATTCAGTCTTTAGCTCGGCTTTCGTCTTGGTAGACGAATTTTCTAATTTTTCTTGGTTCTTCTATATAGTTTCTAGCTCCTTTTTATAATAATCTGAATTTCTGTCATTGCCTTTCTTATTCCTTCTGTATTTTAATTATCTTCTCTTATTCCTTCTTTCAGAGGAATTCTCTTGGACTTTTAACTAGGAATGGTTCCTCTGCTTCTTCCTTTTCCTTGTATTTCTCTTACTCTGTGAGTTTAGGAAGAATGAGTCTCTCCTGTGGTCTTGGAAGGCTGTTTTTATTTGAAGGCATCCTTGTGTTGCTTGCATGGGTTTAATATTTTTGGTGTGCGGGCTATTTTTAGTATGGATGCCTCCTGCCTTTTCCTCAGTGTGTGCTGGCCATTATCCCCTTGATAGGGGGTGTGCAGATGTGGCTGCCTGTGCCCACCCCTGTAGCCTGTGTCTGCAGTGCCCTTTTGGGGATTGTGCACAAGGAGAGGGAGGCAATTATGGGGGCCCCCGCCCCCTCCCATTGTTCACCCTCCACAGTAGTGCCTCGCCTCTATGGCAGGCCCAGGCTCCCTCCGTGTATACCTTTGGTTGTGGGTACATTACACTCCCGCTCCTTCAGGCTGTCCAGACAACCCCAGTCCTCTCCTGGGTCTGACCTCTATTGCCCGAGATTCAGCCCCCAGCCCCCACCTGTGCCGGGGGGGACACCTGTCTCAGTCTGGGAGTGCAGGGTAGCAACACCGACCATCTGTGCAGGTCTCTCCATTCTGCATGCTGGTTGTTGTGCCGTCTTCGGAGACTTCCCCCTCTATCTTGGCTGGTCTCCCCGCTGGTGAGGAGGCTCCCCAGGGTGTGGGAGCCTTTTCTTTTTCACATGTATCTCCCAGCAGCGTGGGTCCTGTTTGGATTCCTCTCTCTTTTTTTCCTTTTGTCCGATTACATGGGGATTCTTCCTATCCATTCAGTAGGTTTTCTGTGAGAATTGTTCCACATGTAGATGTATTTTTTGATGTATATGTGGGAGGAGGTGAACTTGATGCCCTTCTACTCTGCTCTCTTGATCACTCTTCCAATGGGGAGCTTTTGAAGAGCCCTTAAGCAGATGTGGATCAGATCTGTAAGCCTAATGTTTGGGAGAGAATGAGTTTGAGGATCATCAGATGGGGCACCCAGGGAGTTCCTGCTGTGGTTCCGGAATTGTCTCTGTGGCAGCATGGGTTTGATCCCCAACCTGGTGTAGCGGGTTAAAGATCTGGCATTGCTGCAGCTATGTGGCATAGGTTGCAACTGTGACTTGGATTTGATCCGTGGCCCAGGAACTTCATATGCTGCAGGTACAGCCAAAAAAAAAACAAAAAAAACCCCAAAAAACGGAGCACCTGGATTTGTGATGGAATTGCATAGGAGAGCTGAGGCTGGAGACAGAAACGAAGATTATAATCACAGAGATAGAGCACAAGGGGAGGTAGACAGTAGATTTGATGGTTGCTTGCATGTCGGCTGTGAGGAAGGGATGTAAAATTCCTTAGCTTGGGGAACTGCTTTGATAAATGCTGGTGGTGGTGGTTGATGAGAAGTAGGTCTGGGGAGAGTGATGATGTGTCCAGTTTCCTGTCAGTGAAGTCTAGATAAGTGTGATATAATTTGGGGAGTTGTCCATACATCCATCCAGATGTCCATGGATACTCATGTCCAACCCCACGAGTGGGGTTGAGGTCACCCCAGAGAGAGACAGAAACTTGGGAAATAGTAACATCTGTATAGTAGGTGGAAGATAGTGAGTTTAGAAGGATTCATTAGATAAGAGAACCAGAAGATTGGTGCTCGGACATCAAGGCAGTGGAGTTTGGAAATGGGTTTCTCTCAACAATGCCAGGTGCAGCAGCGGTGTCTCATAAGAATTGTCAGCTGTACTCAGCAGCACGTGAGCCTGTTCTTTAGTAGAATAATCTCTGTGCATGGTCTGGCCAGAAGCCATATTGCGTGTTTTGTTTTTTGTTGTTTGGTCTTCTCAGGGCTGTACCCTCAGCATGTGGAGCTTCCCAGGCTAGGGGTCGAGGTGGAGCTGTAGCCACTGGCCTACGCTACAGCCACAGCAACGCCAGATCCAAGCTGCATCTGCGACCTATACCACAGCTCACGGCAATGCTGGATCCTTAACCCACCGAGCAGGGTCAGGGATCGAACCCGTGTCCTCATGGATGCTAGTCAGATTCGTTTGCTCTGAGTCACGATGGGAACACCCATATCGCATGTTTTGAATGAATGGAAGGTAAAAACAAGGAGCCTTTCCCAGAAACTAATGAAGGATTGGAGGAGGAAAAAACATCCAGTGAGGGGCATCTAGGATAAGGGGGGGTTCTTGAGGGGACTGTCTGGGGGGAGGTATTGACCACATGGGGAGCAGCTTCATTTGGTGTTTTCCTGTTCCTTTTAGAATTTCCGTGTGGATGTGGTACACATGGATGAAAACTCTCTGGAGTTCGACATGGTGGGAATTGACGCAGCCATTGCCAATGCTTTTCGCCGCATCCTCTTAGCTGAGGTATTTATTGGTGGGAACGGGGGCAAGTGTGGAGCTGTGGGGAAGCCATGCCATCACCTCACTTACAGAATTGTCTCCAGTGCAATCTTTCCTGCAGTTTCATTGAGCCTTCCTCCTGCTGTCTGTAAACTTTTCATCACGCCTTTTTCTGGGAAAAGGTCTCTCATCTCCCTGTGGCAGGAGGTGGGGAGCAGATGGGGAGGCTCTGGGGTCTTTGTGGATGAGTGATTGTTTTCTTGGGCAGGTGCCAACCATGGCTGTGGAGAAGGTCCTGGTGTACAACAACACGTCCATTGTCCAGGATGAGATCCTCGCTCACCGCTTGGGACTCATCCCCATTCATGCTGATCCCCGTCTTTTTGAGTATCGGAACCCGGGTGAGGGTTCAAGAAAATGACGTTTGGGGGAAGGGGGCAGCTCTCCTCTGAGATTCTAGAATTAGACTGCCTGTTTGGATCCGTGCTTGACTACTGTATGACCTTAGGCACATGACCAGTCTTGTGGTCCATCAGTGTCACCTATGACCACCTGCCCTTGCCTGACTAGGTGTGTGTGAGACCCTTACCGTAGTGCTTGGCACTCAAGTGTCCACTCACTCTTTAACAGCCCCCAACCCTCCCTTTGCACAGGGGATGAAGAAGGCACAGAAATAGATACCCTGCAGTTTCGGCTGCAGGTCAGGTGCACTCGGAACCCCAGTGCTGCAAAAGATTCCTCTGACCCCAATGAGCTCTATGTCAACCACAAAGGTGGGTCGTGGTGGGCTGAGGAAGAGGCACCCTGTTGGTGGGTGCTAGTTTTAGGAATTCGAGTCTGATGTACTTTGTCCTGCAGTGTACACCAGGCACATGACTTGGGTGCCCCTGGGGAACCAGGCTGATCTCTTCCCGGAGGGCACCATCCGCCCCGTGCACGACGACATCCTCATTGCTCAGCTGCGGCCTGGCCAGGAGATTGACCTGCTCATGCAGTGTGTCAAGGGCATTGGTGAGAACCTTTGATCACACTGGGATGAGGCACGACTAAGGGGCTTGCAGAGATGTCCCTGACAGGCAGAAAGCCCGTGCTGGTGAGTTGCTGTCAGTGGCTGAGGGAATGCAGGGCAGGGGTTCTATGGGCTCTGGCTTCCTGCTTCCTTCCAGGCAAAGATCATGCCAAGTTTTCACCTGTGGCAACAGCCAGCTACAGGCTTCTGCCAGACATTACCCTGCTTGAGCCTGTGGAAGGGGACGCAGCCGAGGAGCTGAGCCGGTGCTTCTCACCTGGTGTCATCGAGGTGCAGGAAATCCAAGGTACCGTATGGGGTTGGGGATGCTGTTTAGGTCAGCCCTAATGTGTATTTTCCGTGAAGGTAGCAGACAGGAACAAAAGCCCTTGGCTCATATACTTATAGTGCGGTCTGTTGTCATCAGGTAAAAAGGTGGCCAGAGTTGCCAATCCCCGGCTGGATACCTTCAGCAGGGAAGTCTTCCGGAATGACAAGCTGAAGAAGGTCGTGCGGCTCGCTCGCGTTCGGGACCATTATATCTGTGAGTGTCGGGCCGGTGTGGCAGGGCTCTGGTGCTACAGTTTCCTTGTCGAGTTCAGGTGTGGACTATAGCAATGACCTACGAGGCTTTTATAAGGCCTACCTGGGCTAAAGTGTCTCTTTGGTCCCCAGTCTCTGTTGAGTCAACAGGGGTGTTGCCGCCAGATGTGCTGGTGAGCGAAGCCATCAAGGTACTGATGGGGAAGTGCCGGCGGTTCCTGGATGAATTGGACGCAGTTCAGATGGATTGAGGCTTGCACTGGACACGGCGTGGCTGGGAGCAGATGCTCCGAGGCAAGTTGAAGACTAGCATTTGACATGCCCCTGCGGACTGCTGTAGGGAGCCCAGTGAGACTACGGGTCTTGAGTTTCCTGGGGACAATCCCAGCTTTATTTTCAGTCAATACATTTTGTTAAATGTGCCACAAAATGTGACTTTTATGCCTTTGTGAGGCTTTAATGTAAATAAACTTATATCCAAAGAAACCTTCTGTTGGAGAGCACTTTAGTTTTCTTCCAAAAAGATGGGGCCTCACCTCACTGCAGATTTGGCACATTTAGCATTTAGGAACACTGGGTTCAGATGTTCCTGCAAGTCAGGGCCAAGGCCCTCTAAAGCCCCTTGAGAAATGCCAAATTGAGGTGGTTTTGGGGCACACAGCTAGACCACAGAAAAATATCACTTAACCTATTTCCTGGATACCGCAAGAACAGCAATTCCCTTTGGACAGTGCCCCCACCCCCACCCCCGGGTTAGGCCCAGTGGCAACCAAGGACAACAGAGAGAACCTGAGGGCTGCCGCTCTGCGGGTCAGCAATAGACAGCATTTCTAGCTGGTGTGCTACTTAAGAGGGCTTGATGGAGCAGGTACGTCAGTCACAGTTCTTCCTATCCAGTGCCTTTAGCAGGATGCTTATGAGGATTTGTGACCCTGGAGTATGTCACTGGTTTGAAAAAGGCAGATGGGGCCCCTTCTGTATGAAATTTGAGATTTTTACTGACATGCAGATGTGCTTTCGAGTTACCGTTTCTACAAAAAGTTTCTATAAACAATAGAAAACTTCTAGCATGAAATCACAGGATGTTAAAAATATTACAACACAATAAATACAACTATACCCTCCACAGCCCCACCGCAGAGGAGAGTAGGCAGCTAACAAGTGTGGAGGAAAACATGCTGAGATGCCCTCAGTTGGTAAGAAGCCCAATGCACCACCCAAAAGAGGGCGCGGAGCAAGTCTGTGCCAGGGAAGAGCTACAAGGAACTCTAGGCCATTTCCCCAGCTTCGCTTCTTCCTGATTCTACCCTGCCTGGGGGCCACACCAGCTAAAAACTAGCTTCGGCTCACACTGCTCCATCGGTCCTCGCAGAAACCCTGGTTGGTGGATTGGCTCGGTGCCCAGCCTGTGCAGAGCACCTGGACACATGCTGTGGTTTCAGTATGGAGCAAGCCTGTCTATGGCTGGCAGTGACCTCAAGACTGGGGTCCCATATCCATGTCCCCTCTACTTACGGGGCCATCCAGTGACATCTAGAACAGACTGGAGACTCACAATACAGGTTGTGATGGGAAGGCATTTTTTTTTTTTTTTTTTTTTTTTTAGAAATGGCCCAGGAAGGAGGTGACCAGGGGGGTCTGAAAGAGCATGAGACTTTGAAGGCACCTGGACTCAGCTAGGAGAGGAGACCAGTGGCTTTGCTAGCTGCTGTCACAGATGTAGCCTAGTTGGTCTGGATTATCCTTAAATGCCAACGGCATCACGTGACACTAGAGAGGGTACTGTGGCTCTTGTGCCTGAGTGGACCCTGGGGGCTGGGGAAACCACACTGAAGGGTCATTCACGGAAGGACAAAATGTGTGAGCTCTAAGGGATATCAGAGAACACTACGGCCCCTGCCCAGCCCTGGTCCCTGAAGGTACTATCGTGACACTGTGCCCAGAGCTTAGCCTGTACCATGGAGCCCATCAGATTCTTGCTCAAAACAAAGTGGGAATTGGCCAAATTCAGTTCACTCAGCACCTGACCCAGATACACCCCTGGGGGATGGGGAGGGTTCCCAGCCAGCCCAGCAGCAAGGGGGCTTGGTGGGATTTCTCAAAGGTCCAAGAGAAACTCTGGCACAAGTAGTTCAGGGCTGAGCCCTGGCCGCAAGCCCAGCCAGTACAGCATCAGGTACAGAGCCCCCTGGTTGTCACTCTGCACAGGTGTATACGGCTGCCTGGGGGTGAGAGGGCTTGGGGATAGGGGCCACTCTGCTGTGGCTTCTCACTTTTGGAAAAGCCAAAACTCCAAGTAGAATGGGAGAGACCTGGGAAATCTAGACAGAACGGTAGAAGCCCTACCTCCCTTTCTTGAGACTTTAGTATAATGACTTCTGGCCCTACTACAGGGCCCACTCTCTCCAGCTCCAGACCTGGACCTCTCTCCAGGCTGACGAAGGTGGAAAGTGAGGTGCAGTGGAGAGGGGCCTAGAGATTAGCTACAAAGGGGAAGAAGAGATGACAATAAAGGTCAAAGAAGGATGCCTGAAAGCTTGATTCAGGGTTCAAAGATGGTGGCCAGGCCGCCCTCGTCGTTGTCCAGTGCATCCGAGTCATGGGTTGGCTTTGTTTTTTTGAAAAGTGAAGGAAGATTCTTAATGTGAACTTCTTTTCGGAACTGCTCGCCCAAGGGTTTCTGCGGAAAACAAATGAGAAAGAAGGAATGCTGGGTCTTGAGCGGTAGGTGGTTAAGGATCATCTCCCCCTAATGGTCAGGACTACATCTGGTTTCTGATTTGCTGGCACACCTGGTCTCAGAAGATTGCAAAATGGACCAAGGACCTACCCCGATGCACCCAGCAATCAGGCGTTTGAATTGGTCCTTCCGGCGCTTATCAGCCGCTTTCTGCAGAGAGGGGTTCAAAAGCTTGCAGTCAAACTGGTCCAGAGACTCCTTCTGAATGTCAGGGATCTGCTCCATCACAGCTCTTATCTCCACGTACCTGGGACGCTGAAAAGTAGGGATAAACCCACTCAATGGCACAGGCTTGGGCCCTGCCGCCTTCCCATTCCCTGCCACATCTCCCATCAGGAGGATGCCTACGTTCAGGAAGAGGCCCAAGTGACAGGGACAAGCCATCCTGTCCCCATGCTTTCCTCACTCACCAGCGCCTCATACGTCTGGAAGGCCAGGTGGACCAAGGAAGCCATGCAGCCGTCATGCTGCCCGTGTGTCTGTAAGCCCTTCAGCACGCTGGTGAAGAGCCATGTGACAGCTTCTGCCAGCAGAGTCCCCGATAGCACCTGGGGAGACAATGTGCTCAGGGCCAAAGCGGGGGACGGGACTCTGAAGGCCCCAGCACCCCAGTTCTTCCAGCTGATCCAGTCAATCCCCATGACCCAAAGGTTTCATAAGGGGCAGGGAGGAAAGGGGAGAGAGCGTACTTGCTTGAGGAGGGGCCAGCAGAGCTGCGTGGTGGTCCTCTGGCAGGACAGAGTATCCTTCCAGGCGAGGGAGTTGAAGGCTAGAATTAACAGCGCTGTGCAAACATCCTAATGGGAGAGGATGAGGGGTTACAACGGGAACGTCAGCAGCAAGCTCTCTGTATTCTGCGTCAGGAGCTAGAGTTTTGACAGGTAAGCAGGAGAATGATAAGAGTAGCCAGTAGCTACTTTTATTTCCTCTATGCTTATCAGGCCAGGAAAGAAAGAAAACCAACCAGCACAGAATAGAAAACCTGTGTGCAGGAAGGAGATGGAGCACAGGCCTGCAGGAGGGTGAACACCAGGGACTGTCCTCAGCATGCCCGGGTGTCTCTGAGAGCCTCCGCCCACCTGGCATGGGAACGCCACGGTCCTATGCCTTTCCCTGCTGGCTTCTGGGAGCTTTAGGCACCAGACACTTTAATTCCTATAAAGGATTATTAACCCAAAAGCTCCTGATGGCATCAGAAGTGAGGAAAGAGGAAGTGCGTTCCCCGGCTGGGCAACGAGAAACTCCCCTGCCCCTCCACCCACCTCGTGCTTCGTCAGACACTTTCCCAGGTCTGTGAGCTCTGCCGTGGCTGGAGTGGCTACCTCTGTGGCCATCATCTCTTCATCTGTACGGAGAGAGCAGAATGTTAAGCTAAGTCCTTTCAGAGCTGTCCTGTTTTGAGGGAAGCCCACTAAGTAAAGGAAAGCAGAGTTTTGTGGGCTGACTGGTGGTAAAGTGGCACTGGGCAGCCCCCAACCTCCTGAGAGGGTGGAGAAGGCCCTGCCCGTGGCAGATCAGAGATACAGCTAGTGGTACATCTGCAAAACAAGGGATTTTTCTGGACAGTGTAAAAATCTGCAAATACGGAACTCCCGTTTTGGCTCAGCGGTTAACAAACCCAACTAATAGCCATAAAGACGCGGGTTTGATCCCTGGCCTCACTCAGTGCGCTACGGATCCGACATTGCTGTGAGTTGTGGTGTAGGTCGCAGATGCAGCTCAGATCCCGCGGTGCTGCGGCTGTGGTGTAGGCCAGCAACTATAGCTTCGATTTGACCCCTAGCCTGGGAACCTCCATATGCCACGAATGTGGCCCTAAAAAAAAAAAAAAAAGCTGCAATGCTGAGGATCTTCTGTCACTGAACAAATATTTGAGGACCCACTGCTGTAGACATTAATTGCATTCCTGGGGATATCACAGTCCCTCCCCAGATGGGAGTTAATTCAAGTGAGGGAGACAAGTAATAAGTGAATACATATATAAAACCCAATGTCAGGTAGTGCTAAGTGCTGGACTTAAGACAGAGCCAAGGAAGAATCTAGAGGCTGGCATTGCTATTTTTTTTTTTTTTTTTGTCTTTTTGTCTTTTTGCTATTTCTTTGGGCCGCTTCCGAGGCATATGGAGGTTCCCAGGCTAGAAGTCAAATCGGAGCCGTAGCCACCGGCCTACGCCAGAGCCACAGCAACGCAGGATCCGAGCCGCGTCTGCAACCTACACCACAGCTCACGGCAACGCCGGATCGTTAACCCACTGAGCAAGGGCAGGGACCGAACCCGCAACCTCATGGTTCCTAGTTGGATTCGTTAACCACTGCGCCACGACGGGAACTCCGCATTGCTATTTTTGATAGCTGGTCATGGAAGACCTCTCAGAGGTGACAACTGAACAGAGACCTGAAGGGGACAGGCCAGCAAGAGTTGGGAGAACAATCATGCTGGACCACGGCAACCCCAAGTGCAGAGGCTTTGGGCTGGGACTGTGAATAGAGCAAGGGGCCAGCCCTGATAACAGCCAGATGTATGACGTCCCCTCCCCAGACCGCCAGGCACACAGTTTCTCTAGGAACTGACCTGATAACAGAAGTAACAATATTTAGGGGTTAACGGCTGACCCCCAAGGGCCACAACGGATTCACTTACCCTCTCCATCCGCAGCGGGAGTAGCAGTGTGGTCAGCACCCTTCTTTGAGACACAGCACACGGCTAAAGCAAGAAAGCAGGGTTACTGGGCTTCCCACCACCAGCTGACAGCCAGCTCAGGCCAGTGGAGCCCACACAGGCCCGGGGAAGCTGAGGAGTTGGGCTACTGATGAGGCACAAGGTCGGCTTCACCAATAGTATCAAAGCATTTGACCAGACTGTGTTCTGGTCCCTCTACAAGTTCAATTAACTGGAGGGAAATTACCAAAGTATCTGAGAGTAAATGAACAGGAAAAGATGCCTGATACGTACTTGGTCTACTTTGGATCTCAAACAAATGAACTGACCCAAAAATGAAAAATATAACCACCTTCGTGTCTAAGAACTAAAAAATTTCCCTCATTCTAACAAGGCTGGGAAGTTTTTCGTACCATTAATTCAAATTCCTCCTGCCAGGCTAGACCATTTCCTCATATTTTGGCCTTAGTATGAACAATTATAATTCAGTTCACAATTCATAAAGTGTCTTTAGGTCAACTTAGGATTACCTAGTTTCTATCCAGTTAATTATTTATCAACTACGCAGTGTTCCTGCAAACATGTTAGGTAAGTGACTAGCTCTTTTTCCAGAAAAATCTTGTCTTCTACCCCTGGTTCCCACACGCCACTTACTGATCAGGTCCACGACTTCTCGGGTTAACATCCTCACCAGTTGTTCCTCCAGCATCTCTTGAGACTCTGGGTTTTCATCTGTCGTCTCATCTTCACTGTAGAAAACCAGGGGCCCAGTTCCAGAAGAGTGCAAAAGCAGCAGTGACCCGAGCTAGACCTGGTGTGCCCACTTCCTTCTGGTCCTCATTCCACTCAAATGTTAGGAATGGGGAGCAGGTGGCCACTGAGGGGCATTATTACTTATGGCTGTATCCAGCTGGCTTGAGGGGAATGGATCAGAATCCTAAGTGGCTAAGACTGCCTAAGCATTCACCGGAAGCAGCTAAAGGACCCCCTGTCCCTTAGGCTTGGGTTGAGTCTGCCTAAAGGTCACAGACAAGCCATCTACAGGCTGAGAATGACTGAAACCCACTTCTCTTCTAGCTCTGGGATAGCAAAATCCTTCCTCCCCCACCCCAAACCTGGCTGCTAGCTCATCCACCAAGAAGAAGAGACATTTGCTCACCACAGCATGCTCCTCTGGTTGATGACTTGCCATTTTTGGGAAAGCCTCTGCGAAAACAAAGATGATGTAAGTGCTAGACTGGGGAGAAGGCCGGAAAGGATAATATCTAAGGGCCACTTCATCATTAGAATTAGCTGAGGCTGAGTCTAGGGAACAACCACTGAGCCTTAGGAGACCCCATGAGGTTAAAAAACCATATACGGTTTCTGTAACCTCTGTCACACCCCTGACAAGAGCAGCGTATCAAACACTTCTTTGCTTGGAAAGGATCAAGAATTTTATAATTCCGAGATCTTTCTGGACGTACCTATTCTCTGCCCAAGTGGTCACCCTGCTTAACCCAAAGTCAGGGAAACAGACCCAGGACAAGCACTTTCCTGATCATCTCTCCTCTGTTAGCAGGTGGTTAGGAGCAGAATCTGCAGGTGCTTTGGGGGGCAACTGAACCAGTTTGGTTTTGGGGGGGCTTCTCCCTCCAGGGCAGCAAGGATGGATAGCTGCACAGCTATCCTTTCAGGAACCCTTGATCTGTGGGACTCATGAGGGGCCACCCGCTCCAAGAGGCCTCTTTGCTCCCCTTTCCTGACCGACTGCTTACCATGTGGAGGTAGGTGAAAAGAGGCCCAACGATGGGCGACACCAGGCTTTCATAGTACTCGGGGGTACAGGCGAGCACCAGAGGCTTCACGAAGACCCGTGCCACAGCAGGTTAAGAAGCTTTTGCACATGAGTGCACACCCCTCCTCCGCTCCCCGGGGCGGGCCTGGAGACCTGAGGCAGCAGGTTGAGCCCTTGGGTGGAGCCAACCCCCAAAAGACTTGCACGGTGCCAAGAACATCCTGTGCTAACAGGTAAAAACCTTCCAACTTCCCCCAAATCCTAAGCTGTGCAGATACTCAATTCCATTATATTTTTAGTTGAACTGGCCTTTCTACCACCTGCACCTTTATGGGTTGCCTGAAAGTAGGGGAAAGTAAGAGACACACCCTTGCAATGAACTCCTTCACTATGCTCCTCGTAACCTCAGGGAAGAAGAATAGTCCCCAAAACAAACAAAAGTCTGATGAGAAAGCAGTACAAGAGCGCTTCTTCAAAAGGAAGAACTTGACAGAACAACAAAAAAGGATAAAAGCTTCAGCTTTCATCTTTCCAGGTAATGGGTTAGTAAAGATGTCTACTCGTAAGAGGAAAGAGCTTTCAAGAACCCCTGGGCTTTCAGGTTTTCCCTGCTATTTATCTCAACCTTCCGGTCCTTTTGATGTGGTTACTATATACTAAGAAAATGATTCCATCTATTCCACACAGCTCGGCTCTCTTGCTGCCTGTGAACTATTCCTGTCTGGAATCATCTGGCCCTTTGGTAACGTTATCTAGGGATTTTTAAAAGGATATGAAGCAAGGGTCTGAGTCGGTAGTCAGGAAGATTGTCCAAGTTGACAAAGGCAGAGCTGAGGAGCTGGGTGGACAGCTGCTCCACGGTGTAGAAGTCCTGCTGCATGGAAGGGCCTGCCTTCCCTAGGATGTGGAAACTGTACGGGAAAATCACAGGCATTGTCAAGTCCACTCTCTGTCATTATTAGTCCTGACTGCCCTAGGAATGTCTAGTCTACAAGAAGACTTCTCAGCTAGAAAAGCAACTGTATTTACTTCTTTCTTTTTTGGCCACGTCGGTGGCATATGGAAGTTCCTGGGGCCAGGGATCGAACTTGCGCCACAGCAGCAACCCCAGCCACTGTAGTGACAATGTGGGATCCTTAACTCGATGCACCACAAGGGAACCCCTTAAGGAAACTTAACAGTAGATTTAGCATCATTTCAAAACAAAGATGTTGGTATCCAAGACCAACAGTAGCCTTTCATTACTTCCTAAGTAATATAGATTTACAATGGAGAATTTCTTGTTAGTTGGCTGACCCGGGCACTGGGTTAGTGAGGCCAAGGCCCTGGGGATGTTGGTATACACAGAAGGGCCAGGTACCTCCCCATCCCACAACCAGGACCACAGACAAAGTCTGGCCAGCCACCTCCCCATGTCCCATGAAAAGTAGGCTATGAGCAGTGAGAAGTCTGAGAAAATGCATCTCCATCACTGTATGGTCTACTATGGTTGCATCATTTTACACACTGGAAACAGACAAGGTGGACATGAAAATATCAAGTCATGGCTAGGACTGAGGCACATGTGACAATAAAAATTGCAGCAAAGCAGCCTGTTCATTTTGATACTGGAATCATTAGCTTCCTGTCCAATTCTTTCCTCATATTACCTGCACACTAGAATTCCACATCAGAAGTCCAACTCAAGGTCACTCCTATACAGCGCATGTCTAGGAGGAGAATATGGAAAGGCAGCATTGGTTCCTTACCAGTTTTCATAGAGGGTGCAGAAGAAACGCTGCATTTTTTCCAAGATCGTTTTGTAGACAGGAGAGTCATTCAGGTCCAGGAGAGGTTGAGGTAATCCTACAGACAGAGATGGCTCAGGAACCTGCTACCTCACTGCCTCAACCAGCCAACACCCTCCAGCAGGCAGAGGTGGGCTATAAACACAAAGGAGCTGAGCAAGTCTTCTACCCGCTGAGGTGCCCACAGGTCCCCTAAAAGTGACTACTACACTGTCTTCCCAGGAAAAGGTGAAAGCTATTTAAGTGTCTAGGACTTCAGACTAGATCTGAGTACTCCAACTTTTGCCTGGGTTTCTTCAGGTGGAACATGTACCAAAACACACAGTGATAGCCCAAAATGATCTCTCCATAATGCACTGGATATGTCCTCCTTCCTTTTTAAGTCAGAGAACCTCTTTCAAGCAAAATTTTATACAAAAGCACAAAATGTATAGCAGATCAAAATGAAACCCACTTATCTCAGTCTAAAAATTGCCTTAAAAAAATCTACACTTCTGGAGTTCCCGTCGTGGTGCAGTGGTTAAGGAATCCGACTAAGAACCATGAGGTTGCGGGTTCGGTCCCTGCCCTTGCTCAGTGGGTTAACGATCCGGCATTGCCGTGAGCTGTGGTGTAGGTTGCAGACGCGGCTCAGATCCTGTGTTGCTGTGGCTCTGGCATAGGCTGGTGGCTACGGCTCCAATTAGACCCCTAACCTGGGAATCTCCATATGCCGCGGAAGCGGCCCAAGAAATAGCAAAAAAAAAAAAAAAAAAAAAAATCTACACTTTTCATCAGAGGCGATTGTTTCAAGTCTTGCTCATGGTTGCACACTGCCAGAGGGAACTGTTCGTTCATTCTAGCATGTTGCGGTTGGTCCTACATTTCAATAGCAAGAGGAAGGGGGTGGGTGATGAAGCAACACCTACTTTTTTTTTTTCTTTTGGCTGTGCCTGAAGCATGTTGAAATTCCCAGGCCAGGGGGCACCTGTGCCACAGCAGTGACAATACCAGATCCTTAATCTGCTGAGCCACCAGGGAACTCCCTACACCAATTTTTTAAATTAACCACAAGAGGAATTCCTGTCGTGGCACAGTAAAAATGAATCTGATTAAGAACCATGAGGTTGCAGGTTCAATCCCTGGCCTCGCTCAGTGGGTTAAGGATCCAGCATTGCCATGAGCTGCAATGCAGGTCATAGACACGGCTCAAATCTGGTGTTGCTTTGACTATGGTGTAGGTCGGCAGCTACAGCTCCAATTAGACCCCTAGGCTGGGAACCTCCATATGCTGCAGGTGCGGCCCTAAAAAAAAAAAAGAAAAGAAATGGCCCAGGACCATTTAGGCCAAGATAGACAGGCATGAGCTCTGTAAAGACAAACACTCTTCCTCTCATTAACATCACAGGTAAGGGAACATGCTCACTTGATTGCTTCATCATGGCCAGGCCCAGGCCAAGGTTGTAGCTGGTGCAAAGAAACACTGTGGGGGCTGTGATGGTGAGCCAGCATGAAGCTTCAGAGATGAGCACAAGATTTAGACAACTCTGGGCGTTTCCAGCTCTAACTTATAACCAACTGCCCTGTTCTCTTGTGTTCCAGCTGCACGAGTCACCTCTCTATTCTGCCTGCCACAGGATTATGGACCTGCCATTCTGTCTGCCCCAACCCGGTTGGCCCTTGCTCATCCTTCAAGTTTCCACTGGGAGGCAATCGTCTGACTCCTCTCCAGGATTGGCTCAGGTCTCCCAGTGAACACTCTCACAGTCACTCTCCTGCATAGCACACATCACAATTATGATTGTGTAGTTATTTGCTAATGAGAAAAATGAGTTAAAGCAACATTCCTTTTTTTTGCTTTTTAGGGCTGCACCCATGGCATATGGGGGTTCCCAGGCTAGGGGTTGAATCGGAGCTACAGCCGCTGGCCTACACCACAGCCTCAGCAACACTAGATCCGGGCTATGTCTGCGACCTACATCACAGCTCATGACCTGCTGAGCGAGGTCAAGGATTGAACCTGTAACCTCATGGTTCCTAGTCAGATTTGCTTCTGCTGCACCAACAATGGGAACTTCATAAAGCAACATTCTGATCAAGGTTAAAATTGGGAAACTTGACTAAGACACTATTCCTTAAAAAAAATTAATACCATACATAATATTTTACTAATTAAAGCTATTCAAGCTTAATTGTTTTAACACCTGCCCCCACTCCCCACCAAGTACAAAAAGCAGGAAAGTATGCCAATATCCTCAGGTCAAAAAAAAAAAAAAACGTTTTTTTTTTTTTTTTAATAATCTAAAGGCTTTGGAGTTCCCGTTGTGGTGCAGTGGAAACGAATCTGACTAGGAAACATGAGGTTACAGGTTCAATCTCTGGTCTTACTCAGCAGGGTCAAGGATCCAGCACTGCCATGAGCTGTGGTATAGGTTGCAGACATGGCCTGGATCTGGCGTTGCTGTGGCTATGGCGTAGGCCAGCAGCTGTAGCTCTGATTAGACCCCTGGCCTGGGAGCCTCCATGCCACGGGTGCGGCCCTAAAAAGACAAAAAGACCAAAAAATAAAAATAAAATATTATAATCTAAAGGCTCTAACACACACCACCAGCTGGGTGCTAAAGAGATTAAGGAGGGGTTAAAGTTGGGGGTATGTGCATGCACTTCTGAAGCCCTTCTCTGAAGGCTAAGGAAGAAAACGCACTTGCTCCCCGAGAGCTTCAGGAACTCCATCATATGCATTTCCAGACAAACAGGTAGTCAAGGCAGAGCCAGGGGAGGAGAAGGTGACACAAGGCTTTAAAGGTGAACTTCAAGAAAAAGAAAGGTCTAGATTTCTTACCTAAAATAGTAGATTTTTCCGCATCAATCATATCCAGAGCCTTGCTGAAAGGTTCTCCTAGTTTGGCTAGCATTTCTGGTGCATATAAAGAATTGTGAGTTCTGAAAAAAAAAAAAAAAAAAAAAAAAAAACACAAGAATGCTATGTCAACTTGTCCCCATCCGCTGCAGGAGCAGTGATATTACACGTCCACACAGACATCCCCCTGACGACACTATTCTTGGCAGGGGACTTCTTAAAAGTCCCTCAAAAAGGTATAGACTTGAAGCTATTAAGTTTATTTGTAAAGTATACAGCTCCTAACAGCAATCGACCACAAGAACCTAATTCTAAGAGCGAGCTCGACCACATCACAGTCTAAAGCTGGAAAGCAAAATTCTTTCAAACCCGAGAAAACGCCTGGGCACTCCCAGTTTTTCATATTGTTGGTTAAATTTATCTGTGGGTACTTTATTCTTTGAATACTATTGCAAATGGAATCCTTTTCTTAATTTCCTTTTGAGATCATTCATTGTTGGTGTAAAAAACACAACTGACTTTTCTGAATGTTGTTGTTTAGTATCCTATAGCTTTGTTAAATTTATTAGCCACAGTAGTTTTTTTTCTGGGGGGGGGGGACAGATTTTCTATGTCATTTGTGAATAGCTTTACTTCTTTTCCACTTTGGCTACCTTTATTTCTTTTGCCATGCCTAACTGCTGTGTCTGGGACTTGCATCGTTCACCACTGTGTATGATGTAAACTGGATTTTTCATAAAAATTATTTTTCATGTTGAGAAAGTTCTCATCTCGTCCTAGTTTGCTGCATGTTTTTATCATGAAAAGATGTTGGATTTTGTCAAATGCTTTTTCTGATTTACTTTTATATACTGAACCACTCAAACGCCTGGGATAAAACACTTGGTCAGAGTGTATCTTTTTAATATGCTGTTGGGTTCAGCTGCTTATATTCTGTGAAGCTGTCCTAACTCCAGCTTCTACTTTCTGCTGTGGGGAGTCCCAGGGTTGGTAGGTGGAGCCATATATTTTCAAAAACTGTAACTTGCCATCTTTTTAGTTTCTGAATTGAGTTTTTCTTGGTCATTTGGGAAGATGTCTAATACTATGAAATGATCTCTGATAAAATCAGGCCGTCTTGAAAGGAAATTCAGTCAAAACTGACAGGAACAGAAAAGCTGTTTTTTATTCTTTATTTTTATTTTTTGGTCTTTATGCCTTTTCTAGGGCCACACCTGTGGCATATGGAGGTTTCCAGGCTAGGGGTCAAATTGGAGCTGTAGCCACCGGCCTATGCCAGAGACGCAGCAATAGAGGATCCAAGCCGTGTCTGTGACCCACACCACAGCTCACAGCAACACCGGATCCTTAAGATTGAACCCGAAATCTCACGGTTCCTAGTCGGAGTCGTTAACCACTGAACCACAACGGGAACTCCTGTTTTTTATTCTTTAGTGAAATGTGATTGTGATCCCAAGATATACTTAAAAAACAGAAGGATTCGGGCATTATAAAAGTCAAATATCCCTGGGACTACAACAAAATCTTTAATTCTTTATTATCTCCTCTCCTCCTCCTCCCCAAGAAGGTGGCACCATGATGGCTGCACTTCTAACTCACAAGCAGTGGAGACAGGACTCAGTACTCACTGTCTAATATCTATGACTCCAGGTCAGGTGTTCACTCATAAGCAGGGAGCCCTACAAGCCCTAGTGATGTTATTGCTTGGCAAAGAAAAAAACAATAGGGTAATAAAAGTGTTGTTTTGTATGATCTGTACCTATCTGAAATACTCTTAGTATCACCAAGCGTATAACTGCCATACACACAGGTGTATGTTATTCAGCCATAATAGAGGAGAAAATCTTGCCATTTATGACAACATGATGGACCTTGAGAACATTATACTAAGTGAAATGTATCAGACAATGAAAGACAACACTAAATGAATAAATGAGTTACAGCATATTCCCGCAATAGAATACCACACCAGCAATGAGAATTAACAAGCCACAACTACATGCAATAACATGGATGACCTCATAAACTTAACGTTGAGCAAGAGAAGCCAAGACACAAAAGAGTGCATGCTTCTGACTCCCACTTATCAAAGCTCAGAAAAAAAAGAAAAACAAAGGTTAAAAGTCAGAATAGTGGTTACCCTCGAGGGGAAGGTAAGGACTAAAAAGGGGTGATGGGTAAGGCTGTGTCTTGATCTGGATGTTGACTACATGGAATTGTCAAAATTCATCTACCCACACTCACAATTCATGTCCTTTTCTCATGTATCTCTGCACCCTTATGTTATATACTTCAAGATAAAATTTACCACACACAAAAAAAGAGAGACAAAACTCTAACAGCTATAGCTGTACACTATCAAGGAATCTAACTGCTACATTATTATACTCAACATTTTTCAAAATACCTTTTGGTTGGCTTTGGGGTTTTCCAAAAGCACTAAACTCTTCCAAAAATATCAAGATGACAACCACCTGCCTCCTTGCCTGATCAGGGCTAACTCTGGCCACAGGTCTAAAACGTCAGTGAGTGAGTCTGTTGCCATCTGACTTCATCAATTCCACATTTCCCTAAGCTACAGAGATCCTTTTGATTTTAAAGGCATCAATATAAAAACAAACCTTTCCTTGACTAAATATTTCACTACCCTGTCAACATGCAGGCCATACTTCTTTATTGTTAATCTCTTTCCTCCTTTTCAAGTCAGGACAAGATACTGTCTATTCTCAAAGACATGTTCACAATGACAACTCACTCAAGAGACCTCCAGCCCTTCAATCTGGTCAACATTAACTTAAAACCTTGGATTGATTTTTCTTTGGCTGCATCTGTGGCATGTGGAAGTTCCCAGGCCAGGGACTGAACCCATGCCATAGCAATGACCCAAGCTGCTGCAGTGACAATGCTGGGTCCTTAACCCACTGCACCACAAGAGAATTACAAAACCTTGGATGCTTAAGCTTATAGTCCAAGGTGTCCAGTGCCAGGAGAGCATCCTTGAGACATGAGTAATGGTTTGCCCAGTTGAGACCCTGCTCTTACACCCTGGGGAAAAAGGCCAAAAAGCAGTGGGACAGAGCCCTAACCTCTAATTCAGATACACTATGAGACATAAAAAGCAATCAAATTTTGCTCTGGCAGGTGAGAACTAATTCTCTCAAAGGCTCTATTTCACTGTAGACAGCATTCATCCCTGAATCATCAAATATACATCAAACAACCAACAAGTCTATACCTGGCCTACTTCCACTTGAACGTATTAGCTCACGTGATTTATAACAGCAATCCTCAACCTTTAATGTACACACACAACCTGGGGATCCTGTTAAGATGCTGATTCTGATTTAATACGTCTGGGGTGAAGCCCTAAGTCTGCATGTTTTTTTTTTTTGGCTGCAACTCTGGCATGTGGAGGTTCCTGGGCCAGGATCAAACCCATGCCACAGTTGCATCCTGCACCACAGCTGTGGCAACACCGGATCCTTAACCCACTGTGCCATATGGGACGTCCCCTGATTCTGCATTTTAAACAAGCTTGCAGGTGTTTACTGGTGATGCTGGTCTAAGGAATCCGCTTTGAGAAGTAAAGACGAAGGACACTGAGGTGGAGCACGCACCTCGCCTTCCTTTGGCATGTTCTGCTGCTGGGTGTTTGGTCCCCTTGAGATCAGTCACTACTGATAAATTCGGCTTAGCTCATTTGAATATGTGACCCAGAGAATCACCACCACAGAAAGCAATGTTTTGTTCCCAGTGAACAAATTCTTTTAGTAGCAAAACTTTAGACCAAATAAACCTTAAAGTAAAAAGAAGGACTGAGGTATAAAAAATTAAAAGAACACAGAGGAGGCTCAAAATGCAGAAGGCCATTTTGAGATTAGCCCCTGTGTGTTCGCTTGGAATGCAAGACTTACACAAGTGAGCGCTAATGTTATTTTTACAAAGAGAGAGCCCCTCTAGACAGACCTAATCCCTCATTTTCCAAATATAACAGAGAAAAACTGTTATTTTGACTCACCTTATAAGGGCAAGCAAATTGTCCAGAAGTTTCAAAACCTGTTCTGTGCAGGGGTTACGGAAGATTGGATTTCCAGTGGGGGTATAACCAACCACAAATCCCCCAGCTTTGGCCTCTTCTAGATCAGGGGGCCAGGAAGTTCGTTTCACAACACCCAAAATGCTATACACACAAAAGCTCATCTATAGAAAAATGTAAAAATAAAAGGTGAACATAAAAGGGGAAGAAAAGACCAAAGTTCCACTAGATATTCGCAAAATTACGGTGTACGTGATACAGAGGCTGGAGAGAAGGAAAAGACTCCCCCCACCCCCTTCCCCATCTCTACTCCTTCTGTCCTTTATTATTTTTGGCTGCGCCCTCACATACAGAAGTTCCTGGACCAGGGACTGAACCTGCACCACAGCAGTGACAATGCCAGATCCTTAACCCATTGTGCTACCCTGGAACTCCCCTACCCCTCCTGTTTAAGGTCAAGTCCAAGAGGGATCCTTTCATTGCCATTTTCAGGGTCAGTGGTAGGCTCTAGAAGCTTCCCTTTCATGAGGATATCCTTCCAGAGGCTACAGTGACCTTCTTACAGGACCCCAATTAGAAGGTGGCTTGGACATGCTTCAAAACAGTGTTTACCTTGCCAACAGTTCATTGTTTTTTGAGTTGGCCTTGCACCCTACAGCTTAGGCCTTCACAGATTTTGCCCTAATCTTCAATCACAGCACTTTCAACTGATGACTACCTGCCAGGTTAATTAATTAGACTTTTGCCATGACGGAGCCAGGAACAATGCTTATTTGAACAGCAAAGAACTGAAAAATCTCAGGTTTGCAACTAGGCCATCATTTAGGACTTTAGGTGCCAGAGAACAAAAGCAAGGAGAACTCATCCTGCTGACTGAGTTCTGAACTACTTCCTCATTACACCTCCATTCCTCTGAGCTATTTAGAGAGCTTAAAGCCAAGATAATGATTTTCTCAGAAAAGACCACCTGCTCTGCTATGAGAACTAACTCAAGAATTCTAAACTAAAGAAGAAAAGAAAGGAGACGCTAAGGGAAGTGGAGACTCCCAGACTTCTCACTCATATAGAAAAGACATAAATCTACAAGAAACTGGACAAATGGCAACCCCTTCCTCTTACTCATGGCCAATTCCTAGGAGAGGCTCACTCACCCGTGCTCGGTTTAAGCCACAGGGATCCTCCTGGACCAGGTCATAGCTTTTCTGATCTGCACCCACAAAGGCAAGGAAAGCATCAGCATCGGACAGTGCTCTAAAGGTTGGCAGGAGAAAGACAAAGTTCACTGTGATTTTAAGCAAGGATCATTTCACCCTCAAGAACTAATAAGCTGTGATTATTTGACCCCCAAAGAACAGCTGTTATGAGGAGCTGAATCATACTGTCGGCTCTCATGTGAAGGTTTACTAAACTTCTCTCCCCACTTATAAATATTATTAGCAACACTTTAAGAATCAAAAAGGATACAAACTTGGTAATGCTAGCTACGTGGGTATAGATGGGTGTCTGGCAGCTCCCGCTGTGCATGGCCCCACTGGCTATTCTTACTTCTTTACCTGTGCTGGGGCTACAACCAGAAACCACACCAGATCTTGCTCTGTGGCCGCCACACTACCCATTTCTACTCATTTCTTCCATGTTGCTACACCTCTTTAGAGCAAGGGGATATTTCCAGCAATTCGCTTCCAAGACTGCTTTCAGCATTGTGGACACCTTGACTTCCTTACATCCCTACCCTGGGTGAGCTCTTCACTCAAGCGCAGTGAAGGCCAAGGGCAAAGGATCCTCTACCTGTGCATCTCTTCAGAAAGCCAGATGCTGGCCACGGGTGCCATCAGCTCCTCTATGAACAACTTCTGACGCTCATAGTTCTTGAACTGGTTGCTGATGAGAACCAGGGCTTCCATGAGGGCACACTTCTCCATCTGCGTCAGGAGCAGCTCATTGGAGAGGAGCTGCTTCACGTGGTCATACAGCATGTCAAAATTGGGCTGTTTCACAAAGGAAAAAAAACCCCAGAGGTGGTGAAGGTCTGGTTTTCAGGGAGTGGTGGGTGGTCAAGGAAGAATAAATAAGGATGAAAACATTCTCAGGAAAGTCAGGTCTGTGAGACTATCACTTAGTAATCTGGTTATAACACTCTTCTTTTGCCTGAACAAGAAGGCAATTTAGGCAGAGGGTGGTGGTTTTTCCTATTTGGGTAACGGCACTTTCCCTCTCTCCAACTGTGAAAACCATTTGTCTTTTTTTCCCTATACCAACTTTACAGTATCTTCAGGGGCAAAGATCAGTTTGTTTTATATATACATTTATGCTATACTATATAAATACGCACACACACATACATATAGAAGGGGAGGAGAGAGAGACAAATGATGCAGTGTATTCACAAAAGAAAGTTTTGGTTCATCTATTATCTTGAATAGTGCTAAACGTCTTTACAGACACCCTTCAAAAAGGGTTGGGGTTTGCATCTGGCTTCTTGAGGACAAGGCATATCACCTGGCAGCGGCAGCTAAAAACATCACACAGTACGGTAAAGAGGGGTACCCTGACGGGAAAACTTGGTCATCAGTGTGGAAGAGAACTATACATTTTTGAGACAATGTACTTGCATTTTTAACTCCACTAAGTAGGTGAGGAAGGAGACAGCAACCCCGGTGTACTTATATTAATACTTCTTTACTATCAGCAGAGCTAAAGTTCCTGTTTTTCCTTTGTGGGAAGTCTAACCAGGGGTGGGTTTACAGAGGACGGGACTCAAAACTCGACCTGCCTGACGGGGTCCAGGGCTTACCAGCACAAGCTGGGGGTAGTCACGACACATCTTGATGATGGAGGAACAAGCATGTCGCCTCACATTCCTCACTGCCCGGGTCCTGGGAGCCTGGGAAGAGATTGTCAATGAACTTTTTTTTCCTCCAATGGCTGTACCCACAACATATGGAAGTTCCCAGGGCCAGAGATTTAATCTGAGCTGCGGCTGTAATCTATGCCATAGCTGTGGCAATGCAGGATCCTTTAACCCACTGTGCCAAGCAGGGATGAACCTGCCCCTCTGAGGAGACCCGACCTGCTGCAGTCAGGTCCTTAATCCACTGTGCCACAGTAGGAACTCCTTCAATAAATTTTTAGTATAATGTACAGATGCTGCAAGTAAATCTTCTTCAGAGGCAAACACACAATTTTCACAGCTGTAGGGCGCATAATGAAGTGACATTTAGAGCCACCCTGAATCCATGTTTACTGTTTACCCTAGAGTATCTCTAGTGCAAAACTCCCCATCATAGGACCATCTCCTGTCTTTATTAACCCCTTCTGGTTATAAAGAAATCTAGACTAAGTGTTGGGTAGTCACATCTTTGTTCTTAAGAAGTTAGATATGTAGGTTGAATTAATGGTCTTACCTTACTTTCTTCAACAATTTCAAAAGTGACAGATGAAAATAGCTAAAGGGAAGGAAAAAAGGTCATCATCAGCACCAAATGCATAAAGTATTTTAACAGTTATTAACAGTTAACAGTTTCCAACAAAATCCTCCAAATAAATGCAAACAAAGTGGTAACAAAAGGGCTTTCAACTGGCATTACAAGGTTTCAGATGCGCCTTTACAAGAGGCCCAAGATTTCGCAATTTTACCATCAAACATCTTACAAAGATTTTACACAGAATCCCAGAATAATCCAGGCTATCCCCAAACACTCAGCCATGGTGACATCTCTCCATTTTTTAATTAAAAGTCTACCCTCCCTGATTCCGTTTTCCAACTTCCCACTTATTCCTTAAGACTGCTGCCCTGGCCACCATGCTGGAGTAAAACTCTAACAAAGATCTAATGGAGGAACCCCATGGACATGTTCCACCTCTTAGGGAATTTCTGTGGCCACAAATGAACCCGTTTTTGAAGTTCTCCCAGCCTTTATAACAGAACATTTTCTCCATATCTCTGGCCATCCTTTTTTCCTTCTTTGAGGGCTCTTCCCCAGTGACAGGCGATCACCAGCGTTCTGCCTGAGCCACACACCCAGCTCGAGGTACATCTTGTTGCTAGCACTTCACCTCTACTACTGGCATTTCTATGGCAGTGAGGCCTCAATTTTATCTCATAACCTTCTGAGTCTAGACCTTTAACCTCAAATAGCCAATTTATTATGAGATGCCTCCACCTTGATATTGTGTATGTACTTCGAGCCTAATCTTCCAAAACAGAACTCACCCTTTCCCTTCCTTACTCCTATTCTCCTCCTGATCCAACAGTATATCACTCTGGTGATGCTTCACCTCTCACCAGTCACCTAAACCGGACCCTGAAACCTTTCCTCTTACAAGTTCCCTCCCAATCTGACAGCACACCAATACCTCCTTGAGATTTCTCCCCCATTTCTCAAGAGTACACGCCTGCTAACTGCAATGCCATGTAGGCCCCTCACGTCTACATGCTTTTCTCCCCAGACAAAGCAGTGCTAAAGGATAAGGCTTTCCAACTAGTGTGGTGCTTCTTTCAGTGAGTACTGAGTAAGTATCTGATGAACGAATAAACTGTTTATTAGTTTGTTTCATATACTTACAAAAAATAATTAATTAGCTTAGGAATGCCAAAATAAAATTTACAGAGAGGGAGTTTACCTTAGAGAAGACCTGGGGCAGGAACTCTGGTCTGAAGGTGACAAATGAAAAGAGTGCTGAGACATTAGTGAGGACACAGGACAGGATGAGGGGATCCTTGGTCTCAAAGTTCAGGACCATCTGCAGTAGCTCTATTCCATCATTGACAGGAATTTCCTGCGACAGACATGAAAAAGAGGTTGACGTGACCGATAACCATTTTTGCTAAATTTCTTTCAGACTCTAAAAATATGGCTGCCACATGTTTTTGTTTTTTTAAGTTTTGTATTTTTTATTATAGTTGATTTACATTGTTCTGTCAATTTCTGCTGTATAGCAAAGTGACCCAGTCATATGTACATATACATTCTTCTCACACTGTCCTCCATCATGTTCCATCGCAAGTGACTAGATATTGTTCCCTGTGCCATACAGCAGGATCTCATTGCTTATCCACTCCAACCATATATGGTTTTATATACTGCTTTTTAACTCTTAAAATTCTAAGCACTACTCCACATTATTAAAATTATTTCATAAATGATGCTGCCATTATTAGGGATGTTGCATTTCCTATTACTAGAAACTGAACAAACTCAGAACACCATCATTTCAAGCTGAAGTGAATACACAAGCAGATAAAGTTAATGATCCTAAAGTCTGATTTGTTAATGTGGCATTTATGAGAAAAAGCACTCTATCTCACTTATCTTCAAGG
Organism: Sus scrofa; assembly: GCF_054392235.1. Classification (NCBI taxonomy): domain Eukaryota; kingdom Metazoa; phylum Chordata; class Mammalia; order Artiodactyla; family Suidae; genus Sus; species Sus scrofa. The sequence goes on from NC_139389.1 coordinate 47,122,721, forward strand.
GACTTAGATTCTTTCTATCATTAGCCTAGAATATACTAAAATCAATTACCCCCAAATGACGGATCCAATTATTCTAATTAACATAGTTAATATAGTACATGCTGTTATCCAGTTAATTTTATAATTACTTTTAATGTTATAAAAGAAGGGTGACAGGTGACATGAAGTACACAAAACAAGATCTATTTAATCAGATTATTCAGGCAACAAGGACACTTGATCAGCCAACATGAATATTCTGGTCTATTTGCCATAAAGAGAAAAAGATGCCTAATGGCAAATACCTCTTAAAATTTTCTAATTCAAGGTTTCCATCACTGCCCTCCCTGTAACAGTTATCCTATCTGTGGTTCACTGTACTATCAGGCCCATCTTATTATGACCTTAAAATGAATACTAAACACTGAGGCCTTAGAGTCAGAGAGGCCTATTTCGGGCCCAGCCCTGCTATTTATTAGCTATTTGGCCTTGCGTAGGTTACTGACCCTCTCTGAATCTCAGTTTCCTCTTCTGTAAGATGCACATTCACAGACCTTCCTATCCCTCTGCCAGTTTTAAAAAGATCAAAATTATTATGCAATCAGCACAGGAAACACTTACTTCCTTATCTACTGTTCGAAACATCTGGTTGACCACACCTTCCACAAAGAAAGTCATGGCTTCCCACTGCACAAACGAAGGTGAGAAGATGGAGCAGAGGCCGCTTTCTCCACTTCCAGCTGTAGGAGGGACAGGTTTAAACACACACACACACTTATAAACACTGGAGGATTACAGAACACACAGAGACAACGGGGGCCCTGAAACCACTAGGTGCTTTCACCGTTGAAGCAGCCAGGTAACCTAACCCCTTTCAGCCTAAGTGCAGAAAGGGGTCCTTATCCTGTCTCCACTTCTACCAGTGAGCTGGCTGAATTCAGCTCCACAAGCCTGGTCTGCAAAACCATTGTGAGTACTGAATGAGACGATACATGTCATCAAAACCAGTGCCTGGCCAATTAGAGGCAATTAAGAAATCGTAATTTCTCCCTTCCTCTCCCTTTATAATCTGCCCACAGGAATCTAAATAATTAAGATACCTAAGACCGTAAAGAATCCTTCCAACAAGGAACTGATATAAGATACAAAATGGTGCTTCACAGCCAGCAGCCTATGTGTAGAGAACTGCGCCACATCACCGAAGTGCATCACTCAGACGGCAAGGCACAGGCAAAATGAATCACAAATTACTTTTCTTGCCCCTGTACAGTGCTCACATCTACTAGTTTCATCTTGGGGCAACATGTCTGGGCTTCTCATTCAAGTTACTACACACCAGAGACCTTCAGGTAACTGAATACACAAAACTGAATGTTAAATGCAGTGAATGCCTAGTGTCCTTGGTAACTGCCCCTAAGTGTGGAACCTTGCGAAAGCAGTGACTTATACTTTCTCCTGCTTTATCAACCCTCTTACCCACAGCATGCATTAATAAGACAACACACAGAAGATACAGAGTAGTACAGAGAAGTGTACTTCTCTTATGGCTTTCGTCTTGTAGAGGGGAGTTATTTTGACCTTATATGAAGTGGCATTTCCCAAAGGCTCTGAGGGGGCTGAGCGATATGGGAAGCTCCTGTTGTGCCTAACAATTCATTCTTTCCTAGTGTCAGAGAAATGCTACGCAAAAACTTGGTCTAAAAAGTTTGAGACTTTTGGTTGAAACTTTAAAGTTAGGTCTAGACATGCAAATTGTTAAGGTGGTACCTAAAATTAAAGTAATAAAATCAACAATAAATAATTAGTTGACTGTTAGAAAAGAAAAATGAAGGCTAAACCGATAGGGTCATGGTTTCGCCCAGATTAAAACAATTAACATCTGGTGTTACAGCTGCTTTCTCTGCCTGTGCATGCAAATGAAAAGGCTCATTCCCTAGGACGAACCGGGGCAGTGAGCAAAGCTACTTTTGAACACTACTAGCATACTGTTTCGAAATGTGGCCTCAGAGGTTTATTTATTTCTATGTACAGTTTTTTGTGTTTTTGTTTTTGGCCATGCCCGAGATATGTGGAAGTTCCCTGGTCAGGAGCTGAACCCTTGCCACGGCAGCAACCTGAGCCACTGCGGTGACAACAGATCCTTAACCCACTGTACCACAAGGGAACTCCTCTATGTATAGTTTTGATAAAATACTTCAGTAATGTTCAGGGGGGAAAGAACAAAAAATAACAGAACAAAAACTTACACTTCATGGACCCAGTGTCAATAGCAGCTGAGAGCTGATACTTCAGCCACTCCCCAGCCATCTGGAAGCTAGTCTTGGGATCCAAACGACATGCTAACCTCATTACCTCTCCCTGTTGAGCCCGAGAGGCTGCCAAGAGAAAGTTGTGAATCAATAACTGGCATATAATAGGTACTTGTTAATGTTTACTCACTTATCCATCCCAGGAGGAAAATATTCAAAGAGTTTCTGATTTGCAGACTTGGGCTTTGAATCTAATGCTCGGTAAAGCTCTATTAACAAATCTAGAAATTTTCAAAAATAAACTCTAAGAAGCTGCCATCCTGGCTAGCTCTATAAGCAGGAACCTAAAAGTGATCACCCATTTTGACCGGAATTAAAAGGAAATCCAGTTGATACAGATAAAATGGTGAGGAAAACAGTCTGGCAGTTCCTCAAAACATTAAACCTGTCATTACTGTATGATTGAGTCATTTTCTTTCCATGCATATACCCTCCCAAAATAACATGTTCACTTAAAAACTTCTACACAAATGTTGTAACAGCACTATTCTTAATAGCCACGACGTGGAAACATTTCAAATATTTATCAATTATCAATGGATGAATAAATGTGGTATTCCATACAATGAAATATTATTGGCAATAAAAAGAAATGAGGTACTGATACATGCTACAACACAGATGGAGTTTTAAAACATTATGCTAAGAGAAAGAAGGCAGTTACCAAGGACAACACATTGTATGATTTCATTTATATGAAATGCTCAGAGTAGGTAAAACAGAAAAATAGAAAGTGGATTACTGGTCTGCCAGGGCTGAGAGGGATGAGGGGATTGATTGTGGTGGTGGTTGTACAACTCTGAAAATAGAAAAAAAACCATTGAATTGTATACTCTAAATGGGGTGATCTGTGTGGTAAATGAATCATCTCTCAATATTATTAATTTTTTTAAAAAAGCGAAACCAAGACACAGAAAAACTCAAGAGTACCTTATGTGGATTACTATCTCTAATGTCAATGTCCAAAGGCTCTGCGTGTGTGTGCACATGAATGTGTGTGTGTGCGTGCGACTGTGCAAAAGAGAACACTGAGTCCAGAGTGAGTACAATCCCAGCACCCTCTGCAAAGTGCAACTGGAGATTAAATAGGCTGCTGTCCAGATGTGGGGCCCTTTGTTAAAGAACCCCCAGACTCATGTGCCAGGACTCATAACACTAGATGCCAATCTGAGACTGTTGGGACAAATTCCAGGCCGATACACTCACAGTTGAAGAAAGCATTGAAGTCCTCATCGCTATCAAAATCTAATCGAGAGTATTCACAGCTGGGGTTGTCGGTTTTAGAAGGAAAACCCATCTGGAAAAAGAAAGATAATTGTGGTAGGGGATGAAAATGGACCCACCAAAAGAGGTTTTAACTCTAGAAGCTCAAATATTTTTTGTTTAAGAAGAGTTAAGGGTCTGCATAAGATATATTAAGTTATACAACTGCTTCTGATCTATCCCAAGTCCACCTTTTGCTCCCAGCTGGAATAATCCTGGGAGTGGTAGAAAAGAGAACATTTTTATTTGATACTCCCTTCCAGTTTCCTGAGTAAGAAATTAAATTCTGCAATTTCTTTGAGACCATAAAGATGTTCCAAAACATGCTAATATAACATGCTATGAGTAAAAGAACTGAGACAATTTGTCTCCTTAAATGTCAAACCTTGGGAATAAGCATGGAATTTTTGAATGTTTCATTGAAAAAGTACTGAAGACCATGATGGCAGAGAATTAGAATAGGATGTGCTACATGCCAGCTCAATTCCTTGAGGAAATAAAGGGGACCCCTGAATGGGTCCCATTCTCTGATTTTACAAATCAAGATTAAGCATCTTAATCTTGAGCAAATCTTAGAGAATTCTGCTGAGGCAGTGAGTAATTGGCTTCCATTCTCCCCATCTTCTTACTGACCTTCCTGACTCTCACCTGACCTTCGGAAACGGTCAGATATTACTTCCTCTTGGAATCTCCTTGACTCCACCCCCTGCCCCACCACCTTTCTGCTTTTACATCACATTGTATGGCCAGGTCACTGCTCTTTTTCTCACTTCTTTTTCCTAGCACCCAGCCCAACACCTGGCATATAAGCACCCCAAAATATGAAAGAGCAGATACAGTAACCAGTAGGGACTGCTTTCTTCTTGAGGAGTAAGAGTCTAATATGCCCAAGGACGGACTCTCAGAGACCAAGACAGGGCTGTCAATGATGCCATCTAAGTCTCATAATGTACATTCACCTATATTCCACATTTTCTATTCCCATTACATACCTTGACCAAGTTAGTCATACAAGCACGAAGATATTTTGGTATTATTGCTAATAGCAAAGGGTCACGGGATAGGACCTCATGCCGGAAGAGGGCTCCCCAAGTCATCTGAGTTGAAGAGCGTAAAAACTAAAGGGGAAGAGGAAAAACTCCATTTAAGGATTTGGGTTTTATATAATCAAGATTATTACTTAGCCTAGCAACCATCCACTATGTTCTTCCATGAAAATATATCTATAATACTTTGAAACTGTCCATACTCCGGTACATCAGTAATGACTGCTCACTACGGAACGTATGTTAATAAAACAGACTGTGGGTGCTGCCATTCCCAGAGCTGAGCTCCACCACTTTCCCTTTTGTACAACAAAGGACATAAGCACCTCAGGATAGTACAAGGGAAATCCTGGATTGGATGGAATTTTCTAATAACACAATTAATCAGACTTCTGTATTTAAAGTACCTTTAGCAGTAAATCACCGGGACATACCTCACATCTCATTGAGCATTATCAGTGACATTACTCGAGAGTTAATGGCTGACCTAGATGGTTCAATGCTCAGCTCAGGAAGATGCAGCAATTCTCTTAATGAAATGCCACTAGTTATTCCCAGGGACCTCAAGAGTCACACGAGCTGCTAATTACTTCAGGCGGTAGTGCTTGATTTTATCTAAATTTAGATAAGTCACCTCCATAAAGTTTACCTGACTTGGATGCGTTGTGAAAGCAAGAAAAGATTCCAGGTATTTTCCAAAGTTTGCTGGTGTTTCTACATCAGAATCTGGACCCTGAAGGACAAAAAGACCATTAAGTTAATGATGTTGATGGGGAGGCAAAGGTGGGGAGTGAGAAGAGTGGAATAACAAATACAGGTAACTTATAACCTACAACATTTCAGTTTTGAAAGGACTTTATACTTTCTTGCGGCCTAAGGAAGGCATCATTTCAAGGGCTAAAAAACATGAAACCTGCTTGAGTTGGGGGATCCAGTGTTGCCGCAGCTATAGCATAGGTCACAACTACGGCTTGGGTCTGATCCCTGGCCCAGAAACTCCATATATGCCCCTCCCCAATGCAAAAAATTTAATCTATAGAATTATAAGAAATACTCTATAGAGCAATGCCCTCTCAGGCTAAAATAAAAATCAATAGTATCTATCACCTCTTACACAAACCTAACTTTCTAAATCCTCATTAAATGGCCCTGAAACTCTGCAGAAAGTGCTCACCAGCAATGCACACAGCTGACTGCCCAGAGCACACAACACCTGACAAAGTCTCTTCAGGAAAACGTAGTGTTTTTCTACCAAGCCTCCTCCGTCAGCAGTCCTGTAAGATGAGAAAACAGTGTGATCAGCTCTAGGGAGGTTGAAGAGTTTCCAGCGCAGGCTCTGGAGTCTGACCACCTGGATTGATTCAATGCTTTACTAACCAGTACCAGTGGCACAAATGGAAATAGGCAACCTCAGCAGGAATGTCAGTCTCAATGGAATTAAGAAATGGGCCTTGGAAACAGTAACTACAGTGGCCACCCACTGTTTTTTAAACGCTTTTTAAACTTAATTGACAGAACTTCTTAAAACAGACCTGTAGTAGCCATGAGAAAGCAAGCCATCATAAAAGCTATGTTAGAATGGACAGTAAGAGATTTTAAATAATACATCTGTGAGTCACATCTTTTGTCTTTGGGATCAAACATGAAAAGTATTAAATAAAGAATGTTGTGATCTCTTCGTCTGCTTGTAATGCACAGTTCTACCTGAGTCCCAGGTAAGAAACAACAGGAAATGCTTTACCATTTCCCAGAGTGCTCAGAAGTAGAAGCCATTACTTCAGAACCCAGAATGTGTTTATGGGTTTTACACACATGCTTCGTATTGACCACATTGTTGTAGCTGCTTCCTAGAACCTCAGCACTTCAGACATTGACTACTTTGACAAGGAAAGCAGAAGTGAGTGTCTGGAGGCCTACAACTGAAAAAGGCCCAGGGGTAGACTCTGGTCCAGTAGATCAAAGCATCATTCTCAGGCCTATCACTCAGACTACTAGGTTCTGGGAGGCTTAGGGATCATCGAAAGGAGACAAAGAGAATCAAAGAGATGAACTGTCTGGGGAGAAAGGGGAAAACTGTGAAAGGAAGTGGGTGCTGGTCAACAGCTACAACTTATATCCAGCATAAAGTCTTCAAAAAGGAAAAACAGTCCCTTTAAAAATGCCTTATTTTCCTTTAAAAAACACTGTCAACTGACTGCTAAGAGTCAGACAGGAACTTCAGATATATCCAAATAAGATAAAAAAATGACAAGATACTCACTGTGCAGCGGAGAGCATATAATGCATGACAGCATCTCCAAACAAGATCATCAAGGGTTTCCGATCTTCCAACTTGCCCTAGACCCAATTTTAGGGAAACATAGGTAATAAAAACTATATTATTAAAAATCTCCAAGTTCTGGAGTCCCCGTTGCGGCACAGCGGAAACAAATATGACTAGTATCCATCCATGAGGATTTGGGTTCAATCCCTGGCTTGCTCAGTGGGTTGGGGATCTGGCATTGCCATGAGCTGGGGTATAGGTTGCAGACACAGCTCAGATCCCATTGCTCTGGCTGTGGTGTAGGCCGGCAGCTGTAGCTCCAATTCATCCCCTAGCCTGGGAACTTCCATATGCTGCTAGCGCAGTACTAAAAAGCAAAACAAAACAAAACAAAACAAAACCCTCCAAGTACTAACATCTTGTATACCCATATAAGCAATTACACTGACTTCCTAATTTCTCATAGCCCCAGTACTAACTGAACACTGGAAAAAAGCCAATTCTTTAAGTCCAAATCTGAATAAGACCTGTATTTTAAAATGTACTGGGCAATGATAATGCTGATATGAAAGCAAATAACATTTGAAAGTAACATTCTAATGGAGAAGAGTCATGATCCCATTTGTTAGCCAAGACAAGTGTAAAGCCAGCAGTCACCTTCTATGATCTTTTGACATAACGTTATGTAAGTTTTAAACTCGTCACGCCTATCTCATTTCATGCCAAGATTCACACCGTTTCAAGAACCAAAGTAGCCCTACAAATCTGTGTACATCCTGCCAATGGATCCCTACAATATTGTCAAACTATTGTTCAAAAGGGTTGGAGGCAGGTAATTAAGTTGGTATCAAGTAAAAAACCAAAAAATGAAAGCCCCAAATCTTTCAGTCTTTCACCACAATGTTCAATTAGAGGCCCCCCCAACCACACACACACCTCTCAGAGACTCTGAGGCTGAAAGCCAGCCTGAAATGGTAACTTACCTTTCTGCTGACTGCAATGAGAAGACACTCAGCTGCTCCCAATTGAAGTTCCTGTTCACTCAGAAGCAGGCACAGCATCTCTAGGAGTTTACAGTTTTCAGCAGTAATGTGGCTCAGGGATACCCAGTCAGTGTAGCCTGCTAGTGTATTCAGTGCTGCAATTGCTACTCGACAGTATGCTTGGGCCTGCATGAAAACAAGTAACTTTTAACCACTAAATCCTCACTAACAGACAAAAAAGCTGTAGTTACACCTGAGCTCCTTCTATTTTCTAATTCTAAAAAGAAAATAAGTTTTTAAAAAATGAACTCATGGAACAGTTACTGACAAGCAACTCAAAGGTTTCCTGCTGACACATAACCACCTCTCAGACGACGGTGTTATCAATGTCTGTCAAGAGGACCATACTGGCAAAAAACAATGGGCAGAAGACTTAAACAGACAGTTCTCCAAAGAAGACATACAGATGGCCAAGAAACACATTTAAGGATGTTCAACATCACTCATTATTAGAGAGATGCAAATCAAAACTACTCTGAGGTACCACCTTACACCAGCTAGAATGGCCATCATCCAAAAGTCTACAAACAATAAGTGCTGGAGAGGGTGTGGAGAAAAAGGAACACTAGTACACTGTTGGTGGGATTGTAAATTGGGGCAACCACTGTGGAAAGCAGTATGGAGATTCCTCAGAAAACTAAACATGGAACTACCATTTGATCCAGCAATCCCACTCCTGGGCATCTACCCAGAGAAAACCATGACTTGCAAAGACACACGTACTCCAATGTTCATTGCAGCACTATTTACAATAGCCAAAACATGGAAACAACCTAAATGTCCATTGACAGAGGAGTGGATCAAGAAGATGTGGTACATAGACACAATGGAATATTACTCAGCCATTAAAAAGAACGAAATACCGGCATTTTTAGCAACACGGATGGACATAGAAACTACCATGCTAAGTGAAGTCAGCCATACAACGAGACACCAACATCAAAAGCTTTCACTGACATGTGGAATCTGAAAAAAGGACAGACTGAACTTCTTTGCAGAACAGATGCTGACTCACAGACATTGAAAAACTTATGGTCTCTGGAGGAGACAGTTTGGGGGGTGGGGGGATGTGCTTGGGCTATGGGATGGAAATCCTGTGAAATCAGATTGTTAAGATCATTACACAACTACAAATGTGATAAATTCATTTGAGTAATAAAAATAAAAAAAAAGAGGACAATACTGGCACGTGTGGCTATTTTATGTTTTTCAAGAAATCTCAGATTAGTCTAATTTTAACTCCCTTCCACCATAGCTCAGTGATCAAATAAACCAAGGCTGAGTTTACCCTCTACTAAGGTGTGTGCGTCCCTGTACCTGAAGGCCTCAAAGAAGTTTCCCAACCTTCCAATTCCACAAAGAGCTCTTACCTTCGACTCCTGAGCATTATCTGTTTTCTGAAAGAGAAGAAGTGTAAAGATCCAATGTTTTTAACGAGGCAAAGACTACGTAATAACTTTCCACCCCCATAATCTAGGCCCTTGAACAATGATTTTTTTTTTTTTTCCCCTTCGGTCTTTTTGCCATCTCTTGGGCTGCTCCTATGGCATATGGGAGGTTCCCAGGCTAGGGGTCTAATTGGAGCTGTAGCCATCGGCCTACGCCAGAGCCACAGGAACACAGGATCCGAGCTGCGTCTGCAACCTTCACCACAGCTCCCGACAATGCCAGATCCTTAACCCACTGAGCAAGGCCAGGGATCAAACCCACAACCTCATGATTCCTAGTTGGATTCGTTAACCACTGCGCCAGGATGGGAACTCCAACAATGATTTTCAAATATAGACTCTACTTTAAATCTTGGAAAAGAAGACAACTTTACTAAGAACACATAACTGATATTCTACCAAAGGAGGACAGGTTATTTGAGTTTTAGCAAATGACAAAAAGTTAAAATTTAAATAACTTACACAAATTTATTAGGACATTCAGATCCACAAAGACAAAGAAAACAGTTTACAAAGAAATATAACTAACATGAACAATGAAGCAGTCTCAATATTGCTAGTGAGGAAAGAAATATAGTTTAAAACAAAGTATTAGCACTTTTTCCATATTTAAATAAAGACAAATTACAACTGGCAAAGGTACACTGAAATGATGTAACGTTAAGAGAAAAAAGCAAGAAACAAAATTAAATGAATACAATTTATGACCACATGTGTATGGACATAACTATAGGAAAACCATGTACACAAAAATGTTAAATGATAAACAGATCAAAATAGTGTCTGTTGAGTAAATTAACAACTTATAATTGTATAAGCTGGAAAACCTATTCCTGAAGTACTTGAAAACCTACTATCATTTGCATCATAGAGGACTTATCATACACCTAGCTTCTTTTCTCAACTTCCAAAAAATGTTTTTTTCTAAGAACAAGTAGTAAGCCTTCATCATCAGTGATCAAGGAGAGATGTTCATGGGGCAGAGATGAGTAGCATCCTCCCACCGGCATCTACAGATGCTGCCCCAGAAGGGAAAGGGATCCAGGCAACAACAGCCAAGTCCAGCCTTTACCCTCCATTCAAACAAACCCTGCATTTCCAATTGGATCCTATCCTCCTGCCTGGGACCTCCTGCCCCCTGGGACCAAGGGATGGATGGGACAGGGAGAGGAAGCCTACTCATTCCATCCTTGTTTACCATTCAGCCCACTCCACAGTTGGGAAGATGAAGGGATGAAAGCAAAGGAGCTATAAGTACACTTAAAAGTTTCCAGTACAAAAGATGTTGCCTGGTGTGCTCTGGTCCTGGGCACAAGTGGTGGGGAGAACAGAAACCAATGCAAGCTAAAGAAAACCACCAGCGGATGTGTGTCAGAGCATCAACAACTGGCCATGCTCTGGCATGCTGGCTTGATGTCTAGGGCATCCAAGCATTCATAATTTGTTCACCTTCTCTTAGGGATTAAATCTCATAGGGGAAAATGCAAGTTGCTGGAGTTGGATTAACCCACTGTGCCACAGTGGGGGTGCCACACATAGATATTTAAATGCAAATACTTTGCCATTTTCTTTTGAAAAATCCTGGGGTGGGAGTTCCCATCATGGCTGGCTCAGCTGTAACAAACCCAACTAGTATCCATGAGGACATAGGTTCGATCTCTGGTCTTGCTCAGTGGATTAAGGCTCTGGAGCTGTGATTCAGGTCACAGACACAGCTCGGATCTCGAGTTGCTGTGACTGTGGCGTAGGCCAGCAGCTACAGCTGACTTGAGCCCCTAGCCTAAGAACTTCTATACGCCATAGGTGCAGACATAAGAAACCAATCCATACTATAAAACTGGATTGTGATGCTCATTGTACAACTATAAATGTAATAAATTCAATGAGTAATAAAAATAAATCAAAAAACCAAAAAACAAAAATAAAACCCCAAACCAAACCAAAACAAAAAAGAAAAGCAAAATAAAAATCTTGGTTTGGGGATGTATTTTTGTGGGAAAGAGTTCATTCTAGTAAAAAATGGGGCTTGAGGAGTTCCCATTGTGGCTCAGTGGGTTAAGGGTCTGATGTTGATCCTGGGGGAATGCAGGTTCGATCCCTGGGATTGCTCGGTGCATTAAGTACCTGGTGTTGGGAGTTCCGGTCGTGGTGCAGTGGTTAGCGAATCTGACTAGGAACCGTGAGGTTGCAGGTTTGATCCCTGGCCTTGCTCAGTGGGTTAAGGATCCGGTATTGCCGTGAGCTGTGGTGTAGGTCACAGACGCAGCTCAGACCTGGCATTGCTGTGGCTGTGGTGTAGGCCAGTGGCTACAGCTCCCATTAGACCCCTAGCCTGGGAACCTCTATATGCCACAGGAGCGGCCCTAGAAAAGGCAAAAAAAAAAAAAAAAAGAACCCGGTGTTGCTGCAATATGCAGCACAGGTTGCAGCTGCAGCTCTGATCTGGTATTGCCAAGGCTGTGGGGTAGGCTGCAGCTGCAGCTCTGATTCAACCCCTGGCCAAGGAACTTCCATATGCCACAGGTGTGGCCCTAAAAAGGAAAAAAAACAGGGCTTGAATTCCACTACAAACATTTATTAGGGGCCTTCAATAATTATTCTCTGAAACTCGGTTTCCTCACCTATAACATGGAGACAATACTCTTCAACTCTTGGGGTTTTTCTTTCTTTTTTTTTTTTGTCTTTTGTCTTTTTTTTTTTGTTGTTGTTGTTGTTGCTATTTCTTGGGCCGCTCCCGCGGCATATGGAGGTTCCCAGGCTAGAAGTCGAATCGGAGCCGTAGCCACCGGCCTACGCCAGAGCCACAGCAACGCAGGATCCGAGCCGCGTCTGCAACCTACACAACAGCTCACGGCAATGCCGGACCCGTTAACCCACTGAGCAAGGGCAGGGATCGAACCCGCAACCTCATGGTTCCTAGTCGGATTCATTAACCACTGCGCCACGACGGGAACTCCGGGTTTTTCTTCTTTTTAGGGCTGCATCTAGAGCATATGAAAATTCCCAGGCTAGGGGTTGAATTGGAGCTGCAGCTGCTGGATCTGAGCTGCATCTGGGACCTGAACCACAGCTCAGAGCAACACCTACAGGATCCTTAGCCCACTGAGAGGGGCCGGGGATAGAACCTGCATCCTCATGGATTCTAGTCCGGTTCTTAATCCGCTGAGCCACAATGGGCCACAATGGGAACTCCTCTTAGGGTTGGTTCTGAGCATTAAAATAAAACATGTGACGTGGGAACATGTGACGTGGCAGATACTAGGTACTCACTGTGAGATTCTCCCTACCCTGACAGTCATAATTTACGTTAATATCTAGCACTTCCCTGAAAACAGATGTAAGGAAGCTGCCAGGGGCACAAAAAAATAATTTCAATGAATACTTTTTTTGTGTGAAATAAACATATATAAGGATTCTAGATTAGGGTTCCGAAACCTCAGGATATCAACATTTTGGGTCAGATAATTCTTCATCGTGGAAGACTGTTCTGGGCATTACAGAATGTTTAGCGGCATGCCTGGCCTCTACCCACTAGATGCCAGGAGCAACTCCTAGGGGGCAAAATTGCCACTCTCATTGAGATCTGCTGTACTACATTAACTTTCACACTGCCTTCTCCTGAAGGCTCTACAAAAAATGACAATGACTGGAAAGACAGTATCTGGCTGTCCCTCTTCTGCACAAGAAAAAACCTCATCCAGAAGAAATACCAAAGATCATGTAATCAAGATTAATAAAACTTGGCAGTTACGACTGCAAAAAGGACCAAGATCTCGCTTGATCATTTCTAATACAATTTGAGACAGAACATCTTTATTATGGTTAAATAGGACAGGAGTTCTCTTGTGGCTCTCAGCAAGTTAAGGATCCAGCGTTGTCACTGCTGTGGCTTGGGTTGCTGTTATGGCACGGGTTTGAACCCTGGCCTGGGTATTTCCGCATGCTGTGAGCACAGCCCCCCAAAAATTAATTCTAGTTTTTCCTGCCATCTTTGTTTCTTTTTCTCTTGTAAAATAGACTTTTCTTTTGCATTAACTTCAAAAAAACAAAAAACCCACGTGTATTAGAAAAGAGTATTTCGGGGAAGTGGGGGTATCCCTTACCACTTGTTGGTACTTGTTTACATTTTCTTGAAGAGTGTTAAGTAGAAAACTGAAGATTTTTTCCATGTTCTGGGTTAATGTTTGCTGGATATCCCTTCTTCTTTGAGGGGGCAAGGTCTGAAAGGTCACGACGTCCTCTGCTAGTCGCAAAAGGATGAACATCACTAATTCTGTCTGTGTTTCCTATACCAATAGAAGTAAGCCAGTTAAGATAAACTAGAACATCTTTTTCATTATAAATGTCCAAAGGCACTTTCCTGCCGATAAGACAAACAAATTCCTAAAGAGCAAACAAAACCAAAAACCTGAATTAATAAAAGCTGTATTGCATACCCCTTGTTTGGAAAGAGTGTCCAATTCTACCAGCATGTCTGGCCAGTGCTGTGGCCACTCTCGCTTGATCATTTCTACTACTATTCGAGACAGAACATCTTTAATATGGTTCTCCTCTTCCAAAATGTCCAGTGTTCCCTGAAAAGGAACAAGAGATATTAAGAGGTCTGCAAGACTGAATTCAAGGGGAAAAACTGGGCTTTAAAAGGGTACAAGGAGTTCCCGTCGTGGCGCAGTGGTTAACGAATCCAACTAGGAACCATGAGGTTGCAGGTTTGATTCCTGGCCTTGCTCAGTGGGTTAAGGACCCAGCATTGCCGTGAGCTGTGGTGTAGGTTGCAGACGTGGCTCAGATCCCGAGTTGCTGTGGCTCTGGTGTAGGCCGGTGGCTACGGTTCCAATTAGACCCCTAGCCTGGGAATCTCCATATGCCAAAGGAGTAGCCCTAGAAAAGGCAAAAAGATAAAAATAAAAAAATAAAAAATATAAAAGGGTACAAAACCCATGAGCAGGCCTACTTTTATTTTTTTTTTTTTTTTTTTTTTTTTTTTTTTTTTTGTCTTTTGTCTTTTTTGCTGTTGTTGTTGCTATTTCTTGGGCCGCTCCTGCGGCATATGGAGGTTCCCAGGCTAGGGGTCGAATCGGAGCTGTAGCCACCGGCCTACGCCAGAGCCACAGCAACGAGGGATCCGAGCCGCGTCTGCAACCTACACCACAGCTCACGGCAACGCCGGATCGTTAACCCACTGAGCAAGGGCAGGGACCGAACCCGCAACCTCATGGTTCCTAGTCGGATTCGTTAACCACTGCACCACGACGGGAACTCCCAGGCCTACTTTTAAACTAATCTGAACAAACGAACCTGTTCTCCATGTCTGAGTCACCTGACCTGCATTCTCACTAATCATTCTTCCCACTTAAATAAAGACTGGCAATCACATGGAGCAAGGAAGACATCACCATCCTTCTCTTTTAACAAACTCAAGAGACTCTCATTTTGTAAAAGGACCAGGGTAGAAGAGTATGGAAATAAGGAAAATAGTGAGACGCTGATAAAATGGGAGAGTTAGGAGCAAGTAAATATTTTACCAGTAGTTCCATTATTGTAAGGTACAGAAAGGCCATTACTGGGACTCTCTTCTGAAGTCTGATACCAAGATTAATGAATTATGACTTCTACCAAGTTTTCTCAGAACTAACAAAATACAAACCCTAGCTAACTAAGTTAGTAATTTTGAAGGTAATTTTTTTCCCCTATTAAGACAGGAGACGGAATTCCCATCGTGGCTCAGTGGAAACCAATCTGACTTGCATCCATGAGGATGCAGGTTCGATTCCTGGCCTTGCTCAGCGGGTTAAGGATCTGGTGTTGCTGTGAGCTGTGGTGTAGATCACAGACCCAGCTCAGATCCCACATTGCTGTGGCTGTAGGGTAGGCTGGCAGCTACAGCTCTAATTTGACCCCTAGCCTGGGAACCTCCATATGCCATGGGTGTGGCACTTAAAAAAAAAAAAAAAAAAAGACACTAAGATAAGACTGCGGATGAAAAGGGGCATCAATTCCCCTTTTCATGCCTTTTGTGAAAAAAACAACAAAAAGGCTATGGATACTAAAGCTTTTTTTTTTCTTTTTTTGGCCACCCTGTGGCATGTGGAGATCCCGGGCCAGGAATCAGATTGGAGCCACAGCTGTGGCAATGCCAGATCCTTAAATCACTGCACAAGGCTGGGGATCAAACCTGTGTCCCAGTGCTCCAGAGACACTGACAGTCCCAATGCACAACAGCAGGAACTCCTGTTTGTTTGTGTTTTAATGGCTACACCCACAGCACAAGAAAGTTCCCAGGCCAGAGATGGAATTCGAGCCACAACTTCAACCCACACCCAGCTGCAGCAACGCTAGATCCTTTAATCCACTGCATCGGGCTAGGGGTTGAACCTGAACCTGCAGAGCAACCCAAGCCACTGGAGTCTGATTCTTTTTTTTTTTTTTTTATTTTACTCAGTGAACTTACTACATTTATAGTTGTACAATGATCATCGCAACCCAGTTTTATAGCATTTCCATCCCAAATGTGCTGGGGGTTTGGGATGGAGTCTGGTTCTTAATCCAATGCATCACAGTGGGGACTCCAACTTTTTAAAAAATTTCATTAGAGTGCAGTTGACTTACGATGTTGTATTAGTTTGAGGTAAAAACATAAAGTCATATTCTAACTCCTGAAATAACTCATTCAGTATATTTTTTATTGCTAGTATCATAAAAAAATTGTTTCCGAATAAAAGGAAACAACAGCAAAGTGCAATCTAATTTAGAATTGATTAAACTAGAATCTTATTCATTTACTAAAAATGTTTAAATATTTTCTGCCATTTTTATAATTTTAAAAACAGAAATCAACAGTAAGGGATTAAGAGAAATGTGATATACTATGATTAATAGAGATGGAGGTTCCTTTCATCTTGAACATAATATTCAATATTATGCAAAGCATGCTGTTTGACCTACATAGAACCAGTAGTTTTTTATATAAATGCTATGTTGGAAAAGTCACATTTTGTCTAAACTACCTGTCTTTCGACAAACCATTCCTTACATTTGCAGTCAGCTCCATGACACTGTTCTTCAGATACACCTTCTCCAATCGAGACATGCTGTTCCACCGAAACCTGGTCACCAAAATGCACAAAGAACTACATTAGAAGTCTTCTCTTCCAAAGAGACTAGCTTTGACTCCTGTGTTAAAATTCCACCGGTGATTTCATTAAGAAATTATACTTTTGATTTTGTATCCTCCCAAGAATGAAGAAAAAGCAGTCCACTTTTAAGCAAAATACTAGCAGAAAAATCCTTGAGAAAGAGCTTTATAGAGGCAGTGGTCCATTAATTGGAATCTACACAGGATTTGTGCAGAAGCGAGCTCTTTCTCTTGATTTTACTGACAGACCAAAAGCAAATATATACCTGGGACAACTGCAACAACATAGCTGCTTTTCAGAAAATAGAATCTTGACAGCTCTATCTCCCTTTCTGCACCAGCTTACAAAGCAATAGCACAATTCCAGAAAAACTTTGGTTAAATCTCAAAGGCTGATTCTTCTGATAGTCACTGGGGATACTCAAGTGACTCAAGATAGGAATGGTTTTCAGTTACTCCCATATAATCCTACTTGAATTTGCCATTCAGAAGGAACACCCTCAAACTTAAAAGAAAAAACAAAACAAAACAAAAAAAAAACAAAAAAAGGCACAGTGCCTAATCAGAGATTTATTTACCAGTATATTGAATTATTCTAAAAAGATTTTTAGGAGTTCCAGCTGTGGCCCAGTGGAAACCAATCTGACTAGCATCCATGAGGATGCAGGTTTGATCCCTGGCCTTGCTCAGTGGGTTAAGGATCTGGTGTTGCCATGAGCTGCAGTGTGGGTTGCAGATGTGGCTTGGATCTGGCATTGCTGGGGCTGTGGCATAGGCCAGCAGCTGTAGTTCCAATTGGGACCCTTAGCCTGGGAACCTCCATATGCCATAGGTGTGGCCCTAAAATGCTAATAATAATAAAATAAAAAAACATAACAAGATTTTTGGGGGGGTTCCCATTGTAGCTCAGCAGTAATGATCCTGACTAGGATCCATGAGGATGCCGGTTCAATCCCTGGTCTCACTTAGTGGGTTAAAGGATCCGGCATTGCCATGAGCTGCGGTGTAGGCTGCAGATGTGGCTTGGATCTGGCGTTGCTGTGGCTGTGGCTTAGGCCAGCCACTGTAGCTCCAATTTGACCCCTAGCCTTCAAACTTCTATATGCCGAATCTGTGGCCCTAAAAAACAAAAATAAATAAATAAACAATTAAACAAACAAATAAATGAAAATGAAAATTTTTCAATTTAAAAATTTAAAAAAAGAGTTTTAGGTTTGCTAGCATATATTAAGAACTCAATAAATGCTGGCTGCATGACTATGAGCTAATATTTACAGAATGCTTAGCGTACTCTACACAAAGGAAGAACTGGAAGAAGAAAAAGGTTAAGTTCTAGATGAGAGCTCCCTGAGGCTGTGATAACCTCTCAGGGATTATTCCTTTCTCCCTGGGGATTGCTCTTTTCTATTCACCTAAAGAGTACTTCTGAGTTACACAAGAAATAAAAGATTTGCTTTCTCACACACTTTGGTGGTAAGCTCCAAAAGCTCCTTACTTGACAACATGTTCCAAGATCTGAAGGCCAAAATGTCTGACGATGGCAATTTGTGTTTTTTCAGCCAAACGCAAGCCACAGGGGACACAGATAGGGCACTTTTCTTTAAACTCCTCACAAAACTGAAAAGAAGAAAAATCAGTGTTTCCCTTAGAAGCCAAAGTGAGGGGGACTAAAAAAAACCTTCATCTTAAAACTCCAATCTGTGCTATATTTTTAAGTTGCAAAATCTACGTCAATATTATATGAATAAAGAACTGATAAACACTCCTTTGATAGTTCGATTTCCCATGCCATGGCCAACTAATGTTGGGGGGAAAAATGACCTAAATGAGTAAAAAATTATTTTAGACACATTCCCTTGAAGTACATAGGGGTGAAATGAAAACAATTTCTAGGATTCACTTTTAAAATCCTTTGGTGAGGGAAGGGATAAAACAAATGTGGTACAATCTTCACAACTGCTAAGTTTAGGTGAGGTATATAAATGATTATTGTCCTATGCTACTTTTGTGTAGAAAAACAAACCTAATAGAACCCAAATGTTTCTGATTCCAAATCCTGTGGCACACATCTATATATCGTAGTTTCCCTCTAATGAGGCTGACTCTATGAAGTTACAATAGAACCCAAATGTTTCTGATTCCAAATCCTGTGGCATACATCTATATATCGTAGTTTCCTTCTAATAAGGCTGACTCTATGAAGTTACATCTCTTAAAATACACAGAGCACAATTATTTTCTCCTAGTGGAGAAAACCCACATACATTGTTTGATGGGAGAATAAGCTCGAATTGTATTAGCATTACCAAATTATACAAGAGTCAGTCCCCATAGCAGAGCACGCGGCAGTCAAGCAAACTACTTTTAGGAAACCAAAGGGCCCTTGCTAAAATGCAAAGTAAGTGGTGGAAGTTCATCTTTGCCCAAAATAGCCCAAGAGTATCACACAATAAGAGACCTGGTGAGGGGGGGTGGTGTGAGAACTAGCCCAGAAATACCCAAGACACAGAAGAGGGTTAGGGAGAAGTCTAAGGATGTAAGTAAAGGGTCACAAGAAGGGCTTGAGTTCGGTTAGAGTGGGTCGGGAGACTGAGTCAGCAGAGAAATGTTTAGTTCAGGGGAGACCATAAAGAATGTAGCTGGGGTTGGCGACCGGTTGGACACGTGCGCTACGAGAAGACGAGGGGGTTTTGGGGATGTGGGTTTGGGAAAATAAAGTGAGTGCAGTCGGCTGCGGAGGGGGTCGTGGCGCGGCCAAGAGTGAAAAGAAGTGGGGAGAGGGGGAGGAGAAAGCAGTGGGAAGTGGTGGCGAGAAGAGGCGGTCACAGGCAGCTATGGATCAGAGAGTGTCCCGAGAGAAGGGCAGGCGCGGCAAGTAGAGAAGGCGGGGAGTGGGAAGAGGCGCGGAGAGCGGCGAGGGGAAGGCCCCCCGGGGTGGGGGGGACGGAGGTCCAAGGGCCGCGTGGGCGGGAGGCGGCCGGAGTTATTGGCTGCGCCAGGACGGCTGGAGCTGGGGGAGGGTCTCGGGGCAGGCCCAGGGCGCCAGACCCCAACTACCTTCAGGGCTTCTAGCCTGTAGCGCTGAGTCGAGCTGGGGTCCATCATGACCGTCACCGCTTTCACCAGCTCCTCGCACAGCGCGTTCACTTGATCCATCGCCATGGTTAGTGCCACGCGCCGCGAGCACGCACCACGGCCGTCCCGGGAGCACGAGGCAAGGACCGCTCCCTGGGCGGGCTCACAAGCTGGTACCGGGCCGCGGCGGGCTGGGGTGGGGGGGGCGGTGGGGAGCTGGAGGAGGAGCGTGAGCAGCAGAAGATCCAGCCGGGAAGAAGCCGGCGCTGCGCACGCGCCCAACCCACCACTGCGCATGCGCCCGCGGAAGTGGCGGCTCCCTTGTGACGGTTGCAACTCGGTGGGCGGAGCGGAAGACGTAAGGACCGCGGTGCGCAGGCGCGTCAACCGCCTTCGGCGGCGCGCGCGCTGTCTGATCGCTGACGGGAGGGGCTGTGGGCAGATCGCGCTGGCTCAGGCTGAACACGCCCGGCTGTGCGGACTGTTGCCCCAGGCGAGGATCATCTGCAGCCCTTGGTCCTTTCCTTGGTCTTTACCGGCAATAACTCTCTCGAAAACGACTGATCCGCTGCCGGAAAGAGGACCGATATTCAAGACCCCTTCATCTTCCTTCCAGTGGACATCGAGCCCAGCATCGGCCGCATCCGCGGGTGGCGGTTTTGCCAGGTGTCACATTGGTAAGAGAATTTAGAACCGTTCGATTTCTGTTTTTAGCCTTTTCGTGTTGTCTTGGCTATTGGTTGTATAATGTAGCAGTGACTGGTGACAGCATGCGGCCGAAATTTCATGAAATAGAAATACTTGCTCATTGAGAAAAGGCCTTGGTATTTATTGCCTCTTAAGAGGATTTTTATGGGGGGAAAAAAAAGGTAGCTCTTGAACCTTCCTCTTCACCTGTTCTTATTTTCCTCGGATGTATCGTCTGATCGGCATCAAACTTGTTTTGTGCAAATTGGGATAAATTGAGATTTTTAAAGATGAATACTTGCAAATACTGAGGGTTTGTACACTTTCGATAATTCGAAGTGCCAAGATTTCAAAGTAGTGTAATCCTTATTCCCAAAGGAGGGTTTTGGCAGAAAGTGCGTTTCACTTTTCATCTTTACACAACTCTTACTTTTTCAAGCAAAATACGTAAACTGAAAATTAAAACAGTTAAAATCTGAATATCCGTTTTGGTGTTTCTGCGTTTAGGAAATGTTTGCTGGGCTTAAGTCACTGCTCCTAATTCGTACTCCACTGCTAGTATTTGTATCTAATATGGTACTATCTGGGGGGGGGGGGCGGTGAGTGTGTGAAACAATGAAGTACTATTTTTAGTCTGGCGTTATCTGTTCCAGTACTACAAAAAAAGCGCTTCCAGATAAAGTGATTGCTGGCATGGTTTTAGCTTATATAAACACTTATATAACAAGTGTTATATAAACACTTATAAGTGTTTAAAGTATCACATTCTGCCTGTCTTAGGTGGGTGGAATTTGTAAGGAATTAATAATGCCTTGACAACTCTGATTTTTTTAATTCGTCATTTTTCTAGCTTTGTTGTTGCATAACACTGTTTTCAAGGTGAATGTTAATTTTTGAAACCTTTTAAACAAGAATACAGTTGAGTGCTTACTCAACTGTATAACCTGTGTTTTTCATATTTAAATAATGAATTACTGGTGTTTCTATAAGTATCTCATTTGTTTTAGGTCAGTGGTTCCTAATCGACTGTATATTGGAGAGAACTTTCAAAAATCAGGAGGCCCAGGGAGTTCCCATTGTGGCACAGTGGTTAACAAACCTGACTAGTATCCATGAAGACGTGGGATCGATCCCTGGCCCTGCTTTTGGGTTAAGGATCTGGCATTGCTGTGAGCTATGGTGTAGGTCACAGATGTGGCTAGGATCCCATGTTGCTGTGGCTGTAGCATAGGCTGGCAGCTACAGCTCTGATTCGACCCCTAGCCTGGGAGCCTTCATGTGCCCAGGGTGCTGCCATAAAAAGACAAAAGACACACACACAAAATTTAAGATGCCCAAGTCACACACACACACAATTAAATTAGATATCTGATGGTAGAAGTCAGAAATCAATAGTATGTAAAAGGTTCCTAGGTAATTCCAATCTGTAGCAAAGTTTGGAAGCCATTACATTGTTTTATATTTTTTCTTCCAGATTTCTAATAATGTTAAATGAAATATTAGTCTGTATCCATAAGTTTTGTTCTTTCGATCTAGCATCCATACCTTTATGTATGTCTCTCTATGAATAGTATGTAGTATTGTTTTCTTCTTGTTTTTAAAAATTTACATGAATGGGAGTTCCTGTTGTGGCTCAGCGGAAACAAACCCGACTAGTATTCATGAGAATTCAGGTTCTATCCCTGTCCTTGTTCAGTGAGTTCAAGATCTGGCATGGCCTCCATGAAGGTCCCAGGTGCAGCTAAGATCCAGCATTGCTGTGGCTGTGGCATAGGCCAACAGCTGTACCTCCGATTCTACCCCTAGCCTGGGAACTTCCATATATGCCCAGGGTGTGGTCCTTAAAAAAAAAATTACATAAATGGGTAGAAAGTCGCCATTAGAACACTGCAAAGTAATTGTTACAGGCCAGATCCACTGATGGGTGCTTAGTGGTTAAATGTTGAGGAGAAACAGGATGTTTGCATAGTCCCAAAAATCTCGACTAAGGTATTAGTTACAAAAGGAAAAAACAGTAACTCTGCAATGAGAAACCTAGCAAACACTATTACAACTAAATGATAAGCTTAGCATCACTAGTATTGACATAATTGACATTGTGTATCTGCCCACATGGTACACAGAGAAAAGCAGAACATGTCCATAATATTCTTGCCCAAAATGCATAGCCTCAGTCTAATGAAGAGAAAACAGCAAACAAACCTAAATTGAAAAGATATTCTCAAAGTAACTTAGTAGTTCCCTTCAAAAGTGCAGGGGAGTTCCTGTCATGGCTCAGTGGTTAACGAATCCGACTACGAACCATGAAGTTGCGGGTTCGATCCCTGGCCTCGATCATTGGGTCAGGGATCCGGTGTTGCCATGAGCTATGGTGTATTTGCAGACTCTGCTCGGATCCTGAGTTCCTTTCGTAGACTGGCAGCTACAGCTCCGATTAGACCCGTAGCCTGGGAACCTCCATGTACTGTGGGTGTGGCCCTAGAAAAGACAAAAAAAGACCAAAAAAAAAAAAGTGCCAAGAACATGAAAAACATGAAGTGTCACAGATTGGAGAAGACTAAGGAGACATGATGACTAAATTGAATCCCGGAACCAAAAATGGGCATTAGTGGAATAACTAGTAAAATTCAAGTAAAGTAGTGTGAATGTTATACCAGTTTTCGTTTTTAGTTTTAATAATTGTGCTGTGTTAATGTTAGCCTTAGGGGGAAGTGGGTGTAGGAGAGCCCTATTATATTTGCAATTTTCCTGTAAGTTTTAAAGCATTTCAGAATAAAAAGTTTTAAAAATTCACATGGCTGCTATGATATTATATATCATTTTCTGCTTCTCTTTTGCCTGAATTGGTATTTGAGATTTGTCTTTAAACTAAATTAACTGTTGGCCTTATCCCTCCACTGATGTGCATTGTGGTTCTAATTTGCATTTCCCTATGACTAATGATGCTGAGCCCGTTTTCATATGTCTGTTGACTCTTCGTTTCTTTTGTAAGGTGTCAGTTCTTTTGGGGGATGGGTATTTTTAAAGCTTTTAATATTATTACCTTCCTAAAGTTGTATCAACTTATTATTCTCCTACCAGCAATGTATGAAAATGTCTGTTTCATTCTCGTTAGTTTCCATGCTCCCATGTTTAGATAATTCAGCAATGGAAGACTGACGATGTAATTTTTCTTGGTACTTTGGCTTAGGTATCCTTTCTAACCATCCATAAAATTTTGTCTTACAGAAAAATGTCTAATGGACAAGACCGGGTAGTTGCTCTACTGGACATGGACTGTTTTTTTGTTCAGGTGGAGCAGCGGCAAAATCCTCATCTGAAGAATAAACCTTGTGCAGTTGTGCAGTACAAATCATGGAAGGGTGGCGGGTATGTACCGTAGTTACTGTTATAACTTTCAACTGCTATTTTTATCTGTAAGAATACATGGCACTATGCTAAGTCCTACATTTGAGATTTCTCAACTGCTGTGATTGAGAGTGAATAGTAGTATCAGTGACCTAAAAGTTTCTATTATGAAGTTTATAGCTTATTCATCATGTTAAATTTTAATGATTTGTGCTTGTGATCATGTATTATTTTTTTGTTCCCCTTTTTTCCTAACCATAGAATAGTTTCAGTAAGTTATGAAGCTCGTGCATTTGGGGTCACTAAAAGCATGTGGGCAGATGATGCTAAGAAGTTATGTCCAGATCTTCTCCTGGCACAAGTTCTTGAGTCCCGTGGAAAAGCTAACCTCACCAAGTAAGAAACAAAGATTACAGGGAATGGAAGACTGGGAAGAGTTTCATGAGGCTTAGAATTAATGTTTCTAATTTGTTTTGTGTAAGTAACTCTGAAAAAATTCCTTTTCAGTCAGTGTGAAATGAAAAAATTTTAATGCTGTGTTTTAAGAACAATTCAGAGTCATTATTACTTATAATAATTGCTACCTTTAATGCCCTTTCAGTTCCTTAGTTATTTAAAAATTGGTTGTTATATTTAAGACTTAATATCAGTTCCCATGTTGTAAAGCCAAAAGTCTGAAGCATTTGGAGTAATTGAATTGACTGTGAAAACTAAGAGTTTTTCCAGAGAAGGCTAAAGTCAGATTCACATTCTAGCACAGTATCTGGAATCATTTGCCAGAACTGAACAATCTCGAAGAAGCTTACCTTCTCTGTTTTTGAACTGAGCTACCTCTCCCAGATTTTAGAAAGTTAGCTTTGGTATGAGAGACATTAGTATAGGCATGGCCAGGTTAGAGGTAGCTACAAGCCCCAGCCGTTGTAACATTCTAAGAGCTCATATATATTGAGCATATGTCATATGCCATTCACTGGCAATGTCTCTTAAATAACACATTGTTAAAAGGTAGGTTTTAGTATTACCCCACTCTCCACTCCTCCCTCCCCTACACACACACACACACACACACACACACACACGTGTGCGCACACATAGATGAGGAAACAAGTTTAGAGAGGTTAAATAATTTAAGTTCTCATAGCTAGAAAGTAAAAGGTTTCCGTTTTTTTCAGATTTCCACATTCTCGCAGTACACTACACTGTGTGATGTGTGATCATGCTTTGAATTGGAACTTGAGGTGTTCTTGAGTTCACCTATAAATTAGTCTAAAGGTGGAGTGTCACAGCCAACCTCCTCACATTGGAGTTATTATCAGAAAAGAAGAGATTTGAAGTTCTCTTGTGGCATAGTGCGTTTCACTGCTGTGGCCCCAGCCACTCCTGTGGCAGGTTTAAACCCTAGCCCAGGAACTTCTGCATGCCATGGGTGTGGCCAAAAAAAAGAGAGACAGAGAGAGATTAGACTTAAGATGAACACCCTATTGACGATCCGGCATTGCCGTGAGCTGTGGTGTAGGTCGCAGATGCGGCTCGGATCCTGCGCTGCTGTGGCTCTGGTGTAGGCCAGTGGCTATAGCTGTGATTCGACCCCTAGCCTGGGAACCTCCATATGCCGCAGGAGCGGCCCAAGAAAAGGCAAAAAGACAAAAAAAAAAAAAAAAAAAAAAAAGATGAACACCCTAATCCTAAAGTAGAATTAATTTAGCTAATGTCCTTATACTACATTTCATTGAATAGAATTTTATGCTGGTAAAGACAGAGAAACTTCCTAGAAATATAGTTGACTTCAGGATGTGATTTAGATCATTTATTTTACCTTTTTTAAAATTTATTTTACTCTTAATATCTTCATCAAAAAAAAAATCTTCATTAAATAATGAACAAAGGCAGTTTCAGAAAATTTAGGAGTAAAGTAGACCAGAGAGTTATTAAGACCTAATAATTTAAATTACTATTTTAATAATTAAACTGAGATACTAGGTTATAAAAATAAAAATATGATTTGCAAAAACATATATATGCTCTAAGTTTATGAAATGATCTTATTTTATTTATTTATTTTTTTTGGCTTTTTGCCTTTTCTAGGGCCACTCCTGTGGCATATGGAGGTTCCCAGGCTAGGGGTCCAATCGGAGCTGTAGCCACCAGCCTATGCCAGAGCCACAGCAACGCGGGATTCCATCCATGTCTGCATCCTACACCACAGCTCACGGCAACACCAGATCCTCAACCCACTGAGCAAGGGCAGGGATCGAACCCACAACCTCATTGTTCCTAGTCAGATTCATTAACCACTGCGCCACGATGGGAACTCCTGAAATAATTTCAAAAATACCTTGGAGTAACTACTTCGGAGTCAGTGGAGGAACACAAACTACTACAGTAGAGTATCCTTTCCTTGCTCTGTAGATGTGTGAGTATATTGTGTGCCTATGTTCTTGTGCATGATCCCACTCTTTTTTTTTCTTTGAGTCTGACTGTTCTCTGTCCAGCCCAACAAATGATTAAAAGACAAAAAGCAAAATCTTTCTCTAGTTTTTTCTTTCTCTACCATTTGAGAATGTTTTAAAACAATAATTAAAACAATAATTATACTAGTTCTTATAAATGTCATAATGAAGAGTTACAAATATTTCCATTTTTGTGATAAATAGGTTCAACAAAAACAAAGAACTTGCTAAATTCAAAATAGAAAAATCCACATCTTGCCATAGAAGACTAGCTTTATACAGCCAGAAGAGTTGGTTGTTATGGTTTGACTAGAAAGTAACATAGTGAGATTGGTATCCCTGAGGTAAGGCTGTTTGCTTATCCAGATGCATCACCACATTCTAGGCATTTATCTTCAGCTTGATAATTTGAATGTTGCTATGTTCAGAAGTGATTGGAGTTGGTTGGTTTTGGTTTTGTGAGTGTGTATGTGTATGTTTATAAATAGTGAGGATCAGCTCACATGTTAAATTAAATGGGTGAAATATAAAATCCATATGCTACTTTGTTAATTTATAATGAAAAATACCATCCTGGGTTTGCTGATCAGTGTAGTGTTCTCTATAAGTTACCTCTTGTGTCCGGCTCCTTTTTTTTTTTTCTTCCCTGCTCCTGTGGCATGCAGAGGTTCCTGGGCCAGGGATCAAACCTATGCCACGGCAATGACAATGCTCTATCTTTAACCCACTGAGCCACCAGGGAGCTCCAAGTTACCTTCTATATGAAGATAAAAGTAGAAGTGGATTACTATGTGATGGGTATTTGAAAATAACAAAAGGAATAGGTGATCATAGTAAAATGTTTCCTAGTTAAGCTAGTTTGAAGCTTTCCTTTCCTCTTCAGAGAGATTCTTGTCATATAGGCATGTTTGTGGTCTAAATGCTTTCTGCCTTGGTATGCTAGTGTCACACTAAAAATGTGGTTCTTTCCCTAGCTTTTGTTATTGACCTTCTGTCTGCTTGAACTCTCTAGTTGGGCTACTGTCTAGTCTCTGTCAAGCCATTCCTCATGTTAAGGAGACCTTACACTGATTATGTGTATTAGTCTATTATGAGAGTGGGGGATGGAGCTGACCGACTCAATGTTGCCTCCACTTATTGCCTACACAAATAACCCTTAAATGTTTTAGGTACCGGGAAGCCAGTGCGGAAGTGATGGAGGTAATGTCTCGTTTTGCCATGATTGAACGGGCCAGCATTGACGAGGCTTTTGTGGACCTGACCAGTGCTGTACGAGAAAGACTGCAAAAGCTCCAAGGTCAGCCTGTCTCAGCAGACTTGTTGCCAACCACCTACATTGAAGGGTTTCCCCAAGGCCTTACAACAGCAGAAGGGACTGTTGAGAAAGGTACTTCCATAGCATCATATTGCTTCTGCTTCCTGCCTTTGGAACCTGCTTTGCTTGGTCACGCTGATCCTTCTTGGATTGATTGAGCGGAAACTTAAACTACAACGTGAATGAATCACAAGGACTCACATGGAAGGATATACAAATTCTCTTATCTTTCCAGGTATATAGATTTGAGAAGCTGTAAAATCTGTATACAATCAAGTTTCTCTTTAGACATAACTAGGGCAGATTATAAAGTTATCAATAGAAGTCTGGCTGAGCCCTTCTATCATTTGTAGGTTAATTTATATTGTAACTTGGTTTCTATGTCATAAGAAGGGTGAGCTATTTATATTTAAGGGGACCTCAAGAAGAGGGAGTTGAGTTACTCAAAATTTCTAATCAGTTCATACATAATGTCATCAGTAGGCTGCTCAAGGCCTCCCTCATTTTATTTTACTTTTCCTCTTCATAGTCATTCCCCTACTCCCTTCCTACTCCACAAACCCTCTGGCACTCATTGATCTATATCTTCTTAAATATGTATATATCTTTTAAAATTGTACAGTGTTGGAATTCCTTTTGTGGTTCAGCGGTGGCTCAGTGGTAACCGAACTTATATCCATGAGGATGTGGGTTTGATCCCTGGCCCTCCTCAGTGGGTTAAGGATCTGATGTATCTGTGGCTGTGGTGTAGGCCAGCAGCTGCAGCTCCGATTCAACCCCCTAGCCTAGGAACTTCCATATGCCACAAACGTGGCCCTAAAAAGAAAAAAAAAATTATACAGTGTTGCTTTGTATGCGTGCTTTTAATTATTTTTGTTTGCTGTTATTATTTTTCCTTTATTTTATTTTATTTATTTGTTTGTTTGTTTTTTGTTTGTGTCCGTGGCATGCAAAAGTTCCCAGGCCAGGGATCGAACCTGCACTGCAGCAGTGACCCAAGCCATAGTAGTGACAAGGCCAGATTTTTAACCCACTGAGCCACCAAACTCCCTTTTTTTCCCTCTATTTTATTTACTTATTGAAGTGTAAGTAATTTACTATTGTATTGGTTTCAGGTGTACAACATAGTGATTTAGTATTTTTATTCTTTATGCTTCATTTAAAGTTATTGTAAAATAATGGCTATATTTTCTTGTGCTGTACAATAAATTCATACTGCTTATTTATTTTTTACATAGTAGTATGTATCTCTGAAACCCCTATCTTGCCCCTCCGCTTTCCCTCTCCTACTGGTAACTGCTAGTTTGTCTTCTATATCTGAGTCTGTGTTGGTTTTGTTATATTCATTTGTTCATTTAATTTTTTAGATTTCACATAACAGTGATAATATACAATATTTATCTTTGATTTATATGTGTGCTTTTTAAATTTGTGCTTTTTAATTACAAACTGTATTGGTTATTAATTAATTTTCTTTCATTGGTGATTTTATAGACCTATCCATGCAGCTATATTTATGTGTAAATGATTCTGTTTAATTACAGCATAATCCATGGTATGGATCTATCAAGTTTCCAGAGCATTTTTCTAGTAATGAGCTCATTGGTTGCTTCTAACTTCCTTCTGTTTATTTTATGAATGTCCTTATGAATCCTCTTTTGGCCTTATGCAAGGGTTTTCCTGTGAAATAGCTTCAGGAGTGGACTGCTAGACCATAGGATATACAAATACACTTAGTTTCACTGCCAGATTGCTCCCAACATCACTGTCACAATTTGTTCTACCTCTGACAGTGCATAAGAATTCCTGTTTCCTCCACATCCTCACCAACAATTGGTATTCTCTAATATTTAAAAATATTTGGCAATGCTCTGGCTATAAAGGGGTATTTTGATGTTTTTGTTTTGTTTTATGTTTCTCTATTCACTAATGGAGGTTGAGTTTCTCTTCATGTACTTGTTAGTCAGTTGAGTTCCTGCTTTTATTAATTGCTTGTTTATAATCTTCACCTAATCTTCCATTGAATTTCATGCTATTTTTTTTTTTTTTTTTTTTTTTTTTTTTTGCAAGAGTTCCTTGTGTATCCTAGTTATTGGTCCCTTGTCTTTTTTTGGTTTTTGTTTTTTAGGGCCATACTCACAGTATATGGAAGTTCCTAGGCTAGGGGTTGAATCAGAGCTGCAGCTGCCGGCCTGCACCACAGCTGCAGCAATGCAGGACCTGTACCGCAGCTCACAGCAATGCCAGATCCTTAACCCACTGAGTGAGGCCCGGGATCAAACCCGCATCCTCATGATACTATTCAGGTTCTCAACCTGTTGAGCCACAATGGGAACTCTGCATTTAGTGATTTTTATTTTTTTATTTTTATTTTTTCTAATTTAGGGCCACACCCACGGCATATGGCGGTTCCCTGGCTAGGGGTCCAATCAGAGCTGTAGCTGCTGGCCTACACCACAGCCACAGTAATGTGGGATCTGAGCTGCATCTGCGATCACAGCCTATGCCACAGCTCATGGCAATGCAGGATCTTTAACCACTGAGCTAGTGAAGCCAGGGATCGAACCCACAACCTCATGGTTTCTAGTCAGATTGGTTTCTGCTGAGCCACAACAGGAACTCCTAGTGATTTTTAAATTAAAAATTTTGAATTATATTTCTAACCTTCTGAGATTTGGAATCCAGTGTGTTTTCCCTATTCTTTCTCATCTAAAATTTTAATTGATATAATATACATAAAGTGTAAAAACTATACACTTTATAGTATACTTTGACTAATTTTTACAAATCAAATCCTCTTGTATAAGCAGCACCTAGATGAAAAAGAAACCAGAATCCCCCTTGCCTACCCTCCCAGCTCTTATCTGTCCCTCCCCCAGCCCCGTCTCTTACATAATCACTGTCCTAATTTCTATTTAGCTCATTTTTGAACTTTATAAAATTGAAATCATGCAGTATACACTTGAGTCTGGCTTCATTTGTTCAACGTTGTGAGATTCATTCATTCTGTTGTATGTAGTTGCGTTTACTCTCACTGCTGTGTAGTATTATATTGTATGAATACACCACAGTTTATCCATTCTACTGTTGATGGATATTTGGGTTCTTTCCAGTTTTGGACTACTAAGAATGCTGCTTCTGTGAACATTCTTGTAAATATCTTTTGGTGAACAAGTATGTGCATTTCTATTGGGTATATGACTGGAAGTGCTCAGTGGTGGGGTTTGCTTCTATTCAGCTTTAGTTTGCCTGTGGTCAGCATTAGTAGACACTACCAAAAGTTTTCCAAAATGGTTCTCTTGATTTATAATTCTAAATTTAAATTTAGCAGCATATGAGAGTTCTAGTTGTTCTACATATTTTGTTTTCAGCATCTTACCCATTTTAATGATCGTATAGTGATATGTTGTGGTTTTTCTCTTCAGCATCTTATCCATTTTAATGATTGTATAGTGAAAACATGTTGTGGTTTTAGTTTGCATGTCTCTGGTATTAATAAAATTAATACCTTTTTATAAGTTTGATGACCATTCTTTCATGAAGTGACTGTTTAAGTATTTGCTCTTTCTTTGGTTGAATTGTCTTATCTCATTCATGTATAGGACTTCTTTATGTATTCTGGATATGAGTTGTTACCAGATATGTATATTGTATCTCCTAGTTTGTGGCTTATATTTCACTCTCTTAATGGTGGCTTTTGATGAACAGGGGTTCTTTTTTTTTCTTATTTTTTTGTCTTCTTTTTAATTTGATCCAGTCTATCTTTTTTTTTCTTTATGGATAGCATTCTTTTTTTTTTTTTTTTTTTTTTTGTCTTTTTGCTATTTCTTTGGGCTGCTCCCGCGACATATAGAGGTTCCCAGGCTAGGGGTCGAATCGGAGCCGTAGCTGCCGGCCTATGCCAGAGCCACAGCAACGCAGGATCTGAGCAGCATCTGCAACCTACACCACAGCTCACGGCAATGCCAGATCCTCAACCCACTGAGCAAGGCCAGGGATCGAACCTGCAACCTCATGGTTCCTAGTTGGATTCGTTAACCACTGCGCCATGACAGGAACTCCTATTTTATGTTATTTTAGAAGCTTTATTTTGCCTCTTACATTTAGGTTTACAATCCATTATGTGTGTGTCTGTAGGGTGTGAGGTAGAGATCAGAATTGCTTTTTTTATTATATGAGAATCCAATTATAACATCCTTCTTAAAGCTCTGCACTTCTCTGTAAAGGTTTTGTGCATTTGTTATATTCCTAAATTGCTACTATGATTTTTGTATTTTTTCTATCACAAGTTGCACTTGGTTATCGATGTGTAGAGGAATGATAAGTGAATTTGGTAGTAAGTTCCTCTTTATTTTACCTATCTGACAAAAACTTGAGATATAATCTGCATGAAAGTGCTTTAATAAATAACGTTTAAAAATATTTTATTAGGAGGTCCCACTGTGGCTCAGTGGGTTAAGAAACTGACTAGTATCCATGAGGATATGGGTTTGATCCCTGGCCTTGCTCAGTGAGTTAAGGATCAGGCGTTGCCATGAGCTGTGGTGTAGGTCACAGACGTGGCTTGGATTCCCTGTTGCTGTGGCTGTGGTGTAGGCTGGCAGCTGCAGCTCCAATTTGACTCCTAGCCTAGGAACTTCCATGTGCCCCAGGTATGGCACTAAAAAGAAAAAAATAGGAACTTCCATGTGCCCCAGGTATGGCACTAAAAAGAAAAAAAAATGTTTTTTCTTACATTAGAATGAAAGTAGGTTAATAAAAAGTTACTTTTGTGGTAATATTAGATCATGAAAGTTCTAGATACCAGATACAGGAGAATCTGGGTCTTATTTTTTAATCAAATATGATGAAAGTAGAATTCAGCTAGATCTCCCAGAACAAAGATTTTGCACCTAGAGGCTTTTCAACACTTTTTAGTAGACATTTTCTAATACTGTTTTTCGTTTTGCTTTTTAGGGCTGCATCCGCAGCACATGGAGGTTCCCAGGCTAGGGGTCCAGTTGGAGTTACAGCTGCCAACCTATGCCACAGCCACAGCAGCATCAGATGTAAGCTGCCTCTGCCCTCCACCATAGCTCAAGACAATGCCAGATCCTTAACCCACTGAGCGAGGCCAGGGATCGAACCCACAACCTTATGGTTCCTAGTTGGATTTATTTCTGTACTTTTGATAAGGGCTATATTTAAAATAATATATCCATTCTCCCTTTCATATGTAACATGTACTTTTAGAACTATTACTTTGTAACATTATTCTTAATTAGAAGAGCTCGTTTGGTAAAAATCTTTGAATGTTGGACATTAACCGAAAAGATACAAATCTATATAGCAAGTTAGCTTCTTCTAGGAGCTTGTAAGGGCAGTCTCTTGTTACTTGTAGAAACAATATAGATTTGTCCAGAAAAAGCTCTAAGAGATTTTCACTTATTTCTAGTTACAGTGGTGAATTTTCCACGGATTTCATGTTTTAAAGTAAAATGTGAGGTGTTAAATAGTTGTATGACCGCAGATCTTTTAGTTCTTTAGAGAGAATACAGTGGACAATGAAAATGTGCCACTAGGAGGTGAAGTTATGGTACATTTTCCTTTGTTGATCGATTATTATTTATTTTTTTCTGGGGCCAGAGTAAGGGAGGTTTTTTGGGGGGCAAGGTGTTCTGTTTTTATTGTTGGTGATGGCTCTTTCTTTCTGACTTAGGTTTGTGTACTACATTTTATCATGTGGCTAATTTTTTAACATAAATATTTGGAATTGGTTTTATAATACTTTATATTATTTCCTTTCTTCTGCTGACTTTTGGTTGTGTTTGTTCTTTTTCTAATTCTCTTTCTCTTTTTTTTTAATCTTTCCTAGGGCCACAACCACGACACATGGAGGTTCCCAGGTTAGGGGTCTAATCAGAGCTGTAGCCACCAACCTATACCAGAGCCACAGCAACTCAGGATCCAAGCCGTGTCTGCGACCTACACCACAGCTCATGGTAACACTGGATCCTTAACCTACTGAGCAGGGCCAGGGATCTAACCTGCATCCTCATGGATACCAGTTGGGTTCATTACCACTGAGCTGCAATGGGAACTCCAAATCTTTGGTTCGTCAAGGGTTTTTTTGAGGGCTGAATGCCCTTTTGAAAACTTGTTGAAGTCTCTGAACCTTTGCTAGTCTATGAAAAATACGTATTTATATATAAGACAGTTTTGCATGTGGTTTTCAGGCAATACTCTGAAACCCACATACCTCAGAATAAGACTATTATACATTACATTGGTTTTTAGGGGGCAGCTCATTGTTGAAGAGCTCTCTGGTGAAGATGATGATACATACCTTTGTTGGTGGGCAAATGTTACTTCAAGTCAAATAGATGGACATGCTCCTCTTTCTTCTACTCTTATGTATGTTTTTATATAAAATGGCAGTGTTTGTAAAGAAGTCTTATTTCTGTATGAGGAAATAAAAGATAGATGTTAAGGAAGAAGTTGCTTTATTATTGTATCTAGTTTAAATATTAAGCTTCAGGAGTTCCCATAGTGGCGAGGTGGTTAATGAATCCGACTAGGAACCATGAGGTTGCGGGCTCAGTCCCTGCCCTTGCTCAGTGGGTTAACAATCTGGCATTGCCATGAGCTGTGGTGTAGGTTGCAGACGTGGCTCAGATCCCGTGTTGCTGTGGCTCTGGTGTAGGCCGGCGGCTACAGCTCCGATTGGACCCCTAGCCTGGGAACCTCCATATGCCGTGGGAACAGCCCAAAGAAATAGCAAAAAGACAAAAATAAATAAATAAAAATAATTATTAAGCTTCATATGCAATGATATCATCTTATTTATAGTCTTCAGAGCAGTGCAATGTCTAAGAAATGATTTATGATGATATTTCATCTCATACTCTTGAGTCTTCATATGATGTGTGCAATGGAAAAAAAAGCATATAACAGAAATTAATTGATCTAAGTGCATCTATCCTCTCAAATTATTTTTCATAGGTGTGACATATTTCAAAGCTAGGAAAAGAGACCAAGTATTTTTAATATTTTGATATTGAAGTTTCCATTCAACTTTACTGTTCTGCCTCTTAATGGGTCCTATCTGCCATGTTGCATTTGCAGCTTTGGATTTTCTGTTTCTGAAATAGTCATGTGTGGAAATTGTAAATAGTAGGATTACTTAAAAATAATACTCAAAAATTACCAGAGTGAAAACTTTCCCTTCAGGCCATTTTGTAACTGGTTTGTGTTATCTAAAGAACTCAATTGTTCGCTCCTCCTTTTGCTTCCTCTTCATTAAGTAAATATTAAACATCTGAATGCATATTGCAAGAAATAGTTATGTAGCAGTATAAAAAATATAAATCAACTGTCAGAGAAGAGAGTTGTAAGAGTTGGATAGATTGTTTGCAGGCTTTGAAGAAGTAAGTTTCCATATTGTAAGAGGGCCTTTGGAGGGAGTTCCCATTGTGGATCAGCGGAAATGAATCTGACTAGTATCCATGAGGACGCAGGTTCTATCCTTGTCCTCTCTCAGTGGGACCTGGTGTTTCCATGAGCTGTGGTATAGGTCACAGGCAGCTCGGATCTGGCGTTGCTGTGGCTTTGGCATAGGCCAGCACTACAGCTCCGATTTGGTTCCTAGCTTGGGTACCTCCATATGCTGCAAGTGCAGCCCTGAGGAAAAAAAAAAAAGAGGGCCTTTGGAGAAGGTGCCCATGGCTAGGCTTTGAGAGCTGTCCTCTGCTGATAGCCAGCAAGAAAGTGGGGGCCTCAATCTTACAGCCACAAGATAACAAATTCTGCCAACAACCAGAGGGAGCTTGGAAGGCATTCATCAGCTCATAGCACAGAGGAAGGCATACCTCTTATCAGTACAGGCAGGGACTTCTCTTTTGTAGTATGGTCTCTGGAGTTGTGGACCATAGCTAGAGGTTTATCAGTTTAACCTGAAGTTTTGGCACAAATTACCAATGTTCACTCTTATGATAGTTTTTTTCAACTTTGTACTGGACGTACAAGATGGCATAACAAGAACAGTAGAGGAAATAAAAGAGGTGAAGGAAGAAGTAAACAAGTGACATGACCATTCAGGTGATATGGCCATGTTTATAGAAAATCCTGGCATTCTCACCACGGTGGGTTAAGAATCTGACTGCAGTGGCTTGGGTCACTGGAGAGGTGCAGGTTCTATACCCAGCCCAGCGTAGCAGGTTAAAGGATCTGGCATGGGCACAGCTGTGGCTTGGAT
This sequence comes from Sus scrofa, assembly GCF_054392235.1. NCBI lineage: Eukaryota > Metazoa > Chordata > Mammalia > Artiodactyla > Suidae > Sus > Sus scrofa. Next base: position 47,158,315 of record NC_139389.1, read on the forward strand.
ATACTCCCTGGCCTGGGAACGTCCATATGCCGTGGATGCAGCCATTAAAAAAAAAAAAAAAAAAAAAAAAAACCTAAGGAATCTACCCCTCCCTAGGAAAAAACAAAAAAAATAAAAACAAAAAACCCTACAATGAGTAAGATTAGCAAGGTTACAGGGGACAAAGTCAATATGCAAAAGTAGGTAGTATTTCTATATATTAAAAACAGGAAGGTGAAATTTAAAAAGCAATAATAGCATTTGCAATAGCATGAAAATCATGAAATTAGAGATATATTTAACAATACATGTGAAGAGCTAGTTCAGTGAAAACTACAAATCATCTGAGAAAGAAAGACTTAACACTACCTCATTTTAAGAATTAACTATAGGAGTTCCCGTCGTGGTGCAGTGGTTAAGGAATCCGACTAGGAACCATGAGGTTGCGGGTTCGGTCCCTGCCCTTGCTCAGTGGGTTAACAATCCAGCGTTGCCGTGAGCTGTGTTGTAGGTTGCAGACGCGGCTCGGATCCTGCGTTGCTGTGGCTCTGGCATAGGCCAGCAGCTACAGCTCCCATTCGACCCCTAGCCTGGGAACCTCCATATGCCATGGGAGTGGCCCAATAAATAGCTAAAAGACAAAAAAAAAAAAAAAAAAAAGAATTAACTATAAATTTCCAATAACTAAGGCAGCATGGCATTGTATGAGACATACAGATGACTGCGAAGAATAAGAAGTACATGTATAGATGCCAGCATTTTTTTGGTCAGCTGATTTCCACAACGGTACCTAGATACAGTCAATAGGAAAAGGAAAAGTCTTTTCTCAGCTCTCATGGACATTTTTCACCAAAAAACTGAACTGAATCTTCTTTCCTCTAATTCATCTCAGTGTTTCAGAGAACCACCAAAATTTTATAGATTCCTTTTATCAGAGTCTATCAGAGAAGGCAAGAAGTTCCCACCATGGCTTAGCGGAAAGAAATCTGACTAGTATCCATGAGGATGCAGGTTCAATCCCTGGCCTTGCTCAGTGGATTAAGGATCTGGCATTGTCGCAAGCTGTGGTTTAGGTCGCAAAAACGCCTTGGATCCCGTGTTGCTGTGGCTGTGGTGTAGGCCAGCGGCTATGGCTCCAATTCCACCCCTAGCCTGGGAACCTCCATATGCCGCGGGTGCAGCCCAAAAAAAAAAAAAAAGGAGAGAGAGAAGGCAACAAAGGAATACTGCTCATCCTCTGTGGTCCTATTCCATTGACCCGGATACAGAGTAACGGGATTGCAGCATTACCTGATCCAGGAGGGCAACAATAACAAAATCTAAAGCAGAGAAAATTTAGCTTTACTAGTTAAGAAAAAGAATCTAGAAAACCCCACAATTTCAGTAAATTACTAATATTTTTATGTGTCTCAAACCTAGTACTGATAAGTTATTTTAAATGAAGGATGTTATATTTGTTCCTAATGTGTGTGAGGCACTGTGCTAAGGAGCTTCATATAAGTGTACATAATTTACATACATGTTCATACAATCATACATACATACTTACACTTTTTTTTTTTTTTTTTTTTTTTGCTTTTTAATGCCGAGGTGCGGCATTTGGAAGTTCCCAGGCTAGAGGTTGAATCAGAGCTACAGCTACAGCAGTGCCAGATCTGAGCCACATCTTCGACCTGCATGGCAGCTCATGGCAATGCCGGATCCCCGACCCACTGAGCGAGGCCAGGGATCAACCCACATCCTCATGTATACTAGTTGGAGTCGTTTCCAATGCACCACAACGGGAATTCCACATAGACATCTTTTTAATTCTCACAACAATCCTATGAGGTGTAGTACTCATCCTCATCTTATAGACAATAAAATCAAAGCTTAGATTATGTAGCTTACTCATAATCACTTAGTAAATTGTGAAGCCAATATTTAAACCCAGCCTGACTGCACAATGTGTTCTTTTAATAATTATACTTGTTACAGATTAAATCTTAGCACCCCAAAGTTATGTAGATTAGTTGGAAAGGACTTTTTTTTGTTGTTTGTTTTTGTACTATTTTTTTTTCTGTCCTTTGTCTTTTTAGGGCCACACCCACAGCATATAGAGGTTCCTATGCTAGGGGCTCAGATCCCGTGTGGCTGTGGCTGTGGCGTAAGCCAGCAGCAGCTACAGCTCTGTTTCGATCCCTATCCTGGGAACCTCCATGTGCCACAGGTGCAGCCATACAAAGACAAAAAACACAAAGAAATTGTAAAGATAAAACAGACTTGGAATTAGAAGATAAACCAGCTATGATGAAAAAATAAAGATCATTTAAATAAAAGGGGCAGGGAGTTCCCGTCTTGGCGCAGTGGTTAAGGAATCCGACTAGGAACCATGAGGTTGCGGGCTCAGTCCCTGCCCTTGCTCAGTGGGTTAACAATCTGGCATTGCCATGAGCTGTGTTGTAGGTTGCAGACGCGGCTCGGATCCCGCGTTGCTGTGGCTCTGGTGTAGGCTGGCAGCTACAGCTCCATTTAGACCCCTAGCCTGGGAACCTCCCATATGCCGTGGGAGTGGCCCAAGAAATGGCAAAAAGACAAAAAATAAATAAATAAATAAAAATAAAAGGGGCAAATAGTCTTCAATATCAATTTAGAGAGTTGGCCCCTTTATTCTGTAGGTGTGAGAGAGTCAGTAGACGTTTCGAACAGGGCATAAGATTGATAACTGGCATTGAGAATGCTTAATTTGTGGGCATTGTTTGGAATGCATTCAGGAAAAGGGACGTTTATGGCTGACCTAGGCAAAAATGAAGAAAACCTGAATAAGATAGGGTGGATTGCAATGGATATGTGAGATATTTTGAAGTGGGCTTTGATAACTAAATAAAGGGAAAATGAAAGAAAAGAAGTCAATATTAGATTGTAAATCTTTAGTAGAAATAGGGAGTTTTGGGGAAAGAGAATCTTTGAGGAGGAAGATAGAATAAAGGTTGACTTCAGTAGTATTTTGTTTGATACCATAATGAAAAATTCAAGGAAGTTTTTTTCCATAGGGAGGTAGAAATAAAGGATTAAATTTAAGAGTTTGGGATAGAGATTAAGATTTGAATGTATTTAACACAAGCAAATTGAAACATAAGCCTGTACCCAACCCATTCACCAAAAAAAAAAGTATCACACACACACACACACACACACACACACACACACACACACACACACACGACACACCCACAGAAGAGGAAAATGTTGCTCAGTATCCATGGTTAAGGTGTTAGAGGAGGCAGACAAGCCAGCAAAGGAAGAAGCAGCAGTCCTCAGTGGTTGGGAAATACTTTCTTTTATGTGCTCATTTTTTTCCTCTTCTCCATACATGTGAGCCTTCAGTCTACCTCTCCAGGATACTTTGAGTGTATCTTCTTGCCTTCTTCAAATATCTCTGCTTTTTTAAACCAGCATGTGTATATGCCCCATGTGCCTAACTTCTTCATTATGTAATACTTTTAAAATGCTTTTTCAAAACTGTGACTAGGAGTTTCCGTCGTGGTGCAGTGGAAACAAATCCGACTAGGAACCATGAGGTTTCTGGATTGATCCCTGGCCTCGCTCAGTGGGTTAAGGATCCAGCGTTGCCATGAGCTGTGGTGTAGTTCGCAGACGTGGCTCGAATCCCGCGTTGCTGTGTCTCTGGCATAGGCCGGTGGTTACAGCTCCGATTAGACCCCTAGCATGGGAACCTCCATATGCCATGGGAGCAGCCCTAGAAAAGGCAAAAAGACCAAAAAAAAAAAAAAAAAAAGTCTAACTGTAACTTCTCATCTTTTTTAGAGGAGATGCGAAAACAAGGCTTATTGCAATGGCTTGATTCTCTTCAGTCTGATAACACCAGCTCTCCAGAACTACAGCTCACTGTGGGAGCAGTGATTGTGGAGGAAATGAGAGCAGCCATAGAGAGGCAGACTGGTCTTCAGTGTTCAGCTGGAATTTCACACAACAAGGTAAAGGCTAATAGTAGATTTCAAAGAGAAACACATCTGTAGTTAAACACAGCAGTGATAGAAACTAGAAACCAAAACTTAAAAAAAAAAAAAAATACAGGAGTTCCTGTCGTGGCTCAGCGGAAATGAATCTGACTAGCATCCATGAGGACGAAGGTTCGATCCCTGGCCTCACTCAGCGGGTTAAGGATCCGACGTTGCTGTGGTGTAGGCCAGCAGCTACAGCTCTGATTCAGAAAAAAACCCGGCAGGGATAGATACGAGTGGGGCATTTATTACACGTATACTTTGAAATGGGTTTCTATTTAAACTTTCATGAAGACCAAATAAAAACCTACATAATTCTTTAACATAGGAATTGACATTGCACAAGTACTGTCCTAAGAGGCAGGCTCAAAATTTTGCTGAAAATGGTTATTTACATAAGTTGTATCCAAGGTATTTCCTTAATGACTCAACTATCCAAAGAAAGGAGGAGGCTAGTCTTTGAATTTTATGTATGACCCTATTTCTTTTCACTTGTTCTATATTCTAGTATTGGCATTTCTTATGTGGAGTTGCCTGGGTGTTCTGTGCTTTTGTTCTGTGCTTTCTTTTTTTTTTTTTTTTTTTTTTTCTTTTTGTCTTTTTGCTATTTCTTGGGCTGTTCCCGCAGCATGTGGAGGTTCCCAGGCTAGGGGTCCAATAGGAGCTGTAGGCACCGGCCTACGCCAGAGCCACAGCAACGCAGGATCCGAGCCGCGTCTGCAACCTACAACACAGCTCACGGCAACGCTGGATCGTTCACCCACTGAGCAAGGGCAGGGACCGAACCCGCAACCTCATGGTTCCTAGTCGGATTCATTAACCACTGCGCCACGATGGGAACTCCTGTGCTTTCTGATTAAAGTGCAGTGTGGGCCTGGGACCTTCATCCCTTTCAGTCTAGGCTCAGTAATGGGGCAGTGGCTGACTATCCTTGGCCACTACCTCTGTGGTGAAGAGGAAACTTGCCAAACTACTCAGCTAGTTTTGGGGGTTTTTTTCCAATTAGGTGGAGGGAGGGGAAACAAAAGTCTCAATGTAGTTATTTAAATTCCCCAATGAAGTTAAATTCTCCAGGGAATATAAAGAGTGATTTTATACTTTTCCCACCATTGAAGTACCTTATTCTTTGAAAAGACTTCTTGGGAGTTCCTGTTGTGGCTTAGAGAAAACGAATCTGACTAGTATCCATGAGGATGCAGGTTCGATCTCTGGTCTTGCTTAGTGGGTTAAGGGTCCAGCATTACTATGACCTGTGGTGTAGGTCACAGATGCAGCTTGGATCTGGTGTTGCAGCTACAGCTCTGATTCGACCCCTAGCCTAGGAACCTTCATATGCAGTCCCCCCCCCCAAAAAAAAAGACCTCTCAAGGATTTTTTTCTATTTTAAAGTCTTATTTAGTATAAAAAGATGTTTGCTATTGCATAATGATTTTCAGCCCAGTCTTTAACATAGATACTAAATTACAGTAATCTATATTAAATCCAAGTTTCAAAATAGACTAACCATTAATGAAGAAATGTAAATAGGAGTTCCTGTCATGGCTCAGTGGTTAACGAATCTGACTAGGAACCACGAGATTGCAGGTTCGGTCCCTGGCCTTGCTCAGTGGGTTAAGGATCCAGCATTGCCATGAGCCATGGTGTAGGTCGCAGACGTGGCTTGGATCCTGCATTGTTGTGGCTGTGGCGTAGACTGGCAGCTATAGCTCTGATTTGACCCCTAGCCTGGGAACCTCCATATGCATGGGCAAGGCCCTAGAAAAGACAAAAAAAAAAAAAAAAAAAAAAAAAAGAAATGTAAATAAATTGGGTAGGGTAAAAGGAGTATGTTTTAGCATTTTCATAGGGAGACAGTAAGAAATGCATCTTTTTTGATCCTTACCCACTTTGCCACAAAGGAACTCTGAGAAATGCATCTTAAGTTTCTTCTGCAGTGTCTTTGCTTTTTACCCTCTTGAACTTCAGGAATAGATGAGGATGGAAAAAATGACTAAAGGGAAACTGAGAATGGGAGATGTGGAAAGAACAACTAGAATAATGACAGTCATGTTTCCCACTCTGGATGTTATGGAACCCCAAGGTTTAGAGATGTATTGAGTTTCTGGTTTTGTTTTTGTTTTTAACGTGGAAACCATGCTTAAGCTATGCTTGTGTGTGTACATGTGTATATATGTGTGTGTTAATATTCACCAACTCTCTGTGTGGGTATTGACAGTAATGAGGTTTTTATACTTCCCATGCTCCAGGTCCTGGCAAAACTGGCCTGTGCACTGCATAAGCCCAACCGGCAGACCCTGGTCTCACTTGGGTCAGTCCCACAAGTCTTCAGCCAGATGCCTATTAGCAAAGTGTAAGTATTCCAGGAGCACCTTCGAGTTCTCTCATATACATGTGAAGACCCCCTCTGGTTGTAGTTTCTCCTGTTCCTTAAGGATTGGAGCAGGAAAAATAGGTACCATGGAGGCAGGAGGGAGATGATGCTGAAACTTTTTTTAATGAACATTCAATTACAAATTATCTGTGGAAGATACTTAATCCTAAATTTAAAAAAGAAAAGAACTTATTTTTAGCCATATGTTTATTAACTTCTTTCTAGGCTTTTGATTCAAGCCTATTACTAAATAACAAATAGGAATTTTTCTCATTTTCTTTGTTCTAATATCCATATCAAGCTGTTCAGGGCTACTGAATTGCTCCCAAATAAAATCAATAACTAGATTGTTCATATCAACTGTGTGTCCCTGACAAGGGCTTATAATCCTTTCGAAGTGACAAGATACGACTGTTTAGAGCAAGAGTGAAAGTGCTAGCCCAAGACCGTATGTGAGTAATCGCTAAATGATTTGTACAGGTAGTTACCAAAGTTGATAAAAGTAATGTGAGAAGGACTTATGAAAGAGGCATGGAATTTTTTTTACTTTTGAGATTTGGCACAATTTGGAGAGTCAGATGAAAAGAGAAGAGAAATACTGGGAGTTCCCTGGTGGCTCAGTGGGTTAGAGATCTGGCATTGTCACTGCTGTGGCTCGGGTCACAGCTGTGGTACGCGTTTGATCCCTAGCCTAGGAATTTCCACACGCCTCAGGCACAGCCAAAAGAAAAAATACTACAGTGGGTGTTGCTTCATCACCCATTCCCCTCCCACCCTCCCTCCTCCATAGAAATGTGTATGACCAACCAAAACATGCTAGAATGAGTTCTAACTAGAGATTTATGATGTGACCTATAACTTTTTTGTCTTTTTTGTTGTTTTTAGCCGTCATCTCGGAGGAAAGCTAGGGGCCTCTATCATTGAAATCCTGGGGATAGAATATATGGGAGAACTAACCCAGTTCACAGAATCCCAGCTGCAGAGTCATTTTGGGGAGAAGAATGGGTAAGCGATTCCTAATACTTTTCACTCATGACCTTTATGGATATGCTAAATTCACACATAGACAGGAGCATCAGGTAGAATCTAGACCTGTCTTTAGGTTAACATTTGCTCCTCTAGGTAATTTAATTGGTCCTCTTGGTTTAAAATATTAGATCACTATAGCCCGTCAGTCTAGTTTTTCTCATGTACCTAAATAGGTTGGTGGATAGGAACTGTTACTTTGAAGCTCAGATATATACATGTACAATATTTATGTCTAAGATGCTAGTATTCCTTAAAAATCTTTGTATTTAGGCTTAGTAAATACCAAAAAAAAAAAAAAACCCTTGGGGATATAAAATCTGTGGCTTGCTTGGTATTTTTCCAAAAATACAAATGATGACGTGGCCTTAGAAAACATAAACCGGTGTTCTTCTCCTTGGCAGTATATTATACTGGAATTATTGGGAAGGGCAGGGATTCTGTCAGAGGTGAGGTGTTCTTAATTTTAAACAAACTTTTCCTTTCTCTGAAAGGGATAAAAGGTAGTATAATATAGGTATTTTATTTTGTTTTAACAAGAATTTGCTTTCACCTTAAACTTTTTTGCTGGTTTTATTAGATCTTGGCTATATGCCATGTGCCGGGGGATTGAACATGAGCCAGTTAGACCCAGGCAAGTAACCAAAACCCTTGGCTGCGGCAAGAACTTCCCAGGGAAAACAGCTCTGGTTACTCGAGAACAGGTAGGCAGACATTCTTGATATAACATTGCCTCTTTTAAGGGAGTAAGTGGGTAGGTTTTGGTAGTGTAGAAGGTTTAATAAGTTAGATGGGACATTCATCATTCATGCTGTAAAGAATGAAGAAAATAGAAGTTTTTTTTTTTTTTTGGCCACACTTGCAGCCTGTGGAAATTCCCAGTCCAGGGATTGAACCTGTGCCACAGCAGTGACCTGGGCCACTACCGGGATAATGCCAAATTCTTTTTTTTTTTTTTTTTTGCTTTTTAGGGCCATACCCGCAGCATAGGAGGTTCCCAGGCTAGTGGTCGAATCAGAGCTACATCTGCCAGCCTACACCACTACCATAACAACTCAGGATCCAGGCCGTGTCTGCGACCTACACCACAGCTCATGGCAATGCCAAATCTTTAACCCACTGAGCGAGGCCAGGGATTGAACCCGCAACCTCATGGATCCTAGTCGGGTTTGTTAACCCCTGAGCCATGATGGGAACTCCCAATGCCAGATTCTTAACACGCTGCACCACAAAGGAACTCCTAGTTCTTTTTTTTTTTTTTTTTTTATCTTTTTGCCTTTTCTAGGGCCACACCCGGGGCATATGGAGGTTCCCAGGCTAGGAGTCTAATCGGAGCTGTAGCTGCTGGCCTACGCCAGAGCCACAGCAACACGGGATCTGAGCTGCGTCTACGACCTACACCACAGCTCACGGCAACGCCAGATCCTTAACCCACTGAGCAAGGGCAGGGACTGAACCCGCAACCTCATGGTTCCTAGTCGGACTCATTAACTACTGAGCCACGACGAGAACTCCAGGAACTCCTAGTACTTTTGTGTGTTGAAAATTTAAAATAGTTTAATTTGTGATTTATTATTATTTTTTCCTTTTCTTCCATCTAAAAAGAAATAGAATGGAACTGATTGAAGTTCGAAATGGAATTACTCATTTTTCGGTGGGTGAAAACTTGGGAGGCCAGGATATTGTGCCTCAAGTTTGTGTCTTTTTTCTCAGAGCTGGAACATGCCTGAAATTCACCTGATGGCATGTCAGGAGGAAAGAAAATGAAGGGAGTTCCCATCGTGGCTCAGCAGTTAATGAACCCAACTAGCATCCATGAGGATTCGGATTCCATCCCTGTCCTCGCTCAGTAGGTTAAGGATCCGGTGTTGCTGTGAGCTGTGGTGTAAGTCACAGTCATGGCTTGGACCCCTCATTGCTGTGGCTGTGGCATAGGCAGGCAGCTGTAGCTTCGATTTGACCCCTAGCCTGGGAACCTCCATATGCCGAGGGAGTGGCCCAAGAAATGGCAAAAAGACAAAAAAAAAAAAAAAAAAAAAAAAAAATCAAAATTTTGAGCTATGTCAGGTCAGAGTATGGAAGTGTTCTATGATCTGGTGATCCTTTTGGGGGAGCCTTTATTGCACATTTCCATTTAGGGGAGACCTGAACAAAACTGCCATTGAGCTCTCTAAAACCCAGAGTCTTTAAATGAAAGATTAAAGTCTCCATGCTTTTTTTTAGGTACAATGGTGGCTTTTGCAGTTAGCCCAGGAACTAGAGGAAAGACTAACCAAGGACCGAAATGATGTAAGATTTTCTTTATTCCTGGGGTGAGCTTTGGGATTTAAATACCAGTGGCTCCTTATTTTATAGAATAAAAAAACAAAGATACAAAAAGATACCTTTATTGATATATGTATATGTGTATTTTTATATACCATAAGATTCACCCACTTACAGTACACAGTTCAGTAGTTCTAGTATGTTTCAGAGTTGTTCCACTATTCCATGATCAATTTAAGGACATTTTCATAACCCAAAAAATAAATCCTATACCTATTATCAGTTATTCCCCCAGCCCTAGGCAACCACTGGTCTGCTTTCTGTCTATGTAGACTTAGTATTCTGGACATTTCAAATCTCTGGAGTAGTATATGTGGCTTTTTGTGACTGGGTTGAATTCTTTCAGTTAATGTAATATTTTCAAGGTTCACCCATATTGTAGCATATATTAGTCCTTCCCTCCTTTTTATGACAATAATATTCTATTTTATGTATATACCACATCTCATCAATTCATTAGTGCATGGATATTTGAGTTGTTTCCACCTTTGGACTACCGTGAATGATGTTTTTGTAAACATTCACGTACAGATTTTTGTGTAGACTTGTTTTCATTTCCCTTCAATATATACCTAGGAGTAGAATTGCTGAGTCACATGCTAACTTTCTGTTAGCATACCAGACTGTTGCACTGTTTTATAGTCCCAGCAAAGTAAGGAGGTTCAAATTTCTCCATTTTTGTTATTGACTTTTTTATTTTTTGTCGTTTTAGGGCCATACCTGCGGCATATGGAAGTTCCCAGGCTAGGGGTCGAATGAGAGCTGCAGCTGTCAGGCTACACCACAGCCACGGCAATGCCAGATCCAAGCCACATCTGCGACCTACACCACAGCTCACAGCAATGCCAGATCCTTAACCCACTGAGCGAGGCCAGGGATCGAACTTTCATCCTCATGAATACTGGTCAGACTTGTTTCCACTGAGCCACAACAGGAACTCCTTCTCTTTGAGTTTTAAGAGTTCTTTAGGTATTCTGGATACAAGTCCCTTTTCAAACATATAATTTACCAATATTTTCTCCCATTTTGTGGTTTTTCATTTTCCTTATGGTACTTTTTGATGGGTCCTCTCCTATTGAAACATCAACTGCATGTAGGGAATCAACTATAATTACCTCTTTGCTCTTTTTTAGCTGAGGTGGTTGTTTGTTCTTTGATAAGCAACATGGATAGGATTCCAGTTGTTATGGGTCTATTTGACTTTGCCCACTAGGTGTCGCTCTGTTCTCATCTCTCCTTATTCTCTAAGCAATTTGAATTGGTCTCTGACCTCATGTCCTATCATTTCCCCCTAACTCACTCCCCTCTAGCCTCCACTCTGCTGGCCTTCTTCCCTTTTATTTAACACACCAAGTAAAGTGCACCTTCACCTTCTCCCAACTACCCTAACTTATCAGGAGCCTCCATCACTCTCTGCCTTACTCTGTTTTTTTTCCATTGCACGTTGTACTTATTTCTGCAGGCCTACTTGTTTATCATATGTAGCTCCTACTACAGGAGAAAATCCATGAGGACCTGGACTTTATTTTGTTTTCTCCTGTATCTAGAAAGCACCCGATATATAGTAGGCACTCAGTTATGTTGAATGGTTTTAGTCAACAAAGACTTCTTTATAATTGCCAATTTATATTCTCTCAATATATACAAATCTGTACAAATTGTATTTACAAAATATATTTTTACAAAAAAACAGTTGCTGCTATTGATTTGTTTGCCTTAGGGGTATTTCTTCTCACTAGAATCTTTTGATTTTGAGGGGATCCTTATGTATATTTTCCATCTTCTCGCCTCTTGACCTTTATTTCTTAATTTGCTTTGCATTAACAGTATTTAGATGCTTAGACTTAAGTGAAAAGTGAGTCAATGATATTGCTCTCTACAAAGTACCTTCTATAGATGTATCTCCTCCTGTCAGAAGGAGGTACTAGTGAAACTCCGGCTCTTCCTAAGCATAAGCGCATCAGGGCAGATTAAAGAATAGATACACTACTTAATCCTGACACCCTAGATTGGATCTTCCTTTTAATTATTTACATGAACTCTTCCTTCAGTCACAAAATAGAATATACAACTGTAGGTATTTGGTATAATCTTCTTGCCTGGACACCAAAAAAACCAAACCAAAACGAAAACGAAGGAGAATCCATTTTCATTTATTCTGTCCTATTTCCATCACCTGCCAAAGTAGCCTGGATATTCTAATATTCCATCCTCCAAATTTCTAATATTCCATCTTCCAGTTACATCTTATACTCAGAAACAGCACAAATTTTTTTTTATATATATATATTTTTTTGCGATTTCTTGGGCCGCTCCCGCGGCATATGGAGGTTCCCGGGCTAGGGGTCAAATCGGAGCTGTAGCCACCAGCTTATGCTAGAGCCACAGCAACGCGGGATCCGAGCCGCGTCTGCAACCTACACCACAGCTCACGGCAACGCTGGATCCTTAACCCACTGAGCAAGGGCAGGGACTGAACCCACAACCTCATGGTTCCTAGTCGGATTCGCTAACCACTGAGCCACGACGGGAACTCCAAATTTTTTTTTTTATTAAACCTATTTCCAAACCATTCTTTCACCCTGATTCTTTTAATTTCCTCTCACACAATTTAGTATATAGAATAACTTTAGTTCTGTCTAAATCCTTTTACACCCATAGAATGACAGAGTGGCCACTCAGTTGGCAGTGAGCATTCGAGTACTCGGAGACAAACGTCTTAGCAGCCTGCGCCGCTGCTGCGCCCTTACCCACTATGATGCCCACAAGATGAGCCAGGATGCATTTGCTGCCATCAGGAACTATAATACTTCAGGGATTCAAACTGAATGGTGAGTTTCCTTCCAGCTCATCTTCTTCTGAAATGTATACCCGTCTTGATTTAATATTAGTGGTTATATAAACTTTCCAGTGGGGTAGGTTTTTTGTAGCAGCACCTATTACAGCAGGGAATGGTCAGGCACTTAAGGGAGAGAACACAGTAGAAGCACCAGAAACAAGGCAGCTCAGCTGCAGCAGCTTTGCCTACCTTTGGTGCATTCCAGTGGTCAGGGGGCAGGTCTGAGGGGCAGAGTGAACCAGTACTATCCCTGCCTATATCAATTTGCTATAGTCTGGGGAATGAGCAATTGTTCTTAGGAATACAGAGCTCAAGTTTCAAGAACACACTTGGGAACTTCTCCCTCAACTATTTGATTTGTTCTATCTTAAAATCATCTTCTTTGGAATTCCCTGGCAGCCTAGCAGTTAGGATCTGGCATGGCCACGGCTGTGGTGTGGCTGTGACCCCTGGCCTGCGAACTTCTGTATGCTGTGGGTATAGCCAAAAAATAAAAATAAAAAAAAATAAAAAAATAATCTTCCTTGATAATGAAGGTGACCAGTGATTATATTCACAGGTAATCTCTATCTCACATCCCAACTAAATTATACACTCCACTGGTACAATACCAAATATTATTTTATTTATTTTTCTTTGTAGGGCCACACTCATGCATATGGAAGTTCCCAGGCTAGGGGTTGAACTTTTGAGCTGCAGCTATTGGCCTACACCACAGCCACAGCAATGTGGGATCTGACCCACGTCCGTGACCTTTGCCACAGCTTGTGGCAATGCCAGATCCTTAACCGACTGAGTGAGGCCAGGGATCAAATCCTCATGGATGCTGGTCAGTTCATAACCCACTGAGCCACATTAATTATATATATATATATATTTTTTTTTTTGCTTTTTTTTTTTTTTTTCCATATGCCTGCACCTGTGGCATATTGGAGGTTCCCAGGCTAGGGGTCACAATTGGAGCTACAACTGCTGGCCTGTGCTACAGCTGCAGCAATGCCAGATCCCAGCAGCATCTGTGACCTATGCCACAGCTCATGGCAACGCTGGATCCTTGACCCACTGAGCAAAGTCAGGTATCAAACCTTTGTCCCCATGGATGCTAGTCACGTTAACCACTGAGCCATGACAGGAACTCCTGTCATAGTAATTTTAAAATAGCGTTTACTCCTTAACTTCATTAGAGGACTAATCTGTATATAAAAGTACATTTCATCTTCTAAAATTCAACTTGTGAAAATTTGAGTCATTAGACATGAGGAACTTTATGGCAGAATTTCTTGAAGTAGTTTTGAGAGCAGGCTAGGTACCCAAAAGCAGGTGTGAAATTTCATTCTCTAGAAGTTCCAGAGTTGAAAGTCTGTCAGATAGGTGGTCTTCTCTTTAAAAACAGGAGAATGCATAAGAGGATTTTTTTCAAGTCTTTCCAGTCTAAATATTCTCAAGCTTTTTGTTATCCTGAATTCTTACCCCAACCCTGAATTACAGCAGCTCTGAAGCACTAAGTTATGAAAACAATAAACCTAGCTATTGAGGGGATCCAACTTCCACATGTCTGATTTGGTAGGTGTTCACCAAGGCAGTGCTCTTCAGGTGTGGTCCAGCAACTATCAGCATCACCTGGGAACTTGTTAGAAGGCAAATCCTCTGCCCATCCCAGGTCTACTGGATCTGTATTAATCCAGTACACTCTAAAAGTTTGAGAACCACTGCAGTAATAATTTCCTTTTGTGGCACAACCAGACTTTCACAAATTGAATCTGGGACCGTGCTAATCTTGCTCTTTTACTTTCTATACAGGTCCCCTCCCCTTACAATGCTTTTCCTATGCGCTACCAAATTCTCTGCCTCGTCAGCTGGCACAGACATCACCGTCTTCTTGAGCAGTGACCCAAGTTCTCTGCCAAAGGTGCCAGTTACCAGTTCAGAAGCTAAGACCCAGGAAAGTGGCCCAGTGGGGACAGTCACTAAGAAAGCAACCAATTCTCTGGAGTCATTCTTCCAGAAAGCTGCAGAAAAGCAGAAGGTCAAAGAAGCTTCACTGTTACCTCTTACTGCCACTACTCAGACCCCTGTGAGCAATTCACCATCCAAGCCCTCATTACCTTTCCAAACCAGTTCTACTACAGGATCTGAGCCCTTCTTTAAGCAGAAGACTCTTCTTCTAAAGCAGAAACAGCTTAATGATCCTTCAGTTTTCTTCCCTCCACAAAAACCACAGTCCAGCCCTAAAGAGCTACCAACAGAGTATCCAGATGGTGGCCCTGCCTGTGAAAACGCATTGAAGCTAGATTCAGCCCAGGCAACTCCTGCAGAGGTGGATTTGGCCCAGAACAGCTCTTTAACTTCCAAGTCTGCTCTGGAGGAGGCAACCGCTACCCTCAGTCTCCTAGCTGCTGAGGACCAAGTCCTCTGTGAGAAGTGCGGCTCTCTGGTACCTGTCTGGGAGACGCCAGAACACTCGGACTATCATTTTGCGTTGGAGTTGCAGAAATCCTTTTTGCAGCCCCACTCCTCAACTTCCCAGGCTGTTCCTGCCCGATCTCCTCAAAGCAAAAGAAATCCCAAGAGCCCTTTGGCCTCCAGTCACAAACGCCCTAGGCCTGAGGGCATGCTGACATTAGAAACATTTTTTAAGCCATTAACACACTAGAGAGCTGCCCTCAGGCTTGCTGCAGGGTTTTAATATTTGTAGCCTAGAAGGTGGAAATATATTCATATCTCAAGGAAATTTGTAACTTTATGAAATTTTTAATAAGAAAAATAAGCTGGTTAGATGCTGAGTTAAGGCTCCCATCTCTTTACAGGTGTGGATTCTAATCCTATTGCTGACAGGGATGTAAAAACTTACCTTCCAGATATACAACCGTTTTGAGTTTTTGCTAGCCTTTAGGGAAGCAGTGTCATACAGTTAAAAATGTCTGGGCCTCGAAACCCAAGAGATGTGGTTCCAAACCTGACTCTGCCTCTTAGAATATGGCCTCGAATAAGTCACTTTCCTCACTTTCCCTCATCTGTCAAATTAAGGTAATGCCTTAGACTACTGAAAATTAAGAAAAAGTGTTGAGAATATGGAGTCCATTGGCCCTTCTACGTCTTGCATTTTATCTTAATGTAGAATGAGACTGTTACTGGACCAGTTTAGGAACTCAGTTTAGTTGGGTAAGTTGTGAGTAGAACTAGATCTCCAGGACCTTGGTTACTCTGAGTGTGATTCTGAGAAAGAGTATGAGCACCAACAGGGAACTTGATAGAAATAGTCTCAGCCTTACCCCAACCCCAACTGAATTCGAAAAATACTGACCTAGAAGTTATCAGCCCATCTGGTTTGTGGAGGATGGTGTCATTGCCTTAAATACAAATTTAATAAAAAGACAAGGACAAAAAAAAAAAATACACACACACACAAAACACAAATTTAAAAGCTAAGTGCTTGGGCTTTCTTATCTCTTGCATCTCATCTGGTGTGCTCATCTCTTCCCTAGTGAAGTGTGACTCTTTAGCTTATGGTTTTAAATGAATTATTGTAGCTTTTGGCACTTGTCCATGCTTACAGTACTGTATTCTTAGTCTTTATTCTTATATGTGGAAAGTCAGAAGATGAACTGAGTTGGTGGAGGGGTACACCATACATGTACTCAAGCCAGTATTTTTAGGCTTATTTGAACTTATTTGTAAATTGGGGGCCTGTAGTTTGAGGGGGAACATTTGAAAACCACTGGGTCTAGCCAGAATTTCCTCCAAAAGTACTTCCCACTTTTGTGGCAGTTAAATATCTAATAAAAGACACTGTGACACGGCCCTTTTCATACTAGATTTGTAGATTTCTTACAGGCAAGAATTCTTCACCATGCCTTACACATAATAGGTGCTGGATAGTCACTGGATGAAATGTATACTGAAAATTTTACATTACTAGAACCAGAATAAAAAAATTACATACTATTGGAGCTGCGTGTGTGCTCCTTTATACACCGTTTTATCCTCCTAAGTGTTCCATTAACGTAGCAAAAACTTTGTTTCTTAATCTAGGGAAAAGTTTTAAAAAAGAAAAAGCCCTTTGGGTGCTATAGAGATCAAGTTGAGCAAATTTATCACACGTCAGTTGACTGGAAGGAGTCATACAGAAAAAGTAATGTGGTAGCCACTTTGGTTTCACTGGACTTCTAGAGGCCAAGACAGGTAGTGGGCAGGGGGTGGGGCACCAGTGAATAACCAATCAAGACAACAGCAGCAGCACATGTTGTCTTCTGGGCAACTGAAACAAATGGCATACTGGCAGAGAGCCTGTGGAGGGGACAGCAGACAGCCGTGCAAAGGTTGGTGTCAGGTGGAAAGCTGAAGTACCCTTTTGCTGAAATAATAACTCTCTGTCATAGCTGTTTATTAGCAGCTGTAAAGAAGGAAGTAGACAGCTCTTAGTTCCCAACACCAGGAGGAAGTTCTTCAACCATAGGCTTCTTAGCAAGTTAAACCAGTGACATTTAAAAAGTAGCTGAGAAGTTCCCGTCATGGCTCAGTGGTAAAGCACCTGACTAGTTTCCATGAGGACGCGGGTTCCATCTTTGGCCTCGCTCAGTGGGTTAAGGATCCAGCGTTGCCATGAGCTGTGGTGTAGGTTACAGACATGGCTGTGATGTGGCGTAGACTGGCAGCTGTAGTTCTGATTCGACCCCTAGCCTGGGTACTTCCATATGCCATGGGTGCAGCCCTAACCCCCACCCCCCAAAAAAATAAGCTAAGCTTGAATGACAGAGGCCATCACTTCAATACCCTGGGGGCAGGATGCCCATGGGATCATGGGCTACATTTATCATTAAATTTCTTTTGCAAGGATCATTAATGAAAATGATCCCTGCATTTGGCAACTGACTTTAAAACTTGGGTCATATTTCTCCAGGGAACAGAAAGAGGGACAAAGGTTTGGCCAGGTGCCTCTCATAGCTCCGAAGCCAGTTTAGACTACGTAAACCTCACTTAAGGCTACTCCGCATTGAGTACATAGACACTGCCTAAGTTGCACTCTTAAGTACCTGCCACCAAAATCTTGATGGGGCCATCTCAGCCTCTTTACCGCTGTGACCATCAGCAAATGGCCAGCTCCACAAGCACAGGGTAGTTACCACTCTTAGCTGACAAGGTAGCAGTTTCATTTTTGTCTTTCTAGAGCTGCATCTGCAGCGTATGGAAGTTCCCAGGCTAGGGGTCGAATTGGAGCTTCAGCTGCGGCCTACACCACAGCCACAGCAATGTAGGAATTCGAACTGCGTCTACAACCTATACCACAGCTCACAGCAAAGCTGGATCCTTAACCCACTGAGCAAGGCCAGGGATCGAACCCGTATTCTCATGGATACTAGTCGGGTTTGTTAACCAGTGAGCCACGACAGGAACTCCCCCGCAGTTTCGCTTTCTGTTCTACTCAAAGAACCATGCAAAACAGGCCAGAATACTTAGGTCACAGCACTGGACCCTGATAACATGTGCGGGGGAGGGAAGGAAGCTGGGTCAGTGGGTTCTTCCCCACTCAGGGCTCAGCAGCGTAAGGGTTTCACTCGCCTCTGATCCTGGAGAGGAATCCAGCTCTGGAAGATAAGCCTGGATCTTAAGCATAAGCACAGTGTGTTCAATAAAACATTTTTATTCTGTACAATATATATATATGCATATTTAAATATATATATATGTATATATATATGCAGGGAAACCTCAACCAACAAATCCCTGAGTCCACGGGAACCCAGGACACTAATAAGGGAAAGAAGGGGATCCATGCCCTAAGGAGTAGGAAATACGGCATCATCTTTCCCTTACCTCCAGGTTCCTGCGACAGAGGGACAGGTATGGTCACTCACTGCAAGTTACTAAAACACGAGAGGACTTACATGGGGGCAGGAAGCGGGGGCAAAGGTGGCAGGATGGGGAGCTAGGGGTCAGGTCCCCAGCCACCAGCCTGGGAGAGTAAAACATACTGTTTGAATCCAGCATTAATACCAACAGGTCACTGCAGAGGAGGGACAAGACCAACTGACATGCAGCTGACCCTCGGCAGGCCAAGGCTGAGCTTGGCGGCCCCACACCTGGGCCAGCACAACAAATAGCACCTGTGGGGCCTTTGACAGGCAGAACCAGGGACGTGGCCCTTGAGTGAAGGAGGGATGGGAGAGAAAGCTGACAGAAGGACCTCCTGTCTCAGCACAGGGTGGGGGCGTTGCCATTCAGTCCCTGTGCCATATCTTCAGACCCTGAGCCGCCCACTGGCTGGCCAGGAGCAGGCATCTTTTGTCCAGGCAGGTAGAGAGGAGGAACTTACATGGCCTTGAGAAGAGGTATAGAAAAAGGAGTGCTTTCAAGGACCACCCCCAATTGTTGTGACAATTCCTGATGCACAGGGACCACAGTGGTGAGTCAAGCCCAGGCCCAAGAGTGGGGCTGAGGTGGCAGCAGGCAGCTCCCTCCGGTAGACGGGCCGTGGGGTTGCCGGGCTTGCTGAGCCGACCAGGTGGCCACACAGCTGCTGAGCGCTGCCCTGAGTTCTCCCGTCTCCTCCCCCAGGCCTGCCCCTGCCCGGCCACATCAAGCCTGGCATGTCTCCAGAAAAGGTAGCCAGGAGCAAGCAGCAGAGAGCATCCCTCTCTCCCTAGCCTACTGACACACACAGCCGCCGATGGGGGGGCAGCATGGCCAGAAGTCACCTTCTATATTGTAGAGACAGCAGTAGAGCCGTGCCTGCCTGGAGGAGTTCAGAAAGCCATGTTGGCCTGGGCCTCTCCCGCTGCAATGGCTTGCACATCGGTGACGTGGCCGATGCCCTTGGTGACGCCCTCCCGAAACAGCAGCTTGGCGCCCACCTTCAGGTACTCTGGGTGCTTCAGGAAGCGGAAACGGACTACTGCCTTCTCCCCAGTCCGCAGCTTGTCCTGCAGCAGAAAGGCGGTCACTGGCCCTGGGCAGCACCTCCGGTCTCTACCAGCATTGGCTCTCTACCGTCGGGGGCCTAGCAGGCTTCTACCCAAAGTCAGCGGGGCACTGGGGACAGGCCTCCCTCCCTTCCAGAAGCAGGAGAATTCCGCCTTTCCCCTGGGGGGGCCGGGGCGTGGCTGGCTCCCTCTCACCTTGGCATGGATCTTTTCCACCACTGCCGTCTGACGCACATTGCCCACGTGTACTGTCACCTGGAAGCCTCGCCGGAAGGTGGTGGCATGGAACAGCAGGACTATCTCTGCCTCGAACACTGAGCAGATGGTGGGGTTCATCTCTGGGCTCACCATCACCATGCCCTGGGGAGGCACAGCCCCCAGACCCAGGAAGGGCAGGCCTCACATCAGTCTCTCCTCCCCGGCCACCCTCACACCCTCACACCCTCGGCAGCCCCGGGACCTCGTCTTCCTCCAGCACCTCCAACGCAAGGACCCAGAAGATGATGCTCAAAACTCTCCTTAGAGGGGCGCCTTTCTTACCCACCTTTCTTGTCCTCTAACCCTTCTAATGCTTAGGATTTGCAGGGTCCTGGACACTAGGGCTGCACTGCAGTGATTCATGTTTCATGATCTGTGCTTTATGAGTATCCTAAGCCTTTTTCATGCATGGACCGTCTGCATAACCGGCTTCTTGAGTTAGACACCAGGTTTCTGTGAGTTATGCTGAGGCACCTTAGGTGCTTCTCATTCAAGTGGCCAGGCTCCCAGGCACCTCTCTCCCGTGTTCCCTCTCCCGCCCGACCTCCCACCTCACCTTGCGAAGGAGTGCGCGGTCAAAGTCCCCGAGGGCCAGTGTAGCAGCCTGGCCGGCTCGCAGCACACGACAGGCAGAGCGGTTGCGTTGGATGCTGCACACTCTCAGCTCCAGGAAGCAGCCATCGTCTGTGGGGCCCACCACCAGCTGGTCCCCCTCACGGCAAATGCCACTGCAGCCCAGAGAGCGGGCAGCACAGGTCAGCCTGAGCTCCCTCCCTACTTCTCTCCTAGGCCCTTCCCTTGTAAGACTGAGTCCCTTGGCTGGGGGAAAGCGACCCTAAATCTGATTTGGGGAGATGACTCTGTTCAGACTGAAGGTTTATACCAGGAAAGGCCAGCAGCCAAGGCGGCAGACAGTAGCTGCTGGTTTGACACGCAACACCTGATCTCTGAAAGAGCAAGCATCCCCTGGGGTTTCATCCTCTGCTTTGGAAAGTGTCTTAAGGGACCTCTCACTTCCCGAGCTGGAGATGAAGTCAGCTGAATGCACTCTAGTTTTCTTCCCACACTTCTGCCCCAGGGGCCTGGAGATTCCCAGTAAGAAGCAAGACTGTTTCTTCCTTCAGAAGCTAACAGAAGAGCTTTCTCCAGCTCTTCTGATGGTGAAGCCTAGTCCACAAACGAGCACGTCTTTTACTTTTTTTTTTTTTTTTTTTTTGCTTTTTAGGGTCACACCCCTGGCATATGGAGGAGGTTCCTGGGCTAAGGGTCCAAATGGAGGCACAGCCACAACCACGTCAGATCCAAGCCACATCTTTGACCTACACCACAGCTCATGGCAATGCCAGATCCTTAACCCACTGATTGAGGCCAGGGATCAAACCCACAACCTCATGGTTCCTAGTTGTATTCATTTCTGCTGCACCACGATGGGAACGCCTACTTTTTTTTGGCGGGGTGGGGGGCTGTTCTCACAGTATGTGGATATTCCCAGGGACTGAACCTGTGCCATGGCAGCGACCCAAGCTGCTGCAGGGACAATGCCAGATCTTAACCTACTGTGCCAGCAGGGAATGCCTACAAGTTCAACTCCAGGGTCTCCACTGGGTACATGTGTGTGAAGGCCGGATGGGGTGGGTAGCAAGAAAGGCAATTCACCTGGAAAGCGTTCCTCCGACAACTGTCCCCACCTCTGGAACTGTGTAGATTTCATCCACCTGAAGCCGAAGAAGATTCTATCAATAGCCTGCCACATAGGGCTGGCACGTCCAGAATCTCTAAACAGACTCGAGGCTCGGAATGAGCCCCTCCCAGTTCCGTGGCTCACTGCCCGTTCCGACGGCCAATTACCTGGAACTCTGTCAGCTGCTGCATGAGTTCTTCCTGCTCTTTGCTATTGGTGAGTGGCGGCAGAATATTCAGAAAGACTTTGAGCAGATCCAGACTCTCTCCAGACACGCTCGACAGTGTGAAGATAGGGGTGACACTGTAGAGGGAGGCACGGAATGGGCAGATGGGGAAAGTTCCAACAGGAAGCAGGGGCTAGAGCCCGGTGCACGGCCAGGTGAACACCCCCTGGGGTGGCAAGGGGCTCTCCTCTCCCATCTGTGAGCCCGCCATGAGCCCAGGGAGACGGTGAATACCCACACCGCACCTTGTCTCCAGGGTCCCGGGTGTCAGCAGATCCCCAGGCTGGCTTGGGGAAAGAGTCCCACCTTTAGCTAAGACTCCCTCCCACAACCCCAATCTGAAAACCCACAGAATTGAGCCAGAACTGGCCTGCTCCTGAGGGGCTGGGGGGGGACCCTATGCTCCGGGGCCCTGTGGCAGCTTTCCCTGGGAATCAGGGCTCTGGGATGAGAAAGGCTTACTTGGGGGACTGGGCAAACTGCTGGGCAGCCGTGACAGCATCATCCTCGGAGGTGACGAGCATGGGGACCTTGTGGCAGCCAGGCTGCTTGAGGACCCGCTCTAGCTGGCGTACCGTCCTCTCCACGGTGGTCTTGGCGCACAGGTCCACCTTGCTGACCACGATGAAGAAGGGCACTTTCAGGGCCAGGGCCAGCCCCAGATGTTCCCTTGTGGTGCCAGCTGCTCAGAGAAAGAAGGCAGGCAGCGGGACGAGGGGTGAGAAGGCAGGGAGGAGGACAGAGCAAGAGACGAGTGGGGCTGCCTCCCAGATCTGGGGAGGTCCGGGCTAGGAGAGTCAGCACCCCCATCCAGCGCCATCCCTGCCCGATGCCTCGTACCAATGCCAGTGTTGGCGCTGACGAGCAGCAGGGCGCAGTCGGGACAGTACGAGGTGAGGCCGAAGATGGTGGTGTGCAGGTACTTGTGGTGGCCTGCCAGGTCGATGAAGGTGATCATCTTGGAGCTGCTCTCACAGATCTCTTCTGCCGTCCTTGAGTCACTGTAATTCACCACCTGGCCCGGAGCCCAGGGCTCTCAGTGCCCCCTGCCAGCCTCCCCAACCCTTCAAGAGTCGCCAGGACCTAAACCAGTTCCTTGGTGACCCTGCCTCTTAACCCTGAGCCCCATTCTGATCTGGCTCAGGTGATTCCCCATCTGTTCCCTAAGGAGATCGGAGCTGGTTCGGTGCCCTCAGGGCCTTCGTCTACACTACTCCAGAAGGTCTCCACACTCTGCCCGCAGAATCTGGCCTTCACCACTACCATCCCAGCCTCAGAGTCTGGTCCCACTGGGTCCCGTTGATTGCATGCACCTCTCCCTTGCTGTTAAAGCCCAGGATCTCGAAGCTGATGCTGGAGGTTCGGCCAGACTGAATCTCGTGCAGGTGGCGGAAAAGGTTGAGCCGAGCCCGGCCCCGCCCATTGTCCAGCTCTCCCTGGGTCAGGACTCCCAGCAGAGTCGACTTCCCTGAGTCCACATTCCCCAGGACGGCCACACGGAGGTCCAGGAACTGCGGGCGGATTGTCAGAGGTGAGGGTTCTGACCCCTCACCTCTTGCCACTGAAAGTTAGGTCGAGGGCAGCGACACTCACTGGGGACCAAACGATGAACTGGACACCCCCAGGGTCCCAGGCCAGGGGAGAGCCTGGCACCAAAGGGCGCCCCCTGCCCTGGGGGGGAGCACGGGCATGAGAGGCAGGGAAGAGTGTGCACCCACCTGTTGGTTGTCAGGGACCTTTCGTACTAGCACCTCGGTGATCTTCCGGGGCGTGTCACTGTCATAGTCCACTTCTCGCTCCCGGAGGACAGTGATGTCTGCCCCAACCCTGTCACAGCAAGCCCACAGCTGCCACATCTCACCTGTACTCCCCCTCCAATCCATTCCCCCCACCCCCAGAGCTCCCAACCCCTAACTTAGATTCCTACCCCTCCAATCCATCCTGAATCCCCGGCTCTCTTTACACAAATCAACTTTACGTCAAGGAGCAGAAAACCTGGGATCCAGTGCAAAGGAACCCAGAAAACCACCCTCCCCCCTTTGGCCCTCTGTCAAGAGCAGACCCTAGATGACTGGGCCCGTTGGGTCCCGATGCAGGGAGAGGAGAACCCAGGGGAAGGGGGAGCATACTTCTCTGCCATCCGGTGCAGGGTCTTGAGGGAGGCCCTCATCTCCTCCTCAGCCAGGCCCACCAGCAGCCCATTGTCCTCTACCCCAATCTGGTAGACCGCCTCACCACGGCCCTCCTGGAGCCGCCACTTCATCTGTGTCACCAGGTGCTCAAAACGGTATTGGGATGGATTCACCAGCTTCAGCTTGGGGGGAGTGAGTATTGTGAGAAGGCAGAGTCTAGATGCTCCGTCTGAACCCACATGCTCCCCAGCTGTCCTGTGGCAAGAACCAGGGCCTTCCCTTCCCTTTTATTATTGTTATTTTTAGGGCTGCACTGGCAGCATACAGAAGTTCCCAGGCTAGGGGTCTAATCAGAGCTACAGCTGCCGGCCTACACCACAGCCATGACAACATGGGATCTAAGCTGCATCTGTGACCTACACCCCAGCCCACGGCAATGCAGGATCCTTAACCCACTGAGCGATGGAACCTGCATCCTCATGGATGCTAGTCGGGTTCATTACTGCTGAACCATGATGGGAACTCCCTTTCCATTCCCTCTTAACCACCCTCATCCCTGACCTCCTCTAAAGGTGAGTCCTCTTCCAACAGAATGCAGTCTGAACCCCATCTTTTTTTTTTGTCTTTTTGCTATTTTTTGGGCAGCTCCCGCGGCATATGGGAGGTTCCCAGGCTAGGGGGTCGAATCGGAGCTGTAGCTGCCAGCCTACACCAGAGCCACAGCAAGTCGCGACCCGAGCCGCGTCTGCAACCTACATCACAACTCACGGCAACGCCGGATCGTTAACCCACTGAGCAAGGGCAGGGACCGAACCTGCAACCTCATTGTTCCTAGTCGGATTCGTGCCATGATGGGAACTCCGAGAACCCCATCTTTAAATTACTACAGACCATGAAGTTACAAGGACCTCAAAGAAATCATCCCTTGCCAACGAGGTCAACCTGCCCCTCCCCAGCCTCAGACTCACTTTATATTCGATGTTTCCATCTTCAGCCTGAAAAGAAACAGGGAGCAGTTACCACACACCATCCAAACCTAACCTCTACCTCCCCAATTCCCACTGGGGTCCAGGCAACTAACTTAAGAGAGTAGGAAGCCTCAGCCGCAACTGCTTAGGCAGGTGTCTGTCAAAGGTCATGGCAAACCAGCCTTCTATTCAGCCCCAGTGAGGCTTCTCCGAAGGAAACGCTTATGAGAACAGTGAATCACCCATCTAAGCCAAAAAAGAACCCTGAATCCTTTTTTTTTTTTTTTTTTTTTTTTTTTAAATGGCCTCACCCACAGCATATGGAAATTCCCAGGCCAGGGATTGAATCCAAGCCTCAGCTGTGACCTACACTGCACTGGGCCAGGGATCAGAGCTGGGCCACTGCAGTTGGATCCTTAACTTACTGCACCACTGCGGGAACTCCTGTGCCCCTACTTTTCTTTCTTTCTTTCTTTCTTTTTTTTTTTTTTTTGCAAATTTATAATTATTTATTAAATCTTACTTTATGGGGCCTTGAGGCAACAGGCAACATCCCCACTTTTAGGCTCTCTTCTGATGCAGTATACCAAATAATTTAACCAAAACTAGACTGCTAATAAAATTTACAACTAATTAAACTTTGCATACTCTGAAAACTAGGACTGCTTAATAACACATCCCACAAGACTCTGCAGTTTATCACAACTCGTTTCTTCTGAAAGGTTACTAGACAAACACTCAGTTTGCTTGAGGTTTTTTGTTTTTTTAGGGCCGCACCCGTGGCATATGGAGGTTCCCAGGCTAGGGCCTATAACACAGCCACAGCAACCCAGGATCCGAGCCACGTCTGCAACTTACACCACAGCTCACGGCAATGCCAAATCCTTAACCACTGAGTAAGGCCAGGGATCAAACCCACAACCTCATGGTTACTAATTGGATTCCTTTCTGCTGCGCCTCAATGGGAACTCCTTGCTTGAGTTTTAAAAAGATATTTCCTTTGCCCCATTTGAATGACCAATAAAGACATAAGTCCCATTGGCAAAGTGAAAAGGGGGTGGAGCTCCTCCTCTTTCGATCACTGGCAGCACGTTCTTCCTAGACGCAAGATCACCCCTTTCCTTCTCCCTAGGGCCTCAAACTGCTGTCCGTACAGGTCTTTGTCTTCTCTGTGTCCAGGCTACTAAAGTCAACCTTTGCCACTGGTCTGGCAGACACCATGTCCTTCCTGCCCACCCCTCCCAGCTGATGACATCAAGAGTAAGAGGCTGCAAGAGGTTCTGGAGCAGGGCCAAAGGGTGAACTCAGCATCGGTCACTACAAGCCCAATGAGAGAGGGGCCCAGGTGAAAGACAGCAGGGCTCCAAAGCTGGGGTTCAGATGAAGAGAAGAAACTCCAAAAATATAAGGAAGGAGACAGACACCATAAACCAGACTCACTGTGCTTTTACCCTCCTGTCCCATAACCCTCAGGGCTCAGTTGAGGTGAAATCTTTTCTTTTCTTTTTTCTTTTTTTTGCTTTTTAGGGCTGCACCCACGGCATATGGAGGTTTCCAGGCTAGGGGTCACGAATCAGAGCTACAGCTGCCGGCCTACACCACAGCCACTGGAATACCAGATCCAAGCTGTGTCTGCGACCTACACCATAGCTCATGGCAATGCCAGATCCTTAACCCACTGATCGAGGCCAGGGATCCAACCCACATCCTCATGGATCCTAGTAGGGTTCATTAACCGCTGAGCCATGACAGGAACTCCAAGGTGAAAACTTGAATCCACCCCACAATGGCCTCCTCTTCCCTGTATCACGTAACCCAACACAGAAGCATCCTGTTGCCTGAGCTTCCCCCTCTCACGTGCAAAAGGATATACAATTTGCCTGGTCTACCTGTCCTGAATTTCTGCACTCCTCCTCCCTGGACATTTTATTTTTCTTCTCCCCTTCCTGTCATCATTCCATCCCTTTGAAGGCTCTCTGACTCCCAGGCTCTTACAGGGCTTCACCCATAATCTCCATCTCTTGGAATATAATGGAAATCTTTTCACATCAATAAAGACCTTCCTTGTTTATCATTTTGATGGAGGTGAAGAATAAGTACGGGTGGCTTCAGAAAAGTGGTGCAAGGATGATGGTCTAGGATAATGGTTCTCAACACGTGGTCTCAGGACCAACAGCATTCACATCACCTGGGAACTTGTAAGAAATGCCGATTATCAGGGCCACCTTTGACTTACTCAGTTGTAAATTCTAGGGGTAGAGCAGCAATTCAAGTGATTGTGATACATACTAAAGTTTGAATAATCACTTGATGAGGATCTCCCCCTTGGGTTCTCTTTTTCTAAGAGGGACAGAGTAGCAGTTATCCTCTGCCTTAGGGACAGATGGTACGGGTAGGTGGAGGCTGCCACCACTTCCTCATAGGACAGGCAAAGGGCAGGAGGACTAAGCCTAACTGTTTTCTGGTGTGTGTGTGTGTACACACTCAGGGATAGGGACAGAATATATTGCTCTTTGTGTGTGTGTGTGTATACACACTCAAGGATAAGGACAGAACACATTGCTCCTTCCTCGGGTACTCCTCTCCTCCCCGTAGAGCAAGTTTAGAAAACTCTAACTCCTCATCCCAGAACGCACTCTCCCTTCTCCTGTTGCAGCACAGGGAAGGGGCCCGGGGATTTTACTCTGCTCTTCCCAAGGGGATCCCCTTTTCCCACTTCTCCTGGAATTACCTACATCAGAGTGAGGAGATTCCCCTCCTCCCCTCTTCCTCCCCGGGGCCTGACACCTGGTGGGGACGGGGTCAATCTCTCTGTCCCTCCTCCCTGGGGTCCTCGAACCGGAAAAGAAGGGGGTCTTGACACCGGAAGGGGGGTACGAATTCTGTCTCGCCTTCCTGGAGTCCCAGGACCGGAAGGAGTGATTTCCTCTCACCCGGCCGCTTCTCAGTTGCTCACCTCGGGGGGCAGGTACGGAGGGTTGTTGGCTTTGCCCCCTCTGTTCCTTCCGTTCTTCTTTTTCCCCTTCGGGCCCCCGCAGCTGCTGCTGCCGCCGGCGCCCCTAGCCTTGAGGGTTCCGCCCACGGCCGGGCCCCCTCCGGGCCGGCAGCAGCCGCCGAACAGCTCGGATACCCGCGAGTCCATCCGCTGCTGCCGCCAGCCCCCCGCCCGGCCCCTCCCCCCCGCCACCGCCGCCGCCACCACCTCCGCCACCGCCGCCGCCGCCGCCCCTACTGCCACCGCCGAGTCCGACCAGCCAGGAGGAGAGCGGGGTGGGGCTCTGCACAGGCCACGCCCCCACCCTGCCCTGGCTTCCAGGTCGCGTCAGAAAGAGTCGCGAGGCATCACGGGATATAGAGTCCTCAAGTCTGAGAGCTCCCTGGAAAGAGTTCGCCGCCGCCCTACCACTCCCAGGAGACATCGCGGCGCAAGGGGGCCGCGGGCGGCTTCGGGGAGTAGGTAAGGAGCGCGCCTATGCGCGCAAAGACCTAGGGGAGCTGTAGTCTGGTTCCCAGTCTCAGAGAGCTGAGCGGGTCTTTAATTAGGGCCTGGGGGTCGTGGGCCAGTTACCGGAGCGGAGGGCTTACATCCGAATTAAGCTTTGTGGGCGCTTCAGAGTTGGGCCCTTTGACGCCAGCCTCCACAACAAGTTTTGAACCTGGAGAACGCAGAATTTGGAGCGACTGGTCTACTGGCTCCGCCCCTTCCTCAGTTTCTCCCTCGACGGCCGGCGTGCCGTCCGGGTGAGTCAGGACTAATGCCAGGGCGGAGGCGGATGGTGGTTAGCCTAATTAAGGCTTTTTTTGTTGCGAAGATTATGCCACCTTTATACAGTAGTCACTGCTTTATTACCAAGCTGGCACCCTCCGGGGGCTGGTTTTAGCAGCCCGAGACACCGCAGTAGCCCCGACGCGAGGCTCGAACCCATAAACAAGCCCCGCTGCCTTAGGGCCACCAGGATGCCCGCAGCGAGTATTACCCCTCCCCTTTGTTTTGAAGCCGAACCAATCCCGGAACACCGATTTTGGTTTTAAAACCGCCAGGGCTGTGGGAGGGGCCTGGCCCCTACTTGGGGCGGGGCTGGGGCTCCGGTTACGTCAACCACTGCGAGGGCGGGGGAGGTTTCCTGGAATAGAAACTTGGCCCAGGGCCCAGGGGATTGCTGACTTGACTTTCTTGCCAAGCTGTCATCTCGCTTGCTCTTTAGGGCTCTTGCAGTCAGCAAAGAGTAAACACATTCGGTGACATAAACCAGTGTACAAAACACTAGAAAGGCGGAGTGGGGAAGCAGTGTTGCTGGGCGGGGAGTCAGGACGCCAGAGTTCAATTCCCAACCCCATGGCTGACTTGTGACTCACCACTCATCCATTGTATGTCCACTTCCCATCTCTTCACAAACAGCGAGATGCTCATATAGAGACCAGAAACGAAACAGCCCTGCCCACCAGCCCTCGGTTTTCCTTGGAAAACTAGAAGCAGCAACAGTGGCTTACCTCTGGTGATCCTTTCAGGGGTTCAGACCTGGTGGAGTCCATGGCTTCCCCCAAGGAGCACAAGGAGAAGACAGGCTACTGATCACGTAGTTGCTGTCCACATGGCATAACTCCCCAAATCGGTGATAGCGGAAGGGCCAAAATCTGCAAAAGGGCCGAGCAGACCCAGCCAATTATGTGATCTTATGTGATCGTCAGTGACTGGAAGCACGTGCGACTTCTCAACCCCCTTAGCTAAGAAGGTTATGCTGCAGAGGTCGACCTTAGAGAGGGGCGAGGGGCACAACTTCTCCAGGGAAACTGCTACTTAGAGGCTGAGACAGAAGAACTCAGTGAGAGATCTCAAAAAGGATGGGGATTGGAAGTGAGAGCCAAAACTATTCCCCCGATATTCTCACCACCAGCAGCTCTGGGCTCTCTTGATAAGCAGGGCCTGGGCTGCACTGGCCTGATACTTGTTCTCTCATCGTCATGAATCCTTCAACCACCCCAACACACACACAGTTTCACTTTATTCTTCTCAATTCCCTTGTCTCCTGAGTGGAAAATTTATTTTAAGAGATGAGGAGGAATAACCCATTCTGATATCCATTCTTAACCTGGCTTACCACAAACAGGAGTGAAGGCCGGAAGGGGAGTAGGCTGACCCGGGATGTCTGCCCAGGAGACCAGATCCTGGGAGATGGAAGGTGGTGTATGTGTTTAGTTTCCTGGAGGGGTTGCTTATGAGGTGCTTATGAGGTGGTTGCCCATGGGGTAAATAATGGACGTCTGCACACAGACATTTTTTCCTGGTCTGTGATTAGTCATTCATTCTTTGTGTAGAGTACCTTTACATACATTTTAAACTCAGACTTAGCAATAGTTTCCTTTACATTTTCTTGGTTGTGTCATGTCCAAGCCAACCTCACTCCTAAATTATGAATTATTATCCACTGTTTTCTTCCAGGAGTTTTGAAGTGTTTGTGGGTTTCTTTTGGCACGTGGAGGTTCCCACGCCAGGGTTTGAACCAGAGCCACAATAGCGACCCAAGCTGCTGTAGTGACAGTGCTGGATCCTTAACCTGCTGTGCTACAAGGGAAATTCATGGTTTATGTTTAGATGTTTGATCAGTTTGGAATGTATCTTTATGTAGGATGTATAATAGGAACTTATTTGATTTTTTTTTTCTAAATGGTAGGGAGTTGTCTCAAGTTACTTTCTTTTAAAAAGTTATCCTCATTATATATACCAATAGCTACATGGGTCTGTTTCTGGACTCTCTTCTGTTTTATTTATTCCTGAGCCAATACCACAGTATTTTTTTTTTTTTTTTAGGGCCGCATCAGTGGCACATGGATGTTCCTAGGCTAGGGGGTCCAATGAGAGCTGTAGCCACTGGCCTATGCCACAGCCACAGGAACCTCAGATCTGAGCTGCATCTGCAATCTACACCACAGCTCACGGCAGGCAACACTGGATCCTTAACCCACTGAGCCAGGCCAGGGATCGAACCTCGTTCTCATGGATACTAGTCAGGTTGGTTAACCACTGAGCCATGACGGGAACTCCAATACCATAGTATTTTAATCATTGTAGTTTTATGATATATTTTGATCTTTGGTCCTTTCTTTCTGAAACACACCTTTTTCTTGGCCTCCAGCACTTGACACTTGTCTGTTTTTCTTTCTATTTTTCTGGCTACTCCTCATTCTCCTCCACAGATTCTCTTTCTGTTCATCCTCCAGACATTAGTGTCTTCAGTATCTTATTTATTTATTTATGCCTTTTTAGGGCCGCACCTGCAGCATATGAAAGTTCCCAGGCTAGGGGTCAAATCGGGGCTATAGCTGCCTACTTTTTAGGGCTGCACCCATGGCATATGGAGGTTCCCAGACTAGGGATCCAATTGGAGCTGTAGCCACCAGCCTACGCCACAGCCACAGCAACACTGGATCCTTAACCCACTGAGTAAGGCCAGTGATCAAACCCTAGTCCTCATGGATGCTAGTCAGATTCGTTTCCATTGAGCCATGATGGAAACTCTGAGTTGAGTTTTCAATAAGTTGAGTTTGCTGTTCCGTTGGACAGTGAAAAGATATTTAGGAACATCATTAGAAATAGAAATATATGTATTTGATAGTCATCAGCAAGGGGGCAGATAAGATCACCCAGGGAACTTGTATAGAGTAAAAATAAGCTAGGAGGGAGTTCCTGTTGTAGCTCAGCAGAAATGAAACCAACTGGTATACATGAGGATGCAGGTTCCATCCCTGGCCTTGCTCAGTGGGTTAAGGATCTGGCATTGCCCTAAGCTTTGGTGTAGGTCAAAGATGTGGCTCGGATCCCATCTTGCTGTGGCTGTGGTGTAGGCCAGCAGCTGCAGCTCTACTTCAACCCCTAGCCTGGGAACTTTCACATGCCTTTTTACGTGCGGCCCTAAAAAGGCAAAAAACAAACAAACAAAAACCCCAGAAAACTGAACTCATCTTTTCTCCTTACTCATTCCCCAATAAACCTGGTCCTCCTCTAGTTTTCTCTCCTTCACTGGGTGGCATAACTGGCCATAGAGTTGATGAAGTAAAAAAAAATCTGCTTGTTTTCTTGCCAGTCTCTCTCTATCTCTCCTCCTATTCCTGGGGTCAGCCATCATGCTCAACTGACCTCTTATTCTAGGGCTCACCCATTTCTCTCCACCCCACTGTGACTACTCTAGTTCAGACCTCTTTCACCATGCACTTGGGAATTGCAGTTGCTAGCTCTAACTGGCATCCATGCCAGCTCCTTTATCTATTCTGTAATCAAAATACCTACACTGTAGCCAGTGTAGAGATTAAATTTATAAAATGTAAATGTAATCATGTCAGGCCCCTACTTAAACCTTTCAAATGTTCCCCTACTCTCCTACAGGATATAGTTCAAACTTTGGCTTTAGCATGGTTTATAAAGCTTCGCCATGATCTGGCTCCTGTTTGTTCATCATAGCCTTACTTCTTCATAAGCTGAACTCTTTTTTATTCCTTGAAGAGAGGATGCTCTTGTATCTCCAGGTCTTGTTAAAAAACAAAATTCAGGAGCTCCTGGTGTGGTGCAACAGGATCAAGATTGGTGGCATCTTGGGAGTGCTGGGACACAGGTTCTTCTATCCCTTGGCCGGCACAGTGGGTTAAGGACCCAGTGTTGCCCCAGCTGTGGCTTAGGTCACAACTGCGGCTTGCATCTGATCCCCGGCTTGGGAACTCCATAAGGAGAGTGGTGGCCTAAAAACAAAACAAAACAAAAATTCAAACGAGTAAATTTGAAGATATAATTGGCTTTATTCAACAATTCATGAATCAGGCAGCATCCCATCTAGTTTAAAAACAAAAACAGGCACTCTGAAGGACTGTTGAAAATGGATGACTTTTATAGAAAGGAGGGCAGGATGAGGTTATTAGCAAAAAGAAAGAAAGGAATGGTCACCTACCGTTAGGGGGAATGATAGGGGGTTTTATCTTGCAGATTACCTCACTAGGGCAGACTAGGAAATTCCAGACTGGTTAGTTTAAAATTCTACTCCATGAGTTCCCGCTCTGGCACAGTGGGTTAAGGATTCGGGGTTGCTGTAGCTGTGGAATAGGTCACAGCTGTGGCTCGTATTTTATCCCTGGCTGGGGAACTTCTATATAACGTGGGTGCAGCCAAGAAAGGAAAAAAATAAAAATCCACTCTAGGTGAAGCTGAAACTTCGATTAAGTTAGGTACTAATTCTTGGTGAGATTTAGCAGAAGTGATTCCATTTGGGGCTTGTTTCTTTTTTTCTTTGTGATTTTTTTTTTTTTTTTTTTAGGACCGCACCTACAGCATATGGAAATTCCCAGGCTAGTGGTCGAATTGGAACTACAGCTACGGTCCTAAGTCACAGCCACAGCAACTTGGTATATCAGCGGCGACAGCGACCTACCCCGCAGGTCTAGGCGATGTCGGATCCTTAACCTATTGAGCGAGACCATAGTCGGGTTCTTAACCCGCTGAGCCACAACCGGAACTCTGGAGCTTGTTTCTTTTTAACAGTCTCCGGGACTTTAACAGTCTCCTCTTTACACCTTCCTCTTTACACATCCTGCAGGTCACACCCCTCGCTCCCACTCCCTCTAGGTTAAGCTCTCCTGTTCTTCGTGTCCACAGCCCACGTACACCCTACTGTATAATTCATCACACTGCATTCCATCTATAGGCACCGAACCCTCTGAGGACAGCGCCTGCCTCTGGCTTGTTCGTCGCAGAGTCTCCAGCACCTAGGACAGGGCCTGGCGCGAAGTAGGTGCGCAGCGAATAGAGACTGCGGGAGAGAACGGACGCTTGCGGGCGGTTGTCCCTTGGAAAGCAGCGCTAAGTGGCTGAGAACCCGTGGTTTCTCTGTTGGGGAAGGGCTTGGCGTACCCGCCTGATGTTAAGGTGGGGAACGCCAAGCTCAACTCTTCACCCAGCCTAGCCTACACCACAGTACACGGCGCTCCGCCCCTTCCGGCCCGGCGAAGCCGGAAGTAGAGGCGAAGGTTTCCCATGAGGCTTCGCGGGGCGCCTATTCAAACTGCTCCGAGAGGAGGAAGGAGGTCGTGATGGCGGCCCCGGAGCCGGAAGTGCAGTCCCCGGTCGCAGTCTCTGGTAAGGCGTGGGGTCCGGAGCTCCAGGAGTCTTAGGGACCTGTTTTCGCCCTGCCGCCGCTCCCTCCAGTCAATTAGCCCTGGCCCTTTCTCTAGCTCGTCTTCCTTGTCCGGGTTTCCCAGCATCCCTCCCAGTTCTGATCCGGCCCCATTGACTGTGTCACCCCCACGGCCCTTGATCCCATTGGCTTACCCCACTGCGTCTTCGCGGCGGGTTCTGGACCCTGTCTAACTACACTCTCCGCTCTTTTTCCTAGATCAGGGCCTCCACTTTTTGAGCAGAGCCCCAGTCATTGCCTCCGAAATCCTCCGCTCGTCCCGTTTAAATCTCGTCATCTCTTAAAACCTCTTAGGCGAGGGATCCGGAATCTCTCCGCCACCGCCCACAGGGGAGTTTGCGGAGATACTGTGAATTGTCGGGGTGTCACCTCCGCGGTGGTAGCTGATGTCGCCGCAAGAGAATGAGAAGACTGGTTTTGGCCTTTTAAGTTTTTCATTTTTCTCTTTTATCTCTCTGTGCCCCAACTAGGTTTGGAGTGGTGTGAGAAGTCGGAGGAAACCCACGACCCCCAGATAGAACTACTTGAGACTACTTCTGCCCAAGAACCTCCCAACCCTTCGGAGCCCCTTCGTCCCAGAGACTGCATGGTGCCAGTGGTGTTTCCTGGGCCTGTGAGCCAGGAAGGCTGCTGTCGGTTTACTTGTGAACTTCTAAAGCATATCATGTACCAACGCCAGCAACTCCCTCTGCCCTATGAACAGCTTAAGCACTTCTACCGAAAACCTTCTCCCCAGGTAGGCTTTGGGAGAAAATTGGTGGGGAGACTATGGCTATTAGATGGTAGGGAGTTAAAAAGGGAGTCTAAGGAATCCTCAGGGCCTGTCAGCCTAAGTAGCTGTAAGCGATGTTTCTCAGTCCCTTTTGCCTGCTCTGGGATTGATAGTCTAACTCTTCCTGCTTTTCCTCTTGTTTTCTTTTTCTGAAATCCCTACTGTGTTTTGCATTTGGGCTTCATGAAATAATCTTTTTTTTTTTTTTTCTTTATTGGGCCACACCTGTGGCATATGGAAGTTACTGGGCTAGGGGTTGAATCAGAACTCCAGCTGCTGGCCTACCCAACAGCAACAGCAAGGCCAGATCCCAGCCTCATCCACGACCTATCCTGCAGCTTGAGGCAACACCACATCCTCAACACACTGAGCAAGGCCAGGGATCGAACCTGCATCCTCGTGGATACTAGTCAGATTCTTAACCTGCTGAGTCACTCCATCTCTGGATATTTTTGTGTTCTCCTCTGTCCTTTGCAATGTCTCTTTCTTCCAGACTCCTTTCCCTATTCGTTTGTTTTGATTTTCATGTTAGAGGCTTTCATTTGATGTCTGATGAATAGTTAAGAATAAGTCATTAGGAGTTTGCCTTGTGGCTTAGCAGGTTATGAACCCAACTAGTGTCAGTGAGGATGTGGGTTCCATCCCTGGCCTCGCTCAGTAGGTTAAGGATCCGGCATTGCCGTGAGCTGTGGTGTAGGCTCAGAGCCCTTGTTGCTGTGGCTGTGGCTGGCAGCTGTAGCTCTGATTCAGCCCCTAGCCTGGGAACTTCCATATGCCAGGGGTGCGGTGAGGTGGTGGTGGGGGGCACTAGGTTCGTGGCTGGACCTGTGAGTAGCTGAAAGGCTTTGAGGATATTGAGTGGGAACATAGTGATAGTGATAACAGGTAAGAGGATTATTTGGTCTAATAAAGGTGATTCTGGAGTTTGTCTTCCAGTTAAACATGGGAAATTGAACATATGCTTATTTGTGCTCCCATCTGAAATACTACTAAATGAAAGAATAAATGAAGGAGAGAGAGCAAGAAAGAGAAAGATCTAAAACATTCTGTCTGGGTGGAGGAAATTGGCAGGCAGTCTAAGGATCATTGCACAGGTTTTTACTCAGTCCCCATGTGTTCACTCTTGTCTTCTGTGGAGCTTAAATCAACAAGCCCTGGGCCTTTCTGGGCTTCTGCAGTGTGAGTCTGTTTGCTTCTCAGGGGAGTCCCCTTTGGCAGCACTTGGTAGTCAACGCTCTTGAACTCTTCCATCTCCTTTCTATCTTCCAAGAATTTGTTGCCTTTGGCCAGTTGTCTCTTTTCCAATTCTGGCTGCCCTTGGGAGTCCTCTTTGTCTCCCCCGCCTCCATCCCACCTTCCCTCCCGTGTTTCCTTCCTCCTTCTTTCCTTCAATTTGCCCTGTTTAACTGGAAGATGAACTTCAGAAGCACCATTATTTATTAGACCAAATGATCCTCATCCTTCTTATCACAGCACAACAAAAATTTGCCACCTGCCATGCCCCCACATCTTTTGAGTATTTTAGTTGCTTATTTCTGGATGCCCTCCTGCTTCAGGACAGTCTTTACTGTTCTAAGTGTGGCAGAATTATGGTTATGTACAAAGAATATATTTTCCTTTTTGAGACATTGTCATCTGATAAAACCCAGTCTTGGCTCTGGCAGTTCACTGAACTGGAAACCCAATCCCATAAGTCTGTTCTATCCCAGCAGGATTCTTCAGAGATCATTAGCTTTCCCTAACTTGTAGGACTTCTCTGTCACCGTTCTTTGTCCTCACAGGCAGAGGACATGGTGAAGAAGAAGCCTCGGGCCACTGCTGAGGCAAGCAACAGGAAATGCCAACAAACCCTGGTGGAACTGGAGAGTGTCCTCAGCCACTTGGAGGGTCTCTTTGCCCGGACGCTAGTACCACGCGTGCTGATCCTCCTGGGGGGCAATGCCCTCAGTCCCAAGGAGTTCTATGAGCTTGACTTGTCCCGCTTGGCCCCGAACAGCATGGACCCAAGCCTGAGCACAGCAGCCTGTTTGCGCCGCCTCTTCCGGGCCATTTTCATGGCTGACGCCTTTAGTGAGCTGCAGGTTCCTCCACTTATGGGCACTATTGTCATGGCCCAGGGTCACCGTGACTGTGGAGAAGATTGGTTCCGACCCAAGCTCAACTACAGAGTGCCCAGCCGGGGCCACAAACTGACTGTGACCCTGTCCTGTGGCCGACCTGCCATCCCAACCACAGCCTGGGAGGATTATATTTGGTTCCAGGCACCAGTGACATTGAAGGGCTTCCACGAGTGAAAGGGAACGCTTCTTAATTGTCAACACAGTGGCTAAATTATCTTTTCCCCACAGCACCAAGTCAGCCCATCCCTTGCTTGAAGCTGGTTCCTTCCTGGTGAGAGGAGGGTTCTATCCTGGCTGCCTGCTTCCCTTCCTCAGACTTCCTGGTGGGCTCATGGTCTGCCTGGGGCAGTGATGATCATCACTGAACATGCATCTCTTTGAATCAAAGGCTGATCTCCCCAGAGGGTGCTGTGGGTCAGGGGTTTCTTTTTGGGGTTGGAAAGCAAAACATGTGCACACAGACAGACACCCTTGTGGAGGAGACACTCTTTTGCTTTTTGCCGTGGCTTTTTGGAATCTTTAACAGAGACATAATGTGAATGTGACTCATGAACTTAATGATTCCTATTCAATTTTCCTTGAAGACTCTTTTGGCCTAAAGAGCCTTTTTCAGGCTTAAGGCTAGAGTGTTTTGTCTTTCCCCTTGGCCTCATATGCTCTGGGCTTCCAGAATTTTTTTTTTTTTACTATTGGTTATTTCTCTTCATCAGCCCCAGCCTAATCTGGGAAGTTAAGGGATGTGGCCAAGGTTCTGTAACACTTTGCTATGAGAGCTAACTCCTAGCCTGATGGTCCTTCCTTGCCACATACTGGTTTTTGTGATCCTTAGAGCTTGTGTGCCTAAAGCAGAGGTCACACCGGGGAAGGAGGCTGAGAAAAGAAAACCAAGCTGGTGTTTGCAAAGCCTGATTGAACCATGGGCCGAGATGCCAGGACTGCTCTGTAGGATCACCTCCCTGAGGCCAGATGTCCTTTCTGGAATTCTGCCCAGCCTGTCTCCATTGCACTTGTGTGGTGGCTGTGGGTAGTTACTGTTGGCAATATTGTCCTTAGGCAGATCCCGCCTCCTGCCTGTGGCTGTTCCTCCTCAGCTGCATCTCTGGCTTGCCCGTCCTGATCCTTGTTGTTGTCCTCCTGGGCTTGATGCTCTCCTCACCACTCAATATTGATGCTCTTTGTCCCTGAGAACACCTGCTAATTTCTTGGAAGCAAGTTGAAGACAGAACCCTCACTCTGCTGGTATTGGAGATTGGTGTGTGTGTGTGTGTGTGTGTGTGTGTGTGTGTGTGTGTAAATGGGGACAATATATACTATTTTTTATGTTTTAAGAATGTTTTTATGTTTCAAGAAAACATAAAAAAATAGTTTATATTTTATCATAGATTTTAAGCACTTTACATGCATTATCTGATAACCTTGCAAAGTTGGTGTTCTTGTCCTCATTTTATAGATGAGGCTTGGGGAGATTAAATAACTTGCATTAAGTTTTAAAACCTGAATTCAGACCCTGTCTAGCTGGTTCCAGAGGCTGAGTGCTTTACACTGTGCTGTATGTCCTGTGTGATATGACTCTGAAATTATTAAAACAGGGTTTGCCCTGTTGAAGGTAGCAGCATTGCAAAGCTGCAGGAATTCCCTCTCTGGCTTCAGATTGTGTTTCCCAACATGGAACCTGCTATTTATTGGTGCTAAGTAAATATGGAATCAATGCAGACAAAAGGTTTTGAGTTCTTTTCTGAGCTGACCACATGAAGCATTCCACCAGCTGGAATTTCTGCTGTTTTTCTGTCTGATGATAACTTACAGAGGGAGTTCCTATCGTGGCGTAGCAGAAACGACTCTGACTAGGAACCATGAGATTGCGGTTCGATCCCTGGCCTCGCTCAGTGGGTTAAGGATCTGGCGTTGCTGTGAACTGTGGTATATAGGTCACAGATGCAGCTCGGCGTTGCTGTGAACTGTGGTATATAGGTCACAGATGCAGCTCGGGATCCTGCGTTGCTATGGCTGTGGTGTAGGCTGGCAGCCACAGCTCTGATTTGACCCCTAGCCTGGGAACCTCCATATGCCTCTGGTGTGGCCCTAAAAAGCAAAAAAATAAATAAATGTAAAAAAAAAAAATAACTTACAGAGAGGAACAGGGCTTGTCTCCCATTTGGGATGGGAGAGGCTGAGGGGTATGTGTAAAGGAAGGGAGAGTTTTGAACAAGGATGTTATAAATTGTTTTGAGATGGAAGACACATTAAGCCAAGTCAGCTCCCTTAAGTACTAATTTTAAAAGCCTTCATAAACATCGAGACAAAGTAATTTATCCGGGTAATTTAGACACATGTGTCTCTCGGCTTAGCAATGGGGCCCAGGTCATTCTGATTCATTAGTCCTCTCCAAAGGAATCCAGATCAGTTAATTGAGCAATAAATCTCATCTCTTTTCCTGACAACAAGCCTGCTGAGGCACCTGTTTATCCCTTTGACCTTGGCTGGGCCCTCCAGAGGTCGATGTGAGGAAAGAGTCTCTAGCCCAGGGAGTGAAGAGCCCCTGCTGCAGTGGAGTTCTGGCCTTTTATCTGTTGCTACCATTCAAGCCTAAAAGCAGATGTGGGGCCAGAGATAGGTAAATGTAGGTGGTAGGGAAGGTATAGTTAATGTGAATGAAAGTGCTGGTGGGAAAGTCTGGTCTGTAAAGTCATCCTGTGGTACCCCTCTTTGCCCCCCTCCTTTCCCAGGTGTGACCTGTGTCTTGCCCCGCTGCCTAGGTCTCTGCCCTTTAGGTGGAAGAGCCCTATGGAAGGGAGAAATAGACATCAGTGAAGACTGAAGAGTGGAATGGATGGACCTGAGTCTGTAAGACTGGGCTTTGAGGGGAATTAATTGCCTTAGAATCCTAGAGCCAAGAGCACCTCACATTCTTTTCTTTTCTTTTTTAATTTTAGTATTTTCTTATTAAGTATTTTAAAACCATGCGCACTCCAACAGTATCTCAGTAATCATGTCTAAGGAGTTGTAGATATAGATTATCTAGTCACATCCACTTGTTTTACATTTAGAAAATGAGGAAATTTAAGTGTCTTGCCCAAGGTCACCCAGAAAAAAATAATAATAACAACTTTTTTTGAAGTACTTAACATATACAAACACAATTAAAATGCAGCAGAACTCTATGAATTATCAGCATTTATAAATGGGGATATTTAGAACAAAGTGATTAAGTACCTTTTCCAAAACCATGTCACTAGTACGTGATGGATGGAATTAAATTTCCAGTAACCCTAATTTCAAAGCCTATGGTATAAACCAACCAAATTCTTTTTCTTTTCTTCATAGCTAATTCTGAGGCCAAAGGACATGACTGGTATGAAGTGATACACCTAGTCCCACTGTTGTATTATTTTTCTTCCCAAGCCCCCATGGCATGTACAGTGTGGACTCAGTAAGTGTCCACTGGCTGGAAGGGCTTAGGGAAGGCAAACATATCCCTGGATTTGGGCAAATTGGGACCTTCCACTAAGCCTACCTATTTTGTGGGGGGTGGGGAACAAACCCACGCCGGTGCCGTAACAACTGAACACATCCAGTCACCTACCCCGGAAAGGAAGCAGGAGGGGACTAGCTTAACCAGGCTTTTCCAAAGGGCTTCCTGGGAAAGCTGGCTGGAGGCCGCAGGTGGAATCCTGCTTCCGGTCTGCCCGAGGGGCGGGGCTTTGGGTCTCCGTGGAGGCGCTTCTCCTAGCAACCTGCGGGCGTTGAGCGGGGAGGCTTGTGCGATGGACTCGGAGAGCCTCCTGCTATCGCTGGAGCTGGCGTCGGGCAGTGGGCAGGGTCTCAGCCCAGACCGTCGGGCCTCTCTGCTCACCTCCCTTACGCTGGTTAAACGCGACTACCGTTTCGATCGGGTCCTTTTCTGGGGCCGCATCCTCGGCCTCATCGCTGATTACTACATCGCGCAGGGCCTGAGCGAGGACCAGCTTGCACCTCGCAAGACTCTATACAGGTGGAGGCTGCAGGGGAATACCGAGGGGAAGGCCACGGGCTAACGGGGCGGGAAGGGGTGGGCAAGGTCTGAAAGGGCGGGGCCCTGGGAGAACTTAGAGACTGGTAGGTTTATAATAGAGGCTGGGCAAGAGGAAAGTTCCCAAAGAATGGAGACCCAGAGTAAAAGCAATGTGTGAGCCTGGTGTGGCCCTGGCTTTTCAGAATTCAGCTGGGAGACAGGTCAGAAGCCTGGGGTGGGAGGGCATGGTGTGGGGCTCTTTGGAAGCAGGTCACGAAGCACCTTCCGTGCAGGTGTTTGCTCACAGCAGGAGGGGCTCTAGGAAGTAGTGAACAAATGGTGAATGGAACAGAAGGGATTTAGAACTGGAGAAAATGCCTCGGACACCATCGTACTAGATCCTCCAGCCTCTTTTTGACCACCCCCCACCCTGCAACGTTGATGGGGAGCTCACCATTTTACAAAGCAGTCCATTCAGGCCGCAGGAGGTTGAAG
Source organism: Sus scrofa (assembly GCF_054392235.1). Taxonomy (NCBI): domain Eukaryota; kingdom Metazoa; phylum Chordata; class Mammalia; order Artiodactyla; family Suidae; genus Sus; species Sus scrofa. The sequence goes on from NC_139389.1 coordinate 47,199,598, forward strand.
ATGTCATTTACCTACTCACGCATGAATCCAACATTGTTTGGATCCTGTGCTAGACTTGAGGTTACAAAGATGGCTCAGTCTCACTCCTATCTCCAAGTTAGTCACATCCTAGGGAGGGAGACTGAGGTGTAACCCAGCAATTACAGCCAAGTGTGTTAAACTAGGACAAAGGGGCGGGCGTTCTCCTAGAGAGCAATTAAATAGGATTACTGAGGGAGTGACTTTGAGATCTGAGAGATGATTAGGAGTTCTCCAGGAAGGTGTGGGGGAAAGCCATGCCAGTTAGAGGGAACAGTTCTGCAAACTTGTTGGCTGGAGCTGGCTTGGAGTGTTTGGGAGAACAGTGGGTAGGCAGACATGGCAGTGACAGCCTAGGGTTTTATATAGAACTGGATGGAGAGCCCAGGGGGGTTGAACTTGTCCTGAGGGCCTTTCAGCAGGAAGAGTCTGCTCAGACCTGTGTGGGCAGCGTGGTCTGGAAGTGGGTGTTTGGTTGCAGTGCCCAGATGAGGGGGACTTGAAGGGAGGAGGTAGCTGAGGGAATGGATCATAAGGGAGGGACTGGAAATATTTCAGTGGTAGAAGTACTGGGATTTGTGACTGAATGGGGGAAGGTGAAGAGGAGGTCAAGATTGACCCTTCCTTTTAGCTTAGGCAGCGGGGTTAGTACTGTAATGTGAGGTGGGCAGGGTGGCAAGGAGGCATATTAAAGTACAGGTCCGAGAACAATTTGGACTGAAGATAGAGATTTTAGATAGACTCATTTTATTTTTTTGAGACTCATTCTGTAAATTTTATTGATCTAGACAAAGGGAATTCAGTGCTAAAGAAGTCCTTGTCTTCACAGAATTTTTTTTTTTTTTTTTGGTCTTTTTTGCTTTTTCTAGGGCCGCTCCTGCAGCATATGGAGGTTCCCAGGCTAGGGGTCGAATCAGAGCTGTAGCTGCCGGCCTACGCCAGAGCCACAGCAACGAGGGATCCGAGCTGCGTCTGTGACCTACACCACAGCTCACGGCAACGCCGGATCCTCAACCCACTGAGCGGGGCCAGGGACCAAACCCACAACCTCATGGTTCCTAGTCAGATTCGTTAACCACTGCGCCATAACAGGAACTCCTTCACAGAATTTATATATATAAATTTTTTTTGCTTTTCAGGGCTGCACTCGTGGCATATGGAGTCTAATCGGACTAGTGGTCTAATCGGAGCTGCAGCTGTCGGCCTACAGCACAGCCACAGCAGTGGAGGATCTGAGCCTCATCTGAGACCTACACCACAGCTCACGGCAACACCAGATCCTTATCTCACTGGGCGAGGTCAGGAATGGAACCCGAATCCTCATGGATACTAGTTGGGTTCGTTGACCACTGAGCCAGAATGGGAACTCCGAGGTAACCTTTGAGAAGAGACCTGAAGCAACCAAGAGAGTGGGCTGTGTGTTTATATGAGGGAAAGGCATTCCAGGCAAGTGCAGTGGAACCTCGTGGAGACTCACGTGGCTGGAGAGGAGTGAGTGAGGGCGAACATGGCAGCACGTGAGAGGGGCCAACACATTGTGCAGGGCCCTGTGGGGCACTGTAGGGACTTGGCTCAATGGGAAGTCATTGGAAGCTTCTGCACAGAGACACAATCTGGCTTAGGTTGTAACACTTGGGTGGGGACCAGGCTGAAGTGGGGGCAGGTGTGGACATGGGGAAACCAGTGAGGAAGCTACTGCAGTATCTGGGCGAGAGTAGGTGGTAGCTGGGATGATGTGGAAGCAGTGAGGGGATGAGAGGCAGGTGGACTCTGGACATCAGCTGGGGAGGAGCTGGGTTCTGGGAGTGGGTAGTGAGATAGCAGAGAGAAAAGGGGTGAGAATCGATCCCTGGGAATATTCAGGGCACTGGAGTGGGGAGAAGGGAGATGTCAAAAGAAACAGAAATGGAAACGCATCTGTTGGCTTTTGGGTCTCAGATGACCTCCTTCTGAGCAATGTCTTGGGGTGTCAGGAGCAGAATCATGGTGCATTGTTGGAAGAGTGAAAGCAAAGGGGAGGAGGTGCTCCCAAAGGGCAAATTATTCTAGATCAGCGCTGGGGAAGAGGAGGGAGGGACAGGAAAGGCGCATGTGCTGAGGAGCATGGGTTTGAGGGCTGTTGTTTCAGAAAGCTGGGTGGAAGTTCCCATTGTAACTCAGTGGATTAAGAACCCGACTAGTTTGGAGTTCCTGTCGTGGCTCAGTGGTTAAGGAATCCGACTAGGAACTGTGAGGTTGGGGGTTCGATCCCTGGCCTTGCTCAGTAGGTTAAGGATCCACCGTTGTCGTGAGCTGTGGTATAGGTTGCAGATGTGGCTTGGATCCCCTGTTGCTGTGGCTCTGGTGTAGGCCGGTGGCTACGGCTCCAATTCAACCCCCAGCCTGGGAAACTCCATATGCCGTGGGACCCTAGAAAAAGCAAAAAGACAGAAAGACAAAAAGACAAAAAAAAAAAAAAAAAAAAAAAAAAAAAAGAACCCGACTACTATCTGTGAGGATGAGGGTTCAGTCCCTGGCCTCGATAGTAGGTGAAGGATCTGGCATTGCTGTAAGCTGCTGTGTAGGTTGCAGATGCAGGTCGGATCCCACATTGCTGTGACTGTGGTGTAGGCTCCACCTGCAGCTCCACTTCGACTCCTGGCCTGGAAACTTCCACGTGCTGCAGGCAGGCAGGCAGGCAGGAAGTTAGGAAGAAAGGAAGGGAGAAAGAGAAAGAAAGGGTGTTTTTATGTTGTGAAGGACCCAGTGGAGAGAGGAGGGAGAACTCATGAGCAGGGGGCGGGCAGGGGATGCAGGCCCTGCGTGGATGAGGGAAGAGTGAGAAGACATCCCCCACCTGGCAGGACATGGGAAGGAAGGGTCTGGGCTGGCGATGTCCCTCAGGACCTGGAGGAGGAGAGCACCTTGAGCCTGAGCTGGGCTTTCCTGGGCCGTGGGGGTGATGGCTGTGCTTTTGGGGCTGTGCTGAGTGTGAATTTGGGGCTCGCCAGAGCAGAGGCACTTGCAGTTGAGGAAAGTCCACCTCCCAGATGCTCACCCACGATCTCACAGTCCAGATATCTAGGAAGAAACCCTTGGCATCTCTTGGCACATCGAAACTTTTAAAAAGCCAAGGTGAATTTACATCACAGATGGGATGGGGCGCACCCCAGCCACTCAGGGGGCAGGTGTGACTGCCAGTGGCTTTTCTTGGGCCTCACCCCTGGGGAGATGGGAGGTGGAAGGGGAATCACGGGGATGTTGTTGGCAGCCTGAACTGCATGGAGTGGAGCCTCTTGCCCCCCGCCACCGAGGAGATGGTGACACAGACATCCGTGGTGAAAGGCCGCTTCATGGGGGACCCCTCGCATGAGTACGAGCACACTGAGCTGCAGAAGGTGAACGAGGGCGAGAAGGTCTTTGAAGAAGAAGTAGTGGTGAGTGAAGACAGGAGGAGGAGGGGGCCTGTGTGCAAAAGGCCTGGGCCACCCAAGCCCAGCCCAGCTGACACGGCGGCTCCGGCAACCGTTACCCTTACTGCCCCCGTGGCCAGCCTGGCCTGGAGTGCTGGATGTCTAAGGCCCTGTGCCACTGTGCCCGTCATCACTTCATTCTCACAGCTCTGGGAAGTTAGTTGGTACATTACCAGGTGGTAGAGGAGGACCCTGAAGTGTAGAGAGAGAGGTTAAGTGACCTGCCTGGGGTTACACAGCTCCTGAGCCGTGACAGGGTGGGGAGGGGGTGGGCGGCTCTTGTGGAAGCTGGAAAGAAGGGGGTCTGTGCTGCACCTGCAGTAAGGGGTGTGCGTAGGTGCTTATATTTTTGTATAAATTTTAATTTTACTAGATAATACATTTACGTGGTTCAAAATTCAAAGGTACGAAAAGAATATACTAAAGTTTCTCTCCCACCTTGTCCACCAGAATATAGTGTTCTATATGAGTGTGTGTGTCCAAATCTTTGTGTGTGTGTGTGTCAAATCTTTTTTTGTTGTTGTTGTCTTTTTTGTCTTTTTAGGGCTACATCCACAGTACATGGAGGTTCCCAGACTAGGGGTCTAATCGGAGCTGCAGCTGCCGGCCTACACCACAGCCACAGCAACACGGGATCCGAGCCACATCTGTGACCTAGACCATAGCTCATGGCAACGCCGGATCCTTAACCCACTGAGCAAGGTGAGGGATCGAACCCGCAACCTCATGGTTCCTAGTAGGATTCGTTTTTGCTGTGCCACAATGGGAACTCCGTGTGTCCAGATCTTTGTGTGTGTGAGTGTGTGTGTGTGTGTGTGTGTGTGTCCAATTTTGCTACTCAGAGTGTAGTCTGGATCAGAAGCATCACAGCCCTGGGAGTTAGAAATGTGGAATCTTGGGCCGGCATCAGGGTCTGAATTTTAACACATTCCAAGGAGATTCAAATACACATTAAAGTTAAAGAAGCTTTGTTTTGAGAGACATCTTATGTGATTACAAACCTCAGCCATTACCGCTCCCCAGGATATTCCCTTGCTGTCTTCAAAAACAATCCAAACCAGGAGTTCCTGTCGTGGTGCAGTGGTTAATGAACCTGACTAGGAATCATGAGGTTTCAGGTTCGATCCCTGGCCTTGCTCAGTGGGTTAAGGATCCGGCATTGCTGTGAGCTGTGGTGTGGGTCGCAGACGTGGCTCAGATCCCGAGTTGCTGTGGCTGTGGTGTAGGACTGCGGCTATAGCTCTGACTCAGCCTGCAGCCTGGGAACCTCCATGTGCTATGGGTGCGGCCCTAGAAAAGACAAAAACAAAAAAACCCCAAAAAACCCAAACAACAACAACAACAACAAACCAAACCAAATGGTAGCATGTTACACAGTTTTAAAGCACATTGCTTTTTTTTTTTTTCCCACCCCAACAATATATTTTGGAGATATTTCTATATCACTACCTTGAAGAGCCTCCCCATTCTTTTTTTTTTTTTTTTTTTTTTTTTTTTTTTTTTTTTTTTTTTGGCTGTGCTTGCAGCACATGGAAATTCCTTGGCCAGGGATTGAACCTGCACCACAAACTGCTGCAATGACAACGCGGGATCCTTAACCTGCTCCACCACAAGGGGACTTCAAGCCTCCCCGTTCTTTCTGGCTTTGTGTGAACGTACCATATTTCACAGGTGTATTATTCATGGAAATGTTGGTTTCCAAGTTTTAGCTCTGATCAGTGGTACCCCAATAAACGATCCTGTACCTGTGTCGTTTCCCATGGGTGCGCTGGATCCGAAGGACCAACTGCTAGAAATGAGACTGCGAGGACAAAAAATAACCAGCCCAAATTTTGAACCTAGACAAACCCGGGATTCAAAACTCAGCCTCTGCACTTGAACCCAAGTGATGCCAAGTCCAGATCTAGGCCTGTGATGCTTCAGCTGCAGCCCTTGCCCACCTGACAAACTTAACCTCCCTTCAGCTGTATTTTCTGTAGAATCAGGATTATTTTATTTACTCACAGGTTTGTGCAGATTGAATAAGGTGACACATTTAAAGCTCCTGCCCTGGACGCTCATTAAGTATTAGTTTCCATCTCTTTGTAAACAATTCTAGTCAGCAGCCCATGGGAATGGGTGGCTGAGTGACTGGGGAGCTCCTGGTGACATGTTTTCCCTGCCAAGTGCTGCTTTTCCCAAACATCTCTCTGAAGTCTGTTTGTTCAGGGTTGCCCTTGACATTGATTATAACCAAATTTCATCTGCATAAAAATGTTATGGTATAGGGTGGTGCTTGAGAAACAATGTTAAGAGCAGAATAGGAAACCATATAAACTAAAACTCAGGAGTTCCCTGGTGGCCCAGCGGTTAAGGATCTGGCATTGTCAGTGCTGTGGTGCAGGTTTGATCCCTGGCCCGGCAACTTCTGCCTACCGTGGGCATGGCCAAAACGAACAAACAACTGTAGCTCTAATCTTCCTTTGAATAATAGGCATAGGAGTTCCTGTTGTGGCTCAGTGGTTACCGAATCCGACGAGGAACCATGAGGTTGCGGGTTTGATCCCTAGCCTTGCTCGGTTAAGGATCTGGCATTGCCGTGAGCTGTGGTGTAGGTTGCAGACATGGCTCAGATCCCGTGTTGCTGTGGCTCTGGTGTAGGCCGGCGGGTACAGCTCCGATTCGACCCCTAGCCTGGGAACCTCCATATGTTGTGGGAGCGGCCCTAGAAAAGGCAAAAAGACAAATAATAATAATAATAATAATAATAGGCATAAAAAAATAGAAGAATGTATGTCAACATGTGAATACCTTTAGGAAGTAGAATTAAAAATTGTTTTAATTCTCTTAGGTATATTACAAAATATTTCTCTATTACCTGAATATTCTACCGTGAGCCTGTTAGCTTTTGTATTTAAAAAGGCAAAGTAAGCAACATTAAAATATGATAGGATAGTATGTTTCTGGAAGGATACATAAGAAACCATTAATGGTGAAGGCAATGGGTGACCAGTGTTGAGCTGGGAGAGACTGCTTTTTTTTTTTTTCAATTTTATTTTTTATTTAAAAAATTTTTCTTTTTCTTTTTAGGGCCGTACCTGCGACATATGGAAGTTCCCCGGGCTAGGGGTCGAATTGGAGCTGCATCTGCCAGCCTACATCACAGCCACAGCAACATGGGATCTGAGCTGTGTCTGTGACTTACACCACAGCTCATGGCCATGCTGGATCCTTAACCCACTGAGCGAGGCCAGAGATCGAACCTGCATCTTCATGGATACTAGTCAGGTTCTTTACCCGCTGGGCCACATTGGGAACTCCTTTTTTCAGTTTTCATTACTGCACTCACCACCAGCATATATTACCAATATAAGAAAGGAACAGAGGGAGGGAAGGCGAGGGCGCAACTTCCATGATTTCTGTGGACCTGGCATCTACACTGTGGTGACCCAGGTCACGTGGTCATGCCAAGGGCCCTGGCACAGCCCTGGCAGGATGTCATCTCCTGGTCCTCAGGTCCAGATCAAAGAAGAGACCCGTTTGGTGTCCATCATTGATCAGATCGACAAGGCTGTGGCCGTCATCCCCCGAGGCGCCCTCTTTAAGACCCCCTTTGGACCCATCCATGTCAATCGGACCTTTGAAGGTGAGTTCTCTGGGGGCCTCTCTCCAGGCCAGAAGGTGGCTCTTCCTGAGTGTAGTCAGACACATGTCTGGGAGTCCAGGGAAACCCTCCTACTTTCTCAGAGAAGCAGAACTGTGGCCACAGCGCTTGGAGGGTGTGCCCAGCAGCCTGGCATCAGTGCTCGGCACAGGTACCCAGTCACTGGGCTCTGTCTCTTCTCTGCCCAAGGGTGGGAGAGCCTCTGGCCACCTGGGTCCAGGGATTTGTGTGGAGCTGGGCTCCCCATGCTTTCGCTCTCTCCTCTTCCGTGTTCTCTCCTCAATACAGGATCTGAGCCAAGCTCAGGCTGAGAGAACACTGCTCCCTTTCGGCCCTTCAGTTCCCCGTCAGTAGCTGAATCCTCTGCAAGCCCCTTGCAGTCCCCAGTCACAGAGGAAGGGGGCAGTGGGGCTCGGGGCTGACCCTCCTTCCCACCCGCTGCCTCTTTGTAGGACTGTCCTTATCTGAAGCCAAGAAGCTCAGTTCCTACTTCCACTTCCGGGAGCCTGTTGAGCTGAAGAACAAGACCTTGCTTGAGAAGGCCGACCTGGACCCTTCCCTAGACTTCATGGACTCCTTGGAGCATGACATTCCCAAAGGTAAGAGCCTGTTATGTGGAGGATGTTGGATCTGCTGCGAGGTCAGAGCAGTGGGCCATGCCACCTGTCCTCTCCTCTGAAAGGAGGGGGGGACAAGGGCCTGGGTGGGCGCTGGGGGTTCACTGTGGGGCCCTGAGGGGGGCGCTTCCCCACGGCCCAATACAAGGCTCAGCTCAGCAAGCAGTTGGTGTTTGTGGACAAAAGGATTGATTGTCTTCCATATGCTTCCACAGCCAGGAAGTCTCTCGGTGTCTCTTGATTTTCATATCCATCTTGAATAGAGGCAAGTTGGGAATCTCCCCTGAAAACATTTCTGAAAACATCACTGAAAGTACTAGCCGTACAAACATCTCTGCAGTTGGTTTTGGGGTTAGATCCAGTGCTTGGTGCTCAGTGAGTGGGTGCTGTCTGATTGGCCCACCTGCTAAGGAAACGAGTTCTGTACATTTTTTGGGGGGGGGGTGTGTCTTTTTAGGGCTGCACCCATGGCATATGGAAGTTCCCAGGCTAGGAGTCAAATTAGAGCTGTAGCTTCCAGCCTACACCACAGCTACAGCAACACTAAATCCAAGCCATGTTTGTGACTTACACCACAGCTCACGGCAAAGCTGGATCTTTAACCCACTGAACTAGGCCAGGGATCGAACCCGCATCCTCATGGATACTCATGGTGTTTGTTACCACTGGCCACGACAGGAACTCTCAGTTCTGTACATTTGCCCCCCTGCTATATGTGCTGTACTTTAAAATCTTAAAATGTCAACTTCAGAGCCTTCCTGTGCTTTAGGGCCCACCTGGCTCAGGCAGACAGCTGGCAGTTGGCGGGGCCACAGAGACCCCATTTCCTTCCCCTGGGCTCCACCAGTAGAGCCAAGGGTGTCCTGGGAAGATGCAGTTTCTTGGCTGCTGCATCGAAGGCCAGGTGCCAGGCTTGGGGCGTTTTGGGGGCCAGACCCAAGGCAATGACTTGGCAGCCCTGCCTCTCTCCCTCCCCTTGTTTGGTGTTCTGAGAACTGGAGGGAATCTGTTGTTGACGATGGCAAAGATAATAATAATAACAGTTCATAAAAGCAGTGACACTGCTTACTGTGTGCCAGGCACAGTGCTCAGTCCTTCCCACACCTTTTCTCATTTTAATCTTCACAGCTGACCAGTGAGGTAGACACTATTATTATCCCCATTTTACAGATGAAGAAACAGGCTCAGAGAACTAAACGCAAGGACACAGTGTTAGAATGTTAGGCTCCAGGGCTCTGGCCTTAACTGGGGTCAAGTAGATGGTTTTTCAATCTAAGTGGACAGTGGGACCGACAGGACAGTGGTCACCCTCCCCGCTAGAGGGAAGCACTTCAGAGGAGCAGTGAGCAACCCAGTTGGGCTGGAACTCGGGGGGGGGGCAGGTGAGATGGCAGCAGTGGCTGAAGGTAAGGGCTCTGGAACCAGAAAGTCTGGGTTGAGGTCCTGAATCTGCCATCTACTAGCTGGGTGACCTCAGGCAAGTCCTTGAATTTCTTGTGCCTCAATCTCTAAAAGGCGACTAATGATATCTTCTACCTCATTGGGTTGTTATGAGAATTAAATGAGTTAACACACATACAAAACATTTAAAATAACACACAGTGAATAAGGACTCAAATAAAAGTACTTATGATTATCTTTTCTTTTTTTAGCTGCCCTCTGGTACATGGAGTTCCCGCGCCAGGGATCAAATCTGAGCCATAGTTGGGACCTAAGCTGAAGCTGTGGCGATGCGGATCCTTAACCCACTGTGCCAACCTGGGGATCAAACCTGCATCCCAGTGCCCCCAAAATGCCGCTGATCCTGTTGCACCACAGTGGGAACTCCAAAAATTAATAATTATTACTGATAATTTAAAAATAATTGGGAGTTCTCATCGTGGCTCAGCAGTAACCATGAGGTTGTGGGTTCCATCCCTGGCCTCACTCAGTGGATTAAGGATCCGGTGTTGCCATGAGCTGTGGTGTAGTTTGCAGACGTGGCTTGGATCCCGCGCTGCTGTGGCTGTGGTGTAGGCTGGCAGCTACAGCTCCGATTTGACCCATAGCCTGGGAACCTCCATAATGCTGTGGGAGCAGCCCTAAAAAAGCAAAAAGCAAAAAAAAAAATTGGAGTTCCTGTTATGGCTCAGCGGTAACGAACCTGACCATAAGGACACAGGTTTGATCCTGGCCTCGCTCAGTGGGTTAAGGATCCAGAATTGCCACATAGGTCGCAGATGCAGCTTGGATCTGGTGTTGCTGTGGCTGTGGTGTAGGCTGGCAGCTGCAGCTCCGACTAGCCTGGGAACTTCCATATGCTGCAGGTGTGGCCCTTAAAATTGAAAAAATTGCTGATATTATTTTTAGTGGCAAAAAGGCCTTAGAGTTGGGTTGGACTGGCCTAGGAGGGCCTAGAAGGCCAGGGAGTAGGAGGCCTAGACCGCGGCAGTATAAGCTACTGGTGGCTTGTGAGCAGGTCTGTGATAATAAGGCAGTACTGCATGGAAGGATGGAGAAGGGGCAAGTCAGGGATCTGAAGGCCCTTTCAGAGCTACTGCAGTGCCCCAGGAGCTCAGCCCAGGGCCCAGGTGGGTGAGGCCTGCCGGCAAGGAATGGCTACTCTGACCTCTGCCACACGGGGGCGCTAGAGTCAAGCTCCCTGAGCATAGAAAGGGGGTCCTGGGACTGTGAGAAAGATGAAGATGGTTTATAGAGGATGGGGCATTTCTCATCCATCAGACACACTTTCCAGACTCCCATTACCTCCTCCAGCTCTGCGCTCCCAGACTGGCTAGCAGCTGGAGGGAGCCAGGAACGCTGTGGTGGTGGGACCCAGCGCTGGGGGCTGAGTGGTGGGCCAAGAAAATCCTCTTAGTGCTCCTAGTCTGCAGGCAGCAGTGCCCCCCGCTCCCTGATTCAGGGTGGGGCTGGAAAACTCTGCCTTATCTTTCTCACCTGCATCGGATGCTCCTGGCCAGAGGATGTGACACTCCCTCCACTGTGCCCAGTGACTGGGGATAACACAGGGGCACCTCCTCCTCCTCGGAGCCTCACCCTCTGTGCAATGTGAAGGGCCTGGAGGGTGCTGGGGCCTTTTCAGCTGTGACCAAAGCTGACCAGATGGGACGTGGGGGCCCAGCAAAGTCTCTATAAGGGAACCCCATCTTCCCTGTCTGTCCTGCCATTGGGGTAAAGGGGACACAGGAAGAAGCTGTCCTGCTGTAAAGGGGAATGTAAGATCTGGAGCTTGGGGGTCTTTCTCAAGGATGCTGGAGCCAGTTGACAAGTGGACTCATCAGGCTCCTGGAGGAACAGGATCTGGGCCTGGGAGGTGGGTGGGTTGCAGTGGCCTGGGTCCCTGGACATCTTGCCCTAACAGTGGGCCTTAGTGTTGAAGGGTCAAGCAGTGACTGAACATCCTAGTCCTCTCCTGCATGTTGCTTTGTCCTTAGTGCTGGAGCCTGAGGAGCTGAGAGCTCCTGGCATCCCCTGTGTGGGGGCCTGAGCGGAGGAATGCTCCTGGCCTGAACTTGGGAAATTGCACAGCTTCTGGGCCTCCAGCTCCCTTCCTCACAGAGCCACCACCAGAGAGCCTCCAGGAAGTCAGGCCAGCCTTTTCTCATGGTGGCTTGGTGGGGGCCATGGTGTGGGGGCGAAAATGTGGGTGGTCGGGGGAGAACAGACCCCGACTTCGCTCCCAGACTCCCTTCCTTAACTGTAGGTGAAAGAGCAGGAGCTATGGGGCTGGAGGGGCTGGGCTGCCCAGCAGGGCCAAACTCCTAAGGCAGATTGCCCTGGAACACCAGCATTGACTGGAGGGATAGAACTGGGGAGTGTTTTTTGCCCAATGGGACTGCTGTTTCCTTTCTGGGTAAGGTGCCTCACAAACGAAGTCACCTGGATGTCCTGGGAAGTGGGTGGGGTGTAGGGCAGAGCACCTGTCCTTGCTCCACGCCTGATCTCAGGACCTGCCGGGCCGCTAGAGCTCCAGCACAATGCCCAGCTCAGGCAGCAGAGGGCAGCCAGGGGCCCGCCTGCCTGGAGAGCGGCCTTTAGATCACGGTGGTTGGGAAGAGGTGGTAGACAGGGGAAACAGTGTTGGAGAGGGGTGGAGAACACGGTGTTGTCTGTGTGTGTGTTTGTGTGTGTGCGTGTGCATGCCCGCAGGTGGTGCCTCCTGCGCAGCTCCATGACAGCCGGGCTGACAGGTGCTCAGCCTTCTGGAGCATGGGACCTGGCCCTGCCCACCAATAAGACTGGGCATTCTTTCGCCTGTGTCCCTGTCTCCACCACGCCCCTTCCCAGATCCTGTGGCCCTGGTGTTGGGGGAGTGGCTGCCTTGAGAAGGGACCCATGGTCATTGGTGTACGTGTGTCAGGCTGTGCAGTGCTGGTCTGAGGAGCAGGTTTAAGCCATCCGCTGCCCCTGGATGGCCCAGAACCCCAGCCTGGTCCACTGTCCTCCTCAAACTTAATCTCAGAGCTTTGCTGCCTTGCTTCCTGGAGGGCAGGAGAATGTAACTATGATGAGCCCCCACCCCCACCCCCAGCCTGAGGCTCCCTTCCCCACGAGCAAGGTGGGTGAGACCCCCAGGGGCCAGGAAACCCAGGACTTCCTGCTAATGCAGGAAGCTCCCTTCCTGGTTTACCAGTTCGTATCGCACCACATCCTCAAAAATGAGTGGAGAAGAGTGACTGCCCTGGGCTGCGAGCTGAAACCCAAGGTTGCAGGAGGCTGCTTCCTTGCCAGCAGTTGCAATCAGAGGGTGAAGGTGACAGCAAGTGCCTGGCTTCCCAGGTAGATGCTATGTGACCCCTGGCACGTTGAGTCTGTTTCCTGGGTGACAAGTGGGCCAGGGACAAGGAGAGGATAGGAGTGTGACAGGAATGCAAGGGAAGGAGGAGGCAGTGTTGCTGGCTGCCCGGCCCCTCACATGCCGCTCCTGCACCCTGCCAGCACCCTGGACCTGCTTGGCACTGTCCCCATCCTGGTGAGGGCACTGTATCTCTCTGGCATCACCACCACTTCCTCCTTGTTCTTAGCTGCGCTGGGGGAAGCGCTTGCTGATGAGCCTAGGCCCCTCACCTACTGGATGCCAGAGGTGGCCAAACCCTGGGTGGGCAGGCTGGTGCCAGGGGAGGCCAGGACCCTACCCTTGCCCAGGGTATAAGGCGCTGGCAACAGGGCACTGCCAACAGTGGTCTGGGTTGGGGGACTCTAGGATCCCAGTTCTCCAGGGTAGAACTCGGCCTAGGGAGGCCGCAAGATGCCCACCCCTGGTGGGCAGGGCCTGACCTTTTGCAGCTCCAGGGGGCTGTGTGACCATTGGCTCCAGGGGCAGGGAGGGACTCCCCAGATGACGCGCTGGGCACTGGCAGAGGAAGTGAGGGGGCTGTTATCCGGGGTCTGTGCTTCTGGCCAAAGGCTGAACGCAGTGCGCTGGGAACACTTTGTCCTGTCACACCCCCTCTCCTGCTACCCCCAGGCAATCTGTTTTCTGGAATGAGTGACTACAAAAGCAACAAGCTAAGGCCTCTAGAACTCTTTAGGCAGGTCTAGGAGGTAGAGGACTGCAGGTACCCAGAGAGGAAAGCTGTGGAAGCTAGGGAAATGCCCCCACTTCTCCAAGCAGGAAAGATCCCCGCCCCCCAACCCGGGCAGTGCCCCAGCCAGAGCTCTGGGAATACATGAACCACCTTCTTTCTTCCAGATGCTGCCTGGCCTGCCCTGAGAGGGCCTGGAGTAGGGTCAGGCCCCCACAGTGCCCTTCTGCTTTACCGTCTCGTGCATGGGTGGTGACACTTGGTAGAGCACAGTGCTGAGGTTGCCTCTGGGCGACCTCTCCCTAAGCAGGCAGGGCAGGGCTGAGTGGCCATCAGGGCCGGGGTGCCTGGCGGTCAGGTCTCTTGGATGCAGGGTGGCCCCCTGTGGGTGGGGCCTGAGCTATGAGGCTGCTGGGTGTGGAGTAACCAGGGTTGGGCCGTGGCTGGAGGAGGCCTGGGGGCATTGGGAGCCAGGCAGCCGGGCTGAGCTGGCAGCTGATGAAGGCCTGGGCGCAGCTCTCAATGCATCACTGGCTGGTCCAGCACCAAAACCTTCAAAGCGTTTGCCTGTCTGGCAGGGCCTGGAGCAGAGCTGTGGCTGGGCCGGGAGAGGCCCAGTGCACAGGGGAATAGAAGCTCCAGATCTGCATCCAGAGGCGATTTTCCCATGCTCCTTCCTCCCACACAGCGGCTCCCTCCCTTGGTTCTGGAGCTGGATCAGGCCCTTCCCGCCAAGTCCTCATGGCTGCACAACTCAGCCCCAGGTTGGGCTGCTCCTGTCTGGGGAGCAAGAACCAGGGCAGAACCCAGGACGGACAAAGGCTCATTAGCTGCAGCTCCAGGCCTCTCCTGCCCTAGGATGGCTTCCAGTCCACCAGCTGCCAGAAGGGGCTGACACGGCCACACTTCTCTATAAGCCTGGTCGGGTCTCATCCATCGCAGAGCAGAGGCGGCTGGGCCTGGGGGACAGCAAAATGCAAACAGGGGCAAAGTGCCCCAGGACTGAAGGCCATTGGTGAGCACCCTTAGTGCAGGAGGAGGAGCCTGGGGGGCCTCCCCCAGCCCTGCCCTGACAGACTGTGGATTCAGCTCCCTCCCCCACGCAACCTTTCACTAGACTTGCTGACAGGAACAAAACCGACTGCTTTGAGTTGCACCTCTTTTCCTTCCCTTCGCCCTCCCTCTGGAAGTGGTTTTAATGAGCAGTGAAACGGCTCAAAGGCGGTCAGGGAGTGAAGCACCGGGGGTATTAAATTGTCTTCCCTTTTCCCTGTGGAACCTTAATGCCCAGGCCTGGCTGCCCGAAGCTCAGGGCCTCTGTACGCCCTGCAGGGCTCTGGCTTCACTGTGCCCAGGCCTGTCTCCTGTCGCCTCCCCCCCAGGGTCCTGGAGCATCCAGACGGAGCGGGGCAACGCCCTGGTGGTGCTGCGCAGCTTGCTCTGGCCAGGCCTCACCTTCTACCATGCTCCCCGCACTAAGAACTGCGGTTACATCTACGTGGGCACCGGCGAGAAGAACATGGACCTGCCCTTCATGCTGTAGGGGGGCCACCCCCGGGAGTGAGAATGTAGAGCCTCTAAAGTATCTTCATAAAGTCTGGCGAACTGGGTCCGTTCTGTGCTGCTGCTTTCCCTCATCTCCGCCTCCATCTGGTGTCCAGGCTGAGCAGAGGCCCAGCTCCACAGTGAGGGGCAGCGGGGATGACTGGGGAGGTGACAGCTGGGAGCCCTTCAAGCAGGGCTGCTTCTTGGCCGCAGCCCAACTCACCTCCTCCTTGCAGTCCGCCCAGGCCTAAGAGCTAAGAGCGGTCAGTAGTGAGGAAGGGAACCTGTCTGGCCCATGAATTCCACTGCATTCACGTGGCCCATCGCAAAAGATGAGCGATTCTGCTCAGTAACTTGCTGGAAGCGAGCCAAGCTCCCCACACTTCCCAGGCAATGAGCGCACACCCGGTGGGAGGGTAAGAGCCTTGTTTTATAAGATTCCTTTGGGCCAAGCTCCCACCCGTCAGCGCTGAACCCAGGCCAGGCCTGAGCCCCTGGCAGCTGCCCGGGGACCCGACTGCCCTGCCTGGCCCCTGGAGGGGGTCCTGCTGTCCCTTGCGTTGACAATGCTGGAGGAGCCGGGGGCCGTAGGGCGGGCTGGGGTGGAGTGCGGGCGGAGCTGCCTCAGTCAGTGGTACAGCAGCAGGGGCCTGCCCGAGTAGGAGACGTTGTCCTTCAAGAGGGGGGACCCCACGGGCATGCGCACCTTGTTCCAGCGGTGGCCTTTGTTGTAGATGGGCTTGACAGAGCGGGGAGACCAGCGGGTCAGGTACCTGTGGAGGGAGGACGGGAGGCAGCTGTGAGGGCTGGCGGCCCACCAAATCCTTTTGCCAGTTTTCCTTTCCTGAGAAGGGGCTTTTCCTGGGAGCCACCGCCAAGTGTGCTGTAAACAGATGGGTTGGGCTCCTGCTGCTGCAGGCGTGTGTGGCCAGGGCCAGGCTGCACAAGGCCACGTGCGCCCTTGATCCTGATGAGTTGTCAATGTTTGTGTGTATCTGCTGGGGGAGGAGGCGGAGGAAGAGGCTGCGCAGCCATGGGGAGAGGAGGCTGACGTAAGGGCCTGGAGGAGACCTTCCCTCTGCCCCACTTGGCTCATCTGCCCCACACCCCCCCACCCCAGCCTTCAGGGAACAAGCCTGGGCAGCCCCTCCCCCAACCCACGACAGGAGCCAAGGGTGAGGGCCTGTGGGTGCAGACCTAGCCCAGGAAGGTTCTTGTGAGTGGGTGCGGGGAAAGATGGCTGCCGCCCATAGTCCTCTGACCCCCTCTGGGGATGGCAGGGCCCTGACGGTTCCCGGAAAAGTGGCCCACGCCGGCTGGACTGGGGTTTGCTCCGTCCAGAACGAAACCTGGATCCCATCCAGAGAGGCCCACCCTTTGTCTTGAAAGCTCAACCATGGCAAAGGCCAGGATCCTCCCCTGCTTCCATGTTAGGTTGCGGCTCAACCCAGCTGCCTCCAGGGACCCTCAAATGAGAGGCTTAATTTAAAAAATTAATAACCGTGGCTGAAACTTTTAGATACCAGTGAAAAAATGGCTGCTGATGTATATATTTCCATTGAGCTCCCTGGACCTCCGTCTTCTGCCGGGAGAGGAAGTAAAGAGCTGTGGGGTGCGGTGGGCAGGCGGGAGCAGCCTTCCCCGCGTCCTGGTCTGTCAGCGCCCCAGCGGGAGCACCTGTGCGGCGGGCTGGTGGTGCTGCGCCGGCAGGAGAGTAAGGGTAAAGGGACGGCAGCATGTGGCAGGCCCCAGGCTTTGGGGGGTTGGGGGGATGGGTGGAGAAGTGGGCTGTGGGAGCAGAATCCCCCAAAGGGGTGCCCACCGGATCTGAAGACCCAGAAAACCCGAAGGCTGACCGGGTCCTCCGAAGCTGTTGCCCCAAAGCTGTCCTTTCCCCCTCGCCCTGGAGAGACCTCAGGAAGCCAGGCTTTAGCTGTCCCTGGACCTGAGGCCTGTGCTACACAGAGCAGCCAGTCACGGGGAGAGGGCCGGGGCCTCTGGCCAGCTCTCTGGGGTCACTCCAGCTCTAAGAAGCACCAAGGCTCCTTTCTCCTACCTCTCCCGAAGGGGTGGGGAAGGAGGAAGCGTGGCTCCCCAGGGCCCAGGAGGGCCTAGGCCAGTGCCTGGCAGCTCAAGGACCTTTGGATGGAATCATAATGTCCCTTGTAAGGAATCAACCTCCCTCATAGCCAGGACTCCCTCTCCTCCCCAGGGTGGCCTTTTGCAACCTTAGAGCCCCCACACGTCATCAATCCTGTGTCACGTTAAAGGACACCGGATATATGGGAGGGAGTCTGGCTTTGCTTCAAAGGCCCGAGGGCAGGATGGATTGTGTCCTGAGGCCTGCTGCTGTCTCTGAACAAGTCAGGGCAGGGGTGGGCTCAACCCCCAAATGGTCCACAGCACTTTTGGGAAAGACAGAAAGAGGTTAATATGTCCCATTCCCTCAGGGCTGCTGGCAGATGGCCTAGCTAGCAGTGTGGGCGGTGCAGGTGGCCAGGCGTGCGTGAAGCCTTAGTGCTGGCCCTGTGCCCCCAGCCCAGCAATCCATGGCCTCCTATGCTCCATGCCTGGCTTCTGTTGGGGATCAGCCTAGGAGGTTTGCTGCGGGCAGAGTGTCTTGCTTTGCTTTAACCACAGACCACAGTTTCAGTGGTGTCAGGACAGGCTGAAGGAGGGAGGGGCCACTGATGGGGGGAACAAGAAAAAACACCAACATCAACTTTACAGACACAGACCTACTCTCAACAAAGGGATACTGTAGTGCTAGGAGTATGTGATGTGGTATCATCAGAGATGACTTTTTGGGTGTCAAACAAGAATCTATTTCTACACCAGAGGGGCCACCCTGCTTAGGCTGGAAGGCAGACTGACGGATTCCAGGATCTAGGGGCCTTCCTCTCCTCCTCTGTAGAACCTCGGGACCTCATGGAGCGCCACGTGTAGCTGTGCAGGTCGTTGACTGCACAACTCTAGGAGCACTATTCGCAACCTAGTCGACGTGGAGGCAGCCTTGAAGTTCTGCAGTGTCGGATTTGTAGAGCTCTACCCAGCGGCCCTGCCACGAGAGCCCTCTCATTTCCATTTCTAAGGCCTCATTCTGCCCTTTAATAACCCCGGTGCTATGACTGAAGGTTTGTAGAAGTGCTCTGACATTCCCATAGCAACCCAGTATGATGTCATAAACAGAGGATTAGCACATTCTAATGCCCGAGCAGCAGACCTTCTTACCCCTTTACCCCATGCTAAGGGCGGGGGAGAGCCAAGGAGGGGGGCCGAGGATGGCTGGGAGGGTAACAGAGGCACACACAGCGGCAACTGCAGTGTGGAACCGAGCATGGGGAGTGGGGGGGTGGGGGGTGGAGCACTCTGGCTTTTCTGAGCCGTGGGATGAGCTCCAGGAGGCGGCTTCCCCAGCGAGGGCCGAGGGCCTGCAGAACTCTCTGGGTGCTGACACCCAAGGTGGCTTACCTGTTGAGTCGGGGTTTGCTCTTTGGAACAAATCCTTCAGGAAGCTTCGGCCTGTGATTTGGGAGCAGACCTGAGTGGAGGGAGGAGTACTTAAGGGGATGGCTGGAGGGAAAGCCCAAGGGGGTGGGAGGCTGGCCCAGGCGGGTGCGTGTCATGAAGCCAGTCCAGGAGGGGCCGGACCATGGGGCAGCTGGAGGGTGGAAGTGGTGCCCACAGCCCCATGCCCTCTTAGCCCCGAGGGGCCTTCTACCTGCCCGGTGGGCCATCTTCACACACTCCTCAATTTTGAGGTGCTCCTCCTGGCACAGGCCTGTGATTCTTCGGGGCAGCATGCCCCCGTGTGGCCGGATGAACTGGCTGAGCAGCAGAACATCCTGGTGGTAACAGAAAATAGGAGAGGAGAGTCATCTGGAGGGACTGCAAGGGGCTGAAGCCTCCCTCTGGAACCGACCTGAGACCAAATCCCTCCACAGAGCTTTGCGCATGGGCCTGCGGCCTCCACCCTCCTAAGACTTCAATCCCCACTTAGCTAGATTTCCTGACCCTCTTACCACCCCAAGAGCGCTCAGCTCCTCCGTGAGATGGTCTTTTCAGAGACTAGGTTAGCGAACGAGAACACACCGACACCTTCCCTGGTGATGAAAGGTCTGCTTTTCTTGGGTGTCGCAGGGGTATGTTCTGTATTTCTGCCCAAGAGGGGAAAACCTGCACCTCTTCTGCCCCAGCCTACGAGCCACAGGCTAGAGGACCCTTGGAGAGCCCCCTACAGTCTGCTGTTCCCTCTGAAGCCCCAGGCAGCAACGAGCTGAAGACGAAGGGGCCAGGGTTGAGAGGTTAAATCCCAGGTCTTTCCAAACCCTCGGGACCAGATGTAAATGGATTCTTGGGCTTTCTTTGAGCCATCAGACTGCTTTGTATTGAATTAAGGAAAGAGGGATAAACAGAGCCAGAATCAAGAGAGACCACTTTCCCTCCCAATTCTCACCATCTGGCTGAGGGGGTTAAATAAGTCTCCTGCCCCGCCTACCCCGAGGGGCGTGGCCTGCCCTTCTGCAAAGTCCTGGTTCACAAACTGATTCGCTGCCCTGGCAGGCGCCTCGCTCCCTTGCTCCCTTGCTGCATAACCGCAGATTTGTTTTAGTCACTGGACAGCTCCCAGGGGACCCAGGCCCCCAATCCCCACCCCTGTAATCTTCAGAATCTGATAAAAAAGAATTTGGATTGGATTATCCAGGGCTAATACACTGGGCTCACAGCCTCAGCGCCCCCACTGCAGGCTGCCAAACAAGCCGATAGCTTTGTGCAGCCAGGCTGGTGGTGTCCTGAGCAGGAAGGGGTAAAACGAAAACAACTTCTTCAGGCTTCACCTTGGAGGGGATTGGATTTCTCCTGCTGAATAAACAGAGCCAAGTCCATTTCTTGGAAATGGCTGGTAGGAAGAGTGCTCTCCGGTGGCCAGGCATGTGGGGTGGGGGTGGGGAGTCACCTCCTCACCTGCAGCTGGGATGCCAAGCAGGGCCACCACCCCACTAACTTCCACGTCAAGAGAAGCTGAGCACACTGCCCCGTGGCCTGCAAGTTCCCTGCTACTCCAGGTGGCCAGAAGCAGAAGGCCCGGGCAGGGCAGAACCCCCCACCCCCACCTTGGGGTGGCCTGAAGCCAAGGCTCCCAGCCCAGGAGATTAGTTGGGTTGTTCTGTTCAGATCCCATGGGCATGTGGCCTCTCCTGCTCTCACCACCTGACCAGGATCTCTGCCCTTAGTCATCCTATTCCACAGAGGGGCACAGGGACAACCTGCAGGTCACACTGGCCCAGAGCCTGAATCACCTGAAACCTAAAAATAGGGTGCTTAATATCACCCACAGAACGCTGAAGGACAAGTGAGGGTTTCTCCAGGGCTGTGTCTTGCCCCGGGCCTGCCCCATCTCTAGATGATGGAGAACGGTAGCAGGGACCCAGGCCTGCCTGGGTTTTGTACCCCCGAGTTTGCGTCCCAGCTCTGACATTCACTAGCTCATTAACTTCGCCATGCCTCACATTTCCTCATTTATAAATACAGTACCCACTTGATGGGGATACTGTGAAAACTAAGTGAATGAGGGCATGGAGGTGCTTTCACACAGAGCAGCACTGCATGCAGCTCACACACACTTCTCTCTCGCCATCTCTCCATGACACACGGCTGTGGAAGAGCCACAGCAAACAGGTCTCTGTAAGTCCAATGTGGAAAGAGAGTAATGGGCCCTCAGATCACCCTGGGGCTCTCCCGATATGCCCTCCGTACAGAAGGAGGAAGCCAAACCCAGATCCTGATCCCCGCACGGCCCCCCCGCCCCCGGCTTCCCAGGAACACAGCCCTGAGACTGGGCCCCAGGGCCCTGGTGGTCTGAATCACACGAACTAAGTCACTGACTCTCTACCCTGCTGCACGTTAGAATCACCTAGGGCGCTTTCCAAAATAATGATGGCTGGGCTCTAGCCCAGGCCGCTGGAGTCAATGTCTGGGGGGTGGAGCCTGAACATTTTTTAAACCTCCCTGTATTTTTTTTGTTTTTGTTTTTAGCTGCTTCCATGGCATGTGGAAGTTCCTGGGCTAAGGATCAGACCTCAGCAGTGACAACAGTGAGTCCTTAACTGCCAGGCCACCAGGGAACTCCCTTCCCAGTGATTGATGTGCAGCCGGGAGGGAGAGCGCCGGACAAGATGCTTCTGTCTTGGTGGCTTCATGAGATGCTGCTTAAGCCCAGGGGCAACACGAGCTCCTCAATGTGCAAATGTGTGTCTGTGCTCAGACTCACCTCGTAGTTATACTTGTGCTTCAGGTTCCAGCGGCAGATGGGGCACTGACCAGTGGGGTTGGGGGGGTTTGGACTTTCCTGGGGAGTCTCTGTGATTCGGCCTTCGATCTAGGAGGCAGAGAGACAGCCAGTGAGGGAGAGGGCTGGGTGGAGCCTCTGGTCCCCAGGCAGCCCCCCAAGTGGTAGGAAATGCTGGTGAGCCTTCCTCTCTGGGGGCCTCGTGGGAGCAGCCAATGGGTCTCTCCGCCTAACTGTGGTGGTGGCTCTGCAGTTGCTGGATACTAGGCTTTGGGGTGGCCTGCAAGGATAGTAGAAACCAGACAATGTTGGTGGCAAGAGGGAGGGGGCTTTGCTGTATCAGCTAACTGCTACTTTTCCTTCCTCAAAAAGACAAAAAAGCACCACAACATTACGGAGCCCTCTGCCTGCTTTGGGAAAAAGTCATAAATGCACATGGTAAAAAGTTTCAAACTGTGCAAGGATGTGGCGCCCAAAGGCAGTCTGTCTTCCATCCCACGTATCCTTCTCAGAGGAAACAGCAGCTTCCACGTTAGCTGACGGGGATAAGTCTATGCCAGTGGTCCTCAGCCAGGCATGATTTGCCTCCCAGGGGACCCTGGACAATGACTGAGACAGACATCTCTGATCGTCTCCACAGGGGGATGGGGAGCTACTGGCCTCTAGTGGGAAGTTTCTACAACACAGAGGTCAGTCCCCACAACAGAGGATCAGCCAGTCTAAAATGCCAACAGTGCTGGCCTGAGAGAACAGGTCTAGGCCAAAGAAGACGGCCGCGTGCACCCCCTTCTCCCCTCTCATAAAACACAAGGGGAGGACGTGATCCTATCACTTTGGATGCCACTGTTCAAGCCCTGTCGAGGCCAGGTGTGAAATGACCTTCACCGTGGCTGCTGTATCCTGTGACACAGACTTGGAATTACCAAGTGCAATAAACCAATGCTTGGGGAGTCAGCTCCAATTGCAGGAGGGGGAATTCAGAAAGCCTTGCTGATTGAGGCCACGGATTATGAGAGTAAGGTTGGGACAGGTTTGAGAGGCTTTGGGAGGGAAGTAACGCTGTCCTGGGGGGGAGAATTGCAAAAGGCGAAGGGGGCCAGAGCAAGGCTTGGCCGTGCAGGTCGCTGCCACTACCTTTCTGCCAAAGCTACTGCAGCGAGCCAGAACTGGAGACAAGTGCTGGGGAAAGTGCGCAGGCACACAGAAGGTCTTAAGGGGGGTTAAGGTGGGCCTGGGGGGGTGGGGAGAGAGTAATGTTTGCTGACCCCCCCACTATATGGCCTGGCTCTGTGCTAATAATGGTCCACTTATATCTCATTTAACCCCTCAACCTAATGAGGGCGGCATCATGATCTCATTCCACTGAAGAAGAAAGCGAGACCCTAAAGAATGAATAACACCCCAAGTCAGCCACGCTGTGCCTCTCCAGGCATGGCTGGGCTCCCTCCCCCCAGGCTCTCGCAGGCCTCTGTGTTCATTCCACAAATAGCAAATTCATGCCCCACAGGAAACACACTCTTTACTCTCAAAACCCAGATGTGTTTCTCTCCGTCAGCACGGAGTTTACAGGATGAATGCTTGCTTCGGCTTTGAATAAGGGAACCAAAAAAGGTGCCCGCAGGGGATGGGGGTCCCTAGAAAGAACTGGTTTGAAGCTAGGCAGTGAAAAGGCTGAGGGAGGGAGTGCTGGGGGCGGGGGGACCCAAAGAGGAAACTCTAAGGGCCTGTCCCGGGGATAAGACAGCCTTGGGGAGGATGGAGCTTGGCTGGCTGCCAGAGGGGTTAAATCCCTGGTTGACATGGAAGCTACAGAGGCTTCTGGGAGCTTCTGTGGAGTGGTTGAGGATTTCTTGGAGGCGTGGAAGGCCATGTGAAAACAACGTTGTCTTTTAGGGATTATAGGATAATCTAGGCCCCGTGACTCCTGGAGGAAGGGCAGTGAGATGGGCCGGGTGAGGGAAGGGAGGGAGTGGGTGTGTGAAGAACTTTTCTAACTTTCTCACCAGCAGACAAGCCAGGGCGCCAGCTATGAGCTCAGGGCCCAGAGAATGTCACCTTCTAACGACATCACTGAAGGAGGCGCTTCGTCATCCTAGGCAGAAAGGAAAGACAGAGAGATCCAGGCTTCTGGCCCGGGGTCAACTCACTCTCTCTGGTCTTGCCATTACCTTGGTCTTCCCTTTGGAAAACTGACTATCACTTGCCAAAGAATATATCAGCAAATACCTCTAAGTCCCTGTCATTTTTTTTTTCCCCTTTTTTTAGGAGCTACACCCACAGCATATGGAGGTTCCCAGGCAAGGGGTTGAATCGGAGCTGTAGCCGCCAGCCTATACCACAGCCACAGCAAGGCAGGAACCTTAACCCACTGAGCGAGGCCAGGGGTTGAACCTGCATCCTCATGGATGCTATTCAGATTTGTTTCCACTGAGCCATGACAGGAACTCCCCAAGGGCCAACTCTAATCAGATACCAGATGCCTCAGTCCAGGCACAGTGACTGTTCCTGATCAACCACACTCTTGCACACAGGTGAAAAATAGCAAACTGTGGGATTTAGGGTCACAGAGAGAGTGGATCCTGAAGCCGGGAGTCCAACTGGGGCCTCCCTCCCTCCCTCCCTGAGAGGAGCAGACAGGCAGCTCCAAGCGTTAAAGAGGTTAGAAGTGGCCCACTCAGCAGTACTCACTATAGTCGTCTTCCCGTCTAGGATCTCCACCACTGCAGAGATAAAGGGGAAAAATTAGGGCAGCCATTTATAAGGAACGGGGAGGTTCAAATAACAGCTCCAGCTACACACGCAGAGAAACGGAGCTTTCCATCTGCAAGCTCTCACAGTCCCCACCCGGAAGAGGAAGTGTGCTGGGTTCACTTCCCAGTGCCAAGGCTCTGCCTGAGATAAGGCTCTCCACACTGTCTCTGCCTTTCTAAGCCAAGACGACCCGGGTTCTAGTCAAGGGACTTGGCAAGATCCTGTCCTACCACTGTCAGTGGTAATGGCCTAAGAGCTGGGGCAGGGATCAGGGGGATGGCACCTGGTGGTGGGGGGTGGGGGGGTGGGTGCAGAAGCCACTAAAACCCCTTCAAATGTACGCATTGCATGTGTCCTTTCAGAAAAGAACCAGACAACCATGGTTCCTGACCTTGACAAGTTTGCAGTTTAAGATACAGCACTGAACTAACACTGCTCCAGGGGCCCCAGTGGCAGATAAGCAACGAGACCAGTTTACTCCTAAAACATCCTGAGATCCTCATGCTGAAGCTGTGTGAGTCAAATCCTCTCCCCTCCCTACAGGGGTGCTTTTGTTTTCCACCCTGGAGAGGGGTGGAAAAGTCCAGGCAGACTAAGACTAGGACTAGGTCCTAGGTCCTAGGGTCCGGGCAGACTTTAAGGGAAGTACTGCAGTTCCCCACTGCATGGGACTCCCTTAGCTCTTGGGCTGTTTAGGTGGGAGGCAGTCAGAAGAGAACCTGAGAGAGCAAGGCAATGAAGTCGCACACATGTCGGGTTGCACATTTCCTCTTACTTAACCAGAAGGCAGAACCACAACCAAGCTCACATCCCACATTCAGCGAAGATAATCAAACAGAAAGTTCTTGGAGAGTCTCCCTTGGCCTCCCAGTTTCTTCAGAAAGAGAGAAGCCATGGCTTCTAGCATAGGAACTGGCACACTGCAGATGCTCAATAAATGCTAGGGAGCAAAACACGTGTCCCGGTCCCCTTCTGACTGCTCATTACTGTAACAGAAAATGTGAGTGCACACAGCTGGGCTGCAAACTCTCTCCCCAAATACGAAAACCATATTTTAACTGTAGCTTGGCTACTACAATTAGTTCTACTCAGCTCTAGCCAAGGAAAGAAGCAGTTCAAATTAGAAAGAGCCTCAGGTTAACTTTGAGAATCTAATGAAAGTCATGGACCTCGCCCTAGAAACACGTCCATAAGCATACACACAATTAGACACGGATTACAGGAGGTCACAGACCCCCTGCAGCCACGTACCTAAACGGGTAACACTGGTGGGTAACACTGGTTTTCCCTTAGCGGTGGCAGGAGGTGATTTCCTACTTTCTAAAGTAAACATGTACTGCTTTTGCAATAAAAAATAAACAATATAAAGGGAGAAAGAGACTGAGGAAAAAAGTGAGGCAATTCTAAGCCACCCGAGGCCCAACAACAGCATCTGTGATCCCTGCGTGTCTGTGACTGACACCTAATTGGACAGAGACTGCCTGGAATCCCCCCTCCCCATTTGTTTTCTGGGCCTGTGCATTCATAAAGCCTCATTACGCCAAACTACCAACCTGAGAGTTCCTCGACTTCAACTCCAGACACCCAAAGGAGTACCAATGGCCAGAAAGGCCCCGAGGCTTTCCCCGGAGAACACTGGAGTTCCTAAACAATTCAAAGACAAACTCAGTTTCTCCCTGGGAGAGAAAATGCGTCACCCCACACATGGATCTACTTGTTCCAAACAGAGACCAGCCTAAATGGGATGTGGGTGAGACTCAACCTGGTGCTCAGTCAGGCCAGCACAGCTGCAGGGGGACAATCACAAACCTGGGGGGAGGGGTGGAAGGTGGGCACTGCCCCAGCCCAGCAGGGCTGCCGGGCACCCTGGAGGATGCTCTGCAAACCAAGTTGGGAGAGGGACAAAGGGTGGCCCGACCTGAGCAACAACAGGTAGGGGGTGAGTTTCTAAGAAACCTGATAGGAAACAGAAGGAGAGACCCATTCTGGTACCACTCAGGTCGCCGTGAGAACGGTGCTGTGAGATGAAGCAGGCAAACATGTGCTTCCCCTCTCCGTGGAGGCACTTGGGTCCGAACCATGAGGTAAACAAGCCTAGCAAAACACACATCACTCCCGGCAGAGAACCAAACCCTGAAGTCATCCCATTGGCCCCTGGAAGAGAGATCAAAGCCCGTGGCAAGCTCCACTGCTCATGAGCTCCCCACACTGCAACTCTGAGCCAGTGAATCATCTCGCTACAAGCCAGTGGGTAAAACAATAGGCAGATGCTTATCTATTAGAGACAATTTGTCAAATCAGAAGGAATGACCTGAGAACTCACGGGACCTAGACTGATCAGGCGGTGTCTCAGTGCAGGGGCAGTGGGCCTGCTGGAGCCTGAAGAGGCCCTTGTAGATTTCAAGCCTCTGAAAACAGGAGATAGGAATCAAAATGGTATTGCTTTTCAGCCTGCATACAAAAACATGTCAAAACCAAACAAAACCTAAGATCCATCTTGTCCCTGGCCTCTTCTCCATTCAAGAGAAGTGGGGGTGGCTAAGAAAAGCTGGACTAACAGAGAACTGTTAGTCACTAATGGAAAACTTGTTTAGAAAAAGATAGGATCACTCTTGTGTTCTGAGATAGGGCTGTATCAAGTAAACTAAGGAAAGATATGAAGCAATTTTCTAAACTAGGATTTAAGGGCCAAAATCTTCTAAGACAGTCACTTGTCATACATACCAAATAATCTGTGCCACATGAGGCAACACATTTGTGCACCCGTGGCGTGTACAGTTGGCTTCCACCCACCGTGGAGAGCTCCAACCGAACTGGAGACACAGTCTTTGCCCTAGAGGAGAAAAGGGAACTGAACCAAGCATGGGAACTTCACTCTAATAAAGTCCATGCCTCGTAAAGAGGTCCTTTGAGTACTTCAGTAAATACTCGCCTAGGATGGAGTCCAAGATAACTGAATTATAACAGTCTAGAGCAAACAGCATCACGGTGAGATTGCAGTGAACGTAAAAAGACCCTGACGGCCACGCAAACACAGACACAGTGAATGACAGCAGAATAAAGACCCAACTGTTTAGTAAAGGAGGAAGTGAGCCGGAGTGGAGGGCACTGCTGCAGGAAGTGCCCAAGGACCAAAGGATCCAGGAACTCTTGAGCAGAGTGCAAAGGGATGGAGTAGTCCAACGGCAAGGTGGCTAAAAGGAGGCACCCACAGTCTCACGTGGGGCCAGGGAGTAGAGCGCCCATTTGGGAAGTGTGGCCATTGACAACTTTTCTCCAACTCCTTTCTTATTCAAGCGCTGCTCCCTTCTGTTCATCTTTAATTCTGCCACTAACGTTTTTGGATTCTCTCATCACCTACCCCCTCCTTTTCCCTTGGACCCCTGAGAGAACGTCCCTCTGTACTTGCCTTCCAATGAAGAGTGTCACTGCTGCACAAAAACCTCCACTAGCAGGTTACTCTGGACTATGTCTGCTGGGTTCTTTAAAGCCCCTAATTTGCTCGCTCCTCCCTCAAAGCTTTTAGTTTTAGGGCTGTCCTCCAGCAAGATCCTTAGCTAAATGGAAAAGAGGAAGAAGATTCCCTTTAGCCTTTACTCATTTCAACACACTCTGCTCGGAGGGGCTGATAGATCATCACCGTTAATTCAGATAGTCAGATGTGTTTAATTTTCTTGTTTTAAATGTATTTTCTTCACAAGGGTTCTAAGAATGAGAAGGCAGGACTGAGGTACAACACAATCTTTGCTAAGTCTGACAGTGTCAATCATGAAAGCACTAAACGGTCCCCAGCAAGGTAAGTGATGAGAGCTTTCAGGGAAGGGAGGGAACCAAAGAGAAACCCTGCCAGGGAGTACCAAGGTGATATCGCTGGTGGACAGGGAAGAGCACTGGCTGTACTTCCAACGCCTCCACTTAACGGCTGTGTGAGGCTGAGCAGCCACTGGACACCTCTGGATCAGATTTCCTCACTTGTAAAAATGCCAGTAATATTCACCTTTAAGGACTGTTGAGAGAAAACCTAGCACAGTGCTTGCAGCAAGTAAACCACAATCTCCATTTTTGTTTCCCTTTAGTCTTGCTTCTCCCATAATCATCTTTTTTGGTTTTGTGTATCCCTCTGCCAAACTTGAGACCAGGCTTTTTCAACAGCGGCAGGACTGATACTTCGGCCCAGGTGGTTCTTTGTTGTGTGGGGCTGTCCTGTGCATTTTAAGATTAAACATCGTTTAGCAGCATCCCTGGTCTCTACCAACAAGATGCCAGGAGTACCAGCTGTGACAACCAAAAATATCTCGCGACACAGCCAAATGTTCCGAGAGACAAAACTGTCCCCAATTGAGACCTACTGCTTTAGACTGAGTGTTTCTACAGGTAAGAGCAGTGGTGCTGGGTGCCCATGAACTCTGACTAAAGTTAAAGAGGATGATCTGATACTTTGAAGAGTAGAATACCTGAAGTTCCCATTGCGGCGCAACGGGATCGGTGGCATCTTGGGAGCACTGGGATGCAGATTCGATCCCTGGCCTGATACTGTGGGTTAAGGATCTGGTGTTGCCACTGCTGCGGCTTAGATCACAAATGTGGCCAAAAAGAAGAAAAAGAAAAAAAAGAAAGAAAAGTAGAATGCTTGAATGTTTTTAGCAAGACACCCAGCTTCTTCCCCGACAACTTTAAATTCTATGTGTGCAATATTATTTGTACGTCAAATATACCAGCTGGGACCAGTCAAAGTTAGCTATATGTGTAATACTTTATGCCTCACATATAATGGATAGAATATCAAGAGAAGCTTTTTTCATTCAAAGGCTCTAGAGATAGGTGGGTCTCAAGAAAAATACAGAATATGCTAATGCCTTCAGGTAAAGATCACTTCAATTCAATTATTTAGCTTTTAAGTATGACAATGAGCAATAGGAGCTACCAACTCAAGTATAAATGGCAAGGAAGACTTCAAAGACCCATCTCATAACATAGTCCATCACTTCACAAACTTGCCAACTGAAAAATCTGAATCTCAAATACTCCTTTGTAAAAAAACAAAACTAATCTTCTAGCCTATCCCCTGGGAACATAGATAGCAAAGAACTATTTTCAACTATGAATTTCATAAGGATGTGTAAATTGCAACTGTTAGTATCTGACATTTGGTAGACACCCTCGAAAATGTTATGGGCACATGCCCATTTTGTAGCATGGGAACAGATGAAACACCTTATGCAAGTCCTTTCTATCAACAGCATGATCTCTTTGGTGTCTTTCTTTATCAATGAGTTTATCTAACCAGGCAGTATGCAGATTTTGTTGTTCTTTCTAGTAAACCGTTCCACCTTCCCTTTACAGCTAAATTCTTCAAATCCATCTATTTCCACTCTTCATGAATTATCTCTGATTTCCCCAAACTGGATTCCTTGTCTGCCATTCCATGGAAGTTGCTGTTTGAAAGCTAAAAAAAGGGACCTCTTCTGAGATAAATTCAATGTTCTCTCCAATGGGCTCTTCTTTTTAGACTTTTCTGCTCCCTCTGACAACAATGATCTCTATTTTCCTCTGGATACATCTCAGTTTTAGTTAGAGGATGTAATGGTCAATACTATGCCAGAATCTTAAAAACAAGCAAGCAACAAACAAAAAACCCCACTTCACTTCGTTTGCACATCACTCATCCTTTCCTGTTTCCAGCAGTGTACAAAGGAAGGCTTTGTCCTGAAAGATCTTTTCATTCACTGCCAGATTCCATCCTTTTATGAGCTTATTAAAGACACATCCCCTTCATGAAAACTTCTAATAGGGTTTGCTGTTTCCGGTAACTGAATCTCCCTGTACTTTCTCATGTAAATTCCTAATATATACACACCACCTTATTAGAACCTAACTTCTCAGGAAAAGGGCTGTATTTTCATTTTTTCCAAAATCCCTTGAAAGCTTTCAATACAGAACTTGGCCGTCAGTAAGCTCCCGGCTCAATACTAGAATCAGGCTGCCTGTCCAAGATTTAAGATTAATGAAAAGTAGAACCACCATCCAGCATATGCCTCTAGTTCAGCGGTTCAGCCGCCTTTCCACTTTAGCTTCTACTTCTCAGGGAGACTGGACAGAAAAGCCACTATTGGATTACAGCATTTTCAGGTGAGAAGCTGGAAAAGGAGGCCCTCGGGAAGGAACGAATCTTTAATCGAGATGTCCTTTCCGGATGGCGCAGGAAACCTTTAATGAAGGAGGCGGCCGCCCGAAGAATACGGAACGAATTACGACGCAGACGCTAAGCAAGAGCTTTTTTGAATCCTGGGACATGTTTCTTTTCTGCCCTTGCTAAATAAGCAAGCCTTTCTCTCCGATCTCCGTCCCCGTGAGGGCACTCACGCTGGGTGAGAGATTAAGGTTACAGCATCATGATGTGGAAAGGGATTTCAAGCACTCGGGAGCGCCAGCATTTCCGACGTTTCAGAACCGCAGGAAGGACAGGGAGGGAGGGGCGCAAGGGGGCTTAAGGAAGCAAACTTCCCTTCTTCACTTCAACCTTAGGAGGTCACCAGGACCGAGGACTCACCTTCTCTGAAGCCGCGAGATGGAGGCCGAGCCCAGCTGGTCGCGGCCGGGCCTGCCAGGAGCCCTCGGAGTAGCCGTCCACAGCCAGACACCAGAACATTGAGACCCACCATCTTGAAAACCAATCCCGACCTTTGTGCACTTCCGCTTCCGGAACGGCGCGCGCGCAGCCGCAGTGGTGGGCAGGAAGTGTGCGTCTTGTGGGCTTCCCGCTCCGTTATTTAGGTCATTTACATTTCCTCACCTCTCGGGCTTTGAGCTGAGTCTGTGTCAATCCTGTACCTTATTCCGAGGGTCCGGGGGAGGTCTTTAGCTCCTGTCTGCTAGTCCTCAAAGTCTCCAAGGTCGCCTTCGTTTCCTGGCAGGCTGCTTCGGTAAAATCACCCGCACTACCCCTATTTCTTTAAAACTTTTTCTTTTTTGCTGGTCAGATGTGGATTTTCAGCTTCTTGAGACTGGGGCTCGGTCTCTACCGGCAAGGTTGAAATGGTTTGGAACAGCAGCTATCTCGTAGACCTGGGATTGAATTAATACCCCGTCCCCGCCCCTCCCTACCTTGGCCTTTAATTCTTTTGTCTCAGCGCTTTCCTTTCGCTGGTGAACGTATTTCTCAGGGTCAGTTCAGACCTCACTTACACTGTGGAGTCTTAACTTCCCAGTTACTGGTTCTCAGCACCAGATACCTCTCCATCTTTGTACTCTGCCTAGTTTCAGCTTTGTATTTGTATAATGCGTTTCCTCACCAAACTGGAAACTCATTGAAGGCAAAGACATTGTTTTTTGGTTGACTTTCGTATCTACAGCACTTAGCACAGTGCCTGACACATAATGAGTGATACATATGTTACATGTGTGTATGTGTATATATATACACACGTACACATATAAAATGTATATAATGCAGGTAATGTGTGTAAAGTATGTATGTATATATCTACATTATATGTATACATACAATTACATATATATGTATGTATGGATATATCTACATTATATGTATACATACAATTACATATATATGTATATATAATAAAACATTTTATATGGTTAAGATTAGATGAGATAAAACATAAGTTAAACATAAACATAAGCTCATTAATAAAGCAATTATTGAGATGGCCTTTTTGCTAGGTACTTATGACAAATTTGACATACTTGCCTAATAAGGAAGCTTATAGTACCAAGAAGAAAACAAGACTGCTCAGTTTTCCATCTTTTGGACTTGCAGGATGTATATAGGATATTCCCCTAGAAGTACAAAAGAAAAGAAAGTCATTCACAACTCAATTCCTCCATATGGTGGTTAGGATACTCTTTTCCACACTGGAAGGGATATTTTCCAGTTATCGTACTCTGATTCATAGATGGGAAGATTGAGTTCATTAAATGGCAGAACATGTTCCCTGGGGGTTAGGGAAGGAGCCCATCTTCCAGTTGGGACTGCCATGCAGGTGGACTGGGAGGATACAGAGCAGCAACTGCATGGGGGACTTGAATGGTATCACCATAGGTGAGAGTGGGAGAAATGTGGCATTGGATTTTCTTAAAACACTGCATTTAGCAAAGACATGTCCTAGGAAGGGGAAGCTTGCAGGAAAGGTCAATCTAGGTGGGTGAGACAGACACAATGATTATTGAGTGGAGCAGAGGGTTTTGGTGGGGTATATGCCTCGGAGATCTGGCCAGGATCAGGAAATCCTTGGCTTTCCTTGTAGCTTCTGCTTTCCTTCTGTACATATGACCTCAAACCCTTCCTGCTTGTACCATACCCCTTGTTTCTTTACGTCCCCAACTTCTGGGGATCTGACAGGGATGAGAGCAGTAACAGAGCCTCACCTAGGGTTTGTTTTAGACCTAGTGAGCTAAAGTATTTGAGTGCTAACCTTCTCATTGTCTTATCCTAATTTAACATAATCAAATTTTATTTTAAAAAACAACTTATATTTTCTACAATAACAAGTGACATGTGATCATTGTAAAAAGAAAATGAAGCAATAAAGTAAAAAGAAAAGTAATATTTGAGTTCCCTTGGTGGCTCATCTGGCATTGTCACTTCTGTAGCTCTGGTCACTTCTGTGGCATGGGTTTGGACCCTGGCCTGGGAGCTTTCACATGCTGCAGTTGTGGCCAAAAAGAAAAGATTAAAAAAAAAAAAAAAAAAAAAGGGAAGAAAAAAATATTATCCAATCTAGAGATAAGCATTTTTTACATTCAGCAGAATTAAATAATACTGTGCACATTCTTTATTTTGTAATATCTTGCTTTTCTGAATCTATGCATAATCCTTACATGAAAAAACAGTTCTCTCAGACCACATTTGTCTCAGGAGAATAGACTTCACTTTAAAAAAATTGTTTAAAAAAATTGTTTTTAAAAAATATCATCCAATCTAGAGATAAGCATTTTTTACATTCAGCAGAATTAAATAATACTGTGCACATTCTTTATTTTGTAATATCTTGCTTTTCTGAATCTATGCATAATCCTTACATGAAAAAACAGTTCTCTCAGACCACATTTGTCTCAGGAGAATAGACTTCACTTTAAAAAAATTGTTTTTAAAGAATAACCTGAGAATTCCTGTCGTGGCTCATTGGAAACAAATCCGACTAGTATCCATGAGGATGTGGGTTCGATCCCTGGCTTCGTTTAGTGGGTCGGGGATCTGGCATTGCTATGAGCTGTGGTGTAGGTCCCAGACGAGGCTTGGATCTAGAATTGCTGTGGCTGTGACATAGGTCGGCAGCTGTAGCTCGGATTTGACCCCTAGCTCAGGAACTTCCATATGCTGTGGGTGTGGCCCTAAAATAAATAAAATAAATAAATAAAGAAATAAAGAGGGGTTCCCATCCTGGCACAGTGGAAACAAATCAGATTAGGAACCATGAGATTGTGTGTTTGATCCTGGGCCCTGCTCATTGGGTTAAGGATCTGGTGTTGCCGTGAGCTGCAGTGTAGGTCACAGACACAGTTTGGATCCTGCGTTGATGTGGCTGTGGTGTAGGCCTGCAGCTACAGCTCTGATTCGACACCCTAGCCTGGGAGCCTCCACATGCCACAGGAATGGCCCTAAAAAGACAAAAAAAAAAAAAAAAAAGAAAGGAAAGGAAAAATATCTGTGTATAAATGGGGACCTATGCAATTCAAACTCATGTTATTCAAGGGTCAACTGTATATATATATCTATATATCTATATATTGATAAGCAGTGTTTTAATTTTAACAATTATCAAATATCATATTGTAATTTATCAAATTTCTTTCTTTATGGTTGACATTTTTTGTTTCTTAATTTTTTTTTTCCTGGACAAGGTCTTGAAGATGTTCTGTGTTTTCTTCCAAAAGCTTTATTGTTTAACTTTCACGTTAGACCTGAACTCATCTGGACTTGTTTTATTATGTGGTCTGAGATTGGGATTAAGGTTTGTTTGTTGTTATTGTTGTTCCAGAGTAATATTTACCTGACCCAGCCCCATTTACTAAAAATATCCTACCTTCCCCCATTGCATTTTATCTGGTATGTATCTGTTTTCTGAATCTCTATTTGGTCTTTTTCTCCTGTTCTCTAGCACCGTTTTAAGTAGCTGTATACTATTTCATTGTATGGAAGTACCATAAGTTACTCAACCAATCCCCAATGACTAGGCATTTAGGTTGCCTTTTTTTTTTTGTTTGTTTGTTTTTTTGGCTTTTTAGGGCCACACCAATGGCCTATGGAAGTTCCCAGGCTAGGGGTCGAATTGGAACTATAGCTGCCAGCTTATGCCACAGCCACAGCAATACCAGATCCAAGCTGCATCTGTGACCTACACCGCAGCTCACAGCAACACCAGATCCTTAACCCACTGAGCAAGGCCAGGGATTGAACCCTCGTCCTCAGGGATACCAGTTGGGTTTGTTACCGCTGAGCCACAACGGGAACTCCAGCATTTAGGTTGCTTTTAATTCAAACATATTATCTAAGACCTATCTCCCTACTCCAAAACTAGCATCCTCCATTTCATTAATGAGCCTTATATACCCCTGTCCCCAGTTGGGTATGTTGTGGGCTTTGTTCTTATTTTTTCAAGTACAACTATATGTGGGATATGAGGGTGTGCGTGCCCTTCCCTGGGGGCTGCACAGTGGTGGTTGCCACCCAAAGGAGAGATCTTTCCAAGAGCTGGAGTCACTCTCATGCATGGGAAGAACTATTTCCAGCTGCAGTAGCCATCCTGGAACTTGGGACACTACATGTGTGTGAAGAGAAGTGTGAAGAGAAGTGACAAACTCCTCCTCTCCCTGAGAGCCCAGCCCCCTTGCTCCTACCCCATTTCCCAAGGAAATCTTCCTTCTTTCTTCTACGCCTTGTCCTGGACCCTAGGCGATATCTCAAGTCCCAAGTAAGCCGTCCTAATGAAGATGTTCAGGGAAACATTCAGAACAGATGAACCCAGAACTGTTCACTGTGCCAAGAAAAACTTAAACTCGCAGCAGAAATGATCTGGCCTAAGTGGCTTGCTGCTGGCCAACGGGACAGCTGGCTCGGGTCAGAGCAAAAAGCACGAGTTAGGAAGCCATGGGTGGGTCAGCCTGTCTGTGGCTTCGGGGCTGAGGCAGCCCTGGTCCAGCTGTGGCTCAGTGTGCTCCTCCGGCCTTCCTCCCACCTCGCCCAGGAAGAGGGGGCCAGAGCCAAGAGCCACACAGATGTTCACTGTGAATGAGCAGAGGCAGCAAAAAGGCGCGGGAAGGTGGCGAGAGCTGGGGGGGGGGGGTAGAAGTGAGGGTGGGAGGGGGCCACGAGAGAAAGTGGGACAAAGGGCTGGCAGGGTGAAGTGACCGCTTTCTCCTAATTACTGTGGTTTCCTTACAACCCCCCTGCTGATTCCAGCTGGTGGACTCAACTCATAACAACACGTGGCCTGCCCTGCCTAGGTCAGGAGCTGAGGCCCAGGGCGCCTCCCTCTAAGGGTCTGGTCTCCTTTGCAGCCGCTGCTGCCCTTCCTCCCCAACGGGCTTTGTGTAGATGAGGGAAGGGACAGCACCTCGGTTGGGGTTGGGGTGACAGCCAGGGACTGCTGGCTTTGGGTTCACTTGGCTGCTCACTTCGGGTCCCCGTGACCTTTCTAAAAGGGCAGTTCCCTGCTTGTTTGGGCTGCTGCTTCCAAACAGGTATGAGTAGGGGTGGGTGAGGAGACCTGGGACAAAGAACCGCTTGCTCAGTGGTGGCCTCTGCGTACAGGTGTGCCCTGTTTGACGCAATGGACCTGGAAACAATTGGGGTGTGTCCAGAGCCCTCGATCCTTCAGTGTTTTCCATCACGTTTTCAGTGTTGTTTCTTTTCCTCACCAGGATTCTTACTCTATCCAAGTTAGTCATCTTATCCCCTTCATCAGTTCATTGATTCATTTTGCCAGCAGCTGCTATGCTCCTTTCATAAATGATTACAAGCACGGCGGGGGCGGGGGGAGGACCCTCTCCAGGAGTGAAAACACTTGTGTGAAAAAGAGACACATTGTAAACTGGACACTCTTCTTGGGATTTCTTTGCTTTCTCTTCCTTCCCCCCACTTTCTCTGAAATTATTTAAATACAGTCAAATAAAACACATATTCAACAAAAGTACCTGGAGTTCCCATCGTGGCTCAGTGGTTAACCAATCTGACTCGGAACCATGAGGTTTCGGGTTCGATCCCTGGCCTTGCCCAGTGGGTTAAAGATCTGCTGTTGCCGGATTCCATATGCTGCAGGTGCAGCCCTAAAGAGACCAAAAAAAAAAAAAAAAAAAAAAAAATGTTCATAAAACTTAAAAAACTTAAATGTACCAAATAACAGATTAATTGTTTTTTGCTTTGTTTTGTTTTGTTTTGTTTTTGTCTTTTTGCCTTTTCTAGGGCTGCTCCCGTGGCATATGGATGTTCCCAGGCTAGGGGTCGAATCGGAGCTGTAGCCGCCAGCCTACGCCAGAGCCACAGCAACGAGGGATCTGAGCCATGTCTGCAACCTACACCATAGCTCACGGCAACGCTGGATCCTTAATCCACTGAGCAAGCCAGGGATCGAACCCGAAACCTCATGGATCCTAGTCGGATTCGTTAACCACTGCACCACAATGAAACTCCTAACAGATTAATTATAAAGCCAAACAGATTGGCTATGTTATGTTACTAGGGCATGCTGCTGCCCTGATATGAATAAGGGGGGAAAATGCAAAAGAGGCGTGGGATTGGTGAGAAGCAGCTTGAGGTGCCCTCAGAACCCCAGACCTTTCAGGGGAAGTGAAGCCAGAGGAAGGAGGCCCCAAACCAAACTGCTGGCAGAAAGACTGCAGCGCGCCCTTCGTGCGCCCTCCCAGACTTAGGCCGGAAACCTCTCCAAGTGAGTGCACCCTAGTTGGGACCTCCCGGTGCTTGGCTGTCATTTGCCTCACCCCAGCTTCAGCCAGTGGTGGGGGCCGGTCAGACCCACTCACCCGTTTCCTCCCAAACCAGGCCAGCCCTGCCTGTGGCTGTGCATTTGTGCAGAGGGCTGGGTGCCCTTTCAGAAAAGGCCTTCAGGGAGTTCCTGTTGCGGCTCAGCAGTAGTGAACCTGAATAGTAACCATGAGGACATCGGTTTGATCCCTAACCTCACTCAGTGGGTTAAGGATCTGGCGTTGCTGTAAGCTGTGGTGTGGGCTGGCACTGTAGCTCCGATTTGACTCTTACCCTGGGAACTTCCATACACTGTGGGTATGGCCCTTAAAAGCAGGAAAAAAAAAAAAAAAAGAAAAAGGTCTTCATGTCCCTATCAGGCTGAGAAAGTCATTGGATTCCTTTCTCCTGATGCCTCAATTCAATTTTTGCATAAATTCTTTTTTATGGCTGCACCTTGGCATATGGAAGTTCCCAGGCTAGGCATGGAATCAGAGCTACAGCTGCCGGCCTACACCACAGCCACAGCGACTCGGGATCCTCAACCCACTGAGCGGAACCAGGGATTGAACCCACATCCTCATGGATACTCGTCTGGTTTTTAACCCACTGAGCACAGTGGGAACTCTGGTTTTTAACCTTTTAGAACACTTTGGAATGATTGGCACACTTCTGCTAATGGGTACAAACACACGTAGGGAGAGGCTGTCCCCTGCCCCGCATATGGGGACACTTTAAAGCAAAAGGAAGTAGCTGCAGACTGAAAACCAGGCTCTGCTTTAACCAATTGGCCACTGAAGTCAGATCCTCACGCTCTGTGGTCCTCAGTTTCTCCATCTTGAGGAGTCCAGTCTGGTTCTTGAATTCCAGTTCTATGAACGCTCTCATCCTTGCAGCTCAGTTCAGTCTTCAGCTCTCTCCTTGCTCCGCTCTCCTTCAGCGTCTCGGCCACGTTCACACTTCAGCTTTCACCTGCAGATGAGGTGTCCAAAATCCACAGCAGTGCTCTTTTGAGCTCTAGTCTCTGGCTCTGGCTGTCAACAGAAATGTCTGTTTGGTTCTTCTGCATGAACTTAAATACGCATGATGTCCAAGTAAGGCCACCACCACCATCCTGATAAATGCCATCAGTGATCTTGGTGTCCCTGCTGCTCCCAGAGTCCCCATTGACGGCCCCCCCATCCGATTTCCAAAGTTTTCCTAAAGTTCAGGGATTTCAAAGTTATCTCATGATAGCCTCCTCTTCCTTGTTTAAATCTCCACCAACTTCCAAGCCCTCAAATTGCCCATCGCCTCCAGTTTCCCCAGCTCCAGGCTGCTCCACTGTCTGGGTCTGATTTTCCTAAACACCCCAATCACTTTCCTGCTCCAGGGCATCTCATTGCCCACTACTGGCGTCTGAATTTGCATTTTTAAGGAACTCCTGGAAGACTAAAGCCTGAGAACCGCTGACTAAGGGGAATAAAGTCCAACTCTGTGGCTTGATGTGAGGGGCCCCCCTCCCCTTCCCCCCTTCCTCCCTCTTCTGCACAGATGCTCAGAACCAACCCTTGCTCAGTTTCCTTCCCTCCTTCACCCCCATTGTGTCCCTCTTCTTGGGTTCCCCCCCTCATCTCCTAGGCAGAACCCCTATTTCTCTCAAGGCCCAGCCTACCCCTCACCTCCTTTGTCAGGACTTCCTCCATTTGCTTTTTTTTTTTTTCCTATTACTTTTTTCCATCTGCTTTTTCTGTATTCTCTCTCTTTCCTCTTCCTTCCTCCTCCTCTTCTCTTTCTTTCTCTTACTCCTCCTTTTCTTATTTTCCTCTTCCTCCTCCCCTTTCTTTCTTTCTTTCTTTTTTTTTTTTTTTGTGTGTGTGTCCTTTTGTCCTGTTAGGGCCACAGCTGAGGCACATAGATGTTCCCAGACTAGAAGTCGAATGGGAGATGCGTCTGCAACCTACACCACAGCTCATGGTACCGCCGGATCCTTAACCCACTGAGCGAGGCCAGGGATCGAACCCATATCCTCATGGAGACTAGTTGGGTACTTAACCAGCTGAGGCATGACAGGAACTCCCAATGTCCTCAGACTGAGAGAGAATGTACCTGGCCTGATGGGCTTATGGTCAACTGACCTCATGCTCAACATGGCTTGGATGCCATGGTGCCAAAGCGCTCACACTCCAGCAGGCTGACCCCAAGGCAGGACTTTACAAGCATCTATGCCAACTGCTGTCTTGCTCCTGTGAAGCCTTTGTTTACTGTCTTGACTGTCAGCTGGTGGATGTGCTTTTCTTTCTTTATTTCTTTTTTCTTTTTTTTTTTTTTTTTGTCTTTTTGCCTTTTCTAGGGCTGCTTCCGAGGCACATGGAGATTCCAAGGCTAGGGGTCTAATCAGAGCCGTAGCCACAGGCCTACGCCAGAGCCACAGCACTGGGGGATCCGAGCCGCGTCTGTGACCTACACCACAGCTCACGCAATGCCGGATCCTCAATCCACTGAGCAAGGCCAGGGATTGAACCCGCAACCTCAAGGTTCCTAGTTGGATTCGTTAACCACTGCGCCATGACGGGAACTCCTGGATCTGCTTTTCCTCCTGACTTCTACCAGGGTCAGGGGCCCTGTCCCCTTCCTCCTCCATGTCCCCCGTGGAGCTGTTTATTTTTGTCTTCTTTTGGGTAAGTTTGTTCTCCTAAGTAAGGGGCATGGTCTCTCAGGGCCATGGAAGCATGTCACAGATTGGGTTCCTGAGAAATAGACTTGGGGGTTAGCATGCAGTGGGTGTTCTAGAAAATCTCTTCGGGTTGGTATCTGCTCAAGAGCAGGAAGGGGGATTAGGCAGAGGCAGGGGTCGGGCTGCAGTGGGGTCTCTGTGAGGTGTCCTAGCCTCCCACAGGGAGTTCTGATGCTGGGATGGCCCTTGAGGGTTGACTCAAGCACGGATGAGAGGCCCAAGTCTTTATGTCCACGTGACAATCAGCCATTGGATGTGGGCAGGTTACCCCCTCTTCAATCAGGCAGTCTCCACAGGGGTTGGCAGCTTGGGCCCTTCTGCCTGCCATGCTCTTGGCAGCTGGAAAAAGATGCCCTTTTTTCCTGAAGTGGGGCCCGAACTCTGCTTCATGGAGTCTGTCACAGAGTGGGAGATGTGGGGGTTGAGTTGCCACTGACCAGCTGGGTCAGCCCAGCTGTCCATTTGCCTCACTGGGAACCCCAGTTTCTCCTCTTGTAAAAATTAATGTTTGAGGAGTTCTCGTCGCGGCACAGTGGTTAACGAATCCGACTAGGAACAATGAGGTTGCAGGTTCGATCCCTGGCCTTACTCAGTGGGTTGAGGATCCGGCGTTGCCGTGAGCTGTGGTGTAGGTTGCAAACGCATCTCGGATCCCGCGTTGCTGTGGCTCTGGTGAAGGCCGGTGGCTATAGCTCCGATTAGACCCCTAGCCTTGGAATCTCCATATGCCGTGGGAGCAGCCCTAGAAAAGGCAAAAAGACAAAAAAAAAAAAAAAAATGATGTCTGAGGAGGGACCAGGTGGGATGGGCTGCAGGTGGGCCATGATTGGATATGGGAGAAGCTCTATTAAAAGGCCTGAGGAGGGAGTTCCCATTGTGATGCAGTGGAAACGAATCTGGCTAGTATCCATGAGGATGCAGTTTCGATCCCTGGCCTCGATATGTGAAGTGGGTCAGGGATTTGGTGTTGCCCTGAGCTGTGGCATAGGTTGCAGACATGGCTTGGATCCTGAGTTGCTGTGGCATAGGCCGGCAGCTGTAGCTCCTATTTGACCCCTAGTCTGGGATCTTCCATATGCTGCAGGTGCGGCCCTAAAAAAAAAAAAACACCTGAGGAATTCCCATTGTGGCTCAGCGGTTAACAAACCCAACTAGTATCCCTGAGGCTTCGGGGTTCTATCCCTGGGCTTGCTCAGTGGGTTAAGGATCCTGTGTTGCTGTGAGCTGTGCTGTAGGTTGCAGACGTGGCTCAGATCTGGCATTGCTGTGGCTGTGGCGTAAGCCGGCAGCTGTAGCTCCAATTTGATCCCAGCCTGGGAACCTCCATATGCCGCAGGTGTGGCCCTAAAAAGCAAAAATAAATAAATTAATGAATAAATAAATAAATAAGTAAATAAAAGCCCGATCTAGGAAGTTTCCTGGCGGCCTAGTGGTTAAGGATTCGGCATTGTCACCGCTGTGTCTCGGGTTCCATCTCTGCCCTGGCAGTTTCTGCATGCTGCTGGCATGGCCAAAAAAAGGGCAATCTCCAGGCTCTGCCCTTAAACCCCAGCCTCACCTTCATTGCTGTGGGTGTGTCAGAGGGCCAGGAGATCACTTGGGTCCCAGGCCCGGGACAGGCATCTAGGTGACTACCTTAGGGACCCCCTTAGGGACCAGCTGGCAGGGGCCTGTGGGGAGCTCTGCTGTTTGGAATGGTGTTCCTCAGAGTCCTGCAGAGATCTGGTGGGGGGCGGGCAAGAGCCACAGAGTGGCTGTCAGAGACAGAATGTTTGGGTGCCCCTACCCGAACTGTACAGGTTGTAGCCCAACCCCTGATGCGATTGTATTAGGAGCAAAGGCCTTTGGGAGCAGGTTAGGTTTAGATGAGTCTTGAGGGCGAAGCCCCCATGCTGTGATTTGCACCCTCATGTAACAAGAGGAAGAGACATCAGAGCATCATGTCCCTGCCTTGTGAGGTTTCCACAAGAATGGGGCCATTTGCATACCAGGAAGTGGACCTCCCAAGAACCAAACCACCTGTTGGCACCTGGATCCAGGACTGCTCAGCCTCCAGAACCATGAGAAGGAAACATCTGGTTTTGTTTTATTTTGTTTTGTTTTTGGCTGCCCCATAGGCTATGGAGTTCCCTGGCCAGGGATCAGAACTGAGCTGCAGCTGTGGTGCTGCCAGATCCTTTAACCCACTGTGCCAGGCCGGGGATCCAGCTGACATCCTGGTGCCACAGAGACAATGCCAATCCCATTGTGCCACAGAGGGAACTCCAAATATCTGGGTTTTAAGCCACATGGTCTATGGGATTTGGTCATAGCAGCCCATGACGCTGAGTCAGATGGCAGTGGTGGGAGCAGGAGGGGGGATCGCCGAGCCTGGGAGTCACCGTAATAGGAGACCTACAGGCCGTGTGCCCTGGGGCAGGTCCCTGGGCTGGACTCGTGACCTCAATGGAGCCTGGGAGGTGGGGTGGGTTTCTTAGGTCACCTCTGACTGGAGGGCTCCATCCGCTTAGAGCTGAAGCGCACGTCCCGGGGCTGTGATGGGTCGGGGGAGAGGCTGGGAGCCAGGGGAGCTAAACCGTCTCCTCTTTTCCTTCACACTGGCCCCACTGTCCCTATAGGAAGCTGCCCTTGGGTGGAGAGGGGTGGGGTGGGGGTCCGAAGGAGCCATAGGCAGTGAGAAGCCTGCAGGGCCAGGAAGCGGTGGTCTAGCACTCCCTTGGCACTGCCCCTCCTGGCCTGTGACAGCCCCTGGGTAAACTTTGGATTGGACAGTTTCTGGGTGAATTGATTAAAGTGAAGGGTGTTAATAATCAAAGAAAGTAAACTAGATTTTATCAGTGACACGGGCCTCATGACCACGTGATATGTGCTCTATGCACAGCTCATGTGTACGAGTGTGCATGTGTGTGTTCGTGCATGTGTGTGTGTGAGAGAGACAGAGAGAAAGAGATGTCTGATGTCTTTCATGTTTGGCAAAATGCCACCTCTCCCCTTTGCTCAGTTTCCTTTTGACCCCTGCAAAGATTTTTGATTGTAATTATCATCACGAGCTACCAGGCCTTGGGCCATGAGGACCCAGGGGAGGAAGTGGAGCCAGGCTCTCCCTGGTTGGAAGGCACCCTGGGCACAGGGCGAGGGGGGCTGCCTGCTTGGCTTTCCCCTTTCCAGCCCATCCGACCTTTCAGAGGGACTATATAGCCCCACTACCCCCTCTCTGAGAAACTGCATGTGGGCTTGAGCGGAGGCCAGGGGACGGATGGCATGGTCTTAGGTGACATCTAGCTCATGGCTTCCAGGCCAGGTCAGTCCTGGGATCTCCGTGGGGGCCCTTGCAGAAGCCCAGGTGCCCCTGTCTCTGAAGGCCCTTGCCTGTCACTTGCCGCAGGCTCTGAGTTCTAAGGGTCTCTGACTGCTGACTCACCCCTTGTCCTCACCCCAGTTCTGGGAGTCAGGAAGGGACAAGCAGAGGGAGTTCCTCTTTCTGGAATGACCTCCTAGCTCCAGAGAGGCCAAGTGACTTGCTCAACGTGACACAGCAAATTAGAGACAGAGTTCTAGTCAATCAAGTGACCTGAGGTCTAGAAATAGAGGGATTGTGTTAGCTCTTTTTGGTTGGGACTGGGAGGGGCTGGAAATTCCTTTTAGCCAATCAGGTCATGGGGGGGGTGTTCCTTGTGGTCCTCCCCATGGTTACCTGCTTCACCACCCCTCCCCCCAATCTGCCAGGGGAGCTGGTGGGGGTGGGGAGGGAGCAGAGCCCAGGAAGGAGAGGGGGTGGGAGGCCAGGATGGGGAAGGCAGAAGGGGAGGAAAGGGCTTGGGGACAGAGGGAGCTGGAGAATGAGTAAACAGTGTCCTGGAAAACAGCTTATTTCCCCACTCCAGGCTCCCTGCCTGCCTGCCTTCCCCAACTGGAGACGGTCATTTAAATGGCGAGTCATAATCTGATTACAATCTCTTCTGGCCTCCCCCGTAAACAAGGATCTCCTGTGGAAGGAAGGACACGCAGCCCAGGGCTCTGGCACACTCCCTGGGGCCTGGACAGGGGATCCCCCTCCGCCTGGGCGAGCCTGCAATGTGTATTTGAGCATCTCCCCCCTCCCCCCCATTTTCTCCTAGGGTTTACACTCTCCGTGTGTCCCCCTCCCCCTCTTCCTCTCCACCCTGTCCTCCCCCTGAAGCCTGCATACCATGTAAATATTTAAACCCGTCTATTATTTCCTGTTTATTAGCAATGTAAATCCTGAGTTCATTCACTGTGCATCTGTCTCGCTGAGTCGGCTCAGAAGGAGAGGCCTAGGTTCAGCACAGGGAACCGGGTATGCTTGGGTCATTTTGCTGGACAACAGAAATTGAAGAAACATTGTAAGTCAACGA
The DNA here is from genome assembly GCF_054392235.1 of Sus scrofa. Classification (NCBI taxonomy): domain Eukaryota; kingdom Metazoa; phylum Chordata; class Mammalia; order Artiodactyla; family Suidae; genus Sus; species Sus scrofa. The sequence goes on from NC_139389.1 coordinate 47,243,470, forward strand.
TACTTTAATTAAAAAAAAAAAAAAAAAAGAGGCCTGAAGGCAGAGCCGTGTGTCCACCCTCCCCTGGGGAAAGCCTTGTTCAGGCCTGTGGTCAGCTGTATCATCGATTCTGGCTGTGGTTTTACTTTTTCCATGTTGAAAAAGTTGTGGCAAAATATGTATAATACAAAATTTATCAGAATTCCCTAGTGGCACAGTGGGTTAAGGATCTGGCGTTGTCACTGCAGTGGCCTGCATTGCTGCTGTGGTGGGGATCAGACCCCTGGCTTAGGATGGTAAAATTTTTTTGGCCACACCCACAGCATATGTTAGTTCTGGGGGGCCAGGGGATCCAACCCGTGTCACAGCAGCTACCCAAGCTGCTGCAGTGACAACACCAGATTCTTAACCTACCGCACCACCAGGGAACTCCATCCTTTTTTGCCGGGGGTGGGGGGGGAGGTTAGGGCCACACCCACAGCATATGGAGGTTCCCAGGCCAGGGAGTCAAGATGGAGCTGCAGCTGCCAGCCTACACCACAGCCACAGCCACAGAGGATCTGAACTGTCTTCGACCTATAACACAGCTCATGGCAACACCACATCCTTAACCCGCTGAGCAAGGCCAGGGATTGAACCCACATCCTCATGGATACTAGTTGGGTTCGTTACCCCTGAGCCACAACAGGAAATCCATCTTAACCTTTTTTTTTTTTTTTTTTTTTTTTTGTCCTTTCTAAGGCCTCACCCAAGGCATATGGAGGTTCCCAGGCTAGAGGTCAAAACGGAGCTGCAGCTTCTGGCCTATACCACAGCCACAGCAACACAGGATCTGAACTGAGTCTCCAACCTACACCGCAGCTCATGGCAATGCCAGATCCTTAACCCACTGAGCAAGGCCAGGGATTGAACATGCATCCTCATGGATCCTAGCTGGGTTTGTTACCCTGAGCCACAACAGAAACTCCATCTTAACCATTTTTGAGCGTGTAGCTCAGCTATGTAAAATACATCCATAATGTGCAGCCATCACCACCATTGTCTCCAGAACGCTCTTCATCCCGTAGAGCTAAAACTCTAGCCATTAGGCACTAACTGCCCATTCCCCGCTCTCCCCAACTCCTGGCAACCACCATTCTGCTTTTTCTCTGATCTTGGCAACTCCAAGTACCTCATATAAATGGAATCAGTGTTTGTCTCTTTGGGACTGGCTTAGTTCACTTACATCATGTCCTCGAGGTGCATCCATATTATAGCCTAGTGCAGAATTTCCTTCCTTTTTAAGGCTGAATGATATTCCATTGTATGTATACACTGCATTTTGCTAAGCCATTCTTCCGTTGACGACCCTTGGGCTGCTTCCAGGTTTTAGCTATTGTGAATAATGCTGCTATGAACAGAGGTGTGCAGATTGGTTTTTTTTTTTTTTTTATAATGAAAGGCTACATTTTATTGATTGCTTACTCTGTGCTCAGAACTGTGTAAACAATCACTTAATTATCACAAGCACCTCCAGGGCGGCAACTGTTCTCTCTCTCAGTAATTTGCCCAAGGCGAGGAAAGCGGAGAGGGTGGACCAGCATCTGCCTGTGCTCCAGCCGGGACCTTTTCCTGCACTGTGCTGACGATGGACTTGAAGAAGGAGGCACTGTGGGTATTACCTGCCCTGCAACCCCCAGAAAGGGCAGACTCTTTCCCTGACCCTCCGCCTCCTGTCAGAACCCATCCTTCTATCTGCATGACTGCATGATTCTGTCAGGCAGGGGTCTCCCTCCGGGCTGCACATTAGAACCACATGTGGAGCCAGTTCCTGGGGCCAGAGATCAAATCCCAGCCAGAGATGAGACCTATGCCACAGCTGCAGCAACCCTGGATCCTTAACCCACTGTACCACAGCGGGAACTCTCTTTCTCTCTCTCTTTGTCTTTCAGGGCCGTACCCACAGCGTATGGAGGTTCCCAGGCCAGGGGTTGAATCAGAGCTGTAGCTGCGGGGCTACACCATGGTAAACAGCAACACAAGATCTAAGCCGTGTCTGCAACCTTCACCACAGCTCATGGTAGTGTCGGGTCCTTAACGCACCGTGCCGCAGCGGGAACTCCTACCTTTGGAGCTTTATTTTTTTTTTGTCTTTTTGCCATTTGTTGGGCCGCTCCTGCAGCATATGGAGGTTCCCAGGCTAGGGGTCTAAATGGAGCTGTAGCTGCCAGCCTACACCAGAGCCACAGCAACGCGGGATCCGAGCCGCGTCTGCAACCTACACCACAGCTCATGGCAACGCCGGATCGTTAACCCACTGAGCAAGGGCAGGGATCAAACCCGCAACCTCATGGTTCCTAGTCGGATTCGTTAACCACTGTGCCATGACGGGAATTCCCTTTGGAGTTTTAAAAGCAGACAGTCGCCCAGCCTATCCTCAGAATTAAACCCATTGGTTAAATCAAATGCCCTAGGAGGCCAGGCATCAGCATTTTAAAAAACCTCCCCATGTGCTTCTTGGTGTTCCTAAGGTTGAGAAGCACTGGGGTAGAAGATACGAGAAGAAGGGAAAGAAGGAGTGACAACCCCTCCAATTCAGCCTCTTTATTTTCCCAGCGACCCCACCCACCCACCCCAGCACCATGAAGGCCCCAAGTCCAATGGCTCAGAACCCCCAGGTGTCTCCTCCTGTGCCTTCAGGGGTTCTGGTTAGTGTGTGTGCACCTTATAGACGGGATGGCCTGAATACAGGGCCCTGCAGGGCCCCAGATGGACCCATCAAGCCCAGCCAGACTCCAGATCGAGAACAGTTGCTGACACTCCGCAGGCTGCTGGCACTTTTTGTTGCCTCCTATCAGGGGCGAGGGCTGTGAGGTGCAAGGCAGGGGTCAGTATGTCATTAGGGGGTGGGGAACGGGGTGCGCGGGGTGGGGGGGCCCACAGGGTGTGGTTGGGGAAGCCGTCATCCCTCCCTGCCCCCAGCTCTCTCGCTGTGGCCGTAGCACATCTCCCTTTGGTGTCCCTGCCAAAAGCCCCACCCGTCCCTCTGTGCCCCCAGTCCTCTTCCCCCCCCCCCCCCCCCCCCCCGCCTGCCGCCAGCTCCTCTTGAATCCAGGGTGATGTCTGGGCCTGGAGAATTTCTGGGTTGGGCTCTGCCCTGAGGCGTCCAGCTCAGGGGCTGCTTGGTGGGGGCACATTGGGGTGAGGGGGCTCAGCCTGTCCTAGATCCCTTCCTCGGAGCCGGCCTTGAGCCGAGAACTCCAAGGTCCATGTGGGAGTGGCATTTGGCCAGCTCGGTTCCCACAGCAACGTGGAGGATGGAGGCAGGGACATAGGGGGAAGCCGGTTTTGGCACAAGAAGACTTGGGTCTGGCCACTGCAATGCAGAGTGATCTCAGGCAATCACTTCTCTTCCCTGGTCTCTGCATCTCCATCTGCATTATAAACGGGTTGCCCAGATCCCTGGTTCTCCAACTCAGCCGCACTTTGGAATCCTTTGGGGAAGCCTTAAAAGCTACCCTTGACTGGATTTCATCCTCAGAGATGCTGACTTCACTGGTATAGATTGTGGCTTGAGCATCAGAAAATCCTCAGAGGGTTCTAATTTACAGCCAAGTTTGGGAACCACTGTTCTAGATAACTGCTGCCTAACCATGGTCCCATCATGGCACCCATAGAACAAGATAGTATTTGAACTGCACCCTGTTATCGGGGTGACCACAGAGGGGCTCCAGCTGCCCACCTGCCTGGCTGTCCCTAGGGACCGCAGGGCTTTGTGTCTCTGTACCAGCAAGAAGCTCTTGTGTCCTTCCAGCTCAAGTTCATTGTCTTATTGGTCCTAAAATGGAGGAGCCCATGATGGTTGTGCTGAAGTCTCCAGCAGTTTATAAAGTTATAGGTTACACATGGGGCATCTTCTTGGAGCATCAACTTCCTAGATGATATCAACAGAAAAGTTATGATTCACCTTGTAAGTAGCTTAAGACATTTTAAAAATATAATAACAGGAGTTCCCTTCATGGTGCAGTGGAAAGGAATCCAACTAGGAACCATGAGGTTGCAGGTTCCATCCCTGGCCTCTCTCAGTGGGTTAAGGATCCGGCGTTGCTGTGAGCTGTGGTGTAGGTCGCAGACGTGGCTCTGATCCACCTTGCTCTGGCTGTGGCATAGGCTGGCAGCTGTAGCTCCGATTAGACCCCTAGCCTGGGAACCTCCATATGCTGCAGGTGTGGCCCTAAAAAGCAAATAATAATAACAATAACAACAGATATGTCTGGCTGTATCTTAGAGTAGAATGCAAAGCTCCCATATATTTGAAGATAAAAGATGAGACGTCAGAGAAACTGGACCATTGTGTCAGGAAGCCTAGGCCTACGGTACTCCCTGTCTTGGACAGCAGTTTGAGGGAAACACTGGAGAAGCCTTGAGTCAGTCTGTGTGTTGGTACCTGGATCAGAGGCGAGGAGAAGCATCAACTGCTGTCAGTTCAAGAAGGCTTCCTGCAGGAGGCAACATTTCAAGGATGCTCTTGGAATTCCCATCGTGGATCAGTGGAAACGAATCTGACTAGCATCCATGGGGATGCAGGTTCGATCCCTGGCCTTGCTCAGGGGGTTAAGGATCTGGCATTGCCATGAGCTGTGGTGTTGACGCAGACTTGGATCCCATGTTGCTGTGCCTGTGGTCTAGGCTGGCAGCTACAGCTCTGATTCGACCCCTGGCCTGGGACCCTCCATATGCCAAGGGTGCGGCCCTGAAAAAAAAAAAAAAATGGAGGAGGTTCTTGGGGAAAGGGAAGGAATAAAGGAACTGCTTGGATCCCAGGCTAGGTCCACTATTGCAGAGCAGCCCAGTTGCCTCCGTGCTCTGCCATTTCCTCCTGTCCCCAGGCCTGAGAGACGGCCCCTGGGCAGGGGCTCTTGAGGAGCCTGCAGCAGGAATACAAACTCGGACAATGCCTTTCTTGCCCTTGGCCTATGAATTTAAGAAAACCCCCAAAGATTCCTCTGATACGCAACGCCTACCCTAGTCCACACCCTTGAGGCTGACCTGGCCCTCAGCCCGCCTGCCTGGAGCAGCTGGTGCAGGATTGCAACACCAAAGCCCTCTCTCCCTTGTTCTGGCTTTAGCGGCTGCCGCTGAGTCACTATTGCAGAGGTAGCTGCTGACCACCCAGGCAGGAGAGCAGCCCAGTTGCCCCCGTGTCCTGCCATTTCCTCCTGTCCGCAGGCCTGAGAGAGGGCCCCTAGGCTGCGGGGTCAAGGGCAGGCTTGGGGAGGGAGAAACTATGTCTCCCCTATTAAGTCTGCCGGGCAGAATGCCCCTTGCCCTTCTCACCCCCGACTCCTCCCCAGTGGTCGCCAAGAGATGGGGTTCAGCCAGAGAGACTGTGGGAGGGGCACTCTTCCCTGTCGTGAGGGTGTCGTGGAGCCTGAGCCCCAGGTCTTCTGTCCCGTAACCTAGCTATCCAAGGGGGCGTCATGAGCCACAGGCACTTCCAGCTTCTTAGCAAAGGCACTGCTCTTCCTCTTTTGCCACTGGACCAGTGATGCCTGGGGCACTGAGCATCCTCTCCAGGCGTGAAGACTGACCCTTGCTTCTCTGCATCCCACCCCAGGAGCTAGCACAGAATCCTTGTTGACAGCAGGGGTTATTTGTAAATTCACTCTTTATCCACCATTGTGTGCTAAGGGCCCAGACAGTGGCCGGCACATAGTCGATGCTCAGTATGTAATTATTGTCTGAACAGAAGGAGACGGACTCTGAATTTGAATCCCCATGGGAGACACTGCAGGACTTCTCTGTGCTTTACATGCTTCGTTCTGTAAAATGAGGACAGCAACAGAACCTACTTTACAGGATTAATATGTCTAAAGTCCTAAGACAGGGTCCTGCACATGCTAGGCACCCAACAAATATTTGCTGTCATCTCCAATCTCTCACCTTATTTCCAGTCTCTTCTTCTCCCTGAAAGGCTTTCTTTTTTCTTTTACTTTTTAGGGCCAAACCTGCAGTATATGGACGTTCCCATGCTAGGGGTCAGATCAGAGCTCAACTGCTGGCCTTTGCCACAGCCACAGCCACATCCACGCCCAATCTGAGCCGTGTCTTCGACCTGCACCACTGCTCATGGCAACATCAGATCCTTAACCCTCTGAGTTAGTCGGGTTCATTACCACTGAGGCACAACGGAAGCTCCTGAAAGGCTCCCTTTACACTCCTCTGAGCCCCTGTTGGAGTTACGGCAGACAGCAGTGGGGACCAGCTGGATCTGGCATTACCCACCTTTGGGGCCCAGGACAGCATCCGGACCAGCTACGTGCTCTCTTCTTTTCTCTTCCTTTAACAGGCCTGTGGGTGAGACGTGGTTCAGGTGCACGTAGACAGGATCCTGCTTGGTGGGAAGGGTGAGAGGGGCCCACCGACCATGAGGTTGATTGTCAGAGCCCAGGGGTTCCTCCTTCAGATCCTTTTTTCCGGTGACAGGATGACCTTCTAAGCCAGAAAGAAGACCACGCCACGTCCTGGCTCACTGCCCCTTCCTGCCTGTGGCTCTCATCGTTCCGCAGCATAAGCCCCGGATGCTACACGGGCTTGCGCCCGCTCCCAGCCCTCAGCTCCCCTCCCTTCTCTGTCTTGTCTGTGGCTCTTATTCTTGGGCTCCACAAGCTGGTCACCCCAGACGACCTGCCCTCCCCAGCTGGCCCGCAGTCTCCCACCATATAAAGCAGACGCTTTCCAGAGAGAGGCTGGCCTGGCCACCACACGAATGAGATGGCCTCAGCGCTGCCTGGAAAGCTCATCCCCTCCCCTGCTCTCCCTGACCTCATTTATTATTATTTTTTTCAAGGTTTAGCTCAAACAAACATTAACTCCTTTAAGAGGCCTTGCCCAACTCCTGATGCATCAGGCTCACATACTCCTTTTCTAGCACCTAATCAGTGTGCTTTTTTTTTTTTTTTTTTTTTGTCTGTTTAGGGCTGCACCCGCGGCATATGGAGGTTCCCAGGCTAGGGGTCTAACTGGAGCTGTACCTACACCACAGCCACAGCCACATGGGATCCGAGCCGCGTCTGCGACCTACACCACAGCTCACGGCAACACCAGATCCTTACCCCACTGAGCGAGGCCAGGATTGATCATGCATCCTCACGGATACTAGTCAAGTTTGTTAACTGCTGAGCCATGACGGGAATGCCTCTGGTTTTTTTTTTTTTTTTTTTTTTTTTTTTTTTTTTTCTTTAAAACTGCATCTGCGTCATGTGGACGACATTCCTGTGCCAGGGATGGAGCCCTCACCACAGGAGCGACCTAAGCCAGGGCAATGACAACGCCAGACCCTTAACTTGCAGAGCCACTAGGGAAGTGCGAGCTTCCTTATTCAGGCGCTGCTTTCCCCTGCTGGATGGGTAACTGCTAAGTGGGGCTGCATCTCTGGTGCCCCAGGTGGAGCTTCCAGTGTGTTAAGCTCAGGGAAGGATTGTGGGAGAGGAATGAGTGGATGCTTGGGTTTCCTGGGGTCAGGGAAAGGTGGGGGGCTGTTGCACCCCGAGAGGATGTAGAGCACATCTGCTGGGGCTGGGCTGTCTGCGTGCACACCCTTGGGAGAACGGGAGGTGGGGGTGATGGTCTGACCACTCTGGGCCAGCGCTGCCAGTCTGGGAGCTAGAAGGCCCGGCTTCTGGTCCCCTGCCTGCTTCCTGGTAGCCTCGGTGAGGCCTCTGGTTTCTGGGCAGGGGATTTGGGATCAGATGGACATTTGAGTCTCTTGAGGAGCTGTGCTGCTCCCACCTTTAACCTTTTAACCTTGGGTGGCTGCTGCAAGTGGTAGTTGATGAGAGACCCCCTCCCCACCTCCCACCCCACCCCTTCCCCCATAGGGCCTGGGGGAACCCAGCTCAGATGCTGGTCAGAAAAGGGTGAAGATAGACCTTGGACGGTGATCTTGGCCAGCCTCTGCCTCTGAGCCAGCCTAGACCGAGAGTGGTCCTCCCTTTCCTGGAAAGATCCCGGCAGAGGAGAATCTGTAAGGCCTTTTCCCCACCTCTCAGCCCCAGACTCTGGCTGGGCTGAACGCCTCGATCTCATCTGCGCAGCGGCCAGGCCAGCCTCTCTCTGGAGAGCATATGCTGTATATTGCGGTTGGGCGAGACAATTTAAATAGTTGGGAACAGATACTCTGGGTTCAGCCTGGGTTCAAATCTCAACTTTGCCACTTGTTAGTCGTGGTGTTGGGTGAGTTCCGTTTTCACTCTGTGCCTCAGTTTCCTAATCTGTACAATGGGGATGATGAAAGGGCTGTCGGTAGTTAGTGAGGATGTCGTGGAGATTAAATGAGTTAAGGCATGAAAAGCCCTTAGAGGAGCACGGGGCCCCAGCAAAATCCTCAGTAAATGCGAGCTGTTATTATTACGCAGGAACTGCCGTTCTGCTCCAGATCTGGCCCGTGTCCCACCCTCTCTGTCTTTCCCCGTCCACACACTTGCCTCATCACACCAATTCAATGTGACAGACATGTCCTAGCCATCCTCTGCGTGTGAGGTCTGAGCTGTCCCGTGCGAGGCCTTGAGGGAGGGACAGATGGGATAAGCTGGAGTTCCTGCCTTAGGAGAGTCCCCTAGACGTGTGATGTGCTGAGCATGGCAGGCGCCCACGAGACTGGAGATAAAAGATCAATAAGACAGGTTCCTGCCCTCAAGAAACTCATAGTCCAGATGTGAGGCTGGCATGGAAATAGGCCAGGCAGAAAAACGAAAGGGCTGTTTCATACAGAAGCTGCTGCCATTGGTTTTTTTTTTTGTTTGTTTGCTTTTTTCCTGCTTTCTAGGAATGTACTATGTTTCATCTTGAGGAAGTGGTTCTTTTGTGGGGAAAACACAGCAATGGGCCCTTTGGATGAGACAGGCCTGGCCTGACTAGGTGAAGATGAGGTCAAGAGGGAAAGTTTTACTAGCTATAATGAAAAAAAATCATTATTAAAAAAAATAAGAAAGTTTCGCATATTATAAGGTGTCTAGGGAACTAGCATCTCTGAGGCAGCTGAGCAGAGGGGTGCAGAGAGGGCCCGATAAAAATGGCCAGTGGGTGAAGACCAGCAAAGAAATCTCTAGGCAGAGTGAAGCCTCATCTTGGTTTAAAAAGTTATTGTTGGAGTTCCTGTTGTGGTGCAGTGGAAATGAATCCTACTAGTATCCGTGAGGATGCAGGTTCAATCCCTGGCCTTGCTCAATGGGTCAGGGATCCAGCGTTGCCATGAGCTGTGGCGTAGACCAGCAGCTGTAGTTCCGATTTGACCCTTAGCCTGGGAACTTCCATATCCCGAGAGAGCGGCTCTAAAAAAAATAAAGAATATATATATATATATATATATATATATATAATTTTTTGTTACTAGGTAATACATTGGCATATTTAAATTTTCTTTTTTTGTCTTCTGTCCTTTTTTTTAGGGCCACACCCACAGCACATGAAGATTCCCAGGCTAGGGGTTGAATTGGAGCTGTAGCCGCCGGCCTACACCAGAGCCATAGCAACGCGGGATCCAAGCCACGTCTGCAGCCTACACCACAGCTCATGGCAACACTGGATCCTTAACCCACTGAGCAAGGCCAGGGATCGAACCCAAAACCTCATGGTTCCTAGTCAGGTTCGTTTCTGCTGCGCCACAACGGGAACTCCAGCATATTTAAAAATTTTAAGTGGGGAGTTCCTGTCGTGGCTGAGCGGAAACAAATCTGACTGGTATCCATGAGGACGAAAGTTCAATCCCTGGCCTCCCTAAGTGGGTTAAGGATCTGGTGTTGCCATGAGCTGTGGTGTAGGTCGCAGACGTGGCTGAATCTGGCATTGCTGTGGCTATGGTGTAGGCTGGCATCTGTATCTCGGATTCGACCCCTAGCCTGGCAACCTCCATATGCTTCAGGTGCGGCCCTAAAAAGACAATAAATAAAAAAAAAAAATAAAAAATTTAACTGTATCAAGTTATAAACAATGAAAAGTCTCCCTCCACGCTAGCCAGCAGCCATTAAGGTTACCACCAGTTTCTTACGTGCCTTCCCGTATTCTATGTACTTGCAGCAAACGGATATAAATATATGGTCCCTTCCCTAGCCCCGCCCCCCCTTTCTTTTGCAAATATGTCATTCACAGTGTCCTATACCCAGCTTAGTATTTACTCAGTGATCATTCCTCAGGCAGCAGGAACTTTTGCATTATTATTATTATTATTATTATTATTATTATTATTTATAGCTGAACAGTGTTCCATTGTTTGTGTAACTGGGGTTTATTTCCCTAGACACCCATCATTTCACCTCAGTGTTGAATTTGCTTCCTGCTCTGTGCAATATTTTTCCTCCCTAAGCAGGAACTTTCACTTAAGTCTGCCACAGAGAGGCCTGGTGAAGGTGAAGAGCCACCCACATGGCAGAGGGCTTCATCAAGGAAGGCTTGGGAGGAGTTTCCTCTTGGCGGAGTGGGTTAAGGATCTGGTGGTGTCGCTGCTGTGGCTCTGCTCACTGCAGTGGCGTGCGTTTGATCCCTAGCCCAGGAACTTCCCCATGCTGTGGGCATGGAAAAAAAAAAAAAAAATGGAAAAGAAAGAAAGACTTGGGAGAACCCCTCCTGCCCCAGTCACAGCCCAAGCGTCTGTCTGCCAGAGCTCTGAGCCCACCCGTAAGTCTGTCTCAGATCTAGAGATCAACCCCTCTCCAGTTGATGATGGTGAGATGGGGCAGGGCGGTGTCCTTTCTGTCCCCCCTGCCACACACACACACTTTGTGGACCCTCCCCTGGCTCGGCTCCTGCTGGCCTCTCCCGGGCTTTCTGAGTGCCTCGAGGGCCTCTCAGCCTCCTAGCCCCTGACACAGGACCTGGCACAGCACCTGGCACGGAGGGGTGAGCCCATGAGCCCGCTCTTCTGTCTTGAAGGAATGTTGTATCCTCCCCTCTGTTCGCTAAGTCTGGCTCTTGCCGGGTCCCCACTTCCCAGCTCCCAAAGAGCATGTAGTTCTATGCAACCTGCTTTTTTTTTTGTTTGTTTGTTTTTGTTTTTGTTTTTTAGGGCTGCACTGGCACCATATGGAAGTTCCCAGGCTAGGGGTCTCATTGGAGCTACAGCTGCCGGTCTACACCACAGCCACAGCAACACCAGATCCAAGCCACGTCTGCAACCTACACCATAGTTCACGGCAATGCCGGATCCTTAACCCACTGAGGGAGGCCAGGGATCGAACCTGCATCCTCATGGATGCTAGTCAGGTTCGTTTCTGCTGAGCCACAGTGGGAACTCTCTCTCTCTCTTTTAAAGCATCTTTCTTGAGCTGTTATTCACATACGATACAATTCATCCACTTAAAGTGAGAAGTCGGTGGTTTAGTCTAGTCATGGGATTGTGCAACCTTCAGCACAGTCAGGCTTAGAACATTTTTATCACCAGCTCGCCTGTCTTTTGGCTGCACTCGTCCTCCTCAGCTTTCAAACACTGCAGATCTTCCTCAACTAAAAAAAAAAAAAGCCTCCCTGACCCTGCCCTGCACCCTCTGGCCGTTGTGCAATGTTTCCTTCTTTCTGCGACTTAACTTCTTGCCCACACACTGCCTTCATTTTCTCAGATTCAATAAACATTTTTTAAAAAGCATCTCTGAGGTACTGTGCCGGAAGTTTTCATATACATCATCTCATTTAATCCTCATAAACACTTTGTGAGCTGGGAAGTATTATCTCGATTTTAGACGTGAGAAAGCTGAGGCAGAGAGACGATGACTTGGCCAAGGGGCTTGGCCAAGATCTGAATCCAGGTCCATGTAGCTCCAGAGTTGGGCTTGGCTCTGCTACCCGGTCCCTCCCGTCAGGTCCAGCGGCACAGTCTGGACGCTGTCCTCCTCACTCATCACCTGGGCTGTGTGCTCTGCACACCCCACCACCCCTCAGATGACCTTGCTGTGCCAACCAGATTAATGCCCTTTGTGCCAGCTCATTCTGTTCTCTCAGCCTCTGTTCAAGCTCTTCCTCCCACCTGGCATCCTTTTCCTTCTTCCTTGCTACCTTGGATTATCTGAAAATCCTTTTTTTCTCTCTCTCTCTTAGATCTGGCTCAGATCTACTGTCTTCTTGAGAATGCCCTACCGCTTTGGTTGATCCTACCTGCTCTTAAGGGCTGTGGCTTGTTTTCTTCCTTATCCAACAGCTAGGTCTGGTTATTGAAATTGTTGTGGGTACAGTTTTAAATCTCCTGAGACTCTGGAACCACATTGGTACCTTGCCACCTGCACCTTGCTGTGTTATATGTGTGGAGCAGAGGCTCAGTAAGTGTTCCAGAGGAAAGGAAAGAAGGAGAGAATAAAGAGAGAGGGAGGGGAAGGGAGGGAGGAAAGGAGGGAGCATTTGGGGGGTGACAAGGTGGTAGTGATAGTGGGTGTCCCAGGAGATAAGGATGGGAAGGTGTTTTCAGCGGTGAAATCTATTTTAAGGGCAAAGTAAAACTGGTGTCCCAGCAAGGGGCCTTCCATATGCTTTGTGCTCAATGATGGCTGTTTGCATTAAGTTGAATGACCTCCACCTCCATCCCACTCTTGGAGATGGTCCTTGTGTCCACCTTTACATAAAGAGAGTAGGGACCATTTCCCTGGACTCTGCACAGGGACTAACACATGGCAGACTTCCAAAATTGTTTAGCAAAACAGTGGATTTACCTGTCTCCCACATGAATCCCCCAAGATGTGCTGTCCCAAAGGTACCTTCAGAATGTATACCAGCGTAGTCACCTCATTCATTCAAGAATATTTATTAAGCAGCTACAATGTGCCAAGCATGGTCCTAGTTGCTTGGGATGTGGCAGTGAACAAAACAGATACATTTGCCTGCCCACATGGAGCTGACACTCTAGTGGTTGAGTGTCACCAACAATAAAGAAGAAAACATAAAAATAAGTCAGTTATAGGTTATATTAGAGACTGATAAAGGTTTTGGAAATTAAGAGTTGAATAGTCTAAGAGGAGAAGATTGAGAGTATTGATGGCAGGGAGATTACAGAAACAAATAGTTTAGTCAGAGCAGGGCTAATTGATAGATAAGATTTTGGATCAAAATCTGAAGGAGGCAAGGAAGTGAGACATGAGGGTGTTTGGGGACAAAGCATTCAAGGCAAAGAAAATAGCAAAAGCACAGGCCTTGAGGCAGGAATGTGCCTTGAGTGTTCGAGGCCAGTGTGGCTGAAGCAGAGGGAATAGGGAATGGGTGGGAGGCGTGGGAGGGGGTCAGAGGTCAGATGGTGTGGGTGCTGGAACCCATTGTGAAGGCCTGGTTTTTGCTCCAGGTGGAAGTAACACTGGAGGCTGTTGAGCAGAGGATGGATGAAGTTGGCTTAAAAAAACGTCAACTCTGGAGTTCCCGTCGTGGCGTAGCAGAAATGAATCCAACTAAGAACCATGAGGTTCGATCCTTGGCCTTGCTCAGTGGGTTAAGAATCTGGTGTTACCGTGAACTGTGGTGTAGGTTGCAGATGAGGCTTGGATCTGGCATTGCTGTGGCTGTGGCGTAGGCCAGCAGCTGTAGCTCCAATTCGACCCCTAGCCTGCGAACCTCCATAGGCTGGAGGTGCAGCCCTAAAAAGCAAAAACAAAACAAAACAAAACCAAACAAAACCAGCAAAGAAAACATAAACTCTAATTCTAGTGACTGTGTGGAGAGTAGACTGTATGGTCCAAAGGCAGAAAGAGGGAGACCTGTGAGAGGCCGGGGAAGTAATCCAGGAGAGAGGGGCTAGCAGCTTGGCCACTGGAGTTTGAATATATTTTGAAGGTTGAGCCAACAAGACTTCTGATGATTGAAGGCGAGATGCAGGGGAGAGGTGTCAATGGCAGCGCCAAGATTTCTGGCTGGAGCTGTTGGAAGGATGGAGTTGCTATTAGCTGGGATGGGGAAGCTGTGAGCAAGGTGCCTTTAGAGGGAAAGATCAGGGGTTTGGTTTTGGACACATTGAATTTGAGACCTTAGTGGGCACCTACGGAGCACGGACACATAGGCACTCGATTACTCGGGTCTAGAATCCTTAGCTCTGGGTGGACTTGTCTGCTCTTTCACACCTGTGTGCTGGCTGCCAGGGGCCTGAGGGTCCCCTAGACTAAGTGTGCCCAGTGTGTGGGGTGGCCCTGTTTCTGAGGCTTGGTTTCCTCATTTGCAAGACTAGTATAATAACACTCATTGGGATGGACGTATTCCTGTGGGGGTGGGGGTCAGATGAGATAGTAGACAGAGAGCCCCTAACACAGTGCCTGGCACAGAAGAAGCACGTGTGAAAAAATAACGAGGAGCCAACCTGGATTGGCTCCTGCAGACCAGTCATCAAATGGGTTAAGGGCGTGTGGAATAGGAGGTGGGGAGAGGAAAGGCTAAGAATGGGGTCAGAGCCTGGATGACGTGATTTCATTGTTCCAAGGGGACTAGAGCTTGTCGACCATCACGGAAAGGGTGGGTGTAGGGCCATCCAGCTGCAGGTGCTGGATCAGCTCCTTGGCTTGGGACTGAACAGCCATGCTCTGTCCCAGCCCAGATGATGACAGGCAGGGCGGGCCGAGGGGTGGCCTGGAGGCACTGCCCCTTTGTGGTGGAGATATTAACCAGACCTTGGCTTTTCAAAGCCCGTGTCTTCCAAGGGCAGAAAGCAGGATTTCCTCGGCTTTTCTTTCAGGCCCAGCACATGGCTTGCTGTATAATAAGTCTTTCATGAGTGTTAGCATCTGTCCTTCCCTCCATATCTTTAAAGTGGTGGCTAAGGGAACGTGTTTTCCAGAATTGCTGTGATGATGCCGTTGCGCGGCGTATAAGGAAGCATCCTACAGTGGTGACATGTAACCCCTAGGATAATTGAGTCTCAGAGTTGTCCAAGACCCCCTCACCAAAAGCCACAGTTACTGGGGCGGGGGGAGTGATATTGGGAGCTGTCTCCCTCAGCAGGGGGTCTTCAGCAAGTTTAGAAAGTGGGAAGGGCAGTGCCAGGCAGAGAGGAGGGAGCGTCAGGTTCCATCTGGGTAGCGCATGGCTTTCAGAGCAGGTCCAGGCGAGGGGTGGCTGAGCTGGTGAGTGAGACCCCGGAAGGTGGGGCAGGGGGTGTGGAGTGAGGGGAAGGGCAGTTCCCTGCAGCTCTCAGAGAGGAGGGAGCCAGTGGGTCGCGGAGTGACCTGAAGCACGGAGCCCTCCGGCAAGGGCGGTACCCGCCTCCTCCCACTGCACAGATGAAGCTGCTCAGGCCTGGAGAGGGTAAAGAACTTGCTCGAGGTCACACAGACCAAGCGTGACGGAGCCAGGACCGTGACCCAGCTCTGCTCAGCCACAGAGGCCACTCTACGATGTGGCTGTTGGCGTGACCCCAGGCCACTGGGGGATGGACAATATCAGATGACCTCTTGCAGACCTCTTCCAGCAGAAACATCCTTTCAGTCCCTGCCCCCTGGTCTCTCTCCACACTCTCCCCTGCCTCCTCCTTCTCTCTTCTCTCCTCATTACTCAACCCCTAGTAACCCCCTCTGGCAGGCGCGCCTGTCTGCAGGGCTGGGGAAGGAGACCAGCTTTTCTGGGTGACTCACATGAACTCTCTGCAGCCTGCCCACCTCCCTCCCACCCCACCAACACAGTGGGAAGGGGCCTTCCCCTTCCCCCCTCTCCCTACCTCATCCTCTGCAAGCATCAGAGGCTGAGGGGGTGATTCCCAGAATTAGCCACTGAGAACAGCTGGACCAGGGCGGGGGAGGTGGGAGAAGGGATGAAGGCTAACAGCTTCCAGATGTGCCAGGGCACGAGCAAGCTGAGGGAGCCTCTGGTCCAGTGCCACGGCTGAGAGGCTGGGGTGAGCTGGCCCCTGTGTCCAGGACTTCAGAACTGCCAAGGCAGCTGGGCGGATCCCTGCTCAAGAACTACATGCAAATCCAGGTGTATGGGGCGAGGGAGACCTCTGTGCTGCACCTGCAGGGGCCTCTGGGGAAACCCCTGTGGCCCAGCTGCTCTCTAGGCTTTTCTCTTCCTTTTTTCTTTTTTAAAAATGTGTTTATTTATTTTTTATGGCCATACCTGTGGCATATGAAAGTTCCCAGTCTAGGGGTCGAATTAGATCCTCACAGCTGAGGCCTACACTGTGGCCACCACAATGCAGGTTCCAAGTCTCATCTGCAACCTCTGCTGAAGCTTCTGGCAATGCTGGATCCTCAACCCACTGAGAGAGGCCAGGGATCGGAACCCGCATCCTCACAGAGACAATGTGTTGGGTTCTTAACCTGCTGAGCCTCAACGGGAAACCCCTCTTTTTAAAATTAACATCCAGGGAGTTCCCGTCGTAGCTCAGTGGTTAACGAATCCGACTAGGAACCATGGGGTTTCGGGTTTGATCCCTGACCTTGCTCAGTGGGTTGGGAATCTGGCATTGCTGTGAGCTGTGGTGTAGGTTGCAGACGCAGCTCGGATCCCGCGTTGCTGTGGCTGTGGAGTAGGCCGGCGGCTGCAGCTCTGATTTGACCCCTAGCCTGGGAACCTCCATGTGCCGTGGGAGCAGCCCAAGAAATAGCAAAAAGTAAAAAATTAAAACAAAATAAAATTAACATCCAACTCTTTATTTCTATTACTGTACTTAAGATACACGGAAGAGGCAACTGAGAAGTTTGACCCCGTTTCAGGAAGAGATTCCAATCAACATCAATTATGTGGTGACAAATAACCAAGAATGGTGACATCTTTAGGTCAAGACTGACAACTAAGCATGGGTTCACGGTGCTCTAGTTCATCTCCAGCAAGACCATGGCATGAGGGCCAGCAGGAGCCACAGTAACATTGAAACTTTCGAGCTGGTCCCAAATTCGTATCTCTTCTCCAAAGTCAGCAAATTGAGTAAAATAATGGGTTAAACACTATTTATTTATTTACTTTTTAGGGCTGCACCCACGGCATATGGAGGTTCCCAGGCTAGGGGTCCAATCAGAGCTGTAGCTGCCGGCCTACGCCACAGCCACAGCAATGCAGGATCCAGGCTCATCTGCAACCCACACCACAGCTCACGGCAATGCTGGATCCTTAATCCACTGAGCGAGGTCAGGTATCGACCCCACAACCTCATGTTTCCTAGTTGGATTCGTTTCTGCTGTGCCATGACTGGAATTCCAACATTTTTTTTTTTTTTTAATGAAGCCCAAATATGTTTAAAACATACTCTTGATACATTTTCCTTCCAGCATTTACATAGGCACACTTTTTCTCTAAAAATATTAATCCTATCATGGCTCAGTGGTTCACAGACCTGACTAGGATCCATGAGGACATGGGTTCGATCCCTGGCCTCACTCAGTGGGTTAAGGATCCAGCGTTGCCCTGAGCTGTGGTGCAGGTCGCAGCTGTAGCTCGGATCTGGCACTGCTGTGGCTGTGGTGTAGGTCGGCAGCTATAGCTGCAATTCAGACCCCTAGCCTGGGAACCTCCGTATGCCGCGGGTGTGGCCCTAAAAAGCAAAAATAGACAATAAAAACATAAATAAAAATATTAATCCTAACATTATCAACCTTGGCTACACTGCTGATAGTGGAGGCAAAGATCATAGGGCTGGATTCACAGTACTTGGAATCAAATTCCAACTCGGCCACTTACCAGCTCCGGGCCTCACGGCACACTGCTCAGCTTCCTAGGCCATGCAATGGTTTCTATTTCATGAAGTTATTAGGAGGGTTAAATGAGTTAATCTATGCAAAACACTTAACGAGGCGCTTGGCATGATGTAGAACCCTTGCAACTTGGAACTTAGCTCTGAGTACCCCCAGTTTTATGAGAGGAAAGTGAGGCTCAGAGAGGCTAAACGGCCTGTCTGGGCTCACGTGGGTGTTTTAAGTGGCAGGGCTGTGAACTGGCTCATTACATCGGCCCCTCCCTGTGTGTTTCTTTACTATTTTCCCATCAGTAGTGAAAGGTCTCAGGACCTGCTGGGGTCCGGGGGGCATCATATTCTTTTCTTTTTAGGGGTGGCATCATTTTCAATCTTGCTTATCCAAAGAAAGGACTGATTTAAAAAAATGGGCCACAGCTTGGGGGTGCAGAGGGGCCCTGGAAGGAGAAGCCCTGGAGAGGGTGCTAGGGAACAGGAGATTTTAGGAGTATGGGAGGCGTGGGGGTCAAGGGGAGCCAGGGGTCGGAAGGGCTCCAGGGTGTCCTAGGGTGCCCTTTGCTCAGAGGCCCTTTGAACAAAGGCCCAGGGTCTGCTGATGGCTCTTTCTCCTGGTGTGTCTTTCTGGCTCTGCCAGTGCTGCTCCCCTTCTGCACGTCTTCTCTTGGCCGGGGCAGGGTGGCGGAGGGTCTCCAGAATTCCCCTTTGTGGGATGCAGAGGACAGGAGGAGGAGGATGGAGAGCAAGGGGGCTGGAGGGGGCCAGCAGGGAGGCCTGCCATTGGCCCAGCTCCCGGGGTCTGGGCTCGAGGAGGGAGCTGCCGGCCCCTCACCCTTCCCTCCCTTCTGCCCCCCCCAGGGCTCCTTGGCTGCCGAGCCTGCCAGCTGGGCCCCCGCCAAGCCAAACAGCTGCCAGGGGGAGAGGAAGAAGCATTTCCGAGCAGAGAGGCCCCTGTGGGCTCTAACTCAAGCCTAGAATCCCCCTTTCTCACCGCCAAGTGAGAAGGGGAGTCTGTGCACATGAACGCAGGCATGCACGCATGGCACCAGTGAGTCCCGGGCCCAGGGCCCAAGGACCTGGCACGCTAGGGTGGGGATGGGGTGGGGGTGGGGGTGGGGCGGGAGAAGCCTGGAAGGGAGAGAGGGATGGGGGCCATGACCATGCCAGGTGGTAAGAGGGTTGGGGAACCAGGTTTGGTGCGCTCAGAGGTGGGGGGAGTGTGGTGGTTTGACAATTCTCTCCCCCAGCCCAATTTAGATCAAGCTGAATCCTCACCGTGTGATCTTATTTGGAAATAGGGCCTTTGCAGATGTAATTAAGGTCAGGATTGAGATGAGATCGTGCTGGACTAGGCTGGGCCCTAAACCCCATGAGAATGTTCTTAGGAGCAGAAAAGAACATACTGAGACCCATGGGAGAAAGGCCACATGAAGACCCACATGGCAACGGAGGCAGAGGTGGGAGCTTCCCGCAAGCCGGGAACACCTTGAGCCACTGGGAACAGGAAGAGACAAAGAAGGATTCTCACTAGAGCCTTTGGTGGGAGCATGATCCTGCTGACACTTTGCCATCACACTTCTGGCTTCCAGAACTGCAAAAGAATCCACTTCACTTGTTTTAAGCTACCGAGTTTGTAGTAGTTTGTTACAGCAATTCTAAAAAACTAGTGTGGGAGGGGGCATATGGCAAAAGGGGTCGGTGAGGAATGAGTATGCCAGGGCTTGATGAGAAAGTCTGGGAAACAGAATGAAAAAGATTATTGGAGTTCCCATTGTGGCTCAGTGGTAATGAACCCAACTAGTATCCACGAGGATGTGGGTTCGATCCCTGGCCTTGCTCAGGGGGTTAAGGATCCAGTGTTGCTGTGGCTGTGATGTAGACCGGCAGCTATAGCTCCAATTCGACCCCTAGCTGGGAACTTCCATATGCCTCGGGTGTGGCCCTAAAAAGACCGAAAAAAAAAAAAAGAAAAAAAAGATCTATTATTTATTGTGCTACCATTCTGTGCCAAGCACTTAAAAACTTAAATTTTTTTTTTTTTTTTTTTTTTTGTCTTTTAGGGCTGCACTGGCGGCATATGGAGCTTCCCAGGCTAGGGGTCGAATTGGAGTTGTAGCCGCTGGCCTACACCACAGCCATAGCAACACAGGATCTGAGCCGAATCTGCAACCTACACCACAGCTCACGGCAATGCCAGATCCCTAACCCACTGATCGAGACCAGGGATCAAACCCACGTCCTCACGGATGCCAGTTGGGATCGTTAACCACTGAGCCACGACGGGAACTCCAAAAAAATTTTTTTTTATTATAGTTGATTTACAATGTTCTATCAATTTCTGCTATACAGCAAAGTGACCCAGTTATACATATACATATATATATTTGTACATTCTTTTTCTCATATTATCTTCCATCATGTTCTATCACAAATGATTGGATAGAATTCCCTGTGCTGTATAGCAGGATCTCATTGCTTATCCCTTCTAAATGGAATAGTTTGCATCTACTAACCCCAATCTCTCACTTCCTTCCCCTCGGCAACCATGAGTTGGTTCTCCATGTCCGCAAGTCTGTCTCTGTTTTGTAGCCAGGTACACCAGTTGTGCCAGGCACTTTTAAAGATACTCATCTCTTGGAGTTCCCATCATGGCGCAGTGGTTAACAGATCTGACAAGGAACTATGAGGTTGCAGGTTCGATCCCTAGCCTCGCTCAGTGGGTTAAGGATCCGGCATTGCCGTGGGCTGTGGTGTAGGTCACAGATGCGGCTTGGATCCTGAGTTGCTCTGGCTCTAGTGTAGGCTTGGCAGCTACAGCTCCGATTGGACCCCTAGCCTGGGAACCTCCATATGCCGCGGGAGCAGCCCTAGAAAAGGCAAAAAGACAAATAAAATAAAATAAAATAAAGATACTCATTTCCGTCTTCACCACGACCCCGCGGATGAGAATTATGATTCCCATTCTGTAGAGGGATTCAGACCTAAGTGTGTCCCATTTAAGGGGCATTCCAGTACTGGAGTCTCCATCTCCTAAGGCTGGTCTCTTCCCACTTTCTCTCCAGGGAAGCCGCAGCAGTTTCTGGGCCAGATGATATGTGCTTCCAGTTGGGAGGGACGTTCTCCGAAGTTCGGGGTGGGGGGTGTATTGTGCCTCCCTGGGGACTGGGCAAGGGTCATTACCTCA
The DNA here is from genome assembly GCF_054392235.1 of Sus scrofa. Lineage (NCBI taxonomy): Eukaryota > Metazoa > Chordata > Mammalia > Artiodactyla > Suidae > Sus > Sus scrofa. The sequence goes on from NC_139389.1 coordinate 47,264,247, forward strand.
TTGCTCTGAGGCCCTCTGTGACTAAATGCCCCGGACAGGCTTTACTCACCACTGTTCCTGGAGTCCTCAGGGGCCCGTCTGCTGGTCTAGTCCCGTCCCTGAGCTTTGCTGAAGGAAGCAAGACACCCTCATCCACCTCATTCGCGCTGCTTCAACCACCATCGCTACCTCCACTGTCATCAGCCCCTCCAGCCACGGCACTGCCTCTACTATCACCACCAGCCCTCTGTCGCCATCACTGTCGCCTCCACCACCACGAGCACCGTCACCATTGCCACATCGACACCACCTCCATCTCCACCACCACCAGCGAAGCTGCTAGAATGACTGCAAAGGCCGTTACTTCCACATCCATGTAACCACCTCCATCGCTTGCCGCCCCCGCCCCTTCCACCATCACCACCACAATGGCCATTCCTACGTGAAGGGTCAGAGGCCGAAAGGGGACTCAGGAGATTTCCTGTGACAGGACAGCTGAGCAGAATTCAGCAGGGGAAGAGTCAGCTGACAGATGGGATCAGTAGCAGAAGGCGCCCTAAGTGCAGCCTTGTTGAGAGGGGAGGTGAGCCGGCCTGGTGGTGTAAACACTTAGTGGGACAGACTGTCTTCACGGGTGTGGGTTCGGGTGGGTGGACGTTATTTGAGTGACACATCCCTGCCCTGCCTGGCTTAGGATACTCTCTGGGGGGGTTGTGGATTTTGGCGGGTCCCTGGCGCCTGGCCATTTGCCTGGCCGGCTGTGGCAGTGAGGTCATGAGAGTGGCGGTACCCAGAGTCCAGGGGAGTGGGGAGGGAAGGAGGGTCCGCCCTGGCTGGGAGAGGAGGGCCTCTCTCCCCAGGCTGACCCTACCAGAAATGATGAAGTCAGCAGTCTTTTTTTTTTTTGTTTTTTTGGCTTTTTAGACCCACACATGCGGCATTTGAAGCCACATCTCCGACCTATGCTGCAGCTTGCAGCAACACCAGATCCTTAACCCACTGAGTGAGGCCAAGGATAGAACCTGCATCCCTATGGATGCTAGTTGGGTTCTTAACCCGCTGAGCCACAACGGGAACTCCTGATGTCAGCAGTCTTGACACTCCATTCCTCCAGACTCCTCTCCACTCTGTCTGCCCCTCACTGGCTCTGGGTGCTGTGGGCGCTCTCTGCCATGGGCTCTGGGTTTCTCTTTCCCAGGAAACACCTACCTGGCTGGTCACCTGGTTCAGCCACCTGAGGGGTTACAGGGACCAGAAGTCTCTGTTCTGGGGGAAGGGAGAGAATTGACTATTGGAGGGGGTTAGCCCATTTCTCTGCTCAGCTGGGGGCCCCCTCTTGCCACATTAGGCCAAGTGTGTGTGCACAGTGGTGAGGAGGGTGGCTGAATATTCCAGAAGCTCAGGTCACAGCTGCTCCACTGGCCCCTTCCCTGCAGGCTCAGCTACCTCCACTGCCTTTAAGGACGGGACTGGCTAGTTCTGGGAACAGCATCTCTCACTCCTTCCAAACCCCTAAACTGCCCAAATGCCTGGCTAATCCCACCCTCTAGGATCGCACTCAAGAGCTTCTGGAAGTGGGAAACAATACTATCGTGGGATGGGTTTATCTCTGCATCAGGCGTGAGTGCCGGGCAGACAGGCTGGCGACTGGAGAGGCTGAGGGGCCACCAAGTCCCAGAGGTGGGATTGAAGGGTGGGGTTGGTGAGATGGTGGGGGAGGGCCCAGGCTTCCCCACACCCGGGGAAGTGGGTGTGACCTGGCTGCCTGCTTCCCACTAGCCCCTGTAAATCGGTCCTCAGGGGAAGGCCTTTTGCTGGGTTAGGAAAGATTTTGGCAGGACACGGAGACCTTTTAATGACGATTCAATAGTGACAGCGGTGTTTACTGAGCGCTTACTACATATCAGGCCGTTTCCAAGCACATTTTCGTGTCAGTTGATTGAATTCTCCCAATGACATTAGTACCATCATGGCTGTATTTTACAGCTAGGGAGATGGAGGCACAGACAGGTTAAGACATTTGCTGAAGATTGTCCTGCTGATGACAAGTGGGCCAAGGACTTCTGCCCAGTCTGTCTGCCCCCAGGGCTCATGCGCCTCTTCACTCCAGGGTGGAGTAGGGGTAGAGTCCTCTGAAGCTGTGTGTCTCCGCTCCAAACCTGTGGCCCCTCTTCTTCCCCAGTGCCCTCATCTGCTGTGGCAAATAGCACCGGAGCCTTAGGTGTTGCGCCCCCAGCATCCTCTGTGGCTGTGGGCAAACCCCGACTCTCTGACCTCTGGTTTCTTTTTTCTTTTTCTTTTTAGGGCTGCACCTGTGGTATATGGAAGTTCCCAGGCTAAGGGTCAAATCAGAACTGCAGCTGCAGGCTTCGCCACAGCCACAGCAATGCAGGATCTGAGCAGCATCTGCGACCTACACCACAGCTCACGGCAATGCTGGATGAAGCTCAACATACTGAGAATGGCCTCAGTTTCCTCATCTGCCCCATGCAGGAAAGGGCTGATCCTGCTGCTCCCTGAAGGCTTTTCCAGGTGACACCTGGAGTTGAGCTACCCATTTGGAAGTAGTATTTGTCGGGCCTCCCTAGGATCAGCCTGGCCCCTGTGAGTGGCTGGGGTTAGGGGTGGGCAAAGACAGTGGCCTGGAAGACTCCTGCATGTCTGGACAGCTCTTGTGTGGCCCTGTGGTAGCGCCTCTTAGATTCTGCTCTATCAAGAAGAGCAGGGGCGTCACAGATTGAAGACAATAGCCAAATGTGCTTGTTCACCCACAGACCCCGTGGGAAAGGGAGGAGGGTCTGCTGGGATCCAATTCCCACCGAGCCCAGATTCCCCCTGGCCTCCCCTGACTGTGCCCCCATCCTCCATCAAAAGCTGTGGTGGGTATGGGGCTGACCTTAGCTCTCACCGTCTTCCCACCTTACTCTCTCCCCCGGCCCTCAGAGCACCCGGTAAGCAGCAGCTTAAATTGTCCTCCTCACCCCACCAAGCCACACCCCCAACAGCCTTTCTGTTTATCCAGTAGACACTGACAAAGGGCCCACTGTGTGCCAGGCACCGAGCCAGGTATAGGACGACAGGGAAGCATAAAGCTTGATCCCTGCCCCAAGGGGATCACAGCCTTGTGGGTTTTGACAAGGGATGCAAGCCAGTCCCTCATTCCTTACTTTCCGAATCTCACCTCTTAGGCACATCCGCACGCCTTTGGGGGATTACCAAAAGTGGAGGACAGAGGTGGAGAGAGCAAGTCTCTGGGGTCTGAAGGTCAGAGAAAATCAGGACCAGAGCAAGCAGCAGGCAGGCCCTGAGGGGGTGGGGCCCTAGCCTGGGGACCTCTTTCTTCTCCTGGCTGCCTAGACCAATGCCTGAGTGGGAAGACGATGGTGAGTAACACCTACCTTCTTGCTGCAGGAGACTCCCAGCCAGGTGATAGCCTGTTTGCTGAGCTGGAATTCTGAGACCTGTTAAGGCTAACTTGGCTGGGCTGAGGGGTTTGTCTTTATCCTGGACCACCCTGGCCTTAGCTCCAGATCAGCAGTTCTATGACTAAAGAAGAAGAGGAGATGGTTAGAAGTCGATGATGCAAGGACTTGGATGAGAGATGGGGTGATGAAGATTGGAGAGCGTGCCCGAGAGAGGGAGGGACTGGCATGTGCGAAGGCCCTCAGGCAGGCAGGGCATGGAGAATGACACATCGACTCCCCATTTTCAGTCTGATCACCTGAAGACGGGCGGTTGCATTTGCTGAGCTAAGGGGCCTGGAAGAAGGAGTGGTTTGGGGGATCAGCACAGGTTCGTGCTGGACCAGTTGAGTGGAAGGGCCTATGCACTCTCCATGTTAGTGAGGCTCTTGGAGATACGGGTCTGGACTCAGGGGGCAGGTCTGGGGTGGAGGCCCCTGTTGGGGATGGCAGGCATGTGAGTGGTGACAGCAGCCATTGTGGGAAGAAATGAGAAGGCCCAGGGGCCAGTAAAAGGTGAGAAGAGAAAATACCAGAGGCACGGAGTTCTCATCGTGGCTCAGTGGTTACAAACCCAACTAGTATCCATGAGGACAAGGGACCAATCCCTGGTCTCGCTCAGTGGGTTAAGAATCCGGCCTTGCCGTGAGCTGTGGTGTAGGTCGCAGGCGAGGCTTGGATCTGGCGTTGCTGTGGCTGTGGTGTAGGCCGACAGCTGTAGTTCTGATTCGACCCCTAGCCTGGGAACCTCCATATGCCTTGGGTGTGGCCCTAAAAAGACAAAGAAAGAAAGAAAAAAGAAAGCAAATACCAAAGGCATAATTCTAAGAAACGGGGAAGATGTTTGCCCTTGTCTTCTGGCCTCCTGGTCCCTGTTTCCCCTCCCCCTCTCTGCTACCTGGTGGGGGATAAATCAGCTGATCTGCTCTCCCCTCTAGAGTTTAGAAGGATCCCTAGAGACCTGTCCCACCAGACCCTCCCTCTCATCCGCATGGACTGGCTCAAGGGTGGCCTGTGAGCCAGACTCAGGTGGCCAGACTGTCGGGTCTGGGTATCCTGAGCATCCTGACGCTAGCACAGAAGAGGCCTCTGCACTTCATCCCAGTAACTTGGGCCTCATTTCCAAGCGAAGAACTCCAGCTTCCTAGCAATTCCCCGAGATACCTCCTCAATATTTTTACAATAAATGCCTTTTTTTTGGGGTGGGGGAGTGGTTATAAATGCCAGAGTTGGTTTCTTTTCTTTTCTTTTTTTGGTCTTTTTGTGTTTTTTTTAGGGCTGTACCCGCGGCACATGGAAGTTCCCAGGCTAGGGGTCCAATCGGAGCTGTAGCTGCCGGCCTACACCACAGCCCCAGCAACACAGGATCTGAGCGACCTACACCACAGCTCAAGGCAATGCCTTCACCCACTGAGTGAGGCCAGGGATCAAATCCATGTCCTCATAGATGCTAGTGGGATTTGCTAACCGCTGAGCCACAGCGGGAACTCCCAGAGTTGGTTTCTGTTGCTTGCAAACAAAGAGGAGCCAGCAAAGGAAAATGAGCTGGGTGGGACTTCAGAGGAGCCAGAGGAAAACCAGGGGAGCGAGTTTTACAAAAATAAGCAGTAAAGTCTATCTTGAAGGAAGGAGTAGCCAGGGGTGTCAATTTTTATTTAAAAAAAAAAAAATGTCCTGCGTGTCTAAATAAGCATAGGAGGAAAAGACGAGAAAGAAACACAGCTGTTAACAATGATTAATCATGAGGGGGAGACCCCGATAGATCTTCATTTCAAAGCGAGGAACCCAACTCATACTTGTTTAAGACAAGAACAACAAAGAAGTCACTTATTGGCTTATGGTCACTGAGAAGTCCAGGGGTGGACCTGTCTTTGGCATGGCGCAAATAATGCTATCAGGGCTGGTCTCTGTGGCTCTGTGCCCGGTTTCTTCTCAGGCAGCTCCTGACGGACCCACCCCTGGTTAGCAATGGTTAAGGTGGAAAACCATTCCCCTTCCCAGTGGTTTCAGGGAAATCCCAGAACTAGCTCTATTGGCCTGGTTTAGGATCATAAGGCCTGCCTGAACCAGTCATTGTGGCCAGGAGGTTTTTCGGCACTTAAGTGACCAGGCCTGAATCACACGCCCCCTAGCCAAGAGATGCTGCTGAGTCACCTTCATCCGTGCCATTTCTACTGAGGGCCCGGGAATTGCCCAGCAGAAATCTGTACACAATGGTCAGAAGAGGAAGTAGGTGCTGGGCATGGAGTCCAATCTGCAGCCCACTTTACCAGGAAGAAAGAACTGGCCAGATTTTGATCCAGGGCTGTCCATTGAGGGCAGCGGGGAAGGCCTGTGGAGGCACATTTCCCCAGAGCAGGGGTGTCCTATGCAGACCCTCAAACCCGAATGTGGTCCTGGTTGGGGGCAGATGCGAGAATAGTAAAAGAGCCTCATGGGTGAGTGGATGGGCTTTGAAGTCAGCTGAGCTGGATTCGAATTCAAGCCCTGCCATTTACTAATTTTTGACTTCTGAGTCTGTTTCATTTCTGAAAACTGGGTTAATACCAGAGGTAGAAAGAGGGCCTACCTCTGAGAATGCTTATGAGAATCAAATGGAATAATCTACATAAAGGTTTAGCTGTGTTCCTGCAAGACAGTGAGTGCTTGGTGAATGCCGGCTACTCTTACAGTGGTCTTGGGGGCTGACCATGCCCTTGAGAGGGGGGTGGGCAGTTTTTGGAGCCCCCTTCCTCCTGCCACCAGTTCAGGCCCCAGAATTCACTACTGGCTCCATCCTAGCCAGCCAGATCCCAGCCCCAGGGCTGGGGAAGTGATGGGGTGGTGGCAGCTGGGTGTGGTCAGGGTGGACCCCACCTTGACTGGGTGGAGGAAGTGGGGAGGATGCTCGAGGGTCAGGGATTGGCGAGAAGGAGGGTAAGGAGGGTGAGGGGGATCGGGAAGCTCTACATAGGGGAGGGGTGATTTTGGGCAGAGCCAGCAGGGGTCACTGCAGATCTAAGTAACCTCAGGGAGGTGGCCAGGCCACCCAAGGGCCCTCTCCCATTACTACCTGCTTTGGAAACTGTCATCCAAGGGATGCAGGGCTTGGGCCAGCTCTACACAGAGGTTGAGGTTTGACTCTTGCGGTCTCTCCCTCTCCCTAGGGAGTCTGCCCTCGCTGCTCTCCGGGCTCAGCCATCTCTCCTCTGGTGGCACCCTGCATGCTTGGCTGTGTGTTGGCTCTCTGCCTCATGGGACCCTGAGTGCCCGCAGTATCTAGAAAGTGTCTTTCATGATGCTTCCCCATAAGGAGCTCTGAGACCAAATGTATTTCCTTGTCTCATTCCTCCTCTCAGAGGCTCGTGGCCCAGACAAGCCTCTTGGAGGCTCAGAGTGGTCCTGCAGGAAGAAAACCCATCACTTTGTTTAGCCCAGGCTTCCTTTGCTGGTCGGAGCCCTTTGACCTCAACATGCTTAGGGAAATGCAGGTTTAAGGCCTCCGCCCGAGTGGAGGGCAAACGTCCAGGGGGGAGGTTCATGCGTCAAGCCCATCCCCCGCTTCTATTGCAAAGTAATATGTAACACATGTTTGTTGCAGAGAAAAAGAAAAAAAAAGTGCAAATAAGAAAATTACCTCCCCCAACTCCCATCTCCTGCTTTTTAGAGCCCCTTCAAAAAGCTCTGGCCTCTATCCTCCCTCTTCCTGAGAGGGTGGGGGGAGGTGACCAAGGGATTCCTCTCCAGGCACATCCATTTCTATGGAGGGGGGACGCCCTATCAGAGAAGGACCCTTGTAGAGGTCATGGCGTGCAGCCCCTCTGTCTCTGCCCTGTGTAATTCCTGCCTTTCCTTCTCATAGACATTCCCAGGGCAAAGGAGGCCTTGGGTGGTGGTTCAGAGGGTCTCAAGGGGCTCGAAGGAAAGGGTGTCTGGATCATGAGGGTGGACGGAGATTCTTCCTTGATGGGTGCGGAAACAGGCTCTGAGAGGGGACCTGATGTCCTGGGGTTTCACTGGGAGCCGTGGTGGAGCCCGCGGAGTCCTGGCTCCTGGCCTGGCGCCCTCCCACCTCTCCCTCAGCTCTCCATGCCAGGAGTTTGTCGAGGGGCCCGTGCCCTCCGTGCAAGGCTGTGGTTTCTTTCCTCTGTGGGACTGTCGGGCCACCCGGGGTGTGTGGGTGCCGTGCGCGCGCACCACCGTTGTGTAACAAGCTCTGGGGCGGTGCACGGGCTCGGTAACCTGATGCGACAGGGAAGTTGCGGTCCCGTGAGCGGGGGTGTGGGCGCTCGACTGCGGCCAAAACCACAAGAAGTATTTGGCTTGTGGCTGCGGAGGCTGGGCATGGGGGTTCGCAGACTTGTCTACGTCAGGCTTGTCCATCCCGGGGTGCCCACATCCTGGTTCCTGTGGGCACGAGTCTGGAAATGGGGCTGCCTGGTCAGCTGATGCTGGGGGGTGGGGAGGGGTTTAGTGCGGAGGTTCGGGGCCTCGCCCGATCCTCGGCCTGTTTGCCAGGATGCCTGCTGTGATGGGGGTGGGGCAGGTGGCGCTTGCTCCCTGTAGTTCCATCTTTTCTGTGGCTTCCTGGTTTTCATCACCCTCCAGCCCCAAATCCGCCCTCACTTCAGTTCCAGGTCATTCTACACAGCAACATCTGTCTCACTCCCACTGCCCTCCTGTGTCCCCCCACCCCCATAGCCTTTTCTCCACACTCCCTGCTCCCCGTTGAGGAGAAGCAGAATGGGGGAGGATAAAAAGAACAGCAGCTTTATGGCCAGGCCAGATTTTAACCACGGCTGCCTTTTCCAAACTGAGAGACCCAGAGTGATCTGTGTTTTCCCTCAGCTTTCTGGGGCTCATCCGAAAGCTGGGGGCTGTGAAACGTCTACCATAGAGCAATTGGAAGGGAGCCTGAGATCAAGGATGGGACCCCAAGAATGGAAGCTGCTGTTTCCTTCAATTTCACATGGACTGAGCATCTGGGTACCCTTGCCTCCGGCATCTCCATTGCCAGATGGGCCGACGTGGAGACTCAGAGGCCCTGAAAGGGGATGGTCAGTGAGAGCGGGTACTAACCCACCTGCCCCGTGCCTGGGGAGGCCCTCAGTGGACACCTGTGAACCTTCCCTCCTTTCTCGTCCTACCGAGAGGTGAGGCATCGTTGTTTCTCCTGCTCCCTCCCACCAGTCCCAGTTCCTTAGAGAGGCAACATCTGTGGGGGTGGCCCGTGGGCTGCAGGGCTAGGAGGAGGGAGGAAGAGCATCTGTGTTCGGTATACTTACCTTCCCTGACTGGGCAGCACCTGGCTCCCCAGGGCTCCTCTCCGGGGCTTTGGGAATGCCTACATCATATCACTTTATCCTGTACTGACTGCCTGGTGTTTTGATGATCTGTTTATGCATCTATTTATTGCCTTTTTTTTTTTTTTTTTTTTTAGGGCTGCATCTGCAGCATATGGAAGTTCCTAGCCTAGGTGTCAAATTGGAGCTGCAGCTGCCAGCCTATGCCACAGCCATAGCACTGCAGGATCTTAGCCCAGCTGTGACCAACACCACAGCTCACAGCAATGCCAGATCATTAACCCACTGAGTGAGGACAGGGATCGAACCTGCATCCTCATGATACAAGTAGGGTTCTTAACTCACTGAGCCCCAGCGGGAACTCCCTAGGCATCTATTAAAAAAATATAGTAGATTGGAGTTCCTGTTGTGGTTCAGTGGGTGAAGAACCTGACATAGGGTCCTTGAGCATGTGGGTTTGATTCCTGGCCTCGATCAGTGGGTTCAGGCTCTGGTGTTGCTGTAAGGTATGGCGTAGGTCGGGGATGTGGTTCAGATATGGTGTTGATGTGGCTGTGACACAGGCCACCCCTGCAGCTCTGATTCGACCCCTGGCTCAGGAACTTCCATATGCCACAGGTGCGGCCCTAAAAAGAAAAATAAATAGTAGATAACTTACAGTGCTTACTCTGTGCTGGGCTTCACATGTGTTACCTCATTTTCTCCTCACAGCTAAGGCAGATGGTATTTCAGAGAAGGGAAGCGCCCTGCTCACATTCGAACAGCTTGTGCTGCCCGCGTCAGTCTTTTAAGAGACTTGATCATGGATACTTGCCTATCTGTTTATGCGTCGGCTTGCCCATTGTCTGCCTCTCTGTCTAAACGGTCAGCTCCATGAGGGCAGGGACTTCATCTTTCTTAGTTTACATTCCCAAAGCCTTGGCTGGTTCCTGGTGCATGGTAGCTGCTCAATAAATATTCCTGGAAAGCAGGAGCCACTGACTCCTTGGGGATGGGGGTGTGCTCTGTGGTTGTTCATTTTTGTGCTCCCTGCGCTGCCCAGCACAGGGCCTGGCCCAGACACGGTGCTCAGTAAGCAGTTTGCTAAGTGAACAAGTGAATGAACGAATGAATGAATGAAGGGAAGAGCGTCCAGGGGACTCCACTGTTGCTGCTCTTCCCTCCAGATTCCAAAAACTAGTGGCGGATCTTTGGCAACGGGAAACATGGGGGAAGAATGTATTCTTTCTGGATCTCTGTTTTGGTTTCTCTGTGTGATTTTGTGTGTGGGCACAGACTGGGTACGCAGGAGGAAAAGTATGAGAAAAAGACTGGAAACAAAACAACCCCTGGGAAAGGACTCCTGGAATAATTGCTTCATGTCCAAAGGCAGGAGGAGATATAAACAGAGCATATGTGTGTGGCCCAGAGGAGGTTCCTAGTAAGTGATGAATGAATGAGTGTGTGGGTGAGTGAGTGGAGCCGACTACACAGTGAACTCCTTGAAGGCAGGCCCGGGCCGTGATTTTCTTTGGAGCCTCAACCCCTGGTGCAGGCCCAGATCAGAGTTTGGTACATGTTTGCTGAATGATTGAGTGAATAAATTAGTACCAAGGAGCATGGAAATGCACAGAAAGGGTGAACGCTGCCAAGGGCCCACAGCCCTAGTGAACCCGACCATGGAAGCAGATTCCAGCTCCGGGTCTTTTTCGTGGGAGTCAGGGTCTGAGAAGTAAGGCAGGGGCCTTGGTGGATGCTAGGAGCTCATCTCCCCTCCCGCCCCATTCATTCTTCTTCTTCTTCTTCTTATTTTTTTTTTTTTTTGTCTTTTTACCATTTCTTGGGCCGCTCCCGTGGCATATGGAGGTTCCCAGGCTAGGGGTCTAATTGGAGCTGTAGCTGCCAGCCTATGCCAGAGCCACAGCAACGCGGGATCCAAGCCGTGTCTGCGACCCACACCACAGCTCATGGCAACGCTGGATTGTCAACCCACTGAGCAAGGGTAGGGATCGAACCCGAAACCCCATGGTTCCTAGTCGGATTTGTTTCTACTGCGCCATGACGGGAACTCCAATTCTTTTCAGATGATCTGCCGGGGATACTGTGTAGATACTAATAATAATTATGCAGAATAATATGAGCACAGGAGGTCCTGCCGTGGCACAGTGAGTTAAGAATCCAACCGAAATGGCTTGGATCCCTGCGGTGGTGCAGGTTCGATCCCCAGCTGGGCATAGTGGGTTAAAGGATCTGGCATTGCTGCAGCTGCAGCTCAGATTCAATCCCTGACCCGGGAACTTTCATAGGCCGTGGGTGTGGCCATTAAAAAAGAAAAAGAAATAAGAGCATATATTTACTGAGTCTTTAACTATGTGCTGTGTACTTAAAGACTCCACGCTCTTCAAGTAATTGAATTCTTTCAGCAGCCATATGAGGTGGTGGATTATTTCCCCCATTTTATAGAGTGGGAGACTGGGGCCAAGAGAGGTTATGGCAGCACACAGGTCACACAAAGTGAACACACAGTCATTGCTCAGGCTCTGCTGGGGATAGCAGTGCTCCTGACCATGTGCCTAATAAATGATGCTCTCTGGGTCTTGCTCTGGTTGTATCACCTCTCCAGGCCTCAGTGTCTTCATCTGTAGAATGGGAAGAACACTGTGACGGGCTAGGAGACGGAAGTCAGAGGATTTCGCCAGCTGTAAAGGGGCTACGGGGCTCTTCTCATGGGATTTTCCGCCTCCTCCTCCTCGTGAATCGGCATCATTTTCATTCTGATTATGTTCAGGATCACCTCTAGACCGATTCATGGATAATTGTTGTCTGATCTGGCCTCTGCTTATCTTGTATTTCCATTTTTATTCTCTACCCTCTAAGCATTGACTCACCTCCAGTCCTATATTCTTTTACCTTAATTACTACAACAGCCTCCCCACTGGACCGCCAGCCTCTGGGCTCTTTCCTATCCCTATTAACTAATTTACTTAATATGCAAATCACAACCTGTTATCTTCTGCCCTCATGCCAAGAACTAAATCTATACTCTCTCTCTGTTTTTTTAAATGTTTCCACCATTGAGTGACAGAAGCAATCTAAACGGATACATCAGCTCATAGTATTTTGTGTATTATTTGGGTATAAGTTTCTGCATTCGTACTTGACATGGGGACTTTTTCTTTTCTTTTCATTTCTTTTTTTGTGTTTTGTCTTTTTAGTGCCGCACCCACAGCATATGGAGGTTCCCAGTCTAGGGGTCGAATCAGAGCTACAGCTGCTGGCCTACACCACTGCCACAGTAACGCCAGATTCGAACCTCGTCCGCCACAGCTCATGGCAACGCTGGATCCTTAACTCATTGAGCAAGGCCAGGGATCAGACCTGCAACCTCATTGTTCCTAGTCAGATTTGTTTCCACTGCGCCACGATGGGAACTCTTTTTTTTAAATTTATTTTTATTTATTTATTTATTGTCTTTTTCCATTTTCTTGGGCCGCTCCTGCGGCATATGGAGGTTCCCAGGCTAGGGGTTGAATCGGAGCTGTAGCCTCCGGCCTTCGCCAGAGCCACAGCAACGCGGGATCTGAGCCGCGTCTGCGACCTACACCACAGCTCACAGCAACGCTGGATCCTTAACCCACTGAGCAAGGGCAGGGACCGAACCCGCAACCTCATGGTTCCTAGTCGGATTCGTTAACCACTGCGCCACGACGGGAACTCCTTTTTTTGTTTTTTAATGAAATGAGAGGCCCTTGGTAATGTGGCCCCTGGAAATACTTCTTTTCCAGCCACCTCCAGCGGCAGCCACATACCCTACAGCCATGTTGTGTGTCTGCCAATTCCTGTCGTAGGTAGAGCATGGTTTTCTTGCCTCTTTGCTTTTCCTGTGCTGTTCCCTCTGCCTAGCAGGTCCTTCCCCACTTTGTCTCCACAGGAAATGACTATGTCTTCATTTTCCACCTCAGAACAACAAAGGTATTGTTGATTTTCCTGGTTATAAACATGGTACTTGTGGAGTTTCTGTAGTGGCTCAGTGGAAATGAATCCTGCTAGTATCCATGAGGATGTGGGTTCGATCCCTGGCCTCACTCAGTGGGTTGGGGATCTAGTGTTGCCGTGAGCTGTGGTGTAGTTTGCAGATACGGCTCAGACCCTGAGTTGCTATGGCTGTGGTGTAGGCTGGCAGCTATAGGTCTTATTTGACCCCTAGCCTGGGAACTTCCATATTCTGCAGGTGTGGTCCTGAAAAAAAAAAAAAAGAAAAAAGAAAGATCTTAAATCAATAATTTAAGTGTACACCTTAAGGAACTAGAAAAAGAAGAGCCAAGTAAACCCAAAGCTACAAAAGAACAAGCTAATAAATATATAAATAAATAATATAGATATATAATATAAAATAATGATAATATGAAAATATAAATGAAGGAACTAATAAATGTAAGAGTAGGTTTAGCAATAATCTTTTTTTCTTTAGTATGACACCAAAACACAGGCAACGGAAGGAAAAGAAGTTTAACTGGACTTCATCAAAATTAAAAACTGCCTGAGTTCCCGTTGTGGCTCAGTGGTTAACGAATCTGACTAGGAACCATGAGGTTTCGGGTTCAATCCCTGGCCTTGCTCAGTGGGTTGAGGATCCGGCATTGCTGTGAGCTGTGGTGTGGGTCGAAGACACGCTCGGATCCAGTGTTGCTGTGGCTCTGGCGTAGGCTGGAGGCTACACCTCTGATTCGACCCCTAGCCTGGGAACCTCCATGTGCCACGGGAGCGGCCCCAGAAATGGCAAAAAAGACAAAAAAAGAAAAAAAAAAAAACTGCCACTGAATTATACACTTTTTTCATTTTTTATTTATTTTTATTTATTTATTTATTTATTTATTTTTTGCTATTTCTTGGGCCACTCCCACAGCATATGGAGGTTCCCAGGCTAGGGGTCGAATCGGAGCTGTAGCCACCGGCCTATGCCAGAGCCACAGCAATGTGGGATCTGAGCCGGGTCTGCAACCTACACCACAGCTCATGGCAATGCCAGATCGTCAACCCACTGAGCAAGGGCAGGGATCGAACCCGCAACCTCATGGTTCCTAGTCGGATTCGTTAACCACTGCGCCACGATGGGAACTCCCACTTTTTTCATTTTTTAAAGTTTTAATGAAGTATAGTTGACTTACAATGTTGTGATAATTCCTGCTCTATGAATTGTACCCTTAAAATGCTTTGAATGGTAAGTTTTATGTTAAGGATATTTTACCATAATAAAAAGAAGTTTAAAAAAAAACTGAAGTGGAAGAAAAAAGGAGTTCCCGTCATGGCTCAGTGGTTAACGAATCTGACTAGCATCCATGAGGATGCAGGTTTGATCCCTGGCCTCCCTCATGGGGTTGAAGATGTTCCTATTTATAAGGTCATTATTTGCTTACAAGCTGGTTAGAACTTGGCACAGTCTCCCCGAGCCCACCATATATTTACTGCAGGCAGGAGCACCGTGTTTAGAGCCTCAAGCCCTGGAAAGTGAGTTCATGCCTTCACTCTGCCTCTGACCACTGTGTGACCACTGGCAAGTGAGGATGGCAAGTTCTTAACCACTCTGGGCTTCTACATCCTCATCTATAAAACGGAGGTGAAGAGGAGTTCCCGCTGGGGTGCAATGGGATCGGTGGCGTGTCTGCAGCACCAGGACGCAAGTTCAATTTCCAGACCAGTGCAGTGGGTTAAAGGAGGATCCAGCGTCGCCCCAACTGCGGCGTAGGTCGCAACTGCAGCTCGGATCTGAACCTGACCCAGGAAATCCATAGGCGGCGGGGCGGCCAAAATAAAGAAATGAAATAGAACAGGCGTTCCAGTGGTGGCTCAGGGGACCCAACACAGTGTCTATGAAGATATGAATTCAATCCCTGGCCTGTCTCAGTGGGTTAAGGGTCTGGTGTTGCCTCAAGCTGCAGCTTGGAAACTTTCATACACTGCAGCTGCAGCCCTAACAAGAAAAACATAATAAAATAAAATGGGGGTGATGATAGCACCTACCACCTAGGGCTGTGGTGAGGAGTCCGGGAACTCATGACTCTAAACCTTTTCGCAGGATGCCTGGCACATGGACATGCTTGCTAAATGTTGGTTATTATTGTGTGGGCCTGGCAAAAGGCAGATAGCTAGACAATTGGTAAAATGAATGTTCAATGGCCATCTCTTTTCTCCTCCCTGTCATCCCCGGAGGCCAGGTAGATAAAATCTGTTTCTGTGTGTATATAATTGAATGTTTAACCATGTGTGTATGAGCCCAGGAGGGGACAAGAGGACGCAAGCCCCCTGGCCCTCTTCCCTCACCCGTCCGCCTAGGCCCTGGCTTAGTCCACCTCCTCTGGCCCAGCCGAAGCCTCCCCTCCCATCAGACAGGCTCCCTGCTCTCTGTCCTCGGGACATTGTCCCCAGTGGCATCAGGAGCCCCAGCTGTCCCTGCTCCCTGGCTTTGGCCTATCCTTAAAGCAGGCCCCTGGGTGTGCCTGGGTGGGGGAGAATGGGAAGGGCTTAGATTTGGGGGTTAGAGTCAGTCACTGCTGCCATATCAATCAGAGCCCTTTCATCATCCGGAAACACCGGCTGCTCCAACAAGTCCAGACGGGGGTTCCCTGCCCCTCCCCAGTCTGCCCCCCTCTCCCCCCTTCCCTAGCTGACAGTCACTCTCACCCTTCCCCGGATGTGGGGGACAGGCTGGGGCAAGCCAGGGACACACTCAATTTCCCTTCCCTGCTGCCCCTCCCTGGGGTGATACCCACCCTTCTCCCCACCTGCCCCAAGTCCCCAGGACCTGGCTGGGGTAGCAGCCGGAGGGGTAGCCAGAAGAAGAGTCCACAGGAAGCTGACTGTGATTGGGCCTGAGCTCCTTGGGCAAGATGCTTTAACCAGAACCCTAGAAGAGCAAGGTGGGGATGGGGGACCCCCGAGCACAGAGTGGGGCAGGGCTACACTGGGGCTGATCCAATACTAGAGCCCAGAGTTTTGTGGGGTTTTTTTGTTTATTTGTTTGTTTGTTTTGTTTTTTTAGGCCTGCACCTTTGGGGCCGTAGCTGCCAGCCTACACCACAGCTCATGGTAATGCCAGATCCTTAATCCTCTGAGCGATGCCAGGGATCAAACCTGCATCCTCATGGGTACTAGTCAGATTCGTTTCCGCTGAGCCATGACGGGAACTCTGAGCCCAGAGCTTTGAATGACTCCTTTATTTCCCTTGTCCTGCAGCTTCAGTTTCCTTATCTGTGTAGTGAGGGACTAAGTGGGGAGGGGGTCTCCTGACCCGCTTCCAGCCCTGATTCTGTGCGCCTGCTCAGCCTCTCCTCTTGCCATCCTCGTGTTTCCCTGTTGATGTGCCCAGGTTTGCTGGGGGAGGTGGCTGGAGTGGGGTGAGGGAAGGGGGCACTTCCAGCAGATTCAGCCTCTGTTTTTTCCTTTTTTTGTCTTTTTGCCATTTCTTGGGCTGCTCCCATGGCATATGGAGATTCCCAGGCTAGGGGTCGAATCAGAGCTGTAGCTGCCGGCCTTCGCCAGAGCCACAGCAAGGCTGGATCCAAGCTGCGTCTGCAACCCACACCACAGCTCACGGCAACACTGGATCCTTAACCCACTGAGCAAGGCCAGGGATTGAACCTGTGATCTCCTCGTTCCTAGTCGGATTCATTAACCACTGAGCTATGATGGGAACGCCAATTCAGCCTCTGTTTTCAACAACTTGACCCCCTCTGCCGACTAAGACACTGGAGGCTGTTGTATGGGGAGGGTCTGCTTTGGGCAGTGGCCAGATTGGTTCTGTTGGGTTTACAGTTCAGGGCTCTGCTCACTGGACTCTCCAGACTGGAGTCTGATGGAGGCCTGATGTCAACATCTTGTGGGATACGATTGTTCAAAAAGGATGGAGAGGGTATGGATGGACAGGAGACAGTGAGGTGGGCAGGATCCAGGATCCCAAATGGGGTGGGTAGGGAAGCGCTGGCTGAGCCAAACTCAGAGCCAGGCCTCTGGGGATCCAGATAGTGGTGTTCCCCCACCTTAGCCCCTCTGACGGTAAGGACCTAGGCTGAATTGTGCAGGGGTCCCAAAGATCAAAAAAATTCATCTCTCCCCCGGCTGACTTCTGATTGCTCCGCTGGAAGGAGAGAGTGGACCTCACTGTGATAACAGCCAATGTCTTCCCCTTTGGCCTGTATCACCAAGTCGTGGGGGGAAGGGGTGGCGGGAGCCCTGGAGTGTGCTTCGTGATCTTGGGCTCTTCTCCTGGCTCCACCCTTCTCCCATCGGCTGCGTGACTTTAGGTGAGTCACTGGGACTTGGCCTCTCCATCTGGACAATGGGTCCCTGCCCTGCCTTCTCAGTAGCGCAGGTGGGTGTGGGAATCTCCAGGAAGCGGTGGGTGCGCCTCTGGGACAAGATGGTCCTTCAGCATCTACCCATCCCTTACCCCATGGCCTGAGGCAGCTGCTGCTAAAAAAAAAAAAAAATCATTGACCAATCCTGAGTCAAAATACCTCCATCTCCAGAGAACATCTGACACAGCAGCGCTTGCTGCCCTCAGGGAGCTTGCTGTCAGAGCCAGTCAGCCTACAGGCTGGGGCAGACAGAGGCCCAATTTAAACCTGAGGAAGAAGCGGGGGAGGAGTCCCACAGCCACACAGCCTAGACACAGTGGCTGCCCAGGTGTGTTTGCCTCATAAAACCTGCAAGGCCTTCCCATCGTCCCCATATCCTTTTTTTTTTTTGGCCACGCCTACAACATGTGGAGGTTCCCTCGCCAGGGATCGAACCCTCGCCGAAGCAGTGACAATGCCAGATCCTTAATCCATGGAGCCACCAGGGAACTCCAGCCTCTGAGCCCTCTATCCTTCTCCCCTCTCTCTCTGCCCCTCCTCCCAGCCAGGTGAATGTGCTGTGTCTCCCAGCAGGCTGGAAGCACCTCGAGGACCTGGGCTGCCTCCAACCTGGGGGTGGGGGGGGGCACCTAGCGCAGTGGCTGTGCCTAGGGGATGCTCATTCGGAGCCGGCAGGGATGCTGGTGGCATCCAATCCCTGTTTGCTTTTCTGTTTCCTGAACAAAGCCCCTGGCCTGAGTTTGAACACTACAGTGGTGGGGACTATCACAAGGTCATGGTCAGGCATGTTTTGGGAGGGCAGTGGGGTCCAGAAAAAGAGAGGGAAAGAGAAACCCCAGACCCTGGGTGAAGGGGAGATCCGGGTAGAAACTCAGAAGAGGGAGGAAGGCAGAGTGTCTAAGAGGTCCCCTGGAGCTGAACCCCTCCTTCCCATCATCTGTCCAGCTTGCAGCTGATTGCTAAGGACAGAGTCATGCCCAGAAAAGCACCCCTACATCCTTGTGGGCTCC
Organism: Sus scrofa; assembly: GCF_054392235.1. Lineage (NCBI taxonomy): Eukaryota > Metazoa > Chordata > Mammalia > Artiodactyla > Suidae > Sus > Sus scrofa. Next base: position 47,282,312 of record NC_139389.1, read on the forward strand.
CTGACCGGGCATAGGGGTTGAGGTCCTAGGACTCTGGGAGAAAAAGCCTGGGTCCTGGGGACCTAGAAGGTCTGAGACAGGCCCTGGGGCCAAAGGGGGTTGTAGCGAGGTCTAGCAGGGGACTGGGGGGCTAGCAAGGGCAAGGCCAAGAAGGTGAAGGGTACCTTGGAAGTGGCAGGTGTACCTTGGGTATTCCCTATCCTTACCTCTGCCCTTCACAGAAATCCCTCAGATAAAATTCAGGATTCCAGTTCAATTGGAATTTCAGGGTGCTCCAGCTCTGGGACTCCCTTCTGCATAAACAGAGAGAAGAGTAATTTTTCAGTATATCTCAGCTATCGCACAGGACAACGATCGCCCTGTATTTTTCTTTGCTAAACCTTGCAAGCCTACCCCACCTCCACCATGGGGACACCTGTCTCCCCCGGGGGCTGCCCGGAAGTGGGCTACATCCAAGTTCTGGTGGGCTGGTCCCCCTGCTCCCAGCCAGGCTGGAGGGCCCTGGATGTGCTGGTTCCGTCGTGGCTGTGGTGAGCGGCAAGGCAGGGTGTGTGTGGACTGGGGGAGGGGAACGGGGCAGTGGTGAGAGCCAGAGACAAGGGAAAATTTTCCTGTGGGTTCCTGTCTCGTCCCCTCCCCAGACTCACCGTCACCCAGGGCCTGAGTCACTGGGGGGAAGGGGCCGGGACCAAATTTTTCCACTCAGCCCCTAGCCCTGTAACTCAGCTCACCTGATCGGCCCCGCCCACCCAGAGGGAAATTCCAGTCCTAAATCCTGTCCGGAATTCTCTCTCTGGCCAGCCCGCGCCGCATTGGGGGTTGGGGAGCCTCTGGGGTCAAGAGACACCTCTGGGACTCCCTTCTGCAGAAAGAAGAGAGCAGCTTGCTGAGGGCACAGCTGGGACCAAACTTCAGGGCTGGGCATGGGAGCAGCAGGACTGTGAAATCTGAGGCTGAGCCTGGGACAGTGTGTGTGAAGATGTCTCCTGGGGGCTTCCTGGGTTCAGTTGACACCAATTTAGACGGTCCCCAGCCTGCGGTGTGTGTGAATGCGTACGTGCGTGCTCTTCTCGCCCAACTGCTGGTGGTGGAGGGGCTGCAAGTACACAGCCACTGCCAGCATAAAGCCCATGTTCTTTTATTCCTTTAGTCGGTGAACCGCTTCTTTTATTCAACCTTGTGTATAGATTCGTTCCAGGAAAAAAAGAAAATTCCAAGTCCATTTTAATAAAACAAAGATGTCTATAAAAAGTACAATTCAGGAGTTCCTGTTGTGGCCCAGGGGGTCACGAACCCGACTAGTATCCCTGAGGAGGCAGGTTCGATCCCTGGCCCTGCTCAGGGGTTTAAGGATCTGGGGGTGGCTGCAAGCTTGAGACCATAGGTTAAGGATCCTGTGTTGCCGTGACTGTGGTGTAGGCCGGCAGCTGAGGTTCTGATATGACCCCTAGGCTGGAAACTTCCATATGCCGCAGGTGTGGCCCTAAAAAGAAAAAAAAAGTGCAATTCGGACAGTGACTGAATCATACTCAAGCCTAGTCTTTGGCCTGACGTTCAAAGCCCTTTGTGTCCAGACCTCAAGGTACCTTCCCGTGGTTATCCATTGCTGCTCCTTTTGGTGCTCTGGGCTCTCATCCAGGTCCTCAAACTCAAATGCCTACAGGGGCCAGACAGGTAACTGGGGACATGGGAAGCAGACTGGACTGGGGAGGGGGGGAGGTGTGCTCCTTAGCTTCTCAATGGTTGTTGCATTTCTGGAATTTAAGACTACAAAGCCCGCCTTCCTCCACCCCCAACTTCATTGTTTACCTTCTGGCTCTGGTGATGGACTGTGCCTTTTTCAAGGACGCCGTGCAGGCCAGTGCGGGTGGGCCAGACAGAACACGTCTGAGGGCCGGATGTGGCCCATGGGTGCTGGTTTGCAACCTCCCTATCTGTCAAATTGCACCTTTAGCCGTTTCTTGTAAAGGCTCCTCCAATTCCTGCCTCTGTGCCTTTGCTTAAGCTGTTCCCTGACCTAGAATAACCCTCTGCCATCTCTGGGTGTCCAAATTCTATCCATCTTTCAAAGTTCAGCTCACAGGCCACCTCTCCCATGAGGCCTCGGTCACCCTTGCCTTGCACTTTCTCCATCCTCTGTCTACATATTTTAGGACCCAAATCACTTCCTGTTTTATGTTAAGTTTATTTATAGTCCTGCTGAATCACCTGTAGGGGTCAGTCCTGTGGTCAGTTAACGTCTGACTGCCTGGTACAGAGCAGTCGTTCAATAAATAATTGTGGAAAGAATGTCAAATGGATGAACGTAAAAACCCACACATCCCTTTGAGTCAGAATTGGGCTCAAATCATGGCTTTGCTCATTTATTATGGCTGGGCAACTTAGGGCAAGTTACTTTGTCTGAGCCTCTATTTCATCATCTGTAGAATGGGTGGCATATTAATAGCATCTACATCTGGAGGTAGTATGGAGAAGAAATACATTAACGCATTTTTGTTTTAATTAATACATTAATACAAAAAGCACTGAGAGGAGTGCCTGTGGTGGCTCAGAGGTTAAGAACCCAACTAGTATCCATGAGGAGGAGGGTTCAATCCCTGGCTTCCCTCAGTGGGCTAAGGATCTGGTGTTGCCATGAGCTGTGGTGTGGGTCGCAGACGTGGCTCAGATCTGGCATCGCTGTGGCTGTGGAGGAGGCCGTCAGCTGCAGCTCGGATTCAACCCCTAGCCAGGGAACTTCCATATGCTGCGAGTGTGGCCCTAAGATGAAAGAAAAAAAAAAAAAAGCACTGAGAAATGTGCCAGACAAATACAATAAATATAAGTCCTCCTCCTCCTCATTACTATTATTGTTATTATTATATAGTTTAAAGGCTGCCTCCTCCATGAAGCCTTCCCCCCTCCTGCAGTTGGAGTTCACCTTTCCCTCCATTGAGTTCCTGCTGTAGTTTGTTTGCCCTGTGTTATAAGGAGCAGTCTACATAACTGACTCCTCCCTCAGGTTGTCACCTCTTAGAGGGCAGGTCCACGCTTCATTGATCTCTGTGTTTCTCAGTCATTCACACAAGAGTTACTGAGTGTTTTCAAAAGCCAGGCACAATGCTCGGGGCTGGAGACAGGCTGGTGAAAAGATATGTCCAGTGTAGCACCTGGCGCCATGCCTAGGTTAGCGTTCGTGTCTGCAGAGTCTGCAGAGTCCCATTCTTCTTGACCCAAGGTCTCCTGGCATCACTGGGGGATGGGCTGGAATGAGGTGGAGGGGTGGGGGCCCAGCAGAGCCCAGGCTCCACTGACCACTGAGGGGCAGCTCTCCCACAGTGGGATGGGAGGGCAGGGCTGAGCTGCCACTAAAGGAACAGTGAGCAGGCTGGGCATGGGGGTGCCTGGGTCCTTCATGTGGGGATTGGGATGGTCCTAGCAGGGTAGGGATCAGCTCTATGCCCCAGCCAAGTGGAGACCCCCACCCCCACCCTCCACCCGGCCTCCCCAGAGACACGCAGCTTCAGCTTCAGGATTCAGGCCTCATGCTCAAGAAGCGACCTGGAGAGATCACTGTGAACCAGACTTTTACCGGCTCTAGGGTCAGACTCTGGGTGTGACTTCCAGCAAGTTACCTGGCTTCTCTGAGCCTCGGCTTCTTCAAAAGGAATGGGTGTGTTCAGACCTCCCTGGGTCTCAGCATTAGCATAGGCTGCTTGCGCTAGGCTGGGAGTGGGGAGCTCTTGGTTGATTCCTGGCCTACTCCTAACTTCCTGTGGGACCTTGGACTCGCCCTTTGCCCTGGGACTTGGAGGCTCCCAAGCTGTAAGAGGAGCAGTGACCTCCCAGCCTCAAGAGGCTTTGAGATTCTCGGCCTGGGGTCCAGCCCCTGTGAGAGGGCCTTGCCCTCTCCATCCCCGGGGGTCAATTTCCCCTGAGAAATGGGGTCCTTATGCACTCAGGTCCCAAGGATCCCAGCCCCAGCTCTCCAATTCCAGCTTCAGTTTGGGGACCTGAGTACTTGGTCCTGCCCTAACCCCCCACTTGTTCCCCTTAGACCACTGCCACTTGCAAGTGGGGCTCAGCTCAGTGTCACCCCCGGAAGTAGTCACAGGTGGGTCCCTGTGTCTGCACACTTCATGTTCCCACCCCTTTGCCAGAGGTCATTTACGGGGTCCATGGCCACAGCCAGGAGGCACAGACAGAAGGGAAGGAGCTTCTGGAAACCACCCGCAAGGGTGGGTGATAGAAGACAGGCAGGAGGCTTGGGCTTTGTCCTATAAGTGGGGATTCTTCTTCTTCTTCTTCTTTTTTTTTTTTCATTTTTGGACACCCCAAGGCATAAGGAGTTCCTGAGCCAGGGATCTGATCCGAGCCCCAGTTATAACCCAAGCCGCAGCTGCAGCAGCATGGATCCTCAGCCTACTGTGTGTGGCCAGGGATCAAACCCACGTCCCAGCGCTTCCAAGACACTGGCGATCCCATTGTGCCACAGCGGGAACTCCATAAGTGGGAATTCTGAGCATATGTGGTTCTGTCAGGCCTGGCTTCAGAGTCCTGGTGGGCCATGGAAAGGAGGGACCCTGTTATTTGGCCTCCAAAGGCAGGGGAGAGAGGAGGAGGTGCTGAAAGAGAGGGCTTGGGAAGTCTCCCTCCCCCACCCAGGCCAGGATGAAAGCCCCCTTCCCTAACCCCCTAAGTCCCTGGTCCTTATTAAAGATCCTAATCCTCCAGCCCCCAGCACAGAATCAGAGGCCTCCTCCCCCAGGTCTGGAGGGGAGGGGACAAGATATGCTTTCTCTGTCCCTTTCCCCCTCCCCCACCAGCCAGGCTGGGCTTGGGCACCTGCCTGAGTGGTCAGTGGGCATCTGGGGTCCCCCCACCACCGGCATCCCAGGATGGAGCTTCTGGGAAGCGGAGGAGGGAGAAGGGGAGGAGTCCTGGGAAAAGAGGGAATGAGGAGGAGGTGGTGTCGATGTTGGGACCATGTGGGAGAGTCCCTGGCAAGAGGCACTTCTCGCTTCTCCTTGCCCCTTGCCTCCCGGAGATCCCCCACTGAGGGGAGCCCAGAGGGTGGGCACGGGCACCCAGCTCAGCACCTCTGCTGGGGCAGAGCCAGGCTGGGAGCCCTCGGGCGGCGGTTTCCATGGCTCTCCAATAGGACAGATCCCTCCCTCACTTGCTCTTGCCTCCCCTACCCCTGGGCGGCTTGAGGACAGAGGGAAAGGCCGAGGGGAAGGCACTTTGGCAGGTTAGCGTAGCAAGTGCAGCAAGTGATGGAGGAGGCCAAGGCCAGCGTTTGCAGTTGGCTCCTGGTCTGGATGGCCTAGTGCCGGCCTGCGTCGTTTCCACGAGCCCAGAGCTTCCTGGAGAACTGTGGGGCAATCCCGTCCTGCCCTTTTGCCTCCATTCTTCCCAGGGGCCACTGAGATCAGCTTTCCTGGGCTCTCCTTTCTGTGCTGCTGGGTTGGAAGGTCCAAGCTTCTCCATGCCCCCCCGCCCTCCCTTCCATCGTGTGGGCTTCCCCAGCTGGGGGTGCTGGGCTAGAGGCTGAGGGGAGCTCCGGGGAAAGAATAGAGCATGTTCTTAGGCAGCTCCTGGGCTGTTGGGTCAAGACACAAGCTCCACCCCCAGAAAACAGACTTGGAAACAGAGACATGCCCTGCTTTTCACCCACTGTTGACTGAAAGGGGCAGGTGGTCAGTTATGCAGACCAGAGATGTAATCAACTGTATTTCGTCAAGAGCAAGACAAATTACAGACCATCGAGGAGAAAGAACGCTGCTAATTAAACTATGACACAGTGCCTTCTTGTTGTTGATTGCAAGGTGCATCCTGATTTCAGAGATGTTAAAATGTCAAAAATGTGTGTCAGGGCACCAAAATAAAAAACATTTCTCTGGGACATACATTTATTTTTCTGCATTTCACAGTGTTACTTAGAAAGGTTGTTCTAGGCATTCCCTTTGTGGCTCAGCAGTTAACGAACCCGACTAGGATCCATGAGGATGAGGGTTCCGTCCCTGGCATTGCTCAGTGGGTTAAGGATCTGGCGTTGCTATGAGCTGTGGTGTGGGTCAAAGATGTAGCTTGGATCTGGCATTGCTGTGGCTGTGGTGTAGGCCAGCAGGTGCAGCTCCGTTTCAACCCCTAGCCTGGGAACTTCCAGGTGTGGCCCTGGGGAAAAAAAAAAAAGGTTGTTCTGAGGTTAAGGAGATTAGATGGATCAAGCCATTGGGACAGTGCATGACACACAGTAAATGATCACTGAATGTTGTTATTATGCTTGCCATTATAGGTACATGAATTTTATATGCAGGGGAAAGTCCTTTTTTGCTCATTTTGTATTCTCCTAGAGGCTAAGGTCTCCGAGGACAAAAGTGGCTCGAGGCAGAGGGGCCAGCAGAGCTGAGGAGGCAGCTGGGAGGGGTCTCTACTCTCTGAGAGAAATCTCCAGTGTCTTGTAATCCCCATGGAGGCATCAGAAGGGGGCTGAGCCCAGAGGCTGCCCTTGCCAATTGCTCTGAAAAGCACCACCCCTGACTCATTACCCTTATCAATCAATCAGTCAATCAATCATGCAATCAATCCATTCATTAAGATATTTATTGAGCACCTGCGCTGTGACAGTCTCGGGGCTAAATCCCCTCCTCCAGCAGCCCCCAAGTGGCCGGCCTGGCCCCTGTCTATTAGAAGCATCCAGGCCTCAGTTATTCGAACTGGCACATCAAAGGCGGATTGACCCTGACCCACCATCAGGGGCTTTTTTCCATGGATCAGCCCAGCTCCTCCCCGCCTCACCCAAAGGGGTTTTGGTTGGGGCGGGGGCGGGGGGGGGAGTGTGGTGGGGGGTGGAATCTTCATTTCCCAGGCACTTCTAGGCCTTTGTAGAGGCTGTTCGCTCTGCCAGGACACCCTCAGTTCTGTTCTGCGCAAAGCCACACAAGGAGGTTTGTTTCAAATCCTTTCTCTAGAAAGTCTTCTCTGAGAACGCCTGCCCCCTGCTCAGCCTCCTGTGGCCCGGGCTTCTCTCTGGCTTTTGCGTCCTAGCTCAGGGGGCCGGATGCCAGCGGAGTGAGGACAGGGTTCCTAACACCCCTGCTCTAATTCCGAGTTCTCCCCTCCCAAATCTATACAGCATGTTCATGGGAACCGGGCACAGTGACAGGCCCTGCCCTGAGCCCTCTCAGCCCACTGGGCTATGACGTCCTCCCCTGCCTGGCCACATTCCTCAGGCCTCCCATCCTCAAATCCCAGCCTCCTCCATCTGATTGGGGTGTTCCTCCTGAGCAGGGCAGGCTGTGTGGTAGGCACTTGGGGGGGACCCTTGTCTCTCCCCAGCCACAGATCACCGGCTAAACCCTGCCCCCACCCCCTCTCCTCCCCTGGGGGGGCCCTCGGCTGTTTACCATTCAAGGGCAGACCCCAGGGGCCAAGGCCTTTCCCACACCCAGGACTGAGCTGTCCCGTCCCCAGCTTTCCAAGAACAGGCTCCATCGAGCACACGCATTGTGAAATGATCCTGCTGGGCCCTCAGAGGGATGAGGCCATTTGTGGGCTGAGTGGGCTGCTGCCGGCTGCCAAGGGTCAGGCCAGGGACCTGCATGTGCCAGGAGCCAGGACTCAGGCCACAGCCTCGGGAGCACCCACCTCCTCCCTGAACGCAAGCCTTAGGAGCCAGGGAAGTCGGGGGAGTCTGGGGAGCGGGAGCCAAGCCCCTCAGGCCACCCTCCTGCTTTCCTCCGCAGGAGGGCTTCTCCAGAGGAGGAGACCACAGAGAGGAAAACACAACTTCCGGGCTGGGGGCAAGACCGGAAGTAGAATCTGTGGGGCCAATGAAAGTGAAAACGCAGGTCCTTTGCTGGACAGCAAAACACTGAGCCGAGCAGGGGGCTGCCTGGCACGCATCCTGCTGGAGGTGCCCTAGGAGGCCTGTGGCTGAGCCCCACACTGTCCTGAGGAGGCATCTGTGGCCTGAGAGGGACAGGGCCTTGGCCACTGCCACTTGGAGTGGAGGCTGGGGTCCTGCTCCCTGTCCAGTACCTGCACAGGAGGCCTTTTCTCTGTCTTGGGCTCTCCCACTCGCCTAGATCCTTCCTGGTCACTTCTGAGCCTCCAGAAATGTTTTCTGTCCCCCAAAGTCTCCTCCTCCAGGAAGCCTTCCTTTCCTGTCTAGACCAGTTTGACCTGCTGAGCGTTCCCCTGCTTTTTACCCCTTCCAGGCTCACTCCTGTAGCTTTGCCCTTGAACTTCTGAGCCTTTAGTGAGTACATGTTGGCGAGAGCACAGCCTCCTTCCTCCCTTGCTCACAGTTTTTGAGGGCGTCTCCCTCATCAGACTCGGGGCTCCCTGAGGACAAGGCAGGGCCTCTCTTCAGGCTGGGGGGGGGCCTCCTGGTGTTGGAAGCTTCCCTCTAACCTTGCCTCTGCATGCAGGAGGCCCTCCCGACATTGCACACAAGAGGGGACCGAGCTCCTGGGCGGTCACCCCTGCTGGCTGTATGCCTTGCGGGGGCACTCGTCTTGCTCCTCGTTTTCCACCATCTTCGTGTCCTTTCCAGATCCGTGGCAGCGGATTCTGTGAGTGGGGCTGGGTGGGGGAGATGGAGCCAGGGGTGAGGGAGGGAAGCGGGGGCATTGGGAGGCAGGGTGGCTCCCATCCTCCGAGGGCCCCCAAGGAGAGAAGGCAGCAGGGCCTCCTTCCCACGGCCTCCCCTTCGGCCGCATGTGAGGGAGGAGGGCTGGTCCTGGGCTGGGGTCAGGGTCCAGGAGCAGCCACTCAGCTGAGGCCGGTCACGCAGAGGCAGGGTTTGCGGCATTTGGGCCGCAGGAGAAGGGAGGGAATGTGAGGAATATCCTGACTCAGCACCGCGCCCCCCCATCCCGGGATAGGCGTTCGGGGAGGACGGATTTGATTGCTGAGAACACGCAGATGGTGGAGGCCTGTCTGCCGCTCCCTCCGTCATCCCCATTCTGCGTCCCCCTGGGTTGTGTTTGGGGACAGAGAGAAGGCAGGAACCCTGGAGTCTCCCCCTCCCACCCCAAAGATAATGGGGAGGCAAGAAAGGCAGCTGAGGGAGGGGGGTGAAGGGGGGGAGGGGTGCCTTTTGACACTGTCATAACTGTGAATGTCAGTGACCCACCAAGGACTGTCCCATACAAGGAGACGTTTACTCCTTTGCGGGGACAGGCTGGGGGACAGGATGAGGGGAGGGCTGGGCTAGGGAGGAAGGGGGGGAGGGGAGGGGAGGGGTATTAACTGTGAGCAGACGGTGGCCAGAGTCCCAGGGCCAGCCAAGTGGGAGGGAGATGGAGGCCTGCTTTAGCGGATTCTAGAGCTTTCCATAACTTGATTATAGGCTTCCTTAAGGCAGGGACCATCTCGTCACTTCTCTTAATTATCTGACAACCCCTCCGCAGGGCTGGGCGCATAGTAGGCATTCTGCCCAAGCTTGAACTTGAACACGCTTACATTATTTTTAAAGTGGTCTCATAATATGCGGTCCCCCCAAACTAAACTCACACCCATAATCCCAGCTATTTACATTTCTCTTTGTACCTTCCAGCGTCTTTATAGGTATACACTTACGTAAGGCTGACTTATGTAAACTCAGCCTGAGTCAAGCTTTTCCAGCAGCCTTGGCAAGAGAGAGTGCTGGCTGACAGAGTGGAAATGCGTGTCACGCTCTCTGCTCCTTCGCTCTGAAGTAACCCTTGTTCACGGGCAAAGAGAGCTGTGTGACACCCTCACTAGGCAGGTTTTCAGCTTCCCTCCACCCCCCCCCCCCGTGTTTACATTGGTGCCAAGCAGATACCTGCTTCGTTTATCTCCTGATCTGAAAGGATTCTGACTTATGTAAAAACCGACTTATGTAAGGTTTGCCAGAACGGAATACGAACGTGATGGGGATGGCGTGTGTGCAGCAACTGTTTGTTGACTTTTTTTTTTTTTTTCTTTTCTTTTTAGGGCTGCACCTGTGGCATATGGAGGTTCCCAGGCCAGGGGATGACTCGGAGCTGCAGCTGCTGGCCTATGCCACAGCCACAGCAACGAGGGATCTGAGCCACGTCTGCGACCTACACCATAGCTCACGGCAATGCCAGATCCTTAACCCACTGAGCGAGGCCAGGGATGGAACCTGCATCCTCATGGATCCTAGATGGGTTGGTCAACCACTGAGGCACAAAGGGAACTCCCTGTTGGTTGACTTTGTGCGCAGAACACCAACCATCTTGAGCTGGAAAACCTGACTTGAACACTAAAAACTTCAAGACATCCTCACACTCCAAAGGGCAGTTGCTGTATGGTGGGTATCCATCATTTGAGAAAATCCGTGAAAACAACAATCTATGATGAAGTTAGGAACAATTTGAAATGAAATCAAGGATCATTCATCTCCAATAGTATCTACACAAGTTTGAAAGAACAATAGCAAATGTAGTCGGGAATCATATTCACTAAGTGAGCGGAGATGTTCATTGCAGTGTTATTATTTAAAGTGAAAGCATTAGGATCCATTGGGGGAGGTTGTCTGTCATCCGAGTATACCATGCGGCTATTTAACTGACCTGTGCAGAACTGTGGGGGCGGGGTGGCGTAGAGGTGAAAAATGGGAAGGGAAGACGTTACAACACAGCATCTTGCTTGTGAAAATTCAGTGGTTCTTGGGAGGAGGAGGGGGCACGGAGGAACTACCCTGAGGGTCTCAAATCTGTAGGTGCTGGAAATCCATTCTGAGAGCAGGGAAGTGAGTGTCTGGCCTTGAGTTCTGGGTGGGGATGGGGAGAGGAGGCAGGCACCTGGCCAGATCATGCAGACTCCCAAGCAAAGCAGAGGCTGCTTATCCTTAGCGAGGAGACTGGGTCTTTGGGTGCCACGAGAGAGCTGGGAAGTTCTTCCTTGTGCTGAGAGCCTTCTTGCTGTGGTTTCTGACGCATCCTTCCTTTGTTTCCATTTTACATAACTGCTCACTGTGCCCTGGGCAGCTGGGTCTAGAGATCTTCATTCCGTACGTAGTTCCAGGGACCGTGTGTGTGTTTCCTAAACTCCAAATCTGGGCCTGAGGTCTGACAAGTCGCAGACGAGCTGTGGGGATTACGAAGCAGGAGATATTAAATAATCAGGGCCGTCCAGAAAGCCAGCGCCTGAGCGGAGAAGCGGGGGACCCACTCCCGCTCCCTTCCCCACTGTGGCCCCCTGCCTCCCGCTGAGGGAGTGGAGATCCGTTGGCCCAAAGCGTCCTGGGTCTTCGCAGCATCCTCCGCTTGGTGCTTCTCCGAGAGCAACGTGCTGAGAAAGCACTTGTGAGGATGGCGGGAGCGGGGGCAGGGGTCAGGGTGCTTTTTAATTTCTCGTTAGCTGTGACAGCTGTAGAGCTCGAGCAATTAAGGAGGAAGACTCCTCCAGGATGCCAGAGGGCCAGCCCCCCCCCATCCCCGCCCCAAGCTGTGCACATCTTCCTCCCTTCCTCCTTTGCCATTACACTCTGCAGCCCGCGTGGCCCCTTGCACATGCGCGCACGCCCAGCGCAGCCTCCCCTCTCTGGGCCTAGAAAACTGCGCTACAACTATGGGGAGGCGAGGGTTGCAAAGGGGTCCTTTTCCCTGAGTTGCAGTAGCGGGTACAGGTCAGGCGGAGTAGGGAGAGTCCGATGGTTCTCAAAGACGCCTTCTCCATCCTTCACTCCTGGGGTGGGTTAGACTTGCGGAAAGGGGGTCCCCTCTCTTTGGATGTGGTAATGAGGTTGGGGGTATGAAAATGACCAAGGTGGTAGTAGCCTTTCCTGCACTTCTTGACTAAGCGTCCACTCCCCAACTCAACTTGACCTTTGGGGGTGCAGGAGAAGGGTGTCAGGTGGAGAGGGTGGGAGAAGTTCTGCTTTTATTCTGTTAAGATCTCCAGGACATTAAGAGACATCTCACAAATTTCCTCTTCAGCTTCTTCCTTCCAGCAGCCTAGTCAGGATCCTGCCCATTTCCTGGATTCCTGTTCTGTTCCCAACTGTGGGAGGGAGGGGGGTATGCCTGTTCACTGCTATTCTTTTATTAACATCAGTCCTGCTGCACCAGCGGGCGTGTGTTTTTGGATGCAGGAGCAAAGCTCTATATCCCAGTCCAAACATCTCACTCCACCCACCAGCTGATACTTGAAACCCCACCATTAACACTTGCTTCCTTTAAGGGTATCTCCTTGTTAAAGCACATATGCCCTTGGGAAAGGAACCCCTTTATTGTGAACAAAAGATCTGACAGCTGACCTAGATAAAGGAGTAAGCCGGGTGGGATTCCCAGGGGCGAGGAGGGGTTGGGGGTAGTAGGTTTATAGAAAAGAGTAGACAAGCTTCACAGCTTTCCCCTGCTTCTGATTAAGTCTTTAGAGCGTGGGAGAATGACAGCCCAGGCTGGTTTTCTCTGACCTAGAAGAAAAGGAAGCCTCCAAATTCTCATGGTCATGACCATTATCATCAAGAGTCCTATACAGTGAGTTCCCGTTGTGGCTCAGCAGTTAACGAATCTGGCTAGTATCCATGAGGACATGGGTTCAATCCCTAGCCTCACTCAGTGGGTTAAGGATCTGGTGTTGCTATGCGCTGCAGTGTAGGTTGCAGACGCGGCTTGGATCTGGCATTGCTGTGGCTGAGGTGTAGGCTGGCAGCTACAGCTCTGATTCAACTCCTAGCTTGGGAACTTCCATATGCCACTTGCAACCTGAAAAAAAGAAAAAACAACCAAAAAACAAAAAACAACTTATACAGACATGAAACACCAATGATGCTACCAAGATGCTCGACACACGGCCCTTGCCCTCAAGATGCTCAGCCACCTGAGTGGCTGATGAGGAGCCTGATGGAGGTCTTAGAGAAAGGGCTTACATGTGCCCAGTGTTATCTTAGGGGGATTAGCCAGGTGGAGGTGACCAAGGACGACCTGAGATAGGAAGAGGGGATGTGAGGCTCTTTGGGAACCCTTGCCCTCATGCAGGTGGGATCTGAAAAGGCCTCAGTTGGGCTGACAGTGATGGGAACATGAAGGCTGAGACTTTTCGTTTTCCCTTTTTTTTTTTTTTTTTTTTGGTGTGTTTTTGCTATTTCTTGGGCCATTCCCGCGGCAGATGGAGGTTCCCAGGCCAGGGGTTGAATCGGAGCTGCAGCCACCGGCCTACGCCAGAGCCAGAGCAATGTGGGATCTGAGCCGGGTCTGCAACCTACACCACAGCTCACGGCAACGCCAGATCCTTAACCCACTGAGCAAGGGCAGGGACCGAACCCGCAACCTCATGGTTCCTAGTCGGATTTGTTAACCACTGCGCCACGACGGGAACTCTGAGACTTTTCGTGTTTGAAAACGAACCTCCAGGACTCTGACTATGGGGAGGATTGGGGTGCAGGCACTGAGTGTGAGTCATATGAGTGAGTAGTCCTTTAAAGTGGTCAGTAGAAGAGGCTGATCAGTAGTAGAAGAGTGTGAGTCATATCAGTAGTCCTGCAAAGTGGTCAGTTGAAGATAGCTTGCCTTTGATCAAAACATTTTACCCATTTGTGGAATAGTTCCTGGGTGTCCACGTGACACCTGGCCTAGTCTTGTGGAGGGACATGTAGACTGTTGGGTTTAGGTCTTCAGGAAGCTTACTGTCTAACTGGGGTGACATTAAAGTAAAACTCACGAAAAAGGTCATATGTAACTATGTCTTCCCATCGTACTGCTCTATATTAAATGAACACTAGTTAACACCACTGAGCAGCAGCCCTTTATTTGCTCACAGTTCTGTAAATCAGAAGGCTTGGCATGGTTGGCTGGGTTTTCTGCTTAGAGTATCACAAGGTTTAAATCAAGGTGTTGGCTGGATTAAGTTTTGTGGGTGTTTTCTTTTTCTTTTTCTTTTTGGCTTTTTAGAGCCACTCTTCTGGCATATGGAAGTTCCCAGGCTAGGGGTTGAATTGGAGCTGTAGCCACCGGCCTACACCACAGCCACAGCAATGCCAGATCCGAGCTGCATCTGCCACCTACACCACAGCTCATGGCAATGCCGGATCCTTAACCCACTGAGTTAAGGCCAGAGATCGAACCCGTGTCTTCATGGATACTAGTCAGGGTCGTTACTGCTGAGCTGCGATGGGAACTCTGGATTGAGTTTTTATCTGGAGACTCTTGGGGAAAAAATCCACTTCCAAGATCATTCTTATTGTTGGCAGAATTTGGTTCTTTGCGACTGTAGGTAGCATTGCGTTTCCATTTCTTTGCTGGCTGTCAGCCAGGGCTGCTTGCTGCTCCTAAAGCTGCCTGCATTCCTTGCCGCACGGCCACCTCCATATGGAAGCCAGCAATGGGATGTCAGGACCTCAATGCCTGACTTTCTCTTCTTTGACCAGCCAAAGAAAACTCTGCTTGTTTTTTTTTCTAATTTTTTTATGGTGGTAAAATAAACGTAACATAAAAATTTCCACCATAACCATTTAAGTGTATATCTTGGCTGTGTGAAATACATTCGTAATGTTGTGCAAACATCATCATTTCCAGAACTCTTTCATCTGACCAAACTGAAAGTATATACCCATTAAACAATAATTTTCCATCTTTCCCTCCTCTTGGTCCCCAGCCACCACCATTCTACTTTTTTTTTTTTTTTGTCTTTTTGCCTTTTTTGGGCCACTCGCGTGGCATATGGAGGTTCCCAGGCTAGGGGTCAAATCGGAGCTGTAGCTGCCGGCCTACACCACAGCTCACGGCAACGCCAAATCCTTAACCCACTGAGCAAGGCCAGGGATCGAACTCGCAACCTCATGGTTCCTAGTCCGATCCGCCACGACGGGAACTCCCCCATTCTACTTTTTGTCCTGATGATTTTGACTACTCTAAGTACGTCATATAAGTGGAATCATACCATAACCATACCGTCTTTTTGTGACTGGCTTATTTCACTTAGCATAGCATCCTCAAGGGGAATCCATACTGCAGCATATTAAAGAATGTTGATGTGCCCGATGATCGTGCATTGTAGGTATGCACCGTATTTTGCTTAGTCATTTTTCTATCAAAGGACACTTGGGTTGCTTCCATGTCTTAGCTGTTGTGGATAATGCTGTTATGAGCATAGATGTACAAGGATCTCTTTGAGACCCTGCTTTCAGTTCTTTTGGGTGTATGCCCAGACGTAGAATTGCTGGATCATATAATAATTCTCTTTTTAATTTTTTGAGGACTCTTCATACTGCGTTCCACAGTGGCTGGATCATTTTACATTCCCACCCACAGTGCACAAGGGTTCTAGTTCCTCTATATCTTTGCTGACACTTATTCTGTTCCCTCCCTCCCTGTCTCTTTTTGTAGTAATTATCTTCATGGTCGTATCGTGGTATCTCGCTGTAGTTCTGATTTATGTTTCCTTAAGCATTACTGATGTTGGACATCTTTTCTTATGCTTATGGGCCGTTTGTATATTTTTGGAGAAAGGTCTCTTCAAGCCTTTTGCCCATTTTTGAACTGGGTTGTTTGTTTTTCTTTGTTGAGAAAACTCTGCTTTTAAAAGGTTCATGTGACGAGGTCAGGCCCGTTGGGGCCATCTCTCATTTCTCGAGTCAACTGTGCCATATAGCATAACCTAATCACAGGGGTGAAAGCTGTCATGGTCACAGTCCTGGGAGTGCACAGAGCGGGTACACAGTGAGAGGGGGATCCTGGGAGGCCATCCAGGATTCTCCCTCCCAACTCAGATTTAAATGTGAAGTTTCTACAGCGGCCTATTAGACTTTACATGTTCCGACCCCTAACTTCCTCTCTCCTCAGCCATGCAGACATTCTTACTTTTCTTCAAAAAGACAAGTATGAGGAGTTCCCTGGTGGCTTAGTGGTTAAGGTCTGGGTGTTGTCACTGCTGTGGCTTGGGTTACCGCTGTGGCTCAGGTTCAATCCTTGGCCCAAGAACATTTGCATGCTGTGGTCTCAGCCAAAAAAAGAAAGAAAAAAAAAAAGAGAGAGAGAGAGAGAGAAAGAGAGAGAATAAAAGTGATGACTTCAGGAATTCCCATTGTGGCTTAGCGGGTTAAGAACCCAGTTAGGGGAGTTCCCATTGTGGCTCAATGGAAACGAACCTGACTAGTATCCATGAGGATGTGGGTTCAATCCCTGGCCCTGTTCATTGCATTAAGGATCTGGTGTTGCCGTGAGCTGTGGTGTTGGCCGGCAACTGTAGCTCTGATTCGACCCCTAGCCTAGGAACTTCCATATGCTGCAGGTGTGGCCCTGAAAAGAAAAAAAAAATAAGGGATGACTTCACCATAGATTATACAGATATTAAAAGTAAAGGATACATGTAGTAAAAGAATGTTACAATCAATTTTACTCTAATAATTTCCGTAACTTAGATGAAATAAACAAATTCCTTGAAAGACACAAACTACAGGAAGTTTACTTAAGAAGAAACAGAGAACTTGGAGTGGAGTTCCCCTGTGATGCAGTGGGTTAAGGAGCCGGCATTGTCACTGCAGTGGCGTGGGCCACTGCTGTGGTGAAGTTTTGGTTCTGACCTGGGAACTTCCCCATGCCATGGCATGGTCCCCAACCCCCAAGAAAAGAAAAAGAAAAAGAAAAAGAACTATATAAGCTGAAGAGACCTAGACCAATTTTTATATGTGTGTTTGGTATTTTTTTTTCTTAAATAAATTTTATTGAAATAGAGTTGACATACAAAGTTGTGTTAGTTCCAGGTGTACAGCAAAGTTAATCAGTTATACATGTACATATATTCGTTCCTTTCAGATTCTTCTCCCATGTAGGTTATTACACAGTATTGAAACTGGATTTAGAAGCCTCCAAGCCCAGATGGCTTTACTGATGAACTTTGCTAAACATTTAAGGAAGAAATAATATCAATTCTAGGAAATTATTAATTCTAGAAAATCACAAAGGAGGAAGAACTTCTCATTACTCTAATACCAAAATTACAAAGATATTATAGGAATGAAAAACTATAAACCAATATCCCTCATGAGCACTGATGCAAAAATTCCCAACAAATTTTTGTAAATCAAATCTAACTCTATTTTTATCTCTATGATAACACATCATGACCAAGTGGAATTTATCCTAGGAATGAAGGTTGGTAACATTAAAAAAAAAAAAAAATCAGGAGTTCCCATCGTGGCTCAGCAGAAATGAATCTGACTAGAGGATGCAGGTTCAATCCCTGGCCTCGCTCAGTGGGTTAAGGATCCAGTGTTGCTCTGAGCTGTGGTGTAGTTTGCAGACGTGGCTCGGATCTGATGTTGCTGTGGCTGTGGCATAGGCTGGGCGCTACAGCTCTGATTCAACCCCTGGCTTTGGAACCTCCATGTGCCATGAGTGTGGCTCTAAAAAAAAAAAAAAAAAAAAAAAAAAAAAAAAATCAGTGTAATTCATTATACCATCTAATTAAAAATGAAAAAAATGATCATCTTAATAGATGTATACAAAGCATTTGACAGGATTCAATAACCATTCCCGATAAAAGAATTTTAGCAAACCACGCATGGAAAGGAACTTCCACAACCTGATAAAGCACCTCTACCAAAAAACCTATGAAGGTGCTAAGATCAGGAATGAGACGAGGGCGTCTACTCTTACTGTTTCTAGTCAACATTGTACCAGAAGTTCTAACAGTGCAATAAATAAGGCAAGACACATAAATACAAGGCCTTCATATGGGAAAGGAAGAAGTAAAATTGTTTTAATTTGCTGACAACGTAATCATCCAGGTAGACCATCTGATGGAATATACGAAGAAGCTGCTAGAACTAATAAATGGATTTAGTAAGGTTGTAAGATCCAAGAGAGATATACAAAAATCAATTGTATCCCTATGTTTTAGTAATGAACCACTGGAAATTGAAATTGAAAACGGTACCTTAAAAAATGGTCCCACTGCACTGTATCTCAGAAGTTCTTCGGTTCTTTCTTAGCCGATGTCACTGATGATGGCTTTCCCTTAGTTTCTGTTTCTCCAGCTGTTTGGATGTTCTCCTGTTATTTGGTTATTAGTGCCCACACTTCTCCTCTAATTCTGTTGTAGGTGAATATTTTCCCATCCTTTTGTTGTTTTCCCTCCATTTTATGAACGTTTCCTCAGCTTTATTTTCCAAAGCTCTACGGAGTTTTTCATTTCTGCTCTGGCATGTTTGATCTTTCAAGATCTTTCTCTCTCTCTGGTGTTCTCTTTTTAGCAAATACTATTCTATTTTTGTTTCCTTTTTGCAACACTTTCCTTATCAGGATCAGGGTATAATGATAATATTTTTAAGCTTTCTTCCTGCTGCATAGTCTCGGCTTCCTCCAAGTCACGTTTTGCTTTGTTTGGGACTGTCTCTTGTATTAGAAGCTTTCCTCAGATGGCTCAGAAGCTGTTGTTTTTTGCTAATTTTTAAATGTGGGGGTCTGAAAAGCTAGTTGGAAGCCATGTGTGTGTGTGTTTTGTTATCTGTGAGCCTCACTCTAGGGTGATGTGGCAGGGAGTTTTCTTCCTTTTTTCCTTTCTTCTTTTCTTTCTTTTTTTTGCTTTTTAGGGCCACACATGCAGGATATGGAGGTTCCCAGGCTAGGGGTCAAATCTGAGCTGCAGCTGAGGTCTTTGCCACAGCCACAGCAACGCAGGATCTGAGCCCAAGTCTGTGACCTACACCACAGCTCACGGCATTGCCACATCCTTTACCCTTAACTTGCTGATTGAGGTCAGGGATCGAACCCACATCCTCATGAATACTAGGCGGATTTGTTACCGCTGAGCCGCAACAGGAACTCCGGGGCAGGGACATTTCATTCTGAAGCCTCTGACGTTAGTATCTTTGGGTCTTTTCTTCCTTTTGGGTTGTCAAGATTCCAAAGAACTGCACACTCCAGTTTCCAGCCTGGAGGAAAGAGGCCAGTGTTGTGGGATTCCAGTGGGTGAGAGGACCCAGGTCTCAGCATCCACTATGTGAATATTTTCAATGAGATACTCCTGCCTTCACTGTCCTGGGGTTTCCTTGTCAGAGACCCTTTGTTTCCCCCTCACCAGGGAGGAGACTTTGCCTGGCTGTATGGGGCAGGGGGAGAATCTGAGGATCTGACTGCTTTTTAAAACACATTCTCCAGGAGTTCCCGTCGTGGTGCAGTGGTTAACAAATGTGACTAGGAACCATGAGGTTGCAAGTTCGATTCCTGGCTTTGCTCAGTGGGTTAAGGATCTGGCGTTGCCATGACCTGTGGTGTAGGTCGCAGACGAAGCTCGGATCCCGCATTGCTGAGGCTCTGGCGTAGGCAGGCAGCTACAGCTCCGATTAGACCCCTAGCCTGGGAACCTCCATATGTCACGGGAGCGGCCCCAGAAAAAGACAAACAAAACAAAACAAAAAACCCCTACAAAACCCATTTTCTCCAGTCTTCTTTATTTACTCGACCCCCTCCACCCTTACTTCCAGAGGGAACAAGTGCCAATTCCTGAGCCTTTGGGGGATTTTAGGGTATAGATTAGGTGGTAATGGCTTTCACCATTAGGTTCTTTCCTGTTTTTTCCATCTGCTTTCTAGCTTCCAAAATTGTGAGGCTGTGATACACAACACACCTGTTCTCCCTGGCCTTGTGGGTATATACCTTAAGAAAAACAGTCAAAATGAAAGAAAAATGTAGAAAGCCTTTAACTTTGCTTTAACGGCATTTCAGGAAAGAGTGAAAGGGGCTGCCGGTGTTCAGGCTGCTATCTTTCCCCAAAGTCTCTTAATCTGTGATTCGAGGCTTTTAGGATGACCGGTTCTACTAAATCATAGACCAGGTCTGCTCTACCCGGGAGCTAATGAATTTATTCCAAGAGGGCAGAGGTGGTGTCAGTCCGGTTTACGATGGCATTTCGTCCCCCTGTGCAGGGACTGGTATGTGAGAAAATGTCAAGAAATATTTACTAAATTTATGAATGACAATAGAACAAATGAACTGCCTTCAGAATCTTTGTTATGATAAAAATGTTCCTATGTCCTTGGGGACAGAATAGAATGTGGAAATAGCCAAAAGTTATTTAATGCCAAGATGTGTGACCCAGGAGAGGGAACAAACTGAGCAGGTAATAACAACACTTTTTTTTTTTTTTTTGTCTGAAACAAGGTGTGGCACCAAATTATGAGACCGATTTCCTTGTTTGGTGTACAAGGGAGTCTGAGGTCAATTCACAGAAAGAAAGAGTCCAGAAGTGTTTTAAGCAAACTTGGTTTTCTTGGCCGAGGTTGTAAAGGTCTGGTTTTTGGATACGTAGGATTTTTGCTGCAGGGAGTCTGGAATCACACAGTATATGATTTGGAGCAAGTTGTGTAGGTTGCAGAAGGTTTTGCCTTCCATTTCGGGGCGGTGCGGGGGGGGGGGGAATGAATTGGATGCGTTCCTACTACTTCTTAGTGATGGAGTTCAATGTTGATACTAAGTCTCTGGAGGACCGAGATGTGACTGGTGGGGCAGGACGGAGCGTAAGGCCAATTTCCCAGGAAATGCATTCTGGTAGGCAGGTGGGAAGAGGCTCTGGGAGAAACCGCTTCCCTGCAGCCGAAATGGAATCAGCATCTGGGCACATCTTCCCAGCTTAAAATGACACCACCACGGCCTCAAGTATTTATAAGGCACTCACAATGTGCCAAGCCCTGTGCACTCGTCAGTCACCTCCTGACATCCTTGTGACAGCTCTGTGGAATCGATAGTTTATATCCCCATTTTCCAGGAAAGGAAACAGAGTCACAGGGAGAGGAATGTAGTGTAGATATTCCAAATCTATTTAGAGCTAGAACTATGAAAGGAAGATGGCAAGGGAGTTCCCATTGTGGCCAGTATCCATGAGGTTGCAGGTTCGATCCCTGGCCTTGCTCAGTGGGTTAAGGATCCAGCGTTGCAGTGAGCGTCAGTGTAGGTCGCAGACTTGGCTTGGATCCTGTGTTGCTGTGGTTGTGGTGTAGGACAGCAGCTGTGGTTCTGATTCAGCCATTAGGCTAGGAACTTCCACATGCTACACATGGGGCCCTAAAAAGCAAAAAGAAAAAAAAAAAAAGAAAGAAAGAAAGAAAGAAAGAAAGAAAAATCAAGGTGGCAAAGGAGGACAGAGGCATGAGGGGGATGCATTTCCCGTGGCCAAATCTTACTTTAACAGTTGGGGATTGATGGGGGCATATTTTTTTTTTTTTTTTGGAAGGGGCAGGGGCCGCTCCTGCAGCATGTGGAAGTTCCCAGGCTAGGGGTTGAATTGGAGATGCAGCTGCTTGCCTACACCACAGCCACGGCAACATCAGATCTGAGCCTCATCTGCGACCTACAGTATAGCTCACGGCAACGCTGGATCCTTAACCCACTGATTGGGATTGAACCTGAGTCCTCATGGATACTAGCCGAGTTTGTTACTGCTGAGCCACAGCAGGAACTCTGATGGGGGTATATGTGAAAATCAGTCAGTGAGTGGTCTTCTGTGGTTGCTTCATGTCGTATTTGGTGACTGACCAATGTTGCCCATTTAATTATCAAAAAGCTGCTAAGTTGTTGATCTAAAAAGAGAGGGTAAATTAAGCTTCGCCTACAGACAGTTAAAATAGAACTAGGATAGACTCAAGCATTCTGGAGATTGAACTTTGATCAATACGGTAAGTGAGGGAGTTCCTGTTGTGGTGCAGCAGAAACAAATCTGACTAGTATCCCTGAGGATTTGGGTTCGATCCCTGGCCTTGCTCAGTGGGTTAAGGATCTGGCGTTGCCATGAGCTATGGTGTAAGTCTCAGATGTGGCTTGGATCCAGTGTTGCTCTGGCTGCAGCTCCGATTTGACTGCTAGCCCAGGAACTTCCATACACCATGAGTGCAGTCCTCAAAAAAAGGGGAAAAAAAAAATCTGGTAAATGATTTTTCTGATTCACTCTGGGATGAATAATTTTCAACTTCATTTGCCTATTTTTTTTCTAGAACCCTAGTGAGTAAGGCAAGGTACCTCTTTCTGCAGTGACTGAGGTCTCTGGCCTCATGACGACCCGTGTGTGATTGAGACCTATCAATGGACTCTGATTTGAAACCCTGAAAGCATTGGACTAAAGTTATTTATTTATTTTTTTGCATCGGGGCACATGGAAGTTCCTGGGCTAGGGGGTGAATCGGAGCTGCAACTACAGGCCTACACCACAGCCACAGCCACTCTCTGGATCCTTAAGCCGCTGAGTGAAGCCGGGGATTGAAACTGCATCCTCATGGATACTAGTCGGGTTCTTTCTTAACTGGCTGAGCCATCACGGGAACTCCCTGGACTCAAGTTCTGATAGCACTTCGCTTTACTGTTAGAGCACCAAAAGGAATTTCTGGTTTTCAGCTCACTCTTTTGTTTAAACCAAAGTGGTGAAGCGGGCAGGTTTTGGAGCCAGACAGTTTAAATCCCAGGCTTTGTTGTTTATTGGTGGTATGACCTTGGGCAAGTTACTTAAACTCCGCAAACTGTAGTTTTACAATCATAACCTACGTCTCAGGGTTATCGTGGGGATTAATGAGATAAGGTAAGGCACACAGGAATGCAATCAGTGGCAGTACCGACTGTTATATCATCATCATTCGCACAGAGTCTGCACATGGTTACCTACGCCTGCAGGCCCGTATTAGTCCTTAGGCTGCCGTGGGGGTGGGACTCAGATCACCGAAAAACACAGTCCCTTCTGTGTAAGTATGCTTGGACAGAGATCTCTCACACACACATACACCCTCAAAAAGTCAAATGCATCGAATAGCAAATTGAGGCTGGTGTGAGTGCTGTAGCCAGCTCACGCTGCAGGAGTTTTGGGGAGGCCGCTGAGAAGTAATCCAGGAAGTCTTTTTTTTGTTTGTTTTGTCTTTTTCTGGGGCTGCACCCGAGGCACATGGGGGTTCCCAGGCTAGGGGTCCAATCGGAGCTGTAGCCTCCAGCCTAGGCCACAGCCACACAGGATCCGAGCTGCGTCTGTGACCTATACCACAGCTCATGGCAATGCTGGATCCTTAACCCACTGAGCGAGGCCAGGGATCCAACCGCAATCTCGTGGTTCCTAGTTGGATTCGTTAACTACCGAGCCACGATGGGAACTCCCAGGAAGTCTTTCTTTTTAGATTTATTTTTATTTTTTATATTTTTTTGCTTTTTAGGGCCCCACCCAAGGCATATGGAAATTCCCAGGCTAGGGGTTGAATTGGAGCTGCAGCTGCCGGCTTACACCACAGCCACAGCAATGCCAGATCCGAGCCATGTCTGTGACCTATGCCACAGTTCACGGCAATGCCAGATCCCTAACCCACTGAGCAAGGCCAGGGATCAAACTTGCATCCTCATGGATACTAGTTGTGTTTGTTACTGCTGGGTCACAATGGGAATTCCCTCTTAATTTTTTTTTTAATTGAAGTATAGTTGATTTATAACGTTCTGTCAATTTCTGCTGTACAGCAATACACATATACATTCTACGTATATATATGTACATTCTTTTTCTCATATTATTTTCTATTGTGTTCTATGACAAGTGATTGGCTATAGTTCTCTGGGCTATACCAAACAGTCTTGTTTTAAGAGGTGCATCTCACAGCTAGTGAGGCACAGACCAGGAGAAAGAAAGGAGCCGTGTGTGTGTTTGTGGCTTTCAGAAGACCTGTCTGGCTGGGGTAGGATGTATGTGTAGGAAGGCGGTGGGAAATAGGCAGCAAAGGAAGCTGAGGCCACACACAATAACGATATTATTAATGATGGGAATAGCAATCACCATTAATTTAGCTTCTACTGTGTGCAAGCCAGGGGCTTATGCTACCTTCTTTCCATATGTTAGCTCATTTAATCCTCACCTCCACCCTATGGTGTAGGTATTATTGATACCGGTTTTTAAAGAAACTGAGGCTCAGAGAGGTTGGGTAACTTGCCCAAGGACACACAGCAAGAAATTGGAGATCCACAACATTTTTTTTTTTTTTTTAATGGCTGCACCAGAGTTCCCGTTGTGGCTCAGTGGTTAACGAATCTGACTAGAAACCATGAGGTTTGCGGGTTCAATCCCTGACCTTGCTCAGTGGGTTAAGGATCCGGCGTTGCCGTGAGCTATAGTGTAGGTTGCAGACACAGCTCGGATCCCGCGTTGCTGTGGCTGTGGTGTAGGCCGGTGGCTACAGCTCCGATTCGACCCCTAGCCTGGGAATCTCCATGTGCCGTGGGATCGGCCCTAGAAAAGGAAAAAAAAAAAAGGCTGCACCTGCAGCATATGGAAGTTCCCAGGCTAGGGGCAGGCCTATGCCACAACCATGGCGTCACTGGATCTGAGCTGCATCTGAGTGACCTGTGGCAATGCCAGATCCTTAACCCACTGAGAGAGGGCAGGGATTGAACCTGCATCCTCATGGATACCAGTTGGGTTCTTAACCTGCTGAGCCACAACAGGAACTCTGAGAACCATAATTTGGATGCACAAATACACTGACAGAGACAGCCACTGGGGCCTAGGCTCAAGCAGCTGACAGCTGTGTCCCTCCTCATTCTTTGCTTCCCTCTCCTCTTGCTAAAGTGGGGCCAGTTTTTTTCTTTGAAGGGTCCTGTGTGAACAAGTGACCCTTCTACTCCTCCACCCCACCTCTGCCTCAAATACACCTGTGGCTTCAGTCCCCAGGACAGGCAGCACAGAGGGCAGTGCTGGGACTGAGATAAGGGGGCTGAGGTGGCAGGCTGCAGTATTATCGGAGGTGTCACTAAGAGGGCCAACCTTGCACTGGAGAGTGAGAACCTCCTTACCTTTTTTTTTTTTTTTTTTTTTTTTTTTTTTTGTCTTTTTAGGGCTGCACCCGTGGCATATGGTGGTTCCCAGGCTAGGGGTCTAATTGGAGCTACAGCTGCCAGCCTACACCACAGCTCACGGCAATGCTTGATCCTTAATCCACTGAGTGAGGCCGGGGATCGAACCTGTGTCCTCATGGATACTAGTTGGATTCGTTTCTGCTGCGCCACGATGGGAACTTCACCTCCTTAACTTTTGTGCCCTCACTGCCTCACACAAGTTCTGGTCCTATGTCAGGTGAGGAGCTTTGCAGCTCTGCTGGGTGGGCCAAGAAGCCCCTCATTATTCCCAGGTCAGGCAGAGATTCCCTGGGGCCGGGGGTGGGGTGGTGGGAGCGGCGGCTGAGCTCTCCTTTCGGCGCCCAGATGAACAGCAGAATAATCTCAGATTGGAGTCTGATCATCTTTCCACTGTTCCCGCCCACCATTCTTCAGCATCCCCCACAGCCCCTCTACAGCATGTCCCTGTATCCTCTGAGCAGCCCCCCTCCTAGGTCTGGCCCCCACTCTCCTGCCCCTAGACAGTGAGTCTGGCTGCACAGCCTCCGGTGTGTATCCCCCCGCACCAAGGGCAGGAGGTGGGGGCATTTGGTTGGTTCCAGGGGCCTGAGTGGAGAGCCACCAGGGTATGCCCCAGGGGCAGAGGAGTCCAGCGCTGCTCTCCCGCGCCCTCTAGAGGCTCGGGGTGGCACTGAGTGAGACACCCAGGAGGGGTCCTGATTGAGGCGGGGGGGCCCTGGGTCTCCTAAGAATGTCTAGAATGTGTCCACTGTCAGACATCAGCTTCATCTAAAGCCCACTGCTGAAAGTGCCTGGCAAGGTTGGCTTGGGTAGCAAGGGGTTCAAGGTCACACATCTGAGTGTGGAGGGCCCTCCCTCCCGTGGGCACCCAGCCAGCCCAGCAGAACAGCCCCTCTCCACTTCTTGCCTCCCCCTTGGGCAGCTTCAAGGAGGCTGGAAGCTGCCGCTGCCAGCCCTAGGGGTGGGGGAGGGGTGTTTAAGGACCACTGTGGCCCTGTCCTCTGACAGTCAGGAATCCCAGAGGAGCTTTAGGTTGGGAGGGGCAGAGGGGTGTCTCCCCTGGTGGCTTTGCGAGGACAGATGTGGGAAAGTGATGGGAGAAATTTCCAACTCCTGGTTGGGTAGGCCAGACAGAGAGCGGGGAGGACAGGGGTGTGGAGAGAGCCTGGAAGGATGGGGGCAGAGTGGACAGAGGTGGGCAATCACTTCATACATCTTTCCAGGCTGGAAGCTTGGGAGCTGGGGACCTGGGCTCCCAGAAGGGATTGGGTGGCTGACCAGCTTCCTTGTAACACTCACGGGTGGCAGCTTGTCTGCTCACCCGGCCCCCATCCGGGGACCCCAGCCTGACTTCAAACTGTCCATTCTTAGGCTCAGGTAGTTGGGAAGCTTGCCCCATTCTCTTGCTCAGACTTCTTACCTGGTCCTCACTGCAGCAAAAAGGAAGGTGGAGAGAGGGAAAGAGGGACTTCCTGGGTGGGTTTTCAAGTCTCAGTTCCCTTAGGAGACCAGAGATTCCTGGCTTTGGTACAGAGGAGGAGGAATTATGGAATAACTCTCAGAACTGTCCCCCCACCCCCGCCCAAGCACCTGGCCAGGACTAGAGCAAGGATGGGTTTTCTCCTAGAGCCTTACCGGCTGCCCCCAGGGGAGCGGGAATGCTGGTACCCAGAGGGACAGCAGAACTGGCCTGAGCATTCCGCACTCTTGGGACAAAGAAGGCACCTAATCCTCAGTCCACCCTGTGGTCACCCCCAGCCTTACCCTCTCTAGGGCCTGGGCCCAGGCTGGGCAGGTGTCACTCTAATTCTCACGCAGTAGCTCTGGGCTCCCCCTGGCCAAGCTGAAGCCACAGCGGAGGTACAAGACCTCTGTTGACCTGGAGAGGGGCTGGGGATGCCCCCGGAGCAGGAAGCCCGAGGCTGAGGCTCCCTCTCTCTCCCTCCCGCTGGAGAAGGGTCTTTCTCTCCATTTCCCACAAACCCTTGCTTTGCCACTTGACAGCCTTGTCATTCCATTCCCTGGCTGCCCGGCTCTCGGCCCCACCACACCCGAGACAAATTCCTTCCTCCACTTCAGCGCCCAGACCGGAGGCCTGGGCACCCCACCCACCGCCTCTGCCAAAGAGGGGCCCGGGGAACTAACACTCTGTCCTGCGCTCTCCTGCTTTCTTTCCCCTTCTCTCTCACTCCCTGACCTTTCAGGCCACGAACGGAAGTCTCTAGATGAAACAGTCTGCTGCTGCCATTCCATAAGTACTCCCAGAGAAGGTGAGGTTGAGAGGCCTCTATGTACCTAACTCACATCCTTCTTGCTGCAGTCCTGGCCGTTCTGGTTGATGGCCATGGGCAAACCCAGGACCCAGGCTGCCGGTCAGACATGGACCGATGAGTGTTCTCACCTCCGCCTCCGGCCCACCTAGACTCCTGCGATTCTTTCCTTTTCTTTTCTTTTTAGGGCTGCACCTGCAGCATATGGAAGTTCCCAGGATAGGAGTTGAATCGGAGCTGCAGCTGCCAGCCTACGCCACAGCCACAGCAATGCAGGATCCGAGCTGCGTCTGCGACCTTCACCACAGTTCACAGCAACACCAGATCCCTGACCCACTGGGTGGGGGCCAGGGATCGAACCCGAATCCTTATGGATACTAGTTGGATTCATTTCCACTGCAGCACAACGGGAACTCCTGACTCCTGTGACCCTCAGAGCCTCTCAGAGGTGGTGCTGGAGTGGAGCTCCCCAGGCCTCCCCCCATCTCTTCCAGTCCTCCAGGCCACAGGCCCACGTGTCCACAGCTCTCATTCTTACTGCTTCCTCCCCGGCCTGGGAGCTTTGGCAGGGCTCTAGAAATCAGGCTTTGCCTTCATTCTCTAGAGGAGACGTGGAGGTCAGAGGTGGGCAGGGCCTTGCTCCAGGTCACACAGCCAGGCAGTGACAGGTCCTGGTTTGGAACTCAGATGACATGACCTCCAACCACAGCCCCCGATGCGGGTCTCCGAGGCGCTTGCTCAGGAAGCGGCGGGGCTGCATGGCAGGGACTCAGGGACACTCGGAGGGGTCTTCAAGGTAGCTCCTGCGGCGGTGCTGGCAGAGGGTGCTCAGGGGACGCCCAGCCTCTCCGCAGCTCCCGTAGGAAGGGCGCCGTGACCCAGGGCAGCTTGCCTTGAACAGCTGGATTTCTGGGAACGCTCCTCTCTCCTCCATGGGGCCGTCATGGGCGGCGGTGGTGGTGATTGTGCGTTTGTGTGTGTGTATGTGTGCATGTGTGTTTGTGTGGTTTATTAGTCCCTGCCGCCTTCAGCCTGGAGATCTGTGGGGTGATGGCGAGGAAGAGATTGGCAGATGGGTGGCGGGGAGAAGGTTGTGCCATGGGGGGAGGAGCGGCTTGCCCAGGACGATGGGCAGGGGCTGGTGAAGGGCAGACTCACCTCGCCTACCTCTGTCCTCTTTAAAGCCTCAGGTCACACCAGGGGCTTGGCAGAGGGGCTTTGGCACCCCTCACTGTGCTCTCTCTACAGTGGCCACCCCAGCACCCCTGGCACCCCATAGGCAGGGGTGCATCCCATCTCCTCAGAAATGTCCCTTCTGCAGGTTCTCCTGTAGTCCCTAGAGGGCCAGTGGGAAGTGGGGAGATCTTTCCCCCTGGCTTGTCCCCCACTGTCCAGCCTGCCCGCCAACAGTGAGTGGGAAGAGGGGAGCGGTCACCTCCCAGGGGCTCTGAGAAGCTGAGGCTTCTGAGAGGCCAGTGGGATGCTTACTTAGCCAGCAGGTCTGGCTGGGAGGTCCCTTGGGACAATGGGAACTGGCAGAAAGGAGGGGGAGAGAAGGAGGTGAGGAGGGATGAGGTATCCAAGAAAAGAGACGAGAGGGAAATGAAGATGCTCTGATTACTCATAACTTGTGATCTGGACACGGGAATTCCAGCCCAGGGCTGGCACTCGCATCGCAGTACCTGCCATCTTCCAACAGTGGCTGGAACCCGTGAGCAGTGAGGTCCCTGTCATGCGGGGTGTAGGCTGCACTTATGCACAGAGAGTAGGGGGAGTCATGCCCTGGTCCCCCCAGGAGCAAGGAGGATATGGAGGCACACAGGCCAGGGCCCCAGACAGGCCTCATTCCTGGCTAGAAACTGTACATTCCAGCCGAGAGTTGAGAGTGGACTGGGACCGGGCGGGCTTGCAGCTGGTACAGCCCGGCACGGCCACCTGATTGGTAAATAGCTGCTGTTCCAGCCCCTGAGTTCCCCATATGCCTCTCTGGCCTTCCTAGTCCCGTCCTAGGTCCCGTGGGTCTCCCCTCAAGTCAGAAACAGAGGGGCTGGCGCATGATTCAGCATAGCCCCCAGCTCTGTGTAAACTGTGCCTGGGCTGCAATGGCTGTTAAATATTTTGGCCATCACCCTCAGCTGAGGGGCTGGTGCCCCAACCATGGAGCTGCCCAACACCAGGTCTTAGGATGTGGGGAAGCTGGTAGCAGGCACAGCAGCCTAGAGCATGCCCTGTTTCACTTTTTTTTTCTCTCTTTTTTGGCTGCCCCAGAGGCGTGTGGAGTTCCCAGGCCAGGGAACAGATCTGAGCCACAGTGGATACCTAAGCTGCAGCTGCGGCAACGCAGGATCCTTAACTGACCGTGCCAGGCCAGGGATCGAACCCAAGTCCCAGTGCTCCTAAGATACTGCCGATCCCGTTGCACCACAGCTGGAACTCCTGCTTCACTCTTCTTTTTTTTGGTCATTCTAGGGCCGCACCTGCAGCACATGGAGGTTCCCAGGCCAGGGATTGAATCAGCTACAGCTGCCGACCTATACCAGAGCCACAGCAATGCCACATCTGAGCCACATCTGCAACCTGCACCACAGCTCAAGGCAACACTGTATCCTTAACCTACCGAGCGAGGCCGGGGATAGAACCTGCATCCTCATGGATACTAGTCAGGTTAGTTTCCCCTAAGCCACAGTGGGAACTCTTGCTTAACTTTTCTTGATCCTTCCAGCTGTGTTCTGGAAGGAGATGGGTCTGACTGAGTGGGCTGGCATGTGGGGAGATGTGGACATGGCCACTTTTCCAGGGGACCCCCTCGGGGCCTGGTTCACAGAAGCTGCACCCCCTGCAGAGCACTACGGAGAATGAGGGAGCACCGAGGCCCTCTACCTGGGAAGGAGGAGCACATAATGGAGCCTTGGGCCTGGAAGCTGATCCGCTCCTGATGGCAGGCACCTGGTGCCAGCACCCCACCCTGGCACTGCCTGGCTCCCCAGAGGACCAAAGCCTGATGTATCCCCAAGGTGCCTGGCTTGGTGCTGGGTCTTGAGTAAGTGCTTAAATGGCCCTTGGAGAGGTATCCTTGGCCCTGAGCTGTGAGTCAAGAGACCTGGATGGCTTTAGACAGCCCCATGGCCTCCTTCTGCTCATTCGGCAGTAAAGGGATTTTCAAGCTTCTTTAGCTGTGGCATCTTTTCTTCAAATGAAATCCCAAGGCTAACTCCAGTCAATGAAGCCAGTAAAACTGAGTGGGCTGTGTCTGTCTCCCCTCCTCCACTGCCCCCACCTCTAAGGACGCCCAAAACTCCCGGGAATCCGTCTGATGTTCTCCTGATGTGGATGCCCCTTGACTAACTGTCTGTTTCACTGATGATCTTGAGGACGTGAGGCCAGGCTGCTTCTGGAAGCCGAGGGGAGGCCCCCCCACTCTCCATGGCCTGCCCTGCTCTTCGGGGTCTGGGAAGGCAGGCAGGATGTTAGGGCCACTCCTCTCAGGGCTTTATCGTTATGAACCATCCCGGGGTGGGGGTGTGGGGGTGTGGGTCATGAGCCAGACTTCTGGCCCAGGCTCAGGGGGGTCACTGGGGGAGGAGAGAAGGGATCCTTCTAAGAGTTGGGGGCGGGGGGGCACTTTGAGTCCCTGCCTCTTTTTTTCTTTCTTTCTTTTTTTTTTTTTTTAGGACTTCCCTGAAGGAATCTACATGGCAGCCAACTCAGCGACAACCTGGTGACACTGTTGCTCTGAAGAAAGGCTAAAGCAGGAACTAAGCCAACATAGCCCCTACCCCTAGTCATCTATGGCATGTGTTGTGTGATTTACTGCTCTTTCTCTCCTTCCTTCTTTCCTTCCTTCCTGCCTTCTTTCTCCAACCCTCCCCACCCTGGCTAGGGGGATAGGATAAACCCATTTCCCTATTCCTTTCTGTTTGACTTTAGCCAAAGGACAGTAGATTTGCATTCTCTGAGAGTTTGTTTCATGCAGGGGAGTAGGCATGGGAGACACGGAAGGGAATAACAGACTCTAGGCTTTGCTTATGCTCGCTGTGTCCATGTATCTCCCTACAGCCTGGGAGGTTATCACAGTGGCTCCCATTATACAGATGAGGAAACAGGCTCAGACAGACAAAGTGACTTGCCCAAGGTCCAAGGCTTGGACCTGTGAACGAAGATTGGGTGTAGCCTGTCTGGCTTTTTCCTCTGCGTGCTATGGGGGAGGAGGGTGGAACAGGGGAGCTGGTGGGGGCGTTTCATAGGGAGGGTTCACCAAGCTGGTGTCTTTTCGAAAAGGACAGAGGTCCTGGCCACCCAGGGAAGAGAGGAAGCAGTTTTCTACCTGCTGGGATTTGAGGGGTTCCTTGGAACCACTAACACTCAGGGTTTCATGCTGGATTTCTTTGAATTAAGGATCACGCTCCCTAGGAGCCTCTAAGAACACATAGACCCCTGGAAGATGGGATGCTGTGTATCTGTGGT
Organism: Sus scrofa; assembly: GCF_054392235.1. Taxonomy (NCBI): domain Eukaryota; kingdom Metazoa; phylum Chordata; class Mammalia; order Artiodactyla; family Suidae; genus Sus; species Sus scrofa. Next base: position 47,313,834 of record NC_139389.1, read on the forward strand.
CTCAGCTGAAGTGTTTGATGGAACAGTTACAGAGCCTTAAAGCTTAGGGAGTGTGACCCCACGCTCTCACCCAGGAGAAGCCTGAGGTCCAGAAGAGGGGGCTGACTTGGCCAAGGTCACACAGCAGGCAGCAGATTCGACTTTTCCTCCCAGTGCGGTTTCCAATCTCCCACGCCTGTGGCAGGCAGGCAGGAGGGCCCTGGGTACCTGATGCAGATAGGAGGGGGCAGAGCTGGAGAAAAGGTCTTTCTGCTTTGAGCTCTGTCCCAGCCGAGTGGCCCTGTGCTTGTCACAGGCTGGTGTCCTCTGCTCTCCTCCTCTGGCCTACCCCAGGCAAACAACAGCAGCGCTCAGTGTTGAGCTGAACCTACCTCCGGTGTCTGCTTGTTTGTTGAAATACTCTGGCTGAGACATGCTGTCCCAGAGGGCGGGGACAGCAGTGCGGGGCTCACCCCCATGAGGGAGTGGCCTTGTCCCTGTGGGCTTTGGCTGGGGATGTTTCGGAAGAAGCCCTAATCCCCTGCTCTGCCTAGCCTCAAAGTTTTTGTCACCCTGGGGAGCCTGCGAGAACTGCATGCGCCAGCTGCGCCCTCCAGACGTCACTTCCCAGCCTGTATTCCTGCTCGGCTCAGCCGCCTAGACTCCTGCTCTTCTGTCAAGACAAGTGTCACCTCCTCCAGGAAGACTTCCCTCACTCCCAGCAATCATGTGCCCATCTCTGTTTTCAGTTTACTCTTTGGTTCTCCTCCATATAGGAAGCCCCATGGGTTTATGGGCTGAGTTTCATATTTGCTTGTGGAATGAACGTTCTGTGCCACATCCTGCAGCAGGTACCTCCTGATGTCCATTCCAGCCACTCTGACTGCTCTACCGCAGTAACTTCCTGACACTTTGTGGCTCTCTCAGGGCCTTTTTCCCCTCTTACCTTCTTGGGTAGCTGTGAGCAGCTGTCTGCAACTCTCCAAGGCAGGTATTATCACTCCTGTTTTACAGACAAGGGGAACTGTGGGTCAGAGAGGCTGAGTAACTTGCCTAAGGTCACACAGTTAAGGAGTGGCGGTATCACTTGGGTCCACTGGGAACCAGAGTCCCTGCGCTTTTCACTGCCCTACTTAGGTGTCCCCGTATCGCCTATAATATCAGCACCGTGCCTGGTGCCTAGTAGACCTTGGGAAAGATCCATAAATTGGAATAAAGCTCAGCTCCCAGGCACAGCCCAGGGTGAGAGGGAAAATGCAGCTTTAGGACCTTAGCTGCCGCCTCTGCCACCACCTTTAAAGCAGAGGGACTCCCTTCAAGACTGAGTGGGGGTGTGAACAGGGGCAGCAAGGGGCAGAACGAGGTGGGCAGGTCAGACTTTGAGGGGGAGCAAAGACCGGGGTGTCAGGAAGGGGACATGCCTGGGGCTCTCAGGGAGAAGCAATCCAGGGGGACGGCCTGATGTTCCGTGATTCAGCAGAGGCCCATGGTGGCAGGGCAGAGATGCAGCTGATGAGGCCTGGGGGTGCTGTGGATGGGAGTGGTCCATAAGACAGTGACCCTACCCTGTCCCTTCTGTCCCCTCTCCTTCTTCCCTCCCTTTTTCCTGACTGTCTCCTCTTGGGGAGTTAACTTCTTGGGCTTCCTCTGCTCTGCTCTTGTACTCCAGTTGGCATCATTATCCTTCGTTACCCCCAATCAGACCTCCAGATCCAGATGGGAATATGATACTCGCGCTGGAAAAAGAGGGCCCTCTTCCTTGCTTGTGCTTCATTTCCCCATGGCTTTATTGCAAGACCTAGTGAGAGAGAGAGAAAGTTTGACCCACAGCCAGACAGAGAATCGAGCAGAACCAACCCAATTCTCTCTCCTTCTCTTCAACAGCCTCTATCCCACAGCCCTCCCTGCGGATCCGCCCTGTGTCCTGCTAGGCGCCTGGGGCTTGGAGGATGGAAGGAGGGAGAAACTTTTCTTCCATCACAGAGAAACCACTTGGAGAAATGTTTAGACAACAGCAAACCTCAGCGACTCTCTCCTGCCTCCCTCTCCCTGCTCTGGAGGGGCCCTGCCTCTCCATCCATGGGCTTGGAGGGGACAGCCCCTGCCCGCAGAGAGAGACCGTCCCTGGGACATCAGAGGTGTTAGGACATCAGGAAAAAGTGCAACTAGTGTGCCTTGGGCCCCATCACTGCTTCCTTTGTCTGAGGCCACTGCTGGCTCCTGGCCACCTTTCATGTTCCTCTTCACCCACCCCTGCCCCCTTCTCGACTCCCCCTCACCTGGAACACCTTTCCCTTCCTCTTTGGCTCCTTGAACTGCCTCAGAGCCATAGGAGAAGGCTGTGCTGGCCATGAGGTGGGGTCCTCCGAGGGAGGCTGAGGTTGCCCCCCACCATATGATCTCTGTCTTGGCTGCTCTCTGCTCCATATGCCCCCAGCCTGGCCATGTTCCTGGGTGACCTTGGGTCCCTCTGTGCCCTTGGGACTCTCTGCAGGGACAGTCTGCTCTGATATTCCCTGACCTGATGGGAGGGGCCTGCAGAGAGAGGGTTAGGAATTAAGCTCATTGGAGGAGATCAAATCCACGGGAAGAGAAGATGCTATAGAAACACCATGTGGTCTTAAGATAGTTGACTTGTGTTCCTTGGTCTGTGTATTTCTGGCCCCCAATTTTGAAGACTCAGGTGCGTGGACCTCTCGGTGTGATGATACCCCATGAGGCTGGGTCCATAACAAGGTAGTATTGTGAAAGCTGGTGACACCTCATTGGGGGATGGGATGGGATCCAGAGTCAACCCCCCTCCCAAGTCAGCAGCAGGCCGTGGCTCTGAAATGAAGGGTGGAGATGGGAGACTCCTCTTCAGGCGGGCGATGGTGCTCAGAACCCCTCAGGCCAGGCTGCCATTCTGCTCCCTCATTTCCCTGGTTCCCTGAGCAGAGGCTACAGAAGTTGCTGGAACACACTTTGCTCAGGGTAAGGGAGAGCTCTATGGCTATTAAGTGGCGATTGATGGCCATCCTTCCTGGGAACCCCTGTGTCTTCCTCTCAACTTCAGGGTCCTTTCTCAAGACCTCCTCTTCAAGCCTCTCCAGGGGCTGAGGAAAGCTGGGATGAGAAGGGGTACAGAGGAGGGGGCCAGAGTGAGCCCAGGTGCTGAAGCCGGGCTCCTCTGTCTTGGGCTCAGCTGGCCTCGGTGCAGGAAGGAGGCCGGGGCTCCCTGCCAAGGTGCATGCGTCTTGTGCTCTGGGGGTGCTAGAGGTGGACCAGGTCCGACAGGGAGGATGTTTAGGATCTTTGCTTCCATGTTCCACGCGGCAACTTGGAGCGTGGAGACTTGGTGCAGAGGCCTGCCTGAGAGGGGGCCCTGAGCCAGCAAATAAACATTTACTAACTGTAAAAAGACCTTGTCCCTGCTGCTGGGGAGCCTGCCAGGTGGTGGAGACGAGACTGGAGGCATGAATGATGGAGAGGGAAGGATGGGGTGGCGGCTGAGCCGGCCCCTCTGCTTGTAGGGGCTTCGGGACACCCCTCCTGTGAAACTGGGGTACTAAGGGGGTAAGCTAGTGCCCTGATCATGTGCTGAGACTGGCAGCTGGCTGAGCAACTCCTTGGATCCTTTTGGTCAACCTGGGGGCAGTGACTGGCTCCTGTTCTCAGCCTTGCTCCCATTCTCCGCCCAGGCCTTCACAGAGGCTCCATCAGCTCCAGGCCAGGGCCTGGCTAGATCTGGATGAATAATGAGACTGGTCGGTCCCTCTCTTCCCACAGGTATCAGCCCCCCCACCCCTACCCACTTTGTTCCCTGGGGGAGCCTGGGAGCTGCTGGGTCAAAGCCCAACCAGGAATTTTTCCAGGCTGGTTCCTGTATGTGAGGGAGAGTTGGGGGGCCTTTGGGGGGGGCAGTTAGGGAAGACATGGGGAGTTGGGGGAGAGGCTTTGAAGGAAGGGAGAGGATCCAGGGGAAGGGAGGAGAGGCTGTCAGCTGTGAGAAGGAGGCAAGGGATCCTGGAAGTCTGGGGGCTGCTGAGGAGAACTCTCCAGTTCTGTTCAGAGGATGAGCTGTGAGCCTGGACTGGGGCTGATAGAAGCTTTGGCCCCCGGCCTGGTGGGAGCTCCGGGCAGCTGGCCTACAGACGTTCCTTAGTGCTGGTGAGTAGGTTTGAATCATCACTCAGGCCCTGGCCTCCATCCGCCCCCACCAGCCCCCTGGCCTCAGTTCCCTGGCAACATCTGGGGTGGGGGGGGGAGGCAGGAACAAGGGCCTCTGTCTGCCCAGCTGCCTCTCCCTTTGGGCTCTGCCAGACTCGGCAGTGCATACGTGGGCTCCAACAGGTCCTCTTCCCTCTGGGCCACTGACTAACCCCAGAGCCACACAGCTTCCCGCTCTCTGCCCCCCAAACTTGGTGCCAAATACTTCTCCCCAGGGGAATCTCCCCAAACACTTCCCAAAGGACTCCACTCACTCCAGCCCATTGGCTGCAACTCACTCTGATGTCAGCAGGCCAGATGAAGGCTCCAGATGGGCACCCTGTCCAAGATGGATACATCGTGCCCTCTGTGCCCAGCTCCGGGCTCTGTGCACATGTGGCCATTATAGTCCCAAACATGCCACTGTTTGAGAGATCAGAAACGGGGCGTCAGGGGTAATGTCTCTTTACCCTCTTCTGAGGCCTCTTGAGCCAGAGCTGGGGTGTGCAGACGGTAGTCACTAGGGGGCGCTCAGCCACCACAGGGAAGCTGGGTGAACTTGGCGAGCGGCGTCTGCGTGAGAGTGAAGACGCGTGTGTCTGGGTGTGTGTGGGTAGGACTCTGAGAGCGCTGGAGGTGGGAGGCCAGAGATCGCCCCAGGATTCCAACAGATCTGTACGTCTCTCTCTTCACCTGTCCCTGTCCAACTTCCCCAAACCCCTATTCTCTCCAATATTCCCAGCGTAAAGGGAATGGCTCTCGAGCCCTGGCCGCACATAACCTCACTTTTCTGTACCCTCCCCCCAAATACCGCGCGGTCGTGTGCCTCTCCGGGCAAAGGGAGGCGGATAGGTCATGTTGAGGCTGTGACCCTTGGTGGGGGTCGAGCTTCCCTTCGCTGGGGTGAAATGGGGGCCCAGGCTTCGTTCGGTATCCCTAGGGAAAGGCAGCGCCAGGGGTCGGAGCCGCGCGCGGAGGGGACGGACTCCAGGGTTGAGGCTGGGCCTGTCCCCGCCCCTGGGCGTGTCGGGGGCGTGCCGGGGCGGGGCCAGGCCTTCTTTTTAGTCAGCTTCTAGCGGTGAAGAGCGCAGAGGCTTGGGGCAGCCGGGCTGCTGGGAGGCCGCGGCACTGGGGGCGAGAGGAGCCGGCGGCAGCGGCGCTCGGTCGAGAGACGCATCCGCAAGGCGGACGAGCCGGCGGGGTCACCAGCTTGGGGGTCTCCGCGCTGGAATTTGATATTCATTTATCCAGGGCTCACCCTCCTCCTTTTTTTCGGAGACATTTTTGGAAAACCGTATTCTTTTCCGTTTTAATTTATTTTTGCTTTCCATTCCCCGCTAAATCGGGCCGATCGTTTGGGGAGATTGCTCCTTTACTCCCCCAAATCACTTCGGATTTTGGAAACCAGCAAAGAGAAGAAAGAGGTAGCAAGAGCTCCAAAGAGAAGTCGAGGAAGAGAGAGAGACCGGGTCAGAGAGCGCGCGCGGGCAAGCAAGAAACGAGAGGGACAGGGGCAAAGTGAGTGACCTGCTTTTGGGGGTGACCGCCAGAGCGCAGCGTGAGCCCTCCCCCTCGGGATCCCGCGTCGGACCAGCAGCGCTGACGGACAGACAGACAGACACCGCCCCCCGCCCCAGCGCCCACCTCCTACCCGGCCGGCGGCCGACCGTGGACGCGGCGGCGAGCCGCGGGCAGGAGCCGGAGCTCGCGCCCGGAGGCGGGGTGGAGGGGGTCGGGGCTCGCGGCGTTGCACTGAAACTTTTCGTCCAACTTCTGGGCTGTTCTCGCTCCGGAGGAGCCGTGGTCCGCGCCGGGGCAGCCGAGCCGAGCGGAACCGGGAGAAGTGCTAGCTCGGGCCGGGAGGAGCCGCAGTCGGAGGAGGGGGAGGAGGAAGAAGAGAAGGAAGAGGAGAGGGGGCCGCGGTGGCGACTCGGCTCTCGGAAGCCGGGCTCATGGACGGGTGAGGCGGCTGTGTGCGCAGACAGTGCTCCAGCCGAGCGCGCGCCCCAGGCCCTGGCCCGGGCCTCGGCTCCGGGAGGAAGAGGAGCCCGCCTGGGCGCTGAGGAGAGCGGGCCGTCCCGCAGCCCGAGCCGGAGAGGGAGCGCGAGCGGCGCCGGCCCCGGCCGGGCTTCCGAAACCATGAACTTTCTGCTCTCTTGGGTGCATTGGAGCCTTGCCTTGCTGCTCTACCTCCACCATGCCAAGGTAAGCGGCCGTGCCCGCCTGGCGCCGCGGGCCGCTGCGAGCGCCTCTCCCGGCTGGGGACGTGCGTGCGAGCGCGCGCGTGGGGGCTCCGTGCCCCACGCGGGTCCTTGGGCACCGGGCGCGCGGCTTCCCCTCTATCCTCGTACATGTAGGGGGAGGGGGCGCGCGCTAGGTGGGAGGGCACCGGGCTAGAGTCTCACCGCCCACGCGGGCCCTGCCCACCCACCAGAGTCACCGCACGTACGATCTGGGCCGACCAGCCGAGGGCGGGAGCCGGAGGAGGCGGCTGAGGGGGCTGGGCTTGCGCTGCCGCCGGCGGCTGAAGTTTGCTCCCGGCCGCTGGTCCCCGAGAACTGGAAGTCCGGGCAGCGGGGGCGGGAGTCGGAGCCCAGCGGGCGGGGGTGGGGGTGCTCGGACCTTGGACCGGAGGAGGGCAGAGAGCGTAGAGGGGGCAGGGCGCCGGCAGGAGAGGGGGCTGGCTGTCACTGCTGCTCGATCTCTGCGGCCCTCGCCGCGAGTTGCGGAAAAGTTTTTGGGTGGATTGCTGCTGGGACCCCCTCCTCTCCGCCGGACCACCTGCGCCGCACCACCCCCGCCCGTCCTCGCTCGCGTCCCGCTCGGTGCCCGCCCTCCCCCGCCCGGCCGGGCGCGCGCGGCGCGGAGCCGATTACATCAGCCCGGGCCTGGCCGGCCGCGTGTTCCCGGAGCTGCGGCGGCCCGAGCCGGGAGCCCGGGGCGGCAAGCGGCGCCCCTCCCCCCGCCGGCCCTCCGCGGGAAGGTGACCTCTCGAGGTAGCCCCAGCCGGAGGACCCGGAGAACCACCCCTATCCCCTCCCGCCGTTCCCGGCCCCTAACCCCGTCCTAGGAGGAATTTCCTGACGCCCCTTCCCCATTTCCTCCTTGGCTCGAAGCGAAACCCTTGTCACCCCTTTATTTTCACTCCCTTATGCCGAGAAGACCCATCTAACCCCTCGCTGGCCCCAGAGTCCGGGGGAAGAATGGCCACTGTCAGGAGTCGGGCTGCTGGGGCCCAGCCGGTGCTTTGTCGAGACTCTACCTAAAGTCCCGACTTGGTGACAGCCTGCTTCCTTCTCCTCCCCCACATTTCCGAGGGAGCTGTACTTTAGCTTTTATGGGGGTGGCCTAAGGGAGGGTTTAAAGAGTGTTGTTTTCCCATTTTACACTTTTAGGGAAAATGGTTGGAAATTTGCTGTGACATGGGCAGTGTGGGACCAGCCCTCCCTGAACCTTTGGAGGGAGCTCCTGCCAGCCTTGCAAACACACTTTGTTCTGGTGAAATGGGCGTTGGAGCAGGAGCAGGTGGTTTGGGAACTCCAAACTTGCCCACCCAGCGTGGTTCTCAGAGCCGCCTCAGGGGTCCTTTGCGCTCCCCCCTCAGGCACAGAGTCCCCTTGGGCAGAGGCAGAAGGAAAGAAACGGGCTAGGGTCCCTGCTGCCACCCGGAGTTCCTCAGACCCTGGCACAAAGGCCTTGGCTCCAGGCCTCCAAGGGAGGGGGAGGGGGAGGAGAGGCTGCCTAGCCACAGCGTGACCTTCAGAGGCCCCCAGAGAAGGGCACCTGGCCCCTCCCCGCCCAGAACTGTCTCTCCGGGTGCCCCCTGGCCTTGGAGGGGGTATGAAGTTTCCGTCCCCTTTGCTCGTTGGGGGCCCAGGAGGAGTGGAGGGCATAGGGGGAATGTTGGCAGAGGGAAGCCAGGGGGTGCCAGGGAGATGGGTGACGGGCTGAGGTGGAGGCTCCAGGGGGTCCCCAAGGGAGCTACAGGGGGAGGCGATCCATCTGGGATCCTGGAAACTGTTATCTGATCTTGGCCCTGGGGGCAAGGCTGGGGGTCTGGGGTGCATTGAGGGGTGTGTAGGAAGGAGGGGGACAGACAGTCAGACTTCTCTGCAGAGTCTGCAGTTCTGTGGGCCAGAGTGCAGCTCTGCTGCTCTGGATCTGCTCCCAAAAAGGGGCAGGTGGGGTGGGCAGTTGGTGACAACTGGAGACCCTCTGGAAGGGCGGGGGTGGGGTCCGGGGTGGGGGGAAGCCTTTGCCTGTGGGGTGCTGTCAGGTCCACATGGTTGGGCTAGTTGACCTTCACAGCTTCTGGGGAGGGGAGGAATGATATGGTGGGGGCGGGGAGGGACAGGGAGGCCGCAGGCCTAGGTGGTGCAGGGGGCCCCCTAGGGGCTGGGCAGTGCTAAGGCACCAAAGGCTTCCCAGGTTGCCTTTGAGGAAGGTGCCCGGCAGGTGCAGGTGCGAGGCACTTGGGACCCCCCTCCATCTGGGAGGAAGAAGAAACCAGGGTTGAGGTGGGCGTGTGAGGCTTTGGAGATACAGTCAGGCTCTAGGGAGATTTGCGCACAGGAAAAAATGGGGCTCTCCCCTCCCTGAGGGTTTCCTCCCAGGTTTGAACCTCTAGGCAACCTGTGGGTTTGCTGAGTGTTCCTGAGGACCGAAGCATTGGGATGGGGGAGGGAGCTTGGTGCCCTTCGGTCCTCTGCACCCCCCTCCCCTCCCCAGCACCAGCTCACCCTGGTATTTGTCATGTCAGCAGGAGAAGGTCACCATGTTGTTTTTCTCGCCCCTGGTCCTTCCTTCCTGCCCCAGTCCAAATCTGTCCTCCTGTTTGACCTTAATACTTACCCGTGGCTTTGGACCAGGGAGTCAGGGGGGCTGAGAGACGCCACTGCTCTTAGCTCAGCAAGGGGCCAGTGAGAGCTGGAAAAGGGGATTGTGGGGGAGGGGCAGGGACCTGGACAGCACAGCCTTCTGGTGTGTTCGTCCCGTGTTTTGAGCATCTTTCCCCCCCTCCGCCATAGCTGGTCCGTCTTGATCTTCCTTGGCTTCAGAATTGGAGTCGCGAGCATGCTTTGTGCTCCGGGGAGGTGCCCTGTTCCATTCAGAAGCCTTGGAGAAGCCACAGGCTGCGGGCTGGGAGGGACTGAGGCGGGAGCAGGGGCGGGGTGGCCGGGCCTGTGCATCCCTGCCCCTGCCCATTCTTCCCTCTTTGTTTTGTCCTCAGTGGTCCCAGGCTGCACCCATGGCAGAAGGAGACCAGAAACCCCACGAAGGTGAGTGTCCGTCTCCCCCCCCCACCCGCCGTGGCTCCCTTGATCTCCGGGGCATGGGTGGGAAGGCTTAGTTCCTTCTTCTCAGGTCTGGGTAGTGGGGGGAAGGGGCACAGGAATCTGGGGACCAAGAAAAGAAGAGGTGAGGGCCAGGAGATTAACCCTTCCGTCTGGAGGGTCTGTCTTTCCGACTCAGACTTCTGCCAGAAATGTCTTTTTTTCTTCTGCTCTTTCCAGTAAAATCTTATCTTGAGAAGGAGCCATGAGCACAGACTGGGAAAACAAATAGTATTCAAGGATCCCAGATGTCCTGGGAGGTGTCCCTCGTCCCCCCAGCTCCCAGGGGAGGATGGATATTCCATGTCACTTTCCAGCACAGCCAGGTTCCCACCTGTGGGGTCTGTGACCCTTGCAGTCCAGATGCGGGCTGTGCATGAGGTGGAGGTGAGGGAGCCTAGCTCCATGGAACCCTCTCTCCCCAGTGTGCATTCCTTGTAGGGTGGAGAGAGAAAGATTTACATGCCACCCCCTCCCCGCCCCCGACCCAGCCCTCCTGGGGAGCAGCTTTGGGTGCTTGTGAACTTCCCTCCGGGTCCAGCAGAGGGCTGGCTGTAGCTCCCGGGAGCCCCGCCCCTCTGGCCAGCCGAGTCGCCTGCCTTTTGTTCGCTGCAGTTTGGAGTACAGATCCTCCTGTTTCTCTAGGGACACCCTGGCTCTCCCTACCACTGAATGTGGCCTCTGCACCAGCCTGATGTGCCACTCCCCCAGCGCCCCACCTCTGAGGAAGGGAGGCCCTGGGGTCTTCCCCCACGCCCTTTCTCTCCACCCAGATCCAGTGGCCTGGGTAGTGGCTAGGGGCAGGGTTTGTACTCCCCAGGCTGGTGGCTGTGTCCAGCCGGTTCTGCCTCCTTCCTTGCCCAGGAGGAGTGCTTTCCTTGATGCAGGGCCTGGCTTCCCAGCCTGTGCCACCGACAGACCCTCTGACCCCCACTCCCTGGGTGCACCCCCCCCAGCCTCCAGTGGTCTCTCTCTGGCCCTGGAGAAGCAAGACAAATGATCTTTGTTTGCTGGGGAAAAGGTTGTCTTCGAGAAATAAGGAAAACCACGAAGCCTGAAGTTGGAGTGATGTGTGTGCCCACGGCTGTGCCAAAGCAGGACAGCTTTTCCTGGAGGCAGTGGCTGGGGTGCAAAGGGTGTAGGTCAAGTCGCCCCCCTCCACCTCCTGTAGGCCTTAGGGATTCCAGGGAGCTATTACCCTCCATGGCCCAGGCCAGATGGTTCTGCTGGCTTGTCCTTGTGGCCCCGAAGCCTGTGCCCCCTCTGTCCCTAGCCACAATGAGGTGTCAGGTTAAGAATTCTTGATTAGTCATCTTCTTCAATATAGACTTGGCTTCAAAAAAGACCTCTTGAGATCCCTGCTCTTGTTTGTACTCTTTTTGATGACACTTGATCTTAACCCTTTGGGGGTAGAGAATTCTAGGTCCATTGGCTGGAGGGGGAAGCAGAGACCTCGGGCAAGGCCAGGGACAAGCTTGGGAGCCCCCATGGTTCTCCTTCCTGTTTTCACACCTGTGGCCTCCCCGCTTTCCGCCACATTCTCCTTGTGTGTGTACACTCCCCCACACCGAGCTCGGCTCATCTTCCTTTACCCCTCTGGAGGGAGGAGCAAGGGGAGGCCCAGCTACGGCCTCTGGGGAGAGGCAGCTGGGGAAATGCCCTTGGATGCCTTGGTGGGATTCCAAACCTTGTGTCACCCTGGCCGATGAAAGGGCACTTGTTTTGGGGCTGGAAAAGTGGAAGGCAAAAGCCTATACTTTAGCCTGTGTTTCAGTGTCTTTAGTGATCAGCCCAAGCCACTTACACGGATGTGCAGAGTCTGAGGCCCATATTGGGAGGAACGGGCCCAAGGTCACACCAAGTCCTGGCCAGAGCCCAGGCTTCCTCGCTGGCCAGGTGCTGCTTCTCCCCTCCTGTATAGGGGAAGCTCATCTCAGGGACAGGATATGCCCAGTGGTGTTGGTGGTGTGGTTGGTGGGGAGTGATGGGGAGTGGCAGGCTGGGGCACAATTTGGAGTAGTCATTCCAGTATCCTGACTTTATTTCTTCTCAAGGGCCCCGCCCCCGTGGCCCAGAATTACCTCTTCATGCTCTGGCTCCACAGGCAGCCTGGGAAGCTGTCTTTACCCTGGGCTCCCTGCAGGTCAGCTTCTAGAAACACTGTAGCTGTAGTGGCAGCACCGTTTTTGCCATGATGCAAGCACTTTGCCTTCCTGGGTGGGGTTATCGGTGCCTGGCAGGGCCCGCACAGTGTGCCCGCCCAGAGCCCCCTGCTGATTGCGGGCAGATCCAGCCTCTGCCCTTCACCTCCTCATGTCCAGGGAGAGGATCTGGCAGGTGGCAAAGCGCCCCCTGGTGCTGCCCCCTCTGTTATGTTAGTTTGGGAAGGCTTTGATGTCAAGAGCTGACTTTATTTCTCATAGGCAGTGTGGCCTTGGAGCCAGTAACCCTGCATCTCTAAGCCTCTACTTTCCCATTTATAAAATGGGGGGTCCTACTAGAACCTCGTAGGACCAAGGGGGACAGTTGTTTGGAGTGACCTCTCTGGGCTCTTGTACACAGCGCTCAGCAAGCCCTCATTAAGTGGTTGTCGGTTAATGGTGTGGCTGTGGGGAGGTTGGAGGGAAATGGGGGGGCAGGTTTGCTAAGCTGGCTGTTCCTCCTTTCCCGGGAAGCTTAGAGCACCCCCAACACGAACACTCATGCACAGACTATCCTCTGGCATCAAGGTTGACCCAGGGATTGGCTTGGCTGTCATGGGCAGGCGGGGGGGATCCGATCTGGCAGGCTGCTGGAACCGCCAGCCACGTGTAATCTTTGATGAGAACTCAGTGTTTCCGCCTGGTTTTGAACTGGGGACCTTTTGCATGTTAGGCGAACGTGATAACCACTACACTACGGAAACCACGTGCGTGTGATCTCTGGAATCAAAACAAGCCTTCACCAGTGTGGATGGTGGAAAGCTTAGGAAAGGGCTTCAACCGCAGCCTGAGGGACTAAAGTTAGAGTTTCGGAAGGGCTAGCCCTGCCGTGGCTGCCTCTCCCAGGAAGGAGCAGCTTTGCCGAGCCAGGTGGAGAGAGGGGCCGGCCCCCTCTACAGTGACCTGATGGGCTCACGTGTCACCCCTCCCACGCAGTGGTGAAGTTCATGGACGTCTACCAGCGCAGCTACTGCCGTCCAATCGAGACCCTGGTGGACATCTTCCAGGAGTACCCCGATGAGATCGAGTACATCTTCAAGCCGTCCTGTGTGCCCCTGATGCGGTGCGGGGGCTGCTGCAACGACGAAGGTCTGGAGTGTGTGCCCACTGAGGAGTTCAACATCACCATGCAGGTGGGCACCAGCGGGGAGTGGGGGAGGGGGCTGCAGCTGGGGCGTCGGGCTTTGGCCACAGGTGGTCCCTGGTCCTCTCCTGGGCAGCTCTTGAAGGGAGGAGCCAGGCTCGCCTTGCCTGGCTCCTGCCCCTGAGTCAGTCATGGGGAGGCGTGGGGGGCTTGCTCTCTTTGGAGAAAGAGCTGCTCGCATATCCCAGGCCAGGTTTCCAGCAAGCCCTGACCACCACCTCCTCCCCCTGACCTCTGCCCCTCGACCCCCGCCCCCGGAACAGGAGTCCTTCCCTTTCTCTCTTGGAGGAAGAGGGTCCACCCTCCTTGGGGGCCCCGTTTGGGAAGCTGGATGAGCCTGGTCTGTGGAGAGTTTAAAAAGCCCGTTGTTGGGTGCTGCCTGCTGATGGGCATGTCTCAGCCTGGATGGGGAGGGGGGGAGATCTGAGACCCCCCCGCGAGAGGTGGGTGGCTCTTGGGTAGCTATGGGAGGGTAGGGTGAGCCCCGGAGGGGATGACAGGAGGGGAGGGGTGCGGAGTGGCAAGAACCCAGGACCTGAATTCCCAGCCTGGCCAGCCCTGCAGCCATGATTGCCCTCAAGAGAAACAGAGGCTCCTTGAGGTCAGCAGGGTGGCGGGGAGTTGGGCGTGGGCCTGAGGCTCTTCCCAGTAGAGCCCCTGGTCCCCCGCTACCTCCACCACCCATCCCTGCTCTGTAGAACCCCTGGGTGCTGAGTGGCAGGAGCCACAGGGGTGTCCCACCTGGGTATGGCTGGCTGGGTCACTAACCTCTGTGATCTGCTTCCTCTCCCTCCAGATTATGCGGATCAAACCTCACCAAGGCCAGCACATAGGAGAGATGAGCTTCCTACAGCACAACAAATGTGAATGCAGGTGAGGATGGAATCACAGAGCCATTGGTTCAGCGAACGGCTGCAGAGGGGCCTGCTCTGGGACGGGGTTCAGCAAGTTCCACTTGTTAGCCCTCTTCTACTTTCCAGCCATGTAACTGAGGGCTTTTCGATTTTATTCCAGCCCACCTCGGGCACATAATAGAATGTACCACCTAGCATTGTTATGAGGATTAAGTGATTTATTATATGTCAAGAGATTAAAACTGCACCGATGGGTCATAAATACTGTTTTTACGATTATTATTGTGATTGTAATCGTTACCATCAGCACCTGAACGCCTCTCTGTTTTGTTCTTTTCTCTTTCTCTACCCACTGCAGACCAAAGAAAGATAGAGCGAGGCAAGAAAAGTAAGTGGCCATGACTTTAGCTCTTCTTCCTCTTCTTGGCCAATTGTCTGGGTTTGGGGCTCTTGGCTTCCTCTCTCAGGGGCATCCAATGGCTTCACTGGGTCTGAGAGCTGGTCTCATGGGGACTTGGGGTGACAGCCGTGGGATGGAGCAAAGTCTCTGGCTCTAGGACAAGTGACAAAACCCAGCCTGGTGCCTGGAGCTTCCTTTGGAAGCGGCGCTGCGTCTCCAGGCCATTCCTGGCCGGGACTTGGTGGTCTTGGTGTTTGGGGGCCAGTGTGGACGCTGGCTCCCGGGCTTGCTCTAGCCTCCCATTGCCCACAGCAGGGAGAGGGAGTGGGTGGCGGAGAGGCCAGCTTTTGTGTGTCAGAGGACTTGGACTCTGTTGGTGGCTGCAGTAGTGGTGCAGTTGGATTGGGGGTCGGCCGGGGTGTTTTCTTGGCGCGTGCCCTCCTGTGGGAGCGAGGCAGGCCGGAGACACTCAGCCCCCTGGGCCAGGGAGAAAGGGAGAAGAGGCTGAATGTTGGTGGATTTCAGAGACTTGCAGTTGCTCCGTGTGGAGGCTCAGGTCAGGATGGGGCAGGGAGCGAGTGAGCCTTCAAGACGGGGTGAGCAGCTGGCACGGCAGGTGGGGGGAACGAGCCTGCAGGGGAAGAGACTGAGAGAGAGCATCCCTGTCCTTCCCCCACCTACCATCCTGTCTGCCCCCGGTGCCCTGGAGACACTGACACCCCAGAGGCTCCCCAACCCCTGCCTCTTCCCTAAGACCCCAACTTCCAGGATTTCTGTGGCTACCAGCACAGTGGTTTGGGAGAGTAGGCTCAGTGAGAGAGTGCCCACGCATGCGTGCGCGTGTGTGTGTGCGCGCGCGTGTGTGTGCGTGTGTGTGCGCATGTGTGCGCATGGGAGTGAAGACCCTCCTCCTTCTAGTACTTCCTTCTGAGAGGGGACAGACTTCCCCCGCTCCTCCCTGGCTCCCCCACTGCATTTCTCCCCCATGCCAGCCGTCCTGGGGGGCATTTTCCAGCGGGCAGCTGTGGAGAGGGCTGGTTTCCTTGAGGGGGACAGGCTTCAGCCTGCCCCCCCTTGCCCACACGGAGAGCAGGGGGCTCGCCTGGGCTCGGGAGAGAGTCTGGTGCGGTGGTGTAGCAGGCATTGTCAGGCTGGTGACAGGATGGCCTGCCAAGTGCTGCCCAGGCCCCTCCTCCCCACGCCTCCCTAACTCCCACCCCACCCTGCCGCCTGCCTGGGGCTCTGGGGACACCCAGCCCCTCCTCTCAGCTCAGGTTATGGCTGGGCTGGCTGGCGTCTTTCATGTGCCGCTCTTGGTTTTGTGCCAGCTCGCAAGGGAGCTGCTCTCCCACACTGAGACTCGCAGAGGCAGGGCCCCTGGAGGGACCCCCCCCGCCCCCCGGCAGTGATCCTACTTGGAAATGAAGGCAGAAGGTGCCAGAGCGTGTCCTGCCCATCATCAGCCCCCTCCCCGCCCCCCACCTCAAGTCAGGTCTCTGACCTTCTCCCTGAACTCTGGTCTCCCTTTTATGGCCCTTGACCTTCAGGGTCAGACCTGTTCAGAGATGCTGGGCAGACTGCTTGCCCTCCAGACGTTGCCCCTTGCCCGGGGCCAGGAGACACTGAGCTTCGAGGCCTGTGGGTCTGGTGCCCTCCGCCAGCCTCTGTTCCCCACCCACAGCCTTGCTAGGGGCTGAGTTTGCCCCCTGCCCCGAGGGTGACCAAAGTGAGAAGGAGCCCTTGAGTGCCAGCTGCTGCATCCTGCTTGTGCACATGTGCATGCATGTGAGTGTCTGTGTGTGTGTGTGTGTGTAGAGGACTTCCCTGAAACCCGCAGCCTCCCCATGTCGCGGAGCCTGTCCTGGGCCCTGCCCTCCTCGCTGCCTCCTCTCCTCTCCCCTTCCCCCTCGCTCTCTCTCTGTCTGTCTCTGTTTTTTTATTTTCCAGAAAATCAGTTCGAGGAAAGGGAAAGGGGCAAAAAAGAAAGCGCAAGAAATCCCGGTATAAACCCTGGAGCGTGTACGTGGTGCCACCGCTGTCTCGTTCCCTGGAGCCTCCCTGGCCCCCCAATCCAACTCCTGCCTGCAGGACCCTGGCATCCCGCCTCCCACCCTCCCCTCCCCATCTCTGGCTCCCATCCGCCTCCCCGCCCCGCCCCTGTGTCTCTCTCTCACTCTTACTCCACTAATTGGCACCATGGGTAGATGTGGTGGCGGCGGCGGCGGCGTTGCTGGTCCAGGGTTGGGGGTGGACAGAGGGGGCCTGGAGGATTCAGGGAGGGGCCTCTGGCTTGGCTGGGCACCGCCTTTCTCTCACCCACTGGGCACTGGTGTCGGGCCCATGTTGGCACGGGTGCCGGGTACTGATGCCTGCTCACCCAACTGGTTTCCACTGCTCCCAGCTTCCGCACTGTCAGGAAGCTGGGGGGCAGGGGTGGGGAGGGCAGACGTGGCGTGAGGAAGGGGCGTGGATAACATGAGGCAGCTCGTTGTCGGCCGAAGGAGGAGGTGGGGTCCAGCAGCACTGCAGCCTGTCCTTGTGGACTGGGGGTCTCTGGAGGGGGGCTCCACCCCTGGCACCCACAGAAGCCATAGGGCTGCCTCTTCCTCTGGGTTTGAGGCTGTCGGGGGGGCCCTTTGGCCACTGGTCCGTGGACCCAGCCTCTAGGCCTAGCCGTCACTCCCTGCCTCAGCCCACCTTTGGTGAAGGGGCCTGGGCATGAGCCTTGGCACAGGGAGGAGGTGGCTGTGATTGCTGTCCCCAGCAGATGGAGAGTCAGGTTGTGCTTTTTTCGGGGGTGGTAGCTGTGGGGGCCCCATGGCCCGAGACTTGCACTTGTGCCCATGGGACAGCACTGCCCCTTATGACAGCCCTCTCCTCGCATTCTGCCCATCTGCGTCTGCCTCTTTCTGCGGGCAGGCTTCCTAGCCAGTGCTGCCTCTTTCTGCCGCTGTCTCTTGTCTTCTGCTCTGGCATTGGACCCTTCCAGGGCGTGGAAGGGCATGGGGGCCCGCGCTCCGGGTGGGGGTGCAGCTGCGGACGTGGTAGGGGGTGTTGCATGGATTTTTTTTCTCTCTCTCTGCTGACGCTCTAGCTTAGATGTCTTTCCTTTTGCCTTTTGCAGTCCCTGTGGGCCTTGCTCAGAGCGGAGAAAGCATTTGTTTGTACAAGATCCGCAGACGTGTAAATGTTCCTGCAAAAACACAGACTCGCGTTGCAAGGCGAGGCAGCTTGAGTTAAACGAACGTACTTGCAGGTTGGTTCCCAGAGGGCAAGCAAGTCAGAGAGGGGCTTCCACAGAGATGGGGAGAGAGAGAGAGCGAGAAAGCGAGAGAGAGAGAGAGAGAGAGAGAGAGAGAGAGAGAGAGAGAGAGAGAGAGAGAGAGAAAGAGAGAGAACGAGAGAGCGAGAGCGAGCACGCACCTGAGAGGAGCCAGCTGCTTGCCTGGCTTCTAGCTGCCTGCCTGGTGACGGCTGCCTTCTCTGCTCGCGGGGCCCCTGCGCCAGGTGGCAGGCGTGGCTGGCCTGGTGGGGGCCCGGTCAGAGCTTGCCGGGGTTGCCTGAGTGGGCAGGCCAGTGTGGCTTCCTGTGGCGGTGTGGACGCAAGCTGAGTGTTGTGTCCTGTGGTCCTGCTCGTGGTGGCTGTTGGTCCTGATGTTGTTACCACTACCTTTGCTACTAATAGGGAGGGCCCTGCCCCTTGGGGGGGGCTGAGGGGGTGGACGCTGCCTCTTCAAAGCGCAAACACTCGAGGGCCTGGCCAAAGCCTCTGATGCCTGCACTGCTGGGTATCTCTTCCCTTTAGTGTCTCTCGGTGAGGACAGGGTTTGAGTCCATCTTCAGACTGGGGTCCTGGGGGGGCATGGGCTCTGGCTGTTGGCTTAGGGCGGTTAGGAGATTGAATTCAGGGGACACTAGATACCCTTAATACTCCAGGAGTCACAGCGACAACCTCAAACAGCCCACGTGTTTCCAAATGCCCCCAGGGTGGGGGCCATGCCCTCACCCTGAATATTAGCCTGTGAGCTCCTTCTGCCTGGGCCTGAGCTTTAGTCACCTGTCTGACCCTCCCAGGTGTCTGTCCCTTGTTCACACTGGGGACCGAGGAAGTATCAAGTGTGTGAGTGAAAACAAGACAAGAGTTTGGCGATGAGGGCAGGAGCTCGGGGCAGTGACAGGTGGCTGGCAATCTTTTGATGCCTCGATTGGCATTCGTACCTATTTGTCCTGTGCTCAAAGGCAGGGAGTCCTCTGGACCAGTGTCACCCTCACCCAGGGCAGAAAGGCTCTTATGAGGTCTCCCCCGGGCAGGGCCATGGTGCCCCAAGCCCTCCCAGATGCCTCATTAATTACCAAGGTCCTTGGGGTGAGGCTGTCTGTCCCATGTTCCTGTGGCTTGTGAGTGTCAGGGGACGCTGGGGGCCGGGCCCTGGGGTGTCGGCAGTGTTTGATGACAGGAAGTGTATGCCAGCGCTGGGGGTGGGGGCTCTGCCTCACCTCAGGGCTGGGTGAGGGCTTTGCCACATCCCCCGGGGGCCTCAGAGAAGATAAGGGACTTGCTATTTTTTAGGTGTATCATAGTGATTGTTCTGCAGAGCTGGGAAGGGGGCTGTCTGCCGCGACCTGGGAGCTGATGGAAGTTACCCCAACCCACCTGCTAACCTGGCTCTATGGGGGTGTTTCAGTCCCCACATCAGAGGCTTAGGATCCCTATTACCCCGGCTCTCAGCAGGGTAGGGTCTGCTCTGACCCCTCCTCACGTGGGGAGGGTAAAAGGCCAGCAGCCCAGGGGGAGGGGCCTGTCCTAGGCATCCCCTCTGCTCCCCCCACCCTAAGTTCACTAGCATATTGGAAAGGCAGCCTGGTGCCTGGGGCCCACAGCCGAGGCTGGGACGGTGGGCACAGAGAGGGGGCGTGTGTCCCTCACCTTCCCAGAGCCGCGGGCCCTGCTGGCTCTCCCTCTCTTGGGAGTCTCCCTTCCTGGCCGGCTGGCCTCTGCACAGACCCCGTCCTTTGCTCCCCCAACTGGCGCCCTCAAACCAGCCCCACAGGGACTGCAGCAAAACACCTTCCGCAGAGACGCTTTGCTGATTAACTTGGTCCAGCTCTGCTCACCCATCAGCTCTTAAATGTCACGTAGGGACTCTTCTTTGGTACGTGTTCATCTGTTCTTTGTGATGAGATGTCCTCGTGTCCTTGTCTAGTTGTCACAACTAGATCGTAAACTCCGGAGGGCAGGCTGCAGGCCCCCTCCCCTGGGCAGAGCTGCTGCTCTGTAGGGGCCCCCCTCGGACAGGGGCTCCTGGAGGCAGGACCTCGCTTTCTCTGTCCTCTCCACCGCCGCCACCGGCCTCCGCCTCGGGGGGCCGTGGCCTCCGCATCAGGCCTCCTCCCCGGGCCCTAACCCCCGGCCTCCGTTTCCTGTCCCCCGCAGATGTGACAAGCCGAGGCGGTGAGCCAGGCTGGAGGAAGGAGCCTCCCTCAGCGTTTTGGGCACCAGACGTCTCACCAGGAAAGACTGACACAGAACGACCCGTAGCCGCCGCCACCACCACACCACCGCCATCGACAGAACAATCCTGAATCCAGAAACCTGACGTGAAGGAAGAGGAGGCTGAGCGCAGAGCACTTTGGGTCCGGAGCGCGCGACTCCGGCAGAGGCATTCCCGGGCCGGTGACCCAGCACGGCCCCTCTTGGGATTGGATGGCCGTTTTTGTTTCTCTTGCTGCTAAATCACCGAGCCCGGAAGATTAGAGAGTTTTATTTCTGGGGTTCCTATAGACACACCCACCCACATACATACATTATATATATATATATATTATATATATAAAAATAAATATATATATTTTATATATATATAAAATATATATATTCTTTTTTTAAATTAACATTGCTAATGTTATTGGTGTCTTCACTGGATGTATTTGACTGCTGTGGACTTGAGCTGGGAGGAGAACGTCCCTACCCAGATCCCGACAGGGAAGAGGATGGACCGAGAGACTCCGGCGCCGTCTTTTTGTCCCTCTTAGGGAAGCCGGGGTCCCCTCCCCTGCCTGGGAATGCGCAAGGCCAGGGCATGGGGGCACATTTGGCCTGCTTCTGGGAACACCGACAAACCCAGCCCTGGCCCCGAGCCTCTACCCTGAGTCAAACGGATGGAAAGACAGACGACAGGGACAGGGGTGAGGACGCTGGCTCCGACCAGGAGTTCGGGGGAGCCTCGGGACACTGCTGTGCTTTGGGGACCCCCTCCGCGTGCTGCACCGGCATCTTGCCCCCAGGGGCACTGCCTGGATGATTTGGGAGCCCGGGTGGCCTTCACCCCCTCTCCCCTGCTCCCGAGATGCCCGGGGGCCACTGACACGTGGCGGAGACGCGAACAGAGACGGTGGTGGAGGAAGGGCCGCCCGGTGCCGGCTCGTCCTTTTCGGGAGGGGCCTTCTGCCTTAGCCCTCTCCCAGCTTCGCTTCCTGGGTGCAGCCCAGGAGGGCCCCATGTCCTCAGACCATTGAAACCACTAGTTCTCTCCCCCCCCAGGAAACCTGGCTGTGTGCGTGTGAGTGGTTAACCCACCCCTGTCCCCGACCCTTCCCGCGGCGTAGAGAGACAGGGCTGGGTCCCCGTGCCCACCCTGGAGGCAGAGGAAAGAGAAGTGTTTTATATGCGATACTTATTTAATATCCCTTTTTAATTAGAAATTAAAACAGTTAATTTAATTAAAGAGTAGGGTTTTTTTCAGTATTCTTGGTTAATATTTAATTTCAACTATTTATGAGATATATCTGTCTTGCTCTCTCTTACTTGTACTGGTCTTTGTGTATAAATTCCTGTTTCTAATCTCTCTCTCTCTGATCGGTGACAGTCACTAGCTGGTCCTGAACAGATATTTAATTTTGCTAACACTCAACTCTGCCCTCCCCTTTCCCCTGGCTCCCCGCCACACATTCCTTTGAAATAAGGTTTCAATATACATCTACATACTATATATATATTTGGCAACTTGTGTTTGTGTATATATATATATATATATATATATATATGTTTATGTATATATGTGATTCTGATAAAATAGACATTGCTATTCTGTTTTTTATATGTAAAGACAAAACCAGAAAAAATAGAGAATTCTACATACTAAATCTCTCTCCTTTTTTAATTTTAATATTTGTTATCATTTATTTATTGGTGCTACTGTTTATCCGTAATAATTGTGGGGGAAAAAGATATTAACATCACATCTTTGTCTCTAGTGCAGTTTTTCGAGATATTCCGTAGTACATATTTATTTTTAAACAACAACAAAGAAATACAGCTATATCTTAAAAAAAAAAGCATTTTGTATTAAAGAATTTAATTCTGATCTCAAAGCTCCTCCTGGTTTCTCCTTCTCCATTGAATCCTTGTTCCAGACTTCCTCCTGCCCCCTCTCCCTCCTCCCTTGGGGAACATGGCATTTGCCTGAGGTCTGGGAAAGGGGTTCTAGATGTGTAGGTTATGGGGTGACCCACCTCGTTGTGCTGGGGGCCAGAGTCCTTCCATTCTGGCTGGGCCAGTCCTGGGGGAGCTCATCCAGCCCCTGCCATCTATAGAAGGCGAGGGAGGGAGAGAAAGCTTAGATCAGAGTTGAGAGCCAGAGCTGAGCCACCTTCAGGAGTCATGTGATCCAGGTGGTTCCTTTGTTCAGGGAAGGGGATAGCCATGTGTCTGAGCTTGCTGCCCAGGGCACAGGATGGGGCTGGATTTGGCCCTGGAGCCTTGGCTGCAACAGGCTGGGAGTGGAAAGGGACTGCTCGTGGGGGCCAGTGACCCAGGATGTAATTTTGGAGGTAGGAGAGAGAGGTGGAGTAGCCCATATCTGCAGTGCCACAGTGTCAGGAACCCATGGCCTGGGCATGAGCTGCAGCTGAGCGGTTTTAAACAGGCACTGCTCCAGCAGGGGAGTCAGGGAGGCTGTTCAGGAGGCTGTTGTAGTCCTGGGGGAGGTGCTCTGAGCTGGTAGCAGTGACTTGGGTGACTGATCAAGGAGGATGCCCCCTGCCTCTCCTGGCCACCCTGTCCCTGTCATCGTGCAGCTTTGTGTCTACTAGACCCAAAAGTTTCTCTCTTTCTTTTCTTTTTTTTGCTTTCAGGGCTGCACCCGGAACATATGGAAGTTCTCAGTCCAGGGGTCAAATCAGAGCTACAGCTGCTGGCCACAGCCACAGCAACTCGGGGATCCGAGCTGCATCTGTGACCTACATCACAGCTCATGGCAACACCAGATCCTTAACCTACCAAGCGAGGCCAGGGATCAAACCTGAGTCCTCATGGATACTAGTCAGGATTGTTACCACTGAGCCACAATGGGAACTCCCCCAAAGTCTCATTTTTAAGTGTTCATTTTGCAAGCACTTTCCACCTGTGGCTCTTCTAACTGGTTAACACTGAATCCGCACCAGCACCCTGTGAGGTCGGGCCTCTTGCCATCCTGGGTGGGTATTTGCCTGAGCCTCCCACCTGGCTTCCCGGATTCTCCTCTCACCTGCACTGTCATCAGCACGGTGAGCCTGTTAAAATGTGAGCGGAATCATGTCACCTTTTGGCTCAAACCCCCACAGACTCTGTTTTACTCGGTGAAATAAGCCAAAGTCCATACGGTGGCCTTAAAAGGCCCTGCACCATCTGTGCTGCCCCCATCTCCCCGACTTAGTGACCTCCAGCCAGCACCCCCATGTCACTTGGTCGGCTCCAGCCACACTAGCTTCTCTGTTCCTCAGATGGTGGGCGTGCTCTCACCCCAGGGCCTTTGCACAGGCTGCTCCCTCTTCCTGGAGTGTCTTTCTCCAGACATGCCTTGTGTGACCCTCTTCCCTTCAAGTCTTGTTCTCTTCTCAACGAGGCCACCTCGACCATGGCATTTACAGTTGAAACCCCTTCTTCACTCTGCACGTGGGGTCTTCCTTTTCACTCACCTCCCCCGCCCCCGACCGCCACAGAACAGGCTATTTTCTAGCATACTCTAGAACAGCGCTGTGAACCACGATCTATGATGTGAACCACGTATGTAGTTTCAAGTGTTCTCCGAGCCAGATTTTAAAAGATAAAAGAAACAGGTAACATTTAATTTAATAATAACACATTTTACTTAACCCCAACATATCTAAAATATCATTCCAACGCTGAATCGAAATAAAAATGATTAATGAGAGGTTTTTACATTATTTTTGGTACTGTCTTCAAATCTGATGCGTATTTTTTTTTTTTTCTTTTTTTGGTCATGCCTGTAATATGTGGCAGTTCCCTGCCCGGGGATCGAACCTGTGCTGCTGCAGTGACAACTCCAGATCCTTAACCTGCTGCGCAACAAGAGAACTCCTATTTTGCTTTTCTATTGAACATTCAACTGGGAGTAGCCACAATTATCTTTTTTAAGGGCCGCACCCGAGGCATATGGAGATTCCCAGGCTGGGAGTCTAATTGGAGCTACAGCTGCTGGCCTACGCCACAGTCACAGCGACACAAGATCTGAGCCGTGTCTGCGACCTACACCACAGCTCATGGCCACGTCGGATCCTCAACCCACTGAGCCAGGCCAGGGATCGAACTGGCGTCCTCGTGGATCCTAGTTAACCACGGAGCCACGAAGGGAACTCCAGGGAGTAGCCACATTTCAAGTGCTTGTCATGTACACGGGACTAGTGACTGCCATTTAGGACAGTGTAGCTTTAAATTTTACCCCCCACTGTGGGCCTTCCCCCCACTACTAGAATGCAAGCAATGCGAGGCCAGAGCCTTTTATGTGTTTTGTTCATTGTTATATCTCCAGCTCCTAGAATGGTGCCTGAGACATAGAACATGCTCAATAAACACTTGTTATCTGGCTGACATTGTTGAAACTGAGGCCTGGCGACTGAAGATTTATTTCAGCCCAAGACTGTGGAGGTAGGTGAGGGGCCGCCCTGGTGGGAGTGGAGGGTTGAGGGCCTTGTTAACAGGTGGGGGGACATGAGCAGGGCTGGATGGAGAGAAGGGAACTCAGTCGTTGGTGGGGATTAGAAAAAGAGGCCTCTTCAGCCATGCCAGTCCCTGTCTCCTCCTCTTAGCCACCCTGGAGATGGGGCTCATTATGGCCGCTTGGCCGATGAGGCTCAGAGAGGGTAAATCACTAGCCCGAATTGACGCACAGCCAGGCCGTGGCCAAGCCAGAATTTAAACCAGCTTGCCTGACTCCACTTCTAGGGCTCTTCCACCTCACCACAGTTGCCCCAGGCTAGGGCAGAACATCAACCAAGAAAAATGAATCGTCTAGACTGAATACAAACAGGCAGCACAAAAGTGGGACAGGGGGAGGATGTGGTGGTGGCCAAACCCAGGGCTGACATCCAGATTTCCCCAAATGTGGTAAGGCAAGGCAAGGCAAGAGAGGTCTCCAGGGGCTAGGGCTCGTCCGTAGAAGATCCGAAACCTAAGCACGAAAGAGATTGCAACATGCAGCCTTGGAAGAGAGAAACAGTCTTTAAATAGACTCTGGTGAAAAGGAGGATAAAATGAGCGGGCTGAGTCCCCCGATTGTATAAGACCTGTCACACACCCCCTGCAGCCTTCCCAAAGGACCTCGGAAGGCCCAGTGCCAACATGTCCCCACTTTTCTCCCCACTGTGGGACTGGCACCCTCCCGTCTGGTCTGGCCAGTGCTGTCCCTGGAAATGCACTGTGCCTTCTCAACTAGGCTCTGCCCAGCCTGAGCCCCTTTCCCTTTTTCCTGAGGGGCAACCTACCCTGGCCTCAGCGCCAAAGGCCTTTGGAGTACTTGCTTCTCCAAGGAACTGCCGAGCCTATGCTCCTTCCTCCTGCAAGGAGCCGGGATGGACCCACACAGAACTAGGTGATTCGGGATCGGTTTCCTACGTTAGCACCATCATGGTGGCCTGGGAGGAAATATGGCAGCCAAAGGCTCTTCCCGCCCCTGTGCCTGCGTGCGGCAAGACATAGAGTCAACTCTTCCTGGGCTGGCCTTCTTCTTCTTCTTTTTTTTTTTTTTTTTTTTTTTTTTTTTTGTCTTTTTGCTACTTATTGGGCCGCTCCCATGGCACATGGAGGTTCCCAGGCTAGGGGTCGAATCGGAGCTGTAGCCACCGGCCTACGCCAGAGCCATAGCAACGCAGGATCCGAGCCACGTCTGCGACCTACACCACAGCTCACAGCAACACCGGATCCTTAACCCACTGAGCAAGGCCAGGGACCGAACCCGCAACCTCATGGTTCCTAGTCACATTTGTTAACCACTGCACCACGACGGGAACTCCTGGGCTGGCCTTCTGACTTGCTTTGACTAAGAAGATGTGGCAGATGTGCTGGGACTTTCAGGCCTCGGCCTTCAGGGGCCTCGCTGTTTCCATTTTTTCCCCACGCCACTTGGAAGGTAGCTTCCATGCTGTGAGGAGGTCCAACTACCCTGCTGGGGAGCGCGGCCATGGAGGGAGAAGGAGAGGGGCTCAGGCAGGCCCTGCAGGGGCCCACGACCTGTGAGGGAGGCCGTTGGGATTCTCCAAACCCAAGCTAGCCATTCTTGGAACAACACAGAAAGGAAAGCTGTACCGGGCTGTGAGTAAATATATGGCTGTTTTTTCAAGCTATGATATTCTGGGGTCGTTGTTACCCTCCAGTCATATCTGAACCATCTAACTAAGTGGTCATTTCTTCAGGGCCAGGACCTCTGTCCCTTCCTATCCATATGGCTTTACCGTGTGCATGGTGGATTCAGGGTGGAGGAAAGTTCAAGGCAAGAAGGATCTTTATAAATGAATCAGAGAACAGCAATCTCTCCTGGTGGGAAGACCCAGGGCAAGGGCTAAGCAAGGCGGGACAAAATCTTGTCTGAATTTCCCGAATGAGGAGAGCCACTCAGTTTTATTGATGTCTCGCCGAGAGAAAGTGGGCCTGACTTACAGCATGAGGGAGAGAGGCTAGAGGCTATGATGAACTGGCAGAGAGAGAAGCACAAGAGATTTGAAGGATGAGCCTATGGAATCATCTCCTTCCTGTCCTTCCTGCCTCCCTCCCATCCTCTAGCCTTTAGGAAATAGTAGCCATGTGTGCTGTGCCCTGGTGCAGCCTGGGCTCTCATCAACTGAGATGGCTTCGGCACACCCCAGCCGCAAGATGGGGGCCAGACGAGCTGACCCTTGGGAGGCCCGACCAGGCTGGCCTCAGAGTTCTTGGGAGGAAGACAATTCAGCTACATCCACAGGACATTATCCATCAGGACATGGGGCACAGGGGAGGGCAGGGAAGGAATCAGTAAATATTTATAATCTGCCTGGAAAGGGAAAACGCAAGGCGAAGATAGGGCCTGGCTGAACATCTGCAGAGGAGGGGAGTGACTCAGAAAGGGGAATGCACTGGGACTGAGGGGAGCAGGGGTTCAAAGGAAAAGGGCCTGTCAGGCATCAGTGCCCATGGAAGGAAGGCCGGGCCTGGGTCTTTTCAGGACCAGAGGGCCCATGTCTGAAACAGATTTGCATTGGGGGAGTTCCCTGGTGGCTCAGCAGGGTAAGGATCTGGCATTGTTACTGCTGTGGTTTGGGTCACTGTTATGGTGCAGGTTCAATCCCTGGCCTGGGGATGGCAAAAAAAAAAAAAAAAAAAAAAAAAAAAAAAATTTGCATTTGCCTTTGGGAGGTTGGCCCTTTTCAGGACCTGCAACCTCACCTCGCCCCCCAGCAGCACACGGTGACCTTCCCCACCGGAATTCTCTCTGTGTCTGTGCTGAGCCAAGGCTGGCTGGGCCCTGTTGTTGCCTCACATCCCTTGATGGTCCCTAGGTCTGGCTCCAAGTGGGGAAGATGCCAACACAGATCTCTCTCCTGGGGCTTTGCCTGTCCCCTCTGAGAATCCCATTCCATCGGGCTGCCTGGGGGACACGGTGTGCCCACTCCCCACCCCGTTTGCAGCTGATGCAGACATCTTGGGGCTGAATGTCCCAGGAGGCAGGGTGATGGCTTGCCAGGCCAGCCCCAAGGGACCTCTCCTCAAACGCCCTGCCTGCAGCCTCTGCCGAGCCTGATCTGGGCTACCCTAAGCCTCACCAGAACTGGTGACGGGTCCGGGTGGGAATCCTGGCTCTGCCGCTGGCCACCGTGATGTCTCTGGGCCTCAACATTCTCATCTCTAAAATGGGGACACACGCACCTGCACTGTGAGCTTGAGGGGAGGAAGGGAAGTGGACGACGTGCAAAAGTACCTGGGACAGTGCCTGGTATGCAGGGTGTGCTCACGGTGCTCATTGTAATTATGTAGTTATTTCTAGTCTCCACGTCAATGCCTTTTTCTTCTCCTACTTTAGTATAATTTGGCTATTTTGTTTCCCCTCCTCACTTTTTAATGTTTAAACCAAAATACCGTGACCTGGGTTTATACCATCTTTGCAAGCACACATCCTCACTCCCCCACGGAGGAGTGAGGCAAGCCAGGCTCTCAGGAGTGTCCATCTCAGAAGCCCTCCCAGAAGGGCTCCAGGATCTTTGGGGGGAGGGTCTGAGGTGCAGGGACGGATGGGGAGGGGCCTCTGGGATGAAGGGAGAGGGGAGAAGAATGCCTTTCCTGGTGCTCAGAGAGCTGGAAGCTGCCGTCTCCTGGGGAAATGGGCCCTTGCATATCTGTTTGTGTTTGGCTTCCTTCTGGTGGGGGACCTCTCCACCCCCCACCCCAGGTCTCTGTTTTGCTCCCCAGGGTTTTCGTCCCACTGCCCCATCTTCAGTTCTGCCCATCCAGCCTGAGAAAGAGAGAGGATGGCGGGGGCCGGGATTCAGGGCCGGCTGGAGGCTGAGGACTGTGGGGAAGGCCAGGCCCTGGCTGACACCCTGGCCACCTCCTCTCACCCGGAGTAAGACGCCAGGTCACAGGTCTCCTTCCGCACGAGTCCATCCACACGGCTTGCACACTTACCAGTGTGACAGGGGTCACCACTCCCAGTCATGGGGCGGCTGCCCGATTGGGTAAGGGTTCCCTGGGTGGGGGCTGTGGGGCCGAGCTGAGGGATCTGGCTTCTCAGGATGAGCCCCCCGGGAGTGAGGGGTGAGGGGCTGACCTGGCTGGAGTCCCATGACCCCGAGCTCCCCTCCAGGAGCTGCTGATTCTTTAGCAATAATAAACACCTCGTGGCTATTAATAAACTGCTATCTGGCAGCCGCGGGAGTGATAACACTGGGCCACTTCTGGCCCAGCCTGGCCTGACGGCCTGAGTTCAAATCCCGGAGGGCTGATTCTGGGTCCCTGGGGTCCAAAACCCAACCCCCAAACACAGGCCCAACTCTGACAGCTTCAAAACATGTCTTAGGGTGTTCCCGTTGTGGCTCAGCAGAAGCGAATCTGACGAGCATCCATGAGGATGCAGGTTCGATCCCTGGCCTCGCTCAGTGCGTTAAGGATCCGGCATTGCTGTGAGCTATGGTGTAGGTTGCAGATGTGGCTTGGATCCTGCGTGGCTGTGGCCGTGGTGTAGGCTTGCAGCTATAGCTCTGATTCGACTCCTGGCCTGGGAACCTCCATATGCCATGGGTGCGGCCCTAAAAAGAAAAAAAGGTGCCTACGGACAAAGTTACCTTTTTGAGACTCAGTTGTTGTCTTTTAAACGGGCACCCTCAGAAACCCGAGGCCTGGGGAAATGTGGATGGACAGAGGGTGGTGACCGGCATGTAGTAAGTGCCCCCAGAGCGTCAGCTACCGTGGCCCGTGTGACCGGGCACAGGGCAGTTGAGATCAGAGGGAGCTGGGCTGTGCTTTTGACATGGGTCGTGTTTTCTGGCTCTGTGACTCTGGGCAAGTGACTTGACCTCTCTGGGCCTCATTATCAGGATCTGTCCAATGGGCCTAATCTCACCCATCTTCCAGACATTAATGTGGATTCACTTAGATAATATAAAGTGATTTCCGCTTAAGAGGGGCTAAAGCAATAGCGTACTTGAATGAATGAGTGCGTGGACATTAGTCATGTCACCTGGTTAGAGTCCCTAAGGGCACCGACAGATTCTCCCTCGTCAGTCTGAGTGCTCCCTGAGGATGGGGGTGCCACTCGGGGCTTGCTTCCTGGAGGCTGATCTGTAGAACCCCCAAATGGCCCAGCACATTAGGTGGTTCATTCCTTTGCTTGGTGGGGTGTGGAAATGGCCAGTGTAGAAACCCACGGGGAAGCAGAAACAACTTTTCCTCTCCTCTCAGTAACGAGGTGCAGGCAGGGCCTGGGACCCCACGCTTCGCTCCCCTCCTGGGTCTGGGAAGCGGGATGTTTTTGGCTCTTAAAGGCTTCGAGAGCTCAGGGAAAGCCCTCCTGGTGAAGCTGGTGGGCTCGCCCCCTCACCTTCTGACTGCGGCCACCTCAGCCACACCCTTGGCACTGCCTGACTCTGGCAGCCACACAACAAGCCCACACGGTGTGGGGGGGAGGGTTGGGGGCTGCAGGGAGGAAGGCAGGCAGAAGAGATGCAAGGGTCGGGGGCGGAATGTGGCTAGAGGCTGGTAAAACCCTCCTGCCCCAGGCCCCGTGACTTCAGAGAAACGGCCTCCAGGGGCCAGGGGAGCATCAGGCCCAGCGGTTGGCTTTGTCTCACAGGAAGTTTCCCTGAAGACTCTCTTATCTCGACTGTCCTGATGAGGCTGCAGACAAGGGGCAAAGGAAGCCGTTCGCTCCCTTGCCCACCACCACGTGCCCACCCCGAGGCCGCTCCTCGCCTTCCCCATTGCAGCCATGCTCCTCGGGTTGGGGGGATGGCCGGGGGTGGGGCAGCTGCCCAAGCTGGGGGTGTCTGTGGGTCTGAAGACTGCCTGCTGCAGGTTGATGGGGTCCCCTGGATCATTACCCCTGAGTCTCCCCCACGTTAGTCCTAGATGGTCCTTAGGACCCCTGGTCAGCTTGGCCAGTTGGGTCTGAGGAGGGACAGTCCTGGAGGCGGGTTGGTTGCCAGATACAGCAAATGAAAAGACAGGCTGCCCCATGAAATTTTCATTGTTTATCTGAAATTCAAGTGTCACTGGGCATCTTGTACTTAACCTGGCAAGGCTGCCTGCGGGGAGTGGGGGGCCCTTCCATGCAGGTGATACCTTTAGGGGCTTCGATGTTTCCTTCCTTCCTCCCACCCTTCTTGCTGCTTTGCTGGTGAGGCTCCCAGCGTAGACGTGGAATTCAGGCCCTCCTTCTGGATACATCCTCGGTTTCTGCCTGCAGCAGAGATAGGGTCTCCCCTTTTCCAGTGGGGGCTCCCTGAGGGAGGGCCTTTATGTCTCCTCCCTCAGACTGGGAGCCTCCCTCTCTCGCACCGCTGGGACCTTTCTCTGGAGGCACTAGAGGCTGAATCTTTTGGAGGTTCCCCGGCTAGGCGTCGAATCAGAGCTGTAGCCACCAGCCTATACCACAGCCACAGCAATGCCAGATCTGAGCCTCGTCTGCGACCTATACCACAGCTCACAGTAATGCCGGTTGCTTAACTCATTGAGTGAGGCCAGGGATCGAACCCTCATCCTCATGGATCCTAGCCAGGTTCGTTACTGCTGAGCCACAGCAGGAACTCTGAGGCTGACTCTTGAGGCTGAACTTTTCCTGGGCTCAACCTGGCCTTGAGCACTGTGACCTGGGGGAACTCTATCAGAGTCTGCTGGTCAGCAAACATCCTTCTCATCTTCCAGCTGCAACCTTCTCCCCAGGCTTTGTTTTTGCAGGCAGCTATATCAAGAAGTCCCCCAGGCTCTGGAAACTTACTGTGAAAAATCTACCCCGGGAGCCACCTGAGCTCTGGCTGAGGCTCTGTCACCAACCAGACCTTGGGAAGGCTAGGGTTTCCCTCTGGGCCTCAGTGTCCACATCTGTGCCATGGCGATGGATCCAGCCTGGTGAGCTTGCACACTTTTCCAAGCTGCAAACTATCATTTATCAGTAGCTCCTGAGGTCAGTTGAGTGGTTTGCAACCAGCATGACACCTTTTCTAAAATATGAACAAGAATTGGGTAGAAAATATTTGGAGAAGCTTGCATGTAGTGAGGGTAGGTATTGTTTCTTGCAACTCTTGGGGTGTGTATGTGTGCATGGGTGTTTAGGGGGCTCCAAGTAGGATATATTTTTTCACATGGGTTAGGGTAAAACAAAAATGTCAAGGAGTTCCCGTTGTGGCTCAGTGGGTTAAGAACCTAACATGGTGTTTGTGAAGATGTGGGTTTGATCCCTGGTTTTGCTCAGTAGGTTAAGGATCCAGCATTGCCACAAGCTGCGGTATAGGTCAAAGATGAGGCTCAGATCCCAAATTGCTGTGGCTCAGATCTCTTGTTTCTGTGGCTGTGACGTAGGCCGGCAGCTGCAGCTCCAATTCAACCCCTAGCCCGGGAACGTCCATGTGCCTCAGGTGTGGCCCTAAAAAGAAAAAAAAAAAAAAAAATGTCGGGAAGACAATGTCTTAGAAGCTGTGACAGAAGGGTGGCAGGGGGGACTGGAGACCCAGAAGAGGATGTCTGCTACTCCTCCACCTCATGGATGCTTGGCCCGCCGGTAGCCTCCCCTCTGGGGTTCTTCCTTCTCCTCTTAGATGGTAGCTCTGTCTTCCTGCCCTGCCTCAGCTGGGCCCTGGGCCCCTGTCCCCAGGGACCAGGCCTCTCCTGGCTGAGAGCCTCAGGGCCAGTCTGGTTCCCTGGCCACACAACAGGAGAAGGTGCTGGGATCCCTGGCCCAGCAGTGCCCAGCCGGCCCGGCTCCTGTCTCTGCCCCGCTGGATTGGGAAACCGAAGCTCTGGCCAGATGGAGAAATTCTGCTCCCTCCCTAGCTTTCCCAACTGCCCTCCACCCTGTGAAGCTTCGTGCTCATTAACCCATTCCTGGGGGTGGGAGAGGCAGCCCTCACCGGGAGGTATGGGGCTGGGCGGGTGGACACGATGGATGGAAGGTGGGGGGCCAGGGACCCGCTGCTGTGTGTCCTTGCAAATCCCTGGCTTTCTAAAACTCGCTGCCTTGTCTTTCCTCTGGGGAATGCAATCTAGGTGTGACCCACATTCCTGGGATGATTTGAGGTAAAACAGGTGGAAGATGCAAAAGACACGGAAGATCACTCTTCAGATTGTTACCTCACTGCTGGCCTCTATCTCTGTGGGTGCCGTCACGCTGGGGTCCAAGTCACGTATTGGAAAATAGACAGAAGGGGAGCTGGCCTTGGAGTTGGGTCAGGTTCATGTGAGGAGGGGGAGATTTGGTTTGGAACAAAAGACGGAACCAAAAGCTCTTGACCTATGGGGTTCTCAGTCTGAAGGGAGACACAGCCCTGCCTCAGGGAGCCCCTGTCTGAGGGGAGTCCTGTGGAAGTTTCCCTCCTAGGCCTTTCCCCTGGAGAGGGGGTGGCTGCAAGGGGCCCCTGGCGACCCTGCCAGGGCATCACCATCTCTTCCTCTGCAGTGCTTTGTCTGTAGCCTTAAGCGTGGAAGGGTCTGGAAGGTACCAGGAAGGCGACTTCCCCCTCAGCTGGGGCCACCATCACCCTGCTTGCTCTCCCTTCACCAGCTAACCACAGGTCTGCCATCACTTCACAAAAGGGCCTCCTTAGATTGTGGACTCAAAGGGATCTTGGCGATTGAGGGCTGCCAGAGTCAGAGGGGGAACCTGAGGCCTAGGAGGGGGCAGAATCCTTCCTGAGGTCTCATGAGGAGTAACAGCAGAGCCCAAGGGACAGCTGGAGACTGGGGCATGTGGAGCCACCCAGCACGTGTGTGAGTGTGAAGGCGCCATGAAGGAGTGTGTGTGTGTGTGTGTGTGTGTGTGTGTAGGGGAAGGATCCGGCAGGAGCTGCTCCGGGTCCTCTGGGAGCAGAGGTGTGTTCACAGGGTGTCCTTTGCGCATGTCCAGCTCTATCCTGTGTCTCCGGGCAGGGGCGGGGCCGGGGGAGGGCCAGGCCTGGACCAGGGATACCAGACAGGTCTTACCGTCCCCATGCCAAGTCCACCTGGCCCGGCCCTCTTGAGACCAAGGGCAGAGGGCGGTGAGTCATGGATGACTCAGGTGCTGGAGGCCACAGCCACGCATGGCACGTGACAGCCAAGAAGCGCTGGGCCTGTTCCTGGACAGACAGATGACCCAGGAGGCTGACATCTGTATCCTAGACTCAGGAGGCTGAGGCCTGTATCCTAGAGGACAAAGGGCTCCCGTTCAGGCTTGGGAGCCTGGGCCTCCGGAATGGGGCTGACCTTCCTTTTGTCCCGAGCCTTTAGCCCACTGGGCAGCCAAGCGTCCCTCCGGTGGGTTGGGAGCAGAGCTGGGCCGAGCCATCCCTGCTCTCCCAGAGCTGTGGGGTAAGCGGCCTTCACAATGTGAAGTGTTTTCCCAGTTGTTGGGAGCCCGCTGTCCAGCGGTGCGCCCCCCGCCCTGCCCTTAGAGCGCAATCTCTGCCCATGACCCGTGACGGCCCTGCCTTCTTGGTCTGAATGCCAAAACCTCCACCTGCTTCTTGAGCCCAAGGCCTGGGCCGCAGGATGAGACAGTCTGGGGTGTGGACAGTGTCCTGGGTTTGAATCTTCCTGTGTGACCAGAACTGCACAATGTCTTCTCAGGGCCTCCGTCCCACCCTTTGTGCAATGAGGGGTTGGGATGGAAAGCTCCGTGGTTCCTCTGAGCCTCTCCCCTGGCAGGGCTTGAAGGCCAGGCTGAGGCCAAAGCCCAAAAGACACCCCCTCTTTCCTCCGGGCTTGCGGTGGGGGCCTGGGGAGGGGCTGACTGGGGCCGGGAAGGCCTGGCCCAGTGGGCACGTGCCCTGGGGTCCCTGTCCACCCGAGACACCCTGCTGATTACAGGGTGAGCGGCCAGCGCCAGACACTGTAATCTGTCGCCCTCCCTCCTGCCAAGGGCCTGCTGCCGGGCTTCCTTCTGCTTTTTACAACTGTTTTCTAAGAACCCGGGGAAGGGAGAGGCCCTTATCTCCATGGGTTGAGGCTAGAGACAAAAATTGGTGAGGGGAAGGAGGAAGATGGGGGGGGGGTTGACAAGGGAGTGGGGGAGGGGGGAGGGAAAGAGGACGAGGGGGAGGGGGCTGAAAGGAGAGGGAGTGGGGAGTCGGATAGCAGAGGGCTTTGCCCTGGTTGACAGTTTGAGGAAGAGGAGGGGAATGGAGGGTGGGCGTGTCCCTGCGCTGCCTCTCAGCCCCCAGCTTAGATGTGCCTCCCCAGAGAGACTTCCCTGACCTCATTAGCTAAACACACAAACAAATAAGTAAATCAATATAGCACCCCCATCACTTTCTGTCAATCACAACATTTAATCTGGAAAGGGTGGGTTAGATAGTGTCACTTTCTTTCTTTTTGCTTTTTAGGGCCGCACCTGCGGCATATGGAAATTTCTAGGCTAGGGGTTGAATTGGAGCTACAGCTGCAAGCCTGCACCACAGGCACAGCCACGCAGGATCCGAGCTGCGCCTGTGACCTACACCACAGTGGATCCTTAAGGCTGGATCCTTAACCCACTGAGCGAGGCAGGGGATCAAACCCTCATCCTCATGGATACTGGTCGGAGCCACAAGGGGGAACTGAGCCAAAAGGGGGAAATGAGCCACAAGGGGGAACTCCCAGATGGTGTTATTTTTTGCTCAGATCCCTGCAGTGGTTCCTCATTTTCTTCAGAGTGAAAATCAAAGTCCTCCCAATGGCCTTCAAGGTCCTACCTGATCCCTCCCCAGTCCGATGGCCTTCCTGACTCCAGCTTCGGCTCCTCTCCCCCTCACTGCTTTAACCCCACTGGCTTCCTTACAATACATCATGCCTGCTCCTGCCCCAGGGGCTTTGCACGGCCTTTCTCCTCTACCTGAAACATTCTTTCTCCAGATATCTGCGGGACTCACTCTCTCACCTTTTTCAAGTTTTTGCTCAAACATCAGCTTCTTAAGGATAACTACCCTGAGGGTCCTAATTAAAATGGCAACATGCTGGAGTTCCCGTTGTGGCTCAGCAGTAACGAACCTGACTAGTATCCATAAGGATGTGCGTTCAATCCCTGGTCTCACTCAGTGGGTTAAGGATCCAGCATTGCCATGAGCTGTGGTGTAGGTCATAGACTTGGCTTGGATTTGACCCTTAGCCTGGGAACTTCCATGTGCCACAGGTGCGGCCCTGAAAAAAGACAAAAATAAAATAAAATAAAATAAAATAAAATAAAATGGCAACATGCTTCCCACATTCTCATCTCCCTTACCCTACTCTCTGTTTTTTTCCTAACCACCAACCACGTTCTAATGTTCTCACGTGATTCAGTGCATTTATTCACTATGTGCATGGTGTCTTGTCTGTCTCCCCCACTAGGGTTTAAGTCCCACAAGGACAGGTATCTTTGTCTGTTTTGATTGCTGATATATCTCAAATCCCTGGTACAGCACCCAGTGCATTATAGGTATTCCGTTTGTCAAGTGAGTGAACAGGATCCAGTCTTTTTTTTTTTTTTTCTCCATTTCTAGGGTCACTTCTGCGGCACATGGAGGTCCCCAGGCTAGGGGTCGAATTGGAGCTATAGCCACCGGCCTACGCCAGAGCCACAGCAACTCGGTCTGCAACCTACACCACAGCTCACGGCAACGCCGGATCCTTAACCCACTGAGCAAGCCCAGGGATCGAACCCGTAACCTCATGGTTCCTAGTTGGATATGTTAACCACTGAGCCATGACAGGAACTCCACAGGATCCATTCCTGTTAGCGATCTCTTCTCTCTTCATCTCCGCAACTTACCTACTCCCCACCCCTCATCCACCCCCCTGTTTATAATCTGACTCCCCGTTCAGAGTACCAGTTCCATGGGAGATGGGGGCTTGTCTGGGTTGCTCATTGGTGCTTTCCCAGCATCTGTCTGGCACAGAATATGTGCTTGGTAGATATTTGAATTGAAGGGACCTGAGGCAGAGCCCGGGGAGAGTAAGAAAGCAGGGCAGTGGCAGTGGAGCTACAGCTGCAAGCCTGCACCACAGGCACAGCCACGCAGGATTCTTGAGGAAAAGAATGGGAGGGTGTCCACTGGCCTCTTAAGATTCCCCAGCCTGAGCAGGGGATGTATTCTTCTAGGCTTGTTCCTCACACACACCCAGACACACACACACACACACCCACCCAGACACACACACACACACACACTTCCGGGTTATCACACATCAGTGAATGGAGCAGAGAGGAAAGAAGGGCCAGAAACCCTACATCTAGGTGGATGGTGGTGGCATCAGGCTTAACCACAGGGGGCTTCCTGGAGGAGGTGACCTAGTGCTAGGCTAGCACAGGAGGGAAAACATCTGAGGTCTCCAGTCAGAAGGAAAGAAGGGCCATGTGGAGGGATTGGGAGGGGGGAGAAAGAGAAAGGATGCGACCAAGGTCAGCAGAAGTCTGGGGGAGGGGCCAGGCTCAGCCTGGTCCCGAGACTGAGGCTAGTTCAGGTCCCAAGGGCTTCGGTTTGTGTTCCATGGGGCCTTGAGGGGTACAGAGTTGGAGGAAGAGGCTGAGTTTCCCAACTAGAATCCCTGGAGGAAGGAATTTGCCTGATCTTCCTCTGTGGTTTGCAGTGGGCGGGCTTAGGGGCGGTGGTCAGTGTCACCCTCGAATCCAGGCCCCCAGTGGGGGCTCTGGCTGCAGGACCTAGGCTCATGTTTCCCTCAGAACATGGCACTGAGAGTGTGGTTTGGCATATGATTCTAGCTGATACTTTCTTCCAATAAAAAGGAACTTTTTTTGCATGTGTCTTTTTAGGGCTGCACCTCCACCAAATGGAAGTTTCCAGGCTAGGGGTCAAATCAGATCTGCAGCTGCTGGCCTACACCACAGCCACAGCAAACGCAGAATCCTTAACCCACTGAGTGAGGCCAGGGATTGAACTTGCGTCCCCATGGATACTAGTTGGGTTCGTTACTGCTGAGCCACAAGGGGAACTCCAAGGAACTTGTATTTTTTAAAAAATCTCGAAATCCATAGTTCCTGCTGTGGTTGGATCCCGCAGCGGATTAAGGACCCGGCGTTCTACAGCTGTGGTGTAGGCCGGCAGCTGCAGCCTGGGTTTGATCCCTGGCCCGGGAACTTCCAGGTGTGGAGGAAAAAACAAATCAGAATCCAATGATCACTGTTCCCATAATGTAGAGATGGGATGAGAGAGTGAGCAAGAGTTAAAGAAGCACAAACACCGGCCCGAGGCCTCCCTGCCAGCCCCGCTGCCCCTGCCCGCTCTCCTTTGGCCCCAGGGGGGAGGTTAGCTGTCGGCCTCACAGTGTGTGGAAAACCCAGAGCGAAAGCAATTTTGAAATTCTGCTCATGATTGATAGGCTTCTGGACGTTGTCACCATTTTCAGAGGCCTCTGCTTCCCCCATCCGTCCCCGCCTCCTTTGAAATTTTGAAAAGGCTCTATCTTTTGTGGTCATATGGACACACTGTCATACAGCACATTCAAACGGGACAGGTTTTGTGAGCAAAGGACACTGAGCTTTTCCCCTGATCTACAACCTGTAACCCTTGGTTGCTGTAAAGGCTGCTGCCATCCCCACTGATGCTCGGGGCTGAAGCTTGGCATCTGTATTTGATCAGCACTCTTGCTTTATCCCCTGCTTCCAAAGCCATCAGCAGCCCCGGGGGCCTGTTTTACTTCAAAAATAGTTCCATCCCTTGCTCCCTGTGCCCCAGCATCTGGCCCGGGCCCCGTGGCTTCCTTGGTCCCCTCCAGCCCCTCTTATTCTTGTCCCTCCCAGCGGCTAGGATAAGGGTTGACACCACACACACACACACACACACACACACAGCACCATGCTGCCTCTGCTTAAATCCTCCCCAGCCTATAAAGCCTGCCCTCCTCATCTACCTCCTGATCCCCCCTTCCACCTCCCCGAGGGGGGCCCTTCACCCCTGCACACACTGACCTCACTCTTCCTGAACATATCAGATTCATGGCTGCCTTAGGGCCTTTGCTCTTGCTGTTCCTTCCTTCTGGAACATTCTGGCTCCACACCTTTACGGGGATGCCTCCACTTCACCTCTCAGGACTCAACTCAATGTCACTTCCTCCAGGAAGCCTTCCTTGCACACCTCCCCCTCCCCATGTAAATTCCATCCTGGAGCTGTTCAAATATCACCCTGTTTGCTTTCTTCCTAGTATCGACCCCTAGTTCGATTAATTTGATTTGTTTACTTGTTTATTGTCTTTCTCCCTCTCAAGGATTCCAGGAAAGCAGGACCCCTGTCCAGGTGATTTGCCACTGTACGCCCGCGTCTAGTGCTCGGGGTTCAATACATATTTGCCGACTGGATGAATGCTCCAACTCTGCCTTTGCTGAACTTCTAGAGATTTTGCAAGCTCTCTTACACAATCAGGAGCCTGGTAACCTGTTTGCAGTCTCATTCCAAGGATTTTAGGCCTGCTTGGCCAACCAAGTTACAACTCATCAGTTCTTGGCGGCCCCACCCCTGCCAGCAGGGCACAGAACCCGCAGTAGGTCCTCGGCGCCTGCTTGTGGGGCTGAGTTGGTTAATGCAGCCTGGCCCCTGTACTGATGATCTGGGTGACTTCAAAAAAGTCGGTATACAAGTTTCATTGTCTATATTCCTCATCTGGAAAGATAAAGAGCTTTGCACAGATGGTCTTGAAGATTCTGTTTGACTTTCAAGGACCAGAGTGGAATTCATCAGTTCAGGAGGTTTTGGTGGATTGAGAGGGAATGAATGGGTGGGGGAAGGGCCGGGGTGGTGAGTGGTTTGGAGGGGGGCTCAGGTAGGAGTTTCTTTCCAGGGGCCTTGAGGGTCGGCTTGGGGGGACTCTTGGGTGAGTTTTGTCCCCCAGAGTTTAGGATTTACCCTGTGTCATTTCCTGCATCCCTGGGGCTGTGACCATGGGAAGCTTGATCTGGGGACTGTGATGGCCTCTGTCTTCCTGCGCTATCACAGGCCCAGGATCTCCAATCTGGGGAAATGAAACCCTTGCAATTGCTTGCACAGACTTGAGGCGATGTTCTTTTTCTTCTTCTTCTTCTTTTTTTTTTTTCTTTTTCTTTTTAGGGCTACACCCACAGCTTATGGAAGCTCCCAGGCTAAGGGTTGAATTGGAGTGGCAGCTGCCTGCCTATGCCATGGCCATGGCAACACCGGATCTTTAACCCAGTGGAGTGAGGCCAGGAATGGAACCTGCATCTTCATGGAGATTACATTGGGTTCTTTCTTTTTTTTTTTTTTTTGGCTTTTTTTTTTTTTGCTATTTCTTTGGGCCGCTCCCGCGGCATATGGAGGTTCCCAGGCTAGGGGTCTATTGGAGCTGAACCCCGGGGCCTATGCCAGAGCCACAGCAACGCCAGATCCGAGCCGCATCTGCAACCTACACCACAGCTCACGGCAACGCCGGATCGTTAACCCACTGAGCAAGGGCAGGGACCGAACCTGCAACCTCATGGTTCCTAGTCGGATTCGTTAACCACTGCGCCACGACAGGAACTCCTACATTGGGTTCTTAACCTGCTGAGCCACACTGGGAACTCCAAGACTTGAGGGTACATTGACGGATGCATTTTAGGGGGAAGAAGTCCTTGCTTTCATTACTTTCTCTGAGGAACCTGTGCCCCTAAAGCTGAGGCAGCCGTGTTGAGAAGGCCAGGCTAAGATAAGATGAGTGGAAGGAGAGAGCAGAGGAGGGGAGAGGACCCCAACCTTTCACTTTTTCAGATCTTTTCTGGACCTCAGTGTCCTCACCAGTGCCATTAGAAGTGACATCCAGCCTTTAGAACAGTAGTGCTTAATTTTCTTCCATATATGTTCTCTCATTTACTCTTCCCAGAAGCCCTGGGAAGGGGTTCCCTATCAGCATCCCGATTTTCCGGATCAGCAAACAGGTTTGGTGAGGTTTGGTGACTTGCCCAAAGTCACACAGCCTGTGAGGGGCAGAGTGGGCCCTCAACCCGGAGGCTGGCAGAGAAATTGCAGGGCTTCCTTGCACCGCCCAGGAGGGTCGCCCACAGCAAGGCCTCAAGGGCCCTCCCACCACACCGGCCCATTTGGGCTGAGGGGACAAGAGGAGGAGGTGCTTGTGTCCTGATGGGAATCCTTGGCTCCTTCCAGCCAATCCAGAAGGCCTCCTGGAGAAGGCTGCATTTCGGGGAACTGAGCTGTGGGGTGGGGGAGGGGAGGAATGCCCAAAGCATCCTTTCTGGTGGGTTCGCAGGTATTTATAGCTTCTTCGGGTGGCTGGAATGCAGGTGTGGGTTTGCTCTCGGACTTTGGGCTTTGCTGCAGGCCTCAGGCTGGGGAGACTTTTTGGAATGTGCCCCTTGCCTTCCAGAGCCACCTTTGGCCTCACCTGCTATTTACCCTCCTCTTCCTCCCCCTCTGTCCCCCTTGGCAGCCTGAGCCAGTGCCAGGAAACTGTTGGTCAAAGGTGAGGTCACCAAGAACCTGGAGAAACAACCTTGTTTACCTGCTGGGTACCTGTTACCTGACAAAGTTCCTCCTCTCATTACCTGCGTCTCTTGCTCTCTTAGAAGCTCAGAGGCACTGATCAGACTTTGGGGGGTATTTCCTCACCACTGACCTTCCCAGGAGGTTCCCCGTTCCTCCAGTTTCTGATGCATGGTCTGTCTATCTTGGGTCACATCTCGGACCACAGTGTCACCTGAGTTTGGATGCCGCCTTCCCAGGGAGGCTGTAAGCTCCTTGAG
Source organism: Sus scrofa (assembly GCF_054392235.1). NCBI lineage: Eukaryota > Metazoa > Chordata > Mammalia > Artiodactyla > Suidae > Sus > Sus scrofa. The sequence goes on from NC_139389.1 coordinate 47,354,584, forward strand.
GTAAGGATTGTGCTCATTGACTATTGTGTCCTCAGGGCCTGGCTTTGAATAGTGTCTACTTCAATGGGATCGATGAATGGACGGGTTGTAGTTCAAAACTCACCTCCTCTAGGAAGCCTCCTGGGATTACTTCCACCCCGTTCTATTATCCTCCCATTCCTATTTTTGGTCTGTCCATCTGGCCCTGATTTCTCTTGCTGTGGCTCTTAGGTTATTTCAGAGGGGCACCTCCGCGAACAGGTGAGCTCTGCAAAGGCTGGCCATGTCCTCTAATTCTGCCGGGTGGCCCCTCAGGGATGCTCACCAACCCACTGGCCTTTGGGATCTGGGCCAAAGTGGGGCCAGGGGAGTTCCCACTGTGGCTCAGTGGGTTAAAAACCCAACTAGTATCCATGAGGATGCGGGTTCGATCCCTGGCCTTGCTCAGCAGGTTAAGGGTCCTGCGTTGCCTCAAGCTGTAGCATAGGTCGAGGATGCGGCTCGGATCTGGGGGTGCTGTGGCTGTGGTGAAGGCTGTGGTGTCTATGGCTCCAATTTGACCCCTTGCCTGGGAACCACCCTATGCCATAGGTTGTGGCCTTAAAAACAAACAAAAAACCAACCAATAAACAAACAACCCCAAGTGGGGCCAGGAAGGCCAGATTCCTTCTCGAGCTCATCTTTTTGGTGGAAGAGCTTTTGGGCCTGTCCTGGCCCAACCTGCACATCATCACTCAAAGCTGGGGCGGCCCCTGTGAGCAGGGCTGATGTTTTACCCTTTTTTTTTTTGATCTTTCGTCTTTTTAGGGCCGCACCCGCAGCATATGGAGGTTCCCAGGCTAGGAGTCTAATCGGAGCTGCCAGCCCACGCCACAGCCACAGTCACACCAGATCCAAGCCACATCTGTGAACTACACCACAGCTCACGACAATGCCAGATCCTTATCCCACTGAACGAAGCCAGGGATCGAACCTGCATCCTCATGGGTACTGGTGGGGTTCTTAATATGATGAGCCACAACAGGAACTCCCTGATGTAGCTGTTTAAGAGAGTTTTGCCCATTTCAGTTAGGCCCAGGTATGCCTGTCGCCCACCTGCGGTTCACAGGGAGGAGGAGGCTGGAGATCCTCCCGCTCTGCATCAGCACCCCTGCTCCATCATCACCACTGAGGGCTGCAGAGCCACAGGCACCGGCTGGCCGTGAGAAGGCCATCACTTGCAGGCAGACATGCTGGGCTCAGAGATGAGCAGAGACACCCCCCATGCCCCGCAGTGACTCAGGGCAAAGCTGGGTTCAGAACCTGTGTTCTGACTCCCTCCCCGTGCTCTCTCCCCTAGATCCCGCCCCATGCCCCGGCCCTTGTCCTCCCTCGGCCAGTGCCTTTGCTGGGCCAGCACCTGGGGCTCTGGGCTGGGACCCGGGCACAGATGGGCTCCCCTTCCACACAGTGACAGACAGACATTGAAAGGATGGGCCAGGCTGAGACACCTCTTGGAAAGAGGTGGGCTATGAACCAAGCCTAACAATTTGGGCCGAAGGATGCCCATCTTTGGGAGCGTGACTCTGGGAGAACTGCGTGAGCAGCCGGGCTCCCATCTTCGCGGGGAGGGCAAGCTTATCAGAAGGAGAGAAGGAGAAGGAGAGGGTTCAGGAGAAGCCACTCTCCAGGCTGGAGCGCCCGGCCGTGGGCCTGCCTGAGCAGGCTGCACATAGCTCCCAGGCCTTGTTTTCCACCAAGGCCTCAGGGCACAAAGTCCAGTGGGGTGATTTTGTCATCCTTTCCCAGAGCAACCTTAAAGGGCCAGCACCTCTCCCTGGGCTAATGATTACCTGGTGGGTCACCAACAGACCCAGATGTCAGTTGTGTGGGGATGGATAGGAGGTGGGGACCGAGGGGTGGCCCCAGTGGCAGGGTTGGGGGGTGCTGCTGGGAAGAGACCTGCAGGGGAAGGATGATGCCTCCTTGGAACATGCTTTCTCAGGGCTGCCTCCCCTTCTGGCTAGCATGGGCCGTGAAGAGGGACCTGGGTCTTTAAGGGCAAACAGCCCGGGAAACTTGTCAGCCCCAAAGGGAGGATAAAGTCCAGGTTGCTGCCCCCCGGTACTGACAGGAAAGTGATTTGGGGGAGAGAAAAAAATCCGACAGGCTTGGGATTCCCATGGGTTGAGGCGGGTGGATGCTTCTAATCAAATCAGCAGGAGGGGCTTGTCTGAGACTTTAGGAGGTCAGGACCCTGGGCCCCTCACCCCCACCCAGTGTCACTCACGTGCCACAGCTGTGAGGGCCCAGCATCGCCCCATCCCGAGCCAGCAACACCTCCTGTCCTTCCGTTCTCCATCTCTGATTCGCATGGGACACAGAGTAACAAGTAATAATAAAGATGACTTTGTGGGTCCCTGGGCTCAGTGTTTAGATTCACCTGTTCTCTTTATCACAGCCTCACGAGAGGGGTGCAAGTGTCACCCCCATTTTTACCAGAGTGGAGAAGAAAGCCAGGGGAGCTTATGTAATGGCTCATGATCACACAGAAAGCAAGGGGCAGAGTAGGGCCTGAGCCCTGACCCGGGTTGTATCAAAGTTCCGTGCTTTTTGCCGCTGCGGGTGGTGGGCTCTGCTGCTCCCCTGCCAGGCGGGCTCAGCCAGCCCTCCGGGAAGCTTTTACATTTACCCATCCAGCGCATATCTCTCCTTCTCTTCCTCCCCTGGCGAGAACCTAGTGACCCTGTGCTCAGCCAGCCTGGAGCCACTTGTCACAGCCTTGAGCTCCGTGGCTGCAAGTGGCAGTGGCTTCCCTGTAGCTCTGGGGGCTCCCCAGGGCGAGAGGCAGGGGCTCTGAGGGGCTCATGGAGCGGCACAGGCCTGGAGCAGGCAGAGGGATGGACCAAATGACCCTTATAGTAAAGCCCAGTGGAAAGGCCTGTCTCCACCTCTGGGAAGGTTCCATCTTAAACGCTTGCTCCTTTCCTACTTCTGATACACAGAGCTCTTGAGGAAACTTCTGGATGTGTCACTCTAACAGCGTTCACCTGATTCCTGACTGTGGCTTTCAGCAGTTGTCATCCCTCTCCAATACCACCTGCTCTTGGCATATCCTTTCTCAAGCCCTTTGCACACGCAACTGCCCATGGGTTTGGCAGAGCAGGGTTTTCAGCCCCATTAGACAGATGAGAAAACTGAGGCCTTAGGAGAGGAGGTGAAAGAACACAGAGAGGTTTGGTGGCAAGGGCCAGCTCGTCCCTCGCCCACCCTCAGTTTCCCTCTTGGCAGTTTCTTCCTCTGTGACCTCTGTGCTGTCCCCACCTCCAGAAACTTTCTCCTCTCACCCTGGCTGGCTCTGAAATTACTCTTCACCGCTAGTTCTTGTATTTCACTGTTTTTTTGTGTGGTAAGATACACGTAGTGTAAAATGCAGTGACTTAACCATTTTAAAGTGTACAGGTCAGTGGCATTAAGCACATTTATGTTGTTTCTTTTCTTTCTTTCTTTCTTTCTTTCTCTTTCTTTCTTTCTTTCTTTCTTTCTTTCTTTCTTTCTTCCTCCCTCCCTCCCTCCCTCCCTCCCTCCCTCCCTTCCTTCCTTCCTTCCTTCCTTCCTTCCTTCCTTCCTTCCTTCCTTCCTTCCTTTCTTTCTTTTAGGGCTGCACCTGTGGCATATAGAAATTCCTAGGCTAAGGGTTGAATTGGAGCTGTAGCTGCTGGCCAATACCGCAGCCACCGTCATGCCAGATCTGAACTGCCTCTACAACCTACACCACAGCTCATGGCAACATCAGATCCTTAACCCACTGAGCGAGGCCGGAGATCGAACCCACAACCTCATGGTTCTTAGTCGGATTCATTTCTGCTGAGCTACGATGGGAACTCCAGCACATTTACATTGTTATGCAACTATCATCGCTATCCATTTCTAGAACTTCTGTCTTTTCCAACTGAAACTCAGGACCCATGAACAACTCTCCATTATCCGCCATTCTACTGTCTGTCTCTAGGATTTTTACTACCCCAAATACCTCACACAAGTGGACTCATAAGGTATTTGTCTTTTTTTGTGACTGGCTTCTTTCTTTCTTTTTTTTTTTTTGTCTTTTTTGCCATTTCTTGGGCTGCTTCCGCGGCATATGGAGGTTCCCACGCTAGGGGTCGAATCGGAGCTGTAGCTGCCGACCTCCGCCAGAGCCACAGCAACACGAGATCCGAGCCGCGTCTGCAACCTACACCACAGCTCATGGCAATGCCGGATCCTCAACCTGCTGAGCAAGGCCAGGGATCGAACCCACAACCTCCTGATTCCTAGTCAGATTCGCTAACCACTGAGCCATGACGGGAATGCCACGACTGGCTTATTTCACTTAGTAAAATATCCTTCGGGTGTATGCCAGTTGTAGCATCCTTTCGAATTTCCTTTCTTTTTCAGGCTGAATAATATTCCTTTGTATGTAAATCCCACATTTTGCTTATTCATTCATCCATCCATCCCACATACCCTTGTGTTGCTTCCATATTTTAACTACTGTGAATTATGCTGCTATGAACACGGGTGTATAAATATCTCTTCAAGACCCTGCTTTCCATTCTTTGGGTATTTACCCAGAAGTGGGATTGCTGGATCATATGGCCGGTCTATTTTTAATGTTTTGAGGAGCTGCCAAACTGTCTTCTACTGCGGCTATACCATGCAGGCTGGGGGTGTGTGGGCGGGATGAGGGCCCACCCATCATGGGGGGGAGTTGGCCGGCTGCTGCTGTAGCAGAGGGGGGAGCAGGAGAGCAAGATGGCATGGACTCTGGAGCCAGGGTGCTCAGTTCAAATCTTCCCCTATAGGCTCTGCTGCCTTGGGCAAGTTACTTAACCCTTCTCTGCCTCAATTTCTTTGCTATCTTTGAGAGGGAGTAAAAATGGTACATTGTGGAGTTCCCGTTGTGGCTCTGCAGTAATGAACCCAGCTGGTATCCATGAGGACACAGGTTCAATCCCTGGCTTCACTCAGTGGGTTAAGGATCCAGTGTTGCTGTGAGCTGTGGTGTACGTCGCAGATGTGGCTTGGATCTGGTGTTGCTGTGGCTGCGGTGTAGGCTGGTGGCTACAGCTCCGATTTGACCCCTAGCCTGGGAATTTCCATATGCTGCGGGTGCGGCCCTAAAAGACAGAAAAAAAAAAAAAAAAGACAAAAAAACCCAGTATCTTGTTTAGAAGACTGGTTATGAGAATCAAATGACATATAAAGCCTGGAGATTAGGGCTTAGCATGTCATAAACATTATATAGGAACTGGCTGTTACTATTACTTCATTATAGTTTCAGCTCTTAGAGGGCAGAGAGCATCTTTGTAGAGTCCCAGCACCTCGCACGGTACCCAGTGCAGAACTGGATCTCCTATGCCCTTTGCTTTTTCAAAAATTTTATTATTATTATTTTTGTTATAGTTGGTTTACAATGTTCTGCCAATTTCCGCTGTACAGCAAAGTGACCCAGCTACACACATATATATACAATTCTTTTTCTCACACTATCCTCCATCCTGTTCCATCACAAGTGATTGGGCATGCATCCCTGTGCGGTACAGCAGGATCTCAGTATCTGCTAACAGAATTAAATTGTCTTTTGTTGACCAGGCAGTCCCTCCTTACTCTTCCCTTAGTTTCTCCTGCTGCATCTTCCTGATGCTTTTAGTTCTGGTCTCCAACATCCTGCTGTGCAGCTGGGTCTTGGTGGCCTTTCTGAAAAGGGCTTCTCGGAAAGAAAACGGCTGGTTCTCAGTCTTTCGGGGAAGCCTGGGGCTGGGCTGGGACAGGGCCTGGGTGGGCGAGGTGGCATCTCAGGGGAATGGGGACTGGAAGAGGGCAGCTTCTCTCCATTTCCTTTCTCGTCTGTATACCCCTGCCCCAAGCGGTAGAATCACAGAATCTCAGGTCTGTTCTATTCCCGCAGAAAGGCCTGAACCATTCTGTTGTGAGCCACACGGGAAGTCCGTGCCTGAACCATTCTGGCGTGTTCTCCTTGTGGCTTGCCAGCGGCTGGTTCTCTCTGGGAACCAGGGGGTCAGAGAGCAGGGAAGATGTTCTCGAAGGGTGCCTGCCTCTCTCCTTCCAGAGACTTTCCGATGTGACCCCTTCGATCAGCTCCGTGGCACTGCTGTTACTTCCAGGGGTGCCTGGGAGTCAAGCCTGACTACGAGGGTGGAAGGACATCCCCGATGCTTCTCCAAGTCCAGTGGCAGCGGGACAGGCTCCTCTGCGGGCTGCCCCACTGCCCTGCATTCACCTGTGGCCACGGTCAGCTGGGCCCCAGGGCACCAGGCCCACGTGGACCAGGGCAGCCAGCTGTGCCCTCTGCTCAGAGGTCACCGTTCCCTGGGCTCCTGATGTCCCGAGTTCCCTGACGTCACCTTGGATCCTGTGACTTGCCCAGCCTACTCAGGAGGGACCTTGCCCTTTGCCTCTCCTTGGACACTCCTGGGCAGTGTGGCTGGTGGGTCAGGTGCCACTGGACGATGGGGAGGCTTGGAGGCTGGCTTGGTCCTGCATGGGTGGCTCTGGGTGTGAGAGCAGTGAGTCACAACTTTCAGGCAGTGTTGAGGAGAGAGGGCAGGGCATGGGCCCCGGATATGTGTGGGTGTGGAGGGGTGGGGAGTCCAGGTTTACACCCGATATTCCCATCTCCCAAGAAGCCTGGTAGCTGACCTGCATCTCAGTGCAAGGGGGACAGGCTTGTGTGGGAGTGTGTGCTTCGTGAGTGTGAGTTCAGGGACGTGAGGATGTGGATTAAGTGGAGTGTGGGTAGAGTATATGCCCTGAGGGTCTGCGCTGTGAGTGGGGTGGTTTGCACTGGGAGTGGGTGGGTATTGGGTGCGATGCTGGGCTTGGGGGCTGAGCAGAGGTCCATGTAGAGTGACCCCCCTCCCCCCAAAATCACAAGGTATGTTGATCTTTATTTATTTATTTATTTATTTTGTCTTTTTAGGGCCACACTCATGGCATATGGAGGTTCCCAGGCTAGGGGTCGAATTGGAGCTGCAGCTGCCGGCCTACACCACAGCTCATGGCAACGCCGGATCCTTAACCCGCTGAGCAAGGCCAGGGATCGAACCTGCATCCTCATGAATACTAGTCAGGTTCTTTACCTGATGAGCCACGATAGGAACTCTGATCTCCCTTTATTTTAATTTAACCTCAGCCTCTATGGGAGTCAGATTACTGGGTCACTCTGGTGGGAATAGGGGGGAACTCAGGGCCCCTATTGCCATCCCAGCTGCTGATTATCTTCTGAATAATGATGACGTAGGAGGGGGGAGAATTGCCACCTCAGTAATCACACCTTCAGGAGGCAGGGTGGGCTGCTGGGGGGGTGTCTCTGTGTGTTTATGACTGTCTAAGTGTGTGTGTATTGTTTGGAGTCTACTGCATCTTTGTGTACATATAGGTGTATGAACCCGTGGCCTCTGATGGGCTCTGCTTTTCAGTGTTGAGGGATGTGTGTTCATGCGAGCAATGTCAGTGTTCTTTACTTTATTTTATTTATTTTATTTTTTCTTTTTTACGGCTTCACCTGTGGCATATGGAAGTTCCCGGGCTAGAGGTCAAGTCGGAACTGCAGCTGCAGGTCTATACCACAGCCATGGCAACACCAGATCCAAGCTGCATCTCTGACCTACGCCGCAGCTTGCAGCAATGCCAGCTCCTTAACCCACTGAGGGAGGCTAGGGATTGAACCTGAATCCTCACAGACACTACGTCGTGTTCTTAACCCACTGAGCCACAATGGGAACTCCTTATTTTGTTTTTTGATTGGGGGAACACGCCTGAGTCATATTTTCCAAACGATACAAACGGAAACAACATTCCAGAACTAAATTTTAATATCCCCTGTTATGTAAATATATACATGTATGTATCATACTTTATAGCATATATTTTACAAATATCAAAATAAGTGCCTTTGATATATTATTGAAACAATTCTTTGTAAACAATGAAAAAAATATAAATCATGTCTTCTAATAATTTATTTCTTCTAGTAATAAAATGATTCATATTATGATTTGATGCTTTTATTACCACCATCTGAAAAGCGTACCTAATTGTTTATTATCTTTCTTTCCCACTAGAATATAATCTTGTGGAGGGCAGGGATTTTGTCTTGGGGTGGTTGTATTCCCAATGCCTAGAACTGTGCCTGGCTTGTCAAAGGTGAAAGGGAAAGCATTCCTGAGAAAAATGGCATTTAAGAAGGTGGAAGGATGAGGAGGCATTCACCTGCTCAAGAGGGGGTAAGCACTGTGCCAGGTGTCAGGCACAGTATGTACAGCATGTACTAAGGTCCTGGGGCAGACAGGGCAGAGTGCATTCTGCGGAGCCAACAGGCAGCTGGTGCAGCTGGAGTACTCTGTGCACATGCATGTGTGGATAGGGCTTTCTTAGCCATTTGAAGAAACTCGAAAAGTTGTTGAAGAGTTTTAAGCGAAGGATCGGCAGGATTGGATCTGTTTTTATTTTTTATTTATTTTATTAATTTTTTCCTTTTTAGGGCTGCGCTGTGGCATGTAGAAATTCCCAGGCTAGGGGTCTAATCAGAGCTACAGCTACCGGCCTTCGCCACAGCCATAGCAACGTGGGATGTGAGATTCCTCTGTGACTTACAACACAACTCATGGCAGTGCCAGATCTTCAACCACTGAGCGAGGCCAGGGGTTGAACCGGCGTCCTCATGGATACTAGTCGGGTTTGTTAACCACTGAGCCACGACGGGAACTCCCAGATCTGTTTTTAAAAACATCCCTCTTATTGCTGGAGGAGGCTGGACTCTGGAGTCCAGGCGGGAGGGCAAGCGGCAGGACTAAGTAGGGCCTTGGTCCTGTGCTTCAGTGAGGTGGTGACTTGGCCTTTCGGGGGGGTGGGGGGTGGGGGGGTTGCCATGAGGATGGAGCTCCTAGGACAGAGTCAGGAGTTTTTTCAGCAGTAGACTTGGCTGGCTTGCAGTGATAGGCTGGGTGGAAGGGGCTGGGGGAAGAGGGAGAGGGAGGTGCTGGGAATAACTCCAAAATTTCTGACTTGCTTAATTGGTTGGCTGGTGAATTGAGTGCTTCCTACGTGCTGGGTGATTTGCTAACTACTTCACTCTCCCAGTTAATCTTCACAGCCCTCTGAGGCAGGTTGGATGGTAATCCACGAGGAAACAGAGGTGCCGAGTGATAAGCCCTCTGCTGTAGGGTTTACTCTTGGCACAGCGAAGCCCTCCTATCTAATAACATTGAGGTTTGCAGTTGGCTGGTTCAAATGGGGATCATAAAATAACTAGACATATGCAGGGTAAAGATTTCATTTGAACTGGAGACCTGTGGATGTGCTAACTTTTGCCTGCTTTTACATGTGTGACTGAGGCCCTCCCCCAGACCTTCCTGAGCTCTGATTCTGGTCTATCATGTACAAACCACCCCATGATGCTCTGTCTTCTCTGAGGTCCAGCTTTGGTGTGCCTATATTTCACGAAGAGAGAGGAGGAGCTACCATTGTGGCTCCGCAGGTTACCAACCCGACTAGTATCCATGAGGATTTGGGTTCAATCCCTCACCTCGCTCAGTGGGTTAAAGATCTGGCATTGCCATGAGATGTGGTGTAGGTTGCAGATGCAGCTCAGATCTGGCATTGCTATGGCTGTGGTATAGGCTGGAAGCTACAGCTCTGATTGTACCCCTAGCCTGGGAACCTTCATATGCTGTGGGTGCGGCCCTAAAAAAAAAAAAAAAAGTACAGAGAGGAGTTCCCATGTGGCTCATTGGGTTAAGGATTTGGCATTGTCACTGCTATATCTCAGGTTCTATCTCTGGCCTGGGAACTTTTGTAGGCTGAGGGCCCAGCCACCCCCCACCACAAAAAAGGAAATCAAGAACTTCATACTTCTCAAGAACCAGTCAAGGGCAGGATTCTTCCAGATGTTTCCCTCTCGCACGCTCGCCCCTACCCGCTACCAGCCTGCTAGCCCCACTTTTTACAGTCTGTCTTTTTCCCCTTTGACTCAACGGCATTGTTTTCAGTGGGTTGCTATTACCAAACTTTCCAAAGCCTTCAACTTAAAAGGTTTAATTAAAAAAAAAAAAGAAAAGAAAACTTTCTTTTCAGTGACTTTCATTGTTTTGTGCCATATTGAATTAAATTATGTAATTGCAATAACCAGTCCAACTGGCAAACAGACTTGGGGACAAACACAATGGCTCTTGGGACACACATGGCTTGGCTGGTGAGAGCAGAAATGGGCAAGCACGCTGGCGAGGCCCCCCTCCCCACCCCACCCTCGCCCCCTCCCGGGGCTGGGACTGGGGGCTGGCTCGAGCCCTCCCTGCTGTGGGCATTCGTCTGCAGGCTTCATGGAGGCAAGGCAGGGTTATCAGGTGAGGCCCCAGGCAAGTTGGTCACCAGGTGGGAACAGGAGCAAGGGGGAGAGCTGTCCCCGAGGTCCAACTCTGTTACGCTTTACCAGAGGGTGAATTCTGTGTTCAGTATTTTGTACACATTTTTGGAGCCCTTGGGAATCGATACAAAAGGCTATCCGTGGTTTCAATGCTCAGCATCGATTAAGCTTAATAACTACACTTTGTGCCTTAAATATAATGGGTCTATTAATAATGAGCTGGCAGGGCTGGCGATTCATTCTGGAACTTCACGTTTGCCTGAGCCAAGCCCTGGGAAAGGCCGTAGTTAGCACCGTTGGGAGGGGCTGATGCAGCGCCCTCTTTGTTACTCAGGCGTGGGCTGTGGTTGGCTAGGCTGGGCTCCATCCTGAAGGCCAAGTGCCTGCCCTTGAGGAATGTCTATTCCTAAAGAGAGCGAAGGTGACATTGCCTGAAGCAGAAGGCATCTGGATTCAGATGCCAGGAAAGAGTGATCTTCTGGTTGGGCTAACAGGGTGTGTCCTGCCCCCAGGGCCGCTGGGGCAGCAGGAGGATGGAGATGGGATGGCGCTTTCTTGATGCGCCGTGCCCACCTGGCCCAGGATGGGACACAGCGGGTGGGGACCTCAACCGGAAATACTTGTGTGGCATCCGACTAGTTCTTAACAGGGGTTGGGGACCCTTTCATCTCTCAGGGGTTGGGAGAAGTGAATGGAGTGAGAGGATTGATTGACAGAATGGATTGGCAGAGTGGCAATGATATACGACACTGTAAAATATGCTTGTCCCCTTGTTCCCAACAGCTAGGGAAGGGAAGCTGGTTCAATTCAGTTGAACCATCATTTCTTTCTTTTCTTTCTTTCCTTCCTTCCTTCCTTCCTTCCTTCCTTCCTTCCTTCCTTCCTTCCTTCCTTCCTTCTTTCTTTCTTTCTTTCTTTCTTTCTTTCTTTCTTTCTTTCTTTCTTTTTCTTTCTTTCTTTCTCTCTTTCTCTCTCTCTTTCTTTCTTTCTCTCTTTCTTTCTTTCTTCTTTTTTTTGCCACACCTGTGGCATGCAGAAGTTCCCAGGCTAGGGATCGAACCCGAGGCATGACAGCGACCAGGCCAGATCCTTAACCTGCTGTGCCACAGGGGAACTCTGAACCATCATTTCTTGAGTCATTGAGCTAGACTCTGGGTTCACCAAGAGGAATAAGACCCCAGTCCTGCCTTCAAAAGCTTTCCATCTAGTCATGGAGACAGATTCCAGCAAGAGCTTTTTCATATAACATGCTGTGGCCATTGGGAGCACATCTGGTATCAAGTAACAGAATGCCCAGTGGACAGTGGCTTGAGCACTAAAGACAGTTATCAGTCTCACTCAGCAGGAGGTCTGAAGGCAGGTGGCTCCAGGTTTGGTAGAAGGACTCAACCAGTTTATTAAAAAAATCCTCAGGCTTTTTCTTTCTGCCCTGCCATCCTCACCATGGTCACTTGTCCATGTGCTTGTTGCCTCATGGTTGCCAGTTGGTGGCTACAGTGCGACCTACAATTATATTCAAGGCAGAAACAAGAAAGGCCAAGGAGAATATGGGGCTGGTTTTCTTTTTTCTTTTTTTCTTTTTTTGTCTTTTTAGGGCTGCACCTGAGGCATATGGAGGTTCCCAGGCTAGGGGTCCAATTGGAGCTGCAGCTGCTGGCCTACACCACAGCCACAGCAACATCAGATCCAAACCACGTCTTTTTTTTTTTTTTTTTTTTGTCTTTTTGTTATTGTTGTTGTTGCTATTTCTTGGGCCGCTCCCGCGGCATATGGAGGTTCCCAGGCTAGGGGTTGAATCGGAGCTGTAGCCACCGACCTACGCCAAAGCCACAGCAACTCGGGATCTGAGCCGCGTCTGCAACCTACACCACAGCTCACGGCAACGCCGGATCGTTAACCCACTGAGCAAGGGCAGGGACCGAACCGGCAACCTCATGGTTCCTAGTCGGATTCGTTAACCACTGCGCCACGACGGGAACTCCCCAAACCACGTCTTGATCTACACCACAGCTCAGGGCAATGCCAGATCCTTAATCTGCTGAACGAGGCCAGGGATCGAACCTGCATCCTCATGGGTACTAGTCAGGTTCATTACCACTGAGCCACAATGGGAACTCCTGGGCTGTATTTTTAATCAGGGAAGAAAACTGTCCCCTTTAGAAAACGGCCTCTGGTGTTTCCTTGGCAGGGACTGAGAGGGGATGCTGCAAGGGAGGTGGGGAAAAGGAGGCGGGGAAAGTGAGGGGAGGTGGCTGGGAATTGGATGCTCATGGAAGTTTATATATATTTTTTTTTATTTTTTATTTTTTATTTTTTATTTTTTTTTATTTTTATTTTTTTGTTATTTCTTGGGCCGCTCTGGCGGCATATGGAGGTTCCCAGGCTAGGGGTCCAATCGGAGCTGTAGCCACCGGCCTACGCCAGAGCCACAGCAACGCGGGATCCGAGCCGCGTCTGCAACCTACACCACAGCTCACGGCAACGCCGGATCGTTAACCCACTGAGCAAGGGCAGGGACCGAACCCGCAACCTCATGGTTCCTAGTCGGATTCGTTAACCACTGCGCCATGATGGGAACTCCTGGAAGTTTAGATGAAGCTTGATTCAGGCCCTGGATTCCTCGCCACCTGGCAAGGTAGGGGTTCGGGTGGCAAAGGAGGAAGGAGTGAGGGGCATGGCTGTGAGGGAGAATGAGCCGTGTCTTCCATGTGCGATGAGCCAAGTTCAGGGCCAGGGAGCAAAGACAGAGCAGAGGAGTGGAATAGCCCTGCTTGGGGAGGGAGGGGTCAGGGAAGGTTTCCTGGAATAGGTGACCCCCTGAGTGAGGTCTGAGTACCCCTCTTGAGAATGGTTGGAAGGCAGTCCTAGTTAGAAGGAAGAGCCGGAGCAGAAGTACAAAGATGTGCAATGACATAGGATGCCTGGGGAAGTGTGTACAGTTAGATATTCAGTTAAAGGGTGGAATTAGAGAAAGAAAGAGAGAGGGAGAGAGGGAGGAGAGGTGCAGGTGGAGAGGCCACCAGAAACCAGACCGTGGTGGGCTTTGCAGGGTAGGGTTTGGTGGAGGTGAGCTTGGTGAGCTGGGCATTTTAGAAAGCTCCCTCAGTGCTGGTGCAGAGAATGGACGGGAGAAGCCAGGAGGAGTTCAGACCGAAACAGGGAGGTTCTTGCAACCACCACAACAAAAACTGCCTAGGGCCAGTAGCAAGGCTTTCCAAAGTCAGCCTGATGAGATGTCAGCTACGAGATAGGCAGGATTCCATGGCATGAAACTCTGGGAGGGAAAGATGTCCTCGGAGGCCTTGGAAGCTCCCCAAAGCATACATCAGACTGTGCAATCACACACAGGGTGATTTACGTCCCAGTGATGGAGAAAGAGGGGAGGTGGCCCAAGAGAGAGTGCGGAGAGCCCTGGCCCTGTCACGTCTCTGTGCTGAGAAGGAAGGACGTACATGGGACAGGGCTATGGGCCTGGAAAGAGGGGGCCTGGAAGACAAGACTGAGCAGTATTTTGTGAAGACTCAAGTATACTTGGCCCAAATCAGGTCCCCAGGAGACCCCGGGAGGAGGAGGCTGCAGCTAAACCTGGTGGCAGGAGGCGGGTGGGAAGTAGAGGGAAGGCGGTTCTCCCAGGCTTCGCCCCTTTTCTAGCAATCAGGAGATGGGCCTTCAGACCCAGAGGCCAGGATCACGTAGGGAGAAGAAAGAGAAGCCCAGGGCCCTGGGGGCAGGACAAACTCCTCCCTACCAGCTGCTCCCTGGAAGTTCCGGCAGCTTCTCCCCATAAGACGGCATTTCTGGCACAAAAGAAGCTTGTGAACAAGACGGCTGGGTCCACTTGGCCCCCTCAGAGGGAGCTCGGGGCACCAGGGACTGATATAGAGGAAACGTGATTCTTTTTTTTTTTTTTTTTTTGTCTTTTGTCTTTTTAGGGCTGTACCCGCGGCATATGGAAGTTCCCAGGTTGGGGTTGAATCGGAGCTGTAGCCACCAGCCTACACCACAGCCACAGCAACACCAGATCTGAGCCATGTCTGTGACCTATATCACAGCTCATGGCAACACCGGATACTTAACCCACTGAGCGAGGCCAGGGATCGAACCTGTAACCTCATGGTTCCTAGTCGGATTCGTTTCCGCTGCGCCACAGTGGGAACTCCTGGAAATGTGGTTCTGAGTTTCAGAAAGAGGTCTGAATCTGCAGCCACATATAGGAGGGCAGTCCTGGGCCAGCATCCTTGTGGATTGTTAAAGACATGTTCTGTGAGCACTGAGAAAAGGAAGGGGTCACCAGGAGCCAACCTGGCCACCCCAGCCTGGTCACCAGAAGCCAACAAACAAAGCTATTGAGAAATAGGTGTGAATAAAATGGAATAAAATTCAAAAAGTACCAAAGGATATACAGTGAATACTCTCTCACTCGCCTCCTAGCCTCTCTGCTCCCATCCTCAAAGGCAACCAAGTGTTACCGTTGCTGATTCATAACTATCTGTCTGTCTGTCTGTCTATCCATCCGTCCACCTGCCTACCTATCCTTTTTTTATTAATTAAATTTATTTATTTATTTATTTTTTATTTTCCCACTGTACGGCAAGGGGGTCAGGTTATCCTTACATGTATACATTGCAATTACAGTTTTTCCCCCACCCTTTCTTCTGTTGCAACATGAGTATCTAGACATAGTTCTCAATGCTATTCAGCAGGATCTCCTTGTAAATCTATTCTAGGTTGTGTCTGATAAGCCCAAGCTCCCGATCCCTCCCACTCCCTCCCCCTCCCATCAGGCAACCACAAGTCTCTTCTCCAAGTCCATGATTTTCTTTTCTGAGGAGATGTTCATTTGTGCTGGATATTAGATTCCAGTTATAAGTGATATCATATGGTATTTGTCTTTGTCTTTCTGGCTCATTTCACTCAGGATGAGATTCTCTAGTTCCATCCATGTTGCTGCAAATGGCATTATGTCATCCTTTTTTATGGCTGAGTAGTATTCCATTGTGTATATATACCACATCTTCTGAATCCAGTCATCTGTCGATGGACATTTGGGTTGTTTCCATGTCCTGGCTATTGTGAATAGTGCTGCAATGAACATGCGGGTGCATGTGTCTCTTTTAAGTAGAGCTTTGTCCGGATAGATGCCCAAGAGTGGGATTGCAGGGTGGTATGGAAGTTCTATGTATAGATTTCTAAGGTATCTCCAAACTGTTCTCCATAGTGGCTGTACCAGTTTACATTCCCACCAGCAGTGCAGGAGGGTTCCCTTTTCTCCACAGCCCCTCCAGCACTTGTTATTTGCGGATTTATTTATGATGGCCGTTCTGACTGGTGTGAGGTGGTATCTCATGGTAGTTTTGATTTGCATTTCTCTTATAATCAGCGATGTTGAGCATTTTTTCATGTGTTTGTTGGCCATCTGTATATCTTCTTTGGAGACATGTCTATTCAGGTCTTTTGCCCATTTTTCCATTGATTGATTGGTTTTTTTGCTGTTGAGTTGTATAAGTTGCTTATATATTCTACAGATTAAGCCCTTGTCAGTTGCATCATTTGAAACTATTTTCTCCCATTCTGTAAGTTGTCTTTTTGTTTTCTTTTTGGTTTCCTTTGCTGTGCAAAAGCTTTTCAGTTTGATGAGGTCCCATGGGTTTATTTTGCTCTAATTTCTATTGCTTTGGGAGACTGACCTGAGAAAATATTCATGATGTTGATGTCAGAGAGTGTTTTGCCTATGTTTTCTTCTAGGAGTTTGATGGTGTCCTGTCGTATATTTAAGTCTTTCAGCCATTTGGAGTTTATTTTTGTGCATGGTGTGAGGGTGTGTTCTAGTTTCATTGCTTTGCATGCAGCTGTCCAGGTTTCCCAGCAATGCTTGCTGAATAGACTTTCCTTTTCCCATTTTATGTTCTTGCCTCCCTTGTCAAAGATTAATTGACCATAGGTGTCAGGGTTTATTTCCGGATTCTCTATTCTGTTCCATTGGTCTGTCTGTCTGTTTTGATACCAGTACCATGCTGTTTTGATGACTGTGGCTTTGTAGTATTTCTTGAAGTCTGGGAGAGTTATGCCTCCTGCTTGGTTTTTGTTTCTCAGGATTGCTTTGGCGATTCTGGGTCTTTTGTTGTTCCATGTTGGATTGTTTGTCCTAGTTCTGTGAAAAATATCATGGGTAATTTGATAGGGATTGCATTGAATCTGTAGATTGCTTTGGGTAGTATGGCCATTTTCACAATATTGATTTTTCCAATCCAGGAACATGGAATATCTTTCCATTTCTTTACATCTTCTTTGATTTCTTTGATTAAAGTTTTATAGTTCTCGGCATATAGGTCCTTTACCTCTTTGGTCAGGTGTATTCCGAGGTATTTGATTTTGTGAGGTACAATTTTAAAAGGTAACGTATTTTTGTGTTCCTTTTCTAATGTTTCATTGCTGGTATACAGAAATGCAACTGACTTCTGAATGTTAATCTTATATCCTGCTACTTTGCTGAATTTATTAATCAGTTCAAGGAGTTTTGGGGTTGAGTCCTTAGGGTTTTCTAGGTATAGTATCATGTCATCTGCATACAGTGACAGTTTGATCTCTTCTCTTCCTATATGGATGCCTTTTATTTCTTTTGTTTGTCTAATTGCTGTGGCTAAGACTTCCAAAACTATGTTGAAGAGCAGTGGTGAGAGTGGGCATCCCTGTCTTGTTCCAGATTTGAGTGAGAAGGCTTTCAGTTTTTCCCCATTGAGTATTATATTTGCTGTGGGTTTATCATAAATGGCTTTGATTATATTCAGGAATGTTCCCTCTATACTCACTTTGGCGAGGGTCTTGATCATGAATGGATGTTGGACTTTGTCAAATGATTTTTCTGCGTCTATTGAGATGATCATATGATTTTTGACTTTTTTTTTGTTAATGTGGTGTATGATGCTAATTGATTTGCGTATGTTGACCCATCCTTGTGAACCTGGGATGAACCCAACCTGGTCATGGTGTATAATTTTTTTGATATGTTGTTGGATTCGGTTGGCTAAGATTTTGTTGAGAATTTATGCATCTATATTCATCAATGATATTGGCTGATAGTTTTCTTTTTTGGTGGTATCTCTGTCTGGTTTTGGAATGAGGGTGATGGTGGCCTCATAGAATGTCTTTGGGAGTATTCCTTCTTCTTCAACCTTTTGAAAGAGTTTAAGGAGGATGGGCACCAATTCCTCTTTATATGTTTGATAAAATTCACCTGTGAAGCCATCTGGTTCTGGACTTTTATTTGTAGGGAGTGATTTTATGACCTCTTCAATTTCATTTCTAGTGATCGGTCTGTTCAGTTGGTCTGTTTCTGCTTGATTCAGTTTTGGCAGGCTGTAAGATTCTAGAAAATTGTCCATTTCTTCCAGATTGTCAAACTTGTTGCCATACAGTTGTTCATAGTATTCTCTTATGGTTTTTTGTATTTCTGCTGTATCCGTTGTGATTTCTCCTTTTTCATTTATAATTTTGGTTATTTGGGTTCTTTCTCTCCTCTTTTTAGTGAGTCTGGCCAGGGGTTTGTCAATTTTGTTCACCTTTTCAAAGAACCAGCTCTTGGTTTTATTAATTTTCTCTATTGTTTTTTGAGTCTCTATTTTATTGATTTCTTCTTTGATCATTATAATTTCCTTCCTTCTGCTGACTTTAGGACTTTTTTGTTCTTCTTTTTCTAATTCGTTTAGGTGGAGGGTTAAGTTGTCAATTTGGGATCTTTCTTCTTTTTTGAGAAAGGCCTGGATTGCTATAAATTTCCCTCTGAGCACTGCTTTCGCAGCATCCCATAGATTTTGAGAGGTTGTGTCTTCATTATCATTTGTTTCAAGGTAGTTTTTAATTTCCTTCTTGATTTCCTCATTGACCCATTGGTTTTTTAGTAGCATGTTGTTTAGTCTCCATGTTGTAGGTTTTTTCTCTTTGCTTTTCCCATGGTTGATTTCCAATTTCATGGCATTGTGGTCAGAGAAGATACTTGAGATAATTTCCACGCTCCTAAATTTATTGAGATTCACTTTGTGTCCCAATATGTGGTTGATTCTTGAGAATGTTCCATGAGCATTTGAGAAGAATGTGTATTCTGATTTTTTTGGATGTAGTGTCCTGAAGATATCAATTAAGTCTAACTTTTCTATTGTTTCCTTTAGGATCTCTGTTGCTTTATTGGTTTTCTGTCTAGAGGATCTGTCCATTGATGTGTTAAATTTATTTTTATTAGGGTACCGTTGATTTGCAGTGTTAAGTCAATTTCGACTACACAGCATAGTGAGCCAGTCATAAATATATACATTCTTTTTCTCACGTTATCTTCCATCAAGGTCTATCTGGAGACTGGATATAGTTCCCAGTGCTAGACAGTAGGACCTCATTGCTTATCCATTCCAACTATATCTACCTATTCTTTTAAAAAGGTAAATCATAGCATATTTCACTTGTCATTTTAAAATGTAACTTTCTCTTCCGCAAACAATACATCTTGGAGATTTTTTTTTTGGCCACATCTGCAGCATGTGGAAATTCCGGGGCCAAGGACTGACCCCACACTACGGCAATGACTTGAGCCATTGCAGTGACAACACAGGATCCATAACCCTCTGTGCCGCAAGGGAACTCTCTACCATGGAGATTTTTACAGTCAAGCATGTGGAGTTGCTTCATTTTTTTTTTTTTTAATGCCCTGAGGGTAACCATGGAAGTCCAAATGCCCCATCATTTATTCACCAGCCCCTCCACAATCCCCAGGCTTTCTCTCTCATCAACATCTCTATAATGGGAGTTCCTTAGTGGCACAGCAGGTTAAGGATCCAGTGTTGTCACTGCTGTGGGTTGGATCACTGCTGTGGCTTGTGTTCAATCCCCGGCCCGGGAACTTCCGCACGCCCTGGGTGTGGTCCAAAACAAACAAACAAAATTTCTACAACGAATAACCTTGTATTTATGTCACTTCCTGCCTGTTTTATATTCATGGTACGTATGTCTTTCTAGAATGAATACTCAGAGGTGGAATTGTTGAGCCAAAGGATATGTGCCTGTTTAGATTCAATAAATATTGCCAAACTGACAAATTCTGTAGTTGTGTCAATTTCTGTCACCATCTAGAATATACAAGAAGGTCTGTCTCCCTACATTTTGGCTAATATGTGTTTTGTTTTCAAACTTTCAAGTCTCACGGTCCTGGGTAATCAGATAGAAAATAACTCCAGTTTTCATGTGCTTTTCTGTTATTAAGATTTCTGGGAGTTCCTGTCCTGGCATAGCAGAAACCAATCCAACTAGGAACAATGACGAGGAACCATGTGGTTGCGGGTTCGATCCCTGGCCTCGCTCAGCGGATTAAGGATCCGGTGTTGCTGTGAGCTGTGGTGTAGGCTGGCAGCTACAGCTCTGATTCGACCCCTAGCCTGGGAACCTCCATATGCCATGGGTGCAGCCCTAAAAAGCAAAAAAAAAAAAAAAAAAAAAAATTCCAATTGGACTTTATGATTCTCAGGAGGATTAGAGACTGGAAGATACGGGAATTGTAAGACGTGTGGGAACGCCACAGAGTTCTTGATAAAGTCTCTCAGGTATTTTGATGGTCAAGATGGAGCAATGTAGCCGGATCTGGAAGTGGTTTTATGGATCAGTAGCTGGCTAAATGGTCACCCATTCATGTGGGCATTCCTCTAGACACTGGTATGAACAAACTAGGACCCACCCCCCAAAAAAAATTCCTTCAGGGAGCCTATGCTCTACAGGAAAAGATGAACAATAAATGAAAACCAAAAAAAAAAAAAGTACATTATGTAAGGTATTAAAAGGCCATATGCCAAGGGCATTGCTTAATAACCCCACATGGGTCTAGAAGAGGACAGTTTCATTTCCAATGGATGCCACAGGGGCTGGGGAGCTGTCATTAGTGCTGCCTTGTTTATTCAACAAATATTGATTGAACATCTACTATATGCCAGGTGTTCTTTTAGGAGCCAAGGATACAGCTGTGAACAAAACAGACAAAAATCCCTGTCCCCTTATATTCTAGCAGTAGGAGCCCGACAGTAACAAATGAAGAAATGTATAAAGTGTACGACAAAGAAAAAAAGTGCTAGGGGGAAAAATTAGGTGGGAAAGAATGATAAAGAAAGTGCCAGGAGGTAGATCTGCAATTCCAGATGAGTGGTCAGGGAAGAAGGTGACGTTTGAGCAAAGACGGGAAGGAAAGCTGAGCGGAAGCCATTGGGAGATGGGGGTGGGGGGACACCCCGCAGCTTCAAAGCCAAGCTGGTGGGGGGTTAGTTGGAGGAGAGGCAGGAGGCCGATGTGGCTGGAGCAGAGAGAAGGGGCTGTGGCGAGGAGGGAATAGTTCAGAGACGGAAAGGAAAGCTGGGTCCTGTAGGGACTGGGGGCCCCTGGGAAGGCTTCAGCTTCTACTCTGAGTGAAGTGGGGGTATTGAAGGGTCTAAACAGAGGAGGGGTAGGCTCTGAATTAGATTTTATTTATTTATTTATCGCCATACCTGGGGCGTGAGGAAGTTCCTGGGCCAGGGATCGAACCCACGAACCCACGCCACAGCAGTGATCTGAGCCATATTGGTGACCATGCTGGCTTTTTAACCTGCTAGGCCACTAGAGAACTCCTGAATTAAATTTGAATAGGATGATTCTGGCTGCTATGTTGAGAACAGACTGTTGTGCGGGGGAGGGCCGAGCAAAGAAACGGCAGTAATCCAAAGAGCGAGGGCAAAAGTCACGAGGCTCTTGCAAAAATCCAAGCGAGAAGTGATAGTGTGTCGAACCAGATTGGAAGTGACAG
Source organism: Sus scrofa (assembly GCF_054392235.1). Taxonomy (NCBI): domain Eukaryota; kingdom Metazoa; phylum Chordata; class Mammalia; order Artiodactyla; family Suidae; genus Sus; species Sus scrofa. The sequence continues at coordinate 47,375,778 of NC_139389.1, forward strand.
AAATTGTTGGGTTTGGACATGGTTTCAAAAGCAAGTCGACAGGATTGGCTGACAAATTGGATATGGGTTGGGAGGGAAAGAGAGGCGTTGAAGGCAAGGTTTTTGGTCTGAGCCACTGAAAGGATGGAGTTGACATGACTGAGGTCCTGAGACCGTGGGGCCTGTGGGCAGACGTGTTGGCTGAGTGGGGAGATCAGAAGGGCAGGGATGAGATGCTAAGTCTGAGATGCTCCTTTGGAGTTCCTGATATGGCTCAGAGGTAATGAACCCAACTAGTATCCATGAGGATGCAGGTTCAATCCCTGGCCCTGCTCAGTGGGTTAAGGACCTGGCATTGCCCTGAGCTGTGGTATAGGTCACAGAGGTGGCTTGGATCCTGTGGCTGTGGCTGTGGTGTAGGCTGCAGGTGCAGTTCTGATTCAACCCCTAGCCTGGGAACTTCCATATCCTACAGGCGCAGCCCTAAAAAGCAAAAAAGAAAAATAAGTAAGTAACTAAATAAACAGAAAAGAAAATGAGATCTTCCTTAGACATCTGGGTGGAGATGAGAATGTACAAAAGGACACGTGCAATTGGGATTCAGGGAGAAGTCTGGGCCGGAGATTCAAGTTTGGGAGTCATCAATTTATAAATAATATTTAAAGCCTCTAATCTGGATGAGCTCACCAGGGGAATGAGTGATGATAAGAAGGGGTCCAGAGACTAGCTGTGGGGCATTCCAATGTCACAGAGTTTAGCAGCTGAGGAAGAATCAGCAAAAGAGGCGCTCCCATTGTGGTTCATTGGGTTAAGCACCCGACATAACATCCATGAGGTTGTGGCTTAGATCCCTGGCTTCGCTCAGTAGGTCAAGGATCCAGCCTTTCCACAAGCTGTGGTGGAGATCGCAGATGTGGCTTGGATCCAGCGTTGCTGTGGCTGTGGCTGTGGCTGTGGTGTAGGCTGGCAGCTGCAGCTCCGATTCAACCCCTAGCCTGGAAATTTCCGTATGCCGTGGGTGTGGCCCTAAACAGAAAAAGAAAAGAAACCAGCAAAGGAGGCTGAGAAGGTGCAGCCAGGAGTGGAAGGAAATCTAGGAGAATGCAAAAAAAAAGTTTCAATAAGAGGGCGACCAACTGTGGTACATGGTACTGAGAAGCCAACTGGTATGAAGTCTGAGGATGGACCTTAGGACTGACCAGAGCAGGGACGCACCAGTAAGGGAATCAGAACCCAGAAGGGCCATGACAGGTGGCCGTGAGGGATACAGTGATACAAGATGGCACCTGCCAGGTCCTGCCTTGTGGTTCACAATGCCAACCATCTAAGTGGGAGGGGGCAGAGGGACTTAGTACCAAAGACGTGGAGGCTTGCTGACCACTCATGATGTGTCAACATAATGTGAAAAGATCTGAAGAGGAAGGAAATTACAGGCTGGGTTAATGGACGTATCATATCCAGAACCAGGGAGGTGACTGACCTGCTGAGCACAGCACCTGCTGAAAGGGAACCGGGTTCAGTTGGGGGAGGGGGGGCAGACAGTGAGCATGTGCAGGGTGTGCAGCAGGGGTAAAGGAGGCTTCGTGAGAAATGGGTAAAGAGCTAGAAGGTTGAGCTCAGGAAAGAGGTGGCGGGGCGGGGGGAAGTTGGGGGGGGGTCTTCCATTCCAAGGAGAGTCTCCTGGGGGGGTTTGTAAGTCCAAAAACGGGAGAGGAGGTCCCATTGGGGCTCGATGGAAATGAACCTGATTAGTATTCATGAGGATGTGGGCTCCATCCCTGGCCCCGAGCAGCGATAAGCATCCAGCGTTGCCGTGAGCTGTGGTGTAGGTCACAGGTACAGCTCAGATCCCGTGTTGCTGTGGCTGTGGTGTAGGCTGGCAGCTGTAGCTCCAATTCGACCCCTAGCCTGGGAATTTCCATATGCCGTGGGCACGGCCCTAAAAGACAAAAAATAAAAAAAAATAAAAATAAAAATGGGAGAATGAGGCGGAAAGGATTGTGCTGTGACCTCTCCTACATTTCCTGTGGATTCCTTGCGACATTCTGTCATTCGTAGGCACTCCATGCCATTTCCAAGCCGGGTGTATTCCCCAACGTGCTGAACGACGGAATCTGAAGGCTTGGGAAAATGATGCCTCCTCTTAAAACCAACTGACTGAATGACACGAACAACTTGTGATTATGGCAGGCCACAGGGCTGGGGGCGTGGCCTTCCCCTCACTGACTTGGCAGAGGGCGTGGCCGGCTGGCTCCCACGTTGCCACTACCCGCTCCCCAACCCCTGCAATGGTCTAGGCACTGGGGTGAAATTAGGAGAGAGCAGACAGCTGACTCTTGTCCTCAGAGGGACCCCGGTCTGATGGCAGGACAGGCTTGAGGGGCCGGAGGTGGTGGTGTGATCATATCCCAAGTGTCACAGCCTCCAAGATAGATTTCCTATAATGCTTTGGGTCAGCACTATTTAATAGAATTATAACGTGAGTCACATCTGTATTTACATTTTTTCTAGTAGCCACATTAAAAAAGTAAAAGGAGGAGTTCCTGTCGTGGCGCAGTGGTTAACGAATCTGACTAGGAACCATGAGGTTGCAGGTTCGATCCCTGGCCTTGCTCAGTGGGTTAAGGATCCAGCATTGCCGTGAGCTGTGGTGTAGGTCGAAGCTCGGATCCTGCGTTGCTGTGGCTCTGCGTTGCTGTGGCTCCGATTGGACCCCTAGCCTGGGAACCTCCCGCAGCCCTAGAAAAGGCAAAAAGACACCCCCCCCCAAAAAAAGTAAAAGGAACAAATGAAATTAATTTTAATAATAGATTTTATATATTGATATGTGTTGATTGAATCTAATACAGCTCCCCATTTTTTTTTTTTTTCTTTTTAGGGCCTCACCTGCTGCATATGGAAGTTCTGGCCTAGGGGTCAAACTGAAGCTGCAGCTGAGGCCAACACCAGAGCCACAACCACGGCAATACTGGATTCAAGCCACATCTGCGACCTACACCACAGCTCACAGCAACAGTGGATCCTCAACCCTCTGAGCAAGGCCAGAGATCGAACCTGCGTCCTCACTCACCCTGTGTTGGGTTCTTAATCCTCTGAGCTACAACAGGAACTCCTTCCCCAAATATTTTCTATGGGTAATCAATATATGAAAAGTAATTGAGATAGTTTACTTTAGTTTTGTAGGCTAAGCCTTCATAATCTGGGTGAATTCTACACTTAGAACAGATCTCGATTTGCACCAGCCACGTGTGGGCTGGATGGTGAGGTCTGGGTGCACTGTCCCTCCCTGTGCTTGCAGGAGGTAGGCCTACCAGCAGAGAATCAAAGATCTGATGCTGGTGGCTGCCTGGCTGTGGGAGGGGCTCACAGGGACCCTCCGAAGCGGTCTGTGATCGCTTGCCCCTGTGGGCATTTCTGGGTGGGACGGTGGCCGGTGCAGTGTGTGCCTGCTGTTTTCCAGCGATGGTAAACATTAATGAAACAGTGGGAGCCGGGCCCTCCGGGAGGCCAGGGCTCCCCGGCAGGAGGAATGGAGATAACGCTGTGTACCTTAGATAGGGCTTTAGCCCCGGCCTCCGAGGCTGCTGGGGCTGGAGCTGCCAGGGAGACACGGGCACGACTTCTGTTCCCAGGACCAGGACGCCTGGCAGGGAGACTCCCAGAACCCGCAGACCTCAGAAGTGCCACTTGCTCTACATTTGTGTTGGCCGCACCCCACTCCTCGGTCTTCCCCCAACCCCCGCTCCTCGGCCTCTTTACTTGGAGAGTTCGTCTCTCCAAATCCACTTGCCAGCAAGCCCAGTGCAGCCCAATTTAAGGGCAGAAGGAACAGATTGAATTCAGTTAATTTACCCTTTAAAAAAACCCCAAACCTGGAGTTCCCGTTGTGGCTCAGCAGTAACGAACCTGACTAGTATTCATGAGGATGTGGGTTCGATCCCTGGCCTCTCTCAGTGGGTCAAGGATCCAGTGTTGCCATGAGCTGTGGTGTAGGTCGAAGAAGCGGCTTGGATCCGGGGTGGATGTGGCTGTGGCTATGGCTGTGGCTCTGGCATAGGCTGTGGCGTTGACTGGCAGCTGTGGCTCCAATTAGACCTGTAGCCTGGGAAGGACCAGGGCATATGCCGCAGGTGCAGTCCTAAAAAGACAAAAACAAAACAAAAAAACCCAAACAACCCAAACTAGAGTTCCTGCTGTGGTGCAGCGGATTAAAGATCTGATGTTGTCTCTTTATCAGTGTGGGTTTGATCTCTAGCCTGGCACAGAGGGTTAAGGATCTGGCATTGCTGCAACTGTGGCATAGGTCACAGCTGCAGCTTCGATTTGATCTCTGGCCAGGGAACTTCATATGCCATGGATGTGGCAAAACAATAAACATAAAATAAATTAAAAAACCCAAACCAGTAAGCACTCACTTATGGAGCACTTGCTCTGTATGGGCATCTTACCAGGCTGCCTCCCTCCTCACAGCAAGCAGGGTTACAGGTTGGCACCCCTACCCAGAAGGATGCAGGTTCGATCCCTGGTCCCGCTCAGTGGGTTAAGGGTCCGGTGTTGCCATGAGCTGTGATGTAGGTCGCAGAAGCGGCTCAGATCTGGCATTGCTGTGGCTGTGGTGCAGACCTGCACCTGCAGCTCTGGTTTGACCCTTAGCCAATGAACTTCCACATGCCTTGGGTACAGCCAAAAAAAAAAAAAAAAAAAAAAAAAAAAAAAGAAAGAAAAAAATTGAGATGAAATTTTAACTGTTCATTTTTATCCTAGAAATTTATAGGCTGATCAGGGAAAAAAACCTCCTACAACTCCCATTCTGAGGGGGAGACACAGCCCTGCCTCAGGGAGTTTTCAAGTCCAGCTTCTCTGTACCTGGTGAAGCATATGAGGGATTCCTCTGTGTTCTGAAGCAGCCACTTCTGCCCTGAGCCTGGCTCCTGCCACCTATCCCAGGATATCTCCTTAGTTCCCAGCCTGCTCAGTGTATCAACGCTTGATTGGTTTCCCCTGAGTTCTTGGTCCCTGGACCTTGGGCCCCGGTCCCTGGTCCCTTGTCCCTGTGTGTCATCTTTTCTTGCTCTCTGAGAGCCTAAGAATGCATGTCCTGAGGAAAAGAGGGGAGAAAGGTCCCTCTTGGAGAGGCTTCCAGATTCTATACCACCAGTCAGATGGATGCCCAGGCTGGGTTGTGGTGATGGGGGCTCTTGTGCATCCAGGTGGGGCTCTAGGGGGGCTGCCTGTCCTTTTAGCTGAGGCAAGGGCCCCAGGAGCCGTCTCCCTGCTTGGGGATCTTGTTTATTGAGTCAGACCTGGAGACAGGCAGAATGGTGGGAGGCTCCTGAGTGAGAGTCCCAGAGGTCACTGACTTGGGAATCAAGGGTGAGCCTGGGGTGGGGCAGGCCGGGACACGCACCCAGGCTGTGCTTCCTTCTGAGAAGGTGCTGTCCTTGGCAGAGCTGGAGGCACCCTTCCCCACCCCCAGCCAGGGCTCCTCAGCATCCTTGAAGGGAAGCCAGGCTCTGAGGCCAGTGGCTGCAGACCCCATGCTTATGTTCCCTTTTCTTCTCCCACCTGCAGAGGGGTCCTGAGGGGGTCTAGTTCCAGGTGTTGGAGGCTGGCACGCTGAGTGGGGATAGTGATGAAAATTGGCTGGGAGACTGGTGATGATGCTGGGTGAAGCCCTTTTTTTTTTTTTGCAATTTCTTGGGCCGCACCCGAGACATATGGAGGTTCCCAGGCTAGAGGTCGAATCAGAGCTGTAGCCACTGGCCTATGCCAGAGCCACAGAACGAGGCATCCAAGCCACATCTGTGACCTACACCAGAGCTCACGGCAACGCCAGATCCTTAACCCACTGAGCAAGGCCAGGGATCGAACCCGCAACCTCATTGTTCCTAGTCAGATTCGTTAACCACTGCGCCACGATGGGAACTCCAGGGTGAAGCCCTTCTTGAATACCCTTCTCTGAGCTCTCACCCTTCCTATCTTCCTGTACCCACCCTTGACCTTCTCCCAACTCGCTTGCGAAACTGAGAGCAGACCCAAGCTCCCCGCTGGGTCCAGAGTGGCGGAGACAGAAGCCACTCTGCTGAATGTAGAAATAGAGCCTGAGGAGTTTCCACTGTGGTTCAGCTGGTTAGGAACCTGACATCCTGTGAGGATGCAGGTTTGATTCCTGGCCTTGCTCAGTGGGTTAAGGATCCAGTGTTGCCATGAGCTGCAGCATAGGTCACAGATGTGGCTTGGATCCCAAGTTGCTGTGGCTGTGGTATAGGCCGGCAGGTGCAGCTCCGATTGGACCCCTAGCCTGGAAACTTACACATGCTGCAGGGGCAGCCCTGAAAAGAAAAAAGAAAGAGAGAAAGAGAGAAAGAAAAAGAAAGAAAGGAAGAACGGAAGAAAGAAAGAAAGAAAGAAAGAAAGAAAGAAAGAAAGAAAGAAAGAAAGAAAGAAAGAAAGAAAGAAAGAAAGGAAGGAAGGAAGGAAGGAAGGAAGGAGGGAAGGAAAGAAAGAAAGAGAAAGAAAGAGAGAAAGAAAGAGAGAAAGAAAGAGAGAAAGGAAAGAGTCTGAGATTCCTGACACCTCAGAGGTAGGGAGGGTGGGATCTTGGGGATCAGCCAGCCCGGTGCCCTCACAGAGCCCCATGGAGATTTTTCTAAGACATACTGGAGAAGCCACAGAAGAGAGGGAGGGCCCTACGCCTGGGACCTGGCAAGCAATTTGCTGGGACGATGCGAGAAAATAGGGTGAGGGTGGGTGAAGTGGGAGATAAGAGAGAGGGGCTGGGGTGTTTACCCAGAGAATCAGCCTTGCAGGAAAAGAACACAAAGCATTTGGGATTCTTGGAAGACAAGACCTCAGGTAACCCTAGGGCTCAGCAATCGGCGTCCTAGGAATGTCGGCCAGTCAGCAGCTCCTTTGATTCAGCGCCCTGGCTCTGCAGCCCCAAGGAGCCTTGTGCAAGTCATTCCCCCCTGAGGGCCTCAGTCTTCACATCTGTAAAAGGAGGCAGGTCCCCAGGCCTCTCAGAGATGGCCACCTCCACATTTCTGTATTTGCAGACCACAGGACATGGTATCTTTGACAGGCATCTCTATTTGGCATCTTGCACACACCCTGTGCCTTGGTGTCTGTATCGGTAAAGTGGGGATGAAAAGAATAATACGCATCTCAAAGTTGTTGTGAGGATTACAGGAGTTAATGCTTATAAAGCCTTTGGTGCTTGGCACATGGAAGGCTCTTAATAAACATTGCTTATCACTATCGGCCATTGGAAGGCAGTTGACTGCTACACAGTGGTCCATGACCCATAGCTGGTTTCTTTTTCTATCTTTCCTTCTTTCCTTCTTTCTTTCTTTCTTTCTTTCTTTGTATTTTCTAGGGCTGCACCTGTGGCATATGGAGGTTCCCAGGCTAGGGGTCTAATCAGAGCTGTAGCCATCGGTCTATGCCACAGCTCACGGCAACGCCGGATCCTTAACCCAATGGGCGAGGCCAGGGATCGAACTCGCAACCTCATCGTTCCTAGTCGGATTCGTTAACCACTGAGCCACAACTGGAACTCCGTGTTTCTTTTTTAATGAAGGAGCTGGGACAAGGGCCTCCATTGGGCAACTTGGCTTTGAGGAGGCCTCCAGCCTATTCCAGTTGCCACCCACATCCAGGCTGGGAGCCCAGAGAGTGAGACCCAGGCTTGGAAGCTCCTGGAACCTCACGGCAGGACCAGCGAGGCAGATACTGTGTCCCCCACCTGCTCAGGACTTCTGGGCCTTGGGTCCCCAAGGCAGAGCTGCGTCCCTTTCCTCTCCTCCCCCACAGCCAGAGGCACTCGGGGAGGGTGGCTGGAGATAGGAGAACGGCGAGAGGCATGCCATGGAGGGCTTTCAAGAGGCCGCCCTGCTCAGGGTCAATATTTGTTGAGCTCTTGGCCTGGCCTGGTCCATCAGTGCCTCTGGCCCCTCACATTCCGGCCGAGGCATCCCTATCTCAGGAACGTGGTCCAGTCGACTTGGGGGCACCACGCCCCGGGTCGGCAGTGGTCTGCCCTGGTCTGCCACCACCACCGGACCAGGCGGGAAACCGGAGGCCCCAGGCAGTTGTGTGGAGGATCGAGCCAGGTGTGGGCCCTGGGTCCTGCCGCGCCTGCTCCCCTTGATGAAGGCCTGGCTTCCTTGCCAACTGCCATAGGTGAGGGAGGGGGGCATGACCTCCTGGCTTCCATCTGAGATTCCGACTTTGATTAGATACAGATCTCAACAAATATTTCCTAAGTACCTACTGTGTCCCCGAGAGGATTCCCCACCCCAACCCTTGCCACCCCGCCTCCACCAGCTAGGAGCTCCTTTCATGCAGAAAATACCCTCAGGGGACCCCAGTATAAGTTCAGTTAGGTTTGCTTAGCTGTATATGAGGCTACACAATTCGATATAACATCTTTCACCATCAGCATACACATGACTCAAAAGCCAAAATCTATTTGTAGTTTATTATTTATTTATTTATTTGGCTGCACCCAGGGCATGTGGGAGTTCCCCAGGCCAGGGATTGACCTGTGCCACAGCAGCGACCCCCTCCGCTGCAGTGACAGTGCTGGATCCTTAACCTGCTATGCCACAGATAATTCCCAGTTTGCAGCTCAAATACAAAGCAAAGAATACAAGCAGTCAATATTAAATAGAGGACATAATCTTTAGTGCGGAAACCAAACCAGCTCTTGCAGTGCGAATCGTGCCTGGACAGCCAGAATGTAAGGTTTTGTTCCTTTAAGAGGGGGTGGGGTGGGGCTGGGCGGGGTTTGCCTTTATCAGATGCATACCTCATTTACATGTGAAGCCCCACCCCTGTTCTTTCCTCACAGACCCAGGACCATTGGGCCTAAAGAGGCCAGGGGCTGCTGGTTTAGACTCATTTCCTGAGGTTAGATTTTTTAAGTGAGAACGCCCTGAGGGGTGAGAGGAAGTCCTGGGGACAGGACTAATTCCACCCTGGCTCTAGCAGTGCTTGCCTCTGGTCTGTGTGGACTGTGACAGCGTCCAGAGTGCTTGAGTTTCTCATTACCCCATTTACTCTTCAATCCAAGGTGGAGATGTGGGCGGGGCAAGTTGGTTCCCACACTCCTGAGATGATACCCTGTCTCCGAGAGGGAAGGCATGATTTTTTTTTTCTTTCTTTTTCTTTTTAGGGCCGCACTCACTGTGTATGGAAGTTGGCAGGCTAGGGGTTGAATCTGAGCTACAGCTTCTGGCCCACACCAGAGTCACAGCAACATGGGATCCAAGCCATGTCTATGACCTACATTGCATCTCAGGGCAATGCCAGATCCCTGACCCACTGAAAAAGGCCAGGGATCAAACCTGCATCCTTATGGATACTATTTGGACTTGTTGCCACTGTGCCACAATGGGAACTCTAATTTTTATATTTCTATTCTTATTTCCCTTTTCCTCCAAAAAAGGTAACATACTTTATGTACAGTTCTGTACATCACCTCTCCAGTTTCATTCCTCTTGGAGGACTTTAGATGATGATACATAAAGAATGCCTTGATGCCCCCTTTTAACAGCTGCATAGTATTCCATTTCATGGCCGATCTGTCATTTATTCAACAGGTCCCTTGTTAAGTTAGGTTATTTCCACCTTTAGCTTTTACAAACAATGATGCAGCAAATAATCTTGTACATGCGTCATTTCACACGTATTAGGTGTATCTGTAGCATTAATTCCCAGACCTGGAATTGTTGGTCAAAGCCTATATGCTTTTGTAATCTGGATACATATTGTCAAATTGTTCTCCAGAGATTGTAACAATTAAACTTCCTGTGGCAGTGGATGAGTGTAACTATTTCCCCACAGCCTGGTTAACAAAGTGTGCTATCACTTTTTTTTTTTTGAATTTTTGCCAATCTGATAGGTGAAAAATTGTATCTTATTATAGTTCTAATTTGGACATGCTTTTATTCAGAAGGTCTGACTGGGGTGAGACAGATACAGTGTTCTGACAGGGAGTGGAGGGTTTCCCAGGGCTAAACTCCTGAACTTATTTATTTTTAACCTGTGGACAACTGGCTCCAGGGAGAGACCCTAGTCATGGCAGGACCCAGCCAAGTCATCTCCAAACATGAAGCTGCCTGGAAAAGCGCCGTTGTATTATCCTGATGGGTGGGGTGGGACCTTGGTGTGTCATTATTATTATTATTATTATTATTATCATCCGTCTTTTTAGGGCTACACTTGTGGCATATGGAGGTTCACAGGCTAGGGGTCGAATTGGAACTATAGCCACTGGCCTACACCACAGCTCACAGCCACACCCAGATCCTTAACACATTGATCAAGGCCAGGAATGGAACCTGCATCCTCATGGATACCAGTTGGGCTCATTATCACTGAGCCATGATGGGAACTCCCTACCTTGGTGTATTAATTTAGAGCGCTCTCTTGGGACGTGGCCAACCCCCCTGGGACCTCACATCAGTGGGGAAGTTTCCCTGAGGTTTAACCTCCTCTATCAAAGCCCATGATGTTCTTCCAGGCTGGTCCTCCACAGCGTGGAAGAATCACAAGAAGGGAGGCTCCAATGATCGACTGGCTGCTAAGCCCCTGTGGGTTTCCCTGGAATCACAGTACTTTGCCATGGTGTCTCTCGGGACCAGAGACCCTGCAGAAGGAGAAAGCAAAGTTAACTTCATGATTTGTTCTATGCGAACCCATTTTTTTTTTTTTTTGGTCTTTTTTAGGGCTGTACCCACGGCATATGGAGGTTCCCAGGCTAGAGGTCTAATTGGAGCTGTAGCTACTGGCTTACACCACAGCCACAGCAACTCGGGATCCAAGCTGCATCTGCGACCTACATCACAGCTCATGGCAACGCTGTATCCTTAACCCACTGAGCGAGGCCAGGGATCAAACCCACAACCTCATGGTTCCTAGTCGGATTGATTTCTGCTGTGCCCCGACAGCAACTCCGCGAACCCATTCTTGCTCCAGGTGATCACAAGTCTTTCCTGAGAAAGAGAGGTAAGGAGAGAAGCCAGGGGTGACCTGACCCAGAATGTGTGGGCCTGGTGTCGCTGAGGCCTGTGAAGCTTGGAGAAGGGCCCATGGGATCCTCTTCCCCTGGAACCCAGGTGTTCAAATGCTGGTCTTCCTCTCTTCCTTCTGAATTTTCACAGTCTTTACAACAGCGCCGTGGCCCCAGCCTGGGACCCCAGAGCAGCTTAGTTTGAGACTCATGGCTCAGGCCCCCAGAGTCTCTGGGCTGAAGAGTCCTGGACAGAAAGAAGCTCAGACCTAGAACATAAAACACAGAACTGAAGGACTATGTATCCCCTTCCCTCATTGCACAGTTGGGGAAACTGAGTCATGAGTTGGGTTGGGGACTTGTCCAAGGTCCCCCAACTAGCAGATGGCAGAGCCAGGCTGGACACGAGGTGTCTGGACTCCTAGGCCAGCCCTCTCTGAGTTCATTTCTAAGGGGTGGGGGCTTGGCCGCAGAACAAGCCCGCTCCTTTTCTGGCTGAGTGTGGGCTCCCAGGATGGCTGTCGCTGCTGCTGCTGCTGCTGCTGCTGCTGTAGCCACCACTGCCTGGATGGCTGCCAGCTCAGGCAGGACCCCGAGGCCAGGGTGGAGGAGAGGATTCGCAGGGCCCACTGTTGTTGTGCCCAGATTTGTTTCCTGCCTCCTTTTATTTTTTATTTTTATTTATTAATTATTATTATTATTATTTGTTTTTTTGTCTTTTTAGGGCCATACCCATGGCATATGGAGGTTCCCAGGCTAGAGGTCTAATTAGAGCTGTAGCTGCCAGCCCACACTACAGCCATAGCAACGTCAGATCTGAACCGTGTCTGCAACCTACCCCCAGCTCATGGCAACGCTGGATCCACTGAGCGAGGCCAGGAATCGAACCCGTGTCCTCATGGATCCTAGTTGGTTTGGTTAACCACTGAGCCAAGACAGGAACTCCCCCGGCCTACTTTTAATTGCATTTCATGATCAGCAGTGCACTGGAGAGCGCCCCTGGCTCCCCTTCTTCTGCCTCCCTCCCTTCTCCAGGCATGGGGAGCAGGGCGCAGGCGGGGGGGGGGGGGGGGGGCATCACCCTTCGCAGAAGTCAGCCTAATCCCTTTGCCCGTCTTGGGAAAGCCCTTAATGAGGACTGCTCCAAAGGGCGGGGGGGCGGGGGGGCCAGGGAGGGGGCTTGCTCCTCTGCCTGTGTGTGGAATTTCTGAGAAGCCCCTCCCTGGACATGCCAAGTCCCAAGTCTAGCTGCCAAGACTCTGGACTCAAGGAAGAGGAACCCCGGGACTAGGCATGGAACAGGGAAGCCCCCGGGGGGCCGGGTAAGGTGTGTCACTCAGCCCTTCCGCATTGCCCTCTGACTTGGCTGCTTTCTTTCTTATATGCCTGCCTTTGCTCACTCCCTTCCCTCTCCTGGCACATCTCCACTGCTATCTGCCTGTCCCACCCTGCCCATCCTGGATGGCCCAGCTCAATCCACCGCCTCAGGAACTTCTGCTACTGCTCCAGCCCAGGGGGTTTTCCCTTCCTCGAACTTTCCATGCTTGGAATATAGACATCGCTCAATAGACCCTCATTAATCAGAATTTGTTAAGCACCTAATGCATGTCGGTGTCTTGGGCTGGTTTCTCCTGAGAGAAGGACTTGAGCTGATTTGGGAGGTGATCCCATGAAACACGGGTCAGGATGTGAACATGGGTGGGCCTGTCTGTGTCTGTGAGTGCTGCTGGCCAGGGATGCAAAGATGAATATAACAACCTCTCATCCTGTAGGCATTTGCAATCTAGGGAGAGAGCAGGTTAAACACGTCATTCCAGTGCGAGGCAGTAAATGCTGCAGCGCATCCCCAACAAGGTATCCCTGTTGGGCTGTGGGAGCTGAGAGATGGGGCACTTGACCATTCTGAGAGTCAGGGAGGATATTCTAGAGAAGAGCAGAGGTTTGGTGTTTGGGACGGTGATTGTCCAGGTGGAGAAAGGAAGCAGGGCCTTCAGCACAGAGGGAAGAACATGGGCAAAATGAGGACGGGGTGGAGGGGGTGCAGGATGGGGGCACTCTCAGCCTGCTGTCAGCCATCACCAGCTCTGCCATGAGCACAAGGGTCAGCTCAAGTTCAGACTAATTTCAAGATATCAACTAATCTTTTTTTTTTTTTAATTTTATTTTTTAGGGCCGCATCCGTGGCATATGGAGCTTCCCAGGCTAGGGATTGAATCAGAGCTGTAGCTGCTGGCTTACACCACAGCCACAGCAATGCAGGATCCTTAACCTACTGAGCGAGGCCAGGATGGAACCTACGTCCTCATGGATACTAGTCAGATTCGTTTCCACTGAGCCGTGACAGGAGCTCCCAGAGAGCAACTAATCTTAACGTTAAGCTGGGGGCTGATGTCGAATTTGCAGACACAAGATTTGCTTGTTTATTTATTTATTTATTTTTACTTTTTTGTCTTTTCCAGGGCTGTACCCGAGACATATGGAGGTTCCCAGGCTAGGGGTCTAATCAGAGCTGTAGCCGTCGGTCTATGCCACAGCTCACGGCAACGCCAGATCCTTAACCCACTGAACGAGGCCAGGGATCGAACCCGAAACCTCATGGTTCCTAGTCGGATTTGTTAACCACTGAGCCATGACGGGAACTCCCAGATTTGCTTGTTTAATGAGCTCCGTTAGAGATGTGTCATGCATACTCTTTAAGTAAATCAGCCGTCTCCAAAACGGGGTGGACAATACTGGTCCACCAACGTTTGGAAAGAATTGGAACCTGACCTATTTGTTTTTTTTCTTTCATCCTTTGAAAACGTCTATTTCTGTGTGTGTATTTTTCAATAATGAACATAATTTATTATATGCAAGCACATGTAAATTATAAACGAATATACGTATTTTGGGACACATCACAGACTTTTTATTTTTTTGTCCTTTTAGGGCTGCACCTGCGGCATGTGGACATTCCCAGGCTAGGGGTTGAATTGGAGTTGTAGCTGCTGGCCTACACCACAGCCACAGCAACATGGGATCCAAGCTGCATCTGAGACCTATACCACAGCTCACGGTAATGCCGGATCCTTAACCCACTGAGCAAGGCCAGGGATCGAGCTCATGTCCTCATGGATACTAGTTGGGTTCGTTAACCACTGAGCCACGATGGGAGCTCCCTCAGACTTTTTTATTAACAGAGGTATATGATCGAAAGAATTGGAAACCTATTGAAGTGGATGATGCGTGAAGGCCTGCTTGGAATTTGCCACAGGAAGAAGGTTTTAAGAACTTCTTCCTTCCATCACCTTCTCCAGCCACCAGCAAGAGGTCCAGGTTGGGCTCCTCAGCGGCATCCCCAGGCCCTTGTCAACACTTGTGAACAGGGGTCCTTTGGGGGCCCAGCTTCTAATGGGTCGGCACTGGTGGCTGCAGACTAGGCCTCTTCCTTCTCAGGCCTGTGGTCCCACTCAGGGGCTGTGCCCTCTTTGGAGCTGTCTCCATGGTAACAAGGCTGAAGCCATCCCTTGCTGTCTCTGTTCCTGGGCCCTCTCCCTTCAGGCTGGAGGTGCCCAGGCCTGGCCCAGGCCATGTGTGCTCACGCTTTCTGGCTGACTCACGGCCTCTGAAGCCACACTCCAGCCCCTGCCACTCCATCCTGGCCTGGCCCCTCTGCTCGGCTACAGCCAGTCACTAATTACCTTAGTCATCTTTCCATCCGTGCTTGTTAATCTAATGGGGAAGGCAAACAGAAATCTCAGCAAATGTGGAAAATTCCTGCTGATGCGGCGAGAGCCCGTGCCTAGGTTTGGGGGCAATCAGACCTTCCCTAATGAGGCTGCAGGGATGGACCCCCAAGGCTGAACAGTGTTCCTTTTTTTTTTTTTTTTTTTTTTTTTTTTGGTCTTTTTAGGGCCTCACCCATGGCATATGGAGGTTCCCAGGCTAGGGGTTGAATTGAAGCTGTAGCTGCCGGTTTACACTACAGCCACAGCAACACAGGATCTGAGCCGCGTCTGTGACCTACACCACAGCTCACGGCAACGCTGGATCCTTAACTTACTGAGCGAGGCCAGGGATCGAACCCAAGTCCTCATGGATACCAGTTGGGTTCATTACTGCTGAGCCATGATGGGAACTCCCACAGTTTCCATTGTTTAATCAGGAGGTGGTCGGCAGCTTTCCTGGTCAGTGCCTTGTCTCTGGATGGAGGTTCATCTTACTGAACACGAAGCAAGGCTTGGCTCAGAGCGGGGGGGGGGGGGGGGGGGCTGGGGGTGCATAATACTCGGCCTGGGGCTGTCTCCAGGTGGGATTCGCAGCTTGGGGCCTCCCCGGATGCCCAGCTGGCCTGGTCTGCTGGGCGGAAGGGTAGGGGCCCGGGCTGCACACTCTCTCACACCTGAGGCCTGTTAATAATTACCCCTGGGGAGGGCGAGGCCCCAGAAGACATCACTAATGAGCCTGCGAAGTGACAGCTGGACCCTTTCCTCCTCACCTGCTCGGGGAAAACAAGATGTGGCCAAGGAATTATTTAACCCTCTTTGGGCTGGGAGCTCCCTGAGGACAGGGGCTGTGTCTTTCCCTTAGATGAGGCTCCCTGGGTCCTTGAGGCCTTCTCCCTGGTCACTACCACGTTTCTATTCTTGTTTTTTTTTTTTTTTTTTTTTTTTTTTTTTTTTTTTTTGTCTTTTGTCTTTTTAGGGCTGCACCCATGGCATATGGAGGTTCCCAGGCTAGGGGCTGAATCAGAGCTGAAGCTGCCGGCCTACGCCAGAGCCACAGCAACGCAAGATTTGAGCCGCGCCTGCGACTTACACCACAGCTCACAGCAACCCTGGATCCTTAGCCCCTGAGCAAGGCGAGGGATTGAACTCGCATCCTCATGGATACTAGTCGGGTTCCTTAACTGCTGAGCCACAGTGGGAACTCTCTCTGTTCTTGATGTTGATGCTAGAGTTTCTGCCCTGAACGGGGTCATCGTTACCTCTGGAAAAGCGCTCAGCCTAGTATTGGCTACACCCAGCACTGTCCCATAGGATTTTTTTTTTAAACTTTTTTTTTGAACACACCCACGGCATGCAGAAGTTCCTGGCCCAGGAATCGAACCTGCAGCACAGCAGTAACCCGAACAATAACAGGGACAGTGCCGTATACTTAACTCTCTGAGCCATCGGGGAACTCCTGTCCCATGTGAAAAGTTTCTAGATGGATGCATTTGACCTTGGAGTGCAGAAACTATGCACTTAAACTAATTTTGGGTTACTGAATTTGTAAAATCTGATTTTATTTATTAATTTATTGGCTGTCCCGCAGCATATGGAGTTCCCCAGCCAGGGCCTGAATCTGAACTGGAGTTGTGACCCATGCCACACCTGCGACAACCATGGATCCTTAACCTACTGCATAGGGCCAGAGATGGAACCCACATTCCTGACGCTGTAGGGACACCATTCATCCTATTGTGGCACAGAGGGAACTCCAAAACCTAATTTTAATTATTTTAAAATTAAGTAGCCACATATGGCTAGTGGCTACCATCCTTCTCCACAGGAAAGGTCTATAAAGTTTCACAAGGGGGGACTTGAACCGGTGGCAAGCAAGTGAATGCCAGGCGACCCTCCAAACTGCCGTGCCATGGGTGAGTCAGAGCCTATGTCCTCACCCTGGCAAGCCTGAAGGGGCCCAAGGTCACTTTTCTTGGAGAGGACTTGGGGGAGGCTGGGTGGGCTTCTTCCCCCATCCCCAACCTCTCCCCCCGCCAGGCTGCTGAGGGGAGCAGTGAGTCAGCCAGACAACACCTGTTCTTAATGAGGGTCCCCAAGATCAGGGCAGCTCTCCCTCTGTAGGACATGGGGCTGTCACTGCCTGAATGAAGGAGATTTATGGAAAATCCTCTCACACACCAGGCGGATTTTCCAAGACTCCTTGGCCGTTCTGGTTTGAGCCTTCATTGGGGTGGGGTGGGGCCAATGGAGGAGGTGGGGGAGAGGCCCAGGCCCATTCAGCTCCCATCATGCAGCACTGGAAACTCTATAGACACCTGCCCCCCACTCCCTTGCTTAAGGAGAGGCCACCCTCTCTCTTCTTTTAATAATAACAGTGATAATAGCAATAAGGCCTTAACATCCAGCAAACTCAGACTCAGACTTTGAGGGCCATCTTTCTTTCATTTAAAACATTTCCAGAAGAGGCATTCTGGGGTTTTCCTTTATCATTCACTAAGCCTTGTCATGCACAGTGTCCCTTATAGCTAACCTAGTTTTGTCCCGCTGCAGGCCTGACTCAGTAGGATCTCTCCCCCTTTAAAGTTATGGCGACATTTCAAAGTGGGAAGGTCAAGTGTGTGATTTCTCAATAAAAGCCTTGATTGGAAGGAGCAACCACTGTCTACCAGAGATGAGGGATCTGAGAGACTTTTCTGGCCCATCCCCCACAGTGTGCATTCAGAGAACCATGATGCCCGCAAGCAGGGAGTGACAGAATTAGAGGAATTCTTATTCCTGGGTGGTGTCCTACTGTGTACAGATTGTTTCTGTTGGGGCATATCCACCTAAATATCCAGGAACCCTTCTTGAGGAGAGAGCCAGGATTAAGCCAAAGGGATGAATTTATAATAGCGAAATATTGGATCTTATTCACACGTGCTTTTTTGGTCCTAAAGTCCCTTCCCGAAAGTACTCCTTTTGTGTGATGGGAATCATGGAAGTGTTTTAGAGGAGGTGAGACCTGATGTGGGCCTTTCAGGGTGGTTAGGTTGGAAGGAAGAAGAGAGGGGTGGGCCTTTCCCAGGGGCAGTTACAGCTGGGGCAAAGGGCTCAGGAGGCACACAAACAGGATCCTGGAACGGAGACCTCCCCCTGTGTTGGGGGCAGGAGGCGAGGTGCTGTTCACCCAGGAGAAAGCAGATGAGTACAGCCAGTCCCTGCGATGATGTGTCCAAGTCCTGGGAGGTGACCTGCCTTGTTGAGGGAGCTGGTCGGAGCAGGAGGTGTTTATGGTTTTCCCTCTCCTGGGGGCAGCCCTAGCGAGCCAAGTTTACAGTTGCTCAGAGCTCTATAAACACACTTGGTGAATGTGTATTTATGTGAGTGCCTTTGTGGATGAGTGACCTCTGCCATCTGACTTTCGCTCCCAAGGGTGTGCTGGCCTGTCTCCCTCATCTGGTGAAGATGCTTCAGCTGGGTGGCTGCTGGCTTTCTTGGGCCTGGTACCTCGTGCTGGAGGGCATCAGTAAGCCTGAGCAACGTGGGGCCCTCTGGGCCCCTTAGATGTCCTGCAGAGACAAGGTCTTAAGGGATCCTGGAGAATGGGTGTGGGAGGAGGAAGCGCCTTCCAGCCAAGGAGGTGAGTGAGTGTGACAGTGTATGTGTGTGTGTTTGATTATACAATAGGGAAGGGCAAGCCTTGGGTGCATGGAAGAGAGAGGTTGAGAGGTAACAGGATTGGCTAGAGGTGTTCTAGCTCTGGGGAAGCCTTTATACCTGACCCTGATAGTTAATAGAGTAGTACTGGAGAGCCTTCAGAGAAATCATGGGAGGAGCTCCCATCATGGCTCAGCGGAAATGAATCTGACTAGTATCCATGAGGACGCGGGTTCGATCCCTGGCCTCGCTCAGTGGGTTAAGGAGCCAGCATTGCTGTGAGCTGTGGTGTAGGTCACAGACATGGCTCAGATCCTCTGTTGCTGTGGCTTTGGTGTGGCTCCAATTTGACCCCTAGCCTGGGAACCTCCATGTGCTGCAGGTGCGACCCTCAAATGATGAAAAAAAAAAAAAAA
Organism: Sus scrofa; assembly: GCF_054392235.1. Lineage (NCBI taxonomy): Eukaryota > Metazoa > Chordata > Mammalia > Artiodactyla > Suidae > Sus > Sus scrofa. The sequence continues at coordinate 47,394,530 of NC_139389.1, forward strand.
AAGAAAAAGAAAAGAAAAGAAAAATAGAAATCATGGGCGTTTCCATTGTGGCTGAGTGGGTTAAGGAGCCAGAGTTGTCTCTGTGAGGATGCAGGTTCAATCTCTGGCTTGGCTCAGTGTGTTAAGGATTCAGCATTGCCACAAGCTGCGGCACAGGTCACAGATGACTTGGATCTGGTGTTGCCGTGGCTGCGGCCTAGGCCGCCGCTGTGGCTCTGCTTCGATCCCTGGCCCAGGAACATCCCCAAGCCACAGGCGCAGCCGTAAAAAGAAAAAAAAAGGAAGAAGAAATCATGGATAGAAAACTCCAACTTCCTGGCTGGCACATGTATATTTTATTACTGTTAGTAATCACGCTATGACGCAGCGGTATTTACCGGTGTTGTGACCGGACTGCCTGTGCTCTCCGCATTGTGACTAGCACCGATTGTGTGTGGGACAGTGGCCAGCGTTAGGGACAGCCCGGCCCTCAGGAAGGACTCAAGGAAGAACTTTCTCCCTTGACCCCCTCCGCCCCTCTGTTTCTTTATCTGCAAAATGGGGCTTTCAGTCGGGGTCGGTCATGGTCAGGGTGAAGGGTCAGGCTGTGGCCAGGGAGGAGGGGGTCTGTGGCGGAGATAAAGGGTCGGTCGCGGTTTTGGCAGCCTGCGGTCAGCGGCCAGGGTGAGGGGTCAGATTCTGCCTGGGAGCTGTTTTCTTTGCCTTAAGCTAACAGCTCTGGAAGAAGCTGGCTGACCTCGTCTCAGAGGCCAGAGCCTTCGTCTCAGAACTCCCAAGGCCTGGGTTTCTGTCCCGGTTCTGCCAACTTGGGAGCCTGGTAGATGGACAAGTTGCCTCCCTTCTCTGTAGAAAAGTAACCACACCTGCCCACCTCGCATGCGAGGCCTTGGTTTCTGAGTATCCTGTTTATTTTATGTTTTTATTTTATTTTATGTTTTGTTTTATTTTGTTTTGTTTTATTTTATTTTATTTTATTTTATTTTATTTTATTTTATTTTAGTCTTTTGTCCTTTTAGGGCTGCACCCATGGCATATGGAGGGTCCCAGGCTATGGGTGGAATCGGAGCTACAGCTGCTGGCCACAGCCATAGCCACAGCAATGTGGGATCCGAGCCGAGTCTGTGACCTACACCACAGCTCACAGCAACGCTACATCCTTAACCTACTGTGCGAGGCCAGGGATCGAACTTGCAACCTCATGGTTCCTAGTCAGATTTGTTTCCACTGCGCCACGACGGGAACTCCATGAGTATCTGTTATGAAATATGAGCTCCATAGGTGACAGCACCACAGACTATAATCCTCACCCCGAGGGGCCTAGAGGTAAATCCTCAGGGGTCAGGCAGGTGGCTGGAGGCGGGTGGTGAAAGCAGTGGTCCTCAAACTCGGCTACTTAGTGGAACCAGCCGGACATCTTGAAAAACACGCTGATGTCCAGCAATCCTTCCAGCCCTCCCACACGCGGATTAATTGGTAGGGGGATGACCTGGGCATCAGGGGGTTTGAAAAGCTCCCCAAGTGATTCTAATGCGCAACCCAGTTTGGAAACCACTGTACTAATTAATGAGCTGAAGAGAATGAGTCTTTAAGCGGCCACCTGAGCTGCAGATAAAATCAACCAGCTGGCTCCAGGCTCCCTCGCTGTGGGGACCTGGCTCTGGGAGACGGGGTGAGAACTCAAGGAACTTTCTCACTTGACCTTCGGCACACCTCTGGGCTTCCTCTGTAAAATGGGATTAATTTCTTCTTTCCTCATGGAGGTTGTTGGCAGACTCAAGTGGAATAAATCACATTATAAACTGTAATCGTTGGCACCAGTCACCCAAGAGAGGTTGCCTGACTACTGGGGATGTGGGTGAAGAAGATCAAAGCCCTGGAACCTTCTTTCAGCTCTCCCCTCACCTGAAATTCTTTTTTTTTTTTTTTTTTTTTGTCTTTTCTAGGGCCACATCCGTGGCATATGGAGGTTCCCAGGCTAGGGGTCGAATTGGAGATGCAGCTGCTGGCCTACGCCACAGCCACAGCAACGCAGGATCCAAGCCAAGTCTGCGACCTACACCGCAGCTCACAGCAACGCCGTATCCTTAACCCACTGAGCAAGGCTAGGGATCGAACCCGCAACCTCATGGTTCCTAGTTGGATTTGTTAACCACTGAGCCACGACGGGAACTCCCTGAAATTGTTGATGATGTTCTGAAGACAGGGGAATGGACTTCATGGCCCCTGGTGACCTGGAACCTCTTGGCCCTGAGTAGGATCTCTGGGAGGGTGTAGCCCCTGTTTCAAGTATTGGCCCTACTAAATACGTTAGTTTGACTGTGAGTTTCATTTTTAGTTTCAGAAAAATACCACCTCTCTCAGAAACTGAAGGGTGGTGGGGGATAGGGAAAGTGGGGGTTCTGCCCCTCTGGCTTTTTGCAGGGGTTGGGTGGTGAGTTATGGAGCTTCTGGAAGCTTCAGCTCAGTCTTGGAGACAGCTCCTGGCCAGGTTGCCAATGTCTTAATCCTCAGGGGAAAGTGAAGTTTTCTTTTGGAGCCTGTGTCTTTAAGACTTGGAGACGGATGGGGGGACCTGACTGGGGAAAATTCCAACCAGTGGGTTCCTTTGAAATGGAAGTGACATCTAGTGGTTTGAAAAAGAACTACCAAGCCGGCCCCCCAGGCCCAGGCTGGCCTTTGGGGTCTCTTCACGGGCCACCAGGCCCCTCTCCCCCTGAGCCACAACCTTGCTTGTGGGGTCCACAGCCCCAGCCCTGTACACTTGATGGCCAAGTGGCTCCCTTGGCCCAACACCAGGCTGGAACCCCTACCCAGGCCCAGGTACCTGCACTCAGGCCCAGGTGCTCGGAGAGGCCAGGCCCGGGGCAGCCAGGAGGGCCCAGGAGGTGTGCTGCCTTCCCAGTGTGCCAGGGCTATAGGGCAGGGTCCCCAGGTGAGCCGGGCTCCTTGGGTCTCCTCTCTCTTGATTCTGAGGAGCCCTGTTCTGGGTTGAGTACCACAGGAGTCCTGTGTAGGCCACAGTGCTGAATCATCGGAAACCTGCAGCCGGGCTGCTGTTATGCAACGGCCCCACCACCGGCCGCTGGTGTCAGCTACAGGCCTTCAGCCTCCCTTCAAGGCAGGCCAAGGGCCTCTGGGGGCGCATGCAGCCAGGCTGAGGGTGTGAAATATGTGCCTGCACAGAGCCTCAGCCTTGGAGCAAAAAGGGACGCTGGGAGGAGGGGGACAGGACCCAAGCTATTGCTCTGCAAGCTCTCTGACGTGAGGAGCCCCAGCCAGAGAGGAGGAGATACAGCCTTGCCCTCAGGGAGCCCCCATCTGAGGGGGAAGCACAGCCCTGCCTCATGGAACCCCCATCTGAGGGGAGACACATCCCTGTCCTCAGGGAACCCCCGTCTGAGGGGAGACACAGTCCTGCCCTGAGGGAGCCCCCGTCTGAGGGGAGACACAGCCCTGCCCTCAGGGAGCCCCAGGCTGAGGGGAGACACAGCCCTGCCCTCAGGGAGCCCCAGTCTGAGGGGAGACACAACCCTGCCCTCAGGGAGCCCCAGTCTGAGGGGAGACACAGCCCTGCCCTGAGGGAGCCCCAGGCTGAGGGGAGACACAGCCCTGCCCTGAGGGAGCCCCAGGCTGAGGGGAGACACAGCCCTGCCCTGAGGGAGCCCCAGGCTGAGGGGAGACACAGCCCTGCCCACAGGGAGCCCCCGTCTGAGGGAAGACACAGCCCTGGTCTTACAGAAATCCCAGGTAAAGGTGGGGGCAGGAAAGAATGACGCACATATGAAACAGACTGATGACCCTTGCAAAAGCTCTCGAAAAATTAGGGTAGATGATTATAGGGCAGCAGAGCCTCAGGGGCTGGGCTGGCAAAGGGGCAAGTGACAGGCTCTGGGATTAAATAGCAAGTGGTCAGGGAAGGCAGTGCCTTGAAAGGTGGCCAGGAACCCACCCTCTACCCTCTGCGTGATGAGACCTCATGTTTAGATGTGGGGTTTTTCCCCGGTGTCCCATCTCAGGTGCTGAGTTCACTGGCAGCAGGGGCTGAGCAGGTAATAAAAGGGACCTGGGAGGAGTGGCTGGCACTGCCTGGACACCTGGCACCCCTCAGTTTTGTCCCTGCGTGCTGTGGTCCTCACCGTGTGGAGAGAACGTCCCGGGAGCAGCAGCCCTGTGGCCTGTGTCAGCACTACCCCATGCCCTAAGTGAGGGGAGGCTGCTTCTGGTCTCGGCTGGATGGTTCTGGAAGCTTCCTTGCCCCCCTTTTCCAAAACTCTAGGCTCTGTCACATCCTTCTGGGTGAGGAATCATCTGTTCCAGAGGATAGAGTGTTTCAAGATCGACTTCCTAAAACCGTGCAGTCAGCTCTCTTCTGAGAGATGTGAACACCCAGCATCTTGGCATTTCCAGAGTTTCTGAGGTAGAAAATGCTTGTTGAACTTTGTTAATTTTTATTTCACAGAGGTACTGTGTGGACGTGATTTAAAAAAAAAATTTCTGGCACAACAACCACAGTGAATATAGGCAATGCTTATTGCAACTTTGCTCTAAGTTTGAAATCCCTTCGAAATCAAATTAAAAAGCTGAAAACAAATTCAAACAGCAAGGTGAGTTTCTCTTCCATCTTTTCCTCCAGCCACTACTTAGCACCTTTTCTTGGAGGCCCTGAGTTACCAGTTTCCTGTTCATCCTTCTAAAGAGAGTCTGTCTGAAATAAATGGACTTATAAAATTTTTCTCCTCTTGCCCCACACTGGCCTCTTTCACTTTAACGATGTATCTGGAAACCATTTGGCATGAGCACACATAGAGCTGTCCTGGCCTTTTTTATGGCACCCATGCATTCCGCCGAACAGGTGATTCAAATTTTCACTTGGAAGGTGTGATGGAGGAGTTCCTGTTGTGGCGCAGTGGAAACGAATCCAACTAGGAACCATGAGGTTGAGGGTTCGATCCTTGGCCTCCCTCAATGGGTTAAGGATCCGGCGTTGCCGTGAGCTGCGGTGTAGGTCGTAGATGTGTCTCGGTTCTGATGTGGCTGTGGTGTAGACTGGCAGCTGTAGCTCCGATGGGACCCCAGCCTGGGAATCTCTCCATATGCCGTGAATGTGGCCCTAAAAAGCAAAAAAAAAAAAAAAAAAAAAAAAAAAAGGGAAGGAAGATGTGATGGAGTGGTGAAGAGCAGAAAATTTGCAAGCAGAATGTGGGAGTGTAGATCCCGGCTCTGCTCCAAGCCAGTTACTTAATCTCTCAGTGACTCAGTTTCCTTGTGTGTCGACCAGAATGAAGAAGAGTGGCGAATGCCTCAGAGTGTTTTGCGTGGATTAAATGAGATAATTCTTATAAAGGAGCTTAGAATCCTGCCTGACGTGCCACCAGTGCTCAGTCAATATAAGCCATTGCTCCCAAGATAATTTTGCCAGATCCCCCCCACTCCCCAAGAGTGTGGGGCTGTTTCCAGGCTTTTATTATTATAAACAATGTCACAAACAAATATCCTTGTCCACACGTCACTTGGTGCTTGTGGGAGTGTATCTGTAGGAAAAATGCCAAGGGAGTAGGGGTGTTGGGTCAGAGGCCATGTGCATTTTTAATTTCAGAAGATGCTCCAGGTTGCCCTCCAGAGAGGTGGCCCCATACCTCTGTACTCGAGCCTGTTACCCCATAGCCTCGCCGATACAGCTGTTTCCCTTGAACACAGCATTTCTCAAATTTCTTTGGGCACGGAAGCCTGTTCTGGAACTTCTCGGAGGGTCCCCTGGACTTACAGACCCTCCCCGCAACGCCCCGAGAATCTATCACGGTGTTTGCCGGAAGAAGCCAAGCCCACGATGAGGCCTCAACTGGTCCCCAGCCAGCAAGTCTCCAAAACTTGGCTCTGCCAAGGCCCCTGCACATTCATTCATGCTCCACATTTTTCTTAACGACCATGGAGCTCACAACAAGTTTATACATTGTTGATGGCTGGGTTTTTTTTTTTTTTTTTTTTTTTTCCTGGATCTGTTAGCACATCAAAACTGTTGGTGAAATCTGATCATACTTTAGACTGTGCGTGTTGTCACTCTTTCATTCCTGTGCCAGGACTTGCGATTTCCAGTCACATTTTTAGCATTTTATCACACATACGGAGGCACACAGACAATGCCAGTCCACAATTAGCTGTGATCCTGGGGAAGCCTGACTGTTCTGCCCGGAATTAGACTTCCTGTTATGGATAACCTATAAACCCTAGCTCTCACCCTTCCCTTCATGGAAAATTGGAGTTGGTTATAAAGAAAAAGAAAGGCAGACCTTACACTGAGAAACCTGTTATCTCAATACTGAAGCCTCACAAATCCAAAACACATCTGCAGTGGGAGTGTTCCTTTCACAAAAAGAGTTCTGACCGAGTAGGTTTCAGTGGATGTTTTATCACGACCCTTTGAGACCATCCGAACCAGGCAGAGCATTGTCTGAGGATGGCGGCTTTGGGTGGGAGGGCAGGCCTGCTCCGTCTCTCCCTGATTCCTAATGTTCTTCTCACCCACAGTTTGCACGTACCCTGATCACACACAGGCCCAGGCTGGAATGCTCCTTTATGATTCACTGTGATTTAGATGGTGTGCCAAACTTTCTAGGACTTTTTGTGGGCTCCCTGGGCTAGCCTGGCATCAAAGCCTCTGACGCCTCCTTCCCCTCCAATGACCTTGCTGATCTAACAAATGCCAAGGACAGTGCCTGCACTAAATCTGCTGCGGAGAGTGTCCCAGGCTGCTCGGAGTAGCCGAAAGCCAACTGGCGGCATCTCCTGGAGTCCCCTCAGGGGTCAGGTTCAAGGGGAGAGCATCCTTGAATGAAGGTCAAATTGGTTTTGTTTTTTCTCCCAATGGATCAATAAACTTTATTTTTTTCTAATTAAAACACTCATGCAGAACAGCATGCAAGTCCTATCTGGATCATTTTTTTTCTTAACGTATAGCTTCTGAGTTTTACATGCAAATAATCACCCAGATCAAGAAAGAGAATTGCCAGCTTCCCCTAACCCTTGCCTGATGCCCCTCCCAGCTGCGACCCCGCTAAAGGCAGGCACTCTTCATCTATTCCCGACAGTTACTATTGCCTGACTTTGTCTTTTTTTGGGGAGGCTATGCCCTTGGCGTGTGGAAGTTCTCAGCCAGGGATCAAACCCACAGCACAGCAGTGACAAGGCTGAATCCTTAATCACTAAGCCGCCAGGAAACTCTGGTCGTGGCTGACTTTGGAACCACTTTGCATGTCCTTAGTTATGTGTGATCTCTTTTGCTCAACACCAGGAAATTCACAGATTGTGAATTCCCCGTGGTGTGTGTGTGTGTGTGTGTGTGTGGTTCATTCATTCCCGTTGCTGCACAGAGTCCCACAGTAGGAATATACAGCTTTTCATCCATTCCACTGATAATCACTGTGTTGTTTCCAGGTTAAGGCGATGGCAAACAACACTGCTGTCAACATTCTTATCTGTGGCTTGTGGTGTACAAGTGTATACGTTTCTGCTATTGTACCTAGGAGAGGACATACTGTGTCATAGGGTAGACACTGCCAGTTGTCCACAGTGATTGTATCAATTTCTGTTACCAGAAGCAGCGGTGAGACTTTCAGTTTCTCCCCAAGCTCACCACTACCACTGTCAGCATTGTTCATTTTATTATTCTGGTGGTTGGGATGAACCGTTCTTTCTTTCTTTCTTTTTTTTTTTTTTTTTTTTTTGCTTTTTAGGGCCTCGCCCATGGCATATGGAGGTTCCCAGGCTAGAGGTCGAATCGCAGCTGTAGCTGCCAGCTTACGCCACAGTCATAGCAATGCCAGATCCGAGCCGCATCTGTGACCTACACCACAGCTCACGGCAGTGCCAGATCCTTAACCCACTGAGCGAGGCCAGGGATTGAACCTGCCTCCTGATGGATACGAGTCAGATTCGTTTCTGCTGAGCCACGACGGGAACGCCTATCTTCTTTTTTCACCTGTCAGGTTCCTTTAAGAAGGTAAAACTTACCTCTCACCACATTCGCCCATTTTCAGCATACATTCAGTGCTCTGAGTAAATTTACATAGTTGTGCAACCATCAGCACAATCCAGTTTTAAACATCTGTCACCTGACAAAGTTCCTGTCTCTGTCTCTACCTCCCAAACTCAGGCAACTGCTGATCTGTTTTCTCTCTATGTAGTTTTACCTTTTCCAGAAATTTCATATCAGTGGGATCATCTGGGGGTTCCCTGGTGGTCCAGTGGTTAAGGAGCTGGCATCAACCCTGCTGTGGCAGGGGTTCGATCCTTGGCCTGGGAACTTCCACATGCCACAGGCGTGGCCAAAATAATGAATAAATAAAAATAAAAAGGGATCATCTGATTAGTGTGTAGCCTTTTCTGCCTGGCCTCTGACATGAGGCATCATGCCTTTGACATTCACCCATTTTGTAGCAGGTACGGTAGCTCCTCTTTCTCGCTGAGCACTGTCCCAACATACGGATGTACCATAGCTGGATTACCCAGCCTCCAATTCATTATCCCAATAGAGTTTTCTGTCTGTTTTTTTTTACAGCTGCATTCGCAGTTATGGCAACATCGATCCTTTAACCCACTGTGCCGGGCCAGGGGTTGAACCGGCACCTCCCCAGGGACCTGAGCTGCTGCAGTCAAGTTCTTAACCCATTGCACCACAGCGGGAACTCCTCCCAATAGAATTTCAATGATAGGATCACAGTCTGTCATACAAAGAGCTTGCTCCTTTCTAGAGGGGTCTAGGTATGGGAAGAAGAAAAGTAGAGAGGGGCAGAGAGAAAGAGAGTTGAAGGCGGAGAAGACCAATATTTGTTTCCTCCACATCCCCTTTCTCAAAGTCAGCACTGGGCCTCCTCCCTTTGGGCAAACTTTCCCATCCACCTGTTCTCAGCCACACACCCCTCGCTGAATGCACCTTACCTGGCCAACCACACTCCTCACAGCTCACTGCCCTGGGATGGTATCTGTTTCATGGGTAACGGTCTTGTTAAGCCCTGCAATGTTCACAAAGAACTCAGCATGATCCAGCACGATCTGGTTTACAGCTTGGGGAAGAGTGGCTGTCAGCACCATCTCCCTTGCAGCTTGAGGGGCTCTTGGAGGGCAGCAGTCATGGCTTTTGCATCCCTTCACTGTAGCTCCAAGGCCCAGGACCCAGGGAGGGAGGAGCAGGGGACAGTGACAGTGCAGTGGGTGGGATGGGGGTGCTTATACAGTCAAGGCCTGAGTCCCCGAACTCAGGTCCTATGGTGAGGTCCCTATTAGGGGAATGGCCCAGTGCCAGGTGGTGGTGGTGGGGGGGGATTGCCAGACCTTGATGCCAAACCACAGCTGGGGATGCCAGCCTCAGTAATGAATTCAGGGTGAGCCCGGGGAAGGACGAGGCGCCTGCCCTCAGAGGCGAGAGTGGCAAACTGCTGGGACCCCCAGCCGGAGAGAGGCCAGAGCAGCAGCCAGGCACGCCGCTCCTTTGCCACTTCCCTCCTGGCCCTGTCATTCCTGAGACATCTGAAGACTCTTCCAGACCCAGGCTGCCCTCCCTTCACGCTTCCAGGAGTGCCGAGGCCCGTGCCTGCCATGCCCTCCCTCCTTTCTTTCCCACGCTAAAATGACTTCCTCGGACCTGGATGTGCCTTAATGGCTCTGGCTGTCCAGGCGTGTTGTGGCGGAGGGTTTCTGTTTTCTAATGCAGTGGTTCTCGAACCTAAGCGATGCTCCCTGCAGTGCGGAAATGGGAATTTTTGATTCAGCACACGTGGGGTGGGGCTCAAGAATCTTGCCCGTCTAATAAGCTCCTCGGTGATGCTCATGCTGCCGGGCCAGGCCGGGGACCACAGTCTTTTTTGTTTTTGTTGTTGCTTTTTAGGGCCGCACCCTCAGCATATGGAAGTTCCCAGGCTAGGGGTTGAATCGTAGCTGCAGCTGCCGGCCTACACCATAGCCACAGCAATGCAGGATCCCAGCCGCATTTGTGACCTACACCCCAGTTCATGGACATGCCAGATCCTTAACCCACTGAGCGGGGCCAGAGATCGAACCCACATCCTCATGGACCCTAGTCAGGTTCCTTAGCCGCTGAGCCATGACGGGAACTCCCAGGACCACTTTGAGCACCACTGTTCTAAAGCTGAGTCCTCCATGGGGCTCTCAGTGTGAACCCTCCTCCCACCCAGTGGGAAGTGGGGGCAGGGAAGGGGGAGCAGCATTGCTTCCTTCTCTGCCCAAGTCCTGAGAAACATTCAGATCCTGGTGGCCATGACAGTGAGAGCTGGAAGTTCACACTCCAGCTGTCTTTGGCCAAAGGGCATGGCAGGACTTACACGGGAAAGGACAGATACAACATCTTGTCTTCAACATGACATAAAGATAAAAAGCTGGAGAGTGTCTGCATATAAAAATAAGGAATCAGTTTCATAAAAGAAACCATCAGAACTCACTCTCCTGTTTTGACTGCAGGGTCGGTAGTAAGCTTAATTTTGAATTTTGGAGGTGACCCAAGTGAAAAAGAACTCTTAAAATCACATGGTTCGGACAGGGTAGTAAGTACAGTTTTTCTGGTGGTATTCTAGAATGACTGTTCAGATTCCGCTCAATCTTGCCATCAAGCTGGGCTTGAAAAAAGGTCCTTAAGGGAGTTCCCGTTGTGGCTCTGTGGGTTAAGGACCCAACATAGTGTCCGTGAGAATGCAGGTTTGACCCCTGGCCTCGCTCAGTGGGTTAAGGACCCAGTGTTGCCGTGAGCTGTGGTGTGGGTCACAGACGCAGCTTGGATCCTGTGTTGCTGTGGCTCTGGTGTAGGCCAGTGGCTACAGCTCTGATTAGATCCCTAGTCTGGGAACTTCCATATGCTGCGGGAGCGGCTGGAGAAAAGACAAAGAGACAAAAAAAAAAAAAAAAAAAAAAATGACAGATTTAGAAACAGATTCCTCTATTGGCTTATCTGAGCTTAAGTCAAGTAAGATTGATCAGGGAGGCTGATCCACTGCGATCACTTTTAATTGTTCTTCAGCACCTGGGTTGTGTGTGTTTAAACAAGCCAGGTAGGCTGCTTCGTGCTTGCTCGGAGGGATGAGACAGGCTGCTGCCTCCAGCTGGGCCCCCCTCAGCCCACCCTGGGTTGGTTGGTTACTAAGTAAGGGAAGTGTCCACATCCTCTGAGTATTTGCAGATGGCCATCTGAATGGCCCCACTGCAAGGGACACCCGTCAAGGAGCAGACAGAACGCTGTTGTCTCCTGGGAGAGTTGTTGGTCTGGATATCATTCCAGCCAAAGTTTATCACTCGGTAAAGAATTTAGACAGGGGGTGAGATCGATCAGGGATTAGATAGCAGCCTGTTGGGCTGGGCTGGGGGAGCACTGCTGGTGGCAGAGGTAAGGATGCAGTTGGGGAGGGGAGTGTGTGAGGGGGGACAGGGTTGTGATGGTGGGAGATGATGGGCAGATGGTGGGGGATGGCGGTGCTGGAGATGGGACGTTAGGAGAAGACTGGTTATTGGGATGATGGGCTGAGTAGCTCAGGGAACCAGCTGGAAGATTGAAAGCTGGGGATGAACATGGGATTGTGGTTTGGGGTGGCTGGGGAGAGGGGAGGGTTGTCTGGGGGAGGCGCTGCTTTCTGATCACCCACCGCTGATTCCAGAGGTGCCTGCCCTGGGTCGTTACCAAAACTGCTCCAGCAGCCCGGCTGGGAGGTCCTCCCTGGCTGAGATTGAGCAAACCTGTTTCCCTAGGAGGCCTCTCTTCCCACCACAAACAGATGGGTGCTGAGGTCAGCAGCCGGCGAGGCTGTAAGTCAGCACCAGAGGGGGTTGTGCTCAGGGGCCGATGGAAGAAAAGGCCCCGCCTGGCAGGGCCTCCTCTCCATCCCCAATGGTAAGGCGAGGCAAGAGGCCATCCTGGGAGATGCTGCCCAGTTCCTGTGGGGTTGGGGCACAACCTAGGGTGGCCTGAGGCTCAAGCTTAGGGAGTTGCCCTTTAAGGGCCAGGTGGTTTAATCCCATGTCGAGAAAAGAGAGATGCTCTGATTCCCATTCCCCAGGTGAGGACTCTGGAAGGGGAGGAGTGGAGCCCAGGGCCCCTTGGAGGAGCAGGGGCACAGCCAGGCTCAGTGCTTCAGCCTCTGGACTCCTGGCTCTGAACTACCTCTGCAATAGTGCCTCCTCCTGTGCACACGGTGGGATCCAGTGTGTGGCCACTGGCTCACAGGAGCTGGCGGCAGACCAAGCCAGGCTGGCTCCTGGGTCTGCCATTCTCTTGGGGGAGGGTGTGACTCAGACCCTCTGTCTCTTCTTCTATAACAGAGGCGTGCTCCACGATCGCTCCTCAGTTGGGAGGAGGGTGAAATGGGGCCGCAAAATCTCCCTGTGAACATCCGTTTTCTACCCGCCCCCCGCAACCATCATCAGTCTGGGTGGGAGGCCTCTGTGTACGTGCGGTTGTGTGTGAGAGCACACACAGGACTCGGGGTGAGAGCCTGCTTGTGTACATGTGTGAGTTTGGCAAATCCTGGCCAGGCAGCCCAAGCGAGGGGAAGCCACCTTGTTCACCAGGGGAACCATTAGAAGTGGGAACCTCTAGGAGTGGCCTGACCTAGAGGGTGGTGCTCGAAGTTGAAAAGCACCTCCCAGGCTGCTCCCAAGCCTGGAGGCTTCTGGGGCAGAGGGCACGGCTGGTCTCAGGGTTGGGCAGCTCTTCTTAGGGGCTGAGGTGACGTTGTCGCCCATCCCCAGATGGAAGGTGGCTTCCACTGTCAAGACCCAGCCCCGAGGAGGCCCCCGTGGGTGTTTGTCGGGCAGCCCCAGTGGAGGCGTCTGATCTGACGAGGGGTTAGAGAATGAGCTTGAGGGGGGCAGGAAGCGGGGATGGCCTGCAGGCCTCCAGCCGGCTCCACCTTCCTCGTAGCCCAAGGTGCTCCTGCCTCCCCTCCCCGCCTTGCTCTAGCCTCGTCTAGTCATTTGTGCTAATTGTTGACATTTCCACCACATGCCTTCCCAGAAGCTTGACGGCTAGAATGCAAATCCACTTTCCAATGTGCAGATTTCCTGACATCAACAAAAAAACCCGGAGCCTGGGGAACTGCTGGGGCAGAAGATCATCCCCTTCGGAACCGCCTCTAAGCCGCCTGGAAGGTCCCCGACGCATGCACAGAGCCACAATGTGTCAGAGTCCTGGAAGGTCAAAGCCGAGGTCAGCCTTCAAGGACCTACCAGTCCCACTGTGTCACTTGACACAGAAGGAAACTGAGGCTCAGGGCAGAGGCATGACCTGCCCCAGCTGGTGGCAGTGTAGGGTCAGAACCCACCCAGCCCAGCGACTTCCAGATTCCTGCCTTGACTTCCTAGGCACAAAGCATTCTTTTGGTGAGCATCCTTCTGGTGAGCATCCTTCACACACACCCAGCCCACCCTTCCTGCAGCATCCCCAGATTTATTTTGCCTCCTAGCGGTACCTGATATTATACATGGATGCGTTTATCTTCTGCCCCCTCACCCGTGAGAATGAAGCTCCACGAGGGCCAGAATTTTGTCCCCATTAACTTCATTGCCATATCGTCAGCAGCTAGAACACATAGCTGCTCAGTAAGGAACCATGACTCATTCGTTCATTTGTTCCTTTATCTGTTGGCTTCTTCTCTGGTCGGTCTGCTTCTTTCTAGACCCTGCCAAGGCAGAGAGGGCCAGACCTGGCCTCTGTTCCACAGAGCAGGTGGCTTCAGGCCCTTTCTTCCAGGCCCCAGCTGCCCAAAGATGGGAGGAAGCACCTTGCTTAGGTACCATGGCTGGGACCCTAGTAGGTCCCCTCAGGGAGGGAGGAGCTGGGACTTGGGGATGAGAATTCCTGAGAAGTGGGTCACATCCCAGAACAGCCCCCAAGGGACAGAAGGGAGCAGAGGTGTAAACACAGGTAGCCTGTGTCCAGAGGGAGGGGGAAAGGCATGTAGTGACTGTAGGGGTGGGGGGAGCGGATGGGATGCTGCAGAGGTGGCTGGGCCCTGGGTATCTTGGGAGTGTGTCATGTTGGCTGGGACACTGGCATTTCTTTTCCTTCCTTCTTTCCCTCCTCCTTCCTTTCTTTCTTGCTTTCTTTCTCTTCCTTCCTGCTTGCTTTTTTAAGGCCCCATGTGCAGCATACGGGAGTTCCCAGACTAGGAGTTGAATTGGAGCTGCAGCTGCCCGCCTGCATCACAGCCACTGCAACAGCAGGATCCGAGCCCCGTCTGTGACCTGCACCACAGCTCATGGCAATGCCAGATCCTTAACTCACTGAGTGAGGCCAGGGATCGAACTTGAGTCCTTATGGATACTAGTTGGGTTCGTTCCCACTGAGCCATGGTGGGCACGCCGATACTGGCATTTCTTGAAATCTGGGTGGGCTAGGGAGTGGGGTCTAGCCTGGAAGGCCAGGAGACTGGGTTCTTACAGTGCAAATGGTCAGATGGGAAGACATTACACCAACCCAACTGAGTCTTGATTGGAGGTTCAGTTTTCTCATCTATAAGATGGGAATGACGAACTGCCCCTGGGGACGGGGGGAGGGGAGGTGAGCCTTAAATGCGATGATCTCCCAGTGCCCCCAGCCCCTGCTGGCTCCCCAAACACCTGCTGGCTTGTCCTCCTAACCACGTCTCCCTTTTCCCCGGGGAACAGTCTCTGGGGAGCGTGGCTCTGGGGGTCTCTTGGCCAGACCCCCACCCTCTCTGTTCCCCAACTGCTATGGTCGGTGGCCCAGGAGGTCACCCGGTTTCCTCCATCACCCTTGACCAGAACCCTGTGGGCTCTGTGGGTGCTGCGGGTTTCCTGGCTGGGGTCCAGGCCTCTGCCTGGCTGGGGGCTGTGAGCAGGAGAGCAGCAGACCAGATTTTGCAAGCCTGAAATAGTTTATGGCCGGGCTGAGGCAGGGAGGAAGGAGGGCATGGCCCCAGGAATGCAGGAGGAATGCCTGGGAGGCTTGTTTCTGCCCCCCACCCCCACCCTCCTCAGCTCCCTGGGGTGGGGCAGGGGGAAGGGAGCGAGGCTTCCAGCTGGCTGGGTACCGGGTGGCACAGAGGGGAACGGTTTGGGCCCTGAGCATTCTTGGGCTGAGATGCTCCGGGCCCAAGGTGTGCATGCTTGCGTGTGTAAGCGCGTGCGTGCGTGCGTGCGTGTGTGTGTGTGTGTGTGTGTGTGTGTGTGTGGTGGACCAGTCTTCTGCCATCGTGGGGATGGGTCCTCTCCAAGGGGGGCACCTGGCTAAACCTGTCTCTCTCCCTCCCTGCAGTCCTCCCTCTGACTCTGCCCTTAGCGCCATGGACACACATCTTCATTACCCAGAGGGGAGGGGGCTGTGTCTGGGCTTGAGGCAGGGCCTCTGTGTCTTCCTCCCAGCCGGACGCTCCCACAAGTCATGGTGTCTGTTTTCCCTTCATCCTGGGTGGATTCCTTGAGGACCGTGGCTGTGACGCTGCCTGAGGGGAGGGCGGTGTCGCCCCTTCACCCAAATGCTTCTTGTGGCCAGGATGGGGTGGCCGCTGAAGCCGGAACTACAAGAGGCGTCTCCACCCACCCCCGCCTCATTCCTTTAGATCCAAGGCTGAAGGGACTTCAAACCTGACCAGAAAGTGGGGAACGTTTAAGGGCCAGTCAAGTCTGGCAGACCAGACACCCACCTCCTAACAGCCTCTGCCCCCCACCACCCCGTTCATGGGACCCCCGAGACCCCGTCTATGTGAGGCCTTGGTTGCCCATCTGGACCGTCTGCTGGGCCTTCCCATCTCTGTGCTCTGGGCTTGCCGCTCCGCCTGTGCCCTGGGGGCTGCCCTGGGCAGGGGTTGGGGACAGACAGGCCAAAGCGTGCCAGGCCTCTGTCCACTAATGATACCTGCACATTCCTGGGCCAGCACCGGGGCCGGTCATCTCCCCTTTCATGTTTGGCTCCGTCAGAAGGAGCCAGTGGGTGTGGCGGGGGCTGGGCGGGGGCTGCCAGGCAGGAGTAGTGGGAGGCAGAAGACGGACACCTGGCCAAGGTCACAAGGTTGCAGCGCCCTTGGTTCCCGCCACACTCCGGCAGGGAAGACGCAAGTCGTCCCAGCTCTGGCTGGTCACCTCCCGTCCCTCTTTAATGGCCAGGGTTCTCCTGCCTCCGTTGGCAGCTCATCCCTTTCCAGTTCACCCCACCTTACGCCCACACCCTAGACCAGCCCTGGGGTGTTAGGGTTACGGTCGGGGTTATGGAGAATCTATGTGGAGTGAGGCCACTCTGCGGCTGGGATTACACGGATGGAGGTCAGGGTTTAGGGTCAGGCTCTGACCAGGGTTAGGAGTCAGGGTTAACAGTCAAACAGACGGTTTTCTGGGCTGGAGGTGATGAAATTTGGACTAGGTAGAATGAAGGGTGAGGCTATACCCAAGATTAGGGGCCAGTCTACACCTAGGATGAGGGGTCAGTCTGTACACAGGAGTAAAGACATGGCTTACTCAGGAACAGAGCTTGTCTATACCCAGAATCAGGGGTTGATGGGCCCCAAAGGGGAAGCCTGTGTTTGCACCAAACTGAACCGACCACTTGGCCACCAAAGGTGACCCTGGCCCAGCTGGTCCTAGAAGACAGAGAGTAGTTGGCCGTTTGGAGGGGAGGGAGGTCACAGATCCCCTGGCCACCCACCGCGGGTACCTGCCAGCCGGAGGTACCAGGATTGGTGTGAGGACCCTCATCGCTCTTGAAAAAGGCTTCACTGGAGCACAAGCCCAAGCCCCGTGCAGACAGAGCACCGTGTCCAGGCAGGCTCCGGTGAGTGGCTCAGAGGCAACCTTGCCCAAGGCCAAAGCCAGCTGGGAAGACTCCTGTGCAAGTCCACGGATGGTGCTTCTGTGTACCCAGGTCCTCTAGAAACTCATTCACCAGTAGCTCATTCTGCAAACATTTCCTGAATACCTTCCATGCTTTAGACCAGAGGTTCTCAAACCTGAGTGCACAGAAGACTCAACCAGGAAGTTTGGGGAAAAAAGGCTGATTCCTGGTCCCCAGCCCAGGGACTCTGGAGCAGGAAGCTGCTGAGGGGCTGCCCAGGAACCTGCATTTTCAATACAGTCCCTGGGGTGATTCTGCTGCACTGGATTTATTTTTTATAAATTGTTGCTATGGTGGTTTTAAGATCATACTTTTGGGCTCTGTCCTCGAAAGGCTCATTGGGTTAAACAAAGATTGTGGAAAATACCTGTAATGCCTTCTGGTGAGTTCGGTGAGCAGAGTGGGGGCCAAGGATTTCCAGGAGAAAAGAGTATATGGGGGAGTTCCTGTCGTGGCTCAGTGGGAACAAATCTGACCAGCATCCATGAGCAGGCAGGTTTGATCTCTGGCCTTGCCCGGTGGGTTAAGAATCTGGCGTTGCCATGAACTGTGGTGTAGGTTGCAGATGCATCTCAGATCCTGTGTTGCTCTGGCTGTGGTGTAGGCCAGCAGCTGCAACTCCAATTCTGTCCCTCTCCTGGGAATCTCCATATGCCACAGGTACAGCCAAAAAAAAAAAAAAAAAAAAAAAGAGTATATGTGACCATTTTCAGAAAAGACCCAAGAAGGCTTTGCAAGGGAGTTAGGAAAGTTCTCCCTCATCTCTGACCACTAGTAAGCTAAAGTCACACTGGTTTTGTTAGAAGAAGTATGTAAAACTTAGCTGTTTAACCATCCCCAAGCATTTTCATGTGCTTGGCAAGGTAGGAGAATTCAGGCAAACACACAGAAGATTAGCTTCTAGCAAAGACGTGTAAAAGCAAAGCATAATTAATGCATTAAATGAGGCCAAGGAAAAGAATGCATATAAAAATGCTGTCTTGGTACAGTGCTGAGGAAGGGAACAATGCATGACAGCCATGTTTATTAATAACTTACCAACTTTCTATAAACAATCCTGGGAAACATGACTGAGGCAGTGCAGGTGAACTTGGCTTAAACCTTGGCCCCGTGCTTTGCCCCTCCTCCCCTCTGCAGCGTTGGGCCCACCAGGAACTTTGCCTGCAGCTGGTCCCGGGAAACAGCAGGGTGTGTGTTTTTATTTTGCAAATATTAAATCACAGTATTGATTATGCTTTTGCAGACAGCACACTTCTCTCTCCCCCAGCTGCCCCCTGGTCAAGAATCTGGCCCTGGGGGGTTCCTGTTGTGGCACAGTGGAAATGAATCCAGCTCGTATCCGTGAGGATGCAGGTTCGATCCCTGGCCCCGCTCAGTGGGTTAGGGATCTGGCGTTGGCCGTGAGCTGGGGTGCGGGTCGTAGACGCGGCTCAGATCCCCAGGTGCTGTGGCTGTGGTGCAGGCCAGCAGCCGTAGCTCCGATTTGATCCCTAGCCTGGGAACCTCCATATGCCACAGGTGTGGCCCTCAAAAAAAAAAAGAATCTGGCGCTGAAGTGCTCAGTCATTTCGAGGACCTTGCTGAAGACAGGGAGGCTGGACGGGTCACCTCCCCACTCCCCGGCTCACTGCCACTGGCATGCTTCTAGAAGGTTACATAATCTTTCTTTATTTAAGGTTTCAATTCTTCCCTCTGAGAGTGAATGGACTTCCGGGCCTGGAGTTGGAGGTATTGGGCTGCTGGACGTGGGGGTGGGGAGAGGGCTGGACTGGGTCCAGGGAGCTTCTGGAGGCCGCACTCTTGCCCTCTCGCCGGCTGGTCCAGGGATGGCAGACCTTCCTGAGGGGAGGCCAGGAGGTGACCTTCCTTACCCTGGGCTGGGCTGCAGGCCCCCCAGTCATTGCCTTCTTGGACACTGCCTGGAAGTTGCTTCATGCATCCCAGTTAAATTTCACCTTGTTGACTCAGGCCAGTGTTCCCAGAGCAGGACAGGTTTCCCTGGCTTCTCTAGCTGGCCTGGGACTTCCCCGGCCCCCTGAACATCCCACACGTGCCTAGGCTCGCCTCCCCAGGGCATCGCTCCTCCTCATGCATTCATTCAACAAACATTCCTTGCACACCCATTAGGCACCCCATACTGTGCTGGGCTGGGCTTCAGAGGCAGAGGCCTGGTCCACGGTGTGGACAGGTGGACAGGTCTAGAAGCAGATCATTTTGCTCTAGTGTGGCATAAGCCAAGGGATTAAGGGGGCAGAGAAGGGTCACCTAATTTAGTTTGGGGGGACATGAGGAAGGCAAGGAAGTCTCCATGAGGGAGATAAAGATCTATCCGAATCTCAGATTATGAGACGGGAGGAGTGGCTGGGGGTGTTCAGCAGAGACAGTACCCTGAACGTGAGGCTGGAAACAGCATGACCAGGGATGACTTAGAAGTCGGCTTAGGAGTTCCCATCGTGGCGCAGTGGAAATGAATCCCACCAGGAACCATGAGGGTGCAGGTTCGATCCCTGGCCTCACTCAGTGGATTAGGGATCCGGTGTTGCCGTAAGCTGTGGTGTAGGTCGCAGACACAGTTTCAAATCCTGCGTTGCTGTGGCTGTAGGCTGGCAGCTGCAGCTCCAATTGGACCCCTAGCCTGGGGACCTCCATATACCGCAGGTGTGGCCCTAAAAAAGGAAAAAAAAAAAAAAGGAAGAATAAGTCAGTTTAGAAGATAAGCCCTAACACCCACATTCTACCATGATCTTAGCCCCACTCTCTCCCTGCTTCAGACCTTGTGATCCAACCCCTAGAAGAGGACTGCTTTTCCTCTTTTTTTTTTTTTTTTTTTTTTTTTTTGTATTTTTAGGGCCACACCCATAGCATATGGAGGTTCCCAGGCTAGAGTTAGAATCGGAGCTGCAGCTGCTGGCCTATGCCACAGCCATAGCAACACAGGATCTGAGCCATATCTGCAACCTACACCACAGCTCACAGCAACACCAGATCCTTAACCCATGAATGGAGGCCAGGGATTGAGCCCCCATCCTCGTGGGTACTAGTCGGGTTCATTCCTGCTGAGCCAAACGGGAACTCCCCCCCCACCCTGGGCGTCTTTCTTAATATTGAGCTCTGGAAAGGTAGGCTGCCACAGGAACTGGACAATGTCACGAAACTATGCAGCTGCAAAAGGTGGGGAAGGCAGAAGACTTCCAAGCCAGAGGGAGCTGGGTTTGAATCCTTCACTGAGTTCTGGCAAGATGCCGAAACTGCCTGAGCCTCAGCTGCCTCGTCTGTGGAATGGGAACCCTATAACTCTGATGGTCAATGGGTAGTGAGAGAGTGAGAGAGCCTATATTGGCAACTGTTGGGGAGTGCAGCCCAGGGGAGGAGGTGGCTGGAGCTCATGCCAAGCCAAGTCTCCCAGCCCGGGGTTTGGGCCACCATCCCCATTGCTGCCTGAGCAGCTGTCTGGGATGTCCCTCTCTGCGTGAGGCCTGATAACGGAGCCTGGGGAGCTGTCCCCAACATAAATAGTGCGGCCCTGAGTGTCTCCTGATCTGGTGCCCTGTGGCCCG
Source organism: Sus scrofa (assembly GCF_054392235.1). Lineage (NCBI taxonomy): Eukaryota > Metazoa > Chordata > Mammalia > Artiodactyla > Suidae > Sus > Sus scrofa. The sequence continues at coordinate 47,414,927 of NC_139389.1, forward strand.
CTGGCCCTCTATTTCCAGAGCAGTGGTGCAGAAGAGAGGGGTCTGCCCAGCATCCTTCAGGCCTCGAGGTTGTGCAAGGCTGTGTGACTCTAAACAAACTGTAAACCTACCGCCTCCCAGGCAATTCCAAGCATTCTGGCCAGCAGGTGGGGACACCACTGGGGACAGCCAGGGCCCAGGTCATGGCCAAGCCTGCCTGGCCAGGGGTGAAACTAGACTCACGGTGTCTGGGCCTGACTTTGCTGGGTCCGTGATAGGATGGAAAGAGCTCTGCGCTGAGAGTCAAGGGTAGTAGGTCCTAGTCTAAGACCTGCCACCAATTCACCCGGTGACCCGGGGCAAATTCCTTCCCCGCTCTGGGCCTTAGCCACCTCGGCTGAGCCCTAGGAACTTGGTGATAATGATCCTGGGTGCCTTCTCTCCTGGTGTTCTGGGAGTCTGAGTTCCCGGGACCTAGAGGCCCTGAGAGACTGGTCAGCCCTTCCCCACGCTCTGGACAAGGGCCACACCCACCCCGCTCCCTTCCTTCAGGATCAGCTCTGACTCCAAAGAGCAAACCGCAGGCAATAGAGGAAGAGCTCTGTTTGGTTAAGAGCGAGGCGCTCCTTCTAGGAAGCTTCCACGTGCTGCTTTGTTCATTACTTAATTCATTCCAGGAGTTCCCGTTGTGGCTCAGTGGTTAACGAACCCGACTAGGAACCATGAGGTTGTGGGTTCAATCCCTGGCCTTGCTCAGTGGGTTGAGGATCTGGCATTGCCGTGAGCTGAGGTGTAGGGTGCAGACACAGCTCAGATCTGGCATTGCTGTGGCTGTGCCCAGCAGCTACAGCTCCGATTAGACCCCTAGCCTGGGAATCTCCATGTGCCACAGGCGAGGTCCTAAAAAGACACACACACACACACAAAAAAAAAAAAAAAAAAAAAAGGAAAAAAGAAAAATGAAATAAATAATTCATTCTTTTATTCAATGAAACTGAAAGATGGTCTCATTCATTCTTGTGGTTATAAATATTAAGGGGCACCTGCTCGATGCCAGGTACTATGCTGGGCCCTGGGGTTTACTAGGGAACCTGGCAGGGTCCTAGCTCACTGGAGCTCACAGGCCGGCCCGGCCTATCTTTCCTGAGAAGTGGGGACAGCAGGCCTACATGGAAAGCAAGCTCCGAGAGCCCAGTGCCCCGGGGGGGCCTTGTCCAGCGTCCCAGTGCAGAGCCCTGCCCTAACCACCAAGGGGAAGCCGAGGAAAGCAAGTCTTTGTCTCCCCCAGGAAGCCTCAAGGCTGGGCAGACACCCAGCTCGCTACACCTGGGGCTGGTGGGGAACGCCGCTAACCCCTCAGGAACCCGCAGAAGCCCTGTGTCAGCAGGTGCAAAGCCGGGCCTTGCCCCGAGGGTCCTGGGTGACTTGCCCCGAGTCAGCTAAGGAGCAGGACTGTCTCCTCCTGGGACTCCTCCCCAGTGTGAGGGCTACTGTACAAGTGAGACAGGGGTGGAGAATGGAGGCAGGACACAGTCTGGGGGAGCTGTCCTGGGGAAGACTCTAGGTCCTTCTAGACCTGAGAAGGGAGGGGAGCTACCTTAGCCAGTACCACCTGAGCAGCTGATCCCTTGCTATTTGTTCCCTAAAGCTGAGCCTGACCTCACATCCATTGAAGCCAAGGGTGGTATCAGAGCCTTGGCTCAGAGGGGGCTTTGCCCCAGCGTGCCTTCCACTGGGGTCACGGGCGCGTGGGCCATGTCTGATTGCTCTCTTTACCCACGGCCAACCCAACTATTCCCTCTCCCTGCCTGGCCTTCCCAGCCCCCAGGGAAGGGACACAGAGGGACAGGACAGGCCCCTAGCTCTGCTTGCCCCACACCCCTCGCACCAGGCTCTGCCCAACTGGGGACTGACACACCCCTTCTTCTTTTCTGTCCCCTCCCTGTCTCTCCCTGCTTTTCCTAATTTTGGGCCACTCCACGACATACGGAGCTCCCGGGCAGGGGATCAGATCCTGAGCCATAGTCGCTACCTAAGCCACAGCCACAGCAATGCTGGATCCTTAACCCACTGTGCTGGGCTGAAGATCGAACCTGTATCCCAGCGCTCCCAAGAAGCCACCATTCCCATTGTGCCACAGCGGGAACTCCTCCTCCTGGTCTTGAATGATCTCTAAATTATTTAGGCCCCCATTGAGCCTGGCTTTGGGGTAGTTCCAGGCAGCATTCGAGCTAAACTAGTTTCCTACTCCAAGTCAGCATCCTCTTGGGGAAACTGAGTTCCAGGGGGAGGATAAGGACTTGCCCTGGCTCGCAGACCATCCAGGGCTAAGCTGGGACCAGAACCCACGTGTCCTCAGGCTGGCTGTCTCCTGGGCTTCCTCCAAAACTCTAGGCAGGCCTGGCTGTATAATTTGTCAGGTTCACTGTAAAATGAAAATGCTGTACAGCTTGCTCACAATTAAGAATTTCAAGCTGGGGAGTTCCTGTCGTGGCTCAGTGGTTAACGAATCCGACTAGGGGATTCGATCCCTGGCCTTGCTCAGTGGGTTAAGCCATAGCTCTGATAAGACCCCTAGCCTGGGAACCTCCATATGCCGCGGGAGCGGCCCTAGAAAAGTCAAAAAGAAAAAAAAAAAATAAAAAAGATTTTCAAGCTGATGGACTTCTACTGTGGCGCAGTGGGTTCAGGATCTGATTGTAAGGGCCCAGGTCCCAGTGGAGGCATGGGTTCCATCCCCAGCCCGGTGCAGTGGGCTAAAGGATCTGGCATTATTGCTGTGGCTCAGATTCAATCCCTGGTCCAGGAACTTCCATATGCTAAGGGTGCGGTCATTTAAAAAAAAAAAGCAAGAATTTCAAGATGATGACAGCAGAGCATTAAACCAAGTGTGGGGCCCTGCTAAACGTGAGCCTTCGTGCAAGGGCATGACTCAGAGAGGACGGAGCCGGCCTGCTCACTAGGAGTGGGGACCCAGCCAGATCGCCCCTGGGGCTTCTGAGGACATGCGCCTCACAGCTGGATGGGTCTCTGAGACAGCCAAAACCATCCTAGTCCCAAGACAAGTAAAATCCCCAGTTTGGGGACCCCGCCTGCACGGAGGAGCAGGGGGTACAAACTCAGGCAGGGAGATGGATTCTGAGGTCTGTCTTGATCAGCAGCTAGATTTTTTTTTTTTTCTTTTTTTTGCTTTTAGGGCCGCACCCAAGGCATATGGAAGTTCCCAGACTAGGGGCCGAATCAGAGCTATGGCTTCCGGCCTATACCACAGCCATAGCAAAGCAGGATCCCAGCCTTGTCTGCGACCTACACCACTGCTCACGGCAATGCTGGATCCTTAACCCAGTGAGCAAGGCCAGGGATTGAGCCCACAACCTCGTGGTTCTAGTCGGATTCGTTTCCGCTGCGCCAAGACGGGAACTTCTAGCTGTTTTAGCTACCTCCCCTGGAAAGTTCTTGGGGGCCTCTGGTTTGGAGGCTGAGGGAGGAGGGGGGCGCCGAGGGAAGGGGGCTGTAGCAGCTCCTACCACCTTTTGCAAAAGGGAGAACAAAGGGGCTTTGCTGGGAGATGTTGGAAGATGAAGCGGCTGGGTCCAGGGCAGACCCAGCAAGCCCCTGGGGGCCTGAATTAGCAGAAGCAGCGACTGAAAGGGGAGAACTGGGGCTCCCGGCCCCCTGACCGAGGCCCCGCCCCCTCGGTCCCCGCCAGGGCCTCCTCACACAGCTAATCTGCTGCTTTGCCTGAGCTCCTGCCTGGGGCCTGTGTGAGAGGCTGGTCTCCTCCACTTAGAGGAGGACCGGAGCCTTCCTGGGGAAGGAGCTGCCTGACCCCTGACCCCTGATCCCAGGGGCACAGCCTCTGAGCAGGCTGGGTGGCCCAATTTGGGCTGACACTTGGCTGAGCTAGGGATGTGAGGTGAAATCACTGCTCCTCCCTGGGCCTCTCCTTTCTGCTGATAAGTGGGCTTCGGGGGCCACCAACTCCTCAGCCACCCCAGGGGTCCTTGAGCTGGTGCCAGCAGGCATGAAGGAAGCCACCTCTCAGTCATGTGGTGCCTGATGGACAAGAGTGTCCCCAACCCAGATGGGACTTTGGGTTCTTGGGCTGATAGATGTCTAATCATTTAATACAAATGAGAAGGGGTTTGAGGTCCCATGATCCGGTCCCCCACTGGCCTTCCCAGTTTTACTTCTTACCACTTCCCATGTTATCACTGATGCTGCAATAACAGCTAGCTGTGCATGCTGTGGTTTTTGTGGCTGCTCTTTCATTCTCTGGAATGCTCTGTCCTGGCTTGCTCTTCTTTTCCTTCTCTCTCTCTTTTTTTTTCTTGGCCATGCCTATGGCAGGGGAAAGTTCCCAAGCCAGGAACTGAACCCACACCACAGCAGTGACCTGCGCTATAGCAGAGACAACACTGGATCCTTAACCCATTGAGCCGCCGGGGAACTCCTCGCTCTTATTTCTTAAGGGCCAGCTCTATTGGCCCCCCTCTCACCCCTCCTTGCGGATCTCAATACGCTCACTAACCTAACAGTCTTTTCTGTGTCTGTGTCTCTCCCAGGATACCACAGGCTTCCTGGGAGCTGGTTTCCCCTGAGCCACAAAGACCTGAGCCTGTGGGCAGCACCTGACGACCAGGATACCTCAGAGCCCATAGGGGAGACAAGGATGACACAGCAAGACAACTACAGAACTGCCTGGGTTCTCAGGGCTGTGGAGAGACTTACAGGGCGACAGGAAAGCACCAGACTGGGGGAGCTGTAATTAGAGGCATCCAGAGGTGAGGGGGGTAGAAGAAGCCGGGAAGGAGCAGAGCATTCCAGGCCGAGGGAACTGAAGGGCTGCGGGTGCTGGAAGGGGAAGGCGGCTGTGTGCAGGAGCTGGGGCCACGGAGAGGGTGGGAGACATGGCTGGGGTGGTCAGGCCCAGCCTCAGAGGCCGTGCAGGGGATTTTAGACCTCGTCTGACGATGAGGGGTGTGAAGTCATTAAGTGGGTTTAAGCGGGTGAAGGAGCGAAGGGGTGCGATTTGCATTTCTAAGGGATCACTTTCGCTGCTGTGTGGAGAGTGGATTAGGAGGCACAAGAGGCTATTGCTGTGGTGAGAGGGGACCGAGAGGGGAACGGACAAATTGAGAGATTTAGGGTGGGAGCTGACAGAACGTGGAGATGGGAGGCTTTGTAGGGACAGGGAGGGGGGCAGGCTCCAGGTTTCCCACTTGCCTGGTCAGTGGCCCTGGGCGGCCTGCATGTACCTTGCGTGACACTGTGGACCCATGTCAGCCAAGAGTGGGGGTGGGGATGTCAGCTCCAGCCTCCCTGCCTCGGAGCAGCCCTGTGGGACAGGAATGTGGGGCCAGGCAGCAGCTGCCCAGCTGTTCTCCCTGTCAGGGTCCCAGGGGACAGGAGGACAGAGCTTCACACGGATGTGGACACCACGTGTGAGCACACGGACCCTTAGACTCACAGACACATTCCCAGCATCCTCTGCGAGGTAGACATTCGAACACTAACCCTGAGACCCAGATTTATACAGGGCGGCCCCATCCCAAACTGCATGCATGTGTTGAGGTGTGTAATTAGATCTATTTAGGGGAAAAATAACCAACACTTGGTGGGGGCTTGGTACGGGCCAGATTTTACACACCTCCTATCCTATAGAGATGCACAAAATTGACAGAGGACACCCACAGGACGTGTGTGGATATCACGCATGTGCTCCCATGAGTGTGTGAGCTATGCATATGCAGGCACATAAATATCTATCCTTCAGTGCTGACTCTGATTGAAATGTACACGCCTGGAGTTCCCATTGCTGCTCAGCAGGTTAAGAACGCTTCTGGTATCTGTGAGGATGCAGGTTCGATCCCTGGCCTTGCTCAATGGATTGAGGATCCAGTGTTGCCGTGAGCTGCGATGTGGGTGGCAGATGTGGCTCAGATCTGGTGTTGCTGTGGCTGTGGTGTAGGCTGGCAACTGTGGCTTTGATTCACCCCTTGGTCCGGGGAACTTCCATATGTGGCCATAAAAAGAAAGAAAAACAAAAAGAAAAGTGCATTCCTTCACGGCAAAGGCACAACTTGCTGCAGATATTTTCAAGTGCACACACACGTACACCTGTGTGTGTGTGTGTGTATAATATATATTCAGTATACATATTCAGGTCACACACATATTCTTTTTCTTTTGTGCTAGGCATGCCTGCTGTAAACACACAATCTCACATGCAACAAAGCAATACACACCTGCACACACATCACACGCTTGTGTACACAGGCACACATATTCAGGACACACAGAGACACACTCTTTCACGCTTTCTCACACAGGGCAATTTATGGCCGGCCGGGCTCATGTCCGGATTTCCCATTAACATTAATGAGGTGATGTCGCCTGGGTGTTTGGAAACCCTTGTCCTGCAGGGGCGGGGGTGGGGGGTGACAGCCAGGGGGAGAGGACACAGAGGAACAGCTAATTATCTGGCTGACCAAGGTTTGATTGTTTTTCCCACGGTTCCCCTCACTGTCCCCAGCGCAAGGCCAGGTCTGGCTGCACCGGGGCGGGAGGGTGGGGGTGGGTGGGTGGGGCAGGGAGCTAGAGTAGGGAAGGGGGAGGGGAGGTAGGGAGCAGGAGAAGATGGTGGGGGGTGGGCAGTGACTGACCCCCATTTCAGCATTCTCCCACCCCTTTCATCAAACATCCTCTTTGCCCGGAGCTGGAATTGTTTCCGAAAGAGGTCAAAATTCCTAAAGGTTTGTGTCTCTGGGGTCTGGTCCTTCCCACCATGAACCTTGTGTCACCATCGAATTCAGCTTTTCATTTCAGGAACTTTCCTGCGCTGACCCGGGGGCAGGAGAGGAGCCCTGCCCATATGTTCCCATCTTAGCACAGGATGCAGGGGGAACCGTGCACGGCGGTTTTCGCTTCCTTCCTTCATACTCTGAACCAATGTTTATTGATCATGAGGCCACAGTTTGAAGCAACTCAACTTCCCGCCATTGCTTCACTGGAAAACCTTGAGCATGGGCTTCCCACAAATTTCTCAGTCGGGGAAGTGTCTCCCCAGCCTCTTGGACATCACAGTAACAATGGGGAGCCTCAATGACTTACATGCAGTACATGAAAATAAACCGTGCACCTCTTTCCTGCTTGCAAAAGTGTCTTTTTTTTTTTTTTTTTTGTCTGTCTTTTTAGGGCTGCACCCGCAGCATATGGAAGTTCCCAGGCTAGGGGTCAATTTGGAGCTGCAGCTGCCGGCCTACACCACAGCCACAGCAACTCAGGATCAGAGTCACGTCTGCCACCTACACCACAGCTCACAGCACCGCCAGATCCTTAACCCACAGAGCGAAGTCAAGGATTGAATCTGCGACCTCATGGACACTAAGTCGGGGTTCTTAACCCACTGAGCCACAATGGGAACGCCTGGTGTTATTTTTTAAAGTGTGTTTCACGTTTTGACTCACCGAGGCTCAGAAGAGTCCTGTGAGGGAGAGTTGCAGGGCAGGTACATTTATCCCCATTGCACTGAAGTGGAAACTGAGGCTGGGGGAGCAGAGGGTTGCCCGTGGTCATGTGACCAGGGAGGAGCCGACTGAGATGCAAATTTTTTAAGCCACTTTTCTGTGAGCCACTGCATGTTCTCCTTCATTTATTTGTGGGGCTTCCTCCCTGAATATAAAATGATTTAGTCTTCATGTGTTTCTGGGGAACTCTGTGTTACATCTCCTGGGATGCCTAGAATGCTCTTGGGGTGGCAGATGGATGGTGGGTCCTGGACCTCAACAGTGGGAAGAACCTGAGTGGCCGCCTTGTCTCCCCAGGTCCCTTCATAGACGGGGACTCAAGGCCTTCTGGAGCCCAGATGGCACCAGGGTGGCTGTCTGGGAGGCTTGGATAAAGATGGGAGGGCTGGAAGGGGCCTCTGAGAGCTCCGGTCTAAACACTGCCTCTGGGCATGTCTGCCTCAGGAATTCATAGCTCAATTTTACAAGCAAGGAAACTGGCTGAAGTCATTAGGGCAACAATATTTATTGAACACCTATTACGTTATTAAGCGCTGAGCTCACTACTAGATATGGTGGAGGAAGAACTAGTCCCAGCTCTTCAAAGGGAGAAAGCATTTAGAACTTGGGATCACAGAGTCTGGTCTGCATTCCAGCTTAAAGTGTCATTTGTTTAGGGCCGCACCCGCAGCATATGGAAGTTCCTAAGCTAAGAGTCGAATCAGAGCTGCAGCTGCTGGCCTACGCCACTGCCACAGCAACGCAGGATCCGAGCCACATCTGGAACCTACACCGCAGCTCACCACAGCCCCGGATCCCCCACCCACTGAGCGAGGCCAAGGATCAAACCCAGGTCCTCATGGATACTAGTCGGGTTTGTTACCACTGAGCCACGATGGGGACTCCCGTTGTTGAATTTATTCAAGTGTAGTTGATTTACAATGTTCTGTCCATTTCTGCCGTACAGCAAAGTGAAGGGGTGACTTGTTTTTGAGTGACTTTGAAGGACAGTCACTGTAACCTCCCTGAGCTTCAGTATTCTTGTCTCTAGAATGAGGACATTGCTACCTTCCTTCAAGACCATCATTACAATTCGATACAGGCCATGTCTGTCCCCACACCCCTTATACACACAGTGCTTGTGCTCGGTTGATGTGTTATTCCCCTGATTTCCTGCCAGACTCCTTCTGGTCTCACTTTTCCCCCACCCCTCCCTCTGGCCACTCTCTCACCTCCTTTGGAAACACCTGAACCCTTGGCCCAACTTTGTCACCTCCCCCAGCATCTCCAGGCCTGTGCTAGTTCGGATGGGTGTAGGGAGGCTCTCAGGAGAGATGCTGAGCCACTTGCAGTGGGGGGGCGCTGGGGGGCCAGTGGCTCTCCCTGGACGCCTCTCCCTTCACCCTTCTCCCTCCACAGGAAACGGGGAGACCCATAGACCCTCCCTCCTCCCTTCTCTGGCTTCCTTAGTCCAGGACACCATTTTTCCCAGGATGACCCCCTTCACCCAGCCAGGGGTTCTTTGAAAGCTGAGCTGGGGGCAGGGAGGGGGAGCGGGGAGGAGGGAGACTAAAGCCTTTTCTCAACGCCCTTGAGGGGCTGCATCCAGAGAGACAAATGCACTGACCAACTAGCCCCACCTGGAATGTCCTGTGGAGGTGGCTTAAAAGCCCCCTGCGGGGACATTGGCTCCCTTTCCAACTCCACAGTCCAGCCCTGTCAGGTGGGGATGACAATGTGCCTCTGAAATATGAATATCCTTCTAGCTGAACAGAAAGTGGCTCCTGAGAGGGTCGGTGAGGTCAGGGTCTCTCCTCCGGGACTCTGCAGAACTTGGGCCGTCTCCCCATCTCTGTCCAGCCTGGATGGGGAGAGCATCCCAGATGGGGATGAAGAATTCTAGGTACCAGTGCCCTACTGCCTGCTGCACTACCACCTCCCACCTTAGCCTGGGGTCTGCTCTCTGGGCCTCAGTATCCTTTCCTTCGAAATGGGTGAATAACCACCTCACCCCTCGCCAAGTTAGTATGTTATGAATATCTCATGAGACTATGAGTGAGAAACACTGTTTTTTTTTTTCCTTTTTAGGGCCTCACCTGTGGTCACATTGGAACTGAAAGCTGCCGGCCCACTCCACAACCGCAGCAACACGAGATCCAAGTCGCATCTGAGACCCACACTGTAGCTTGCTGCAATGCAGGATCCTTAACCCACTGAGCAAAGCCAGAGATCAAACCCGCGTTCTCATGGACACTACTTAACCCGCTGAGCCACAGCAGGAACTCTGAGAAACCCTCTTAAATGTCTGCAGGGCCATTCATGTGGAAGAGGGCGCCCTTGTAGCGACTTGGACGGGGCTGTAGGGATGGGGCTAGACCACAGCGCATTCTCAGTGGGCAGGAGGGCTGCAGAGGCTGAGGGGCTGTGCTTCACTGGCCCTGCCCCTCCTCCAGCCCCAGGCAGTAGAAAGGCCAGTGAAACAGAGCCAAAGATGCCCCTGGAGCGCAGCACGAGGGAGTGGGTCCCGCCAACACCAGCACAGAGAGCCTGCTGCCTGCCTGGCCACCCCGCTCAGGTCCCCTGGGCTCAGCAGGTCCCTAGTGGCCTGCTCCTTTGGGAAGGTGGCCTGGGGCAGGAATCTCATAGTGCCCCAGGTTCAGATCTTGGCCTGTCCAGGGGCACCTGGGGCTGGGGGTGAGTGGGGAGGGGGTACCTGGAGACAGTGGATGGGGAGGGGACTGGCCTCACGGCCAGGCATGTGAGCCCAGAGAACGGAGCGTGAGTGACCAGTGGACGGGCTGGAGCGAATGTGGGTGCAGGTGGGGGCCCTGGCTGAGCGTGACTGGAGGCGAGGCACGGGCTGAGTGATTGGTCCTGGGTCAGAATTTCACCCTGGCTGTGAATCTGCACCCCCATCCCGGCCCCACCCCCAATCCCCTGAATTCAGGCTGCGATTCACCAGCCTGAGGAGTGGGTGGGGTTGGAATGGGGCACCAGGAACTGGCATTCTTCCCCCGACCCCCAGGCCTGGCCTCTGCGTGCTCTTAAGTGTCCGAATAGCCCGCGATCTTGATCTTACGGGGAGAGCTGGGCTCTGTGCCTGCTTCGGGCCCTGCACCCTTTCTTCCTAAGGCTAAGGACCACTTCCCAGGAAAGGGCCCTGAGAACTTACATGTGCTTGTAAAATCAGGGGCGCGGGGTCACCAAGTTCACAAGCCTGTTTGTTCCATTTCTGCCTCTTTTCAGCCTGACAAGGGGCAAATTGCCTCCCCTCTCCGAGACCTCAGATCTCTTTACCTGTACAATGGGGATAAAATAACCTCTGCCCAGGACTGCAAGGGGTGTAGGGTCCAGAGCTGGGGTGTGTCTCTGGAAGAAGCTGATGGGGCCCCAGAGATGGTCTTATGGGCGAGAGGGTGGGCCCTTTGGCGGGACCGGGAGAAGGAGGGGGACACGGGGCACCTCCTTGGCCAGCTCACTTAACAATAAGCACATGATTTAGTGCGGCCAGTAAATCCTTTTCCGCCTCAGCTTCTCAGCTACTGCAGGACAGGCTCATAATTCAATTTTAAACAAGTCTAGGATTAGGCCTGCAGCTGTGAGATACAGGGGGTGTTCGTGTGTGGGTGTGGGGGGGCTGCATCTGACCTGGTAGGGCGGGCCACGCTGCCTCCGTGCAGGGGCGGGGGTGGGGTGTGGTGTCTGAGGGCCGAGGAAGGAAGACGGCCTGGCACCGGTCTCACAGGGGGACCTTGCGGCCTTGGGGAGCTTAAAGGCTTTGCAGGGGAGTTCCCGGCACCACAAAAGTTCCGGGCTGGGAGGGACCCCAGGCCCCATAGGCCACCGGGGCTTGGCTTCAGCAGGCAACACTGGGAAGAAGATGGGAAGATGTCATCAGTCATTGATCACTGTCTTGGTTTTCACACATTGAAATTTTTTGATGCAGAGCCTGCTTCTAAGTGCCCATGAGGCTTTTTTTATTTTGTCTTATTTTTAGGGCTGCATCAGCAGCATATGGAGGTTCCCAGGCTAGGGGTCAAATCGGAGCTGTAGCCACCGGCCTACACCACCGCCACAGCAATGCTAGATCTGAGCTGTGTTTGCGACCTACACCACAGCTCACGGCAATGCCATATCCTTAACCCACTGAGTGAGGCCAGGGATCAAACCTGCAACCTCATGGTTTCCAGCTGGATTCATTTCTGTTGCACCATGACGGGAACTCCCCAAGGCTCCCTCTTATGGATGGAGAGGGACCCTGACACTGCAGCTCAGAGATGAGGATGAGAGGTGGGCGCTGCAGGAGCAGCCTTCAAACCCAGGAGCCCTGGTCTGTGGAGCACTGGCTGGATTCTGAGGGGGTCACCCCACCGGCAGGGTTAATACTCACGGGGAGGGGGGAGCCTAGGGGGAAGGGAGTGAGCTCCTGACATGGGAGGTGGCTGTGACCATGCGACGGGTCCTAGAGTAGACTCAGAGACACCGAGGGGGCGGCTGAAGCAGCATTCGGAACCTGCACCATGAGGCAGCCAGACAGCCCTGGTTCAAGTCCTGGCTGCCCCAGTTACCAGCTGTGTGGGCAAGTTACCTCATCTTTCGGAGGCACTTGATATGAGGTTAAATAAGATAGTAATTCAAGAAATGTTTGTCCTGGAATTCCCACTGTGGTTCGGTGGGTTAAGAACCTGACCAGTATCCATGAGGACACAGGTTCCATCCCTGGCCTAGCTCAGTGGGATAGGGAGCCAGCGTGGCCATGAACTGTGGTGTAGGTTGCAGATGCGGCTTAGATCTGGCGTTGCTGTGGCTGTGGTGTAGGCTGGCAGCCATAGCTCTAATTGGACCCTAGCCTGGGGACCTCCATATGCCACAGGAGTGGGCCTGAAAAAAAAAAAAAGAAAGGAAATGTTTGTCCCACTCCCCCAAAAGGGCCTCAAAGTTGTGGCACACAGAAAAGGAGACTTTCCCAATGGGCTGGGCTGCTTCAGAACATGGTGGGGGGTTTGTACTTGGGCCGTGGGGTATCTGTCCTGCAGAGAGCAGACTCTGTTCCACACCAGCTGGATGCTCTGCTCTCAGCTCCCAGGATACCCTGTGCTTTCTGATTTCTTTGGCTTTTTCCTCTGCCTGCTCTGGAGAGAGAGGGCTCTTGACACCACCATCACCTGTAGCTCCTGTCTCCAGCCCTCACCTCCTTCCGAGAACCCTCCCTCTCTCCCTTGTTCACCCCCCCCACCCAGCCAGACCTGCTTCTCCGCTGGCTTCCCTGCTCATGTGTGAAGTCAGACCCCCATGACCCCAGAGCCCTATCACCAGACAGCCAGCATCTGCAAGGGCCCATCCGTTCTGCCTTTCAAACCTGCCGAGTCCCCCCAGGCTCTCACTTTTCCTCCCCCAGGCTCTCACTTTTCCTCGTTCAGCTGCCTTCTCTATCAGGCTTGTAGCGGGTTCTATCCCCAACAGGTCACCAGTGAGTTGCTTAAAATGAACACGGTGTCATGCTTTAAAAAGCTCTGAAAGTAAAGAAGTTGCCACCCACTACGGGATAAAGAGCAAACTTCTGGGTACACAACAGGGCCCTTCTCTCCTGCCTCCGGTGTTCGTGCACCCTGAGCTCAGTCCCCTGGCCTGTGCCCCTCACACTCTGTGCTGGGGTGGAAGCATTCCCTGCTGCCTGGAAGACCTTTTTCTGCTTCTCCGACCCACGAAGTGCAGCCTCAGTGGAACTTCCATCACTTGCTCAGGCTCTTTCTCTGTCCTGCTCCTTCCAGGTCTCCAGAGTCAAGCTCCGTGGGTCAGAGTCCCAGCAGGCCTCTGAGGCTGTCCTAAAGGCATAACTGCAGAGAGCTGGATGCAAGGCTTTTTATGGGGCTGTCAACAGAGCTGAGAGAACCAGCATGGGGTGCAGGTACCCCTCAACCTGAAAAGACCCAGCCATGTGGCCGTTGCTGCAGGAGAGGGGTCACCTGGCCGTAGATAGACCACTGCCAAACTGTAGTCTGGCAAGGCTGCTGCGGGTCCCCTCTCCCCTCCCACCCTCAGATCTCCTTCTGGTACTTCCCATTGGCTCCATTCCACCAGCAGCCAGAGGGCAGGGGAGCTGGAGTGATGTCCTCGGGAGCCTGCCTCCCCAAACAGAGAAGGGTGGAGAAGGGGCCTGGGGTGAACAGCTGGCCATCCTGGGCCTCAGCCCATCTCCCCAGTAACATGCCTCTCATGCCCTCTGTGGCTCCCATTAACCGGGCCCCTGAAACTACATTGTCCCAACTTGCCAAGTCTGAGCCCTGGTGATGCTATTCCCTGAACCTCAAAAGCCCTTTCCCAACTACCTGTTTTGCCTGAGGCCTTGGACCCTCAGCTAAGTATTACCTCTGACCCAGGCCACGTGGGTGCCCCCCCTTCCCCCCCCTCCCCCGCTGGATGCACCCCCTTCCGGAACTTAGCCCACTTCATTGCCTGATCTCTTGCTCTCTTTATTCTTTTTAGGGCTTCACCTGCGGCACATGGAGGTTCCCAGGCTAGGGGTTGAATCTGAGCTGCAGGTGCCAGCCTACACCACAGCCTCAGCAACGCCAGATCCGAGCCACATCTGTGATCTTAGCTTGCGGCAATGCCGGATTCTTAGCCCACTGAAAGCGGCCAGGAATTGAACCCTCATCCTCACAGACACCATGTTAGGTTCTTAATCCACCGAGCCACAATGGGAACTCCTGCCTTGATCTCTTTACTCATTCGGAGGTTCAGGACAATGTTTCAAAAGTATGGTGTTTCCTGCCCAGCTCGTGGTAGGTGCTCATTTAAATGCTTATTGAACTGAATTCTAGCACTTGTGCCACCTGTAGGAGGGGTATTTGCTTATGTTACTCTCTCCCCATGATCACTATCTCCTTGAGAGAGGATGCCAGTCTAACTGCTCAGCATCCCCTAGCATCTGATACAGAAGCTGAGTCATGTTTGTTGATTGCCTGCATGAATAAATAAATATGTGGAAGGCAAAGCAGACAGAAAGAACGGGCTACACGAATCACGTGCTCCGAGAGTTCAGGAGGAGACACCGCTTCCAGTTGGGAAGAATCAGGGATGACTTTCCAGAGGGGTCAAGCTGGGAGTTGGCCTTGAAGAATTAAGTTGTGAGGAAGGGTTGGGAAGGCATTTCCGGTTGGGGAATGGCATGTGCAAAGGCCCGGGGGTAGGAGCATCCTGGTCTCATGGGGATGCGCCATGGGCTTCGAGAGCATCATGAGGTAAATGAAGAGGGCAGAAGGGCTCTGGTTGGCCACTCAGCTTGCCATCCATCCTCTTCTCTGTGCAGTCTTTCCCTCCCTCTCCCCCCACCCCTGCCCCCGCTTCTCTTCCCATTTCTGCCCCCCACCTCCTCCAGGAGCCCTGCAGAACGGGCTTCTCCTGCCTCTGGCTCAGACCCCCTCCCACTCCGCCCTACTCTAGCCCCAGGGGCCTCGGTTCTGCCCCTCCGCCTTAGGCCCTGGCTCAGGGCCCCCTGCAGTTTGAGCTGTGAGTTCGAGTTTGGGCCAGGAGCCCGCTCCCTCTGGCAGTGACGCATCGGGGCTGTCTGGGCCACAGGGAGCCAGACGGGAAAACCGCCAGTCCGCGGAGCAGGGTGGCTGGCCACAGTGCGCCAGCCTGGGTGCCCGCCCTGCCCTTCCCAGCCCTCCCTCCCCTAAGGGATGTCCCCAGTGGACTGGCCGGTGGCCCGTGGCTCTGAGGGGAACATGATTTCTGCAGGCTGTGGCTGAAGAAGACATGAACCGACTGTCCTGCCAGCTCTGTGTGGGGAAGGGGGCGGTGCCCCTGCCAGCCGGCACCCCACAGGACTCCAGCCACGGGCGGAGGGACCAAGGATCTAGTCTCTGTCCCCTATCCCACTGGTCATCTTCCCCTTGGGGCCCTTGATGGGAAAGCCAGAGCTGAGGGGAGTAACCCTCAGGGGATGGTGTTTATGGACTCAGGGCCTGGGAGAAGCCTGCCCTGCTAGGGGCCCCTGGTCCTACAGCGCAGAACAGCCAGCAGACTGGGGGTGGGGCAGGGAGGGAGCACCCCCAAGGCTCTGCTTGTTCCTCTCAGGGCCCCCTGGGGCTGAAAGCTGGGCTCCTGCCATTCCCAGCCGTTTACCAAGCACCTACTGGGTGCCAGGCTCCCAGGGGTCCTGGGGGAGAAGATCCCGGAAGGTCCCAACAGCTGCTCTCCGGCCTCCTCCCCAGCCCTTCCCACACCCTCCAGGCCTGAAGCAGGTGCCCGAGGCAAAGGGGTGCTGGCCTCTCCAGTGATGCAGAGGGGACCTCCTCTGAGAGGGGCCAGGAGTGGAGGAGTGGGCCCTGGGGAGGCTCTAGAGCGGGTGAGCATGGATGTGGCTCGCTCCCCAGGGGTGGAAGGCAAACAAAATCAGAACCAACTCTCCCCCTCCACCGTGGCCCCCTGCAGGGAGGGTCTCGGCCCTGGTTGTTGGTTTCCTTCCAGAGCAATAAAGCAGGTCCAGACAAGGATTCTGTTTCAGAATCCCTTATGGATTCAATCCTTCCCTCCCTCGGCATTTGCCTGGTTTGTCCCTCTCCCGGTTCCTTGGTTTCTCCTTTCATTTGTTCATTTATTCGTTCGTTCCATAAGCACATCTGAGTACTTGACAAGCACTTGGCCTTTGGCTGGGCTCTGAGGGCCTAAAGAAGTGGGGAACGAGGGTTCTTCACCGCTGGAGGAGCAAAAATCTTCTTGATGAACAGTGAGCAGTATGTCCCCTCTCCCAGAAAACCACCTGTGTCATCGACCTGGGTTAAAAATTCCCACGTTCTGGAGTTCCTGTTGTGGTACAGTGGTTAATGAATCCAACGAGGAACCATGAGGTTGTGGGTTCAATCCCTGGCCTTGCTCAGTGGGTTGAGGATCTGGCGTTGCCGTGAGCTGTGGTGTAGTTTGCAGACGCGGCTCAGATCCTGCGTTGCTGTGGCTCTGGTATAGGCTTGGCAGCTACAGCTCCGATTCGACCCCTAGCCTGGGAACCTCCATATGCCGCAGGTGAGGCCCTAGAAAAAGGCAAAAAGACAAAAAAAAAAAAAAAAAAAAATTTCCACATTCTATGAGCCTTGTGGGGGAAGCAGACGTAAATCTGGAAAGTAAACACAAAGTGCTAAGTGCTAAGTGGTTTTGCTTTCTGGCTTCCTAAGCAAGTCTCTTACCTCTTTGAACCCTGGTTTCTTCACCTTTAAAAAGAGGATAATTATATCACCTCCCAGTGTCACTGTGCGGAATGAAGGACAGAAACTCTACAAAGGGCCTAGCCGTGCTTGTGTGTAGTAGGTGCTCATATATATGAATTTCTCTATCCCTTCCCCACTTTGCATACTTGAGGGATGCAAACTCTTTGACAGCCCTAAGCAGGGAGAGTGAACACTCTAGCAGGAGTCAGAAGGAAAGGTCATGTTTGAATGGGTTCTGAAGGATGAGCAGGAGTTCAAAATAACATCTCTCTCATTTTTTTATTTAAAAAAATTTAAATTTGTTTTTAATTTTATCTTTAATTTTTAAAGTTTATTTATTATTATTTTTTAATCTCTCTCTTTTTCCTTTTTTTGGCTGCACCTGTGGCACATGGAAGTTCCTGGGGTTAGATATCAAATCCGAGCCACAGCTGCCACCTACGCCACAGCTATAGCAACACTGGATCCTTAATCCACTGTGCCACAGCGGGAATTCCACTCTCTTTCTCTCTTTGAATGTAAAAGCTCTAGGTCCTTATCAGGGGCCAGACGTGATACTGGAAATCCTGCTTGTCAGTAGCGCTAATGCTTGTCTGGTGCTCTTTTGTGCATTGTTCCAGGCATCTTGTATTTACTCAAGGGTTATCTCAAACTCTAGGAGACAGGTACTATTACCAGTCCATTTTACAGAAGAGAAGACCGAGGCCCAGGTAAAGTGGTGTCACACAGCTGAGAGGCAGCAGAGCTGGGCTCTAGACCTATTGGATCTGGCTCCAGAGTCCTTGCTCTAAACCACTATCCTATACAGCTTCACCAGAGTGGCTCGTTTTCTTTCCAACGTTTGGACCTCTAACCCCCACTCCTTTTGTTTGTTTTGTTTTGGGGCTGCACCAACAGCATAAGGAAGTTCTTTTTTTTTTTTTTTTTTTGTCTTTTTAGGGCCGCACCTGTGGCCTATGGTGCTTCCCAGGCTAGGGGTCGAATCGGAGCTGTAGCTGCTGGCCTACACCACAGCCATAGCAACATGGGATCCCAACCGCATCTGTCACCGACACCACAGCTCACAGCAATGCCCGATCCTTAACTCTCTGAGTGAGGCCAGGGATCGAACCAGCGTCCTCATGGATGCTAGTCAGATTCGTTTCCACTGAGCCACAATGGGAACTCCAATAAGGAAGTTCTTAAGCCAGGGATCGAATCTGAGCCACATCTGCAGCTTCTACAGGCACTGATTCCTTAATCCAATGGGCTGGGCTGGGCTGGGCTGGGCAGAGGACTAAGCCGGCAACTCCCCAGAGACCAGGTGGATCATGAAACCAGTGCACCGCAGTGGGAACACCCCCACTCATCTTCTTGTGGATCATTTCTGTTGGAAGAAAGGATCCAGGAGAGAAAAGGGAAGTCCTAGAGAAAATTCACTGCCTCTCCTAAAAATACAAGCTCAAGTTCAAGTGCACCGGAGAGAGGGAAGGACGTTTCTAGGGGAACAGCTTTAAGGAGTGGTAGGAACATCAGCTGGGAGCCAGGAGAGCTAGTTTGGATTTTGTTTCTGCCATTTATAAACAAACCTCTCTGGGCCTTTATTTCCTCATCTGTGATATGGGCATGACAATTTCAAGGTCACAGCACTGGAGCAAGGTCTGTAAAAGCCTTTTGAGGCCACTGCCCTGTGTGCCTCCCATGGTCTCACCAGGGGCCAGTCCTGTTCCAGAGCCTGACATCTGCTTCCTCTGTAGACAGTGAGCCCCTCCAGGGCAGGGCTGGGTCTGTGTTTTTCTACCAGCTCTCGGTACCATCCCCGGCACACGTGGTGCTCTATAAATGCTTGCTGCATGAGCAAACCAAGAGGCACCGCCCAAATGTCAGGCCTTCCTTTTATCAGTCTGGAGGCCTGATCCGTCTCTGTCCAGGGGGTTCCAGAAGAGCAGCCAGGGTTCCCAGAGGCACCCTTTTTCCAGGGCCCAGGAGAAATGCCACCCCCCCACCCCCGCCAGCCACCCTGTCCTTGTTCCAGCACTGTCAACCCCCACGACGCAAGCCCTCAGACACCTAGCAATGCCCAGTACACAGACAGGTGGCCTGAGAGGGACCAGGTCATCTTAATTTAAGCAAAAGAACCTGCCAAAGTGTATCAATGCACTGAGCTTCTCCCCACAGTTCCCCAGAGACCCTCTAGGAGGGCAGGATGGGTGAGGCTGGCACCAAGGACTGGGAGCCAACCTCTATCAGAATTTTATTTTGTGAGGATTCCCACTGTGGCTCATGGTGTTGCAAACCCAACGAGTATCCATGAGAATTCTGGTTCAATCCCTGGCCTCGCTCAGGGGGTTGGGCATCTAGCATTGCCATGAGCTGGGTGAGGCTGCAGATGCGGCTCAGATCCTGTGTTGCTATGGCTGTGGTGTAGGCCGGCAGCTCCGATTCGACCATTAGCCTGGGAACCTCCATATGCCCCAGGGTGGCCCTAAAAAAGCAAAAAAAAAAAAAAAAAGAATTTTATTTTGTAACTTGCCTCGCATATTCTAAACAAAGAGTTAGATCTCTTTAAAGAGATCCCTAGCGAATGTCTTTGTACAAGTAGAGAGAGAATTCCTTGAGGGAGCCTTTGTGTAAAATCTAGGTTTGCTGAGAGAGAAGCCGAAGTTTGCCTTAGGCTCCCGATTATCAGACCAGGAAGCCAAGGTCCCAAGCATCCAAGTGCTTTGCCAGGCATGGCCAGGGTAAAATCCGAGCCGAGAGCGAGTCTGTCCCCAGCCCCCACTCCCCACCCCAGGAGAAGCTGGGGAGAAGGCCGACTTTAGGCCACTGCAGGCAAGAGCAAGGGCCTGTGCTGACATGGGGCGGTGCCCACAGGGGTGCCTGGGTGGCCTGTCCTGGTACAGAATCGGCCATGACTCTGGTTGCCTGAGCGTCAAGTTTCGGTCAGTGGACCTTCATGCATGTGGATAAGGCAGCCCAGCCTTGTGTACTGGGGTCCCCCTCCAGACTGGGGCCCAGCTGGCCACTGATGGATAATCAATAACCCAGAACGTCTAGAATGGATTCAATTCACCTCCAGAGCCGCTGGCCGGCTCTTAGTAGAGACATACATCTGGGAATGCAAAGCCCTGTGGTTCCACAGACTTTCCTTGAACACCCTCTGTGTGCTCAGGGCAACAATGGGGTGCTGGTAAGGGAGGGGCGCTAGGTGCGGAGGAGAGTAGCAAGTGGAATAAACAGGAACCATCGTCAGTCCTCAGCCGAGGGTCCCTTATCTGCAGGGAGGGGCTGCCGTTACCTGTGTGCACAAGGCTGAATCAAAGAGAACAAGCATGCGGAGTTCCCATTGTGGCGCAGTGGTTAATGAATCTGACTAGGAACCATCAGGTTGTGGGTTCGATCCCTGACCTTGCTCAGTGGGTTAAGAATCCGGTGTTGTTGTGAGGTCTGTGGTGTAGGTTGCAGACATGGCTCGGATCCGGTGTTGCTGTGGCTGTGGTATAGGCCGGCGGCCATGGCTCCGATTCGACCCCCTGGCCTGGGAACCTCCATATGCCACAGGAGCGGCCCAAGACATGGCAAAAAGACCAAAAAAAAAAAAAAAAAAAAAAAAAAGAACAAGTGTGCAGGTGGGAACAGCCGAATACAGAACATCAGCTCTTGAATCATTCATTCTTTAATTCATCTGTTCCACAATGATTTATTAAGCACCTACTATGTGCCAGACACCATTTTAGGCTCTGGGGATACGGCAATGAACAAAACTAAAAACCCCTCCTTCCTGGAGCTCACATTCTGAGAGGTATAGGCAGATAAAAAAGAAAATCAAAAACAAAAATAAGAAACAGATAAACATTCTTGTGCATATCAGTAGCCATAATTATTCCAATTTTTTTAAACAGAAAGCAGGGCAAGGGGTGATTAGAAAGGAGATGGGGGGGGTAATTTATGCAGGAAGGGCAGGTAAGTTTTCTCCGAAAAGGTGACTCTGAGCAGAGACCTGAGGGAGTGAGTTGTCCGGATATTTGGGGAAGAGCATTTTCGGCTGGAGGAGCAGTAAGTGCAAAGGCCCTGAGGCAGGTGTATGCTTTTGTTGAAGGAACCATGCTGAGGCTGGAGCAAGGGGAGGGAGGAAGTGGAGGGACTTAGGTCAGGGAGGCAGCAGGGCAACGGATCACATGAGGCCTCACTGGTCAGAGTACAGTCATGAGTGAGGTGAGCAGAGGAAGAACGTGACCTGACTCAGACTTTAGCAGGCTCACTCTGGCTGATGTGTAGAGAATTGACTATAGGGGACAAGTAAGGCCAGAAGGAGGAGGCCAGCAAGGAGGCCCCAAAGCAGACCAGGGGAGAGATGATGGCTTGGACAGGGTGGGTATAGCAGTGGCCATGTGATCCCTGCTCTGCCACTTTCTAGCTATGTGCCCCTGGGCACATAGCCTAACCTCTCTGAGCCGCTGTTGTCGTCAATCTGGAAAATAAGACTGACAACACTCAGCTACTTTCCTGGTGGAGTTTTGTGATGCCCGCATGAGACATAGCACAGTGCCTGGCACACATGTGTTTGGCTCACTCAAAGCCAACTCTTAGTCATCATCAACCTCCAGGAATCTTTGCTCTGGGAATCACATATTCAAGGCAGAATTAACTGAGCCCAGAAAACTGGGGGAGATTTAAGCAGCCAGTTGGCTCCAGGGGTGACTGTCTTTGGGCTCAGTTGGGCACTGTCCTCTCACTGTCTGCCTTGGCTCCTGTGCCCCTGGACAGAGGTGTCCTCTGGCCTCCTCTTTACGTTTTTGCCTTTTACCTGCATTGATGTTTCAGCTGAGAAACCAGCCCCACCCGTCAATGGGCTCAACCCCTCACCCATGGGTGTCCCGCTGCTCCTGCAAAGTCAACAGTGCCCAGGACAATGAAGGGGGGGTCCACAGCCCTGGGTGCTCCCTGGCCAGCACGTGACCCTCAGGGATGACAGTCAATGGGGAGCAACCCAGGGACAAAACTCAGGACTCAGGCGGGTGCTGGTGGTGGCAGTAGTGCCTGCAGGCCTGGCCCTTCTGGCTGGGGACAGGCGATGACTATGCTGGACAAGGAATGATTCTGGGGGCAGCTGGGGACCTTTGCCTTCCCTTGGGGACATCAGCCTAGAAGCCCGAAGCCTTGGTCTAACCCTGCTGTACCCTTGCATAGACTCATCTTCCTGTTTATTCAAACTTTGAAAGTCTGCTGTATGCCAGGGCCTGGATTTACAAATGTTCCCCCTGGAGTTCCCACTGTGGCTCAGCAGGTTAAGAATCTGACTGGTATCCATGAGGATGCAGGTTCCATCCCTGGTCTCGTTCAGTGGGTCAAGGATCCAGTGTTGCCATCAGCTGCGGTGTTGGTGGCAGACACATCTCGGATCCCGTGTTGCTGTGGCTGTGGTGTGGGCCAGCAGGTGCAGCTCTGATTCCACCCCTAGCCTGGGAACCTCTAAATGCTGCAGGTGTGGCCCTAAAAAGAAGAAACGTATGTTCCTCCCACAAAGAGCATTGCTTGGGGAAAGTGAGCGTTTTACAGAGGAAGCACACCCCTGGCAATGGGGAGTCCCCAGGCTCATACACCCGAGGGCTTTAGTTATGAAGGCTTTACCTGGCGGCCCTGCAGGTGCATGAGCTGGGGGCCCGCCCTCATCTCTGGCTTTAAGGGTAGGAGGCGTCTGCCTCTGGCCACGGAGACTGACCTCCATGGGGTCTTCAAACCCCATCCTGCTCATGGCCAGTCCCCCCTGCCCTGGAGGAAGTGGACTTGGCTATGTCTTCACACCACCTCGGGCCTCAGGTATCCTTCCAGAAGGCCCTTCTCCCTGCCACAGGCTGCTGTGCTTCTAATCCAGCCCAGAAGTATGCCCAGTGCTTCTAATCCAGCCCAGAAGTATGCCCAGTGCCGACTTCCTCGCCAGCCCAGGCTCCTGGCGCTCGGGAGGGTGGTGGGAACGGTGTGGAAGGTTGGGGCTGGGGCCAACAGGGCCTGGGAAACTGCCAAGTCCACGGAAGTGGGGGGGAGGTGTCCAGAGGGCGCAGCTTCTGTGTGTTGATCCTGAGATGTGGACACAGGAGAAAGCACCGCTTCCCTTCCCAGAGTGTCCTCCCTGGGCTGAGCTCTGCCCTCCGCCCTCCCCGGTCCACCCAACCACCCAGCTTCTCGTCCATCTCCCCCACTTCTCATCCACCCCCCCACCCCGGCCACCCTACTCCAGGCCCACTCCAAGTGGGGCTTACACGTAAAAATATCCCAGCTTTTTTTGAGCGTGTTATCTACTATTTTTATCAGACGGTCCGAGCAAAGCAGGGCCGAAAAAAGGGAAAATATATGGCTTTGTTTGCCAAGCTCAATAGAAATAGCACCAGGATGGGCTATTTTTAACAAGATGAATACCCCCGTGCTCTGAGGCCTCCCCAGGCCCCACACCAGCCTCCTTTGTCTCTGCCTGGACAGCAGATTTTAAAACACACCCAGAGCTGCCAAACCACTAAATGCACCCAAGACGGTGACTGGCGCTTGGAGCCAAGGAGGACCGTGGGGGGTATTTTTTTTTTTTCCCTTTTCCGTCCCTCCCCCGAAAGGAAATCACACGCATTTGTTTGAAAAGCCTTCCAGGTTGGTTTTCGAGGCCTTTTCCTTGTTGTCCCACTCCCACGGGAACAGCGGAGGTTACTCTGAAACATGCGGTGGTTTGGGCAGAGTGACCCCAGAGGCCTGGCATGGCCCGTGGTGGCTCGTGTGCCAGGCTGTAGCAGGGCCAGGATGCAGAAGGAGCCCGCAGAAGCCAGGGAACCCAAGCAGGGGCGGGAGGGGACTTGTGGGGGAGACTGAGAAGTGGGACGAGCTGGGGCTGCGCTCCCGGCCGCTGTCCCCGCTGTCCCCACAGCTGGCTGAGGCATCCCTGCCTCTCTGCTCGGCCACGACAGGGCCAGGCTGTTGAGGGTTCAAGATCTTTGGGGCTGCTGTTTGCACAGGAAAGAGTCACACACACCCGTAGCTATGGGAAAGCTACCCCCAAGCAGGGCAGTGGGGTGAGAACTGTCCAGAGAATCCAGAGACTTAAGGGCTCACCTTTCTCCAGGCCCTGTGTACCCAGAGGGGTCTGGGCTGGCTGGGGCTCTCTGGTGGGTGTGGTTGGGAAGGACAAAGAAAATAGAAACAGGAGTTCCCCTTGTGGCTCAGTGGTTAACACATCAGACTAGGAACCATGAGGTTGTGGGTTCGATCCCTGGCCTTACTCAGTGGGTTAAGGATCCGGTGTTGCCGTGGGCTGTGGTGTAGGTCACAGACATGGCTCGGATCCCGTGTTGCTGTGGCTCTGGTATAGGCTGGAGGCTACAGCTCCGATTCGACCCCTAGCCTGGGAACCTCCATATGCCGCAAGTGCAGCCGTAGGAAAGGCCAAAAGACAAAAAAAAAAAAAAAAAAAAAAAAAAAGGAACAAAAGATAACATGCACCCAGCACTCTTTGGGAGTTACCGAATGAAACACTTTGGAACACAGGTGCTGGTATCTCCCTTCATTTTCATCACCACCCGCTTCCAGCCTTTACTGAGGTGTTCTGAGCATCTTCGCCCTGGTGGCTGCCTGTGAAAGCCACGGGAGGGCTTGGATCACATGCCCAACCCAGGGGGACCCACCATTCTGGCCAAGGCGGTAGGATCCTGTGACTGGCCACCTCCCTGTAGCTGGGAGCCTGGGGACAAGCCTTGGCTGTCCTACCAGAGCTACAAGTGGGATCGGGGGACTGCAGGGGGCTGTGCTGCTCTTACTGGATGCTGCTGGAGAAAGGGTGGAGGGGCGGGGGCGGGGCCGGGAGATTGACAGCCCCCCCTACAGGGGGTGGAGCCAGGCACCTGCTCCCGACACCCCCCACCCTTGCTGGCCTACTGATCTTGACGGAGAGCTTCCACAGGTCAGGACAAAGGGACAGAGGGGTGTGTCATGGACTGAACAGAAGAAGGTGAAGAGAACCCTGTGGTGACTCTGCCTCAGTCACACTGGACCCCTTCGCACCTGCCGTGCTCTCTTGTCTCCAGCCTTTGCAGAGCTGTACCTTCCAGCAGCAATATCCACCCCCATCCTCAACTCTCTTTCTTTTTCTCTTTCTTTCTTTCTTTCTCTCTCTCTCTCTTTCTTTCCTTCCTTCCTTCCTTCTTTCTTTTCTTTCTTTTTCTCTCTCTCTCTTTCTTTCTTTTTGCCTTTTCTTGGGCCACTCCTGTGGCATATGGAAGTTCCCAGGCCAGGGGTCTAATCGGAGCTGTAGCCGCCAGCCTACACCACAGCTCACAGCAACACTGGATCCTTAAGCCACTGACTGAGGCCAGGGATTGAACCTGCAACCTCATGGTTCCTAGTCTGATTCGCTAACCACTGAGCCATGACAGGAACTCTTCTTCCTTGCTTATTTTGCCATACCAGCCACATACAGAAATTCCCAGGCTAGGGGTCTAATTGGAGCTGCAGCTGCTGGCCTACACCACAGCCACAGCAACACGGGATCTGAGCCGCATCTGCAAACTACATCGCAGCTCATGGCCTCGCCGGCCCCTTAACCCACCGAGCAAGGTCAGGGATCCAACCCTCGTCCTCATGGATACTAGCCTGGTGTGTTACCACTGAGCCATACTGGGAGCTCCTCACCTTCTCCATTTCATAAGCCCCCCCTCCACACACACAATTGTCAAGACCCATCTCAACATCTGGGAAGCTGTCTCTGTCTGTGGGCAGGACAGGGATGCTGGAGCCCCTGGCATACCTCTTTCTCTGACTCTGTCACACACCCTCTGTCTTTAGCATGTGATGACCACTGCCACTCACTTGCCTGGGGCAGGGACCATGGCCTATTGGTCTCCGGGTCCAGCTCAGCGGGTGAGTGCAGACCACACCTGCTGAGTGGGGAGAAGGGAGAAGAGGCAGAGGAATGGGGAGCGAGGAAGGACAATGAGAAGAGGGCCAATTGGGGTGGTGATGGGGGGGGCAAGAGCAACCAGCCCAGGACTGTGGGGGGAAGTGGCTCAGGGAGGGGGTGGCAGGAGGAGTGGCTTTATGCTGGCCTCAGGAGCCCAAATGGCTTCTCCAATCCTGGAGGCTCTGGCCAGAATCTCTGTCCTGAGGGGCTGGTGTCATAAGTGGGACGAGGCCATGTACCATTATTCAGTAGCCTCTGTCAGTGGCCTGCTGTGTACCCGGCACAGTGCTAAGCACAGGGCCCCTCTTCTCTGCCAGCTGCCCTAGGATGGGGGATGGGAATGATGGGGCGTAGGGCCCTCGAAGTAGTCTAGATACCTCAGGAAACAGATGGATCCCTCTCTGGACAGCAGGGACTTGCCAGCCTCTCTGCCTGGCACCATGGCTGGCGCACTGCTCAGAGTACACTGTGTGGCTGAGACACCACAATCCATGAGTGAGACCTTGTCGGTCTTGCCCTGCTTGAGTCCCGATCCCCCAGGAAGCTCTGAGAGGAGGAGTGGGGGCTCCCCCCCAGGCTGGGTCCCCATGAGCTATCCCCACCCTGGGAAGGGTGGAGACAGAGGGGTGGCGGCTGTCCAGCCTGGTCATGAATCATCCCAAAGTTTGCCGCCCCATTGGAATAGCCTTGTTTCTGAAAGGGGCTTATGACAAAGGATACACTGATGTCCTCCACCGGACAAGGAGGGCCACCCCCAGGCACAGGGGTAAGCCCCTTTTGGGAACCAGTGGGAGGTGGCAACAGGGATCCAGACCAGAAGCTACATTCCCTCCTGGAGCCGCCTGGCTGGACACGTCCTCCTCCTGGGATCCCTGTGGGCAGAATTCTCTCCGGGCCTCCTCCAGGCCCCAGCCCAGAGAGTGCTTTTCTGAGGTCAGGGTCTCCATCCTGCCTGCCTGGGGGACCCTGTGGCTTACTGGCAAAGCGAATGGCCTAGGGTAGGGGCCCTAGAGCACAGGGTTCTGGATTTGATTAGGATTTTGTTTGTTCAGAAGTTATCGGGAACAGTATTTTTCAGTTGATTCAATTTAATCTGCATAAGTATGTGCCCATATTTGTTTTTTTCCATCAAAAAGTTGGCTCTGTGAAGCCGGATTGGTTTGTGGCCCCACCTTTAGGCCTGAGGTAACTCGTGTATTAATCAGTGGGTTTTATGAGTGTAGGATGAAGCAAGCAATGGCCACACATCTGGCTGCCCAAGAGCTTCCCTCACTTGATGGATGGAACTCCCCACCCCCCATGCTCAGCCCCCTTGAGTGTGAGAGAGACACTGGACAAGAGATAGCCCCAAGGTGGCCCTTGTTGAACCCACGGGGACACATCATGGCTTGATGAGGTGGCCTGCCTGGGTCTACAGTCACCCCATGTTAGGGGACATCCTCCAAATGCCAACTCACTGCCAGGTGCAGCATCTGCCGCAGCTTGGACCAGGAGCCCTGCAGCCCGCTTCATCAAAATGCATGTGCGTGCGTGTGTGTGTGTGTGTGTGTCTCTGTACATGTGCGTGCACGTACAAGTGTCTGTGTGTGCCCATGCATGTACTCCTGCCTCACCAGAAGGCATATTGAGTAAGAATCCTGGCGCTGCCCCTTATCTGTGTGAGAATAATCAAAGTGTCTCTTTTGAGGAGTTCCCATGGTGGTTCAAGGGTAACAAACCTGACTAGTATCCATGAGGATGAGGGTTCGATCCCTGGCCTTGCTCAGTGGATTGAGGATCTGGCGTTGCCATGAGCTGCGGTGTAGATTGCAGATGTGAGGCAGCTTGGATCCCATGTTGCTGGGACTGTGGTGTACGCCGGTGGCTACAGCTCTGATTGGACCCCTAGCCTGGGAACCTCCACATGCTGCAGGTGCAGCCCTAAAAAGACAAAAGACAGAAAGACAACGGAAGGAAGGAAGAAGAGAGAGAGAGAAAGAGAAAGAAAGAAAGGAAGTTGAAAGAAAGAAAGAAAGAAAGAAAGAAAGAAAGAAAGAATGGTAAGAAGGAAGGAAGGAAGGAAGAGAAAGAAGAAAAAAAAGGAAACTAGCAGAATAATGAACTTGACCATTCAGGATCACAGAAGTAATCAACCCCAAACTTTCTAACTTCAGACACTTAAAAAAAAAAAAAAAAGTACATCTTTAGAGACACTGACTTAACCTCCCTGTACCTTGGTTTCCTCATCTGTGGAATGGGAGTGATACGGAATAACTACTTCATAGGGTTACTGTGAGGTTAATGTGGTAAAACACTTAAGACAGCATTTTGTGCAGAGTAGGTGCTCAGTGTGTGTTAGCTGTTACTACCACACCCGCTACTCTCATCTTAGAAGGGGTCTCACGTCGAGTTCCCTGGAAGCAGGTGCTGAGATGAGGATCGCAGGTAAGTGATTTCCTGAGGGGGGGCTCCCAGGGGACACGGGCCAGAGCGTGAGGGTAGCTGGATGGGAGAGGCCATCAGCGGCGCAGAGGGTGCCTTCAGCCTGTCCAACAGGGGGACTGTGCAGTGTAAGGTGCACCTCAAGGCTGTCCCCACTGGAGGTAGGGGAGCAGGGCTCTCATGCTCCTCCACCCCAGTCATCGGCTGAGGGCCACTTTGGGGGTGTAAGCTTCCAGGTACTTCTGGCTCTGCAGGCAAAGCAGCTCTTGTAGCCTGGGGCACCAGGCAGGGAGGGGGGCCCGGAAGGGAAGGCCACAGCAGGTGGGGGAGATGCCTGGTCCTGATAAAGGGATCTGGGGGAGCCCGAGGGAGCTGAAGGCGGCACCAACAGTGTCCTCCAGAGAAAGCCACCGCCAGGAGCAAATGAGCAGGGTCTGTACCCAGCACAATCTTGGTCAATGGTAAGCCCCAGCCTTTCTGCCTCACCTGCCACAGGCTGCTTCTGGTCCAAGGCCAGGGTTACCCTGAGGTCTGAGAGGTCCCGGCCAAGTCCAGAGTGTCATATGTTTGTATAGGACAGTGACTCCACCCATGATCAAGGAACCAGTGAGAAGAGCCTTCTCTGCTTGGCTGCCTGGGCACAGTGGGGGACAGGGAGCCCTGCCAGCCAGCGCAGGCTGCCCTGGATCTGCCCCCAGGATGCTGGTATCAGGAAAGAGGGAGAAGCTATGGCAATGTGACAACCACATGCATCACCCTGATCCCTCCTAGACACACTACATCTGCCACCTCTTTCCCACCCCATGCGGGGCTCTGCCGTCTGTCCCTGCCTGGAGCCCCACTGCCCGGGTCACCTCCGACGGGCCTGGCAGCAGTTGTCCAAGTCACGGCCAATTACTGCTCCTCAGGGGGACTGCCAGCCCAGGGATCAGAAGGAATGTTGGAGAACATGGCAGGCCCTGCACCCCTTGCTCTTGTGAAAAGCCCAGACCCTCCCGGGAAACTCCCAGAGCCAGGGGGTTTCAAGCAGAGGCAGGAAGGCTGCCTGTCATGGTGATTCTACAGGGGCCCCCACACTAAGGACAAGGACAACATTTTATCACCCACTGTGTGTAGAGTCATCACTACATTTCAGGTGGAACAGTTTACAGGAATCCTTTTATTTAAAACTCAGCAGGAGTTCCTGGTACGGCTCAACGGGTTAAGGACCCTATGTTTTCTCTGTGCGGATGCGGGTTTGATCCCTGGCTTCTCTCAGTGTGTTAAGGATCTGGTGCTGCTGTGGCTGCGGCACAGGTCACAGCAGCGGCTCCTGTTCCACCCCAGCCTGGGAACTTCCACGTGCCGCAGGTGTGGCCATAAAAAGCAAAATAAATTAAAACAAAAACAAAAACAAAAAAAAACCTCGTCAAACATGGAGAAGTCCCTGCTCCCATGTCAGAGAGACGGTCCATACTCAAAGTCACACCTAATTCCTATCCGCTGTGACTTATCTGATCTCCTTGCTCCTCCCCCACCCCCTCAGACTATTCCCAGCCCAGCAGCAGAGCAAGTCTGGTGGACACAGTCAGCCCATAGCTGTCCTCCCTCCAGTCCCTGCAGGGGCTCCCCCTGCCTCTCCCCCCGTAACACACAGGGTAAAAGTCCAGGGCCTCCCATTGGCCTCCAGACCTTTGCTTGATCCATCTTCCCAGGGCCCCCGACCTTCCCTCCTACTACCCTCCCCTCCTTGGCCCCCCTCCAGCCCCACAGGCGGCCTCTGCTGCTCTTCGAACAGCCACCTGAGCTCTGGCCCCAGGGCCTTTGCACTGCTCCTCCTTCTGCCCTGCAGGCTCTTCCGCAGCCTCCACCGAGCAGCTCCCCCTCCCTTGCTTCAGGTCTCTGCCCCAGTATCACCTGCTGAACCCCCAGCATCCTCTATTCCCTTTACTCTGCTTTATTAGTATTAGTATTATTTTTTTCCAGCAGCTCTTCTGTATTGACTTGTGGATTGCCTGCTTCCCTCTACTCAGCCGTAAATTCCACAGTGGCGGTAATTTACCTTTTGTTCCCTCGGGGATCAGGTCCTTGATCAGTGCAGTCCATACTCTGTCATTGCAGGAAGAATTATCCCAACGCCAAAGCTTTAAACCTCAGGTACCCTGGGGTTGAGGCAGGGTGGCTGCCAGGGTCTGCCGAGCCCTGGGGTCTGGGGTTCTGAGCAGCTTCTTTTTTCTCACAGCCAGAGGTAACAGAGGATAGCGATCCCAAGAGTCTGGCTCCAGGCACCCCCCAGCCTTGTGCCCAGTTCCCTCTGCAAGGCCTCCTCCCCTGGGGAGCTCGTCTTTAACCCGCTCTGCCCTACTTCCTTCCTCTTGACTCTGAGGTCTGGGGGGAACACTGCCCTTTCTCAGACCGCTTGGATTCAAGTCCAAGTCTGGAGAAGCTCAGCAGACTCTGAATCCCATACAGAGAATTTCCTCCCAAAGGCCTTCTGGATCCTCTGAACACTAGTTTCCTCTGGAGCGTCTTCCATGGGGGGAGAGGGAGGGACCCAGTTTCCAGCTCTCTGCGCCGCTGCTGGCCTAAGCTGGCCTGGGAGCACATCATGAGCCCTGTCACACTGAGGCAGGAAGGGCTGGGTGCAGACACAGGGCCCAGAGAATGTGGGAGCAGAAGTGGGGTACCCACCCCACCCTACGCCGCTGGGGAGAGAGGCAATTTCTTGGAGCAGCAGGTGCTGAGACAGCCTTGCAGGGACGGAGAGCAAGCCAGGCAGCTGGTTTGAGGGACCTCTGCCAGCCTGTGTCCTCTTCCTGGAACCCAGTTCTGAGAAAAGCTCTCCCTCCCCCACTCACTCCCTGATCTCCAGCTGCTGACCCCCTTCTTCCGTAAGACCTAGTGCCCGCCCAGGGCCCCTCCTCTGGGCATGCTCCAGGGCCTTGGTAGGGGGCTTGCTCCCCCCAGCCCACCAGAGCCCTGCCAGGGGAGAGGTGTGCAGCCTTCACCTGTGCTGCAGAATCCAGGCCATCAGCTGCCACCCGCCCCGCCCAACGTGGACACAGGCTTCCTCATTCCAAGAACTCCTAGATGTTAGATTTCTGTCCAGGTTTCTCTCCATTTTCACAGGCTGCTGGCAACAAATACTGGAAGAAGAAGAGAAATGAAGGCCTCCCTCCACCAGGCCAGTAAATCAGCGCCATACATGTCCTGAGGAGCGACCCCGGGGAAGGGCAGCTACTGGAACAGGCGAACACACACACACAAAGTCCCAAGTCTGATGGGGTTTGCGTGGCAGGATGTGGTATCTGAGTCTGATCACTCTTTTTTTTTTGTCTTTTTAAAAATCTTTTCTAGGGCCAGTCCCGAGGCATATGGAGGTTCCCAGGCTAAGGGTTGAATCAGAGCTGTAGCTGCCGGCCTACACCACAGCCACAGCAACGAGGGATCCTAGCTACGTCTGTGAGCTACACAACAGCTCACGGCAATGCCAAATCCTTAACCCACTGAGCGAGGCCAGGGATCGAACCCGCAAACTCATGGTTCCTAGTCGGATTCGTTAACTGATGAGCCACGACGGGAACTCCCAAATCAATCTCAAAGGGGGAGAGGGTATGGACGGGGCATGTGGGCTTAGTAGATGCAAACTATGACATTTAGAAATGAATAAGCAATGAGGTCCTGCTGTATAGCACAGGGGACTCTATCCAGTCTCTTGGGATAGACCTTGATGGAAGATGATATAAGAAAGGGAATGGAGATATATATATCTCCTCATTCCAAGACCTCCTAGATGTTAGATTTCTGTCCAGAAATATATATATATATATATGCCTGAGTCACTTTGCTGTGCAGCGGAAATTGACACAACATTGTAAATCAATTATACTCTAATAAATAAACAAACAAATCTCAAAAGGGCATCGGCCGTTGACCATGAACTTCCTCTCTGGAAGGGTGGGTGGCAATGGGGTGGGACCCTCAGGATGGGTCTCCTTGAGATTCCCTGTACCCCTCTCAATGGCTTTGGGGACCCGCCATACATACTTCCTCCACTCCCCCCGCCCCCGCCCCCGAGAACAAGCAGGGATCTCACTTTCGAGACGGGGCTGGCTCTCAGCCAGTCAGCTCTGCTGGGGACGCCCTCGCCCCTTGCCCCTCAGGCAAGGAGTATGTGTTCGGATCCACAGGGCAGATCAGCCCAGGACCTTAGGAGTCCCTGTCTCTGACTGGAGGCCTTCGGGGCACACACCTTGAGCCCTTGCTGTCATCTCCTTGAATGTTGGGGCCACTGGACCAAGATGACTTCAAGGGCAGGACCCAGTATGAATGGTCTGTGCCTCCAGGCCCAGGAGCAGGAGGCACACTCAGCAGCTAGTGGCTTGGATTCAAGTCTTTCCTCCGTCACTTTCTAACTGTGTGACCTCAGTCCCATGACTCTGCCTCTCTGTGCCTGGGTTTCCTCTTCTGTAGAATGGGTAGAATCATCGGCCTATTTTGTGGCACTGTGATAAAGTTCACGGGGCTCATGCAGGTAAAGCACTTCGAGCAGTGCCAGGCACCTAGCAGGTGCTCAGTACATACCACCTGCGGTGTCCCTGACACCTCTTAGGGTTCCTTCCTGAGCTGTGAAGGATTCTGGGATCGGGAGCCAGCTAGCCCTTCTCCCCAAGATGACCTGAGCCTTTAGGAGCCACGAGAGGAGAAGGGGGCGCTCACAGCTGCCTCCAGGGCCCTGGGGTTGTGGCCAATCTGGAAAGCCCCGACTCACCACACTGTTTGGATTGGGTTTCTATTCCCAACACCGGTGAGAGGCCTGCTATTTATGGGCCCCCCATCCCACCCCCCGGGCGGCCAGACAGTGCGTGGGCTGGGGACCACAGGGCTGGCAGCCCGCTCCCCCACCCCACCCGGGCGCTCTGACCGGGGCACGTTTCACACGCTGGTTACCCTGCCGGCTGGGCAGTGGCTTTCCCAGCTCTGTCTGGTCCCCCAGGACCTCTGCAGAGCAGAGATGGAGGGGGGCGGTGAGGGGCCCCCCGCCTCTTCATGCTGGCCTCTAGCTTTAGAAGGTTTTTTTGAGGAGAGGGGGGCTTTTGGGGGGGCCATGGGGATGATACATGCACCCCTTTCCACTTCCACCCCTACAATGACACATACCTCATTTGGTGTCTGGCGTGGTGAAAACGTGGATCTGGAGCCAGACTGCCTGGGATCGAGCCCCACTCTGGGTCCTCATTAGCTGTGACCTTGGGCTAGTGCCTGAACTCCTTTGTGCCCCATTTTTCTCAACTGTAAAATGGGGCTGATTCTAGTACTGCCTCCTAGGGTCATCACAAGGGGTAAAGGAATTGACACAGATAAAGTGCTTAGTGCTGAGCTGGGCACACAGAAATCTCTCGATCAAGGTCCTTATCAGCCCTGCAGGGTGGGGTGCAGGCTGCAACCCTGGCTGGCTTCACACAGCTACTGTTCTCTGACCTGGTGGGATGGCTGTCGCCTCTGTGCAAACGGAGAAACTGAGCCCTAAATGGGAGACGCAACCTCTCCAAGGTCACGGCTGGTGTGGCCAAGCCTTATTGGGGTTCTTCCCAGCCCACTGGCTGCCTTTTGATCTTTAACTACTAGAGTTCCCCCCACTCTCCTTCCTCCTCCCCAAAGAGACATGGAGCTCTGCTGGCCAATCCCAGCAAGAGAAGGTGGGGGCCCTGACAGGTGTGTCTCCCCTGAGCCTGCCTGCCCCCTTCATGAGGGGCCTCTGGCCAGCCTGCTCGGGACAGGGGCTATTTTTAGCAGGTGCTGTTTGCCTGCGGCGGGGATCTTTGCGAAGGGTCACTCTGGGTGTCCCTTGGCTTTCGGATGTGCAGCCCATTGGCTGAGCGCGAGGCTTGGGCGAGCCATTTCCCTTGACAAAATGTGGCCGTTTCTCCTTCCCATTCGCCCTCTTGCCAAGCCCACAGCTTCTGTTCCTGGCTCCCCGCCACCAAGATGGTGTCAGGCTTCCCAGGTCTGGTGGGATGAGCAAATTGGGCAAAGTGTGGTTTCCTGGCCCTGACCCGACAGCCTCCCTCCACTAATAAACCTGTGGCTAACCAGCCGTGGCCTCGCACGCCGTGGGTTAGAGCACCACGCCAGCGAGGCCAAGGTCAGGCTCTACCCCAGCCGGCCGGCATTGAAGGGAAGTGTGCCCTGTCTCAGGCTCAGCTTGCAGCCCTGGCCAGTGCAGCTGGGATGAGGGAAGCAGGCCCCGGGGGGAGCTGTGGGCCAGTCGGAGCGTGGTGTCTCTGTCTGCCCGGCTCCTGGGACGGCCTAGCTGAGCTGGTCCACCTGCTGCTGCTGGGCAAGCTACGGGGCTGGGCACTTTCCTCCGTGAAGGCTGGCACGTACGTTTGTGGGAAAACACTGGAGACTGAGAAAATGCCAGGCGGGCGGGCACAAGGCTGCTGAGTAGTTTTCCCATGTTGGCGGGAAAGACCTCTGGGGAGGCAGCAAGGGGGTGGTGGTTAAGGGAACAGACTGTGGTTCCAATCCCAGAGCGCATACTTGACTGTGGGGTACCACTCTGTGCCTCGGTGGCCCCATCTGTAAAATGGGGATGAACTTGGGCCCCTCGTGAGGATGCAATGAGCTAAGGCTTGGAAGAACTTAGAACTGTCTCTTAAGTATTGGCTCTTGTTGTCCTTGTAGGAGCTCCACTGCCAACACCAGTTCCACAGACCCTGGCCCTGCATCTCCCTGCCCCTCTTCCTTCCAGAATCTTCTTCATACCAAGCAAGCCGTAACTGGCCCCAAGGCCCTCAAGAAACCCAGGGACATGGGTGCACCCCCCCACGACCTCTGCTGGGAGGCCAGATGCTGAGGTCCAGCCCCCGCCTCTGCCAGAGAGAAGCCCAGTGTCCGGGGAACAGGCTGGCACCGGGCAGGTGCCCTGCTCTGCTCCTGCGGCTCCTGCCCAGGAGGGCGCGGCCACTGAGCTCAGGTCTATAAATAAGGTATCTGGGAGGAACGGCTTTAATTTGCACTTTACCTATTGGTGTTTACTTTTCTATTTCCAATATGGTAATTTAGTTCCATAGGGCACCTGGCTGGGGGGGCACCTGGGGCGTGCGGTTACCTGACCGCACCAGGAGGGACTCCTGTGTCCCCGAGCAGCTCCAGACGCAGATGCCCCAGGGACAGCCATGGTCTCTGGAGGCCCCAGGTGTGGGTACGGTGTGGAGGGGCTCGGCTGGACCTTGAGACCCCGCTGTACCCAGGCCCTCAGCCCTCGCCTCCTCACTCAGCCCCTTTTCCTGACGGCAGTGCCCGTGTCTCCCCGCCCTCCCGCCTGTCCTCCGCGTCTCTTCCCGCCCTAGGCCAGGGTCTCCATTCTGCTGAGATGACCTCCCTGCTCCAGCCAACTGGGCGATCTTGCCTGTCTTCTCTCATGGCCATAAGGCTAGTTATGGATGGCCTTTGAGATTTTCTCCCTCCAGTTGCTTATTCTATTTAAAAATTTTGTATTTTGTCTCTTTTCTCTGTGATTGTGGGCTCCCTGATGCAAGGCTGAGTCCCCTCAGACTGGGGCTCCCTGAGGCGGGGCTGTGTCTCCCCTCAGACTGGGGCTCCCTGAGGGCAGAGGATACGCTTTCCCCATGGATTAGAAGTCTTACGGGCTTTGACCCACTGTACTCCCTCTGGTTAGGTGCTGTCCACTGGGGCCACCAAGAGTGTGCTTGTCTTACCCTTCCCCGGCTGGCAGGACCATGCTGTGACTTTTTTGTGGGCCGTAGACACCTTTGCCTCCATGGGCCTCTTCCTCCACAAATAAATACCAAAAATTACAGTTTACAACTTCATTGGAATAAAGACAACAAATCTACTTGTACTATGTATGAAAAGTTTTTCTGTCGCTTAAAAGACCATTTTTTTCTTCTGATTTTTAAAATGAAAGCAAACGTGTTTCTAAAATGTTTGTTGAAGTACCGGTGATTTACCATGTTGTGTTCATTTCTGCTATACAGCAAAGTGACTCAGTTATACATATATATTCTTTTTCATATTCTTTCCGTTATGAAAACCAAACGTTTTCATGGGCCCCTAAATATCTGATGGGCTAGTCCTGCCCCAGTTGTGCCTGCTGGATACACTGGGCCTGGGCGGAGGGGCTAGCACGGGACCTGGCCCCTCTGGTGGGGACACCTGTCCTCTCTCTCAGCTCTCACAAACCTCAGGAAGTCCCCATGAGTCAGTCAGGCAGGGCCAGAATTTCTATCCCACACCATCAGGACTGCCATGGCTCTTGCCACTGGCGACCGCCACCACAGGGACCCCCTCGATGGCGCAGTGCTCCGTGCCTGGCGCTGTGCTGAGCGTGTCACCCTTGTCTTAGCTAATCCTCACAGCCATCCCACGAGGAGGGCTCCGTGATGACTTCCCATTTCACAGATAAGGAAAATGAGGCTCGGAGGGAGGAAGTGACAGGTTTGAGGTCAGTGACAGGCTGGGAATGGAGGACCCAGAGGTCTGGCTTTAGCAGGTCTAGATCCTTCCACTCCAGAGAGAGTGAAAGGCCAGGCCAGGTGTAGGTCGGGAACAGCCACAGAGATCGGCTCTTCCATGTCCAGACCCGTCAGAAGGTAGGTGGCAGGACCTTGCCCTGGAGATACCAGCTTTCCAGCCCCCCTGCCCTCTGGTTTCCAGCCCAGGGCTCTGGGCACTGGGCTGGGGCCGGTAGACTTGAGTCCACAGTGGGGCTGTGGTATGGGGGCTCCTGACACAGGTGAACCCCATCTTCCCCACTCCCAGTCCGCCAGCTTTCAGGCTCCCTCCCTCCCTGTCCAGCCACTTGGTCCCAGAGGCTGCAGCAGAGTTTCCTCTGGGCCAGGAGCTGTGGGGCCCAGAGGGTAGGAGGTAACCTCATGGTGTGGGGGGTGAGGGATGAACCCTGGTCAGTGATGGAGTCGAGGGGTCAGGGCCCCGCCCCGAGCTGGGAGCTGGGGGCTACTCTCGTTGTTGCCCCAGCTCTACGTCACCACCGTTGTTTCTTCTTCTCTTTGCTCTTCCCTCTTCTTCTTCTTTTTTTTTTTTTTTTTTTTTTTTTTTTTTGTCTTTTTAGGGACACACCCCCGGCATATGGAAGTTCCCAGGCTAGGGGTCGAGTCAGATCTGTAGCCGCTGCCAGCCTACACCACAGCCACAGCAATGCTGGATCCTTAACCCACTGAGCAAGGCCAGGGATTGAACCTACATCCTCATGGATACTAGTCAGGTTCATTACCCCTGAGCCACAACAGCAACTCCTCCTTCTGTCTTTTCAAAACTCCATCTCTTCTCTATTGTGCCTCACGAGCCCCTTCACCCACCGTCTTGGCCTGTTCCTCTCTCTCTGCTTCCCTCCCCTCCCGGCCATCTCTGTATGTTCTCCCTCTGCGTGTCTGTTAGGTTTCTGCCGCCTGTCCTTCCAGTCCTGCTCTGTCCACCTGTTTCTCTTCCTCCCTTCTGTCTCTGAGCTCTTCTCCATCCATCTGTCTCTCTGTCACTCTGGGTCTCTCTGTCTCTCTCCTTCTCCCATTATTCTGAGACATGATAGTGCCTGGCCCAGCAGGGACACTGTTTCCACAGACAAATCACCCAACGAAGGGGAGAAACTTTGATAAAAGGAGCCATCTGCATTTGCGTTTCGTGCAGGTTGAGGAACTGGGCTAGGGATTAGGGGGGAGGGCGGCAGAAGCTGGGGCCCCTCTTGGCCCACCTCTGTGCCTTCTTGGCTGGAGGGGGCGGTCTCTCTTTCAGTAGGCATAGATAATAACTAATGGGGCTATTTTTAAGTTCAAATAAAATGAGGTAGCTCAAAAGTTTAGTAAAGGGGGTTTGAGGGTTTTGGTGTGGGCCAGGAGCAGAGCACTCTCCTCTAAGGGACTCCCAGGGCTTTTTAAAAGCCTTCATGGAGTTCCCAGGTGGCTCAGTGGGTTAAGGATCCAGCGTTATCTCTGCTGTGGGTCTGGTTACTGCTTTATGCGGGTTCAATCCCTAGCCCAGGAACATCTGCATGCCATGGGTAAGGCCAAAAAATAAAATAAAATAAAATAAAATAAAATAAAATAAAATAAAATAAAATAAAATAAAATAAAAGCCTTCATTTCCTTGAGATGACTCACCTCCTCCAGGAAGCCTCCTAGATTAGCCCCAGTGCCCTGGGGGTCCCTCCCAGCCACCAAACCCCATTAGCTCTTAGGTACCTTGCTCCTCCATGTCTGAATGGCTATTGGTCACTTCCATCTCCCCAACAAGTCAGAGAGTGCCTAAGGGCCACATCACTTTCCCTTGTGGCTCCAGGGCCTGACCCAGGTGGGGTACACCAGGCTCCCTTGGTCCGGAGGAGCCTCTGGTTTTCGAAGCACTTCAGCAGACGCTGTAGCATTTAATCCTCGCCCAGCCCAGTGAGGAAGGCAGGGCATGGATTAGCACCCTCATTTTTCAGGCAAGGAAACCGAGGTTCAAAGAGGTCAAGCAATTTGCCCAAGGTCAGCTAGTGAGTGGGACTAGTAGAAAACCCAGAGCCTGCCCGCAAAACCCATTTTTACAGATCGGGAAACCAAGGCAGAGAACGATGGACACAGAGCTTTACAGGGACAGGGTCCAGAGGAAAACCTAAGTTTCCAGGCTCTTCCCTCCAACCCATAAGGGCTGGACCATCCGCCTGCCCTCCACATGGTAGACCCATTTTGGGGATAATCAGCCTTCAGAGAAGTCTTAGAAGTCCCAGGGCTGTGTCAGGAGCCCTGCTGGGTGACTTACTGCCATGAGGATCCCAGAGGATAGGCCACTGGTTCTGCCCACAGGTGACATGAGGCAGACAGCCAGCCTGGGTGAGGAACCGCTGTCCATCTCTGCCCCCCCTTTGCACGCAGGCTGAGTGCATGGCTCTGCCTTCGGCCGCCAGGATCTGAGAACAGTGAGATACAAGAAAGGCTGGTCCCACAGGAGCTCCTCCCAGGCCACCTAGGTCTCTACCCTCCTCTCAGACAACAACAAGGGTCTCACATGGGGTCTGAGGACCCACTGCAACGTGCAGACCTCCCTCCAGTCCCCTTGGCTCTCAAGACCCCCAAGGGCGGACTCAGAATCTTTTTTTTTTTTTTTTTTTTTTTTGTCTTTTTGCTATTTCTTTGGGCCGCTCCCGCGGCATATGGAGGTTCCCAGGCTAGGGGTCAAATCGGAGCTGTAGCCACTGGCCTACGCCAGAGCCACAGCAATGCGGGATCTGAGCCGTGTCTGCAACCTACACCACAGCTCACGGCAACGCCGGATCGTTAACCCACTGAGCAAGGGCAGGGACCGAACCCGCAATGTCATGGTTCCTAGTCGGATTCGTTAACCACTGCGCCACGACGGGAACTCCCCGGACTCAGAATCTTTGATCGCAGGCTTCTCCCCTCCCAGGCCCACGACTTCAGGGTTAGTGTCCCTGCCTGGGCTCTGTGTTTTGTCTATGAAATAGGCACTGATCCGTCTCCCCATTTTATTAATGAGAGAGGCCTGTTCCCGAGATAATCAGCATTTCCAGCATCACTGTACCGATAAAGTGCCAGCTAAGGGCAGAGATTTGACATTTGAGTTAGAGGCTGCGACGATACAAGGGAACCAGGTAGGATTTCCAGGTCAGTGTTTGAAACATTGAAAAGAGCTCCTGTGATAATCCATGTGAGCAAAGACTCTAATGAGAACGGATGTGTGTACAAGTATGACCGAGTCACTTTGCTGTACAGCAGAAATTACCACACCCTTGCAAATCAGCTACACTTCGATAAAACTTTAAAAAAAAATGGAAGAAAAAAGAGCTCAGGGGCCATCCTATCATCACAGACTCCTAAGGGTTTGGGCCCCCAGGCTGGGGACACTTTGAGGAGTCACAGGACTCTTCTGTGGCACACATGGGCTCCAGACATGCACGGAGCCATGGCACACACACACACATACACAAATGACACAATAGCACACACACCCCAGAAGCAGCAGCAGGCTTGGTCTGGGATGACGTGACTGGCTTGCCGACCCAGCCCGTTAGGCTCAGCTTGTCTCCTGGCTCCTGGTGCTGTGGTTTCTCACTGTGGGACTGTTCACTAAAGCCTTTATAAGCTGGGAGCTGGCGATGGGCGAGAACTCCCAGGCTTGTGGAGGGATGAGCCCAGTGGGCTGAAATCACGGGTCCAAGCAGGGTGTGGTGCCTGCCATGGGCGGGGCGAGGTCCGGCAGGGAACCTGGGTAGTCTCTGCTGCAGTGGGTGCCTTCTGGTCCTTTCCTGCCAGGATCAAACCTTGTGCTCTGGAGGAACGAGCAGTGCGGGGTTCCAAGCTTCTAGTAGCTGACTGTCTTCCAGTCTCATGCATTTTGCCTCCAACTGCTCTTGCAGGACTTTCCTCCTTAATTAGATTTCGCCTCAGCTGGTGTTACATCGAGCGTTCCTTCCTTGAGAAGGCACCCCAACAGATGCAGGGGTGTCCAGTGTCTGCCCGGAGCTGGGGGAGGCTTGCCCGAGGGGCAGTGGCAGCCACAGAGTACTCTTGGGGTGTGGCATCCACTTGCATAGCTGGGAGTTCACGGCACCTGGCAGCTCCTGGGTCGATGGTTGGCAAAGGTGGAAACGGCTGGCAGGTCTGGCTGCCAGCCTGGGATGGAGGAGGCAGCTTCACCATCCAAAAGTCACTGGAGCGGGTCTCGTCCAAGTCCTTCATTTTAGACAAAGAAATTGCAGTCTGGGGTGGAAACTGACCTACCTCCAATCCCACAGCAACGAACAATAGAGCCAGGAGTCGAATGCCTATTTCGTGATGCACAGTCCAGGGGCCTCTTCCCCTGACTGAAGGCTACCACAAGCATCTTCTTCCCTCCCGTAGGTGAGAGCAGTGGGGACGGGGCAGAAGAGGATGCATGTAGGCGAGGACGGGACTATTTTGGCCAACTGCTTCCTGGCTGTCCCTTCTCCTATCTTGTCCCAGCTTCCTTATCCATAAAATGGAATGCTCGGCCGCTATGACCTCCAAGCCTACCAGACGAGAACATTCCTCCCTGGCCACTGAGGCCTCAAGAGATGGGATGTAGCCAGAGTGATGCAGTGGAAAGCCGTGGCTCCAAGACCAGGAGGCGCCTGGTCCAGAGGAAGGGGGGCAGAGAGCAGCGAAGTTAGTGCTGTGCCCTCCACCCCAGCTATTTTTACCCCAGAACACTGGACTGCAAGAGGCCTGGCTAAAAATACCAGCAGCCCGAGCCCTGAGCATCCTTTCCCCAGAGAGGCAGGGTGGGGGCTGGCAAGGAGTGGGGTGTGGGGACCGGGAGTTTGAAGGGCATTTATCCTTCTTCTTCCCAGGCTGGGGTGCCTTGCGGGTGACTGGGAAGGAGACCCCTCCCTTCAGAGAGCCTTTCCCTCAGATGGCCAAGAATAAGCGTGTTTATGTCATTTTCGGCAATCCCAGCCAGCCCCATCCACACACATATGCAATTCCCTTTTTTTTTTTAACCCAGTGTAATGAGTCTCCTACAATTTTGTGCTCCGCTCCTTTTCACTTATTCTTTCATAAACATCTTGTGTTGCCACGTGGTCTTCATAATAGTCATTCTTAATGGCTGCATAATATTCCATCCCTGGGACTTTTCTATTCCCTGATCCCTGGGCATTTGATGGCTTCCAGTTTTCCATTATTATAAATAAAGCTGACTTGGACATCTTTGTGTATGTGGCTTTTTCCTTCTCATTAATTATTTCTGTAAGATAAGTGCTCAGGTCAGTGGGCAAGACTGTTTTCGTGCCTTTTGATGTGGCTTGCTGGACTGCTTTCCAAAAGTAAATGAAGGACATTTAATGTAAGGATACATCCCACACTGGGAGCCAAGTACAGTCAGGCTTCAGGGAAACCAGAGCTGGGAGCCAATAGGAGCTCAAAGTGCTGCCTGTATCTCCCAGGGGCCTGCCTTGTTCCAGCTTCTCTGCCCTCCTGGCTCCATCTTTCTTTCTTTCTTGAGCTTTTTTATTTTGATCCAGCAGAGCTATCAGCTCTGAACACATATCACCTTATAACTTACTGCTTACATGTTCCTTTTTTCTTTTCTTTTCTTTTCTTTTTTTCCTTGCCTTTCAGGATTGCATCCACAGCATATGGAAGTTCCTAGGCTAGGGGTCAAATAGGAACTGCAACTTCTGGCCTACACCACAGCCACGGCAACACCAGATCTGAGCTTGTGGCAATGTCAGAGCAAGGCCAAGGATCCAACCTGCATTCTCATGGACACTATGGCAGGTTCTTAACTCCCTGAGCCACAAGGGGAACTCCACTGCTTCCATGTTCTGAGTGCTCACTTTGTCCCGGGCATGTACCAATTGCCTGTAACAATTATTTTAATGTTCACAATCACCTTCTAGGGTAATAAACATCATTATCCCCATTTTACAGATCAAGAAATTGAGGCATGGAAAGACAAAGTAACTTGTTCAAAGACGTAGTCAGGAACAGGTGGGACCAGGGCCCACCTCATGGCCTACCTGGCTAGAAAAAAATACACAGGACCACTGGCTCTCCCAGTCTCCCTGGGAACCCAGAGGCCCCACACCCCCACCAATGACCTATCATTTCTGTATCTTTGAGTTCAAATTCTGAGGAGGAAGAATCTGATTGGCTCAGGTCAGCCAGTGGATTGGAACCTTGTTAAGTCAAGGTCCAATCACCTGTGATGGGGGCGGGGTCAGACAGGAGGAGGCTGGGCCAAGAGGGCAGAGGCACAGACCATCCTGATACCCCGGCATTGAAATTTGCTAGAAAACATTTAAAAACAGTACAGTTGATCCTTGAACAAGGAGGAGGGTTAGCGACACCCACCCTCCACGCAGTGGAAAACCCATCTGTAACGTTACAGGCAGCCTCTGTATCTATGGCTCCACATCTGCAGATTCAACACCCCATGGAGTGTATAGTACTGGATTTTTTATTGAACATTTTATCAAATTTTACATTTATCGAATTCTATTGAAAAAGGTCCACAAACAAGTGGGCCCGCACTCTTCAAACCCATGTTCAAGGGTGAACACTACAGACTGTTGCACTAAACACCAACGACATGCTGTATGTACAGTGTACCTTGTCTGCTGTTTCATTGGTGTAAGTGCTAACTTGTTTGCATTTGCCATTCTTTGATTATTTGTAATGCTGAACACAGTTTCTGCGTGTTCCTTTTGTGTGTGCCATCCACACTCGCCGCCCATCCTGGACGCGCTTTATATCTTAAAGGTACGAATGCCACACAGAACAACGGAGTGAGGAGAGGGGTTGTGAGTGGAGCGAGGAGATTTCTCCCTAAGTGGCTTCTCCTTTGTCTTGAAGCCTAGTGGGTGGGAGGGTGGTTGGGTGGGTTTGCCTGGCTTTTTTTTTTTTTTTTTTTTTTTCTGTCTTTTGCCTTTTCAGGGCCGCACCTGCGGCTTATGGAGCTTCCCAGGTTAGGGGTCAAATCGGAACTATAGCTGCCAGCCTAGGCCACAGCCACAGCAACGCCAGATCCAAGTTGTGTCTGCGACCTACACCACAGCTCGGGGCAACGCCAGATCCTTAACCCACTGAGCGAGGCCAGGGATCGAACCTGCAACATCATGGTTCCTAGTTGGATTCATTTCCACTGCACCACGACGGGAACTCCGGGTATGCCTGGCTCCTTAATCAGTGTTTCTAGGAAATTATCTTCCCCCTTCCAACTTGGCGCGTT
Source organism: Sus scrofa (assembly GCF_054392235.1). Classification (NCBI taxonomy): domain Eukaryota; kingdom Metazoa; phylum Chordata; class Mammalia; order Artiodactyla; family Suidae; genus Sus; species Sus scrofa. The sequence goes on from NC_139389.1 coordinate 47,458,666, forward strand.
ACTTGGACTAGACAGTCTTGAGCAGGGACGCCTTGCTGGGAGGATCCCTGCGTTTGCCCTCCCCTGTCTGGCCCTTTCTTCTGAATAAATTGACTTTGAGGAGTTTCCAGTGGCTCCAGTTTGCTGCGTGTACAGCAAGGTCAAGTTGCCTACCCGCCCACTTGCTCTTCCTTGGTTCTTATCTCATCTGGAATCTGGGCTGGCCCTGTGCACTTTTTGTCCCCAAGTCCCCAGGGTGAGAGCTCCTGGGTCTGCACTCCTCTTTGTGGAAAGGTGCTGGTGTACTTCTAGGAAGCTGAGGGTCCTCTGCTGCCCTCTGTCCACATTCCCTGCAGGGGACAAATTGCCCACTGCGTAGCTCTGAAACACAGAACCTTCCATCAAAGTGGGTAAGGCCTGGGAGGGGGCATGCTATGGAGTAAATGAAGCAGCTGACACTGACTGGGGGACCCAGGCTGGGTAAGAGACCCGTCTAGGGTGCCCTTGGTGTGGAGGCAGGGGAAACCCTTGTGGGCAGGGAGAGTGAGTGACCGTCATGTCAGCCTTTCACTGGCAGCTGGTGCGTGTTTGGGGGCGGTGGTGGCAGAAGAGGTGCACTTTGAAACCAGGGATTAAGGTTTACCTGTAAGAACCCACCTGTGACCTTGGCCTTTGCAGTCCTAGAGCTCTAGTGCAGGTCCTGGGACCCAGCACATGCCCAGCACTTTGGGCTGTGGTGGGTGGTTGACAGCCTCCTCTGGAGAACAGTGGGTAGTCTCTGTGCCTCCTCCTCTGCCAAGGCTTGGAGATGCTCAGAGGCTGCCCATGGTGGTGAACCTGATGGAACGAGTGGGAAAGGGTGTCCCTCTCTCCTGGCTCCCCAGGAAGTTGGCTGGCTCCTGATTGTACAGAGCCCAGTCTGCCTGTAATCCATGGGCATCCTTCTAAACTCAACTCACAAGATTGGCAGACAGAATGTCCTGGGACCAGTCATTTTTTTCCCTGTGACCAAGACCATCAATTTCCTTTATATCTGTCTCTTCTTCAATGGTAATAGAAGTTTTAGTTGGGTATGAAGCTTTCTACCAAGGCCTACATTTTCCTTCTTCTCTTGCCATTTGATGTGGCTTGTGACTGGGTCCTAGCCAACAGGATGACAAAGAAGGAGCCCTCTCTTTCATTGTTTCCTTTCCCACTGACAGGAATGCAGATGTGATGGCAGGAGCTGGCGCAGTCATTTTGGACCATATGATGAGAGCGGCACATTGAAAAAGGCAGAGCAGCATGACTGAAGAGAGCTGGATACCTAACACCATTAAGCCACTGCCTCATCCATGGACTGCATTCTTGGATGTAAATGTGTGAGGGATATCAAATTTGATCCTCCTTAAGTCTCTGTATTTGGGGGTTTCTTTGCCTCAACAATGGAACCTATATATTCACTGTTGTCTCTCAGTGGAAGGGCCACCTCTGGTCATGGATGCATCTGGTCACTGGAGAGGCTGGAATGCCACCCTTTGGTAGCCTATGACTTTGATAGTGCCCTATAGATGATCTCTTCCAAGATTCACACACTGCTGTGCTCTCCGCCCACAGTGACTCTGTTTTGGCCAATGGGACTTCAGCAAGCACGATGCAAGCAGTGCCTGGGTAGCACTTTCAACATGGGGCTTGTCCTCTGGGAACACCGGCTCTTGGGATGCTCCCGGTCCAAACCCTGCTGCCCATCTTGAGAAGCCCCACATGGCCAGAAGGAGAGGCCACATGGAGGAGGACCGAGGCCCTGCCCTCAGCCCCAGCTGACCTCGCATCCTCAGCCTGAGTGAATCCATCCTGGAAGTGGTCCTCCGGTCTGAGCCGTGCAGCTCCAACCTGCAGACTCAACATCACATAACTCCACTGTCCTAATCCTCTAACTCTTGGGGCAGCTTGTTATGCAGCTCTAGGTAACTGAAACACGTGGATGGCCCCAGGCCCTTTGCACTGTCTGAAAAGCTCGAAATCCACCGTGCTTTACACCAAGAGGTCAGTGTCTTTCAAGATGGTCTGTCTTCCTCACATCTGGAAACGACAACACTACACGGGAAGTTGCTGAGTCTCTGGAAATGCGTAGGAGGGGCTACCCTTCCCTCCAGAACCCCACGCCCCTCCCTCAACTCTGCCAGGGGGTCAGAGCTTGGCTTCATGCTTGCATTTGAAGCTCCGGGAATAGGATGGGTTCCACAGACCCCCCCCCCAACCCCGCTTTCTTGTAAATCTGCTGAAGCGCCATGTCCCTTAGATGAAGGTTAGAGGGCAGCATTTGTCAGGCAAGGGGCTGCCTGTGTCCACAGTGAACCCCCTGGTGCCCACCTGAGCATTGAAGGAGCCAATGCGTGAATGAACAAGTGAACAAATTGTGAACAAAAAGTAACTTATTAGATCAGAGCGGGAGGTCAAGGTGATAGAGGGGCTCCTGGGAAAGCAGGATCAGTAAAGAGCCCAGGTGTAATGAAAGATGGCTTTGGAAGTATTTTTGACTCTTTCAAAACATAATTACAGTAGCTCTCATTGAGTTCTTACTGTGTGCCAGGCACTGTGCAAAATGCTTTATGTTAAATTATTGCATTAATTATCTCAGCAAGCCCGAGAGGTAAGTGCTATAACTTTCATCCCATTTTATAGATGAGGAAATGGAGGCCCAGAGAGGTTAGGTAACTTGCCTGAGTGGGCCTGGGAAGATTTGAACTCAGACAGTCTGGCACCAGCACCCAAGGGCATAGCCACCACACTCTGACAAAAAGCCGGAGTCTTGTATTCCACCCTTGGAGAGAAGAACCAGGACCTGGCATGCTTTATGGCACGTTTGCCAAGCTCCAGTCCACCACGTGCTCCTGGGGGCCTCGGAAAGCCCAGGTCAGAAGGGAAGGAGAAGGGAGGGGCCTCAGGGGTCCCTGTGCCAGGCAGCAGGGCCACTAACACTGGGGTCCAGAGGTGGTGCTGCCCACCCTGCCTGAGCACCCTCAGGGACTGCTCCCACTCACTGCTCAGAAATGAGCCTGGCTCATTCACACGTGTCCTTAATGCCAGGTTCCAAGAAAGCCACCTAAATACCTGGTATTTGAGATGTAAAGAGACCGGCTCCCTGTACTTAGCGCTTCGCTTAACTTTTCCAATTATAGCGCCCTATTTTCCAAAGTCTAAAAAGGACATATGTTATAACTGTCTTGGGCCCCAAGGTTTCAGAAACACCCTTAAGTCTCCTGAAATACAATCGTATATTTTAGACTAATTCCTAAAGGGCTGAGTGGGGTTATCTTTAACATCTGCCGGCATTCACACAGGTCTTGTCTTTGCAAACGAGCCTGGGGCCCCGGGCACAGGGCAGCCTGGTGGAGGGGGTGGGGGAACCAGCTCTGTGCTGGGCTGAGTGGGAAAACGTGAGGAAGGTGATCCTAGGCCGGATGGGCTTGGGAGTGAGGGGGACACATAACCTTGCCTCAGGGAGATCCAGTCTGGGGTGGGGGTGGGGGCGCCCCTACCCGAGGAAGCCCCCAGGCTGAAGGACTTTTAGGAGCCATGCTAAAAGCCAGCGGAGGAGTTCCCATCATGGCGTGTGGAAACGAATCCAACGAGGAACCACGAGGTTGCGGGTTCGATTCCTGGTCCTGATCAGTGGGTTAAGGATCCCGTGTTGCCATGAGCTGTGGTGTAGGCTGCAGAGGTGGCTCGGATCTGGCGTTGCTGGGGCTGGGGTGTAGGATTAGACCCCTAGCCTGGGAATCTCCATATGCCACAGGAGCAGCCCTAAAAAGCAAAAAAAAAAAAACAAAAAACAGTGGAGGGCCTTGTAGGGCTATAGAGGGATCCACTCCCACTGGCTCTGCTGTCACAGGGTGGGCAGGAGGCAGAGGGAGGCAGGTAGGACGTTCTCCCAGAGCCTGGAGGCAGGCGGTGTAGGTAGGTGGCAGTCCTGGAGCTGACCTTTGATCGCTCGTGACTTCAGGCCGGCGGCCAGCCGGGGCATTTTCTGGTCAATCCCGACGGTCGTTATTAAGCATTTATTATGTGAGGGAGATGTGCTTTTCTGGTCACCGCGTTTGGCCAGCGGACTTGGTGAGTAAATGGACTAGAACTAATCCTGTAGCTCACAGTGCGGGCTTCAGAAAAGTCAACGCCTCTCTTGCCTAATAGCTCCCCGGGAGGGTGAGATAGAGACTACCAGCCCTCAGAACTACTGCCCTTTTTCCCGAGATGGGAAGGGAGCTGGCCTGGCAGCCAGGCCTCCTGACAGCTTTGGGAATAGACAGACAGGGCCGAGAGGACTCTGGAGCTTGTTAGAAGATAAAGGGCAAATTGGGAGTTTGAGCAAGTTCTGTGTAAGGGCCAGAGCCCTGGCCTGACAGCAGGAGAGCAGATGCCCGTCGGCTCAGTCCTTAATTTGCAAGCTATCGCTTCAGAAATAGGAAAGGCATCCTTTCTCCCCAGAGGCTGAGGCCTGGAAAAGGAGGAGAGGGGAAAAGTCCCCAGTCTGAGGGGAGACACAGTCCTGCACTGAGGGAGCCCCAGGCTGAGGGGAGACACAGCCCTGCCCTCAGGGAGCCCCAGTCTGAGGGGGAGAGACAGCCTCGCCCTCAGGGAGCCCCTCTTCGAGGGGGGAAACATAGTCGAGAGACTCAAAAGACAGAGAGAACACACACCAGGCCTGTGGGGAGCAGGGTCCATCCTTCCCCATCCACCTCACAGTTGGGCAAAGGCCAAGGGCTCCTGGGATAACCATCTGGATGGAGCCATTCTAGACCTGGGCAGAAACCAGAATGCAGTGGGTGCTCTGCCATTGTGTAAAACTTCTTGCTGGGCAGTGCCAGCCCCTCACTCCGGGTGAGTCTTGCTGGTCAAACCCAGAGTGGGTACCTACAGGGTCAGTCAAATGTCCCTAAGATGCTAGCCAGGCCGTTATCTCTTGAGTGGGAAAGCAGCCTGTCCTGACCCTCGCAGTGGAGAAAGGGGCTTGTTTGGTCTGGAAAAGTCCCCCTCCCAGACTGGGTGCTTTAGTTCTAGGACAATTCACTAGAAGGTCTACTCGATGAGGGCAGGGATTGAGCCAGTATCCCATTTATATCCATCTCACATTACCCCCAGGGTGTGCCACCAAGGTGCTGCAGTGGCCAAGGACTTTCCCACAACATCCTTTGTTTATTGAAATGGCAGGTGACATTCTTTGTCTGTAAACATCAGTATATTCAATCTATAATTTGTTTGGAGTATACAAGGGTCTGCCTTGTATGCTGTGTCGTCCCCAGGGCCTGAGACCTTGCCTGGCACATGGTAGGTGCTCAATAAAAATTATTGAACTAATAGGAGTCCATTTTCCTTTTCTTTTTTCTTTCTTCTTTCTTTTTTTTTTTTTTTTTTGCCATTTCTTGGGCCGCTCCTGCAGCATATGGAGGTTCCCAGGCTAGGGGTCGAATCGGAGCTACAGTCTCCAGCCTACACCAGAGCCACAGCAACGCGGGATCCAAGCTGCATCTGTGACATATACCACAGCTCACGGCAATGCCGGATCCTTAACCCACTGAGCAAGGCCAGGGATCAAACCCACAAACTCGTGGTTCCTAGTCGGATTTGTTAACCACTGAGCCAAAAACTCCCCATTTTACCTTTCAACGTGAATTCAGAAACCACCTCCTATAGAAAAATCTCCCTGCTCAAAGCTTTCCTAACTTCAGGGACAACTACTCCACAGGAGTGAATGTCAACTTCATTTGCAAAGATTGAATTCCAACAACTGGCTATTTTGAAAAAGAACAATAATAAGTTTAGGCTCTGATTATTGTTGTATAGCAAGCCCTGTGCTGGTAGCTTTATAGATGTTCTATGGCTTAATCCTGTTTGACAAACAAAGAAACTCAGGGTTGGGAAAAAGCGAGCACTTGAATTTACACCTCTTGGAAATCATAGAGCTGTGACTTGGACCCACTCCTGACTCAATCTTTCCCTTAACTTTTTTTTTCTGAATTCCATGGTATTTTTTATATATATATATATATATATATATATATATATATATATATTTATATATATATATTTCCCCCCCCCCACTTAGGTTTAGGATCCAATAGGTAATCCCACAAAGATTTGTTTAGGTCCCAGTCTCAAGAGCCACGAGGCCAATGGACGGTCAACACTGGCTCTGAATGAAGGTCCTGTAACAGCTGACCAGCCTCTGCGTGGCTGCGGTTCCCAGCAAACACTGATCCCGTCAACCCTGATGTAGTGACATCTGCGGTCCACACCAACAGTGGATTATCCTTCAAAGTGGAGTGCCTGCCAGACTTGTCATTCTTTCCAGAAAGTTCGCTCTCAGCATTCAGAGTTGTTGGGCCAGAGCTGAAAAGTCATCTGGCGCATCACCCTGCCTGTCCCCGAGTTGCTCACACACGGCGAGGATGCAGTTCCTTGTCCACCTTGTTTGTCCCCAGATTCTTTTTCCGGCTGCTGAAAGGACTCATCCTGCAGGCTGCCCGTCTTTTGAACACTTTGCCAAAACCCTCTTCGCGATTGGTCTCATGTTACTGCTCATACGTGTAACTTTATTATTGTTATCTGCTAGGATGCAGCAGGTACCAGCCATAAATTATTTCCAATCTTCATTAAAACACTACAGGAGTACCCCCTTCTAGGCACAGGAAAGTGAAGCCTTGCTGCTAGAAGAGGTCACGTATCCTGCCCAAGGTCACTTAAACGTGTCAATGTCAGAAGCAAAATTTGAATCCAGAGCTGTTGGCTCCAAAGAAGTTCTTGAAGCGAGTCTTTCCCCAAATCTGCTGTTTGTCAAAATTTGCTGAGAAGCTTTTGAAAAATGGGCCTTCTTTATTCCAAAGCTGTGAAGAAGAATGAAGCCATGCTCTAAGTGTTGATATGGGTGCTGCGCTTGCCTGGAACATCTCCAGAAAGAAGGCAAATAACTGGTCACCACTGGCCCCGGGGGACGATTCCCAGTAAGGACAATCGGGGGAGACTTGCTTATTACTGTGCTGTCTGCTGGGTGGTCCTTCCTTCCTCGCCCTGTTCTTGTCACCTTTTCAAAATTATATGAATACCTTTTTAAAATTAAGCAAAACTATAGGAGTTCCCATCATGGCACAGTGGAAGCGAATCTGACAAGGAACCATGAGGTTGTAGGTTCGATCCCTGGCCTTGCTCCGTGGGTTAAGGATCCGGTGTTGCCAGGAGCTGTGGTATAGGTCGAAAATGCGGCTTGGATCCCAAGTTGCTGTGGCTGTGGCGTAGGCCGGCGGCTACAGCTCTGATTCGATCCCTAGCCTGGGAACCTCCATATGCCACAGGTGTGGCCCTAAAAAGCCAAAACAAACAAACAAACAAACAAACCATATAGATTCCAGGACCCCATCACTGGACTTCCTATAAATCAGGGTCTCCAGAGGCTGTAGTTTAACAAGCACCCTCAGTGGGTGCGGTAGCCCTCTGAGCCTAGCCTCCCGGAGGCCTGACCGGACCTTGCCTCCCCTGGCATATCCCCTCTTTCCCTGACCTTGCCATGTGGACTCAAAGCTGCCTTAGGTACCTGGGAGTCCTCTCCTCATCGTCTCCCCAGGGATCTTTGCTAGCCGATGTCATGAACCCCAGACCTGCCAATAAACCAGCACCACCCAGGGCTGCAGTCCCTGTGTCCTGTGGCCCTGCTAGAGTTCAGAGGTCACACCTGTTCTCAGGCCTCCCCACCTCGTACACCTGCCACCCCGAAGCCTCAGAGCCCTCTGCTGGCAGAGTCTACAGGCCTGTTTTTTGTTTTTGTTTTTGTTTTTTACGGCTGCACCTGTGGCAGAAGGAAGTTCTCAGGCTAGGGGTCAAATCGGACCTACAGCTGCTGTCCTGCACCACAGCCACAGCAATGCAGGATCCGAGCTGCATCTGCGAACTACACCACAGCTCAGGGGAACGCCGGATCCCCAGCTCCCTGAATGAGGCCGGGGGTCAAACCCACATCCTCATGGACACTAGTTGGGTTCGTTACTGCTGAGCCAAGACAGAAACTCCCACTGGCCTGTTATGAGTGTTTCCACATATAGACAGTGGCTTCCTGACCACACTGGGCTGCTTCGTGGCTTTTCCCTTTGTCATGGGTCTGGGAGATCCCCTATATTCCCCAGCCGTGCATGGAGAGCGCCATTGCATGTCCCTGGGTCCAGGTGTTGGCATCTGTCCAGGGATGGCTGTAAGCATGAGCAGCTCTGGAGCCAGACATCCTAGTTCAAAGGCCAGCGCTTCCGCACTGAGCTCCATGACCTGGGGCAAGCTCTTACCCTCTGTGATATGGGGGTGGGAGAGGTTGAGACACGCCGAGCTCTCAGAGTCAGGCCTGGCACATGGGAAGGGCACAACAAATGTTCTTTGCTTCTTCACTGTCTTCTGAGTCTCAGACTAGTGACTAGTCATTGACGTGTGGGCTGTGGACCTCAGCATCCAGCCCCCACTCTGCGTCTTCCCAGCTTTTTCAAAGCCTTCTTTTCCTCGCCTTTGAAAGGGGGCTGACTCCTGCCTCTCTGGAAGGTCAAGGAGGGAGTCTGGGACCAAGCAGATGCTCAGCTAACATTTACAGGATGGACAAAGGAATGGAAGTGGGGCAGAAGGAAGCCTGGTGGGGAGTTCCCTGGTGGCTCAGCAGGTTAAGGATCCAGTGTTTTCACTGCTGTGGCTCGAGTCACTGCCGTGCCCTGACGGGGAACTTCCACCTGTGTGGGTTTGGCTCAAAAAAATGAAATTTAAAAAAAAAGAGGGGGAGTTCCCGTCGTGGCGCAGTGGTTAACGAATCCGACTAGGAACCATGAGGTTGCGGGTTCGATCCCTGCCCTTGCTCAGTGGGTTAACGATCCGGCGTTGCCGTGAGCTGTGGTGTAGGTTGCAGACATGGCTCAGATCTGGGATTGCTGTGGCTCTGGCATAGGCCGGTGGCTACAGCTCTGATTCAACCCCTAGCCTGGGAACCTCCATATGCCGCGGGAGCGGCCCAAGAAATAGCAACAATAACAACAACAACAACAAAAGACAAAAGACAAAAGACAAAAAAAAAAAAAAGGGAGTTCCTATTGTGGCTCAGTGGTAATGAATCTGACTAGTATCCATGAGGGTTCGATCCCTGGCCTCATTCAATGGGTTAAGGGTCTGGCGTTGCTGTGAGCTGTGGTGTAGGTTTCAGATGTGACTTTGCTGTGGCTGTGGTGTAGGCTGACAGCTGCAGCTCCTATTCAACCCCTAGCCTGGGAACTTCCATATGCCGCAGGTACAGGCCTAAAAAGCAAAAAAAAAAAAAAAAAAAAAAAAAAAGAAGAAGCCTGGTAGGCAAAGCCATGCCCAACTACCTCTGTTGGCCCCCCTCTGGGGGTGGCGGTGCAGGAGCACTGGCTGTCCTGGCCCTCATCCCCAGTGCCCAGGTTGATCTCAGCCAGAGGAGGACCTTAGACTGCCTAGGGAGTCATTGCAGTGAGAATCAGACCTGCCTCCATTGACACTGCCAGCCCACCACTCCTGGCAGCGGAAACCAACCACACTCACAAACCACATCATTCTTGTCCAGGAGAAAAATTGCCTCAAAGGCCAGGCCATCTCCCGGGCCCTGTGGTGGGTAAGGACTCTCACTGCCTTCGGGTTGGACAGCGTCCGGCCTGAGCCTGAGGGAGAGCAGACAAGCAAAAGCTCAGCCGTGTGGTTGGGCCAAGTGAGGGCTGCTCACCTGGGCTTGGAGGTGCTGCCATTCACGCCCTAGGCTGCCTCCTTCCAGGGCCTTCTTCAGGGACAGCAATCGGACTGAAGCCAGGGGAGGAAGGCCCCCTTCGGCCTTCGCTGAGCCCATCACCCAGGGGCTTAGTTTCCGGGATGGGAGCCTGGGAGGCGCCCACCAGCAGGCACAATGGACTCACTCATGTCTTTGATTGGAGGTTATTCATCTGTCCGAGCTCCCTTCAGGCCGAAAATCCCGTGAGACGAGAGACAAGGTCTTATTCATCGTGTGACCGTTCCCAGGGATTAAATAGGTGAAGCTCAGGTGTCATTATTCATATTCCCCAAGGTCAAGGGACACAGAGGGGCTGGATGAATGGAGTGCCTACGATTCGCCGTGGGCTGGGCGCCTTGCTGAACCTTTCACAGCTATTAACTCACTTACTCCTCACCCCTGGGGGACAGACCAGCGCTGTTATCATCTCTGTCACCAGGGGGGCAACTGAGACACAAAGCAATTGAGCGACTTGTCCAAGGTCCCACAACAAGAAAGCGAGGGGATTCAAGCCCCACCTTTCTGGAGTTTAAACCCACTTCCAACCACCCGATGGGCCCGGGTGGGCCACTGTGTGACTGAGCGACTGATGTGCACACAGACAGACGGGAAGACACATAGCAGGAGGGTTGGGGGATCAGGCCTACATTTCTGGGTTGATTTGGAGCTGAAGTCAGAGCTTGGCATCCGAAAGCCTCTTGGCTCTGGCTCCTCCTCGCCCTAACACCCACCTGGCCCCACACAGGCGGCCCAAACAGGACTCCCTGTTGGGGGCCCTGGCAGGGACACGGCGCCTGATGGTCCCTGCCCCCACCCCAGTCTCCGTGGGAACACAGCCTCTCCCTGTCAAGTCCATCAAGGTCACCCACGGTGGCCTGGCTGCTGGCCGTTCCCAAGGCAATGAGCCAGGTGTATCTGTCTCTTTCCTACCCTGCTTCTTTGGCACGTCTCGAATAATCAGCGGTTAAGAGCTTCAAGCCAGGGTCAGACCGCCTGAGTTCCCATCCTGGCTCTGCTCTGTGGCCTTGGATGTAGGACTTAACGTCTCTGTGCCTCGTTTCCTCATTTTCACAATGGAAATCAAAAGAGATTGTTGTCAGAATGGGTGGGACGATTAAAGGAGTTAAAGCATGTAAAAGGCTTAGACCAGTGGTACCTCTCAAACAAAATAGAAATTTTTGTGGCTATTATTATATGTCTTCTTACCCATGCCTTTATCCCTCACCCCCGCCTCTTTTTAGGGCCACACCTGCAGCATATGGAAGTTCCCAGGCTAGGGGGTCAAATCGGAGCTGCAGCTACCTGCCTACACCAGAGCCACAGCAATGTGGGATATGAGCTATGTCTGCGACCTACATCAGCAGCTCACGCAACACCAGATCCTTAACCCACTGAGCAAAGCCAGGGATCTAACCTATATCCCCATGGATACTAGTCAGGTTCTTAAGCTACTGAGCCACAATGGGAACTCCCACCCATGCATTTATTTATTTAATTTTTTAGGTCTGCACCCGCGGCATATGGAAGTACCCAGGCGAGGGGTCGAAACAGAGTGTAGCTGCCGGCCACAGCCACAGCAACGCCAGATCCGAGCTGCATCTGGGACCTACATCACAGCTGATGGCAAGGCTGGATCCTTAACCCTCTGAGCGAGGCCAGGGATTGAACCTGTGTCCTCATGGATGTTAGTCAGATGTGTTTCCGCTGAGCCACAACAAGAACTCCCTCCCCATGCATTTAGATGGATGACTAAAGAGCCAGTACAGAGGGAGGGGAGGGGACGGCAGGCAGTCAAAGTAATAATGATCTGCCAGGACACCCCGTTTTTCTTAAAGTCATCCCTGGTTGGGGTGGGGAGGGAGAGGCCCCCTCCCAGGAACCCCTGTGTCTGGAGACCCTGCACTGGCGTCGCCTCACCCTCTGCTGAGACAGATAGCCGATGTCACCCGTCCAATTCTTGACCACAGGCACAGGTTTCTACTTGATGTATTTACGTGGATTTTTACAGATCTTCATCAAAGCTGTTTGTACACATAGGTGTTAGTTACATGGTTCCTCATCCACGTTAACTTGCAGGACAGATTCATCTGGTGCCTCTGGCTACAACCCTGTGTGGCCTTGCCACCCTCCCCCACCATAATCCCCGTGTCATTCTGGTTAGATGGGAATGGAACGTGACCTTGTAAAAGCATTGACATCCAGGGTTGAGCCACTTAGTAAACTATAATTGTTTTTTTTTTCCCCTTTGCACAACATTTTATTCTTCCTGGAATTGATGAGGGTCCTTTTTGTTGTCGTTAGCTTGATTTTCTCTGTCCTTAGAACGATTTCAGTGGCTTCCCACGTCGTAGCTACAATAATAATTAACACCCTGTGAGCGCTTTCTATGTGCCAGGCATTCTTCTAAGTACTTTCTGGAGTTTGCTGGCGGCTCAGCGGATTAAGGATCTGGCGTTGTCACCGCTGCGGCTTGGGTTCAATCCCTGGCCAGGGAACTTTTGTATACACATGACCAAAGAAAAAGAAAGAAAAAGTACGTTCCATGTAGTAGCTCATTTAGCCTTTACACGAGTGCTCTGAGGCCTGGACTAGCGTATCTCATTTTGCAGATGAGGACAGAGGGACAGAGGGGTGACGTGATTCCCCCCCAATCCTAGAGCAAGTCAGCGATCGGCCAGGATTGGCCGCTAGCCTCTTACCACCGCAGGTCTGAGCCACCTGGCCCCTCCCGGCCCTGCGAGTGCACCTGCCAATCTCCGAGCACACCTGCCAGTCTCTTCCAGGCCCCTCCTGGCCTCTCCCCAGCTGGGCTGTAAGCCGGGTGAGGGCAGGCCCTGGGACGCACCCCTCTGTCATCCCAGGAGTGGGGCTGGGCCCAGCACACCTTCCTGTGTTTGCCAGGACGGTCCTGCTCTGGGCTGCCCACGCAGCCACGTGTTCTTTCTCCTCAGGCCCTTCAGGCAGAGGCAGGGCTGGGTGCACAGCTGGTGCGGTTAGAGCCGGGCCTGCAGCGGCTCAGAAAGGCCAAGTACATACGTCAAGGCCTCACCGCCAGGGGAGTGGAGTCTGAACTCCCTCCTCTGGCGGCAAGTCCAGGGCGCTTCCTAACATGCGAGGCTGCCTCCTACAGGCCCAGGCACATACACACCACACTTTATACCCACACAGACAGGCAACCCCTTGATTCATTTATGCTAATTCTGCACGCATATTTCCACCTGGGCATATTATTACACAGACAGAATTGCATTTCTTTCTTTTTTTTAAAGTGACATTTTTCTTTTATCCTGATAACTTTATTTATTTATTTATTTATTTATTTATTTATTGTCTTTTGTCTTTTTTAGAGCTGCACCTGCAGCATATGGAGGTTCCCAGGCGAGGGATTGAATCGGAGCTGTAGCTGCCAGCCTATACCACAGCCACAGCCATGCCAGATCCGAGCTGTGTCTGTGACCTACACCACAGCTCACGGCGACGCCGGATCCTTAACCCACTGAGCGAGGCCAGAGATCAAACCTGCAACCTCATGGTTCCTAGTCAGATTCGTTTCTGCTGCGCCATGACGGGAACTCCCAGAATGGCATTTCATGTACACATTCACACACATAAGCGCACACCCGCACACGATACACAGGCACGCCAATTATCCACAGAGGCATTATATCACAAACCTGTGTTAACACAGAAACAATTACATACCTTATTTACAAACACCAACCCATGTAGATTCCACATTCACATATATACAGCATATACACATATTGTACAGAGAAAAACATAGAAAGATGTTAACACATGCAAAATGCACATAAACTTATAACCCACATTTGCATAATGCAGGCTCACGTAGATAGTTTGCATGTATTAAAACACACAGATGTTTGCACACAACACACAAAACACATATGATTAAACGCCATGCACGGAACCTATTTGTGCAAACATACGCACAGGTGCACATCCACAGATGCAAAGACTTGCACAAACATACCCACACTTGGGTGCACGCAACAAGTGGCCTGGTTGATGGCTGTGGCTGTGGTATAGGCTGTGGTATAGGCTGGCACGGGGGAAAGGCCCGTGGTTCCAGGTCCTGAGGCCGTCAGCTGGTTCGGGGGAAAGTCTGTTTCCTGACCTCCCCGGACACCTGCCTCGTCACAGCAGTGAAGGGGGCAAGGGGTATGCAGTCCCCAGCCCGTGGAGGGCTGAGGGTCCCCCAGATCTCCTGCCTCACTCTGGAGCCCCACTCAGGATTAGCACTGGCTGCTCTCCTGGGGAAGCGGCAAGATCTATGCCTTTTGTCAAGGAGGAAACGGAGGCTTGGCCAAGCAGGTTACATTTAGTGAGCCTGTCTAAGAATTCGAACCTGAATCCTTCAGAACCCGGAACTACACTGACCACATCTCTGAGCATCCAGGCGGCCCATACCCACGGCTAGGCACACAGTGCGTGCTACATCGATGCATACAGCGTGGACAAGGTCATTGATCTGCGGGACAGCAGCCTTCAGGGTCTGGGGCCTGATAAGCAATTGGGGTGGGGGGGTGGTCCAGGGAGCCAGACCCAGAATCTTGAGGCAATGTGGACCTTCCTTACATTTGGGGACCCTCCCTTCATCACCTCCAGGCCAGAGGTGCAGCCTCAGGGTCTGTAGGGGGCCACCAGCCCAGGGAGGCCCCTCCCTCCCCCCAGAGGCTCCCAGGCTTGGCCCCTTCCTCTCTGCTTTGGCCTCCTTCCCCAACCTGTTCTCCGTGCACCCCCACCCCCCGGACTCTCCCCAGATGCATGCCTCGCCCTCAGACATTCATTTCAAGAGCTCAGCAGGCAGTTTTTTGCAGGATTTGATTTGCCGCTCAGGCATTTCCTCGAGTGGCCCCTCGATGTTTGCCCTCATCCAGATGGCATCCAGATGCAAACATCCCTCCCCCCCCCACCCCCCTGGCCAGCTCTCGCTCCTCCTCAGCCAGGGGAAATGGATCCTGATCCCCAGCTCCCCCCCACCTTCCCACATCCCCAGCTTCACGTCGCAGGCCTGAGGTCAGGCCGACATCACCGCCTGCTTCTCCCTCCAAAGCCAGGGCTTCTGGCTCTCCGATTAACTGCCTCTCTCCTGGGCCTTTGTGCAACGCAACAGGTAATTGCTCTGTGAGCCAAAGCAAATGTCAGCCTGATAATGAAGGTGATATGATGCCGCTCTGGCTCTGGCAAGGAGGGGGAGGGGCGGGGCGGTGACTGAGTTCACGGAGCAGGTGGTGGGCACCCCGGCCCTCCAGCCGAGGCCTTCAGAGGTGACCAAATCCAGACGAAGAAACTGCAATGTGGAGAGGGAAACAGATAGCAATCGTGCTGACCCTTTCGGACAAAAGTCCACGCAACTGCAATGTAGAGATTAGCTCGTTGGGTCCTGTGAGCTGGGCCTGATTATCCCCATTGACAGAGGAGGAAAACTGAGGCCCAGAGTGGAGAGAAAAAGTCACCAGAGCAACCATCTAGAGTATAATTTTTTTTTTTTCGGGGCCCCACCATGGCACATAGACGTTCCCAGTCTAGAGGTTGAATCAGAGCTACACCTGCTGGCCTACGCCACAGCCACAGCATTACAGGATCCCAGCTGCATCTGCTTCCTACACCTCGGCTCACAGTAGAGCCAGATCCTTAACCCACTGAATGAAGCCCAGGATCGAACCCGTGTCCTCATGGATACTAGTCAGGTTCGTTACCACTGAGCCACAACGGCAACTCCTAGAGTATAATTTCTATGTGCCAGACACGATAGAGAGATCAGCTAACTTAATTCTTGGAAAACCTTGAAAGCTGGACATAATCGTCCCCATTTTATAGATGAGATAACTAAGACTCTGTGAGGCTTGGTAACTCATACATGACCACATGACTATGTAAGTGCAGAACTTGGCTATAAAACAAAGGCTCCCAAAGCCCATGGGCCCTCCTGTGTGGCCTGGTGGGGTCAGCGGCAGGGCCAGGCCTTCGGGTCTCCAGAGCCCTGTCCTGGCCCAGGGACAGCCACCTTGGTAGGAAACTTTTCCGGGAGCCTGGGGGGACAGTCCTGGATTAGGAATTCCTGTGCCCAGGGGAGCCTCCCTGTCCCTCAGAGGCCAGACTCCAGGCCTCTCAACTCTCTTTTCAGCAGTGGACTCTTGACCTGGTGGCAGGGCCGATAGAAGCCAATCCCCAGAGGACCAGCTCTCAGCTGCCCTGAGAGAGGTGGGCGAGGCCCTGGCTGATCTCAGCTCAAGCCCTCTGCCTGAAAGTTAACCTTAAAATTGATGTTTAGGAGTTCACATCGTGGCTCAGCCGTAAGGAACCCAACTAGTATCTAGGAGGACTCTGGTTCAATCCCTGGCCTCGATCAGTGGGTTAAGGATCCAGCATTGCTGTGAGCTATGGTGTAGGTCATAGACCTGGCTCACATCTTGTGTTGCTGTGGCTGTGGCGTAGGCCAGCAGCAGCAGCTCTGATTCGACCCCTAGCCTGGGAACTTCCATATGCTGCAGGTATGGTCCTAAAAAAAAAAAAAAAAAAAAAAGACAAAAAAATAGTTAATATTTACACACTTCCCACCGTGCTGCTGTGATGCTGCTGTACACGTCACAGTGGCTGGGAGTGGGAGGGAGCACTTCCCCGGACCCAGGTTCCCCTAAATCCCTTCGGGCTCCAAGGCGGGCTGCTCAGGCTCCCGCGCACTGGAATGATGGGCACTCGTGCTGTGCCCAGATGGACTTTACTCTCCTTTCCTCGTGAGCTAAGCTTCCTTGACAGAAAATGGGGCATTTGGCTCAGGCTCAAGCCTACCCTACAGGCATTTCCTAGAACCCCTGGGCAGTGTCGGACCCCAGAGGTGTGAGGAGCAAGGGCCAGGGGCAGGTGGTCCCCCTCAGAGCCTCAGGCAGCTTTGGGGATGCTGCTGAGTAGGACCTGCCTGGCGGGAGACTGGGGTGGGCCCTGGTGTGTGGGCAGAGCCTCTGGGCCCATGGTGGGGTGGGGGGAGCCCCCATCCCTCCGGCCACCCCAGCCCCAGAAAACACGAGAGCTGGATAAGCAGGATGCCTTGGGACAGGGCTAGAGCGTCTCACCTGCCTGCCTCTCCCAACACCTCCTCCAGGTGGCCTCCGAGCTTGCTGAGGGATGCGTGCCAACGCCGTCTGGACTCTGCTGTCCCCACCCCCTTCCTTCTAGAGTCTAAGTGAGCTTGGCTTTGCAGCAGACCAAGGACAAGCCTGAGGACCCCCCCGCTCCCCAGCTCCCCAGAGGCTCAGAAGTGCTGCTTTCATTGGGGAGCTGTGCTGATCTGGGCCCCAGAGGCTTCAGGGAGGCCCTCAGGCTGAGCAGAGGGTAGGCCATCCCCCAAGTCGCCCGTCTGGGTGGGCTCGGTGCCCTCAGGCAGGTGGGTGCTTCCTGCCAGAGCCTGCGGATAAATGCCCAAGAATTACAGTGATGGTCAGGGGAGAGGACACTGTCCCAGCTGCATGTTAGCGGCCAGGTAGCCTGGCAAGGGACATCGCGGCCAGCACGCCAGGTCCCGCAGGTTAATGTTTGACCTGGAGCCACGTGTTTTTCCACTGGTTATTTTTATCCTCTGTACCTGGCAGTGGGTGGCCAGGCGACCTCCTCTGTGGGCAAAGGAGGACAGGAGGGAGGGAGGGGGGTGCCCAGCTGGGGTTGCTCTGGGCAAGGCAGGGCTGTAGAGAGGCCAGCGGGCCCAGCTTGGGGGTGAGAGGCAAGGGAGAGAGAGGGCAGGAGGGCCTGGGAGGCGGAGGCAGCTCACTACACCTCAGCCACATCCCAGGCCCTGCCCTGGGGCCACCCAGGCCCTAGTTCTCCTCTCCTGGGAAGGACTGGCACACGTGATGGGGAAGAAAGAGACAGGAGGGAAGACCAAGAGAACCTTCTGGAAATCCACAGCTTTTCAGGGAAGT
This sequence comes from Sus scrofa, assembly GCF_054392235.1. Classification (NCBI taxonomy): domain Eukaryota; kingdom Metazoa; phylum Chordata; class Mammalia; order Artiodactyla; family Suidae; genus Sus; species Sus scrofa. Next base: position 47,476,360 of record NC_139389.1, read on the forward strand.
TAAAAAGCACCCCCTGGACCCCCTGGTGTTACTGTCATTGTCTTTTTTTTTAGGGCTGCACCCGCAGCATATGGAGGTTCCCAGGCTAGGGGTCCAATCGGAGCTGTTGCTGCCGGCCACAGCCACAGCAATGCCAGATCCAAGCCATGTCTGCGACCTACACCACAGCTCTCACAACGCCTAATCCTTAACCCACTGAGCGAGGCCAGGGATTGAACCCACAACCTCATGGTTCCTAGTCAGATTGGTTTCCGTTGTGCCACCATGGGAACTCCCTAGTACTGTCATTGATAATGAATCTCTCTCAGACACCTGGACACTACATATGAGAGACTGTCCCTTCTGAGGTCCTGGGGCTTCATTCACATGGTGGGAGAAAGTCAAGGCTGGTCAGTCCCAGCTCCCAGGCCACTCTGAGGGGGGACACAGACCTGCTTCCAGGGAACCTCTAGTCTCACAGAGTGGGGGACAGGTCTTCATTTAGAACAAGAGCTTGGCACCCTGGCATCCAAGAACCCTAAAGCTGAAGTCAAGACTCACCCTGGGTCACCCAGCTCTGGGCTTCCTGAGCCCACACCGTCTGTTTTTCTCTTCAGCAGCAGTGGTCCAGCTGAGGCAGCTGCGGGACTGTTTCCATTCCCAAGGCCCCTGAGTCCTTCTTACCCCACTGAGGCCTGAGATAGGGAGGCCCCCAGAGGCCGCTCAGCCTTGGGCCCTCTGATGCTGCAGTGCCAGCTGGGCAAGGCCAGCTTCTCTCCTGCCCCAGTGCCGGGTCCAGAAGGGCCTTTTTTTTTCTTTTTTTTTTTTGTCTTCTTGTCTTTTTTAGCCCTGCACCCACAGCATAAGGAGGTTCCCAGGCTAGGGGTCCAATCAGAGCTACAGCTGCCGGCCTACACCACAGCCACAACAATGGGGGATCCGAGCCGTGTCTGTGATCTTTACCACAGCTCAGGGGAAAGCCGGATCCTTAGCCCACTGAGCAAGGCCAGGGATTGAACCAGCAACCGCATGGTTCCTAGGCAGGTTCGTTAACCACTGAGCCACGATGGGAACTGCCCCAGAAGGGCTTTCGCTTTACACTTGAGCCTGGAGGGATAGGCCCCCTGGCCAAATTGCCCACCCCCCAAATCAGCCACGGCCTCCACCCTAGCACTTGCCGGCCCTGGTCTGAGGCAGACGGGCAGGCTGGTCCCCAGGCCGGGCCCTGCTTTAGGGTCTCCTGAGGGGCTGCAGGGGCACGAGGAAAACTGTCCGGGGGAGACCAGCTCTCTCTGAGTCCCCGGGAAGGGCTTCTGGGGGTTGGTGAAAGAGGGTCCCCACATCAAGGTGGGGTGAGGGCAGGTAGGAAGAGCAGAGCGCTCCAGGAAGCGGGGTCCCAGTTCTCTCGCTGTGCCCCCTCCAGGGCCTGAAGTGGGGTGTAGAAGCGGGGCTGGGGAACAGGAGCCCCTCAGCCTGGACACAGGGAGTGAGGGCCCAGTCCTTGGCCTGAAGTCCAAGGCCACCTCCAGCTGTGATGACAGGTGCATTTCCCACTGGGAACTGAGCTCTCTGCCCCAGCCCACCTTCCCATGTGTCTCCCCCCACCCCCACTGCTCCCTAAACCCCCACCTGCTCAGACCTGGCCACCTCTCTGTTCCCCCATATGTGCCATGCACTGGAACGGGCCACTCACCTGCAGGCGTCTCTCTCCTCAGTACAACCTGGGGGTGTGTGGGGAGGTAAATCTCTTCATTTTCATTTTACAGCTGATGGAACTAAATAGAAGCATCCTTGAAAACAAAAACAAAAGCACAAAGGAGTTCCTGCTGTGGTTCCGTGGGTTAAGAACCCATCTAGTATCAGGAGGATGTGGGTTCCATCCCTGGCCTCGCTCATTGGGTTAAGGATCTGGTGTTGCTGGAAACTGCCATGTAGGTTGCAGATGTGGCTCGGATCTGGGGTTGCTGTGGCTGTGGCATAGGTCGTCAGCTGCAGCTCCCATTCAACTCCTAGCCTGGAAACTTCCATATGCCGCAGGTACACCCCTAAAAAGAAAAGGAAAGAAAACAAACAAACAAACAAACAAAAAAAACCCCAAATAAATGGAAGCATCGTTAAATAATGCACCCAAGGTCTCCCAAACAGTCAGTGGCCCTACTGGGATTTAAACCTATGTCTGACTTTAAATCCAGCTGAGAGATCATACTGGTCATATATCCTATCTATTTTAAATCCCAGATGTCTCATTATCCCACTCTATCAGAGCCCTCCTGCATCAGCCTGATCAGAAGATTGACTCTAAGTGGCTCCTACAACCGTCTCCTTTGTCTCACCACCAGGAAGTCCTTCCTGGAGTCTAACCTTGGTGGCTGCTGCTGTCACTTACCCTGCAATCAGGAAAAGAGGAACAAAGATGGTTCCTGCCCTATGCCCTGTCTCTGGAGAACATGTTCCAGGGGACTGGGCATTCCTCTGTGGGAGGGAGGATTGCTCCTGGCTGCAGAAGCAGGAGTCCCAGACACTGGGGGAGGAGGGGACTCGGGCTGCGAGAAGGCGGTGTTCTCTTGCATCTCCTCACAGAGGGGACTTGGGCCTTACCTGTGGACTCTTCCATTGCCGACTGAGTCCAGGACAGGTGAGAAGCGAACCAGGCCAGCAGGCCGGGCCGGTGAGAACCTTGTAGCGGGGCGGCGGGGGGCGGGGGGGTGCTTGGCTTCTGATGCTGATTCATTCTTTGGGGGAATTTGAGGCTGTGCCAGTGGGGGCACCAAGAAGTCCTGAAATCCGGAAAGCCCCACGTGTCCCTCACACCCCAGAGGAGGACAGCGCTGAGAGGCAGGGCCCAGGCTCGCACCCCTTCCCTGAAAGGGAGGAATTCTGTTCCTCATGGGGTGGGGGGGACGGGTAGGGAGGGGGAATTCCAAGGCCTCGGCTCCAAGGGCCCTGGCGTTGGACCCAGAGCTTCCATTTCTTAGAAGTCCACTGCTTTCCGGGAGAGCCCTCCTGATTTCTGGCTTCCTCTGGCCTCTTGGCTGAGTTTGGCAGGTAGAGCAGCTCCACGCTTGGAGAGAGGGAAGAGTGGATACGCTTCGGCTCCTAGGGCTCCCTGTGGCCGGGAGATGGGAACGAAGGAGCTCTCTCACCCCGAGCCCACCCAAACCTCCTCTTTCAGGCTGCCGTGCCCCACACGCCCTGGGACCACCCTCCTGTCACCCAACCCTTCTGGAGAAGGTGACAGACCCACACTACCAAGGGAAGAGGGGCAGCCTGGGCTGTCAACCAGGGCCTCCCTTTCCCCTCGTCCTTATCCTCCTTGGGGCATTCGGCGTCTCCTCTCCTCCCTGGTCTGTGGACACTGGTTGGCTCTGCCCTGGGCTGGGGCTGTGGGGAGTTCCCTCCAGACGGGAGACACGATGCCCATGGCTTACAGGCCAGACACCTGTGCTATGCAGGGCAATGACGACGGCCCCACGGGGCCCTTTATGGAGAATGACCTGTCTAATCCTCACGACCACACTAGGAAGTTGGTCCCGTAATACATTTTACAGGTAAAGAAGCCGAGGCCCAGAGTGGTGGCATAACTGGCCCAGGGGCTTATAGCTAAGAAGCAGGGTGGGCACCCTGTGGTCTACACCAGAGCCTGCATGCTTACCCTATACACCTGCTCTTCCCAACAAGGTAACTGCTAAACCCTTGGGATTATTTAACTTCGAAATAATTAAAATGAAATACGGGAGTTCCCTTTGTGGCTCAATGGGTTAGGAACCTGACATAGTGTCCCTGAGGATGCGGGTGTGATCCCTGGCCTCCGATGTGGATTAAGGACCCGGCATTTCCGCGAGCTATGACACTGCTCAGCATTGCACTGGCTGTGGCCTAGGCCCACAGCTGCAGTTCCAATTCCACCCCTAGCCTGGGAACTTACATCTGCCGCAGGTGCGGTCTTAAAAAGAAAAAAAAAAAAAACGTGGAGTTCCTGTCCTGGCTCAGTGGTTAACGAATCCAACTAGGAACCATGAGGTTGTGGGTTCGATCCCTGGCCTTGCTCAGTGGGTTAAGGATCCGGCGTTGCTGTGAGCTGTGGTGTAGGTCACAGACGTGGCTCGGATCCCGCGTTGCTGTGGCTCTGGTGTGGGCTGGTGGCTATGGCTCCGATTCGACCCCTAGCCTGGGAACCTCCATATGCCACAGGTGCAGCCCCAGAAGAGACAAAAAAAAAGACCAAAAAAAAAAAAAAAGAAATATAATTAAAAATTCAATTCTTCCATTACACCAGCCTCCTTTCAAGTGGTCAGTAGTCACACATGGCTAGTAGCTCCCAGAGTCTTTCCATCATCCCAGAAAGTTCTATTGAACACCCCTGGTCTATGCTGTACTGCCTCTCAAGAATCAAGAGGGAACAATGGAAAATCATCCTTCCGTTGATAGCATAAAATAATAATTAACTGTCTGATAATAATAGCTACAATTTACCAAGCTTCCTACGTGCTAGGCACAGTGCCAAGCCCATAATCCTTACTCAATCCCCGACTCAGGAAGGTTACCCAGGGTCACAGCAGCCAGGAAGTGAATCCAGATCTGGGTGACCCTGGTCTGGTCCTGCCCCCTCCTGCTCCACCCCCTGCTGAGCCCGGAGGAGTCTACAGCCCCTGGGGAAAGGAGGCAAAGGCAAATACGTGCATTGCACAAGAACAGGAATTAAACTAAATCAGCACGTAATTAACATCATCACAGTTCCCCAAGCCTGCTGACCAGAACATTACACTAATGAGGTCAAGGTCTTGATTTTGTGCCCTTTTGAGCATCACTTCACTTCTCATGAAAAAAAAAAAAAAAAAAGCCACACACTCTGCCCTGAGGGCTGCAACAGGCCCCCAGATGTCATGGTGAAGAGGCTGGGAGACTGGATATGTTTCACCAGAGCCTGTGGCCTCTTGTCGGAGGCCAGGCTGGGCCAAGCTGGAGCCAAGGCCTATTAAATCCTGGCAGGTGCCTGTGTTCCAGGCAATGGGGGTGCCAGTGTCTTCCTCCTCTGGACAGAACAGAGTTAGCAGAAAGCAAGACTTGAGTTTGAAGAAAAGATGCAGAAGAAGTTAGAAAAGAGCTTCCGAGATGTGCTTCCTCTCAGGTAAAACTTTTGGGTGGTATGTGGGGATTATAGGGCTTTTTGAGGGCTGGATTTGGGCGGGGAGATCTGCCTTAGAATCCCGTAAAGATTGTTTTAATGTGGGAAAGTCAGCTTCAGTTATATGTCAATCTCCACATGTCCCCTGGGAAGATAAGGACCAGTGAGTGACAAGAGCGGACAGTTCAGCAGAGAGCCGGACACCGACACTGCCCCTGCCCCACCTCCCTGCCCCGTCCACAAGGCCCCAAGGTCATGGAAGCCCTGTGCCTACACAGGTGGGTATCAGTAGATGTTTTGTTTAAATGATCTTTCTCCTTAAGCAAGTGTTGCCTGGGCCAGCATACCCCCAGGTTTTGGGGGACTCTGATGAGGTACCAAAGGCACCAACCAAATGGCTGGCTGTGTGAGTCAGGATAAGCCATGCTGTGCTGCAGTAACAAATGAGCCTTGAAAGCTCAATGGATTCACACTATGAAGGTTTGTTTCTTGCTCATACACTGTGGCCAAGGCAGATTAGCAGAGGCCCTGCTCTGCAGAGTCAATTAGGGACCCTAGATAGCAGAGCCATCAAATTTCAACAGGTGGCTTCCATGGCTGTGCCTGCAGGGGCAGAAAAGAGCAGGAGGGCTTTGCACTGGCTCTCAAAAGCTCTGGCCCCTGAAGTAACAGTCAGCATCTCCATTCACAACTTCTAGGCCAGAGCTAGTATTGTGGTCCCACCTACTGTAGAGGAGCAGGTGGATACGTGGAGGGGAAAAAAATCTCTCTGCCACTTTACCGCTTTTCCTCTCAAAACCCATTTTCATCACCTGTAGAAGGAAGGATTCTAAGGTGCCTTCGAGCGCTGGGATTCCAGATTCCTAGGTGTTTTATTTAAAAGTTGAATGTCCTCAGTGGCATTTGATCTTCCCCTCTCAGAAGTAGTCTTGACTTTTTAAAGGAGGCAAAATTTATTTGACAATCCAATTTAAAAATGAGTGAAAGATCTGAACAGACGGCTCGGAAGCAAATAAACTTAGGAAAAGATGCTCAATGTCATTTGTTATGAGGGAAATGAAAATTAAAGCAGTAGTGAGAAAACACTACATACATTTTCTTTTCTCTTCTTCTTTTTTTTTTTTTTTTTTTTTTTTTTTTTTTTTTTTTGCCATTTCATGGCCACTCCCACGGCATTTGGAGGTTCCCAGGCCAGGGGTCGAATTGGAGCTACAGTTTCTGGCCTACACCACAGCCACAGCAATGCCGGATCCAAGCCACGTCTGTGACCTACACCACAGCTCACAGCAACACAGGATCCTCAACCCACTGAGCAAGGCCAGGGATCGAACCTGTAACCTCATGGTTCCTAGTCAGATTCGTTAACCACTGAGCCACAATGGGAACCCCATACATTTTATATTCTTTCTTCTTCTTCTTTCTTTCTTTCTTTCTTTTTTTTTTTTTTTCCGCTTTTTAGGGCTGCAGTTGTGGCACATGGAGGTTTCCAGGCTAGGGGTGAATCAGAGCTACAGCCACGGGCCTACACCACAGCCACAGCAACGCAGGATCTGAGTCGTGTCCACAGCTCACGGCAACGCCAGATCCTTAATCCACTGAGCGAGGCCAGGAATTAAACCCACAACCTCATGGATCCTAGTCGGGTTCGTTAACTGCTGAGCCACGATGGAAACTCCCACTGTATACATTTCAGAATGGCTAACTTTTTAAAAATTGACAATATCAGTTGCTGGTGGCTGATGTAGAGCAACGGGAACTCACTCATCACTGGTGGGAACGCAAAATGGTACAGCCACTTTGGGAAAGAGTTTGGCAGTTTCTTATAAAACTAAATATAGTCTTTCCGTATGATCCAACAATTGCACTCCTAAGTATTTACGCAACTGATTTAAAAACTTATGTCCACACAAAAACCAGCACATGACTATTTATGGAAGCAGTTTATTTATTTAGAATTGCCAAAAATATAATTGCCAACGAACCAAGAGGTCCTTTAATAGGTGAGTAGATAAACAAACTGGTACATCCAGACAATTTTTTTTCTTTTTAGGGCCGCACCCATGGCACATGGAGCCAGAGCTGCTGGCCTACACCATAGCCACAGCAATGCAGGATCCAAGCCATGTCTGCAACGTACAGCTCACGGCAATGCCAGATCCTTAACCCACTGAGCAAGGCCAGGGATCAAACCTGCCTCCTCAAGAATACTAGTCAGTTTTGCTTCCGCTGGGCCACGACAGGAACTCCATCCATGCGATTTAATACTACTTACGATAAAAAGAAAAAGCTATCAAGCCACAGAAAAACATGAATGAATCTCAAAGTTCATGTTACTAAGTAAAAGAAGGCAGTCTGGAGAAGCTTCATACTAGGTGATTTCACTTATATGACATTATGGAATTGGACATTTAAGTGGATGGGTTCCAGATGGAAGCCAGGTTTCTCATCATGGGAGTGAAATTTGACAGTAATGGAAGGAAGCTAGAATGATCCACGTGGTAATGGATTAGAGTTGGGGACATCAGAGGAAATTTGTGTCTCACTGACATAGATACAGATGGTTACAGAAATGTGTATACACAGGAGTTAGTAAACATATATTTCCTTTCTCTGGCAGCTGGGAGTATCTAGAGGCAACTACACCCTTGTAGTGACAAGTGACAAGCACACCTAGTGCTCAGATCTTGGTTTCTAATACCATTCTCCACTCAAAGAAACGAGGGCTCCCTGGAGAAAAGGCTGAGTCTAGGCTTGGAGCAGGAAATACACAGGATGAGCCCAGAGTATTTTGCAGTGCCGGGAAGTAAGGAGGTGCTAAAAAATAAATAAATAAACACACCCCACACACGCACAAACCACAAACACACACCACAAGAGCCACCTGAAAGACCTCCAGTGGCCGAGGATGGAACAGCCTAAGAAAGGAGATAAAGTATGGAGCTCCGGTCGTGGCGCAGTGGTTAACAAATCCGACTAGGAACCATGGGGTTTCGGGTTCGACCCCTGGCCTTGCTCAGTGGGTTAAGGATACTACGGTGTTGCTTTGAGCTGCGGTGTAGGTTGCAGACTCAGCTTGGATCCTGTGTTGCTGTGGCTCTGGAGTAGGCTGGCAGCTACAGCTCTGATTCGACCCCTAGACTGGGAACCTCCATATGCCGTGGGAGCGGCCCAAGAAATAGCAAAAAGACAAAAAAAAAAAAAAAAAAAAAAAAAGAAAGAAAGAAATGAGATAAAGCAGTTTTGGACTATAACCCACAGTATAAAAGAAAGTGCCATGAGGAATTCCCATCTTGGCCCAGTGGTCAATGAACTCCACTAATATCCATGAAGATGCGGGTTCAATCCCTGGCCTCGCTCAGTGGGTTAAGAATCCAGTGTTGCTGTGAGCTGTGGTGTAGGTCACAGACACAGCTCAGATCCCATGTTGCTGTGGCTGTGGTGTAGGCCGGCAGTTACAGCTCCGATTTGACCCCTAGCCTGGGAACCTCCATATGCTGCAGGTGCGGCCCCAAAGAGACCAAAAAAAAAGAAAAGAAAAAAAGAAATTTCTGTAAGTCCATTTCGGTATAAATAAATAATTAAATCAATAATTAAATAAGTAAAAGACAAATAAAATTTCTTTTCTGGGAGAGAAAAGACAACGTTTCTGGAGCAGAAAAATTCCAAATAAAAGCTGCAGCTGCTTTACGCTCAAGGAGGGTGAACGTAGCTCCCTTCCCCCTCGGACCTGAGCTCTGCATAGTGACTTCCTCCTAGACAGACATTCGGAGAGGGCGGGGTGAGGCCAAGGGGTAACTTTATGATGGAAAAAGCCAGCACACACCACCTCAGCCATGTGATCATGGTCAATGTCAACAGCAATAAGGCAGGTTGACAGTATGCACCCTGGTTATGATGTGACGAAAATGGCACTTTATCTGGGTTCTTCATAAACTCCTAATCATGAGAAAAACATTAGAGAAATCCTAATTGAGGATGGATATTCCACAGAATACCTGACTGGTATGCCTCCAAGCTGTCAAGCTCATTAAAAACAGGGAAATGAGGGAGTTCCCGTCATGGCTCAATGGTTAGCGAATCCGACTAGGAACCATGAGGTTGTGGGCTCGATCCCCGGCCTTGCTCAGCGGGTTAAGGATCTGGTGTTGCCATGGGCTGTGGTGTATGGGTTGGTGGCTATAGCTCCAATTGGACCCCTAGCCTGGGAACCTCCAAAAAGACAAAAGACCGAAAAACAAACAAACAAACAAAACCCCGGGGAAATAAGAGAACTGTCACAGCCAAGAGGAGCCTAAGAGACTCCCATCTCTTAGAAGACTAAATGTAATGAAGTGTCCTGCACGGGGTCCTGGAACAGTAAAAGGAAATTTGAATTTCCTTAGGAAATTAGGAACCATGGACCTTAGTTAATAACAAGGTTAAAATGTTCATTCATCATGGCAAACATACCATACTGGGGAGTTCCTGTTGTGGCTTAGCCATAAGAAACCCATCTAGTATCCATGAAGATGCAGGTTCGATCCCTGACCTCACTCAGTGGGTTAAAGATCAGGCAATGCCATAAGCTGTGCTGTAGGTCGCAGATGCAGCTCGGATCTGGCGTTGCTGTCGCTGTGGTGTAGACTCTAGCCTGGGAACTTCCATATGCCACAGGTGCAGCCCTAAAAGCAAAACAAACAAACAAAAACAAAAAACTCATTGAGATGTCTATTATAGAGGACTCTGGGTATAGAATGCATGGGAACTCTGTATTATCTTTGCAATTTTTCTCGAAATCAAAAAAGCTCTTTTAAAATAATGAATTTAAAAAATTTTTCTTTTTCTTTTTTGGCCCCCTCCCCAGGGGGGCATATGGAGGTTCCCAGGCTAGGGGTCGAATAAGAGCTGTAGCCGCCGGCCTACACCACAGTCACAGCATGCCAGATCCTTAACCCACTGAGCAAGGCCAGGGATTGAACCTGTGTCCTCATGGATACTAGTTGGGTTCATTAACCGCTGAGCTGTGACAGGAACTCCTAAAATAATGAATTTATTTTTAAAATATTATTTGAAGTCAAGTGTAAAGGATAATGTGATGAATTAAATTGGGTTAAAAGAAAAGTTTGATTCTGATATGATGAGTTTGACTTTAAAAGGACTGTGGCTAAAACTACAGAAAGCCACAGCTTTCTTCACCGCAGCTGAAGCCATGGGAAGGAAGGGACTGGTGACATGGGGACGGGAGATGGACGGGACGGGAGATGACAGGACTTGTTTTTTGACTTTTTTTTTGTTGTTCCCCTGTTGATAGAAAGAAATAACATGGAAAACAAAAGTAAAACTTTCAAAAATGCACTGAACAAGCAGCGTGATCAGAATAACATTCTTCTTCTGAAGTTAACTTTTTGAATGATAACCACATGACTATGTTTAAGTTCTGTTTTTTGTTGTTGTTGTTCTTTTTGTTTGTTTGTTTTGTTTTGTTTTAAGGCCTCACCCATAGCATATGGAGGTTCCCAGGTTAAGGGTGGAATCGGAGCTGCAGCTGCCAGCCTACACCACAGCCACAGCAACACGGGATCTGAGCCACATCTGCAACCTACACCACAGCTCATGGCAAGGCCAGATTCTTAACCTACTGGGCGAGGCCAGGGATCAAACTGGCATCCCCGTGGATCCTAGTCGGGTTCATTAACCACTGAGCCACGAAAGGAACTCCTGGTGTTTTTTACTAAAACAAAAATCTCCCCCACCCCTTCAGATCCCTCCTGATTAAGGACAGGTTGCTCCTTGTTCCCCGGGGTGTGTGGGAGAGCAGGCAAGGTGGTGCCATGGACAGAACACAGATGTCAGAGCCCCGTCCCACTCACGGCTGTGACCCAGGAGGTTACCCAACCTCCCTCAGTCTGTTCCCTCATCCATAACAGGGCCCAAAAGTGCCACTTTCAGGAGGGTGGAAAATAGAAGAGCATGTATGTAAGCTGATAAGGCCAGTCGGCCACGGCAAAGGCCTTCCATGAACGACGGTGACTGTTAGCAGAGGAGCTGGAGGACAAGCAGCTTCAGCTGGATGGCCTGAGTCAGGCTGTGTAGACAACAGGAGGGAAAAGCCTTTGTTGACTGAGCTGCCAGGAAGGCCTGTCCTCCAGATGCTCAGCGAGGAGATGGGCAAGAAGGGGTGATGGGGGCACCCTGAGATTGAGACTCAGTAAACACAGGAAGTGGCTGGAGAGGCAGCCTGGGAGCAGGGGAGGAGAGGGAGGCCAGAGGGGCAGGGGAGAAGGCCCAAGGCTGGCAGGGCCTTCATACCCTCTTAGGAAATCCTTCTTGCATTTACCAGCCTCAGTGACCTCTTGGGTGACCCCAGTACCTTAAAAAAAAAAAAAAAAAAAAAAAAAGGAGTGCCCTTCATGGGTCAGCAGTTAATGAATCTGACTAGGATCCATGAGGTGGCGGGTTTAATCCCTGGCCTCACTCAGTGGGTTAAGGATCTGGTGTTGCTGTGAGCTGTGGTGTAGGTCTCAGACGTGGCTCAGATCTGGTGTTGTTGTGGCTGTGGCGTAGGCCAGTAGCTGCAGCTCCAATTGAACCCCTAGCCTGGAACCTCCATGTGGTGGGAGAGCGGCCCTAAAAAGACAAAAAGACAAAAACAAACAAACAAAACTGGGTCAAAGGACAAGTGCTAAAATTAAACAAAGAGGGGATTTTGTTTCCTTCTACCTTCCATAATTTTTTTTTTTTTTTCCTTTTTAGGGCCACACCCCTGGCATATGGAAGTTCCCAGGTTAGGGGTCAAATTGGAGCTACAGCTGCCGGCCTACACCACAGCAACAGCAACGCTGGATCCGAGCCGAAACATCAGATCTGTGTCCTCATGGATATTAGTTGGATTCTTAACCCACTGAGCCGCCCAGAGAACTCCACACTTTCCATAATTTCAAAACACATTTTTTGTGGCCTGTGAGAAGACTCCTCTCCTGGCCCAGTGTTGGTCCTGGGGGGCTGGGTGGCAGTGGGAAGTGCCAGGGATCTGGGTCTTGACAGACTAAATCCCTCTCCCGAATATGGAGGCCAGCAGAGCTGAGGTGCCCCCCCATCTACCCCTGCACCCGGCAGGATTTTCCTGGGGCCGCCAGGCGGAGGCCGTCGTAAATAGTTTAACTGTGTTTATGTAGCAGTAACTTGCGTGTTGCTGTTCACAGCGAGCGCATTCCAGAGGGCAATCTCGGGTGATTTACCTCGCCCCACGCGGCCACCAGTCCCTGCGGTGGGTGGGTGGCCTCTGGGGCTCAACCCTTCTGTCCCAGGAGGACTGTTTTGGAAGAGCAGCTCCTACCTCGCCATGCCCTGCCACGTGTGTGTTCCGGATGTGGGGATGCCTCAGGGCCCTCCAAGGAGTCTGGGGGAGCTGCCGGCACTCAGACCTCTGAGCCCTCAGCCTCACCCTCCCCTATTCTCGCCTCTCCAGCCAGGGCAGCCAGTGTTTGCAACTTGCCCATCATGTTCATGGAGATGGATGGACCCAGGCCAGCCCTGTTCTCTGTACCGGCCCTGGTACCCACAGCAGCAGCCCCAAGCCTAGATGCTGACAACCAACCTTCATGGAGCTCTCCCTGAGTACCATTTTTTGAGCCTTGCCATTTAGGAATAACATGCTGTTATGAGCCCCTTTTCTAGACAACAAGACTACAGCAGGGAGGGTTGATGTAACTTGCCCAAGGATGCCCGGTGCGTGGGTGAGGGGCAGAGGCCGACTCTGCAGACAGCCCGCCCTCCCAGCCACCACGCTTCTCCATTTCCTTTATGCTGTGAGCGCTGCCTGCATGGATCTGGCTCCTGAATGGATGAACAGCTGGGAGATGGAGTCCTGGAAGCAGAGGATGGCTGGGCACCTGTGCACACTCCCACCTGCATGTGTCCTATGCCGGCAGGTGCACACCAAGGGCCATGCGTGCCTCCCACACAAAGATGCACATACACACCTATCCCACCTACACATGTCACATCCTAATTTTTTTTTTTTGTCTTTTATCATTTTAGGGCCGCACCCACAGCATATGGAAGTTCCCAGGCTAGGGGTCGAATAGGAGCTGTAGCTGCCGGCCTATACCAGAGCCACAGCAACGCCAGATCAGAGCCACATCTGGAAGCTACACCGACGTTCACAGCAACACCAGATCCTTAATCACTATGCAAGGCCAGGGATCCAACCTGCATCCTCATGGATACTAGTCGGGTTTGTTAACCACTGAGCCATGACGGGAACTCCCACATCCTAAATATTTGTATAAACACACATCCATGACAACATGCACATATATCTATAGCTTCGCCCGCTATACATGAGTCTGCCCGTTTCGTGTACTTCCCCACAGGTGTGTCTCCCATGGACACACATAAACACAGATGTGCATGACAACACTCACATGTGGATGGGGTGCATCCCAGCACTTTGCTACCAAGAGCATCCTTCTTTTCCCTCATCCCTAAGCGTCAGCGCCAACACAAATGAGGCAGAATTGGATGTTCTTTCGATATTTCCTGAGTCCCCTCTGTGTGCCGAGCCTTATCCAGGAGATCGTGGTGGAAGACACAGCCTCTCAGGGGCACCCTATGCAGGGCAGAGAGGGGGCCACGAGCCATCAGACATTGTCATCCCTGTTGTCAAGAGCCCCCCTGGGGGATGCGAGCTCAAGGAGGGCTCCAAGCCCCTCTCTGGTGATGGTGTAGGTGCCTCTGGAGGCTGAGCTCCCTGCCCCATTCTGGGTACCCCTAGGACCCAGGGCTTTCCTGCAGGCCTGAGGTCTGCAGGTGACCCATCCAGGAACTCAGGATGCCTTTGGCAGGGCCTGGGCCTTCTCCCCAACATGCTCACAGTCGAAGCAGCAGCACAGCCTCTCTGAACAGCCAGGCTGCATGAGTCACCAGGCAGGCCTCGCCATGAACGCCTGCCTGCAGTCCCGGCAGTGTGCTGGCTTGGTCTTGTCTATACAATCTCCCAAAAGGTCCAGGGCACGAGTCTTCCTGATGCCCAGCCCCTCTGCCAGCCCTGCCACGTCCTGCTCTGTGGGTTACAAGGGCTCCACCCCGGCAATGAGGGGCCAGCCCTTTTACACGGCATCTGTTATCCAAGTGCAGTGCTGAGAAGAACCCTGAGCTGGAAGCCAGTAAACAACCTGCTAGCCAAGACTGGCTGGATGCGCGACCCAAAGGGCCCAAGCCTGGTTGAGGCTATGCTCCTGCCATCTTGAAATTCTTAGTCGTTTTGAACAAGGGTCTTGAAAATTACTACGTAGCCGGGGCTGCCACTGGCAAAAGCTTTCTGTGGATGAGTTAGTAACTCTTCTTTCTCCCACCGCCCCCACCCCACCTCTCATCCTCCAGCCTTTCTGCCACCCCTGCATGCCCCCAGCCGCCCTGCCACTGCCAGTGGAGCCTCCCACCCCACGCTGGCCCCCACCGCTGAGATGTGGGCGGCTGTGGTTTGCCAGAGCCCACAGTGCGGCCGCAGTGTTTGAAGATGAGCTCCAGCGGTGTCCTCAGACTGTGCTCCTTCTGTCGCCCAGCCTGCGGTTGCCCTCTCCGGTTCCCGCCCCATGGTCGCCGGCCTGATTGCTGCCACCCAGGCCATGAGAAGCAGAGAAGAGGGGCGCCCAGGCTGTCCTCGGCTTCTGGTTCACAGCTCACTGTGGACCGCTCAGCCCTATCCCCACCCTGATGGACCCGGGCTGGAAGCTCCCCTTGACCGAGGCTGCCTCTGCTCTGAAATGGGGTTGGAGCAGTCCTGGTAATACCAGGCCCCATCTGGTAGGAGTCTGGCACAGAGGGGGTGCCTCAAGAGAATTTTGTTTCAGCCGCTTGTCACTCTGGCATTTGCTGAGTGCCACCCTTGGAGGATGAAAGGGGGGAATCTCCCCAAGGGAGCTCACGGGCTCAGTGGGGTGGGGTGGGGTGGCTGCAGGCAGAAGGGCAAGTAGCTTAACTAGAACTGACTGAATATTGGGGTGTTAACTCACATGGTGGGGAGACGGAGGCCCAGGGAGAGGAAGATACTTGCCTACACTAGAAATCAAAGGTCTCGTTCCTCTGCCCACCAGACACCCCTCCCTGATAGGCTGTACCCTGTCCCTGGTTATATGTAGGACACGCCAGCCTGGGGCTCGGCAGCTGTGGCCATGTGAATGGGTTACCCTCCAGGTTCCCATCTTCAGGGCATGAGGTGGAGTTGAGTTGGGAGGGGGGTTCTTTTTTTTTTTTGGCCTTACCCATGGCATGTGGAAATTTCTGGACCAGGGATCAAACCTGTACTACAGCAGTGACCTGAGCCACAGCAGTGACAATGCCAGATCCTTAGCCCCTTGAGCCACAAGGGAACTCCAAGTTTGGATCTTTTTGATGAGAAATGTGGATATGACCCATGCCTCTTCCCATCCCTTCAGATCACTGAGTACTTATTGAGCACCCCCTGTGTTCCTCCGGCACCTGCAAAAGCTCAGTGACCATCGCTGGGGCACAGCAGAGCAGCCCTAGATGCATAGGCATCTAAGTTGAAAGAATCTGAAGATTGAACATCTATGAAATAATCCATCCCTCATCCACCACACAGAAGGCCAGTTGTCCAGAGAGTAACCCTTCTGTAGCTTTCATTTTTCATTGGGAAAAAAATGCTCCAGGTAGAACGCAGAAGGTAGCATAGATCTTTGGCTTTTTGATCAGATGGACAATTTAAACTCTGGTCCCAACCCTTGTTATCAATGTAAAATTCCTCTTGTGGGGGAAGCTTATCAAATATTTCTTTTTATTTATTTATTTATTTTTGTCTTTTTGTGTTTTCTAGGGCCACTCTCACGGCATATGGAGGTTCCCAGGCTAGGGGTCGAAACGGAGCTGTAGCTGCCGGTCTACACCAGAGCCACAACAACGTGAGATCCGAGCCGCGTCTGTGACCTACACCACAGCTCATGGCAACACCGGATCCTTAACCCACTGAGCAAGGCCAGGGATCGAACCCACAGCCTCATGGTTCCTAGTTGGATTCGTTAACCAATGTGCCACGACAGGAACTCCCTTATCAAATATTTCTGAGTGAGACGTAGATGACCTTCACTTTTGTACACTCATCATAAATCCCAAACCCAAAGCCTGCGTTTTGGCTTCTTGAAACAATGATGACAAGGCCGGCGTCTGTCCATTCCCATGCCCCGTGGTTCTGAACATCACCAGATAAGCCATAGCCAGCAGCAGACCCTCTGCCTGTTTCCCTTCCTATTCCCAGACCCTCCTCCTGCCCAATTCTTAGGGTCACTTGTCTACCAATGACTCAGACCATGCCCAACAGGTTTAGTAAGGAAATGAAAGCCCCAGGAATGGTTTACTGGAAGCAGAGAGTTGATTTTTTTTTTTTTTTTTTAGGACATATGGAGGTTCCCAGGCTAGGAGTCAAATGGGAGCTGCAGCTGCCTGCCTACGCCAGAGCCACAGCAACGTGGGATCTGAGCGGCATCTGCGAGCTACACCACAGATCACGGCAATGTCAGATCGTTGACCCACTGAGTGGGGTCAGGGATCAAACCCACGTCCTCATGGACACTAATCAGGTTTGTTTCTGCTGAGCCACAACAGAAACTTCCCAAAGGCACAACGTTGAAATGAGGGCCCAGGGATCAAGGGAGGCCCTGGTGGCCACTAAAGGCAGTTTGAGCAGGGCGGTGGCGTCTTTTGAAACTCACCCTGCTGGGGAAGTGGAGAAGGGGCTGCAGAGCAACAGTGTTTAAAAGAGCTGATAAGAAGGAATTTCCGTAGTCCAGACACCAGCATCTGGGAGCCCAAGCTCTCCAGATGGGTAGGGAGGTCTCGGAAAAGGTTTGGCATTAGAGCGCTGCCCTCCCACCAGCCACACCCCTGCTCCCAGGGAGCGCCCACCCTCCCCTCCCTGACGCCTTGTCCAGCCTGCCTTCCCCAGGGCTCCAAATTATTCAGCTTGGGAACCAGTCAATGAGTCTCGCGTCTGCCCCAGGCCGCAAAATGGAATCTTTTTTTTTTATTTATTATTATTAGCTGTCCCTTGTTAAGTCATAATTGCAATCATGTAACATTTAATAGAGACACAAACTGATCCCCATCGCTGCCCCACAATCATTCATTAGCTAACAAGATGGAGCGGCTCATAAAAAAGGGCCGTTAAAAAAATTCCGGAGAAATGGAAAGCAGGAGGTGATGCAAGCTGTGGTTAACAAAGGCCGGGGAGGCGTGAGCGGGTGTGATCGGAATAACCCAGTCCTGATAAGCCACAAAGCAGAGCCGGCTGCTCCCGCCTCCCTCTGCCGCCTGAGTCAGAGAAGGCAAGATGAGTTCAAAATCCGGCAATGTAATTAGCAGGTTGCATCATGCCTCTTATAAATGACAATGGGCACAAAGAGGGTGGATGGAGGCGCAGGGACTGTATGGGTAACTCAATCCTGGTGCCCAGGAAGGGGCCGGGAGCTGCCACCCAGCCACGTGCAGGCTCCCGTCGCCTCTGCCTGCCATGTCACGGGACCGTGAGAGGCTTGCTCAATGCCTGCTTTGTGTGGCCCGGGATAATGATTTACAAACTCAAGGAATCAGGAGGTGCGAAAAGAAGATGACCCTCTTAACCCGGCCATTGTCTCCCCTCCGCCTGGAATGCCCAGCCCTCACCCACCTGGTGCACCTGTGCACACGGATGCCGTTTGGAGATGGTCCAGGTGAGGAGCCCTCATCAGGGCTGAGCTGATAAGATCCAAGGGGTGTGGCGACAGTGTCAGGGATGACTGAGATTCTGCAAACAGAGATGGACCTCAGGGATCTGCTGAGGTGCCTCTGCAGAGGGGTGGGGGGAGGGGAGGCATGGACAGACCTTGGTTCTGATGACAGAGCCAGCTCTGTCCTCGGGGTCGGTGACCTGAATCCAACCCCAGGCTTTGCCATCAGCAGGCTGGAGCCCGGGCAAGGCATTTCCCATCTGAGTGCCTCAGTTTCCCTACCAGCCCTGGCCAGAGCTGGCCGTGTGACCCCAAACAAGCCGGCTCAGTGTTAGCGGGGACCTCAGGGTCCCCATTTACAATGAGGGCAGTGACCCAGACTCTCTTTAAAGTCCTGATTTGGACTTTCTCTGGGTCAACCAGAAGCTCTTTTCCCCAAAGGTAACCAACTAGCCAGGGACCCTGGAGCCTGGCGACCAGGGAGATGGCCCAGCAGCTCTGCAATCTGACCATCTGCATGAATCGGAGCCCGGGGATGCAGGGGGCAGTCAGCACAGGCACGTGGCAGGCTCGGGCAAAGCCAGGTGCTGGTGGCACCGTTCCCCAGAGGCTGGGAGACACACCCTTTACTTCCTCCTGGTGGCAAAGATTTGCCCTTTCCGTCTGGCCTTTGCAAACAGCCTTTACTCCACAATGTTTTCTTAGCAGCCCTGTTCTTCCGCACAGAAAATAATCCTGTGAACTTTATTATCTCTGCAGAGGAAGGACAAGGATATAGATCTACCCTGAAGTTCAATGAACTCTGCTCTCTGGAAAACCAGTCAGGGCAACAGCCTAATGGGAACTCTTTGTTGTTGTTGTTGTTGTTGTCTTTTTAGAGCCACCCTGGTGGCATATGGAAGTTCCCAGGCTAGGGATCAAGTCCGAGCTGCAGCTGCCGGCCTATGCAATGGCCACAGTGACACCAGATCCCAGCCACGTCTACGACCTACACCACAGCTCATGGCAACGCCAGATCCTTAACCCACTGAGCGAGGCCAGGGATCGAACCCACACACGTTCTCATGGATCCTAGTCAGGTTTGTTACCACTGAGCCACAACGGGAACGCAGGGAAATTTTTTTCTGAACAAGGCCCAGCCCCAGCAGAGTTTCATTCTGAGTCTGGGAGAGAGATCCAGGCTGCCCCCTGAACTGGGAAGTTGCCAACTCCTCAAGCTTCCTGTCCTCTCTCTGTGCCTTAGTTTCCTCAATTCTAAACTGATGGCGAGGAGGAGGAGGTGGGAGGATGCATGTAACTGAACCCCTTTGTTGTACGGCAGAAATCACCACAGCCTTGTGAATAATCAACCATACTTCAATAAAACTATGAAAAAATACATTTTAAAGAGATAAAAATAATAAATCATAAATTAAAAACGTAACAAGGAGGTGGAGGTTCGGATGGAATCTGAGCGAGCCCTGCCTTTGCTCAGACCCAGCATGGGGGCCCTGGCTGCAGTACAGGCTGCTGGTCTCAGCCCCCAGGTCCCTTTGCCTCTGTAGCCACAGGGCGTAGCTGAAACTCGTGACTCTGATCACACTCCACCTCTGCTTAGATCCCCTCAAAGCCACTGCCCCCCAGCAAAGTTCTGGTTTGGGGCCCCATCTTCCTCCCCCACATGGAAGGGGGAGGTCCCTTCCAGCACACCCCCAGCTATTTTAGACCTCTCTCGTTTCACGTGCTGTTCGCCTTGTCCCCGATTACCCTGACTTTCCCGTGTTCAATTGACCTGTTCAGATTCAGCCTCTGGAACCCCACTCCTGTGTCACCTGCTCCCAGAAGCACCCCCACCCCCAGGTGCCCCTTCTGTGCTCCCCCACCTGAGCAGAGCTCCATCTCAGCAAGTGCCAAGTCAGACGCAAAGCAGCCTCTGGGCTGTGTCTCCCCTAGATCATGAACTTCCTGATCCAGGGCCGTACCCGCATGCCATCAGGGCCCAGAAGTGTCTTCCTTACTGAACTGCTGCCTTTTCCCCTAATGAGGGAAGAGGCAGATGTGGCCTGAAGTCCTGGCCTGAGGGGGTCAAAGGATGGAAAGCTTGCTCCTTTGTTCCTTCACTTACTCATCGGTATAATCTGAATAAGCGTAATGAGCCTGGGAGCGGGGCAAGTACCGGCTCCATCAGCTTTGAACACTTCCCAAAAGACGCTTCCAGAAGCCCCTGATCCCAGGGAGAAAAATGTCCCTGAAGCCACCCCCTCTAGGGCAGGCCAACCCCCAGGGTGGGCAGACCCGCAGGTGGACGGTGGCAGTGGGGCAGCTGCCCTGTCTGCTTAGACCAGCAGGTTCTGTGCTTATCAGCGGCTATCTCCCGGCTCCCTCAGTCAACAGAAGCTGGGTGTGAGGAGGTGGGGACAGGGAGGGGGCCACCTGAAAGCCTCTTCCCACCTGTCAGGAGCTCCTGGCACGTCCTCCTGTTGGTGAGGCAACTGTCCTTGTGTCCACATCGCCCGCAGGTGACCACTCTGCTCCCATGTCAGAATGACATTAGATCCCTAAGTCGTGACCTCACTCAGGCTTCTGTCCTTGGTACCCGTCTGCTTCTGAGCCGAGAGCCAAAACATCAGCAGGGACAGAGCGCCTGGATACCCTTCCCAGCAACAGCAGGCAGGGTGCTCCCATTTGATCAGACAGGAAACTGGGACTCGGCATGTGGACACGCCCACCCGAGGGCACACAGCTCCTGTGGCTGGACTTCAGCCTGTAAAGTGCATCCTTTCCTTCTTTCCCCACCCCTGGGGGCTGAGTCGTGCCCCATATTTGGTCTGTACCACATCCAATATAGGTGAAGATGTGACAATAATGACTACACATATTAGACACCTACTATATACCCAGCACCTTTTTTTTTTTTTTTTAAACACCACAGTGGTGGCATATGGAAGTTCCCAGGCAGGGGTGAATCAGAGCTACAGCTGCCGGCCTACGCCACAGCCACAGCAATGCCAGATCCAAGCTGCACCTGCGAACTATGCTGCAACTTGTGGCAACGCAGGATCCTTAACCAACTGAATGAAGCCAAGATGGAACCCTCATCCTCATGGATACTAGTTGGGTTCTTAACCTGCTGAGTCACAGTGGGAACTCCCTACCTAGCACTGTGTTAAAAAGATTTTTTTTATTAAAACATAGTTGATTTAAATGTTGTGCCAATTTCTGCTCTACTGCAAAGTGACCCAGGTATAGACACACACACACATACACACTATATATACACACACACACAAATATATACACACACACACTACATATATATATATATACACACACACTATATATGTATACACACACACTACATATATATATACATACACACACACAATACACACACAAATATATATATATATATATATATATATATATGCACACAAATACACACACACACACACATTCCCTTTCCTATATTATGTTCCATCATGGTTTTTCCCAAGAGACAGGATATAGTTCCTTGCTAGAACCATTTCAAGAACTTAATTTTCATTCATTCAACCAATAATATTTCTTTCTTTCTTTCTTTCTTTTTTGTGTGTGTGTCTTTTTGCCTTTTTCTAGAGCCGCACCTGTGGCATATGGAGGTTCCCAGGCTGGGGGTCTAATTGGAGCTGTAGCCACCGGCCTACACCACAGCCACAGCAACGCAGGATCCAAGCCACGTCTGCGACCTACACCACAACTCACGGCAACGCTGGGTCCCTAACCCACTGAGCAAGGGCAGGGATCGAACCTGCAACTTCATGGTTCCTAGTCGGATTCGTTAACCACTGCACCACAACGGGAACTCCAATAATATTTCTTGAGTGCCCAACTCTGTTTCAGATCTTGAGGGCCTGGCATTAAGCATGGCAATCAAAGTTTCTGTCCTTAGGATCTTTCTAGTAGGAGAAACAGAAAAAGCCAAAAAGTGAGTACATAGAAAATAGTCTAAGTAGTGAAAAGTCAATCAGGAGAAGGGGGTGGCCCATGAAGACCTTTGCTTCTGTGACATGTGAACTCAGCCCTGAAGATGCCAAGATGGGAGCATGGGACTGTCCAGAGGAGAAAAGTGCTAGGCAGATGGAACAGCACGTTCAAAGCCCCTGGAGCAGGAACATGCTTGGTGTGTTCAAAGGACAGCTAGGAGGCTGCCGTGGTTGGAGCCAAGTAAGAGACGTGCAGAGCACAGATGGGATACTGTGTGATGTCTGTCCTGTGTTAACTCATTTACTATCACAACAATGCCAAGTACTAGGTACTATTGTTATTCCCTGATGAGAAAACTGAGGCACAGAGAAGGAAAGTAATCTCCCAAAGTCCCACAGCAGGCACGTAGCTCTGTGCTGATGACTTGTAAACATCCTTCATGGCCAGAGCACAGGTTCCCAGTCCCTGTAGGTGTTAGAATCACCCAGGGAGTTTGTAAAAAACCCCCGCTTATCAAGGAGTTCCCGGGTGGGTCAGCGCATTAAGGATCTGGCATTGTCACGGCTATGGTTTGGATCACTGCTGTGGTGTGGGTTTGGTCCCCAGCCCCTGAACTTCTACATGCTGCAGGTGCAGTAGAAAGAAAGAAAGAAAGAAAGAAAGAAAGAAAGAAAGAAAGAAAGAAAGAAAGAAAGAGCGAGCAAAGCAAAGCAGCTGCTTATCAGGTTCCTAATTTTAACCAACCGTCCAGCTTTGGTGACCTCCGGGGAGCTGGCTGTGGACAGGCTGGAGTGGAAGGTCGAGCGCTGGGCCAGGAACCTATTCTCAGTTCTCTGATCTGCGAGTGGCTGCAGTCTCTCTGAACCTCAGTCTTCACCTGGGAAATGAGAAGGTTGAGGGAGTTCCGTTGTGGCTCAGCAGTAACGAACCTGACTAGAATCCATGAGCGTGCAGGTTTGATCCCTGGCCTCACTCAGTGGGTTAAGGATCCAGCGTTACCGTGGGCTGAACCACAACACGGTCAGTGGTTAGAGCTCTGGTTTGACCCCTAGCCTGGAAACCTCTATATGTCTCAGGTGTCTAAAAAGACAAAAAAGAACAAGAAAAAAGAAGGCTGAACTCCGTCACTGAATTCCCCACTTGCTTGGTAGCAGTGGATTTCTCTGTCCAATCAGGTCTTAAGCGGAACCTAAGAAATGAAACTAGCTAAATGAGCTTAATTTGGGGTGGGGGTGGGGATGGGGGCTTCAAGTCATCATGCCCTTGGCATCCTCTGAAGCATAACTTACCAATTTCCTAAGCTGCAGTCTCTGGAGCCTGCAGGCACCCGGACAGATGCTTTGGGTTCTGGATGTCCATTCTGGGTCCTCTTCAAGCAGTGTCCCCTGTAATGACCCCAAATCCCTGGTCCTATAAACACTGTTTCAGGAGCACTAAGGAGCCTGATTCAAACCCTGGCTGTGAGTTCTGGGGAGGCCTGGGTGCTGACAATGGGATTGAGGGGTGGGGTAGGGGACCTGGCCCTGGCACACAGTCAGCGTCTTTCAGCTTTCCAGGTTCCTCCACCTGCTTGCTGTCCTTGTTGAGGAATGGGAGGTGACAGGTCCCCAAAGCTTGGGATGATCCTTGGACCAGCTGTTGGGGACCAGAAGAGTGGGTGGCAGCTGTGGGGCAGGAATTTGCTTCCACATGAGCGGGGCCCCTGAGGTCTTGGATTGACACACCTTCCTTTCCTGGGGATAGTAAGAACCCCTCTGCCTGAGGGGGCCCCTGGCATTGGTCAGGTACTTCCTTCCTGAGCGCTCACCCTGTGGCCATGTCACAGAGGAGGAAAATGAGGCTGAGACCTGCCCAGAGTCATGTAGCTTCAAAAATGGTGAGGCCAATCCTCAAACTTCAAACCCAGGGCTTCACCTGCCAGTTCTGGTGTTCTCTTGGACAAGGGGGAAAATGCCCTGCAGAAGGAAGACAGACAGACAGACAGACAGACAGATGGTTCCTTGTCTTGATGGAGCCCACACTCCAGGGGAGGGCAACCTCCAGGTGAAAAACTTCCATACCTTCCCTCAACATCCAGCACCGTCCCACTGTATACAGCAGGTGCTCCATAATTGTGATCATCATGCTTTGTAGTGAGGAATGAAATGTTTCCTATCAGAGCTGCCTTGGCGTCCATCTGGAGTTGCAGCTTCCTCGGCCTTGGAGCGAGGATAACACTGCTCTCTCCCCAGCCTGGCGTTGCATAGCAAGAGGGCGTGTGAACGGAGTTTGTCACAGGCCCTTCCCACAGGCCAGGCTTGGCCTCCGGTCCTGACAACGCTGCAGGACAGAAAGGACTCTCCCCTTTTGATGGAGAAGGAAACTGAAGTTGGAGAGCCGGACCTACCGGACTCCAAACTCCTATTCTTTCCAATGCCATCCTGCGACCTCCCCATCATCGGCCGCAGCCAGCATGGGGATCAGTTTCCTTTTGTTATTTTATTCTAAGCCCCCTAGTGTGACCAGGCCCGACTGAAATAAAGCCCAGGGGACCCCTCCCTTCCGGTTGTACATCCTGGGAGGAAAGGGCCCCTCTCTCTAGCCGGCACTTCCTCTATAGGAGTTGTGGGGGTTCAGGGATCGGGTGGGCTAGGGGTTCCCCTTCCCCCCAGGATGGATGCTGGCTGCTTTTGAAGGTCTCATGGAGATCTAGGGCCTGACCGTGGGCTCTAGAGTCTGAAAACCTCTCCCCTCCCGACACAACCATGCGGGTGCTCCAGCCACGCACACGGGGCTGCAGCCTCGAACAGACAGAAGTTGGGGAGCCAAGAGGCTGGGCTTGACTGGGGCACAGTTGGCTCCTGTCGGTAGGGACCTTCCCCAGCTTCCTGCGTGAGTCTATTCCGGCCGGGCCAGGGAAGTGGCCCGAGGGGTGGCCTGAGCCTTGGGTCCCCTGATGTCTACAGCTGCCCCTGGGACCACCCCATGAGATGGAGGCTACTGAGCCCCTAGGAGACCTGTGGGGCCAAGGAGGGCGGTATTTTCTCAGCAGGATTTATGTGTGTGTGCGTGTGTGTGTGAGTGAGTGTTTAACAAGGAGCGGGGCCTGCCTGACTTCTGAGCCTGGAATTTATACAGCCCCTCGTTGGCGGCCACAGTTTATCTTGAGAAAAAGAATAATAAACTGAGCTGACAGGATGATGTATTCAAAGCATCTTCCCGTCACAGCACAGAGCCCTGCCCGCTGTTAGGATGTCTGGCGGGGTGGGGACCATGTTATCGAATGTTTAGCCCCCGTGGATTGTCAACAACGCATTGTTTGCGGGTTTGGGGCAAGGCGGAGATGGGCCGGGGTTGGGGGGGGGGGTGAGGGGAAGCGGGTGGGGGGGAGGGCAAGGGGGGGGGGAGTCTGGCCTCACGGGCGGGCAAAACAAGGGCCGCCAGATGGGGTCAAAGAGGCGTCTGCCTCTGATGGAAGCTCGGCAGCTGAACTCTCCTCCCTGCCCTGATGTGCCCCCTCCTGCTCCGAGAGTCCTCCCCACTGCCCTGCACACTGTCCCAGTCCAGCCGAAGGCGAGGGGACAAACCCAGGTCCCGCTCTTCTCTGCCAGACTGGGCGAACCTCCCCCGCCCTCCACTTTCCGTAGTTTAATTAAGCAAAGAAATCAGCATTAAACCCCAGCCCCAAAAATATATACCAACCTTACCAAACCCTGGGAAGAACAAGAGAAAGCCAGGAACCTGGGCTCCATCTGAGTGAGCTCTCACCCCAGTTCCCTGACCCTCTGCTGGGCAACCTCGGGCCCTCCTGGGGCCTCTGGAACCTTCCCTCCCCGTGTGGGAGAGAATCGCAGCGCTCGGCCTACCTACTTTATAAATGACCCCATTGCCACTTAGTAAGGGCTTATGATGGGGTGAAATAAGATGAGGATTAGGCAAGCACTTTACAAACTGGGAAGCAGAAGATAAATTCCAACTATTTTCTTCTCGAAGTGCCTTAAACCCCAGGCCAGAAGGCTTTGGCTCCATCACTGCGAAGTCCTTTCTTGTCCTTAACCCCAAGCTCTCTCGTTCAGTTTCAGGCGGAACCTTTCACACACAGGTTCCAGTTCCGAATCTCAGGGCATCTCTTCGCTCCTGGCTTGAATGATCCCAATTTCTTCTCTGCTCCTGGGCTGGAGGCTCCACCTCTAGCAGCCCCAGGACCCTGCTTCCTACAGGAGTGAGTTGAGTCCTTCACCCCTGCTCCTGGAAAGTAGGGTGGCTCTCCCTGGCCCAACAGGGGGCGACAGTGGCAGGGACAGGGAGGGAAGGGAGGACTCACGTACCAGGTTCCTGATTGAGCATCAGGGTCCATTCTAGGAGTCAAGTTGGAACTTCATTTAATCCTCTTTTTTTTTTTTTTTTTCCTAGGGCCACACCCACAGCATATGGAAGTTTCCAGGAATCAGAGCTACAGTTTCCAGCCTGTGCCACAACCACAGCGATGCCACATCTGAGCTTCATCTGTGACCTACACCATGGCTCACAGCAATGCTGGATTTCTAACCCACTGAATGAGGCCAGGGATCGAACCTGCATCCTCATGGATACTAGCCGCGTTCATTTCCACTGAGCCACAATGGGCTCCCTCATTTAATCCTCTTAAAAGCCAGTATTATCCCCATTTTGCAGATGAGAAAACTGAGGATGGGAAAGACTCGGTCTCTTGCCTTCTGGCAGATGGCCGAAGGAAGACGCAAGCCCAGAAAGCCTGGCTGGCTCCAGAGCTGCCCCTGATCTGGCAACCCCAAAGCAAGGCAGGAAAAAGCCATGCAGAGGCTGTAGGGCTCTAAGCAAACAGCTAGACAGGTGGGGTCAAGGCCACAGGAAGATCCATGTGGGCTGGGGCTGGGGGGGTGGGTTCAAGGCTGTGGGAGAGGAGCTGGAGTGAGAGGTGGTATGAGAGCAAAGCCATAGGGGAGCAGGCCCCAGGGGAGAAGTTGGAAGAGGAGCTCAGATCGGAGGTCAGGGCACGTATGTGTGCTGGGCCACCTGGGCTGGGGACAGTGACACTGCAGAGCAGACCACAGCCTTCTCAGACCCCCAGTAGGACTTAGCCCTTTATTCACGCACACACGCACTCACTCACTCACTTGTTCCTCTCTTCACTTCATCCTTTACTTGCCCGGGAGTCAAGCCCCTCACAGTTTAATAGGAACGATAGACCCACCAGCAGGTCAGGCCCCAGCTGTCCCCATTCACTCACCCGTCCGTGTCACGTGTAATGAGTCCCTGCCGTGTTACAAGCTGAGTTCTCCAGACAAGGGAGCCTGTCCACATCCTCTAGGCACTCATGGTTCCAGCCATGGGGAGAGGGAAGCAGACACAGACCACATGTTTTTTGTGTTCACTGAGTCAACCAAGTTTGAGACCCTCCATGGAAGGCGCCGGGACCAGGGAGAGGACCAGGACCCACTCCTGCACATGGCGAGCGCAGGCTGCTTGAGAGCATGAGAAAGAAGCACAACCATTTCAGCTCCAGTTTGCAGGCAGCTGTGAATCCTGAGCAAGAAGCAGCTGGGGAGCATGACAGTCCCCAGAGGGAAGTGACCACGCATTCAAATTTCATTTACGTTCTCATTTATTCCATCGTTCATCTGTTACTGAGCATCTTCTGTGTGCTGGGCATTGCTGGAAACAACAACGGCCTGGGGGAGGCCATCGCTCTGATGGGCACACTACTCTCTTGGGCCATGCTTAGGGTGGCAACTGTGACTGTGGGGGGAGGGGCGGCCACAGACCCTCCTCAGCCACTGACAGGGTGACAGCGGTTAGGAGGTGGAGGGCAGGGTGTTCCCGTCGTGGCGCAGTGGTTAACGAATCCAACTAGGAACCATGAGGTTGCGGGTTCGATCCCTGGCCTTGCTCAGAGGGTTAAGGATCCGGTGTTGCCATGAGCTGTGGTGTAGGTCGCAGACGCGGCTCAGATCCCACGTTGCTGTGGCTCTGGAGGCCACAGCTCTGATTAGACCCCTAGCCTGGGAACCTCCATATGCTGCAGCAGCGGCCCTAGAAAAGGCAAAAAGACAAAAAAAAAAAAAAAAAAAAAGGGAGGTGAAGGGCAGTTAGCAGTGCAGGCAGGAGGGAGCCCAGCTCTATGGGAGGCCACATCTGGGTTATCCTGTGCTCTGGCCCCAGCCCCTGAGCCAGCCAGGGCCAGACTGCATGATGCAAGCAGAGGAAAGGATGGAGTGGGAAGAGTCCGGACTCAGGGAGAGACAAAGCTCTGTGCAATATTTGGGTGTCCCTGGGTCCCGTTCATTAGGGACAGAGAGCCTCATTGTCAGGACTTTCTGGAGTCCTGATTTGCACATATCCTCCCCACCCGGGGGTAGATTTGCATGCCTATTTGCATATGTTTGCATAAAGCGCACTCTCTCCAGATTCATTTCAGGCATTTTGATTTACGGCCTTGCTCCCCTCCCCCCACCCCCGCTGGCTGTCCCCATGCCTTGTGCTCCCCCTTCTGGAAGGGAAGACAGGGCAAGGACTGTGCCCGCCTGCAGACCGTCTCAGCGTTTCTCCGTGGCTCCTGGTGAAGGCTGATGTGATTTTCCTGAGAGCCGATCTGCGATCTGCGTGCCTGACCCTGCCGTGCTGCTGCGAGTGGGGTGGTCCCCGAGGACCCGTAAGCTGAGCTGTGTCCTCCAGGCTCCAGCCGGGCCTCGGGGAGCGCCAGGCCGGAACGAGAAGCGCCTGAGGACTGTCGGTTAAAGCACTAATGGAGTGATGAGTGAGCGTCGCCAAGAAGTCTAGGGGCCATCCCATGTGGCTTGCCTCCTCTGACCAGCGGGTCGGGGGCCTGCACAGGGCTGGGCTTGGGACCCCTTCCAGGGCCCTGCTGCAGAGGCCGAGCCTGCAGGGCACGCCCCACAGCATCCACGCACGCCCATGAGTGGGAATCAGACTTGGCAGTTCTTCTACAGCCTGGAGCAGGGAGACAGCTGGCCACTCTCAAGTGCTATGTGACCCTAGGCCAGGCCCTTTCCCTCCCTGAGCCTCCATTTCCCCTTCCCAGGGTTGGCTCTTGCAAATGCATGCTGGCAACCCCAGCTCATCATCCAGGCCCCAGAGGGGATCCTCCTGTCATGGAAAGGCCACAGCCAGCTCTGCCACCCTGAGGCTCACACTCTTCCTCCCTCAGAAAGTTCCCTCAGGCCTCCAGGTCACAGGAGCTTCTGTGAGTGCCCAGGGCACATGTCTGCTGCCAGTCAGCTTGCACTCAATGTGATGTGATGCGCGGAGGAGCCAAGAAGCTGCTGGAATTCAGACCCTCCTGCCCAATTCGATCCCCACCATCTCCATCTTGATGAGGTCCCACTGGCGATGCCCTGGTGTCAGGAAATGGGCATGTTTCCACCTGGGCAGAGACAGGCAGGAGGAGCTGGGGGGCTGCCTTGGAAGGCCCCTTGCCCACCAGCCCTGACCACATGCCCACTCCCCCACCTCCCCACTGCACACATTCTGGGCCGTGCAGGGCTCGGCTTGTCACCGACAGGCTCTCCTCTAAATGAGGTGGCTTGATTGCCCCTTATCTCAGGGGCTTATCTCCTCTGGTCACTCGCTTGCCAGACTCCAGAGAGCCACTCAGCTGGCCTCTCCCAACCTCCTGCTTCTCCAGCCTGACTCTCCTCTGCCCCAAGAAGATTCTGGATTCCTGTGACCCTCCCTGTTGGTCAGTCAGGATCAGAGACAGACAAGGGACAGGGGCAATGAAGAGGAAAGATTTTTTTCCACTGTCCATTGACCTGATAGCTTCACACACATTCTTATTCCACACGCAAAGATGACACGGATTTGGGCAGATCACTGCACACAACACCTAACCACCTCGCACCAGAGTGAAAAAACAGGTTAAAACCTATGGCACAGTTAACTCTCTACTCCTCAGGTTGGGGGGGTTTCGTAGAGCAGAGGCTGTGTCTCCCCTCAGACTGGGGCTGCCTGAAGGCAGGACTGTGTCTCCCCTGAGACTGGGGATCCCTGAGGCAGAGCTGTGTCTCCCCTCAGACTGGGGCTGCCTGAAGGCAGGACTGTGTCTCCCCTCAGACTGGGGCTGCCTGAGGGCAGGACTGTGTCTCCCCCTCAGTGGCCCTCTCCTCACCCTCTGGTCACACGTGTCCTCAGCACAGCCTCACCTTCTCCGTGGGTGGGTGGTCAGTACTCAAGGTTAGACTGGGCGTCCTGTTGCCCAAAGTCACTCTGTGATGACTGGGCAGAAGAGGGGACCAGAGCAGAGGCCACAGAGCCCGTCTGAGGGGAATTCTGTGGGGATCTATAGGCAGTTGCCACTGGAGGCAGGGGAATGGACAGGATGACCCTTCTATTGACTGTTTGGGTCCATAAACCCTTTTATATGTCCTCAGTGTTCAGCGCAGGGAGACACCAGGTTGGGGAGGGGCAGCTTTTGTTTTGTTTCTATCTGGGGTGAGGGCTGTTGATAAAGACAGGAAAAAAAAAAAAAAAAAGGAGTGCGAGGAGGAGGATGCAAGGGTGGGAGAGTAGGAAGGAAAGAGCGAGAGAAAAGAGAGAGCTCACCAACTTTTCCTCTTGTAAGTCTCCTGTCAGGGAGTTGATTTATTTAAAATCCTTTTATCTCCGACACTTGCTTCTCCGCTGGTTGAAGGGGTCTGTGGAACGAGGCTGGTTTTTCTCTCAGTGACAGCAGAATTCTCGGCCCCGTAAATGGCCCGTGGGTGTCTGGGCGGAAGAGGAAGAGAGGCTGGAGGTGCGGGCCGGGCTTTTTCTCCCTGCCCTTGCCCCACCCAGCCTCACCTCGGAAGCAGCCCTCATCCAGCCCCAGATGCTCGAGGCCCGGGACGGGGACACGGCTGGCCAGCCTCTGTCGGGGTCTGGGGCCAGCTCGGTCTCCCTCCTGCCCCCTCAGGCTTGGCGGGTCTCCCCTCCTTGAGCGCCTGGCCTCGAGGCTCTCCTCCCCACCTCAGCGGGGCCCTTTCCCCAGATGCCGCCTCTTCCAGGAATTCGCTCTTGATGCCACACTCTCCCTCAGTCACCGGATCGTGTGTTCATCCTTTCAGCACGTATTTTGGAGTCCCTGAGATGGGCCAGGCACAGGAGATAAAGGGCCTGAGGAGCTCAGAGCCCAGTGGAGGAAACCAAATGTCAACAGTCAATTAAAGCCCTTTAGGGTGGGTCACGGTTCACTCCAGTCTGTAACCAGAGACTCTAACATCAACTAGGTGCTGGGCACTGTTCTAAGCTTCCAAGGAGTTCTCGAAGCTGGTTGTAGCGGGTGGTAGCCTGGGGAACCCCAAATCTAAGTGAGGAAGGGGGGGGCTCCCCAAGTCAGCCAGGCTCACCTCCCACAGAGGCAGGGCCAGATGGCCAGGTTTATGTCCAAGGCCCTAAGCCCTGATGCCATCGCCTGGCGGCCAGGGCAGCGGGACCTCAGCCCCTGAGAAGCGGGAATCAGTGCCTTTCTCTGAAGTTAACCCAGGAAGGAGGCCCCGCTCAGGGAGCAGTTCAGGTCTGGGGTTCGGGTCTGACCTACCCCGCCTGGCCCACACCCAGCTAGACCAGCGCAGGCCAGCTCGTTTTTCACTGTCGGGGGGACAGGGGACAGAGAAATCTCCTCCTCATGAGCCTCCCTCATTGGCCTAGAAGCCCCTAAAGGTCAGGCAGGAAAGAGAGAACTTGTCACAGCTGATGCGAGAGCTGATGGCCTTGCCTGTTCTGGAGCCCGTGGACTGAGGAGAAGCGACCAAGCTGAGAGAAGCTGGGACCAGCCTGGGTGAGGCCTCCTCAGACCAGGGCTCCCTCTCAGGTGTCTGCAGCCCTGAGAGCACCGCATGTGGGTGCTGGCACGCTGCGTACATGTATCTGCCAATCCACGCACACGTGCAGTGTGTGTGTGTGCGTGCACACGTGTGTATGCTTGTACACGCCTATGCAGGCTTCTGAATGCAGAGGCTCTGGGAGCTTGAGGAATTGGCTGCCCCCTTCTTCCCAAACCACACAGCTGCCAGCCGGCCTCAAGCCCTGGTTTCCTCGAGGTCGAGAGAAGCTGATGAGAAACAGACCTGTAGGAGCAGGTAGCCCAGTAACCCATCGGCCTGAGGGTTTGCCATCTCCTGGAATCCTAGTGGCCTCAGACCAGCGAAGGCCCCCGTCACGGATACAGAGAAGCAGTTCACAAGGTCAAGGCTGCCAGGCTGGCTGGAGGTGAGGCTGGTGAACCCCACTGCTGGACCCACACGCCCACCCATCCTCCACCGTTGCCATGGCGTCTGGGGGGCTGCCATTGGTACCAAGTGTTCCTCCATGGATGAGAGGGGACAGCGGCTTTGGGGAACTCTCGCCTCCTCAAGGGAGGGGTACACCCTCCTGCCCCAGCTGGTGTAGACGGTGCCCTGGGGGAGGGTCTCTTAGGTCTGAGTTTCTCAGAGGCAGAGCACAGATCTCCTGGATCAGGGCAGTTGTGATGAGGTAGTAAGGGACTCACTGAGAACACAGCTTCTGGGGACTGTCCCCGCCCCCTGCCCTGACTGAGCGGGCCTTGGGTAGGTTAGGAAGCCTGCATTTGTTACCAGTGTCCCAGGTGAACCAGGGTGGCACAAACACAGCGAAGTGTCATATTTGAGAGACCAGGTTCCTGAGACCCGACTTTGCATCTCCACTTGATTTCTCGAATAATAAGACCTCAGAGAGATAACGTTGCAGCAGAGATGCTTAGTACATGGTGGGAACAATGACAGCAATGGTCCTAGTGACAGCAGCGGAACGAAGCCCAGCCCTGGCTGTGTGCCGAGCCCTCTCTGTCCTTACAGAACCCATACCCTCGAGGTTGGGGTACTGAGCTCAGGGCCACGCCCTGGCTGTCACCTCCCTTGTAAATGGCAGACAGGAAGGTACCCTGCAGAGAACCCTGCAGGCTCTGGGCGCGCCCCACAGCTGCCCCTGTTCACCTAACCAGCCCTCCCAGAAGCCTCTGCTCCCTTGGGAGATGCAGCCCAGAGGCCCCAGGAGCCAGACCTGCTCTCCTCCAGGCTAATTGGCTAATCATTTGCTGCCTTGATAGCAGAGGTCTAGACATGACTGCTCCCCAGGCCAGGCGCTCACTCTGCCCGCAGCCCTGGCCCCTCAGGACAGGGAAGGATTAATATGCAGGCTGGATTTGCTCACCTAATTCCTTATCAAGACCCGTCCTTTGACAGGGGTGGGCAGACAGTTTCTTTCTTAGGCAGAGGACCCTGGGAGGCCTCTGGACAGGAGCAGGGAGGGAAGGAGATGCAGTGAGAGGAGGGAGGGAGGGCAGCGTCCCCTCCATCCTCACCAGCCCAGCCTTGCCCCCCTTCCCCAGGGAGCACAGTCATGGCCCGGAGCAACCTCAGCTCGCCCCGAGCCCTCTGGGTGAAAAGCCCCCTGCTTTTCTGACAGGCACCCCCCCCCCGTCAGGGTTGGTGGCTGACCCAACCATGGAAGGTGATGAGATGGCCTTGAACCTGGGTCTCCAGGCTCTCAACTCTGGGGCCTTGACACCCCCTTTCCCATCAGCGGGGCAAAGGCAGAGAAAGCCCTCAGTGGAGACCCCAGGCTGGGCTCTCACTGGCAGAATAACCAGTGAGCAGAGGCTTCCGAGCATGGGTCCCACTGGGGACCAGAAGCAAGAGGGGGACAAAGGAAGGAGCTGGGAGTCCACTCCCATTGCAGGGGGCGGGGAGGATCCTTTGGGCCACAGAGGACATCAGAGGCTCCAGCAAGGAGGGCTCCGTGGAAAGATGGGAGACGTGAGGCCTCAGCCCAGAGGAGCAAAGTTGTACGGGAGGGGTACTTCTACTGAGCCCAGGGGCACTGCTACTGAGCCCAGGGGTACTGCTACTGAGCCCGGCCTTGGCAGGAACCACTCCGTTCACTCCATCTCACCATGTTAGCAACCTCATGAGGTCTATCCTATAATCCCCATTTTAGAGAGGAAAAAAATGAAGTCTAGAACATCTCTAGAACTAACCCAAGTCCACACAGCTGGCAGTGAGCAGAGCAGTCAACAGCCTGGTCCCAGGTCACTCCCCCTCCCCCAGGGCCCAAGAGAGGAAGTCTCCCTCCCCCTCCTTCCACACCTACCCTCAATCTACTGCGTGTGGGATTCAGCTAAGAATCCAGCCTCAGCTCCCAGCCCTGCATCTGCCGTCACCTCCCAGGCTGCCCATCCATCCCCATTCTAGGAGGTGCTCAGTCTCCTCCTTCTCCAGAAGCTTCCTGACCATTTCACCCCATTGGCTCAGCCAGACTCCCTGAGAAGGCCCTGTATTTGCCAAGATACGGGGCGTTGGGTCCTGGTCTGTTTGAGTGGCTGCACCATGCAGGGCTTTGCATGGGCTCTAGGCTCACACGGCTCTGGCTTTGAATCCTAGCTCTCAGCTGTGCACCGTTGAACAATCCGTTTCCTCATCCAGAAATGGATTGGCACCGGCTTCAAAGCAGGTGAAGATTTAGAGATGCTACAGGTGAAGGATTCACCCAAAAAGGGATAAAACAAGGCTTGAAAAAGGTGTGTGCCCTCTGCAACCTCCCAGAGCTTACTGGTGGCCTTTGGAACTGGAAGATGAGGATAAGACCCACATTACAGGCTGCCCCAGGTCTCTGGACGCCTGGTCCAGCCTTCCTGTTCCCTGGCTGTGAAGTCACCAGGGCCCCGTGGTTATGAGTGCTCAGCGCCGGGCCGTGGGAAGCCCGCCCTTCCAGCCTCCATGCTCCCACAGGGGCTGTCTCCACCTGCCCCCGGTGGTCTGTCTTGGGTGTGGGGCTGTTTGTAACAGGCGCCTATTGTCTGCTGTCCTGAGTGCACCTGTAGTGCCTCGTCCCAGCCCGGTGAGTCAGCTCTTGGCAGGCCGTGGGACAGCCACTCCACATCATCTTAAGCCTGAAAGAGGACCTTTCTTTTCGCTTTTCTCCTCCTTCCTCCCTCTGCTCTCTGTGAAGTGGTCATCTCCGCAGGGCAGCAGGGAACAGCACACACTGCCAGGATTTCTTGAGTCTCCTTGGCCAGGAGACAGGGTGGGGCCTTGGAAACAAAGACAAGGCAGCCTAGTGCTGGCCAAAGCCCCTGAGCTGCTTCAGGGCACTGCCTGTGCCCCCAAACTCCCTGCCCCCAATGGGGGCATCTGGGTCAGAGCAAGTGTAGCCACACTTCAGTCATCCAGAGCCCACGCGTTTGACAACCTCAACCATCCAGGCTGAGATCTGCCATGAAAGGCTTCTGAGAAGATTAAGAATGCTCCTGACAACTGTTGGACAAACTTTAGGGCTT
This sequence comes from Sus scrofa, assembly GCF_054392235.1. Classification (NCBI taxonomy): domain Eukaryota; kingdom Metazoa; phylum Chordata; class Mammalia; order Artiodactyla; family Suidae; genus Sus; species Sus scrofa. The sequence continues at coordinate 47,511,395 of NC_139389.1, forward strand.
TACTGATCTATCTCCCCTTACCTGAATCAGAGCCTATCTGCTCTTACCTTGCACAATATTCTTGCGTGCTTGCTTATCTAATGTACATATGTATTAAAAGTTTAAAGTCAGAATGTGGAAAAAGACATTAAGGATATTTTCATTGACAGCAAAAAGTATCAAGTGAGGACATAAACAGTAAAAAGCAGACCCAAGAACTCAGAATTCAGGGTAGGGGCAAAGAAAATGGCATACCCCAATGAGTTTCGATTACAAGAGGAAGTATTCTTAATGGGGATCCTGAGTCTTCAGTGGAAACCTGATTATGGTCAATCTCTGTTTAAGATTTGAGACAGTGTGGTATATTTTTTACAAGGACTTGCAAAGAACATGCTTTCATGTTTTTGTGTAGTTTTGACATTTAAAGAATTAAGTAAATAAGAGTTAATAACGGTGGACTAAATGATTTCGAACAATGCTCCCACTGAGAACAACTAGAACATCTGGACAAAATAATTTTTTAAATTAATTTATGTTTTTGGCTGTGCCCATGACATGCGGAAGTTCCCAGGCCAGGGATCAAATCCAAGCCACAGCAGTGACTTAACTGCTAGACCACCAGGGAACTCCTGGACAAAACAATTAAAAAATCTACTTGAAGGCATCATGGAGCTAACAAGACAGCAACAAATTTCTGGACCATGACTGAGCCCTATAAAAGTAAGAGTGGCATGGGGCCATTTTCCCCCAAGGGTGTTTGCCTATTCAGGAGGGGGTCAGCCGAATGCCCAAGAAGCCAAACAACTCTTTTGACAGTCTTGTGGGAATAAGAGAACATGAACCAGGACTCCAACTTACCACAGGGTGGGGCTTAATGAACCCTCTCTCTTCAGGCATGCACTCCAAAAGGGCTATACTCTAGGAGTTAGGGGTAAACCAGAAGAAGACAATTTTGTTTCTAATCACTCAGTCCTTACAACTGAAGTAGGTTATTTCGTATTATTAGTGCCCCGGGCACCTGGTTGGCACAAATGTGGATCCTTTCCAAAGGAAGGTAACCTCATTCTAGGCCTCAGATTATTTCTACAAACAAGTCTACAAATACAATGTCTAACACATAATCAAAAATACCTGTACACACAAGGAGTCAGATAACATAATTTTTAAAGCATCAGAAATGATAAATAGAAACATATCCAGAAAGGCTACATGTTATCAGTGAGCATTTAAAATAACTATGCCTGCACTGTTCCAGGAGATTGTCGTGGTTACTGTTGCTGCTTAACAAATTACTCCAGGACTCAGTGATATAAACAACCACAATTTTGTTGTCTCATGATTTTGCGGGTCAGGAATTCAGGAGGGCTCAGCTGGGCAGTTCTCACTCAGGGTCTCTCATATGGTTGCTGTCAGGTGTCAGCTCGGGCTGGACATCTAAGACAGCTTCCTCACGTGGCTGGTAGTTGGCACTGGTCATTGGCTGGGAGCCTGGCTAGTGTTGTCGACCAGAGTACCTAGGCACGGCCTCTCCAGCATGGCAGAATCAGGGTAGTTGGATGTCTTACATGGCAGTTGGCTTCTTCCAGAGGCGAGTGTCCCAAAAGAGCTAGGCAGAAGTTGCCGGGCCTGCACTGACCTAGCCTCAGAAGTCACACGGCAGCGTCACTTCTACTAAATTCTACTGGGCACCAAGGAGTTACTAAGAACAGCCCAGATTCAGAAGAGGAAACACAGACTGTGCTCCATGACGGCTCAATGGAGGAGTGTTGAAAATTTTGCCGTCAAATCTTAAAACTTCCACAGAGGCAAAAGAGTTAAGTTGCTATTGTTAAGAACATTCCATTAGATTGACGATCTCTTCTGAACAATGACACAGTCTCTAGGCTTTATCCAGATGAACTGTGTATCACCCCCTGGAGGATCTCACAAGCCTGTCTGGGCCACATCCCATCAACATCATCACAACACAATGCACTGCTAGCGATGGTCAAGATACGGGGGTGCCCCAGCTCCGTGTCCACATTCACAATGACACTCCACACCCCTGCTCTCATACTTCCTGAGGCCTCTCTTTTTCCCACAAGTGGCAAGGAAACTTCTCCGAAAGCCCAAGAATCTGAAAATCATGCAGTGGCAGAGTTAGAAAAGATCTCAGGTGGTACATACCTACCTTGGCACTTCCCAAACCCAGCTGATGCTTTGAACACTGCTAAGATGGAGGATTCGCAGATGGGGAAAAGAGAGTCACAACTTCAAAAACTGCCAGGGATTAAAATCTAAAGAGTCAAGGAACTTCTATCCACAATAGAAAGATAGGAAATCTGGAGTTCCCGTCATGGCGCAGTGGTTAACGAATCCGACTAGGAACCATGAGGTTGCGGGTTCGGTCCCTGCCCTTGCTCAGTGGGTTAATGATCTGGCGTTGCCGTGAGCTGTGGTGTAGGTTGCAGACGCGGCTCGGGTCCCGCGTTGCTGTGGCTCTGGCATAGGCTGGTGGCTACAGCTCCGATTAGACCCCTAGCCTGGGAACCTCCATATGCCATAGGAGTAGCCCAAGAAATAGCAAAAAGACAAAAAGACAAAAAAAAAAAAAAAAAAAAAAAAAAAAGAAAGATAGGAAATCCAACAGAAAAAAACATGAGCAAAATATATATATCAGGCATACCACAAGAGAGGAAGTATAGGAGTTCCCATCGTGGCTCAGCAGTAACGAAGTTGACTAGCATCCAGGAGGATGCAGTTCAATCCCTGGTCTCGCTCAGTGGGTTAAAGGAGCCAAAGTTGCTGTGAGCTGTGGTGTAGGTCACAGATTCAGCTTGGATCCCACATTGCTGTGGCTGTGGTCTAGGCTGGCAGCTACAACTCTGTTTCAACCCCTAGCCTGAGAACTTCCATATGCCACAGGTTTGGCCCTAAAAAGACCAAAAAAAAAAAAAAAAAAAAAAAAAAGAGTAAGTACAAGGCCAAGGATATGAAGAGATGGGCCGATTCATTAGTCATTGGAGAGACGCATACTATATGCTTTTCAAACCCAACTGAAGGGCACAAAGTGGAAAGGTGGCTTATACCTGTGAGGGGGGATGAGATGCCTGTGTCCTGCGGGTTAGAAGATAAACTTATATATCCATCCTCAGAGCAGCACTCTGGCTATATTTAGTGAAACTAACTATGCCTACATCCCTGCATCCCAGAATCCCACAAATGGGTATATTTCCTGAAAAGCAGCTATAGACGGTGGAAAGAAGCCATGTACAAGGTGCTCATGACAGCAAAATCTGCAGTGGTGGGGAGTCGGAGGCAGCCTAAGTGTCCATCCCTGGGGCAGTGGATAAGTAAGATGTGACAACTCCCTTCCACGTGGCAGTTAGAAGTAATCCAGAGGTACCTACCAGCATCCATAGATCTTTTTTATTACTTCTAATGTATTCAAATATTAATGACACAAGCACATTACAAAGGTAAAATATAACTTTAAATCCCATGGGCTGTCTGTTGCCATATTTTGGGACAATGGAACAAATTTTTGGAAAATTGTGAATAGAAAAAATTTCTATAAAACGCAAAACTAGTGTTTTCCAAGAATATATGAGATCTCTAAGTTATAGGGCCTTCTTGCCATGGCTCAGCAGTAGCGAACCTGACTAGTATCCATGAAGACACGAGTTCAGTCCCTGCCCTCACTCAGTGGGTTAAAGATCCTGTATTGCTGTCGCTGTGGCAGAGGTTGGCAGCTATAGCTCTGATTTGCCCCTTAGACTGGGAACCTCCCAATGCCTTGGGTGCAGCCGTAAAAAGACCAAAAAAAAAAAAAAATGGCTAAGTTGTAAATCCACCTTTATCAATAGAGCTCATGCTAAATTAGAGTAATTATCAAAATATTTGTATTTTGTTTTATTTGTTTTTTGTTTTTTTAGGGCCACACCTGCAGCATATGGAAGTTCCCAGGCTAGGGCTTGAATTGGAGCTGCAGCTACTGTCCTCTGCCAGAGCCACAGCAACAAGGGATCCGAGCTGCGTCTGCGACCTACACCACGGCTCATGGCAACACTGGATCCTTAACCCACGGAGCAAGGCCAGGGATCGAATTCTCATCCTCATGGGTACTAGTCGGATTCGTTTCCACTGCACCACAGTAGGAACTCCCCAAAATATATTTTCAATAGAAGCCCAAATGCAGTATATATGACTGTGAACCCAGGTATGATGGGTACATAGGATGCATAGATCTTAGCAGCAGTGTTAAGTGAAAAAAAGTAAGAAACAGAGAAGAGTTACAGCAAATAACCATTTACTTAAATGATAAAACATGCAGAAAACAACACGACTCAGCGTACCGAGATGCACAGTTCAAGACCAATATCAAGCACACAGAATGAAGGTCTGGAGGCAGGGGGTCCGGGATGGTGGGAAATGGGAGTGGGGATCGGGGCGGGGGGTGGGAAGCAGAAAAATTAAATGGAAAGGAACATTAAAGGGGTCTTTGAACAATGATGATAGTACAATCAGTTCAATCGCCTGCATCTGCGATAAAAATAAATAAATAAGGCAGATTTCTAGGCTGAGCTTGGTAGGCCTGCCGTGAGCCCCAAATTACGGGTCCCAGTGATTCCGCTAATGCCTTCTGCAACATCCTAGATATGTGTCATCAGAGGCTATTTGAGTACACCCCGTGATGCAGCGCTCATTATTGTCCTGATTATTTAAAAGTTCTTCTTATGATATTACACTCTTAAATTATGTTATATTTCATATTATTATATTATTATGACTATATAATTCAGTTCTAATGATTAGAAAGATCTTCCTGAGGCCAAAATTCATCTCCCTGAACCTTCTAAACCATTGATCCAAGTCCTGTTCTTTGGAGCCAACAAAATAATCCGGTCCCTCCTGCTTCCGCACACCAGCTCTGCAATGACCCTCTATCTCTTTGGCATCCAGCCCACCTCCGCTCTAGCTGAGCTGTCACCTCAGGTCTGATCTAGCTTCCTGTGCTTCTCAAAGGTGTCTCCTGGAGGTTCCGTTGTGGCTCAGAGGTGACAAACCCAACTGGTATCCATGAGGTCGCAGGTTCGATCCCTGGCGTTGCTCAGTCGGTTAAGGATCCAGTGTTGGTGTAGGTCACAGATGCAACTCGGATCTGGTATTGCTGTGGTGTAGGCGGGCAGCTACAGCTCCAATTCAACCCCTAGCCTGGGAACTTCCACATGCCATGGTGTGGCCCTAAAAAGACAAAAAAAAAAAATTGGCTCCCTCAGAGAGGCCCCACATTCTGTGTACAGCCCGACCAGTTCATGGTATAGCAGGACACACACCTGCTTTAGCCTGAGTCCTAGGCTCCTGTTAATATAACCTCAGAGTACAGTCTTGCTTTTTAAAAAGCGATTTCTCAGTGACTTTACGGTCAAGCAAACTTCCACGTCTTTTTCAATAGAATTTCTATGAGGCCTGCTTCATTCATTTCCCCCTAAACACACACACACACACACACACACACACACACACACACACACACACACACACACAATGCATTTGGCACAAAATAAAAGCCCTAAAGATATACGTACTGTACTGTGTAAAGCAAGACCCCCAGCTACCTACTTGGTTTCTTGTGTATCCTCTGGAGATGATCTGTACGTGTGCAAATATATACACACATTTTTTTGCACAAAGAGAAACACAGCCTACATTGTCCGTGTACACTCTCATGTACCTAGTTTTTTACTTAACCCAGTATCTTGAAGAACTTTCCTGATCAACGTATAACTCTCTGCCTCATTCTTTGTATCAGCCTCGAGACCTCCCATTGCATGGATCTACCCAAGGTATTTAACTGATCCCCTCCTGGTGGACATGTAGGTAGTTTCCAGTCCTTTGCAGCATTCAAGACCTTGCTGCCTGGACTTCCTTGGCACTTAAGCCATGGCACACACGTGCCAGCATCTCTGCAGGATCAATGCTTATGTGCCTTTGGACTCGGATTTTGTTTCCATTCTAGAGCTGGACTTTGTCATTTCTTCCCACTGCCGATCTCTCTTGTTGGTTTTCCCCACCACTCCAGGCGCTGTCGGGCAGGTCAGAATTCTCATCAGAATCCTCTAAGGCCTTTGTTCAAGCCATTGATAAAAATGTCTGGGGCAATGGGGACAAGGACAAGGGCCCTGGAGCAAGCCCTAGAGAGTTTCAGGTGTCCATCCATCAGCTGTCACCAGAAGCATGTTCCTGCTGCTGCCAAGAAAGCCAGCCTCACTTGAACTTCCCACCAGGCTCTGTCACCTTCCTGATGGAAATCCAGCACTCCTACCTCCAGCAGACCTGCATCCTTGTGAGAAAGAGAGCTGAGGCTGGTTAATGTGGCATCATTTGCTTTAATTTGAATCAGCTGGGGAGTTCCCATCATGGCTCAGCGTAACGAAGCTGACTAGTATCCATGAGGACGCAGGTTCGATCCCTGGCACCGCCCACCCCACTCGCCTCCTCACCACCCCCCGTCCTGCTGTTCTCTAGAAGGGAGCGGGGTGGGGGACCTTGCTCTGTCCCAGGCCCTGTGCTGAGTGGACTCCTACCCCAGAGGTGCTTTTTCCCCTGGGCTTGTCTAACTCAGGAGTCAAAAATGTGCATGGACGATTATCAGTCCAAGGGCAAAGTGAGCTGTACCCAGGTGAGAGGTATGGTTCCTGGGCATTCAAGATCAGAGGAGAGAGGCCACCCAGCTATGAAGGGTGGTGAATTTGCAGAACATTTTGCTCTTTTGCAGCTTTCTTGCCCCAGGAGCCAGGGCCTCCCAGGAGCCGGCAGGCAGAGGCAGCATTGCTGGCCAGAGAGGGAGCCAAGGCCTCGAGTGAGCAGGGCTGGGAGCAGGACCCCACTCTGAGCCTCCTCCACCAGAGCAGGAGGCTTGAGCTCTGGAAAGCTCTGTGGATCTTCCAGATCTGTTTTCTGCAGGGGGGCGGGGGGGGGCTGTGTTTGGCCTGGGGGTGGAGGCTGGGCCTGGCCCCGCTAGCAGCCCCTCTCCCCTGGTGGCCCACCTGGCCCAGAGATGAAGACTGAGCAGCAGGTGGCCACACAGGTGCAGAAGCAGCACACACCTGGGGGCACCCCAGCCCTGAGCCCCACAGCTACCTCCACTCTCCTGCAGCACAGCCAGGGACCGCGGGGGCCAGGGGTCACTCAGTCTCGCCAGCTCTCAACTCATATTCCCTCAACCCCAGGACCTCAGCCTTTCCTCTGAAGGGTGGGACCAGAGTTTGACATGCTCAGCTGGGGTCTCTTGGGAGATGGTGGGTCTTGGGCTAAACCCCTCTGCTTAGATGCTCCAGGGCAGTGGCGGGTAGGGGCAGGTTCTGGGTTGGGGTCCTGCGGGCCTTCCACCCCATCCCAGGAAGTGTCCCCAGATACATCCTTTGACCTCTGGGAGTCCAGTCCCCCAGGATCTGGTCCCTTCTACTTCTCTGGCCTCATTTGCCACTGTTCCCTCCCTCATCCCTTCCACACCTTTGCTGCTCCTCCAACAAGCTAGCTCTGCAAGCACCCCAGGGCCTTTGCACATGCTTTTCCCACTCTCAGAATGTTTTCCCCTCATTTTGCACACGGATCCCTCTTTCAGATCTTTACTCCAGCGTTACCTTCTCAGTGTGGCCTTTTCTCTATTGCGTCACCCCCTTACTCCCATACCCCATCCGTCCTCCCTCTTCATTCTCCTTCAGAGGACTTACCACCTTCTAAGATATTTCTTTTGTTCCAGGTTTTCGCCCTCCACTAGAATGCCAGCTCCATGAGGTCAAGGGCCTCTGTCACTTTTTGTTTTGCTTTGTTTTGTTTTTTGTCTTTTCTAGGGCCGCACACACGGCATATGGAAGTTCCCAGGCTAGGGGTCTCATCGGAGCTGTAGCCGAAGGGCCTCTGTTGCTTTGGCTCATGGCTGTCTCTCTTGGGCCTGGAAGAGGGCTTGGCACATAGTGAGTACTCAGTAAATCTGTTGAGCAAGAAAGGGAGGGGACACCCAGAGAGCAACATGCCCCAAAGAGACCTCAGCACCATTGGGGTGGCAAGAGTTCAGCAAGTCCTGCTAAGAGCTGACCTGCAGCCAGGGGCACAGGAGTGGAATGGTGCTAAGGGAAGAGCCAATGGGGTCCTGCCCCTTGTGCCCTCAGTGCCACCTCATTCTGGTGGCAGTTTGGCGTGTCTGTGTTAGGGGCTGAGAGCAAGCATCTCCCTAGACCCAACTCACATCTCATCTCTAAAGGAAGCCCACCCTGGTTAGCGCCACCTGACCTTGGCTGGCTTTCCCCTCAGCCTTTTGGCCTCAGCTTGAGGAGGTGCCCCTGTGTGAAGCAGAGAGGAATGCAGTGAGGAGAAGGGAAGCTGACTACCTGGCAGCCACTCTGTGCCAGGCACGTTCCATGCATTTTTCCCTCCACGGCAGCCCATTTTACAGATGAAGAAACTGAGGCCCAGAGTGATGCTAGAACCTGCCCAGAGTCACAGAACTAGTAAAAGAGGGAGCAGAACTCACACCCAGGGCTCTGACCCCTGTCTTTCCACCTGTCCTGGGGATTGTGGAATGGACTCCACAAGCCCAGGGGGAAATGTGGAATTTGGGGTTCTGCCGCAGGGTCCCTGCAGGGCAGGCCTGGGTGCTGGGGTGGGCTGAGGAGGCCTGGGCCCCCACATAAGCTGCCGACACTCTGGCTCAGCTGTAGGGTGAGTCCCTCACCCTGGGTGGGCAGCAGGAGCGCCTCAAGGCCATCTCTGGGGTCAGGGCTGGCTTGCTTAGCTCCCGCTGGCTGCCAGCTCCCTCTGCTGGACCCAGCCCCAAGGACGCGCTCAGACACGGGGACGCCGCTGTCTGTCTGCACTTAGGCTCTGGCAGCCCCTCCCTATCGCATGTGGCCCGTCACATGCAGGGCACCTGCCGGGTCCTCCCCGTGTCTGGGCAACAGATCCTCCAAAGGAGCTGCTCTGGGTGACCTGGGAGCCTTACACTAGAGGAGAGAACAGGGAAGGGGGTTCCAATCCCAGCCACCACCATGCTTAGCTCAGACACGGCTGCTATCTCTGTCAGCGGGGACCGTCTCCTCCATCACAGTCAGGGGCTCCCCGAGAACAGGGACCATCTCTCCCATCAGACTGGAAACTCCCTAAGGGCGAGGGCTCTGTCATCGCCCTCAGACTGGGAGCTGCCTGCAGGCAGGGGGCATCTCCCCATTCAGACTGAGAGTTCCTGAACTGCGGCGCTGCTCACCTGTGATGTAAACCCACCTTCACCCCCGAGGGACCCCGGGACACCTTCTCAGCAGCCCAGTCCCTCCTAGACCCCGGGCACCTGTCCCTGCCACGCCCACCACGTCATAGGCTCCCCTTCCCCACCTTTGGGGCTGAGTGAGGCTACACAGTGGCATCCTGACCTCAGCAGCCCGAGAGTCAGTGCAGCGAGCAGCCTAAGAGCCAGGGATGGGACGTGACTGCCCCCTGAACTCAGCTGTGGGCTTGGCCATGAGGAAAGTGATACTTCGGGGAGGTGGAGTGACCAATGACATCAGCCTACGTGACTGTCAGCCCAGCTTTCCCCTCTTCCCTCCACCCCTCCCACCCGCAGTGCTTGCATACTGACCTTCAGCTCATGGGCACAGGCCTCTCTACGTGCCCACCCCAAGGACGGGGCAGTACCCAGGGGGAGGGACTGTTCTCTGACTCCTTGTCTTCTAAGTAAGTACCCGGGGGCCCAAGGAGGCCGCAGGTCCCAGCCCTCTCCAGCCTGGGCATCTGGGGCAGGAGCCAGTCGCTTCCAGGGTGACCCACCCCCACCTTGCTGGCAGCCCTGACCTGAGAGAATTGAACGTTCTCTTGGCTCTGCTAGATCTCCTTCCTGAGTGCCTGGCAGGCTTCTGATGGCTGGAAGCCAGCATGGAGGGCACCTGGCTCCCCACCCCAGGCCTGCTGACAGAGCAGCCAGGCCTGCATCCCTGCATGGCTGGCTGTCCTAGGGAGTCAAGTTCAACTACCTTGGATGACCACCACTGGCCCCTGAGATGCCTTCCAGAGAATCCAGTTGCTGCAACAGCTCTTCTCAGGTGTCCCCTAGACCCCACCCAAGGGATGCCCGATCCAGAGCTCACCATCCAGATGGAGCCCCCAGCCAGGGCAGACCAGGTAGAGATGCCCAAAAGTAGACCAGCCATTGCCATATTTATTGCACTGTGCACCCTTATCAAGAAATATGATCAGAGCATGTGCTCAGCTAAAGTCTATTTCTTTCAAATTACGTCTGTTAAGGCCAATGACACAGCTGGCCTGAGGTAGCATACTAGTTGGGGCAAGTGACAAATCAGCAGAACTGCAAAACATTTCACAGGGATATCCAGGAACAAGAAAGCTATAGGGAGCCTAGATAAGCTCCCATGCATCTCTAGGGTTGTGGGAAGTTGCATGAACCCTAAGAGGAGACTGGAGGGGGCTTCAGCTATCTGCCCATCCCTGGCTAAACACACAGGGAGTAAGAGTTGAGACAGATAGGTGAACTGCCTAATTTTTTTTCTTTTTCTTCTTTTTGCTTTTTTAGGTCCATACCCACGGCAGGTGGAGGTTCCCAGGCTAGGAGTTGAATCAGAGCTAACAGCTACCAGCCTACACCACAGCCACAGCCACGCAGGATCCGAACCACGCCTGCAACCTCCACCACAGCTCACGGCCTCGCTGAATCCTTAACCCACTGAGCCACCACGGGAACTCCTAAACTGCCTAAATCTTCTTTTTTTTTTTTTTCTTTTTGGCTTTTTGCCATTTCTAGGGCTGCTCCCACGGCATATGGACATCCCCAGACTACGGGTCTAATCGGAGCTGTAGCCGCTGGCCTACGCCAGAGCCATAGCAACACGGGATCCGGGCCGCATTTGTGACCTACACCACAGCTCACGGCAACGCCAGATCCTTAACCCACTGAGCAAGGCCAGGGATTGAACCTGCAACCTCATGGTTCCTAGTCGGATTCGCCAACCACTGAGCCACGATGGGAACTCCATAAACTGCCTAAATCTTGAATGTGTTCCCCAACCTGTACACAGACGCCTTGGATCCTAAATGGATCAAGGTATTTAAGCACAATTGCTGACCAATATATACACATACACACACACACACACACACACACAATATCAATAAAGAGACAAAATATATACATAAAGAAATTCTGGAGTTGAAAAGTAAAATAGCTGAAATAAAAATTCACTAGAGGGTTTCAGTAGCATCTTTTGAGCTGGGAGATTAAAGAATCGGCAATAGAGCAACAGAGATTATTCAGTCTAAAGAACAGAAAGAAACAAAGAATGAAGAAAAATTAACAGAGGCTCAGATACCTGCAGAACATCACTGAACATAAAATGTGCACTTAATGGCGTTCTGGAGAAGAGGAGAGAAAGGCAGAAAAATATTTGAGGAAATAATGGTTCCCAAATTCCCAAAGTTGGTGAAAAATATTATTTTACACATTCAAACACAGCTCAAGTGGCAGTAATAAAAAAAGATCCATAGGCATCACACTGAAACTGTTGAAAGACAGAAGCAGAGAAAATCCTGAAAGTAGCAAGAGGAAAAAGATACATCATACAAGGGAACCACAATAAAATTAACAGCTGATTTTGTGCCAGTAAAAGAATAGAGACCAAAAGGAGGGAGATGGCATATTCAAAGTGCTGAAAGAGGGAGTTCCTGTCGTGGCGCAGGGGTTAACAAATCCGACTAAGAACCATGAGGTTGTGGGTTCGATCCCTGGCCTTGCTCAGTGGGTTAAGGATCCGGCATTGCTGTGAGCTGTGGTGTAGGTTGCAGACGCGGCCTCGGATCCCACGTTGCTGTGGCTCTGGTGTAGGCTGGCAGCTACAGATCCGATTAGACCCTCAGCCTGGGAACCTCCATGTGCCGCGGGAAGCGGCCCTAGAAAAGGCAAAAAAAAAAAAAAGACACAGTGCTGAAAGAAAAAAAATCCTGTCACTGAAGAAGTCTGTCCAATAAAAGTATCCTTCAAAAATGAAGGTGAAATAAGAGACTCCCAGACAAAGAGTGGGAATTTGTTGCTAACAGGCATGCCTTATAAAAAATACCCGAAGTCCTTCAGGGTAAAAAGAAATGACACCAGATAGTAACTTGAATCCATATGAAGAAATAAAGGGAGATCCCGTCGTGGCGCAGTGGTTAATGAATCCGACTAGGAACCATGAGGTTGCGGGTTTGGTCCCTGCCCTTGCTCAGTGGTTTGACGATCTGGCGTTGCTGTGAGCTGTGGTGTAGGGTCGCAGACTCGGCTCAGATCCCGCGTTGCTGTGGCTGTGGTGTAGGCCGGTGGCTACAGCTCCGATTGGACCCCTAGCCTGGGAACCTCCATATGCCGCGGGAGCGGCCCAAAGAAATAGCAAAAAGACAAAAAAAAAAAGAAAAAAGAAATAAAGAACACCAAAAAATGCCATCATATAGGCAAATACAAAGACACTACAAATATGTATTTCTTTTTTATCCTCTCAACTGATTTAAAAAACAACTGTTGGGTTCATAAAGTAAAGAGGGAATCGAATTATACTGGAAAGAGAAGGATGTCAGACAATAACCTCCATCCACAGAAAAAAATGAAGAGGACCAGACATGATAAATATGTGGGTTAATATAAAACATTCTATAAATGTATTGTTCTCCTTTCTTTTCAGAAGTTTTTTAAAAGACATACGATCATATAAAACAATAATTATAACACATTGATTTATAACATATATGGATGCAATATATGTGATAATAATAGCGTAAAGGGTAAGAGAGGGAATTGAGTTATATTGGAGCAAAGTTTTGATGGTTCACTGGAATTGAATTAGTGTTAAGCTGATGTATATTGTGATAAGTTACCTATTATAATCTCTGGAAAAACTGAGATTAATAATTCAAATATTCAATAAAGAAACAACAACAAAGGAATTGGACATTGGAGAAAAATTTATTTACCACAAAAGGAGACAATAAAGGAAGACCAGAAGCACAACAACCAAAGAAGACGTGAAACATATAGAAAAAAAATAACAAAATTGCAGAGAGAAATCCAAGCATATCAATAGCTAGATTAAATGTGCATGACCTAAACATTATCAGACCAGATTTTTAAAAAACCAGATTCATTTAAACACTTCCTACAAGAGATATTTTGGATCCATAAACACAAATAGGTTGCAAGCAAAAGAATGAAAAAATATATAGCATGCCAACAGCATCATATAAGTCAAGTGTCTATATCAATATTAAATAAAATAGATTTTAAGACAATAAAACATACTAAAGACAGAGACTTGTAATGATGAAAGGGTCAATTCATCAAAATGATATAATAAACACATAATAAGCACATATAATAAACACATGCATCAAAATGATATAATAAACACATACCAACTGAGCCCCAAAATACACTAAACAAAAAACAGAAGAGAGAAATAGAGAATTCCACAATAGTAAGAAAGACAACTTACTGAACAGGAGAAAATGTTTGCAAATCTTATGACCAATAAGAGGTTAACATCCAAAATATATAAACAGCTTATATAGTTCAACATAAAAAAAAATAAAAAAACACCCAGTTAAAAAATGGGCAGAAGACCTGAATAGACATTTTTCCAAAGAGGACATTCAGATGGCCAACAGGCACATGAAAAGATACTCAACATCATTAATCGTCAGAGAAATGGAAATTAAAACCACAATGAGATATCACCTCATACCTGTCAGAATGGCTGTCATCAAAAAGAACACAAATAGGAAGTGCTGGTGAGGACATGGAGAAAAAGGGAAACCTAGTACAAAGGGAATGAAAATTGGTGCAGCCACTGTGGAAAACAGTAAGGAAGTTTCTCAGAAAACTAAGACTACGACATGTCCCAGAAATTCCATTCCTTGATACATATCCAAAAAAAACCTGAAAACTCAATTTGAAAAGATACACGAACCCCAATTTTTGTAGTGCATTATTTACGGGTGCCATGCTATGGATGTAACATAATTGCCCATCAGTAGATGAATGAGTAAATAAAATGTTTTATACACATACACACATAATGGAATACTACTCGGCCATTAAAAAGAATGAAATTTTGCCAATTGCAACAACATGGATGAATTTGGAGGGTATTATACTAAGTGAAATAAGTCAGACAGAGCAAGACAAACATGCTATATCACTTATATAGAGAATTTTAAAAATACAACAAACTAATGAATATAACAAAAAAGAAACAGACTCACATATGTAAAAAAACAAACTAGTGGTTACCAGAGGAGAGAGGGAAGAAGAGAGGGGCAAGATGGGGTTAGGGGATTAAGAAGTACAAACTACTATGTATAAAATAAGCTACAAGGACATACTGTACAACATGGGGAATATAGCCAATATTTTATAATAACTGTAAATGGAGTATAATCTTTAAAAAGCATGGATCATTATGCCATACATCATAACTTATATAATATTGTAGTTAACTACACTTTAATTAAAATTTTTTAATTAAAAAAATTTAAGTGGTTAAATGCATTTTTAAAAGCCAAAAGAAAAATATAATTAATTATTCAAATGTATGCTTTCCAAAGCACTAGGGGAAAAAATTAAGGAACATGCAGTTTGTACAGGAAAAAGAAAAAACAATAGTAACTAGAGATTTTAATATTTGACTTCCCAATAATGTACGGAGCAACTAGGCATGAAATCAGCAACTATCTACAAGACTTGAACAACACTATCAAATAACTTAATCTGCCATGTATTAGAATACTCTACCCAACAAGAGCAGGAATACACATTCTTTTCAAGTATGCTGAGAATATTTGTCAAGATGGATGATATGTTAGACCATTAAACAAATAACAATAAATTGAAAAGGATTAAAAACATACAAGGTATATTCTCCAACCACATTGGAATTAAATTAAGAAATAACAACACAAGAAAATTTGGGAAATCACCAACAATTTGGACATTAAACAATCATTTCTAAAATAACTCATAGGTCAAAAAAAAAAAATCACAAGGCAAATTTTAAAGTATTTTGAAAAGAATGACCACACATAACGAATCAATTTATAGAATGCAGTTAAAGCAGTACTTAGCAGTACATTTATAGCTTTAAAAACTTATACTAGAAAAAAAGATACCAAATCAATAACCTAAACTTCCACTGTAAGCATTAGAAAAAGAAGTGCAGGAGCTCCTGGCGTGGCGCAGCGGAAACAAATCTGACTATGAACCATAAGGTTTCAGGTTCAATTCCTGGCCTCACTCAGTGGATTAAGGATTCAGTGTTGCTGTGAGCTGTGGTGTAGGTTGCAGACTCAGCTTGGATCTGGTGTTGCTGTGGCTGTGGTGTAGGCCAGCGGCTGCAGGTGAGATTAGACCCCCAGCCTGGGAACCTACATATGCCGAGGGTTCGGCCCTAAAACAACAAAAAACAAACAAACAAAAAAAGAAGTGCAAACTAAACCCCAAAGCAATCAAAAGTAAGTAAATAATAAAGATGAGAAAAGAAATCAATGAAAGAGAAAAAAACATAAGAACAATAAGAAAAAACGATGAAACTGAAATGTTAGGATTAACAAAATTGACAAAACTAGACTGACCAAGAAAAAGAGAAAAAAACACAAATCACCAAAATAAAAAAACAAAAGAGGGACTATCACTACCAACCTCATAGAAATTAAAAGTGTGGCATTTTCTTGCAGCACAGAGGGCTAAGGATCCAACGTCACTGTAACAGCTCAGTTCACTGTTGTGTCATGGGTTCCATCCCTGGCCCAGGAATTTCCACAGGCCGCAGGCGAGGCCAAAAGAAAAAAGAAAGGAAAGAAATTCAAAGGGTGGTAAGGAAATACTATGAACAACTTTATATCAACAAATTAGACAACATAGATATTTAACATCCTAAGTCATTAGACAAATGCAAATTAAAACCACGAAATACCATCTCAGACCCACTAGGGTGGCTATAATAAAAAAGACAGAAAAGGAGTTCCCATTGCGGCTCAGTGGAAATGAATCCGACTAGCATCCACGAGGATGCGGGTTCAATCCCTGGCCTCGCTCAGTGGGTAAAGGATCTGGCACTGCCGTGAGCTGTGGCATAGGTCCGGTCATAGACACGGCTCAGATCCCTCATTGCTGTGGCTCTGGTGTAGGCCTGTGGCTACAGCTCCAATTTGACCCCTAGCCTGGGAACCTCCATATGCCATGGGTGCAGCCCTTTTAAAAAAAAAAAAAAAGGCACGAGATTTGCCTCTCAGGTCATTATCTTTAGGACCAAGGGCAGGGGTTAAGGACTACCCTTCTACTGATTTGAATAAGCACCTGACAGTCCTGGTTTGATCTTATATATGTATTACTCTCTTACCAGATACAAAGGAGGAACTATTACTCAAAGAAAGAGGAAGAGGCCGTCTTTTCTGCTCCCTACTTTCCTTGGATTATAAAAACGCAGCCCACCTAATCCTGGGGCACAGCCTCCTTGCCTGCCCGCTTGCATCTCTCACAAGCATCTTATTTTAATAAATCCATTTCTTGCCTTTCACTTTGTCTCTAGCTGAATTCCTTCTGCACTGAGACATGAAGAACCTGAACCTCCATAAGTCCAGACACGGGGTGAGTGATTCTAATTTAAAAACCATGGGGGGTTCCCGTCATGGCGCAGTGGTTAACGAATCCAACAGGAACCATGAGGTTGCGGGTTCAATCTCTGGCCTTGCTCAGTGGGTCGAGGATCCGGCATTTCTGTGAGCTGTGATGTAGGTCACAGATGTGGCTTGGATTCCTCGTTGCTGTGGCTGTGGTGTAGGCAGGCGGCTACAGCTCTGATTAGACCTCAAGCCTGGGAACTTCCATGTGCCACGGGAGCAGCCCTAGAAAAGACAAAAATAAAATGAAATAAAATAAAATAAAATAAAATAAAATATAATAAAATAAAATAAAAACAAAACCATGGGTTCAAGTCCCAATCTGGCTTTTGGCTAGGTTTGAATCCTAGCACCTGGGCTCAAGTCCCAATATGGATTTAGCTGGGTTTGAGTCATAAGTGTTGTCAGTTTCATTGCTGACTCCAAGTTCATTGACCGGAGAGTGGAGCTGTTCCTGGGCTGCTGGGACTGACCCAACTGCTCCAGGTCCTTGCTGAGTCATCAGGGTCTTCCAAGACATCTGCTTTGCAAATCTGGAGAGAGTTGCCGCTGTGTGGACTCTGCCTGGATCCCCCACCCTGCAGGGGTGCAGGACGTGGCAGAAGGGTGGGTTTCCAGGAGGCTGACTGCCCACCTCAGCTTTGCAGCACTCACTCCAGGGAGCATTCACAGAGCAACCTCATAATCGCCCTCTAAAAATCACTTTCACCCCAAGCTGACTTCTAGAGGTCACGTCCTTCAGAATCAGGGGTCCAGCTAGAGAATTTCAGTCGATGGCCACCCCAGTCTCCTCTGATGACAGCTTCCTCCTGCCCCCAACTTAGCCCATCCTACATGGACTGTCCCCTCATAAATTTCCATCTCCCTCCCTTTGGGGCAGCTCACAGGTGAGACACAGCAGAGATGCAGGAAGACACTGGCGTCCCTTCAGGGCTGACCTGAGCTGAGCCCCCAGTTCTGCCCTTTATTGCTGTGAGAACTTGGACAAGTTGTTTGACCTCTCTGTGCCTCCTTTTCTTCATCTAGGAAATGGGGATGACAATAGCACCAATCTCTTAGGATCATTGGGAAGACCGGGGATAGAGAGTGGCATTGCTAATTCCGTATTCACCCTCTTTCCCCCACATCCCTTTGATCCAGCCTTCTCCCTCCTCCCCCATACATACACAGGAATTACACAGCAGGGTGAGACCCATAGAAATAACATTTCCAAGACCCAACGGCAGTAGTGTGTTGGAGCCAACTTGCTTGGGCTTGGAACAATTATAAACATCTCTTCCCCATTTCTTATTTACTGACTTCAGGAGAGTAGACTGAAGCCAACCACAGTGGAAATATTTACACCATGGATATTGGCAAATACGACAAATAAAGACTTTTCCTCGAGTTCCCGTCATGGCGCAGAGGAAATGAATCCAACCAGGAACCATGAGGTTGCAGGTTCCATCCCTGGCCTCACTCAGTGGGTTAAAGATCTGGCATGGCCCTGAGCTGTGGTGTAGGTCCCAGACGCAGCTCAGATTTGCATTGCTGTGGCTACAGTGTAGGCTGGCAGCTATAGCTCTGATTTAACCCCTAACCTGGGAAACTCCATATGCCACGAGTGCGGCCCTAAAAAGCAAAAAAAAAAAAAAAAAAAAAAAAAGACTTTTCCTGATTGTGAAACAATTAACAGCACATCACTGCTTGAGGGCCAGGGTACCCTGAGCATTAGCCAGTATAATAAGCTGCTGGGAAAGGATTGGAGGAGCCCTGAAGGGGCCGTGAGTAGAGCTAGCCTGTCCCACCTCCTTCTTCCACCCCTCCAGTTCCACTGCAGCCCTGCGCCTGGACCACTAAGTTTGCCTCCAGACTGGGGTCTCCACCATGACTCAACCCTCTCCAATCTTCTCTCCACTAACCTGGAATGCAGACCAACTCGAGGCTCCCTTTAGCATGGAGACAGCCCATCGGGCTCTGCTCTTCCTCTGAGTCCTTCCCAACCTTATTTATACTGCCCATTGCTGCCTCAGGGCCTTTGAACCTGTTGTTCCCTCTGCCTACACTGCAATTCCCAGCCTCCACGCCCACTTTCCAGGGCAAACTCCTAATCTTCAGATCTCAGGGTTCCAGGAAGACCTTCCCTGATTGCTCACCCCATGCTGAGAACAGTGCTTATCACTGCTTTTATCATCTTGGTGTGCGTGATTGTCTCAAGAATTTCTCGATCACAAAGATGGTAAGCTTTAGGAAGGGGCCAGGGTCTGGCTTGCTCAGCACTAATCTCCCCCACAGGGATTAGAGCACAGCAGGGGCCTGATAAATATCTGCCAAATAGATGAATACATGAATGAATGATCCAACTGGAACCTTGACTTCAGGGAGTAAGGGGTTGCTTTTAAATCCATGGGGGAGGGCTATGCTTGGAGTCAGGGCCTCAGCACAGGGTCGGGGTCTAAGTCCCTGTCCCATCTTTGACTCACTGTGATATCTGGGAGCCTCCGCTTCCTCCTCTGTAAAACGGGATACTAATAATGGCCATCACAGGCTTGGCATAGCCCCAAGGTTGCTGGGAGATCAAGTGCAACAATGGACACATGAGACTTCTAAGAAATGTCCAGACAAGTCTGTACAGTGCTTAGGGTTAGATCCCAGTCCTGCTTCTTGATAGCTGGATTAGGTTGGAGAAGTTACTCAATCTCTCTCTCTCTCTCTCTCTCTCTCTCTCTCTCATTCTCTCTCTCTCTCTCTCTTTTTTTTTTTTTTTTTTTTTTTTGTCTTTTTGCCTTTTCTACACCAGAGCCACAGCAACGCAGGAGCCAAGCCACATCTGCGACCTACACCACAGCTCACGGCAACACCGGATGCTTAACCTACAGAGCGAGGCCAGGGATCAAACCCACAACCTCATGGTTCCTAGTTGGATTCGCTAACCACTGTGCCACGATGGGAACTCCTCGATCTCTTTGAGTTTCCCCCTCCCCAGCGTAATCCCAACATGGGGAAGTGGGAGGGTTGATCTCTCAGCTCCAAGACTGGCTTGGCGTAAGCCTGGAGTTCCGTGGGTGCTCACTGTGGCTATGGCCTTCAGCCCCAACCCCATTTTACACGGGAGAGATATGATAATAGGTGTTTTTATTTTATTTTATTTATTTTTTGGCCGCCATGACGCATGTGGAGGTCCCCAGCCAGGGACTGAATCCAAGCTGGAGCTGTGACTTATGCCACAGCTGCAGCAACACCAGATCCTTAACCCACTGCACTGGGCCAGGGCAGAGACACTGTCGATTCCATCACACCACACCGGGAACCCCAATATGTTTGTATAGTACATCTGGGCCAGGAGGGTGGGTCAGAGCCTGAGGAGAGGCCTCTCCGAGCATCTTTTCTGTGCCAGGCACCATTCGGCTCACCTGCAGGGAGCAGAGGACCCTCTGGGGCAGCCCTCGGTGGTTCCTTCCACAGGAGCAGCCCAGGAAGAAGGTGAGCGTCATTGGGGCATCTGGGCAGGCCCTGGCCACAGGCAGGACCCTGGGGAAATCAGGCCACAGGACATTCATGCAATGTGGTTGGTCAGAACCAGGCCAGTGGCTGCTCAGAGCTGAGCTTCAGACCCCAGGGAAATAGGGCTTCCCGCTTGGACGGGCCATGGTGAGCACTTGACCAGGGCTTGGGGAGCAGGAGGCCATGTTCTGAGTACCTTCTACAGGTCAGGCTCTGGCCTGGGTACTTCACACCGCATTAAAACAATCCTGCCAGTAGATGCTCCTGGCTACTTTTATCTATTTTATTTTATTTTATTTTATTTTATTTTATTTTATTTTATTTTATTTTATTTTATTTGTCTTTTTAGGGCCGCACCCACACATATGGAAGTTGCCGGGCTAGGGGTCGAATCAGAGCTGTAGCTGCCGGTCTATGCCACAGCCACGGCAACACACGGTCCGAGCTTGTCTGCGACTTACACCACAGCTCACGGCAACACTGGATCCTTAACCCACTGAGCAAGGCCAGGGATCGAACCTGCATCCTCACGGATACTAGTCAGGTTCGTTACCGCTGAGCCAGGACCAGAACTCCTCCTCGCTACTTCTAAAAGGGGAAAAGCGAGGCTCAGATCCCAAGGTCGCATACCCAAATTGTGCTCAGCTAAATCTGAACCCTAAGCCAGCAGCTTTCCACCACCCCATCCTGCCTCCCTGGGCAAGGACACGAGGCCCTGGGAAGATCTGCCCTGGGGCTGTCTCATGGGAGAGGAGGAAGCAACAGGGTCCAGGGCCCTAGATGCTCTCCCTCAAGTCACTGCCATTTCCAAGTAGAGGTGGGGACACTGTGTCCTCTAGCAGAGTAATATTATTAAGAACATTATTAGATATAATTTAATGAGAGGTTATTATGTGCCAGGGAGCTTTCATTAACTTGTTTAATCCTCATAACAGCCCTGTGGCTGGGCCCCCCTGCTGATCCCCACGTACAGATGAGAAACTCAGGTCCAGAAAAGCTAGCATCGATTCCTCTGGCACCTCTTCTGCTTCCTTGGGGGAAAAAAAATTTAAAAAAGAAGTGTGGTCAGAACTCTTGGGAACATTGAACCAGAGTCACGTAAAGACTGAGAGAGGAATGAGTGGGTTGGGAAGTCCTCCCTCACGTCTGCCCCAAGTCCCCCAGGCTGTAGTGAGAGCCCGACATTCCACAGGTTCTCTGGCCAGCCGGCAGCCACCCCCCTGCCACGCGGCCTTGGCCCCTCCTCGGCTGGGGGTCCTCAGGGGGGGTGGTTCTCCTTTGTTCCCCAGGCCTGGGGGAGCGTCCTTACCCCACAGAGGCTGGCTGAGGTCACGGGCCTGTGCCCCCTCCCCAGGCCAGCCTGGCCATGCTGGCAGCCCCGTCAATCAGGGGCAGGCTGCTCAGCAGCCGGCCTTTTATTTCCTAAATTAAAAGGGCTTGTGATTCCTGATTGAATTAAAGGCGGGAAGGTCAGCTCTGAGACCAGCAGGGAGATTTCAATCACAGGAGACCGGAGGCAGCCAGGGTGGGCAGGAGGGCCAGACGCAGAGCAGACAAGGCCAGGGCAACAGTTCTCTCCCAGACCAGACCTGGGCGAAGTATGGTGCCAGGACGGCTGGTCTACAAAGCTCTCCCTCAAAAGCCTTTGGAGCATGTTGGTTCAAATCAGAGAAATTCCCTCTTGCCTTTTGCACAGTAGACAACCTGCACCACTGTACCAGGCAGCCTTGCTTGTCTATCTATTGGTTAAATACCCTCAGAAAAGTGAACTCCAGAGTGCTCCTCACTTCCTATTGCTAGCACGTTCTTTTCGGCCTCTCTCCTCAACTCCATGTTGGACCTTCAGGAGACTAGAAGGATGGAGCTTCTTGCTTTGGAGTCATAAAGGACAATTAGCCTGCTTTTCCTTCACCCGTGACTTAGGCTCTGGAATGCTATAAATCTTAGGGCCTTCCTACAGACCTGAGGACTGCAGTGAACTTCAGGAGACCTCAGTCCTGGCTGTGTGCCCCGGGGAAAGCCCTCATTTCTGCCCTGGGATTCAGTTTCCCCTTCTGTGCAATGGGCAGCATAGCCCTTGCATGGTTGGCCAATGGCCTCCCCATCCTGGATCTCCAGGTCTAGGATGTGCCTTCTTGCCTGGGCTGGCAGCGAACCCACTTTATGTAATCTTGGGGACCCCCCTGCCAGGAGTCAGGTCAGGAATGGTCAGGCCTTGATCCCTTGTCCCTGTCAGGTGGTTAGGGAAGCCCTGGAGTAAATGCCCCTTGTCTTCCAGGACAGACAAGAAGAAATGGGCTTTAACTATGGTAAGTGGGAGTGGGATTAGACCTCAGGATGAACTCGCTTCCCAAAGGAGGGTGGTTTCTGAAATAGATCATGCAAAAACCCTGTCCCCTTTTTGCTGCCTTCCCCCTTCAGCCCCTGTGGTATCTCCATGGAGGACCTTAGATTTAAGGGTCACTCTACAGCTAGTGAGACTAAGGTCAGACTGAGAAAGGACTTCCACACCTTTGGCTAGAAGGAGTTCATGGCCACAGCTGCAGCTTGGATTCAACCCCTTTCCGGGGAACTTCCACTTGCTGCAGGTGTAGCCGTAAAATCTTTAAAAAAATAAAGACATGGTGGGCTAGATAAGGAGCATCATATGTCCTCAAAGAAGGGGTACCTGGACATATTAAGGAACTAGGGAGTCATGAGTGATACCTAAGGCAGGGGAGGTGAGCTCTGGGCCTGGGTCCAGAGACCAGGGTTTTCTTGGTTGACCTTGAGCAGATCCTTTTCCTTTTCTACAGATCGGAGGTGATGATGCCAGCCTAGCAAACGAGACAGGCTGCCAATAGTTGTGGCTGGGAGACAGCATTGCAAATGGTTTTTCTCTTCATATTTGGGTGTTGTATACTCTTCCAAAAAGTAAACCTGTTCTTTGCTTTTCTTTCTTTCTTTCCTTCCTTCTTTCTTTCTTTCCTTCCTTCTTTCTTTCTTTCTTTCTTTTTTCTTTCTTTCTTTCTTTCTTTCTTTCTTTTTCTTTCTTTCTTTCTTTCTTTCCTCCTTCCTTCCTTCCTTCCTTCCTTCCTTCCTTCTTTCTTTCTTTCTTTCTTTCTTTCTTTCTTTCTTTCTTTCTTTCTTTCTTTCTTTCTTTCTCTTCTTTCCTTCCTTCCTTCCTTCCTTCCTTCCTTCCTTCCTTCCTTCCTTCCTTCTTTCTTCCTTTCTTTCTTTCTTTTGCTTTTCAGGGTCAGACCTGCAGCATATGGAAGTTCCCAGGCTAGGAGTTGAACCAGAGCTGCAGCTGCCGGCCTACACCACAGGTCACAACAATACGGCATCTGAGCCATATCTGTGACCTACATCCCAGCTCACAGCAATGTTGGATCGAACCCTCACCCTCATCCTCATGAATACTTGTCAGATTTGTTGCCACTGCACCACAACGAGAACTCCACTTTTCTTTCTCTCTCTCTTTTTTTTATGTATTTAATTTAATTAATTAATTTGTTTATTTATTTTTGGTCATGCCTGCAGCATGTGGAAGTTTTCAGGCCAGGGATCAAACCTGTACCAAGACCCTGCAGTGACAACGCTGGATCCTTAACCTGGTGCATCAAAGGAGAACTTCAAGCAAAACTTTCCTAATTTTTTTTTTTTTTTTTTTTTTTTTTTTGTCTTTTTGCTATTTCTTGGGCCGCTCCCATGGCATATGGAGATTCCCAGGCTAGGGGTCGAATCGGAGCTGTAGCCACCAGCCTACGCCAGAGCCACAGCAACACGGGACCCGAGCCGCATCTGCAACCTACACCACAGCTCACAGCAACACCGGATCGTTAACCCACTGAGCAAGGGCAGGGACCGAACCCGCAACCTCATGGTTCCTAGTCGGATTCGTTAACCACTGCGCCACAACGGGAACTCCCCTTTTCTAATTTTTAATTTTTAAGGCATAGGCTGTGCCTTTCCCTACGGCAGGCCCACAGGTCCCTTCTAGGTGCTGTTGTTGAGTATTGTACATGCAATGAACACATTTAATCTTTTCCGTGACTATCATTATCCCCCTTTAGCGAGGACACCAAGGCACAGAGAGGACCAGTAACTGGCCTGAGCTTAGCGGTAGCAGAGCAGCCTGGCTCCAGAGCTGTGCTGTCTTGAGCTGGAGCTCCCTGCCATGGTGGAAACGCTCTGTGTCTGCACCGTCCAACCTGGTAGCCATGAGTCCTGTGTGGCTTTTAAGCCCTTGCCAGGTGACTCATGCCACCAGGGAAATAGATCTTAATTTGACTTAATTTTAAAATAGCCACGTGGGGGCTCGTGGCTACTGTTCTGGACAGTACAGCATCACAGACTCTGCTGAGCCACTAGGCAGGACAGGGGC
Source organism: Sus scrofa (assembly GCF_054392235.1). NCBI lineage: Eukaryota > Metazoa > Chordata > Mammalia > Artiodactyla > Suidae > Sus > Sus scrofa. The sequence goes on from NC_139389.1 coordinate 47,535,906, forward strand.
CGTCTCGAGGTGCCCCTGTCAGCCTCCATCCACCCTCCTCCTGGCCACTCCCAGCCCTGACTTCCAGGAAAGCGCCCTCTTTCTCCCACAATCCCCTATGAGGGCTTCCTTGTCCCAGGCTCCTCTGCCTCCACACTCCCCACCTGCCCCGAAGGAGTCCTGGGAGCCAGGGTGGTCTGAGTGAGTTCCCTATGGGGCCTGACTCTGACAGCCTGACAGCCTGGCGTGACACCAGCAAGAGAGCACCCCTACCGCCCATCGAGAGGGGACCCAGGTCTCCTTGGTGGATGCTTTTAGTGACCCAAGTCCAGTGGGGAGACGTGCGTGGGATCACATGTGTTGCTGAAAGACCAGGGCCTCAAGCTGGAGGATCCCTCCTGGGTCACACGGTCTCCGGGGGCCTGAGGTCCCCAAGATTCTGATAGGGTGTCCTGAGGGGCCTCCCGCTCTGCCCTCCAGGGCCCCGACACAGTACTGGATGCTGAAGCCACAGGAAGGGGTCAGGCATGGGCCCCAGGGGGCTCCTGGGGGGGTGAGTGTTCCACTCCCTCAAGGTGAGGCCTGGGGGAGGCACCCATGGAGCTCAGGAGGGCTGCGCGGAGGAGCTGGGATCCCCTGAGGGCCTTGAAATAGGAAGAGTGGTTGGCTAGGTGGACAGGTGGGAGAAAGCATCTCCTGCAGAAAAGAAAGAAAGGTCAGGATGTAGAGGGTTTTCTATTTGACTGCTTGGCCAAGTGGGAAAAAGGGTTGAAGCTGCAGAGAGCCAGGCCAGAGGACAAGCTGGCTAATGACACCCACCACCACGTACCCGGAGTGCTCTCCGCAGGCCAGCGCCTCCCAAACCATCACACCAGTTATCTCAATGCATTCTCTCTCTCTCTCTCTCTCTCTTTTTTTTTTTTTTTTTTTTTTTTTTTTTTTAGGGCCGCACATGGAGTTTCCCAGGCTAGGGGTCACATCAGAGCTGCAGCTGCCAGCCTAAGCCACAGCCACAGCAACGTGGGTCCAAGCCACATCTGTGACTTGGACAGTAATGCTGGATCCTTAACCTGAAGCCAGGGATGGAACCTGCATCCTCATGGATGCTATGTCAGGTTCTTAGCCCACTGAGCCACAATGGGAACTCTTCATTTGATTCTCACAGCCACCCTAGAGGTGGATGCACTGGACAAACGAGGAAATGAAGGCTCCAAAAGGGAAAGTCACTTGCCCCGGGCACACAGCCAGCAGGACGCTTGTTCCCCAGACAGCCTGGCCTCACCGACGCTGCACGCAGGTGGCCTCCTCCCTGAGACTCTTGGACTTCCTTGTGCAAACAACAGATTGTAAGGAGGGCCGCCAGGTTCATGTTGACTGCTGAGTGGAGAATGAGTAGGACAGGGAAAGGCAGGAGGCACGGAGCCGGCGCAGGAGTGGCTGCTGTAATTGGGAAACAGGAGGCCTCGACGCGGTGCTTAGGAGGCAGGGCAGAGAGGTGGAGGGAGAGGCCAGGGGACGGTGTAAGAGGCAGGACAGGACCAGGCCAGGGACAAAGGGGATAAGCTGGGTTTAGACCATATTAAGTTTGAGGGGCCCTGAGAGCTTCTGCAGCTCAGGGAAAGGCTTGAGGCAGAAGAAAGGATTCAGAGGCTAGTGTTGGGCTGAGGCCAGGAGTGGGTTCAGGGAGAAAGGAGGCCCTAGTCTTACCCTGAGGACTTCCAGCCTCTCCAGGACCACAGAGGTGGGAGCCTATGAGGAGATGGAGGAGGAGTTCCCTTAGTGGCTCAGCAGTTAATGAACTCAACTAGGAACCATGAGGTTGTGGGTTCAATCCCTGGCCTCGCTCAGTGGGTTAAGGATCTGGTGTTGCCGTGAGCTGTGACGTAGGTCTCAGACATGGCTCAGATCCCAGTTGCTGTGGCTGTGGTGTAGGCTGGCAGCTGTAGCTCCGATTAGACCCCTAGCCTGGGAACCTCCATATGCTGCCGGTGCGGCCCTAAAAAAGGAAAAAAAAAAAATGAAACAACAACAATGACACACAAGGAGATGGAGGAGGAGGTCGGTAGGCAGAGACTGAGGCCAGGAAATCAGGAACTCAGCATTTGGTGCCCAGGAGGTCCTGGCAGGGCCTGTGGGGCGGGGGCCAGGGGTGAGGAGGAGCAGAAGGTGGGCCACGGGGTGGCAAGAAGGTGGAGGGACATCTCCCGGAAGAGGAGAAAGATGGGGCAGGGGTTAGAGGGGCAGTGGGCTGCTCCCCGGGGGGCCCAGTCTTGCCCACCATGTGTGTCGTTCCTAAACCTCAGGTCTTCCTGCCCAAGCACCTTCTGATGAGCTTGGCTCCTCTGTATTCCTCCCCCACACCCTCCCCGGAGTGCTCAGAAAAGTGCTGAGCCCGTTGTAGGGCCTGGGAAGGGTTGCTGATTCACAGAGGCGGAGGGCCTAGCAGCCAGAAGATGGCAGAGCCCTCGCCCTGCCCTGGGGACGGCAGGCATCTCGGGGCCCAGGCACATGGGGCAGCCTAGAGGAGGCAGGAGAGGCAGGGGCAACCCCGCCATCCTTCACACACGTGGTGTGTGGGCATAGAGGGGAGCAAGGGCAAGCCCCAAGAACCAGGGAGAGAAAGACAGACCCTGCGGTGGAGGAGCAGAGAGTGCTGCATGAGTGGGCTTAGGGCAATAGTTCTCTAGGAGAGGGCATAATCCCTGCCAGCTGGAGAAATCAAGGAGGGCTCCATGGAGGAGGTGTGGCATGAGGGCTGGGCTCAATAGAGGTGGAAGAGAAAGTGCATAGGCAGGAGATCAAGAGGCTTTGTCAGCATCTGGCAAGGGGCCTGGTTGGGTAGCTCCTTGGGCGGGCTGGTGGTGAGGTGTGGAGTGACAGGAGGCCAGAGGGAAGCTGGGGGCGGGGGGGAAGAGCTTTGAATGTTCAAAGAGTTTGAACTTGATCCTATAGGCAGTGGGGAGCTCTTGCGGGATTTACCAGGAGACACCTGGGGCAGGGGTGGCTGTGGGAAGGTGGCGTGGTCCTTACTGGAAAGAGGAAAGGGAACATCCATCAGAATCTCCCACAATCCAACTCTCCCACGAGCCTGGCTGGTAAAAATAGCTGGGAATCCCGCTGGGATAAAAATAGCTGTGGGCGGGGGTGTTCACCTGCACTGACAGGTAGGAAAACAGGTCATGGCTGAGGGCCACCTGACAGGTGAAGAAAGGGAGCCGGCTCTCCATCAGCGTCAGCTGCTTCCTCCTCCACCCTTGAAGACCCAGCCCTCTGGGCGGCTCTGAGCAAGGTCTGGCCAAGATCTGGATTTGGGCCTCCATGGTCTGCAGGCCACCCACTCTCTCCCCCTCTAAGGGCACGCCTGTCTCCCTGCAGGGGGCAGGGGGCATGCAGACCTGGCTTTGGGCATCTTCTGAGCATCTTCTGAGCATTTACCTTGCTAACATTTCTGGAATCCACTCCCCAAAAGAACCTCATGTTTGGTTTCTTGGAAACATCACTTCCCAGACTCGCTGAGTTCATAATTAATTTTTCTCTTTACAGTGACTGTTTGTGGACTAAGCGTGTATTAAGTTCTTTGCACTGTGCCAGCTTCTCCACACTACAAGAACTTTTCTGAAATATGAGCCTCTTCCCCAAGGGCCAAGCATCTCTCTGCTAGAGCCCTTGTCCACGTTAGGCTTTGTTTGTTTTAATTACATACAGTAAAATCGACTTTCTTTTCCTTCTAGTATACAGTTCTATGCATTTCAACATATGTATAGATTCGTATAACCACCACCATAAACTGGACATAGAACGATTCCCTCATCCCCCAAAAATCCCTCATGCTATCCCTTTATAATAAGTTACACCCTCACCACACCCATAACCCCGGCAACCACCAGTCTGTTTTCCATCACTATAATTTTGTCTTTTCAAGACTCAAATAAATGCAGTCATTCAGCACGTAACCTTTAGACTAGCTTCTCTGATTTAGTATAAATGTCGGAGATCCATCCAAGTGGTCGTATGTCCCAGTGTGGTGCCTTTTGACTGCTGAGTAGTATTCCGTTGTTTGGATGGACGATGCTGTCTTTAACCATTCACCCACTGGAGGACCTTTGGGTAGTTTCCAGCTTTCAGCTGCTGTATATAAGGCTGCTGTGAACATGCGTGGACAGGCTTTCACGTGAAGAAGTTTTCATTTCTCTGGGGTAAATGCGTAGGTGCAGAATTGCTGGGTCCTATGGTAAGTGTATGTTTAACTTTACAAGAAACTTACATGCCCTTTTCTCAGTACCTGTACCATTTTACTTTCCCATCAGCAGTATATGAGAGTCCCAGTTCCTCTGTTTTCGCATCAGCGCTGGGTTCTGTCAATTATCTCTATTAGAGCTGTCCTAATAGGCATGTAGTTTATCTCATCAAGATTTCCATTTGCCAAAAAAAAAAAAAAAAAAAAAAAGATTTCCATTTGCATTTCCCTCCTGGCTAGTGATGCTGAATATCTTTTCAGGCATTCATTTGTCATCTTTATAACCTTGAAGTGTTTGTACAAATCCTCTGTCTATTTTTTTTAATTGGCTGGCTTGTTTGCTCGCTGTTGATTTTTGAGAATTCTTTATGTGATCTGGATCAAAGTCCTTTGCCGGTTATTTGGTTTGCAGATTTTTTTTCCCCCCAGTCTGCAATTTGTCTCTTCATTCTCTTGGCAGTGTCCTTGGTGGAGCAAAAGTTTTTAATTTTGATGAAGTCCAATTGATCAATTTTTCCTTTCATGAATCATGATTTTGGTCTCATTTATAAAGCCTTTCACATTCGCCCCAAGTCAGGAAGATTTTCACATATATGATCTTCTAAAAGTTTACAGTTTTGCGTTTGACATTCGGATCTCTGATTCATTTTGATTTGCTTTTTGCTTTTAGGTCAATATTTATCTATTTAATTTTTTTTGCTTATGGGTGACCAGTTACTCCAAAGCTGTTTGCTGAAAAGACTATCCTTCCTCCGTAGACATATCTATATTTTTGTACATATTGATCCTATTTGTGTGGATCAATTTCTGGACATTCTACTCTGTTTCATTGATCTGTGTATCCATTGTTTGCCTTCATTACTGTCTTGGTGACTATAGTTTTATACTAAATCTTAAGGTTGAGTAGAATCCTCCCATTTTATTCTTTTCTTTCAAAATTATTTTCATGATGCTAGTTCTTTGCCTGTCCATAAATTTTAGAATCTTCTTGTTAATATCAAACCATCACCAAAAAAAACATGCTGGATTTTTTTTTTTTTTGTCGTCTTTTTTAGGGCCATACTTGCAGCATATGGAGGTTCCCAGGCTAGGGGTCTAATCAGAGCTACAACTGCCGGCCTAGGCCACAGCCACAGCAATGTGGGATCCGAGCTGGGACTGCATGCAACCTATACCACAGCTCATAGTAACATCGGATCCTCAACCCACTGATCAAGGCCAGGGATCGAACCCGCATCCTCATGGATCCCAGTCAGGTTCATTAACCACTGAGCCACACTGGGAAATCCCCTGCTGGAATTTTGATTGGCATTGTGTCCAGTCTGTAATTTGCTTTGGGAAAATTGACATCTTTACATTGCTGACTCTTCCAATCCATGGATACAGTATATTTGTTTCATTTATTTAGGTCTTCACTGATTTTTTGCAACAAGATTTTGTAGTTTTCAGCATATAGATCTTGCATATCATGCTATGGTCTTTACTTGTTCAGCTAATACTTGCCTCCTCCACTAGACTATCAGCCCCACGAGGGCAGCGACCATGTCCCTGTTGCACATCTGCTGTGTTCAGTGAGCTCCCAGGGCGCCCCCCTGGCATGCAGCAGGCCCTTATTAAGTGTCTCTGAATGTATGACAGCACTTCTGTATATTTCATCTCATGTAATCTTCCCGAAATCCCTACAGGGTGGAGATTATACACTCCTTACCTCATGAAGGAGAAAACCAAGGCTTGGACGGGAGCTGTAATAAACATTATTCTAAGAGATGTCTGCCCTCTGGCCTACACACCCTGTAAAGTCCCTTCCCCTTGAAGTACCTATGAAGATGTTGAGATATCATTTCTATGATGAGGGTCACACTCCACGGTAAAGATGAAGGGATTTTGCAGCTGTAGTTAAGGTCCCTAACCAGTTGACCTTGAGTTCCTCATAAGGGAGGTTTTCTTGGGTGGGCCTGACCTAAGCAGGTACGCCTTTTAAACAAGCATCTAGAGGACACAGAAGAAAGAAATCAGAGGGGTTCAAAGCCACAGGGGTGCTCTCCCGTTGGCCTTGAGGAAGCAAACTGCCCTGTTATGGAGAGGGTCACATGGCAGGGAACAGCAGTAGCATCTGAGTTGAGCCCCCAGCCCCCCAGCAGCAAGGAACTTAGCAGAGGGGATCTCAGATAAGGTCGTAGTCCCAGCCAGTATCTTGACTCCAGCCTGATGAGACCAGGAGCAGAGAACCCAGTTCCAGGGTGTCCAGACTTCTCACCTACAGAAACTGTGAGATAACAAATGGGTGTGGTTTTGCGCTAAGTTGTGATTTGTTATATAGCTATAGCACAAACGGCATATGCTATCACTTATATGTGGAATCTAAAAAAAGGATACAGCAGTTCCCGTCACCGCTCAGTAGTTAATGAATCCAACTAGGAACCATGGGGTGGCGGGTTCAATCCCTAGCCTTGCTCAGTGGGTTAATAAGGATCTAGCGTTGCCGTGAGCTGTGGTGTAGGTTGCAGACGTGGCTCAGATCCCGTGTTGCTGTGGCTCTGGTGTAGGCCGGTGGCTACAGCTCCGATTTGATTCCTAGCCTGGGAACCTCCATATGCCACGGGAGTGGCCCAAGAAATGGCAAAAAGATTTTAAAAATTAAAAAAAAAAAAAAAGGATACAACAAACTTCTTTGCAGAACTGACTCACAGACTTTGAAAACCTTATTGTTTCCAAAGGGGACAGGATGGGAGGGGAGGGATGGGCTCAGGGGTTTGGGATGGAAAGGCTGTAAAATTAGGTTGTGATGATTGTTGTACAACTATAAATATAATAAAATTAGTTGAGTTAAAAGCCAATAAATAAATAAAACAGAAAAAGAAAGCAAATACAAAACCCTTTCCCAGGGTCCCAGAGGTGGGACCCACGGGTCCCCAGGCTGCCAAGCACTTCCTCTCTGCCACTTGAGCATTTCCCGATGCCTTCTCCTTTGGGGAGGCAGGGAGGGGGGCTTCCCAGTTCATGCCCTTCGGTTTTGCTTTGTTCTCTTCTTCCATTTGGACCTCAGGCTCCCAGAAACCTTGACCCATGATACGCATTAATGGTCCACGCACCGGGCGCTTTGATTTACATGGGTTAGTTGGCTTTAATAATGCAATAAACATCGATAAACCCACCACCCAGAACAATAGCTCGTCCCTGACAAAATTGCATTTAACCATGGTTCCCCTGACGCCACCGGCCCCATCCCTCCACCTGCGGTAATGCATCTGAATCTGCTCTTCATCATTCCTTTACTCAATACTTTATAGAGTGTAATTGCATCCATATGGATGCCATAAAATTAATTCTTTAATTTTAACGGTTTTTAACTTCGTAAAAAGAGCATCACGGGGTACACAATCTCTTGGGAGGTTTTCATCACAGTTTTACACTGCCAAGATGCATGTGTATTGTTTTGTGTTAGAGTCGGTCATTCGTTTTGACTGCTCTATAGTATTTTATCCTGTGACTGACCACACGGCTATGGCCCACTCATCCACTCTGTGGCCACTGGGCCTCTGGGCAGTTTCCAGCGCTATTATGGTCAACACAGCACTCCTCCGAACATTCTCATATAAATCTCCTGGTTCAGAAATTCACTTCTCGGGATTCAGTTCTGCTTAAATAAGTCCAAGGGGAAGGATTTCGTTTCTCTGATTGAGGAGAAACTGGACCAACAGAACTTCTCCCTAGGGCCCCACGCTTGACGAATTGCTCCCAGTTGACTTTGAGTCACCCCAAACTGCTGCTCTCAACAGATCCGTCCTAATGACATCAGCCCCAGACACCCAGATCTGGGGCCCTGAGCCCCCTGGCCACCCACCCAAGGAGCATCAGGAGCACAGCAGCTCCACCCCAGCCCGAGTTTGAACATTGAGAACCGGCTCCAAGGAAGCTCACTGACCACAGTGGCGGCTCACTTACAGCTGCGGGAAGAGCTTTGGCCCCAAAGATGTCTCTCTGTGCCCTCGGAACCCGATGTCCCAGAAAGCACCCCAGCCTAAACCACCACAGAGCACACGATGACAGCAAGTGTGGCGACAAGTTGGCCGAGTAGAAAATGAAATGCAGGCAGGCCCCTGCCCCACTGGGCCTCACTGGAGACCCCAGTTGAGTCACTGACCCCTCTTGGGCCAAAGTGTCCTCACATGGCCCAGAGGTGATACACAGCCACTGAGATAAGAGATTTGACATCTGCTGGAAGGGAAGGACCATCTGGCTGCATCTGGCCACTCTCGGCCCTCTTGTACAAAGCACCCTGCCCAGGGCTGAATGGAAGAGCCACCTCACACCCGGGGCCCCTAACTGCACTGTCACCATCAAGTCAGAGGGGATGACAGCCCTCTCCAAGCTGCAATCCGGTCTTTGTGTCCCCTGCCTGCCCTCTCTGCAGGAGCTGACCCTGCCCACATGAGTGAATGAGAGTCCTGCTAGCGGACAAGGGAGCCCAGTGGTTGGGGCACAGCCCTCTGCAGACAGAATCAAACCAAAAGCCCAGCTCCACCCCTTGCCTGCTCTGTGACTACGCAGCTTGCTTAAGGCCTTCCATGCTCAGGTTCCTCCTCTAGAAATTGGGCTGATAAAATACACCGTGAAGTCGTGTGCGGTTAAGAGCACTCTTTGGGCACCAGACTTGGCTCTGCCACTTACTAGCTGTGTGACCTGGGATGAGTTACTTAACCTTCCTGAGCTTTGGCTTCCTCAGCTGTAAGATGGGGTTGCAAAAGCTACCCACCTCTCAGGGCTGTTATGAAACGGAGATGATATTTGTAAAGAGGTTAAGAGTGCCTGGCACATAGTAAGTTCTCAATGGTGATAATCAGAATGACAGTCGATAGCATTCATTGATTTTTTTTTCTTTTTAGGGCAGCACCTGTGGCATATGAACGTTCCCAGGCTAGGGATCAAATTGGAGCTGCAGCTGCTGGCCTGCACCACAGCCACAGCAACGCCAGATCTGGGACGTACGCCACACTTGCGGCAACGCCAGATCCTTTAACCCACTGAGCGAGGCCAGGCTCAAACCCACATCCTCATGGATGCTAGTCAGGTTCTTAACCCACTGGGCCGCAATGGGAACTCCCCATTCATTTAATTAACTAGTTTCATTTGGGGTTGGGGAGGGTCAGCTATGTACCAGACTCTGTGCCTAAAGCTGTGGGGGGACCATAGCAGAGGAAGACAGCCCTTGAGGTTCAAGATCTCACCACCTAAGAATGGCGACACAGACCCAGCACCATGGAGAGGGGCAGGGGAGGGGCTGCGCTGCCCACGGGCTGGGTGCTCCACTGGAGAGAAATCAGGGTGCTTCCTGAGGGAGGTGGAACTTGGGGACTGGACTTTAGGAGGAGTGGGTGTTTATACAGAGGAGGCCGTGGGCTGTGAGAAGCACTTTATCCAGACATGCCTGCCCAGCAAGGTAGGGAACTGGGCCTCGGGGCCCAGCTCATCCAAGCCCTTCGCATTTCAGAGAAGAAATTGAGGTCCAGAGAGGAGGATTCCTACAAAGGTCCATTAGTGGCAGAGACACTGGGACTCCAGGCTACACTCTGCCACTCTGCCAGGCCACACTCTGCTTCCATCATCCTGCCTGGTCGGCTACTGCTGCGTAACAAAGCACCCCAGAACTGAGTGGCTAAAACAACAGGTCTCTCATGTGCCTGTGGGTCAGGGGTCTGGGGAGGGTTCTGGCTCAGGTTCTGTCCTGTGGTTTTAGTCAGATGGTGGTCAGGCTGTCTGGACATCTCTAGTCTTCACATAGTCAGGGCCTGGCCATGTGGTCTCTCCACCGGAGCTCGTTCAGGCTTCCTCACCGCGTGGCAGCCTCTGGGTTCCAGCAAGCTGCTTCCGGCCCACAGAGTAGAAGTTTCATCCTCTTTTCTGTCCTAGCCTTGAGAGGCACACAATGTCTCTTCGGCTTTCTAGTGGGTACAAACAGGTCACAAACCCACCCAGATTCAAGCAGGTAGGGCCCAGATTCCATCTCTGTACAGGGCTGTGGCCAGATTCTAGAAGAACCTATAGGATGGAGGATTTTGTTATATGGACTTTTGGGAATAATGACCTCTGCCACTCACATCGCTCCCATCCTCTGGCTTTGCTGTCCCTTCCAGGAGGGAGCGGGGGCAGCAGAGGCTGGCCGAAGGCTGTCAGGAGTGATGAGGCCCCAGAAGCTATAGATACACAGGCAGAGAGACAGGAAGCTGAGCGTGTGAAGTCGCAGGATAGGGGGAGAGAGCAGGCAGTGGAGAAGAGATGGCCACAGAGAGGACACTGGACCGTCAAATTCAGCCTGTGCCTCCTGCCTTGGACCTGCCAGACAATCAGAGGCACTGGCCTGGCAGGTAGAAAGGACGTTTCTGACAGCAGAATGGCCAAAGCCCAGGCAGGTGTCTGGTGCCAAAGTGTGCAAGCCTGAGCTCCCCCGCCTGCACCCCAAAAAGTGCAAAGTGTGCACACTTCAGCTCCCCTGACCTCCCCCCAAAAGGAAGCACTCTGAAAATTCTTTAGGTCAGGGGATGGATCAAAGAAGACAAATTGAGGCTGCTCGCATGGCCTGATGCAACCAAATTAAATCATTGTTCCTCCAGGGGTGACATACAGAGGGTGTGTCCTTGCGTGCTGGGTCTGTGACAGGTAATGACAGGAAGTGAGGAGAGCAAGAGGCCTGGCCTGATTCACCCAAGGGACAAATGTCAGAGAGACGCTCACTTGGGGACTTCTAGGACCTCTCCAGGCGGCCTGGGTCTGACCAGGGGGGGCATCCCAGGGCCTCTCCCTGCCCCACTCCTGTCAGGTGGGCAGTGGCAGCTCCAGATTTCTGCCCACACCCTTCTCTACGGTGGGAGATCCCTGGTCACCAGACTGAGGATGGGTGGGACCTGGGTGGGAGGGGACAAGAAAGGTCACAGCCCTTCTGTAGCCAGTAAACATTATACTCCAAGAAAGATACTGGTTCCTTAAGGAGTACACGGGGAGGGGGATGGGACAAGAAGCCTGGCGCCTACCATCCAGGGCAAGAAGGATATGACCTGCATTGTGGCTTTTCTGCTCATTCCTGTTGTTACTGTCCACACCAGCCTTGGTGGGGTCACGTTATAAGCCCATTTCACAGCTGAGGAAGTTGAGGCTCAGAGGCCACACACCCAGTAAACAGTAAAGCTCCATCCAGACCTGCCTTCTTGGGGAATTTCCATTGTGGCTCAGTGGAAATGGATCTGACTAGCATCCATGAGGACGCAGGTTCCACCCTGGCTTGGTTCAGTGGGTCAAGGATCCAGCATTGCTCTGAGCTGGGGTGTAGGTTGCAGACACAGCTCGGATCCTGTGTTGCTGTGGCTGTGGCTTTGGCACAGACCGGCAGCTACAGCTCTGAATTGACCCCTAGCCTGAGAACCTCTGTATGCCGCGGGTGTGGCCCTAAAAAGACACACACACACAAAGACTAACAGACCTGCCTTCTACCAGTTTTCGGCCCAGACTCCACACTTTCCTTAATTTAAAGAAAGAACTTGGGGGTCACTATAGACACTATCTTCAAACCCCTGGGGACCAGGCTTGGGGATCAGCCTCCCCCTGCTATCTCTGGGAACCCAGCTGGGACTCCGGAGGTCACAGGGAGACAGATCTGGGATATTCCAGCCTCACAGCAGCAGGGAGGGTTCAAGGTCCTCACCCCTGGGAGTCCGGTTCTACAGAAAGTTTTAGCCCAGATCTGCCCCCTCCCCACCTCCCACCTGTACCCCAACCCCAAACAGGGGTTCCCTCACCCTTCACCCTCTCTTTCTTTTGTTCCCTTTCACTTAAGACACCTTGAGAAATGCAGCAGGCACAGTGGGGGGGGGGGGGGAATTTGGGGGGTGCCAGGCAGGTTACACAGAAGTGTAAGGGGAACCCAGGTGGGAGATCTTCAGCCTGAGGAGAAGGGGTCTCCTCTGCTCCTGCCAGAAGCCAGGCAGGTGGGAAATGAGGCCTCTGGAAAAGAGGGAGTCCTTGTGACTCAGGGCCAGCCCGAGGCTGGATGGGAAAGGAAACCAGGGCTTCCTCATACCCCGAAGGTCAGGAGACATGGGCTTAAAATTTAAATCAAAATCAGGTGCAATAAAATTGGTACAACCCTTATGGAAAGCAGTATGGAGGTACCTCAGAAAACTAAATATGGAACTACCACATCATCTAGCCATCCCACTCTGGGCATATATCCAGTCAAAACCATAATTCAAAAAGATACATGCACCCATATGTTCCTAGCAGCTCTATTCACATTAGCCAAGGCATGAAAACCACCTAAATGTCCATTGATAACGTGAATGGATTAACAAGATGTGGTACATACGTGGTACACAATGGAATACTACTCAGCCATAAAAAAGAACAAAATAAGTCCATTTTCAGCAACTGAGTGAAGTCAGAGATTCTCATACTAGGTGAAGTAAGTCAGAAAGAGAGAGACAAATGCCATAAGATATTACTTATACATGGAATCTAAAATATGGCACAAATAAACATGTCTACAGAACAGAAACAGACTCGTGGACGTAGAGAACCCACTTGAGGTGGCCAAGAGGGAGAGGGAGGCAGTGGGATGGACTGGGAGTTTGGGGTTTGTGGATGCAAACTATTGCATTTTGGAGTGGATAAGCACTGAGGTCCTGCTGTAGAGCCCTGGGAACGATATCCAATCACTTGTGATGGAGCATGATGGAAGATAGTATGAGAAAAAAAATGTATTTGTAAGTATGGCTGGCTCACTTTGTGGTAGAACAGAAATTGACAGAACATTGTAAATCAACTATAATATAATAAAAATAAATAAATTAAAAAAGAAAAAATCTTGTCTGCCCCAGAGGGCCAAGGGGGAAACATTTATCTGTGAGCATCTGTTCCTCCCTTGAGCAAAGGTATCCCTATGGGCCTCCCTTCTGAGGTGTGTGCACACCCGGAACCTCAGTGTGTATCAGGCTGAGGTTCACGTGCAGGAGGCAGGAAGCCCCCGGCCAAGGCCAAGGCTCCATCTGACGGCACCTGCGGGGAGGGGTAGGAGCAAGCATGGGCAATAGAGGAACTTGGGCCCCGTGTCCAGCCCTAGCGTCCACCTTGCTGCCTCCATCAAACCATCAGCGGTATCAGCAGCCGCCTGCTGAGCCAGCTTTTCAAAAGGTGAAAAATATTCCCCTACAGCCAGAGAACTCAGTTCAAACCTTGGACGCTGGTGTGGAAGTGGGCACGTTGGAAGCACACAGCAAGGTTTCAGAGTTCTGCTCGGCTTTGTCCGGCTCAAGGACCAGCCTGGCTTAGATCCTGAAGTGCTTCCCTCGCCAGGGGGCCTGGGTCCGGAAGGAAGCAGAGTCCATTCTGCCTGGAACTGCAGCCAGAGCCCTCCCTGAAGCGCCTGGCCGCTCCCACCACCGCTTCCCCTGCAGCCTCTTTGCACGCGTGCTTCCTGCCCAGCCCGTGCCCACTTCATTTCTCCAGCAGCCGCCTGGGGCTCGTCCACATTCTCCCTTCTCAGTGGCTCGCTCTTTTCCTGGCCCGCACCCCCAGCGCCCTCCTGCCTACCCGCTGGCCCCAGACACTGGTTCAGGCTGCCCGGGGCCCCCTGTGGCTTGGCTCTTCCGAGCCTGTTTGGGGCCCTGCCCAAATCAACCATGACAAGTACCCACTTTCCTGCTGGCTCACACAAGGTGGCCATTGTCCACTGCACAAGGGAGGACCATCCGTGTTCAGCTGTGGCGGAGAAAGGATGTTTACCCAGGGTCCCGAGCACCGCCTCACACTGCGTCCGGCCCCACTCTGTGTCACATGCGGGCCGAGCACGCACCTCACCTAGGCCCATATCACAGGGGCAGAAAACGGGCCTGTGGGGCCCGACACGGGCAGGCGGGCTCGGAAGAGGCCCAAAGGCTCAGAAGAGGCTCAAAGTGAGCCCACAGGTGGCCCGCCACTTGCAGAAACGAGGCCTGAGCAGGTGGAGTCCTTTCCCCCATGGGTGCCCTCTGCTCAGGCCCCGAGATGCTCCCCACCCCCATCAGCATGGGTGCTATGATTCCTCTTTGATAGTTAAGGACACTGCGGCTCAGGGAGATTCATCAGCTTCCCCAAGGGGAGGCAAGAAGAAGGGAGAGGAGGGAGGGAGGACCCTACCACCCCTCCAGGATGGCAGAGATGGGAGAGCTGGCCCTGAGGAAGGGTCCCGTCTTCCTCTTAGCAGATGGGGTGCTGAGTTGCTCCGGGTCACGTGGAGACTCCTCCGCTGAGATGGGGCTTGGGGATTTGGACCCTGGGGCCAGGCGACCTTGTGGTCACTTTCTGCAGAAGAGAAGGAAGCGTCTCAGCCAGGACATGCCCACCTTGGAGGCAGGGGGACCCACAAGAGCCTCTCGGGGTGCCCTGCCCACTCCTGCCTGTGACCACCCTGGTTGGGCTGCCAGGTGGGGAAAGGGTAGTGGGTGGATCCCTGGGGTGGGAGGCAGGAGGGGCCGTGGGCCCTTTGTCTCCAGATGTCAAAGGGTAACTCAAGCAGCCCTGATAGACCTGCATGACCACGAGAAGGCGGGGACCAGCCAGACACTGTGTTTCTTGGGAAAACCCACAGCTGAGATCACAGGGGTCCGAGGGACCTTGGGATCGATCAAGACTGTCAACACTCAGGCCCTGGTCAAACACCCCAGCTGTCCTAAGGACATGGGTCAGACGTGGGAAGACCTTCCCCTGTGCACCTCCCAGGCCAGTTGGCACAACAGTCAAGGTGGATGTGGCATCTGGGAGTCAGCCTCAGGCTCGCACTGCCCCACCTCCCCAGCCCTTCCAACAGCCCAGGTCACGGAACACGGGACCAGCAGGCTCCAAGCCAGCCACCAGCCTCTGCGACGTGCATCAGATCAGTGTTGTCTTCTGCAGTTTTCATATCTCCTAGTATTCATTCTCTGTGCCCAGCTGGCAGGCTGAGTACTGGGCCATTCTGGAACAGCCCCCACTCAGCTCCCGCTGGCCAGGCTGGGGTGCCCTCTGTGTCGTGGGGTCTCTTGACATTTCTGGGCAGCATCTGGAACAGGGCATTTCACTAGTGGCCTCTCCAACCAGCCAGCCTTGGCGGGGGGCACACAGAGAGAGGGGGGACTGCCAGTTCCTCCAGACATCTTTGCTGGGTTTGCCCCCTACCCTTCACCCAGGCCCTGGAGTCTTGCGCTGGAGCTGAAGCTGAAGCTGGGCCAAGGCCAGTGAGCCTGGAGGGAAGTTTTCCAATGGGAGGTGATGGGAAGAGGAGCAGAGAAGGGAGTGGGCACGGCTTCCCTGGACGTTCAAAATGCTAGACTCAGGAGTTCCCGTCGTGGTGCAGTGGTTAACGAATCCGACTAGGAACCATGAGGTTGCGGGTTCGGTCCCTGCCCTTGCTCAGTGGGTTGGCGATCCGGCGTTGCCGTGAGCTCTGGTGTAGGTTGCAGACGTGGCTCGGATCACGTGTTGCTGTGGCTCTGGCATAGGCCGGTGGCTACAGCTCTGATTGGACCCCTAGCCTTGGAACCTCCATGTGCCGCGGGAGCGGCCCAAGAAATAGCAACAACAACAACAAAAGACGAAAGACAAAAAAAAAAAAAAAAAAATGCTAGACTCACTGAAGTCCTTCCAGCTCAGGACCTTGTGTGCACAGAGGCTGAGATGCGCTTCTCTCCACACCCACGGGGTGTCCAGCCTGCTACCATGCTGGAGTCAGAGGGACTGACACTGAGGCTGAGACGCAGCCCTCCAAGGCTGTTATGGCTGCAAGCAAAACACTCCCTCAGGGTCCCATCGTGGCTCAGTGGTTATCGAACCCAACCAGCATCCATGAGGACCTGGGTTCGATCCCTGGCCTCGATCCGTGGGTTAAGGATCTGGCGTTGCCATGAGATATGGTGTAGGTTGAAGTCCCAGCTGGGATCCTGGGTTGCTGTGGCTGTGGTGTAGGCTGGCAGCTGCAGCTCTGATTCAACCCCTGGCCTGGGAACCTCCATGTGCCTCGGGGAAGTGCCCCCCCGCCCCCCAAAAAAACCCGACATAGTGTCTATGAGAAAGTGAGTTTGATCCCTGGCCTCGCTCAGTGGGTCAAGGATCCAGCATTGCCACAAGCTGCAGTGTAGGTTACACACGCAGCTTGGATCTATCTGGTGTTGCTGTGGTTGTGGTGTAGGCCGGCAGCTGCAGCTCTGATTCAACCCCTGGCCTGAGAACTTCCATGTGCCTCGGGTAAGGCCCAACCCCCCCCCCAAAAAAAACACTCCCAAACATAGTAGCCTAAAACAACAATGGTTTACTAATTTCACACAATTCTGGGGGTTGTCCTGGCCACCTTCAAGCCTCCTCTGGGACAAGGTCCCTTGATCAGCTGCATTCAGCTGGAAGGTCCAAGTGGTCTCACTTACGAATCTCGGGCCTCCACGCCACCAGCTGGGCCTCCACTCTCCTCCACTTGGTGTCTCATCCTTCAGGCAGGGCCTGGACAGAAGAGCCTCCACTTCCCTCCAGTATGGCAGGAGGGAGGGAGGCGGAAGAATGGCCAGGCTTTTAAAGGGCTGAGCCTGGAATTGGCACAGTACCCCTTCAGCTGCACTTTTTTCCATCAAAGTAAGTCACAGAGCCAAGCTAGATTCAAGGAGAGGGAAGATTCTACCTCTTTTGGTTTTTTGCCGAAACCACAGCATGCAGAAGTTCCCGGGGCCAAGGATCAAGCCCAAGCCACAGCAGCAACCCGAGCCTCTGCAGCCACAAGGAAACTCCACAGAGTCTACCTCGAGATGGCAGGAGTAGCAAAGACTCCCTGGCCATCCTTAATCTAAACAGAGGGTCCCGGTGTCACCAGTGTCACCAAAGTCAGGACAGAGCCCAGGTGGGGACCTGAGGCCTGATGGAGTCTTAGGCACTTAGAGATGGAGGAGGCCCACCCCTGCCCCTGGGCCTCTGTCCCATCTTCCCCAGAGCACTGCCCACAGTGGCCCTGGAGGCTTGGCCTACCCCGCGCCCCCATTGGCCTACCCTGCCCCCCCCCACCACCCCGGCTTTCTCCTAACTTATTCATGCAGCCCTTTGACAGCTATTTACTGAGTACCAGCTAAGCGCCAGTGGAGCCTGGGGTCGAGGCTGCACAGGGAGGTGGGTAGGCAGGGCTTGGGCCGCAACTGTTAAAGTGTCTGAAGTTGGCCTGGGGGGGCGGGCCCTTTGTTGGCAAGATGGGGGTGGGCCCTCACCCCTGCTGAGACACACCCCACAAAGGCTTCAGCTGGGACCCAGCCTGGGGAGGCTGGATCATGGGGGCAGGGTGGGCTCTGCTCATCTCACTGTCCTGGGGAAGCTGGTCCCGGGAGGGCCCCAGGTGCCCCTCTTCTCATCTCCCAGGTGTCCTTTGCACAGGTGCTTAGCTGGTCTCAGCGGGCCGGGGCACTGGGGACCCAGGTCAGTCCCTGAAGACCCCAACTCCCGCTCCTAACCAACCCCACCCCCAACCACAGCACAGCACCCCTGGCCCAGCTTTCTCCTAACTTATTCATGCAGCCCCTTGACAGTTCTTTACCAAGCACCGGCTAAGTGCCAAACGCTGTGTTAGTCACTAGGGCTCTATCAGTGGACAAAATAAACAAATTCCCTATCCTCTGGGCATCCAGATTTGAGGAGAGGTAGTGTGTTTATAGATAATATACAAAATAAATAAGTAAATTATAGAGCGCTGCTTTCATTTCCTGTGGCTGCCGTAACAAATTACCCCAAACGTGGTGGCTTCAAACATCAGAAGTTTCTTCCCACAGAGTTCTGGAAGCTAAAAGCCTGAAGTCAAGGTGCTGGCAGGGCCAGGCTCCCTTCACAGGCTCCAGGAGGGGAGAATCATGCCTCTTCCAGCTTCTGGTGGCTCCTGGCAATCCTTGGAGCTCTTAGCTTGTGGCAGCTTCCCTTCATGATCGCCTCCAAGTTTACATGGCTTTTTCCCCTGGCCTCTCTGTCTTTTCCTCTTCTTGCAAGGACACTAGTGCTGGATTTAGGGTCCCCCCCATCCACCTCAAATCCAGAATGATCTCAAGAGTCTTAATTTTTTTTTTTTTTTTTTTTTTTGTCTTTTTAGGGCCTCACCTTTGGCACATGGAGGCTCCTAGGCTAGGGGTCAAATTGGAGCTGCAGCTGCCAGCCTACACCACAGCCACAACAACAGTGGATCTGAGCTGCATCTGTGACCCACATCTCAGCCCATGGCAATGCCAGATCCTTAACCCACTGAGCCAGGCCAGGGATGGAACCTGCGTCATCATGGATCCTAGTCAGGTTCATTACTGCTGAGCCACAGCGGGAACACCCAAGAGCCTTTTTTTTAGCACATCTGCAGAGACCCTATTTCTAAATCAAGCCACATTTTGAGGTTCCAGGTGGACCTAAATTTTTTTTTGGAAGGGGACGCTATTCGACCCACTGTGGTCATCTTCACAGGTTCCAGGGCTTTGGATGTGGACATATCTTTGGGGGGGCCACTCTTCCACCCACTACAAACACATTAGAAGAGCTAATCTGGAGATTGTTTGGAGAATAGTAAAGTATGGGAACATGGAAGGAAGGGCTTCAGCAAGCAGGGAGGGTGGATTGCAATATTAAATAGGCGTCCAGGGAGTTCCCGTGGTGGCTTAGCGGGTTAAGAACCCGACATAGCGGAGTTCCCGTCGTGACACAGCGGAAACAAATCCGACTAGGAACTGTGAGGTTCCGGGTTCGATCCCTGGCCTCGCTCAGTGGGTTGGGGATCTGGCATTGCCATGAGCTGTGGTGTAGGTCACAGATGCAGCTCAGATCCCTTGTTGCCGTGGCTGTCGCTCTGGTGTAGGCCAGCAGCTAGAGCTCCGATTAGACCCCTAGCCTGGGAACCTCCATAGGCCATGGGTGCAGCCCTAAAAAGACAAAAAGACAAAAAAAAAAAAGAAGCCGACATAGTGTCTGTGAGAAGGTGAGTTTGATCCCTGGCCTCGTTCAGTGGGTCAAGGATCCGGCCTTGCCACAAGTTGCAGTGTAGGTCACAGATGCAGCTTGGATCTGGTGTTGCTGTGGCTGTGGTGTAGGCTGACAGCTGTAGCTCCAATTCAACCCCTAGCCTGAGAACTTCCATAAGCTGCAGGTGCAACTGTAAAAAGAAAAGAAAAAGAAAAATAGGTGGTCAGGAAAAGCCTCACCGAGAAAGTGATAGTCAAAGACCTCCAGGAAATGAAGGTGTGAGCCATGTGGAGATCTGAGGGGAAAAGCATCCATGCAGAGGGAACAGGCACTGCAAAGGGCCCCACAGCAGAAGCATTCCCAGCAATCTGAGCAATAGGAAGCTAGAGCAGGCCAAGTGGGGGGGCAGAGGGGTAGCAAAGTGGGATCATGATGGGCCACATAGGTCACAGTAAGGACTTTGGTCATGACTCTGAGGAGAGACGGGAGCTGACTTTGTTTTCACAGCATCCCTCTGGTTGCCAGGCTGGGCACAGACAGGAGCAGGCCAAGAACCGAAGCATAACTCAGCCGCCCGCTCCCCCCGCCCCCACCGGGGTGGCCTGGGCAGCAGGCCCTCCGGCTCTGAGCGCCTTCCCAGGGCTCTGTCACAGAGAGGCGCCTCAGATCCCCTGCTGCTGGACCCCCTGCCTGCCCACAGGGCTCGGGTTTCCCCTTGTCAGCTGTACCCACCAGAGCCTGGGAAAGTCAGCTTTCCAGAAAGATTTCATCATTTTCCATTTGGAAAAGTTTGCAGCTCCCGCCACTCCCTGTCCTGCTCCCAAGGCTGAGACACTCAGGAGCTCAGAGGGGCCATGAGCCAGGGCAGAAGGGGCTTCCAGACTGTCCCATGGCCACCTGGGACCAGACCAACCCATCCCCCAGCTGGCTCAGCTTCCACCTGGGGGCCCCTCCCCTCGTGTCCCCCACGGACAGACTCCGACTCATAGTCTTCATGCCCTGGCACCTCTGCAGACTGCTCAGCGGGTGGGCACCAGGCAGAGGCACTGCAGAGCACTGCGGAGGGGGGAAGGGTTGGGTGTCCCCTTCCAGGACTTTCTCACAGAGGCAGAGCCGCTGTTGGGAAATGAGCACATCTAAGGTAAGTAGAAGTTCCTTTAGTGTCTCTGGGCCCTAGTTCTTTTCCGTATTGTCCCTCACTCCCTTGCCATTGTGAGGCCTGTCAACACAGAGCCTGTCAGCATTTGCAGAGCCTGCTGTGGTTTGCAGAGCCTGTCAGCATTTGCAGAGCCTGCTGTGGTTTGCAGAGCCCATCAGTGTTTGCAGAGCCTACTTGGTCACGCAGCCTGTTGCTATTTACTGGGATTGTTTCCTTTGTTCCTCCAGGCGGCCTCCACCCATTGCACAACGGTGGCTCATCAAATTCCCTCTTCTTTCCTCCCCTGCCCTGTTCCACACCCCTCTCTGAGGTCTCCCCAAGAACCCACAGGGCATTTCCCCAAAGGCTCCAAGACTCAGACCTCCAGAAATCTCATGGCTGATCTACACACTCCCCGGGGGACCATATAAGCAGAAGTGTTGGGTGTGAACCGAGGGATCACCTCCTTCCAAGCTGGGGTCCTGAAAAGAATGTACAGTTTGTTTTTTGTTTTGTTTTTTGTTTTGTTTTTTGTCTTTTTAGGGCCGAAACTGCGACATCTGGAGGTTCCCAGGGGTAGAATTGGAGCTGCAGCTGCTGGCCTACACCACAGCTCAGGGCACTGCTGGATCCCTAACCCACTGAGCAAGGCCAGGGGTCGAACCCACAACCTCGTGGTTCCTAGTCGGATTCGTTTCCGATGCACCACAACAGAAACTCCCAAGACTGTACAATTTGAAGCCAAGCAGACCTGGGCCTCTGCCACTTCCTACCTATGGGGCTTCAGTGTCCTCTCAAGATTGAGTCTCAGTTTCCTCATCTATAAAAACGGGGCTGCATTAGGACACGTGCCAGTGTGAGAGTCACCTGATAAAACAGAGGGGGAAAGTCTGAATGACCAGGGCCTGTGTATGCTGGGGGTGTGGGGCTTCCCTCTTCCACAGAATATTGCCGAGGGTTAAAGAGGCCCAGGATGCTCTTGTCCTGAACTCCTCAAGGTGAAAATAAGCCCTCAAGGGTTTAAGCCAAGCGTTCACCTCACCCAGGCCCTGGCTGAGGGCAGAAATCTGTCAGAAAATTGGAGAGAGTCAATGCGGGAGCCTTTGGCCATTAGCGCTCCTCCTTCCCTAACTCTCAGTGGTGATTTGATAGTGAGTAGGAGCTGAAAGGACAGCTCTCCCCTGAGGTAAGGGCTATGCCTCCCTGATCCCTGAGGGCAGGGCTGTGTCTCCCCTCAGACTGGGGCTCCCTGAGGACAGGGCTGTGTCTCCCCTCAGACTGGGGCTCCCTGAGGCAGGACTGTGTCTCCCCTCAGACTGGAGCTCCCTGAGGCAGGGCTGTGTCTCCTCCTCAGACGGGGGCTCCCTAAGGGCAGGACTGTGTCTCCCCTCAGACGGGGGCTCCCTAAGGGCAGGACTGTGTCTCCCCTCAGACGGGGGCTCCCTAAGGGCAGGACTGTGTCTCCCCTCAGACGGGGGCTCCCTAAGGGCAGGACTGTGTCTCCCCTCAGACGGGGGCTCCCTGAGGGCAGGGCTGTGTCTCCCCTCAGACTGGAGCTCCCTGAGGCAGGGCTGTGTCTCCTCCTCAGACGGGGGCTCCCTGAGGGCAGGACTGTGTCTCCCCTCAGACGGGGGCTCCCTGAGGGCAGGGCTGTGTCTCCCCTCAGACGGGAGCTCCCTGAGGCAGGGCTGTGTCTCCCCTCAGACTGGAGCTCCCTGAGGACAGGCTGTCTCCCCTCAGACTTGGTTCTTTTCTGACACCCAGAACAGGGTTCTAAGCATCAGCTTCTCCAGCTGATTTGTGTACCACTAACCACCCAAAGGAACAGAGTGACTTGACCTGACAGACAGGGGTCGGGTGGGGTCCTCCTGAGGAAAGAAGGGCTGTCAAAGCGTCCCTCCTCTGAGCACTTGGCTCAGAGCTAGAGCTGCAATCAGAGGGTTCGGTTTAGAGCCATCAGCCAGCTCTTTTTATGAAGTGCCTGCTGTTTGCAAGGCCCTCTGGCCAGTGTTTTAGGAGAGACCAAGAGGACCTAAATGCGGGCCGCTGGGAGGCAGGCCTGGGCACTGCGGGAAGCCGAGTGCGGGGGTGGCTGCACAGACAGGGGGGCCAGAAGAGAAGGGAGAAGTGGGCACAGCAAGCAGGCAGCCTCCTCAAAGGGGACCATCCTAGAACCAATCCCTGGGGTCGGGTTGAAGAAGGGGAACCCACCGCCTCAGAGCTTTGGCCCTGGGGGGACCCCCTCTCTCCGCCACCCCCAAATTGCTCTGGCAGCCTTGGTTCTTGTTTTCCCCGGGAACTGGTCCTCCCCTGTCCCCCCAGCCCTGCCCAAGCCTGAGCCCTCTCTCTCTTCCTGCTCTGATCCATCAAGTCCTGGCTGGGCCAGGGGAAGCCAGGAAGTTTCCTCAAGAGCCTGCAGAGCTGGAGTTCCCGTGGCTCAGCAGTTAACAAACCCAACTAGTATCCAAGAGGATGCAGGTTCGATCCCCGGCCTCGCTCAGCGGGTGGAAGATCCCACGTTGCTGTGGCTGTGGTGTAGGCTAGCAACTGCAGCTCCGATTCGACCCCTAGCCTGGGAACCTCCATATGCTGAGAGTGTGACCCTAAAAAGACAAATAAAAAAAAAAAAAAGAGCCAGAAGAGGGCCCCTCGGGATCTACTTCCTGGCTCCTGAGCCCCCATCCCCCACCCTGGAACCCCCATTGCCTGGGAATGTCTCACAAAAGAATAGCTGGAGTGCTCCAGAGAAAAAAGGAGGAGCCCTCTCTTCCAACCCCTGCCTCCACATAGGACAGTCACACCTGAAACCATCGGAAGAAGCAGAATCTATAACCCACCAGGCAGCAGGCTCCACCCAGACCATTCCACTTTTGCTCCCCACTAGCAAGTGGAGGCCAACTCATTTCTCAGCCCTGCCCAGGTTTCTGAGCAATGAGGAAGGCAGGGTCCTCAGAGAGGCCTCTGATGGTGAGGGAAGGTCAAGGTTGACCAGACCTCAGGGAGCCCCAGTCTGACGGGAGACACAGTCCTGCCTCAGGGAGCCCCAGTCTGAGTAGGGGAGACACAGCCCCGCCCTTCAGAGATTCTCAGGCTGAGGGGAGACACAGCCCTGCCTCAGGGAGCCCCAGGCTGAAGGGAGACACAGCCCTGTCCTCAGGGAGACCTAGTCTGAGTGGGGGAGACACAGCCCTACCTCAGGGAGCCCCAGTCTGAGGATAGAGATACAGATTGGCCCTCAGGCTGCTCCCAATTTGATGGAAGATGACAAAGCCCTGCCCTCTGGAATATTCTACTCCCATGGTAGAAATAGAGGCCCTGTCTTCTGGTAGCCCTTAGACAGCAGAGAGATGCAGCCCCTGTCCCTTCAGAGTTGGTCTCACTCAGCCTTGAACACCTCCATGGAGCAAAGACCAAGAGGTCATCACCATCGCCTGCCTCAGGTCCAAGTCCTTCCCACCCACCCCAAGGAGAAGACAGGCACTGAGCGGGAAGGGAAGTAGAGACCCATGTCCCAACAGGCCACGGGCACCTTCATGGTCACCTGCAGGATCCCAGGCTCTCCCAGAATCCTGCTAAAAATCATTCCTCTCCATGCAAGAATGGGTCTCGGGGGGCAGCCTTGCCCTGTCCCACCTACCTCTTCCCTCAGCCCAGACACTGATTGTGTTGCAAGACAGGCCCACGGCCTGAGGGAGGAGGAGGAAGCTGATAAGCTGACCTTCCTCCAGCTCCTGTTTTGGCTGAGGCGGGTCGGTGGGCTGTTTGGTCTGTGGGCCCAGGATGAACAGGAGACCCTGCGTGGGAGGGGCTCCCAGGCCCGAGGCCCCAGTGGGTTGGGACAACCCAGCCCCTGGAAGGAGCGTGAGTGCCCCAGAGCCCCTGCTGAGGTCCCCCGCCACCAGGCCACAGCTCCTCTCAGCCCGTGGAGATGGTCCCCAACCCCAGGAGATAAAGAGGGTGGGGTTCCCCCAAACCTCCCCAAAGCCTCTACCACCCACCAAGCTCCCTCAGGCTCCCGTCACACTCCTGTCTAGAAACCTTGTCCCCAGCAACGGGAACAAGAAGGGATGCGTCTCCAAGCACGACTAATGGACGGAGGCTGGCAAAGAACGCCCCCAATGGAAAAAAAAAAAATTAAAATCATTTAAAAAAAAAAAAAGAAAACCACCAAAACCCTGTCCACCCACTCCTCGGTGGCAGTGTAGTCAGGTGATAAGATCCAGGAAAGAGGAGTTCTGGTTTTGGCGCAGTGATTAACGAATCCAACTAGGAATCATGAGGTTGCGGGTTTGATCCCTGGCCTCGCTCAGTGGGTTAAGGATTCGGCATTGCTGTAGCTGTGGTGTAGGCCGGCGGCTACAGCTCTGATTCGACCCCTAGCCTGGGAACCTCCATATGCTGCAGGTGCGGCCCTAGAAAAAGGCAAAAAGACAAAAAAAAAAGATCCAGAAAAGTCAGTTCAATATGGGGGAATTGAACATGATCCGTGTACTACATAATTATAGGCCTGTGTATTACATAATTATAGGCCTGAGAATAGCCTGCTGGTTGGTAGAGAAAATTGGGTTAATTTTGTTGTTGTTATATTTATTTTGGGGACCATTTTTATCACAGTTGATTTACAATGTTTTGTCAATGTCTGCTGTACAGCCAAGTGTCCCAGTCATATACACACACACACATTCTTTTTCTCACTTTATCTTCCATCATGTTCCATCACAAGTGACTAGACATAGTTCCCTGTGCTGTACAGCAGGATCTCATTGCTTAACCATCCCAAATGCAAGAGTTTGCATCTGGGGTTAATTTTTTAGAGAGGCGTTCTGAAGTGACTAGAGGTAATGTGACATAATGCCTATAATTTGCTTGCAAATATTGCAACACCACCCCCCCCAAAGAGAAAACAAATCTGACAAAATGTTCATTGTTCTATCTTAGTAATGGGTGGTTTTAGGGGCATTGTACTGTTCTCTCGACTTGTCTGAATGTTTAAAGATTTCCACAGTAAAATATCCAGAAAGGGAAAAAAGAAAAAAAGAAAAGAAAAGAAAAAAAGGAAATGTTTCCGTCGTGGCTCAGCAATCAACGAATCTGACTGGTATCCATGAGGATGCAGGTTCGATCCCTGGCCTTGCTCAGTGGGTTAAGGATCCAGAATTGCTGTGAGCTGTGGTGTAGGTCACAGACTTGGCTCGGATCCTGCGTTGCTGTGGCTGTGGCTGTGGCAGGCAGCTATAGCTCTGATTGGACCCCTAGGCTGGGAACTTCCATATGCCACATGTGTGGTCCTAAAAAGCTAAAAAAAAAAAAAAAAAAAAAAAAAAAAAAAGGAAATATTGTACTAAGATGAATTGAAATGCTACTGCTTTCTTGCTGTGTGGCCTTAAGCAATTCACCCAACCTCTCTGGGGCTCATTCCCTCTGCAGTTAAATGGTACAAACCTACTCTTCTCGAAGGGTATTGCAAAGAATAAACAGTGACTCATGTGGAACAGTGCTTCAAACATAGTAAGCGCTCAGTTAAAAATGGTTGTTTTGGAGTTCCTACTGTGGCTCAGCAGTAACAGACCCAACTAGTATCCATGTGGGTTTGATCCCTGGCCTCTCGCAGTGAGTGAAGGATCCGGCATTGCCATGAGTTGTGGTGTGGGTCACAGATGCAGCTCGGATCACGCTTTGCTGAGGCTGTGGTATAGGCCGGCAGCTGCAGCTCCGATTTGGCCCCTAGCCTGGGACCCTCCAGATGCCACAGGTGTGACCCTAAAAAGCCAAAAAAGAGAGAGAGTGAGAGAGAATGGAGGAGAGCAAGCTGTCTTCTCAAGTTCTGAACCTCAGTTTCCCAGCCCTCGATAGGCGCTAGTTAAGGGTGTTACTTGGGTCAACAGCCGCACCCCAGCCCGAAGTCCAGGCTGGGGGTTGTGTTGGATGCTGAGAGGGAGACACGGCTGAGAGGTACTCTTAACAGAACCCGCAGACCCTGGATCCTCACGAGAAGCACTGAAGTTAGTGGGCCCCCTCCCCATTTGGCGCCCAGCTCAGGAAGAGAGCAACCCCCTCTTTGGCCATGTCCAGTCCCTCAGCTCTCAAAACGGGCAGAGCAGGGGGACCCAATCCCCTCAATGTCCTACACGGAGGAGCAGAGTGGGGAGGAGTGAGAGCCCTGCTCCGAGGACAAGGGCAGTGGGGCATGCGGCGGGTAACGGGAGAAGGCCAGCGCTTTCCTATTTCGGGAGGCAGGAGGCAGCAGGTGGCTGGCTGGTGCCGAGACATGTGAGCCCTCCTGTCAGGGGCCATGCCACCAGCAACAGGGCAACCTGGCACTGCCAGGCATGGCCTAGGCCCTGAGTGAGCCCACCGGGGGGGTGGGTAGGGGGCACTGGGACAGAGATAGATCTGGTTTCTCCATCACAAGGGCATACTCCCTAATACACCTCAGACAGAAAAGGCCACCTAAAAACCATCCACCCCCGAATGCCATAGGGAAGCAGGCTCCAGGGCCTGGCTGCTCAGAGGCACTTCCATTTTGAATGAGGAGATTGTCTCTGCCCTCCAGCAGCTCCTGTTCTGACCAGAGTCACAGCCCCTGCCCCAAGGAAGCCCCCCACCCCCGTCTGAGGAGGGACGCTGGCCCCAGGGTGGGTGTGGGGCGGGAGTGCTCCATTAGCCCCAGGGCTGCCGCTTCCTCAGGCAGGCGGGTTATTTTGGGGTGGGCAGAAGGAGCAGGCAACTTCCCAGATTAAAATAGCCTTCCCTGGGTGTCATTCTTGAGACACGCACAGCTCCCAGCTGAATGCTTGTCACATGGCTGGGTTCCTCCTGCTCCTCCCGGGCAGGCTGGGTAGGGCCGCGATGGCAGTCTTACCCAGGGAAGGGGGGCTGGGCGGGGAGCCGAGATGAGCCTGACTTCCTAATCAGGGCAGTGCGGGAATGCAGTTCTGGCCTCCAGGGCCACCAGCAGTGCCCACCACTTGCCCGACTCCTCCTTCCTAAAGGGGCTGCCAGCCCCCTCCCTCAGGAAACCTTCCCACAGGGACTCTGGCTCTATGAAGCCCTCTGGCTCCACCTGCCTCTCTAGGGCCGTGGCCAGTCAGTAATTTCCCATGATCAGGGGCTTCCCTTCAGACTGTGGTCCCTGAGACAGGGCTGTGTCTCCCCTCAGACTGGGGTTCCCTGGGGGCAAGGCTGTGTCTCCCCTCAGACGGGGGCTCCCTGGGGGCAGGGCTGTGTCTCCCCTCAGACTGGGGCTCCTTGAAGAAGGACTCTTTCTGGTCAGTGGGAAGAAAGTTGACCCAGGACTCAAGAGCCGTGGGTTCCCTCTGACTCTGGCATTGCTTTGCCTTCAAGGGCAGTGGCCTGCCAAGCATGGTTCTTAAGAGCAGGTAGGCTCTGGTCACAGATCCAGGCTCCAGCCCGATCCTGGGCACCTCCAGCCTTTATCGCATCAGGCCACCTACTTACCCTTCTGCCCCTCCACAGGGTCATGAGGGCAGTGGCAGCCCCTGCCCCCAGGCAGATGGTCAGGCTTAAGTGCGATAAAGCACACAAGAGATTTGGCGCAGCGCCTGGCAGAGGGTAGGGAAAAGGTAAACCAAAGAAAGGCGTAGCGGGCCAATTCTCAGGCCATTTGTGGGTTGGGCAGAGTCTAGGCTCCATGACCCTGGAGTCCGGGGCCAAGACTGGCTCTGGAAGGCCAGAGAGTGACCTGGGTCACCAGCCGGGCCAGGGCTATGCTAGGATTCTGCCCTGCAGTTCTAGGAACGGGGCATGGCCTGAGTGCTCTGTGACACCGCTTGCCTGCCCCTCCCCCTTTGCAACTCTCCCTCTGGCCACCCAGCTGCTGCTGTCCCCGGTCCTTGTTCCCCACCACCCATCCCAGCTTTCCTGGTTCCACCCTTCCACCTCATGGAGGCATCCGGCCACCTCGTACATGTGATGTCTGGCATGGCGTGACCCCTCTGAGCTGGGCAGGGGACCGGGGCCAGGCCCACACGACATAAATATGTCTGGGGAGTTTACATTGTGAGGCCAGGCGTACACAGCAGCCAGCCAGCTGCAAGCCCTGTTTATTCCCTGGGGGTTCAGGGCCAGGGCGGGGGCAGCCCTCAGGTGGCTGCAGCTGTGTGGACATCGTGTACCAGGCGAGGGCTGCAGGAGAGCCAGAGGACTCCCAGGCCCCCCCTCAACCCCCACCCGCCTCCCCCAGCCAGGTCGCAGCTGCCCCTCCCTCTCCAAGGACCGCGCCATGGTGACGCAGGGAGTCCGAGCACAGAGTGGCCTCCCTGAGCCTGCGGTTAGGGGCCCTTTGGCCCTCCTCCCGTTCGGCCCCTGCCCTGCTCTAGGAACCCAGCTCAGACCACAGTGCGTTTTCTCAGGTCAGGCCAAGCTGGAGGCAGTGATTATTAAGGCCGTGTCCCTGGAATTTTTCCAAGGTGATTAACTTTTCTGAGCAGTTCCCATCATCACTCAGCAACTACTCAGGGAAGATTGTCCATTGTCTGCATAGGACAGGAGTAGGCTGGTCCTGAGTCCCATCCATAGCTTTCTGTGGCACCTGTGTTCAAGGTAGACAGAGATAACAGCCTCACGGTGGCCCTGCTCCGTGATCCATTCTCCAGATGAGAAAACCAAGGCTGGAGGGGGATAAGTGAGAACTTGCCCATAGTTGCTCAGCTGGTGAGGTCAGGATACAAACTCACATCTGCCTGGCTCCAACCTCCCTGCATGGTTCTTCCCAACCCACTACCCACCGCTTACCCAGAAAGCTCAGGCACCTTCTGGAAGCAAGTTCTCAGAAAGGCTCAACTCTTCCTACCCACCCAAGACAGTCCAATTGGAAAGTCAGAGTGTATCCAAAAATAAAGTCATTCTCATTGACAGCAGAAAGCCCTGTGTCAAGCAATGGCAGGAGGAAACTGCTAATACCCAAGAGGAGTTCCCGTCGTGGCGCAGTGGAAATGAATCCGACTAGGAAGCTTGAGGTTGCAGGTTTGATCCCTGGCCTCGCTCAGTGGGTTAAGGATCCAATGTTGCTGTGAGCTGTGGTCTGGGTCACAGACGCGGCTTGAATCTTGCATTGCTGTGGCTGTGGCATAGGCCGGGTAGTTCTTGATTTGACCCCTAGCCTGGGAACGTCCATATGCCGCAGGTGCGGCCCTAAAAAGCAAAATAATAATAATAATAACAACAACAACAAGAATGATCACTAATGTTTAGAGCACTTACTATGCGCTTGCTGTATCTACAACATCTAAGTGCTGTTATCTACAACATCTCAGGACTCCTCACTACAACTCTCTGAGACATGGTATAACTAAATGCAGTTTATAGTTTGGAAGATGGAGGCACAAAGAGATCTGGCTTGTCCCAAGTCCCACAGCTAGAAAGTGTCAGAGCCAGGAGTGGCACCCAAAGCCACCATCTCTGTGTAGGACATCTGGGTGGAGGCTGACATTAGAGACCAGTTTAAACAGTGTGGGTATGAGTACACACGCACACACACTGCCCAGGAAGGGGCCAAGTGAAGCTGAGCCACAGTGTACAGAAGTAATCGGAGTAAGGCCGAGTTGACTCAGGCACAGTTCCTGGCAGAGATGAGTGGTGTGTCAGGGCTCAGAGGAAGTGAGAGACAGAGGCCATTCCCGGTGTATGGGACCCTGGTGTGTGTGTGGGGGGGGGGACCCTGGGCAGAACTAATCTCCAAAAGCTCTTGAACATGACCTTGAACAGTGGACATGTTGAAAAGAGTTCTTGGAATGATGGAGTGGTGACACCTTGGGGGTGGTGATGGAAGTCCTGGTGTGGGAGCAGAGTGATGGTGCTGAAGCTGATGGCAGTGATTGTGTGACGGAGGAGGTGACAGTGGAACGGAGATGGATGTGTCGGTGATGGTGGTGGTGGGGACGAAGATGGGAATGGAATTAGTGAGAGAGGCAGGAGCCTAAAATCCACTTCCTTTATAGACTCTTGCACAGCCCTTTATAGTTCATAGCAGCCATCACACACCCTCATCCTCACAGCCACTTTTGGGCGGACTTTTTTATCTTCATTTTATGAAGGATGAAGTTGAGCCACAAACCAGGCACATTCTGCTTGCCCAAGGTCACCAGGCCAGAAAGCCGGCCCAGGCTCACCACCTTCAGGGCTCCTCCTGGTGTGGAGTGAGGTGTGGAGTGAGGTGCCAGGGCGGCGTCATGGTGCCATGGGTGGGTGACTCCCAACACAGAGGGCTCAGCGGTCCTCGATTTGGGGGAGCAGGGAGCAGACAAGCTGGGTGACAGAGGAAGCACTTCTAATCCCGGCCCCATCACCCACATGCTGTGACCTTCTCTGGGCGGCAGCCAGGGCAGATGTCAGCTGCCAGGTGACAGAGGGCCTGCGGGGCAGAGCCAGGGCAGCCTGGCAGGAGCCCCACGCACCGAGAGGATGAAGTCAGCAGAGGGAAATATCCCTGGAGTCAGAGGAATGCTTGCTTTGGGGTGACATTCCTGGAAAGTTCTGCTCTGATTGGCTTGAGTTTGGGGATTCGGCACAGGCCTTCCCAGTCAGGAGTGAGGTTATTAATAAACCCTGTCCTGTCCTCTGCCCTCACTCTGGGGAGAAGGCAGGGCTTCCTGGGGCTTCTGGCCCCTCACCCCAGGGGTGGTGAGTCCCAGTGTGGGTAGCTGGAGACAGAGACTGAGCCCTTAGGTCTAGGCATGGGGTGCAAAGCCCTGCATCCCCCAGACTACATCCCCCAGCTCCCTGCAGCCCCAGGGCTCCTCTGCTTCAGCCACAGGCTCCAGGGGCTTCGAGAAATGGCCAATGGTGTATATGTGAGCCCACGGGGCTACAAGCATGCATGGGTGCCTGTGTGCAGATGTGAGTCCTGTGTGCAGACGCGAGTGCCTCTGTGCAGGTTTGGGTGCCTGTGTGCAGGCCTGGGTGTCTGTGTGCTGGCGTGGGTACCTGGACAGAGTTCGAGGGTGGTAATGGGCTCCTGGGGTACACATGTGCAAGGGACCATTGCAGTGGGCCTGGAAAAGCATAAATCGCGTCTCAGCTGCTGGCAAGTGTGTGCCCTGGGTGATGTGTGTGGGTGGCAGCAGGGGGATGGGGGACACGCAGTGGGTGGCAGTGGGGGAGGGGTGCTAAGGCCTCAGGAACAGGCAGCATCCGGCCCCCCACCCCAGGTGCTTCCCTCTACAGCTCATTAGCACCCAAGGCCTAAATTTACTGCCTCCGCTTCCCCACCCTCTGGTTCTGCCCTCATTAGGCTCCTGCCCCTCTCCTAGGACAGCAGATGGGGAGAGGAACAGACTCCTCCGACTCCTCCTCGTCCGTCTGCATGGTCTGCATGCAGGATCCTCTGGGTGGGGGGCGAGGGAAAGTCCTGGGGGCAGGGCAGAGGGGAGGCGGGCATAGAACTTAATATAGTCACAGGGCAGGCCGAGGAGGATGTCGGCTCCTATTACACCTGCCACCCTGTGTCCCCAGTCCCTATCATATGACCCAGCTCCTGCTGGCAAGGCGTGGGCGGGTGAGAAGCACCTGGTCCAGGGCGGTGCTGGGGTGCCCTACGCTCTGACCTTCTACACACCCTTAAAGGAAGCACCTCTTCCAGCTGGTCCTCCTGGCAAGGAGTAGGGCACCGCTCTCCATTCAGCATGGCTCAGCCCTTCAGTCCTGACCCCCAGGGGGCCAGGCCAGGAAGCAGGGGAAGGAGTTGAGGGGGTGCCCTCTAGCACTGATTCCAGCACAGCTGCCAAAGGAACAGGTCCTTCTGATCCATAACCTCTCCCCCGCCCTCCCTCACCCCCCAGATCCACAGTCCCATGCCATGGCATGCCCATGGGCAGAGCCCTGAGCTAGGTGGAGGGGTCAGTGCCAGGAGAGGGAGCAGAGCGGCCAAGTCAACCACCCCCCTCCCGCTCACTCCAAGAAATCAGTGTGTGTGCTGTGAAAGTCAGGTTCAAGACAAGCTCCTCCCGGAGTTCCCATCATGGCGCAGTGGTTAACGAATCCGACTAGGAACCATGAAGTTTCGGGTTTGATTCCTGGCCTTGCTCAGTGGGTTAAGGATCTGGCTGCCATGAGCTGTGGTGTAGGTCACAGACGCGGCTTGGATCCTGCATTGCTGTGGCTCTGGCACAGGCTGGTGGCGACAGCTCCGATTAGACCCCTAGCCTGGGAACCTCCATGTGCAGCAGGAGCGGCCCTAGAAAAGGCAAAAAAAAAAAGACAAGCTCTTCCCCAAACCCCTACGTGTAGAAACCCCAGAGCCCACGCTGATGGGGAGACACAGCCCTGCCTTCAGGGACCCCCCATCTGCTGGAGTTACAGCGCCAAATCCCCTCCATTAAGCTTCTTTTGTGACCTTGGGAATTTGCTCAACACATTTGAGCCTCTGCTTTCTTGTCTGTGAAATGGCAACACTGCCACATCCTTCAAAGATAGTTTGTGTATGCCTGGCAGATAGCAAACGCTGAATAAAAAAGTAAATGTCTGTGAGTGCCCATTGTGACTCAGCAGGTGACAAACCTGACTAGTATCCATGAGGATGAAAGTTCAATTCCTGGCCTCCCTCAGTGGATTAAAGGACCCGGCATTGCCATGAGCTGCAGTGTAGGTTGCAGACGTGGCTCAGATCTGACGTGGCTGTGGCTATGATGTAAGCCGGCAGGAAGCTCCAATTTGACCCCTAGCCTGGGAACCTTCATATGCGGCAGGTGTGGCTCTAAAAAGACAAAAAAAAATTCTTCTTCAACGTGGGCTTTTTGTGGAAAAAAATCATAACATTTGTTCTTTAACTGGGAAAGACATGGCAGTGGGATCTTTTGCACCTAGTGACCGGTCATCTTTGGAGGGTCTGGGCTACCGAGACACCACAGGGCCTCCCCCAGGCAGCCCTGGCTCAATGTTTACAATCAACAAATATGCTGGAGAGTCAGCCAGACAAGCAGCCCCAGGCCTGAGGACACGAGTGCAGCACGGAGACAAAACAGGCTCTGAGCCACCCACCCCAAAGATGCTAACAAGTGGCCAGTTCCAGTCACTGACTTCCTGAGAAGCCCAGGCGTTTGTTCCCCTTTTTTGGCTTTTTAGAACTGCACCTAAGGCATGTGGAAGTTCCCAGGCTAGGGGTCGAATCAGAGCTACGGCTGCCAGCCTACACCACAGCCACAGCAACAAGGGATCCAAGACGAATCTGCAACCTACACCACAGCTCATGGCAACACCGGATCCTTAACCCACTGAGCAAGGCCAGGAATCGAACCCACATCCTCATGGATACCAGTTGGGTTCCTTAACCACTGAGCCACAACAGGAACTCTGGGATCTCTTCTTGATTACATCCACTAACATTCTGTTTCCAGCTAAAGTCGCCTTCACAGGCACTGGGGTCTAAGATGTCACTATATCTCTGGGGGGCACAGTTCAAACGACAACAGTAATGATGACTCTGCAAGTTTTTGTGTGGGTGTCGCTGAGTGTGTGTGTGAAATTGTGTGTCTATGTGGGTGTGTATAACTGTGAAGGAGGAGTGAGAGCATGTGTGCACGAGTGTGGTGGGAACATGTCTCTGGTTGTGCTTACATGGCCGTGGACACATGTACAAGAGCGTGTGTGTACATGTGTCCCTGTGTCCACGGCTTGCACAGCCTTCTGGAAGGGCTGAAAAGGGTGTCAAGGCAGCCTCATCGCCGCAAGCCCGGCTCTCTGCTCCCAGCTGGGGCGGTCCCATGAATGCAGAGGGCGGAGGGTGCGCCACCAGAAGCCAGGACAAGGGTGTTTGCTGAGCTGAATGCAGACTGGTAGGCTGAGGCGGTGGCTCCAGGCAGCAGAGTGGTTCCCAGGACCTCTTCCAGGAACATTCCTAGAAGGCCCCTCCACCCAAGCTCCCATCCCCTGCACCCCATTTGCCTGGAAGGGGCGGTGCTGGCTGACTCACCCGCTCCGGAGCTGGAAGCCAGGACGCAGCTACTCAGCTACCTGTTGAGCCTGTCAGGTAGGGGCGGGGCAGCCAGCCAGCCCCTCCCAGGCCCCGCCCCCAGGCCAATCCAGAGCAGCCCCCAATCACCCCTAACGCCTGCCCAGCGGAGCCCCAGGAAGTGGAAGAAGCCAGCAGTGAGCACATGGCCAGGTAAGGCTCAGGCTCAGGGCTGCTTCTCTCCTCAGGGTGGCTTTTCTAGGCAAACCCACCACAGTGACAGGACTGAGAGGGTCTCCTCCGTAGTTATGCTGCCTGGGGGGCCTGCTCTGGGCCAGTTAGCTCCTTTAAACTTTCCAGCCACGTTTCAATGGTGTTCTCACCATCCCCATTTTATGGATGCGGCCCTAAGGAGTGAAATGATCTGCTTAAGATCCCACATGTTGGTTTACACGTGTTTGCTGGAACTTTTTTATTCTCTCTGGAAATCCAGACCCTGCACCCCCCCCAGACCCAGACCTTAGCTGCTCCCACCTGCCCGCCTCACAGAGTCCAGGGTCCAGGGAGCCCGTCTGGGGGGTTGGTCTCGCCCACCCTCCTGGGCTGTTCTGTGGTGTCCTGGTTCGGGGGTCGGTGTGGTGGTGAGCGTGTCTGTGAGGATGTTGGTGGGTTTGTGTGCGCACGGGGGGGAGGAAGAGGGGTGTGTGGGCTTGCATAGTTCCTCAGGTGGGTCTACACCTGCGGCCGTGGCTGCAGTGAAACGTACACTGCCCAGGTTGGATTTGTGAGCTGCTGTGGGCATTCAGGAAGAGCCTACCCCCCTGCATGTTTGGGTGTCTCTGGAGTGCCTCCCCAGTGCTCTAGGTCACTGCCACCATCCTCAGTGCAGACTCACGGGCCCCAGGTGAGTGCAGGTGAAAATCACCTATGACTGGGGACGGAGACACCTGAGTCTCAGGGCCCAGCCCCGCGTGCTCAGCTGCGATTGCCCTTGAGCTGGCATTGCCCCACCCAGGCAGCAGGAGCGTCCTCACCCAATAGGATGGGGTGACACAGGGGGAGGAGGCAGCAGCGTGACTTCTCCCGCCCCCAGGAGCGCAGGGAGCGCCAGCTCCCCAGAGATGAGAGGCTTGGTACCCCAGCGCTCGGCAGGCTGGGGAGGGGGGAGCGTGCCAGGACTTGGCACTGACTACAAAGTGGCGGGAGGGACCCCAGCACTCCACAGGCTGGCCCGGGTGGGTGGGGAGGGGCTGTGACGTTCGGTGGCCTCATGCGGCTGAGAGGAAGTAGCTAATTGCCGACCTGATGACTGGGTGGCCTGAGTGGGGTGATGATGCCACTCGCGGAAGCCAGCGCCCCGCTCAAGGAGGGGGCCCTGCAGAGACGCAGCCGGCCAGGCCTGCGCTCTGCAGAGGCTGAGGTGGCAGTGGCCAAAGGAGCAGGGGGTGGGGGTTGTTGAGGCTGTGACCGTGGGAAAGGGCTTCTCCCGGGCTTCCCTCAGCTTCACGGGAAGAGAGTTCGGAGGCCCCCAGGGGCCCGGGGTGGGGGTGGGGAGATGAGGGGATTTGGGAAGGGGCTTACAGTGGGGGCCGAGGGGGAGGAGATGTGGCCCAGGCTCCCTCTTGCTTCCCCTCCGCCAAAGCTCCCCCTACCTTCCCATCGCTCCCCACTCCCACCTTTGCCCCCCTCTGGCCGCTGTGGCCCAGGTTGGTGAGGATCGGGGAGTGGGTGGAGGCCTCTTTTCAGCACAAGACCCCCCAGGCACAAGCAGCCTACTTGGCCACACCTACCTGCTGAAAGCCAGGGCGTCCAGGACACCTGGTGACACTTCAGCTGTCCTCGAGGACAGGAAGGGGGTGCTTCAGGCACAGAGAAGGACACAGGCAAAGGCTGGCAGTGGGTTTTGTGAGGCTGCTGGAGGAGGAGGGCTTGGCTGCCATGGTTATGGGGAGAGAGGAGGTAGGCAGGGCCATTCTGCACCAAGGGTCACCCTGTCCCTTCCTGGCAGAAGCCGTGGGTAACCAGACTCGGAGATTCTCCTGCATGCTGGCCAAAGCTTCTGCTGAGGCAGGCCTGGCCTCGACTTGCCAGATAGGAGCCAGGACTTGGTCAGGAGCCACACAGGATGGGGACCCCAACCGCAAGTCCCTAGGTCCCTCAACCCCTGAGAACCTGCAGCCCTGAGTGCCAAGAAATGAGACCCATCCACCTGTCAGTCAGTCCTCTGGGCCCCCAGCGCCCCCTGTAGGCAGGAAGCTACACCAATGGGGGAGGGGCTCCACCTGCCTCCAGGAGGAAAGGAGACAGACAGACTTGCCCTCCAGGAAACACATAGACCTCGCTCACCTAGGGAGCCTCCAGTGTAATGAAGACACAGACATTGACCTTGAAGCTCCAAGCTGAAATTCAGCCTCTGTCCTCAGAAGCTCCTATTCGTGTTTGTGTGTGTGTGTGTGTGTGTGTGTGTGTGTGTGTGTGTGTGTATCTCCCTGCTCGCTGGCTAGTTGTGTGTGTGCATGTGTGTCTCCCTGCTCTCCAGCTTGTGGAAGTTCCCAGGCCAGGGACTGAACCCATGCCACAGCAGCAGCCCAAGCCACTGCAGTGACAACCTGGGATCCTTAACCCTCTGTGCCACCAGAGAACTCCAGGAAGTTCCTATTCTGATGGAGACCTGTACGCTACCATCAGAGCTCCATTCTGAAGGGTGAGACACAGCTTCTGGCTTCAGGAAACTTACACTCTGAGGATAGAGACACACAGCCCTACAGAATTTTTAGGGAGCCCCCAAACTGTTGCAGACACAGATTAGCCATTTCAGTGACTCTAGGACTGCCAGAAGGAAAAGAAAAATACAAGACGTCCAGTTAAATGTGAATTTCAGATAAACAATGAAAAATACTTTACTATATTCCATGCAACACATAGGGCATACTTATACTAAAAAAAAATATATATATATATATTCATTGTTTATTCGAAATTCACCTTTTACTGGACGTCCTGTAATTGTTTTGTGCCAAACCTGACAACCTTAGATGCCTCCAATCTGAGGGAGGAGAGAGGACCCCTCCCCCGGCCCCCCCGACATGGAAATGCAGGTAAACATCTGAGCGTGCTCCTGCTCCTGCAGCGGTGGAGGGACAGGAGGGGAGTCCTGGGGCGCCAGCTCGCAGCAGTTTAAAATTCCTTCCAGGCCCGATCCCTAATCCCTCGGTGCACAATGGCCGCCTTCTCCCCCACCGCCCGCGCCCACGCCCTCCCCCGCGGGGCCGTGGCAGTGCCACCACCGGCCTCTTTAAGCCCCTTTGAAGCTGCCTGAGCCCCGCGCCGCGGGAGGCCCCGCCGCTATGCCAGCTATGCCAGCTATGTCCCCGCCGCCGCCGGCCACCACCGCTCCCCCATTAATGCTGGCTAATCTGGCTAATAAATAAACTCCCCTCCCAGCCTCAGCCTCCCGCTGGCTCCTCCCTGCTCCCCCAGAATTGATGTCAAGGCTCGGCCGCCCACTCCCTTCTGATGTCTCTGACTCTTTTTTCCTCTCGCCGCCCTAGGTCTGTTGCTTGTCTCTGGCAGAATTCAGGGGTCTCCGCCTCGAGCGTTGCATCTGCATCTTTCCGTCCACCTGCGCGCAGAGAGCCCGCCACATGACTGCGTGCAGGGGACTGGACTCGAAGCCGGGAAAGAGCCGCAGTGCCGAGGAGCGCCCCCTGGAGGCGGGACGGGGGCGCGGGCTACGCCCCCTCCCTGCCCCGCCCTCCTCTGTCCGCGGAAGTGGGGACCAGCTGCGAGCAGCCCTGGGGCAGGTGACTCCGCGCCCGCGCCCGGGAAAGGCGACGG
The DNA here is from genome assembly GCF_054392235.1 of Sus scrofa. NCBI lineage: Eukaryota > Metazoa > Chordata > Mammalia > Artiodactyla > Suidae > Sus > Sus scrofa. The sequence continues at coordinate 47,573,964 of NC_139389.1, forward strand.
GCGCCTCCCGCGGCAGGAGTCCCTTCTCCGCGGCCTCTACCGCCCCCTGGGCTCTAGTCCCCACCTGGGCTTCTGAGAGTCTGACTCAGAACCGAGCCCGCATCGTTTCACCTCCTACAACACACCCGGAGCGTGCGGAGAAATTACAGGATTGCAGGGGCACGGCTAATGCGCTCTAATTACCCACCGCCGCTCTCATCGGCGGCGCTGGGCCAACGTGCCGTAATTAGGCCACCCCTCCCCGGTCCCGGAACCTGTCCCCCGTCCCTTGTCCTTTGGTCAGTTCCGCCCGCCGCCACCTCCTGCTGCCCTCCAGGATTGCCCCTTGGTCACAGGAGAGAGCCATGAGACCCAAACAAGGGTGAGGAGCAGGAAGGTGCGGGACTTGGGGACCGGCCCCTCTCCTCCCGTAGCCTACAGTTTTTGAGATCTCTGCTAGAAAGGACTAGGAGAGTGGGGAAGGCCATGAAGGACCCTTTGGTTGACAGGGACATTGAGGCCGACTGGAAAGTTAACTGTGGGGGGCAGGGGTGGATAGGGCACCAGGGTGACAGGATCCCATTCTGCACATGAGGCTCAGAAATGTAAAGGTTCTTGGGGGACGCCCCCAGCCAGAACTTCCAGATTAGCTCATTTAAGGAGCCCAACATGCTCACTCGCTCCCTGGAAGGGGAATTACCTTCCCTCGAAGAAAGATGACATCCCCATGGCAAACATGGAGTCCTGGCAGCTGACCAACTGTGGCCAGTTGGTCACAAGGGAGCTGGTGAGGAGTGGCTCAAGTCCCCCATCCCAGGGAGGGTGGGACGAGGCCCTGAAGACACAGGCCAGACCCAGTGGCCAGGACTAAAGGGGAGCAGCTTGGCTCTCAGGTTCTTTATTCAAACCAAGCTCAAACCTCTCCTATCAGACGTTCTTTCCTGAAGTCCAGGGGGGGTTGCAAATGCTTGGCCTTTGGCCAAGTTTAATCTTTAGTGAGGTTTTTGTTTGGCCTTCAGGGAGCATGTGGTTTTTATATTCAATGTGAGAGCCCACGGATACTGCGGGCTGCCCTCCCGTCATCGGCAAAGGCCGGTGTGGCCAAACTAGGTCCCCAAAGGCATTTGAGTTTGAGACCTTGATCTAGACCTGACCTGCGCTGTTATCTTTTCCCTCACCTTCTAGAAGCTCAGTCTGCTCTGTTGCACCTTTGTAGTTTGTGTGTGTCGCTCAGTAGCTGTACCGAACTGTTTCCCCGAGCTCCTCTTTAGGCTCCCCAGATGTGGTGGCAGTGGTGGCTGCATATACTTCTGCGAACCCCTCTGGCACCCACTTTTTTCATCTTGAGAATCAAGCTGTGCCTTGGGTAGCCACCATATCTTTTCCAACAGGGATAACAGGTATTTTTCCGCCGTAAGACTAGAGGTTCCTTGAGGGCAGGATATTGGATCTCTCCTTTCAGACTGGGTTCTCACTGAGGGCTATGGCAGTGGGGTGTGGGGGTTGTATCATAGGGAGCTCCCTGAGAAGAGCAGTGCCTCCCCCTCAGACTGGGGCTCCCTGAGGCAGGTCTGTGTCTTCCCTCCCCCCCATCAGACTGGGCTCCCTGAGGAGGGCCATGTCTCCCCTCAGACTGGGGCTCCCTAAGGGCAGAGCAGTGTCTCCTCCCTCAGACTTGGGTCCCTGAGACAGGGCTGTGTCTCCCCCTCAGTCTGGAGCTCCTTGAAGGCACTGGATTCTCCCCTCAGATGGAACCTTTGCACCCCACCCCACCCCCCTGGCTCTCAGCTGTGCCCAGGCGTTCCTCCCAGGACGCTGTCATGCTTTGATGAATGAAACCTACTAAGAATAACTCAGTCCTTGTAGTCTCTAAAGGACAGGGGTGTGGGGGCGGGGGCGGGGGCGGGGGCGGACTGGTGATTGTGGAGGAGCTGGGGGCGGATGGCCACAACTATTCATTCAATAGCATTTTCCCAGGTGCTCATCGGGACACTGGGAGGAGACCCAGCGGGTGCCACAGAGCCCTCTGCTGTGCCGTTTCTGCTGTTGCGAGGAGGGGGGTGTCCACAAGACTCCTGAGATGGAAAGCCCACCTCCTCCTCCACAGCCCTCCCATGCAGACGTCATCACCTCAGGGCCCCCGGGCCCCCTGGAAGCCTACCACTGGCTCCTTTTGCTTGGAAGTCAGGTGCTGGGGGGCGGGGGGGTGGGGGGGCTGCCTTGAGCAGATGGGGGGGCAGGGGTGGGGGCTGCCTGTGGAGCAGGCTTTTCCTCCTGCGGTGAACTCTCAGAGTGACCACCAGGTAATGGGAGAGGCAGTCTCGAAATGACAGGAGGGCATTTGGGGTTTTCATCAGGGGAGGGGGTGCGAGAGACCCGAAGGATGAACCCCCACCCCCCCGCCTCCGCCTCCCTCATCCCGCCCCTTTCCACTCCCAGTCTTTGAGCCTCCAGTTAGGAACTGAATGACCTTTCCGATGCTACTGTTCTCCCGGGCACTTCATGGGGGCCCATGGGATGGGGAGGCTTTGACCTTAACCTTCTCTGGACGAGGCCTTCCTGGCACTCCGCCCCCACCTGCCACCTCCTGAGAGGGACATTTAGGCCTGGTCTTGGCAAAAACATCAGCCTATGAGCCAGGCAGCCTGGTATGGTGCAGCTCAGCCACCGATCCCACAGTGACCTTGAGAAGCCATTTGCTCTCTGGGCCTCGGTTTCCCCACGTGTAAAATGAGTTCTGTCTCCGTGGTTTGCAAATCTTTCTTTTTAAAAAAATAATCGATCCTTTTATTTAAAAAGTAACTTAGGTGGCGTCTCCACTGGTAACACAGGAAAACCTGGGGCTTCTATGGTGAAATTAGAAGTGGGGCCCAGAGGCCCCGTGTTGAATCCGTCACACACGCGTGCGTGCGCAGACACACGTGTGCATAGAGATCGCTCCAGGGCCCTCTGGAGAGCACGTACTTAACCAGCCTCTGAACCCTGAAATCCCCTGTGCAAACACTCAGGGGCCCTGCCAGAGCCGGGAACTCTGGAACCGCGGGCTGCTGACCCCTCTGAGGATGTGACAGTGACTGTGGGCCACTTGGGTGTACAGGGAGCACAGCCAAGGGGTCACGGAGTCGGGGTGGCAGGAGCTGGTGGTAGAGGAAGTCCTTTCAACACAGGGTTGTTCCACTGAGGCTGGGCAGAGGCCTGGATCCGTGTGAAGCCTCCGTGCCTCTCTGCTCACCTGAGCCAGAAGTCAAGCAGGCTTGTTGGGCGCTGGGCCCCCTCAGCTGAAGGGAGGGGGGACAAGTGGGGGCTGAGTGCCCTTGCCTGGCGGGACGGGCAGCGGGTACCTGTGGGAGCCTCTGGCAGCCTTTCTTTGGAATCCCTCTCGCCGTGCCCAGGACAAGGGCTGGAGTGGCCGGGATGGGGGCTGAGCACCAGGGAGCCCCAGTGAGGTAGCATACCCTGCTACAGGAGACACGGGGAACCTCACGGCACCCCTAAAACTGGAAGCTTGAGGATGTGGTGGAGAATACAAGTGGGAGGGGGCCCATCAGGCTCTGGTGACAGGAAGGCAAGAGTGAGAACCTGGTGCCACACAAGGAAAAAAATGGCACCGTTAAGAGGCAGGCCTGGGTGTGGGGTCCCAGCCTAGTGCAGCGGGGAGGGTCCCTCTAAGGTCAGGGAGCAGCAAAAGCAGCCCAGTCCCTCCAGGCGGAAGGAGGGACTGTGCTCAGGGGACACCTGGCAAAGAAGGTGTCACGCCCTTGTTTACACATCTAGATGGCCCTGGAGAGGCCATTGTTCCCAATTTCCCTCAGGGAGATGTTGAAGTCTCCCGCAGCCTACCTCCCCATCCTCTGTCACATGCACACACACACAGACTGGCATTTGTCCCCTAGAGACTTCACAGCCTTAGCCTTGGAAAGTCCTGGATCGCTGCTATGTGCCAGGCGCAGCTCTGGCTACTGGGGGCTCCAGGAATAGAAGAGTCAACCTAGGTCTCTGCCCTCGTGGTGCTCACATTCTAGAGAGGGAGGGACAGGGGGACAAGTCACAAACGAATAAAGTTCAGGTCATGATGAGACAACCATTGGAGTGGAGAGTACTGGGTGGGTGGGGCTGCTTAGATGGGATCACCCAAGAATGTCTCTGTGATGAGGTGACATTTCAGTGGAGACCTGAGCTACGAGAAGAGAGTTGTGCTTTGGGGCCAGAAGGACTCCAATATGTACAATATTTTTAAATGGAAAGGATTTCAGCAGGAAAAAATGTGGGTCCATAAACATTAAAGAGCAGGGACATGAGAGCTGTTTCTGGGGAGTTCCTGTCGTGGCTCAGTGGTTAACGAATCCAGCTAGGAACCATGAGGTTGCGGGTTCGATCCCCGGCCTCGCTCAGTGGGTTAAGCATCCGGCTTTGCCGTAAGCTGTGGTGTAGGTCGCAGACGCGGCTCAGATCCTGCGTTGCTGTGGCTGTGGTGTAGGCCAGTGGCTATAGCTCCGATTCGACCCCTAGCCTGGGAACCTCCATATGCTGCAGGAGCGGCCCTAGAAAAGGCAAAAAGACAAAAAAAAAAAAAAAAAAAAAAAAAAAGCTGTTTCTGGAGCATCTGTTATATGTCCAGCGTAGTGGCAGGACATTCACATTCATCTCCTACTTCCCTCTTCCGAACCCTTGTGTCAAATAGTATTATCTTCATTTTATAGATAAGAAATATGAAAGCCCTCAGAGGTTAATGTTTCGTTCATTTAAAAGGGCGTATTGGGTTTTAGCCTCTGAAAATAATAATAAATAATAATAATAAATCCCATACGGGCTGTGCCCTCTTAGATCCTACAGTCTGTGGGAGCACAGAGAAGGATCAGGAGGGCTTCCTGGAGGCGTCTATGTCTAAGTTGAGTCTGAAAGGATGAGGAGGGGGTGACAGTGAAAGTGATGAGACACGGTGGGAACAGAGGGGTAGCACCAGTGGCAGGGATGCCCAGGGGCAGAAGTAAAGGACTGAGGAGTGGGTCCTACCTGGCTGCCTACTCAGCAGCCTGAGGGGGCTGGGGTGGTAAATGAGGACCCTGCAGGCAGGTGGAGGTGGGGAGGAGGGCAGAGGGGGATGCCTGGTGTGGCTATTAGGTCAGGAGTTCAGCCGAGGCCTCTTCCAAGGCTCTGGTGACCTGGCCACCCATGAGTGACAAGGTTAATGGCAAGAGGGTGGTGCCAGCCAATAGCGAGGACAACTCACACAGGCTCACACACTACATGCACACACACAGATGGGCACATGCCCACCACTGATGCACAAACACACGTGCAGCTGGTCTGTATTGATGAGGGGCGGGGAGGATGAGGGTCCGAGACCGTAGAACAGCAGGACCCCAGCACAGCTCTGTCCTCAGGCCCTGGAGCCCCAGGGCAGACACCCCTCCACAGTCCCCTCCCAGGCTCTCCGGCCCCTTGCCCTCCCCCTCCTCCCCAAGTGCTCAGAGATCTCACCGCTCACACTCACCGGGGATGCAGAATCCAGACTCAGAGCCAACCCTGCTGGCTGGCGTGAGCCACATTGGAGATGAGCAACCACAGGGCCAGTGCAAGGACTCAAACGGGAGCACAGCCATGCGACAGCCCAAACACAGGCTGGGAGAGGCCACGTGGAAGATGGGTTCAGAGGAGCATTCCTGGGAAGAATGCCTTTGTCTCCCAGGGCAAGCAGCAGCTGGAGAGAGGGCTACCCCCTACCCCGAGCTGACCAGCGCCCCCCCCCCGCCCCCCGGGAGCAGTGGGTCCAGACCTGAGCATCTCCATTTCAAGAGGACAATGACAGAAAGTGACAGGGCAGGGAGGAGTCCAGAAACCCCGTCCTATGAGGAGCTACCAAAAGGATGTTGAGCCCCAGATAGTTACGGCCCAGGCACCCAGGAGTCTCGCGCTCCAGCCAGGACCTTTGCATGGGCCTTGTCCCCCACTGGCAGCCTTCCTTCTTAGCTAGTCAGCCCTGCCCGCCCCTCGCATCAGCTCAATCTTGCTGACCTCTCTGCGGATTATATCGCGTTTTTTATGTGCTCTGCCTACCATCTTGCCCCGGTCTCAGGGGTCACTTACCAGAGGCAGCTTTATAGTTTTCTATGGAATTACTCTGTGCAAGGTGTCTCTGTCACTGGACTGTGAGCACTGTGAGGTCAGGGCTGAATGTGCTGTTGCTCACACAGAAAGAGAGAAAGAAAGAGAGAAAGAGAGAAAGGAAGGAAGGAAGGAGGAAGGAAGGAAGGAAGGAAGGAAGGAAGGAAGGAGAGAGAAAGAGAGAAAGAAGGAAAGAAAGAAAGAAAAAGAAAGAAAGAAAGAAAAAGAAAGAAAGAAAGAGAGAGAGAGAGAGAGAGAGAGGGAGGGAGGGAGGGAGGGAGAGGGAGATGGGTGTACCTTGAGCCCTCCAAGGGTTGCCATATAAAAGAGGATTATGAAGATCCTGTCGTGGCGCAGTGGAAACGAATCCAACTAGGAATCATGAGGCTACGGGTTCAATCCCTGGCCTCGCTCAGTGGGTTAAGGATCTGGCATCTCTGTGAGCTGTGGGGTAGGTCGCAGATGCAGCTTGGATCTGGCGTTTCTGTGGCCCTGGCATAGGCCAGCAACTACAGCTCCGATGAGACCCCTAGCCTGAGAACCTGCATATGCTGCGGGTGCAGCCCTAAAGTGACAAAAGACAAAAAAAATAAAAATGAAAAAAAAAATTTAAATACAAGAGGATTAAACTGGTTTTCCAGGGGCAGAAGGACTACCGGCAGAAGATCAACTTAAGAAGTCAGATTTCAAAGGATCAACAGTACATTTTTAAGAGTCAGCTGTCACAGTGTGGACTGGGCTGCCCCAGAAGACTGTGAGCTTCTCAGGATGAGTTTGAGCAGAACCAAGAGGAGTCCTTCTCAGAGGTGCTATTACTTGAATAAACGAAGTCACCCCTGAGAGATGAAGGAGTGAATGAAAGAATGAAAAATGGCAGCTACTCCAGAGCATTGAACACCCTGGCTGGAGACATCTGATCTTTGTCCCAGACCTGAGTCTGTGAGGCTGGCTCTGCCTGACCCCAGCTGGACACGGAGCCGTGGGCCTGTCCTCTGGGCGCTCTGCCTAGTGAGAGATGCACGCAGCACACGCACATATAGGAAAGCACACCTCTGCTCCAACCGGCAGTGCCAGATGTGTGGTGCCAAATGACGCTCACAGCGGAGCCAGGAGAGAGGCTTCTTGGGAACAGTTCAGCCCTGAACCACCACACCTCCCAGTTTTCTCGAGGAGACGACAGTCTGGAACCCCTGCTGGTTACTGAGGCCGATGCCCCTGTGGCAGCTTCCTCCTCAGGGTCGAGGGTTTGATCGGAAAGGAAGAACTTGGCAGCTACCCTCAGTTGACAATGACCTGGCCTGCAGAGCCTGGGGTGGGCAGGGACTGCACCCTGGTTCTGAGCCTCCCGCCCTGGCAAATTCAGAAGCCTAAGACATATGCCGAGCCCATGCCTGGATGCACCTGCCCATCCCCGTGAGCCTCCGAGAGCAGGATCTTACGTACCTCTATCCCACCCCTGACACAGAGCAGGCGCCTAGCACAGGGGCCAGGGCTGGCAGGGCTCGGACAGAAAGGGGTGCTCTGCTCAGGGAGACAGAGATGGAGCACCTTTCTTTCGGGGTGCAGTGGCATTGAGACAGGAACTGGGAAGAGCCTGGAGCCCCCTGGAGCCCCCAAGGTGGGGATTAGGTTGGATTTGTCTTCCATCCATGCTCGGAGCCTGCCCTGTCTCCAGCAGCCCTGCTGTGGCCGATGACCCATCAGTGACTCACGGCCAGCTGTGGGCATGGAACGGAGAAAGTGGCCCCCAGCTGAGCTCATGGACTCACAATTAGCCCTCTACACCCCCTCACCACCAGCAGCCTCCCAGCCTCCACGCACGCACGTCCCAGGCTGCCTTTCCCAACCACAGCGTGCCTTTCGCTGCTTATTTTAGCCTGATGAAGCCTCTTGAAATGTCAGAGCTGGAACCACGCTCGGGATCATGCAGTTCAACCCTTTCATTCAACCAGGGAGGAAATGGGGATTCAGAGAGAGTAAGTGACGTGTTTTAAGTCATACAGCTAATTGGTGGTCTGACCAGAAATTGACTGCCGGCTTGGGGGGGTGCCAAATCCAGCTGTCCTGAACTCGAGGTGGGGGTGGCATGGGGTAGGCTGCAGTATCCTGATTGCCGATTTTTGGAGCCAGCGTATCTGGATTTGAATCCCAATTTGCCAGATACGAACTGGGAGACTATAGGCAAGTTAGCCTCTCCTCACCTCTGTTTCCCCATCTGTAAAATGGGGCTAACAATGGTACCTACCTCCAAGGTCAGTGTGAAGATTGACTGAATTAATATATCTGGTTTGGTTTTTTTGTTTTGTTTTCGTATTTTTGTTTTTGTTTTTGTTTTGCGTTTTAGGGCTGCATGCATGGCATATCCAGGTTCCCAGGCTAGGAGTCAAATCAGAGATGCAGCTGCTGGCCTACACCACAGCCACAGCAATGCAGGATCCAAGCCATATCTGCCACCTACACCATGGCTCAAGGCAACGCCAGACACTTAACCCACTGAGCGAGGCCAGGGATCGAACCTGCATCCTCACAGATCCTAGTCGGGTTCGTTACCATTGAGACACAACAGGAACTCCAATACATCTCCATTGCTGAGAGCAATGCTGGGCACAGAATGAGCACTCAGAACATGTCAGCTAAGATCCTTGGGTGCTCGGTAGAGTCACCAAGATTTGGTCACTGGTGCACGAAGTCCAAAACTTGGGTTTTATCAGTTTGCCCCAGGGTGAGCCGCTTCTAGGAGGCTGGATGTAAAACCAAACCAGACTTATAGCAAATGGATGGATGATGTTACCATGGGGACAGAGGTTGCTGTCAAAGGACTACAGTGGCCACAGTGGCTGCCTCCAGCTCTGGCAGCCACTGCCTGAGATCTAAAGGGTACAGAACTCACAGCAAGGGCACCTGGAGAGGCTCAGGGCTGTTCAAGCTGCGTGAGCTTGAAGGAACCCCCTTTTGAACTCAAGAACGAGCTTCTGGAGTTCCCATCGTGGTGCAGCGGAAATGAATCTGACTAGGAACCATGAGGTTGCGGGTTCGATCCCTGGCCTTGCATAGTGGGTTAAGGATCCGGCGTTGCCGTGAGCTGTGGTGTAGGTTGCAGATGTGGCTCGGATCCCGCGTGGCTGTGGCTGTGGTGGAGGCCGGTGGCTACAGCTCCCATTAGACCCCTAGCCTGGGAATCTCCATATGCTGTGGGTGCAGCCCTAAAAGAACAAAAAGACAAAAAGACAAAAAAGAAAAAAAAAAAAGAACAAGCTTCTGTTCGTCTGTGAAATGGGGGAAGTCATAGCCTCTAACTCACAGGGTGGTGGGGTGCATTGTGATCAGGAGCACAGTACCTTTCCGGCCCTCCTCCCTCGCCCTCTTGAGGCCCGTTGTCTCCATTTACAGCAGCCTCCCCTGGACCCAGTTGGATAAATATTGACAAATTCCTCTCCTTCCACGTTCCTCCTGTATCAGTCACCAAAGCCCTGACACCTCACTCAGGATGAACTCTGATCCCAGAATACGTACAAGATGTGGGGTGGTCTCATTCCAGCCCTGGAGATGCTTGTTGAATGGATAACTCAGTCAGTCAATGCATGGAGCCATTCCCAGAACCTCCTGAAAACTCACCCTGAGTTCCCAACATCAGGCAATGACACTCCAGTGTTCCCAGAACCCAAGCCACACGCTACCTCTGAGGAAAGGCTTCTCTGTAGCCGTCTCCCTGACCTTGGCCATCTCTCACGCACTCGGCAACCTTTCCCACCCCCACCATCCTGATGTGCCCAGCAGGTGTGTTTGCAACCTCCCCCAGCAGAAGCGATGCTGCATGTGGGCAGGAGCATAGCCACTGCCCACATGCCTGTTGATCAGTCTCCAGCCCTCTCCTGCTCCACAAGTCACAGCTGTCCCCTATTCACCCCACCCACCCTCCTATGATGGCCAGCATAAGAACACGAGGGAGTTCCTGTTATGCTCAGTGTATCAAGGACCCAACACTCTCTCTGAGAATTTGGGTTTGATCCCTGGCCTCACTCAGTGGATTAAGGATCTGGCATTGCTGCAGGCTGCAGCACAGGTCTCAGATGAAGCTCCTAGTTGACTCCCTAGCCTGAGAACTTCCATATACCACAGGCGTGGCCACAAAAACAAAAAATGGACATTGACTTTTTAATTTGCTGTTCCGACTCCACTGATAAAGCCCATGATCCCGGCCAAACCCAGCTCTGCCCTGGCAGCCCCAACTGGCCCCTACTCCTAAGTCCTGTGGGTGGCCCAGTCTTCATTGGGAATATCACCTGCTGCCTGGACTCCAGTCCATCAGGGCAGACTGAAACCCCTCAGACTGGGAGGCTAATCGGAGCTAGCTAGGAGTCTGTGCCCATTTGAAGGCTGGGATGCTGGACTCTAGTTCTGTGCTCCAGTTTGGTTCCGGCTTTTTCCCCCCATCATTGACCCACTGCCCAGACCTCTGCATGGTTCTGGGTCACTGATGGTCCCTACATAGGAACCAGAGGATTCCAAGAGTATCTGAGCTTAGCAGATCCTAAGGAATTGCCCAGTCTGGTGGAAATGCTCCTAGAGGGTTTGAAAATGTGCTAATCTTTTTTTTTTTTTTTTTTTTGGTCTTTTTTTAGGGCCGCATCCACAGCACATGGAGGTTCCCAGGCTAGGGGTCCAGTTGGAGCTGTAACTGCCGGCCTACACCACAGCCACAGCAACACCAGATCCGAGATGTGTCTGGGACCCACACCACGGCAATGCCAGATCCTTAACCCACTGAGCAAGGCCAGGGATTGAACCCGCAACCTCATGGTTCCTAGTCAGATTCATCTCCGCTCTGCCACGAAGGGAACTCCTGAAATGTGCTGATTTTATTCACCGTAACAATGATGAATGCTCTGGCATCAGGTGCTGTGGACCAGAGATGCTACCTGTCCCACGATGCACAAGGCAGTCTGCACGACGAAGAGTTGCACCCCTTTCTCCATTGGAGAAACACTGATTCTGATCAAAGGTACTTACTGTGCAGTCAGAGTAACTAAGAGCCACAGAAGATAAGGGACCAGCCCAAAATTACATGACAAATTTGTCTTAGGGGCAATCCAATGAGGAGAACCCAGGAGAATTTTTTTTTTTTTTAAGAATTTCAATGTTGAGAGTTCCCATTGTGGCACAGCAGAAACGAATCCGACTAGGAATCATGAGGTTGCAGGTTTGATCCGTGGCCTCGCTCAGTGGGTTATGGATCCAGCATTGCCGTGAGCTGTGGTGTAGGTTGCAGACACGGCTCAGATCTGGTTTTCTGTGGCTCTGGCCTAGGCCGGCAGCTGTAGCTCCAATTTGACCCCTAGCCTGGGAACCTCCTCCATATGCTGCAGGTGTGGCCCTAAAAAGCAAAAACAAAAACAAAAACACACAAAAAAAGGAATTTCAGGGTCATCTGTTCAAAATCTAGCAGCAGTCACCAAATTTGAGACACTATGAGAGAGTCAAAGACGAATGTGAGGAGTTTCCTTGTGGCCTAGCATTTAGGGACTCCTGTTGTCACTGCTGTGGCTCGGGTTCCAACCCTGGCCCAGGATCTCCCTTATGCCATGGGCACCCGCCCCTCCAAAAAAAAGACTAATGTGAAAGGGTCACAGACATGTCCTATGAGCTGAGATTTGGAGGTTGGCTCATGGGCCTGTGACTTCTGTAAGTGGGGGGAAAAGTAACGGGGAATGATGGGACATGAGGACTGGTGCTGCCCAGGAAAGAAAGTGCACAGGCTCTGGGGAGGAAGCAGTGGAGAATGGGGAGAATGAAAGGTGACTTTGAGACTAGATCACAAAGAACTTTGCATGTCAACAGAGGGTTGGAAGTTTCTGCTACAGGCAATGGGGAGACACTGAAAATATCAGAGTGGGAGGTGGGCCATGATGCCCTCTACCTAATAGCAAGGTTACTGAGGCTGCCTGTGGAGAAGCAATGGAGGGAAATTATGCGGACAGGAAACCACTGTCAGAACAGTCATTGTGAAAGACACACATGAGATCATGGCTGAGAACAGGGTCAAGGAGATGAGGCGAGAGAATGGAGACTCCCTCAGAGCCAGACAACGTTGCAGGGATTGGTGGATGTCCTTATCATTCAAACAAGGAATATTGTCTGGTTTTGAGTCACTCTGGAAGTGGATCCAAAGGAAAGGATTTGGATATAGTTTATTTGGAAGATGAGCTCAATGAGTAACAGTGGAGGAGTGAGGAAATCGGGCAGGAAAGGGAAGATAGGGGAAAAAAAGTGTCTGGTATCCAGCCAACCCCGTGGGCAACTAGAGATAAATCTTGCTGGAAATCTCTGGGAGATGGTAGAGAACACACACTTCTGAGTTAATCCTTAAAGGGCAAAGGAATTGGGAGTGTTTATCCACTGACTCACACCAGTTGTTGAGGGTTGCTCCTGGGAGCATTAACTCACTGGCACTTTTGGAATGCTTCACATGCAGGAGCAGGCTCTGCAGCCAGAAAAAGTCCTCAGGTATAGTCTTGGGTGCTTGCAAGTGGAAGCTACCAGGTAGCTGTGTAGGCAAATGGTGAGTACTTATAAGATGGCTCAAGGCACTGATAGTATCTGCAACACACATTTTTTACATACAAGCGGAATGAGTTAGCCAAGATGGCTTCCTGTCTAGAAATGACTCCATAAGTGAACCAGGTAGGATATTTCTGAGAGGGGGCCCTGCCAGCTGAAATGTCTCTCTTCTGTGGCCTGAGGAAGGCAGAGAAGGAATCTGAAGTACAATACTTAGTTCTATCAATTTTTGCTTTATGTATTTTGATGCCAAGTTATTGATTGCATACAAACGTAGAGCTATTATATCTTCCTAGTAAATGAAACTTGATTTCATTATGAAGTATCTCTAGGGAGGTCCCTGGTGGCCCAGTGATTAAGGATGTCACTGCTGTGGCTCAAGTTCAATCCCTGGCCTGGGAATTTTCGCACGCCATGGGTGTAGCAAATTAAAAAAAACAAAAGTTAAGTATCTCTATACCTAGTACTATTTAGAAATCTAGCTTATTGCTACATTTTTGCTTTTGTTAGTGTTGTATGTTGTATCTTTTCTCATCCTTTATCTTTCTTCATCTATATATTTCAAGTACCCCTTTGTAAGCAGTGTATAGTTGAATGTTGGTTCTTATCCAAAATAAGTCTAAAAATATGAATGCCGTTGCCTTTTAATGGGAAAATTTCACATATAATAAAATTATTTTTATATTTGGGTTTAAAATCTACTGTTTTCTTTTCTTTTTTTATCTTGGTTTCTATATGTCATACCTACTCTATGTTCCTTTTTCCCTCCTTTCTTTGCCCTTGTTAGAATTATTTTATTCAAGTAGCCTTATCTATTAGTTTGAAAGTTATTCACTCTCTTATAATTCCTTAGTAGCTATTCAGAGATTACAGAATGCATTCTTTTTTTTCTTTTTCTTTTTTTTTTTTTTTTTTTTTTTTTTTTTTGGTCTTTTTGCCTTTTCTAGGGCCGCTCCTGCAGCATATGGAGGTTCGCAGACTAGGGGTCCAATCGGAGCTGCAGCCACCGGCCTACGCCAGAGCCACAGCAATGCAGGATCCGAGCCGCGTCTGCAACCTACACCACAGCTCATGGCAACGCCAGATCCTTAACCCATTGAGCAAGGCCAGGGATCGAACCTGTAACTTCATGGTTCCTAGTCAGATTCGTTAACCACTGAGCCACGACAGGAACTCCTACAGAATGCATTCTTAACAAATCCTCACATTTGATTCTTTTACCATCTTCCCTTCCCGAAATGTAGGCAAGGACTTTAGGGCCTTAACTCCCCTCAAACACAATTATATTGTTGGTTTCCTACACAGCCAATGTTATTTGATAGTTATCCATATAGTTACCATTTTCATTGGTCTTCATTCCTGCCTGTATCTTTGATCTTCCATTTGGGATTATTTCCTTCTGCCTAAAAATATCCTATTAATATGAGCTTACTGGTGATTAATTCTTGCAATTTTTATTAGTCTCAGTATATATTTATTTCATTTTCACTTGAATATTTTCTTATGGGTATTGAAAAATAAGTTGGTGGCTATTTTCTTTCAGCCTGCTGAAAAATCTCATTGTCTTCTGGCTCCTATTGTTTCCACTAAGAAATCTATTGTAGGGAGTTCTTGCTGTGGCTCAGGAGAAATGAACCCAGCTAGGATCCATGAGAATGCAGGTTCAATCCCTGGCCTCGCCCACTGGGTCAATGATCTGGAGTTGCCATGAGCTCTGGCATAGGTTGTTGCTGTAGATATGGCATAGGCAGGCAGCGGTAGCTCCAATTCGACCTCTGCAACACCTAGCTTGGGAACTTCTATATGCCACAGGTGTGGCACTAAAAAGAGAAAAAGAGAAATCTATTGTATATCCAATTTGTTGTCCCTTTGAAGGTAATCTGTGTTTTTCTCTGTTTTTAGGATCTTTCTTTGTCTTTGATTTTCAGCTTTTCGTTTTACTCTGATAGTAAAGATGTACTTTCTTGTTTTGCTCTGATAAGCCTAGGTTTATATTTCTTCTTACTTATCCCAACTTAGTTTCTTAGATCTTCCTGAAAATATGGATTGGTGTCTTTCATCAGTTTTTGAAAGATCTCAGCCATTATGTCTTCATATATTTCTTCTACCCCATTCTCTTAAGCCTTCTTATTAGTTCCTCTGACCTATTAAACCCTCCTTTATATTTTCTGTCCTTCTACCTTTCCATGCTTCGTTCTAGATTTTTGTTTGTTTGTTTTTTTGTTTGTTTTGTCTTTTTAGGGCTGCACCCACGGCATATAGAAATTACCAGGCTAGGGGTCAAATCGGAGCTGTAGCTTCCAGCCTATAACACAACAATACAGAATCCGAGCCATATCTGCAAACTATACCAAAGCTCATGGCAATGCTGGATCCTTAACCTAACCACTGAGCAAGGCCATGGATTGAACCCACATCTTCATGTATACTAGTCAGGTTCATTATCATTGAGCCATGATGATGGGAACTCCCATTCTGGTTATTTTTTTCTCATCTAGCTTCTAATTGACTAATTCTTTATTCAACTTTGTCTAATATGCTGTTAAACCTATCCTTTGAATTCTTAGTGTCAGGTATTATAATTTTCAGTTTTAAAATGTCCATTTAGAAGAAACAGCTTCTATTCTCTTCCAAAATTCTTTTTTTTCTTCCAGTTTTATTAAGATATAATTGACATTCAGCACAATATGTGTTTCAGGTGTATGGATAATGATTTGATTTACATGCGTCATGAAATGATTATCTCAGTAAGTTTGGTGCATATCTGTCATCTCATATAAATACAAAATTAAAGAAATAGAAAAAATTTTACTCGTGGTGAGAAGTCTTAGGAGTTACTCTCTTAGAAACTTTCATATACAACATACAGCAGTGTTAATTATATTTATCATATTATATGTTACATCCCTAGTGCTTTTTTATCTTATAACTGGAAGTTTGTACTTTTTTGACTGCCTTTATTCAAATCCCCCTCCCCTCCTCCCCACCTTTGGCAGCCACAAAGCTTATCTCTTTTTCTATGAGACTGGCTTGTTTGTTTGTTTGTGTTTGAAGTATAAATGACCTACAATACTACGTTAGTTCCTGTTGCACAACATAGTGATTCGGCATTTATATGCATTTCAAAATGATTGCAATGATAAGTCTCATTATGATATACCATCATACAAAAGTATTACAGTCATTGCCTCTGTTCCCCACACTGTACATTTCATAACCATGATTCATGTATTTTGCAACTGAAAATTTATACCTCTTAATCCCCTTCATCTATTTCTTTCCTTTCCCACCTCTGGCAACCACCTGTTTGCTCTCTGTATCTAATAGCTCTGTTTCTGTTTTTTTATGTTTGTTTCTTTGCTTTGTTTTTAGATTCCACACATAAATGAAATCATGCAGTGTTTGTCTTTCTCTGACTTCTTTCACTTAGCATGATACCCTCTAGGTCCATCCATATTGTCACAACCAGTGAGATTTCATTACTTTTTTGGCTGAGTGAGATATAGATATATAGAGATATACCACATTTTCTTTACCCATTCATTTGTTGGTGGACACTGCATTGCTTCCACATCTTGACTATAATATATAATGTTGCAACCAACATAAGAGCACATATATTTTTTCTTGTACTTTTCTCTCCCTCTCTCTCTCTCTCTTTTTCTTTTTCTTTTTTCTTTTTTTTTTCTTTTTTTAAGGCCCCATCCAAGGCATATGGAAGTTCTCAGGCTAGGGATTGAATCGGAGCTGCACCTGGGGGCCTACACCGCAGCCACAGCAATGCCAGATCCAAGCCATATCTTTGACCTACATCACAGGCTCATGGCAATATTGGATTCTTATCCCTCTGAGTGAGACCAGGGATTGAACCCTCATCTTCACGGATACTAATCAGATTCTTTTCTGCTTAGCGCCACAATGGGAACTCCAAGAGCACATGTATCTTTTCTAATTAGTGTTTTGGTTTTCTTCAGCTAAATACCCAGAAGTGGAATTGCTGGATCATATGGAATTCTATTTTTAATTTTTTGAGGCATCTCCATACTGTTTTCCACAGTGGCTCCATCAGCTTACATTTCCTCCAAAGTACACAGGGTTTCCTTTTCTCCACATCCTTGTCAAGCTGCCAAAATTCTTAATTATGTCTTTTATCTCCTTGATCATGCTAAGCATTGTATTTTTATTTATTTTTTTTTTTTTTTTTTGCTATTTCTTGGGCCGCTCCCGCAGCATATGGAGGTTCCCAGGCTAGGGTTCTATCGGAGCTGTAGCCGCCGGCCTCCACCACAGCCACAGCAACACCAGATCCCAGCGGCATCTGCGACCTACACCACAGCTCACAGCAATACCGGGTCCTTAACCCACTGAGCAAGGCCAGGGATTGAACCCTCAACCTCATGGTTCCTAGTCGGATTCGTTAACCACTGCACCACGACGGGAATTCTGCATTATATTTTTAAATTTTAAATCTGCCTGCATAACTCCAGCATCTAGAGAGGATGTTATGTATGTTTTTCCTGTATATCTGTTCATGTTGTCTCATAATGGGTCTGCTTTTGTTTCTTAGTTTTTGGGGGGAGACTTGGTTTTGGGTTTTTTTGTTGTTTTTGTTTTTTGTAGGGGTTTTCTGTGTGCGTGCGCATGTGCAGGCACCCTGGGCATCGACTTTGCAAAATCCTTTATCTTAACATCGGGATGATACCTTCTTCCAGAGAGGATTTACAAGAGCCTGAAGGCACTAACAATATTGGATCACCTTAATCCAATTTCAGGAATTGAGATGAGTCAAAGCTGAGCTGCAGCCTCTGTGAGAACCTGCCTATTTCCGGATCATCCTTTCTCCTCAGGTGCAGCCCTTAGGGATCCCGACACAAAGCAAGGGTCTTGCTAAGCCTTGTCTTTCACCCCGGAAGACCCTCAAAAGCCCTGATCCACCTTGCAGCCTCTCGGTTGCTCCCTCTCTTCCCAGAGCAAAAGCATTTCTGAAGCCAGACGCACCTCCCTAATCTTGGTCCTCTCCGTAGCCTAGCCCAATAATTCTCCACGGCCTTATTTAGCTTATCGGCCCTCAAAGACTTCATCATTGTTTTGTGTTTTCATGTACATATATATATAATTTATATTTATTTATATCTTTATATATGTGTGTGTGTGTGTGTATATATATATATATATATATATATATATATACTTTTTTTTTTAGGGCCACACTCTTGGCATATGGAGGCTCCCAGGCTAGGGGTCCAATCGGAGCTGTAGCCACTGGCCTACTCCACAGCCACAGCAACGCTGGATCCTTAACCCACTGAGCAAGGCCAGGGATCGAACCCATGACGTCATGGTTCCTAGTCAGATTTATTTCTGCTGTGCTACAACGATAACTCCACCTATATTTATGTATTTATATCTCTTCTATTACCGTCCACAGGGAGGTAATTTACCTAGTCTGCTATTTCTCAAAGCAAGCACAATGATGTATAGGAAATTTCTGAGACATTTGCAACAGCGTTAAAAAGGTGTGTGTGTGTTTTTTTAAGCCCACAGTTTACACAACACAGATCAACATGTTATGGATCATTATAACAGAGCTTATGTTTCTGAGTTTAAAAAAAAAAAAAAAAAAGGAAAGGAAAAAAAGGAGTTCCCTGGTGGCCTAGTGGTTAAAGATTCCGATTTGGTATTGTCATTGCTGTGACTCAGGTTGGATCCCAGGCCCGGGAACTTCCACATGCCACAGGCACGGCCAAAAAAAAAAGAAAAAAGATCTGATATTTTTATAGTTATTGGCTTTCATACCGAAGAGAGTTGGTCAATCTGGACAATGAGCTTTAAAAGGGCAAAGTGAAATGATGTGCTGGTTTCAGGTTTTGAAAATAAAATTAGATTCCATTTTTTTTTGTGGGTTTTTTTTTTTTTTTGTCTTTTTTTGCTATTTCTTTGGGCCGCTCCCACGGCATATGGAGGTTCCCAGGCTAGGGGTCGAATCGGAGCTGTAGCTGCCAGCCTACACCAGAGTCACAGCAACGCAGGATCCGAGCCGTGTCTGCCACCTACACCACAGCTCATGGCAATGCCGGATCGTTAACCCACTGAGCAAGGGCAGGGACCGAACCCGCAACCTCATGGTTCCTAGTCGGATTTGTTAACCACTGTGCCACGACGGGAACTCCTCCATGTTCTTTTTAAAAGAACCATGACCTGGGGAAATCAACAGAACTAGTGGCTGGGTGACACTGTATAGGAAGGGATGAAGAGTCAAGGTTGGATCTGGGGTGACAGGAGGGGAAGGAGCAGGTGGCTCTGGGCGAGCGTAATGGTTCAGCGCTGGACGCCTTCCTGGGCGGGAGAGGGTCCAGCAGGGGAGGCCGGTGTGTGGCCAGAAGTGAGGTTCTAGCTGAGTGAGCTGATCAAACAGACACATGGGCTTGGAAGCTGCATGTGCACAGAATGGACTCAGACCAGGGGAGCCCGGTGAGCGTGTACAGATGGGAGATGCCACCAGGGCACTGGCCTTTGGGGGCAGAGGGAGGCAGAACCCGTGCCAGGTGGCAGGGAGGAGGAACACATTGGCCCTGGTGGCCCTGGGAAGAGGCCCTCTCAAAGCCTTGGGGGTCATAGGGCCCATTTCCTCCAAGAGGTTGAGGCTGAGATGCGGGGGAGGCCTCTGCCGACCCCGGGAGCAGTTTCTGTAGAGTGTCGGGAACCCGGAGGCTGCAGAGATGGGTTTAGGGAGCGAGTGGGAGGCCAGGAAGCAGAGGCAATGTGCACGAACGTCTTTTTTAGAATGTGGGGGCTCTGAAGGAAGGAATCGAGTTGGTGATGAAGGGACGAGCCAGTGGGAGACCTACTGGAGGAAGTCTGTGGGCAGAAGGGACCGAGCCAGGGCGGATGAAGGGAACCAGAGAACCCCTGGAGATGGGACAAAACTGAGGGAGTCAACACCCACCCCCAAGTGGCCCGGAACCCCACCCATAACTCTGTCCCATTTTTCCCATGAGGAAAGAGGCTCAGAGAGGCAGACTGGTCCCAGTGACTACCAGAGGGACACGGGGCTGGGATGGGAACCAGGTGTGTCCGGTTACAGAGCCCACCCTTCAACCCCCAGCCCATCCACCCCCGTCGTGATTTCAGAGTTTCCATGACTTTGGCCACCCCCGTCACCACCACCCTGCCACCGTCATCACGCCCACCATGGCCGGCACTGCTGTGACCACCACCGCCACTGCCCACCCCACCACAATAATTACGCTCACCAATACGAGATTTCCTGTGCCGGACACATGCAGTTTCTGTCTTTGGGGTCTCCTATTCTAAGAACATGCAAACAACAAAATAAACTGGCAGAGAAAGTCAACCAAAGCCTTTTGATTATATGACTGGTCTGGGGCTCTGCTGGTCCCATATCATCAGAGGGCCTGCATTCCCGGCTGCTTCTTGGAGGAGGGGGCCTGTCAGAGACTGGTTTTTCCATTTGCTTGTCTTTTCCCATGGCAAATTCCATGGGCCTCCCCATCACCCATCCTGGCCACCTCCCCCCACCCCCCAAAATCCTCCATTCATTGTCTTTGAGCTGAGAAAATGAAACAGATTTTTCCAAGGGAAAATCCTTAAGGAGGGGAGTGTGTGCCGAGGGATTAGGGCTGGGCTGAGGCCCAGCCTTTCTTGGTCCTCCTCCGAGACACTGGGTTTCCTGCAGGGACATGCTCCCATGCACCACGGCCCCCTTCCCTCCCCCAGTTCACCACCCCTCTCCCTGGTACAATGAGGGACAGGAAGCCCAGGGCCACCGCCTGGCCCCTCCACTCCCGTGTGCCCTCGGGCCCCGGACCCTCCCCAGCCCTTCCCGCAGTCCTGGTATCCCAGGTCCCCAGGCCTCAGGCCTGGAGAGATGGAGGTCTGGGGTGTACAGGCAGATGTGGTGGGGAGGCGTAAGGCCTGAGGATGCTCAGAGAAGTTTCCATGCTGAGTAGCGTGTGCTGAGCTGTTCTGCCAGTTCCCCCTCCTTACTAATCCCAGGATTAGAGTAAGTGGAATCCGGGCACACAGGAGACTGGGAATGGGGCACGGCGAGGGGAAGGGGACCAGGCAGGCTTGCACTGGGACCCTTGCTGGTCCCTCACACGTACCCGCTATGTGGTCCAGGCAGGCTGGTGCCCATCGCAGCTCGACTTCCTCACTTGTCAAATGAGGATCAAGTCTAACCATGAGCAGAGAGGACGTGTGTGAGATGCGCCCAGTAGGCGGTGGCTAATTGACGGTCACGTGGTCATTCGGCAGCTCGAAGTGCAGGGAGAAGTGAGGGAAAATGGGCATTTCTTGAGCCCTGGAAGCGGTTCCAAGGGAAACATGGCCTTGGCATCAGAGAGGCCGGGCTGGACCTCCTCTGCGTTGTGTGAGCCCAGCAATGACTCATTGCCCCCACCCCCATCACCTCCCTTCCATTGGATACACAAAACGCTGTAGGGGCCGGCGGCAGGGACTGAGTGAGATCTAACGCAGGTGTGGGTCTAGAGAAGTGCCCATGTCTGCCCTGCTTCTACTTTGCCTTTGTCAGAAGCCGGTGAGTCCCCGCCCCTTCCCCACTCCACCAGGGTTAAGGACCCCTGGTTCCATCCTCGGCCCCCCTCCGAGGGAACATCACAAGGTCCCAACGATCCATCCTTGTCTTGCCTGATTTTTGCCACACTCCCTTGCTCCTCTTTTTTGAAACCACATTCACTTGCCACTTTCCTTGTTCAAACACCTACCATAGCTCCCTGTTACTGACCGCATCTAAACCAGCCTCCTCAGCCTGGCTTTTGAGGTCCCTGCAGCCCACCTTCTGGACCCATCTTCTCTCCCTTGCCTCCCCAGATGCCCCTTGTCCTGAGTTGACCTCGCCCTGGCTGATCTCCTGCACCCCAACCCTCCCCATAGCACCCATCTCCTCCCTCCTCCTCCTCCTCCCTCGACTTCCGAGCTGAGCCCCGTCTCATCCATCTCTGAGCTCCAGCGGATATCAGAAGTCACAGACAAACCCAATCTCAAGCAGCGGCCGAGAGGAAGCCTATCAATAATGGGCCCTAACACAGTTACCGGGCGGATCGGCTTTGGGAAGAAGCAGGTAATCGAATCTCCGGCCGGTCAGCATCTGTCTCCATCACCCCCGCCTGCCCGCGAGGTGCCTGCCCGGCATCCGGAGGCCAAGCAAGCGAGTCTCAGGCCATAATCTGATTCCCTTAAAGAGCGCTTGGGTTCTTTGGGGACAAGAGGAAGGTTTTCAGAAGGATGACGAGGAGCGGACAAGGGCAGAGTCAGAGGGGACAAGGATGGGACCTGCACCCACCCCAAGACTGATCTGGGAAAGGCTTGTGGAAAAGAGTCTGCTGTCTTCCATATTCTTATTTCTTTTGTATTTTTATCCACATTGTCTTCCTTTCAAGTTTCTGGATCAGCGGCATCAGCGGCGGGTGGGAGGGTTCCAAGCACACAGAAGATGTTACACTTAGTCGCATAACTCCCACTCAACGGGGCAGAGGGCTCCGCCCCTGATTCCAGCCCCAGGCTGCCTGGGCTGGCGCTCCCACGGGTCCCTGGGCAGGAGTGGGACCTGAAAGTCCTGCCTAACTTCTCTGTATCTGTGAGATGCAGATGGTAGTAGTGATACCTAGCTCGCAGCTGGCTGTGAAGACTAAGTGAATTGATCCAGGTAAAGCCTTAGAGCGGGGCCTGACCTGTAGGCCTGTCCCCATCACATTAACCCTTGCAATGACCATGTCACGTGGAGTGGGATGGCTGCTCCTCAGGGGCTGTCTTCAGGGGAATCCCTATCTGCAGCAAAATGGTGTGGGGATGATGGCTTTACAGCTGGCCTGGCCAGAGGCAGGTGCAATCCCCTTTCAGCATCACAGCTGAGCCCTACTCCCCCAGCACCGCAGGGGCAGTGCCCAGAGGCTGTGGGCAGCATGGTCGCCGCGAGCACAGGGGCCAATCCAGAGCTTCTCATTCTTCTGCTGTTGAGTTGTTTTTTTTCCTCCTAGCTTCCAGTGGTATACCTAGGCCTATAGTAAATGAATGTTTCCTACACATTCATTCATTTCTTTGATTGTTATTTAAAAACAAAGCTCTAGAAGTTCCCACTGTGGCTCATAAGTTTAAGAAGCTGACATAGGTAGTTCCCATTGTGGCTCAGCGGTTAACCCACCCAACTAGTAACCATGAAGCTGCGGGTTCGATCCCTGGCCTCACTCAGTGGGTTAAGGATCCAGTGTCGCCGTGAGCTGTGGTGTAGGTTGCAGACACAGCTAGGATCCCATGTTGCTGTGGCAGTGGTGTAGGCTGGCAGCTACAGCTCTGATTTGACCCCTAGCCTGGGAACTTCCATATGCCACGGGTGCGGCCCTAAAAAGACAAAAGTCAACAAAAAAAGAACCTGATAGAGCATCCATGAAGATGCGGGTTCAATCCCTGGCCTCTCTCAGTGGGTTAAGGGTCCGGTGATGCTACAAGCTGTGGTGTAGGTTAAAATGCAGCTCAGATCCAGTGTTGCCATATCTATGATGTAGGCTGAAGGCTGCAGCTCTGATTTGACCCCTAGCCCAGGAACTTCCACATGCCACAGATTCAGCCATAAAAAGAAAAAAAGAGAGATTAAAAAGAAAAAAAGAGAGATTAAAAAGAAAAAAAGAGAGACTTAAAAAAAAAAAAAAAAAGGTTCTAGAAGCAGAATTGCTGGGCCCAAAGGGAGACACATTTTTTTTCAAATCTTGCTCCACAGACAAACATCTGAACAGGACACCCTGGTGACAAGCAATGGTGGAGGAGGGACCCACCTCAGCTGGACCCTCTTGGGAACATTCAGCTGGGATTGCTTGCAGCCTGTGTTTATCCATCACAGGAGTATCAACCCTGGTTGCTTCCCAGGGATGCTAAAAATTCTTACTCCTGGAGCTTTTTGAGCCTCATGTAAAATAAGACTAAAGGCCAAGCTGCTCAACCTAAGGAATAGCATCCACTGTAGAACATTTGGGTCAGTGTGCTGGTTAGGACTGCATTAGGCTGCAGGTATCAGAAACCTGATCTCAGAGGCTTAACCAAGGAAGGCTGATTTTCCTCACATAATGAGAAGCACAGCAGTATCAGCAGCTAAAGGCTGATATTCTGCATCCATAGTGCTTTCCATGACCCAGGTTCCTCTAGCTTTCCTCCCCTCCAGTCTGAGCATGTGGCTTTCCTCCTCATGCTCAGAAGATGGCTGCTGGATCTCCAGCCATCGCATCTACATCCCAGGCAGGGCCTGCTCTCTGCTGAAAACTTCTCGCCTTTTATTCAGGAAAACCACCTAGTCATCTCCACTTATATGTCATTGGCCACAACCATGTCACAAGGCCCACCCTTGCTGTGAAGAAACAGGGGGAGTCTAGCTTTTGCTAGGCACACTGCTGCCCTAGAGAGAATTGAGCTTGTATAAGTAAGGAGGATGGGGAGAATAGCTATTTGGTGGGCACCTAACCATGTCTGCCATCTTGCCCACCTATCATGATAAACTGCACAGTGAGGCCTGAATGCCTAGCTCTGGAACATGCAGTCTTGAGGCAGTGCGTCTCCCAGACTCAGAGAGACTCAAGCAGAAGTTAAGTGATGATTTGTCCAAGCATCGTGGAGGGGATTCCAACAACAGAAAGACATCAGCAGGCTCTGCTGCTCTCTCTAGCCTTAGGGCTTTGGAGGAGAATCCCACGCTTAATTATTATATAAGGGTTTTTTTGTTTGTTTGTTTTTCCTTTTTAGGGCCACATCCATGGTATACGGAATTTCCCAGGCTAGGGGTTGAATCGGAGCTATACAGCTGCCAGCCTACCCCACAGCCACAGCAATGCAGGACCCGAGCCTCATCTACTACCTATGCCACAGCTGCCGGCAATGCCAGATCCTTAACCCACTGAGTGAGGCCAGGGATTGAACCCGCATCCTCATGAATGCTAGTTGGGTTCACTAAGAGCTGAGCCACAATGGAAACTCCTGTTCCTGGGATTCTTTTAGGGGACGCATCTGTGAACCCACCCTCCATGAGCTCATATGTAATATTTGACAATAAACAAAATTAAAGAGTTTTGTATTTGTATATATTTGATAGATGGTGACACAAGCTACAGAGAAAAGTAGAAATGGAGAGTGTCAGGGTGTCTAGAGATTATTTTCCAAAAGAAAGGGTCAGAGGAGGTGTCATGAGGAAACATTTGACCTTAAGCTCTGAGGGGGTGAGGGAGCCTGTCATGTGAACACCCGGGGAAAGTGATCCAGGCAGAGGGGAAGGCTGGTGCACTGGCTCAAGGTGGGCGCTTGCGTAGAAGGTTTGAGACACAACAGGAAGGCTCCAGTGGCCAGAGTGGACTGAGGAAGCAGAGCGTGGAGAAAGGACGTCCAAGAGGCAATAGGAAGGCAGCAGTTAAGGTTTTGTGGGCCACTGTCAGGATGCTGGCTTCTACTGAGGGAGATGGGAGCCACTGGAGGTTTCCAAGCAGCGGAGCAGTGATCTGGTTGATGTTTTACCAGGATCACTCTTTTGACAATAGACTAACCAATGGGGGGAGGGAGCAGAAATTCCAAATGGGATATTGCGATGGCCCAGCTGAGAGAGGGTGGCGGCTTGCACCAGGTGGTCATGGTGGAGCTGGTGAGAAGTGGTCAGATTATGGATTATCATCATCATCATCATCATCATCATCGTCTCTCTAGGGCCACATCCACGGCACATGGAAGTTCCCAGGCTAGGGGTTGAATCGGAGCTGCAGCTGCCAACCTACGCCACGGCTACAGCAACATAGGATCTGAGCTGCATCTGCAACCTACACCACAGCTCACGGCAACTCCTGGATCCTTAACCCACTGAGCAAGGCCAGGGATCGACCCACATCCCCATGGGTACTAGTTGGGTTCATTACCACTGAGTCATGATGGGAACTCCCAAGGATATATTTTAAAGTTAGAGCCCACGGGATTTGCTCATGGATTGGACAAAGGGTATGAGAAAAAGAGGCATCAAAAGGACTACAGATTTTCTTGGTCTGAGCAACTCGGAAGAAGGAGTTGTCTTGAGCTGGGATGGGGGAGACTGGGGGAAGCTGGTTTGGAAGGGGAAAACAGGAGTTGGGTTTTGGATGTGCTGATTTTGACATTCCCATCTGTCACCCAGGCAGAGGTGTTGAGAAGGCAATTTGACTACACAAGTTTGGAGTTCTGGGGAAAGGCTTGGGCTTAAGGTAAAAACAAACCATCAAAAAGAACAAAATAATGCCATTTGCAGCAACATGGGTGGAACTAGATACTCTCATACTAAGTGAGGTGAGTCAGAAAGAGAAAGACAAAGACCCTATGATATCACTTAGATCTGGAATCTAATATATGGCACAAATGAAACTTTACACAGAAAAGAAACTCATGGACTTGGAGAACAGACTTGTGGTTGCCAAGGGGGAGGAGGAGGGAGTGGGATGGACTGGGAATTGGGAGTTAATGGATGCAAACTATTGCCTTTGGAATGGGTAAGCAATGAGATCCTGCTGTATAGCACTGGGAACTCTATCTAGTCATTTATGATGGAACGTGATAATGTGAGAAAAAGAATGTATACATGTATGTGTCACTGGGGCACCTTGCTGTACAGTAGAAAGTTGACAGAACACTGTAAACCAGCTATAATGGAAAAAATAAAAATCAAAATTTTTTTTAAAAAGGGGGGGCATCCGCACACAAATAGTATTTGAATTTACCAAGGGAATAAGTTTAGATAAAAGAGGGAAGAGGGGCAAGGACTGAGTTCCAGGCTCTCCCCTGGTTAGGCGTCAGCAGGATGAGAAGGAAGCAGCCAAGGAGACAGAGAAGGCACAGCTGGAGAGGTGGGAGGAGAAAGGGAAGAAAATACAGCTGACTTATCTAGAAACTGTGTATAAGGGCTTCTCCAGAAGCTAATGCCCTTTAGCTAAAAATAACTTAGAATATATTCTACATAAATACTCTTGGCCACGTGCAATAATTCATGACCAATGATGTTCTTGACAGTGCGGGTTATAAAACTGAAAAAAGGAAAACAAGCTAAATGTTTAACAACGGGGGTCTGGTTAAATAAATTATAGTATGTCCATATGACAGGCTAGCACGCAGCCAAGGAAACCCAGATCCTAAAAAATGTTTTCAGAACATGGAATGACTGTGGACAGGTTTATTTCCATGATCTGTTTTTGTTTTTTTGGGTTTTTTTTGGCCACACCCATAGCATTCAGAAGTTTCAGGGAGTTCCCATCGTTGTGCAGTGGTTAACAAATCTGACTAGGAACCATGAGGTTGCGGGTTTGATCCCTGGCCTTGCTCAGTGGGTTCAGGATCTGGCATTGCCATGAGCTGTGGTATAAGTCACAGAGGCAGTTCGAATCCCATGTTGCTGTGGCTGTGGTGTGGGCCTGCGGCTACAGCTCCAATTAGACCCCCAGCCTGGGAACCTGCATATGCCACAGGAGCAGCCCTAGAAAAGGCAAAAAGACAAAAAGACAAAAAAAAAAAAAAAAAAAAAGAAGTTTCAGAGCCAGGGATCAAACCAACACCAGAGCAGCAACCCAAGCCACAGCAGTGGCGATGCCAGCTCCTTAACCCACTGAGCCATGAGGAAACTCCTTTGTATTCTATTATTAAGTGAAAACTGGAAGGTTATAAATTGTTATGGTCAACAGGATCTCTGTATCATAGACTTGTGGTTGCCATGGAGGAGTAGGGAGGGAATGAGATGGACTGAGAATTTAGGGTTAGCAGATGCAAACTATTATATTTAGAAAGGATAAGCGGGATTCCCATTGTGGTTCAAGGGAAGCAAACCCAACTAGTATTCATGAAGATGCACGTTCAATCCCTGGCCCCACTCAGGAGGTTAAGGATCCGGTGCTGCCCTGAGCTGAGGTATAGGACATGGCTCGGATCTAGCGTTGCTGTGCAGCTTCAATTTGACCTCTAGCCTGGGAACTTCCATATGCCATGGGTGTGGCCCTAAAAAGCAAAAAAGAAAAGAAAAGAAAGAAGGAATAAGCAATGAGGTTCTATGACATGGCACATCCAGTCTCCTGTGATGGATTATGATGGAAAATAAAATAGAAAAAAGAAGAGTGTGTGTGTGTGTGTGTGTGCGCGCGCATGTGCGTGCGTGTGGTCACGAGTGTATGTATGACTGAGTCACTTTGTGGTACAGCAGAAATTGGCACAACCTTGTAAATCAACTATGCTTTAATAAAATTGAAAACAATCCCTGTCTCAATCAGCTAGGAACATGGAAACCACTCTAGGCATTTCAAGCAGAAAGGGATTTAGTGCAGGGAGTGAGGTGTTTACAGAGCTGTGGAAGGGCTGGCTGTCAGGTTCACTTCGAGGTCTCAGGGAGCCAGGAAGTTGCTGAAACCGCAGGACACCTGAGACTCAAGCATCAACGCGGAAAGAACGCCTGAAGCCTGCTCCAAAGTCCTCCGTCTACTGAAGCGCACACACCTGCCCACAGCTGCCGGGAGAACAATGCTGTGATTTATGCTTCTCTCCCACCCGCCAGATCACAACACAAGTGCCTCTCCCCGGCTGGCGGCTGGCGAGGATTCTGAGAACTGTAGCTCCCTGGCTTCCAGCCCCTGCTGGGCAGAGGAAAGCCTAGACTGGGGGAAGGAAATGATACTGAGTTGCCAGCAAACAGTACTGCACGCTTTTACAAATATTTCTTTACAAAGATAATACGCCTGGAGAAAAGACTGGAAGCAGAAACACTGGGGTGGGCCAAGGTACCACCCCCTTCCCAAAGATGTCTCTGCCCTAATGCCTGGAATTTGTGAGTGTATGACGTTCCCTGGCCAAAAGGGACTTTGGCGATTAAGGGCGCAGACCTTAAAATCAGGAGGTTTGCCTAGATTATCTGCCTAGACCCCATCGAATCGCATAAATCCTTAAAAGTAGAGAACACTCCCTGGTTGAAAGCAGAAGAAAGATGGGGCCAGCGTGGAAGACAGAAGACATAGGATCAGAAGAAAGTCAGAGAAAGCCCCAGAGAGCAAAGGATACGTCTCGCACCATTGCTGCAGCTGCTGAGATGGAAGGGGCCACGTGCAATGACCAGAGAGAGACCTCTACAGGCTGGGGACTTGCCGGCGACAGCCAGCAAGGAACAAGTCCTACATGCAAGGAACTGGATTTTGCCAGTAATTTCAAGGAGCTGGGAGTGGATTCATTCCCCCAGAGCCACCAGAAAGGAAAGCAGTCCTGCTGTGTTCAGGCACCTTGGGACTTCAGTCTTATGAGACCCTAAATCCAAGAGACCAGTCAAGTGTTCTCAAACTTCTGTTGGACAGAGACTGTGCTGACCCATGAGTGTTGTTTTAAGCTGCTAAGGTTGTCGTCCTTTGTTATGGCTACAGAGAAACGAATACCAGCCTCAAGCCAACTAGTGTCCATGAGGGCACAGGGTCGATCCCTGGCCTTGCTCAGTGGGTTAAGGATCCAGGGTTGCTGTGAGCTGTGGGGTAGGCTCAGATCCCAAGTTGATCTGGCTGTGGTGTAGGCCGGCAGCTGCAGCTCTGATGTGACCCCTAGCCTGGGAATTTCCATATGCTTCTGGTGTGGCCCTAAAAAAAAATAAAATAAAATAAAGACAAGATGCTGCCTCTGTTTTTCTCTGGGTACTTGGACTGTGGTCATTTCTCCTTTTTGATTTTTTCTTTTTATTTTCCTCCTTGTCTTTGATTTTCTGAATTTTCTTTCTTCCCTATAAAAAGCATATATCACCTTTATACTCAGAAAAAGGGAAGGAAGGAAGGGAGGAAGGAAGGAAGGAAAGAAAGAAAGAAAGAAAGAAAGAAAGAAAGAAAGAAAGAAAGAAAGAAAGAAAGAAAGGAAGGAAGGAAGGAAGGAAGGAAGGAAGGAAGGAAGGAAAGAAAGAAAGAAAGAAAGAAAGAAAGAAAGAAAGAAAGAAAGAAAGAAAGAAAGAAAGAAAGAAAGAAGGAAAGAAAGGAAGGAAGAAAGAAAGGGAAAGGAAGGAAGGAAGGAAGGAAGGAAGAAAGAAAGAGGCAGGCAGGCAAGCTCCTGCAGACTGATGAGATGGGGTGAGCTGAGAGGCTTTTGCCTAATCAGGGAGAATGATGAGAACCCAGACGTTTGCAGGTACAATAATGACATTAAGAATAACTAACACTACACGTGCCAGGCATTGGGCTAAGCACCTTATCTTAAACGACTTTTTTAAAATTAAAGTATGGTTGATTCACAATGTTGTGCTAATTTCTGCTGTACAGCAAAGTGACTCAGTCACACATATACATACACACTCTTCTTTTTTCGATATTCCTTTCCATCATGGTCTATCCCAGGAGACTGGATAGAGTTCCCTGTGCTGTACAATAGGACCTCGTTGCTTATCCCTTCTAAATGTGATAGTTTGCATCTACTCACCCCAAACTCCCCGTCCATCCCACCCCCTCCCCCTTCCCCTTCCCCCTTCGTTATACACATACATACATTCTTTTTTTTTTTTTCTTTTGATGGCCACATCTGCCGCACAAGGAAGTTCCCAGGCTAGGGATCGAACTGGAGCGGCAGTGGCTGACCTACACCACAGCCAAAGGCACAGCAATGCCAGATCCGAGCCTCATCTGTGACCTACGACACCGTTTGAGGCAACACTGTATCCTTAACCCATTGAGCAAGGCCAGGGATCAAACCTGCATCCTCACAGAGACTATGTCAGGTCCTTAAACCACTGAGCCACAATGGGAACTCCTGTACATTCTTTTTTATACTATTTTCCCTCATGGTCTGTCCCGGGAGATTGGATATAGTTCTCCGTGCTATTTAGGAGGACCTTGCTGTCTGTCCACTCTAAATGTCATAGTTTGTGTCTACAAACCCCAAACTCCCAATCTCTCCTCTCCCTCTTCTTCCCCCCATCCACCCTTGGCAACCACAAATCTGTTCTCTAGGTCTGTGAGTCTGTTCAACAACCTACACTACAGCTCAGGAAACTGAGGCACTGATGGAGTTAAGTGGCTCCCTTAAACTCCCAGAGCTGGTCCTAGGCAGATCCCAGCCTCTAAATCAGGATGGAGCACAGCATCCTCGGTCCAGGCACAGAGCCACAGTGTCGGGCACCTGGGCTATTCCAGGGCCTTTCCAATGTTGTTTGTTTGTTTGTTTGTTGCTTTATTAGGGCTGCACCTGCAGCATATGGAGGTTCCCAGAAGCTGCCAGCCTGCACCACAGCCACAGCCACGCCAGATCTGAGCTGCATCTGCGACCTACACCACAGTTCACGGCATCACCAGACCCTTAACCCACTGAGCATGACCAGGGATCGAACCTGCAACCTCATGGTTCCTAGTCGGATTTGTTTCCATTGTGCCACGACAGGAACTCCTCCAATGTATTTTAAGACTCAGAACTCACTGTATAAAGGACAATACTCTGAAGCCAAATAAGTACAACAGATCACAGCAGAGGCTCATCTTTGGTTGAAGCTGGTAGAAAGATTGAGGTGATGCTTAGCCCTTCTGGTTCAGCCTTGGACCCCCTCAGGAGGCTCCACAGAAGCCTGGGGCCCGGTTTGGAAAGGGTACCTCCAACCCCGAGGGTCTCTGCCTCTGGGGAGGAGAGGGAGAGTGCTTCTGGTCTCTCTGAGCTGGTGACATCAAGTGCTATCTGCCCGAAGGAGAAGGCTTTTCTGGGGAAATTGCATTGTTAGTCCACAGAGCATCCATCTCGCCTGCCATCTTGGCTCGTCTCACACAGCACATCTGGGATGCGTTTACCAGCAGTTCACCCCCCCAACCCCCGCCCAGGGGTGGGGGTGGGCTGGCCCCGATGCAGAAATTGAGAACTGGAAATGAGTAAGACTCATGCCAAGGCACTTAACAGTATCCACCAGTGGCACCTACTTTTCCACAGGAAGCCACATCATTCAAGAATCCATCATGATGTTGCAAGATGATTTTAGGGGAAAGTCCTTTGGCTTGTGGCTGGTTGGGGCCACTCACATGCCCTAGAGGCTCTTCCTTCTGCCTTGCCTCCTTTCTTGTTTTGAAACTCCAGGGTCCATCTTGACTCTTTCTACCAAAGCCCCTGCCCATCCAGGGTCCTAAGCACCACCCCACCACCCCACCTCACCCCACGCCAGGGCTAGGGTCTCTCTCACTCTCTTTTTTATTTTTTTATCTTTAATTTTTGCTATTTTAGGGCCACACCCGCAGCATACGGAGGTTCCCAGGCTAGGGGGTGAATTGGAGCTGTAGCTGCCCACCTGCACCACAGCCACAAGAGCTGCACCTTTGACTTACACCACAGCTCACGGCAATACCAGATCCTTAACCCAGTGAGGGAGGCCAAGGATCGAACCCATATCCTCATGGATCCTAGTCAGGTTCGTTAACTGCTGAGCCACGAAGGGAACTCTGGGTCTCTCTTGCTCTTGCCATCTTGCTAGAAGCTTGGTTTCCGACCTGAGCCCTAGTGTGATGGCAGGCAGGAGCATCTCCCACTGACCACACCCCCCCACCCACCCCCCCCGTGCGCGCGCGCGCGCGCGCGCGCACACACACACTCACACACACACTCACACTCTGTTTCCCCTACTGGGATGTGCCAAAAATAGCAGGAAAAACTCAAGGATTCTTCAATCCTCACGGCATCATCAGCACACAGAATCACTGTATTCAATCCCCTGCCTTCAGGAAGTTTCCCCCCCTTCGCTCTGGCCTGCCTCCTACGAATGGCTGACTACACTCTTCCTTGCCTTGTCTGAAACTTGGTTCCCCCACATCTGTCTGTAGATTCTGTATCTCTAACGTGAAAAGAGTGGAATGTGTCTCTTTCCTCTTGGGTAATATGAACCTAGCACGAGGTCACCTCCCTTCCTCTGAAAGGACTGAGGTTAATTAAGGGCCAGAGAGGGGGTCTTGGGTCTTGGGTCTGAGATTGTGGGTCAAGGACTTGTTCCTTCTGTGCTCCTGGAGTCGTGTAAAGAGAAGGAGTCCATCTAAGGGGACCTCATCTCTTTCTGGCTACCCGGCTTCCACCCATCATCTGCACAGGTCCCCTCAGCCTCTCAATGCCCTGTGTTCATCCTGGCCCACACAGGAAGGTCCCTTCTTTCCTCCTCCAACTGTGGGCACAGCAGCATTCAGTCAGGCTGATAATGCAATCAGCCATATAAAAACAAATATAAGAAATGTGAGTTCCTGTTGTGGCTCAGTGGATTAAGAACCCAAATAGTATCCCAGCCACTATGGGTTCGATCCCTGGCCTCGCTCAGTGGGTTAAGGATCCAGCGCTGCTGGGAGCTGTGATGCAGGTCACAGATGCGGCTCAGATGCCACGTTGCTGTGGCCGTGGCGTAGGATTCGACCCCAAGCCTAGGAACCTCCATATTCCATGGGTGTGACCCTAAAAAATAAAAATAAAATAAAATAAATACAAGAAAGGGTCGTGACCAGAGGACCCCACAACAGCATCAGGAAATGGAGGGAAGGTGGAGAAAGACCGAACAGCCCCCCTTGGGCCCCTGAAGGAGACGGGTGGAGGGGAGGAAGGGTTACCCCTCTCTGAGCGAAGTCCACATACTCAGGACTAGCCACACCAGGCTGGACATCTTCCTGGTTCTGGCAGCCTCGGGGGACTCCTCCCGTCTGCCTCACCTCCCCCAGCGTAGGAATGCCCCCCGACCCCCACCCCCACCCCCACAGCCTGCCTCACCTCCCTCCGTGTAGGAATGCCCCTGACCCCCATTCCTACACTGGACTCCATTCCTAAGAGAAGCCCCGACGGTCAGAACCTTGTCTCCTCCAAAAGACTAAGATTTAGCCAGCCCTGAGGGCGGCAGAGGGGCAGGAAATCTTCAAAGACAAGCTGAGGGTCCCTGACTCCTGCTCCTTTGCCCTCACTACCCTTCCCCCACTTCCCTGGCCCTCCCACCCCCTACTCAGCTCTATTTCTTCTCTCAGTCCTGGGGTGCGGGGAGAAGGGGTTGTGGATCTATATCCCCTTGGGGACAGAGGGTGAGAGACCACATCTTAAACTTCAACTCTTCCCCATAGCCACAGCCTCATCTCACACCTCCACGGCATCTTCC
Source organism: Sus scrofa (assembly GCF_054392235.1). NCBI lineage: Eukaryota > Metazoa > Chordata > Mammalia > Artiodactyla > Suidae > Sus > Sus scrofa. The sequence continues at coordinate 47,607,721 of NC_139389.1, forward strand.
TGCCTCTGCTTCCAAGGGAGGAATGACCAGCTACCAGCCACGAGGAAGTCCTGAGTCTTAAGGAAGGTGCTTTGGTTAGGATTGTGTTAACAAGAGCAGAATCTATGAGGACGAAGCATGGTTCCTTTCAGAAGAGCAAGAAGGCCAAATGTTGGGAAATGCAACATAACTCATTATCTTAACATGTAAACAGCATATTTCATGAGGAGAGTCTAGAAGTAGCCCCATTTTAAAGACAGATGTCTGGCGTTCCCGTCGTGGCTCAGTGTTTAACAAATCCGACTAGGAACCATGAGGTTGCGGGTTCGATCCCTGGCCGTCCTCAGTGGGTTAAGGATCCAGCATCACTGTGGCTGTGGCTAGGCCAGCGGCTACAGCTCCGATTCAACCCCTAGCCTGGGAACCTCCATATGCCGTGGGAGCAGCTCTAGAAAAGGCAAAAAGACAAATAAATAAATTAAATAAATAAATAAATACAGACAGACAGACAGACGTCAGAGTTCCCTCTGTGGCCCAATAGGATCAGTGGTGTCTCTGCAGCACCAGGACGCAAGTTCAATCCCTCGCACAGTAGGTTAAATGATCCAGTGATGCCACAGCTGTGGCATAGGTCACAGCAGTGGCTGGGCTCTGATCCCTGGCCCAGGAACTCTAGATGCGTCGAGGCGGCCAAAAAAGGAAAAATAAAATAAAGACAGATGTCAACTGTCACTATCAACTATCATTATGAGTTTTCTCACATGGTTCTGGAATTACTTGACAATCTAATTAGATAAAAGAATAAAATAAGAGTTATAAATATTGTAAGGAGAAGCATAATTATTATCACTGGATGATATTATTTGATGCATGACTATTCCAAGAGAATCGGCTGACAGACTTTTAGTAATAATCAGAGGATTTAGCAAGGTGCCTCGTTTAAAAATAAGATTTCCAGGAGTTCCCGTCGTGGCGCAGTGGTTAACGAATCCGATTAGGAACCATGAGGTTGCGGGTTCGGTCCCTGCCCTTGCTCAGTGGGTTAACGATCCGGCGTTGCCGTGACCTGTGGTGTAGGTTGCAGACACAGCTCGGATCCCGAGTTGCTGTGGCCCTGGCGTAGGCCGGTGGCTACAGCTCCGATTGGACCCCTAGCCTGGGAACCTCCATATGCCGCAGGAGCGGCCCAAGAAATAGCAAAAAGACAAAAAAAAAAAAAAAAAAAAAAAAGATTTCCTGGGAGTTTCCGTCATGGCTCAGTGGTTAACAAATCCAACTAGGAACCACAAGGTTGCGGGTTCAATCCCTGGCCTCTCTCAGTGGGTTAAGGATCTGGCGTTGCTGTGGCTGTGGTGTAGGCCAGCAGCTACAGCTCCAATTAGAGCCCTAGCCTGGGAACATCCATATGCCATGAGTGCGGCCCTAAAAAGACAAAAAGACAAAAAAAAAAAAAAAAAAAAAAAAAAAAACCAAGATTTCCTAAACACAAGAATTAAGGCTCCGTGCATGAAGGCCATGAGATCATAACATGAAACATAGAAAACAATTGCAAGGACACGTGGTAAGAGCTATAAAACCCAAATGAGGGACTTTACCATTGACTTGAATAAATGGAGAGAGAGGCTTCACTCATGGATAAAAAGTCAGTGACACTGAAAACATGTCAATGTCCCCATAATGAATCCATTAACTCAGTAGAATTTTTTTTGAGATAACATGACAACATGATGATAAATTCATCTGGAAAAACAAATAGGAAAGAATAGCCAGAAAATTCCTGGAGGGAAAAAAAGTAAACCAACAAGGCAACTGTAATAATTAAAATAGTATGGGACCGGTACAGGCAGACAGATCAATAGTAAAGAATGTAGAAATTTGAAATTGACCCCGATAAACATGAGAATTCAATTCACTAAATTGAGACAATAGGACAAAAGTATATAAATCTGTATTCCCTACCTCACTCCTAACACTGAAATAAATTTTACCAGGATCAAAGATTTAAAGAAAAACAAACATTTTGAAAATAAAACATTTGAAAAATAAAGCCATAAAAATGCCAGAAGAGAATGTGTGTAAGTGTTTTTACGATCCTGGAGTAGCAAAGTCTTTTTGAGACATGGAACAAAACAAAAGTCAGAGCACAGAAGATTCATAAATGTGTCTATGTAGAAATTAAAAGAAAAATTCCAGAAATCAAATCAAAGGATGAAAGAAGAGACTAATACCTGCAAGACCTATGATATGATGTTCATTTTCCTAATTAAAACAAAAAAAGACATCTTTTACAAAACAATAAGGAAAAGGTAACAATCCAGGGTGGGAATCCACGCTAAGACTATATAAATAGGTCATTCACAAAAAGACACAACTGGCTAATAAAAATTCACGAAATGTTCCATCTCACTAGCAATTTTAATGCAGATGAAAACAGGATATAATTTCTCACTTATCAGATGGGCAAAGACTAAGAAGATTCATCCACACAGTGTTGTGGTTACAAGGCCGTCTCGTGCAATGCGGATGGGAGGAAAATTAGCACATTCTGGAGAGCAATTAGGCCTTATCTATTAAATGTTAAATGCTCATTCTCTTTGACTTAGCGGTTTAACTTTTCGGATTTTATCCTGCAAAATCTTTTATGCACGTGCCCGAAGGTAAATGGACAGAGATGTTCACTACAGCATTGTTTATAATTTTTTTAAAGGGGGGGAGGGCCTTGTAGGAAACAAGTCAGAAATTCGATTATAGGAAATTGGTTAAATAAATATTATAATAGGAGGTCCTGTCGTGGCTCGGTGGTTAACGAATCCGACTAGGAACCATGAGGTTGCGGGTTCAATCCCTGGCCTCGATCCGTGGGTTAAGGACCTGGCGTTGCTGTGAGCTGTGGTGTAGGTCACAGACACAGCTCGGATCCCATATTGCTGTGGCTGTGGTGTAGACCAGCAGCTACAGCTCCAATTCGACCCCTAGCCTGGGAGCCTCTATGTGCCGTGGGTGTGGCCCTAAAAATCAATCAATCAATCAATTATAATACATCCATTGAGGGAAATTCTATGCCGCTATTGAAAGAATAAGGACGCTTTCTATATATACTATTATGGAAAGATGCCTAAGCTTAAAAAAAAAAAAAGTTGCTAAACTTACATTTAATATAACCTAACACTTGTAAAATAAAATTGATTACAATATGCTTTAATCATGCCTTGGCCCAGCCCCACCTCCTCCTTCAGACATCCCTAAGGAAGCTTAATGAGTAAGAACAGAGGGAAAAGGAAGCAAAATATGATGTCATTCCAAGCTGAGGCCCTGACCTTAAACCTGAACTCCAGTCAGTGGGACAAAGGCCCCTCTGACTCACTCACAGCTGAGGACCCGGCAGTTCACGAGGCCTGTGTTCCCTCTACCTTTCTACCCACCACTCCTCCTGGACATGACCCTGACCTCCCTGACCCTGAGAATGGCCGGTCACCCACATGCCTGCACAGATGCAGTGGCTTTGCTCAGCGGACCCCGCCCCCTCTGGGGCCCCAGCATCTGTGCCTTGTGGGTAAGAGGGCAGAGGAGGCTGGACGGCAGGGGGGCAGGGATAGGGGCTGAGACACCCTCTGGGGTCAGAGGTGATGAGCCCTCCCGGATGCTGAGGGGTGGACCAGTGTCAGGAATGGCAACCGCTGGTGGCTGGGTTTGTGGGTGAGTGGGCAGGCGGCCCGCTGTGGTAAGGAGGGGAAGAGTTTGCGGGAAACACGGGTGGCAGAAATAGCCAGGGTGGCCTGCCCCAGCAGCCTCGAGGGAGGGGACCCCCGCCCTCAGCCAACTTCCCCAGGGTCTGTCCTGGGCACCACAGGCCACCTGTCTTTCCTAGGGCCCTTGAGTCACTTCCTGTATTTTTCTTTTTCTCCAGGTAGGCTCCTGACTCACAGCTCTCCTTTCTTTCCTGTCCCTCTGTAACTCAAGGGCAAGGACAAGAGTCACCTGCAGGCCAGCAGAAAGGAGACCCTGGCTTGGAGTAAGGGCCCCTCTTCCCTCTGTACCTCCAGCACCTCAGTCTCCCCATTCCTGACACGGAGATGGCCCCAGCACTAGGGGAAGCCCAGTTCAAAGGTCATCTCGGTCAGTCCCCTGCCTCCAATCTAGCCTAAACCAGGGCTTCGCAGCACCTCCTTCCCTCTGAGAGAAGGACCAGCACACATCCTGTCTCCAGGTTCAGCAGATGCAGCCTTCTTTCCCCAGCCCTGTACCCTGGCCCTGTTCACTCCTCTCCCCCCCGCCCCCAATACAGCAAGTGTGAAACCCTTCCTCAAGGCTGAAACCATATCTCATTCCCTCAACAAATGTTTTCCAATTGAATCTGTTTCAAGCTCAGTCTCCAGAGCAGGAGCAACGTGTCTCATCAACCAGAGAAGCCTCATTCTCCCTACCAAGAGTTAACCAAAGAATGTGCCTGTGCCCCACCTTGGCCGATGAGAGCTGAGGGTAAGTTTGCTAAGGGCACTTCAGGAACATAATTTTTTTTTGGGGGGGTCTTTTTGCCTTTTTCTAGGGCTGCTCCCGCAGCATATGGAGGTTCCCAGGCTAGGGGTCAAATCGGAGCTGTAGCTGCCAAACCTATGCCAGAGCCACAGCAATGCAGGATCCAAGCTGTGTCCGTGACCTATACCATAGCTCATGGCAATGCCAGATCCTTAACCCACTGAGCAAGGCCAGGGATCAAACCCGCAACCTCATGGTTCCTAGTCGGATTCGTTAACCACTGTGCCACGATGGGAACTCCAGGAAAATGATTTCTTGAACCAAAAAACAAACCCACAGAGATGGCTCCTCTTCAGTCTCCGGACATACGTCTAGAGGTGATGTCTGGCTCTTTAGCAGCCATCTTGCAACCATGAGGGGAACTGAGGGAGCAAGCCAACCATGAGCAGAGCAGAGCAGAAAGCCAGGAAGAACCTCACTGATTGATGATGTGATAGAACCACTCACTTAACCGCCCTGGGGCCGCGCTACCTCAGGACATTTTTTTCTTCTGAAATAGAAACTTCCTGTATTGTCTAAACCATTTTTAATTGGGTTTTCCGTTCCTTCCAGTCAAAGGGTCCTTATGATGCAGCGGGGTGTTTGGGAAGTCTGGCTGAAGAAACCAAATGAGTCGTTGTGAGGAAGGCGGCTGTGTGGCTTGAGGAGGAAGGTGATCACATTTTCCAAGCCTCTGGTGCCTATTCAGCCCCAGGACATGAGCTGGGGGCTGAGGAGGAATGTGGACAGTGTGGGGTTAGAAACTAGAGGTGAAGTGAGGGGACCTCGGGGAGTCAGCAGCTCCGATGTGGTGAGGAAGAAGTACAGACATGTTCACTGCAGCATCATTTCTAACTGTTTAGAATTCTTTAAAAAAAGGCGGGGTTGGGGGAACAGCCCAGGGGGTTATTTCTAGAGAACTGGTTAAATAAGCTGTAGCACATGCCTAAGCAGCATGTCAACGGTGCCCTAAAAAGAAGACGGGACAGCTCGACAGGGACCCTGGACGCAGTCATGTGATTGTTTCCATCAAAGGCCTCCAGATGGACCAGGTCATCTTCGAGTCTAGCTTGGGCTTGGGTTGGGGGTTCAGTTGCTACCACACATCCCCTTATATTATACCTTCCAATCCCTGACTCCCCCAACACCCCACATTGCTAAGCTGACCCCCTAAGATATCTGCTGCTTCCTTCTTTCTTTCTCTCTCTCTTTCTTTCTTTCTTTCTTTCTTTCTTTCTTTCTTTCTTTCTTTCTTTCTTTCTTTCTTTCTCTCTCTCTCTTTCTTTCTCTCTCTCTTTCTTTCTTTCTTCTTTTTATGGCCACACCTGCAGCATATGGAAGTTCCCAGGCCAGGGGTTGAGTTGGAGCTCTGGCACCAATGCCAGATCCTTAAGCCACTGAGCTAAGCCAGGGAGGGAGCCCATTGTTTCTGATGGAAACAATGCCAGGTCCTTAGCCCCACTGAGCCAAGATGGGAACACTAGCTACTCCCCTCTCAAGGTCAGGACCCAGCACAGCATTTGGGGCCTGATTCCAAGGGGCCCCTGAGGAAGGGAGCATCTGGGGAAGGTGAGGGAGGAGGAGGACTGTCCACAATAAAAAAAAAAAACAACCAAGCAGAAGGACCAAGGAGTCCAGAGCCCAGATGGGCCAGAGGAGGAGATGAAAAAAATAGACTCTAGAGGGAGGGAAATCCGGGGCTCCAGTGACAATGGTGGCATCAGAGAGATTTGGTCCATGCAGCGCTGGGGGGAGGGGCACCCGGCCACGAGCCCCGTCAGACGGCTCACCTTTCAACCCAGGACAAGCACACCCGCACTGCGCAAGCGCAGACAGCTGAACTAAACATTTTGTAAAACCACACTTTCGCTACTACAGGTACGGTGCTGTATTTCCCACTCTGTTCTAGTTCATGTTTTGAAAATGCTGATCACAACCTACTGAACGCATTTCCCACGCAACTAACAGGTCACGACTTGTGGCTCGAATGCCCTGCTCCAGGGCAATGACACTCAAGGAGCAAGCCACCCACCAGGCCCAACCACAGCTGCCTGAGCTCTTAGACTCTTAACAGCTCTTTGACAGAATGATTTTATGTCTGTTGAATCTAACAATAAGTATTGGGGCTTGGGAGTTCCCGTCGTGGCTCAGTGGTTAACAAACCCATCTAGGATCCATGAGGACGTGGGACTTGATCCCTGACCACACCTTGGTGGGTTAAGGTCCCGCGTTGCCATGAGCTGTGGTGTAGGTCACAGATGTGGCTTGGACCCCACGTTGCTGTGGCTGTGGTGTAGGCCAGCAGCTGCAGCTCCGATTGGACCCCAAGCCTAGGAACCTCCATATGCCGTGGATGCGGCCCTAAAAAGACAAAAGATAAATAAATGAATAAATAAATAAATAAATATTGGGGTTGTACTTTGTGCATCTCGTTTTTATTTTCCCAACAATTCTTTGGTATTGTAGTTTATCATTTTATTGGTCCATGACAAATTGGAATTTAAAGAACAACATTTGGTGCTTCCCCCAGGTAGTCTGAGGAGCACTGCTTCTGAGGATACAGGCCCTGCCCAGAAGCTCCCAGTCCAAGACAGAGGATTCCTCTGGGGAGTGGCCTGGAGGCACCCCCCTCCCCCAGATCCACACACAAACACCCCCTTCTCTGCCGGTCCTTCAAGGATCTTCAGGAGGAAGCATCCGATGTGATTCCCGGAGCTTCCACCATGCTTTGCGTGGGCTCCTGCTACACTAGTTCCTGTTTTTGTCCATTTGGCTGTCGATGGGTCTACCTGGCCCGCATTCAGGTCCAGGGCTTTGCACAGAGTACGTGCCCCAAAGGAAAAGAGAAAGAAGAGAAGCAACAGGGCTGAGAAATCTGAATCCCGGCTCTTCCCAAAGCCAGAGGAGCACCCTGGATGGAGATCCTGGGCGCATCTCAGCCAGGGTGGTATGGGGAGGGAAGCAAGGGAGCAGGGCGGGAGTGCCCAGTGGAGCAGAGAACTAGCCAGCTGCTCCCAGCCAGGCCTCCCCAGGCGCCCCTGGGGCCAGCCTTAAAGGAGGGGACCAGAGGCAGGGTCTGGGGGAAGCTGGGCAGGGACTGGGAGCTGCTGGGTATTTGCCCTCTTGGGAGAGCTGCGGGCTGAGCTCTCTGAGGACAGTGATGGGAGGTCTTCACGGGGAGGGCAAAGGGAGTGGACCCAACCCAGGCAAGCACTCGGGGCGGGGGGCGGGGGGCGGATTTCATCCATCCTCCTGCCTCCATCCCAAACTCTAGTAGCAACACCTGGACTTTCCATCCTGGGAGCCAAAACACTCCAAGTCCTTGGGCTGGGTGGTGGTTGGGGGCGCTCCTCTCTACCTAGAAGCCCCTGTCATTCCCACATCCTTCAGAAAGGGTCTTAGTTTGGGGGTATTGCTGTGCGACCTCAGGCAAATTGGTTCATCTCCCAGAGCCTCTGTTTTCTCATCTGTTAAATGGGACTCATAACCTCTACGTGGAAGGGCCTCCGTATGAACGAAGTGAACAATGCGTGGAAAGTGCCTGACAGCCGGGGGGTGGGAGTCAGTGCTGGCACCTTCTTCTGCCCCAGGCTGTTTCTGGAACTGCACTCAGCCAGGAGACTTGGATACCAATCACATAGTGTGTCTGCTTGGGCCCAGCCATCCGGCAGGACCCAGGAGGAATGGGCTGAGATGGAAAGGGGGCAATCCAAGAAGACTACCCAGAGGAAGTGTGTTGCGAGCAGGAATTGAAGCCTGAGAAGAGGAGTAAAGACTGGATGAACTTCTGGAGTTTCCATCGTGCACAGCAGAAATGAATCCCACTAGGAACCACGCGGTTGAAGGTTCAATCCCTGGCCTCGCTCAGTGGGTTGAGGATGTGGCGTTGCCGTGAGCTGTGGTGTAGGCCGCAGAAACAGCTTGGATCTGGCGTTGCTGTGGCTGCAGTGTAGACTGGCAGCTCTAGGTCCGATTGGACCCCTAGCCTGGGAACTTCCATATGCCATGGGCGTGGCCCTAAAAAGTGTAAAAAAAAAAAAAAGAGTGGATGAACTTCCCACACGGGAGACCTGGCCTCTTCAAAAAACTTTGGGGTGGAGTTCCCATTGTAGCTCAGCTTGTTGAGAACCTGACTAGTATTAAGCTTGCAGGTTCAATCCCTGGCCTCACTCAGTGGGTTTAAAGTATCCGGCAGGGCTGTGGCTATGGTTGTGGCTGGTGGCTACAGCTCTGATTCAACCCCTAACCTGGGAACTTCCATATGCCACGGGGACAAAAGCAAACAAAACAAAACAGAAAACAGCAGGTTGGGGCCTGAATGGAGGGCAGGCCAGCCTGGCCAGCTCCTGGAATGGGGCAAGGGGTGCAGGGTGGGCAGCTGGCAGGCAGAAGTGACAGGGCTATGCCTGAGAGTCAGCCGGCTCAGCAGGCCTGTCCCTGCCCCAAAGCAGCTCCTATCCCTGTCTCCAGGGGCAGGGGGCACAGACAACCCATAAGCAGTGTTAGGAGCCCCCGCCCAGCCAGGTGGGCAGTCCTGGCCTCAGAGAGTGAGGCTGTCACCTTGCCACCAGGAACTGGCAGCGGCAGGAGCCTGGGGAATGGAACACTATGCTCTGTGTACACTACGCACTGCGGGGCCGGCTCTTGTGACTTTCCTAGAATGAGTGTGGGCCTGGGGAGGGGCAGGGTTGGGGCTGCCTCTGCCTAGAAAGCCTGACTCTGCCCACCACCCAGAGGGATGGCAGCCCTGCCCCTGCCCTCCACCTTCAGCCACACCCTCCAGAGCCTGCCCCGCCTCAACTAGCAACCCCTTCACACACACTCACACCCACACACACTCACACACAGACAGGCAGGGACCATCCACTGCCCAGTGGGAGGAAATATTTATGCAAAGAGGAGGTTCTGCTGTTCGCATCGTGGCTCAGTGAAAGTGAATCTGACTGGTAACCATGAAGATGAGGGTTGGATCCCTGGCCTCACTCAGTGGGTTAAGGATCCGGCATTGGCTTGAGCTGGGGTGTAGGTCACAGACGCAGCTGTGATCTGGCGTTGCTGTGCCTGTGGTATAAGCCGGCAGCTCCAGCTCTGATGAGACCCCTGGCCTGGGAACCTCCATACGCTGTGGGTGTGGCCCTAAAAAGCAAAAGCAAAAGCAAAAAAAAAAAAAAAAAAAAAGGAGGTTCTTCTTGTACCAGAGAGTACAAAGCAGCCAAGAGAGACACAAACACAGAGAAAGAGGGACCCTTCAGGAGAAGCAGGGCCTGAGAGAGACAGGAGGACAAGAGAAACAACAAGGGAACAGGGACACAAGGGGTGGCAGTGGGTAGAGACAGACGTGTGAGAGGAAGAAGCTCAGATCTGGCTCTGGGGGACCCCGGGCTCCCGTGGAGGTAGGGGTGTCTTTCCCCCATCACGGTGCAGGATGGGGGTCCCATTTTCTCCCATTTCTCAGTCACTCACACTGGCCTGTCACCAGGAAACATCCTGCCTCCCCTCCTTCAAGATGCAGACTGCAGGGCCCACAGCGTCTGTCCACCCCTCAGTCTGAGCAGAACTCACTTGACGGCCCAGGCTCCTCGGCCCTCCTGGGACCCCGAGCATCAGGCCCACATAAGTCTATGTTTCCCCTAAGACAGTATCGCCTGATGTTTGGAGAAACCCACTCTCCCAGCACCACCCAGGACCCTCTGGAAATCTGTCCCATTGTCTTGGTTGGTCTCTTCCCCAGGAACTTAATTTCCTCTGCAAATTCAGGGCTCTACATCTCCTGCCTCCTTCAGACACCGAAAGCGGCCCTGGGGCACCCCACCCAGCACCGAGGCCCAGGGGAGCTGCTGACAAGCAAAGAAGAGGCTAGTCGCCTTCCTTTTATGTTTTCTGCCCATAACCCATCCCCTGTCCATGACAAAACCCTGTCCCCAGTCCCATCAATGGTTTGGAGGTGAAAACTTGGCTGGGGAGGCGTCAAGTCCAATTATTGTATGTTCTTCCATCCCTGACGGGGTGGGCAGCGTTTCCCACCTAGAGAAGGAAACGTATGACTTAACTTCCAGAAAGGTGAAGCACTCAGGGCTTCAGTGCCTGGCCCTCTCGTGGAACTCCTTGAGGGGGCCTGGTATGGAAGCTAGGCTGCTGATGAGACCTTGCCCTCTGAATCTCCTCTGAGTCTGGTAAGACAGAGGGATGCCCTGCAGGGTGCACCTTGATCGGGCCCCTTGCAAACTGCTGGGCACAGCTGCCCTCACAGCCCCCAAATCCCGCCTCCTCCAGCATATCCACCAGCACTGCCAGGGGACAATCAGAAAGTGTGGATGGAGGGGACAAAGACTGAGACCTTGAGGGTGGGAGAGGGGCAGAGACAAAAAGAGACCAGGAAGGAAGGAGGCAGACAGAACCACAGAAAGACAGAGAAAATGAGCCAGAGAGAAAGGGAGAAGGGTCGGGACAGCGGGGAAGAGACAGAGATAGAAAAAAAAGATAAACAATCAAGGTAAGAAAGAGAAAGGAGCTCCCTGGTGGCTCAGTGGGTTAAGGACCTGACCTTTTTTTTTTTTGTCTTTTTAGGGCCACACCCACCCACCCACACCCATGGAAGTTCCCAGGCTAGGGGTTGGATCGGAGCTGTAGCTGCTGGCCTACACCACAGCCACAGCAACACCAGATCCCAGTGGTGTCTGGGAACTGCACTGCAGCTCACAGCAACGCTGAATCTTTAACCCACTGAGCAAGGCCAGGGATCAAACCTACATCCTCATGGATACTAGTCAGGTTCGTTAACGCTGAGCTACAAAGGGAACTCCATGGATTTGACATTGTCACTGCTGTGGTTTGGGTTGCTGCTGTGGCACAGATTCAGTCTCTAGCCAGGGAATTTCCGCATGCCTCGGGTGCAGCCAAAAAAAAAGTCATAAAAATCAACTCTCCACCACTCTTTGGTAATTGCTCCCGTAGTTTTATGGGGCACAGGAGACCGTCTACTCCTGAATAAGCTCAGGTTTCCGAGGGAAGAAAGAGACGGGAACAGAGCAGGAGCGTCTCCGGCCCCTCCTGCCTTCTCAGGGCGGTCAGTCAGTCCTCAGTCAATCCTAGAGATTAAGGTAGAAGCTTGGCCTCGGGCTGAGGGTGAAACTTTCCCAGGAACTATCTCCTGGCCCTGGATGCAGCCCCGTGACCCAGGACAGTCCCTGTAGCAGGAAAGGGATGCAAGGGCCTCTGCCAGGGTCTGAGGGGATGGGGAAGAGAGATCTCTGGCCCCCACTGAGGTGCATCTCCGAGGACATGCAAGGAAGCAGCAGGAGGGACACTGATTAGACAACAGGGAGTACTTGATGCCAGCGAGGGCCCCAAGGCGCGTTCCCACTGGCCAGGTAGGGGGAGGAGTCTGTGCAGGGAGCTGACAGTCCCCCTGGAGGCCCAGGCTTTTCCCACGTCCCTCCACCCCCAGCGATGAGTCAGGGATTCCTCAGAATTTTGAATTCCTATCTTCCTTTAGGCAACAGATACTTGGAACTCTTCTGGCTTTTCTCTCCTGTCACAGCAATAAAATCCCCACCTTTCTCTAAGCTTCCTTTCTCCAGGGTGCCAGGGCAGGCCCTGCTTCCTCCCTGCCTACCGCAGCCCTGGCTTTGCATATGCTGCTCTCTCTGCCTGGAACCCCTAATCCAGAACCAGCTTCTTCCCATCCACCGGGAACCAGCAGCTACATGGCTTTATCTTTATTTGATTTTTTTTTTTTTTTTTTTTGCTTTTTGGGACCGTACCTGCAACATATGGAAGCTCCCAGGCTAGGGGTCAAATTGCAGATGCAGCCGCCAGCCTACTCCACAGCCACAGCCACAGCCATGCAGGATCCTTAGCCCACTGAGCAAGGCCAGGGATCAAACCCGCATCTTCAGAGATACTCGGGTATGTAACCTGCTGAGCCACAATGGGAACTCCCGTATCTGCATGGCTTTAGACAGCGTCTGCAAGACTGACCAATCCACAGGAGCCTGGCCTCTGCCTGGGACCCCCTGAGAGACTGTGGATGAATAAATAGATCCCTGTGGAAGACTCTGTGAGAGGGAGACGCCTCAGTGGCTGCCCTAAGGGAGCCTGCAGTCTGATAGTGGAGACTCGAGCCTAAGGGGCCCCCAGTGAGCACAGCTATGAAACGCGAAGAAAACAGCGCAGTGCAGGCTCTGCCGCGGGGCTTCCTCTGAACCAAAGCTGGGCAAGCCTTTGCTGACGGCCAGGGCCTGGCACTGCCTGCTCCAGGGGAGGGCTCAATAAACATTTGGAGGAAGGAGGAAAGAATCTCATGGCCCTCGGCTTCTCTTCCAGGGCTGTTCTTTGGTCTTCAAGCTTCCTGATGACCAGGACCCTTGGGTCTTTCCCAGCCCTGCCCCGCAGGACCAGGCACAGGAGAGCAGCGTGGGTCCTTGCAAGCGAGTTGGAACTCTGAGTTGAGCTGGAGGACTCTGAGCACCGAGAAGCCAGGCTTCAGGCACACAGGGACAAAGCTAAGCTGCCTCAGTCTCCAACCCCACTGTGAGCACAAGGCGGAGGGGGTGGGGGGTGGGGACAGAGGCTGCAAGGAGCCAGATACAGAGGCCTGGGGCGGTGCGGGGCTCCGGCCTGGGGATCATGGCTGCCTAATCCTCCACACGGCCTTTAGGGAATTGGGGAGGGGGCGGCAGGGGAAACCAGGCCAGGCAGAGGTCCCCCCGCCCTGCCCCGAGGGATCTGAGCCTGAGGAGGAGGAAGAGGCTGGGAGAAGGGCCCAGCCTAGCAAAGCAGAGCATGGTCCCCTTACTTCTGCCCCCAGCCCAGCATGGGCGTCTGGAAATGCCTCAGAGTCCCTGTCTCAGGAAGACAGCTGAGTTTCCGTGAGCGAATCTTTTCCATCCTCGAGCTAAAACCCTCCTCTCCAGCCCAGCAGACAGAGCTGCCACTTCCTCCGGCCAGAACAGCCAGGACCTGGAAGTCACCAAGAGATCAGTCACCCAGGCTGCTCTTCGCCCTCAGGCCACCATTGGGGTGGCTGCTGAGGCCAAAGCCAGGGGGCGACAGGTCAGGGTGAGAGAGACTTTCTCCTGAGCCCTGCTGTGACATCTTTTGGGCTTTGCTGTGATATCCTGGCCCCAGGAGAAGAAGTACAGGGGGTCAGAGGCCAAAGGTTCCTGGCAGGACTTCAACACAGAGGAAGGGGACAGAAGTCAGAGACTTCTTGGGTCCATGTGGAGCAGGAGCTAATTGCCAGGACAGGAGTCAGTGTGGAGGCACAAAGCCAGAGGTTAGCAGGTCAGTGACCCACCCATTCACCTAGTCCTTCGCTGACCAGCATTTAGGAAAGCAATGTCCAGTTAACCAACACCCACATAGGGCAAGATAAAGCACCCTTACAAATAGTAACTCACTGAATCGTCTGAGTAAACCTATAAATACAGTGCTGTGATTATCCCAGTGACAGATGGGGAAACTGAGGCTCAGAGAGGGTAAAAGAACCCTCCCAACATCACACGGCTGGAAAGAGGCTGAACCAAAGCCTCAAATCCAAGCCTCCTGTCACCTCTACCAATCTCTGCTGCTGCCATAGGCCTGGCAGGGGGCAGGGAGAGTCCAAGGTCAGGAGGCCTGGTCAAGGCTGGCAGCCCTTCCCCAGGCGAAGCTGGTCCTTTCAGGGACCAGGTCATAGCAGCTTCCACAGAGGCTTGGAGCTGGGAGAGAGCTGCTGATGTAATTGCTCCCTCTTGGTTGCGGGGGTGGGGGGGGGGTGCTGGCCCAGGCCCAGGGGGTGTGTCTGCGATGACGGGGGCCTGGGCCAATGGCAGGGCCCCCGCCTCCCCCAGCTGGGCCAGGAGGAAGGGAGTCCCTCCCCCTGCCGGGTGTTTCTATTATCTTGGGGAGAAAGGAAGGCGGGAAGAAAAGTTGGCTGGAAAGTGGACTGAACTTGCAACTTGGTTTAATAACCAAATCCCAGTTTCCCGTGGCCCAGAGCTCCCTCCCACTGTCCCCTCCACGGAAATCCAGGCCAAGTCTGAGGCTGGGAACTGGAAAGCCTGTCCCACCGCGCCTCCAGCCTAGAGCCGCAGAAGTGGGGTCCACCTCTCCTGGACCCTGCAGTAGCCAGCCCCTCCTTGGCCCCTAGCCCCACGCTGGCTGACCAGGCAGTGAACATGGAGCTCTCCCCCATTCCCAGAGACGAAGGAGGCTTCCAGGAGTTCCCGTTGTGGAGCAGCAGAAACGAATGTGACTAGGAACCAAGAGGTTGCAAGTTTGATCCCTGGCCTCGTTCAGTGGGTTAAGGATCCGGCATTGCCATGAACTGTGGTGTGGGTCACAGATGCGGCTCGGATCCCAAGTTGCTGTGGCTGTGGTGTAAGCCAGCAGCTGTAGCTCTGATTGGACCCCTAACCTGGGAACCTCCATATGCCATGGGTGCGGCCCTGAAAAGCAAAAAAAAAAAAAAAAAAAAAAAAGGAGAGTTTCAGAAACAGGGGCTGCGTTGTCCATACCAAACACAAGGCCGTAGGGGTTGGAAAAATACACGGCACTAGTGGGGCAGTGGGGTAAATAGTTGGAATGAGGGCTGTCCTGAGAAATGCCAGGCACGCATCCCCGGATGAGAGGTCAGGCACCCACTGCACAGTCAGAACGGAGGCGGGGATGGGGGAGGGGGGTGGAGAGCGGGCGCTGCTTCAGTCTCCACACTTGCTTCCCCATCGCTCACAGACACACACACACTGACACACATTCACTTTTACACACTCCTAGACACACACATATATTCATAAATATGCTCAATTTAGACGCACTCACACAGGAACACACTCACATACACACACTCTTAGACGTCCATCCACTCATAGAGACACAATCAGATACTTTCATACACACTCACACGCTCGCATACACAGGCCCACACATACATACACTCAGGCACGGAGGGACACCCAGCCAGGCGCTCGCGCACACACACACACACACACACACACACACACACACACACTCATCCTTGGAGGGTGGGGTGGGAGCAGTTAGGACCCGCTCGGTAGGAGAGAGGCCTTGGGAGGATGGAATGGCTGGTAGCTGCCAAGAGGTGGGTGCACAGAAGCCTGGGACCGAGTAGGGAGCCCAAGATTGGGGGTGGTTGCTGCGGGCCACGACGCTGCCCTGGGGCCGGGACTGTGAACGGATTGGGCACAGCGCCTGCCCCTCCCGGGCCCGCCGGGCCGGCCTCCATTCCCTGCATTGTCTCGGGCACCTCCGGCAGGGTTCCCAGGCCTGGCTGAACTGGGGACCTGGCCAAATAGCCCTCCTCTGCCCTCCCGTTCCCTTCCCCCTTGAGAGGGAGGGTTGCGGGGAGACGTGGGGGAGAAGGAAGCTTCCCGAATCACTGGCATCCCAGACCTCAGCCCACGCAGGTGGCCTGCAGATGAGCCCAGGTGCAGGGTGTGACCCCAAAGGCCCAGACTCTGCAATGGCCCCAACGCTCCCAGGGCAGCGGACTTGGAAGTCCAACCCACTCCCACCTGCCCCCTTGACCATGGCGTTCCTTTCCTTCCCCATCTCCGGGGTCCCAGCTGCTCTCCTCACAGGCTGGGCTTAGTCTGGGGCAGTTCTCCCAACAGCCCCCTCCCCAAACAAAGCGAACCATGTGCATTTAATGAACCACCTGGAGGTGGGGGGAGGCAGGTGGCAGGACAGGATACCAGTATAAATGGATTAACCCAAAGGGGTCCCTTCTCTGGGAGCTGTCTCGTCCCCGCCTCCTCTGGAAGTTTCCCCACCTGCTCCCAGCAGTCTTTGCCCAAAAGATAGGCCTTCGCCTTATCCCTCCCTGATGGTTCTGGAGAGCTGGGCTCTCCTCAGCCAGGCAAAGGGACTCCATGGGCAAGAAGACCGGCCATGGCCCAGGACCCCACGTGGCCTCCCTTAAGGCAACTTGGGCAAAACCCCCGACTGGGCCCTATGGAGTACCAGCGAGAAGGCCACCATCCTGCCTTCACAGGGCTGGTATCCAGGAGGCACCCCACCCCGTCTGGGGCTGCATCTGGTACAGGACATCCCTCGGGCGCCCTCCAAACTGATCTCCACCTGAGCCAAAAGGATTTTTCCACAACACAAACAGGATCCTATCTAGCCTTTGCTTAAGGCCTTTCAAGGTTTCCCAGGGCCCTCCAAATAATTTCTCTTTTTTTTTTTTTTCTTTTTTTGGCTTTTTTTTAGGGCCACACCTGGGCATATAGAGGTTCCCAGGCTAGGGATCTAATCGGAGCTGTAGCCACCGGCCTACACCAGAGCCACAGCAACGCGGGATCCGAGCGGAGTCTGTGACCTACACCACAGCTCACGGCAACACTGGATCCTTAACCCACTGAGCGAGGCCAGGGATTGAACCTGCATTCTCATGGATGCTAGTCGGATTCATTTCCACCGAGCCACAATGGGAACTCCCAGATACTATCTTAAGGTAGCTCAACACAGGGGTCTGGCCCCCACCACCAGTGCCCCTGGCCTTCGCTGCCTTCCTCCGGCCGTGATCTTCACCAGCAGAAACGAACCCCCTCAACCCCCTGCCACCCCTCCCCCACCCCCAGGCCCGGTTCCGGTTGTGGGTGCTCTCCTCATCTTCCAGCTCACCCTTCACCCTGCAGGTCTCTCTCCACCCCTCCTGGCTCAGCCCCACCCACGGTCTGAAGCGGAATCTCTTCGCTCTGCTCTCCTGGCCCTGCCTCCCTCACTCCCAGGCACCCATCGCTGTGCTGGGACACACTGTCCCCTCTAAACCCGGAGCTCCAGGACAAAAGAGACTCATCTCTCCTACCCACCAGGAAGCCCTCGGCCCTGGGCACAGACCTTGGCACAGAGGAGGTACTGGGTAGATGCACAGGACTGAGTGAATGAGTGAGTGAGTGAATGAATGAATGAACAGCCCGTAAACACCCAGCCTTTAGGGCCATGATGCTCTTCCAGGGCTGGTGGGGCCCACACACCCCTCTGTTCTTCCCACTCAACCCACGGCTGGGTGCAGCTCAGTCAGTCCTGGCCCCCACCCCTGGGGAGGGACCCCTTGCCTAGCCCCCTCCCCTAACCAAGCCCCACACCTCTTGAGGCTCAGCTCCAGGGAGGAACCTCACCCCAGGAAGTCCCCTGACTGCTCCCCTCCTGCTCCAAACCCCGCAAAACCCTCTGCTAGGGCCGCTCTCTCACTTGGGAGGGGCCCTTTGCAGGAGGTTCACCATCGGTCTCTCTAGGGCTCCTGGATTCCTCTGAAGAGTCGAGGCCTGGCACATGTCCCCACAGCACCGAGAAGTAGGCCTGGGGCTGGGCCCCTAGAAAGCCAGGCGAGCCTGGCCCCACCTGGGCGGGCAGGGAAGGGGCTCAGGGGGCCAGGGCCTCCCCCCTTCCTCCCTTGCCGTCAAGCCCTGCTCCAGGACCTGGGACGTGAACATCAGAGGAAGCTCTCAGTGTAGAAGCGGGGCAGGGGGTGTCAGCCAAGCAGGCGGGGTCCCAAGAGAGGGGAGAGGGAAGATTGGGGTGCCTGAAGCCAGACTCCCAGTCCTGGGGCAGGAACCCAGAGGAGGCTGGCAGGAGAGGAAAAGCAAACAGAGGCCTCTCCCCCTTCCTTGCCTGGGGCTCAGCTGGGGGCCTTCTAGGGAGGTGCCTGAAATAAACCCTTTTTTTTTTTTTTTTTTTTTTTTTGGTTTTTAGGGCCACACCTACAGCACATGGAAATTCCCAGGCCAGGGCTCCAGTCGGAGCCACAGCCACCAGCCACAGCCACGGCCACAGCAACAAGGGGATCTGAGCTGTGTCTGGGACCTACACCACAGCTCATGGCAACACCGGATCCTTAACCCACTGAGCAAGGCCAGGGATAGAACCCACAACCTCATGGTTCCCAGCTGGATCAGCCTCCACCACACCACGACAGGAACTCCTGAAGTAAACTTATTTTAAGGGCAGAGCTCTGTATGTGCTCACCCCAGGCCCTTGGAACCCTGCCTATTCCCCCCACCCACGTTCCTGGTGGTGGCTCAGTCACCCCCCACTACTCAAAGTCACCGATGCTCTCGGGACCAGTCAGCAGAGATGTGAGGCCCACATCCTGCATGCTAGGTGGGCCAGTCCCTGACAGTGGGCTAGAAGTACAGCAAACCCAGCACTGAACTGACAGGAGCGGGGTCAGGAGGCTCCCTGCAGAAACCCTCATCACCACCCAACCATATCACTTACATAATTTAGGGACCTGCCAAGCCCTAAAGACAGGACAGGGAGTTCCCACAGTGGCACAGTGGAAACGAATCCAACTAGGAACCATGAGGTTGGTTGCAGGTTCCACCCCTGGCATCACTCAGTGGGTTAAAGGATCTGGTGTTGCCCTGAGCTGTGGTTTAGGTCACAGATGCAGCTCTGTGTTGCTATGGCTATGGTGTAGGCCGGCAGCTGTGGCTCCGATTGGACCCCTAGCCTGGGAGCCTCCAAGTGCTGCAGGTGCGGCCCTAAAAAGCAAAAAAAAGAAAAAAGACAGGGCAGAAGCCACCTGACAAGAGAAGACTTAAGGATGGGGCTTGAAAAGGCGGTGTAGTTCCCCCAGGGCAGCCACGGGATGGGGACTTGGACCCCTCTCGGCTCCACCGTCACCTGCTGGATGATCTTGGATGAGCCTCCTCCAATCTATAAAGTGGAGGTGATAATCCCTCCTCCACTCACCTCTCAGAGTTGCTATGGTGTTGGGAGGAGGGGTCCCCAAGAAAACCCTCGGTTGACTTTATCATCTACTGCAGGATGAAATTTTCTCATTCAGGTGTTTCAGTCGTGGCTCAGCAGAAATGAATCCAACTAGGAACCATGAGGTTGCGGGTACGATCCCTGGCCTTTCTCAGTGGGTTAAGCATTGCCATGAGCTAAGGTATAGGTCCTAGCCGTGGCTCGGATTCTGCATTGCTTTGGCTGTGGCAGTTCTGGCTCCAATTAGACCCCTAGCCTGGGAACCTCCATATGCCACAGGCGCAGCCCTAAAAAGCCAAAAAAAAAAAAAAAAAAAAAAAAAAGCTTTCTCATTCATACTCTTATTGTTGCCATCATCTAGGGAAACTAAGCCTACTGTCCTGTTCAATAAGCAGCTTCATCTCCCTGCAGGATGACTTTGCTCAACAAGCATTTGTGGGCGCCCTTTTGCCTAGAGGAGAAAAGCCACATTCTATGGTCTGCGAGTTCATCTCCCTTAAGCCCACTTTCCAATTTTCTCTCCCGTATCCATTCATCCCTCTGGTCCTTTCTGAGTTCCCCCATTTTTGGCTCATGCTGTTCCCCCCCATACCCCAGGTGCCCTCCCCCATTGCTCCCTATGGTATTTGGCTCCATCCTATAAGACCAAACTGTGGCACCAACTCTCCTGAGAAGCCTCTTGGCTCAGCCAAGCCGGAAATGGTCTCTCTCCCCGGAAGGGCTCTTGTGTCCATGACAGTTCCTGGCACAGAGTTGGTGCTCATGAAACAAAAGCCGTCATGGCTCTAAACACTGGACATTCACCGGCTCATGTTCTCCTCACCACAGCCCGTGGTGGCGGTACTGAGATGACCCCCATTTTACAGATGGAGAAACCAAGGCACCAGATGCTGAGGGCCTTGCCCAAGGGAGCGTCAGTTCAGGGTTTGAAACTGGCCAATGTCAGAGCCCAAGTGTGTGCCTCTAAGCACCACGAGGAACGGAGCCATGTCTGCTGTTCGTCTTTGTCACCATCTTGCCCAACCCGGGACCTGGCTCCGAGCAGGTGCTCGGTAAACATGTGATGGTTGCAACACTCCATCACCGCAAGCCTCCAGCGCGCGCTCACCTCCCTGTGCCAGGGGCCCCTCTTGGGCGACATCCAGAGGCCACCTCAAAGGGGTCCCAGGAAAAGTGGCTGAACAGCCCCACCAGCCTGTAGAGCCACACCATCCTCAGGCCTTGAAGTGCCAGACTGGCATCGCAAGGCTGCTGGGTGGCTCATTTGCTGACCTCTCTGGCCAGTGGCCAAGGTTGTGATAAACGCCCTACTGTGGTACTGACGGGGTATGGGGGGGGCCCAGAGCGGGGTGCGAGGGGAAGCAGGCAGGGGCAGCACAGTCTGAGTGCAGGGGCCCCTAGAAAGCACCTAGCCCCACTGTTCACTCCCATTCAACAGATGAGAACATTGAGGCCCAGAAACCAGAAGGAGGCCCGAAGCTGAGGAGCCCAGCAAAGGCTCTCGAAGGCCGTTCTGGGGCCTTTCCTCCTCAGCCTGCGTGGGCCCCCTCCCCCTGAAGAGCTTGATGATTACGCAGCCGAGCCACCTAGAGGCCTGACCTCTCCAGGGATCCCAGCAGGGGCAGAGGTGCCCGCAGTCCGCTTCGCCAGTCCCCATGCCCAGCCAGCGGCTGCCCCGACAAAGAGCCCTGGGAGAAAGCCAGCCGCTAATTGTGGAAAATAAATCAGGGAAATCTAAACCTCGCCCCTGAAGAGGGGCCAGCTGCACGTAGCCCGGTTTCCTTTTGTGCGCTGGCTCACCAGCTCTAATTGTTAATTGGAGGCTGTGAGTTATATAAGTTCCGTGGAGACCAAAGAAGGAGTTGAACGGGCTCTTGAAAAGCACCCACGTGCTGAGTGGTTTTCAGGATGAGGAGGGGGTCTTGGAAAAGCAAGCGACCGAGGCAGGCAGCTGACCCCAAGAGGGCGACCGGGACAAAACTGTCCCCTGGTGACCGCCCTCTGGATCTGCAGACCCATCACTCCAGGGGAGTTTCTAGAGCACAGGGATGTGTGTTCAAGTTGCTGATTCTTCACAAAATCACACAGAAAGTCAAAAGTGGGGCCATGACATTGTTTCTCTTTTTTTTTTTTTTTTTTTTTTGTCTTTTTGCTATTTCTTGGGCCGCTCCCGTGGCATATGGAGGTTCCCAGGCTAGGGGTCGAATCGGAGCTGTAGCCACCGGCCTACACCAGAGTCACAGCAACGCGGGATCCGAGCCACGTCTGCGACCTACACCACAGCTCACGGCAACGCCGGATCCTTAACCCACTGAGCAAGGCTAGGGATTGAACCCGCCACCCCATGGTTCCTAGTCGGATTCATTAACCACTGCGCCACGATGGGAACTCCTGTTTCTCATTTTAATAATGAGACAAAACTTTCCTCTCCCATCTCTGACCCTGAGGTTGTTGAGGGCAAGACTGGGTCTCACCCTTCAGACTAGGGCTCCCTGAGGACAGGGTTGTATCTCCCCTCAGACTGGGGCTCCCTGAGGCAGGGCTGTGTCTCCCCTCAGACGGGGGCTCCCTGAAGCAGGGCTGAGTCTCCCCTCAGACGGGGGCTCCCTGAGGGCAGGGCTGTGTCTCCCCTCAGACGGGGGCTCCCTGAAGCAGGGCTGTGTCTCTGAGGTCTGAGCTGCCTCTTCCCACATGCCTAAGGTCTCCTCGAAAACAGGAACTAAGTTGTTTCTTTCCCTTCAGACTAGGGGTTCTCTGAGGCAGGGACAGGGTCTCTCCCACTCCCACTAATGCAGGCTGAAGAACCAGGGGCCTGGAGCCCCCTTCGAGGGATGGAAAGTCTCAGGACACACCCCAGTAACGGGGTGGGGAAGGGTTAAGAAAAGTTTCCGGGGACACCTTTCTCTTGAGCCGCCCTCCCCCTCCTGCCTGCTGCCAGGGCTGGTTTGGCCTCTGATGGGTTCCAGCTGACAGCTGGGCCTCCTCCATTCTGCCCCTCAGGCTGCGGTGTCCTTTAATGACCCCACCCCGGGTCCCCTCAGCCACCCAAGCCGGGAGGGCTGGCATCAGGATGGAGTGGGGCACAGGGAGGGAGGGGCAGCCCTGCCTCTGGGGTTGGGGGGGGAGCAGAGCACAGAGAGTGCTGGAGGAAGGGTGGGGGGCTCAGGGCTCATGACTCCCCCGTTGCCCAGAGGCCCAGAGTGGGGTGGCTGGGACTGCCCTGCCCATATGGGCTAGTTCTTCTGCTGCCACCACCCAGGCTTCCACAAGCTTGCAGCCTGGACAGTGGCCCGTGGCTCCCCCAGCCCCTCCTTGTCCGTGAGTCATTCCCAGCAGGCTGCGTGAGCCGAGGCAGCAAAGCCTATGCCACCGCCTGGGGGGAGCGGGGGACAAACTGCAGGCCTGGCCAGATGCAAGTGCCTCAAGTAGGAACCGCAGCCTGGTCTGGAGGAGGAGGCTGGGTCTTGGACCTTGAGGAATCCCCAGTCCTGTCTCCTGCCCCACCCACCTCCCTTCCTGCATTTTCTTTCCTTTTTTTTTTTTTTTTTTTTTTTTTTCTTTCTTTTTAGGGCTGCACCTGTGAGGCACATGGAAGTTCCCAGGCTAGGGGTCGAATCTGAGCTGCAGCCACCTGCCTGCACAGCCACAGCAAGCCGCGTCTGCGACCTACACCACAGCTCACGGCCACGCTGGATCCTTAACCCACTGAGCGAGGCCAAGGATTGAACCTGCAACCTCATGGATACCAGATGGATTCGTTTCTGCTGTGCCACATTGGGAACTCCCCTTCCTGCATTTTTCATTTGTACCCTTATCTGTCGGGCCGGCCCCTCTCTCAGCCTGGGGGCTCTCTCAAATGTCACCTCTCCTGGGAAGACCTCCTGCTCTCCTGGGTCTGTTCTTGTCACCCTATGGGTGCCACGTGCATCCTTTTACCTGCTGTCCACATCTCTTCTTGGGCTGGACAAGGTAACCACAAAGGTGGCTGGGACTGGATTCCATTCCTGTCTGTGCCCAGCACCCTCGGTTCTGGGCACATAATAGGTGCTCATGGAAGTGTTTCCAAAGATGGATCCAGCCGGGAGTTAAATAAAATCACTCAGACCTTCATAACCAATACCTGCTGGTCCCAGAAGCTTCCAAAATCCCACCATATAGCCCCAGACAAGCCTAAGGCAGTTCTCACCTGGTGCAATGACCTGGTGCCAAAACTGCCCCCGGACCACCCGCAAAGGGTAGGTTGATGTGCCTGAGCCCTCAAGGTGCTCAAGCTGAACAGCAGGCTTGCCTGCTTGTGCCCAGCATCTGATGAATATTTAAGAGACAGAGTTCCCATTGTGGCGCAGCAGAAACAAATCCAACTAGGAACCAAGAGGTTGCAGGTTCGATCCCTGGCCTCGCTCAGTGGGTTAAGGATCCACCATTGCCATGAGCTGTGGTGTAGTTCACAGACACAGCTCGGATCCTGCGTTGCTGTGGCTGTGTCTAGGCTGGCGGCTGTAGCCCCGAGTGGACCCCTAGCCTGGGAACTTCCATATGCCACGGGTGCAGCCCTAAAAAGCAAAATTAACTAATTAATTATTTTTTTAAAAAAAGAAAGTTTAGGAGACACTGTGCAGTGGATATGGCGGGCTGTCAACTTCTACTCCACCCTCTGCAAGGTGCCTTCCTAGCTAGACTGCAGAAACAGGAAGAGTGTGAAAAAAAAGGAAGAAAAGGAAAAGTACATTTCTCAGTGTCCCCCACTGTCAGGATTTAGGATGTGATCCAGATACAGCCAGTCAGATGTACTGGCATGATTTAGAAAGCTGGGTTTCTGCAGTTCCTGATGCTTTCTGAGATTGGGAAGGGGGTGCAATTTGTTTTGTTGTTGTTTTGCTGCAGTGCCAGCAGAGGGTCTAGAACACTAGGTCTAGTGGGTCCATCTCTTCGTGTGCATCATGGCAGGTGCAGTGTGGAGCTAACAGCTGTAGCAGCTTCCTGGTCATGGTACCATGTGTGGTTCTGGAATTGGTGATCTCATGAGTACTGAAGAGGGAGCAGCTCCCTTGGTGGCCCAGTTCTGCACTGTGGCTTTGAGAATTTCTCCTGAAAGCTCAACTTTGATTCTATATCTTCGACCTCCCAACAGTTCTGGAGCTGTTTCCCAACTCCCTTCCTCTTAAGCTCACCAGAGTAGATTCTGTTCTCTGCAACGGAATCCTGATGCACAGCGCTTTGTATTCTGCTGCCAGCTCTCTCTCCTGCTCTGCCTCTGAGACCCAGATCAGAGTCTACTAGAGAGCTGGACCAGAGCAAACCCAGTGACAGTCCCCCCCTTGGCTTAGAACTGCCCTTGCCTGTCCTTTGACAATGAAGCCTTGTCACCTGTGCCACGTCGTCTCCCAACTCTCTCTTCCCTTGGATGAGTTTTCTTCTGGGAGTTTCCTTAGACCCTTGTGCGTGTCTGAACCCCAGTCCAGGGTGGTAAATAGATTTTCATCTCACCTATCAACTCTGCTCATTTAGTAGTGATACCCTGGACCAGTGTGTGAGAAAAACGGTGAGGCTGCTTCTGCACGCAGAAGGAAAGAGCACTGTGATCGGCTAGTGATGCCTGCCACGGTGCAGAAAGGGACTTAAGGCACATGCTGTGTAACTGCCTCTTCAGGGGATAAGTGAACGAAGGTGCCTTCTGCTTAAGCCAGGGCCGGGTCCATTCAACCTTAGGCTCCCCAGGCAGTGTCCCCGCCCTAATGCCACCCCACAGGTTCCTGACACTGCCTGCCAATTACCCCAACTCAGCATTTGTTCGTTGACCCATTTTCCTGCTCTTCGTAATGCTTCCAATTCCTCAACTTAATCCCTCTCCAACCAGTATCCCCAGCCCCGCCCTCCAGTGTTCACACGCTCACAAGGGGTCTGACTTCAGGAAAGACCTGGAGCTGAAAAGAGCGAATGCCTTGAATATAGTAAGTCTGCGCCCCCTCCAGGAAGATCCTTGACCTCTAGCCTCCCCTAAAGTCCCTCCCTCACCATGAACCTCTGTACCCAATCAGTGCTGGGCCCTCAGGAAGTGCTTCCTAAACCCATGGATCCAGGAAAGACCACAAGGATTCCTGGGAATGACCTCGCCAACCACTGGCTTCCCTCGTCCCATCCTGCCTCCTGCCCATTCTTGTACTCAGATACCTCTATGGACATGGACGTCAGAGCCTCCCAAATCTCCAGGAAGTCCACACACAATAGGGTGCCCGGCATCCCATCTGAGTCACCGTGGCACCCAAATCCAGCCTGCTGCAGAAACTAGCTGCTGTGGGACAGAAAACTCTGCCCTTCAGGGGGCTCCCAGGCTCCCCTCCCTCACAGGGACCCTCTGGGCACAGCAGAGGTCAGGGTGGGTGGTAAGTCATTTTCCAGGGAAGAAAACCAGCCCAGAGCCCACCCCACAGCATCCCCACTCCAGGCTCTTGCTCACCACTAAAGGGAAACAGATGGTGTGGTTAATTGGGGTGTCACAGTGGGCTCTGGCCCTCATTAAGGCAGGGTGGCGGAGGGGAAGGACAGGGAGTGATTTACCAGGTCATAAACAGCAGCTCAGGGAGGACAGTGATGTCACACCCACAGCCCCTAAGGACGGAGGGAGCCATGGACAGAGGACAGAGGCAGGGTGGGGGGGTCAGGCAGGAGCACGGACAGGAGGCTCCTACCCCTTCCCCGATCACTGGGCAGCCTGGGGTAGGCAGAGCCCAGGGACAGCTCCTGGGGAACCCAGATGCTCACAGCCAGCGAAAGTGAATACTCCCCTGGGAGGGAGGGAGGGAGAACTGGGGTGCAGGCAGCAATCACAACGGAGCAGAGACACCCAGGGGAGGGTGAGCAGGACCTGCTGGAGTCTCGCAGATGCTTGGAGGAGAACCTGAGGCCTGCATCTCCCAACCAGAACACCAGAGTCCCATGCAGGCAGCCCAGCTCCGGAACACACACACCCCGCCCCGCAAGAGAGACATGAAGAAAAAGCACATCTGTCCCTCTCCCTAGGAAGCCCTGTTGCCAGAGAGAGCCTGCCTAGGATCAGTCCCCAGCCCTGGCCATCCCTAGCCTGTGTAACCTTGGGCAGCTGCCTTAACTCCTCTGGGCCTCAACTTCCCCATCTGTAAAATGGGTTAATGTTTTCTCATGAGAATTCTACTAGTTAATGGACTCAGAACAGAGCTGACACATAGCTGTTTGTTTGGTTTAGGTTATTCTTTGTAAGGCAAGAGTCCCTGTGTTGGTGAACTGGGGGGCAAGGGAAGCGGGGATTGGCGGGGGGATTCTCATCCCTTCCTGTCACCAGTGGCAGTAGCCTCTGGGGAGCTTCTCTTTGCATAGCCACTATTTCCAACCCCTGAATCCCCCCCTTCACCCCACCAGGATCCCTGGGGAACTGAGAGGGACAAGGGGTTCCAACCTGCCCAGAAAGTGAATGATCCAGCCACATTCCAAAGACACCCTGGATAAACAAGAATTAACACTGTTTATGGGCTCCCTGCTATAAGCTGGGGCCCAATGGGGGTGCTCTATCTGCACCTTCCAATTTCATCTTTGAATGAAATACTGGGGTGGGGGGCAGTATTGTTGTCCCACTATATAGATGCAAAAGCCAAGGCCTTGAGAATCAGTGTCCAAAGTCACCCCGAGAACCAGGCATCCTGCCTCCAGAATCTGAGCTCTTCCTTCAAAAGAAGAGTGTGATCCTTGGCCATTGATGTCACAGAGGCTGAAGGACTTTTTAAATGCCGAGTCCCGAAGTTCCCATTGTGGTGCAGCAGAAACAAACCCGACAAGAATTCATGAGGATGCACGGTTCGATCCCTGGCCTTGCTTAGGGGGTCAGGGATCCAGCGCTGCCGTGAGCTGTGGTGTAGGTCACAGATACAGCTCGGATCCTGCATTGCTGTGGCTGTGGGGTAGGCCGGCAGCTGTAGCACTGATTCAACCCCTAGCCTGGGAATCTCTATATGCCTCAGGTGCAGCCTTAAAAAGCAAAAAATGCAGAGTCCTAAGATCCTTCTAGACCTAGAGAATCAGAGTCTCTGTGAGTGGGACCCAAAAGTCTATATTTAAATACAATATTTGAACGTCCTCCCACTCAGCACGGCCCCAACCTCAGACCACGGAGATCCCCACAGAAGGCAAAATCAATCTGCACTGGTTATTTCTGGAGGGATGGGAGCATCCCTGCCTCTGGGCCTCCTTTTACTCCTAGGATCCTTCACTCTCCCTCTCCTGGAACTGAGGCCCAAGCAGGCAGAGTCAGGCCAAAGAGGGCAAGAAAACAGGTCTCCAACGTGTCTTGGAGGGGGATGTCCAAAGCATGGGGCCAGAGGACGAACGGGGTCAACAGGGCCACCTCTCTGTCCACTGCAGGGGTGCAGGTGGAATTCAGAGGGAATGACACCCTAGGCGGTGCCAGGGGCCCCACCAGCTGGGGCTGGAGGACCAGATGCTCTTAGCACAGCCCCTCCGCCTGAAGCACCAGGGGAACCCTCTCCCCACTCCGTCTTCCCCTAAACATCTCAGGACGTGATGGGAGCACCGCCCCAGGCTCCCTGAGCCGCGGGGGCAGCAGACACTGGTCTTCAGTAAGGAGTGGAGAGGGATCAGCACACATCACATCACCCTTGGCACAGCCCCCATTGGCGGGCACCCTGCCACCGTGTCAGCCAGCATTCTCCCTGCAGAGGCCTTGTGAGCAGAGGAGGGAGGCCGGGGGGTTGCACCCACTAGCAACGGCCCAGGCCCCTAGAAGCCCCCGACCCCCACCCCTTCGCCCCCGGGCCCTGCCTTCCCTGGGTGCGGTTGGTAGTTCTTTTTTATCTGTGTGACCATTTGCTTTCAGCCTCTCCTCCAGGCTCCGTGAGAACAAGACTGAGTCTGCGCCGTTCACCAGTGTCTCCAGAGCACCTGGCAGGTTTGTTGAAAGAAGAAGAAAGGAAGAAAGGAAGGAAGCTTGAATGAAAGCGCCCCATTCCTGTCCACACCCTTGCCCTTTGCACAGAACCTGCAGGTGCCCAGACTTGGGGGATGGAGCCCATCTTGCCAGAGCTGGGAATCCAAGGTCAACCCCAGAGCAATTCTAAGGCTGTTTGTTAATCAAGGAAGACTTCCCTGTGGAGGGGGCAAGGATCCTGCCGGGTGGCGGGGGGTGGGGAGGGGGGCATGCACGGCGGGGGTGGGGTGGGGAGGGGAGTCCCACCTCACATCTGCTCTTCCTGTTCATCGCCTATTTCCGGCGGGAAGTCCCAGAGGCCAGAGGTTACGTCTGGGTCTCAGGGCCCTCCTCCGTACACCCTCATCGGAGCTGCGCGTGGCAGGCCCGACCATCGGCGGCCTGCTGTGACTCACAGCTCATGAGCCTTTCCTCTTGGCCAGAGATCATCAGGGAGCAGATATTACAGTAACATTACTAACCACATGTCATGGCCATGACCGAGCTTATGCTCAGAGCACCTCCCCCCACCCCGAGGGCACAGTCGTGACCTCACCCTTGAGGGTCAGCAGCAAGGAAAGGCCGTCCTTTCCAGAGGCAGGGGGATGGCCTGGATGATGCTGGTCTGCTGGAGAGTCTGGCTGCACACGCTCGCCTCTCTCCCACCCCAAGCGGCCCAGTTGGGGGAGAGGCTCAACCCCCCGCTGCTCCCGCCCCACCAAGGTGGCCAGGAGGGGGAAGGGGAAGTGGCAGAGGTTTCCCTGTCCTTGCCTTCCTCACTGCCTGGGCCAGGATGCTCATGCTGGGGAAAGTGGCGTCTGAGGATGTGGCCGCAGTGGCCGGCTCCTGGCGCCAGCAGAAATCCCCAAACCCGTCAGTGGACCCTGTTCAGACGCGTCTGCTGACCATGGCACTGAGTAAGTGCTGAGGAGACACTGCAGACTGATGTCACACCACCCCGCCTGCCCTCTCCTCCAGACAGGCCCTCCTGGAACCCAGACCATTCCAGTTCCTCCTGTCAGACCCCGAGACGGCCTGGGGCATCCGCTCCTCCAGGGAGGACTCCCTGGGAAAGAAAGGAACGTGCAGGACCTGGGCTCAGAGCCCAGCTGGGTGCTCATAGCAAAGTCACCCAACCTCTCTGGGCCTCGATTTCCCCAGCTGTAAAGTGGGACTAAGATGAGCTGCCCCTTGGGCGGCCATGAGAAGAAGTGCACCTGCACCGGCCGGGCAATGAACAGACTACAGCCCATGGCAGCCAGTCTTGGTGTTGCACTGCTGCCATTAATAGCTCCAGGCAGGCAATATCGAGTCTCAGGAGGAACTGGGGCATCAGGGAAGGGAGGGAAGCAGGGCTGTAGGAGGGGGGAGTTGGGAAGGCCCCGACCACCCTCTATGGGTTATGGACTAAAGGAACGAGGGGCTGGTGGCAGACACTGTTGCCCTCCAAACATCCCACCCTCCCCAGTTTTCAGCAAGACCCCCATGGGAAAGCATCCCTTGGGCCAGGGATGGCTGGGGGACTGAGAGATGGCCAGGGGGGTATAAGCAGAGTGTGACTTCCAGGACATTTCCTTAAAGGGAAGATGCAGGCTCTTCTTCAGTGCTGTCTTCCTCCTTCCCACTGGCTGGAGCTCCAGCGGCTGTCTTGAGCCATGAAATGACCTTGGACATGGAAATGACACCTAGCAAATCAATATGCTAGAGGGGGCCTGGGCCCCTGATGGCACCTAGCTATCAACCCACATTCAAGTACAGGAGCAAAAAAATGCACAGGGTGTAGACTCACGTGCAACTGAGTGGGGTGGGAGGGATGGGGTGCCCAGGAGAGAGGAGCTGCCAGGCATGCAACACCCCCTCAAGGAGCACTTCCTCCTGCATGAGCTGTGAGGCCAGGAGGAAGCTGGTGGAAGGACTTGCTCCAAGAGGAACTGGAAACAGAGGGTGGATGGACGAAAAAAAAAAAAAAAAAAAGGAAGCAACAAAGGAATGAAAGGACCAGGTAAGTGGGCACACTGGGGAGAGCTATCCTGGCAGGAAATGCCCTGGGAAGATGCTTCGGGTGACCACCCGCCAAGCCTGGGGTGTGGGGAGGGCAGGACAGCCAGCCTGACCCACCGCCCCTGTCTGACTCTCTGCCCATCTGAGTTTTGGAATGGGTCTTGCTGCCTCACTACTCAAGGGCAACAGGCAGTGGTATTTTTTATAAAAAAATACCACAGCATCAGCACAGCCAATACAGCCCCAAGCCCAGAGCCCCTCTCTATACCTGGGACTCCCTGTCTGAAAAGAGAGGATAATAGCGCAGCCCAGAATTCCCAGAGTGGCTCAGTGGTAATGAACCCGGCTTATATCCAAGAGGAGACAGGTTTGATCCCTGGCTCTACTCAGTGGGTTAAGGATCGGGCAGGGGTGTAGGTGGCAGATGCAGCTCAGATCTGGCGTGGCTGTGGCTGTGGCATAGTCTGGCAGCTGCAGCTCCGATTAGACCCCTAGCCTGGGAACCTCCACATGCTGTACATAGGACCCTAAAAATTTAAAAATAATGAATTATGTGAACCAACTATAATGGAAAAAATAAAATCATTATTACAAATAATAATAAATAAATTTAAAAAATTTTAAAAGCCAGCATAGCCTATCCTCAGTGTGGTGAGGATTCAGAGAGCTAGGAGTTCATTACCGCCACTAGGGGAACAGAGCTGCCACCACGTGGCCTGTAGTGTAGGTCCAGGGAGATACTGGGCTGGGCTCCTTGGGTCCCTAAAGATCAAAGAACATAAGTGGCCTGGGAAAGCCACCCTCCCAACCCATCAGGACCCCAAGGACACAGGTGGGGATGGAAGCCGTGGGGAGACCTGGCAGGGTGGGGCGGCCAAGGTGTAGCCTGCTGTCCTACTGCAGTGATCCTAGACCCTCCGCAGGGTCACAAGAAGCTGGTGAGACAGGAGTTCCCTTGTGGCTCAGGGGGTTAAGTATCTAGCGCTGCTACTGCTGTGGCTCTGGTTACTGCATTGGCACCGATTTGATCCCTGGGCCAGGAACTTCCACGTGCCCCGGGCACAGCCAAAAAAAGAAGGAGAAGAAGACGCTGGCAAGAGGCCATGCAAGGCAGCAGAGGCCACGAGGAGGGTGACCACAGGCCTGAGCGGGAGGGGAAAGGCATTGGTTTGTCGTGCCTGGGGCAGGGAAGGCTCAGGGTCCTCCTCAACGCTAACTTCAGCAGCTCCGTGAGCCCAAGCATGAGGATGCCTTTCCTAAAAACCCCTGGAAAAGCCCCAGGGGTTATAGTAGGAGTGAGACCACTGTTCCGGGTAAGAAGGGACTTTACAAGGGGAACTGAGGGCTGTCACGTCTCCTTGGAGCAGCAAACAAGGAAAAAACGATCTTACACGAAAGTCACTCTGATTCCAGGTGACTTAAGGGAGAACTCTGCTTGCCTGTGAGATGAGCTCTGGTGCAGAGGGAGCCGTGGACCGTCAGGAAGAAAAGGGCCCCACACCCTAAACAGAGCCTCAGCCTGCACCGGAGCCTCGAGCCTCTGCTCCCACCACCATAGAATCACACAAGGTAATGATTTGGGATCATTGGATGTGAGAATCCTACAGAGGTGAGTTGGAAGCCACTTTGGGCAAAGCTAATTGTTCTGCACCTTTGGTTCTTCTTCTGCTTAAAAAAATTTTGAATGAAGAAAGAAAAAAACAAGAGTTCCCATTGTGGCATAGCGGAAACGAATCCGACTAGTAACCATGAGATTGCAGGTTCGATCCCTGGCCTCGCTCAGTGGGTTAAGGATCTGGCATTGCCATGAGCTGTGGTATAAGTCGCAGACCCAGCTTGGATCCCATGTTGCTGTGGCTGTGGTATGGGCTATCCAATTCGACCCCAAAGCCTGGGAACCTCCATATGCCATGGGTGTAGCTCTTTAAAAAAGCAAAAAGAAAGAAAGGAAGGAAGGAAAGACGAAACAAACAACCTAAATGTCCATCAACAGAGGAGTGGATCAAGAAGATGTGGTACATATACACAATGGAATATTACTCAGCCATTAAAAGGAATGAAATACCGGCATTTTTAGCAACACGGATGGACCTAGAAATTATCATGCTAAGTGAAATCAGCCAGACAATGAGACATCAACATCAAATGCTTTCACTGACATGTGGAATCTGAAAAAAGGACAAAATTAACTTCTTTGCAGAACAGATACTGACTCACAGAATTTGAAAAACTTACAGTCTCCAAAGGAGACAGTTTGGGGGGTGGAGGGATGCACTGGGGGATGGAAATGCTATAAAACTGGGTTGTGATGATCATTGTACAACTACAAATGTAATAAATTCATTGATAAAAACAAAACAAAACAAAACAAAAATAGAAATATTTACCAGTATCGATGTTAAGCGGAAAACAA
This sequence comes from Sus scrofa, assembly GCF_054392235.1. Classification (NCBI taxonomy): domain Eukaryota; kingdom Metazoa; phylum Chordata; class Mammalia; order Artiodactyla; family Suidae; genus Sus; species Sus scrofa. The sequence goes on from NC_139389.1 coordinate 47,640,300, forward strand.
AACAAAAAAGAAAGAAAGAAAGACAGAGCTGGGCTCAGAGGGCCACTGGGAGGATGAATTCAGGGGGAGCCAGCTGAGGGCCAGGCACCCAGGACAAGCTCCTTAAATATTCTTTAGTGGGCCACTGCTATTTTTCTCCTGTCCTGGGAGAAACCAGGCTGAAATCATCCCTTCAGTTTCAAGTCTGGAATTCCTTGATGCCACAATTCTGTGGTTCCCAGTTCTGACTCTGAGCAGTGGAAATGACACATCTGCAGAGCCCTGCTCCGGGCAGCCCTGGCCCAGCACCTGCCAGTCCAGCCTGCAGCCCGTGTCATTTTACTTCCACAAGGGGGCTTCGTCCTGCCCATCATGTGCCCCCAGCCCCGTGGCAGCCTCGGGGTCCCGAGTGGTCCTGCCAGCTATCTCTGACCTGTACACTGGGCCCTCACCTGGGCAGCACGAGCCACCCCACCCCACCCGCCTGACTTCTTCACACCTATGGTCCCCTGACAATGTCACATGCTGTGGAAGTTGGCAGGCCTAGCGGGGCCACAGATGCCAACACAAACACCATTCCTGGGGAGGCAGAAGAGCCCATGGGGGTTATTTTTAACCTGTTGATCAGAGGCCACAGCTCTGCCCCCGGGAGGCCCGGGGCCAGGAGCTCAGAGGGGGAAGTGAGTTGTCAGGCTTCACCCAATGACTCGAAAGGGCTTGGGACAGCAGGGACCCCGGCCCTCAGCCCACTTGAATGGAGAAGAAGACAGGATGTGCCCCATCTTGTGCACCTGTCTCAGCTGGGGTTGAGCACAGCCACGAAGAGCAAGGGCACCGCCAATCACAGACCATTGATCTGGAGACAAGGCTTCTCCTGTCCCTGTCATACAGCTAAGGAAGCTGGGGCCCGAGAGAGGAGACCCAAGGCCACGCCGCTGTGAGCACCAGCTCATGCCCCCTTACCCACCCCAAAGCCAATGTGGCTTCTCAATAACTCTCCAAGGCCCCATCCCGGGTCACCTTGCCCCAGCGTCTCCCACCCTGGTGGACCCGGCCCCTGACAATCCCAAGATGAGGCCCCCAGGCCCTGACTCGCCCTGCAAGACTTCCCAAGTGCCCAAGCAGTGCCCCCTGGAGGCCAGGCGCAGCAGTGGCCGGCGCAGCAGGCAGCGCCATGGTGGCTGGAGGCCCAGGCGAGGACGTGCGGGCCAGGGCGTGCCTGCGTGGGGGGAGCAGGACCAGAGCTTCTGCCAAGAGCCCGCTGCCGGCTGCTGCTGAGTCTGTGCTCGCCAGAGCGGGGGGAGGCGGGCAGACAATGGACCCCACAGCCCAGCCTCCCGGCCTTGGCCCCTTGAGCTGGGCAGGCAGCTGCTGGCCAAAGCAGCCGCCTCCGCTGGCCCCTCACGTAGCCCACGTCCTGCCTGCTGGGTGGGCCTTATCACCGGGTACGTGCCAGGAGCTCACATGCCCACACTCTGCTGTGGGGAGAGGAGTGGAGACCCGAGATGGATGGAACCCATGGGAAGTAAGGCTTCCTGCTTCCCCCTGCACCCCCCAAACTCCCAAGGAGGGGCCTGAGAGCCCCTTGGGGAATGTCCCACCCCCAGAGAGACCTTAGCCCCATCTTGCCAAGTCCAAACTCTCAATCACTCTTAGACCGAGGGAGGGTTGGGGTTGGGGAGAAGGAAGAGGCCAACATCTTCATAGAATTACTTGGGGTGACCAACTCACAAATACCAATTATACCTCAATGTAAGTACTATGACATTACACCCATGGGGAAACAGAGGCTCAGAGAGGTTGTATAACTTTCCCACAACCACACAGCTGGTAAGGACAGAGTCAGGATTCGAACCATGGGGCCAAAGCAGGTCCAACAGAACCCAGCAGGAGCAGGGACAGGACTGGGCAATATTCAGCCTCCCGCCTCACGGGAATGAAGGCTTTGAGGTCTGACAGACGCGGGTTCAAGGCTGGGAGCCGCATGCTCTTGGCCAAGTGAAGTCCCTCTCTGGGCCAACTTTTCTCATCCATTAAATGGACACAGCGATGCCACGAGGAAAGACACAGTGCTATCTCCCCACACACCCCCACCTCACAGAGCTCAGGCTGTCCTTCCATCGAGCAACTAGAATGTCCCCTGTCTGGTCTGTGGAAGCCCACCAGCCCAGGCACCCTTGAGCCAAACCCACAGAGCCACTCCAGCCCCTGGCACTTGGGCTCTGCTGCAAGTCACTCACTTATCCAGCCAGGCAACCCCAATGGCATGGCTGGCTCCGCTCGAGCACTGTCGTCATTTACCTCCCGGAGGCTATTGGGTTCTTCCTGTCTTCTCTCCCCAAGACTGTGAGCACCTGCAGGGGGCGCTGAGGACAACGGGCTGAGGGCAGAGGCGCGGCTCCCCATCAGATCAGAGTATCTGAAGGAAGACAGGAGAAGTGTTACATCAGACACCCCAAGCAGAGGCTGAGCAAGCCACGCCATCCAGGCTACCTGGCTGGGGAACATGCGTGGTTGGATCCTGCCCGTGTTTCCAGACTGCCACCCAGGAGCTGTGTGCCCCTGAGCAGGTCTCTCGCCCTCTCTGAGCCCGATTCCTCACTTGCCAAGTGGAGACCACATTCCCCACGCACATCCCAGGCTCGTGAAGTTACAAGGAAGCCACGTGGGTGACACACTCCTTCCTCATAATCTCTGCTAGTGGATTAGGAGCAGAGTCTGCGTGTGTGGGCAGGGAGGGGGCCGTGCTGACGGGGAGGACAAGGGAGACAGGCACAGACGTCAGAGAAGCAGAGAAGCAGAGAACCAGAGGGGTTTCCCCATCATGATGTGCGGCCTGAGGCTGCTCCGGCAGAGGAAGAAAGGCTGAGGTGCTGAGTCACGGGCCAGGCTGGAGCTGCTGGGAATCTGCTCCCTTCCCAGCCACTGAGAGTGAAATGACCACAGGAGGGACCACAGGAGACACAGGGAAGCCTCAATGAATGGGGCGGTGGCCCAATACGATGGGAAGGGAATTGTGGCAGACGCTGGGGGAGGCAGCCTGAGGGTGAGACTCAGCTCTGACTTGACCGGGACCCCGGGGGTGACAGAGACCCGCAGCCCTGACCTCGGGGAGCCCCAGTCTTATGGGGAGAGAGAGGAAGTCAGCCTTCAGGGAACTCCTGATCTGTTGGGGAAGTGGTGCTGACGTCTGCCGCAGGGAGTTACCGTGTGATGGGCAGACTCAGCCCCTGTCCTTGGGGAGCCCCAGCTACGTCTGAGGGACCACTGTTCCTGTCTTCCTTCGGACCCTCTAATCTGGTGGGGCAGACGTGGCCTCTGCCCTCTGTCTTAGCATTCCAGCTTCAGCGAAGGTGTGCAGGCACAGGTGAACCCGCGGTGCAGAGGCCCTGCTCTTACCCTGGGGACCACCTGCCTGATCGGGGGAGATAACAGCTCGCAGTAGGGAGAGAGTCCTTGGTCCCGCCCAGGGCAAGGGGTCCTCCCCAGAAGTGCTTCCAAGCTCCTGGACACAGAGGGCGGAGGGAGACACGAGTGCTACCACATCTGGTCTGGAGTGGCTGGGCTCGCTGCCCCAAACAGCTGGGCCACATCTGGCTTCCAGACACCCACCTCTTTCTCAGTGATTCACTCCGCCCCCCGTGTCTGCCAAGATGGGGTGATGTGGGCTGCACTCGCTTCCCACACGCATGCGCCACCCAAACCTGAGGCAGGGCTGGGGGCAGTGAGCACCTGTTCTTGTCCTGGCTCTCATGTCCCTTTGCCACTGTTGTCGGGGTGAGGGGTGTCCAAGGTCACCCTTGAGTCACCGTGACTCGGTCGCCCTGCCTGGAACTCTCACACTCTGACTACACAGACTTTATGCAGGATGGTGAGCGGCCCTGGAGTCAGCACGGAGGAGGCTGCAGAGCCAGCCTGGCGTGCCCAATGCTCCAACCAACCCTCCCTGGGGAAGGAAAGCTCCCGGAGAGCAGAGAATGGGGCTGGGGGGACAAGCATTTCCAGGGAGGGAGAAAGTAGGGAACACATGTCATTTCCCCACCAAACGGGGCTCCCTGAGTCAGGGCTGTGCCTCCCCTCAGACTGGGGCTCTCTGAGTCAGGGCTGCGTCTCCCTCTCAGACCGGGATTCCCTGAGGGCATGGCTATGTCCCCCCTCAGACTGGGGCTCCCTGAGGCAGGGCTGTGTCTTTCTCATCAAACTGGATCTAAACTGGGCCTCCTGAGCTCTTGAACAGGTGACTCATCCACCATCTGCATCCCTGGGGTTTTCAGGCTGGTTGGAGAGTTGGAGGTGGGAAGGAGCAACTTCCCAACAAACCCTATCCTGAGGGAGACAGATTATACTCGCTGACGGGGGCTTCCTCAGAAAGCAGCTGGCTCCCAAGTCACCCACTCATCTCACCAGGGGGTCCCTCCCACTGTCTAGCCCCTGTCTCTCATGCTGGGCAGAGTGGACCCACAGGACATGTGCAGGGCCTGGTGCGGTCCAGCTGAGAGAGCTGGCACTCTCTGGCATCTGGCTGCCCTCAGCTGCAGGTGTCTGCAGGTCCCGTTCCTTCAAGCTCTGCAGTTGAGTGTGGGGAGGGGCAGACGAGCCTGGGGCCATCTGTAGTCTGGGGAGGGCAGGTTAGCCAGGCTTTTGCCACCATGAGTCCAAATCAGCATGGGAAGTGGGTCTCAACTCCTATCCGCTCGACCTTATCCTGCATGTTATCCCCATAGCCAAGAGGTGACCCCAGTGGGTCACTGCGAGGGGGCAGCCCTACCCTGACATGGAAACATTTTGGTAGCGAAGGAAGAAGAAACAGGCTAGATGGGCCTGGGAACCCACACTCTTTTTGTTGTTGTTGTTGTTGTTGTTGCTTTTTAGGGACACACCTGCGGATATGGAGGTTCCCAGGCTAGGGGTTGAACTGGAGCTGCAGCTGCCGGCCTACCCCACAGCCAAAGCAATGCTGGATCCGAGCGGCATCTGCGACCTACACCACAGCTCATGGCAATGCTGGATCCTTAACCCATGGAGTGCGGCCAGGAATCGAACCCGTATCCTCCTGGATCCTAGTCCCACCCCACACTCTTAATCACAGTTCTATACATGGAGCAGGGCTCTCCCCAGCCCTCTGCCCCCACTTCTTCCTATTACCTCCTTTCCTCCTGCACCTCTTTCAGAGAAATGAAACACAAAGCCAGGTAGAAACCACGTGAGGCCACAGCAGAAGCAAAGGCTTCTGGGTGCTGTTGGAGAGTCTGCCCTCTCCATCTCATGCCAAGAGTAGAGTGTCGCCATGGCTGAGAGCACCCTGAGCTAGCGACCCACTGGGCAGAAGGAGAGACTGAGGCCTGTGACTGTGCAGAGCCAGAGTAGATCCAGGCCTGGAGTAAGCTCTCCAGGCCTGAGTCAGGGTGGTCTCTGGCCCAGTGGGACTGGGAGCTTCCTGGGGTCAAGGACAGTCTCCAGCTTGCTGAAAGGAGCTTGCTAAGCAGGCTGAGCACAGCACCCAGGCTGGCCCTGGGGGGTGGGGAATTCATGCAGGAAGCCTGGAATTGAGGTCTGATCATCCGTGTCCTGCCCTAGTCCCGAGAACACACGGAAGCTCCAGATCCTACCAACCCCCTTTGTTCTGCACTCCCCCCAAGCCTGACCAGGCTGGGACCGCCCCATCTCTGGTCTCGTCCTGGGCCACAAGTCCCCCTGCTTGGTCCTTGGCAGCCCCAAACTCTCGGTGCCTGGGGACAATGGGTCTAGGGTGAATAGACAGCCCCACAGCCAGGCCAGACTGGGTCACCTGCAGAAGGCCTCTCCCTCAAGCTGCCAGAAGGACGGGCTAGCCCATGTGCCATCCTCCACCCCTGGCTCCAGCCAGTTGGCTGTGTCTGGTCAGTCTTAGCCAGGGCCCCATCCCAGCACCCCACCCCACTCCCGCCGCTGCCACCACCCCATCATCCTTCTTTCAAGTACAGTCCTTGCTCCAGCCAGATGTCTGAGCACAGACTTGTCCCCAAGAAATCCATGCCCGACCCCACCAGTTTCTGCTCATCGTGCCAGCCCTCCCTCCTCTCCCCACCCGAGCCATCTCCCCAGGGCCACAGGGCTCACCACACTCTCTGCAGATTTCTGACCCATATGGAGAACCAGCCCTTCCCCCAGCCCAGGGAAGGGTCTCAGCAGAGGCAGCACGGGAAGGACCACCACCCAGCTTCCCCATAACCTCTCACGCCTCGTCTTCCACCCAAACCTCTCCTCTCTGGCCCTACAGCCAGCCTCTGCCATCTCTCAAGGCAGCAAGTTCGTTAGGTCTGTTTCCCATTGTGTGGGCGAGGATGTGGTCTCTCTTATCGGATGCCAAGACTTGCTGCAACCCGACCCTGCAGCAGAAAGAGTTGTCATCAAGCCCAACCCTCAAGTTCATACTCTGTAATCTAGACGGAGGCTCTCCCGGAACCTGCCGGCTTCGAGCTCGATCCCTACTTTACGCACCTTTCTGGTCAGGACACTTTTTCTTTTTTAACTTTTTTTAAGGTTGTGGTAAAATTATGCAGACTCTAAAATTCACCATCTTAACCATTTTTAAGCTTACAGTTCAGTGGCATGAAGTAATCCACATTGTTGTGCAACCACCACCACATCCATCTCCCAAAGTCTTTTCATCTTGCCCCAAACTCTGTACCCAATAAACAATAACTCATTCTTCCCTCCCGCCCCCCGCCACTCCCTGCCCCTAGCAACCACCATTCTACTTTCTGTTTCTGTGAATATGGTACCTCATTAAAGTGCAGTCATCCAGTATTTGTTCTTTTGTGACCGGCTGATTTCACTTAGCATGATGTCCTCGAGGTTTGTCTGCCTTGTAACATGTGTCAGAATTCCTTTCCAAGTCGTGGCTCAGCGGTGACAAACCCAACTAGTACCCATGAGGATGCAGGTTCGATCCCTGGCCTTGCTCGGGAGGTTAAGGATCTGGCGTTGCCGTGAACTGTGGTGTAGGTCACAGATGAGGCTCGAATCCAGCGTGGCTGTGGCTGTGGTGTAGGCCAGCTGCGGCTGTGGTGTAGGCCGGCTGCTGCAGCTCCAATTCGACGGCTAGGCTGGGAACCTCCATATGCCTAGGGCGGGGCCCTAAAAAAGACACCAAAATTCCTTTCCTTTTTAAGACTGAATAATATTCCATGGTATGTACATACCATATTTTGTTTCTCCATTTGGGCTGCTTATTTATTAACTACTCGTTTAGAAAATGAAAGTAATATATTCACAGGGAGAAAAGGCTCAGAAGCAGATGAAGTGAAAAACGAAAGCTTACCTTAGCCCCACCTCATTCTGCTCAGAGTGAATCCCTAAAATTTCCCAAGCAGAGGGCAGATCGACTTACATTCATTTTTCACACAAGTAGTGACATACTCCTCACCAGCATTTCTCAAATGTAAAGTCAGAATCCTCTAGAGAGCATGCTAAAACAGACTGCGGGGCCCCAGGCCCAGGTTCCTGACCCACTTGTTCCGAGCTCCATCCCACCCTCCCCATTCCCCTACCCTCTAATGGGTCTCTAATGGGCTTCTCAGGATTCAATGCTGCCCCATGGGGACCAGCACCTTCTGAGCCATCCTGCCACCTGCTTTCCCACTTAGTAAATATTAACCTAAAAGCTGGTCCTTGTTCTTTTTTGTTTGCTTGCTTTTTAGGGCCACACCCAAGGCACATGGAGGTTCCCAGGCTAGGGGTCCAAGCAGAGCTGTAGCTGCCGGCCTACGCCACAGTCACAGCCATTCGGGATCCGAACTGCCTCTGTGACCTACACCACAGCTCACGGCAACGCCGGATCCGTAACCCACTGACCAAGGCCAGGGATGGAAACTACATCCTCATATATACTAGTCAGGTTTATTACTTCTGAGCCACAACAGGAACTCCCTGAGTAAAAATCACAGCATTCAACGCTGATGTTCAGATGCCCCAGAATGCACTTAATCAGTGCTTTGCTCATGGACTTGACGTTGCTTCCACTTTTTTTGAAGTTGGAAATAAAACTGCAATGAACGCAGTGGCAGGTATATTTTGAACACGGGACATCTGTGACAGTGTATCTGATAAATTCCTAGATATGGAACCTCTGAGCCAACAATGTGTGAATTCATTCTTCCCGTGGAATCGCTAACCCCCTTCCCGGGTGCAGTTGCCTTCCCACCCCGTCCTAGGATGCCTGTGTCCACCGAGCACCAGATCTCCCCTTTCTACTGCTGTCAGTCAGAAGGAAGAAAAGAGAATCACATCATTTCTTAATTTTGATTTCTTGCATTTTGACTAAGGGTGGGAATTGTCACCTGTTTATTAGGCATTGGTATTCCTTTTCTTGTTCACAAGCTTTGCCCCGTTCCTATTTGCTTCTCTTTTCCTAATTGACTTGTATGAACTCATTTGTCATTTATACTGAAAATATTTTTTCTGGGTTTTTTTGCCTTGAGACTTGAAGATATTACATGTTTATGTAGCCAGGTTTGTTTTGTTTTATGTTCGTTTTTGCCTTCTTAGGGCCACACCCACAGCATATGGAGGTTCCCAGGCTAGGGGATGAATCAGAGCTGTAGCTGCTGGCCTACACCACAGCCACAGCAATGCGGGATCCCACCCGAGCCTGCAACCTACATCACAGCTCACGGCAACACCGGATCCTTTAACCCACTGAGCGACGCCAGGGATCGAAACTGCGTCCTCATGGATACTAGCCAGTTTTGTTAACCACTGAGCCACGACAGGAACTCTGCCAGTTTGGGGTTTTTTTTAATCTTTCCCTTTGTGACTTCTATTTTATATTTTTTATTTTATTTATTTTATATTATATCTTATATTTTGTGTCTCGCTTTCCCCAACTCACGAATATATATTTAAGGAGTTCCCACTGTGGTGCAGTGGGTTAAGAATCCAACTGCAGTGGCTCAGGTCTCTGCAGGGGCACCAGTTTTATCCCAGGCCCAGCACAGTGGGTTAAAGGAGCTGGTGTTGCTGCAGCTGTGGCATGGGTCACAGGTGTGGGTCAGATCCAATCCCTAGCCCAGGAATTCCCATATGCTGTGGATGCAGTCATTTAAAAAAAAAAAAAAATTTAAAGAATATATGTTTTTAAAACTTTGTTAATGTTTTCTTTGAGTAATTTTATGATTTCCTTTTTACATTTAAATATTTGGGACTTATCTCAGAATAAAGAATGAAGAGGAGAACTGGCTCTTTTTTTCCAAAACGGCTAACCAGTTGTCCAATTTGATTGAATAATTCATCTTTTCTCTTCTGATCTAAAATACCACTTTACCATATATTCAGTTTGCGTTTGTTCACAGGTGTGTGTCTGGGCTCTGTTCTGTCCCTTTGATCTGTCTGTGTGCCAGTACCCAACTGTTTTATACTGGAGCTTTATACAACATTTGGTAGCTCTCATTGCCCCTTACAATGCCTCTTCTCCAGAATTTTCCAAGCTGTTTTGGCATGTTTGTTTTTCCGGATGAATTTTAATACAATTTGTCGAGTTCAGAAGCTCTCGTTGTTTTTCACATCTTCTAACAGATGTGATTTTCTGATTTCTCAGCCCACAGCAGAATAGAAATAAGTTAAGAAGAATGAAGTGGGCCGGTGGTCTGCTTGAGGCAGTGATGGTGGTGGAAATGACCAGCTGATAGGGTGAGAGCTGGTGAAGCGATAAGAACTATGAAAAGTAGATACAGGAGTTCCCGTCGTGGCTCAGTGGTTATCGAATCCAACTAGGAACCATGAGGTTGCAGGTTCGATCCCTGGCCTTGCTCAGTGGGTTAAGGATCTGGCGTTGCTGTGAGCTGTGGTGTAGGTTGCAGACGCGGCTCGGATCCCACGTTGCTGTGGCTCTGGCGTAGGCTGGCGGCTACAGCTCCGATTCAACCCCTAGCCTGGGAACCTCCATATGCTGTGGGAGCGGCCCAAGAAATGGCAAAAAGACAAAAAAAAAAAAAGTAGATGCAAGGAGTTCCCGTCATGGCTCAGTGGTTAACGAACCCAACTAGCACCCTGAGGATGCGAGTTCGATCCCTAGCCTCGCTCAGTGGGTTGAGGATTTGGCGTTGCCATGAGCTGTGGTGTAGGTCACTGACACGGCTCGGATCCCGTGTTGCTATGGCTGTGGTGTAGGCCAGCGGCTACAGGTCTGATTGGACCCCTAGCCTAGGAACCTCCATATGCCACAGGTGTGGGCCTAAGAAAAAAAAAGAAAAAAAAATACCAATTAAAAAAAAAGTAGATGGAGTTCCCATCATGGTGCAGTGGTTAACAAATCCGACTAGGAACCATGAGTTTTCAGGTTCAGTCCCTGGCCTTGCTCAGTGGGTTAAGGATCCGGCGTTGCCGTAAGCTGTGGTGTAGGTTGCAGACGCGGCTCGGATCCCGAGTTGCTGTGGCTCTGGCGTAGGCCAGTGGCTACAGCTCCGATTCGACCCCTAGCCTGGGAACCTCCATATGCCGCTGGAGCGGCCCAAAGAAATAGCAAAAAGACAAAAAAAAAAAATAGATATAAGAACTACGAAAATATAGCCATCATAGAATAAGCCTTTAGTGTAGGGTGAAACAAGACTTGGGATTTTCTCTGTATTACAACCAGGGATCATGATGGACACTTGCAACCACAGCTCTGAGTCATAAGAACTCACATGTTCTATAACCTCTGATTAAGAAGGCAGGAAAGTGTGTAATATCCACTAGTGATTTCCATCCCAAATATCTCTTTTTAAGGTCTCAGATATGAATGTCTGGAAAACTAGCATGAAATGGTTCATTCTTAGAAGATGACAGAAGTATGACATATTACTGGTTTCTCTGTAGTTTTCGCAAAACCCACCTCCAAATTCCAAGGAGATCTGGAATATGTATTCACTCTCTCTGGAAACATAGCTGAAGGAAATGTCCCCAGCCTTCCAGACAGTCCACACACAATAATTTAAAAAAAAAAAAAAAGATTTAGCTCTTACAAAGCACCTGCCTCCAACACGTGAAGCATGTTATATGCAGACTCCACATTAATCCTCAACAGCTCCACTAGGTGAAAGTTGTGCTCCCCTTAGACAGGAAACTGAGGCTCAACGAGAAAATTTGAGCAAGGTCAAGTTAACATGTGAGAAAAAACCCTCAGCCACCTTCACCCCACATGCCACCAGCCAGTCCCCTTCAACCCATCCCCTCTAACAGGAGGTCCAACAGGTGGCCAGTCCTATTCAAACCCCCCATTTGAGGAGTTCCCATTGTGGCTCATCAGGTTAAGAACCCGACTAGTATCCATGAAGATGTGGGTTTCATCCCTGACCTCGCTCAGTGGGTTAAGGATCTGGCATTGCCGCAAGCTGTGGCATAGGTCACAAATGTGCCTTGGATCTGGCATTGCTGTGGCTGTGGCTGTGCCAGCAGCTGCAATTCTGATTCCACCTCCAGCCTGGGAACTTCCATATGCCATGGGTGCGGCCCTAAAAAAAAAAAAAAAACAACCTTTGCAAGGGCCTGCACCTGCCTTGCCCAAGGCCGGAGCAGCACAGAGAGGCCTCATCCCATGCCTCTGAGGGGCAGGGAGGGTGGAGTGAGGTGCCAGCCTATGCCAACTAGGGAAGGAAGGGGCAGCCTCCAGGCCACCCATTTACCAGCTTCCAGGGTCAGGAGCTCAGAAAGTGGGGAGGGTGCCTGGGGAATTAGGAGATCACTTCCAAGATGAGCACTGCCTGTCACAGGCTGGCATGTCCTCTCCCCACAGACTGTGTTCACCATACCACACCTTTGCCAGCAGTGTGGGCAGAGCCCAGTCCTCTCCTGGATGCCGCAGGGAGTGGGAGTTGTACAGGTGACATACAGAGGGAAGAGGTGACAGGGATAGAGGTCAAAGAACTCATTTGTTTGTCCTTGACAGCCATCTGTCAAGGGCCTCTAGAGGCCTCGTATGGTCTGCCCTGGATTCTGGTACAGCTGAGAGCTCCTGGGGCAAAGGTGGAACTATAGAGTTGTGAATCTAGTCCCCAAGGGACCAGAGTTTTCAGCCGTCTGTGACCCCCAGCCCAGGACCCAGCCAACTGTCAAACAATGACCCAGGGGATGAAGAGGGCTAGAGAATCAATTCATTTCAGCACCCAGCTACCGTGAAGCGCCTACTGCGCGCGAAGGTCCGTGCCGTTGGAGTGGATGATGAAAAGGGGCCTGGGGAGAGGTAGGGTTTGCTGGAAGGCGGACAGAATGCAGAGGATGACCCGGAGCGGAGGGTACCCCACCACCGAGCATCCCCATCCACCGCGCGCAGAGGAGCCGCGCGCTCCAGGGACCGGCGCGCGCGCTCCGGGCCGGCGCCGCACGCGCACGCGCACCCGCAGCCGCTCCCCCGCCCGTGCGGCTCCGGCTCCCGCGCGCGCGCACTTGAGGCCTCCCTTGTGCGTCTCCTCCATTCGCTACGTGCAGAATGGTCCGTCGGCAGCAGCTGCAGCGCCGGGTGGGAGGGGGAGGAGGAGGGGAGGGGGAGGCGGCGCCCAGGTCTGGAGGAGGGGCCGTGGCGGGACGGGACGCCGAGGGCTGGGGGAGAGGGGCTGCGAGGGGACCCTGGGTGGGCGCCACGCTCTCCCCCTCCCCCCCTCGCCGTCGCTCCCTACTTCAAGGCCATTCCGGCCAGCCCCCTGTTCCCTCCCTGGACGTCTCGGAACCTAGCCGACCAAGAGGGTTTTTCTCCGTGTTGTCCTTTCCCCCAAAACCCAAAACCCAAACCCAAGAAAGAACCACTCCTGCTGTCCCCGCTCCCCTCTTCCCCTTCCAGTACCATTCCCAGGCTTTTGTGTGAGTGAGATGACCCACAGCCAGTGCTTCTCCATTCCGCCTTTCATGGGGTGGGGTCCCTAAGAGGTACTGTAGCCTCATCCTCCTCTCTCTTACCACCCTCCCGGAGGAAGGGAGATGGACAGGATGGACGCTGGAGTCTATTTCCCAGGGTTTCCACAGGGGTAAGCCCAGCGTCTCATACACGCACTCGAAGAGGGCGGCAGAAAGGTCTGATGGCCCCGAAGAACAGGCTGCTCTATGTCCAAAGGACTGAATATTAGGAGGATCCCCCCTGGACTGGCATGAATTCACTGGCCTTACGGGGCTGTGTCCTATACACCTGTGTGTAAAGAGCTCCCCAAGAATGCAGTGATTAGAAGCCACCAAAGGATGGATGATATATCTCTGGAAGATCCCAGACAGACCAGCCCCCCGGTGCTGCCAGGAATCCAGATGTGGCCCAGATGTCCACAGCAGCTCCTCCCACAGGGTGGGACACCAGCTATTCTATACAGCCCCTCCCAACACTTCTCTCAGGGTCAGGGGAGGAAAGCTGGCGACCTCCAGTGCCCCGTCCTCATTTGGGCTGCTGGGAGGGGGCAGCGCCTTCATCCTCTGCCCTCCAGGGGCCACCTGGGTTCACGTCCAAGGCAGCCACCTGGGTTCAACATGTGGTCCAATCTCTAGCCCTCTGCTGACAGGTTAAGTCTAGATCGCCAGGAAGAAAGGCGTCCTGGGTCAGTTTCCTTTCACACAATCGGACCCATGAGCCTGGGTTTTGCACAGTGCCTCGATCCAGGGAAGCGGATTCGCTCCCTCCCCGGTACCTCCGGCTTTTGGGAGGCGCCCTCTGCTGGCCACTGGGAACTGATGGAAATGTATTTGCATTTGCTGCTGCACTCATGGATCTGGAAAAGGGGACAAAAACTCAGAGAAACAAATGAAAACCAGGAGCCAAGGAAGAGTGGTGGCTGGGCTGGCCCCAAGTAAGGGAGACATGCTGAAGAGTTTTGAGCCAGCTTTCAGGGACAGGGGAAGGCAACCAAGCTGGAAGATGGGGGCTCAGGACACCCAGGGATAGCCCTGCCTGGGTCCAGGAGTCCCTGCCCCTGCCCCGATGGCTCACACTCCCTCGGATTCTGACAGCTGCTGTGCCCTGCCAGGGGGCCGTCCCTTGTCCCAAACCGCCAGCCTCTGTTGGGGTGGTGGGCTGGGAGAAACAGCTGGGGCCGGAAGCCCTGAACCTTCTATTCATGGCCTGGCTTCCTCAGGACTGGGAGACAAGGTGACCCACCAGAGGAGTTTGCAATTGACAAATCCACCCCCAACCCACATACACAGATCCCAAGCTTGGCAGGGCTCGAGGTGGGGTACAGGCCTGAGTCACAGCCTGGTGTAGTACTGCCCTGTCTCAGGAAAGGCCAGCTTGCCAAGAGGTGAGACCCAGGTCAACAGCCCATCACCCGGCCTCTGGCCACCAGGCAACCTCCCCATCACGTCTCACACGCGGGGCCAGGTGGTGCCAGGGCGGTATCGGGGCGTTGCAGGCCATGCTAACGCTGGGGCCTGGGCCTCAGGGCCACGCAGGGCGGAAGGAAAAGAATGAAGGGGTTCTCGCTGCAGCAGGAGGAGCTGGGTTAGAGAGAGGAGAGGCTGGGTGGACCCCCCCAACCCACCCCCACCCCAGGCATCCAGAGTCTCTCCCAGTCTGTTGGATAAGGGAACAGCAGGTGCCACCAAGCTACTAGAACCTGCCCCTCAAGTCTCCAGCTTAAGAGAGTCGCCCTTGGGGCCTTAGCATCTGCACGGACCCTGCTCCCAGCCTTCCGAGGCCCCACAAGGGCTCAGACGCTAAGGAAGGCAGGGGGGCTGAAGGCCAAGACCACTCCCAGAAGTAAATGGCTCTGGGGCTTCCTCTTCCCACCTCCCTCGGCTCTACTCATTGATTCACTGACTTCCACCTTATTGGCCAGGCTCCCTTCCAGACCAGCCAGGGTGAAGAGGACTCCCAGGGGGCGGGCACGGAGGCCCAGGAGGGAACAGAAAGCATGGTGCTTTAATTAGAGGTAATTGGTTAATTTACTCTGAAAGCCATGGGGGAAGGGAGGGGATCGAGCCTATGGCCTAATAGGGCTCAGACTCTCAAACGGGTGAGCCTCTTTCCAGACCAGAGCTGACCTAAGTGAACCCACCCACCTTGGGACACCCACTCTTTGGCCGGGTCAGAGCAAGGCCCAGAGCAGAGTGGGGTGGCCCTGCAGGAAAAAAAGCCCGTGCCTGTTGAGGTGAGGCAGGTGGGAGCTGGCGTGAGGACTGGGGACGTGCAGGGGGGTCTTCTCCGCTCCTCTCCTCATACATCCCTGCCTCCCAAAGCCATTGTCCCAACCACCAATCCCCGCCCACCCACCCGGCCAAGTTAGGGGCCCATCCCCCTCCTGCGCTCCGTGACCTCCCAGGGCTGCCCATCCTAAGGGCCCTCCCAGGGCTGCCTCTTGCTTCGGGAAACCATTGGGATGACCTGGGAAAGGGACGCCGGAGGGTAGACCCCCCGCGAGGCCCCAGGGGGCGTGTCTCGGGCCGGCGGCGCGGGGGGGACTCTGGCCGGCAGCCTCCCGCGCCCCGTCCCGAAGCAGCTGACCCGCTTGGCCGCCAGCCAGGTCGCGGCGGGGCCGGGAGGCAGCAACGTGCGGCGCGGCATGTCGCGGGCGCAGCGGCAGGGAAACGTGGGGGCGGGCCGGCGCGCCGCCCCCCACACCCCGCCCCACGCGGGCCCATTCATAAATCCCGCAGACGCTGCCCGGGCCTGGCAGCCGCGGTTCCTAATTGCAAATTCATTAGGGAGTTTGCATCTGATTTGCATGGAAATCATTTCCTGGCCCTCAACAGAGAAACTCCCCCTTCCTTCAGCCCCCTCGGCCCCGTGCTCCCCATCCACCGTCTGGGAAAGGAGAGGAGGCCCTATCTCTCCCCTGCCCCCTCCCTTGCCGCACCCCCCAGCCCCCTGGTGAGGAGTAAGGGAGGGGAGTTGGCAGAGCACCACCCCACTGGGAGCCCTGCCTGTGCCCCAGGTGAGCCGGCCCAGCCCCAGTGGGTCCAAATGAGGGGAGGGGCCCGCCAAGTCATTTGCCCCTCGGCCTGGCCATGCCCAGGGAAGGGAGGAGGCGGATGGCGGGCAGCCGTAGCAGCTGGTTGTACCTGGCAGGAGTCGGACTGGTAGGTGAGGCTGTTCGTGCCCAGCCTCACGTACTTGCCCAGCCACAGGCCATGCCCCCACCCCCACACCCCTAACCCCACAGAACAAGCACCCAGTGACTGCAGAAACAGACACCCAGTCATGGCACACAGAGACACCCACACCGGGCCAGCCACCATGGCGGCCACCCTGAGGGCAGACAGATGCCTTCACAACACTTCTCCAGCTCTGGGCCAGCCTCAGGGGGTAGGGGGCTCCTCTGGAGACTTCTTTGAGGAAGGGGGCCTCCTAGGGGGGGCTACTTCTGTACCCCAGATGCATCTTCTGCAGTTCCTGTTCGTGGAGACCCCCAAGTGCTAGCCCTGCAGGAGGACCTGCCCACACAGGGACACAAGGGCCTCCAACCCAGAAGGGGTAGCAAAGGATGAAGCCCCTGAGGAGGGGGCACCTGAATGCCTGCCCTGCCTGCCACTGTCCTTCCTGTCCCAAACCTGTGCAGTGGGGGGGAGTGCTCCCAACCCTGGGGGTGGGGGAAAGGGGGGAGGGGGAATGTTTTAAACTGTTGGAAGTGGAATAGAACTACCTGAAGGACATGAAATCAGATAACTGCCTGGGACACAATGTTCCGGTTCTATATGTCCTAGGACAATGTAAAAAAGTAGTCATCAAACTTTCAGCATCAGGATCTAAAGGAAAAACCTGCTTCTTTTCCAGGTCATGGGAATCTGCCCCCAACAGGACCTGGCTCATGCCTCCTGTCTGCCCACACTCCCACATGCTGTCCCTGAAGCTTCTCTCTTCCATTGCTAAGGCACGAAGGGGTGAGCAAGGATGTTCCGGAACACTGACCACACGTCCATCCTGAACTGGGTTGGACTGACTTTATCCTCCCATTTCCTGGAGCAGTTGGGTCTAAGCTGCCACGAGGTGCAGGAGGAAAATATTAGGACATCTTTTTTTTTTTTTTCATCTCATCTTTTTTTGCATTTAATGCGTGTTTCAAGGTAAGTAATATGAAAATACGCTTATATTACAGATGCATGCTCGGCAACTGTTTTATTGCTGGGGGGGTCGTGATCAGAAAAACCTTGGCGGTCACTGATCTAGGCTCAAGGGAGTGGGGGATTGCAGGTGAAGGATGGCTTGTCTTGTCCATCTTAGGACCTGACCTGAAGAGTGGTCAGCTCAGAACCGCACATGGGTCAGGGACTGGGTATTAGATGAACAAAGTCCACCCCCATAACTGACAGGGGAGGAAAAGGAAATAACTCTGGAGTGGGGAGTTTGCCCCAAGGAGCACATGGGCAGGTAGAGAGAGCCTCTCATTGGTGCTGTGTCTGCAGCCTCCCCATGCCCAACACCCAGCAGGCACCCAAACTCCACTTCTACCCACCCCAGTGAGCACTGTTCCCCACTCCCAGCCCTCTGGCAGCAGGCTTGTCTGAGCCCCTCGCTAACTCCTGATTAGCAGAGCCAGGCAACGTCGCCACCTGCTGCGTCCTCTCCCAGCCTGGTGGGAAGCCAGTTACAGTTTCCTATGCTAGCATTCTCTGGCTAACCTGGTGTAGGAGGAAGAATCTAGGCTCCAGACAGGTCTCAATCCTTGTGCAGCTGGGTGATCTTGGGCCCAATACATAATCCATATAAGCCTCAGTTTAACATGAGACTATACCAAGTCATTGCGAATATCAAGTGGCCTCCTGTGTGTACAGAGTCTGGCACAGAGTAGGTGTTCAGTGAGATTCTTACCACACACACACAGAGCAGGTGCCCCATAAAGAACCTGTTGAGATATGCCATCAGCATGGGAAGGAGAATTCTGCAGGCAGACTAGTGAGGCTTTGCAGAGCACCTACCTGTGGAAACTGTAACAGCCTCCCCAGGCCTTCTCCAAGCTCACCCAGTCTCCGGAAGGGGAGTCCTCCTTTTCTCCACCCTGCCGCCCCTTTCCCTCTCTCTGCACCACCTTTACTTCAAGTATGAGCTGAGGGTGACACCTGGTGGCCATATCTATAGCTGCAGGACCCGGAGCAGCGACACCACCAAACCAGAAAGGCCTGAGGTCTATGGGTGAGGAAGCCATTCTTTTGAGCACTTTCCCTGCACCTCCCAACTCCCTCTCAGGACCCAGGAAACCTCCAGGGCAGCCACTACCCACTCCACCTGAGAGCAGGTGGAGCTCTGACGGTTGCATCCGCCTAATGGCTGGGGTGACAGAGGCCTCTGCCCAGACCCTAGCCCCAAGTAAGAGGCAGCAGGACAATGGCTACATTTCTCCCAGTGCTTCTGGGGCCTTATAAGCAGCATCTCCTTCAGTTTTTATCACTAGGGCCTATTATCAGGCACAGCGAGGTTAAGCAACTTGTTTAGGATCACACAGCTCCTAAGTGCCCAAATGATTGAATGAATGGGACAGCTGGCAAGTCTCCGGTGGACAGAGGAGGCCAAGAGGAAGTAGCCATGAGGTTAGAAGTCCCAAGTTCCAACCCAGTCCCCCTCAAGGGCCTTCTGCTGGCTGGTCATAGTCTCCTTGACAGCACCATGGGCCCAGAAACCTCCATGACAGCCGCTACCCATGCCACCTGAGAGCAGCTGGAGCTCTGACAGTTACATCTGCCTAATGGCTGCGATTCTCAAGCTGCTGGACCTGAGAATCACCTGGGCAGAATTGCTGTAAATGCCCATGCTTGCTCCAGCCCTGCTGATGAAATCAAAATCAGTAGCAGTAGGGTGGGGGGTGGGAGTGGGGTTCCCACTGTGGCGCAGCAGAAACCAATCTGACTAGTATCCAAGAGGACTCAGGTTTGATGCCTGGTCTTTCAGTGAGTTAAGGATCCAGCGTTGCAGTGAGCTGTGGTGTAGGTCGCAGATGCGGCTCGGATCCCTCGTTGCTGTGGCTGTGGTGTAGGCCAGCAGCTGCAGCTCTGATTTGATCCCTAGCCTGGAAACCTCCATGTGCTATAGGTGCAGCCCTAAAAAGACAAAAAAAAAAAAAAAACAGTAGGAATGGAGCTGAAGGATGGGTATTCTTTAAAATCTTTCTAGGTGATTCTCTATGAAGCCAGGGCTAAGAAGGGGGCTCCTGGGACTTTCTCATCTCTGGACTTCACAGCCCTCTCAAGGTCAGTTCCCCACAGCTCGCCGCTGCCCTGAGGGCTCTCCAGAGAAACCAGCCCTCCCGCCACTAGAATCGCCTGGACATCTTGTCCACCCAGATGCAGCCTCCCCAACCCTCCGGATCCCAGGGAGAGGCCGGGCCACCAGCCCTTCCCAGAAGGGGCCTGGCAGGCTTGAGCCTCCTGAATCTCTGACCCCAGGCCTGGCCTCTGGGGTGGGGGCAGGGAAGGGCACCGGGAGCTTAACCCCAACAGGATGAAGGCGTCATAATTAGTGTCAGGCTCTTGGCTCAGCCTGCGGAAATCCCCGGCTTAGTAGGGATGGAGGGGCTCCGGCCTGGGAAGGGGGTCAGGACAGAAGTGAGGGGGCAGGGGAGCCTAGACACGTGGAGACCCCAGGGTCCTGAGCCCCTAGCCACCTCCTGAGAGGATCAACTAGAAGCTCAACACGGCTCACCCCCACCCCAGGAGCCGCTGACCCGCAGAGAGGAAGGGAAGGACTGACGGACCCCAGAGGCCCTGCTGCTCCCCCAGGCTGGGCTGGGCCAGGATCACCCCTTCCCCAGCCTTTGGCAGGAGGAGGAGGGCACCCATGGGAAAGAGCTACGTGAGCGTTCCCAGGGCAACGCAGGCTTCTCTCCAGCCTGTAATCCTCAGGCCTGGAGAGAGGGATCACTTTCCTCTGTGGAATGTAACACCGAGGGGACAAAATAGGGCAGAGGGACCTGGGGTGGAGGGGGCAGGTGCCAGGGAGTCCACTTTGCTGGGGGTACTTTCCAGCCCCCCAAAAGCCCTCCAAGAGGTGGCAGCTGCAGAGAAGAGGGGTCAGCCCCACCCCCAGCTCACCCCAGGGCATGAGGTCGGCGGCTGGGCTGGAGCTCTCAGCAGACCATCCCCACTCCCAAGAGCTCGCACCCTGGGGGCGTCTGGATGATCTCCTTTGCTCACCATTCATTTGCCGGGGAGGAAACTCATCCTGATTAGAATCAGCTAAGGCCATGCAGTGTCACAACCACACCTAGAAGCCCCAGCTTCCTAGGAGACTTCCCAGAGTAGGCTGGCAAGGACTGAAATACACAGCCATACTTGCGCCAGAGTCCCTCTGCCCCCACAGCAGGGCACCCTTCCCTCCAGGGTCATAGGCTGGGCATGGCAGGCAGAGAGCAGGTGCATACTAGTCACCACAAGCCTGGGACCAGGGGTCAGCCCAGTGGCTCTCATGTTGAGATTCAACACCACTTTCTCCAGGAAGCCTTCCAGGCTGATCCACAAAGGGCCAGAAGTCCCCCTCCCCCTCCCCAGCCATGACCTACCTCCCCTCCCCAGCCTCACCCCTGGCCCATCACCTAAGTCCTGCATGAGCCTCAGTTCTGCTCACTCTGGGCGCTCCTTGACCCAGGAAACCCTGAGGGCACGACCGTGTAGGCACAGAAAGTACTGTGCCCACCCCAGCACTAGCCACAGGGAGGCTTTGGAGTGAAGGGCTCTGGGAAGGAGGGCAGAAGTCAGCTCGGGTCACCGAACCTGGAAAGAACCTGCAGTGGGGAAGTGACCTCAAACGTCATCCGATCCAGCCCCCA
This sequence comes from Sus scrofa, assembly GCF_054392235.1. NCBI lineage: Eukaryota > Metazoa > Chordata > Mammalia > Artiodactyla > Suidae > Sus > Sus scrofa. The sequence continues at coordinate 47,660,963 of NC_139389.1, forward strand.
ATGACCTCCCAGCTGGGGGGCAGCTTCTGCTCAACACCTGCAGAGATGGAGCTTTCTTTATTCCCCCATTCATCCCTTTGCCCAGCCAGGCTCACACAGCCAGCTTCTACATCTCAGGGGCCGAGGCAACCTGATCCGTTTTCAAGGGCACGTGCTCAGTCCTTAGCAAATGGGGTCAGGGGTCCATCGCCCACTTCCTGGGCTGACACAGCTCTAAGTAGAAGATACTGACCAGCAACCACCACCCGGCCTCTCCCACACACACACCTAAGTTGTGTTTACACAGAGCGAGCACGCTCTGGATTCATTTGTCTCAGCAACCATTGCAGGTGGGGGTGGCCCTTCTTGACAAGTAGAAGCTGAGGCTGAGGGATGACTTTGCAGCGGGAAGAGCGCTGGAGCCAGGACTCAGCCTCAGCAGCCATGCGCCCAGCCCCGGCACTCACTGCACGCACACACATGCACACACACACACACACACACATGTGCACACACAGCCCTCTACCCCCAGCACTCACTCCATACACACACACACACACACACGCACACACACACGCACGTGCGCACACACACACACGCACATCTCCACCAGCTGGGGCTTCCTATGAAAAATGGGCTTTGCCTGGGGGGAAAGAAAATGCAATTTAGGCTCCTAACTATAAAATAACGGCCAAGGCAGGTCAGAGGCCTGCTGGGTCCCAGACACTGTGCTGTTTGTTAAATGCAGGGGATGCAATTGGTGAACCAAGAACTCCCACCACCCCGCCTCCAGGGCCGGGCCGGGGCTGCCCTGGGCTGGCACAGCCGGCGCATGCACGCACGCACACACACACATCCCCCCGGGTGGCGTGAGGCCCTGCACGTCCCAGGAGACAGGGTGTCCCAGCCCCTTCACTACCCTCTGATAAGCCAGTGGCTTCCAGCAGGACAGGCACGTACCCTTCAGGCTGGCCACGTCGGGCATGTGCCGGGCCAGCTGCCAAGGCCCGGGTACCCAGCCCCTCTGGGCCCTAGAGGGTGACCTCCTCCAGGGCTGACTCTGAGCAACCTCAGGTAGGGGGGTGATGCCCTGGAATGCGAGCCCAGAGCCCCCCATCCAAGCCCCTCCTCAGCGTGTGCCTTGGGGCTGGGGCTTAATGAGGAGCCTCAGGCATGTTTTTTGGGCACCTGGCCCCTGGGCAAACGGCAGGGTGATGCAGAAGAGGAGAGGTGGAGAGGGGGAGGGGGCCACTGGGCTCCGATACAAAGCGGGGGACAGAGGGGAAAGTAGGAGGGCCCCTGGGAAAGGTGGAGGTGTCCATGTGAGGTGGAGCTTTGGAATCAAAGAGATGAATGGATGGGGAGGGCTTGGCCCAGGATCACCAACAGGGCACCTGGAATATAGGAGAGACGACACATCAGGGTGCGGGAAGAGGTGGTCAGGAAACAGACCAGAGCAGGCAGAGCTGGGTTGGGCTCCTCGTCCTGCCACTTATAGGCTGGGGGACTTTAGGCAGGTGGCTTGCTCTGTCTGAGCCCCTCTGTATCACCTGCAAAAAGGAGGTGATAATCGTACCCACCAGATTTGTGGGAAGGAAATGAGTACGTGGGTGTGAATCACCAGCACAGGGCCCGGCCCACGGCACCTGCTCGCTGCATAGGAGCTATTACGACAAAAGTAGAGAAGGCTCTGTGGTACAAAGCCCGGGGCTGAGAGGAAGGGGGGTTCCAGGGCAGAGAGGCAGCAGAGGGCCTGGGGCCACAACCCCGGCGACCTCTACCCTCGGTGTCCCATCCCCTTGAAGGCTATGGAAGGGCCAAGAAGAGGAGAAGGCGCCCCTGCAGCCATGCTGGTGGCATTCCCGGAGTTCCCAGGGTTCAGGGGACACTTCTCCCACCCCTTCCCTCAACGTTCACACAAGGGCACCGGGGTCCACGAGGAAGAGGGACTTCCTCAAGGCCACTCAGAGAGTGAGGACAGATGGGGTTCCCATTGTGGCTCAGTGGTAATGAACCTGACTGGTATCCATGAAGACGAAGGTTCGATCCCTGGCCTCACTCAGCGGGTTAAGGATCCAGCAGTTGCTGGGAGCAGTTGCTGTGACCTGCAGTGTAGGTCGCAGATGCGGCTTGGATCTGGCATTGCTATGGCTATTGTGTAGGCGGTGGCTGCAGCCCCGATTTGACCCCTAGCCTGGGAATTTCCATATGCCTCAGGGGCAGCTGTAAAAAGACCCAAAAAGAGAGAGAGAGAGAACAGAGCAGACCTGCCAACCCCCAGGCCAGCCTTCTCTGTTGGGAAGAAGCAGGCGGGGGCAAAGACCCTTCAGCTCCATGAAATGGAAAAACCTAGAAACCACATTTCCTGGAAATGAAGAGGAAAAACTCAGCTCCCATTCCCACCGGGACTTGAACTAAGACCTTGCCAAGGCCTGAGAACACATGTGCTGCCTCCAAAGCCCAGATCAAAGGCACTTCCCCCAGGAAGCCCTCCCTGCCCAGCGATAGCAGCTGCCCAAGACTGTGTCCTACAGTGCCCTCTCTGGGCGGCTTCAGCCCAGCCACCACCCTGGGCAGTGGACGTGCTGTTTCCACCCACTGAGGGGGCATGCTTGAGGCCAAGGGCAGGGTCTCAATCAAGCTGAAGGCCCCAGGTCCAAAGATGGACCCAGCAGTGGAGTGTGTGGGATGAGGTCACCCTGACCAGAGGCCCTGACCAGGGAACCGAGGGGTCAGGCCCTGGGGCAGCTGCCGTCCAGCCCTGGCCCATCCCTCCCTCCCCTGTGCCTGAGCCCTATGCTAAGAGCATGTTACTGGTGCAGGCTGTACCCTGTCCTGGGTGCCTGGCATTTACCAAAAGGGCAGACACAGTGAGAAGGGCCTCACCTGTGCCATCCACTCAGAACAGAGCCGGGCGGCAGGCAGGAGGGAGAGGAGTTAGGTTTCAAAGTGCCCGAAGATGACAGAATGATGGCGGGTACTCGCCACCTCAAGACGGATGAGGGATTAATATCTAGATGAGGTGACACGAGGAAGGCCTGCAGAGCAACAGGAGGATAGCCATCCCACCCCAACACGGGCCAAGGACAGGGACAGGCAGGTAAAGGAGACATGGACCCCCAAAGCTCACAGGCATGAGACATGATACTGCCCATCACAGATGTCACCTCTGCTGGATGGGCAAAGTGAGGAAGCCCAGCCTGGACAGCAGGTGGGGACCCAGGACCCCTCTGCTCTGTCCATGGGGCTGGGCCACGCTTAGTCAAATGCAATACAAGCCTGTCCTAGGGTCTAGCAGCTCCTGTCCTGATTACATCCTGGGCATCTCAGCCCCATCCCGACCTGGCAGATAGGAGTCGTCATGGCAACTTGTTCAGGGTCCAGGTGGGCAGAAAGTTGTGGGGCTGCACGTTGTGGGTTACAGATGGGGCATCTGGAAACAACGAGGCTAAACTTTTAAAACCGTGCTGAGTGGAGTTCCCATTGTGGCTCAGCAGCTTATGAATCTGACTAGTATCCATGAGGATGTGGGTTCCCTGGCCTCACTTGGTGGGTTAAGGATCCGGCGTTGCTGTGGCTGTGGTGTAGGCTGGCAGCAACTGTTCTGATTAGACCGACCCCTAGCCTGGGAACCTCCATATGCCGCAGGTGTGGCCTAAAAGGACAAATAGACCAAAAAAATAAAAGGCCAGTGAGGCAGAGAGACTGTGTCCCCACACCCTTGCCATGACAGAGTGATACTAACTCTGGACCTGAGGTCCATGAAGGGGACACATAGTTGGGGCCAGGAGCTCAAGGGGGGGATGCTCTCCTGCGTCAGTGTCCTACACACCTGGCGTGCTCCCCAGCTCGCCCTACTTTCGTGCCCTGGAAATGGAAGTGGAAGGAACCTCTAACTTGCAGCCACGGGGCACATCTGAACTGGACGCGAGGAGGAGAGGAGAAGCAGGCTTTTAAAAATATCTCCATAATTGGAGTTCCTGTCATGGCGCAGTGGAAACAATCCGTCTAGGAACCATGAGATTGCGGGTTCGATCCCTGGCCTCACTCAGTGTGCTAAGGACCTGGCGTTGCCACGAGCTGTGGTGTGGGTCACAGATGCGGCTTGGATGTGGTGTTGCTGTGGCTGTGGCATAGGCCGGCAGCTGTAGGTCTGATTAGACCCCTAGCCTGGGAACCTCCATATGCCGCAGGTGCCGCTGTAAAAAAAAAGACCAAAAAAAAAAGGTCTCCATAATTGGAGTTCCCCTCGCAGCTCAGCGGTAACAAACCTGATCAGTGTCCATGAAGATGCAGGTTCGATCCCCGGCATCACTCCGTGGGTTAAGGATCCAGTATTGCCAAGAGTATTTGACCCCTAGCCTGGGAATTTTCATATGCTGCAGGTTCAGCCCTAAAAAGAAAAAAAAATCTCCGTAATTAATGAGTTTTCTCTCTTTTCCTTAAGGAGAGTCCTTGTCTTTAGACACATTCAGAAATGTGTGTGAGACTCTGTGATGTTTAAGATGTGCTTCAGAAAATAATCTGAGAGGGAGAGGGGGTGGGAGGTTGGCCACAAGCCTGGGAATGGGTTCATTATGCCTTTTTCTCTATGTATTTGTATATTTGAAAGTAAAAGGAGAAAGTTCCCAGGAAGAAAGTCTCTCACATGAGGAGACTAGCACCTGACCTCAGGGAGCCCCCAGTCTGATGGGGGAGACAACAGCCCTCTGCCCTCTGTGTGCCAAGGCCTCCCTGCATCTCCTTAGCTCCCCCTGGACCCCAGCTGGGGGCCCCATGTGCGACAAAGCACGGTCCTAGCACCAAGAACTGAGCCCCTGGAACTGGTCCTTGTCGCTGAAGCCCAAGGTCAGACACCAGAAACACATCTAAACAAACCTGGATCTGGATCCAGTTCTACCTGTATGTAGCCCTTAATTTCTCATCTTTTTTTTTTTTTTCCATCTTTTTGCCATTCCTTAGGCCACTCCCGTGGCATACGGAGGTTCCCAGGCTAGGGTTCTCATCGGAGCTGTAGCCACTGGCCTACACCAGAGCCACAGCAACGCGGGATCCAAGCTGCGTCTGCACACAGTAACACCGGATCCTTAACCCACTGAGCAAGGCCAGGGATCGAACCTGCAACCTCACGATTCCTAGTCAGATTCATTAACCACTGAGCCATGATGGGAACTCCTCGATTTCTCATCTTAACAGCACCTGCCTAGAACAGAGACAACACCCAGCAAGTCCAGCTATTTTCAGTGGGGAGAAATCTCCACTGGCCCATCCCTGCCCAAACTGAGTCTCCGTTCCTCTTTTTTTCTTTTTTTTTTTTTTTTTTTTTGGCTTTTTGTATTTTTAGGGCCACACCCTGCAGCATATGGAGGTTCCCAGGCTAGGGGTTGAATGGGAGCTGTAGCTGCTGGCCTACACCACAGCTCAGAGCAACGCCAGATCCCTAACCCACTGAGCAAAGCCAGGGATCAAACCTGTGTCCTCATGGAGACTAGCCGGGTTCGTTAATCACTGAGCCATGACGGGAACTCCCCGAGTTTCTGTTCTTAGTGTGCTTACTCACCTCTTCCTGCCTCTGCCTCAATATCTGTACAGTGACGACCAGAATCACAGGGTCAGGGGTGGGGCAGAGGATTAAACAAGGCAGTGTTTCATAAATGCTCACTCTGTCACCAGGGCCAGGGGAGAGAGCTGGCCAGGGTCACACACCCAGGTAAGGGCCAAGCTGGTTCATTCGCAGGTGCAGGACACAGAGCCAATTGCCATTCCTTCCCCCCCTCCCCCGCACCTTAAGGCTTTCATGCTGACAGACCCAGTGTCCTCATTCGGAGTCAAGGGTGGTGACCCTGGGACCATCCCCTCCAGCCCCCAGGCCCACTCCTGGAGCCTCCGACTCAGGGGAGCACCAGGAACCCTGCAGGGGCAAGATGCAAGCCAGGGGAGGGAGGGCTGGGGAAAGAGGGAGACAGAAGCCTTTATCCTGCCCCCCAGGAGCACAAAGGGGTCCAGGGACATCTGTCTGGGAGAGTGCGTCCAGACTAAGGGCCTCTATCTGAGGCTGCTGGGTGACTCCTAAGCCAAGCGTCTTAGCTGGGTCCAGAGTCTCCCTTCACAGCAGAAATAATAATAGTAACAATAATAGCCAACACCCACATAGTTTCCACTGCATACAAGGCAACGTTCTACTCACCTTGTGTATATTATCCCATATAATTCTTTTTTTTTTTTTTTGCTTTTTAGGGCCTCACCCGTGGCATATAGAGGTTCCCAGGCTAGGGGTCCAATAGGAGCCACAGCTGCTGGCCTACGCCACAGCCACAGCAACTCGGGATCTAAGCTGTCTGCAACCTACACCACAGCTCACGGCAACGCCGGATCCTTAACCCACTGAGCAAGGCCAGGGGTCGAACCCGAAACCTCATGGTTCCTAGTCGGACTCGTTTCCACTGTGCCACGACGGGAACTCCATATCCCATTTAATTCTTACAACAATCCTAAGAGGTCTATATTATTATTGCCCCCACTTTACAGATGAGAAAACTGAGACACTGAGCGGATGAGTAACTTTCCCAAAGCCACTCAGTTTGTAAACAGCAGAGCTAGGATTTGATCCCACACTGTCTGCCTGGAGTCTGAACTCTCAATCACCCCAGCACACACTCAGAGAGCGAAAGCCTGGCTTCTTCTGAGCTGGTGCATCTGAGCTCTCGGGGGTCTGGTGGTTGTTGATACAGAGGAGGAAGGACTCAATCACAAAGGGGCACAGGCCATGTCTCCTTCACCCATGGGAGCCTGGGGCACCTGCCCCCGTCGGCCTCCTGGGAATTCAGATGGTGGGGAGTCCAGGCAAGGCAGAGCTGGCACCCAGTTTGCACCCACGTTCATGGGGCGGGGCAGCTAGCACTGGCCTGGGGTGGGACCTCCATGTGTCTCTTCCTCAGGAAAACAGAGTGGAAACAAGTGAGCAGAGGGCGACACTATCGGAGAGGTGGCCTTGAATTCCCTTTTTTCCTTCTTTTTCTTTAACTTATTTTTTCTTTTTTTAGGGCCACACCCATGGCATATGGGAGTTCCCAGGATAGGGGTCAAATCGGAGCCTCAGCTTCTGGCCTACACCACATCCACAGCAACACTGGATCTGAGCCGCATCTGCAACCTACACCCCAGCTCATGGCCACACCGGATCCTTAACCCACTGAGCGAGGCCAGGGATCGAACCCGAAACCTCATGGTTCCTAGTCAGATTCGTTTCCAGGACCTCCTCTTTTTTTCCTTCTTAATTGGAATCATTCCCACAAAGTTAACCAAGGTCAGTGACAAATTACCTGTGAAACACCCTCTCCACCAATCACAGCGCAGCCCTGGAGACCCTCCAGTCTCCCTTAAAGCAGAAACAGATGGGTAGCCCCTCCCCTCCCCCCAAAGCTGGTCCCTCTGCAAAGCAACGGCACACAGCGAAATGGTCAAGTGTGTGGTCTCTGGAGGCAGAAAAGGCCAGGGCTCAGGGTGAACGCTGCCGCCTCCAAGCTGTGCAACCCCAGATCCACGCGAATTAACCTCTCTGGGTCTTGGTTTTTCCCCCTGTAAACTGAGGATGATGACAGCATGCCCCGCACAGAGGCGTTACAGGGTTTAAATGAAGCAATGTCTGTAAAACCTTCAGCCTGGTGTCTGGTACATAGTAGGTACACAACACTGGCTATTCGCATTACTGCTGCTGTCAGCACCAGCCCCAACCAAGCTACGGGCTCCACTGGGAAAGAAGCTGCATCTTGTTGATCTTTGTCTATCTGGGCTTTCTCCAAAGGGCTTGGCACACCAGAGGTGCTCCGTGCCTGAAGTCCAGTTCTCCAGAAACAGATCCAGTGGGGGAATTTTAGCTGAGTGATCTCCTAAGGGAGTGCTCCCAGAGGACCTGAGAGGGGCTGGGGGAGCAGGACAGGAGAGGAGGAGGCCAGAAAGGGTGCCCCGCAGAGGGGGGACCCTGGAGTAAAAGTTGTCCCCACCCCAGGCAAGGGATCTGGGTCTTCCTTCCTGCACCCCAATTATTGGCTAAGGGCCACCTGGGGGGGATAACCTTCTAGGAACTTCTCTGCTCTGGTAACTAAAGGCAGCCTGCAGACAGCGCACACAGAATGGAGAAGGCACAGAGAGCAGGGGGTGCTCTTGGAAAAAGAGGTCCTGGGGGATCTGCTCCACTCTGTAAACGTCTTCTGGGCTGAATGGAAATCAGCTATGGCCCAGCCTTGAAGGGTCGTGGATCCCCGTGGAGTCCTGGGTGGTCGAGGCAGAGGGAAGCAGCTGGTCAGAGCCAGGAGGGTCTCCGGAGCAGCCAGCCTCTCCCCTATCTGAGCAAAGGCAGGCCTGCAACTGCCGGGGATGGTCGAGGAGTCCCTGGTGCGTGCCTGGCATGGATGCTACATGCTTTGCCTGGTTCACTTGCTTCATCCTCACTTCCTCCTTAGATGTATTCTGATTTGGAAGCAAGGAAACCGAGGCCTGGAGAGAGTGAGGGACCTGCTTCGTGCCCCCCGAGGGGTTCAGGGTAAAGATGAGCAGTGTCATTCATCATTAGGAAAATGCAAACAAAACCCACAATGAGATACCCCTGCACCCCCACTGGGATGGCTATAAAAAGGAAAGTAACAAGCGTTGGCAAGGAGGTAGGGAAACTGGAATCCTCAAACACTGCTGGTGAGCATGCAGAATGATGCAGCTGCTGTGGAAAATGGTTTGGCTGCTCCTCAAGAAGTTAAACATAGAATTACCATATGACCCAACAATTCCACTCCCAGGAGGGACCAAGAAAACTGAGAACAGGTGTTCAGACAAAAACTTGGACACGAATGTTCACAGTAGCACTGTTCACAATGGCTAAAATGGACAGACGAGTGTGTCCATCAGCCGATAAATGGATCAACAGAATGTGTCTGGCCATACAACGGAATAGTATTCAGCCATAAAAAGGAATGACATTCTGATACTTGCCGTAACAGGGATGAGCCTTGAAAACATCACGCCGAGTCACATGCTGAGCCAGTCACAAAAGGCCACATAGCGTGTGATTCCATTTATACAAAAGGAACTGCGTCTCTGCTGGAGAGCAGAAATTGACACAACACTGTAATCCAACTATACTCTAATAAAAATAACAAATAAAAAACATCTATGGGAGTTCCCATTGTGGCACAGCAGAAACGAATCCAACTAGGACACAGGTTCGATCCCTGGCCTCGCTCCATGGGTTAAGGATCCAGTGTTGCCATGAGCTGTGGTGTAGGTCACAGATGTGGCTCAGATCCCGAGTTGCTGTGGCTGTGGTGTAGGCCGGTGGCTACAGCTCTGATTGGACCCCTAGCCTGAGAACTTCCATATGCCACAGGTGCAGCCCTAAAAAGAAAGAAAGAAAAAAAGCCCTTATACAAAACGTCCAGAATAGGCGAATTCATAGACAGCGGAAAGTAGTAGGTTGCCAGGGGCTGGGGGAGGAGGAAGACGGGTGACCGCTTAAGGGCGCAGAACTAGATAGTGGGGAGGGTTGCACAGGACCGAGAGCACAGCCACTGCTACTGAATTCAGTACACTTCCGTGTACCAAATCGTACACTTAAATGCTTAAAATCGTAACTTTTATGTTATGTGTATTTTACCACAATTTTTCTAAGTTTAAAAAAAGTGGCTAGGAGTTCCCATTATGGCGCAGTGATTAATGAATCCGACTAGGAACCATGAGGTTGCGGGTTCGGTCCCTGGCTTTGCTCAGTGGGTTAACGATCCGACGTTGCCTTGAGCTGTGGTGTAGGTTGCAGACGTGGCTCAGGTCCCGCGTTGCTGTGGCTCTGGCGTAGGCCGGTAGCAACAGCTCCAATTCGACCCCTAGCCTGGGAACCTCCATATGCCGCGGGAGTGGCCCTAGAAAAGGCAAAAAGACAAAAAATAAATAAATAAATAAAATTTTAAAAAGTGACCAAAGGGAAGAGCCTGGACCAAACCATTTCTTTTTTCGGCCTCACACATGGCATGGAGAAGTTTCCCGGCCAGGAACTGAATCTGCGCCACAGCTGTAACCAGAGCCCTAGCAGTGACAACGCTGGATCCTCCACCTGCTGCGCTGAGAGGGAACTCCAATTGACTCTACTCTCCATGGGCCTGGGAGTAGCCGACAAGGTCAGAGAGTGTTTGGGGATGGACAGGACAAATAAAAACCAAGGCTGGAGTTCCCTGGTGGCTTAGTGGTTAAGCAATCTGTGTTGCCACTGCTGTGACTTGGGTTCAATCCCTGGCCCTTGAACTTTCACATGTTGTGGGCACAGCCAAAAAATAAAATAAAATAAAATAAAATAATATAAAATAAAATAAGGGCTTCAATGCCTTCTTTGATATGGCTATTGATTAACATTTGTGGCTTAAGGGCTCCAGGGAGTAACATCCCCATAGGCCTCGTTTACTGTCGGGATTGTACCTACGCCCAGACGGACATTAATCTCTAAGTCCCTGTGACTCAGTCTCCGGGAAGAGAAGGGCAAAGAAACCAGGAGACTTCTGGGACATTTCCACCCCTAAGGCCCCTATTGAACAAGGACTGATACAGTAACTGGGCAAGACCAAGGGGAGAAAACCACAGCTTTCTGGACCCCACGCTGGTAACCCCGCATCTTTAAGGGATAACCCCCGCCCCCAGGAGTTCCTGTCATGGCTCAGCAGTTAATAAACCCTACTAGCATCCATGAGGACTCGGGTCCAATCCCTGACCTCGCTCAGTGAGTTAAGGATCTGTGAGCTGTGTTGTATGCTGCAGACCCATCTCCTATCCCGTGTGACTATGTCTGTGGTGTAGGCTGGCAGCTACACCCCCGATTCGACCCCTAGCCTGGGAACCTCCATATGACTCAGGTGTGGCCCTAAAAAGACAAAAAAAAGGGGGGGGATAAAAACCCCCATAGGACAATAGAGAGGGGAGTTCTTCTTCCCCCTCCCAGCTGTCCTGGGAGCTGTTTGCTTTCCTGTAATAACTGCTTGCTTGCTCAAAAATAAAATAATGAAATAAAATAAAACAAAACAAAATAAACCAAACACTGTGCTGACACACCTCGTATGTGATGTTTAAACATTTCCATGCCTTGGCCCGCTGGAGAAATAAAAGCGCCCAGCCTTGCGTTCACACAGACATGGATATAAACACAGACTCCAGCACAGGCTGTGTGACCTTGGATGTACCCCGTGTCCTTTCTGGGCCTCAGTTTTCTCATATGGAAAATGGACAGAAGACTAAGATGCTCTTCATGCTGCTGGGAGAATTCAATGAGTTGACACACATGGGAAAGCGGGGCTGGGAGGCAGTGGCAAGGGCTCCGCAAGGCTGCCCTTTCCTCCCTCTCCCGCCCCCACTCGTGCCCTTGACATTCATCCCAAGCAGACTTCACCTGCACGAACACCATCCTGGAGATCAGCCCACACTCAGTGCTTGTCCAGCCTCCCGACGGACCCTGCCTGTGGGATATTTGCACTTTCAAAGAGAAACCTAGTTAATCCACAGAAAGCCTATGCGATATAAAGAAGTGGAGACTTTCTGGATTCATCTCAGAAATATTTGGGATTCGGGAAGCAATCCTTTTCCCTCCAGTCACAACACTTAGGCAGCTGCTTCCACACCTCTTTCCTGAAGACACACACACACACGCACTCTCCCATAAACACACACACACACACACACGCCCAAACTCCTAAGCCGTAAATTCTCAAGAGCTGATCCCTGACCATGTTCTCACCTGCCCGCAGCTCAAAATGTCAGTGTAAGAATGCCCATCAATCTTCCGGGAGAAAGACAATTTCTTCTATTTTTGGTATTAAAATGTTCATATTTTTAGGATGAAAATACTAGGAAATTCATTTTGAAACTATTCTGAGGTTTTTACTTCACAAAATAAGATGCCAGCCACCCTTACATCAGTTTCCAAAATGACTCTTTGAAATGTGCATTGGCAAATCCTCAACTCCGAGGAACCCCCCCCCCAGACACACCCTCATCCGGGGTGGGGGTGCGTCCTGCCTCACTTGCTCAGCGGGGTAGGGGTGCGTCCTGCCTCACTTGCTCAGCGGGTGGGGAAAGGGCAAGGCCCTGGGGTCTGTCCCTGCCCTGCCAGGGTGGCTCTCTGCAGCCCCTCCCCCACCCCAATCCCGGCCGGTCCCCACAGCAGCAGACTGATTCCAGGCCAGGTGCCAGCCTCCACACACCGATGCACTGGTTCCTGCTTCCTGGTGCCAGCAGTGGAGTGGGTGACACAGAGCCATGGCACTGTCCCCTTTACCAATCCCCTGGTTCAGCTTAAGGAAGGACAAGCCATCTTCAGGGACAATTTTGCCTCTGAATCAAATAAGGCTTCAGTAGACAATGTAGACCCCACTCAGCCTGGGCAATTCACAGCCCAACTACATGTCCCAGGGGATGCCCATGGGCCTCATCGGGACCTCCTGGCCTCTCCAAGTCCCTCAGTTTAGGCCAGACCATTCTGGGTCACTGCCCTACCACCCAGGGTCTCTACCACTCCAGTCAGGAATGAACCCCAAACTCCCCACTTAAAATCATGTATTTTGGAGTCTCCTAGTGGCCTAGCAGTTAGGGATTCTGTGTTGTCACTGCTGTGGCTTGGGCTCGATCCCTAGCTGTGAACTTCCATATGCCACAGATGTAGCCAAAAAAGAAATAAGATGTTGAGCTTTTTTTTTTTTTTTTTTTTTTGTCTTTTGTCTTTTTGTTGTTGTTGTTGCTATTTCTTGGGCTGCTCCTGCGGCATATGGAGGTTCCCAGGCTAGGGGTTGAATTGGAGCTGTAGCCACCGGCCTATGCCAGAGCCACAGCAACGCGGGATCCGAGCCGCGTCTGCAACCTACACCACAGCTCACGACAACGCCGGACCGTTAACCCACTGAGCAAGGGCAGGGACCGAACCCGCAACCTCATGGTTCCTAGTCGGATTCGTTAACCACTGCGCCACGACGAACTCCTGTTGAGCTTATTTTTAAAAAATAAATAAAATAGGAGTTCCTGTCGTGGCTCAGTGGTTAAAAATCCGACTAGGAACCATGAGGTTGCGGGTTCAATCCTTGGCCTTGCTCAGTGGGTTAAGGATCCGGCGTTACCGTGAACTGTGGTGTAGGTCGCAGATGAGGCTCGGATCCTGCGTTGCTGTGGCTCTGGCCTAGGCTGGTGGCTACAGCTTCAATTAGACCCCTAGTCTGGGAACCTCCATATGCCACAGGTGCAGCGCTAGAAAAGACAAAAATAATTAATTAATCAAAATAAAATACACTGGGACGCAAGTTCAATCCCCGACCCAGCACAGTGGGTTAATGACCCATTGTTGCCATGGCTTTGGTTTCAGTAGCAACTATGGCTTAGATCTGATCCCTGGCCTGGGAACTCCATATGCCGCAGGGCAACCAAAAAAGAAAAAACGTAAGTAAATAATACATCCAGACAGACAGACATCAAATAAAATCTTGTATTTGGCTTGGAAGCAAAGTAAGTGACCTGGGGCCTGCCCCGGACCCTTCCACTCTGAAAGATGCCGGCTCAGCCTGACCCACAGTAGAAACTGTCAGCACGAGGAGCTGCGAAGGGAAGAAAAGAGACGAGGACGGGCAGGCAGCAAACACAGACTAAGAGTTCACGCTGCGCTGGGCGAGCGCTGGGTGCTAAGGAGGCAAACATGAGTGTGACACATCCCTGCCCGAGGGGCTCCCCATGAGCCGGTGTGACCAGGGGAAGAGGCGAGGCCAGGACTAGCACTTGACACGTTTGTTCATTTCCCATAATCCCAGAGACGAGAGCCCATCCCCGGAGTCCCGCTGTGGCACAACGGGATCGGCGGCATCTCTGCAGCCCCAGGACGCCGGTTCCATCCCTGCTTGGCACAGAGAGGGGGAAAAAAAAAAAAAGAGCCCCATCCTCACAGAGCTGACAACCAAGTCAAAAAGTCACAAAATTACAGATTGGGATAAACCCTAGAAGAAAATAAACAAAAGGTGAGACCCAGCAGAAGAGGGGTGGCAATTTTGAGACCGGTTGCAGAGGGCTTCTCCGAGGAGGTGACACTGGAAATGAAGTGGAGGAGGATGAGAAGAGAGAACGTTCAGGTAGAGAGCAGCAGGTGCAAAGGCCCGGGGGCAGGAAAAGCCTCCGTGTGTTCAAGGAAGAGCCGGGTAGCCGGGGCAGGGGGCAGTTCCCTGGCGGTGCAGCCAGGTTAAGGATCAGGCATTGTGACTGCTGTGGCTCTGGTCACTGCTGTGGCACAAGTTTGATCCCTGGCCCAGGAAATTCTGCGTGCTGCAGACCTGTCCAAGAAAGGAAGGAAACAGGTCAGGCAAGGCCTTAAAGGCTATAGTGAAGAATTTGGGTCGTGTAATAAGATCTTTTTTTTTTTTTTTTTTTTTTTTTTGTCTTTTGTCTTTTTTGTTGTTGTTGTTATTGTTGCTATTTCTTGGGCTGCTCCCGCGGCATATGGAGGTTCCCAGGCTAGGGGTTGAATCGGAGCTGTAGCCACCGGCCTACGCCAGAGCCACAGCAACGCGGGATCCGAGCCGCGTCTGCAACCTACACCACAGCTCACGACAACGCCGGACCGTTAACCCACTGAGCAAGGGCAGGGATCGAACCCGCAACCTCATAGTTCCTAGTTGGATTCGTTAACCACTGCGCCACGACGGGAACTCCGTGTAATAAGATCTTTATCCCCATTTAGCAGCTATGAAAACCAAGACTCGGAGAAATTAACTACCTCACGTGAGTGACCAAGCTGAGATTCCACCGCCCAATCTGACATCGAAGCCCTCATGTTTTCTTTCTGCTACCCACTAACAACACTAGGCTGGCTGTCGCATGGGTGACCATCAAAAATGTCTGAATTGGAGTTCCCATTGTGGCTCAGCGATAACGAAGCCAACTGGTATCCATGAGGACGTGGGTTCGATCCCCGGCCTCACTAAGTGAGCTAAGGATCTGGCATTGCTGTGAGCTGTGCTGTAGGTCACAGATGCGGCTTGGATCCTGTGTTGCTGTGGCTGTAGCTCTGATTTGACCCTTAGCCTGGGAACTTCCATGTGCTGCGGGCGCGGCCCTAAAAAGACACACACACACACAAATAATAATAATAATAATGCCTGAATTGACTCACAAGCAGTGAGACGCCAAGGAAAGATCTTGAGCAGACTAAGCTGTGCTGTCTTTAGGAAGAGGATTCTTGATGCAGGAGTCAGGAGAGGCTAGGGACAGTGGGAAGGGACACTTGAAATAAATGAGGAGACAGAGCCTGGTGGACAAGAGAGAAGAAAGAAGGAGGGAAGTGGTGAGCCCTGCTCTGCAGAGGGAGGTAGAGGGCAGGGCCCCTCCGGCCCCAGAGATAACAGCCCTGCTGGGCTCCCCTCCTTATCACAGGGCCTATTTATCCTGATCATACAGAATCTCAGGAGTTCCCGTCGTGGCGCAGCGGTTAACAAATCCGACTAGGAACCATGAGGTTTTGGGTTTGGTCCCTGCCCTTGCTCAGTGGGTTAACGATCTGGCGTTGCCGTGAGCTGTGGTGTAGGTTGCAGACGCGGCTCGGATCCCGCGTTGCTGTGGCTGTGGTGTAGGCCAGTGGCTACAGCTCCGATTGGACCCCTAGCCTGGGAACCTCCATATGCCGCAGGAGCAGCCCAAGAAATAACAAAAAGACAAAAAAAAAAAAAAAAAGAATCTCAGTAACCTGGCTGATGGGTACTTGGAGAGCAGAGGTGCTCAGAGAGTAGAGAGAGGTATTTTTGCAGCCCCAACAGTGGGGTAGCACAGCCTGGGACCCCACCCTATTTCAAATCCCTCCCCAGGCCTGGCCTAGGTCCAGGGTCCACTACTAGCCATGAGCCCCAGCCCCTGCTGTCATTGGCCCAGGGCTTTCTTTTCTTTTTTCTTTTTCTTTTCATGTGTGTATGTGTGTGTGCGCATGCATGTGTCTTTTTAGGGCTGCACCCATAGCATGTGGAAGTTCCCAGGCTAGGGGCTGAATCAGAGCCACAGCTGCCGGCCTACACCACAGCCACAGCAACTCGGGATTCTTCAACCCACTGAGCGGGGCCAGGGATCGAACCTCTGTCCTCATGGATACTAGTCGGGTGTGTTACTACTGAATCACAACAGGAGTCCCTGCCCAGGGCTTTCTGTTCATGCTCCATGGCCCACCCCCACCCTCACCCCCGGCCTCTCATCTTCTGTCAGAGCCCCCAGCCCCCATTCTCAAGGGAGCATAAAAGATGGGGCGTCAGCTTCACAGACAGGATGACCCTAGGATACTGACCTCAGCCAGCACTTATCAACCCGCACTCTGAGAGGGACCTATTGTTTCATTTTAATCATTTCATCCCCACAGCATCCCTACAAGGTAGATACAATTGTGCTCCAAAGAAGGGAAGCTGAGGCACGAAGGACCTGCCCAAGGAATTCTCTGTTTATCGACTCTCCTCTGCGTTGGGTCTTCAGCCTGCCTGCCCTCTCTCCCCTCTCTCCTCCTTGCCTTCCTGAAGACCCTGCCAGATGTTCCCATTTCTGCGGGGGGGGGGGGGGGCCCAAGGTCCACGTGTGGCGATGTGGCATCAGGCCTGCAGGGCAGAGGAGCTCGCCTGACGTAGAAAGGCCCCTCTGGGAGGCGGGGCAAATCTGTTTGAACCCTTCCCGCCCTGCACCTGGAAGGCAGCCACAACCAACCCCAGCCAGCCGTCCCTCTCCCCTCTGCTCTGAGACCCAGCCAACCAGGGCCCCTTGCCCATGGTGTCCTGCGCCCAGGGTGCTGGAAGCCCTGTGGCCACTAGATGGCGTCATGCGCACAGAAATGTAGGTTTGACCGCTGGGCGGCGCCTTTATCAGCAGCAGAGCTGAATTTTCACTACACTCTATTTTTTTTCATTTATTTATTTTTCTTTAAATTTTTATTATTGTTGACACTTCTGCTGTGCAGCAAAGTGACACAGGCATACATACATTTATATTTTTACACACGCTTTTTTTTTTTTTTTTTTTTTTGCTTTTTTTAGGGCCATACCTGTGGCATATGGAGGTTCTCAGGCTAGGGGCTGATTTGGAGCTGCAGCTGCCGGCCTACACCACATCCACAGCAACGTCAGATCCGAGGTGCGTCTACGACCTACACCACAGCTCACGGCAACACTGGATCCTTAACCCACTGAGCAAGGCCAGGGATTGAACCCACATCCTGGTGGATACTAGCTGGATTCACTACCACTGAGCTACAATGGGAACTCCTACACTCTTTTTCTCATATTATCTTTCATCATGTTCTATCACAGGTGACTGGATACAGTTCCCTGTGTTAATACAGCAGCTCTCCCTCTATTTTTATCTCACTTTTATCGCCATTCCTCACCCCAGCCCTGCAGTCAACCATGTGTGTTCTTGCAAAAGCTTGATCATGTACTTTCTAGTTTCCTACTTAGTAAACTGTATATATTCTCACTTTGTTCACTCAGCACCATGGTTTTGTTTCAGTTTGGGTTTTGTTTTGTTTTGCTTTTGGGGGGCCAGCATGTGGAAGTTCCTGGGCCAGAGACCGAACCCGTGTCATGGCAGCAACCAGAGCCACTGCAGTGACAACATCAGATCCTTAACTTGCTGCACCAAAAGGGAACTCCAGCACCCTGTTTTTTGGTCTTTGTTTTGTTTTGTTTTGTTGCTTTTTATGGTTGCATCCGAGGCATATGGAGATTCCCAGGCTAGGGGTCAAACAGAGCTGTAGCCGATGGCCACAGCCACAGCCACACAGGATCTGAACCAAGTCTGTGACCTACACCACAGTTCATGGCAATGCCAGATCCTTAACCCACTGAGCGAGGCCAGGGATCAAACCTGCGTCCTCATGGATGCCAATCAGATTCATTTCTGCTGAGCTACAACAGGAACTCCTCTGTGTATTTTAAAAACTCGCCCATGTTGCTACGGTGGGCAGCCTCCACACGTATGTACCCACTCTCAGGGTGACAGGTACCCACGTCCCCTCCAAAGCCCCTCAACACTCCCGCCTGAGCGACCTTGTGCATGACCCTGTGGCCCTGCCAGAGAACCTAGGGAAGGGAATTGCCTGGTCACAGGATACGTGTTGACTTAATTTAGTGCAGCACCACCAGCCAGCTCTCTACTCACCCAGTTCTTGGAAGGTTCCTGGGAGAGGGCTCTCAGCCTCCTGGTACCACACAGCCTGGCATCCTCCCTGTGGGCTGGCCCGAGTCCCTTCCGCTTGGGCCTTAGGGCAGTCGAAGGGCTGCTGGTGGGTGGCTTCTGTCAAGAGCAGCCTGTGATCATAAGACCTCAGGGCCCGCTGTCTTCCCTGGGCCTGCTCTGCCCACTCCTCCCCAGCACTCACCAAGGCCAGCTGGCATTTTTCGCGGCCCCCACGTCTGTCTTCAGGGGTTTTCCTGGTGCCAAAGCCCATTTTTCCCTCTTCCTCCTCCCACAGAACATCCCCAGTTTTCTGCATTTTCCTGAATTCTCTCCTCAGCCCATCCTTCTGTGCTTCTTAGCCCTGTGCCTGTGGGCAAATTATTTAGACTCTCCAAGTATCCTTGTCTGTAATACGGAGACAAGGTATATCATTACTGATAAGGGGCACACAGATAGGATCCCTCCCAGCCACTGCACACATCCCTCTCTCTGACTCACTGCTGCTCTGCTTCCCACATATGCAAGTAGCTATAACTCCTCCTCCTCCAGGAAGTCATCTCTGATTGAACCAGCTGTGGTTCTGAAGCCCTCAACCCAGCTGTTACCTAGTAAGAGGTCAAATATTGGGGCAGGGGGTGGGGGCTGAAATTTGAAATATGATGGTAGCTATGGTTCATCGAGCACCTACAATGTGCTAAGAATCCTTTTTTTTCCGTCTTTTTTTCTTGAGCCGCTCCCGCAGCATATGGAGGTTCCCAGGCTAGGGGTCTAATCAGAGCTGTATCCACCAGCCTACACCAGAACCACAGCAACGCAGGATCCAAGCCACGTCTGCAACCTACGCCACAGCTCATGGCAACGCCAGATCCTTAGCCCACTGAGCAAGGTCAGGGATCAAACCCGCAACCTCATGGTTCCTAGTCAGATTCGTTAGCCACTGCACCACAACGGGAACTCCATGTGCTAAGAATTCTTTATCCTACTTTATCCTCACGAGGGCCCTGGAAGGCCAACACCATCTCCTTCAGAATCCCTTCCTCCTGCCCCTCATTCACCATATTCCCAGTGTGTGTTATGTTTGAAAAATAGGTTTTGTTTTTTTTTTTTTTTTTTTTTGCTTTTTAGGGCCACATCTGCAGCATATGAAAGTTCCCAGGCTAGGGGTCAAATCAGACCTGCAGCTGCTGGCCTACACCACAGCCACAGCCACATGGGGTCCAAGCCGTGTCGTCAGCCTACACTGCAGCTCACAGCAACGCTAGATCTTAACCCACCGAGTGAGGCCAGGGATCGAACTCGCTTCCTCATGATTACTAGTTAGGTTCGTTACCACTGAGCCACAATGGGAACTCCTAAAAATTAGCTTTAAGTACACACATAATACAGGGATATATTCTCCTTATAAAAATATCAAAGCACTGGAGACAAGGCTGTGTCACCTGGGACCAGGACCTGCTACCCTCCCCCAAGAGCCCCCCCAATTGGCAGCATCCTGAATTTCATTCAAGTCCCTTTCCCATGGGTTTCCATGCATTTTTCTACATGTGGGAAATAGGTAATATAGTTGAGTGTTTTGGTTTGGTTTTACATTAACGATGTGTGTACATATAGATCACTCTTCCACGTGCTTTTTCCCACTCGACAGTATGTCTTGAGCTGCATCTGTTGAGAGCCGTTACATCCTTTCTTGGAACTGTTGTGCGCTGTTTGACGGCAGGGATGGGTTTGGCTTCTGAACCGCCCACCAGAGACGGGCAGTGGCCAGCCAGGTTGTCCACAGTTCTCACAATTCAAAATGAGGCTGCAGGAGTTCCCATCGTGGTGCGGTGGAAACGAATCCAGCTAGTAACCATGAGGGTGTGGGTTTGATCCCTGGCCTCGCTCAGTGGGTTGAGGATCTGGTGTTGCCATGAGCTGTGGTGTAGGTTGCAGACTCGGCTCAGATCTGGTGTTGCTGTGGCTGTGGTGTAGACCGGCAGCTGTATCTCTGATTCGACCGCTATCCTGGGAACCTCCAAATGCCTCGGGTGCAGCCCTAAAAAAAAACAAAACAAAACAAAAATACAAATAAAAAATGAGGCTGTAATGCCCATCCATGTACAGGCATCCTTGTGCTCCGTGACGTGTCTGGTGCAGTCACCACCTCTCATCTGTCCCACGGCTAATGACACATGTCATGGGAGTTCTCAACCTGGGAGCCACTGGAGGCCTCAGTAGGGGGGCCTGAAATCCTGCCCAGAGTTATCTGCATGTGTGGATCATCCTGGGGACAGTCACCTCAACCCTCACCGGTTTTCAGGTGTCCAAAGAGCCTGGTAAAAGCTAAGAAGTGCGTCCCACGCTACTTTTGTGATTTTACAAAGCACATGTGCTGTGCTCACAAGGACGGGGCGGGGGAGGGGGCATGAAGCCTCTTCCCTCCTAATGGTCTTGCCAACAAGGATTTTCCACCTAGTGCTGAAAAGTCCTCTAGAGCCAGATCTAGGCCAAAATGCTGGCTCCACTCCTCACGGTGGGCAACTAACAAATACTCAGCCTGTTTCCACTTTATGAAGAGAGGTGAGTGATGCCTGCTTCGTGGGGTTGCTGTGAAGAGAGAATAAAATCACCTGTGCCAGGAGTTCCCATTGTAACACAGTAGAAACTAATCTGACTAGTATCCATGAGGATATGAGTTCGATCCCTGGCCTTGCTTAGGGGCTTAAGGATCTGGCATTGCCGTGAGCTGTGGTGTAGGTCGCAGACGTGGCTCAGGTCTCGAGTTGCTGTGGCTGGGGTGTAGGCTGGCAGCTGTAGCTCCAGTCCTACCCCCAGCCTGGGAACTTCCATATGCTGCAGGTGTGGCCCTAAAAAGAAAAAAAAATCACCTGTGCCAAACGTCCAGCCCATCCCCGCCCCGCACCTCTATCCATCAGTCCCCACTGCCTTCCCCCAGCAGCATAGCAGAGACTAAACACCCCAGTGCCACCAGTCCTGGCCCAGTCACCTAGGCAGGTACTCTTCCAATCCCAGCCTCAGCTCCTGCATCTGTAGCACAGGGTAAGACCCAGTGAGACAGGCGGAAGCCACCTCCTGAGATACTGGGAGGATGAGCTGTAGGCACACGAAGCAATGAGAAGCAGGGCAGGTAGTGGTCCTCCAGGGCTTGCTGTTGCTCTGGCAACACCCACAGCATCTGAAGGGCACAGAGGCACCTGAATGATCACTGAGTGACCAGGGATGCAGAGGCCAGTGGACAGCACCAAATGGGTGTTTGCTCTCCCCATCGGATGATCTTTCAAAATCAGATGAACCCCTAAATCTGTCCTTCCTGGGATCTGAGCCCAGCCCTTTGTCAGGCAGGTTGTTGTTGTTGTTGTTGTTGTTGTTTGCTTTTTAGGGCCACACCCACAGCATATGGAGGTTCCCAGGCTAGGGGTCTAATAGGAGCTGTAGCTGCCAGCCTACACCACAGCCACAACACCACCAGATCTGAGCCGCATCTACAACCTACACCACAGCTCACAGCAATGCCAGATCCTTAACCCACTGAGTGAGACCAGGGATCAAACCCGTGTCCTCATGGATACTAGTCGAATTTGTTAACCCCTGAGCCATGATGGGAACTCCCTGTCAGGCAGTTTTGCTCCCCTCTCCTGTGGGAGGCCAGCTTCTGCAGGTCCAGGCATCACTGGAGGCTCTGAATGAATCGAACCATGCTCGTGGGTCTCCTTGTGCTGCTGACATCTTCTTACCAAACCCCCCGCCACAGCAAGATGAGAACCCAGGCCTCCCCAAGGAGTTGCTCGGGTCCTTGTGTCACCCTCCAGCTACAGCCCACCTCTCCCCTTGAAGAAGTCCTCTGCACTCCAGGTGACCGTCACTTAGCCCCGTCCCCTCCTCACCCTCTCGCAGGCTGCCTCTGACCCAGTTCTCCCCCAGCGACAGCCGGGCAGTCACTTCCACATCCCTCTGCAGACCTCACCGCTAAGGGCCTGGCCACATCTGACCAGAGCCACCACTTACTCCTCCAACCTCGCCTCCCCTGTCCCCTTCCTCCCTCCCTGGCTATTTCTTCAGGTCTGCTGCCCAGCCCGCATCCTCCTTCAGCTGCTGCTTAAGCACCAGGGCCCTGTCCCCAGTTTTGCCCTTGGCTCACTGCTCCTCCCTCCCTCTCTCCTCCTGACCTCAGGGCTTGAAGTACCAAGTACCAAGTACCTGGCCTCAGGGGTTGGAGTACCCAGTACCAAGTACCTGACCTCAGGGCTTGAAATCTTGATGCCTCAGAAAGCTCCCAGTCTCTTCTCTCCCCTGACCTTGCATGTGGTGCAGGCCACTGACCCCCATACACTTGCAACTCAGCAACCAGAGGAGAAGTCTCCCTTCCCTGGTGTTTAGGGAGTTAGGATTTGGTGCTTTTGCCACTGCAGCCCCAGATTCAGTTTCTGGTCTGGAAACTACTGAGATCCCACATCAAGCTGCCGCGAGAGAAAGACGGGGGGGAGGGGAGAGGGCAAGAACTCCCTTGTTCCTCCCCTCTCCCAGGATCCTGGACTTCCTGAGGTGCCCCACGAGCACCCACGAGCTGGAAGATTAGAAGGCACCCTCACCTCCTCCCACCTCCAGAGTGAGCAGGATCATGAGATCCTGCCCCCTCCCCCCTGGGGCAACCTGACAATTAGGTGGTCCAGCAGCTGTAAGACTCAAGGCGCAGGATGCTCCAATGCAT
Source organism: Sus scrofa (assembly GCF_054392235.1). Classification (NCBI taxonomy): domain Eukaryota; kingdom Metazoa; phylum Chordata; class Mammalia; order Artiodactyla; family Suidae; genus Sus; species Sus scrofa. The sequence continues at coordinate 47,683,848 of NC_139389.1, forward strand.
CTAATTCAAGGATGTGGCTCAGAGGAAGGGCAGCTCTGAGGGCAAGGACAGGGCCCAGGAGGGGCGCAGGGCAGTGGAGGGGTGGCCAGCACCATGGCTGGAGTCACATACAGCCTGACCAGGGTGCTCTGCCCCCACAGGACCAGGAACACCATGGGCATCTCTCCCCAGCCCAGCCCAGGCCACCCCCAGTCACTCCTGAGCTGGCCAAGCATCTTCCCCCGTGTTGCCCCTCCCCTCCCCACCGGCCCTCCTTCACACAGTTCCTCTGACTACAAACATCCCAAATACCCTGGTTGTGCCAACCTGAATATCTGGACCCCTGCCCTGTCTCCCAGAGTGACTCTTCCCTAGGCCACGCTCCCCGAAATAAACACCTACCTCCCCCCAGATAGTTCTTCGCTGCCATCCTCCATCCCTGCCCTAGCATTCGCATCAGCTCTTGAACTTACAGGTTTCCTGCCCTCTGGCCAGCCCCTCATGCCCTCCCTTAGAGCGGTCCCTGCCCAGCACTGGGCCATCCAAGTAATGCACATCTGAGATGAGGCGCCCCCGGCTGCGCAAAGCAGGGCAGTGGCAGATCCCAGTCCCAGCTCCTGGCCGGGCCTGCCTGCCTCCTCACCCACCGCCACCCTCTAGGGCCCCCAAAATGCTGGCAGGTCCCTGTACACCCCGCTGGGTGTCATACCTTGGGCTTGGGCTGGGATGAAAGCTGTTTGTGCTTTTTTTTTTTTTTAATTTTTTCTTTTTATGGCGGCATATGGAAGTTCCCAGGCTAGGGGTTGAATCAGAGCTATAGCTGCTGGCCTACGCCATAGCCACAGCAATGCGGGATCCAAACTGCATCTGCACCCTACACTGCAGCTCACAGCAAAGCTGGATCTTTAACCCACTGAGCAAGGCCAAGGATCAAATCCACATCCTCATGGATACTAGTCGGGTTCTTAACCCACTGAGCCATAACTGGAACTCTGGCACTCACGCTTCTGTCACTTGCCTCTGACCAACCTTCCAGCGCCCAGAGATTTCCTTTGGAAGACTCTTTGAATCTCCCAGACCAATGGCTTCATGGCACATGGGCATCCTGGCACTTACCACCCAATGAACCCATCCCACCAGCTTCTCCAGGGCAGGGACCATCCTTCACCCATCTGGGCACCTACATAAACTTTTGTAGCAGGCAGGGTGGTCTGAGCAGATACAGGTGGGCATCCAAGCTAAGATCATCTGAGGAGGGCTTGACAAAGAAAGGGATGATTTACAAAGGTGAGAGCCAGGGCAGTGGGTACCACTGTGCCCCAGGTCTGACACACCCAGGAGGGAGCTGCTGTGAGAAGCCATGACACATGCTCGAGGGATGTGGTCAGCCCTGCAGGGAGAGAACGCAGGGGCAGTGCCAAAGACCCCAAAACCTCTCTTCCCTCTGGTCTTTTGAGCTCTTGCTGGTGATCCCAACGGCAAAGCCCGGGTAGAAATCAGAGGGCAGGGGGCGGGTGCAGGTGCAATCATACAAGTTAGCCTCGCAGGCACAGAGCAATGTGGAAAGGGGCAAGACGGACTTTGAGAAGCAAGTTAGGGACAATCAATGCCAGCAGAGCAGAATTTCACCGATGAGATGTCTGAACAGGGCTCCAAAGGATGCCTGGCCACCACTCCAGGAGTAAAGGACATTCCAGGTCAAAGCCATACCCAGGCTAAGCTGTGGGCCCAGCATGGCCTGTGCTGATGGAAAGGCAGCGGTCCAGCAGACGGGGCTGGGGAAGCAAAGTGAGGCGTGGCCTCCAGATGGGACACACCCCACCTCACCCTAAAAGGATGGGCAGGTAAAGCCTGGCCTCTGCTGGGCTGCCTTGGCCTGGGTTTTCAGGGGGAGGACCCACCCTCTCCATCTGGGAACCAATTGGGGACTGGGGGCCGAGGGCTGCACAGTGTGACAGGGACCACAGGGAACCCACAGTTGGCTGGGTGCACAGCATGGGAGGCAGAGGCCTTGCCCTTAGCCAGTGTAGCTGCCCAGGCTTCGAGGGACAGGAAACTGCTGATAACAGGGCCGGGAGCGGGCCTCCAGCGGGAAGGGCTGCCCTTGGCTGGAGGGAGCTGACCTCAGAGGCAACTGGAAGTGACTGTGAGCTTCCTCAGTGCCCGGCCAGCTGGAGCTTCCGGAAGGTGGATTTTAATAGCTGAGGGAGGGCAGGTTACCAAGAAATATTTCCACCACAGTCGGTGCGGCAAAAGGAGCAGGAGCTGTGAGGTCACGTGGACTGACTTCAAACCCCAGCCGCCCCGATCACCTGTCCCCTAACTCCTCTCAGCCAGTTTCTCAGCCATCACTTAGGCACCATGACTGCAGTGTCCCCATGGTCCCCAGAGTGTGTGTAAAGTGCCTGAACCAAAACTGGCACAAAGTAGGCCCCCAGTCCATTGCTTTCTCAGCACAGTGGTTTCTCTTCCCTGCCCCAAGACCCCAGGCCTCCGGATGGGATTTTACACCGAGGGCCGCCTCCTCTGGGGGCGGCTGGGTGATCACAGCGACGGGGCAGCTGAGCGCCCAGCCTGGGCTGGGGCCCTGGATAGAGCAGAAGGACTGTTGTGCTACGGGAGCATGGGCGGCACTTTGTGAAAACTGGAAACAGACAGGGAAGAGCAGGACAAACCCAGAAGTGAGTCCAAAGTTGTGAGATTTGTAAGGCAGGAAGGTTGCCTGTGCCACTGCTAGGACAGTCATGGAGAATGAGCAGGGACAGGAGTTCTGGTTGTGGCTCAGCAGGTTAAGAACCCTACACAGTGTCTGTGAGGATAAGGGTTCAATCCCTGTCCTTGCTCAGTGGGTTAAGGATCCGGCGTTGCTGTGGCTGTGGTGTAGGCTGGCAGCTGCAGCTCCAATTCGACCCCCAGCCTGGGAACCTCCATATGCTGTGGGTGCAGCCCTAAGAAGCAAAATAAATAAATAAATAAAATAGGGAGTTCACTTCGTGGCTCATGTGAAACAAATCTGACTAGGATCCATGAGAACGCAGGTTCAATCCCTGGCCTCACGCAGCGGGTTAAGGATCCAGTGTTGCCGTGAGCTGTGGTGTAGGGCACAGAGACAGCTCGGACCTGGTGTTGCTGTGGCTGTGGGGTAAGCCAGCAGCTACAGCTCCGATTGGACCCCTAGACTGGGAGCCTCCATATGCTACAGGGGAAGCCCTAAAAAGCAATAGATAAATAAATATCTGGGAAAATTGACTCACCAAGGAGGTTCAACCTGTGGGCAACTCCATGAGCAGCTGACCAGGACTCCCAGCCCAGAGCTGCTCGCATGGTCCGAGCCCCTCCATGTGCACCCTGGGCCAGATGCCTCACTGCTCTGATGGCCTTGACTCTGCTGGTCTTTCTCCACCTTCCATAAGCTGCAGCTTTCTAGACTCACCACCTGCTCCTCCTCTGCGGCTCAAGTCAGGGTAATGGGCAGATAAACCGTGGGTTTCATGCCTATAATCCTGCACTGTTATTTAGGAACCAGGGCTTGAGGTGACTCCCAAGGGTCCTCTGTCCCTTACACACAGCAGGTCCCACCTAGTCTTCACCCAGGGTTTCTCACCCTTGGCACCATCACTACTTGGGGCCAGGTTGTAGGCGCTATGCTGCACACTGTTACATGTCTACCAATGTCCCTGGTCTTGTGTCACTAGACGCCACCCCCAGTTGTGACAACCAACTAGCCTCCAGACACTGCCTAATGCCTCCCCCCACCACCCTGTTGAAAACCAGTGCCTTATCCCTTGGACAGCTTTCTTTTTTCCTAAACATGGTGAAGATTAAAAAATGAGTCCACGGAGTTCCCATCATGGCTCAGCAGTTAACAAACCCAATAGCATCCATGAGGATGGGCGTTCGATCCCTGGCCTCGTTCAGTGGGTTAAAGGATCCAGAGTTGCCCTGGGCTGTAGAGTAAGTCAAGACGTGGCTTGGATCCCCTGTGGCTGTGGCTGTGGCTGTGGCTGGCAGCTGCAGCTCCAATTCAACCCCTGGCCTGGGAACCTCCATGTGCCACTGGTGTGGCCCTCAAAAGACAAAAAAAAAAAAAAAAAAGAGTCCAGGGAGTTCCTGTCGTGGCTCAGAGGAAACGAATCTGACTAGTATCCATGAGGACACAGGTTCGATCCCTGGCCCTGCACAAAGGGTTAAGGATCCAGCACCATGAGCTGTGGGATAGGTTACAGACATGGCTTGGATCCTGCATTGCTGTGGCTGTGGCTGTGGCCAGCAGCTGCAGCTTGGATTCTACCCCTAGCCTGGAAACTTCCATATGCTGCACCTGTGGCCCTAAAAAAAATGAGTCCATAAGTAAATTTGTTTATTCTGCATCCCTCTGGGTGGGGAGAGCAGAGGAAAAAAGATGGAGTAAGGTGGAAAAGCTTTGCCAAAAAGAAGCAACCTGCAGCCTGGGCACTGGTGAACACTGAAGCCAGTTTATGGGGGCATGTCATCACTTTCCGTCGCATGCATCTTTTCTCCTCTTACTCCCTTTCTTCTGTCATCTGCCTAAGCCTGAGGCCTGCTGACACTCTTCCAAGGACATCATTTAAAGCCAATGATCTTGAGCCAAGGATTGAGCTGTTCGAGTCCATCTTCCGCCTTCCATCTAGCCCACAAATACTCACCCGCCTGAAGGGACTGCTGTCCTCTGAGCCCTACGGAAATTACTCTCTAAGGGCTCCTTCTTCATTCCTGGCTAGTCCAGGTAAGAGATACCCAAGGTATGACCGGAAGCCACACCTCATCGTGGGTTTTCTCCAAGAAAGCACACATTGCCTCTTTGGACAGGAACGTGAACTCCAGCTTAACGGGGTTATCAGGTCAGACCTGGCACAGGGAGACAGCCTCTTAGCAAGAAACTGGTATCCACCCCATGTGTGTGAAGTCTACTGGGTAAGAATCCACATAGAGATATTCAACCCTGACCAGCTCTGGTCCTTAGAAATATACCATAAATGTCTTAATACTTGCCAACTCTTCTGCTAGACAACTGTACAGGCTCCTAAATTAAGAATCCAAATTTTATTATTTATTTACGTGTTTGTTTATTTATTTATTTTTCTTTTTATGGCCACACTTGTTGTATATGGAAGTTCCCAAGCTAGCAGTCAAATTGCAGCTGCTGCTGCCAGCCTACACCACAGCCACAGCAATGCCAGATCCGAGTCACATTGTGACCTACACTACAGCTTTCAACAATGCCGTGTCCTTAACCCACTGAGGCAGGCCAGGGACTGAACCTAGTTCTCATGGACCCTAGTGGAGTCTGTTACTGCTGAGCCACAACAGGAACTCTGAGAATCCGCATTTTAACATTTGAGCTCTCAATATTTTTTTGTACATCTTCTGGGCATGGGGAGAGGACCATGAACCAGACGGACACTGTTCCTGAGCCCATGGGGATTACCAATTACAAAGAAGTGTGAAGAGGAGGTCCTGTTGTGGCTTAACAGGTAAAGAACCTGACACAGTATCCGTGAGGATGTGGGTTCAATCCCCGGCTTTGCTCAGTGGGTTAAGGATCTGGCATTGCCGAAAGCTGTGGCATAGCTGTGTTGCTGTGGTTGTGGCGCAGGCTTGCAGGCTGCAGCTCTGATTCAACTCCTAGCCTGGGAACTTCCATATGCCATGGGTGAGGCCCTAAAAAGAGAAAAACCAAACAAAAACAAGTGGAGTGAAGAGTGCTATGCTGGGGGGGTACCAGGCATAGCAGGGGCCCTGCAGAGTAAGAATGCTCCCTGCTCCATTGCACACTTACTCAGTTTTCTATCCATAAAGTAGGAACTTCAGCCCTATCTATCACCCATCATTGCCACCAAGGCTGCAGGAAGCCTTAGAGATGGCATGACATGAGATCACAAATGTGGGAGCACCTGTATAGCAAAAGGGCCCTGCAGAGGTAGAGGTCTGCCTGCAGCAGTGCTCAGAGATGACACGGACCCCAGTAAGGAAATACCTTGCTATCCAGGAGGAGGAGAGGGCAGCGAGGTGGGCTCTGAAGCCCCTGGACCACAGCATCACAAATCTGCTTCCTCCTGACCCTATCACCGCTGCACACACAACCTCAAGAACTATGATGGATTAGGGCTCCCCTCCCAGCTCCTCAAAAGCAATGCTGCTTCCTACCTCCTGCCTCCTACCGCTACGGGCCGGGGGGGGTAGGGGGGAGCAGCCCCACTCCAATGTACCTTTCAGAAGGTTCATCATGTTTTTGTCTTTTTTGGCCATGCCCACAGCATGCAGAAATTCCCGGGCCAGGGATCTAACTGGCATCACAGCAGCGACCTGAGCCATAGCAGTGACAATGCCGGGTCCTTAACCCTTCGCAAAGAGGGAACGCCTGAAAGTTCATCATGTTTTTAAACTCAGTGGTGAAAGAAAGTGCTTGGTGATGCTGTGAGGTGAAAAGAACTGGACTGGGAAGCAGAAAACCCAAGATCTGATTGAATCTGCGACTTTCCTCTGTGAAATGTGGGGGCTCCGCGGCCCCCAAGTCTACACAGTCATAGTGAAAGAGTCAAACCACATGGGTGGGAGTTCACTCCAGTTTGATTTTGAAATGAACTCGAGCTCCGGGTGCATTAGTTGTGATGTGCCCTTGGGGACAGAGGGCCCCTCCACATTCCCGAAACAAAGCACAGAAAACAGGGTTACTCAGGAAGGACAAAGTCCTCCTCTCCTTTGAAAACTCACCACAAACTTGACTAGAAGTAACCTACTAGTTTGATATTGTCCATACACCTACTATGTGCCAAGTGTTGGGAACAGAGTTAAAAGAAACACTATAGCCACATTCCCATGGGATACAACCCTAGCCCCGGCCCAGGAGCCGGGAGGACAATGATAACAGACTCCTGAACTGTCCCGTACTGTCCTGTCCTGTCCCCTTTCCTGTCCCCTCCAGCCATGTGGTACCACAGGTCAGGGGGCCAGGGCCCTGGCCAGGGCCAACACGTTTCAAACACAGCTTTGGTTTTGTAACCAGAATTTTTTTTTTCTTTTTTAGGGCTGCACCTGAGGCATATGGAAGTTGCCAGGCTAGGGTTTGAATCAGAGCTGCAGCTGCTGGCCTACACCACAGCCACAGCAATGCCAGATCCAAGCCACATCTGAGACCTATGCCGCAACCTGTGGCAACCCCAGATCCTTAACCCACTGAGTAAGGCCAGGGATTAAAACTGCATCTTCATGGATACTAGTCAGGTTCTTAAGCCACTAAGCCATGACGGGAACTCCATCACCAGAATTTTTATTTATTTAATCTTTTTTTGTTTTTTGTCTTTTTGTCTTTTCTAGGGCCGTACCCATGGCATATGGAGGTTCCCAGGCTAGGGGTCTCATCGGAGCTGGCCTACACCACAGCCACAGCAAAGCAGGATCCAAGCCGCGTCTGCGAACTACACCACAGCTCGCGGCAACACTGGATCCTTGACCCACTGAGTGAGGCCAGGGATTGAACCCGAAACCCCATGGTTTCTAGTCAACTTGTTAACCACTGAGCCACGATGGGAACTCCCCTAGAATTTTTTTTTAAAGCAGTCATTCCTTTTACTTTTATCCCCAAAATTTTGAAAATGTCAAATCCTTAAAAGGTTGAAAAATTAGTATAATTGCCACAAACTCATTTAGATGCATTAATTGGTCATTTCTTGCAGATATCATGACACTTCATTCCCTAAGTACATCAACATCATACTTTTTAAAAATATAAAAATATAAATAAAGAGAATGGGTAAGACTAAAATTTTTATATATTACAAAAGGAAAAATACATATACATGGACTGTCTCTCTGCAAGTAGTTACCTACCAAAAAGCAATTTAATTAATTACCAAGGGGAGGCTATGAGACAGCAGATCTGCAGCAAACACAGTTCAAATAAATAGAGAACCACGTAAGCAATTGTTTTTTTAGGGCCGCACCTGAGGCACATGGAAGTTCCCAGGCTAGGGGTCAAATCAGAACTATAGCCACTAGCCCACACCACAGACACAGCAATGCCAGATCCGAACTGTAGCTGCGACCTACACCACAGCTCACAGCAACGCCAGATCTTTAACCCACTGAGCGAGGCCAGGGATTGAACCTGTGTCTTCATGGATACTAGTCAGATTTTTTTCCGCTGAGGCTGAGCCATGATGGGAACTCCATGTAAGTAATTCTTTTTTTTTTTTTTTTCTATTTTTTTTTTTCATGTAAGTAATTCTTAATTGTTTGTCTCTTGTGGGGACCTGGCCTGGAGAAACAAAATCCACTTTCTTTTTGGTATTTTTGTATTTTTAGGGCCGCACCTGAAGCATATGGATGTTTCCGGGCTAGGGGTCTAATGGGAGCCGCAGCCACTGGCCTACGCCACAGCTCACAGCAACGCCAGATCCTTAAACTACTGAGCAAGGCCAGGGATTGAACCCAAAACCTCCTGGTTCCTAGTCGGATTCGTTTCCAAAATCCACATTTCAAGCAAGGGTTTCACTCTTCACTAGCAAAACTTTATTTATTTATTTATTTATTATTGTTAATTTTTTTTATGGCCACACCTGTGGCATATGGAAGTTCTCAGGAAGGGACTGAATCCAAACCATACGTGCAGCAACATCAGATCCTTTAACCCACTGTGCTGGGCTGGGGATCGAACCCTCGCCTCCGCAGCAATCTGAGCCACTGCAATCAGATTCTTAACCCGCAGCACCACAACGGGAACTCCCTGGCAAACTTTTAATCAGGTTGGCAGCAAACCAATGAGTTAATGCAACTGGTTAAGGACAATGCCAGTGAGGTACGTGAACAAAGGAAAGCACTGCTCCCCTCCCATGTGTGCCAGCTAGGAAGGGCACTGGGTCAGCCCGTGGGGACGGAGCAGCACCACCCACTCCTGGCCCAGGAAACTGTCAGAGCCCAGACACAGCATCCCTTGAAAAGGCCAGCACTGGGAGACACGGTCTTTCTCTGTGTCCAGCCCTCGGCAGGTGGTGCCAATCAACAGGGAGCCCGGAGTGGGGAATGGGGAGCAGGGAGGATGGCTCTGATCCCACAACACATCACCAGTCTCGACTGACCAAGAGTTGCCTCTATTTCTCATGTGAACACTTGGACTAAAATCAACTGCCAATCACAGTTCCATAATATCCAAGGATATCAATTATTCAAAGGCTCTTATGAAATTCTCAAAATGAGTTTAAATTCACTTTAATTTAAAAAAAGAAAAAGCTTGTGGTATGTCTTACAAGCTAGCTTGTCATAATATCAAGCAAGTGACAACAGGTTATCACTGAACCTGGCTGGAAACCATTGGCTTTAAAAAATCATAAAGAAACTGGCTTGATGCTGAAAATTGAGAAGGAAACTCATTTTCACTTTGAGCCTAGGAAGCCCAACTGATTCAGAAAATTAATAATGTTTAGCAAAACACGTCAGCAAGTGTCCAAAAGACTGAGAGGAACTGACCTGCGATCCATCCATCCTCCAGATGGGGAAGGATAAAACGAAATCCTGAAACTTTTTGTTAAAGATTGAATTACAAAATTAGGGGAGGGAAAGAAATGCAGCTGCTGGGATAGATTTGAATTTCACTTAAGCATTTGATTCCAATATCAGGCAATTTTCGTCAAGAACAAGAATTCTCAGCAGCTGAGAAGGAACAAGAGCGAACATGAGACGAGGCCAAGGCAATGGGAGGATGGAGCAGGGAAGCTACGGAGGCTGTGCCCAGGCAGGGCTGTGCCCAGGCGAGGCAGGGCCCAGGGTGAGGAGGGAACCCAGATGAGGTGGGGGCCCAGGCGTGGCAGGGATCCACCTCCTTGTTCTGATTGGGTGGAGGCAGGCCCTCTGTCCAAAGGGCCCCCTCGCTCTTTGGACAGAAGCAAAGCTGGGCTTGAGGTCTTCAGGGCCTGCCATCCAGGCAGTGAGATGGCCTCACCACCCCGATGGAGATGGTTGATTTCTGGCTATTTTTCCAGGAACGGTGATGCTGACAGGCTGAGCCCTGCACATTCTTTGGCCAGGTCCTCATCTACAGCCAAGGGCACACACTTCAAGGTGGCTGGAGCGAGGGCACAGTCAGAGCTGTGCCTGGCTCACCCATCAGTGGAGTCACAAGTCCCCACACAGCCAGCTCCCCAGCTCACCCAGAGGCACACAGCTGGTTAACAGCACAGGCCCAACTGGAAGCCAGGTCTCCCAGCCACAGCCCCGATGGATGGCTGTCCACGCTTCTCCAGCAGTTGGGCTGCAGAAGTCAACCCATGGGTGGAGCTGGATACTGCAGCAGACACTTGGACGAGGTCTCTGAGCCTAGAGAGATGAGGCTCTTTGACGTGTCAGGGGCAGCTTCTTAAGGGCACAGAAGGGAAAAAAACAAAAGCAAGTTTATACTCATCAGGAAACATAATCTGTGATTATAAATATTTCATGAGCAAAGAAAGCGGTACTGGCTGAAAGACTGGGGTGGGGAGGATGGACAGCAAATTAGGTTCCAGTTTGCAAAGTGATAGGGCAGCTGGGGAAGCAGCAGAGCTGAGGCTATTCTGGGCTGTGCTGCCAGGGCCTGCGTCACAGTCGGGGAGCGGGCTCTGGCCCCTGGAAACCACAGCCTCCCCGTGGTCAGCACAGGACACCTTGGGAGCAATGTTAAAGCCCATGGAGGACCCGAGGGGGGACAATGAGGACAGTCATTTGAATGACTGGGGCCAACCTCAACAGCAGGGCAGCGGGAGAGCGGCTGGAGCGAGGCAGCCCGGGCCCTGCACACCCGTGAAAGGATGGACGAGTGTCCTACTGACTAAGGGCAGGGGAAGAAGTGAGCCTGACTTCCAGAAAGCAAGTGCCCTTCAAAGCTAGAGGGCAGCTTTGGTCAAGCTGCCCCGGTCAGAGCAAAGACCATGCTCTGGGCAGGTGGTGCCAGGCTGAGAATGACAATCCTGCCCTTCCTTTCCCTCAGGCCAGGGGTCTCTTTCTCCTGCCACCTTGGGGAAGCAGCCCAGAAAGCAGAGCCTGCAGCTGGAGAGACTCCCCACTGGCAGGGCGGCCCGGTGCGGTGTGGGCAAGTCCTCCTCCGTGGCCAGGTTCAGCAGAGCAGGTCGGCTAGAGTCTGCAGCCCTTCCAGAGGGCTGCCAGCCCCTAAAGTCCCCGGAGGTACCTGAATCAGGCTTAGTCAGAGTGAGCCCTGGGGAGTGGTGCACGCCTCGGCCGGGAAGATGGAAAACGAAGAGGCTTGGCTTCCCAGCAGTCAAAGTGGAGCTGGGGAGGCTCCAAGCAAACCCACTGAATTCAGGAAAACCGGATTGTTATCCTCTAGACTCACAGCTAATCGGCTCAAGATGGCAAGGATGTGGCAACCACAAAAATAAGACCCCAGGATGTTGTGGTAAGACCCCCGAGCTGACGTCAAGGGGTCTGGCTTTGAGACCAGCTTGACCACCTACTAGACACAGGGCAGAAATCACATTACCTCTGAAATTCAGTGTCATCGTGTAAAACACAGGACCAGGGGCCGCCAAACCTATGGACTCTGAGGAACACCAAGAACGCACGTATACATAAATGCTTTCACAACAGGTCCGAAGTGCTATTCCAACTTAAGAGGGTCTGTACATCCACCTGCCTCCTTGACACCTCCTGCACATCTCAAAGGTGTCTCCATTCAGATGCCTGGCTGCTCTTCCTCCCTTAGGACACCAGACCAACCACCCAAGCATGGAAGCCAGAAACCTGGGGCCCTTCCCCTTCATCCTAACACATGATCAAACCCAGTCAACTGCACTGTTGAAGGCCTTTGCTCCCCTGCTTCACCACCACCCTAGGCCAACAGGTCTTTTTTGGGGGTATGTGGAACTTCCTGGGCCAGGGATTGAAGCCAAACCACATTAGTGACAACACTGGACCCTTAACCTGATGAGCCACTAGGGGACTCCCCAACAGGTCATCCTGCAAAGCCTACCCTCATCCACTCTAGATTCCCTCAGCCCCTCTCAATCAATCTAACAGTATCCCGACCCTACTTGCTAACTACCCTACAACAGGGCCCTGGTGCCCTTCAGGTTAAGGAAACCTTCCCGGCGGTTTCGAGGCTCTGCATGGCTGGCCCCCTGCTCCTCTACCAGCCCATCCCACACCATGCTCCCTCCTGCCACCCTGCTCCAGCTACACTGGCTTTTTCTCTGAGTCCTTGGGACTCACCCTATTCCCTTCTGCCACAGGGTTTTTGCACATGCTCTTCCCTCTTCCTGGAACATTCTATCCTTGTCTCTCACCAGCTAATGCCTGTCCATTTATTTTTCACTAAGGTATTAAGTACACACAGTGCACTAAAGTATACAGCTCAATAATTACATGTGACTCACACTCAGATCTAGATTTAAAACATTTCCAACACCCAGAAGGTTCCCTCGTGCCCTAAGTGGTCTATACTCCTCCCCACCGCAGGTAACCGCTATCCAGACTTCTAACACAAAGCCTATTCGTTCTTCACAAGGCAGCTGATGCAACCTCTTCTCAGAGAAGCTGCCTCCAGTCCCACAGAAAAAGTCTACACCTCCATCCCAGGCACTTCTTACACCTGGGGATCTGCATGTGCTGGAGTAGGTAGGTGATCTGTGTGGACCTGCCCAGGAGAGCAAGGATGCGTGTGTCGTCCCCCCCACCCCCACCCACCTCCGCTGGCGCCTGCAGAGCAAGGATGACAGAAAACAGCTGGTGCCGATCACATTCCTATCACTGGGCATTCATAGGCACTAACTCCTTTAATCCTCACATCAATCCTATCAATCATGGACCAGGAGTTCCCGTCGTGGCGCAGTGGTTAACGAATCCGACTAGGAATCATGAGGTTGCGGGTTCGATCCCTGGCCTCGCTCAGTGAGTTAAGGATCCAGCGATGCCGTGAGCTGTGGTGTAAGTTGCAGACTCGGCTTGGATCCCTTGTTGCTGTGGCTCTGGCGTAGGCCGGCGGCTACAGCTCCAATTAGACCCCTAGCCTGGGAACCTCCATATGCCACGGGACATGGCCCTAAAAAAGACCAAAAAAAAAAAAAAGCACGGACCATTATCAAATCTCCACTTCACAGGTGAGGAAACAGAGGGACTGAGAGGTAAAACAACCAGCCTGAAGGCAGAAGGGTAAGTGGCAGAGTCAGGATTGGAACCCAGGCAGCCTGGCTTACAGAGGTGTGTTCTTAATTATCAGGCTACTCTGCCTCTCAGAGGCCCTGGAATATTTAATAAGCACTCAAGGGGAGGGAGTGGAATGGACTGGGAGTTTGGGGTTAGTAGATTCAAACTATTCCATTTAGAATGGATAAACAATGAGGTCCTGCTATACAGCACAGGGAACTCTATCCAATCACTTGTGACAGAACATGATGGAAGATGATATGAGAAAAAGAATGTATGTATCTATGTATGACTGGCTCACTTTGCTGTATAGCAGAAATTGACAGAACACTGTAAATCAACTATTCTTTAAGTTTTTTGTTTTTTGTTTTTTTAGGGCCATGCCCACGGCACATGGAGGTTCCCAGGGTAGGGGTCGAATCAGAGCTACAGCTGCCGGCCTACACCACAGCCACAGCAACTCGAGATCCGAGACACGTCTATGACCTGCACCACAGCTCACAGCACCGCCAGATCCTTAACCCACTGAGCAAGGCCAGGAATTGAACCCACAACCTCATGGTTCCTAGTCAAAATTGTTTCCCCTGAGTCACGATGGGAACTCCTATACTTTAATTTTCAAAAATAAAAAAAAAAAAAGTGCTCAAGATACTCTGAATGAATAAGTAAGCGACTTTAGAAATGAGTTGATGAGGAAGTTCCCGTCGTGGCGCAGTGGTTAACGAATCCAACTAGGAACCATGAGGTTGCGGGTTCGGTCCCTGGCCTTGCTCAGTGGGTTAACGATCCGGTGTTGCCGTGAACTGTGGTATAGGTTGCAGACGTGGCTCGGATCCCGCGTTGCTGTGGCTCTGGCGTAGGCCGGTGGCTACAGCTCCAATTCGACCCCTAGCCTGGGAACCTCCATATGCCGCGGGAGCGGCCCAAGAAATAGCAAAAAAAAAAAAAAGAAAAGAAATGAGTTGATGAGATTCCCTTTAGAGGAACTAAGGGAGCCCTCCCCCAAACCTCCCCAAAGAGGCCAACAAATAAATGGAAGGGAAACGCTGGATCCCCTGCTCAGGCCCACAATTAGTTTCCCTGCAAACACCAGGGCTGCTGCACTTCCCCAGCAGTCGAGGCAGGGTGTCTGCTGCAGGCACAGAGGAGCAGTAGGTGCCTAGCAGAGGGCGCTCCACTGTGGAGGAAGGATCCCTGCATGGGTTCTCAGAGCCTGCAGGCTGTGCTCCCCTGGAGGAAACGGTGCCCACGCAGCAACCCATCTGACGCCTGCAGCCCTCTGACACAAAGAGACGACACTTGGAAGGCAAATAAGCAAGCAGTTTGCCCGGTTAGAAAGTGAGATTCCACTGTACCTTTATAAATGGGCATTGGACTTGCACCTCAGCTATCCAGAGCCTGACAGCCGTGGGTGAGTTCACAGGCTGCTGTAGGCAAAGATCACCATCCCGTGCGGCATCTCTTAACTGCGTCAGCAGCACTTACCCCACACCCACACCCAGGAAGCTCAAACGTACAAGAAAATGTTTATTCCCCCACAGGACACTGTTCCCAGGGCTCCCTCTCAGCAGAGGCACAGTTCTCAGAATGGCTCCATCCACGAGCCCCTGGCTGGCACCCTGGCTCTGCTCACACAAAGTTCTGAGCAATGGCCAGCACCTTGGAAAACTCGCCTTCCCTCTGGCGCAGGCTGCTGGGGATGGGTGTCTTGATTCGGGTCCCCACAGGGTTCCCGTTGTCCTCGAGGAGGACCACGTTGTTGGAGTCGAACCTGGGGGTCATGCGGGGACCAGGCATGCGATGCCCCACGATGAGCGCCTTTTTCTTCTGCCCCCTGATGGCCAGCAGGATCCGGTCGCCCACCTTGCCCACCCCGGTCTTGTTATAGACGTGGATGCAGCGAGGGGGGCGATGGTAGGGGGTGGTCCCGAGGGCACTGTTGTCCACCACGCGCACCCGAGTCATCTTCTGAATCGCACTGAGGCTCCCAGTGGTGCTGGCGGAAGAGGAAAAAGGTCTGAGGTCTGCATCTCTGCTGGGCAGGGCCCAGAGGCCTCTGCCAGGCAAGGCTTGGAGCGAGCACAACAGCAACGCACTGAACAGAGCACGGCCCAGGCCTGACACAGCACTGTCTGGGAAGACGCCTCTGTGCCGGGGGCAGGGCCCTCACTTCTCCTGATAAAACTTTTTTTTTTTTTTTTTTTTTTTTTGGTGCTTTCTAGGGCCACACCTGAGGCATATGGAGGTTCCCATGCTAAGGGTCAGATATAAATCAGAGCTATAGCTGCCAGCCACAGCCACAGCCATAGCCAAAGCCAGATCCAAGCCACGTCTGCAACCTACACCACAGCTCACAGCAACACTGGATCCTTAACCCACTGAGCGAGGCCAGGGATTGAGCCCTCATCCTCATGGATACTAGTCAGGTTCATTACCACTGTGCCACAATGGGAACTTCCTCCTGACAGCTCCTGCTGCCAGCTCAGGACCTCCATCTGGATGGGTTTTCAAGAGCACCAGATATTCTATCACAGCAAACTTCACAGCAGCCTAAATTTAAAGCCTTTAGTTCCCAAAAGGCCTCTGAGGATTAAGGGAATACCTTATGGGCCAGGCCTCACCCACTGCCTAGCCTGCCAAACCTGCTCCCCAAGAATGCACTGACTCCCGAATGTCCCATCTACATGTCGCTGGGAACCAGAAGACCCAAGTGAGTGTGTTTTCTAAGGGAGTCCCATGACACAAAGTGGCAGAAACTGGAAATAAGTCAAGGTAACTGTCTTTCAAACAATTCTCACCCTGTCGCTAGGACCTCAGTGCTGGCTGGCGTTCTCAGGGCGACCCGGGGTCCTCTCCTCTCACTCCACACGCCCACCCTGGGCAACGCTGTCTATTCCCACTGTTTCCAACTAATACATTCCAACTCCAGCCCCACTACTCTCCTGCCTTCCAGTCCCATGTTTCCACTCTAAACTCCTCATAACATGACCTACAGATGCTACAAACTCAGTAGGTTCCAAGGTGACCTCACTGCCACTGTCTTTCCCGCCAAGATAATGGCTTCTCCAGAAACTCCAGGGCCCAAGCCATCAAGCTCTCTCCATCAACATCCACTGGGTGCTCCTTGCCCCTGATCCCACCTCCTAAACACCCCTGGCCTTTCCCTCCACGCCCTGGACACTTCTCCACCCAGCAGCCCCTCACTCACACCAAGACTATGACATTAGTGTCCTAACCAATTCCCTGAACACCTCACTCTGCCCACCAGGGGCTCTTTTTAGAAGATAAAACAGAGGCCACTCCCCTGCTCAGGAATGTTCTATGGACCCTGCTGTCCACACTGTCAACAACCTGGCCCCAGTGGACCTGAGGTCCTCCACCTCCTGCCACTCACACATGAGCTCGAGCCCCAGGGAACAGCCCTGGAGTTCTCCGGGTGCACCCGGCCTCTCGGCCCTCCCTGGGGGCCTGGACAGGGCCTGCCCCCACTCCCCTTCCCACAAGGCGGCCTGCGTCTTCCTCTTCTCCTCCTCCTCCTCCAGGCTCAGGCCCTGTCTCAGGCCTTCCAAAGAACTGTACAAGCCTCTATTGTTACACTGGTCACATTTTCTTAGAGTTACTTGTTTCCAACGTTGCTCCCATGGCCAACTGTGAGAACTCTTCCAGGGCAGGAAGCAATTCTTATTCATCCCTCTGTGGACCAACCCCGGGCACAAGGCTCAGCAAACGCTTGCGGAATGAGTGCGCGAACGAGGCCAAAAGGCATGTTTGCCAACAGGAATGTAACTATGCTCTGCTCTCCACCCTGGCTTAGCATCTAACTGGGGAAGGGGGAGGGTCCGTCATGCTGGAGTTTTTGGTAGTAAATGGTTTTTTGTTTTTTTTTTTAAATAGATTCCACTTTTAAAAGAGAAGGTTTTGATGCACTGGGGGAATGACAGTGTCGAAAGACACCAGATTCCCTACCAGAGTCTAGTAGGGATGCGGGTTTCCTCTCCTCTCCCCATCCCTCCTCCAGTGCAACTCCCTCCTCACGCATCCCCTCACCTGGCCTGGCCAAACCCCAGCTCCGCCAATTCCTTCAGCTTTCCCCGACCCCACACCCACCTCCCTGAGCTTCCGCTCCCATTTTTGTCATCCAAATACCCAGCCATGACAGGAGGTTTGCTCAAAGACTCGGCTTTCAGAGCTTAATGAGAAAAGGTACCTGAAACAGCGCTGGCTGAGGGCTCTGCTCACTTGGGCGAAGGGGCCCCGGAGCCCGGTACAGAAAGCCATGCAATCCCGAGATGG
Source organism: Sus scrofa (assembly GCF_054392235.1). Lineage (NCBI taxonomy): Eukaryota > Metazoa > Chordata > Mammalia > Artiodactyla > Suidae > Sus > Sus scrofa. The sequence continues at coordinate 47,701,269 of NC_139389.1, forward strand.
TAAACCCTGCAGGGGAAGAGGAGGAAAGGATTTATTCCAAAGTCAATGTCCTCACTCAGAGCCAGTTGTTTTTGTTGTTGCTGTTTTGTTTTTTCCCCCAAAGGCTGTTGGGGACTTGTGTGGGAGATGGCACTTGGAGCACAAGATCATTAGTCACTAAATATAAATCTTAGTGGTTAAAAGATACGCAGATGATTAGATGGAGCTCCAGCAACAATTCTGCTGACTCATATTCTAACTGGGGTCAGAGAGCTGGGATGGCCCACAGCAGTTCTTGCTGTAGCTGACACTAGAGCACAGAAAATGCCTTCATCCTCACATCACTTCCACAGGAAGAAGGAAGGCATGAATCCTCGGGGACACACCCTGGCAGGGACCACTTCCCATGTCCTCCACACAGGAAAGCCTGCCCTCTGGTCCCTTGTTGACGCTGCCTGTGTGCCTCTTGAAACCAGAACTTTGGCTCCCTGCAAGAAAGCAGATTATCTGAGCCCCTGCCTAGCTTGCCTGTCACATCACCTTTCCCCCAAATGTAAAACCCAGAACACCTGGACAAGCTCAAGTTTAGCAACGTAGAGCCAAAGGATGCCCTTGCCAAATCACTGACCAAGGTCTCTATTTGTGTCGGTCTCCCAAATGACAACATAAAAACCACCTACCCCACAGTGCAGCTGAAAGCGGGGTTTGGGAGAGAAGCTGGAGATAAAAGAGCAAACACCGAGCCACCACTGGTGACTCTAGCTGGCAGAACCTTAAGCCCGTGGCTCCCCAGCACCAAAAAAGGTGGCAAGCTCCAGGTTCCTGCAACACTTGGGCATCAGTGAGGGGAATGGTAAAGGAAAACCTATAGCCAACTGGTCATTTTGGCTGCAAGATATGCCTGTTTTCCATCCAAATGTTTGGCCCCCAGAGGGCCTCATTTGAGAGTGCTGCTGAGAAAGCCCCTACCACTGCAGTATTTACACACGGCTTGGTCTTGCACAAGTTCCAAGCACCTTAGATAAGACTTTATTTAATAAGGGTGGGGTTAAGGCCACTATTTACTTTCAGAGAAACACCTAAGCCCTCCAGAAAATGCTTATTACCTACAATACAGCCTCAAGCCACAAGCTTAGTTCTCCAGTGTTTTCCTTTAAGACAACCCAGGAGGCATTGGCCAAAATGTAATTATGATCAGAAAATTAGACGCAGAAGAAGGCAGCCAACCTAAAGAACTATTAACATCTGACACGCAGAACCAGAGACTCTCTGATAAAGCCAGCTTTACCTTTGCAGCTCGGGGAGCCCCTGGGCAAGGAACTAGCGGCTTCGGCCTCCCCAACTGTAACACCTACTCACAGGGTGGTCGTGAGATACGCTGGAGCACAAGGCCCACACTCAATGCCTACCAGCCCGCTCCAGCATCATCTATCATATCATCATGGTCATCAATCACGTCCAGGTTTGAAGATGAGGAAACTAAGATACAGAGAAAGGGAAGGACTTGTATAAAGCCCCATATCTAGCTGAGGGCAGAAGCAGAAGTGGACCCAGCTTTGGTCCAAGGGTCTTCCCCGCACACCACACAGCCTCTCTCTGCTGTACAAAGCCCACTACACCCAAGGGCTCAGGGTGAGGAGCACTTTTGAAGTCATCTTGTCTTTTTCTGTTTTCTTTCTTTGTGAAAATGTATCGAGTAGTTATAACGCGTCAGGCACTAGGCTAAGTGCTTTACATTATCATCTCATTTTGGCCTCACACAAACTATGAAATGGGCACTATTATCAGCCTCATTTTATATGCCAGAAAATGAGGCCCAGAGAGGTTAGATAATTTGCCCAAGTCACACAGCTAGGAGTGACAAAGCTAAAATTTGAACCCTGGCTTCCTGAACCTATACTCTTTTTTTTTTTTCTCTCTTTTTTTAGGCCACACCTGTGGCATATGGAGGTTCCCAGGCTAGGGGTCAAATTGGAGCTGCAGCCACTGGCCTACACCACAGCCACAGCTATGCAGGATCCGAGCCACTGAAGCTCACGGCAACGCCGGATCCTTAACCCACTGAGTGAGGCCAGGGATCGAACCTGCATCCTCATGGATCCTAGTCGGATTCGTTAACTGCTGAGCCACGAAGGGAACGCCCCTGAACCCATGCTCTTTCTCAATGGAGTTAACATGGTAACTTTAATTTAAATACTACTATTTTTCCAACAGTTAGATCATCCTTGTTCCATCCGGAATATGATATCACATGCACATTTTACTCAGCCCCATCCCAAGGCTTGCTGAACCAACTAAAATACAGACAAACATCAGGTGAAAGTTATTCACTCTAATCCAATTTAAGTCTTGAAGACAATTGGTAGTGTAGGTGGCAAAGAGCTCCACACTCTGAGCAATAATGGAAAAGTGGTTTAAAAAAAAAAAAAAAAAAAAAGTCACTCTGAAAAGCAGCCCTTCTGGTCCAATCTTAGCCAGGCCCTCCCAGCTGCGCCTGCAGGGCCTGCCCTCACTCCTGGGAGAAAAGAGGCTCCTTGGCTCCTCCACGGAGCCCTTAAGGTGAGCCCAGAGCCACCTGCCTTCCTGCATTCGTCACCTCCAAGCTCTCCAGGCTGCACCACTTCCTCCACAGCGCACAAGTGAGTCTGAAAACTGTAGGAGTGCCTGGGGGCTTCCCAGAACTTTCCTGATGCAAGTTTAACACACTCCACCATTCCAGGCACCTCCCTAAAATCTGTAGGGCAGTCTGTGCACAAACCCAAAGCGGGGGGGTGGGGGTGGGGGGCTCTCAGCACCTTGCTCATAAGCCTAAGTCCATCTCCGTCCAGCTAAGTCTGCCCCAGCTCCATCTCCTCTGGGAGGCTCTGTGCAAGACTGCAGCAGGTGCTGCCACCGCGCTGCACCCCGAGGACACTGGATGGCCTGTGCCAAAGGAATTCTCACTGCCCTGACTTTCACTAGCCAAACTCAGACATGGCATAAACTTAGATTTTTTTTCTTCTTCCTTTTTTTTTTTTTTTTTTTTTTTTTGGTCTTTTGTCTTTTTAGGGCCGCACCCATGGCATATGGAGGGTCCCAGGCTAGGGGTCTAACAGGAGCTACAGCTGCCAGCCTACACCAGAGCCACAGCAATGCCAGATCCGAGCCACATCTGCAACCTACACCACAGCTCATGGCCACGCCGGATCCTTAACCCACTGAGCGAGTCCAGGGATCGAACCCACGTCCTCATGGATATTGGTTGGGTTCATAAGCCACTAAGCCACGATGGGAACTCCTTTTTCTTCTTTTTGAGATAGGGCTGATATCCCTCAACATTCTCATTCTTGCTACTCACTATTCCAAACTCAGAAACCAGAGATCTTGACAGCCTGGTGTCTGAACTCACTACAGGTGTTCAGGAATCATACTGACTCAGGATTCTTGGTACTGCCCTCAAATGCAGAGTAATACATTCCCGTCTCCAGGGAGCACCTCCATTTTCAAAAGAAAAGGCCCAATTCAAAGACTTTTCACTAGCTCTTTGTTGGCTCAGATACTGACCTCCTGACTCAAAAGACTTAAAGTCATCAAAGGGATGGCAGTAAGCATTCCTATGACCTTGAAAGTATTAAGAGAACCAAATATATTTGTATATTTGTAAACAAAAAAGCTATGGCCCCCTCCACTGCCACTCCAGCAAAAGATCCCAGCAGGCCCTGAGAGAGTAGGAGTGCAATCGCTATTTGCTGAATAAAATAAACGAGGGAACTGACAAAAAGCCAGATTCCCCCCAGCCACGGCCCCGCACAGGGCAATCCAAACACTGCAAAGTTCTCAGCTGAATATCGGGAACCAGCACATCACCTGCAAACACGCCTGTGGGGAACCATGGAGCTGGCCATGGGAGGCTCAGCCCAGGCTAAGTTTACTGCCCCTGGAACCATCTCCTGGGCCAAGGGTGCCCACTGTGGAGAAACACTTCATCCCACCAGGAAACAACCAGTTCAGAGCACGGAAGAGCAAGGGAGACAGCAATTTACTTTAAAGCACCTTTGATTGACCTTGGTGTTCGTTCCTAGGATAACTCCATCCTGTGGACACAGGCCCTGATTCACTTCAGATCCGTCTATACGTAACGCTTCATTTCACAAGCAGTGTTATTCTGAGTCGTGTGTTTGCAAAGGAAACTAACCTCGGTGATATTTCCTCCTCTCCGCTCGCTGAGAGGAGGCCAGGTATTTGGAAGACTCCGGTGCCAGAGGTGGCTTTTCAGGCCACTTCCTGGGCAGCACTGAGCCTTGCCCTCCAGGTCTGGAAGATGAATCACAACTTCCGGGGTGGGGGAGGGGTGCAGGGGGGAGGATGGGCCAGGCAAGAGAAGGAAGATAAGAGAGCCAGAGGGAGAGAGAGAAATCACTTAACACAATCATTTTCCACCCTGGTTTAAGGGTTCCTTGCAGCTGTGGAGGCCAGGGAGGACTGTACATCTCAGGGACACAGGTGAGTTTTTCACTTGGCACCACCTTATAGGTCCCCACTGGGAGTACATTGCTTGGTGATGGCAGGAACCATGCCTGCCCTGTCCGTGGCTGCATGTTCAGGACCTAGAACAGTGCCTGGCACACAGATGGAGCTCAGTGAGTATCTGTTCAAGGGATACAATTTTTGCAATTGCAATTCATCCTCCAGCTTCACAGAGGCTCTGTGCTGGTGGGTTGGTGGTCTTTCTTGTGCCCTTCACCCAGGCTCCCAGGGACTTGGGGGAGCTTCCTAGACACTGAGAGCTCATTTTTAGCTAATTTTATACACCAAGACTAAACTAGAAGAGCAGACAGAAAGAGCCTGATACTTTGTGGAAAGCTAGAAAGTACCATTACTTGAGCTTTAGGGGATCAGCAAAATGCTGTTGTACTTAGTATCAAAGATCCATTACATTTATACATTGTTTCTACCTGAACAACTTCCATCTTTAGGCCCCAGCACCTTACATACATTTCCAAGACCTTTCAAAAGGAACAGGTTCTAAAGGAGAGGCAAACAAGTATCACCAAGAGAAACGAAGTGCAAGGCCCAGCCACAGAAAGGACAAGCTGCCTAGTGGAAGGATGCGGATGTCCTTCGTAAAGCAGGAAAAAGCAGAGGCCTGGCAGCTTCAAGGAGTCAAAAAAAGGGAACTGCCTGGACCCTCTGCCCTGTCACGCCCAAGAACCCCTCCCAACTCCAAATATTCTGGACCCCAAAGTACTCTTATTTGTTGCTTAAACACACATTATTATCTTGTGGTAGAAGGATTCTCCTTCAGGAAGTTTTGAACCTCACACAAGTATTACATGTTACAATCCTCAAAGTACTTTCACACAGATCATTTTCTTGGTTGATTTCATCCCTAAGCACCCAATGGAAACACAAAGATTAACAACAAAGACCTACCCTTTCCGGCAGGCTTGATTCCAATAAGGATCTTGAACAGTTGTACAGGTTCAGCAGAGTAAGTGTCATTTTGCTAAGCACCTTGTAGACTTGTCCCAGGAAGGTTAGAAGGGTAGGAGGCTGTATCTCACGCCCTACACATTACCTACAGGGCTCAGATGCTGCTTTAACCACTAATGAACCTCACAGGAATAAACACACCCCACACAATGCAAGTACTCTTTCTCTTCCATCAAAGCTGTCACATAATCTTTTAAAATGCAGGAGTTAAAGAAGCTGTCTTTTCAACAGATGTCTGTACTATACCCAGCATAGCCTGGGACCAACGCTGAAGCTGACACTGATACACCTGCAAAGGTGTGAGTTTTCACAGTATTACTATCAATAAGCGAAGCATCCCTCAAAAGCATGATGGGCTTGTTCCTACCATGGCAACCAGTAAGGACCCCAGTTCTCAATTTGATTCACAAAGAAAAAAACATTTCCAGGGCTCTTCTCTCAGTTTATCTACATGTATCTATTTCTTTACTGTGTATTTGTTTGCTCAACCTTGTTACGGAAGTATTTAAAATCATGGTTCCTAAACATATCTGACAGTTCTCAATTATTCAAGTTGGTTTTTCAATGTGTAGATTTTATCTATTTTAGCTGTGCTCCTCCAGCCATCCCCACCTCACAGGTGTGCAAACACCTATAGCTCCCAGGAAAAGTTTGTAACATTCTTGGCAGGGTCAAACTCAGGAAAATCGCACAAGGCAAAGTTAAGTTCTACTTAATCTCATACCTATTTCTTTCCTATCAGTACCTCTACCAAGTCAGGCAAAGAGCCAGGTTTATGGAGCTGTCAGGTGGGCTTGGAGGGTGGGGGGGGAATGGATGAAAAGCCCAAAGAAAGTGTATCTCCTCCACCCCTCCCTCCCCTCCTCTCCTGCTAAGTCTGTGACACTGGAATCCAATTCTCCAGACCTCAGTGACTCTGTCAAGCAGGAGTCATTGGGAAGAGCAAAGAGGCGTGGAAATGAAGTGTTTTAGCTTCACTCACAAAAGGGATCATTCTCAAGTGGGGGAATGAAATTAACCAGTAGGACGCAGGTCTGTAGCACAAGCAGTCTGTTCTCCAGATCCTGACCAGGGAGAAGGGCTTCACCCCCTGATCCTCAGGGCAGCACTATGGGTGTCTCTTTAAGATCACTCAGTCCTGGGAGTTCCCATTGCAGCTCAGCGAGTTAGGAACTCGACACAGTGTCCATGAGGATGTGGGTTCAATCCCTGGCTCTGTTCAGTGGGTTAAGGATCTGGCATTGCTGTGAGCTGTGGTGCTGCAACCCTGATTCGACTCCTAGCCTGGGAACTTCCATCTGCGGCAGGTGCAGCCATAAAAAGGAAAAAAAAAAAAAAAAAAGATCACTCAGTCCTGAGAGTGTTTTTCAGTTTAAAGTAGACATGGAAAAGTGCTCCCTCTTTTCTAATGACAAAGATGAATTTTTTTAAGTTTTTGACAAGGAGGCTTTCCCACTCCAAGTTGTTTCACTGGTGAATAATAAATTGCCTGACACCTTTCTTAATAAGAGAGCATATTACCTGACCTAAAGCAACATTTCTGGGATCTGATCAGGGTCCTCTCTTACAAGCTGGTTGTCACAGTTAATACATATGCAAAGATCACACCAGGGTGAGCAACAACCCAGAACAAACCATCAGCCTCTGAAAAGGAAAGATCAATTGTAACCTGATTTTTGAGACCTTCCCAAGCCTCTGCATGGCCATATGAGCTATCCAAGTAACAAAAACAACAGGAAAATCTATCTTATATGGGTCCAGATGTCAAAACCCCCCCAAGACAGGAGTAGGGCAAGACATGCTTCAAAGGATTCTTGCATCATGTAAGATTCTAGATGCTGAGGAGAATATAAATAATTAAGTTCAAAAGTGCCCAACAGTCCCCCACCTGGGGGGTGGGGAAGACTCTTGGGGAGGTTTTTACCCTATTCATCAGAAGCAAGAGGAAAACATTTTGACCATGGTTCCTTCATGGATTCCACCATGCACTTATTTCTCATTTCAGGTTTTCTGAAATGTTTCTTCTTCCTGTTAATATGTTTTTGTTTTTGGTCTTTTTATGGCCATACATTCACTTGGCATATGGAGGTTCCCAGGCTAGGTGGTCGAATCAGAGCTGCAACTGCCAGCCTACGCCATAGCCACAGCAACATAGGATCCTTAACCCACTGAGCAAGGACAGGGATCGAACCCACATCCTCATGGATACTAGTCAGAGTCATTTCCACTGAGCCACCACGGGAACTCCTCCTGTTAATATGTTAATATGACCCTCATTGGGCACAGGCAGAAAGAGATCCAGAGTGCACCACATGCTGACATGTCTAGCTGTTAATATTTTTTAAGTAACAATACATGAGAAATGCCTTCTAGTGATCCTTAGAGCTCCCCAAACCAGGTAACTACAGACTCCATTTCCACTCCAGATAGCCATTACTAGTGCTACCTAGCAACGGATCACACCAGCTTTACAACCATAAAACCAACACACCACATAAAAAGTTTCATAGGACAGATACATCCAAGAAGCACTAAGGACAAAATGGACGATTCCAAACAAGGGGGGGAAAAAAACAAAACACAAAAAGAACAGATGCCTTTTCACCAAAACTGCTTGCTCCTACCCCAAACAGCTCCCAGAATCCAAACCTACAAAGCTTACTTCCATCAGGCAGTCTACTAAACACAGCTTAACCCCATCTCCCTTTCTGTCCTTCCTACGTAATCCAACCTACTTCCTACCCCAACAAAATGCTTCTTGTTCTTACTCCCATAAGTGAAGAGTGAACTGTCCTTCTTCTGGTGTAGTAACAACCTTCCTGAGAAAAAGAGACCCACTCCAGAGGCATACGGAGGTTCCCAGGCTAGGGGTCTAATCGGAGCTGTTGCTGTCGGCCTACACCAGAGCCACAGCAATGTGCCAGATCTGAGTCAGGTCTGCCACCTACACCACAGCTCATGGCAACACTGAATCCTTAACCCACTGAGCAAGGCCAGGGATCAAACCCTAAACCTCATGGTTTCTAGTCAGATTCATTTCCGCTGTGCCACGATGGGAACCCCCCACTCTGTTCTTTTCTGTATATTCCTAGTACTATAAACTGCATTCTCGTGAACAATTTCAAATGACTGAAAATGCAGGCTGAGGAAGGCAAGAGTGCAAACAGGAGAACACAGGAAACAGATGTGTTGTGTACCTCTCTGTGACACGCAGAAACACACTGTACAACACTTCCTAATAATACACACTCATGTGTGTGTATATGAGGAAGCAAGCATCCAGAAACACTATTTCATTCTTTTTTTTTTTTCTATTCTACATCACTTCTTTTCTTTTTCTGTCTCTTTTTTGGGGGGAGGGGTGCACCCGAGGTATATGGAGGTAACCAGGCTAGAGGTGGAGTTCAAGCTTCAGCTGCCAGCCTACACCACAGCCACAGCAACACAGGATCCAAGCCTCATCTGAGACCTACACCACAGCTCACCACAATGCCCAATCCCTTAACGAGGGAGGCCAGGGATCAATATTGCGTCCTCATTGATACCAGTCAGATTCGTTTCTACTGAGCCACAACAGGAACTCTTCACTTTTTTTCTTTTTTTTTTTTTTTTGTCTTTTTGCCATTTCTTGGGCCGCTCCCGCGGCATATAGAGGTTCCCAGGCTAGGGGTCCAATCAGAGCTGTAGCCACCAGCCTACGCCAGAGTCACAGCAATGCGGGATCCGAGCCACGTCTGCAACCTACACCACAGCTCACGGCAATGCTGGATCCTTAACCCACTGAGCAAGGGCAGGGATCGAACCCGCAACCTCATGGTTCCTAGTCGGATTCGTTAACCACTGCGCCACGACAGGAACTCCATTTCTTAAATGATAGCCACGATCCACCAAATGGACTTCCAATCAACCAACGGGATGCAGTTTGAATGAGGATTCAGTTTGAACTGCATCAAAACCTTACAGTTATATCCCACAAGCTACTAATGAACTCTTTTAAAAAAAAAACAGCAGACAGCAAAGACACTGACCAACCACAAGAACCAGACACACCAGGTAGGCAGTGCCCTTCCTCGGTCCAGCAGCCCAGACTGAAGCATCTCCCAACCTTCCCACTTTTCCCCAGCAGCCTAAGTCGCTCTTTTGTGAAACCCTTTATCAATTCAGTCCATTCAATCTCTTAGGGTGGCAAAGTTCAATTACTGCCCATCGTGTAAAGCACTATTTCTCTTCTGTCCCAGACTGTCTCTCTTCAAGCCTGAAGGGATAAGACCCTTCCAGGAACCCAAAATTGAACGAACAAGTTGGTACTCCGTGTGACTTTGTGATCTGTCCTGTGGGTAACATACAGGAGTATGCACACGCGCAGACACACCCACACCCACATCTCTCTCATCTTCCCAGTCTTAATCCCTGGCAGATGCAGCCTCTGGTGAAATGAGAAACCTGGGAACCCCCTGGGGCCGGGGGAGCCACTCATCGGCATGACAGTGAAAGCGGTGGACTCATTCTCCACAGTACAGAAGTGCCAGCAAACGAGTCACAAAGTCATCTCAGGGCCCGGGTTGGAAAAGGAAAGGGAGAAGTAGACAAACCCGAGGAGCTGCGCCAGAGTGACCGACCGAGGCCACCTCGCGTGGCCGGCCAGCACCCCGCCCCTTCCTCGGGAAAGTAGGTAAGCGGGGGCGCGGGGTCGCAGAGGCCACGGGAGCCCGGGCGACCTTGGGGAGTGGGAGGGCGGAGGGTCTGGGTTAGAGGCCTCCCTCCCCGTCGGGACCCTCCCACTGCCCCTCTGCCCCCAAAGGGCCCAAGATCCTCCCCTTCCTCACCCACCCAGGGGAGTCCGCCTCCCCTACTGCGGGGAGCAGAGAGAGAGGGGAAGCAGCAGAGTTAGGAGCGTGACGTCCCCTACCCGCCCCCCACTCCATACCGCCTTCGCCGCCCTGGAATATCCCGCTGCAGGCCCCACTGGCCCAGGGCCGCCTTCCCCCCCACGCGGCCTGTAGTCCTGCGCCTGCGCATCGGACCCAGCTGGGCGGGCGGCGATCTGAGAGTGCGCGCGCGCCTTGCGTGAGCTGGCGTGGGGGGTGGGACCTTCGTGGCCACGCCCCTCCTCCTCCCCCTCCCTCCTCCCGCTCCCCCTCCCCCAGACACAGCCGCGGCCGCCGCAGGAGCCCGGAGCTCGAGCCGCCCAGCGACTCCCCCTCCCCCTCCCCCAGCCCCGCCCCGCCCCAACCCGGGGCTCGGAGCTGGAGCCGAGTCTGCGCCTGGGGGTGAGTACGCGACCCTTCCCCGGCCCCCTCTCTTTTCTTTGAGGATCCCACCACCATCCAAAGAAAAACCCCGGACTCGGCTGCGCGTCCCCTCCCTTCAGCCTCCTGCGGGACCCAGAGGTGCCCGGGCCCGCGGGACCCAGTGGTGCCGGGCGCTGCCCCCAACCCCGCACCATCCTGAAGCAATAATATGAGTCCTCCACCCCCTACAGGGGGTCCAGAGGTACACCGCCTTGTGTCCCCACCCCTTGAGAGATCCGAGGGGTGGGACCCCTCTCCCCTGGCCCCCTAGCTCCTCTCTTCTCCCACCTGCCCGGTCCAGGTGCGCGTCCCCTCCGCGCCCCTCCGGGGTTCCAGCTGCGCCCCATCAGCCCGCCGCCGCTGTGGGGAATCTGCCGCCCCCGCCCCCGAGTTTTGGATTCCACTGTCGCCAAGTCCAATGCCCTCGGTGTCTTTTATCTTTTCTCCTGCTCCAGGGGCCGAGTACCCCCGAGGTCGGCCCGGGGTAGGGGTTTGGGCTCCGGCAAAGGCAGGGTTCGCGAGTGCTGGCATGAGGCCGGCCGCTGCCCCAGCCCGACTAGGGACTGGTTGGAGGACTGGGGAGGCGACTGGCCCCGGGAGCGTGTCCTCTCCTTGCGCCCCGCACAGTGCAGTTCATTCATGAGCTGCCCGGGCCTGCCTTGGAGGGTGCGGTGGGGAAAAGATTCGGACGCGGAACCGGAGTGGGGCAAAGGCCCTGTTGGGGGGAGGGGGTGTGCTTTGTCCCTCCTGGCCTTCTTGACTACCTAGAGAGGACAGTTCCAAAGCTTTGGCGCCTTGTTCCCCAGAAGAGAAGGACGCTTGGGAAGTGGCGATGAGAGGTCAGAGGGGCCGGCTGCCCTTGAGGCTCTGTGCTGCCACCTGCCTAGGTCCTCTGGGTGGAGGTCTGGCCACTCAGCGCTCCACTTCCCAGGAGGCGGGTGGGGGGCGTTCGGCCAGCCGGAGGGTCAGGACTCCTGTACCTAGGACCACTCTGGAGCCTCTCCCTGGGTCTGCAGCAGCCCGGGATGAGTGAGGCTATGCCCAGCCCCTCCTGAGGAGGGGTTCCCAGTCCTGCCTCCCAGGAACATGTGAGGAGGGGAGTGGCAGTGTCTGACAGGCTTCCATCGTGGGGGGTGGGTGCTAGCATCATGTCCCTCCTCCAGGGTACCAGAGGGTCTAGGCCCTGGCATGCCCCAGGTGGCACATGCTGGGGCCTGCTATTGGCTCACCCAACTGGGTCTTGGCCTATGGGTGGGTGCGTAGGGACGTGGCCAGGCAGAGGGCAGGTTGTGAGTAGCTAAGAACCCCCTTTTGGACATCCTACAAGTTCCCTCCAATTTTAACAGTCCTGGAGACCTGGGTTCAAATTCCAGCTCTGCCATTCTTTAGCTGTGTGACCTTGACGAGTTACTTAACCTGTCTGTTTCAATTAAAAAGTATGTTTACTACCACCTCCTTACAAGATTAATCAAACTAGATAGTACAGGTAGAGAGCCTGGCACCCTGCCTGGTAGTTGATCGATAACGAGTTCTCTTCTCTGAACTTCTGACCCATCCTGGCATGGCATTGCCCTCCCATGCCCCCACCTTCCAGCCTGCTACAGATGGATCCGTTTGTTTGAAGAGTTTGGAAACATTCCCTGCCATTCAGTGGCAGAGCCCCAAAAGCAGTATAAGCCCTTAAATCTAGACAAGAAGCCCATCCAGACTGAGGAGTTCTAGCATATTAAATTCTATGTATTCTTTTATTTTGATTTTTACTAGTTCTTCTCCCCTAAACCAACCCTTTATTCCACACTTTATTGATAACAGTAGCTAAATTTTTTTAGAATCCATTTGTGCCTTGAACTGTATTAAGAGCTTTACATAAGTCATCTTGTTTAATCCTCAGAACAACCACAGGACTGAATTATCATTCCCACTTACAGATGAAGGAAGCAAGGCCCAGGGTGGTGAAGTAGACAGAAGTAGACAGAAGCCAGATCGGTCTCATCCTAGAGCCTGTGCTTTTAGCCACCAGGCTTGGTTGCCTGTCCCTTGCACCTGCCTCAGAACCTGAAATCACAAACCCAGGGCCTGAGTGGAGGCTCTGGGAGCTAGAAGCAAGAGGGAAGGCAAACAGGTAGAAATAGGGTGTGGCATTTCTCTAGAGCTGTAACTAGAAACCTCAAACCCCCAACCCCTAGCTTCCTGGTAGAAGTGGCTCCTCTGCTGGCCGAGGCCACAAAGTGCTGTGATGAAAAGCATAAGCTTGAGTCAGGTCCATATCCAGATCTAGCACAGACTAGCTGTGTGACACTGGGCAAGTTATGTACCCTCTCTGTATCTCATGTCTCTAGGGTCGTGATGGGGAGTACACGAGGTAGCATCTGCAAAGCCCTTAGAACAGTGCTTGGCCCAAAGTATGAGTTAAATAGATATTTGATAAATGTGTTCTTTTCCTACTACCTTGGCCACCATGGCATATGAAAGTCCCCAGGCAACCTGGGATCCCTAACCCACTGTGGCACAGCAGGAACTCCTTTTTTGTACTACTTCTATCATTCGTGGATACATTTTACCCATCTCTCTGAATTTGGTAGGGGCGGAGCAGGGATGTTATTACCTCTTTGTTACAGATTGGAAGACTGAGGCCCAGGTTACATAGTAACAGAGCTAGCCTCCATCTTCATCTCCTCCCAGCAGACCACACTGCCTTCACAATCCCTAAATTAAATCTCCCCATTTAACTCTGTAAGAGAAAAACTTCTAGCTTCTAGCTTCTTCCCCGCCCCCACGATGCACACTTTTTTTTTTTTTTTTTTAGGGCCGCTCATGCAGCATATGGAGGTTTCCAGGCTAGGGGTCAAATCGGAGCTACAGCTGCCAGCCTATACCACAGCTCACGGCAATTCCAGATCCTTAACCCACTGAGTGAGGCCAGGGATCGAACCCGCAACCTCATGGTTCCTTGTTGGATTTGTTTCTGCTGCGCCATGACGGGAGCTCCCATGCACGCATTTCTTGATGATAAAATAACCTTCAGTTAGCTAGAAATAAAATCCTCCATCACTCTCTCTACATAACTTCCAGCTAAAGCCTCAGTGTCAGACTAGAGAAATTCTGGGATGCCACTGACTCGGGCAACCCTGTGGTGTGGATGAACTGGTCTCCCCTCCCAGCCTCCCCCAAACATTCTGCCTCAGTCTCTTCCCTCCTCTCAGCTGCTCTCAGTGGAGGCTTTGAGAGCAGCTGCCCTGGGTGAAATTCAGCCCAGCAACCCCGCCTCCACAATTAAGAGCTTGGAGTAACCCTGTCAGCAAGCTGAGCCACCAGCCCTGGCTCCACCCTTTCCTGCCCTGTGACCTCCATTGAGTGGCTTCTCCTCCCTGGGTCCATTTCCCTCGTCTGTAAAATGGGGAGTGTGACCTGCCTTCCTCATGGTGGAGGGGTGAGTGTTTTGCGACTGTAAGAGGGAGGCAGCAGATGGACGTGGTGTTTTCAGTTACTAAGCTTGTACCTGGACTCTAACCCACATTACCCAGTCCCCTTTGTAAGAGCTCCCCAGATGTCCCACGTTCCTTGGAGTGGAGAGGATAGAATGGGGGGCAGGAGGTTGCTGCTTCAGGGGTTTGTACCTATTACATTCTGGCCTGGTAGAGCCTTGGAGTTTCGGAGAGAAATAGGCAAGGAGTGGGTCTGGGCTGGGTTGATTTCTGGAGTGGACTAGAGTTGGGAGTTAAGAGAGGGGGACTAGTATAGAGGCCCCCCCCAATTAGCATAACCCCAAGATACCTATACCTACATTTAACCTCTCCTGGTGCACCTCGTGTTTACATCCCAAGGCTCCCGGACACACCCACATACCCACCCCCACTTCAAGATCAACAGCTCTCTTCATGTCCATGAACTGCCATGTAGTTACCTAGCTCCCACACCTCCACACACACACACACACACATCCACACAAGTTTACACACCTAAACACATACATGCTCACAGTACTCTGGGGTTCTCTAGCCAGAGAATATGTAATGAGCATTCACAAAACTTCCATGCTCTTCAGAGTCCAGTTCTAGACCCCTCAAAAAAGCAGCGACATCCCTGAAAAGTGTCACAACTCTAGAAACAAGTTGACCTAGGTTTGATTCCCTCGGTCCGTTTTATAAGCAATGTGACTTTGGAAAAGTTACTTAACTTCTCTGAGGCCCGTGCCCTTATCTTAAAATGGCAATGACATCTAACTCCCAAGTGTTGATGATTAAATGGAAAACGTGTGTATTCTTGAAATAGTGGGCGCTCCATAAATGGCACCTGCCACAATTACTAAGTTAATGAGGATTTTATTGTTGTTGTTGTTTAAGGCAACTCGGGCTGAAAAGGAAGAGGGAAGCGTAACATACAGGGCAGTTACTCCCTTAGCCTTTCTAACCCAGGCTTTTCAGAGACTCCCTGGGACTAAGGGACACACAAACAACCCCAGCTTCCCCTCCATCTGAGAGCTGGTGCCTCTTGCCCTGCAGTTGAAATATTAGAAAGAAGCAGGAGAAAATCAGGGATTGGTGGGCAGCAGAAACCAGCCCACCCAGGGAGCTGGGGGAGCTTGCTCGCTCTCAGAGTTGCAGTCACCCGATTGTTGTTCTCTTTCTTTGTCTGGTTTCCTTTCTTCCCCGGGGACCCCTGCCCCAAAGGCAGAGAGCTTCGGTGTTGTCAGCAGAAGGGGGCCCCCAGGGGCCCTCCAGTAGGATGAGGGTGGGGCACCAATGTCGCGGCCACACTTCTCCTCCGCCCCAGAAGCCTCCCCAGAGCCCTGCCCAAATGGGTCCCCAGGCACTTCCAGAACCCTGGCATCCAGACTGGTTGCTCCTTTTCTCCTCCTCCCCGCCAATTCACCTGGTCTGGTGAGGGCTGGACAGCCTAGCAATGGCAGGGAACCAGGCCGGTGGGCACTACCCTGGCTGCAGGGGGCTTGGGCGGGCTAAGAGGCCCCCGCCCACTCTCCCTTCCTTTGCCAATGGAAAAGCTTGCTGCAGGGCACGGCATTCCCAGCCTGCCTTGCTCCAGGGGCAGGAGCAGGGCACTATGGGAGTTGTAGTCCTCATCCCTCAGGTGCAAAGAAAATTGGAAAAAGGTGAAGAAGCTAGAGGGGAGAAAGCTGGAGCTGTTGCCACATCCGTGGAATGAGGGTAAACAAGTGTGACTGGGGCAGGCGAGGCAGGTCACGCAAACCCAGAAGCCCTGCATTTTAACCGACTTCCCACTCTGACTCCATCCCCAGATCCCCATTCTGAGGACAGGGGGACAACTCTAAAGCTGAACATCATATTTTGAAGCCAATTGTCCTGGGAAAGTGATTACCAGAATTGAAAACCGAGCAAATAATACCATGCCATTTTTCTAACAGGGGTAGAAAAGGTAACTGACTCATGACCCAGCCTCCCTGGCCTGGAGACCCCTTGGATCCTCAGACCTAAGACCCTCTGCATCTTCCCTCAGGCTCAGCTCTGCCTTCTGCAGCAGATAGACAGAGACAGAAAGTTTGTGTTTGTTGAGAGAGAGAGGGAGAACACAAGCGAGCAAGCCAACACGTGCGTGAGATTGTGTGTGTGTGTGTGTGTGTGTGTGTGTGTGTGTTCATGGAGGTGGTAGGAGGTTAATGCTAGGGACTCACGGACAACTTCCAGCTTAGAAAAACCAGTCTCCCCAGTCCAGATCTGGGCCGAGTTCCCCAGACCCAGGGTGGGGTTGCAGCCCGTTGCAGTCCAAGAACCAGTGAAGGTAAATCCATGTGACTCAACCCACCCTCTGCTCTCCAGGCCCTTATCTCTAGAGGCCAGAGTTTCCACCCACCCAGGCATCCCAGTGATCTGCCGGCACTGTCCCCTCCCACACCCACCTTGCTGGAGCCATGAGCAGAACTGTGAGGGAGACAGGGACCAAGCCCAGCTGACTGCTCTGCCTTCTGCCCAGGAGGACCATGCGGCAGTAGCAGCCATGCTGCCCTTCCTGCTGGCCACACTGGGCACCACGGCCCTCAACAACAGCAACCCCAAGGACTACTGCTACAGTGCCCGCATCCGCAGCACCGTCCTGCAGGGCCTGCCATTTGGGGGCGTCCCCACTGTGCTGGCTCTGGACTTCATGTGCTTCCTTGTGAGTGCCCACACGCCACCCTCCACCCTTGGCACCCACACCATATACATAGCTGCCTAACACCTGCAGCTCCGACCACTTTCCCAGCTACCCCTGGCTCCCTGGGCTTCCCTGCAGGAGGGACTCCCCATCCCCCAGCCCTAGCCTAGCCTCCGACCACTCACCCCAGCCAGAATCATCCCCTTCTCCAACAAAAATCCTGCCCCTCCGCCCTGCCCTCCAGGCTAGTCCAGTAGGTGGGCAGCCTTTCCTCCTGCCAACTACCCCTCCTTCCTCAGGCACTGCTGTTCTTATTCTCTATCCTCCGGAAGGTGGCCTGGGACTATGGGCGGCTGGCCTTGGTGACAGATGCAGACAGGTAAGGCTCAGGGACCCCTATACACAGGCGCACACACACACACACACACACACACACACACACACACACACACACACACGTCCACACTCATCAGGGATAGGAGGGGAGTCAGTGTGCTCTCATCCTCCTTGGTGGGGGGATGAGGAGGGACCACTCCCAGAGCAGGCATGGGGGCATGAGGGCCCACAGCTGGGCCCTTATCCCTTGCCAGTCCCCAGAGACACACACCCCCACCCCCACCCTGCTAACCCTGTCTGTTCTCTGTCCCCAGGCGCCGGCGGCAGGAGAGGGACCGAGTGGAACAGGAATAGTATGTGGGGCACCAGCCCCCTCATCCCACTAAACCAACTTTCCCTTTTCTTCTCTTTCATGCTTCTCTTCTCTTCCTGCCACGTTGCGGTTTCTCTTTTCAGTTTTCTCCTCTGCAGGCTCATGTTCGGATTAACGCAGGTGGTGTGCTTTGCAGAGCAGGGGGCTCCCCAGCTTGTCTCTGCCGCACTCCCCCATCCCTCCCTCCGGCTCCCTCCTGGGGCCTGGAGGCCTGGAGGCCCTGGTTAGCTGGGGCAGAGGAGCCTTCCTCCCAGAAACCCCCAGGACAGTCACGCTCTTGGTCGCAGAGACAAGATGGGGCGTCTCCAGTGGCTTCTTGCCCTCTAACAGCTAGTTCTTCCCATTGCAGGGTGCCCTGCTCACCCCTTCTGGAGGCCTGGGAGGGGGGCTGCCAGAGAAGCTGCCCTCTGTGCCCCATCGCCGTGTCTCTGTCATAGGACAGCTGGAGCTGTGGCAGCTGCTGGGGTCAGGGAAGAGGGAGGGTGGGGCTCTCAGGGTCCAGCCTGTCCTCCACCCCCACCACTGCCCAGTGCCTAGTGGTGGCTCTGTTCCCCCCACTCCCCACTGGACAGCTCCAGAACTGCAGGCCCTTCTGCCTCCGAGGGGTGCGCAGTCTCCCCACCCTTTGTCTGGAGCCCTTCATCAGTGCTCCCAGGTCCCTCTGGTCCCCTGAAGGGAAGGGGCGGGTTTAAGGAGGGAGGGAGAGGGCAGCCACTCCTCCTGGCTTCTGCCTCTGTGCTTCCTGTGCCTAGTCTGGAGCTCTGAAGGGGGACCCCCCCACACACACTTCACCCCGCTGCCCCGGGGCTCAGACTCACCAGGCTCTGTGATCTCTCATCTTCCCCACTCCCAGTGTGGCCTCAGCTATGCACGGGGACAGTCATGACCGCTACGAACGTCTCACCTCTGTCTCCAGCTCCGTCGACTTTGACCAAAGAGACAATGTGAGTGCCTCCCCCACCCCACTAACTCCTCAGCACCCCCTCCTCCAGGGCAGGTGGGCTCAGCAGCCTCCAGCTTCCAGGGATACAGGCAGAGGCCTAAAGAGTGTGGCTTTCCCAGCAAGAGCAGTGCTTGTCCAAGAGCCAGAAGGTAACCCCCAGACCCAGAACCGCTGGCTCTGTCTCCCATGGCAGCTTTCAGATTAGCACAAATAGGGGAGTTCCTGGTGTGGCACAATGGAAATGAATCCGACTAGTATCCATGAGGATGCAGGTTTGATCCTTGGCCTCGATCAATGGGTCACAGATGCAGCGTTGCCATGAGTTGTGGTGTAGGCTGGAAGCTGCAGCTCCAATTCAGCCCCAAGCCTGGGCACTTCCATATGCACAGGTGTGGCCCTAAAATACAAAAAAAAAAAAAAAAAAAAAAAAAAAAACACACACACACACAAATTGAACACCCCTGATCTCCAGATGTCATGTGCCCTGTAGAGTTCTTTGCCCACCTCTACTGGTCAATCCCAAGGATCTCTTTTTCCTTAGACATGGTTCTAGAAGAGATAATAAGCCCTCCAGACCCGCCTAGCAGAACACACAGAATCCATTTTGCTGCTTGGAGGTTTCAGGCTGGTGCCCCAGGCTGCATGGGGCCCACTGACCTCCTTGTAGAAGGGAGCTGAGGGCAGGACCCCTGTAGATGAGGCACATGTACTTGGCGATGCAGAGCAGACCCCAGACCCTTTTCACATCAGATCCAATACTCTGGTGTTACGTGCCTGGCCCCCTGTCATTCTGCCAGGGTGAGAGCCCTGGTCAGGACTCTAATCCTCAGGCCCTAGGGTGGCCCGGGTCAGTCCAGCTGAGGCTGGGGGCCCTGAGCGCAGCAGCTCCTGTGGCCACCATAGCGGAAGCAGTCTGCCAGCTTCCTGAGTTGGACTCATACTGGTAAGTGGCAAAGCAAAGGTACTACCCTAAGTGGTCCCCAGACTCAGGTGATGCTGGCAACAGGTAGCCCAGTCCTGCATCTTGGCTGGAGGGCACCTCTCTCTCCCATCCCATGTTATACCTCACCTTCTCCCTATAGGAGGTTGGGGGAGGGTCTCTCTGCCCAACTCTCCCCTGAATAGCCCTACTCTGCCCAGAGAGGGGTGGTCTCTGTCTGAAGAGAAGCCTAGGGGCTTGAGAGCAGGAGTCCCTGGGTTGATCACCCTGGGGTGTTCTACAAGGTAGGTGGCAGGACCTCAGGGATCGTGGCCCACCCCTCTGCCCTTGGCAGCCCCATCACAAACTCTGGTTAGCCACAGGTCCCAAGGTCCCTTCCTAGAACTGCAAGCCTCTGCTTCCCCGCCCCCGGCCCACACAACTGCAGGGCTCTCCCAGTTCTGCTGGCCTCTCGGATGTTTGTGGGGATCGGCACTCTGGGCATAGGAATCCGCAGATGACCCCCTTTGGCCTTGGTCCTGTTTCTTCTCCAAGGGCTGGCACCTTTCCTCTCTCCCTCTCTGGGGACGAGCTAGTTTCTGTGAGGGGCTGTGGGAGCTGTGACAAGGTGAGCCCCAGCACAGAGGCGGTTGTGGCGGGCCTGAGTGGTGGGGAGGCTTGAGAGGAAGGGAAGCTTGGGTTGGTGGGATGGGGATTCTGGCTGATGACCCTCTGTCCCCTCCCCAGGGTTTCTGTTCCTGGCTGACAGCCATCTTCAGGATAAAGTAAGTGAACCGTCTCCAGGCTCTAAAGAAAGAGAGAAACAGAGAGAAACTTCAGAGCTGTCATCTTCCTACAAAGTCCAGAGGCCAGAAGCTTTGAGGGCCTTAGTGCTCCTAGCCAGCCCGGCACCCTGCTCCCTACTCCAGGGAACCAGGCCCCTGCCTGCCCCCCACCCCCAGTCAGTCTCACTATACACCCCCCTCCACAGTCTCCTGTGCGATCCCCTGCCTGGGGGGCCCTCTCTGCCCTCAGCTCTCACCACCCCTGCCGCCCCAGGAGAGCAGGGGCTGGCGCTGCCACCCCAGAGCCTCCATGCAGCCAGCGGGTAGGGGGCAAGAGGCAGGCTGGGAGCAGCCAGCCAGCAGCAGGCAGGAGCCAGTATCCGGCAGGCAGAAGTCAGGAGATGGAGCCAGAGTGCCGCAGGCAGGCAGTGAACCCTGAGGGAGGCAGGAAGCCGGACAGGTCAGCACCGCCCGGCCCGGGCCCCTCTCCAAGTCTGACAGCCTGGCCAGCACCCCTAAGGCGCCACTGCTTCCCTGACCACCCACCTCCTCCCGCCTCTGCCTCTTCTGCCACCACTGTCATCCTCCCGTCCCAGATGCTCCTCTTCTTTTCCTTCTCCCCTGTCCTCCCTGGTCCTCTTCTCTGCAGTCTTCCTTCTTTTCCCTCTTTGTCCCTTTCTTTCTCTTTCTTCCCCCATCCCTCTCCTCCTCTCTCTATTTTCCCTTTCCCTCCCCTTCTCCCTGCATCCTTCCTTTTTCTCCTTCCCCTTCCCTCTCCCTCGCTCCTCCTTCCTCTCCCAGAAAATTGGGGGACCCAGAGCCCCCCTTTGCAACCCTATCCTGCTGCCAGACCAGCGGGGCTAGGGTGGATGT
This sequence comes from Sus scrofa, assembly GCF_054392235.1. Classification (NCBI taxonomy): domain Eukaryota; kingdom Metazoa; phylum Chordata; class Mammalia; order Artiodactyla; family Suidae; genus Sus; species Sus scrofa. Next base: position 47,722,351 of record NC_139389.1, read on the forward strand.
GGGCTGGGGATGGGCGAGGGCAGGTGAGCCTGGTCCTCACCACATCCCTCTGTCCCCTGGTGCCTGCAGGGACGACGAGATCCGGGACAAATGTGGGGGCGACGCTGTGCACTACCTGTCCTTCCAGAGGCACATCATCGGGCTGCTGGTGGTCGTGGGCGTCCTCTCCGTCGGCATCGTGCTGCCCGTCAACTTCTCAGGGGACCTGCTGGGTCAGTGAGGGCCAGGACAGGCGCGGCGGGGCGGGGCAGGAGGGCACATAGCCTGACCCTGCTGTCGTCCTCTTCTTCCCCCGCCCCCCCCAGAGAACAATGCCTACAGCTTCGGGAGAACCACCATTGCCAACTTGAAATCAGGGTAAGATTGGGAAGCTGGTCAGTGAGGCCTGGGTCTGTGGCCAGAGTCTGGGCCGTAACTGGGAGGGAGGAGAAGGGGAGTGTTCCCAGGAGAGGTGCTGAGGCTGCAGAGATGACCTTGGGACCCTGATGGCTGTAGGGCCGTGAGGGCCTGAGACAGAGACAGGGACGACCAGATCAAAAAGAGGGGCGTGCCGCTTCAGGCCAGGGAGGCCTGGCTGGTGGCAGTTGGAGGGCAGTGTAGCCAGTGGGAAGGGCATGAGGAGGTAACCTCTTGGGAACATTTCAGTTGGAATGGAGCAGGCTTGGGGTCTAGAGGATGTGAGGTGTGGGGGCCCACCCTGCAGGGGGTGGGGGGGGACAGAAGACCAGTGACACTAGAGGGACCCTGTACCAGGGTTTAATTAACACCAGGAGGTTGGAGTTCCCATCATGGCTCAGTGGTTAACAAACCCGACTAGTATCCACGAGGACATAGGTTCGATCCCTGGCATCGCTCAGTGGATTAAAGATCCAGCATTGCCGAGAGCTGTGGTATAGGTTGCAGACACGGCTCAGATCCCACATTGCTGTGGCTGTGGTGTAGGCTGGTGGCTACAGCTCTCATTCGCCCCCTAGCCTGGGAACCTCCATGTGCTGCGGGTGTGGCCCTAAGACACAAAAAACAAACCAAAAAACCCACCAGAATGTTGGAGTGTCAGAGTGTTCTCGCCCTGGTGGCTCCACGCACCCCTCTGCCCTTCCAGGAACAACCTTCTATGGCTGCACACCTCCTTCGCCTTCCTGTACCTGCTGCTCACGGTCTACAGCATGCGCAGACACACCTCCAAGATGCGCTACAAGGAGGACGACCTGGTGCGTGGAGCGAGCCGGCCCCGCCCACCCAAAGCCCCGCCCCTTCCAGGCCCCTCCTAACCTGCCGGAGTCCTCAGGGGTGACCGCTCTGGGGTTAGGCCAGCTGGCTTTGAACCCTGGCTCAGCAGCTCAAGAGCCCTCATGGTGCCAGTTTAGTTACCCCCACGAGCCTCAGTTTCCTCATCTGTGAAACGAGAGAATGGAGTGGGGGGAGCGGTGAGGTGTGGTCCAGCGTGGAAGGCACTGGGGCAGGAAACAGTTGTGGTTGATATTATGGGAGTATTAGTCCCTCCCCTTCTATTTGGGTTTGTTTTTTTTTTAAGTTTTTATTGAAATATAGTTGATGTGCTAGTTTCGGGTGATTCCGTTTTTTCTATATATATATATATATATATATTCTTTTTTAGATCTTTTTCCATTATAGGTTATTACAAGATAATTGAATATAGTTCTGTGTGCCGTGTAGTTGGACCTTGTTGGTTATCTGTTTTACATATAGTAGTGTATATGTTTTAATCCGAAACTCCTCATTTATTCCTCTCCCTACTTCCCCTTTGGTGACCATAAGTTTGTTTTCTCTGTGAGTTTATTCCTGTTTTGTAAATAAGTTTCCTTTGTATCATTTTTTTTTTTAGATTCCTTGTATAAACGAGGTCATATAGTCCCTCTCCTTCTGTATTCATTCTTCAAACCAGTACTGAACTGTCCATTCCATGCCAGCCACTGTGCTGGGGCCATATGGCCAGAGGAGCTGAGAGTAGCACCCCCCCACCCCCCAACCCCGCCCCTAATCTACCCTCCAGGGAGCAAGGAGCCAGGGGGCTTTCATTTTGCTCACTGCCTGATTTCTATTAGAAACACTCCCCCAGCTTTCCCTGGGCCTGGCTTATTCCAAGGCCCCCTCCCACCCCTGTCTGCTCCTCTCTGCTCACCCCATTCCCCACCCCTCCTTGCATTCTCTGAGCCACAGAAAGGTAAACCTACCCCTTCTCGCCACAGGTGAAGAGGACTCTCTTCATCAATGGAATCTCCAAATACGCAGAGTCAGAGAAGATCAAGAAGCATTTTGAGTGAGTAGCTCCCCCACCCCAACCCCAGGATCCATGAGCCCCCTCTTGGCCTTGCAGCTCCAAAAGCATCCTTACATGCCTCTCTCTAGCATCTGGGGCTGCCGTGTGGGCTGCAGGTTAGGCTAAGGAGGAATTCTCTGACTCCAAGGCAATCTAGCCCTTGGGCTGAACTTACAGGCCCCTAAGAGAACAGGAGACACACTTGGAAAGGAGCCCCCTGGGTCTCTCCTGGACTTGAACCAGGTCATGGATTGTGGCCCCAAGGTCCACAGGCCCTTGAGGTGTGTGGCTGTCTCAGAATCATGCGTGCGATTCCAGAGCTCGTGTGCAGACTGGCAGGGAGAAGCGCCTCGGCTTTGACTGGATTCTCAGGGAGCCTAGGAGGGCCTGGGCTGTGGGTTGTCCGAGGTACTTTTGAGCTGGAAGTGTGTCTTGTGAGCAGGATATGCACTTCATGGGCCAGAGCAATCTGTGTACAGGATTAGGGAGCCTATCGTGCATCCATCTGTCCACTCAGCAAACGATCTCAGGTACTGTTGAGCCTAAGCCATGGTGGTGGCCTGGGGACTATAAAAATGAGAAAAGGACCATCAGGCTTGCAGGGGTTTGCAGTGTGGAAGCCAACTCCAGGAGCCAGTCCCCGGTCTGCTCAGGGATTGATCTGAGGTCACAATTAGGAACTGGAAGAGTTCCCACTGTGGCTGGTGGGTTAAAGACCTGATATCTCTAAAGATGTGGGTTTGATCCCTGGCCTCTCTCAGTGGGTTAAGGCTTGGGTCACAGATGCAACTCAGATCCATTGTTGCTGTGGCTGTGACATAGGCCTTAGCTGCAGCTCCAGTTCAGTCCCTAGCCTGGGAACTTCTGTATGCCACAAGTGCAGCCATAAAAAGAAAAAAGAAAAGAAAAAGAATTAGGAGCTGGGGGGTTCCAGTTGTGGCACAGCAGAAACGAATCCTGCTAGGAACTATGAGGTTGCGGGTTCGATCCCCGGCCTCCTTCAGTGGGTTAAGGATCTGGCATTGCCATGAGCTGTGGTGTAGGTCACAGACACGTCTCGGTCTGTGGCTGTGGGCTGTGGCTATGGCTGGCAGCTGTAGCTCCAATTCGACTCCTAGCCTGGGAACCTCCATGTGCTGTGGGTGCAGACCTAAAATCCTAAAAAAAAAAAAAAATTAGAAACTGGCCAGTGGTCCTGATTAGCAACATTGGTGGTGTGTATCAGGATTCTGTCTGTAGGCAAGATCAGGATTTAGTGAGATCAGTGGACCTGGATCAGAGGTCACTTGTTGTTCTGGATCAGGATGGGATTGGGGTCAGAGTCCAGGCTCCCATGTTACGGAGAATGACTGGCTCATGGGTAAATACTCTTTCATTCAATGTGCATTTATTGTCACCTTGTGTGCACCAGGCATAAATGAACTAGAAACAGGCCCCGCCCTCATACAGTTTATACAACAGCAGCCACAATTAGATCCTCAATCACTGATCAGTATGAGAGAACGATTTGGGGTCCCATCTGGGGTTCAAGCTGTGCTCAGCATTAGGGGGCAGTCTGGGTCAGGATTAAGGACAGCATGTGCTCTGAATTAGGTGACATCTTAATGTTACCGTCCAAGCAGAATCAGCTGGCAGCTTGTCCAGGCAAGTGCTTTCTTGACGGTGTCTTTTGAATACCTGCTATGTGCCTGCACAGGAGCAGGAGCCTGGGGATGTGGCAGGATACAAAGAAAAAGCCCCTGCCCTCTTCTCCTTCCATCCTCATGGGGCGAGGCAGATGACAAGGACTTGAGGTAGTAATAGACACAGTGTCATGTAGGGGTAGGTGCTAGGAAGAGAACCAGCATGGAGAGGGACAGAGTGAGAGGGGTCAGGGAGGGTTGCTATGTCCAACGGAGTGGGCAGGGGGCGTTCTGAGAGGGTGACATTAGAGCGGAGCCCCCAGCACAGTGAGCGAGCGAACCGTGGAGATGAGCGTCCACTGATTCAGCAGATGTGTGTTATACACTTACTGTGTACTTCATGCCAGGGAGACAGAGAGCCAGGCCCCATCAGTGTCTGAGGAGCTCACAATCCAGGTTGTCTGTTTCAAGGATCAGGCTGTGGTTTCGTTTACAACACAGTCTGATTAAGGAGTTCCCGCTGTGGCTCATTGGGTTAAGAACCTGACATAGTGTCCGTGAGGAATGCGAGTTCGATCCCTGGCCTTGCTTAGTGGGTTAAGGATCCGGCATTGCCAGGAGTTGTGGTCACAGATGTGGCTTGGATCCGGTGTTGCTGTGGCTGTGGTGTAGGCCAGCAGCTGTAGCTCCAATTTGACCCCCGGCCTGGGAACTTCCATATGCTGCAGGTGCAGCCCTAAAAAAGCAATAAATAGGAGTTCCCGTCGTGGCGCAGTGGTTAATGAATCCGACTAGGAACCATGAGGTTGCGGGTTCGGTCCCTGCCCTTGCTCAGTGGGTTAACGGTCCGGCGTTGCCGTGAGCTGTGGTGTAGGTTGCAGACGCGGCTCGGATCCTGCGTTGCTGTGCCTCTGGCGTAGGCCGGTGGCTACAGCTCCGATTCCACCCCTAGCCTGGGAACCTCCATATGCCGCGGGAGCGGCCCAAGAAATAGCAACAACAACAACAACAACAACAAAAGACAAAAAGACAATAGGCCAAAAAAAAAAAAAAAAAAGCAATAAATAAATAAATAAATAAATAAAATTATTCATTGGGTTAAGGATCCAGCATTGTCACTGCTGTGGCACAGGTTCAATCCCTCGCCCGGGAACTTCCAGGGCGCCGCAGCCAAAAGAAAAAAACAATTAACAGTCAAAACAACCATTCATTCGTTGAACCACTCATTCAGGACAGCATAGTGGGTGCTTATTGAGCACCTACTATGTGCGGGCTCTTGGCCCAGGCCTGGGTACATGGTGCTGAGCAGGAGCCTGTGTCCTCGTGGACCTGGCTCCCCGTCAGTATCGGGCAGGGTCTGGGGTCCAGGTCTGGGACTTTCTGGATTGGCAGACTGACCCAGCAGAATCGAGGGATATCTGCACAAAATCAGGGAACCTGTGTGATGGGGATTAGGGGATTAGAGATTAGTAAGGTGAAACTGAGGGCTCAGCCTGACACAGGGGAGAAGGCCCTTCCAAAGAGGAGCGCTAAAATGGTTTGAGCAACCAACAGTGTCAGAAGAGAAGTCTGGAACTTCCTGAGAAGTGTTTTTCAATATTCCCATCCCAGATTTAAGTTTGCAAATTTTCATGAGTTTGCATGGTCCGTCTTGTTTCTTTAGCACCATATCTTATGCATCTCTAACACTTGGTGTGTCCTTCATTAAAAATTCAAAAAAAAAAAAAAAAAAGCCGACAGAGCTCAGTCTAGATGAGGCCTTAGGATCAAGGAGCAGTGTGTGATCAGGGTGAGAAAGAACACGCTCCCCCATTCAGCCTGCAAGCATCCCTCGAGCCCGCCAGTTACCGAGAGTCCATCTGGTCAGTCTCACATCAAGGTGGGGTCAGTCTTGGGTCTGGGTAATGGGTCAGGTTAAAGGATCCGTCTCCAGCCAGAGGTAGAGGTCAGTTTCAGGTCAGGTTTCAGGATCAACCTCTGGTTGGTCTTGGGCCAAAGATCATTCCGTAGACCAGGGTTGTGGGTTGGTTGGGGTCAGCTGATGGTCACAGCCAAGTGTTGGACTGTGACCAAGTCTTCTGGGAACCAGGTTAAGAGACCAACTATGGCTGGAAACAGCTTCTCTCAACTTAAAGTTTACAGCCCCAGACAAGTGTCAGACCGTAGCCATGACAATGTCCCCAGCGCCACCCCCCCCACTCAGATAAACATGAGGAGGAATTTTAAAGTTTTATTTTTTATTTATTTATTTATTTTTGTCTTTTCTAGGGCCGCACCTGTGGCATACGGAGGTTCCCAGGCTAGGAGTCGAATTGGAGCTGTTGCTACCGGCCTACACCAGAGCCAAAGCAACGCCATATCCGAGTTGCATCTGCGACCCACACCACAGCTCACAGCAACGCCAGATCCTTAACCCACTGAGTGAGGCCAGGGATTGAACCAGCAACCTCATGGTTCCTAGTTGGGATTGTCAACTGCTGAGCCATGAAGAGAACTCCTAAAGTTTTATTTTTAGGGAACCGCTGTTTTTGCAGACTCAGAAAAAGGGAGCTTGAATAGGGGCTGTGTATCTTGAAGGTGATGCGGTCACAGAAAGTGGGGGGCAGGGGGGCAGGGTCACTGCAGAAGATGACGGTGAACTGTGTTTCAGGGAGGCCTACCCCAACTGCACGGTTCTTGAAGCCCGCCCGTGTTACAACGTGGCCCGCCTTATGTTCCTCGATGCAGAGAGGTAATGGGGCTATGGGGGGGGGGCAACACCTCAGGGCACCCGTCCACTGTGGAGGGCATCCACGCAGGAGCCTGGCTGCCCTTCCCATGTTTCCCAGGACATTTGATTTCAGTTTAACCCCTGGAGGGCTAGTGAGTCAAGCTCTAGAAAGAGCAAGGCCTAGAGGTTAGAGTTTGTTTCAAGAGGACAGGGACCCACTGTCCCCACTCCATTTGAGGACATACTCTTCCTTGGCCACAGTGTGAGAAATTTAGGCCGGACTGTAGGAAGAACTTCTTGCCCTCAAGGGATGGTGGGGAGATCCTGGACTGGGGACGTGTCTGGACTATGCATCCTTAACAAACCCTAGAGCAAGCTGGCCCCTGTCCTTGGGGAGGGGGCTCCATGACCCCAGAGCTGGGCCACTAACCCACCCTCCAGCCAACCGAGCTGGGCAGTGGGTGACCAGACACCCGGGTCCCACAGGAAGAAGGCTGAGCGGGGAAAGCTCTACTTCACAAACCTCCAAAGCAAGGACAACGTCCCCACCATGATCAACCCCAAGCCCTGCGGCCACCTCTGCTGCTGCGTGGTGCGAGGCTGCGAGCAGGTACGTGGTGTCCTCTGCTCAGAACTCTGGGCCCCCAGGCTCCTGACAGGTGAGGGGAGAGTTGGAAGGTCACAGGGAGACAGGTCACAGCAGAGATGGATGCACCCCATGGCGGGGCCTGTCCCACAATGCCAGGAACACACACACACACACACATGCAGGTCTTACACATAAACACCCCAAAGTGAAGAGACTCCCAGAGGAAGCAAAGTTGGGGCGGGGACTCAGCAGGGAGCAGCCCCTCCCTCAGCAAGTCCCTATCTGTTCCTACATCCTTCTTTTTTTTTGTCTTTTTCTAGGGCCACACCTGTGGCATATGGAGGTTCCCAGGCTAAGTGTCTAATTGGAGCTGTAGCCACCAGCTTACACCAGAGCCACAGCAACACGGGATCCGAGCCGTGTCTGCAACCTACACCACAGCTCACAGCAATGCCAGATCCTTAAGCCACTGAGCAAGGCCAGGGATCGAACGCAACCTCGTGGTTCCTAGTCAGATTCGTTAACCACTGAGCCATGATGGGAACTCCTGTTCCTACATCCTTGAAGCCCTAGTCCCGCTGTAGGGTCTGTCACCTGTCCCTACAGTGACCACGTTCTCAAACCCCACCTCAGAAGAGGGCCGCCAAGAGCACAGCTTGTCGTGTTTACTAGTCCTGTGGACTTGGGCAAGTTTCTGAACCACTCTGTGCCTCAGTTTTGAGGCCATATTACGGATGAGGCTACTTGTACCTACCTCTCAGGGTGGTTGTGAAGAAAAGTGAGCTTAAAGCAGAGCCTGGGGAGTTCCCGTCACGGCTCAGTGGGTTACAACCCCAACTAGTATCTATGAGGACGCAGGTTCAATCTCTGGCCTCACTCAGTGGGTTAAGGATCCGGCGTTGCCATGAGCTGTGGTGTAGGTCACAGACGCAGCTCGGATCCTGTGTTGTTGTGGCTGTGGTGTAGGCTGGCAGCTGTAGCTCCGATTCCACCCCTAGCCTGGGAACTTCCATATGCCGTGGGCGTGGCCATAAAAAATAAGAATAATAATAAAGCAGTGCCTGGGCCGCTGTGGGCTCCAGGCGGTGCCCTCTGGCAGCTGTGGCCACCAGCAGCTCTGACCAGGACCATGCCTGGCCCGTCCTGGCAGGTAGAGGCCATTGAGTACTACACAAAGCTGGAGCAGAAGCTGAAGGAGGACTATAAGCGGGAGAAGGAGAAAGTGAACGAGAAGCCTCTCGGCATGGCCTTCGTCACCTTCCACAATGAGACCATCACCGCCATGTGAGCCCTGTCCCCCAGTCCCACCCCCAGGGACCAGCTGGGGCTCCAGGCCCCAGGTAACCATGCCCCCCTCCCCAGCATCCTGAAGGACTTCAACGTGTGTAAGTGCCAGGGCTGCACCTGCCGCGGGGAGCCCCGCTCCTCCTCCTGCAGCGAGTCTCTGCACATCTCCAACTGGACCGTGTCCTATGCCCCCGACCCCCAGAACATCTACTGGTGAGCAGAGCAGGGTGGCAGGGTGGCTCTGTGGGGGCCCTGGGTGGGGGAGGAGAAGCAGGGCCCAGCAGCGCCGGGGGAAGGTCAGGCCCCAGGGTGACACCTCCTCCCCTTCCCAGGGAGCACCTCTCCATCCGTGGCTTCATCTGGTGGCTGCGGTGCCTGGTCATCAACGTGGTTCTCTTCATCCTCCTCTTCTTCCTCACCACCCCGGCCATCATCATCACCACCATGGACAAGTTCAATGTCACCAAGCCTGTGGAGTACCTCAACGTGAGGCCTACACCCCACCCCTCCACGTGGTATCCCAAGATGCAGATACTGGGCCCCGAGTCCCTCCTCAGGGAAAACCAGACACCCACCTGCCCTGTCTTGCCCCTGTTCTGCTTTTCCAGCCCAGCTCCACTAAGAAGGTCCCACAGGACCATGGGCTGCAAACCCCTCTGGGCACCTGCCCTGGGCTCCCTGCCCCCTTCCCCCAGGAGAGGCCTCCCTTGGGTTTACACACACCCCGAGGGGCTCCCAGAGGAGAGAGAGAGCCTGGGACCAGTCCTAACTGCCCCTGTGACCTCAGACAAGGGCCTTCTCCAAATCCCTCAGTCTGTCCAACCAGAGTAAAAGTTCAGACTAGATCCTTGGCTTCCAAACTTGGATTCTGATGCCCTTTATCAGAAGAAAGTTTAGGAGTTCCTGTCGTGGCGCAGTGGTTAACGAATCTGACTAGGAACCATAAGGTTGCGGGTTCGATCCCTGGCCTTGCTCAGTGGGTTAAGGATCCGGCATTGCTGTGAGCTGTGGTGTAGGTCACAGGCGCGGCTTGGATCCTGCGTTGCTGTGGCTCTGGTGTAGGCCGGCGGCTACAGCTCCGATTGGACCCCTAGCCTGGGAACCTCCATATGCCGCAGAAGTGACCCTAGAAATGGCTAAAAGAAAAAGAAAAAAAAAAAAACGGAAGTTTACATGAAACTCAATGTGGAAGAGTGAGGTCGCTCAGATGGCAGAAGTGGGGTGGCCACTTCTGCTGGTGTCCCCTCACCCCTCCTGCCAACCACACAGCAAACCTCCTTGGAACCTCAGATTTTATGGGAAGGCACTTGGAAAATCACTGAGTGATAATAGCAGAATAGATAAGGCCCAGACTGCCTTCAGATCCTACCCCACTGCTTACTAGCTGGATAATTCACTGACTCTCATTTTGCCTCAGTTTACTCATCTGTAAAACGGGGTGATATCACTATTGTAGGAATTACTGCAGGAAAAGTACATGATCAGGAGTTCTCCTGTGGCACAGTCGGTTAAGGATCTGGCATTGTCACTGCTGCAGTTTGTCACTGCTGTGGTGCGAGTTCAGTCCCTGGCCTGGGAATGTCCACATGCCATAGGCTCAGCCAAAAAAAAAAAAAAACGTACATGCTGAGTGCTTGGCACATAGTAGGTATTCAGAAATGCTAACAAGCGTAGTTCCTATTGTGACTCAGTGGTAAACAAACCTGACTAGTATCCATGATAATTCAGGTTCGATCCCTGGCCTCACTCAGTGGGTTAAGGATCTGGCATCGCCATGAGCTGTGGTGTAGGTCACAGATGCGGCTCGGATCCCGTGTTGCTGTGGCTCTGGCGTAGGTCGGCAGCTGCAGCTCCGATTCGACCCCTAGCCTGGGAACGTCCATACACTGCGGGTGTGGCCCTAAAAAGACAAAAAAAGAAAGAAATGCTAACTGCTACTCTTATTCACCATGGGATCATACGTATGGCCCTGGCCCTCCAGATGTCCCGGACTTCTGACCTGTGGCCTTGGGACCTGGGACACAGGCTCAGGGGTCGGGGGGGCAGTAAGCAATGCAAGCTGAGCCTGCCAGACTGCCACTGCCTGACGCAGCCCCGGTGCCCTCTGCAGAACCCCATCATCACCCAGTTCTTCCCCACTCTGCTGCTGTGGTGCTTCTCGGCCCTGCTCCCCACCATCGTCTACTACTCTGCCTTCTTTGAAGCCCACTGGACACGGTGAGACACCCCCCACCCCCACCCCACACACGGCCCTTCATGGTAGCACCCCAGGGTGTGCACCCTCTGCCCCTCAGGCTCCCTGTCCTGGGCAGTCCCAGAGCTGGCAGAGGAACCCCACCCCCAGACCCCATACAGGCTGGGGGAGCAGGCGTGGGCGGCCAGCTCACCCGACCTCTGGCTGTGTGTCCCCTGCCCCAGCTCCGGCGAGAACAGGACCACGATGCACAAGTGCTACACCTTCCTCATCTTCATGGTACTGCTCCTGCCCTCGCTGGGACTGAGCAGGTGGGTTTCCGAGGGAGGGATGGGAGCTGGGGGGTGGGGTGGGAGGGAGATGGGAAGCAATTCGGGCTCCCTCCTTCCCTGCAGAGGCAGGGGTCCCATGCCTGGGGGGCACATCCCCAGAGCTCGTGAATGGAGCTCCCCCTCTCCTGGTATTCTGGGCCATTCCAGCCCCCCACACCTCCCGTCTCCTCTCCTCTCCAGCCTGGACCTCTTCTTCCGCTGGCTTTTTGACAAGAAATTCTTGGCCGAGGCAGCTATTCGGTTTGAGTGAGTGACCAGGGTCCCCAGGGAAGGAGACCAGATGGCGAGCATGGGGTACCCTCCATGGGGGGTGCAGCAGAGCTCCCACCCCTGTAGTGGGGGGGGCCTTACATCCAGGTTGGGTGGGGCCATCCCTAAGGCCGCCCCTGTGGGCTGTGTCTGGTGTATACATGGGATGTTCCGGGGTCTGTGTTGGGAACCTCTCCAGGTTCTGAGGTCACCCTCCAGGTGTATTGAGGGCTTTGGGGCACTTGGGGGCTTGTATCCCAGTGCTAACCGTGGGAGCCCCGAACTTCACTGGGGGAGAGGTCTGCTGTGGGATCTTGGTCACGCTGCAGGGTGACGTGGGCAGTCCTGGAGGCATCCCTGAAGGTCTCTGGAGTCCACACCCCTGAGCTTCGACAGAAGGCTCTTGGGCTCACAGCTGAGTGCCTGTAGGGGACTCTGGGCTCACACTCTGGGGTGTTCCTGGGCACAGGTTCTGGGAACACCTCTGAGGTCTTGGACTATTACCCAGAGGTGTGACTGTGCGGTTTTGCATGGGACACCTTCCCTGGGAAGCCCTGTGGGGGGTTTGGGTGGGCACATACGGTGGCTGTGGGCACAGGCTCCAGGGGGTCTTGCTCTATCTGTAGTAATCTTGGGCTAACTCGTGGGGTGTCATAAGTAGTGACAAAGATCCCTGGGCTCCTCCCTCTGAAGATCTCTGGAGGAGGGTCTCTGGAGCTTGAATTGGGGGTGTCTGAGGCTCATACTCTGGGTTAAGTTAAGGTCTAAGGCAGGGTGCCTTCTGGGTATTCCTGGGGCTCATACTCTTGGGTCTCGGTGAGGGGCGCTGGCTGGCTATGGAGATCCCTGGCAGTCATGCCCGGAACGCTCGTACCCTTAGGGGTCTCCAGCACTCTCTCCAGGGTCCTTAGGGGCACAGGTTCTAGGGGTGCCCCTGGGTGCACTCACACTGAGGGGGGGTGTCAGGGATTAACTTTGGAGCCATCTGTAGAACTCCAGTGTGGCCTCTGGGGTTCACACTCAAGGGGCACTAGGATGCAGGAGCTTTGAGAGCTGAGCTGGAGGGTCCATGTGGAAGAAGGCATCGTTGGGGGCGCTGGCAATGGGCAAGGGGCCACCTGGTCCCCCAAGGGTGCAGAGCTGGAGCACCTGGTGCCCGCAGGTGCGTGTTCCTGCCAGACAACGGCGCCTTCTTCGTCAACTACGTCATTGCCTCCGCTTTTATCGGCAACGCCATGGACCTGCTGCGCATCCCGGGCCTGCTCATGTACATGATCCGGCTCTGCCTGGCGCGCTCGGCCGCAGAGAGGCGCAACGTGAAGCGGGTACGGCCGCCCGGGGGCAGCCGCGGCCCGCACAGCGCTCCCTGGTGGGATCAACGAGAAACAGCGGCAGCCGTGCTAGAGTGGGGAGGGGCGGGGCACAGAGGTGCTGGGTCTTGGGAAGTTGAGGTCCGTGGCCCTGGGTTGTCTCCTTCCCATCTGGGGCCTCAGGTTTCCCATGTGTACAGCAGTGGGTCAACATAGCTAATCCTGAAGGCCCCTGCCAGTTCAGAGTCTGTGATGGGGTTGGGGGAGGTCTGGGTCTAGACTTAGGGCTCCTCTGCCCTAACCCCACAGGAGGGCTCTGGACATTCCCTTCCTGGGCCCACCCACCTGCCAGGCCTTGACCTCTCCAAGGCCCCTCCCTAGGCCCTGCCATTGTACCCACCCTGACCTCTGTCTCAGCACAGCCCCTCTCTCCATCGGCTTTGCCCTGTGCTCCCCTACCCTGGACAGTGGGTTCCTCCTCCCCGTGGCTTCTTTCCTGGCCCCTTCCCTGCCCTACCCTGAACAGTGGGTTCTTTTTCCCATGGCTTCTTTCGTGGCCCCAGGGTTCCTGGCCCCCCTTCCTCTTCCCACCTGCCCTGAGCCCCTCCAGCCCGCCCCACCCCACCCCTCCCCTCCCTGAGCCACCCTCGTGCCCATCTCCCCCCCAGCATCAGGCCTACGAGTTCCAGTTTGGCGCAGCCTACGCCTGGATGATGTGCGTCTTCACGGTGGTCATGACCTACAGTATCACCTGCCCCATCATCGTGCCCTTCGGTAGGCACCGCCGCGCCGGGACCTGGGCCCTGCTCGGGGGGACCCAGGACCTCTCCCACTCCACTTTAGCGAGGCAGGCCACTGAGTGGACAGGGCCCCGGCTGGGAGACCGGCCCCTCGGGCCTCCCACCTGGTCCCTGGTTCAGTCTGGGGCCCAGCCTGCGGGGAGGAGGGAAAAAGCCATCCCAGCTCAGGCTGGACTCAGCTGGCGTGCTGGGCTCCGCACGGCCACACTCGCTCACAGCCCGTGCCTTCACTCACGCGCGTGGCCTTGGACACGCATCACAGACCCCCTGAGGTGTCTGCACACACACTCCTACACAGCCCTGCACATTCAGGAAAGAGCTTTGGATGCCAGGGTGGGCTTTCATGGACATATCCCGCGTTAACTGAACTGTGTGACCCGGGCAAGTCCCTCTTCTTTTTGAGGAACGTTAACAGCTTCTCGTCATCATCTCCATTACAACCTCCACCCGCGGTCTCTCCCTTCCCGCCTCCAATATTCCTAACCCTTCACCACCCTCCCTGGTTTTCAGAGGCTCCAAACTCCCAAACCAACTGCCTCATCCCCCTTTGAAATGTCCCATTCCCTTGGCCTCCAGGAAAATAGAACTTACCACCTAATATATACTCATCTGTTTCGGGGCAGGGAGAGGAAAAATGATACAGGTTTTAAGAGGATGCTTGCTGAGCCAAACAGATGGATCTGGACTAGTAGCATTCCCAGTGAGGGGCTGCAGAGTGAAGGGCTTGAGGCGGAGGAAGCTGAGGTTCTGTGGTCCTGCAAGGGGCGCGGGGCGAGGGGCTCAGGGCTTTATCCTCTCCTGGGACTGGGGCAGAGGAAGGGGAGGCCAGCCCTTGGGCAACCTCAGAAGGCCCAGGACAACCCGTGACAGACACGCAGAGGTCCGGCCACGCCAGTTCCAAGGTCAGGGCCCATGTGGCTTCCCCCAGGGCTCATGTACATGCTGCTGAAGCACCTGGTAGACAGGTACAATCTCTACTACGCCTACCTGCCGGCCAAGCTGGACAAGAAGATCCACTCGGGGGCCGTGAACCAGGTGGTGGCCGCGCCCATCCTCTGCCTCTTCTGGCTGCTCTTCTTCTCTACCATGCGCACCGGTGAGGGCCACCCCCACCTTGGGGACCCAGCGGGGGCAGGGATGGGGGCAGGGGTGCAGAGGAGACTCCCACCCATGTCCGGGAGGCCACGAGGGCCGGGGGTCACAGGCAAGGGGCCTGGGAGCGGCCACAGCACATGGGAGCGCGGGTCTGTATTCAGAAGGGCACAGAAGCCCCTGGGAAGGGGGGTCCAGAGGAGGAGCAGCAGCCCATTCTCTGCCCCCCGCACCAGGGTTTCTGGCCCCCACGTCCATGTTCACATTTGTGGTCCTGGTCATCACCATTGTCATCTGTCTCTGCCACGTCTGCTTCGGACACTTCAAATACCTCAGTGCCCACAACTACAAGGTGTGGGGCCGGGGGGCAGGGGGGTGGCTCGGGGGGGGCGGGGAGGGGGGCAGGGGAGTGGTTGGGAGCAGAGGGTTGGGCAGCAGAGGTGCCAAGAGGGAGCCAAAGGTACGGGCATCCCCCGCCCCCGTCCCCCATGACCCCTGACTCACTCCGGGCCCCTCAAGATCGAGCACACGGAGACAGACACCGTGGACCCCAGGAGCAACGGACGCCCCCCCAGTTCTGCCGCTGTCCCCAAATCTGCGGTGAGTACCCTGCTCCGTGGCCAAGGAGGGCTCACAGCTTTATCTGAGACATTTACCCGGAGGCAGTTGTCCGATTTTGTGCTCCTGCCCTGGACGCCTGGCCAGGGTCCTCCGGCAGAGACCCAGCCCCAAAGCTGGAGGACCCGTTAGTGGTGCAGAAGAGGAAGCCTGTTCCAGACCCCGGGGGTGGCGGGGAGCAGGGGCAGGAAGAGGTCCAGCCTCTCGGGGTGGGGGCCCATCCACCTCTCCCCAGGGAAAGGGTCACTGCCCCTTCCCCCACAGGCCCTGAGAGTCCCCAGCACCCACACCCCTCTCTCCCTTCAGAAATACATCGCTCAGGTGCTGCAGGACTCAGAAGTGGACGGGGATGGGGGTCCTGGGAGCTCGGGGGACGAGCCCCCGTCATCCTCGTCCCAGGACGAGGAGTTGCTGATGCCGCCTGACGGCCTCACGGACACAGACTTCCAGTCCTGTGAGGACAGCCTCATAGAGAATGAGATTCACCAGTAAGGGGAGGGAGGGCCCTGGCGGCCTCGACCTGCCCCCACCCGCCCCGCCCCCCACGGACACTAAAAAAAAAAAAACGCTAATAATTTATTAGATCTAAAGCCCTTTCCTCCCCCATCCCCTGCTTTCATTAAGGTATTTAAACCTGGGGACTTCACCGCTCTCCCCCACCACGGAGGGAGGGAGGGAACCCCCCCAACCTCAGTGAGAAGAGCCCCGAGCCGGCCCCGGGGCAAAGAGGGGTGTGGACAGGGTTCCCCCAGATCAGTGTCCCCCTAGGCTAGTAGTGTGATCAGGAAAGGGTTAATGAGAGCCAAGAGGGGTGCCTGGTGCCATGGCCGGAGACCTGGGCAGGGGGCCGGCAGATCAAGAGCTGCCCCCCCAGTTCTTGCCTCCCCCCAAGACCCCCAGGGATCTGGCACTCCAGGGGAGTGGAGCCTCCAGCCCCTACGGGGTTGCATGAGAGGGAAGGGGTGCTGAGCGGGAGGAAGAGCCAGGGGGGTGACCTGGGGGTGGGGGGTGGGCATGGCTGACACTGGAAAATGGGTTTTTGCACTGTTTTTTGTTTTTTGTTTTTTTTTCCTTTAAAATAAAAATGAAAAGAAAAGCCTGGAGGCAGGTGTCTGATTTTGTGCTCCTGCCCTGGACGCATGGCCAGGGTCCAGCCACTCTTCTCTTGCCCAGAGAACCTGTGGCGTCAGAGTCCCCACCTGCCCCGAGCAAAAGACTTCTTTCCTGGAGCCTCACTTTCTCACCACTGGAGAGGAGAGAGCAGCAGGAGGGGCCTGCCCCATCCAAGTGTCACCCTCTCCCCCTGCATCCCTGTCACCTCTGCCTCTGACCCCTACCCCAGGAAATGGTAAGACCACTCAGACTGAGGGACAGGGACACAGGCCTATACTCGGAACCCCCAAGACCCACACAAATGCGACAGAGACGCGGGAGAAAAGCCAGGCAAAGTCCCAAGTTCCGCATTGGTCCAAGAAGGCTTCCTGGAGGAGGAATAACCCAGGACAGCCGCTTCCAGAAAGGGCTGGAGGGAGAGAGGCAAGAAAATGGGGCCACGGAGATGGACCAAATACGGTTATTATTGTTTGTTATCATTGTGGGGGTTTTTTTTAATCATTTATTTATATTTTTTTTCTACTGTACAGCATGGTGACCCAGTTACACATACATGTATACATTCTTTTTTCTCACATTACATGTTCCTTCATAAGTGACTAGATGGCGTTCCCAGTGCCACACAGCAGGATCCCATTGCTAATCCATCCCAAAGGCAATATTCTGCATCTATTTACCCCAAGCCCCAGTCCCTCCCACTCCCTCTCCTTCCCCGTTGGCAATGTCATTGTTGATGCAATTTATCCAGTGGTTCTTATGTGCGGGTAATTACCATAAGTGACTTCTAAGCTTTAAAGCACTGACTCGGAGTTCTCATCGTGGCACAGTGGTTAACGAATCCGACTAGGAACCATGCCCTTGCTCAGTGGGTTAACGATCCAGTGTTGCCGTGAGCTGTAGTGTAGGTCACAGGTGCGGCTTGGATCCCTCGTTGCTGTGGCTCTGGCGTCGGCTAGCAGCTACAGCTCCGATTAGACCCCTAGCCTGGGAACTTCCATATGCCGCGGGAGCGGCCCTAGGAAAGGCAAAAAGACAAAAAAAAAAAAAAAAAGCACTGACTCCTGGGAGTTCCCCTTGTGGCTCAGCGGAAACAAATCTGACTGGTATCCATGAGGACGCGGGTTCAATCCCTGGCCTCGATCAGCGGGTTAAGGATCCCACATTGCTGTGAGCTGTGGTGTAGATTGCAGACGCAGTTCGGATCCAGCGTTCCCATGGCTGTGGTGTAGGCCAGCAGCTGTAGCTCCAATTTGACTCCTAGCCTGGGGCCCTCCGTATGCCATGGGTGCGGCCCCAAAAAAGCAAAAAATAAATGAAGCACTGACTCCTCAGAGAGCTTTCTGTGAGGCCAGGCATGGCTTTGCTGTGAGGGTTATGAGATAATGTTCAGGTGCTCGCTTGGCCCCGTGCCCAGCACATAGTAAACACCCAATAAATGTCAACTATAAAGAATACTGTGCTCGTTAATAGTACCTACAAAGCAGGTGTGGTTTTCCTCTTGTTATGGGTGAGGACACAGCTCAGGGAGGGTGTGGGCTTTGCCCGAGGATCTTGGGAAGGTTCTGAGCATCTCCCCTCACCGGCTCCCAGCTTGTCTGTCCTGACCCCAGGAGTGCCTGAGACCCTCCAGTTCAAATCCGCCCCATCCTCTAAGGTCCAACTCAAATTCACCTTCTCTAAGAAATATGCCGTGGAGTTCCCATCGAGGCTCGATGGTTAACAAATCCAACTAGGAACCGTGAGGTTGCAGGTTCGATCCCTGACCTTGCTCAGTGGGTTAAGGATCCGGCATTGCCATGAGCTGTGGTGTAGGTCGCAGTTGCAGCTTGGATCCTTCATTGCTGTGGCTGTGGTGTAGGCCAGTGGCTACAGCTCCGATTAGACCCCTAGCCTGGGAACCTCCATATGCTGCAGGTGTGGCCCTGGAAAAAGACAAAAAAAAAAAGACAAAGAAAAAAAGGAAAGAAATATTCCATGACCATTCTAGCCCACCCTCCAGAGGCCTACCAATCCACGTGGTCACATACAGTGTAGACAGCATACACAGCATGTACAGCAGGAGGCAGTCTACCTGGACACCAGTCCTGGTTCTGCTGCTCACTTGGTGCACGTCCCCAGGGGAGCCTCTTCTCCCCTCAGGACATGTTTCCGCATCAGTAAAATCAGGGGGCATGAGCAGGTGACCCCTAAGGCCCTAGAGCATCCTGCCCACCTGCCTCCCACCGTCCATCAGGAGGACCCAAGAAAGAAAGAGAGTGGGGGAACTCCCAGAGGGAGGGGAGACCTCAGAGGAGGCAGAGAAGGAGGAAGAGAAGAGACAGGTACTCAGGTACCAAAAAGGCTGCAGACTGTCAACATGAATTGGCCAACAGTCCGGACAGCAAACAGGGAAAAGCCTGATAAAGGCTGCCTGGGTGTCCTGGATGTCAGATCCATAGTCTTGTGAAATGTGGACTCTCGGGGGGGGGGGGGGGGTCCCAAAGTCCAGGGGCTGGAGGAGGAGTGGCCGAGCCAAGGGCCCCGGAGAGCAGAGAGCCCACTGGCTGGTGGGCAGAAATTGGCTGAGTTTCCGGCAGGGAGCTCGCACAGCAGTCCCCTGAGGCCGCAAACAGCAGTCGCACACTTGATCCCTCCATCTAACTGTCCAGAGGACCTACTGTGCACCAGTGACACAGTGGGGAGCAGGGCTGCCTCCTGGGCACCCACAGCTGAGCGGACAAGCTGCACCCGCAGCTGAATGGACAAGAGTTGGGAGCACTCACTCGGTCCAGCGCTGTTTTTAGCACTTTCTACACGTGAACTACATACAGGCAGACCTCAGCCATGTGGGTTCCCTTCCAGGCCACCACAATAAAGTGAATATTGCAATAAATCATGTGATTTGGAGGTGGGGTTCCAGTGCACATGAAAAGTTTACGATGTCCTCTATTAAGTGTGCAATACCACGGTCTTTAAAAAATGTATATACTGGAGTTCCCATCATGGCACAGTGGTTAAAAAATCCGACTAGGAACCATGAGGTTGCGGGTTCGATCCCTGGCCTTGCTCAGTGGGTTAAGGATCCGGCGTTGCCATGAGCTGTGGTGTAGGTCTCAGATGTGGCTTGGATCCCGTGTTCCTATGGCTGTGGTGTAGGCCAGCAGCTGTAGCTCCCATTCGACTCCTAGCCTGGAAACTTCCATATGCTGTGGGTGTGGCCCTAAAAAGCAAAAAAAAAAAGGAGAGGGGTTCCCACTGTGGTGCAGTGGGTTAAGAATGCAATTGCAGTGGCTCAAGTTGCTGCAGAGGCACAGGTTTAATCCCCAGCCTGGCACAGTGGGTTGAAAGGACCAGCATTGCCACAGCTGAGGCGTTCGGTCACAGCTGCAGTTTGAATTCAGCCCAGGGAACTTCCATATGCCTTGGGCACGACCGTAAACATTTAAAAACAATACTACTAAAAATAAGAAGGGGAGAGAGACACACAGAGGAGGCCATGTGAAGACACAGAGATGCACAGGGATTGCCTGTTGGTGGCTTCTGGAAACTTATCAAGATAAGAGGTCCGGTTGGGGTGTCAGCTCCTTCCTGGAAGCCTCGGGGAGAAGGAGAGGGACTCAGACTCATCCTGATTGGATGATGTGGTGAGGACAGCCAGCCTGGTAGTGGCCTCCGGGGTGGGGGTGCTGGGTCACCCTGTCCCCGTAGGAAGATGGCCCTTGGACTTGTGGGTGGGGACGGGGCTGGAAAGGGGCCAAGTTAGGGAGAGCGCCAGCCTGAGGGACCCAAGTGGGAAAGGGCAGCGGTTAACCTGCCGCTGTAATTGGAGAGTTCCGGGTGAGGGTGGTGTCCTCCAGCCCCTCCCCCAGCATCTTCAACTGTCAAGCACTGTGCCAGCCAACAGCATGCTGCCCTCCCCAGGTAGGCGCTGATGGGGTTTGTCCTACTGCTGTGCCTGGCAGACCTGGGCCTCCCCCCAGGGAAAGGGCTGTGTCCCCCTCTGTCACACTGGATGCTCCCAAGGCACGGGAACTGGGCCTCTCCCGCAGCCAACTCGGGAAAGAACAGGCGGTGGCTGGTCAGACCTTTGGGAGCCCAACCTCCTTGTTTCCACCGAGTGTTGGCGATGAGGAGAGGAGGGGGGCAGCCACCCCGATGTCCCAGTCTGGGCACCAGGCTTGTGGGACAGAACCTCCAGGGGCCATTAAGAGAAATAAGGGGGGAGTTCCCGTCGTGGCGCAGTGGTTAATGAATCTAACTAGGAACCATGAGGTTGCGGGTTCGGTCCCCGCGCTTGCTCAGTGGGTTAACGATCCGGCGTTTCCATGAGCTGTGGTGTAGGTTGCAGACGCGGCTCGGATCCCGCGTTGCTGTGGTTCTGGCGTAGGGCGGTGGCTACAGCTCTGATTGGACCCCTAGCCTGGGAACCTCCATATGCTGCGGGAGCGGCCCAAGAAATAGCAAAAAGACAAAAAAAAAAAAAAAAGAGAGAGAGAAATAAGGGGCACCCTAGCCTCAGTCTCTGGGCTTCTTGGGGACGGGGGACAAGAGGAAGACCCCAAACCCAGTCCGGGCAACACCTTTGTTTCCTCTCTGCTCCGGAAGTTGAGCTGTCACTTAATCAACAGGTCCCCATCTGATGGGGAGACGACATGTACGCCTGGGACAGAAAGTGCCCCCGTATCCATTCACTCCCTGTTTTCACACATGCCCTGCCCATCGGCCTCCCGACACCCGACCCCAACCCCGCCAACCAGTCTTGTCTGTCTGTCCATCAGTCTCAGTGTGTCCACGATATGCGTGAGCCCACCCTGCCAGCCGCTGAGTCAGGAGCGCAGAGGGTGGCCTGAGTATGCAGGACCTTAGGCAGGTTCGGAGTCAGGACAGTGAGTAAGGACTCCTGGGCTGGGCGATGGTCCAGGGACAGAGAACTCCAGGGAGATGAGGGAGGCGACATTTAATCCTCATCAACTTGAGACCATGATGTACGTGGACATCCACCCCTTCAGTGGTCCTTCTGGACTCCCATCCTGCGGGCTTGGCACACTCACTTCTGGGGGCAGCCAGGCAGAGGCCTCGGACAGCCCCGGGGGCAGGGACAGGTACAGACGGTTCCCCTGCTGGTGGGGCCTTGGCCCATTCTCTTGACCCAGATTTCTCACTCTTCACACTTGACATTTGGGGACAAGATATTTCTTCGTCGCGGGGGCTGTCCTGTGCACTGTGGGATGTTCAGCAGCATCCCTGGCCTCTGCCTACTGGATGCCAGTCGCCTCCCCTGCCCCACACCCCAGTCAGGACAAGCAAGATTGTCCTTAGACAGGAGTTCCCACTGTGGCACATAGGGATTGGCCCAGTGGATTGGGGATCCGGTGTTGCCAAAGCTGTGGCTTAGGTCACAACTGTCTCTCAGATCTGATCCCTGGCCCAGGGACTCTGTATGCCATGGGGTGGTCAAATTAAAAAAAAAAAAAAAAAAAAAAAAAGGAGTTCCCATCGTGGCGCAGTGGTTAACGAATCCGACTAGGAACCATGAGGTTGCGGGTTCGATCCCTGCCCTTGCTCAGTGGGTTAACGATCCGGCATTGCCGTGAGCTGTGGTGTAGGTTGCAGACGCGGCTCGGGTCCCGCGTTGCTGTGGCTCTGGCGTAGGCCGGTGGCTACAGCTCCGATTCAACCCCTAGCCTGGGAACCTCCATATGCTGTGGGAGCGGCCCAAGAAATAGCAACAACAACAACAAAAGACAAAAAAAAAAAGTCCCTAGACATCACCCAAGTGCTTCCTGGGGCGTGACTACCCCCTCTCCTCAGGGAGAAGCACTGACTTATCCTCTCTGGGAACCATAAGACCAAGCTGGCCAGGAACAGTCACTCCTGCCCTGCTGGCAATGCTGGCTGAGGATGAAGATGGGGAGATGGTGTTAGGTCCCCTGGCCCGACCTTCCTGCCAGAGAGAGGCACCTCCCTCAAGGGCAGGGAGGGATGAAGCTCACAAGCCTAGCTTGGGTCTGCAGTCAGGCTCAGTCCACCCCCACCCTCTCCCTGGGATCGTGGGCAGCTATGAAGCTCAGGGCTCCAGCTTCCTGTGCTGGTAGCTGTGGGCATGCCCAGCACAGAGCAGGCCCTCTGGACTGTCAGCCCTGCTGTTCTAACCCTGCTCCTGGCCTGTCAGCTCAAGGGAGATGCTCAGCTGAGACCCCCAGCTCCCATCTCTGAGGAACGCAGCCCTCTGGGGGGGTCCAATCCAGTCTCCCCTCCGGACAGCCCAGGAGCCCCCTGCCCCTCTGCAGCCGCTCTCTTTGCCTCGCTCTGGATTCCTCTCACACCCCAGCCTCAAGTGGACTCTGTTTAGCCTAGACCACATCCTTTCTCTTTTGCTCCTAAGCACGTCCTTATTCCAGAGGCAGCTGAGAATGTGGGGAGTCCAGGGGACCAGCCTGTGTGGCGTAGGACTGGAGATTCAGGGTGGACCTCGGCTCTGGGGCCTTACCTCCTCTTCCCCCTCCTCGGCATTCACCCCCCGGGTCCACTGTTGGAGTCAGTCCCGTGGGAGTCGGGGGGCAATACTCAGGAAGGATGGAAGAGGTCACAGTTGCTCTGGGACAGGAGGGTCCTGGTCCCCTGCCACCCACTGGCCTGGGATCTGTTGGCCCGTCTGACTGTTCCTCTGAGACCCAGCCATCCCACCCACTAGGCCATTCCCTAACTGGACCCTTCCCCACGGGCACCCCCTTCCCCTCAGCCCTCCTGCCCTCTACATTCCAATTTTCACTCTCCCCAAAAGGCAGTTATCTATTTGCATGGTCTGAAGCTCATTTTATTTTATTTTATTTTATTTGCTTTTGAGGGCCACAACCCTGGCATATGGAGGTTCCCAGCCTAGGGGTCCAATCGGAGCTATAGCTGCTGGCCTACACCACAGTCACAGCAACTGCAGATCTGAGCCACATCTGCGACCTACACCACAGCACACAGCAACGCCAGAACCTTAACTCACTGAGAGAGGCCAGGGATCAAACCTGCAACCTCAGGGTTCCTAGTCAGACTTGTTTCCACTGCGCCATGATGGGAACTCCTGAAGGTCATTTTTCAGGAGTTGTTTTATTGACGTGGTAATAATAATAAAATACATAATTAAATAATTGTGTATTTTACTATTAAATAAATATATTAGTAATTAAATATAATATAATTAAATGCAATTAATTATAAATATATTATATTTAATGTACATAAATATAATAATTATTAAATAAAATAATATAATACATGATATACAAAATAATAATTATGACATTGTGATAATTTCTGCTACACAACAGAGTGATTCAGTTATACGTATACACATCCATTCTTTTTCAGATTCTTTTTTTTTTTTTCCTTTTTTGGCCACCCCAAGGCATATGGAGTTCCTGGGCCAGGGATCAGGTCCAAGCCCAAGTTGTTATCTAAGCCCCAGCTGGGGGCAACCCCAGACCCCTCAGCCACTGTGCCAGGCTGGGGATCGAACCTGCAACCCAGAGCTCCCGAGATGACTCTGATCCCATTTTTCCCTAGTGGGAACTCCCATTCTCAGATTCTTTTCCCATATGGATTATCACAGAATATTGGGTAGAGGTTTCCTCTGCTGTACAGCAGGTCCCCGTTGGCCAATCATTCCATATACCTCAGGGTGCATATGCTACTCCCCAACCCCTGAAGGTCATTTTTTAAAAGAGTTCAATTGAAATATGATTCACAAACCATACAATTCACCCATTTAAAGTGTGTTGTTCTGGAGTTCCTGTCATGGCTCAGCGGTAACGAACCTGACTAGTATCCAAGAGGATGGAGGTTTGATCCCTGGCCTCGCTCAGTGGGTTAAGGATCCCCCATTGCTGTGGCTATGGCATAGGCCAGCAGCTGAAACTGATTAGACCCCTAGCCTGGGAACTTCCATGAGCCTCAGGTGCAGCCCTAAAACCAAAATAAATAATAAATAAATACAGCGTGCAGTTCTCAGTTCCTGCTCTGATGCAGTGGGTTAAGAATCCAACTGCAGTGGCTCGGATCACTGTGGAGGCAAGGAGTGGATCCCCGGCCGGGCACCATGGATTAAAGATCTGGTGTTCCCCGGCCCAGGAACCTCCATATGCCACAGGTGTGGCCATTCAAAAGAAAGAAAAAGGATCACACACGCTGTAGTCAGAGTATGTACACACATACAGCGATTGGCTGGCGAAAGGAAAGAAAACGTAAAGAAAGTGTGCGATTCCATGGTTTTCAGGAAATTCACGAAGTTGTGCCACTATCACCACAATCAATTTTAGAACATTTTCATTCTCCCCACAAAGAAACCCCATAGCCTTTAGCCATCAACTTCCAATCCCCAAGCCCCTGAGCCCTAAGCAAGCACAGGTGCAAGTCCCTTCTCTGTATAGATTGGGCTATTTGGGGCATTTTACATAATCGGAACCACACAATACGAGGTCCTCTGCCACCACCACCTTCTTCACTTAGTGTAACGATCATCCATGTGGTGGCTGCACCAGTACTTCATGTCTTTTTATGGTTGAATAATTTTCCTCATTTTGTGTGTTCATTCATCAGCTGATGGACATTTGTGTTTTGTTCCCACTTTCTGGTGCTTGTGAATGATGCTGCTATGAACATTTTTGTACAAGTTTGTGTGTGGGTGTATATTTTCATTTCTCTTGGGTACACAGACCTAGAGGTGAAATCGCTGGATCAGATGGTAATTCCACGTCTAACTGAGGAGAGCCCAGACTGTCTTCCAAAGTGTCGGCACCCTTGTACGTTCCCACCAGCAGGGTACAGGGGCTCCAGTTTCACCGCCTCCACGCCAACACTGCATGTTTCCAGTCTTTTTGGATTATAGCCATCCTAGCGGGTGTGAAGCAGTATCTCATTGTGACCTTGACTTGCGTTTTGTTTTTTTGGTTTTTTTGGTTTTTGTCTTTTGTCTTTTTAGGGTCGTACCCGCCACATATGGAGGTTCCCAGGCTAGGGGTCAAATCGGAGCTGCAGCTGCTGGCCTACACCACAGCCACAGCAACAGAGGATTTGTGACCTACATCAAAGCTCATGGCAACACCGGATCTTTAACCCACTGAGCGAGGCCAGGGATCAAACCTGCATCCTCATGGATACTAGTAAGATTTGTTTCCGCCAAGCCACAATGGGAACTCCTTGACTTGAGTTTGATGATGAACAATGTTGAGGATTTTTTTATGTGATTATTGGTCATTTGTATGTATACTTCATAAAAATACCTATTCAAATCCTGTATCCTTTTTTTTTTTTTAGCGCTGCACCCACGGCATATGGAAGTTCCCAGGCTAGGGGTAAAATCTGAGCTACAGCTGCCAGTCTGCACCACAGCCACAGCAACAGCAACATAGGATCCAAGCCATGTCTGCAACCTACACCACAGCTCACTCTCGGCAGCGCCGGATCCCCAACCCAGTGATCGAGGCCAGGGATCCAACCTGCATCCTCAGGGATTCTAATTGGATTCATTTCCACCGTGCCACAAGGGGAACTCCTTCTGTCCATTTTTTTAACTTGGCTGTGCCTAAGGCATACAGAATTTCCCCGGGCTGGGGATCGGACCCAAGCCACAGCAGTAACTGGAGCCACGGCAGTGACAATTCCAAGTCCTCAACTGCTAACCACCAGGGAACTCCCCTTTGCCCATTTTTGGTTTGTTTGTTTGTTTTTGGCCATAGCATGTGGAAGTTCCCAGGCCAGAGATCAAACCTGTGCCACCCAAGCCCCTGCTATGACAACACCAGATCCTTAGCCCGCTGCACCACAAAAGAACGCCAACCTTCAGCCCCCTTTTTTTTTTTTTTTTTTTTTTTTTTTTTTGGTTTTGGCCAAACTTTTTATTTAGTATTCTGTAGTTGCTTAACACACACTTAAAGGTCTTATTGAGGGAGGGGGAAAGGAAGGGTTTCCTTGTAGATTCCCAAGGAAATGTCAGAAAGGCAAAATACGGCCATTGTCCATTTGTTTTTTTGAGTGTTTACTGGGCGAACAGCACTTTCCTTACATATAAGCATCTGATCTCAGGTGTTTCATACTGAGAACATGGAGATTTTTGTTTGAAGACATTTGGAAATCCTAAGAGGAGCATTCCCCAACCACCCTCTAATAGCTAGCTTGTTTGAATAGGCAGGAGGATTCATCTATTTTAGGTGGCTAGATATTTTGTGGAAGAGCTTAGAATTGCTTGCCTCATCATTTACGGGGAAAAATCTTAAAGGAAGTGGCCTTTAGCGACACCCTTCCTTGGAAAATTACAACGCTAGTACACATGTCACATCTTAACACATTTAACATGTGCTTGTTGAAAGCAATGTCATAAACTCAAATATGATTTAACATGTTATGTTTTTCCTCACAAGAACATAAAAATTATGGCAGGGGAACTTAACAGGAAATTTGAAAAAGGCAACACACTTTTTCCTTTTAGTCCTTGGGTCATGATGACAGGCTCGGTTCCACTTTTGTTTGTTTCTTTGAACAGGGATTTTGGTCCAAAGTTTCGTTTGTTTTATAATATCTGCTTCCGCCTTCCCCTCTATCAGATTGGCTTCCTCCACGGCCACCACCTCTCCGTGCTCTGAGGCTTGACCTGCCATGGGACCCTCGTGGAGGAGGGTACCCCCTTTCCATCGAAGGGGGAAGCCCTCTTTCTTGTCTGCCAACCCCGATCACGCTCAGTCCATTTTTTAATCGGGTTCTCTTTTCCTTATTAAGCAGAGACCAGTATCACTAACAAGGGGATAGCGGCTCACATAACCCAGAGCCGACTAAGGGCCAAAGGTGTGGGCCAGCAGCACAATGCCGAGAACTACAACAACCAGAGCTTTGAGGAGCTGCGAGCAATCTGCCTACGGAAGGGGCTGCTGTTTGAAGATCCCTTATTCCCTGCCGAGCCCAGTTCGCTGGGCTTCAGGGAACTGGGCCCCAACTCCAAAAATGTGCAGAACATCAGCTGGCAGCGACCCAGTGTGGGTACTGGGAGGGGAGGCACGGACTCATGGGGCGGGGGTTCTAGTGACACCCCAGTTGCTTGGATAATCTCCACACACCCCCAATCTGGCCCTGCACTAGGATCCACCTGCATCAGGGCTGGGATGGTTCCGGACACGCTTAAGCAAAACCACTCAGACAATCCGGGAAGGCCACTCCCTGACCTTTGCTGTCACAGACTCCATGTCACATGCCAAGCTCCCCCTGCCTGCCATCCATGTCTCCCCCTAGAATCCAGAGGCGGGCTTTTTTCCTGGAGGTAGGAGGGAGGTTTGGGGGGGCCGGGTATCTAACTCTCTGAAACCTTTATTCCTTCACTGCAGCAAATCACCAGCAATCCTCAATTCATTGTGAATGGGGTCAGCCCGACAGACATCTGCCAGGGGGTGCTTGGTGAGCGGGGAGCAGGAAAGCTGGGGGTTGGGGGGGATGGGGGAAGAGGGCTGAGGTAGGGGAGTGTCAGAGTGTCTTTTTTTGTCTTTTTTCTTTTTTTTTTTTTTTTTTTTTTTTAGGGCCACACCCGTGGCATATGGAAGTTTCCAAGCTAGAGGTCCAATCAGAACTACAGCTGCGAGTTTACACCACAGCCATAGCAACTCAGGATCCAGGCTGTAACTTTGACCTACAGTGCAGCTCATGACAATGCTGGATCCTTAACCCACTGAGCAAGGCCAAGGACTGAACCCACGCATCCTCATGGTTACTAGTCACGTTTGTTACTGCTGAGCCACAATGGGAACTCCCAGAGTGTCATCTGAGGCTGTGGGACCGCCAGCTCTAGGTTCAGACAGGCTCTTCTATTTCCCAGGCTCTTCCCCTAATCCCAGTTCCACCCCCATCTGCTGCCCTCTGGGTCTGGGAGTAAGCTGGGGTGCTATATTATCCATTGCTAGGCAATCGATTGCTCCAAGACTCACTCAAGATACCAGTTGGGTTTGTTACCACTGAGCCACAACGGGAACTCCCTAGACTTGGTGATTTAAAGCAACAACAAATATCTATCATCTCACCGTTTCTCTAGGGCAGGAATTGAGAAGCAGTATAGCTGGATGGGTCTGGCTCAGGGTCTCTCCTGGGGCTTCGGTGACCTGAAGGTTTCATGGAAGTGGGAGGGCCCCCTTCCAAGGTGACACACTCACTTGGCAAGAAGCCTCAGGTCCTGCCACACAGGCTTCCCTGTAGGACACTAGAGTGTCCACACAAGAAGCTGGTGGTAATGAGTGCACAATCCAGCCCACACTCAAGGGGAGAGAAATTAGGCTCCTGCTCCTGAGGAGAGGATGATCAGAGGACTTGTGGGCACATATTAAAGCCACTGCGAGGGGTTCCCGTTAGGGCTCAGTGATAACAAACCAGACTAGAATCCATGAGGACTCAGATTCAATCCCTCACCTTGCTCAGTGGGTTAAGGATTCAGTGTTGCCATGAGCTGTGGTGTAGATTCCAGATGTGGCTGGGATCTGGCATTGCTGTGGCTATGGTGTAGGCCGGTAGCTGCAGCTCTGATTCGACCCCTAGCCTGGGAACTTCCATATGCCATAGGTGCGGCCCTAAAAAGACAAAAAAAAAAAAAAAAAAAAAAAAAGGTCACGGCGAGTGCCACGACTTCCTCAGTCTGGGGTATCAGGTAAAGGAGCAGCCCACCCTCCTGCAGGCTCCCATGGACAGGCCCCCAGACATACCTTCCTCCCTAAGCCCCATCCTTTCCCACAGTTTCCTCCAAAGCCCTCGTTGAATCTCTAGGGATGGAGTTCCCATTGTGGCTCAGCAGGTTAGGAATTTGACTAGTATCCATGAGGATGAAAGTTCGATCCCTTGGTCTTACTCAGTGGGTTAACTTTCCATAGTTGCTGCAAGCTGTGGTGTAGGTCGCAGACGCGGCTCGGATCTGGCATTGCTGTGGCTGTGTGGAGTGGGACGGCAGCTGTAACTCCAGTTGATCCCATAGCCTGGGAATGTCATATGTCATGGGTGCGGCTCTGAAAAGATCAAAAAAAAAAAAAAAAGAATCTCTAGGGATAAGGCCAGGGTGGGCTTTCTCTGAGGCTGAATTCTGTCCTCTTTGGGGCAGAGGCAAGGGCAGGATGTGGGCAGGGCAGAGGCCCAGGAGGCTTCAGGCCCCATGGCTGCAGCAGAAGGGGCTGGGGCTCCAGGAGGGGCTCCAGAAGGAGAAAATGCCTCTTCTAGGTGCCCTTTTGATGATAGCAGTTGGAGCATCCTTCACTTTCCCTTCCCACCCTATGCTTCCCTCCAAGGGCATCTCAGGCAGCCAGGAGGCCCTGGTCATCACAGAAGCTTTCCCAGTGCCCTCAGCCTCAGCCAGGCCCTGGGCCCCACACAGGGCACCACCCTGCCTCCACAGCCCCACCTGTGATCTGAGGCACCCCCCCACACAGCAGGAGAGATGGCCGCAGATGACCTCAGACCAAGAATCCTGCCCCTGTGTCCCAGCTGGGGTACAGACTGAGCCCCCTGGGTCTCCAGTATTATGGGGGTGACCCAGTTTAATAATGAGACAGAGGTGGGGGTCATGGGAAAGGTGACTGGCCTTGTTCAAGGGACGGGAGATAATTGACTGTGCCCACCCCCAAAGGCAGGTCCCAGAGGGAGAAGCAAGACCAAGGCCAGAGGTTCCCTTCATGGCCCAGTAGAAACGAATCCAACTAGGAACCGTGAGGCTGCGGGTTTGATCCCTGGCCTCGCTCAGTGGGTTGGGGATTGGGCTTTGCCGTGAGCTGGGGTATAGGTGGCAGATGCGCCTTGGACCCCCGTGTTGCCGCGGGCTGTGGTGTAGGCCGGCAGCTGTAGCTCTGATTCAATCCCCAGCCTGGGAAGCCCCATGTGCCAGCCTAAAAAGGGTACAGCCCTAAAAAGAAAAAAAAAAAAAAAGACCAAGGCCGAAAATACCTTCTCTCCCAATCCCAAAACAAAAGTGATTGACTGTCATTTGCGAGTCTCTCACCTAAGAGAAGGCTCTCACCTCTAGAGCCTTCCCTTCCGCTCTCGCTCTCCCCCGGCTGGCTTCCCCCGCAAACAGCCCTTAGCAGGAGGGCCTCTCTAGCGGGGGAGGGGGGCCCTCAGAGCCAGCTCCTGCTCCTTGGGGTCTGGATTCTGAGTTACATGGGGAGCCCTTCTGTCTCTCCAGGGGACTGCTGGCTGCTGGCTGCCATCGGCTCCCTCACCGTGTACCCCAAACTCTTCCACCGTGTGGTGCCCAAGGGCCAGAGCTTCAAGAAAAACTATGCCGGCATCTTCCACTTCCAGGTGAAGGGCAATTTGAAAGCCAGAGTTGTGTGCGAGGGGTGCGTGCATGTGTGTGTGTGTGTGTGAGAGAGAGAGAGAGAGAGGAGGGAGAGAGAGGAAGAGAGAGAAGATAAAGAATGTGCACATGCTGGATTCCCGTCATGGTTCCGACTAGGGACCAGTGGGTTAAGGATCCGGTGTTGCCATGAGCTGTGGTGTAGGTCGCAGATGCGGCTTGGATCCCGAGTTGCTGTGGCTGTGGTGTAGACCGGCAGCTGTAGCTCTGATTAGACCTCTAGCCTGGGAACATCCATATGCCGCGGGGAGCGGCCCTAGAAAAAACCAAAGGAAAAAAAAAAAGAGAATTGGTACATGCTTTGAAGTTCATCTTTTTCGTATTCTTTTTGAAAAATGACATTTACTACGATGGATTTTTGCCTAATTATCAGCAAAACATCTGCTCACTGGAAGACATCATGGAAGCTAACTTTTTTTTTTTTTTTTTGCTTTTTAGGGCCACACCTGCAGCATATGGAGGTTCCCAGGCTAGGGGTCATATTGGAGTTGGAGCCACTGGCCTATGCCACAGCTCACGGCAACGCTGGATCCTTAACCCACTGAGGGAGGCCAGGGATCGAACCCAAAACCTCATGGTTCCTAGTTGGATTTGTTTCCGCTGCACCTCAGTGGGAACTCTGGAAGCTAATTTTTTAAAGCCTCCAAAGAAAACAATTATCAGTCTGTGGCTCTTCCTCCTTTTCCTCTCCTTGTCCTGCTTCTGTCTCTGTCTCTTCCTCCAGGGGAGATACACACGTGTATATGCACATTTACATGTATATGCATATGTATAGGTATGAGCGTATCCGACATTGGGAATTTCTGCCATGTGATTTTTGGACTCTGTTCTTTTAAGTTAAGCGACATATGGACAAATTCCTCCTGTCATAAAATATTTCCAAAAATCACAAGAGGTTTTTTTCTCATCTTTTTAGGGCCGCCCTCGCAGCCATGGAGGTTCCCAAGCTAGGGGTCGAATCAAGAGCTGCAGCTGCCGGCCTATACCACAGCCACAGCGATGTGGGATCCGAGCCCCACACCACAGCCACAGCAACGCCATGCACCCTCATGGACACTAGCCAGATTCGTTTCCACTGAGCCTTGACGGGAGTCTGTGGCACAGTGGGTTAAGAATCCAGCAGCAGAGGCTTCGATCCTGGCCCAGCACAGTGGGTTAAAGATCCAGTATTGCTGCAGCTTCAACTCGAATTCTCTCCCTGTCTGGGGAATTTTCATATGCCATGCGTGCAGCCATTAAACAAGAAAGAAAGAAAGAGAGAAGGAGAGAAAGGCAGGCATCCTAAAGTTCATTCAAGGTCAAAAGGTGGGCGGGTCCCTCGGGAGCCCAGGCAGAACCTGGAGATAAGGATGCTGGGGAGGTTCAGGCCTTTTTAGGGGATGGGCTCTCTGAACTGGTGTGTCACAGAACCTGCCACCAGAAGGCGCTTGTGTCACAGAGTCCTCAGGCAAGGAGGAGAGAGGGAGAGAGAGAGAGAGAGAGAGAGAGAGAGAGAGAGAGAGAGAGAGAGAGAGAGAGGGAGAGTGTGTGTTTGTGTCTTCGCGCGCGCACTCTTGGCCTGGCACAGACAGATATCCCACACTCGGCTGAGACTCAGCTTGCTACCTGCAGATCTGGCAGTTTGGCCAGTGGATGGATGTGGTGGTGGATGATCGGCTGCCCACAAAGAATGGCAAGCTGGTGTTTGTGCACTCAGCCGAGCGCACTGAGTTCTGGAGCGCCCTGCTGGAGAAGGCCTACGCCAAGTGAGTGCTCCAGCCAAGGGGTTGGGCTGGCCTCCAGGTCTGCCCTGACCGTTGGCAGCAATGGGGACAGCTGGAATCAGGGGAAGAGGCATGGGGACCGCAGAGCATCCTACCCTCTCCTCAGCCCACCCTCTGATGTCCAAGCTCACAACTGCCTCCTAGAGCCCAAACAGTGCCCTCTCTGTGCCCACAGGCTGAACGGATCCTATGAAGCACTGTCAGGGGGGAACACAATGGAAGGCTTTGAGGACTTCACGGGGGGCGTGACCCAGAGCTTCCAGCTCCAGACACCCCCTCAGAACCTGCTGAGGATGCTTAGGAAGGGCATAGAGCGATCCTCCCTCATGGGCTGCTCCATTGAAGTAAGCTGTACTTGGTCCTGGCTCAGGGCCTTTGCACCTCCTGTTGCTGTCACCTAGAAAGCTCTTTCCTCGGATACCTGCATAACTAGCTCCTTCTCTTTCATTTTTCAGTTCAAATGCCTCTTCCTCAGGCTAATCTTCTCTGTCTCCCAATCTAAATTAGCTGCTCTTATACTCATTGCTTCTTTACTTTGATTTAATTTTCTCCCCAACATTTATCATGAGCTGAAACTGGCTTACTTGTCTGTGTGTACATTCACGACCTAGCTTCTCTCGACAATTCTCCTATTCCATGAAGGCAGTGACCTTATCTGTCTCACTCACTGCTGGGTCCTAGGACTTAAGATGGTACTTACCATGCAATAGATGCCCAACCAGTACTTGTTCAAATAAATAAATGGAATAAATTTATTTATTCCATTTATTTATTTATTTTTGCTTTTTAGGGCCACACTCGCGGCATATGGAGGTTCCCAGGCTAGGGGTCGAATAGGAGCTGTAGCCGCCGGCCTACACCACAGCCACAGCAGCATGGGATATGAGCCCTCTCTGCAAGCTACACCACGGTTCACGGCAACACCGGAGTCTTAACCCACTGAGCAAGGCCAGGGATCGAATCTGCGTCCTCGCGGTTGCTTGTCAGATTCGTTAACCACTGAGCCACAACGGGAACTCCAATAACATAAAATTTGAAAAATAAAAAGAAATGAACTGTTGATACACACAACAACTTGGATGAATCTCAAGGAATGCATAAAAAAAACGCCCATCCCCAAAGGTTCCATACTGTATGATTCCATTTATGTGACAATCTTGAAATGACAAAAATTTGGGAATTGACAATTCCGACTCTGTAGAACTGAGAGCCACAGAGTCTGGAGTTGTCAGAGGCTGGGGAAGAGGTCAGAAGAGGTGGATGTTGGTTATCCAAAGGCAGCACGGAGTTCCCGTCGTGGCGCAGTGGTTAACGAATCCGACGAGGAACCTTAAGGTTGCAGGTTCGGTCCCTGCGCTTGCTCAGTGGGTTAACAATCCGGCGTTGCAGTAACCTGTGGTGTAGGTTGCAGATGCAGCTCGGATCCCGCGTTGCTGTGGCTCTGGCGTAGGCCAGTGGCTACAGCTCCTATTCGACCCCTAGCCTGGGAACCTCCATATGCCGAGGGAGCGGCCCAAAGAAATAGCAAAAAGCCAAAAAGCCAAAAAAAAAAAAAAAAAAAAAACAAACAAAGGCAGCAAGATGGATGCTAGTGCTGATGAAGCTGCTTTGCATCGTGACTACAGCGGTGGATCCAGGAAAGTACACATATGATAACACTGCACAAAACACACATAATAAGCACAAGCAAAAGTGAAGACCTGTATAAGACAGACAAATTGTGGAGTTCCCATGGGGGCTCAGCAGGTTAAGAACCCCCATAGCATCCATAAGGATGTCAGTTTGATCCCTGGCCTCGCTCAGTGGATTAAGGATCCAGCATTGTCTCAATCTACAGCTTAGGTTGCAGATGTGACTCGGATCTGGTGTTGCTGCGGCTGTGGTGTAGGCTGGTGACTGCAACTCTGATTTGACCCCTAGCCTGGGAACCTCCATATGCCACAGGTGTGGCCCTAAAAAAAAAAAAAAAGACAGAAAAAAAACAGGCCAATTGTGAAATTGTGTCAACATCAGGATCCTGGTTCTGATATTGTGTTATAGTTTTGCAAGATGTCACCACCCAAGGAAATTAGATAAGGGGTGCAAGGGCTATCTCTCTGTTATTTCTTACAATTACATGTGAATCTACAATCATTTGAAAATACGAAATTTAATTTTCTTTCTTTCTTTCTTTTTTTGCTTTTTCGGGCCATACCCACGGCATATGGAGGTTCCCAGGCTGGAGTCTAATTAAAGCTATAGCTGCCGGCCTACACCACAGCTCACGGCAACGCCGGATCCTGAACCCACTGAGCAAGGCCAGGGATCGAACCTGCAACCTTATGGTTCCTAGTCGGATTCAGTTCCACTGGGCCACAACGAGAACATCATCTCTATGTTATTTCTTACAACTGCATGTGAATCTACAATCATTTGAAAATACGAAGTTTAATTTTCTTTTCTTGCTTTTTTTTTTTTTTTACTTTTTAGGGTGGCATATGCATATGGAGATTCCCAGGCTAGGGGTCAAATCAAAGCTACAGCTGCCGGCCTACACCACAGCCACAGCAACGCCAAATCCAAGCCCCATCTGTGACCTACACCCCAGCTCACAGCAATGCCCAATCCCCAACCCACTGAGCAAGGCCAGGGATTGAACCCGAAACCTCATGGTTCCTAGTTGGATTCGTTTCTGCTGTGCCACATTGGGAACTCCCAAAGTTTAATTTCCTTAGAAAAGGAAACCAGAGAGTCATCACCTCTCTTTCTGGTGCCCCCGTCCCTCTGATCAGGTCCTGAGTTGGTTTCCTTCCTCTCTGTACGGTAGGTCACCAGCAACAGCGACTTGGAGTCGCTGACACAGAGGATGCTGGTAAAAGGACATGCTTACTCGGTGACCGGCCTTCAGGATGTGAGTCTGACCACAGCACCCCACCTAGAGGGGCCTGAGGAGAGCCTCGCTGACCCTACACCCCTGACCTTTGTCCATCCTCCACCCAGATCTGGTACCACGGCAAGACAGTAACACTGATTCGGGTCCGGAATCCCTGGGGCCGGATTGAGTGGAATGGAGCCTGGAGTGACAAGTAGGCGGCCCTGACCAGCACTTGGGGTGAGGGGTAGAGCACATGCAGGCCCTCCAAGGCCATGCCACAGGGGGACTGATTGGCATCCAGTCCCCTGGGCATCGGGGCAAGTGAACCCCACCCCTCCAGAATCTCCATCTAACCGGGACGTTCAGGGATGGGGGAATCCCTGGAGGAGGAACAAGGTGCCCCCTGACCCCTGCCCCTCGCCTCCCACTGCCCGTCTCCAGTGCCAAGGAGTGGGAAGAGGTGTCCCCAGACTTCCAGAGGCAGATGCTGCACAGGAAGGAAGACGGGGAGTTCTGGTCAGTGCCGCTTGGATGGGACCGCCTCTGTCCCCACACCCTGTCCCACCTGTGCCTTGGATGGGGAGGCTGGCGGGGGGGCTGCGTGCTGCTGATGGCGCTGTCCCCTCCACCACAGGATGTCCTACCAAGATTTCCTGGACAACTTCACCCTCCTGGAAATCTGTAACCTGATGCCTGACACACTCTCTGACTACAAGAGCTGTTGGCACACCACCTTCTACGAGGGCAGCTGGCGGAGGGGCAGCACTGCGGGGGGCTGCAGGAGCCACCTCGGTGGGCACAGGGGACTCCGGGCACAGGGAGCAAGGGATGGGCCACTGACTCACCCCACAAGCAGGCCTGGGGGGGAGGTCACAGGGGTCAGGGGCCATCAGATCCCCCCGGGTCCTGTTGAGGAGGCAGCCACGTGGCTGGAAAGGCCATTCCCGAGGGGGAGTACAGAGCCGTCCGGACCTGTTTCCTCCACAGACACGTTCTGGACCAACCCCCAGTTTAAGCTCTCTCTCCCCGAGGAGGATGACGATGACCCAGAGGCCGAGGAAGCCGTCTGCACCTGCCTGGTGGCCCTGATGCAGAAGAACTGGAGACGGGGGCGGCCGCACGGAGCCCAGCTGCAGACCATCGGCTTTGTCATCTACACGGTGAGCACCCAGCTGGTCCCCCAGCCACTCTTGCTCCCTGCCCCCACCCCATGGCCTCCCCTGTGGGGCCACTGCCCACCTCCGCCCCCTGCCAACAACAGTGACGCCCTCCCATCTCCTCCACAGTCCTGATTTTTCTTGCACATGTGTTGCTTTTAATCTGAAACACTTAGGGAGCAACACACACACTTCATCTGTGCCAAGCATTGTTCCAAAGGCCTCTTGAGGAGTTCCCGTCTTGGCTCAGCAGAAATGACTAGGAACCATGAGGTTGCGGGTTCGATTCCTGGCCTTGCTCAGTGGGTTGAGGATCCGGTGTTGCCATGAGCTGTAGTATAGGTTGCAGACCCGGCTCGGATCTGGGGTTGCTGTAGCTGTGGTGCAGGCTGGCAGCTGAAGCTCCAATTGGACACTTAGCCTCCATATGCTGAGGGTGCGGCCCTAAAAAGACAAAAAAAAAGACAAAGGCCTTTCGAGTAGTAAGGCCTTTAATGAAGAGGAAGGAGATTGGGCCCCAGAGAGGTGGGGTCCCCGTTCCCACACACTCGGATTTCTCCACAACCCCCAGGCTCCCCACAGATGCCCCCCTGGGAAGCATATCAAGTATCAGGCGGCCAAGAGAAATCCCTGTCAAAAGGATCCCACATGCAGCTTCACTAACTCCTAGAAACGCCCACTTATCCATTCAACATGGTCAACGATATTCATGGAACCCCTCCCATATGCCGGCCCCCAGACCAGCCCCAGAGTGTCGATCAAGCACAGTGCAGACACCAGCAGTGTCCCCCTCCTAGGCTGTGAGTCCCCAGGTTAACAGACACCTCCTGAAGCCATTGCCAAGGTTAGAAGCAGCCCTTCCAGGAAAGGCTATATTCACACACTCCAGTGCCATCAGCATATTAAAGGTTTGGGGACATCCCTGGAAGAGAGCAGCTATTTTATCTTTATTTTATTATTTTTTCTTTCTATAGATGCACCCACGGCATATGGAAGTTCCCATGCTAGGGGTTGAACGGGAGCCACAGCTGCTGGCCTGCGCCACAGCCATGGCAACACCAGATCTGAGCAGCATCTGCAACCTACACCACAGCTCACGACAACGCCAGATCATTAACCCACTAAAAGAGGCCAGGGATCAAACCCGAATCCTCAGGGATACTATGTCAGGTTCTAAACCTGATGAGCCACAACAGGAACCCCAAGCAACCTATTTATCTTCGTTTAACTCGCCTTTTTTAACAAACTTCTATGTGCTCATCCCCTGATTTCAATAATTCCCTATTAACTTCCAACAGGAGGTGAGTGCTTAAAGGAAAATGCTCTCCCAGTTTTTTTTTAATCCCAGGTCCTCCACTGTCCAGCAGTGTGAGATTGAGCAAGTTATCTCACTCTGAAGGATTCCATTTCCCATTCTTAACCTGCAGTGGTAAAAATCTCCCCCTGGGAGTTCCCTTAAGGCACAGCAGGTTAAGGATCCAGCATCATCACTATAGCAGCTGGGGTTTGATTCCTGGCCCAGGAACTTCCACATGCATGGGCTAGGCCAAAAAAAATTTTTTTTAAACCCCCCGCCCCGGGGAGTTCCCATCGTGGCTCAGCAACGATGAACCTGACTAGTATCCATGAGGACACAGGTTCGATCCCTGGCCTCACTCAGTGGGTTAAGGATCCAGCATTGCCAGGAGCTGGCGTGTAGGTTGCAGACTCAGCTCGGATCTGGCATTGCTGTGGCCCCGGCGTAGGCCGGCAACTGTAGCTCTGATTCAACCCCTAGCCTAGGAACTTCCATATGCCGCAGGTGCAGCCTTAAAAAGAAAAAAATAAAAATTTTTTTTAATCAATAAAAAGAAACATCTTCTCCTGGCAAAATTTTGTGTAAACCATACTCTGCTGTCAGTAGCTGAAGGGTTATCAATGCTGGGACTTTTAGCTATTAGAGCCCACGCACCTCCCCACCACCAGCATCCTAGTGCCCCTGACACAGCCCCCTCCCCTAAACACACACCCGGCTTCCACTGGCCTGAGCCCCTTCACCATTCTGAGGATCCAACCCTCCTCTCTCTTCCCTTTCCAGATCCCGAAGGAGGTACACAAGACATGGGGCTTGATCCTGGGCCACCCCACCTCTGGCTGCACCTGGGTGGGCAAGGGGTAGAATTCTAGGAAAGGCTCTGGGGGCCACTGGGTCAGTCCCCCGGCAGGAGTCAGGAAAGGAAGTGAGCACACCGTGGTTACCTGCCAGCTGGGCAGTGTCCAGACCTCTTGGCCCTGCCGAGCCAGGCCTCATGGTGGGGATCCCTCCACCCCTCCCCCTCCCACCCCCCTTGGGCCCGGTACCCACCCCCAGGGCACATACAGTTTCAGAACCTCCAGGATATCCACTTGAAAAGGGACTTCTTCGAGAAGTATCAGGACCTGGGCTTCTCAGAGATCTTCACCAATTCCCGGGAGGTGAGCAATCACCTCCGGTTGCCTCCAGGCGAATATATCATCATCCCCTCCACTTTTGAGCCGCATAAGGATGCCGACTTCCTGCTCCGGGTCTTCAGCGAGAAGCACAGCGAGTCCTGGTGAGGGGCCCCACCTGACGGTTCCAAGGCTCCCGGCCCCAGAGCTGTACGATGGCAGGCTCAGGGAGCAGTCACCTGGCCCCATCCTCACTCTGTCCCTATTTTACAGACGGGAAAACTGAGGCACAAGGCAGGGAAGTCCCAGGTAGTAGCAGAGCCAGAACCAGAACCCAGATCCCACAGAGCCCAGGCACCTGACAGGATCTCCCGACGCCCCACCCACTGGAATCCCCGTCTCTCTGCCCCCCACCCCCACCCCTGCTCACCCCCAGCTTTCACCCACTCTTGCCCAGGGAACTGGATGAAGCCAACTGCACTCAGCTTCTGCAAGAGGTGAGGGGAGGCTGTGGGGCTGGGGGCTTGGAGGCAGCAGGTGGGGGTGTGGAGGAACTTTCTGGACTGAGTCTCCTCCCCTTCTTTGCCCCCCAGGAGACCATCTCGGAGAATGAAATAGACCAGAACTTTCTCCATTTGTTTCAGATAGTGGCTGGTGGAGAGGTGAGGCACAGAGGGCTGGGGGCTGAAAGGAGGTGGATGCGAGTGGGCTGAAGGGGCCAGAGTAGAGGTTTAGGGCTCCCCTTCCTAGGATAAGGAGATTGGCGTGTACGAGCTGCAGAAGCTGCTCAATAAGGTGGCATCCAAATGTGAGTCCCCCACCCCCTACTCACCACCCCTGCCCCACAGCCGGCGCCCCACCTGACCCACCCCGCCCCCCACCCCTGTTCCCCCCACATCCCATCAACCCGCTACTCACTCCTCCTCTCCTTCCTGCCCCTTGCCTCCCTCAGTCAGACACCTCAAAACCAAAGGCTTCAGCCTGGACGTGTGCCGCTGTATGATCAACCTCTTGGATGTATCTTCCAGTCCAGTGGGCAGTCCTATCCAGCGCTGTCCCGCCCAGCCCCCTACCCCTGAGCCTGGCCCCTGAGGTTGTAGGAATTAGGCTCTGGGGTAGCAAAATATGCCAGACCGGCTGGCTGTAACCATAGTTACCATACAGGACCCTGGTGCGTCACCTCCGTGAGCCCCTTCACTTCCCAACCCCCAGGACGCCCTCCAGCCTCTCCTCGGATATCCTTGACTACCCGCCCTTCCTAGAAAGACAGCTCTGGCAAACTGGGGCTTCAGGAGTTCCAGATCCTGTGGAGAAAAATCAAGAAATGGACGGTAAAGGGCCTTGAGGGGGGCCCGTTTATGGGGCAGAGAAAGAGGCTATCAGGAGAAATGAGGACTAGTAAGGATGAGGCTGGAACAGGAGCCCCTGACTAGACACACACACACACACACACAGCAGGATGGAGCTGTTGATGTGTTGGTTATTTTTCTTATCTTTCGGTGTTTTGTTTTGTTTTACTATTTAGGGCCACATTTGCAGCTTATGGAGGTTCCCAGGCTAGGGGTCGAATCCAAGCTGTAACTGCTGGTCTACACCACAGCCACAGCAATGTCAGATCTGAACCGCGTCTGTGACCTTATACCACAGCTCATGGCAACACCGGATCCTTGACCCACTGAGTAAGGCCAGGGATCGAACCTGCATCCTCATGGATAGTAGTCAGATTTGATTCTGCTGAGCCACAGTGGGAACTCTGATGTGTTTGTTATTAACTAGTCAAAGTATTCAGTAATAAGTACAGTCCAGGTATTGGCCAACATAAAGGATACAGGCAGGAAGCCTCAGGCAGCGGTACCAGGGTGCCAGGATGCCAAGAACTAATCCTACACTCACCAGGTGATAGGAATACTGGAGCTGGGGATGGGGTAGAGAGGAAGCAGCAAGCTGGGGCGTGGGGGGAGAAGACAACGTGGGGGCCCCCCAGGGTCTTGGAAAGCAGTTGCTTCAGCCTTTCATCCCTTTAACCACCACACCACGCACACAGCCCTGCAGCATCTGTCTGTCCCTTCAGGACATCTTCCAAGAGTGTGACCAGGACCATTCAGGCACCTTGAACTCCTATGAGATGCGCTTGGCAATTGAGAGAGCAGGTGGCTGGGGGGGCAGGGAAAGGGCTTCGGGGCAGGGACGGGGGAGACAGTGGCCAGGAGGCTGGACTCTCCGCCTTGGTACTGTTCTCTCTCCC
Organism: Sus scrofa; assembly: GCF_054392235.1. Lineage (NCBI taxonomy): Eukaryota > Metazoa > Chordata > Mammalia > Artiodactyla > Suidae > Sus > Sus scrofa. Next base: position 47,763,314 of record NC_139389.1, read on the forward strand.
AGGGATCAAACTCAGTAACAAGGTGACACAGGTGCTGGTGGCCAGGTATGCAAATGACGACATGATCTTGGACTTTGACAGCTTCATCAGCTGTTTCCTGAGGCTGAAGGCCATGTTCAGTGAGTCAGACTCCTGCCCACCCCCACCCTAGGCCATGGGACCACCGGCTTTCTCCCACTTTCCCCCACAAGAAGCCATGCTCCAGAAGCACTCCTCTTTCTGGGGCATGGATGCTCTGAGTTCAAATCCCAGCCCCTCCACTTGCTGGCTCTGTTGGCCTTGAGCAAGGCATTTATCTCTCTGTGCCTCTGTCTGCCTTATCTGTGACTGCAGCTAGCAGTAGAGCTCACCTGGGATGGGCGTACACGTTACAAGAGATAGTATTTTGAGAGCACTCAGAACTCGGCCTGGTTCTTAGGGAGGCTGTGGGAGTCCTTGTCATTCATCCTCTGCTGGGCTGGGGGTTTAGCTGGGGAGCAGGAAGGAGTAGCTTCTGCCTCCCTTTCTGATGTCCTCCCTTTGTGGGGAATGGGTCTTGCAGATGCCTGACTCGGCTCCCAACCCCTCTCCCTTTGCCCCTCCCCCCAAAACAGCGTACTTTCTTTTTTCTTTCTTTCTTTTTTTTTTTCTTTTTAGGGCCACACCCACAGCATATGGAGGTTCCCAGCCTAGCAGTTGAATTGGAGCTACAGCTGCCAGCCGATGCCACAGTCACAGCAAGGCCAGATCCAAGCCACGTCTGCAAACTACACCACAGCTCACAGCAACGCCAGATCCTTAACCCACTGAGCGAGGCCAGGGATGGAACCTGCAACCTCATGGTTCCTAGTCAGATTCATTTCTGCTGTACCACAATGGGAACTCCCAAAACAGCATACTTTCTAACCATGGACCCCTTCTCCCTTTGCCTCCTCCCCACCCAAAACAGCGTACTTTCTAACCATGGACCCCAATAATACTGGCCAGATTTGCTTGAACCTGAACCAGGTACAAAGAAGTGATTTTGGGGCACCTCAACCCATGGCTCCACCTGCCCTTCCCTGCCCCCCCCGCCCCCCTCAGCCCCTGCCCCCCTGCCCCACCCACCTCTCCCATCCTCTGAGATCCTCTCTCCCCACAGTGGCTGCAGATAACCATGTGGGGATAGAGTCCCTGCAGGAGCCTGGCTTCCTATTGCCACCACCAGCACCAGCCCCCCGGGGTTCTGGCCTGGAGGACGGGGTACCCCTTGCCACGCTCAGCTCTGCTGTCTCTGCTGATGGAATGGGCCCCAGACGCCATGCTCACTCCAGCCGAGGGACCTCCAGGCTCACCCTCCCAGCTCCAAGTGCTTCTCTCTAACCCCAGCCATCTAGTGGCTGGATTCCCCCCCAGTCTTCCTTTCTGAGTCTATTTCACTGAGGTTAATTGACACTTCCCCAGTGTCCCCTGGCTGGGGAGACTGTCCATGCTTCCTGTCCTGCTCATGCCCTCCTGCCTCATGGCCCCCCTCTTCTTCCCCTCACTCGGGGGCATTATTATAATTAACAACATGCCACTGGCTTCTGAGTCTCTGTGTTTCTATGGCAGAAAAAGACTGGCGGGGGTGTGAGTCGTCTCCTCAGCACCAAAGAGGGGCACCCAGTAACTCTCAGTTGGGGTGATACCACCCCACCTCCAAGGAGCATTTAGAAAATCGAGGTTGTCACAGAAGCTAGAGGGCATTGTTGGCATTTATGGGCAGTGCCAGGGATGCTTAAGGCACAAGGGTCTCTGCCTGTGAACCGTTAACAGAGAGCGGTACCCAGAGCAGCATCCAAGGAGCGGGCTGAGCCACAGGGCCCAGAGCCTCCTCTCCCTCTCCTCCCTCAAACTGGGGTCTCCAAAGGTGGCACTACTGGGGTCTCAGAGCTCCAAAGTCCAACACCTGCAAGAGAGAGCAGGTCCTAGAAATGAACTGCCCCTCCTGGGTGTGCAGCTGAGAGGGGTAAGGACTGTGAAACAGGTGAGTTCATTCCTGCCTTAAGAGTGTTCATGGGGAGTTCCTGTCGTGGCTCAGTGGTTAACGAATCCGACTAGGAACCATGAGGTTGCGGGTTCGGTCCCTGCCCTTGCTCTGTGGGTTAAGGATCCGGTGTTGCTGTGAGCGGTGGTGTAGGTTACAGACGCGGCTCAGATCCCACGTTGCTGTGGCTCTGGCATAGGCCAGGAGCTACAGCTCTGATTCGACCCCTAGCCTGGGAACTTCCATGTGCCATGGCAGAGGCCCAAGAAATGGCAAAAAGGCAAAAAAAAAAAAAAAAGAAAAGAGTGTTCTCGGGAGTTCCTATTATGGCTCAGTGGTAAAGAAACCCACTCGTATCCATGAGGACATGGGTTTAACCCACTTGGTGAGTTAGGCATCATGGCATTGCCATCAGCTGTGGTGTAGTCAGAGATGAGGCTCAGATCCCGTGTTGCTGTGGCTGTGGTGTAGGCCGGCAGCTGCAGCTCTGCTTTGCCCCTAGTCTGGGAACTTCCATATACTGCAGGTGCAGCCCTAAAAAGAAAGAAAGAAAAAAAAAAATAGGGTTCACAGAGTTCCCTGGTGGCTCAGCAGGTTAAGGATCCAGTGTCGTCACTGCTATGGCTCAGGTTCGATCCCAGGCCCTGTGAGAACTTCCACATTCCACATTCTGCATGGCTCCCCCACCCTTCCCGCCCTGCCCCAAAAAAGGTGCTCAGATTCAAACCATTCTTATTTTTAGAAAAATGAGCTTGCTGCCTGCCAAGCTATTGTCCTCACGGGAGGGAGGGAGGAAGGGAGGGAAACTTGGTCCTCCTGTCCTTGACTTTTGAGTCTCTGCCCCAGGTGCCCCCAGCTTGAAGACTGAGGCCACCAGCAGCACCGTCAACTGTACTTCTCCCCTCCTTCCAGATCTCTCTCTGATGTCCCCTTCTGGGGAACTGAACAAGCAAGCATCTCAGCCTCTTGCCTAGAGACAGCCTCCAAATTCCCTCAGATTAGAGACTGATGCATCTAACCCCCAAATGAATCAGAATCTCTCCCGTGTCTGTGTGCTTTCCGCTTCCTGGGGTCACTCACTTCCTTTCCTCCTGCGGTGCATGCTCAGAGGCTTCCTTCCACTGGCACTAAACCCCCTCACCCTGCTCGTGCTTAGTGGGAGGGCTGGGAGTCCAGTCTTCCTGGGTCTGGGGACTGATTCTCTGTGCCAGTGCTGCCCCCCGGCCTCCTGTGTGCCTTCAAAGACTAAACTCAGGCAACTGCCCCATTGATTCATTGTCGTCCCCCCCCCCCCGCCACCACCCTACTGCCTCCTGAAGAATCACTTCCCCCACCTGCTCCCGAAGTGCAGTCTAGTCTGAGACACAAGGTTAGCAAGTTTCTTAAAGACTGGTTATGGATTTCCCATCCTGGTTCAGTGGTTAACAAATCTGACTAGCAACCATGAGAATGCAGGTTCGATCCCTGGCCTTACTCAGTGGGTTAAGGATCCGGCGTTGCTGTGAGCTGTGGTGTAGGTCGAAGATGTGGCTCAGATCCTGCATGGCTGTGGCGTAGGCCAGCAGCTGTAGTTCTGATTCAATCCCTAGCCCAGGAAGTGCCATATGCCACAGGTGCAGCCCCAAAAAGCAAAACAAACAAACAAAAAAAAACAAAACACTGATTCCTCCAGGAGTTCCCATTGTGTCTGTGGAGTAACGAACCCAACCAGTATCCATGAGGACATGTGTTCGATCCCTGGCCTCGTTCTTTTTTTTTTTTTTTTTTGTCTTTTTGTCTTTTTGTTGTTGGTGTTGTTGTTGCTATTTCTTGGGCTGCTCCCGCGGCATATGGAGGTTCCCAGGCTAGGGGTTGAATCGGAGCTGTAGCCACCGGCCTACGCCAGAGCCACAGCAACTCGGGATCCGAGCCGCGTCTGCAACCTACACCACAGCTCACGGCAACGCCAGATCATTAACCCACTGAGCAAGGGCAGGGACCGAACCCGCAACCTCATGGTTCCTGGTCGGATTCGTTAACCACTGCGCCACGATGGGAACTCCCCTGGCCTCATTCTATAAGTCCGGAATCGGGTATTGCCATGAGCTGTGATCCAGACGCGTCTTGGATTCCGTGTTGCTGCACCTCTGATTTGACCCCTAGCCATATGCTATGGGTATGACCCTTAAAAAAAAAAAAAAAAAAAAAAAAAAAAGAGGAGTTCCCATCATGGCTCAGTGGTTAACCAATCTGACTAGGAACCATGAGGTTGTGGGTTCGATCCCTGGCCTTACTCAGTGGGTTAAGGATCTGGTGTTGCTATGAGCTGTGGAGTAGGTTGCAGACGTGGCTCGGATCCCACGTTGTTGTGGCTCTAGCAAAGGCGGGAGGCTACAGCTCCGATTAGACCCCTAGCCTGGGAACCTCCATGTGCCGAGGGAGCGGCCCTAGAAAAGGCAAAAAGACAAAAAAAAAGTCTGAGTCCTCCAACCCTATCTTGCCCCACCTTTCTCCTACCGAGCAGCTAAGGAACAAAGTCCCTAGGTGGGGGAGGGCTGTTTGATGGAGGCCTGAAAACTAGCAGGTCCCTTGAGCTTTTGAGAGGACTAGGGAGACCCAGTAGGTTCTGGGGGGCCCAGCAAGGTGCAGACCCCTCCCCTTCTCTGTCCCTTACCCTAGGGTGAGATGTTGCCAACTTCCAACTGGGTAGCCTTAGTCAAGTTATTTATTTCTCTAACAGAGTCTCTTTTTTTCTCATCTGTCAGTTGGGGGTGACAGTGCCTATCTCAGAGGGGTGAGATTATGAGGGTGAATCCCACAGAGGGTAAATTTATCTTTGTTACCTGAAAACTGCACTCTCCTCTTGGTGGGTATCAAGCCAAAAGACCCAACCAAGCCACAGAGCAGGAGAGGGATGAATTAATTATTTGTAGCAAGTAAGGAGAACATGGAGTTCCCATCATGGCGCAGCGGAAATGAATCTGACTAGGAACCATGAGGTTGCAGGTTTGATCCCTGGCCTCGCTCAGTGGGTTAAGGATCCGGCCTTGCTGTGAGCTATGGTGTAGGTTGCAGACAAGGCTCAGATCTGGCATTGCTGTGGCTGCGGTGTAGGCCAGCAGCTGTAGCTCCAATCAGACCCCTAGCCTGGGAACCTTCATATGCCACGAGTGGGGCCCTAAGAAAAAAGTAAGGCGAACCTCAGGGATCTTTTTTTTTCTTTTCTTTTCTTTTTCTTTTTCTTTTTTTTTTTTTTTTTAAGGGCCACACGTGCAGCACATGGAGGCTTTAGGCTAGGTGTTGAATTGGAGCTGCAGCCGCCAGCCTATGCCACAGCCACAGCAACACAGGATCTGAGCCACGTCTGTGACCTATACCACAGCTTATGCTGAAAGGATGAAAATGCAACCTGACCCTCCCAGAACCCAGGAAGTTAATAAGAAGCTCTAAATGCCCTCGAATTCCAGACCCTGTTCCCTATAGGTAAAAGATCATACTTTTTGCTGTTTTAGGGCTTGCTTTCTGTTCTGTACAAAACTATGTGGAAGGGGAAAAACAGGCCCCTGAGTATGTGCCTCTATGCATGAAACTTCTTGAAACTGCTTGAGATAACAGGGAAAAGGGTTCCTAACTGCTTGTTTGGCTTCTGTAAAGCTGCTTGCATAAGATAAAAAGAGGAAAAGTTAATCACCTAACCAACCCCAGTAAGTTTGGTTGCGCCACAATATGTTGAAAATCCTGATAAATATATCTTGGCGACAATATGTCTCCCCAACCCAGGGACAGGCACAAACACGTAACCCCAGAACAACTTAAAATTAATTGGTCCACGAAGCGCAGGCTCTCGAAGTTTTGAATTGACTGGTTTGTGATATTTTAAAATGATTAGTTTGTAAAAGCGCGGGCTTTGTTGTGAACCCCATAAAAGCTGTCCCGACTCCACACTCGCCGCCGCAGTCCTCTACCCCTGCGTGGCGTACGACTGTGGGCCCCAGCACGCTTGGAATAAAAATCCTCTTGCTGTTTGCATCAAGACCGCTTCTCGTGAGTGATTTGGGGTGTTGCCTCTTCCGAGTCCGGACGAGGGGGATTTTCACTCGACTGGCCTTTCAATGCAACACTGGATCCTTAACCCACTGAGCGAGGCCAGGGATGGAACCTGCGTCCTCATGGACGCTAATCAGATTCATTTCTACTGAGCCACAACAGGAACTCCAGCATCAGGGATCTGGCTCAAAGCAGTGTCTGCCCTGAAACAGCAAAGCTGGGGAAGTTTTAAAGGTACTTTCCTATTCCTGAAGGGGCTTGAGCAGAGAATTCAGGATAGAATTGGGGAAAATTTCCAGAGTCTGAGCTTCAGCTGATTGAAGTCATCAGGGTCAGAAAAGGTCAACATCACCATCCTTTAGATTCTAGATGGTCGAGTGCTTCAGGCTAATCTTTACCATTGAAATAGAATTGAGTCTTTTTACAATAGATGTACTATCTTTGTCATTGTTCCTTCTCTCGCCTGATAAGTCATTTGTTCTTCGGTTCCCTTAAAATCACTACTAGGAGACCTTTTCAAGGGCAAACATCGTGGCCAGGCTCAGACCACAAAATGGCTTAGGTCTAAAATGGTTTCTCTCATGTCAAAAAACCTCTATCTGGGTCTTTTCCTCTGGGGCCCCCACCCTTTCTGCTTATATCATCTCCACACTTAGATTCCAGCAGAGGGAGTTCTTGCTGTGGCACAGCAGACATGAATCTGACTAGTATCCATGAGGATGCGGGTTCGATCCCTGGCCTCGCTCAGTGGGTTAAGGATTCGCCTTTGCCACGAGCTGTGATGTAGGTTACAGATGGGGCTCGTATCCTGTGTTGCTGTGGCTATGGTGTAGGCGGGCAGCTACAGCTCCAATTGGACCCCTACCCTTGGAACCTCTATATGTTGTGGGTGTGGCTCTAAAAAGACACACACACACACATACACAAAATCCAGCAGACCCCCATATACAATCTGTGCTCTGAACAACCAAAAGGGAGGTCATTCAGATTATGATGTGAGGCTCCCCCACCCCGAGTTTCCCACATGACTGCCCTGTATTAGAGAAGTGAGATGAACTAGCAGACCTGATTCATGCATGCGTGTCTAATGTGTATGCAAACATGCCTGCGTCACATTCTTCCACATCCAAAATCTGCAACAGAAGTACTCCCCCTCCCCGCCCCCTCCACCAGCTATAACCAGCCAAGGCTGCTCCCTCCTCCTACCTGTCCAGTCTGCTCTCTGCACACACACCTTCACCAGCTCCTTCTGACTTCAATCCCAGTTCAGCTTTGCTTGGTGGAGTTTTGCTAGACCATGCCACCTGCCCCCTGCACCAGGCGCCGGGTGACCTTGATTGAGGCCACGTGCTAATCTGGGGTTCACCTCTGGACAATTCACTGCCAAGCTCCACAGTGGCAGCCCCCTGTTTCCTTCAGACCCTCTGAAGCCTCCGATGTCAAAGACAAGGCCACAGCAGGGAACAGAGGCCCCTCAGAATAGCTCCAGAGCTTGGTCTTCCAGGCTCTGAGGAAGTGGGGTCAAAATGTGCCAGAAATCCAGCCATTTGCAACAACATGGATGGACATGGAGGGCACTGAGCTAAGTGAAACAATTCAGATGAAGACAAACCCTGTGTGATCTCACTTATATGTGGAATCTAAAATATCTGTATACATATACCTTTTTTTTTGGACACACCCACAGCATACAGAAGTTCCCAGGGATTAAACCCGAGCCACAGCAGTGACAACACCCAGTCCTCAACTGCTAGGGCACAAGGGAACTCTCTAAAAATATCTTTGGGAGTTCCCGTCGTGGTGCAGTGGTTAACGAATCCGACTAGGAACCATGAGGTGGCGTGTTCGATCCCTGCCCTTGCTCAGTGGGTTAAGGATCTGGCGTTGCCATCAGCAGACGCACCTCGGATCCCATGTTGCTGTGGCTCTGGCACAGGCCAGCAGCTACAGCTCTGATTGGACCCCTAGCCTGGGAACCTCCACATGCCGCAGGAGTGGCCCAAGAAATGGCAAAAAGACAAAAATAAATAAATAAATAAAAATATCTTTATGAGTTCCCCTTGTGGCTAAGTGGAAACGAATCTGACTAGGATCCATGAGGATGAAGGTTCAATCCCTGGCCTTGCTCAGTGGGTTAAGGTCTGGTGTTGCCGTGAGCTGTGGTGTGGGTCGCAGACACAGTTTGAATCTGGCATTGCCGTGGCTGTGGTGTAGGCCAGCGGCTACAGCTATGATTCGACCCATAACCTGGGAGCCTCCGTATGCTGCAGGTGCAGCCCTAAAAAGACAAAAAATAAAAAATCTTTAAAAATCAGAACTTTCAGGTTTCCCTGGTGGCTCAAAGGGTTAAGTATCCTCTATTGTCACTGCTGTGGCCTGGGTTCAATTCCCAGCCCAGGAACTTGCCAAGAGTGCAGCCAAAAAATTTTAAAAGTTAAAAATTAAAATAAAAAATCTGGGAGTTTCCGCTGTGGTGCAATGGGATTGGCAGTGTCTCTGGAGCACTGGGATGCAGGTTCAACCCCCACACACACACACACACACCCAATAAGTTAAGGATCCCAGCATTGCCACAGCTGCAGCAGAGGTTGAAACTTTAGCTTCGATCCAGTCCTTGGCATGGGAATTCCATATGCACAGAGCAGCCAAAAAACAAAGAAACTGAACTCATAGATACAGAAAAGAGTAATTAACATCTTATTTTAGTGCAATATATTGGTTATAATTAAGAAACCAGTATCAGTACATTAATATTAAATAAAACTCGCATTTATTCAGATTTCCTTAATTCTTACCTAATGTCCCTTTTTCTGTTCCAGGATCCCATTACACTTGGCTATCTTACTTCCTTAGGTTCCTCTTGGCGGTGACCATTTCTCAGACTTTCCTTGTTTTTGATAACCTTGGCAGTTTTTAGGAGTACTCGTCAGGAGTTATGTAAAAATGTCCCTCCAGTGGGATTTTTTGATGTTTTTCTTACAATTAGACTGGGGTTTTCCATTGAGGGGAAGGAAACCACAGAAGTAAAATGCATTCTTTCTCTTTTTTTTTCCCATTTCTGGCAGCACCCACGGCACACGGAAGTTCCCGGGCCAGGGATCAAGTCTGAGCCACATCTGCAGCCTGTGCCACAGCTGCAGTAACGTCAAATCCTTAACCCACTGCACCGGACTGGGGATCAAACTGGCCACTCATAGATACAGAGACAAGCGGGATCATTAACCCACTGCGCCATCCTAAAATGCCATTCTTATCACATTCTATCCACATGGTTTATCACTGTTTTGTTTTTGGGTTTGATTTTGTTTTTTGCTTTTTTTTAGGGCTGTGCCTGTGGTATATGGAGAGTCCCACGGGGTGAATGGGAGCTACAGCTGCCCGCCTACACCACAGCCACAACAACACAGGATCTGCAACCTACACCACAGGTCGAGGCAACACCAGATCCCCAACCCACTGTGCGAGGCCAGGGATCGAACCCACAACCTCACGGAAACTAGTTGGATTCATTTCCACTGCACTACAACGGGAACCCCCATCACTGTTCATGTTAACCTTGATCATCCTCCTAAGTCCTGTTCTCATCATGTTTCTCTGCCACAGAATTACTCCTTTCTCTTCCTTCCATACTGTCCTCTTTGGAAGGAAGTCACTATGTGTGGCCCACACTTAAGCAGCAGGGAACTAGCTCCACCTTCGACGGATTCCCATCATTATGGGGGTTTTGTGTTCGTTTGGTTTTGCTACTTTTTTTTTTTTTTTTTTTTGTCTTTTTAGGGCCACACCCATGGCATATGGAAGTTCCCAGGCTAGGGGTCGCATCGGAGCTACATCTGCCGGCCTACACCACAGCCACAGCAACCCCAGATCTGAGCTACATCTGCGACCTACACCACAGCTCACGGCAATGCTGGCTCCTTAACCCACTGAGCGAGGCCAGAGATTGAATCCTTGTCCTCATGGATCCGAGTCAAATTCATTTCTGCTGAGCCACAACAGGAACTCCTTTACTACTGTTCTTTTTGTTGTTGTTGTTTTAGTATTTCTGCACTTTCTGGCAATACCAGATGTTCCATGCTCATCCTCTGTATTTCCTGCCCCATCCTAGAGTCAGACATGTCTCTAAGGAGCCTTGATTCTGTTCATTGGAGAGTGGTATTAGAAACCAAGAGCTGGAGGTCCCATAGTGGCTCATGGTTAACGAATCCAACAAGGAACCATGAGGTTGCGGAAACTTCCATACGCCGTGGGTGCGGCCCTAAAAAGACAAAAGAAAAAAAAAAGAGACCCCTAGCCTGGGAACCTCCATATGTCATGGGAGCGGCCCTAGAAAATGCAAAAAGACAAAAAAAAAAAAAAAAAAAGAAACCAAGTACTGGACACTGGGTGTGCTTATTGCTTCTCAAGTGTTGTCATTCTGGGGCCCTCTCAGCTGACTATGGAAATGCATACTAACCCTGGTATATACACACACCTATAGATATATTTTATGTAATCATCTCTGTCTATATTAAACTACACAAGAGGGAGTTCCCGTCGTGGCGCAGTGGTTAACAAATCCGACTAGGAACCATGAGGTTGCGGGTTCGGTCCCTGCCCTTGCTCAGTGGGTTAACGATCCGGCGTTGCCGTGAGCTGTGGTGTAGGTTGCAGACGCGGCTCGGGTCCCGAGTTGCTGTGGCTGTGGTATAGGCCGGTGGCTATAGCTCCGATTCGACCCCTAGCCTGGGAACCTCCATATGCCGCGGGAGCGGCCCAAGAAATAGCTAAAAAGACAAAATAAATAAATAAATAAATAAAAATAAACTACACAAGAATTCATATTGCTATTTCTTTTTTTTCTTTTTTGGTCTTTTTTTGTCTTTTCTAGGGCTGCACTAGAGGCATATGGAGGTTCCCAGGCTGTGGGGGGTGGGGTCTAATAGGAGCTGTAGCCGCCAGCCTACACCACAGCCACAGCAACGTGGGATCCGAGCTGCATCTGCGACCTACACCACAGCTCACGGCAACACCAGATCCTTAATCTGATCCTGATCGAGGCCAGGGATCAAACCTGCAACCTCATGGATCCTAGTCAGGTTTGTTAACCACTGAGCCACAAAGGGAACTCCCAAGATGTTTTTTAATTGAAAAAAAGGAAACTATGGACTGATGAGTAGAATATGCTTCCTTTTATGCAAAAAGGGTGGAGAAATGCTATGTATTTGTATTTGCGTAGAGTAACTCTATAAGGATATATGAAGATCTACCAAGAGAATTGAAAATGTACATTCACTGCAAGGAGGTGAACTCAAGGTGCTGACTCGGAGGAACATTTTCCTCCGGCTCATCCCCACAGCAGCCTCACTCTCTCTCCTGGACCCCTGGCCAAGTTCTTCCTGCCCCAACCCCACCCCACACGCCTGCCACAAATGTCAAACTCTTGGTCTCAGAACCACCTTGATCGACAGCTCATCAACCCATCCCCCGCAAAGATGCTGGTTTCCCTCCTTCTGTTAGTGAGACCAGCCAGGCAGAACAGCCAAGACTCACCCAAGCGTTGTTTCCAGCCCACGTCTCGACTTGTGTGCAACATTTCCCGAATTTAGCCGGCTCTGTTTGGCCCCCTACTTTGTTGTTGCTGTTGGTGTTGTTGCTGCTTTTTAGGGCCACACTGGCGGCCTATGGAAGTTCCCAGGAGAGGGGTCGAATCAGAGCTACAGCTGCCAGCCTACACCACAACCACAGCAACACGGGATCCAAGCCAAGTCTGCAACCTACATCACAGCTCCTTAACCCACTGATCAAGGCCAAGGATTGAACCTGAGTCCTCATGGATACCAGCTGGGTTTGTTGCCACTGAACCACAAGAGGAACTCCTGGCCGCCTGTCTTCCTCGCCTGGACCAGTCCCCTTCCAGCAGGTCTCCCAAGCCTGTTTGTCACATGCACCCCATCCTCTGCCCCCAGGCGCCCCTGCCTTCCGTATCCTCTTGAGTCCCCCACTTCCCTGGCTCTGTCCTCCAGGAGGCCTCCTCTGAGAAGCTGCACGTACACACACCCCAGGCCCCAGGCTGGCAGGACGCCCCAGGTTCCCAAGATGCCAGGCACTTCCCCTGGCAAAGCATTTATCTCTCTGTATTGTAATTTCCTGTTTACTTCTCTGTCTCCCCACTGTCCATACACTGGGGGCAGGACAGACTTTTTCATTGACGTATTTCGAGTGCCTGCACGTATGAGCACTAAATAAGTTTGTTGACCAAGGAAAGGAATAGTTTCCCGAGCTACTGTGATCATTCCCCACTTTGAGCCTTCAACGCGCTCCAATGCAGATGCCTCCTGGAAGGCCAAGGTGGCCCAGCTGGAACTGGCCCTATCTTGGATGATGCAAACTCTTCCACATCGAGGGAATGTCTTCCTACAACCCTCTTCCAACTGTCACCGAAGTCCTCTCTGAACCTCAGTTTACTCATCTGTCTAGAGAAGGGAACACTCAGGGGAAAATTCTAAGGACCAAGTAAATCACAGACTTTATAAGTAGCAAAGTGATAAGTGAATACGTAGGGTGGGTACACGATAAAAAAGAGTGCTACTTTTCATGGAACATGTTTTCTATTCTAGGCACTTTTCTAATATCTAACTCTTTTTTTTTTTTTTTTTTTTTTGCTTTTTAGGGCCGCACCAGCCGCATATGGAGGTTCCCAGGCTAGGGGTCAAATCAGAGCTGTAGCAGCAGGCCTACACCAGAACCACAGCAACTCAGGATCCAAGCTGCGTCTGCAACCTACACCACAGCTCATGGCAACGCCCAATCCTTAACCCATGGAGCAAGGCCAGGGATGGAACCCCTGTCCTCATGGATGCTAGTCAGATTCATTAACCTCTGAGCCACCACAAGAACTCCTAATATATAACTCTTAATGCCTCTCATCCTAACAAATCAGCTTCCTCTCATAGGAAAGTACACTGAGGCAAAGAGCAGTTAAGGACTTACTTGCCTGGAAAAACACCACACTTGGAGTTCCTTTCAATTAATTGCCCCTCTCTTTCAATTAATTGCACCTTCAATTAATTAATTAATTGGGTTGTAGCACCCAAACATACAATCGCCTTCTCCTGGCATGATTCTAACTCTAATGGTAATTTTGGTTTTTTGTTTGTTTGTTTGTTTGGCCAACACATGGCATATGGAGTTCCTGGTCCAGAGGTCAGATCCAAGCCACAGTTTTGACCTATGCTGCAGCTGACCTATGTGGTAGCGAAGGTTCCTTTAACCCACTGTGCTGGGCAGGAGATCAAACCTGCGTCCTGGTGCTCCAGAGATACCTCTGAACCCATTGCACTGCAGCAGGACCTCTTAAGGGTAATTCTGTAGGTAGATTTTTGTGTAGGTAACCACTCACCACTCAAGAATGGAGACATGGAGTTCCCGTCTGGCTCAGTGGTTAACGAACCCAAATAGTATCCATGAGGATGCAGGTTCAGTCCCTGGCCTCTCTCTCAGTGGGTTAAGGATCCAGCATTGCCATGAGCTGTCATGTAGGTTGGCAGCTGCAGCTCCAATTCAATCCCTAGCCGGGGAACTTCCATATGCTCCAGGTATGGTGTGAAAAAAAAAAAAAAATCACAGAGGAAAAGGGTAGAGGTGAGGGGACCAATACATGTTCCATTATTAAACGACTAATATGCAAAATAAAAATAAGACACAGAGGGCAGTTCCCTGGTGGCCTAGAGGTTAAGGATTCTGCATTGTCACAGTTGTGGCTCAGGTTACTGCTTGACATGGGTTTGATCCCTGGCTGGGGAACTTCTGTATGCCGTGGGCACAACCAAAAAAAAAAAAGATGCATAGGACAGCAACTAATATAACAGAATACTTCCACATATTTAGCACGAAGATTAAACAGTGTTTAGCATTTTACCGTATTTCCTTTAGCTTTCTGCACTTGTTTTTGTGTTTTTGTTTTTTGGGGGTTTTTCTTGATCTTTTTAGGACCATACCCACAGCATATGGAAGTTCCCAGGCTAGGGGTCAAATCGGAACTGTAGCTGCTGGCCTACACCACAGCCTCTGCCACACGGGATCTGAGCCACACCTGTGACCTATACCATGCTCATGGCAACGCGGGATCCTTAACCTAGTGATGGGGGCCAGAGATGGAACTCACATCCTCATGGATACTAGTTGGGTTTTGTTACCACTGAGCCACAACCAATGGGAACCCCATTTTCTTCACTTTTTCAAGAAAGATGATATATTACATACCTGGCTATAATTCCCTCCCATTTCCTGGACCATCATTCCCAGTCCCTCCTCCCTTAGAGGGAGCCAGTCTCCTGGAGTCCTATCTGTCTTTTCCATCTGTGTTTCTACTTTTACAAAATGGGCATATGTGGGTATAGCCGCAAAAATATATACTGCTCATGCGTTCCGCATTTTTACACAGTTGGTATAATTTGGCTTATATTCATTTGCCACTTGGTTTTATCATACTCAACATCATGTTTTCAAAACTTATTCGTACTGATACATGAGTGCATTTCTTTCTTTCTTTTTTTCTTTCTTTTTTTCTTTCTTTTTCTCCTTCTTTCTTTCTTCCTTCCTTCCTTCCTTCCTTCCTTCCTTCCTTCCTTCCTTCCTTTCTTTCTTTCTTTCTTTCTTTCTTTCTTTCTTTCTTTCTTTCTTTCTTTCTTTCTTTCTTTCTTTCTCTTTCTTTCTTTCTTTTGGCTGTGCCTAGGGCATGCAGTTCTAGAGCCAGGGATCGAACCTGTCCTACAGCAGCAACCCAAGCCACAGCAATGATGCCAGATCCTTAACCCACTGAGCCATCAGAGAACATCTTTTTTTTTTTTTTTTTTGTCTTTTTAGAGCCATACCAGTGGCATATGGAGGTTCCCAGGCTATGGGTCAAATTGGTACTACAGCCACCGGCATTCAGCACAGCTCACAGCAACGCTGGATCCTTAACCCCCTGAGTGAGGCCAGGGATTGACCTGCATCCTCATGGATACTAGTCAGGTTCATTAACCACTGAGCCATGATGGGTATTCCCTTTTTTCTTTTTTTAGTGCATTCATTTTTTCTGCTGAATAGTATTCTATATTGATTAAGTTCATGTTCTCCTGTTGGTACACAGTGAAGTTGTTTCTACTTGTTATTATAAAGACCACAAAGGGATGTTGTCACACACACACACACACACACACACACACACACACACACACACACCTCCCCCCACCCCACTCCCTGAGCACATCGGTGAGAACGCCCATGGAGTCACACCTAGAAGTAGAATTGTTAGGTTCCAAGGAAATGTGTGTTTCCAGCTTTACCAGATAATGGCCAAATTGCCCTCCAAAACAATGGTACCGAATTAACTCTCTGTCCAGTACTCCATGAATTTCTGCTTCCCAGGGTGTGAAAGGAGAGCTCTTTCTAGATAGTTTGCATTTCCACAAAGCTAGTGTGCGTAAGTCGCTTTTCACAGTCATGAGCCATTCATGTTTCCTCTTCAGGAAATGACCTGCCCACATCCATTGTTCAACTTTTCTGGTGTGTGTGTGACTTTTTCATACATATTTTAAAAGCACTTTATGGAGTTCCCATCGTGGCGCAGTGGTTAATGAATCCGACTAGGAACCATGAGGTTGCGGGTTCGATCCCTGCCCTTGCTCAGTGGGTAAACGATCTGGCGTTGCCGTGAGCTGTGGTTTAGGTTGCAGACGCGGCTCGGATCCTGCGTTGCTGTGGCTCTGGCATAGGCTGGCAGCTACAGCTCCGATTAGACCCCTAGCCTGGGAAACTCCATATGCCGCGGGAGCGGCCCAAGAAATAGCAAAAAGACAAAAAATAAAATAAAATAAAATAAATAAATAAATAAAAGCACTTTATGACTGATACTAAATCTTTTCCTGTTACGTGAACTGCAAATCTCTTCTCGGGAGTCTGTGGGGTCTGTATTTTCAATTTGCATTGTCTTATTTTTTTCTTTTTTGGGCCGTCCTCGTGACACATGGATATTCCCAGTCCAGGGATCAAATCCCAGCTAGAGCTGTGACCTACACCACAGCTATAGCAGTGCTGGATCCTTAATCCTTTGTGCCACAGCGGGAACTCCTATAGTTTTTTGTTAATGGAAAGTTTTTGAATTATTATTATAATTTTTTTTTTGTCTTTTTGTCTTTTTGCCTTTTCTAGGGCCACACCCGCGGCTTATGGAGGTTCCCAGGCTAGGGGTCTAATCAAAGCTGTTGCTGCCGGCCTATGCCACAGCCACAGCATTGCCAGATCCGAGGTGCAACTGCTGATGGCAACGCCGGATCCTTAACCCACTGAGCAAGGCCAGGGATCTAACCTGCAACTTCATGGTTCCTAGTCGGATTCGATAACCACTGCGCCACAATGGGACTTCCTTGAATTGTTATTGAAGCTGGGTGATTGATATTTGGGGGTTCATTATTCTTATTATTTATTTATTTACTAGTTTTTGGCTGCACCCAAGGCATGCGGAAATTCCAAGGCCAGGGATCGAACCTACACCACAGCAGCGACAATGCTAGATCTTTAATGAGGCACCAGGGAACACCCTTTAAACATTGAAGTGTAGTTGATTTACGATATTTCAGGTATAGAGCAAAAAGATTCATATATATATATTCTTTTTCAGATTCTTTTCCATTATAGATTATTACAAAATATTGAATATAGTTCCCTGTGCTATACAGTAGATCCTTATGGTTTGTTTTATATATAGTGGTGTGTATCTATTAATCCCAAATTCCTAATATATCCCTCCCTCCCCTCATCCCCTATGGTAACCATAAGTTTTTTTTTTTTTTTTTATGTATGTTAAGTCTATTTCTGTTTTGTAAATGAGTTCATTTGTATCATTTTTTTCAGACTCCACTGTAGGTGATATCATATAATATTTGTCTTTCTCTACCCAACTTACTTTACTTAGTGTGATAATCTCTAGGTCTATCAATGTTGCTGCAAATGGCATTATTTCATTCTTTTACAAGGCTGAGTAATATTCCATTTCATATATGTATATATATGAATGTGTATATATATACACTAATATTATATATAAGGATATATATATATGTATATATATACACATGCCACATCTTTATCCATTCATCTGTCAATGGACATAGGTTGCTTCCAAGTCTTAGTTATTGTAAATAGTGCTGCTATGAACACTGGAGTACATACATCTTTTCAAATAAGAATTTTCATCTCTTTCAGGAGTTCCCATCGTGGCGCAGTGGTTAACGAATCCGACTAGGAACCATGAGGTTGCGGGTTCGGTCCCTGCCCTTGCTCAGTGGGTTAACGATCCGGCGTTGCCGTGAGCTGTGGTGTAGGTTGCAGACGCAGCTCGGATCCCGCGTTGCTGTGGCTCTGGCGTAGGCCGGTGGCTACAGCTCCGATTCGACCCCTAGCCTGGGAACCTCCATATGCCGTGGGAGCGGCCCAAGAAATAGCAACAACAACAACAACAAAAAAGATAAAAAGACAAAAAGACAAAAAAAAAAAAAAAAGAATTTTCATCTTTTTCAGATATATGCCCGGGAGTTGGATTGCTGGCCATGCCCACATGGGAAAGTTCCTGGGCCAGGGATCAAACCCATCCCACACCAGTGAAAATGCTGGATCCTTAACCTGATGAGGCCCCAGAAAACTCCTATTTTTAGTTTTTTCTTTTTTCTTTGCTTTTTTTTTTTTTTTTTTTTTTTTTTGCTTTTTAGGGCCACACCCGCAACATATGGAAATTCTCAGGCTAGGAGTTGAATCAGAGCTGTAGCTGCCAGCCTACACCACAGTCACAGCAACGCAGGATCCAAGCCGTCTCTGTGGCCTGCACCCCAGCTCACGGCAACACGGGATCCCCGACCCACTGAGTGAGGCCAGGGATCCAACCCCCATCCTCGTGTATACTAGTCGGGTTTGTTAACCACTGAGCCACGAGAGGAACCCATATTTTTTAAGGAACCTCCACACTCTTTTCCATAGTGGCTGTACCAATTTACATTCTTACCAGCAGTGAAGGAGGGTTCCCTTTTCTCCACACCTTCTCCAGCGTTTGTTATTTGTAGACTTTTTCATCATGGCCATTCTGACCGATGTGAGATGATACCTCATTGTGCCTTTGATTTGTACTTCTCTCATAATTAGCAATGTCCAGCATATTTTCATGTACCTATGACCCACCTGCTATTTTCTCTACTTTGGTGTCATTTTGAAAATTACCCCAACAAAAAGTTTTGTAAAAATCTATAAAACAGGAATTCCTGTCATGGCACAGCAGAAACAAATCTGACTAAGAACCATGAGGTTGTGGGTTCAATCCCTGGCTTCACTTAGTGGGTTAAAGATCCGGAGTTGCCACGAGCTGTGGTGTAGATTGCAGCCGTGGTTCAGATCCTGTGTTGCTGTGGCTGTGGTATAGGCCGGCAGCTGTAGCTCTGATTAGACCCCTAGCCTGGGAATCTCCATATGTTGCAGGTGCAGCCCTAAAAAGAAAAAAAAAAAAAAATTATTAAACAGGTAATTCTCTACCTTTCCAAATTCCTAAAAATCAGCTCCTATATTTCATAGTTTTACTTTCCACTTTTGGGTCTCTAATGCCTCTGGAATTTTTTTTTTTGTGGTTGGTGTGCCAGAGGATCAAATATTATCTTTCTTCCATAGGTGGCCAATTGTCCCAGCTCTATTTCTGACCCTTCTCGTCTGACCAGAAATTTCTCCTCTGCCTCATATATCCGTGGGTATTGTTTCCAAGCTCTCTGTTCTGAGCTTTAGTCACTGTGTCTATTCTTGCCTTTTGCCAGTTTTAATCCCCATATGACCAGTATCTCTCAGGCCAGATTGGTCTCCTTGCTTCTTTTTTCTTTAGAATGACATGGCTATTCTTGACACTTCTTCCTTCCATATGCATTTTTATGATCAGCTTACCCAGTTCCAGAAAGGGAAAATACCCCACACTTTGGGGTTAATTGGAATGGCGTTGGATTTCCAGATTCATCTGGGGGAGAACTAATATCCTTATAACATGCCACTTCCACTTTCCTGACTACCTTGGCACATCTGTCCACATCCAAGATTTTCTTTTTTGGTCCCTAGGTAGAAATTTTGCTTGTGGTCTCCACGAGGGTCCTGCTCAGTCTTTGTTAGACATGCTCCCAGGGCCTACGGGGGTTTAGGGCTCTCCCCTCCCCCACACCAACCCCGCCCAGCGCCCAGCGGCGCATCCTTCCTCGGCCCCTCCCCCAGCCCCAGGGGCCACATCCTCCCCTCCCACCGTCCAGGGAGCAGCTGTCCTACTCCAACAGCTGAATGTTCCTGGGAGCCTCGCAGGAGTGGACAGGGCTCCCACCTCCCACCTTGGGGCCCCGTCAGCTGAGTCTGGGGAGAGGGACAGTTGTTTCAGTGGGGACAATGAGCTGCATTCTATTCAGGTCCCTCTCTGGGCCTCCCCTGGGCCTGGCCAGGGCAACTGTTCTGGTGGGTAGAGAAGGGCTCCACCTGTCAGCTCTACTTACGTACTCTTTCAGGCAACATCCAACTCCCTGACCCATTTTCTTTCTCGGCTTATTTATTTATTTATTTATTTATTTTTGTCTTTTGGCCATTTCTTGGGCTGCTCCTGCAGTATATGGAGGTTCCCATGCTAGGGGTCGAATCGGAGCTATAGCCACCGGCCTATGCCAGAGCCACAGCAACTCGGGATCCGAGCCGTGTCTGCCACCTACACCACAGCTCACAGCAACGCCAGATCCTTAACCCACTGAGCAAGGGCAGGGATCGAACCCGCAACCTCATGGTTCCTAGTCGGATTCGCTAACCACTGAGCCACGACAGGAACTCCTTTTTAGGCTTTTTAGGGCCGAATCTGAAACATATGGGGGTTCCCAGGCTAGGGGACGAATCGGAGCTGTAGCTGCCGGTCCACACCACAGCCACAGCAACAACAGATCCTTAACCCACTGAGCAAGGCCAGGGATCAAATCCGCATCCTCATGGATACTAGTTGAGCTCATTTCTGCTGAGCCACAACAGGAACTCCTCCTCACCCATTTTCTTCTTGTCTTACAAGCCTGCCTGGTTTATGCCCTCTGGCCCGATAGCCTGTTCACGAGTCTGTCATTGCCTGGAGTTGGTGTAAAAGAATGGCGGCTGTAGGTAAGGTTCCATCCTTCTCTAACCTCAGAGGAGCTGACATCCCCACAGTATTTTCTTAGTTGTTACCTCCAACTAAGGAACTGTCATGTTCAGTCCCACTCCAGTAGAACAGTGTCTACTGTTTCAGGCAGAGAGGTGCAGTGAAAGGTGACAGGGCTGAACTCCCAATTCCAGGCTAGAACCCGGCCCTCCCGCCAGCATGCCCTATACCTGGCTGGCCTCTGCACCTGCTCCCCTCAGCACTCCCTGCCCTGGATGGGGCATCCCTGGCCTCTTCAGAATCCTTGTCCAGGAATTAGCCCTCCCTCAGTTGGGAAGGGCTGCAGGCCAGTGCTGATCCTCCAGGGGTGATGACAGGCCACTGGAACATGGCAGAGACCAACCCGGGCCTCCAGGGCTTCTTCAGACTTTAAATGAGCCCCAGCATCCCCCAACGCCCCCGCCCAGTGGCTGTTCCCGAGCGTCGGGATGCCTCATGGCAGGTCTTCAAGGCCCATAGGGCTGGCCTCAGACATAGGGGCATTGGAGGAAAACCCCAAATGATGGAAGAAAGGAAACTCTTATTTATTTATTTATTTATTTTTCCACTGTACAGCCTGGGGACCAAGGTACACACACATGTAGACATACTTTTTCCTCCCATTGTTGTGTTGCGATGTGAGTATCCAGACATAGTTCTCAATGCTACACAGCAGGATCTCATTGTAAATCCATTCCAAGAGCAATAGTTTGCATCCGTTCACCCCAAGCTCCCACTCCCTCCCACTCCCTCCCTGAGCAGCCCCAGCGGGTCCCAGAGCCGGCATGCGGATCCAGATCCAGGTGACCATCAGTGACCCCTGTGCGGGTCAGAGCAGAGTGAGGGGCCAAGCAGTGGAGTGTTGACCCCTGGATGGAGACAACAAAAGGAGTGGGAGGAGCAGCCGAGTGTTTCCAGATCTCAGGAGAACCCATTACAGCTCTCCCCACTGCATCCTTAGTTTGCCCATCTGATTGTTTTGTTATTGTTGTTGTTTAAGGGCTCCATCTGTGGAATATGGAAGTTCCTGGGCTAGGGGTCGAATCTCAGAGCTGCAGCTGTCGTCCACACCAATGCTGGATCCCAGTCGAGCCCTATCTGCAACCTATGCAGCCAATGCCAGATCTTTAACCCCCTGAGTGAGGCCAGGGATCGAACCCGCAACCCCATGGTTCCTAGTCACATTCATTTCTGCTGTGCCACAATGGGAACTCCACTTTTTTTTTTTTTTTAATTGACTTTTTAAATTGTGAAACAGGAGGTTTGGCCAATTTCCTCCCCAACTAGCAGAAGGTAGGGGGCAGAGGTCAGGGCTGTGCAGACAGGCTCCATTACTAAATCAGGAACTAGAAGGAACTGCTCCCAGGGAGCTTTGTGGCCAGAAGGGATGGTTATCTTTCCAGGAAGGGCTGAGGAAATCCTTAGGTTTTCTGCCTTGGGGCAGGCCAGGATGGGGAGGGGGGAGGGGGGTTAATCTCAGGAGTGGGTAGGACAGAGTTTAAAATGGGCGTTAATCCCAGGAGAGGTAGAGGGGTAGAGAATAAACTCAAACCAGTTGCAGACCCTGGACACAGCCGCTGCCCCTCCTCCACCAATCTTCCCAACCCTCTGGGGTTTCCCATTGTTACCAGAGACCGCATCCTGTTTCCTTTACCTACCTCACTGCCCCAGGCCCCTGGAGCCCCTCACTGTTTACATGGGGGCAGGGGTGTTCCAGAAGTCTGTCCCTAGGCCCTGGATCCTAGGATCTCACAGCTGGAAGATCCTGCAGCGATGGAAACTGTACTTGAGGGGGGGGGTGCGGGGCAGACTTGCACCGAGGTTGCAACTGCACATCTGGGCCAGCACTTGGTGGGGCCTCCGTGCTTCCCTGAAGGATCCCAGAGGGAACCTGACTTTCCCTCCTTCAGGCTCCGCCTGGTCAGTTCCTCTCCTCCAGGCGCTCTCTCCAGATGAGTGTACTCTCTTCAGCTGAGTGTGGCCTGCGGTGCTCTCACATGCATCCTAGGAGTGCGTTTGGCTCCACGGAGCTCTGGGACAAGCAGGCTGGGGTTTGGATCCCATCACAGAAAGGTTTTTTTTTTGTTTGTTTTTTGTTTTTGTTTTTGTCTTTTTAGGGCCACACCTGTGGCATATGGAGGGTCCCAGGCTAGGGGGTCCAATCAGAGCTGTAGCTGCTGGCTTATGCCACAGCCACAGCAACACCAGATCTGAGCCTCAATTTCAACCTATACCACAGCTCATGGCAACACCAGATCCTTAACCCACTGATCGAGGCCCTGGGATCAAACCTGCATCCTCATGGATGCTAGTCAGATTTGTTTCCACTGAGCCACGAAGGGAACTCCCACAGAACTTTTTTTATTTCTTCTTACAATAAATGTTTATTGGAGTTCCCGTCATGGCTCAGTGGTTAATGAATCTGACTAGGAACCATGAGATCGTGGGTTTGATCCCTGGCCTCGCTCAGTGAGTTAAGGATCCTGCATTGCCTACAGCTGTGGTGTAGGTCACAGATGTGGCTCAGATCTGGTGTGGCTGTGGCTGTGACTGTGGCATAGGCCAGCGGCTATAGCTCTGATTAGACCCCTAGCCTGGGAGCCTCCATATGCCACGGGTGCAGCCCTAGAAAGACAAAAGGACAAAAAAATAAAAATAGGGAGTTCTCTGATGGCCTAGCGGGTTGAGGCTCCTGCGTTCTCACCGCTGTGGCTCTGGTTGCTGCTGTGCGGTGTAGGTTCAATCCCTGGCTCAGGAATTCCCACATACTGCCTGTGTGGCAAAAAAGAAAAAAAAAAAAAAAAACAAGAGAGAACCTGAAATAAACGTTGCAACTCTCAAAAAAAATAAATAAATAAATAAATAAATAAAAATAAAAAAATAAAATAAATGCTCATTGCCAAGGATGGGGGATACAGCAGCAAACGAAATAGACAGAAGTCCCTACTCTCATGGAGTTTACATTCTACTGAGAGTGGCAGATAATCAACAAGGTAAGGAAGGAATCTATATAGCCTGCCAGAAGGATTTGCCGAGGAGATAATGCAGAGGAGGGGCTGTAGAGAAGGCAGCAGGAGATGGGAGTGGAGAGAATGTTAGATAGAATGGATGGGTAATATCTGGGCAGACTGAAAGGAAGTGAGAGGTTGGAGCCATGTGGATGCCTAGAGAAAGAGCCCTGTAGGGAGGGGCAATAGCAGGTGCAAGGGCCCTGAGATAGAAACATGTCTGGCACAGTTAAGGAGCCGCAGGAGGCCACTGTGGCTAGAGCAGAGAGAGAGAGGCAAGGACTAGAAGTTGACTCAGGAAGCAAGCCAGGGGGAGGTCAGACACCCAGGGGCTTACAAGTCACAATTAAAGCCTTTGGCTTTAACTTTGCCTGAAAAGGGAGCCATTAGACCATTTGAGCAGGAAAAGGACAGGATCTGACTCATGTTTTTTTAGAATGATCATTTGGGCCACTGTGTGGAAAAGAGAAACAAGAACGCCAATTAAGAGGCTGCTACAATTCAGATGAAAGATGACATGTCAGATAAGGCTCGTGGGGGTGGCACTGGTGAGAAGTGGCGAGATGCTGAGTATTTTGAAAGCGGAGCCACCAGGATTTATTAACATGGGTCGTGAACTAGGAGTCGAAGAGAGGCCAAGAATAACTTCCAGGATTTTAGCCAGAGTAACTAGAAAGATGCAGTAGCTACTTGTAGAGATGGGAAAGCTTGAGGGAGAGGGCAGGTCTGGGGGTGGGCGTGGTGGGTGGAGACCAGGCCATTTCTCTGCTGTGGGATTCTGGGGAAGTTGCTTAACTTTTCAATGCTGGTTTCCTCATCTGTACAAAGATTATAACAGGCACTCCCCTGCAGAGCGGTGGCAAGAATTGAATGAGATCACCAGCTCTTAGGCATGATGCATGCAGGTAAATGCGTGCTCAGTGCACGTCCCATCCACTGCCCAGGGATGACAGTGACCATCACAGCTTCTTAGGAGGACATAGGAAGGAAAGGGAGACTCTACCTATGTCTGTATTCCAGCTCCTCTCCCCAACTTCCTCCAGGTAGAAAGAGGACAGACTTTTCGGACAAAATTGGAAGTTCTCTCTCCTCTGACAGGTTCCCTGGAGGATGGAGACAGACCCTGTTCACCTTGGAGACCTGCTGTGGACACCCCCTCCCAGAATGTGGCTGCTCCAGTTGGGCATCAAGAAACAATGGCCAGGAGTTCCCGTCGTGGCGCAGTGGTTAACGAATCTGACTAGGAACCATGAGGTTTTGGGTTCGATTCCCTGGCCTTGCTCAGTGGGTTAAGGATCCAGCATTGCCGGAAGCTGTGGTGTAGGTTGCAGATGCGGCTTGGATCCTGCATTGCTGTGGCTCTGGCGTAGGCCGGCGGCTACAGCTCTGATTGGACCCCTAGCCTGGGAACCTCCTTATGCCCTGGGAGCGGCCCTAGAAATGGCAAAAGAAAAAGACAAAAAAAAAAAAAAAGAAAGAAAGAAAGAAAAAGAAAAAGAAAAGACAAGGACCTGCAGAAAACAACTGCCTGCATAGATGAACCACCTACAAGGCTTAACTGCCCTTTGTCATGGGACTCGACGCCCCTACCCCTCCCTTGACCTTCCCCTCCTCCTTCTTTGTTTTGTTCCTGCCATGATCTCCATCCAGCCACAGATTCTTTATAAGCCCAGCATTTCCTCCAAGTCAGAACTGGTGCCATCGTGAGCTCAGCCCGTGCCCCTCTGATGCCTTAGTAAATCTCTTTTGCTTCACTAACTTGGCCTGCCTCGCGCGTTCCTCCCTCAGCAAATCCAACATCCTCGAGGTCTTTGATGGTTTTGGAGAGGGTGACGGAGCTAATAGCGGATGGTGGTGGGTTGACGATAGATTCTATTCCCATGACCTTATTACCAAACACTCTCCGGACCATTATCTCATCTCAGTCCAGCAAGGCAAAAATTACACCCATTTTATGAAATAGAAGAAAGAAGCATTTAAAAACAAAATAAAACAAACTCAGACCTTTTCTACCTAGCTAACTCATGGAACCGCATTTAATCTTGAGGGGAAAATATGGGAGAAGAGGGGCTTAACATGGGTCTCCCTCTTCCTGTCCCCGAGTGGGAATGCCACCCAGCTGTGTCCAACTGGGTCCTTCAGTGAGATGGGCTGTGACCCCACGCCTCTATCCCCAGGAGAGGGCCCATGGGTGCCTGCCCTGATCCTACTCTGTCTCAGCCACTCTGAGCACGCCCCGGGGGCTGCAGCCTTACTGCATCTGAGGTTTGGGTCAGTAGAGCTCATCACAGTCCCATTCCAGTTACTCCTCCCAGTTCCTCCTAGTTACTGAGGCATCGGACAAAGGCACCAGGAACCCAGAAGAATGAACGTGCCTCAGGTCACACCGTTAGAAAGTGCAGTCTGGAATTCCCGTCATGGTTCAGTTCCTACTAATCCGAGTAGGAACCATGAGGTTGCAGGTTCGATCCCTGGCCTTCCTCAGTGGGCTAAAGATCTGGGGTTGCCGTGAGCTGCAGAGTAGGTCGCAGACGCGGCTTGGATCCCACATTGCTGTGGCTGTGGTGTAGGCCAGCGGCTACAGTTCCGATTAGAGCCCCTAGCCTGGGAACCTCCATATGCCGAGGGAGCGGCCCAAGAAACGGCAAAAAGACACAAAAAAAAAAAAAAAGAAGAAGAAGAAGAAAGAAAGAAAGTGCAGTCTGGCTTCTGACTCTGAAGTCTGCACCCAGCAGGAGGAATTCCTGCATCACTTCTCCCAGCCCAGCTGCCCTGTCCCTTCCACATACCAGGTGCCAGAAAACAGCTGTCTCTGCCTTGTTCCCCCAGCCTCGGCAAGCTGTCCCGGGTGGGGCTGAGCTGGGTGGGGCAGCCCTGTGTAGTGTCCAGTGAGGCTGTGGCTCCTGCAGGCAAATTCAGCCAGACATTGATGCTGAGTGGCTGCTCGGACTGGTGAGAGCTGCTGCCCATCCGTGGGGGTGGGGACCTGGGAGGGTAGGAAGCCTCAGGTCTGGGGGGATCGAGATCCCTGAAAAGAAAACTTAGACCTGCCCAGGGAAGAACTCCTGCTGGACTGAGGCACAGGGGTTAGGGAACGCCAGGGGACTGAGTGTGCCTGAGGAGGGGGTGAGTAGAGGAGGGGAGGTTCGAGGGACAGTAGGAGACCCCTGGAGGCTGGGAATGGCGAGCTGCAGGTCCCAGCCCCCTCTTTACTCTTGCTTGGCTCCCTGTCTCCCTCTGTACTACAGTGAGAACCCTCCTGTCCCAGCCCCCCTTCCCAGAGGAAGGGCTCCAGGAAAGCAGAAATGACCTATGAATTGAGACCTGGGGGCAGGAGGGTGTAAACATAAGCAGGGGTGAAATCTGCCCAGCCTTTGTCTTGGCCAGGTGAGGAGGGAAGCAGGAAAGACAAGCCTAGAGTCTGGATCGCCTTGGCAGTCACTGACCATGCCCGCTCCGCTGCTCCCGCTGCTGCTGCGAACGCTGCTGGCCCGCCTGCTGCTGCCCGCTGCCCGCCTGGCCCGTCGGCACCTCCTGCCTCTGCTGCGCCGGCTGGCCCGCCGCCTGGGCTCCCAGGATATGCGAGAGGCTTTACTGGGCTGTCTGGTGTTCCTCCTCAGCCAGAGACACCCGCCAGATGATGCCGCTGCTGCCGGGGAGGCCTCCAGAGTGGCCCGCCTGGAGAGGAGGGAGAGGATAGTTTCTCAAAAATGAGGCTGCGAATCCCAGCAGTAGCTGTATTCATTGAAATGCTTTCTTTTGGAGTAAGACAGCCTTGGCCCCTTCACTGACCGCAGCCTGCCCAGTGGGCAGAAGACATGGTGGGGGCACTGAGCCTGAGAGGGGTCTAGCCCAGACGTGCCTCCTCTCTCCCAGCAGAAATTGTTGGAAGGATGCTCTCCGTATCTAGCCGAAAACCATCATTCTCCCTCCCTCCCTGCATTCTTCCCAAGTCCATTTCTAATCACCTCGGGCCTCTGGGGGAAGAACGGACTCTCCTCCGCCACCCTCCACCCCCAGGCTAACAGGAACATGAGACCCAATGAGGGCCATTGCTTAACCCAAGGACAGGCGATTTAGCTAATCCAGACTGTCTGTCTGTGAGTCAGGATTCACCTTAAAGTAATAAGACCTTTGTTCCTTAGAGAGTCAGTCCTGCCCTCAAAGTCCAGCATGCAGCAGGTGCTCAATAAATATTTGTTGCCTTGAATTCTTGGCATGCCTTTTCCTACCTATTCCATTGTCCCTCCCCATCCGCTTCGCCCGGAATTTCTCTTGTCTAACTTGAGTAGATGACACTGTGACCCAGCAGTCTGTGATCTGGCTGGTCAGTTCAAGGTAAGGAGGTAAAAGTCCTCGGGCGACGGAGGAGACTCTTGTCAACTGGTGCTGTGGAAAGAGGGAGATCTGCTTGCTGTGGGACCCTGAGGGCATCCACCCAGAGGGGCCCCTGAGGGGTGCTCTGCCCAGGAAGGGACTTGGGGGGTAGGGAGCTGGGTGCGGTGTGATCTGAAGAATTCACCTCCCCATTTCCCCTCCCCAGTGAGAGGCCCTGGGGCATCAAATAGGAGTTGTCAGAGGCATTTGCATGCCAGCCTCCGGATAATTTGCTTAACTTTCCCAGGCAATATTCCTCTCTCCCCATCCCAGAGAGTCCTGGGCTCTCAGTTCAAAGGGGGACAGTGAGGAGACTACAAGGCCCCTTTCAGGACCGTCATCCCGTCAGCATAGCCCTCAAAGGTTGGCCTTGGGGAAGAACCGAGACCAGGGCCCGGCGCCCCCAAGCTGGCCCCGCGGGGCTTTCCGCCAGACCCCCGCCTCCCTACCCCCCAGCGCCATCTGTTTCCACCCGGAGTCCACAGAAGCCAGCGCACGTGCTCGCCCGGCTCCGGAAGCTGGCCTCGGGGGGAGGGGCAGGGTGAAAGGGGTTCCAACACCTGGTGCCCTCCGGGGTCACAGGCGCCTTTATTTATTTATTTATTCAGCCGTACTCTGGGCCTCGCCTCCCGCTGGCCTCCTGGGGCGCTCCCCGCTACCGAGCAACGCCGGCGCTGATCGGAACCGAGCCGGCCGCGGGGCGCTGGGCGAGCGCCAGGATCGCCCGTTGCTGCTCCTTCATTGCCGGGGAAGGGGGGCAGAGACCGGTCAGACCCGGCGCGGGCTACGGTTTCTGGACAATGGCGACGGTCCCAGTCCTGAGATGAGGAGGCCAAACTGGGACTAGGGGCCGGCAGGCCCGGGAATTTCCGTCCCCGCTCGCCGACTCCGGATGCCCCTCCGAATGTCCCAGCAGGTGCGCGGGGAGCAGAGGCGGGGCGGCGGCCAGAGGAGTTGTCTACGCAGTTCCCCCGAGGGCGGGGCGGAGAGCGGTGTGGGCGGGGCGGAGAGCGGAGAGCGGGGTCCTTGTGGGATGGGGAAGTTAATGGAGTCCGTGGCATCTGCGGTTTCTGGCGGAGGAGATCCTTTCCTTGGACTTTGGAGGCCCTGCTTAGATGACTGCCCTATTTTAACCATATGCAGATGTCCCCAAGATCAGCGACCTCCCCACAGCAGAGGGTTGGGGCAGAGGTCTGAGAAAGACAGCTGAAAAACCAAGCCCAGACTGGTGAACAAAGAGTTGAGTCTTCCTGAACCCTGACTCCTGTACACATCCATAAGGAAAGTGAGGGACTTGAGGTGTCTGACTCTGAAAGGGCCAGATCCTACCTTTAGCTTATTTATTTATTTATTTATTTTGCTATTTTAGGGCCGCACCTGCAGCATATGGAAGTTCCCAGGCTAGGGGTGAATCCCAGCTGCAGCCACCAGCCTACCCGCAGCCACAGCAACATGGGATCGGAGCCGCGCCGCGTCTGCAACCTATGCCACAGCTCAGGGCAGTGCGGGATCCTTAACCCACTGAACGAGGCCAGGGGTCCAATCCACATCTTCATGGATATTAGTTGGGTTCTTTAGGCTGAGCCTCAACAAAAACTCCCTAATTGATGTTTTGTTCATGGGTTTTTTTGCATTAACTTTTGACTTTTAAAAAAATATTGCGTTAAAACATTATCTGAGAGTTCCCATAGTGCACAGTGGTTAACGAATCTGGCTAGGAACCATGAGGTTGCAGGTTCGATCCCCGGCCTTGCTCTGTGGGTTAAGGATCCGGCGTTGCTGTGAGCTGTGGTGTAGGTCGCAGACACAGCTCGAATCCTGAGTTGCTGTGGCTCTGGCGTAGGCCGACAGCTACAGCTCCGATTCGACCCCTAGCCTGGGAACCTGCGTATGCCGTGGGAGCGGCCCAAGAAATGGCAAAAAAACAACAAAAACATTATCTGAGGAGCTACCTCTGTGGCACAGCGGGTTAAGGGTCTGATTGCAGCTGGTCTGCTGCTGCAGGGGCGCTGGTTCCACTGCCAGCCTGGCACAGCTGATAAGGATCCAGTTTGTCACAGTTGCAGCTCGGTTTTGATCCCTGGCCTGGAAACTTCCATGTGCTGTGGGTGTGGCTGAAAAAGGGGGAGAAAAAAAAAACAACCCACAATCATTATCTGGATTCTGGAATATTTGGGTGCCCCCTTAAATTCTGCCCCCCAGGCAAGTTGCTTCTCTGGCTTCTACCTAGTCCCAGCCCTGCCACAAGGCAGTGGAGATAGTGTTGCAAACATGACTGAGAACATAGTCATGAGATGTGCTGGTGACAAACTGCAGAGCCAAGCAAACATACTTCCAGCAGACACAGATGGAGGCAGGGCTGGGGAGATAGGACTGTGGGTAAGGTGATGAGGCAGGCATGGGGCCTGGAAGGGGGAGGAGGGTGTCTGGGGCAAGCCACCGTCTCAAATAGGTGGGGGATAGGGTGGGGGGGGGTCCAGCTGGATCAGCCCTACACCTTACTCCTGTGCCAGGGACCTGGGCAGCCCAGGGAGGGAGGGAACCCTAAGACTAGGCAGAGTGACAAGGACTGGCTGAGCCTGGCGGGCTCTGAGGCTGTCCAGCAGAGGGCCCTGGCACTCAGCAACCATCTCTGCATAGGGAGTTGTCTCCAGAGGGGTGTGGGTGTTGGCTGGGGGCCCAGGCAGGGAGACTGCCAGTCAGGCTTCTGTCCAGCAATAACAGCCCTGGCTGTCGCTATCCAGTGAGCAGGCCAGGCCTCTGCGGGGGTGGGGAGAGGGACCAGCCTTCCGCTGTCTGGCCTGGGACCCTTGCCACTTCCCTCCAATTTCTTCCCACTTCCAGCCCCCTTTGCATACAACTGTCACCTCTGGCTACCAGCCATGGCGGATCTTGTTTGACCACTAAAGCCTGCCACCCCCGCAGACCCAGAGACAGGGGCCAAGCCAGAGGCCAAAGAAGGGCCAGGAGAGGACGAGAGAGAGGCTGGACAAACACAGGGTAGGAACGGGGGTGGCGGGTAGACCCAGACATGAAGCTGCCCTCAAGCCATGGGGCAATGCCTAGAAAAACACCACCCATACCCCTCTTCCTGCCCAATGTTTGGGTAAGGCTGGAGGATGATGGTCTGTTATGTCTCTGTGGGGCCAGGAGCCAGAAGGCTAGAAGCAGCCCTTCTGAGTATCTTGGAGCGAGTCCATTGATCAATCCGAAGTAGAAAATCTACCCTACCCTCAGGACCTGCTCTGTTCTCTGGGCAGAGAGCGTGACTCTGTCTTATTCCTGCCATGTAAAGGATGTCAACACTGCTAATGGTTAATCAGTGTCTGCGGCTTTTCCAGGGGACAGGTGTCAGGCTGGACTGGATTTTCTGTCCTCGGCACCTCTCTAGCCCCCCAGGACTGAGGACTGCTCTAGGGACTGTGACTCCTCTGTCCCTCAATTTTACTGACCAACAAAAGCGGAGGAAATCCTTCCTCTCCCTTGGAGGTCTAAGAAGGGACCGACCCACTTCTTCCTCTGCCAGGGAGGATGTGGGGCTCAGCAAGACTTCTGCCTCTGAGCATCAGGACCACAGCTTTCACTCCAGGATGTAGGCTGTTCCGGGCTTTTTCTCGTCCCATTCCCAGCTGTGCCTCAGCTTTTCCAAAGTTTTGGATTTAGGAAAGGGTGAATCACGAGGGGGCTGCAGGGCTGGGCCTCCCCCCATTCCCACCCCGGGCACACATCCTCAAGTCAAAGTTGTGGGACAAAGTGTCTGTAAGTGTTAAAGGTGGGAAAACCCAGGTCACACATCATACTGATTCTGTCGGAGGGATCCCACAGCGTTGGGGGGGGGGGGAGGCAGAGGAGCGCATAGTCTGAAATGAAAGTGGCACTGAAAAGCGAGGGGGCCGCTGGAAAGGCAGACGGGGCGGTGTTGAAGAGAGTCGTGTGGGAGAGGGCTTGCGGAGCGATAACCTCAGAGATGTCAACCTCTTAGAACATCTGGTATACGGAGGCCGGGGAGGGGTGCGTCAGGACCTGCCCGAGCAGTTAGTCGCCGGGAGAGTCGCGAGACAGCTGTGTAGGAGTTTGTGTAACCCCCGCGAGGAGGCCAGGGGTACCCACTGTGGGGCTGTACCCTCCAGCCCCACGGGCTCCACGATGGGGCAGGGTTCGGCGTGGCAGGGCCGCCAGCGGTCCTATTTGCAGAAAGACCTTAGAATGTGAGCCAGGCGTCGCTGGGGGGGGAGGGGGCACTGGGTCGCGAGGGAGGGTCTCACGGCGGTCGCAGCTGCCGAGCAGGGGGCGGGGCGGGGGCAGGCGGGGCGGGGCCGCGGCGGGCGCTGCGAGCGGACGCGGGCGGGGGACGCGCCGGGGCGGGACGAGCGGAGGGCGGGTTTGAATGTGCTCCGGCGGGCGCGGGAAGCTGCCAGGAGAGCGCGCCGACCTCCGCGCCGGAGGAATCCTTCCCCTCAGGTGCTGCCCTGGGTCTGGGGTTCGGGGGACTGCAGGGCGGTAGGGGCCGCTTGCCGCCTGCCACGAGGGCAGGGAGGCCGGACGTGGCAGCTGCGCAGCCGGGAGAGGGGACGCCGAGTAGGGCCCCGGCGCGGAGCCGCGGCGCACGTGGCGCGCCGGGGCCAGGACGCGCGGGCATCCTGCCGGGATCCTGGACCCGAGCCGGGGTGGGCGACCTGGCTCCCGGGCTTGAAGCCGGCTGTTGCCGAGCTGACCTCCGCAAGGGGCGGGCGAGTTGATGGTTAATCTCGATCAATCTTGTGGTTGGTACTGGGGAGGGGCCGCACCCGTTAACTGAGCTGGGTGCGGGGTGCGGGGTGTGGGGATGTGAGGCCACGCGAATGGAGGTGGAGGAGATGTCTCTTTAACCGCTGCTTTTTATTGGCTGAATTCGTGTCCCTGGCCTCCCCTTCCTGGGCGCGTCCTCATTTACTCTCAGAGAGAGGACCTTGCTTCACTCAGAGAAAGGACAAGGACATACCCCAGATTTTCTTCTCGGGGCGAAGGGGAGCATGGTGGTGGATGAGGAATGATCCCACCCCTGCTCCTCACCCATCTCGGGGCTGCCCCTTTCCCCATGCCTTCCAGTCCCCTCTAGACCCTCTGGCCTGTGCTCCTGCCCGGTGTGAGCTCTCCTTGCCAGGATGTGTGCGTGGTGGGTGAGCCTTACACTCAAGTCAGCCTGGAGATGACCTCGACCCCTAACCTTATTTTTACCTTCGCCTCCCAGTGTCCTGGGCTGGCTGGGAAGCAGCCTTTAATACCTCCCTCCCCACCCGGAAGGAGACAAGAGTAAGCTGCACATTGGGCTTGAATTCCAGCTCACCCATTTATTAGCTCTAATACTTTAGGCAAAGGACTTAACCTCTCTTGAACCTCAGCTGCTCGCATCTGTTCACTGGAGACAGACAGTTTTGTACCAGCTTATGGTGCTTGGGAGGGCAGCCAAGGGCAGGAGAGGGTATCTGCAGAAAGTGGCTGGCCCCACACGGGATCCAAGGAAGTGGTAAATCTGATGCTACCACAAGGGTGTCCATAGAAGTTGGGGCACATGAGAGGTGCTGGGAGCCCCCAGGTTGGGGAGGTGCTCAGTTGGGTGGCTGCTTTTTCAGCAGGCCAAGGCATGACTGGAGGGACACCAGATGCTCTGAGCTGGTATCAAATCCCCTTTGCTGCTGGGCAAAGGCAGACAAAAACAAAACACCTGGGCTGGCCAGCTGAACACCAGGATGTGGGCAGGGGGAGCTGTTGGCCCCTGGAATTGAATTGTGCCCGCGATTGGGGTGGAGGCAGCTGAGAAGAGAGCAGAGGTGTCCCTGGGGGCGAGGTCAGAAACAAATACGTCTCTGAGTCAAGACAGGTTTTACTGAGGAAGGGGAGACACTCTCTCCTCCACCCTAGATGCCCGTCTGCCTTGAAACCACTTGCTCTTGACTGCCAGGAACCTTGCTGGTGGGGGCGGAGGGTGGAGCCCAGGATGGGCTGAGGTGGGAAGCTGGGGGTTTCCCCTAACTGCTACCTAACAGAAAAGATGAGTCCCCAGTCTCTTCTGCCCATCCCCCAGCATAGAGCCTTCTCTCCCCCTGAACCTCTAGAAAATGTAAAAACTGTCGTTCACCGCAGTCCCAAGTGCCCAGAACAGTGCCTGGCTGGCGTGCTGAGATCCTCTAAATATTTGTCAGAGGAAGAATGAAACACGCCCTCAGCCTCCACCTGGAGGTGTGGTGTGTGCTCTGCTCCTCCCCTCCTGGTCCTATATCCCAGGTTGCAGAGAGAGAGACACGGGACAGACTGAGGAAGGCCTTTGGAGAGGCTGGAGTTTACCCAGGGAGGGGGAGAAAGGCCCACTGAGGTCCTTTCGTGGGGTCTCCAGGGCTGGCTGTTCCAGGCTGGGGCCCGGAGCACTGGCTGCACCTGTGAGCTGACCCACCCCCTCAGCTCCCCTGCTGGGACGGCTGGTGGTCTTATCTCCCAAGCTGCAGGGCTGGGTTTTTGTTTTTTTTTTTTGTCTCCCTGGTTGTGTTTGTGTGCGAGGCTTCTCAGAATGGGGCTGCTCCCTCCCACCTCGAGGCCTGGGGGGGTCTCTCCGGAAACACCCCGTGCCGCCTCCTTCATTCTGGATCCTCACCCAGGAGGAGCCCATGGACAAGGCCTGCTGCCTGAGCCTGAGCTAGGACCACCTCCCCCGGACCGCCCGGACCCCCTCCGCCCCGATCCTGCTGCTGGCGAGTCTGGGCGTCCGGTGAGTGCTGGTCTGGTCCAGGCGGGTGAGGAGGCCAGTCCTCAAGGGCAGACCTGGCTCCAGGGCTGGGCCCGCACGTGGGGGATGCGCCCGCACACGCCCGCCCGGCTTTCCATGCCATCCAAGGGAAAACTGTTTCCTCGGCTGGTGCCGGGGAGCCTCCCCCTGCCGAACACAGAGCAGAGGAGGGATATAGAAGGGGGAGGCTGGGCACCCGGGGACTCCGCCGCCGCCACCGTCAGGCAGCCTGTGCTCTCATCCCTCCTCTTCTGTCCAATTTCACTCTCAGAAAGGGGAAGAGGACAGGGGCCTGGGAGTGAGTCAGAGAGGAACTGAGGGGGGATGGGGTGACCCTGGGGCCAGGCCAGGACCAGGGGGTCGGGGGAAGGAACAGGCTAGACTCCAGGAGGCGCTGTGGCCCCACACCCATCTTCAAGTCTTTTCCTGGAAAACTGGCCAGGAACCAGGAAGCCTCGGGGCCATGGCTGGGAAGGATGGTAAGACGCCACCCGCAGAGAGGCTGGAGTCTGGGGTGCCTCCAGGAGGGGACCAGCTCTCCAGAGCCCACCCTAGCCGTGAGCCCAGGGGTGCTCTTTCTGGGAGGGCAGAGAGGTCGGACTTGCAGAGGGACCTGAGGAGGGAGGCCTCTCTGGCTCGGCTTGGGTCATGACCCTTGGGGCTGCTGCGGCTCCTGTGGATCTGTTGTTCTGTGTCCTCCCCCTCCCCCCCTCCCCCCGTTTTCTGTTTCCCTCCTGTGTCCCCTTCCACTGTCGTCACATCACTGTCCCTGACCCCTCTCCTCCTCTTCCTTGCCTGTGCCTGCTTCTCCCTCCCTCTCAACCCTACTTCCCCCTCCTTCCCTCCCGCTCTCCACCCTCCGGTTTCCCCTGCTTACAAACTGCTTCGCTGCTGGATAAAAATAGCAGTGGCAGCGGCCAGGCCAGGCCGGCAGCCAGGTAGCTCCGGAGCTGGAGTGGAGCAGGCAGGGGGGCCCAACGGGATGGGCCCGAGGGGTCAGATTGATCAGTCCTGAGAAGCAGGGCTGGGAGCAGGGGGGGCCTTCTGGATTCTTCGTTGGTCTGCCTGCTCTGTCTGCCCCCATCCCATCCCTCCCCAACACCCCTGGAGAGTCTGAAGAGGCCTCTGGGGAAGCAGGGCCAAAACAAGGCCTCACACTGTTTCTGCCCCCAGCAAGCACCAGAAGGAGGAAGCTCTCAGCCAGGCATAACCGAGAACGCCGTCACCATGACAACCAGTCACCAGCCTCAGGACAGGTACTGGGGGACCTGGGCTGGGAATCCAGGGGAGCGGCAATGGGTCTCCAGGGCTTTGGGTGCGGTGTCCTTTGGAATTTGGGGTTGCCTTGGCTGATGGGCCTTCCAGCCAGGTAGCTGTGAGTCAGGTCTGCGTCCAGGGTGGGGGCCCTGCGTGCTGAGGCTGGGTGCTGGCTGGGGTGTCTCTGGGAAGGCTCAGGAGTCGGGGCTGGGGGGGGTACGGCAGCCCCTCCCAGGCCAGTCAGTGTTTCCACTGCTGCTCTCCAGCGGCTTCCGGCTCCTCCCGCCACCATCGAGGGGGGACTTTTGGCAGCAGCCCTCCTTCCAGAGCACATCTGGCAGGGCTGCCCCTGGGGCCTCTGCCTGAGATGACCTTGGCCCAGCCTGGTCCTCGCTCTGACCTTCCTCTCACTTCCCCAACCCCAGAGCCTGAAAGTTCCCTCCAGTTAGACCCCAACCGTGATCATGCATGGGGTGTTTTGGAGGAAGAGGATTCGAGTTCTCCAGGAGTCTAGGCCCCCAGAAGGCCGATGAAGCCATGCCTGGCGTCCCCAACATCCTTCCTTTCCGGCCTCCCAATCCCACCACGTCGCCGCCACTCATCCTGTCTGCCCTGTGCCAAAGGCCACAGAGCGAGGCCACTTCTGGCTGTGGGGCCTTGGGCACTTCACTTGATCTCTCTGGGACTTTTTCCCTCCTGTAAAAGAGAGGCGAGGTGTATTCATATGGGAGGGAAATTTTTTTATTTTTAGGGCTGCAGGTGCTGCATATGGAAGTTCTCAGGCTAGGGGTTGAATCAGAGCTGCAGCTGCCAGCCTATGTCGCAGCTGCCACCGCAGCAACGCCAAATCCGAGCCACCTCTGCAACCTACACCACAGCTCAAAGCAACACTGGATCCTTAACCCGCTGAGCGGGGTCCAGGGATCAAACCCGTATCCTCATGGATACGAGTTGGGTACGTTTTCCACTGAGCCACAGTGGAACTCCTGGATGGGATGGAATCTAAGTACAGGCCCCAGGTCATTGGTTGGTTCCCTCCCTGGTGTCCTCCGTTCCCAGGCTGCCTGCCGCCCCATCCCCAGCACCCCCACTCTGGTGGCAGCTCTGCACCCCTCTCCCTTCCCCATCAGCCTTGTGGCTACTCACCCAGCCCCACTCTGGCCCTCCAGCCTGTGTGATCTCGGCTGGGAGTTTCTCCCTTCATCTGGGCCTCTGAATCAAGCCCTCACCCCTCTTCTTCAAGGTGGGGAATATGTGAGGGGGGGCCGGTGGGGGGACCGCGCTTGTCAGGGATCAGACCTACCCATTTGGGGTGCTCTCCCAGACCTCACGGTCTGTGGGGCCAGGTCCTGCGCCCTGGCCAGACCGTGCCCTGACTGCCTTGGGCTTGTCCCTGCCAGCTCTGTAAGGAACATGGTTGTGGGCTCCGGGGAGAGAGTGGCAGACAGACATGTCTGGAGACCATGTTGGGAAGGTCCAGGGCTGCCTGGGGGAAGCTGGAAGCTGTCTGATCCCAGACAGGCCCTGGGGAACAGGGCTTGGGGCAGTGCTCTCACCCAGGCTGGGTGGTGACTGTTTACACCCTGGGGCCCAGATGATGATGTCCAGTGGTCTGGCCGCCCCCCGCCCCCGGCCCGCCTATCTTCCATGGTGGGCCCTACAAAGCTGGTTCTGTCTGGACCAGGAGAAAACAGCTCCCTCACTTCCCAGCACCCTGCCTGCCTGCCTGCGTGTCCCACTAGGTCCAGAATGGTCTGGGAGTTTCCTGACCTCAGATCCTATTTGGAGAGCCACCCAGCCTGCCCAGCCAGCATAATCACTTCCAGCCTGCCCGGCAGGGGTGGAGGACACTTGTGTTTGCTTTCTCACTCATCCGCCCACCCCTCAGCCTTCGGCAGGATTTCCAAAACCACCTCCGGATGTGTGGGTCGCCCTGGTTCCCAAGCCTGCAGGGTCCCCCGAGTCTTCAGGGCTGAGAACCAAGGTCCTTAGGGCCATGCCCTTCGGTCCTGTGTCCCTGGTCCCCTTCCCCCTCGGGACTCCTCTGTGCCTTTCCTCCCATCCCAGGCCTCCTCCTCCTCCCTCTCCTCCACATACACCCCTAGGAGGCTGCATGCCCTGTGCTCTGGGACAGCTGAAGAGGACAGAAGATGGGACAGGGGGTGCCCCAGGTTTGATCTGGGAAGGAGGATGGGCTGGCGGGTCACCTGGTCCCATTTTTCTTTTCCATTCCCAGGTACAGAGCCGTCTGGCTCATCTTCTTCATGCTGGGGCTGGGGACGCTGCTGCCCTGGAATTTTTTCATGACAGCCACTGCGGTGAGACGGGAGGGCAGGCAGGGGCTCAGGGGCCCTGTCCACTGGGCACACAGGGCCTGGGTCTGAGCTTGCGGCCACAGGGAGAGAGGGTCCAACACTCCTCTCTGCCACCCTCAACAGTATTTCACAAACCGCCTGGACATGTCGCACAATGTATCCTTGGGCCCTGCTGAATTGAGCAAGGACGTCGAGCTCTTGGCCACCTCCGCAGCACCCTTGGCCACCTCCACCACACCCTCGACAGAGCGGAACTATCTCAGCGCCATTTTCAACAACGTCATGACCTTGTGTGCCATGCTGCCCCTGCTGCTGTTCACCTGCCTCAACTCCTTCCTGCATCAGAGGTGAGCCCCCCATCCCTCGCTGCCTCCTGCCCTCCCCCCACTGAGCCCCTGCCCTGTCTTCACCGCCCGTCTCTGCCACCGCCACTGTCACGGCCTCTCCGCAGGATCCCCCAGTCTGTTCGGATTCTGGGCAGCCTGGTGGCCATCCTGCTGGTGTTCCTGATCACTGCCATCCTGGTGAAAGTGTCCCTGGACCCTCTGCCCTTCTTTGTCATCACCATGATCAAGATCATGCTCATTAACTGTAAGCGGGGTGGGGAGAGCTTCCCATGTGCCCGCCCCCTGCCTTCAGACCCGCAGTGGGCATTCCTCCCCCAGGGGGTCAAGGTTCAGAGGCCCAAGTGCTCACGGACCAGGGCCGGGAGTGGGATGAAGAAAAGGGAGTAAAGGAGTTCCCGTTGTGGTGCAGCGGAAACAGATCCGACTAGGAACCATGAGGTTGCGGGTTCGATCCCTGGCCCCACGCAGTGGGTTAAGGATCTGGTGTTGCCGGGAGCTGTGGTGTAGGTCACAGACGCGGCTTGGATCTGGCGTTGCTGTGGCTGTGGTGTAGGCCGGCAGCTGTAGCTCTGATTATCCCCTAGCCTGGGAACCTCCGTATGCCACAGGTGTGGCCCAAAAAAAGACAAAAAAGAAAAAAAAAAAAGACTAGAAAAGGGAGTAAAGCAGGAATCATAGGGACCTGTTTTCCCAGGGCCCCCCCCCACCCATCCGGCTCCCCCCTCCCCTGCTGATGCCCACCCTGTCCCCCAGCGTTCGGTGCCATCCTGCAGGGCAGCCTGTTTGGCCTGGCCGGCCTCCTGCCCGCCAGCTACACAGCCCCCATCATGAGTGGCCAGGGCCTGGCAGGCTTCTTCGCCTCCGTGGCCATGATCTGCGCCATCGCCAGTAAGTCTTTCTGTCTGTCTGCCTGTTGCCCAGATTGTGGGGGAAGAAGGGGTGGGACCTGTCTCTGATCACTGATACCCTCTACCCCAGGTGGCTCGGAGCTTTCGGAAAGTGCCTTCGGCTATTTTATCACAGCCTGTGCGGTTATTATTTTGACCATCATCTGTTATCTGGGCCTGCCGCGGCTGGTGAGCGCCTGGAGAACGCTGGGGTTTGCGGTCTGGGGGTGGATCCAGGGCTCCAGACCCAGGGTATTCTGAGGCCTAAACCTGGGGGAGGTGAATTCTGGAGATTCCGAATCTGAATCCACCTCCCGGTCTCCCTCACTTGATAGGAATTTTACCGCTACTACCAGCAACTCAAGCTTGAAGGGCCTGGGGAGCAGGAGACCAAGCTGGACCTCATTACTAAAGGTCTGAAGAGCCTGAGGAAGCGGGGGGTGGGGGGTGGGGGGGAGCCTGAGCAGAGGGCAAGAATGAGCGCTGCTGGAGTCCCCATCGTGGCTCAGTGGTAACAAACCCGACTAGTATCCATGAGGATGCGGGTTTGATCCCTGGCCTCGCTCAGTGGGTTAAGGATCTGGTGTTGCCGTGCGTTGCCGTGTAGGTTGCAGATGAGTCTCAGACACACAGCGTTGCTGTGGCTGTGGTGTAGGCCGGCAGCTGCAGCCTCCGATGTAACCCCTAGCCTTAAAAAAAAAAACGAGCGCTGCTGAGATGCCAGAGACCAGAAGGCAGGAGCCAGGGATGGGGTGAGGGCTGGGATCGAGAGGACAGCCTGGGTGGCCTTGAATGCCTGAGGACATTGGGAAGCAGTTTCAGATTCTTGGACAAGGCGTAACCTGCCCAGAGGCTCCTGAGAGAGGTCAGGACCGGGATTCAGAGGAGGTCTGAACTGGCCGGGTGTGGCTGTGTGCTGGTCAAGGGGGTGTCTGCTCCCAACTAAGCCCAGCCCTTTGCGGGAGGATGTTTGTGCCATCTGTTGCCCTGTCCTTCCCCCCAACTTGAAGATCCTTCTACAACCTGTCCCCCGCCAGGAGAGGAGTCAAAAGCAGGCCAAGAGGAGCTCAGAGTTTCTGCCTCCAACTCTCAGCCCAGCAACAAAAGCCACTCTGTCCGTGCCATCCTCAGAAGTGTACGTGGCCCTTGGGGCATCCTGCCTTCTGCTCCTCCACCCTTTCTCTCTCTCTCTCTCTCTTTTTTTTTTTTTCATTCCTTCTTCCCCCGCTTCCCGAGCTACCTCCTAGCACTGTCTATCCCTTCCCTTTCTTTTTTTTTTTTTTGCTTTGTTTTTTTAGGGCCTCACCCATGGCACATGCAGGTTCCCAGGCTAGGGGTCAAATCGGAGCTGCAGCTGCTGCCTCTGCCACAGCTCATGGCAACGGCAGATCCCTAACCCACTGAGCAAGACCAGGGATCGAACCCATATCCTCATGGATACTAATTGGATTCATTTCCCCTGTGCCACAATGGGAACTCCCTATCCCCTCCCTTTCTGATTAAAGACTGGCCACTTGCCTGGATTCTTGCGTGCGTGCATGTGGGCACACACCTCTGTGTGTGCGTGCATCTTTCTGTCTGTCTTGGGGTGGGGAGTCTTGGTTCTTTAATGAGGCACAACCGCCATGAAGACACGGGCCTGGGTCCCTTTCCTCCAGATCTTAGTCCCGGCTCTCTCCGTCTGCTTCGTCTTCACGGTCACCATTGGGGTGTTTCCTGCCGTGGCTGCCGAGGTCAAGTCCAGCATTGCGGACACCACCAGCCCCTGGAGTGAGGACACCATGGGTTCCCAGGATGGGGCAGGAAAGGGGCTTGAGCAGGGCCGGGAGCCCAGGAGGAGGGGAGTCTGGACTGCTGCCTCCCCAGCCAGACCTTCCTGGTTCATTTGCCCTTCCCTGGGCTGGAAACATCTCCATTTTACAGCTGGGAAAACTGAGTCCCAGTGAGGGTCAGGGTTGCTGGATCCTGCCTCTCCTGGACCTGATAACCCTCCCCCAATCTCCTCTTCCTCTTCCAGATAACTACTTCATTCCTGTGTCCTGTTTCTTGACTTTCAACATCTTTGACTGGCTGGGCCGGAGCCTCACAGCCGTCACCATGTGGGTAAGTGCAGGAAAGGGGTACCAAGTCCCTGCGAGAGGGGAGTCAGCCTGAGGCCCAGAGAGGGAACCAAGAAAGTATGGTGGGAAGGGGGCCAAGACATATGGAGTTCCTGATGTGGCTCAGTAGGTTATATACCCAACTAGTATCCGTGAGGTTGCAGGTTCGATCCCTGGCCTCGCTCAGTGGGTTTAAGATCTGGTGTTGCCATGAGTTGCAGTGTAGGTCACAGATGCGGCTCAAATCTGGCGTGGCTGTGACTGTGGCATAGGCCAGCAGCTGCAGCTCCAATTCGACCCCTAGCCTGGGAATCTCCATATACCATGGATGTGACCCTAAAAAAAAAAAAAAAAAAAGACATGATCTATGTATAGTGAGGTGCACAGTGTAATGAATATATGTATACACACCAGTAAACAAACATCCCTGATAGTCACTGCCCAGGTCAAGAATAGATCATTCCCGGAGTTCCCATCGTGGTTCAGTGGTTAGTGAATCTGACCAGGAACAATGAGGTTGCGGGTTCGATCCCTGGCCTTGCTCAGTGGGTAAAGGATCTGGCATTGCCGTGAGCTGTGGTGTAGGTCACAGACGTGGCTCGGATCCCGCATTGCTGTGGCTGTGGCGTAGGCCGTTGGCTGCAGCTCCGATTGGACCCCTAGCCTGAAAACCTCTATATGCTGCAGGAGCGGCCCAAGAAATGGGAAAAAAAAAAAAAAGAGTAGAACATTCCCCAGCCCTCTAGAAGGTGCTACCAGGCCCTCTCCCCATCAGTCCTGCCAGGGTAACTGGATCCCAGGGGACCCCAGGTGGAGCCCTGGGGGCCTGGGTGTGCCCTTGGGCCAGCCCAGCCTGACTTGGGCACTGCCTGGTCCCTGCAGCCTGGGAAGGACAGCCTCTGGCTGCCGATCCTGGTCCTGGCCCGACTGGCCTTCGTGCCTCTGCTGCTGCTGTGTAATGTCCAGCCCCGCCACTACTTGCCCATGGTCTTTGACCACGACGCCTTGTACATCTTCTTCATGGCTGCCTTCGCCTTCTCCAACGGCTACCTCGCCAGTCTCTGCATGTGCTTCGGGCCCAAGTGAGTGGGGAATGTGGTGGCCTCTGGCAGGGTCTCGAGCTCTCGTGGGGGCTACTCCAAACAGGGAGAGAGGGCAGGAGATTCTGGTCCTGGAGCTGGGGGGGTGCTCTCAGGACCAGCGGGAGAGAGGCGGGATGGGTGGGTGAGCAGAGTTCGATCCTCTGGGGGGGACTGGGGTCGGGGGCGGGGGGGGTGCCCATCCTAAGGTGGCTCACCCTCCCTCCTTTAGGAAGGTGACGCCGGCCGAGGCAGAGACCGCTGGAGCCATCATGGCCTTCTTTCTGTCTCTGGGCTTGGCGCTGGGGGCCGTCTTCTCCTTCCTGTTCCGGGCGATCGTGTGACCATGGGTGGCTGGAAGGACGGCCGGCAAGGACAGCACCGGCCACCAGCTCCCACCCGCTTCTTCTTCAGGGACAGGCAGGGGTCATCTGGAGGTTTCCCTTCCAGCTGACTCCTGCTGCTTTCACACGGCCTGTGCTGGGCCTGGCACCCAGGTCCGGAGGAGTGAACCTCTGGATGGACGGTGGGGACATGGTGGGCCTGAGGGCCAGAGTCGAGGGAGGGGACACAGCCTCTGCATCTGCTTAAGTACCCCCAACACACACACATGGCTCTGACCCCTGCCTGAGCAGAGTGGCAGAGGCTCTGAGCCTTGCTCTGAGCCTTGGGGGGGGATGTGTCTGTGTGTCTATCTGCCTGTACCGGGGTGGCCAGGGGCCAGGACTCGTTGTTCTAAAGTCCGATCTGATATTTCCATCCGGCTTCTGGCCTCTTCCCCCTTCCTCTCCGTGTTCCTACCCATCATGAACCCTGTACAGTTGCCATTTATTTTGCTGCCTTTATATATATATATATACACACACACACACACACACACATACATACTCAAAACAGGTGCCTTCAGAGGCTCTCTGATTAAATAAACTTTTTTTTTTTTTTTACTCTCCATGGCTTCCGTCCTCCAGGCACAGGCTCCCCGTCCTCCATGCCCTGGAGAAACTAGAAGGATGGCAGCCTGAGTCTGGGGGGATGAGCATGACCCAGATGGGCCTTGGCCAGCGCTGGGCCTGGCTCCAAAGTGTGTGTGGGGGTCTGTCCTCTTAGCCCCGGAGGGACTACAGTGCCTCCTACTGGGGCCACTGAGGAGGGGCAGGCCC
Organism: Sus scrofa; assembly: GCF_054392235.1. Classification (NCBI taxonomy): domain Eukaryota; kingdom Metazoa; phylum Chordata; class Mammalia; order Artiodactyla; family Suidae; genus Sus; species Sus scrofa. The sequence goes on from NC_139389.1 coordinate 47,806,798, forward strand.
GGAGCCAGGACACCCAGACCGTTGGCCATTCTCCTTTGCTGTTTCATTCCTTTCATAAGCCTGGGGGTGGAGACAGTGCCCCATCTTTGTTTTGTCTTCACTGTCACCCCCTCCACTGTGTCCTCACCTCAAAGCCACCGGAGTGAGCACTCTAAAACTGGCCAGTCCCTTCCGCCCCCCCCCCCCAAACTCCAGGCTGCCCCACTCCCATCAGGAAAGTTCTGCTCTGCCTGGCACTCTGCCCTCACCCTGAAGCGCAGACTGCCTGGTGAACAAGGGGCTTATGTGTCCTCATTGAAGCTGGGCCCCCTCTTCCAAGACTTGCCTAGGGAGGTGTGGGGTGGTGGGGGCCATACCACTGGGTCCCTGTCTCAAAAATGACTCCCTGGAGTTCCTGTTAACAAACCTCAGTGGTTAACAAACCTGACTAGGATCCATGAGTATGCAGGTTTGATCCCTGGCCTTGCTCAGTGGGTTAAGGATCCAGCGTTGCTGTGAGCTGTGGGTAGGTCGCAGATGTGGCTCCCATCCCATGTGGCTGTGGTGTAGGCCTGTGGCTACAGCTACGATTCAACCCCTAACCTGGGAACTTCATATGCAGCAGGTGCAGCCCTAAAAAGACAAAAGACCCTCCCCCAAAAAAAATCCCTGATAGGAAATGGGACCAGAGTTCTGGGCCCCTGAACACCCCCCATCCCCACCACCCCCACTCTGTCCCTTGGCGTTTCCATCAGGGCTTTATTTCTCACAATTTAATTGAAGGCTTCAGGCTTCAATAAAGGCTGTTGGCACATTTTTAAAGGTCTTCAGTGCGCTCTGAGGTCCTGACAGGGGAATTAACTATATCTTCACATTGGGAACCAGAGTCTGGAGTCCACATATATGTCCCAGGGGTACCTGTCAACCTGGGATAGGTAATCTGAGGGCAGAAAACATGGTGTTCCTTTCTTATCAGGTTCAAAAGCCAGGGGGCGCCATCTCTGCTCCCTCCCAGTCCACCTTGATACCTCCATCCTACCCAAAGCCAAGAGTCCTATTGGGCTCTTCCCATTATGGCCCCTCAGGGACCCTGTGCTTCTTCCCTGGGTCCCTCCCCTACCTTCTGCCTGACCTTTCAGGAGTCAGGTCTCCAGCCCGGCCCACAGGTTGTCACAGGATAATCTGAAAACACGTTTAGTCACAGGCTGGTTTCTCTGGAGCATGCCAGGCATTTCCTGATCCTCCACCAGCAGCGGGCAGTTCACACTGCCCTCCCCCCACTGCACCTCAGAACTTCTGCAACTGGTTTATGCTCTTACCCCACTTACCAGTCATGTCTTTCAGGTTCCAATAAACATTCCCTTTGTTTTCACTCAAGCTACTAGTGCAGTCCCTGGATCCTGATGATACTCAGAAATGTTTGCTTCCAGAGTTCCCGTCGTGGCACAGAGGCAATGAATCTGACTAGGAACCATAAGGTTTTGGATTCAATCCCTGGCCTTACTCTAAGTGGCTGAAGGATCCGGCGTTGTCTTGAGCAGGGGTGTAGGTCACAGACGGCGGCTCAAAGCTGATGTGGCTGTGGCTGTGGTGGTGGCGGCTGTGGTGTACGCTGGCAGCTGCAGCTCCAAATCAACCTCTAGCCTGAGAACCTCCATATGTCAGGGGCGTGGCCCTAAAAGGCACACACAAAAAAGTTTTGCTTCCTTGCATCTGCTTGTCCCTCTGCACACAGGGGACTCCAGCTTTGTGCTAGCACTTATCTTCTCATTGCCTGTGCCCATGGGATAATGGATGGACGTTGAGTAGTTTTCTTTCAACTGCAGTATTGATTTGAAAGCCGAAAAGCATTGAGATTACAGTCACTTTTTTTTTTTTTTGTCTTTTGTCTTTTTGGTTGTTGTTGTTATTGTTGCTATTTCTTGGGCCGCTCCCGCGGCATATGGAGGTTCCCAGGCTAGGGGTTGAATCGGAGCTGTAGCCACCAGCCTACGCCAGAGCCACAGCAACTCGGGATCCGAGCCACGTCTGCAACCTACACCACAGCTCACGGCAACGCCGGATCGTTAACCCACTGAGCAAGGGCAGGGACCGAACCCGCAACCTCATGGTTCCTAGTCGGATTCGTTAACCACTGCGCCACGACGGGAACTCCTTTTTTTTTTTTTCTTGTCTTTTTCTTGAGCCGCTCGCATGGCATATGGAGGTTCCCAGGTTAGGGGTCTGATCGGAGCTGTAGCCGCCAGCCTACACCACAGCCACAGCAACGCGGGATCCAAGCCACGTCTGCAACCTACACCACAGCTCACGGTAACGCTGGATCCTTAACCCACTGAGCAAGGCCAGGGATTGAACCCGCAACCTCATGGTTCCTAGTCAGATTCGCTAACCGCTGCGCCATGACAGGAACTCCAACAGTCACTAATTTCTAAACTGAAATTGAGGAGAATTACTGGAGTATTTTTTCCAAAAGTTTGTCTAATGCAAATGGCAACAATTACGACTCATGACCTCTGTCTTCACCTGATAATGGGGAGTGGTGGTGGTTAGAGCAGCTCCCAGGCCTCTTGTCAGTGTAGCTGCAGTGATGGCGCCCGGTCACAAGTGGGCGCTCTGCAGACAGCACCGCCTGTTGGAAGGCCGAGCTCTGAGGCCTGGTCACCTTTTTCCTCAGCATTTTGCTTCTGCTCATGTGGGTAAGGGCTGAGCATGAATCAGCCAGGTGGTCCTCCTCCTGCCATGACTTGTGCTGTTCATCACCTTCCTTCCGTGTGACATTTCTGCCCCAGGAAGTGGTCTGTGTTTTTGGCCACTGTACTTTCTGGGGTGGCTGCCACTGCGACACAAACATTTTCCTCTTATTTAATCTTACATGGTGAATTGAAAAGTTGAGAGCTCCAGAAAGATTAGCAGTCATTCTTAAAAGTAACATGAAGCCTCAGGTGTAATTGTATTCTTTGGGGTGAGTATGGAGAGGGCAGTAGGCTAGGGGGGTGCTTGACAGGAAACCCCCGATTGTTGGGAAAATTATTCTCTGAATCTAGTGATTCAAGATGGTTGTGAGCAGAGAAGTGCAGAGTCACTTTAAAGAGATAGCCCTCTGGCTAGCAGACCTTGCCAGAAACCAAGGTCTTGACACATAGGAAGAGTGGCGGGCTGAGGGAGGGAGAGGCCAGGCTGGCAGTGAGGTCCATCTGGTTCCTGGGGCAAGTTGGCAGAGAGTGGAGATGGGCAGAGCCCATGTTTGCCTCACCACCCTTTCAGGGCTGATGTCCCAACTGAGTTTCCTCTAGCTCATCTGTACCTGAGCTCACATTCTGCGTGGGTCCCCTTTGAGGGCCTCTGTGCTCACTAGGCCCTGCACAACCTTGGCAGTCCTGGTGCTCCCTGCCAATAAGCCAGCTGGCGGTCTAGCTTCTGACAGCAAGGCAAGTGCTAAATGACTCAGCAGGACCCCGCAAAATCCCCTGCTTCTGCTCAGCACAGCTGCCTGTTCCATGGATTGGGAGTGGTTCCGATTCAGAGCTGAGGATTCCATCTTGGGCCTGCCAAGTGTATGACCTTGGACTAGTCACCCAACCTCTATGGCCCAGATCCTTGTTCTTTAAACCAGGTGACATAGGTGTGGACTTGCTGAGGATACTTAAGGGAGTCTGCGGGAGAGCCTGGGCACAGGAGCTGCGGACCCTAGACAGAGACGTGGTGCCGGTCATTAGGACAACATCAGCCACCCCCACCCCCATCTAAGCGGCTCTCTGCACCTCCCAGCATGCCGTTCGGCCCCCGCCCCCGAAGCTTCCAGAACTAAGCCTCAGTACCTTCACCCCAGCCAAGTGCGAACCACCACTTGGGTCCCTGCCTCGCGCGGGAGAGTGAGAACCGCAGGGCCTGGCGAGAGCGAGAGGAGCTGGGAGCCCCTGCTCAGCCCCGCCCGGCGGCGTCAGGGAACGGAAAGTGACGTCGCCCGTCTCCCGCGCGCCCCCTGGCGGCAGCGCGGCCACTAATCAAGTGGCTCTTTGTATCTGACCTCCGCCAGATGGGGGACCAGACCCTACCCGCCTTAATTCCAGGTGCCCTTGAACCAAGCACTTTCCTTCGCGGAGGCACTCGTCTGTAAAGCAGGGGTAATAATATTTGCTTTGCCTCCCTCTCCTGGTTGTGAAACTCCACTCAGTTAATGAATAACGTTCGCCTGCCGCTCTGCGCCCTCCTAATAATCCTACTGAGTGCTGACTACTGTGCCCCTCTACTCCAGAAAACTGAGGCTGAAAAGGTTAAAGGATGGAAAATAGTTTGTAAACTGCAAAGCACTGGGTAAGTAGAAGTCTCTGTTCGTCTGTGTGTCTGTCTCAGTCCCCATCTCCCCATCTGTGATACACACACACACACACACACACACACACACACACACACACACGCGCGAGTTTCCAGGTGGTGAAGGCATGCAAAGGTGCAAGGCCGCGTGGGATAGGGCGTAACACAGGCTTGGTGCCCCTCCTCCCTCGCCTCCAAACAGTCCAGAGAGGCATCTTTTTTCACAAGCTCCTAAGATCCTGAAGTCCCATGTCATCCTTCCCAGGTGAAACCAGCAAGGTCCTTCCTGTCTGAAAGTTCCTCACCCCCAGTAGCACTACCACAGCCTCGCCAGTTTCTTATCTGGTGCAGGTGGGCCAGGCAGGCACTGGGCCTAGTGAATGACCTAGAAATCCAGCCAGTTGAGATCTGCACGTTGAGCAGCAACTTGTGCCTGGGGCAGGACAGGTGGCAGGCAGAACAGTTAAGCAGGTCAGGGTTGTTTGTGGTGCCACCTGCCCTTGGCCCCTTTCCCTGCCCTGAATCAGTTTGGGTTGACATTTTACCTTCTTAGTCAAAGGAGGCCTGGAACACTGAACAACACCCAGGACATGAAGGGATGCCTGGTGGGCGTGATGGCAGGAGAAGGACAGATGTTTTTGGGCTGGGCTGATAATAGCAGGTAGGCAGGGTTCTGTCACAACCTTAGGCCCAAGATACTATACTCTTAGTCAAGACACTGATGTGGGTTTTTGTTTTTTGTTCTTGGCCATGGCATGCAGTGGCTTGATGTGAGATCGCAGTTCCCAGACCAGGCATCGAACCTGAGCCACAGAAGTGCAAGCACCAAGTCTAGACCACTAGGGAACTCCCTGATATGGATATTAAAGAACAGGTTACCAGGAGTTCCCGTTGTGGCACAGTGGAAATGAATCCGACTAGGAACCATGAGGTTGTGGGTTCCATCCCTGGCCTCACTCAGTGGGTTAATGATCCAGTGTTGCCGTGAGCTGTGGTGTAGGTTGCAGACGCAGCTCAGATGTGATGTTGCTGTGGCTGTGGTGTATGCCGGCAGCTATAGCTCCCATAGACCCCTAGCCTGGGAACCTCCATATGCCACAGGTGTGGCCCTAAAAAGACCAAAAAATTTTTTTTAATTAAAAAAAAAAAGAAAAGGCATACAGTGCCTCTTCCACCCCTGTGTGAGCCCCCCCGCTTCAGCCTCACCCTTCTGCAAGCTGTATCCCTGGGAGTTTTCAAGTGTTTTGTTTGTTTTACAGTGTTTTTTTCCCTACTTCATACAGCTGTACCCATGACATATGGAGATTCCCAGGCTAGGGGTTGAATCAGAGCTGCGGTTGCTGGCCTACACTACAGCCACAGCAATGCCAGATCCAAGTCACATCTCCGACCTACACTGCAGCTTGCAGCAACGCCGGATCTTTAACCCACTGAGCAAGGCCAGGGATCAAACCCATGTCCTCGTGGACACCACATTATGTTCTTAATCCACTGAGCCACAACAGGAAGTCCTCCGAGGTTTGCTTTTTTTTTTTTTTTTTTTTTTTGCTTTTTAGGGCTGCACCGTCAGCATATGAAAGTTCCCAGGCTAGGGGTCCAGTTGTAGCTACAGCTGCCAGTCTACACCACAGCCACAGCAACGGGGGATCTGAGCCGCGCCTGCAACCTATACCATAGCTCATGGCAATGTCAGATCCTTAACCCACTAATGCCAGGGATTGAACCCGCATCCTCATGGATCCTAGTCGGGTTCGTTAACTGCTGAGCCACCAAGGGAACTTTTTTTTAAGTGTTTTATTTTGTTTGTTTGTTTGGAACAACACAATTAACTGGCTTGATTTAATAGATTTAACATATTTAGCATATCCAACAACTAGATAATATATTTTTTCTCAAACATTCATGGAGCTTTTATAAATTTTTTGTTGTTGTTGTTGTTGTTGTTGTTGTTGTTGTTGTTGGTATTTCTTGGGCCGCTCCCTCGGCATATGGAGGTTCCCAGGCTAGGGGTCCAATTGGAGCTGTAGCCACCGGCCTACGCCAGAGCCACAGCAACGCGGGATCCGAGCCGCGTCTGCAACCTACACCACAGCTCACGGCAACGCCGGATCGTTAACCCACTGAGCAAGGGCAGGGACCGAACCCGCAACCTCATGGTTCCTAGTCGGATTCGTTAACCACTGCGCCACGACGGGAACTCCAGCTTTTATAAATATTAACCAATTCTAGGTTACAAACGAAGTCTCAGATACAAGAGATAAGTATCATACACACTATTGTATACCTACAACATAATGGAAGGATAATGAAGCAATTTAATATTTTAAACACTTTAAAATTGATCAACAAAGATACCATAAAAGGAACCCAAATCCTTAAAATGGAATTATAATAAAAATACTATATACTGAAACTTGGAGGGCAGCTAAAATTTTTCTTGACAAGAAATTTATGGCCTTAAATCCTTATGCCAGAAAAGGGAAAAGCTGAAATTTAACGTGCTGAGTGTTAAAGTTAAGAAAATAGAAAAAGATGGTGTTCCCACTGTGGCACAGCGTTAACCCATTGGTGTGTTTTTGGTGCCTTGGGTTTGATCCCTGGCCAGGCACAGTAGGTTAAAGGAGCCAGTGTTGCCATGGCTGTGGCATAGGTCACAGCTTGGATTCAGTCCCTGGCAAGGGAACTTCCATATGCTGAGGGTGTAGCCATGATGTGTGTGTGTGTGTGTGTGTGTGTGTGTGTGTGTGTAATGTCACAATTCCCCATCCCAATATGAAACTAGCCAAAGATAACATGTAAACAAATGAGCTGAGCATAGCTGTGTTTCAGTAAAACTTTGCAAACACAACTCAAAGTTCATATAATTTTCACCTGCCAAAAATATCTTTTGATTATTTTCAACCATTAAAGAGAGGAAAAAGTGGAGTTTCTGTTGTGGCTCAGCAGTAATGAACCCAACTAGTATCCATGAGGATGTAGGTTCCATCCCTGGCCTTGCTCAGTGGGTTAAGGATCTTGTGCTGCCTTGAGCTGCGGCATAAGTCACAGATGTGGCTTGTGTTTGGTGTTGCTGTGGCTGTGGTGTTGGCTGGCAGCTGCAGCTCCGATTCGACCCCTAGCCTAGGAACTTCCATACGCTGCAGGTTCAGCCCTAAAAAGCAAAAAAAAAAAAAAAAAAAAAAAAAAAAAAAAGGAAAAAAGGAAAAAGCATTCTACTTTTTTTTTTTTTTTTTTTTTTTTTGTCTTTTTGCCATTTCTTGGGCCGCTCCCAGGGCATATGGAGGTTCCCAGGCTAGGGGTCGAATCGGAGCTGTAGCCACAGGCCTACGCCAGAGCCACAGCAACGCAGGATCCGAGCCGCGTCTGCAACCTACACCACAGCTCACGGCAACGCCAGATCGTTAACCCACTGAGCAAGGGCACGGATCGAACCCGCAACCTCATGGTTCTTAGTCGGATTCGTTAACCACTGCGCCACGACGGGAACTCCGGAAAAAGCATTCTTATCCATTAGCCACATGAAAACAAATGCCCCCAGCTGCAGACTACAGTTTGTGAGTGCTGCTTCTTCTGGCCACTCTCCAACAGCAGGTTGGGCTGGGTCTTTGAAGCTTGGTTGGGAAAAGGGTATCTTAGGAACATAAAGGATTGCAAGTGATGCTGGGAATAGGCCTCTGGAGATCCAGGGGGTTTAAGCCATCTTTAATAGCCCTCAGTGGCTTCCCTCATCCTAAGTTAAAGTCAGAACTGCTTAGCATGGCATTGTGGCCCTCTGTGACCTGACCTGGGAATGTGGGGCCACTTTCAGTCCCTGCCTCCCTGAGGTTCCTCTCTCAGTGCTGTGCCTTTCCATGCTTTTCCTCTGCTGGGAGTAGACCTGTGCCCCCGGGCCTGGCTAGCCCCGAGCCCGCCCTCTTCCCCAGGCCGTGCTGGGAAACTGATGCGTCTCCCAGGCTTCACACTTGGTCTGCTGCAGCTCCCCCCAGTGGGCTGAGGGTGCCTTGTCCTGTTTATGCATCTCTGCTTCCCCAGGCAAAGCTCACAGTGGGGGCTGAGTGAGTGTCAAAGAGCTGGAGAAACCATCCTGGAAGACTCCCAGAAGAGAAGGTAGGATTTCTGTGCTGGTGTAAGAGATTTGAGATTTTTCCCATTAGAACCCCCCCTGAGGAGTTCTGGTCCTGACAGGAGTGATTCTTGCTCCACCCTGGGCTTGGGTCCTGGGAGGGGAACCCGTCCCCACACCGTTTCTGGAGCAGGGAGCAAGGGCGTTAGGGGAGCATAGGCTCCGAGGTGACCCACCCTGCGGTACTCCCTGAAGCCTTCCTCTCCCGGTTCCTAGAACGCACAGACTCACTTTTACCCCTTCAGGCGGCAGGGGACAGTGAGCTGTGAATGCTCTATGTGAACCAGAGAGCAGGTGTTTGATTAGCTAGGCCCCTTCTGCCCAGAGGGAGGGAGGGTGTGTTGGGGGACGATGCTCCCCGTTTCCATCTTGGAACAGAGCATCCTGGGGCGTTCCTAGCAGCAGCACTCAGGCCCCTTCCCACATTCCTTGAGTTCTCCCAGCCACCGGCTTCTTCTAGACCAGAAGAGCAGTGGAAGAGTAAGGAGAGATGAAATCATGAAATCGGGGTAGGGGTGGCACGGGTGATGAAGTCAGGAGTGTGGGGCAAGGAAAAGGAACGCGAGGGTCCTTTGTTCTTTGGAGTTCAACAGCTGGACAAAGAAGTGCTACAAGACTGCACACCAGGGCTGCCGAGGGAGGTCTGCGAGTCGGAGGTATCCCTCTCCCAAGCATTCCAGGGGCGGACAAAGTGGGCCACGAAGGGAGTTGAGGGAGTTGCTGGGCATCCACAAGGTCACGGCGCAGGGAGCGGTCATTCTCTCCCGGAGGGGCTGTGGGGCGGGTGAGCTCCAGAGATGAGGCCTTGGAAAGGCGAGGACAGCGTACCCGCCCCGAAGGCAAGCAAAAGCGGCAGGGCCAGGCGAGGCAGCTGGGCCGGCGCTTGGCTTGGGGGCTCCGGCGCCGCAGCAGCTGAAGGGGAACAACCTGGTTCTGCCCGCCAGGAGCGAGCAGCCCTTTGGCCAGCATGAAGGCGCTGGTGTCTTCATGCCACCTCCTAGAACCCCCGCCACCCAGCGGGGGTCCCTGGAGATCCTCCCCTCCCCAGACCTAGACAGTTGCAGGAGGGGAAAGAATTTTTGTAAAAAGAAAAGGAAACCAGATTGTATGTGCATGCCCCTGCGTGCGACACGCGTGGGCGGCTGCAGAGGCTGGGGAGGGTTTCTCAGGTAGCGACGCCACCCTCAGTCTCGGCTCCGAAGGCGGTTCTCGCAGAGCCGCCCCAATAACCCGTGTGCTGTGTGACTGACGGGGGAGAAAGGGGGGATCATCCCTGTTCCACCCCACCCTGGACGCAATGCTGAGCGAGCTGGGTCTGGCGGGTGGCGAAGAGGGTGCCGGGTGTAGTTGCCCGCCAGCAACATAGGATCGAAGTTGCCCACCTCTCCCGGAGATTCAAGCATAACGTTGGAGAGGCGGAGCCGCCGCAGAGGCACAGCCCAGTCCGCAGAAAAAGGGGTGGAGCCCCAAGGGAAGAGGGCGGGGCGGGGCGGGACAGGACCGTAGAGGCGGATCTGGAAACTGCTGGAAGATCGCAGCACCGCCACTGTCGCTCCTTCCGCCGCTTGCAGACAAAGAGTGCCCTCCACACCCGAGCCGGCGACCTTCTAGCAGCGGAAGCCACGCCCCGCAGCGAGACGCTGGCACTGCCCATTGTCCCCTGGGAGTGCCAGGGTTCGCGGGCTGCCCAAAGTTCGGCTTCAAATTCCCCAGTGTCCCCGGAAAGGACCCTTTCCCCTTATTGGGCAGTAGGAATGTGTAAGGAAGATTGTAGCAGGGAGGGAGCATAGGTGGGAGTAGTTGGTCCCCTTTCAGGTGTTCCTCTGGGATTCTTTGGTGTGGAGGCACCTGCTCTACAGGTTTTTACTGAGGTCAGCGGGGATTCTGTTCCCTAGAGCCACGGCATTTGTCCTATGAGTATACCCAACATCTAGCTCTGGTGGTGTCCTGTCTTCAGGACGCGGAGATGGGACTAAGAAAAAGTCTACACATGCGCGCCCTTGCTCTTCACCGCCCCCTCCCCTATTTTGGACCATGACGTAAAGGTGGGCGGGCAGCGGCAGGTGCGGGGCTGACAGACAGCCTCCTTTAAGGCGGAGGGATCTGGGGGCGGGCAGCGAAGGTGTGCTTCGCCTTATATAAAGCGACTGGGGTCTCACAGCCGTTCTCTTGAGTCACCCCCCGCGCAGCCTTGTTCTGGCGTGAGAGCCGGAGGCAGTCCTTCCCCGCTCAGCTTTGTGGTGTTTGTGATCCTTATCCTTTAAGGTAAGGTTGCACTCTTAAGGCATTTCTGGTTAAATTTCAGGTTGCTTTCGTCCATTCTGTCCTTTCTGAGACCCAAGTTTTTGTCGTGCTGGGGCGGTTTGCTGGACAACGCTCCCAATTTTTTTAGAGGGTGGGTGGAAGGGAGCTCTCGAGTTTAGCTTTTCCTTCCATGCTTGGTGTCGGGCCTTCTAGGCGGCTGTTAGGCCTGGGCGAGTGGGGCTGGGGGACTGGGCGGCTACACGTGGTAGCCGCGCCGGCCCGGGACGCTGCCATGTTTGCCCCTCTACTTCCGGACGCGACTACGGGGCGCCAGAGGGTGGGCAAGGTTGGTGGGTGTGCGGGCCCGGTGTGACTCAGCACAGCATGGTTCTGGGTAGGTTTTGCCATCTCTTTTATAGAAGGGAGTTTTTCTAGTCCTTAGTGTGAGGGTTTGCGGCAAAGGATGCTTTGGAGCTCCAGTGGCCCATCGTGCTTCCTGCTTCGAGCTCATTCCTGCAGTCAGGGTGGAGGGGTAGCGGAGGAGGCAGGCTTGAGAATTTATGGGAGCATTTCTTCGTCGTCCTCTTTTCTCCCCGTTGGCTGGAATTGTTCTGGAAGGTTCTGGAACTCGGCGCCCCGCCCTGGTGCCCGGATGCTGAGGCGAAGGGAGGCTGCGCGGTGGCGCCCCCTCCTCGCGTGGTCCTGGCCGACGCATGTCCGGCATCGACGAGCGTCGGCCCCGCGGACTACGCCACCATCTTAGTTGTATTTGGTTTGGTCCTGTACCTCAGTCACGTGTGCTACAGGGACAGAGTGGAGCCTTTTGCTTTATCGGTTCTTTGTCTTAATGGCATCCCAAGTGGGTATCCCACGATTCTCTCGCGTTAGCCTCCCTTACCACGTGAGGTAGCAATTTCACATCTTCCTGGAGGTGAAGGGAGAGCAGTTTCAAATGATAGCCCCTTTAAGGTAAAACTGGTCTGTTTGGGGGGGGGGCTCCCTCCCCTCCACCAGAAATGGTAGAACCGTAGTTACTAATTTGTACATTTGAATATGTATGTAGGTCTTCTGCTTATTCACATTTAAGAAACCGGGGTTGGGCGAGGTACTCTGCATGCCTAAGAGATTACCAGGTGATGAGAGGCTGCTGATCCGTGGATGGATCGCCTAACATCCTAACAAAATGCTTAAGAGACCTTAAGGCATTTTGGGGGCTGTATTAGCAGCCCCCCCCCCCCCGCCCCGCCCCTCTTATTCTCAGACTGAGGGCGCAGCCTGAAGTCTTTAAAGGAAAGGTCTTGCATCTCAGTACTCGGTTCAGAACAACTTGAACTGAACCTCTTAGTGTCTTTATTGTAATTGGGGTGAACTTGAGTCCAAAGTTCTTCATCTCTCTTATTTTAGATGCCTGAGGAAGTGCACCATGGCGAGGAGGAAGTGGAGACTTTTGCCTTCCAGGCAGAAATCGCCCAGCTCATGTCTCTCATCATCAATACCTTTTATTCCAACAAGGAGATTTTTCTTCGGGAGTTGATCAGTAATGCTTCTGATGTGAGTTCCCTGAGCGTCTTCATTGGCATTTGTTTGTTTCTCGAGTACTTCAAAGAAGGAGAGGGGTGATTGGGCATTTTGTGGGTTTTATTTTTGAAGGGAATATAAACTTCAATTCTAAAAAGGTTTTGCCTTGCTTTATGTGGATAGATGGCGTACTCTAACTGGATGTACGTCTCAAGCTTCAAATGAAAGGGGTTATCAGAAATGAGGTTATCTGGGAGTAGGAAAAAACTTTTTCTATTGGATGAGGTGGAAGCAGAATTGTAAAACTGCAATTTGTATTTTCAGGCCTTGGACAAGATTCGCTATGAGAGCCTGACAGACCCTTCCAAATTGGACAGTGGTAAAGAGCTGAAAATTGACATCATCCCCAACCCCCAGGAGCGCACCCTGACTCTGGTAGACACAGGCATTGGCATGACCAAAGCTGATCTCATAAATAATTTGGGAACCATTGCCAAGTCTGGTACTAAAGCATTTATGGAGGCTCTTCAGGTATGTGGTATTTCAGCTAGGCATGCACCATTCATATTCATTGATGTTTAGTTTGCTGTTTCTTCAAAACTTGTGTTTGACTTTTTAAAACTTTTTGGTAGGCTGGTGCAGACATCTCCATGATTGGACAGTTTGGTGTTGGCTTCTATTCTGCCTACCTGGTGGCAGAGAAAGTGGTTGTGATCACAAAGCACAATGATGATGAACAGTATGCCTGGGAGTCTTCTGCTGGGGGCTCCTTCACAGTTCGTGCTGACCATGGTAGGCTGATTTTCCTGTTGGGTGTCGGGGATAGAATTCTGAGGGAACAGTGGTAAAGATCTTGAGCATTCTAATGGTGAGACATTGGTCTTTGTTGTTCAGCACTTAGTTTTCTTTTTCACTCCGTTTTGATTGACTTTCTAGGTGAGCCCATTGGCCGAGGTACCAAGGTCATTCTGCATCTTAAGGAGGACCAGACAGAATACTTAGAAGAGAGACGGGTGAAAGAGGTGGTAAAGAAGCACTCACAGTTCATAGGTTATCCCATCACACTTTATGTGAGTATGAACTGGTAACTCAATTGTCTGCTGCAGGAGACACTTGGTTTTTTATTTTCTGTAGTCTGAAATTTTCATCTTTGATACTTGCAGCTGGAGAAGGAACGTGAGAAAGAAATCAGTGATGATGAGGCAGAGGAAGAGAAAGGTGATAAAGAGGAGGAAGATAAAGATGATGAGGAGAAGCCCAAGATTGAAGATGTGGGCTCAGATGAGGAGGATGATAGTGGCAAAGATAAGAAAAAGAAGACAAAAAAGATCAAGGAGAAGTATATTGATCAGGAAGAACTGAACAAGACCAAGCCCATCTGGACCAGGAACCCTGATGACATCACCCAGGAGGAATATGGAGAGTTCTACAAAAGCCTGACCAATGACTGGGAAGATCACCTGGCAGTCAAGGTAAGAAGCCTTGTTTGTTGGCGCAATAGGAAGAGTTGGTAATGGGCAAGTGGCACTTGCCCAACTGATTGGGAACTGGGAATGCCATGAGTTCACCTACTGATGGACCCTTCCAGGGCAGGGGAATGACATCTCCAGGGACTTCACTGTGTCTCTGGCAGCTTTGCCCATCTAGCATTCTGAATTGGCTATTTCCTCGTTAACACAAGGATTATGTACAGGTTGCACTATGTTGGATTCATTTAGGGCATTATTAGGGCTTCTCAACAGCTACCATAGAGTCTAGTCTATTCCTGGTGCTTAAGGGGGAAGGTCTTTTTTTCCAAATAGTTTTTTTTTTTTTTAAATAACTTAATTTTTTTGTTTTTTAAGGGCCGCACCCACGGCATATGGAGGTTCCCAGCCTAGGAGTCTAATCAGAGCTACAGCTGCCAGCCTACACCACAGCAACCCTAGATCCAAGCCACATCTGTGACCTATACCACAGCTCATGGCAACCCTCGGTCCTCGACCCACTGAGCAAGGCCAGGGATTGAACATGCGACCTTAGGGTTTCCTCATCAAATTCATTTCCGCTGCGCCACGACGGGAACTCCCCAAATAGTTTAATTTGGTGTTGGGACAAAAGCCACTCTTAAAATACACAGTTGGCTTATCTTGGATTTCTCTCACAGCACTTCTCTGTAGAAGGTCAGTTGGAATTCAGAGCATTGCTGTTCATCCCCCGTCGGGCTCCTTTTGACCTCTTTGAGAACAAAAAGAAAAAGAACAACATCAAACTTTACGTTCGCCGTGTGTTCATCATGGACAGCTGCGATGAGCTGATACCAGAGTACCTCAGTGAGTACCTTCTCTGCCTAATGTAGTTGGTCTCAGCTTTCTCAAAGGAACTGAAGCCTTGATTTTTTTTTTTTTTTTTTTTTTTTTTTCTTCTGGGCCACACCTGCAGGATATGGAGAGGTTCCCAGGCTAGGGGTCAAATCAGAGCTATAACTGCTAGCCCACACCACAGCCATAGTAACGCAGGGTCCGAGCTGAGTCTGCGACCTACACCACAGCTTACAGTAACGCCAGATCCTTAACCAACTGAGCGAGGCCAGCGATTGAACCTGCAACCTCATGGTTCCTAGTCAGATTCATTTCCACTGCGCCATGATGGGGAACTCTGATGAAGCCTTTGTTCTGAAGCTAAGGGTCCTCTGCCGTGTAACTGGTGCAGCTGGATGGCGGTGTATACTTTTTTGTTTTTGTAGGGGGGGTGTCTAACTGAGCATCCATGTTTGATTTCAGACTTCATCCGCGGTGTGGTTGACTCTGAAGACCTTCCCCTGAACATCTCCCGAGAAATGCTCCAGCAGAGCAAGATTTTGAAGGTCATTCGTAAAAACATTGTTAAGAAGTGCCTGGAGCTCTTCTCTGAGCTGGCAGAAGACAAGGAGAACTACAAGAAATTCTACGAGGCTTTCTCAAAAAATCTAAAGGTAAGCAGACAGCAAATGCTTGCTTTTTTAATGATGAAGATGGCTGTTTTTCATTCATGTAGGGGATAATTATTTTCTAGTAAGACTTTCCCTTTCCACCCTTAAAGCTTGGAATCCATGAGGACTCCACTAATCGGCGGCGCCTTTCTGAGCTGCTGCGCTACCATACCTCCCAGTCTGGCGATGAGATGACTTCTCTCTCAGAGTACGTCTCACGCATGAAGGAGACCCAGAAGTCCATCTACTATATCACTGGTGAGTGGAACGTAGGGCCTGACCACAAAGCCTCTCAGGTGTTAGGAGAAGGGGAGGACACAGGGATACCTGGGAGCTGGCTGGCTGGGGCATTCTGATCCTTGAGTCACATTTAATAATCCTATAGGTGAGAGCAAGGAGCAGGTTGCCAACTCTGCGTTTGTGGAGCGTGTGCGGAAGCGGGGTTTCGAGGTGGTGTACATGACAGAGCCCATCGACGAGTACTGTGTGCAACAGCTCAAGGAGTTTGATGGGAAGAGCCTGGTCTCAGTTACCAAGGAGGGCCTGGAGCTGCCTGAGGATGAGGAGGAGAAGAAAAAGATGGAGGAGAGCAAGGCCAAGTTTGAGAACCTCTGCAAACTCATGAAAGAGATCTTGGATAAGAAAGTAGAGAAGGTAAGCAGTGAACGGAGTAGTAAGTGCTTTCAGGGCTTTGCCCTCAGTTTCTGGTTGCTACACGATTAGTGGTTTGGCGCAGCCTTATTTGTTTAGAGCCATCCTATTTTATTCTCTTAACTGGGCAGATTTTTTTTTTCCCTCTCTTCAGGCCCCGCCCACAGCATACAAAAGTTCCCAGGCTAGGGGTCAAATAAGAGCTACAGCTGCTGGCCTATGCCACAGCAACTTTGGATCCAAGCCATGTCTGCGACCTACACCGCAGCTCACAGCAACACCAGATCCTTTCACCCACTGAGCAAGGCCAGGGTTTGAACCCAAATCCTCATGGACACCAGTCGAGTTTGTTCCCGCTGGTCCACAATGGGAACTTTTATTTTTGTTTTTTGTGTTCTTTTACTGGGAAAGTTTGTCATTGCTCTAAGACTTGGCAAAGATGAGGCTTTATTTTCCCAAGGATAGAACTTCAAAATACCGTTTTTTGCCTTGAGGTAGTTTTGATTTAAGGTAAACCAAAGATTTTTGTGGTTGTCCACAGGTGACCATCTCCAACAGGCTTGTGTCTTCACCCTGTTGCATTGTGACCAGCACCTATGGCTGGACAGCCAACATGGAGCGCATCATGAAAGCTCAGGCACTTCGGGACAACTCGACCATGGGCTACATGATGGCCAAAAAGCACCTGGAGATCAACCCTGACCACCCCATTGTGGAGACGCTGCGACAGAAGGCAGAGGCGGACAAGAATGACAAGGCTGTCAAGGACCTAGTGGTGCTGCTGTTTGAAACGGCACTGCTGTCTTCTGGCTTCTCGCTGGAAGATCCCCAGACCCATTCCAACCGCATCTACCGCATGATCAAGCTTGGCCTGGGTAAGTACCCTTGCGCAGTAGGTGTGGCGAGGAGTTGGAGAATTAGCCTGGTGGACACAGATTTGATGCTTTTGGGGCCAGATCTCAAGTGGCATTCTTTCTTCCCTCTTTCTAGGCATTGATGAGGACGAAGTGACAGCAGAGGAGCCCAGTGCTGCTGTTCCTGATGAGATCCCCCCGCTCGAGGGTGATGAGGATGCATCTCGCATGGAAGAAGTAGATTAGGAGTTGCTACCTGCAAACTTTGTTCCCTCTGTATAGTGTCCCCATTGGCTCCCCTGGCAGCAGCCCCCAGTGGCCCTAGCCCACCTGGTCTCCTCTGCTGATGTCTAGTGGTTTTATTTGTTTTTCTGTCTAAGGCAGGCTACAGGGGCCGCAAGCCCTAATAACCCTTCCCACATTTGACACTGGGTTTGGGTGTCGTGTACTGTGCTCGTTTATTTTGTTCTGAGATTAAAGTATGCAAAATAAAGAAGATGCAGTTTTATACAGTTCTGCGCTCTCGTAAGTATATACAACACTGCTTTTGGAGTTTCCCTGGCTTCTCACTCCCTAGTCTTGAGTACAGTCACATGGTACATGGGGGACATGGTTACTGCTAACTATGTGACAAGCGGTAGTTTTGAGCTGCCATCTGTACAACACTCAGTCCCCTTCCTAAAGGATATATAGATGGCCTTCCACTCACAACAATTTTTTGACTTTACTATGGTAGCATGAAAGCACACATGCAGTAGAAATTTTTTTTTTAAGGCTGCACCCCACAGCATGTGGAGGTTCCCAGGCTAGGGGGTCTAATCAGAGCTACACACATTGGCCTTTGCCACAGCCACCCCAGATCCATTGAGCGAGGCCAGGGATTGAGTCTGCAACCTCATGGTTCTTAGTCAGATTCTTTTCCACTGCACCATGATGGGAACTCAGGAGAAACTACTTTTCAGCTTTGATCTTTTCCTGGGCTGACAGTATGGCTAGCTACGAGAGGCGCAAGGGTAAGGTAGCTTGTGAGTTTTCAGGTGGGCTAGCCTAAGCTGTGATGTTTGGTGTATTTAAACACATTTTCAATTTCTGATGGGTTTATTAGACATAACCCCACCTTAAGTGGAAGGTCAACCGAAACACAGGACTAAAGCCTGTTGCAGCAATTTAATTTAATAAAATAAAATTATAAGAGCAAAAGTTACATTTCCGAAGTACCAAAACCTGCAACAGGCTCAAGGAGAGCCTAGGGATCCAGGAGCACAGAGGGAGGAGGTGGTGCTGGGCAGGACAGCCAAGCCCCTCCCACGGCACAGCACCTTCCACTTCCTCTCCTGGGAAAATGGCATGTGGAGCCTGTGCCGCGCTTGTGCTTCTCTCACCAGAGATGAAGTGCAGGTCTCTTGAGTCTGAGAGGGTAGATATTCACGGTAGGGGCCAATGGTGGGAGGGGATCTGTTAAGTGCTGCTTCCTCACAAGCCACACCTCCCCCCTCACCTTCACCTGGGGACTGCCAGAATGCTGCCCTCTAGAGGAAGGGGTGCCTAAGGCAAAGGGGAAGGCTGCCTGCCTCGGGGCTCCCTGCCCCCAATGCTGGTTTGTAATACTGAGAAACCTGCACTTTGCCCTGGAGCCAGCCACCTCCGAGAAGTTACAGTAGGAGAGGAAACTGGTACAGTGGGTCCTATTCACTTCATCCTTCAGGTCCCTCACACCTTCTGCACAGACGACTCAACAGGCACAGCCTTCTTTCCCCGCTGCTTTAGACGGCCCCGGGCATAGACTCGGAGCAGGAGGGCAGCAAAGACCACAGCCACCCCCAGGCCCCCCACCACAGTGATAGTGTGGCCATAGAGGAGGCAGGAGAGGAGGATGGCAAAGGCCTGGCGGAGGGTCATGATGATGGTGAAGACGGCAGCCCCAAACTGCCCAATGGTATAGAAGATGAAGAGCTGGCCACATGCGGAGCAGATGGACAACAGCAGAGTGTGCGCAGCAAACTCGCTGTGCCGGCCCATGAAGCGGACCCCCTCCAGGAGGGCCCCCTGCTCTAGCAGGGAGCCCACTGTGAAGAGGCAGGAGAAGAAGTTGACCCCAAACATCATCTGCACCGATGACATCTTATACGCGAACAGGGCATCCTGCCAGTTGGAGGTGAAGCTGTCAAAGGCAATGTATCCAGCCAACAGGATGAGGCCTGAGAGTGTGGTGGCCGGGGAGCTGTGGGGCTCCGGTCCGCTGGACAGCAGAAACATGCTAACCCCGATGGAGATAAGGCCAGCTGTCAGATACTCCCAGTGCTCATAGCTGCGCCGAGACACCAACTTTCCCATCAGCATGACAGGGATCACCTTGGAGGCCTTGGCCAGCACCTGCGTGGGGAAGCTGACAAACTTGAGAGCTTCATATTGGCACCAGCTGCTGAGCACATTTGACAGGCTGGCAAAGGAGTACCGGTACATGGGTGCCCCATGCCGGGGCTGCTTGCATAAGATGCAGTAGAAGCCAGCCACAATCAGTGCCAGGACGCGGTTCATTAGCACCAGGAACTGTGAGTCTGAGAAGCGCTCACCTGGCGACGTGGCCGTGGCCCCGTAGCTGCGGGTCATCACTCTTTCCTGCAGCACTCCCCAAGTAAGATAAGACACCTGGAAGGGGAAATAAGCAAGAGAAGGGAAAGATGGGCCGAAAAGCACCCCAACGACCTCTTCCTTCCTCAGGATGATGTCGAAAATGATGAAGAGAACAGAATACACATGTGGATTCCTCTGCGGTAACTAGCAATTTCTTCTCCCCTCCAAAACCTGGATTCATCTTGCAGGGAATCAAGTGTGTGTAAAACACAAGAACCAATGCTTTAGGACTGACCAGACCTGCTTTGTCCCCACAGCAGGGTATGTTAGAGCGGACTCCATCCCAGTATTTTCCTATTTTCAACCAATTCAGGGAGGCAAGACTTCTTAAAGCCTGCACACCTGTTCCACGTGGTATACATGGTGGAACCAGGAGTGCCCACCCCAAGACGCTGTAAGGTCAGCATCTCAGCCTACTCCTCACATGGCAGCAGTGGGAGGAGTCTGAATGGTCTCCCCAAACTTTTATCACTGGGTTTACAGTGTATGAGACACATCACCGCAAGGGGAAGGGCGAAATCACAGAAAAGAGGGCCAGAAAAAAGAAGAAAGAAAAGGTGGCTTTTCCTCCAATCACCTCCAAGAAGAAGGAGTGCCTCTGGGAGGAAGTGGACACGAAAGCTTTGGCTCCACAGAGTCCCTGCCCGCCGGGGCCCAATCTAGGAAGAGCAGAAGAGTCTGCCTACCTACCTGGAGCCCCGAGGCACAGAAGAGCAGCTTCAGGGCCTGCCAAGTGGGACTGGTCTCTGCTGGCTCTGACCGGGGAGCCAGGGGAACCTCGTCCGTGGCCTTAGGCTCATTGCCAAACACACAAGTTTTCACGAGGGGAAAGCACAGACCCCTGCCTGGAGGAAGCACACAAAGTCAAACCCTAATTTTCTCCCCAGCACCTCATCTTCCCCAAAGCCGCCAGCCCGCCCTGCTGTCCAGCCTCCTGGCCACCCTGCCTCCCTTGCCAAGCCACATCCCCTTTGCACGGCTGGCCAACACTCGTAATACAAACGAACACACTTACCCACCCTTTCCCCACACACCTGTCTCTAGGTAGTTCTTCCGCCTGAAGTACTGCACCAGCAGATAGCCAGGTACCATAAAGCTCGCATAGCCAGCCGCATTCACCAAAAAGCGGAAGAACCATAGCTGGGTCCACGGCTCTGGAGGGGCTTCGGGGTTCTCCCCACCTGCCCCCGCGGAGGGGAGCGCAGCCAGCACCAGCACTGCCCACCACCTGCGAGGGCCGCCGAGAGAAGGGTCAGGGTGCAGAGCTCCTCGTCCTCTGGACCCTCCAGAGGGAGGACACTGGAGAAGGTCCCGGAGTCTCTCCTCCCCGCCCCCCTCAGCTGTAGCCCAGGGCGGACAAAGAGCCTCTCACTCTCCTGGGGGAGCCAGCGCGGGCCGGGCAAGGCTCCCTCCGTCCCCGAGAGCGGACCCGCCCCTCCCGCCACACAGGTCCCCTCTGTTCCTTCCAGCGCCCGCCGGCGGCTCGGGGCAGAGGCGGCGCCCCTCGACCCCGCCCTCCAGGTTCTTGGAGCGCCACGGTGCCCGGGCTTCCCCGCCTGACACCCCCCGGGCCCCAAGAAGCACGCCACGCCGCGCCCCGACCCATGACGGCTCCTTCCCGGCCGCGCTCGGCCAGCCTCCCACCCCGCAGCTCGGACCCCAGTCGGCCCCCCGCACAGAGGAGCGGCGGTCACGTGGCGCGGTCACGTGGGCTCGCCGCTCCCCCCCAGCCCCTCACCTGGCATCCATGGTCCGGGCCTCGTGGGGCGGAGGGGGGCCGGGGATTGCGGGTCCCCGGGCCGCGCGCTCCCTCCGCTCCAGCGGCGCCTCCAGGAGCAGCAGGCGAGCCGCCGGCTAGCGGAAGTGCAGCGCTCTTCCCGCCTCCCTCCCGGGGGCCGCCCCTCCGCCCCCGGCCGCGACCACGCAGCGCCTCGGGCCGCCGCCGGGCCACAGCGCCCCCGCGCGGCCCGGAGGGAGACCCGGCTCAGCGCGAGGGGGCCAGGCTGCCCCTGCGCGGGGCGCGCTTCACCTCGATGTCTGCTCCTGCTTGGTCATCGCTCTTAGGTCTCCCCGGTGGCCCGGAAGGCATGGTGACCACCAACATCATAGGGACGGGGATATTAAGTACATCCCAAGCACATCCCCTTAGGTCAACCATTTTCCCGTTTTCTGGCAGGAAGATGTCTCCTTTTTGCGAGGGGGACAGGCAGTTCTGTCCTCCCAGCCACATGACCTTTGAGGCTCTGCAAGACCTGGCCCCCAGTCGACCTCGCCCACTCACCCACCCGCTGCAGAGCCCCACTGGCATACTCTCAGTACCTCTGATTCACCAAAGGTCTTGTGGAAAGCTCTCCCCCGATCCCTTACTCATCCTTTGTGCCAGTTGAGATGACATGATCACCCCAGACCACCTGAAGTATGGCCCTCCAACCGCTCCATTGTTCTCCCTCCTACTACTCTTTTCCTTCCAAATGCAACTTGTAATTACGTATTTATTTGGATGTTTATGATTTGGGGGGGGGCAGCACCTGTAGTGTGTGGAACCTGCACCACAGCAGTGACAATGCCAGATCCTTAACCTGCTGCAGCCCACGGGTGCTCCCTGGATGTCTATGATTTCATTGGCTGTCCCACTCACCAGGCTATAGTCCGTAAGTGGCCAGAAACGGTGTTGGTTTATTCCCCCATAGTCTTCATCCCAGCATAGGCCTGACCTCATAGGCCCCTCAAACACATGTGGAATGAGAGAAAAAACACACAAGGCCACAGCTCTTTGCGTCACCCCCCCCCATCCACAGGCTGGCCTTTCTCTCCAGGCTCCCCCAGGGCTGTGGGGAGGTCTCCCATTGGCATCTTCTCACTCCTCTTTGTCTTCCTCCATCCCTCTGCCTTGCCACAGAAAGGACAAGGGTCTGTGTTGGATGGAGGGGCCCGAGAACCCTTGGCCTCCCTCCCCTCCCCAGCCAGGCCTGTCCTGCTCAAGTGACAATTTCCCTCTCTGCCTCCACCACAAGGTCACAGGGAAGGCCTTTCTCAAAATCCCCAATGCACACAGACAAGCACGTGCCACAGAACAACTTGGGGGCTCGGGGCGGGGCGGGGGGGACTTTTTAAAAGTTTCTGCTGTTTTAGTGTCATGGTATTGAAATTTCCCCCTCCCTCGAAGGCTCGGTTCAGGGCCTTTTGTGTGAACTCGGCAGTGAGATGGACCACCTTAGGGCCCTGCTCACTCACAGTTCAGGATCTCTCCCTAGTCAGGAGAGTTCACGTTGTCCAAATGGATGGCCACTTCAGGATGGCCCCATGTGGGTGGAGGCAAGAGCCTCCACCATCCTCGACAGAGGTGATCAGGCTTCGCTCAGGCTGCCTGGGGCTTTAGGGGTCCTTCCAATTCACCCAGAAGCTCTTCCTTCCAGACTGGCTCTTCCTTGCGATCCCTCCTCTCAGCTGGGGACTGTGCTGGCCTCAGCAGTCCCCAGGACACCGGAAGGACGCATGGTCTGGGCCCAAACTGCAGCAGCTGTGGCTCCAGCTTCCAGAGGGGAAGAGGTGGAGCGTCCGGGGCCCCAGAACCTGTCCTGGCTTCAGTCGGCACACAGC
The DNA here is from genome assembly GCF_054392235.1 of Sus scrofa. Classification (NCBI taxonomy): domain Eukaryota; kingdom Metazoa; phylum Chordata; class Mammalia; order Artiodactyla; family Suidae; genus Sus; species Sus scrofa. The sequence goes on from NC_139389.1 coordinate 47,829,665, forward strand.
AGTGGCTTCCCGGAGATCTTCAGGTCATCAAAGGGCAAAAGGGCAAAGGGCTGAGGGAGAGGAGGGAGAAAAGCAAGATCAGGACCTGTGGACGAAGGCAGCAGTCGGGGAGGGAGCTGGGCTGCCTATCAGGCCCTTTCCTCCCCCACAAGCGACAGTTCCAAGACATCAGGGAACAAATCTTCCTACTAATGCCCAGAATACTGGCCCCTCAGGGCTACACAGAGCCATGAGGTCTCAGGCAAGCCCTTACTCTCTAAGATAATGCCAGATATCAGATCTAAGAAGCACATAGGAGGTGATCCAGCCTATGGGCCTGTTTTTTTGTGTTTTTTTTGGGGGGGGTGTTGGGAAAAGCTACAAAACATTTTGAATATTTTTTCAATCGGAACATTTAAAATAGGAAAGATGGTATCGAAAAATCTAGGTTTCATCGCTCTTTAAAAATTCCAAGACTGGGAGTTCCCATCATGGCTCAGCACAAATGAATCTGACCAGTATCCAGGAGGACTTGGGTTCGATCCCTGGCCTTGCTCAGTGGGTGAAGGATCCAGTGTTGCCATGGGCTGTGGTGTAGGTTGCAGACCCGGCTTGGATCCCACATGGCTGTGGCTGTGGCCGGCAGCTGCAGCTCCAAATTGACCCCTAGCCTGGAAGCCTCCATATGCTGCACTTGCAGCCCTAAAAAGACTCCCCCCCAAAAATATTCAAGACTTGAAACACTAGGCCCATATTGCTCCTCTGCAAATATGTGCTGAGCGAAGCTCAGACATACACGGTCCAGTCTTCCCCAGGCCCCACCACCGGGCTGTCTTTGATACCAGTGTGCTTTGCTGATCTGCTGTAGCTGCATGGCTCCTGTAGGAGTCCAAGTCTGGGCCCCTGATCCTGACCAAATGAGAACACAGGCTGAGAGAGGGACAGAGAGAGGTCCTGCAGTGGGTGAGTGGCAGAGTCGTGGATCACACCCCGGGATTCTAACTCCTTGGCCCTTTCAGCTATCACAGCGCTGGTCTCTGCTAGGGATGTGGGAGGCCCTGGACAGCAGGGCTGAGTGTCCGCCTCTTACATCCTCAGCCAGGTCCTGGGGAGTCTCATCCTCCACGTTCCGCAGCAGGGAGTCGGCACCGGCCTGGCACAGGGTGGATGAGATGCTGCTGAGGCCCCGGCCGGCTGCGAGGTGCAGGGGCGTGCACCCATTGAGCATGCGGGCGTCCACCCGGGCCCCAGCCTGGAGCAGGAACTGCACCAGACCACGCTCCTGGGTCTCCACGGCCAGGTGCAGCGCTGTCTTCCCGCTTGTGCCCTCCTGGGTGGGGGAAGAAGGATGTCAGCCTAGGCCCTCAAGAAGAAGAAGCATGCCAAGCCGGAGCCCAGGCCCTGGCTAAGGAGAGGAGCGCCACCCCTTCTGACCACTGGCCAGGGGCCTGGGGGCTGGACCTGGGCCGGGCAGTGCCCTGATTGGCCGGCTCACCTGTGCATCAATGTCAGCTCCGTTCTGAAGCAGCAGTTCCATGAGGGGCCGGTTCCTCTGCAGGGTGGCGATGTGGAGACAGGCCAGACCTGGGATGGGGAGCAAGGGCGGGGGCTGCATCCACCAGCTCTCTCTCTCTCCCTCTATTTAGGGACCTCCCTTACCCCTCAGCCCCAAGGGACGCCCTGCCCATTGAGTGCCTCTGATCACAGGACTGTTAAAACACAAACCCAAAAACCCCCTCAAAAATCTGGGGGGGAAAGGAACTCAAAGTTTCCACCTTTTCAGAGTCATGTTATTGAAACTTTCACGCTTCAGGAGTCAGGTTGCTGAGTGGCACTCCTCCCGCCAATACACACACACGCTCCCCCCACCCCAAACCCTACCTGCCTTCAAGCCTCATCAAAAGCCACCTTCTTCAGAGCTGTCTGGGTCCTCAGGCCTCCAGCCCCTCTGCGGGGGCCACTTCCTCCCGTGAGCTGCCCTAGCAGTTTTGCACCCTCTTTTCTAGCCTGGGCCCATCTCCACTTAGAGAACTAGATTCAAATTCACATCCCTCACCTCTTTCACATCTCTGCTCAAATGTCCCTGCTCCCTGAGATTTTCCCTGACCACCCTGTTCCAAAACCACATCAACGCCCACCACCGCCCCCGCCCCCCCCCCGCACTCCAGTCCCCTCACTCGGCTCTGTTGTCCCCTCAGCACTGACTGCCTGTTAACCTCCTAGAGAACTCACTTCTTTTTTTTTGGAGGGAGGTCTTTTTAGGGCCGCATCTGCAGCATATGGAAGTGCCCAGGCCAGACATCAAATCAGAGCTGTAGCTGCTTGCCTACACCACAGCCACAGCAACGCGGGATCCGAGCCACATCTTCAACTACACCACAGCTCACGGCAACGCCGGATCCATAACCCACTAAGCAAGGCCAGGGATCAAACCCACAACGTCATGGGTACTAGTCAGGTTCTTAACCCACTGAGCCATGGCAGGAACTCCAAAGAACTCACTTCTTATGTTTATTGTTTGCCTCAGGCATTCTCTGTTTTGCTCACAGATGTAAGCCATCTTCCGCAGCAGTGCCTGGTACATAGAAGACCTTTAATACACCTTTGTTGAATGGATTATTGAGTTCATCTAATCTCTATTAAACTAAATATATCTTTTTTTTTTTTTGGTCTTTTTAGGGCTGCACCTGCGGCATATGGAGGTTCCCAGGCTAGAATTCCAATTGGAACTGTGGCTGACAGCCTATGCCACAGCCACAGCAATGGGGGATCAGAGCCGCATCTGCGACCTACACCACAGCTCACAGCAATGCTGGATCCTTAACCCACTGAGCGAGGCCAGGGATTGAACCCGCAACCTCATGGTTCCCAGTCGGATTTGTTTCCACTGCACCACGACGGGAACTCCTAAACTGAATATATCTTGAGGGAAAGTTAAAGTCTCTGCTTAGCACCCGGCAGTTTCTCAATAAATTCTAAATCAAATTTGTTCATTCATTCATTCATTCAGCAAAAGTGTTCTGAGTACCCATGCACTTAGAATGGCAGGTGTGTCAGTGGACAAGCTGTGACCCTCTCTTCCCTGTCTCCTGTCCCTTCCTCCTCCCACTGGCCCCGAGGCTGCCCGTACCTTGCCAGTTTTGCAGCTGGAGGTCCAGGGAGTGTGGTGGTCCTCTGCCTGGCTCTGGCCGCCCCTCCAGCAGGCAGCGGGCACAAGCCAGGTGCTGGCGCTGGCAGGCCACATGCAGGGCCGTGTCACCGTGCCGGTCCTGTAGCACCCGGCTGGCTCCCTTCAGCACCAGGGCCTGAACGGCGCCTGGCTGGTCCAGATGTACAGCCAGATGGAGTGCTGTCTGTAGACACAAAGAGAGGGTCACAGGGCCTCTGCAGCATGCTCCCACCTCTGGGGACATGCTAGCGTGGGCACAGGAATTGCCAGCGGCCAGCACCTTCTTCGAAGACTGCTTATAAAGGCTATGGCCCTGGTGTTTCAACGAAACGCCACCAAGCCCTTCCTTCTGTTACCCCGCCCCCACCAGGTTCTTGGGACCCTAATTGTGGGGGCAGAGTGAGGAAAGTGGCCCCTTGCTCTTCTTGTGGGTCACCTTAGCCCTGGAGAAAGGAGAGGGGGCAGGGTCTAGCTTCTCAACCTCTGGGGGGACCTCTGTCATCCTAGGTGACGGGCGGCGGGGGGGGGAGGGAGACAGAAGCAGCAGGTAGTCTTCACTGGGCACACTCCTCCTCGACTGCTTGATGCTGATGTCACCTCCTGTCCTAAGCCTTCGCTAGCCGCTTCCCACAGACATCGGATCCCCCAGCAGCTGCTATGTGTCTCCATCACAACCCTTGTCGCCAGGCTGTTTAATTAGGTATGGACACGAGTCCCCTAGCCCAGGCTCGAGCATCTTCTGGGCAGGAGCTGTTTTTGACTTATCTTTGTATCTTCAGCTTTGAGCCCCAGATATGGCATATGGTTGCCCTGAGGGAGCAGCCTAAGGATGCTGTGTGGCTGCTGGGATGGCAGCCAGGGCAGACATGGGCATCTGAGCTCACAGCCCACCCTCTCCACCCACCTGGTAAAGGTTGTTCTGAATGTCCAGGACCTCCTGAGGCAGCATAGCCAGGCAACAGAGCAGCACAGCTGGGGAGTCGTGGATCACCGCCAGGTGGACCAGCCTGGAAGGCAGGGGCAAGATTTGGGGTCAGGGCCCAGGCCAGAGAGGTCCCGGGGTTGGGGTCCTGGGGTTGGGAGGAACACATCAACGTGTAAGTTGCCACCCGGAGAGTGGGTGCAGGAAGTGAGAGTTTGGACCAGGAAGTGAGGGGTTGGTGCGGGGAGCCAAGATCCTGGGGGTGGGAGCTTCAAGTTCCCAACAGTGGCCTTCGGGAGCGCCCTGGCTGAGTTGATTGCGGGCAGGGTGCTGACAAGACAAGGGCCTTCCTGTCCAGCCTGCCCACGCTCCGCTCCCCTCTGGCCCCTGGGCCCTGCCAGGCAGCTGCAGCTCAAAGCCAAACTGAAAGCCGCTGGGGTAGCACAGAGGTGGTTTCCAGGGCTGGGCTCCCCACCTCCACCCCCCCTGCGATGGGGAGGACAGAGAGGGCAGGGGTGGGATCACCCCCACCCCCGCCCGTCACCTCACAAACTCCATGTTACACATTCGGAGAGAGAAGAGACAGAAGCGCATGGAAGAGAAGCCAGGAGGCCATGAGCATCGCCCACAGGGCGGCCAGAGGGCCCCCCTCCAGACAGCAGGGGCTGGGCGGGGCCGGACCCGCCCCCCACCCCCCCTTCCAGTGTTCACCTCCGAGGTCTGTGCAGGGCAGAAAATGTGTGTGGCTAGGGGGATCAAGAGCTTTAACCTGGGGGGTGGGCAGCGGGGAGGGGAAGTTCCAGCCCTGGGGTTTCCCCACATCAGGTGGGGGAAAATGAAAGCGGGTCCAGGCAGGGACAGCTGCCTCGGGGGGGGGGGGGGGGGGGCAATTGCCAGGGGGTAGCTGGGCTGAAGGGCCCGTCCAGGCTGGGGAGGGGGCTGCTCAGGCAGGAGGGTGGGGTGGGGAGGGGCGGGGGGCGCCTTTGGTGGCCGGCGAGGCCCAGGAGAGAGTGACGGAGGGAGGGAGGAGCCGCGCTGGAAATCCCCTCGGCCAGGGCCGGCTCTCTGGTCACATTCCTGCAGCCACCTCCCTCTCTCCCTCGGTGTCCCCTCCTCCCACTTCCTCTTCCCATTTCCATACATCCCACGGCCCAGACACCTCCGGAGGGAAGAAAGGGCCCCCTCCTAGCAGGGAACCCCCTGGGGAGTCTTGACACCTACATCCCCCCCTTCCTCCTCTTCCTTCCCCCCCCAGGTCTAGACACCACACCTGTCTCTCTAACTAGAAGTGGTAAAGGCTGGGGCTGAGAGGCTAACAAAGGAGGCCAGGCTCAGAAGTCCCCACTCCTTGGGTCAAAGGTCATCCTTAGGTATTCCTCGGGGAGTGTGCACAATCTGAGTGGTACAAAAAGGCCCCGGGAGTCACCCACCAGGTTCAGAAACTATCTTTGTCAAAGGCCACCCAGGACCCTTGCATCTTCCAAAAAAAGCAGGTCGAGACAGATATCTCCTGCCTCCTCTTATCCCCCTTAGAGGATGTTGGTTCCAGCATCCCAGATCTGGGACCCCAGTCCCCCCGCCACCCTCTTTCCCATCTCCAAATCCCAGGTACCCCCCTCTCGGGTGGGTCAGCAAGGCCAGCGTTTTTTCGTCTTCCTGAAGGGCAGATCCTCAACTGGCCAGCCCCTCCCACACAGCTGCCAATTACTTCCACTGCCCCCTCAGCCCCATCTCCACCAAGCTCCACCTGGCCCCCCCCCAGGGGGGGAGGGGAGGAAGGATACAGCCAGAGGGTCACACAGGACTGTGAGGGGGACTTGCAGGGCTCAGGAGGTGGAGAGTGCCAGTAAGGCTGACTCGAGCCCTCACTTCCCCTTTCTCAGCAGAGAAGGAAGTTAACTGGGGCAGCCAGCCGCTTGTCTGTCTGCAGGCGCGAGTGCCCCAGCCTGGCTCACCTCCTCCTCAGGGCGAGCCCCAGCACTGCACCCTGGCAGTGCCCCCAACCCCAGCTTCCTGGAGCCACTGGCAACCTGTAGCTGGCCCCTCTTGTTCCCTGAGACAGGGCATTCCGAGGTCAGAGGCCGGGAGTCCCAGAGCAAACTAGGATGCCCTGTCCCCCAGAGAGGAAAAAAACAAAACAAAACAAAACAGGGCTGGCCAGGGGAATTTTCCCTTCCTAGGGGTGGGTTACTGGTAGATTTCCAAGATGCTAGCCGGGGTTCCAGGTGCCTGGTAAGGGCCCTGCCAAAAGGTGGGGCTGACAGATGATGCCAGGTCCTCTGGATTAGGCTTGGCTAGAACTCAAAAAAAATGGGTTTAGAGTTAAGTTTGGAAGAGAGTGTGGGGACTGCCCCTTCCAGAGCTGGTGCCTTGAAGGATCCTCACAGAGGGGGTGCTCGGCCTGTTGCAGGTCCTGGGGAGGCCCCCAGCCGGCATCGGGAGGGAAGAAGGGGTCCTCTCGCAGCCTGGCCCCCATACTCACGTGTCTCCGTCCTCAGAGATGTAAGTGAGTGCTTCCAACTGCTGAGGGCTCAGCGCCCTCGCGGCGGGAAGGGGCGAGTCCGGGACTGGGTCCTCGGTCTTGGGGTCTCCAAACAAGGGCAGGGGCTCAGTGAGCGACGAGGAGCCGTAGGTGGAGTCAGCCCGCTCCCCGTCTGTGTCTTCCTTCTCCTGTGACTTCTCGGCTGTTCCCGGAGGATGGGTCCAGGGCTGGGGCCCCCGGCCATCTGAGGGCCCAGAGCCTGGGGCCGGGGTGGGCTCAGGCAGGGAGCGCAGGGAGCGCAGAGACTCGATGCCCGAGTCATACTGGCTCTCATCCGTCTCGTCCGGCCCCTTCCGAGCCTCAGACATCCCCGCGGCGCCGGCCCGCCGGGGCCCAGTCCGAGCAGGATCCGACTCTGCGCTGCCTTTCCGGGCTGCAGGTCCGCGTTGTAAAGCGGGTGCTGGATCCGGACTAGATTCCTTCCTAGGTTGCGGGGGTCCGAGGGGTCGGCGGGAAGCGCAGACGAGGCTCGGGGCGCCGGCGGGGTCCTCGGCAGCAGCTACTCAGGGCAGCTGGGCAGCCCAGTCTGACTCACTCGCTCGCCCCGCCTTCAGGCCCCGCCCCAGGCCCCGCCCCCGAAGCCGCTGTGCTTCCGGACCAAGGCCCCGCCCTTCGGAATCCCCCTTACCCCGCCCTCTGCGCTGGCTCCGAATCAGGGGTTCCCCGGTCCTGACTCACTCTTGCGTTAATTCAACCACTCACTCATTCATTCATTCATCCAACATTCCAACCATCCATTCATTCACACTGTTCCCCTTCTTTCTTCATTCCATTCATTAATTCCATGATTCTTCCCCCCTCCTCTTCTTTCCATTTCTTCATTCATTTTTTTCCATTCATTCACTTATTCATTCGTTGGTTTTTAAAGGACGATTTATTAATCATCTGCACAAGCTGGGTGTCTTGTGGGGAGCGCATCTGGTGATTGGGGCGAGGAAACTTTGCAATCTATCTCCGCCCATTGCTCTCAATTTCTCTTGCTTTTCTTTTCTTTTCAATTTATATGATTTTTATTTTTTCCATTATACTTGATCTCTTGCTTTCCCAGGAGACAAAGGGGACACCCCCAACTTTTTTTTTTTTTTTTGTCTTTTTAGGGTCGCACCGGTGACATATGGAAGTTCCCGGTCGAATCAAAGCTGCAACCGCTAGCCTGCGCCCCAGCCACAGCAATGCGGCATCCTTAACCCAGGAATCAAATCTGCATCCCATGGATACTAGTTAGATTCGTTTCCGATGCGCCACGATGGGAACTCCGACACCTGCATCTTTAAAGGAGTTCTCCCTTTGGGTCCTGGATAGAGGGTCTCCTGTGTCAAATTCTGGAATCAAACAAAATTGGACAGGAGGATGAGTTTTTTTGAAGATGGATTTTCCTCGGGAAGACGGTTGTCTAAAGCAGAGTGGTCACTCCACACAGGCATGAAACACTGTCTTTGGGCAGTGACAACATCTGGTTAGGGAAGTTTAGTTCCTCATAGTGGGGCCAGAATGGGGAGGCCCCAGACATGCTGGGCTGCACTCTGCTGAGGTCCCCTTGGCAGCCCCAGCCCCAAAGCCAGCACCTCTTTCCCCCTTCCCTGTCTCTACTTCCCTGGGCCTAGGAAGTCTGTGGGCAAACCCCACCCACACAGTGAACCCCAAGTCAGTACCCCACGATTTACCCCCTACCCCAATGCCAACAATGCCCTTAGAAGGTCATCTCCAAGAAAGCATCTCCGTCTTCCATCTCTGGCATTGGGGGAAGGAAGTTGGGATATGCATAGGCAGCTACTAACCAGCTTCCCTACCACTCTCCCCATGAAATCTCATTTGATTCATCCATTTGTTAAACATACATGGAGCTTCTCCTACATGTCTGATATTGTCCTCTCTGTTGGAAGCAAAACCAAGTATCATGGTAACAGCAATAACCAACAACTCCCCTCCTGTCCCCAACAAAAAAGGTGCCATGGTTACAGCCTTCAAAAAGCCCCCCGGTGGTTACAGTGCGGAGGGATTGTGCTAAGAAAGGAGTGAGAACTGGATGCTGGAGGGGCATAGTGTGGGGCCATACCCAGTGGAGTGAGGGAAAGGGGAGGTTTCCTTTGAACGGGATGGGACGGGAAGAGGGCTGTGGAGAAGTACCTAGACTCTGTTTGGGGGAGGGGGAGAGGTGTGTGGAGAGAGAACGGAGGCGGAAGGGCAGATGGACGGAGATGACCCACTGATTTCCATGCCCACTGATGACCAGAGTGGGGAGGATGAGCATGAGGCAGCAAGGAGCCTTGAGGGGAAAGCCCAAGGAAATTAAGGCATCTCCTTCCCTTAGAGTCAATGTGATTTCAGACATTCTCAACTTCCTCTCTCATCCTCAAAGGGTGAAGCAAAAGTACAGTCCCTGACCACTCCAGACCCTGACCACTTGGGTTGGAGAGTTCCTATTGTGGCTCAGCGGGTTAAGAACCCAACATAGTGTCCCTGAGGATGCGGGTTTGATTGTCGGCCTTGCTCAGTGGGTTAAGGATCTGGCGTTGCCGTGAGCTGTAGTGTAGGTCGCAGACATGGCTCGGATCCAGATCCGAATCCAAATCCAGCATTGCTGTGGTGGTGGCGTAGGTTGGCAGCTGCAGCTCTGATTGAACCCCTAGCCTGGGAACTTCCACATGCCTCGCGTGAGGCCCTAAAATAACAACAACAACAAAAACAGTAATTATTATAATAGAGTTGGGAAGCTGAGGTGAGTTAACTTACCCAAGGTCAAACAGTCCAAAAGGGTAAAGCTGTATTTTCCTGTTCCTAATCCAAAGTTTTAAAAATGTTTTCAGTGAAACTTTCTTTCCTTTATGAAAGTCTTAGAGGTTGGAAGCACCTGAGCCCTATGCAAGGACAAAGAACTCAGGAGTGATCGCCTCTCTTATTCATACAGAAGCTGATTTTAAGGAAAAACCTACTTCAATCCAGTCCAGGGTCTGGCTCTAAACCATAGCAAGTGTGTGGAAGCCCCTTTTCTGTCCACATGAGGGCGGCATTGAGTCAGCAAGGGCTTCCAGCACCTAGCCTGGACTCAGACAGGAAGCCCTTGTGGGAACAATTTGGAATGGGGACAGGGACCCTGGAAGTGTCATCTGGAAGGATAACCTGGGGTCTTTGACTCAGGTCACAGCGTGGTCAGGGTGCTGACTTCACTCCCTCAGTCCCAGTCTTCTCAGAGACTGGGCCCCTCTGGTCCTCCTCTCTCTGCTTTCTGGTTCCCTTTGTCATGCTTCCACTCACCACCTCTGCCTACCCCTGCCAGGCCCATCTTCAGGAAACAGGCCCAGTTGCCATGGCGACCAGATGGTCAGCATTCTCCTTTCACAGGCCCCTCCCTTCACCCCTCTTTTCTCTGGGCTTTGGTGGGGGGGGGTGAGGCGGTAATGTGTATGTATGGAGAGAGGTGAGGGGGTCTTTAGCTCTTGGGAACTCTGGGGTTGGCCCAAAGGAGCTGGACCAGCTCTCTTCCAAAGCCCCCTGAAGTGGGGGCAGGAGGCAGTGGGGCTGGAGAAGAGAAGGAAGATTAGAACAACTAAATGGGGAATGTGAAGATCCTATGTGGGTTAGAAAAGGACAGGGTTAGGACCTCTGCTCTCTGCCTGCAGTGAGGACTGAACTAAGTGGAATGAACTGAAACCAGAAGAAGAGAATTTGGAGTTAGTGGTGAGGCAGGAGTTCCCAAAAATCACTGGGGGGAGAGCGACATTGGAATGAGCAACCACGTGAGGTTCTTCCAGGGGGAGAGGAAGAACCATACCTTTTGGGATCATGCCTTTCCTCTGTTTGGACATCAAGGATGGATTCACTGACCTTGGGAGGATCAGGCAGGCTGGAGAGTTCATAAGTGCCAGGCAGACCAAGAGCCTCCATCACCTTGCCTTGAAAGGGAAGAGTAGGAAAATGGAGGCAGGACCAGGAGTCGGGGGGATGTGGGGTGTGGGGATGGAAGCAGAGACTCTTCTGCCCCAGATGAGGGTCAGGACCATAAGCAGATCAGTGTGATTTTGGATAGGAAAGATCTGGATTCTAGGACCACTGTGTGAATACTAGCAGGTGACCTTGAGCAGGCCACTCACACTCCCCGTCTTGGTTCCTTGTGGGTAAATGGGGAGTCGCTACATGTCGAAGACACACATGACATGCAATAGGATTCCACAGTGACTGCACACACAGATTGATCAAGTGTAGCCTTTATCCTTTTCTATCATAAGACTGGTTTCCATGTCCTCCTTTCCCATTTGACTTTATGCTCCTTGAGGATAGGAAACTGTATTTTGCATTTTTGAACAGGGCACACAGTAGGTACCCACTACTTATTTGTTAAATGGATGCATTCAGAAGTGAATGAATGAATGGCAGGGCAGGGAAAAACCCTGTGGCCTGAAGGGACATGTGACCTGCAGTTACTCAGCCTGGTCTGTGGTCTCTGACTTTGCCTTCTATACCCACAGAAGAAAGTCAGAGCCTTAGAGATGGTCCAACTTTCTCACCGCACAGATGAGGAGACAAAGGCTCAGAGGGGGGAAGGCACTTGCCCAAGGTCACACAGCTAATGACAGAGCCAGAATTAAGAATTTGGACACAGGTGTCCTGATCTCCAGTCTAGGGCAATGTACACACTACATTGCTTCTCTGGGGCTGTTCTTCTAGGGTAGAAGATGGTTCAGTGAAGGCTGATTTAAATGCCCTCTCTTCTGCCCTCTGTTAGTCCTTTCTCCTATCTAGCTCTGATCATTTCCCTTTCACCCTATTCCTTCCCTGTTCAGCTGGGTCTGGCGTCTGAAGTCTGGCACCTGCCTTAACCCTTTACCATCCACCTGGGAATAAGGATTCTCCTTAGGGTTCCAAGGCTTAACTTCCTTTCCACATCCTCTGCCATGGGAACTTGTGGGAACGAAAGATGGAGAGCGATGTTGGCTGAACCTTTGGCGCCCCCTCCGCGGAGAATGGATGGAGAGGAGTTTCGGCTCAGATCTTCCTAGGATCGCGGGGGGTGCATGTGGATAAGGGGTGCGGGGAGCCCCTGTTGCTTTTCTCCTTCGGGGTGTCTCTGTGGTAGGCTTGGGGAAGGCGGAGTTTGGGGGGCCGGGGGCGGGGCTCCTGCGCTGGGAGGAAGGGCGGGGCGCGCTGGCTCCAGCTCTGCTCAGACAAAAGGCGGCGGCGGGAGCGGGCGGGAGGCGGAGCGGCGCCGCGAGGGCCTCAAGGTGACACCCGCCCCCGGCCCCGGCCCCCCCAGCCCGGCCCCCCAGCCCGCCTCCCCAGCCCCATTCCCTAGCCCCCTTACCCGTGGTGCCCTTTCCAGGCCCCCTCCCCCCGGCGGGGGGTGGGGAGCAGCGAGGGCCCCGCCCCCTCCCGCCCCCTCCCCAGGGCCCGCGCAGGATGCCCGCGGCCCCCGGCAGCCCCCCGGGAGGCCCTGAGCTCGACGCACCCCCTCTACGCCATGTCCCCCCCTGGCTCGGCCGCGGGAGAGAGCGGCGGCGGCGGCGGCGGCGGCGGTGGCGGCCCCGGGGTCCCGGAAGATCCCACGGCGGCGGCGGCGGCGGCGGACGAGGGCCCCGCCCGAGAGGAGGTGAGAGTCGGCGGCGCCCCTTCCCCGGGCGCGGCCGCAGCCTGGCCCCCATCCCCCGCCGCGCGCGGCCCCCGCCGGTTCCGCCGCAGCGCGGCCGGCGCCCCGCACCCCGAACCGGCCGCCGCAGCCGCAGTCCCGCGCCGCTGCCCCCACCCGGCAGCCGGAGCTGTCCGCGGTGGCGGGGAAGGGGCCGCGCCGGGGGCGGGGCTCGGGGGTCCCAGGCAGGGGGAGGGGCATAGGGGCGGAGCCTCGCGGACCCTGGCAGGTGGGGGGTGGGGATGGTGGCCGGGATCCAATCTCGCGGAGAGGGATGCTATCGTGAAGGCCGGGAAGGGTGACTTGAAGGGGCTGCGGAGACAGGAGAGCACCTGCCAGGTCCATGGGAGAAATAGTGGTGTCACCTGAGGTGGGATCCTAAGAAGGTCAAATGCATGCAGAGGCGATGCCCCCTGGGGTCACTGGGCGTGTGTGCGGGGTTATGCACCTCTCTCTCCCAATGCCCATGCAGCGCCCCCCCCCCCGGGGGGGGGGCTCTGAGCCCAGGAATCCTTCCGCGTGTAGCGACTGAGCACAATCCTAGTTGGGGGTCCTACTTCTGCACTTGGAGACAAAGAGCCGGAGGAAAGTGCCAGGGGTTCCCCATCTTCCACGCACACTCGTGCACCCTGCACTAGGGCAGAAGCACACAGACAGGGACGGGCCTGCAGGCAGGGCCCCTTCTCACCGGGACAGGCACATGCTCAGGTGAGCACACGAAGGTACACAAATCCCTTCCGCCCCCAGGACAAGGCTCTCTGAAAGGCACAGGTACCCTCGTCTTGTCTACATATACTGCGTACTGTTTCCTAGCCCACCTACCTATCTAACTTACAGATCTTTCCTGGGATTTCATACCAGATCCAGGGCCCACTGCCTGTTAAGGTGCCCTTCCCCTCCTCCCTCTTCTCCCTCCCTCCACTAGCCTCCAGGTCCCGCCTGGGGAGTTGAAGGACTAAGTCAGGATCTCAGCAGGAGGGTGTGTGGAGGGGGTTCCTAAAGCTAGAGAGTGGGGGGAGAAGAGGGAAAGCCCAGGACGCCACCAGAAATCCGACTCAGTGCTGGTCGCTGAGTGGCTGTGGGTGCCAGCACCCAGGATGCAAAGAGAATGAAGCCCGGCCTTCAGGAGCACCCAGTCTAGTGGAGGAGCCAGGCGTGTAAACAACTCAGCGGGGCAAGCGTGGGGCAGAAGTGCTAAGCGCTTTAACAGGCCCCCTACCAAAATTGCGTTCTCTTAGCAAATGCCTGGGCTGCAGCTTCCTGTCTCCCTATCCCTGTCCCTCATCCCTTCTCCCCAGCCACGGGTCCTGGATATTTCCACCTGGACCATCTTCTGCTCAAGGACACAAGCCCCTGCCTCCCATCTTAGAACAGGGGAAGGATGTTAGGGTTCAGGAGGGAGACTCGCAGGGGAATTGGGGTCCAGGGTGTGGGGAAAGAGGGCTTGGGCTTTCCTGGGAGGTGTGAAGCCACTTGTCAGAGACGGGGTGGGTGGGTCAGGGAAAGTGGCTCCTCCTGGGTTCTGGAAGAAGGGAGGGCCCTGCCTGTTAAGTGAGAAGGTGATGTCACGGGCCCCTCCCTCCATTCCTGGAATGCCTGGAAGGGGTCCGGGTCGGGGACCTGCCGTCGCTGATGCCTGTCTGTCCTCCCTGTCTTTCCTATCCACACCTCCTCCCGTTTCATTGCCCATCTTTGTGTCTGTCTTTGGACGCTGTTTCTCTGGGTGCCATCCTATCCATCTGTGTCTCTTCTGCCACCTGGGCCTCCTCCTTCCATCTCTGGCTGTGATCCCTCTGCCTCCTGGGGCGTCCCTCTCTGTACTTCCGTATACTGGCACCCCCCCTTTCCTGTCCTCATGGCTCACTCTGGGTCACTTTGGTGTTTATCTCTGGTCCTGGCCTCCCATCTCGGCCTGACCTCTTCTCTCCACATCCTCGTCTGTCTGCCCATCATCTCTGGTGCTGCATCTTTGGTGCTGCATCCATCTCTGTGCTGGGTCCTGCCACTCCGTCTCACCCCCCCAACTCATCTCGGCCCTTTCCCTGCCCATTCGAGCAGCAGCGTCCCATCCAGCCCTCTTTCACCAAGTCCCTCTGCCGTGAGTCCCACTGGAAGTGCCTGCTGCTCTCGCTGCTCATGTACGGCTGCCTGGGGGCCGTGGCCTGGTGCCACGTCACCACGGTGACCCGCCTCACCTTCAGCAGCGCCTACCAGGGCAACAGCCTCATGTACCACGACAGCCCCTGCTCCAACGGCTATGTCTACATCCCCTTGGCCTTCCTGCTCATGCTGTACGCTGTCTACCTGGTGGAGTGCTGGCACTGCCAAGCCCGCCATGAGCTGCAGCACCGAGTGGACGTGAGCAGCGTGCGGGAGCGCGTGGGCCGCATGCAGCAGGCCACGCCCTGTATCTGGTGGAAGGCCATCAGCTACCACTACGTCCGCCGCACCCGCCAGGTCACCCGGTACCGCAACGGAGACGCCTACACCACCACCCAGGTGAGGAGCTGGAGGGGAGCACAGGCCAGTCCAGGTGGCGGGGGGTGGGGAGGAGAAGAGCCGGTGTGGGGACCCTGCCTGAATGTCCTCAGGGGGGAGCACGGGCAGCAGGGCTCCCCGCTGAGGGCACTGTGACAGGAGGGCATAATGACCACCATAATAATAACAGCAAACACTAGCAGCCAGGCTCTGTTCTAAGTCCTCTATAAATATCCAATCATTTTCTTAACCCTCATGACAACCCTATGAGGTAGGTAACTATTATCCCCATTTTACAGAAGAGGAAACTGAGGCTTGGAGAGGTTTAAGTAACTTGTCCAAAGTCAAACAGCTCGTGTGTGGTGGAGCTGGGATTTGAGTCCAGGCAGTGTGGCTCCAGGGTCTGCACGGTTTAGTGCTTACCGGCTGGAGATGTTTCACACGCATGGCCTCACAGGTACGCTCTCACCTGTCTAGTGAGGTGACTGCTACCAAGGCTTCTTTCACAGGTAGAGACCTAAGCTCAGAAACTTGCCCAAGTTCTGCAGCTTCTAAATGGTAGCACTAGACTCCAACCTAGGGCCCGTGATCCCAAATCCAAGCACCTAGAGGTAGTGGTCAGTTGACAGAAAGGTGGAGATGGGCATGGAGCGCCTAGAGGGGGGACTCCGCGGACCCGCAGGATCAGGCATATTATAGCCCTGGACGACGAGGATTTTTCCAGATGAGGGCGCCTCTCAGTACTGGGCTGAGGAAACAAAGCCTGGGGCCTGTGAGGATAAAGAAGGAGCATGGGTGCTAGCCAAGGAGGGAGTGGGAAACTAGAGACAAAGGGAGCGCCTCTGGGTGGTGGTGGTGGGGGTAATGAAAAACACACTTGTGGAAGGGAAGCTGGGCAGGCTGTCTGCAGCGATGGGAGGGCAAAAGGGGACAAGGGAGGCGGTGGCAGAAGAGTCGGGCAAGCCGGAGAGCCAGTTCAGAGCCTGGGCCTAACCCCCTTAAAATAAGAAGGCTGAGGAGTTCTTTTGTGCCGCTGCTGTGGCGCGGGTTCGGTCCCTGGTCCGGGAATTTCCGGATGCCACGGGCACGGCCAAAAAGTGAGAGAGGAAGAGAGGGAGCGAGCAAGAGGGAGCCGCGAGAGCGAGCGCGTGGAGGCAGGGATGGGTCCTAGACGCGCCCTCATCCTAACTCACTGATGAAGCTGAGCGCCTCGGTGTCTCTAAAAACCCCATGATAAGCTCCTACCCAGCTCCAACCAGGGGCTAAACCAGGAGAGGCTGAGGGTCCGACCGGGCGCCAAGAGCAGCGACTGGGCGGACGAGAGTCTGCGGACAGAAGTGACTCCCGCCGCCTTCCCCGGCGCCGCAGGTCTACCATGAGCGCGTCAACACGCACGTGGCTGAGGCCGAGTTCGACTACGCGCGCTGCGGCGTCCGTGATGTGTCCAAGGCGCTGGTCGGGCTGGAGGGCGCGCCGGCCACGCGGCTGCGCTTCACCAAGTGCTTCAGCTTCGCCAGCGTGGAGGCCGAGAACGCGTACCTGTGCCAGCGCGCGCGCTTCTTCGCCGAGAACGAGGGCCTGGACGACTACATGGAGGCGCGCGAGGGCATGCACCTCAAGAACGTGGATTTCCGCGAGTTCATGGTGGCCTTCCCCGACCCGGCCAGGCCGCCCTGGTACGCCTGCTCGTCGGCCTTCTGGGCCGCGGCGCTGCTCACGCTGTCGTGGCCGCTGCGCGTGCTGGCCGAGTACCGCACGGCCTACGCGCACTACCACGTGGAGAAGCTCTTCGGCCTGGAGGGCCCGGGTTCCGCCGGCGGCAGCGCGGGCGGCGGCCTCAGCCCCAGCGATGAGCTGCTGCCCCCGCTCACGCATCGCCTGCCGCGGGTCAACACGGTGGACAGCACCGAGCTCGAGTGGCACATCCGCTCCAACCAGCAGCTGGTGCCCAGCTACTCGGAGGCGGTGCTCATGGACCTGGCCGGGATGAGCGCGCGCTGCGGCGGGGGCGCGGCGGGCGGCTACGCGCCCACGTGCCGCTACGGCGGGGTGGGCGGCCCGGGCGCCGCGGGCTTGGCCGCGTACCGGCGCAGCTGCGAGCACTGCCAGCGCGCCGTCAGCAGCTCGTCCATCTTCTCGCGCAGCGCCTTGAGCATCTGCGCCAGCCCGCGGGCCGGCCCGGGGCCGGGCGGCGGACCGGGCTGCGGGGGCAGCCGCTTCTCGCTCGGCCGCCTCTACGGCTCCCGGCGCAGCTGCCTGTGGCGCAGCCGGAGCGGGAGCGTCAACGAGGCGAGCTGCCCCACCGAGCAGACGCGGCTCTCGAGCCAGGCCAGCATGGGGGACGACGAGGACGACGACGACGAAGAGGAGGCCGGGCCGCCGCCGCCCTATCATGACGCCCTCTACTTCCCGGTGCTCATCGTGCACCGGCAGGAGGGGTGTCTGGGCCACAGCCACCGGCCGCTGCACCGCCATGGCTCCTGCGTAGAGACCTCACTGTGACCCCGGCTCCCTGGACCGGCCCGCCGGCCTCCTCCCCGCCCCTCGCCCGACGGTGCTCCCTGCGTGTAGCAGGTGGAGTCACGCTGGTGGTGGCCAGGGCTGTGCTGGGCACGGCGGGGGTGGGGTGAGGGGAGGTGAGGGGGAGCGGGACAGACCCCCGATGGGGCCGACCCTCCCCCTCCCTGTACATAAAGAGACAGCTGGGGGGAGGGGTGGGCCGCTCCGAGAGAACCCCGCCCCCCCCCCCGCCGAGCCGTCTCTAACAGCCCCGCCCCCGAGTCCCTAGGGAGACCACCTCCCCTTCCTACACGCACACTCGAGTTTTCCCGTCCCGTCTTTCAACGGATCCTCTGACTGTTAGGTGGCGACTGTGCTGAGGGCTCCGCGTTGGGCCGGGTCTCCAGGGAGAGGCCCTCGCGGTGCAGCTGGGGCGGTTTCGAGGCGGGTCGAGGGGAAGGGCAACTGGGGTTTTCCTTCCTCCGCGGCCTGGCCCCACTGGGGCCTCTCTCTACCGGGGCGGGGGGGCCGTGGTTTGGAGAACAGCAAGGCTAGCTTCCAACCAAGCTAATGAATTCAGTGGGTCTGAGGCCGCGGCCGGGTGTCGGCCGCGACGCTCCACCTCAAAGCCGGGGGAACGGCTGCTCTTCTCTTCTTGGCGCTGGCCCCGGAGATGAGATGAGATCGGGATTTCCTTTCTGCCACTCCTTCCGCTGTTGGCTGTTGTTTATCTCACTGGCCCCGGGAGGCTGGGTCCCGGGGTGGGGCTGGGGGGACTGTGCTCACCTGCAGACGTCACCTCCCTTCTCACCTGTTCCCTGGCTCTGAAGAGCTGCTGGCAAGGGCGCGGCGGGGAGGCAAACTGTGGAGGGCAGTGCACCTCAGTCCTTTAAACTGCAGTCTCCTCAAGTGGGTTCTGGGAGGGCACTCCCTTCAGAGAGGGTGGGATACCACCCAGGTGGCATTCCTTCAAGCAGGCCAAGGTGGGGGGAGTGGGACACAGGCCTGGGTGACAAGGGGAATTCTGGAAGCAGGTGGGAGTCGAAGAGGAGAGGGCAGTGAAAAGAGCCCCCTAGAGGTGAGGGTGTCAGTGGGGTGGCCCTTGCCTCCCCTGCACCTGCGGGGAGGAGTGGAGAGTGAGTCCCCATGCAGAGCCTCTGCAGGGCCAAGGATTTTGTCACCAGCCCCAGCTGGAGAAAGACTCAATTCCAGCAGCAGGGCCAGAGGCAGGAGTTGTTGAAATCTTGCTCAACTCCCCTGTCCTGCCCTAGCTTGTGAGCTGAAGCCCTGCTGTGTGTCCCAGGGTCTTCAAAGGGGCATCCTGCCATCGCCCCAGGACGCTGGCCCCACGTCCTGTTCCCTCCCCACTCCTAGCCTGATGTGCTTCCGTGTGCATGTCTGTGTACAACCCCCCTGCCCTCCCCACTCCCCTGGCTAAAGTTTTCCCAGCCGATTTATCGCCCAGGGATTGAGCTCACATTTCCAGCTGGAGAGGATAACCCTGGGGCCTCGAGGCTGCTCACCCTGCTGCTTCTCCCCGTGCCTGAGCCATCAGAGCTCTCCTTCCCCCTCCTTCAGCCTCTGCCTTCATCCTCCAGCCTGGCCAGGCCTGCAGCCCCGAGGGCGTGGCCTCCACCTATGCAACATCTCCTCTGGCTCCCCTTCCCTCTTTCCTTGGGGGACTGGGCGGGGCACAGACTGTGGGCACACCCTGGCCCCGGGCCCATCCAGGTTGAGCTTAACTCTCACATGGAGATGGCTGAGTGGGAAGGGAGAGGAGGCCGGAGGAGGGGAGGCGTGGGCAGGAGGGAAGAGCTGCCTGCTAGGTCTCCCTGGGCAGCAGTGCCCACCTACCTTGCAGCACTGGACCCAGAGTCTGTGCTCCTCGGGGGCCTGGCGGTTGGAGCGTGCCTCTTTCCTGTGAATGGACATCTGCAAGGTGCAGGTGGTAAGCTGTGGCCTGAGGCCCCAGTTCTTGGCCAGTTGGCAACCTGATGTCATGCTCTTGTGTGGGGCAGCCTGGCCACCTCATGGCTCCCAGAAAGGAGACACTCAGCTCCTCCTGAGATGGACCCCAAGCTCGGAGGAGGAGAGGGAAGGGGAGGCGCTGTTATTATTTTTGCCTGTATTGACCATTTCTGCCTAGGTCTTCTCACACAGACAGCCTCACCTCCCACACATGCACAGATGTAGAGAGAAACCAGTTCTTTGGGTTTTTTTTTTCCCTTGGTAGCTTTATTGATTGCCAGGGAAAATGAAAACCAGAAAATTAATCTCTAAAATTAAACTTTACACTGAATGTTCTTGTTTCTCGAATTAGAACCTCTGCTAGCAGCTGTGGCTATGTACACTCACACACACCCTCACACCTACACGTTTGCACTCCGGAACTGTCAGAGGGTGTCAGGCACAGACCCGAGGTTGCCCAGACAGGCACACACGTGCAGTGGCTCCCAAGCCCCCTCTGGTGCTCTGCTCAGCATCTGCCTATTGGCAGGAGTCCCTGGAAAGCAGGCATCCTGAGGCTGTGGTTGCAGCCTGTGACCCATTCTCTGGACACAAGGGGCTGGAGGTTCTGGGTCCCTCAGCCCAGGGACGATGGGGCATGGGGTTCAGCCTGAATCCATCAGTCACGTCCTCTCGTGGCCTCATGTGTAGATGTGACTCCCATGGGTGTGGCCCCAGGGTGGGCAGCCACAGAGTGATGGGGCCTCATGGAGGGTGCTTAGAAGGTTCCATGTGGCCTGGGGACAAGGGCTTGTGGGGTGGGCTGGGCCGGGCCTGGCTGGGGAGAAGACAGGTCTCTGTCAATTGGGTGCATCACACTGTGGCCTTTCTGTCGTGGATTTCCAAGCGCAAAGATTGTATAAATCAAACTGGTGGATAATAAAGTTGCGGATGACTCACTGACTTCCCTTCCCAGTGTGGCGCCTCTCTTGCCATCTCCCCCTCCTGTGAGCAGCTCTCTGGGGAGATGGCTAGGTCTAATTCCCTCCTGACACCTCTGTTTCCTCCGCCCAAGTTGGGCAGGTGGATTAGGGGTCGGCAAGGCCTGTAAAACTAGATGATTTTAGCAGAGTCAAATAATAGGGAGGTGGCATCTGCAGGGGTGAGGGTGGAAGAGCCAGGCAAAACTCTGCTGGAGCCAGAGGCGGGGGGCGGAGAGGGAGAGAGAGAGAGTGTGTTTGCAGATCAAGAGGTCAAAGATCCATTTGGTACAGAGAAAGATGGTGGGGACAGGGGTCAGGGAGGTGGGTGGGTCCCTATCCCTTAGGGTCTGCTTTGCCTCCCTGTTCCCGAAAGAAGTCAGTCATTTCAGTGGGTCCATCATACCCTCTCCCTGGGTACCAGGGCTAAGTCCCACTTCCTACCCCTATCCCAGGCCCCTTCTCACATCCTTATCTGCACAACTCTTGATCACTCCTCCTGAGGACAGTCTTGGTGTCCCCTCCCCCTCCCCGTGGACCAGTATGACACTCTGCTGCAAGGTGTGGGGGCGGGGCATGAAATGAGGGAAGGGGCTGGGGCAGTGACCCAGGTCTGGTCGCTGCCCCATCCCTGTCCCCATCTTATCCTGCAGGGTTCTCAGGGCCCTTGGCAGTGATTGGTGACATGAAGTGGCTGGGATTCAGGGCCTGCTGGCGGGCTGCTTCTCTGTTGGCACAGAGGGCCTGGCTGATGAGATACTCGCTCTCCTGGGCAATATCTGACAGGCGCAAATCAAACTCCAGGAGGGTCTTGTTGTCTGACATGCCTTCCAGGAGCTGCTTCCCACCATCCTGGGTCAGGAATACAAGGGAAAGGGTCACTTTCCATCACTTATACACATATACATATTTGTATATAGATGTGACTGAAACAACAGTTTCACAAAACAATACCTGACCTGGTTGTACAGCACTGACATTTTTGTTCTTTTTTAAAATTTTTTGCTTTTTAGGGCTGCACCCATAGCATACAGAGGTTCGCAGGCTAGGGGTCAAATCAGTGTAGCTGTTGGCCTATGCCATAGCCACGGCAACGCAAGCTCTGAGCCACGTCTGTGACCTACACCACAGCTCACAGCAACACCGCATCCTTAACCCACTGAGCAAGGCCAGGGATCGGACCTGTGACCTCATCAATGCTAGTCAGATTCATTTCCACTGAGCCATGATAGGAACTCTGAGACTTGGTCAAGAAAATTTGAGAGACTGTCTATTGGAAAAGACCCAGGCTTTCAATCTATCCTGGGTTTGAATGATAGCTCTGCCACTTTCTACTGATTGGATGCTCTCAGTCAACTCACTAACTTCTCTGAGACTCAATTTTCCATCCATAAAGTAGGGTTAAGAACATACATTTTGGAGTTCCCATTGTGGTGCAGTGGAAACGAATTTGACTAGGACCCATGAGGTGCGGGTTCGATCCCTGGCCTCACTCAGTGGGTTAAGGATCTGTCATTGCTGTGAGCTGTGGTGTAGGTTGCAGACATGGCACAGATCCGGCATTACTGTGGCTCTGGCATAGGTCGGTGGCTATAGCTCCGACTGGACCCCTAGCCTGGGAACCTCCATATGCCATGGGTGTGGCCCTACAAAAAAAGACAAAATACAAAAAAAAAAGAAAAAAGAATATACATTTTAAGAGATCCTAAATGATACAGTAGAACATTTAGACTTGATATTTTCAGGACATTACATCAGAAAAAAAAAAAAAAGCACAATATATATTCTTTTCAAGTACACATGGAACATTCTCCAGAATTAACCACATACTAGGGCATAAAACAAGCCTCAACAAATTTAAGAGTACAGAAATTATTTCCAGCATCTTTTCTAAACACGATGGCATGAAACTAGAAATCAACCACAGAAGAAGAAGTGAGAGGAAAAAAAAAGACTACATGGAGACTAAACGACATGCTACTAAAAAAACCCAACGGATCAATGATGAAATCAAAGAGGAAATTAAAGAAATACCTTAGGTGAATAACAATGAAAACACAACCAGGAGTTCCCATCGTGGCGCAGTGGAAATGAATCTGACTAGGAACTTCCATATTCCATAGACGCAGCCCTAAAAAAAAAAAAAAAAAAAAAAAAAAAAGCCATACTATCCAAAGGATTCTACAGGTTTAAGTGACCCCTATCAAATTACTCATGGCATTTTTCACAGAATTAGAACAAATAATTCTAAAATTTACATGGAACCATAAAAGATCTAAAATTTCCAAAGGAATCCTGAAGGAAAAGAACAAAGCAGGAGTAATTCTCCCAGATTTCAGACAATAATAGAGGGAGCCCAGAAATGAACCCATACAACTACAGTCAATTAGTCTTTGACAAAGGAGGCAAAATGTACAATAGGGAAAAAAGCCAGCCTCTTCAGCAAGTGGTATTGGGAAAGCTGGACAGCTGCATGGAAATCAGTGAAGCTAGAATACAACTTCATGCCATACACAAAAATAAACTCAAAACAGTTTAAAGACTTAAAGATAAGACATGATTCCATAAAACTCCTAGAAGAGAACACAGGCAAAACATTTGCTGACATAAATCCTACCAGTGTTTTCTCAGGTCAGTCTCCCAAGGCAATAGAAATAAAAGCAAAAATAAACAAACAGGGAGTTCTTGCTTGGTGCAGCAGGAAAACATCCAATTAGTAACTATGAGGTTTCAGGTTTGATCCCTGGCCTTGGTCAGTGGGTTAAGGATTTGGCGTTGCCGTGAGCTGTGGTGTAGGATGACAGCTGTAGCTCCAATTAGACCCCTAGCCTGGGAACCTCCATATGCTGCAGGTGCGGCCCTAAAAGACAAAATAAATAAATAAATAAACAAACAGGACTAATCACAGTTATAAGCTTTTTTGTTGTTGTTGTTGTTGTTGTTGTTGTTGTTGTTGTTGTTGCTATTTCTTGGGCCGCTCCCGCGGCATATGGAGGTTCCCAGGCTAGGGGTTGAATCGGAGCTGTAGCCACCGGCCTACGCCAGAGCCACAGCAACGCGGGATCCAAGCCACGTCTGCAACCTACACCACAGCTCACGGCAACGCCGGATCGTTAACCCACTGAGCAAGGGCAGGGACCGAACCCGCAACCTCATGGTTCCTAGTCGGATTCGTTAACCACTGCGCCACGACGGGAACTCCAGTTATAAGCTTTTGCACAGCCAAGGAAACCATAAACAAAATGAAAAAAACCAACCTATGGGACTTCCCGTTGTGGCTCTGCAGTTGACAAGCCTGACTAGTATCCATGAGGATGTGGGTTCGATCCCTGGCCTTGCTCAGTGGGTTAACGATCTGGCATTGCCGTGAGCTGTGGTATAGGTCGCAGACTCGGCTTGGATCCCAAGTTGCTGTTGCAGTGGCTGTGGTATAGGCCGGCAGCTGCAGCTCCGATTTGACCCCTAGCCTGGGAACTTCCATAAGCTGCAGGTGCAGCCCTAATAAGACAAACAAACAAACAAACAAAACCAAAAAACACAAAAAATCCAACAAAACAACCTATAGACTGGGAGAAAATATTTGCAAACCATAGGACTAATAAGGGCTTAATTTCCAAAATATACAAATAGCTCATGAAACGCAATAAAGAAATATAAACAACCCCATCAAAAAAATGGGTAGAAGACTTAGACATTTCTCTAACGAAGACATCCAGATGGCCAATGGGCACATGAAAAGATGCTCAACATTGCTAATTATTACACAAATGCAAATCAAAACTACAATGAGGTATCACCTCACACAGGCTAGAATGGTCATCATTGAAAAGTCTACAAGTAGGAGCTCCTGTTGTGGCTCAGTAGTTAATAAACCCGAGTAGCATCCATGAGGACGTGGGTTCAATCCCAGGCCTTGCTCAGTGGGTTAAGGATCTGACGCTGCCGTGAGCTGTGGTGTAGGCTACAGGCAGGGCTTGGATCCTGTGTTGCTGTGGCTGTGGTGTAGGCTACAGGCAGGGCTTGGATCCTGTGTTGCTGTGGCTGTAGTGTAGGCTACAGGCAGGGCTTGGATCCTGTGTTGCTGTGGCTGTGGTGTAGGCCGGTGGATGCAGTTCTGATGTGACCCCCTAGCCTGGGAACCTCCTGTGGGTGAGGCCCTAAAAAGACAAAATCCAAAAAAAAAAAAAAAAAAAAAAAAGGTCTACAAGTAACAAATGCTGGCGAGGGTATGGAAAAATGGGGGAACCCTAATACACTGTTGGTGGGGAACAGAAGTAAATTGCTACAGCCACTGTGGAAAGTGGTATGGAGCTTCCTCAAAAAACTGAAAATAGGGTCACCATATGATCCAGCAGTCCCACTCTTGGGCGTATATCTAGAGAAAACTCTAATTCAAAAAGATACATGCACCCCTACCTTCAGAGCAGAACTATTTACAATAGCCAATTCATGGAGGCAACCCTAATGTCCATGGACGGATGAAGAGATAAAGATGATGGAATATTACTCGGCCATAAAAAGAATGAAATAATGCTATTCGCAGCAACATGGATGGACCTAGAGTGAAGTAAGTGAAATAAGTCAGATAGAGAAAGACAAATACCGTATGACATCACTTATATGTAGCATCTGAAATTCGACACAAATGCATTGAGCACATACAGGTGAACAAAGCTGCCAAGATGCAGCACAGGACAGACTGAGCTCATGGTCATGGTTGGATCAATCCTGACATGAGCTCTCCCTGCCACATTGAGATGATTCTTACTGAAAAAGAGCAGACTGTTGTTCCTAAGCCAAAAGAGGAGGTTGTACAGAAGAAAAAAGGTACCCCAGAAGAAACTGAAGAAACAAAAACTTATGGCCTGGGAATACATTTTGAAAAAATAAATGCAAATAAGACACAAATGAACATATCTATGAGACAGAAACAGATTCACAGACATAGAGAACAGATTTGTGGTTGCCAAGGGGGAGAGAATGGGGGATGGAAAGATTGAGAGTTTGGCATTAGCAGGTGCAAAGTATTATATATAGGATGCAGCAAGTTCCTATGCTATAGCACAGGGAACTATATCTGATATCCTGTGATTGAAAAGAGCATGAGATTATGAAAAATAATATATATATATGCAAATATATACATATATCTGAATCACTTTGCTGTACAGCAGAATTTAACACAACATTGTAAATCAACTATACTTAAATAAAATTTTTTAAAAATACACATTTTACTAGATAACCGTGAGGGTTAAAGAAAACAAGTGGGAGTTCCCCTTCGTGGCTCAGCAGTTAACCAAACCGAATAGGATCCATGAGGATTCGGTTTCCATCCCTGGCCTCGTTCAGTGGATTAAGGATCGGGCATTGCCGTGAGCTGTGGTGTAGGCTGGCAGCTACAGCTCCGATTTGACCCCTAGCCTGGGAACCTCCATATGCCGCATGTGCGGCCCTAAAAAGCAAACAAACAAACAAACAAACAAAAAGCAAAAAAAAAAAAAAAAAAAAAGAAGAAAAACGAATGGATATTGGGTGCCTAGCATAGCTGAGAACCCTGAGTAACAGTAACAAGCAGCAATTACTGAGGACCTAGCCAGTGCCTGCCTGAATAACTGCTTTACAAGTAGAATTCCTTTAATCCTCCCAGTAACAACACTTAGAAGTAGATGCTGTTATTACTCCCATTTCACAGATGAGGAAATGGAGGCCCCCAAGGGTCCACTAAGTTAACCAAGCGCTAAAGGGCAGAGCTGGGGTGAGAACCAGGTAAAGGCTGTGATCCAACAATTACCCCGCAGGTGCCGGGCGGCGGTTGGATTCCACACCCGCCTCCCAAGGCCGCAGGGCCTCCCCGCCGCCCTGCCTGCCCCAACGCCCGGCTCACCAGTCCAATGTGGTTGCCGGTCAGGTTGATGCTGGTGAGCGTGGTGTTGATGGAAAGCACCTGGGAGAGGAGCGAGGCGGTGGGCTCGGACAGCTCGTTGCCCCCGAGGTGCAGTGTGGTGAGGCACTTGTTGGTCTGCAAGGCGTGGGCGAGCGCCTGGCCGCCCTCGTCTTCGATGCAGTTGAGGCGCAGGTTGAGGGAGAGGAGGTTGGTGTTGTGCGCCAGCGCGTGAGCCAGAGACTGGGCGCCGGGCGCGCGCACCTGGTTATTGGCAAGGCTGAGCACGCGCAGGCGGCTGTGGCTCAACAGCTTGGCGGCGGCGCGCGCACCCCGGTCTCCAATGAGGTTGTGCGACAGGTCCAGCTCCTCAAGGGCCGGGTGGTCCAGGAGGCTTCGAATCAGGATGCGTGCCTTGTCGTCGTCCACCTTGCTTCGGGTCAGCCTGAAGACCTGGAGAGGGTGGACAGGACCCGGCAGCCAGGTAGAGGAGGGAGCCCCAGGGAGGCCTGAGGTTCTGCTCACCTGCTCTTGGCCACCTGGCTGGCTCTTGGGCGGCAGGCCTACCCAGCATGACAGAGTGGTGCAGAATGGGTGGCAGGTAATAGGGGGAAAGACTACCTCTGATTTAGAAATGACTGTGTGCTGGGTATGCCAGAACATCACCCAGCCGCTATCTACAACCTTCAGCATCCCAGGGAGGCAGAACAAGCGGTCTCCACTTTACAGTAGAAAAGGGAGGCTTTGAGGAGTTCCCATTGTGGCACAGTGGTTAACGAATCCGACTAGGAACCATGAGGTTTCGGGTTCGGTCTCTGGCCTTGCTCAGCAGATTAAGGATCCAGCGTTGCTGTGAACTGTGGTGTAGGCTGCAGACATGGCTCGGATCCTGCGTTGCTGTGGCCCTGGCGTAGGCCGGTGGCTACAGCTCCGATTCAACCCCTAGCCTGGGAACCTCCATATGCCGTGGGAGCGGCCCTAGAAAAGGCAAAAAGACAAAAAAAAAAAAAAAAAAAAAAAAAAAGACAAAGAAAAGGGAGGCTTTGAGCAGATACATCATTTGCCCATAGTCACACAATGATTAAGCTGCAGAAGCAGGGGTTTGTTTGTTTGTTTTTCTTTTTTGCTGCTTTAGGGCTGCACCCACAGCGTATGGAGGATCTCAGGCTATGGGTCAAACTGGAGCCAGAGCCAATGGCCTACAGCACAGCCACAGCGATGCCACATCTGAGCTGCATCTGAGACCTGCACCGCAGCTTGCAGCAACACCAGATCCTTAACCCATGGGGCAAGACCAGGGATGGAACCCGCATCCTCATGGACACTATGTCGGGTTCTTAACCTGCTGAGCCACAACAGGAACTCCAGAGGCAGGTTTTGAATTCAGGTCTATTTGATGCCCAGCCCCTGGCTGCACCCTCCTTAGCCGGCTAAGCTCCACCATGGCAGGAAGAGGAACGCTTTGAAGGAGAGTGCCAGGGTAAAAACCAGGGAGAAAGTGGGAAGGTCCAGAAACAGGAAATGGATGGGATGAAGAAAAAAGATAAAAGAAAGGGGGTGGGACTAGCATTACGATTATTGGAGGTGGGACCCCTGTACCTTTCCTCATCACTGGCTTGTCCTGCTGCTCCCTCTGCCTTGAGAACCTGAGTGGTTGGCCCCTCCACTCTCTCCCCATCCTTCAATTCTCTTCTCTCTCTACCTCTCTCTTAGCTTAGAATCTTTTTGTCCTTCCTGTCACTTCATGGCATCGATCTGGCAAAGCTCCAACCCTAGATCAACCCCTCTCTTATTTTCTGCATGTCTGGGCTCAGGCACCTGACATGTGACAATATCACATGACAGGACTGGCTAGAATCGCCAGAAGCACCAATAGGCCTGTGATGCCAACTCAACCCTGTTTATCTGGACGACATATTCTCTTAAAATCTATGAGGACAATGATGATTTCAACTTCCAGCCCCTCACGGCAGGGGGCCACCCTACAGCTTCCTTTCCGTAGGTGAGTCTCCTCCTGTCTCCCCAGCCATTGAATAGGACCCTTCCTTTTCCTAATCCCAAGTATAAGTCCATTGCTACCCCCAACATCCACTCTTCCCTCTGCCCGGAGCCAACCATCCTCCTTAGTCCTAGATCCCATCCCTTCTGCCTTCTCGGGAATCTTCCTTGGTCAACAAACCTATGCCTCTCTCCTGTTCTCAACCCCTTTCATGCATTTACGTGGAGCTTTTGTTTATTTTAAACACATGCAAGTTTCTTTTTTCTTTCCTTTTTTTGCTTTTTTAGGGCCGCTCCTGAGGCAACATGGAGGTTCCCAAGCTATGGGTCGAGTTGGAGCTACAGCTGCTGGCCTACGCCACAGTCACAGCAACACGGGATCTGGCCCACATCTGCAACCTACACCACAGCTCATGGCAACACTGCCCATTGAGCAAGGCCACGGATTGAACCCGAAACCTCATGGCTACTAGTCAGATTTGTTACCACTGAGCCACAATGGGAACTCCTAAACACATGCAAATTTCCTCTTAAGAAAATCCAAACCCCTCATCTTTCTCCCCCTTCAGCTTTTGAACAGCTTTTGATGATGGTCATCCCTCGATTCCTTCTCTCTCCATAAACCACTACCATCTGGCCTCTGCTGCTGACCCTCCACTGACATAACTCCCCCTCAGTGACCACCATGTTTGGAAATCTGGTCCTCACCTCCATCCCACCCATTGCTGCTCACCCCTCTTCTTCTTCTTTTTTTTTTTTTTGTCATTTTAGGGCTGCACCCTCAGCATATGGAGGTTCCTAGCCTGGGAACCTCAGGGTCGAATCAGAGCTGCAGCTACTGGCCTACACCACAGCCACAACAACATGGGATCTGAGCTGCACCTGCAACCTACACCACAACTCATGGCAACGCCAGAGGCTTAACCCACTGAGCGAGGCCAGGGATTGAACCCATGTCCTCATGGATATTAGTTGGGTTCGTTAACCACTGAGCCATGACAGGAACTCCATCACCCCACTTCTTAAAACATATTCCTCCCTTGGCTCTGTGACAAAACGCCATGTCCTCCTTTTCTTCCTCCTCTGATTTCTTGGCAGGCACTCCCTCTTCCAAGCAGAATATCTGGGACATACTAATACTAAAAAAAAATTTGTTGTGTATCTAAAATTCAAATTTAACTGGATGTCTTGTGTTTTTATTTGGTAAATCTGGCAACCCTATTCCAGTTGCAATCTTACATTTATATGATCGCTGATTAGTGCCTTTTATCTGTACCAGACTGTTAGCTGGCGAACACAAATGGTATAATTGTGCTGACTGTTGAATCTTCAGCACCTAGGACAGGGCCTGGAGTGCAGATGTGCGATGGATGAATAAATAGTTGGTGAACCAGCAAGGCAATGCTTTGCGCATCTCTGCATCCCCAGGACCTGGCTTGGTGCAGGGTGCACAAAAGGAGGCTTGGTCAATGAGTGAGAAGGAAATAGAAGGAAGATGGGGATGGAAGAGGAGGAAGGAAGGGGAGAAGGAGTCAGAGAGATGCTGGAATGGGAGGTGGAGGGACACTGGGGACAGGTGGTACCTTGAGGGTGTGGCACGCCTTGATGGTAGCCGCCAAGGAGTGACAGTCACGGTAGGTGAAGAGGAACAGGTTCCACTCGAAGTTCATGCCACAGTCCTTGACACCGTACACTAGGTCCAGCTCCTCCAGATGGTCCAGGCCAGCCACCAGGTCCCTCAGCTGGTAGTGGTCCATGGCGGGCTCCTCCATCTCTCCCTCACTGCCAGAGTCTGACTGATCCCCGCCATGGGGCGGGGACGGGAGCTGCACGGGTGGAAGGAACTGGTCCACCCGGATGGTGCGGACATAGTTCCTGCAGAGCGGCAGCAGGCTGAGGATCACCTCGGGGTCCGTGGTGCTGGGGATGAAGTGCTTCAGCAGGTTCTCCAGGTGCAGCTCAAAGAACATGCGCTTCCAGCTGCCGCCGTGCTCGTCCACGTGGCACACGGGCCAGCGCTGCATGCAGCAGCGGCGCCAGTAGTTCTCGTCGTCAATAAGGTTGGCAGTCACAGCCAGTGGCAGGTCAGGGGGCAGGTGGCTCAGGACCTTCTTCTGATGCTCTGGGAGCAGCTGCTTCAGGATAGGGTTGTCTTTGGGAACAGAAGCAGGGAAAGTAGGACTCACAGTGTGGGGGATGCTGCACATGGTGCCCTGGCCTGGGCCTGTCTGGATACCTGGACCTGTCTTCAGGGAGCCTTAGCCTAAGAGGGGAGGCAGCCTTTACTCTCATGGGAGCTCCGTCTGAGGGAGATACTGCCCCTAACTCTGGGGTGTTCCTGTTTGAAGGGGGACATCTTAGCATCTGGTCTCAGGGAACTCCCAGTCTGAGGCAGAATCACAGGTCCACCCCTCAGTTATTCCTTAATCTGGTAGAGGAGACAATCCTTGACTCAGAAGCTCCCAATTTGATTTGACTCATTCATTATAAAACAAACAAGGTTTTCTTTGTCTTTTTAGGGCTGCATCCACGGCATACAGGAAGACTCCCAAACAAGTTTTTTTGAGCACCCACTATGTACCACAAGCTTCTCTAGGTGCTGAGGATACACAAGTGAGCAAAACAGGAGTTCCTGTCGTGGTGCAGCGGAAACGAATCCAACTAGGAACCATGAGGTTGTATGTTTGATCCCTGGCCTCCCTCAGTGGGTTAAGGATCCGATCCAATGTTACCCTGAGCTGTGGTGTAGGTTGCAGATGCGGCTCAGATCTGATGTTGCTGTGGCTCTGGTGTAGACCGGCGGCAACAGCTCTGATTAGAACCCTAGCCTGGGAACCTCCATATGCCATGGGTGCAGCCCTAGAAGGATAAAAGACAAAAAAAAAAAAAAAAGAGTGAACCAAACAGAGGAAGCCACTCCATCTTATGGACAGAGGCAGACAGTAAACGAGTCACATGAATGTACTATAGGTCTGGTGGTGAGAGATGCTGTAAGCAAAATGATGGCTCTGTCCTCAGAGAGCTTTCTACCCAGTAGGAGAGGCTGGCAACTGATCTTTGAGAGCGATGAACAGAGGCTAGAGTACAGAACAAACCCAGAACCTAAGGATGCTGTGGAAGACTCCAAGAAAGTGGAGGATGGTCAACCAGGGAGGGCTTTCTGGAGGAGGAGGTAGATATGGTTCGGGCTGGGCTTTGTCAGGGAGAGTGGGAAAGGTGAGGAGGGGCCAGAGACATGGAGGGCATGGTGTGTGTGTGTTGGGGGCTGCTGGAAGGGGACAGGAGGAGAAGCTGTCCTGGTCTCCAGGGCGGGGGGAAGGGAAGTGTTGAGTGGGAATGAGGACGCTGCGTGGGAGAGCAAGGGCTGCCTGAGGACCCAGCTGTGAGGCCTCGCCGGCGGCAGTCCAGCCTACCCTACCCCACTCCTGGCCTTCTCTCTTTCACCCCAGGCAGGACCAGACTCACTCTGAAAGTTCTTGACAATGTGCTGAATGCAGAGCTCTGTGAGAAGGGGCACGATGGCCAGTGACCATTCGGTATCCTCAGCGATAATCCTGCGCATCCGATGTACACCAGCCCCAGAACTCGGGCCCTTGGGCTTCACCGGGGGTGCGATGGTTGGGGGCTTTGAGGGCTGTGGGCCTGTGCTTGAAGCTTGGCCGGTGGTGGAGGATCGGTCCTGGGTGGAGGTTGAGGACCGGCTGGGGATGGACAATGAGGGTGTTGTCTGGGTTTCCTGCATGCTGGGGACTGGCAACACAGGGACAGGTGGTCCCTTGGTGATGGCCTTGTGACCGGGAGTTTCTCAGACAGGCTGGTCCTTGATGCTGGTGGGAACCTGGAGCAGGAGGAGTTGGGTTGTTACTTTGGAGGCATTTACCAAGAGATGTAGTACAAGGTGGTTCTTAAGGATCAGTCTCCGGATTAGAGTAGATCCAAGTATAAATCCCACTAGCTGGGTGGCCTTGGGCCAGTTGCTGAAACTTGTTGAGTTTCAGATGCCTCCTCTGTGAAGTAAGGACAACAGTTACTGATAAGATGATTGGGAGGAATGAATAAAATAATGCATCCATAGAGGCATAATATATACTGTGACACATGAGATTATAGCAAGCAGCAGCCCCAGAGTTTAGACAATAATAGTGACACGGCAATTACAAGAAACTGCTGGAGTTCCTGTCATGGCTCAGTGGTTAACGAATCTGACTAGGAACCTTGAGGTTGCAGGTTCGATCCCTGGCCTTGCTCAGTGGGTTAGGCATCCGGCGTTGCTGTGAGCTGTGGTGTAGGTTGAAGATGCACCTCAGATCCTGTGTTGCTGTGGCTGTGGTGTAGGCCAGCGGCTACAGCTCCGATTTGACCCCTAGCCTGGGAACCTCCATATGCCACAGGAGCGGCCCAAGAAATATCAAAAAGACAAAAAAAAAACCAACAAAAAACAGAAACTGCTGTATGCTGGACACTCTTTTTAGTTTTTTTTTTTATGCATATCAGCTCATTTGATGCTCATAAAAGCCTTTTTGAGATAGGCACTCATATTAGTCCCATTTTTCTGATGTGAAAGTGAAGTACAGAGAGGTTAATTACTTGTCCAATGTCACACAGCTTGTAAATAACAAGGATGGATTTAAACTCAGTCTATCAAGTTTGGCCAAGTGACCCAAGTATGAAAAAGAACTATTTAGTTCAAAACCCTCCCTACACCAAGTATTTTATAGAACTGCGACTGCCTGACCAGGAGGAAGGGATTGAGAACAGCACTGGACAATAGATGTATAACAGATGCCAAAACTCAAGCCACATATACTATTTAAAAATGCCTTTGAAAAAAAAAGGCGGGAGTTCCCATTGTGGCTCAGCAGAGCCGAATCCGACCAGGGTCCATGAGGTTGTGGGTTTGATCCCTGGCCTTGATTATTGGGTTAAGGATCCGGTGTTGCCATGAGCTGTGGTGTAGGTTGCAGTCTTGGCTTGGATCTGACATTGCTGTGGCCGTGGTATAGGCCGGTGGCTACAGCTCTTAATTCAACCCCTAGCCTGGGAACTTCCACATGCTGTGGGTGCGGCCCTAAAAAAAGCAAAAAAAAAAAGGTCTTTGGAATTTCCACTGTGGTTCAACGTTAACAAACCCAACTAGTATCCTTGAGGAAGCAGGTTTGATCCTTGTCCTCTCTCAGGAGCTGTGAGCTGTGGTGTAGGTCACAGATGATGCTTGAATCTGGCATTGCTGTGGCTGTGGCATAGAGCAGCAGCTGCAGCTCTGATTTGATTCCTAGCCTGGGAACTTCCATATGCCGTCGGTGCGGCCTTAAAAAAAAGGAAAAAAAAATGTCTTGTACATACATTTAAAAAGTAGAGAAAACAAGTGAATTTTATATTTAATCCAATATGTCCAAAATATCATTTACATATGTAATCAACATAAAAATTATTAATGAAATATTATACATACATATATTTTAATACTAAGGCTTCAGAATCTGATGGCTAGTGGCTACTGCTTCGGGCAGTGCAGGCGAGAGGGGAAGGAGAGTGGGAACTGGATGCATGCCTTGTCCGGGGTGCCAGCACCTTCTCTTCCCTCTGAGGGCTCCAGCTCAGCCCCTCCCTTCAGTTTCCCCATCCTGGGCTTCCTTCTTCTCCCAGCCTACGGGCATTCCAGTCAGCAGCAGGAAGACAAGGCGTGGGAGGCAGAGAGGCAGCTAAATATGGGGCTGAAGACAGAAGACAGAGGATGTATCGGGGCTGCCCTCACACCTCCATCTGGTCGTTCCTGCTCCCTTGCTGCAAGTGTCCCTGCCCTGTCCCTGACTGCAGGCGGAGCAGGGCCTGCTTGGCCCGGCACGCAGCTCCTACTCTGGGTTTGCTCCCTGACACATGAACCGTAGTGGCCGGTGGGAAGGAACACTCTGAACCAGCAAAGGTGTCCTTGGCAGATGGAGGGGACCAGATGGTGCTCCCCAGTCCTCCAAGCACCTCAAGGAGGAAGAGCCTGGCTCTGTGTGTGTGTGTGTGTGTGTGTCTGTGCATGTGTCTGTGTGGGGAGGGGGAAGGGAGAAAGGAAGAGAGACAGGCTTGAGGGAGCAGTGTAAGGAAGATATTTATGTATTTGTGACACACTTATGCAAATCAAATGCAAATTGACAAACAGACTGTGTCCAGAATTGTGGGATAACCAGCTGGTGCTTTTTGACTAATGGTCCCTCAGAGGGTGTGGCTGGGACGGGGTGCTGCTTAGAGGCACCCAATGACTTTGCATTTCTGGCTTTGCCAGTGACTTGCTCTGTGACCTTGGCCAAGTTACTTAGCCTATCTGAGCATCAGTTTCCTTAACTGTAAAAGGGGATAACGGTATCTTTCTAGGTAGACTGTTGTGAAGATTCCCCTGATATAATACCTGAATCACATAGACAATATTTGACGAGAGGTATGAGGATGATGACCACACTCTGAGGGACAGGGGTCTCAGGCTGGGGAGGGAAAGCCCTGGAGACCTGCTTCATCTTTCTTTCTTTTTTTTTTTTAGGGCTGCATCCACAGTGTATGGAAGTTTCCAGGCTAGGGGTTTAATCAGAGCTATAGCTGCTGGCCTACACCAGAGACATAGTAACGCCAGATCCAAGCTGCATCTGCGACCTACACCACAGCTCAGGACCACACTGGATCCTTAACCCACTAAGCAGAACCAGGGATCGAACCTGCATCCTCATGAATCCTAGTCAGGCTCATTACTGCTGAGCCACAATGGGAACTCCCTGGAGACCTGCTTCTTGACTGCTGACTTGAGATGGTGCCTTTGAGAGAGGCTCTGCTCTGCCTCCAGGAAACACATGAAGGGCAAGGTGGCCAGGGTGGAGTTTGGGTTTGGGTAGAAGGACGAGGGGCCTGGCAGTCTGGGCAAGAGGAGACAGAAAGAGATAACAGGCCAGCCCTGCTCCTTCCTGCTCTGCATCTGGATGCCTGGGGCTCCCTCCCTAATATATTCCACAGTTCCCCTTGATCCCAGATGCATCCTGGACACCCTGTGGGCTACAACGGAGAAGCAGGACCCAGCCTGGCTGAGGGAGCCCTGGGGTACTGCTGGGTGTGGCCCTGGGACCGGCTCTCCAGGCATTTCTCACCAGGCTGCTGGGCCTCCCTGTACCGGTTGGCGGCCCCTTCTCTTTCCAGGAGGCCACGTGTTGGGAAAGCCCACCTGAGGTCTGGAATGGGTGGCCCTGCTGTCATTGCCTAATGCCTCAACTGCCTTAGGACCAGCACCTCTTCCCGAGGTCTGGTCCTAACCACTCCTGCTGCTGTCTGGCGCCTGGGGCCACCTCCAGGCAGGACACTGCAGGACCAGCCCCAGGGCTTGTCCAGGGCCCTGAGCCACCCCCTCAGAGGAAAGGGCCAGAACGTCCCTCCAGGTGCTCCTGGGCCTGGCTGATATGAAAATGAGCCCCTACTGTCCTGCCACGTTTACAGAGATCTCCATACCACGAGGTCTGAGGTCATTATGACATGTGGAAGTTCCTGGGCCAGGGGTCAAACCTGCACAGTTACCGCAGTGACAATGCCAGACCCTTAAACCATTGTGCCACAGGAGAACTCCCCTGATGTCATTTTTTAAGGCAAATACTGAAAACATTGACCTCATAATAAGGTCAGAGTTGATAGTTTTCACTAATCACTTCTTGATTTTTTAAAAAATCGGCATTACAAAAATTGTAAGCAAACTGTTACCAAACAGAGGATTCTTCCAAGGATTTTAGTTCCAAATGTTTTTTAAAAAAAAAATATTTAAGGAGTTCCCGTTGTGGCTCAGTGGTTAACGTATCCAACTAGGAACCATGGGGTTGCGGGTTCGATCCCTGGCCTCGCCCAGTGGGTTAAGGATCCGGCTTTGCTGTGAGTTGTGGTGTAGATCGCAGACATGGCTCAGATCTGGCATTGCTGTGGCTCTGGCAAAGTCTGGCAACTACAGCTCTGATTAGACCCCTAGCCTGGGAACCTTCATTATGCTGTGGGTGAGGCCCTAGAAAATACCAAAAAAAAAAAAAAAAAAAAAATTAAAAGGACCAATCAAGTATAAAACAAAGCCTGTTTCATAGGCTAATAACCAAGGTGAACTCCTTGTCTCCTAGTTATTAATGTTACAAAGATGGGATCAAGTTGTGGGCCTGACCCCTGCCCTTCTCAACTACTGCATGGCCACTATTCCACTCTCCTCCTGCCTCTGGACCACTGTCCAAGTCTCCAGGCTGCTCTGACTCGGCCCTCCTCTCAGGGTTTAGCCCTGGCCACCTTGCCTTCCTCCTTCCTGCTGATGGGCTGCAGCTTTCTCATCTCTGAACTCCGGACTCAGCCACTGACCTACCTCCTGCTCCAGAAGACTCAGTCTGCCCTTGACGTGAATTCAGTACACCCCCCCACGCCCGCCCCACCAAGCCACTCCTCCTGGCTCCCCCTCGGCCAGGGGTGTCAGGAGCCATCCAGGTGCCTGTACCCAGATGCTGGGGAGTCATCTCTCTCCTTCAGGGCCCCACATCTGGTTACTGTTGTTTCCCCTCTGTTCTGCCTCCCACCCCAGTGGCCACTCCTCTCCCTTCCTGTGGTGGCCTTAGCCCAGGGCCTCATCGTCCACTTGGATTGTGGCTGCAGCTGCCCAGCCTGCCCACAGCCTCTGCATAAGCCCACAGCTCACCGGGTGCAGCCCAGCTTCCTCCACTCGGTGACGCAATGC
The DNA here is from genome assembly GCF_054392235.1 of Sus scrofa. Taxonomy (NCBI): domain Eukaryota; kingdom Metazoa; phylum Chordata; class Mammalia; order Artiodactyla; family Suidae; genus Sus; species Sus scrofa. Next base: position 47,866,405 of record NC_139389.1, read on the forward strand.
TCTGTTTGAACAGGCCCCCCCTCTGCATCTGGAACATGGCAGGCTAGTTCACGCTCCCCAGCCTTTGCTCAAGCTAGTCCTTCAACCTGGAATGCCTTTCCCATGGTCTCAGCCAGGGAGGTGGACCACCATCGGTCTTTTGAGCCTGAGCTCAAGCACCATTTTCCCTCTGGAGCCTTTTAGCTTCTGTTCCCCACCCTCCCTTTGTCAGAGCCCCCAGTGCCTGTGTCACCTCAGTGATCTGACACCGCCCTCTCCCCACACCCACATGAGACTCTGGGGTCCTCCAGGTGCGGGGACTGTTTCTCACTCATTTTTATCTCTAGTCGCTCACCCAGTGTCAGGTCTGCTGGGGAGGCAGCTGGTGTGTGGGGGCTGCCCCACCTCCCTCTGATCACAGATTCTGGCCAATAGGAGTGCCCTGTATTGGTCAGAGTGATTGGTCCAGGAGTGCACGTGATGGGAGCCAATCATCGTCCTTCTTGGGATTTGTCCAAGTGGAGGTAGAAACAAGGACACATGTCCTTGAAGGATACGGATCCCCTGCTGCTGGAAGCTGTTCCCTTCTGTCTGCAGTAGGAGGAAATGCCTCCTTGTGGAGACCAGAAATGGGGGTTGGACAGAAAGCACCAGGCACCTTTGATCCCCAGTTCTCATCCTGGAGGTCCTCTGAGGGCCTATTTTTCTTCCTTCCTTTCTTTCAGCTGCGCCTGTGGCATGTGAAACATCCCAGGCCAGAGACTGATGATCCCACGCCTCGGCAGCAACCTGAGCCACAGCAGTGACAACGCTGGATCCCTAGCCTGCTGCACCAAGAAAACTCCCTTTCTCCAGTTCTGAGACCTAACTGGACAGCCTTCAGACAAACCCCTTTTGCTGAAGCTAAGAGTTGTGTTTCTGCCCCTTTGGGACCAAAGGGTCCTGACCATTTGAGTAGGTGCATCATTTGATGAATGAAATGACAGGGAAAATCCTAAATCAGTAGATGAACCAGTTTAATGAGAAGGGCGGGAGGCTGCCAGGCTATCTGTCACATACCCAGCCTGACGTCTAATTCTGGTGGCCCATTCCTCTCCCACCTTCCAGAGCCTCCCACCTGTCCAGCCACAGGACGGTATCAGCAATACCATCTGCTCCGCACTTAACAAATATAAGCTTCTCTCGGAATGCTCTTCTCACTGGGAGTCTTACCACCATTCTACACAGAAGGCAGGGCAGGCTTCTCAGGGCCCTCCTATGGCTGAAGAAACCAAAGACCTGACCGGAAAACAACTGGCCCCTGAATATGTGGGAAGGCGGGGGCTGGGGGCTTGGCTGCCTCTAACCACAGTGCCCTGCTCTTCCACGGTCACTTTCCCACCCTCCGTAGGAGAGAAGAGAGCATCTTCTTGCTCCCTGGGAAACAGAGGTTCTATTTTCATGCAGAGTGGACTTGGCAGGCTGGGTGAGCAGCCAGGTCCTTGGCACTCTACTGTGGGCATTCCAGGCCCCTGACATAAGGCCTTCATCCCTGTTACCTTAAATTAAAATGCATTTCCAGAAAATAGTTTCAAATGATGCAACAGACAAGGGCTTAATCGCTAGGATACACAAGCAACTTATACAATTCAACAGCAAAAAAGCCAGTCACCCAATGGGAAAATGGGCAAAAGACCTGAATAGACTGTTCTCCAAGGAAGATATACAGATGGCCAACAAGCACATGAAAAAATGCTCAACATCTCTGATTATAAGAGAAATGCAAATCGAAACTACCATGAGATACCACCTCACACCAGTCAGAATGGCCATCATTAATAAGTCCACAAATAACAAGTGCTGGAGGTGGTGTGGAGAAAAAGGAACCCTCCTACACTGCTGGTGGGAATGTAAGCTGGTACAACCACTACAGAGAATAGTTTGGAGATACCTTAGAAATCTATACACAGAACTACCATATAACCCAGCAATCCCCCTCTTGGGCATACATCTGGACAAAATTTCCTTGAAAAAGACACATGCACCCACATGTTCATTGCAGCACTATTCACAATAGCCAAGAGCTGGAAACAACCCAAATGTCCATCGACAGATGATTGGATTAGGAAGATGTGGTGTATATACATAATGGAATACTACTCAGCCGTAAAAAAGAACGACATAATGCCATTTACAGCAACATGGATGGAACTAGAGACTCTCATACTGAGTGAAATAAGTTAGAAAGACAAAGACAAATACCATATGATATCACTTATAACTGGAATCTAATATACAGCACAAATGAACATTTCCACAGAAAAGAAAATCATGAACTTGGAGAATAGACTTGTGGCTGCCCCGGGGGGAGAGGGAGGGAGTGGGAGGGATCTGGAGCATGGGGTTATCGGATGCAAACTATTGCTCTTGGAATGGATTTACAATGAGACCCTGCTGTGTAGCATTGAGAACTATGTCTAGATACTTATATTGCAACAGAACAAAGGGAGGAAAAAAAAATGTACACATGTAAGTATAACTTGGTCCCCATGCTGTACAGCAGGGAAAACAAAATGCATTTCCTCCCTAACAAAATGAAATACATATATATATATGTGTGTGTATACACACACACACACACACACATTTTGCTTTTTAGGGCACCTGCAGCATATGGAAGTTTCCAGGCTAGGGGGTCAAATTGGAGCTGTAGCTGCCAGGCTACACCACAGCCACAGCAATGTCAGATCTGAGCTGCAACTGTGACCTATGTCACAGCTTTCAGCAAGACTGGATCCTTCCTTAATCCACTGAGTGGGGCCAAGGATCAAACCCGCATCCTCATGGATACTAGTCGGGTTCATAACCTGCTGAGCCACAACAGGAACTCCCAAATAAAATGAAATCTTAATAGTCCATACATCCGTGTGGATGCACCAGTATGTTAAACTTGAACTGCTTTTAAAAAATGCATTTCATCATTTTTGGTCAAACAAAACTATAGTAAACAGGTCCTGCTGTACAGTATAGGGAACTATATCCAGTCTCCTGGGATAGACCATGATGGAAAATAATGTAAAAAAAAAAAAGAGTACACACACACACACAGAAGGGGCAGGGGGAGAATGAAGAACTGGGAGTTCCCTTGTGGAAATGGAGATATATATATACATCTCCAAGCCACTTTGCTGTACAGCAGCAATTGGCACATTGTAAATCAACTATAATAAAAAAATTATGAACTATACACTGATGTTAATGTAGCAAACTTTAAAAAAGTATAGAAGTCACACAATATATTATTCTGACAGTTTAAGTTAGAGAGTGAGGTGTGGGTATCAGTCATCCACACCTCAGTCTGAATGAGTTTTAGGTCCAAAAGCAAAGTTGGGAAGGGGGCAAGGAGAAGGCTCTGCTGAGTGGGGGGAGATGGGGAGAAGGCAGGACTGGGGGAACTCCATGCACTTCACGGAGCAGCCTTGGTCTGGCCTGGCCACTGCCAGTCTGCAGTTGGGGGTGGTTCCAGGGGGCACTATCTTCCCTGGAAGATCGTGGATGGATAGACACCCATTAACTAGGCCCCCAGACAGTTCCTGAAGTGGCAGAGTGATTACCTTCCTTTCTGGAGCCTTCTGTCCCTGGGGAGCCTATAGTGCTGTCGGAGAATCCCCAAGTTTACAGGCTGGAAACACGTTCAAGACTCTGTCACTCTCTGGGGCAGGAATCCTCTTTGATGTTCCAGATGTTGGTGCTACTGAGAGTGAGTGGCTCTTGTGCCACCACCTGTGTCCCCATCTAAAGGCACACCCTGCCCTTGGATGGGGAAAGTGGGGACAACCCAGCAACCTTGCATTTCCTGATGCCTAGGGCCTCATATGCTATGTCTACCTAACCAGCCCAGGACCACAATCCCTGAGGAAAGGGCAATCCTCCGGTCTCCAGGTCCCCACCCTGTGTCCTCAGGACCAGGGTCCAGGGTCCTGAAGTCACATTGAGTCCACAACTCAAAAGGGTTAGGGGTTAGGGTCTGCTCTCTACATGTCCAAGCACAGGCAACAGAAAGTGATGAGACGCCCCAGTTTGACCAGAGTTGTCCTCATTTTTAATGTGTTGGGTGGACAAGTGTTCTGGGAACAAGCTCCCTGCCTATATATAGCTCCGATTTGTTGTGTACTAGGCCCCCGATAGTGCATGCATAGCAGCTAGCTTGGAACTTACACTGCTTGAGGTCAAATCTCCACTCTGCCCCCAGCATCTGGGAGCCCTTGAGCAAGTTAGTCAACCCCTCTAACCTCCACCACTTTATCTGTAACATGGGGATGGTAATTAACAGTACCCACTTCATGAGATTATTCAGAGGATTAAAGGAATGAATGTACGTGGGACATTCCATGTAGTGCTGGGCCGAGGGCACTGTGTGTTAGAGACATGTTAGATGCGTTAGATATTATGATGAAGATGTTAGATGCATAAACCCATGTTAAGTTTATGAAATCTTCACATTACAGAAATTTTTTTTTTTTCCTTTTAGGGTTGCACCTGTGGCATATGGAAGTTCTCAGGCTAGGGGTCGAATTGGAGCTGCAGCCATTGACCTAGACCATAGCCACAGCAATGCTAGATCTGAGCTGCATCTGTGACCTACACTGCAGCTTGTGGCAATGCTGGATCCTTAACCCACCGAGCGAGGCCGGGTAGTGAACTAGAATCCCCATGGATACTAGTCAGGTTTGTAGCCTGCTGAGCCATGACGGGAACTCCCCTTTACTGAGGATTATATATATTTTTTCCCCCACACTGGTGGCGCGCAGAAGTTCCCAAGCCAGGGGTTGAAGTGACATGCAATGACAATGACAGATCCTTAACCACTAGGCCACCAGGGAACTCCTATTATTGTTATTATAACACTAATGATTCCCAATTCACATGCAGAAAATAAAAGTCTTAGAGAATTTAAATAGTTTGCTAAGCATCATACAGCTAGTAAGTGAAGAAGCTGAGCTTTGAGCTGATATCTAATCAAAGCTCTCCCTTACTTCCCTGCACAAAAGCATAGACAAATCATGAGGTGTAGGGATTGCTTCCTAAACTGCCCCAGACTCAAGTCGACCACAGCGCTTTCCCAATGGGCCTTCCACTCTCTCCAGCACGGAGCCTGGGGTTATCCCCATTGGTGCTGCCCTAGATAACCCAGGCTCCCTTGTTCCCTAGACCACTTCCAGGCATAGGGTCCTTCTGCAGATTATCACCTGTATCCTTCAGCTTTTGAGGCCCCATGAGATACCGCAGAGCTGTGCTCTCCTGCCTCATGCTGGTCCTTCCACGCTCCTCCCAGACCCAGGATTCAGTACTGGACTCTCCAGCATATTCCTTCCTCTCCACAAGGTCTCAGACCCTCTCCATCCTTCTCAAATTCCCAGTTAAACCCCATCGCTTTGGGCGGTGGCTCTCCCACCTGCCCAAATGGGAAAGTTGAAGATGCTTGGGGAGGGGGCACCCTCTCTTCCTACTCATCATATCCCTGGTCCTTACCTTCCTTCCTCTGAACTGAGAGGCAGAAGTGCCTGGCCCTCCTTAGGCCCTTGAGCACCTCTGAAGCTCTGGACACCCCCTCTGTGCTGGCTGGGCTTTGATGGGCCCCTATGCTGACCTCACTTCGATGGCATTTCCTCTGCCTGCTCTGTGATTCTCCGAGAGTCCCTGAGTTTTTGTCTACACTGCCCCTGATGCCTTTCATGCCTACTATCAGATCCTACCTCAGGCCAAGTCACTGCCACGTTCCCACTTGGGAGTTCCCAGTTTGTGGAATCACAAAAGAGAAGCAAAAAAGTTTCTCTGATGGAGCTCTGGCCCAGCATCTTTGGCCTGTGAAACAGTCTGCACATTTATCACAACACCCCTGGGCCTGGCTCTCCTGCCAACTGCCCACTTAGGTCTGTGGTCTTCAAGAGGATTCCAGTGAAGTCGCTCCCCACCCTCAGTCCAGCCTTTGGCTCAGACACCCCAGCAGAGAAGCTGAGCCAGCCCCTCCCACAAATCACCTAGGATGAAGAGGCCCTAGCTTCTTCTGGGTAACCAAGGGAAACCAGCTTTCAGAGGTGGGGGTAGGTGCAGAAGCCTCTGGACCTGCAGGAGGAACTGCAGCCCGCAGAAGCAAGAAATGGGGGGCAGCTTTTTTGTGAAGACTGGGATCCTCGGGGCTTGGGACTGTTCCCCACTACGACCTACCCTTGCTCCACTTTTCCCTCCCTCCATCCCATGGGGTTCCCCTGAGCCTGACCCGCACACTCTGGGCTAGTTTGCAGTGGTTGTAGCGGGACAGGAGGGATGGACCTGCCTCAAAAGTTTGGGGGGGAGCGGTCATCCTGTAGGTACAGGGTACAGCTCTTCCTTGCTTTTAGAAACGTGGAGCCACGGCTGCGCCGCCTGTCGGCTGAGGACGCTGGAGGGGCTCCGGCGCCCCGAGGGCAGGAGTGGGGGCAGGGAGGACTCAGGCCCTAGCTATGCGAGGCCAGGATCGAGCATTCTTTCTCTCAGAAGCCTCTGAGCACCTCCGAAGCTCTGGACACCCCCTCTGTGCTGGCTGGCCGCCTCAATAAGCCCGGTTACTTGCCTTCCCTTCCCGCAGGTCCCTGCGCAGCTGGTGCCGGTCGTTAGGGACGCCTCGCGTCGCTAGGAGGCGGTCCGAGGACAGGTCCCCCCTCCCCCACCCCGTGGGCTGGTCTCTGCGCGGGCGGGGTTGCTGGTCCTTTTAAAAGACTATCGCCTTGAGGGCTCACTGAAAGAAAGTTTCAGTCCAAGGAGCCATCAGCCGGCAGTGGGAACTCTGGCCGTGGGGCACGCTTTATGCATCTGGGGACACATTTAGGAACAGGAGGGCTTTCCCGAGGGAAGGTGTGGAGTGGGGGATGGAGGCAGGACTCCTGCCAGCTCCCGGGGCTCTTCCTTGTGTGAACTTCTTGTGTGGAAATGGGGATTGGGGGTGATGAGTAGGAAGATGGTCCAGGAAAGGCATCAGCAGTCAGTCTCTTCTGGAAGATGAGGAGGAGGGGCACCTACAGGACTTCCTGAACTTCCCCCAGGCCCGGCGGGTCAGCGTGGCTCAATGGCACCAGAGAGTAAGGTCCCAGACCTCCACATGCTCCCAGTCACAACCCTAAGCCTGATGTGATATGTGGTGCCCCGAGGGCAGGAACCACCACACTCCAGGGAGCTGGCTAGTGAGAAAAGGAAATTGTCCTTCAAGAGTGGAAAGGCCACCAGAGGGTGGGGTTTCACCTGGAGGCAGAGCTTAGCTTTCATTTCGGCTCTGCTGATGAGTACTATCTGGTCACCCTGGACCAGCTCAGAGCTTAGAAGCTTGTTAACTCATCAGTAAAAGAGGGGAACCCCAATTCCTCACCTTCATATCCACCTGGAAAGGGCCAGGCCTCTGACGAGCATCCTTGAACAGTGGCCACTGCAGCAGTTGCCAAGACCCTGAGGCAAAGCTTTGCAACTCCTCCGGTCGCAGGCAGCCAAGGGCCAGGGGTTGGGGTCCTTTTCAAGCCCTCACCAGTGATTTACCAACAAATCACTGGTGCCTCTCAGTTGGAATGAGAAATCATGCAGGACAAGATGGCAACAGGACCTGGTCTGCTCTAATGATTCTGACTAAATGGCGCTGGAATTTTGTAGCCAGGGAGCAAGATTGGAGATGGGTCCTTCAAGGTCCCTTCCTTCATCTGGCCACAGAGATGGAGCTCCAGCAGCTGGCTTGGTCCTGGATGGATTCATCTTGCTGGGGAAGGAGGGCCGCGCTCCATCCCTCAGCTTCCTCCTGCTCAGAGCTGCCAGTTTCAGCTTCAGCTTTAGCTCAGGTTTGGGGCAGGCACTGTGCAACTTGTTTTCAAAGAGTAGGCTTCAACTCCACTCCCTTCTAACCCCAAGAGCTGCCACCTGCCTGCTCACTTCCCCCCAGGGCCTCTGCCCTTGCTCTTTCCTCACATGTCCCCACGGCTCACACCCTCCTCCAGATGCTCCTGACCCCTACCCCCAGCCCCAGCCCGGCTGTCTCCACAGACCTCATCCCCGACACCCTCTCCTATCTCTTCATTGCCGTTTCCCCACTGGAACTAAGTTCCGGAGGGGCAAGAGGCTCTGTCTGGTTCTCACATTCTCAGCAACTGACCAGTACCTGCTGGCTCATTTTATCAACAAATCACCAGGGTCTTCGTTAAAACAAGAAGTCACTGTTAATAAAATAATTGACATCAGAGAAGATCTGCCCACTGTCACGACTGTCACGTAATGGTTCTGAATCCTGGTAGTTGAGGAGGCCTTGGTGGGTGTCCCGAGTGGGCTGGCACAGAGGACCTGTGTGAGCACTTGTGGAGATGGCCTTTCAGTCCAGTGTCAGGGGTCAGACTGGTGACAGGGGACCCATTCCAGGCTGCTAGGAGGGGAAGGTTCCTGCCGGAGTCTCCTATCCTCTGTGAAGTACTTTTGAATAAACAGTCACAGCCAAGGCGACCCATGTCTTCATATTCACCTAGTGGATGGGTGTGTCCCCAGGCCCACTACTCCCAGCGCACACCTTCTGTGTTTGTGCAAGGCCTGGACCAGGGCTGTCTTCTTCAGCTCAGTGGCTTGGCCTCCAGGCTCTGGCCTTCTGCTTCTGCCTCCGGGGAGGTCCTGCAGCTCCTTCAGGGCTCCAGGCACTGGCCTGTCTGCTGTCCCTGGTCTGTGGGGGCCCCTGGGCAAGCCTGGCTCAGAGCTGGTTGAGCGCATAGGCTCGGGCTGCACTGAGGGCAGCCTCCAGATCGGCAGTGCTTCCGGTGCCCTGGGCCACCACCCGAGAGCCCCAGGCCTTGCCCCCCATGTGGCTGCACACAGCCAGTGCCCAGGCCTCTGCTGTGAAGGCTGGCGTGGCGCTCTGGGGACAGAAACAGAAGGGGCAGCAATGCACAGCAGCCCTCCCTGCTCCCATCCACTCACTGTGCCCTTGAAGGGGAATTCCAGTGACTAGAACCCCTTCCCAGCAGGGCGCACGATGGGGGGAACTGGGTGAGGAGACCGGAGAGGGATGGGCTGGGAACATCTGGAGGTTGATGAACGGCTGCTACTTATTTTCAAGAAATGTGCAGCCTGGAGGTGGGGTGGTGGGAATTAGGGAATCTCATGGTGCCGCCTCTGGGGGGGGTGACCTGGGGACAAGGAGGGGGCTCTATCCCCACCTGGGGGTAACCTCAGAGATCCCTTCTACCCAGCTGTGGCCCCCTCATCTGGGAGGAATAAAAGGCGTGGAATCAGAGAGCTGGAGCAGGAGCTGAGCGAGTGGGGGCCTCCCTTTCCTCACCTGGGCCACCTGACAGGCACACAGCACCTGCCCCAGAGGCTGAGGGCTGAGTAGCAGCACAGACGTGCTGGGCGCCTGCTTACATAGCTGCCGGACCACCTTCACCAGCATCTGCGCAAGGGAGGACAGAAGGTGACCTCTGGCTTCCTCCCTGTCAGGGCTCTCCCCTCCCCATCCCAACCCCAACACTGACCGAGAGGGACTCAGCAGAAACCGTGTCCACAATCAGGGGCCCCTCCGAGTGCCGCTGTAGCAACTCCTGGGTTTTCAGTACAGCCTGCGGGGCGGGAAGGACAGCACAGGGGTGGGGCTGGGAGGCAACAGGCCCCCACGGCTCAACAAAGCCCTGGTCTAGAGACCCCCTCCCATGCCCCCTGCCCCCAGCAAAGGTCTTCAGCTAGGTGCCAGGGGTTCTGCCGAGAATGGCCTACTTCTTTGGGGTTCCCTGCGTGTCCTTCCTCTTCTCCCTTACCTCCTCCCTGTCATCATAGATCCTGGTCCCTACAAATAGGTCGTTGAAGGTGAAAGGACAAGGGCTGGAGCACAGATGGATGAGAGGGGCGGAGGGAGGAGGATTCACAGTCAAGGAGCAATTAGGGCTGAATGGCACAATCAAGTCAGCTGGCTTCCTGGAGGGGGAGCCTGAGCAGACTCAGGAGCTGGGGGAGAGACCCAGTTTGGCAGAGAGAAGTGAGGGAATGGCCCGATGATGCCCAGCTGGCAGGAGAGGGAGAAGCAGCACCCCCCACCCCATGCCAGGCCTTGAGGCTTCTTGGCATGTGTGCTGGCGTCTCTGACCCTTGCCAGGTGGGCCAGGTATCTGGTCCCCCGGGAGCAGCGCAACTTCCTCATACCTGCCCCATTTCCAGCTTCCGGATGGCGGTGTTGGCACGCCGCTGCAGCGCCTTCAGTGTGGCCTGAAGCTCCCGCCGCTGCCACTGGGGCATGACAGAGGTGTCCACGGCCTGTGGTCAGAAGCAGTACATCAACCCTTGGCCTGCCTGAGCCACGGGCTATAAGCCAGGGACCAGCAAGGCCAGAGAAGAGACCACCCTCCACATCCCACCCCACAAACATCTGGCCCAGCTGGAGTCTAATGGGAACGCTGGAGAGAGAGGGGCAGGGTCCAGAGAGGCCAAAGGAACAGGGCCAGGAGAGGGAGGGGACAGCTCCATGGCGGGGGTGTCCCTCACGTCTGTGAGTCGTCCCATGTCCTTGGACAGCCGCTGCGCCTCCACCACATCCCGGCTGCCCCGACTCAGCCGCTCCGCAGCCGCTTCTACCTCCTGGGCCAGGCTCTGGCCCACCTCTCGGGCCTGCAGGGAGGGACCAGGGTGGTCAGAGCATCTTGGTTTAGTTTCACTCCCAAAGGCAGGGGCTCTCAGCTCACTGCTGGGCCGGGCCAAATTCAAAGCATTTAACAACCAGGACCCGCCAGGGCACCAAATAATCACAGCAGATGCCAGCTGCTGGCAGCTGGTACGGCTGTATGGGTGCACAAGTATGAACAGTGGTTCTGCTGTTGGGCACCCGGCAACCTGAGCACATCAGTGGTGCCCTCTGCCCCCCACTCCCTGGAGCGCTCACCTGCCGGGCCTGCTCCCCAGTGATGGCCAGCAGGCGGGTGGTGCCCTTGGCGAGCTGGCGCTCCCCGACGATGACCAGGTCCCCTATAGCCCCTGTGCGCAGCAGGTGCCTATGGGCAGGGGGAGGGAAGATGGGAGAGAAAAGAGCAGCCTGAGCTACAAACCAGGGGCCAGTGGCTCCAAAGACCAGGGAAGGGTGAGGGTCCAGGGCCCCAGGCCAGGAGAGAGAAACGACTCACGTTCCACAGCAAAGCTCCACAGAGGTCTGCAGTGCAGCTTGGGAGGCTGGCTCCAGCGCATGGGCCACAGGCACCCCCACAGACACCACCCGCACGGGGTCAGGGTACACCTGCCGGTGAGAGGGGGTGGGTCTGTTAACTGGCCTGCAGCGGGGAGTGGGGGGGGGTGATCTCCACCAAGGCACTCCCCCAACTTACCTCATCCAGCGAGCGCAGCCCAGGGACGTGGGTGGTGCGTGCCAGGGCCACCTCCTCCATGTACACGGCCTCATCCCGCCCCACAGCCTCCTGCACAGTGTCCTCCACAGCCTGGAGCTGCTTTGGGGTCAGTGGAGCCTGGAGGGGTTGGGGGGAGATAAACAGACTGACAGGCAGTCAGCGCCATGCCTAGAAATGAAGCATTAAAAGCAGCTGATGTTCACTGAACGATAGCCAGGTTCTAGAACAGTGGCTAGGACATAACATGTATTCAGTAAATATCTGTAGAGCAGACAATTCTTTTCCTTAGAAAAGCTACCCGGGGGGCTGGGTCTACTGCGAGCTGCAGGCCTTTCACTAGGCGCTGAAAGTTGAAGAAGAAACAGAAAATGGAGGCTCTGTGTTCAGGGAACTTACAACCAGGGGAGCCAGTGGAAGGGAAACACAGGATGGGGGAGTCACAGGAGCGCGGTGTCTTCAGGGGAGCGGGATTTAGTCAGTGAGTACTTCCTGGAGGATTTGAGCCAGACATACAAAGAGACACGGCGGCGGCAGAGAAGGGAGAGGGCAGCTCAGCTTGAGCAAGAATGGCCTGGGTTAACAGCAGGGACGAGGAAGCTAGATGGTTGGAGGTGAAGGGAGGGCGCCAGACACTGTCCAGCCTGACCCTTGATGGCCCGGAGGAGCCTGATGGGAAGAACTGCCCAAGGTCCCCCAGTGACCAAGCGAGAGGGAGCCCAGGCCCTCTTGGTGGCCAAACTCCCTGCAGCCCCCGTCACCTCCACCAGACCCTCTAAGCCCAGGGCCTCACTGGCTGCCTCTCCATGCCCTGCTCACCTGCGTGGCCACGTCGAAGCGCAGCCTCTCGGGACTGAGGTGGGAGCCTCGCTGCTCTGTGCTGGGGCCCAGGGCCTTCCGCAGCGCCCAGTTTAGCAGGTGGGCGGCTGTGTGCTTCTCCATACAGCTCAAACGCCAGGCCTAAAACACTTCTATCACCATGGGCCTGGGTGCAGGTGGGGGTGGGGAGAGAGGGCTGCAGGACATTGAGAACAGGATGTGGGGGTCCTCACCTCATCCACATGCAGCTGCACCCGGTCCCCCACCTTCAGGCACTCAGGGGCCACCACCTCATGCAGGATGAAGCCTCCGCAGACCTGAGCCTGGGCCACTGGGAACAGCACATCCTGGGGAAGGGCGAGGCCCGAGGCCCTTAGCGCTTAGAGCCTCTCCCTCTGGCCCAGCTCTGCTTCCTGCAGGGGCCGGTGGTGGGGGGGTGCTCACCTGCTGTTCCACCCGCACCAGGTAGCCTCGGTCAGAAGCCTGACCCCCTTGCTCAGCGTAGAAGTTGGTTCTGTCCAAGAGGAGGCCATAGCGCTGGCCTTCCCCCGTGGTGGCCACGGCCCTTCCATCCTCTGCATACAGTTGGAGCACCCGGGCCTCACAGGTGCTGAACTCTGCAGGGACCGAGAGTAGCTATCAGTGCGAGGACAGGGTCTGGGATGTGGGAAGTGGGATGTGGGTTCGTGCCTTCCTTGAAGCAGGCAGGCATGGGACTTGGGGGTACTTCTAGCCAGGGGCCCTTGCAACCCCTGGTGGCCACCCCACGGAGTGCACCCCACAGCTGCTAGCAGGTCTCTGCGGTCTTCTGTCCCTCCCAATCTCCAATCTCGGGCAGGCCAGCCTGTGGCCACTGCCTTAGGCCAGGCTCTTACCGTAACCCCCACTGGGTCGCAGGGAGTAGCTGTACTTGGGACTGTCATCAGTTGGGGGCACCCCTCGGCGCTGCAGCTCCCCCAGTGCGTGGACATCGAGCCGCAGCCCCTGTTCCTGAACCGGCTCGGCCTGCTGTGCCCGGTGCTGCAGGACAGGTGTGTGAGGAAAGGGTGCATGGACAGGGCGACAGGACTTGAGTCTCCGTAGAGTCCTGCTACTGCCACACAGCTTAAGACCCTGTGCCCCCTACGGCATAAACTAGAGGCCCCAGGCTGGCTGCTGAACCACTCTTTGTGTGGGCCTGAGGACCAGGCCTCCCTCACCCACGGCTGCCCCCGAGGCGCCCTCCCTGGGACGCCTGCTGGCCTCTCCTGCTGCTGTCTGGCCCACCGCACTAGCGTTCCTCTCCTCGGGCTGCGGGTGGGGCCCAAGTGAGGGGAAAGACCTTCTCTCGGCCTGTTTCCTTCAGGAGCTGCAGCCACTGGGCCTCCACAGCTGGGAGGAAGTGGATGTGTCCCACCAGAATCCTGGGCGGGGGTGTCCCCACCTCTACCTGGGCCTCCTCCTGGGCCAGCCGCGCCAGCCCTGCAGAGTCCAGCTGCACCCCTTTCTCCTCCAGCATCAGCTCCACCAGGTCCAGGGGGAGCCCCAGATTCCCAGACAGTGACAAGGACCAGGCCACTTCGGCTTTGAGGAAGGAAGACAAGAAGTGTTGCGGGGCGGGGGGGCAGGGGCAGAACAGAGGGAGGGGGCAGAAGTAAGGGCCAGGGCTTTTTTAACCACACAGAAGCCGCGGGAGCCAAGCACAAGTCCAGTGCCCCCTCCCCATACCAGGCAGGCCCAGGAGAGGGGCCACCTCAGGCTTCCGGATCCACAACCAGAGTTGGGGGTAGCCCGGGGCCCCTCCTTGGCACATGGCATTTCAGAGAGGGGGAAAAGCTCATTCTTGGTATGGAGCCAGTCTTGGAAAGGAGACCAGAGGCAGGGCCAGCAGGGCAGCGGGGAAGTGAGGAAAAGCAAGGTGGCGGTCCCGCCAGAGGCCTGGGTGTTGGAAAGCGAGCATGGGGGTGGGGGAGGGCACGTAGGGGAGGAGGGGGTATCTAAGGCCTGGCCTGGCTGCCTAAGGGTGGGTCCTGGTTTTCCGGGCCAGGTGCCCGCTCACCAGGGAATACATCGGAAGGCCCCAGGCGCTTCAGGGTCCGCTCGATGATCCGCCGACCCCGCTGCAGGGAGGCCAGGAAGGCCGCTTCGTCCTCAGACACCAGGCTGACTATCTGAAGGGGGCAGGGCAGGACTGGAGCTGGGCCTCCTGGTAGGGAGAGCCTCCCTCTCCCACTCTCTCTTGCCAACCCCTCCCTCCCCCACCTGAACCCAGTACCTGGGCTGAGTTCTTGTGCAGTTCTGGATAAGCACCTCCCTAGGGGCAGAGAAGAGGGCTAAGGAGGTGTCAGCAGCAACCAGTCCCCTCTGCACCTTACCCTAAGCCTTCCTGAGGACCCCTGCCTTGGAGGCTCAGAGGGGCTGATGGATAAGGGAGGGATCTGAATGGGGAATGAGTTTCAGCGGCGGGTAACACAGGCAGAACAGGGTCCTGAGGTCAAAGGCTCAGCAGCCTGGGCAAAGAGGCCTCCTGAAGGCTCCCTGCCTGTTATAAGCCATTCCAGCCTTCTCAGCCCACTGGGAGGACACTGGGCTGGATGTTTAGGATGGGAAGCCCAGGATGGGACACTGTGCGAGCTCGACGACAGGCTCCTGAGGGCCCCAGGAGAGCAAGGAAGCTCTGTCTTTACCAGCGTCTCCACCACTACAGGCACCAGGCTGCCCAGGAAGCCAGGCGGGGCCCGCAGCACCTCTGTAGAGAACCGCACGGCTCGACGGAGGATCCGACGAACTATCAGCCTAGAGGGAGGGGTTCAGGCATAGACATGAGCCCCCAGCAGGCCCTGGTCAGCAGGGAAGGGAGCGGGGAGGATAAGGTCCAGAGAGTGCTCCCACCCCAGTGTCCCCTCCCTTCCCCTCTTCCTGCCATCTCAACCCAACCAGCTCTTGTCACCCTCCGTCCTCTCCCCCTTGATCCTCCAGCAGCCCCAGCCCCTTCCAGACTCACGGGGCTCCTGACATCCCAGGGGAGACACCATCGGCGATGCAGATGCTGAGTGTACGGATGTGATCAGCCACCACACGGTACGCCGTGTCTATGTGCCCCTCGTCTGCCGCCCCAACCCGGCCTGAGTAAGGGGGTGCCCCGCAACCCTGGGCAGGAGAGACGCAGCTGCTGACCTGGCCCAGGCGGGATGCGCTCCATCACCCCTAGAGCATCTGCCCTCACCCCCAAAGCTGACTGCACTGGGAATGGCCTGGCTGGAGAAGCTTTGAAAGTGATGGGGAGCCAGTCCCTGCCTCCTGGGGCCCACATTCAGCACTGACGTGACCACAGCTGTGATCATTTACTGAATTTCCATTATCAGGACCAGGTGGGTGCTTGAATGACACGGTGTCTAATCCCTGACATGTCCTGTTCTGGGAGGTGTTACTATCCTGGCTTTACGGAGGGAAGCGAGGCTCGGAGGAGCCAAGTTCCACAAGGGCACACAAGTCAGGGGCAGACGGGAGGTTTGAACTAGGCCGTCCCATCCAGGTGCTCTCCACTCCCCACCCACCTCCACAGCCTTTCTGTAAGGGAAACACAGGGTAAGCTGTAAATACATTAACCTGGGCTCCAAAGCAGAGGTGTGATCCAGCCAGCTCCAAACCTGTTCATTCCCCCGCAATGAACAGTCCTGCCATTCATCGCACTGCTCAAGCCCAAAACTTCTGAGCTGGCCTTGACTTTCTTTCCCCTCCCCATCCAATCCATTGGTGAGGCCTCTGGCATCTACCTCCATGAGATCTCTCAAATTAATCTACTCTTCTCCACTTCCACCGCGACCAGACCAGCCTGAGTCATGCCCTACTGTCTCTCCCAGACTATGAAAGAGCCTCCCAAATGGCTTCTCAGCTTCTACTCTTGTCTCCCTCAGCCCATCCTCCACCCAGCAACAGGAGTGGCCTTTTAAAAAGTGTCAATCAGATTGTGGCCCTCCCGCTTGGAGCCCATCACACCACACTTGGGAAAAAAGACCCACTCTGGACTCCCAAGGCCCCACAAGACATGACTTCTGCCTCCCTCCCTGTGGGAGAGTGTCTGCAGAACTGGCCACAATCCTTCCCTTCCCCATATGCAGGCTGCTTTGCCATGTGACTTTACAGGCGCTTCCCATCAAGGGATAGAATTTATTTCTCCATCCCTTGAAGCTGGGCAAGGCTCGTGACTTGCTTTGGTCAACAGGATGTGGTGAAAATGACACTATGCTGAGCCCAGGCCTCTAGAGGCTGTGTGCGCCTCTGCTTTCCTTCTTGGAAGCCTGCCAAGCCAGTCTGCTGGAAGAGAGACATAAGACCCCGTCACCCCCATTGTCCCAAACTGACAGCCAGCCAGCTTCCAAGCAGCTGACCACAGGTGTAGGACTCAGCTCACAGAGGACCAGCTGAGTCCAGCCTGCGATCCTAGCCCACAGCCTCATATGCTACATAAATGGTTGTTATTTTAAGCCACGACATGTTACGTGGTTCATTATACAGCGTAGGTGAACCTACACATGCTCCAAATGTCTCAGGGCCTTGGTACTCGCTCTCCCCTCTGCCTGGAATGAGTTTCCTATGGCTGATTCCTCTTCTTTCAGGTTTCAACTCAGAGATCGTCTCCTTGGTGAGCCTTCCCCGAACATTTCATCTAAGACGCTTCTACGCCCCCATCTCCCACCAATTACTGTCACCCAGGTTGACCGCTTATTCACAATCTGTAAACCGCTATCTTGTTTTTTAATACGTTTACTTATTATCTATTTCCTAGGCTAGAATGTAATCTCCGTAACCTCTTCTCTATTTACTGCTATATCTTCTGAACCAAGCAAAAAGATTTAACACAATGCAGGCACTCGACAGTTTTGAATATGTGAAGGCAAGAAGGAATTAGGAGCAACACCAAGTAATAAACATGAATCAGAGCCTCACGTTTGACACCCTCGTATCCTTGGCTGGTCACTGTCTCCATGCTCTTGAGTTTTCAACAAGGATGGAAAGCACCGGTTATGGCAGGTCAGAGGGGCTTCTAGAAGGGAAGAAGTGGGCTCACCTGGTGTATGGCGTTCAGCAGTGGGGAAAAGAGATCGGTGTCATAGGTGGAGTGTTTGCCTTGCAGCACAGCCACCAGCCTCTCCAGGCCCATTCCTGTGTCCACGTGCCGCTGGGGCAAGGGCTGCAGGCTTCCATCTGCTTCTCTGGCCAGGAAAGGTGTGCAAGGTGAGTCCTCCGCCCCGGACTACACACGAGGCAAGTGCTCAAGTGGAGTAAAGGGATGAGGAGGGGTCGATAGTGGGAGGAACCAGAGAGAAGTATCATCCTCTGCCCCCCACCCCCAAAGGCAGAAATGATGATGGCCTCGGGTCCTGTCCTTTCTCATAATGGGTGATCACCACCCTCACGCTTTGCTTGGGCCTTTGCCTGGACCCAGACACCCCCTTTCTGGGACAGAATTCTTTGCCTCACAAAAAGACATATCAAGGCTGGAAGAAAATCTTATAGATCATCAAGTCAACTCCATCATGATAAGAGAGCATATTCCGGACAGCAGCAGTGACTAGTTTCAACTGTCATGAGCAAAGAGGAGGATTAAATCTAGTTACTAATTGCAAAGTGTTTAGAAATGTGTCCGGCACATTGTAAGCACTATTTATTTAAATGTTGGTTTTTGGGAGTTCCTGTCGTGGCGCAGTGGTTAACGAATCCGACTAGGAACCATGAGGTTGCGGGTTCGGTCCCTGCCCTTGCTCAGTGGGTTAACGATCCGGCGTTGCCGTGAGCTGTGGTGTAGGTTGCAGACGCGGCTCGGATCCCGCTTTGCTGTGGCTCTGGCGTAGGCTGGTGGCTACAGCTCCGATTCAACCCCTAGCCTGGGAGCCTCCATATGCCGTGGGAGCGGCCGAAGAAATAGCAACAACAACAACAACAAAAAAAAAGACAAAAAAAAAAAAAAAAAAGTTGGTTTTTTATAAAGTATGGGAATTCCTATTGTGGCTCTGCAGGTTATGAACTGGACTAATATCCCTGAGGGTTCCATCCCTGGCCTCACTCAGTGGGTTAAGGATCTGGCATTGCCATGAACTGTGGGTGTAGGTCAGATCCCGAGTTGCTGTGGCTGTGACATAGGCTGGCAGCTGAAGCTCTGATTCTACCCCTAGCCTGGGAACTTCCATATGCCACAGGTGTGGCCCTAAAAAAGCAAAAAGGCGGGGGGGAGTTCCCGTGGTTGCTCAGTGGTTATCTAATCCAACTAGGAACCATGAGGTTTCGGGTTTGATCTCTGGCCTCACTTGGTCAAGGATCCAGTGTTGCCGTGAGCTGTGGTGTAGGTTGCAGATGCGGCTCGGATCCTGCATTGCTGTGGCTGTGGTGTAGGCCAGCGGCTACAGCTCTGATTAGACCCCTAGCCTGGGAATCTCCATATGCAGCAGGTATGGCCCTGGAAAAGACCAAAAAAAAAAAAAAAAAAAAAAAAAAGATAAAAGTCTCCTGACTACCGGCCTTTTCACTTCCAGCCAGGGATTTCCCTCCTGCCCTAGTACCCCTTTACCTGTTGTGCTGCATGAAAACCAGATTCCAAAGCTCCACAAGCTGGGGGGCTCCCACCCCACCAGCCAGGTCATAGTGGATCTCTGTACAGGGTCCACAAGGGCCAGTATCCCCCATCTCCCAGAAGTTTTCTTGTGGTCCGAAGGAGAGCACACGGCTGGCAGGCACCCTGGGAAGAGAGCCAGGCAGGTAGCAGGGGAGACAAAAGCAGAAGCTGGGTCCCCCTCTGTTGAGGGAGCCCTTCCATCAAGCTCAGAAGGAGGAGGAAAGGGGCTGACCCTATGGTATTGGGATATACTGAGACTCTGAGGACCAGCCCTGGTAGTCTCTATTTTTCAGTCTTCTTGTTCTCCAGGAGTGGATGGAAGTGGGGGTGGACTCACCCTAAGTTGAGCCAGATGTCCCTGCTCTCCAGGTCTGCACCCAACCCAGCCTTGGGGTCACCACCAAAGTAGGAGACCCAGAGCCTGTCCTCAGGAATCCCATAGACCTGAGTCAGCAGTTCCCAGGCCATGCTGCAAGCCTCCTCCTGTGGTAGAAATCCATATGGAAGAGAAAGATGGGTGAGAAGAAGGCGCCGCAGAAGTGTCCATCAAGCCACATGAGTTCAGGCCTTGGCTCGAGACAAAACCATTTCCATTGTCCACCTTGTTTCCAGAACAAGCCATGGCCATTTCTGAGTTTGTTCCTGCATTGAAAGCTTCATTCCTTTTCTGAATCCTACGTTCTTCCAAGTTCCACCTTCTCCATGAAATTCTCTCTCTACCCTAGCCTGGGAATATTTTTAACTCTTGCACTTTAGTGTTACTCTCTAACCACTTAGTCAAACAATAATTATCAACCAACCATTAGGCGGGAGGCATAGTTCTGGCCCTCAAGGAGTTTACAACCCAATTAGAGAAGTGAGACCCATTCCTATTATAAAAGTTCATTTAGCCTCTGTGTCTGGTATGAGGCCCTGCCAAAGCAGACCCAAGGAGTGGAGACAGGATTAACTTTGACCCCTCTCTTGGTTGACGAGTGACCTTTTCCTAACTCCAGGGCCTCCTGGAGACTCACCTTAAAATATTCACCCCCAAAGGCCCAATTGCCAAGCATCTCAAAGAAGGTGTGATGGGAAAGATCTTGGCCCACATCCTCCAGGTCGTTGTGGCGTCCTCCAGCCCTCACACATTTCTGGCTGTTGGCCACACGTCGGAAGCCTGCCATCTCGCTTCGTGGATCCACAGTGCCCAGGAAGATTGGCTTGAACTGGAAACACATGTAGAGGGAGAGAGAGATATATCCTTGGCCCTCAGTAGAAGGGAAAGATGGGGAGTGGGGACAGAGATGGCAGTTCAGACTGAAGGCTGACTGCATCGCTGAGAGTACAATGTAGTCTTGGCCAAAGGGGCAACTTGGGAGCGTGGGGGCACCCATCTCTGGTAAATAAATCACGAAACAGACACTTTCTGCTAGTAAAATAGGCAAGGTAACAGGAGACGTGTTGGTGGCGGGAAACAGGGCAAGTCTAGGGACGATAAGTGGTGTTCAAAGTCAAAAGCCTTAAAGAAGAAAGACTAACAAATAGCATGTGCTCAACGTTTATTTTAATGAACCGGTTATCTTTAAAGAACTAGTAAATAAAGCCAGACTTCCCCCGCCAGTCTGCCTCCATGGGACTCCACACCCGCTGTTCCTGAACCTAAAACTCGATCTCCAAAGCTGCCGGGTCCAGGCCACCCTAAGCCCTAATTAGCGCCCCAATCTCTTAGCCTAACCACGCACAACCGGCTTTCCCCCCAGCTCCCCCAAAGCTAAGAGCTCCGCCCTTCGCTTCCTTTGCCCAATCCCGAAGAACCCCACAAACTCCGCCCCGGTCAGTGTGGCTCAGCTCCTACCTGGTTCATGCCCGCGTTGACGAAGAGCAAAGTGGGGTCGCCGCGGGGCCGCACCGAAGCGGACGGCACCAGGCGGTGGCCATGGCGGTCTCGAAAGAAGCTCAGGAAGGCGTCTCGCACGGCCGCGGCCTGGGTTGGAGGGGCCTCGGATGAGAGCGCCCGAAAGCAGAGGCCCTGCCATGGAGGCGACCTTCGAATGGCCCGCCGAATTCGCCCAGCTGCAGCTGCCACCGACGCCGCCATCTTAACTCGGGGCAGCGACTTCACGGAGTCAAAGGGCACCGCCGGGATAGAAGGTGGCGTGAGAAGGAGGCCAGGCATTTTCTACAGCGGCCCCTGGCGACAGGAGGACTCAAGGCAGCCTCCGCCTCCCGGTGGAGGTAATATAGGGAAGGAGGCTTCTTCTGCAGGAGTTCAAGTAGCCCAAGCGGCCTGGCACATAGTAGCCCCTTAATTCATTTGGCATTCAGCAAATATTCATTAAGAGCCTACTGTGTGCTAGGTATTGTTTTAGATGCTGAAGGTACATTGTAACAAAATTGACCAGAATCCCTGCCCTTCAGAAATCTATATTGTAGCAGTAATTGTGTTTATTAATTTTGCAAGATTACAAATGGAGTTGCAGTGAACAAGCATGAATTCAGCTCTGTGTGGTGTGTGTGTGTGTGTGTGTGTGTGTGTGTGTGTGTGTGTGTATGTGTATGTGTTTCCCCGGGTGAGGTGAGAGGCAGAGATGTCCAAGGGAGGTGATATCAGCATTCATTCAAGTCATTCGGAATTTCCTTGTGTCTCGGTGGAAACGAATCAGACTAGTAACCATGATGTTTCAGGTTCGATCCCTGGCCTCGCTCAGTGGGTTAAGGATCCAGCGTTGCTGTGAGCTGTGGTGTAGGTCACAGACGAGGCTCAGATCCCGACTTGCTGTGGCTGTGGTGTAGGCCAATAGCTACAGCTCTGATTCAATTCGGACCTCCATAAGCTGCAAGTGTGGCCCTAAAAAGCAAAAAAAAAAAAAAAAAAAAAAAAAAAAGCAAAAAAAAAGAAAGAGTCATTCGACAAATATTTATTGAATACCTACTATGTGTCAGGCACTGTGTGGGCAATTTCCTTTGCCCTTGGCATTGGAAATGGCCATTTTGTTCGTAGGGACTGAAGCAGGTCCTTTGGAGCAGGAGTCGAGCTGATGAGACACAGAAGCCAAGCAGCATCTGTTCCATTATTAATTGCTTAATAACATTTGGTCTTTTAATTTGCTTGGGGATTAGAGAGAATCCTGGTTGTCAGGTCTAGAGGAAGCCGTTGGCTGATAGCTGCTGAGATTTCTCTCTCTCTAAGCCTCCCAATGCCCTTGAGTTTTGTGTGTTTTGCTTTAGCTAAGAGATACCTGTTCCACCTTCCCTTCTGTCTCTCTCCATGGTGTCTGCTGTGACCTTGAGGCCAACAAGGGCCCTTGTGGGCGGAGCTGGGGTCTTCTTGGGACTTCTCATGATATCCTCTGCTCTTCGTTTGGAAAATTAAGCAGATAGAGAAGAGAATTTGCCAACGTTAAAGCCCAAAAGGGGGCAGTTCCTGTCGTGGCTCAGCGGTAATGAACCTGACTGTATCCAGGAGGACGAAGATTCGATCCCTGGCCTTGCTTAGTGGGTTAAGGATCTGGCATTGCTGTGAGCTGTTGTGTAGGTCACAGATGCAGCAGTTGTAGCTCTGATTCGACCCCTAGCCTGGAATCTTCCTCATGCTGTGGGTGTGGCCCTAAAAAGACCAAAAAAACCCCCGGAGTTCCTGTCATGGCTCAGTGGTTAATGAATCCGACTAGGAACCATGAGGTTGCGGGTTCGATCCTTGGCCTTGCTCAGTGGGTAAAGGATCCGGCCTTGCCGTGAGCTGTGGTGTAGGTTGCAGACGCGGCTTGCATCCTGTGTTGCTGTGTCTCTGGTGTAGGCTGGTGGCTTCGGCTCGGCTCCCATTAGACCCCTAGCCTGGGAACCTCCATATGCCTCGGGAGCGGCCCTAGAAAAGACAGAAAGACAAAAATAAATAAATAAATAAAATAAAATAAAATAAAATAAGATCCAAAATACCCCCCAAACAAAAAAACAAGCCCAATAGGGGTAGCAGAGCTGAAGTCAGTGCCATCCAAGGCCTCAACCATTCAGGTGGGCTTTTTTGGCCACCATTCTTTGTGAGCTATGTTATTTAGGGATTTTGAAACACAGTTTCCCTGGTAAATGTGTAGTCTTTTTTTGGACTTGAGTTTCTATAGTGATAGTGAATTCTCAACTTTGTATTCTGACAGAGCCTATAGCTTCGATCCCATGATCCTCTGTTTCTTCCCTTGTCCCTATAGATTTTTTTTTTTTAATTTTTTGTCTTTTGTCGTTTTAGGGCCACACCTGCGGCCTATGGACGTTCCCAGGCTGGGGGTCTACTCGGAGCTGTAGCTGCCGGCCTACACCACAGCCACAGCAACATAGGGTCTGAGAGGCGTCTGCAACCTACACCAGAGCTCATGGCAACGCTGGATCCTTAACCCACTGAGCGAGGCTAGGGATCACACCCACAATCTCATGGTTACTAGTCAGGTTCGTTAACCACTGAGCCATGATGGGAACTCCTGTCCCTGTTCATTAAAGGTGTTGTTTTGAACGTGTGTTTTGCCTTTATTGGTTTTTCCAGTATTTTTGGAACAGGAACCTAAAGCCAGATGGGGATTTCTGTGAGGTTCATGATCTTGAAACAAGACTGTGAAATTCTTCCCCAAACTGAGATGGAAGTGTTTTGCTAGAGAAATCTTGCTGGTGTCTCTACCCAGTACCAATGTCAGTATTTTTTTTTCTTCCTTCAGATTTTCCCCAAAAAGTCTTTGCATTATAGTAGGGACTCCATGTTTTTAGACCATTGTGGATCTAGTGTGGAACCATAGATCTTTTTTTTTTTGTCCCCAAAGAGCTTTAGTGAAATATAGTTCATGTACTATACAATTTACCCACTTAAAGAGTACAGTTCAGGGGGAGTTCCCCTCGTGGCTCAGTGGAAACATCTGACTAGTATCCAGGAGGACGCAGATTTGATCCCTGGCCTCACTCAGTGGGTTAAGGATCTGTGGCTGTGGTATAGGCCAGTGGCTACAGCTCTGATTCAACCCCTAGCCTGGGAACCTCCATGTGCCACAAGTGTGGCCCTAAAAAGAAAAATAAATAAAGAAAAATAAAGAGTACAATTCAAATGGCTTTTAGTACTTTCACAGAGTCGTTATCTGAACAACTTTTAGAATATTTAGGTGACTTTCAGAGTTCCCATCGTGGCTCAGTGGTTAACGAATCCAACTAGGAACCATGAGGTTGTGGGTTCGATCCCTGGCCTTGTTCAGTGGGTTAAGGATCCGGCATTGCTGTGAGCTGTGGTGTAGGTCGCAGACCCAGCTTGGACCCTGCGTTGCTGTGGCTCTGGTGTAGGCCAGTGGCTACAGCTCCGATTCGACCCCTAGCCTGGGAACCTCCATGTGCCATGGGAGCAGCCCTAGAAATGGCAAAAAAAAAGAAAAAAGAAAAAAGAATATTTAGATCACTTTCATCACCTCCAAAAGAAACCCCACACCTTTTAACTATCAACCCCTAAATCCCCCAGCCGTCCCAGCCCTAGGCAATCACTAATGACTTTTGTCTCTAAAGATTTGCCTCTTCGGAACATTTCATACAAATGGAATCACACAATATATGATCCTTTGTGACTGGCTTCTTTCACTTTGCATAATGTTTTCACAGCTCATCCATGTTTTAGTATGTATCATGGATTCTTAGAAATGTGTCTTTTGAGTTGTTTTCTGTTTGAAGAATGGTCCCCCCCATCTTGTTATTTTGTAAAAGTTTTTTGACTGTTCAGAGAGTGTGAAAAAGTTCTTGGGTCAGGAATTGAGTCTGTGCCACAGCAGCAACCTGAGCCACAACAGTGACAATGCTGGATCCTTAACCCACTGAGCCACCACTCTAGTCTCTTTTTAGTATTTCCCAGTGAAGCCAAGTGGTTCTTCTAAGTATTGGGATGTGTTTATTCTTTTTTTTTTTTTTTTTTAAAGGACTGCACCTGCGGTATATGGAAGTTCCCAGGCTAAGGGTCCAAGGAGCTATAGCTGCTGGCCTACACCACAGCTACAGCAATGCCAGATCTACCTATGCCACAGCTCATGGCAACACCGGATTCTTAACCCACTGAGTGAGGTCAGGGATCAAACCTGCATCCTCATGGATACTAGTCGTGTTCATTACCGCTGAACCACAACAGGAACTCGGGGACGTATTTATTCTGATTTGCCACTCTCATCTGATGAGGAAGTTAAATTTAAGGTCTGCAGTTTCCCATAATAGATAAATATGGAGAGAACTAACCACTTTGGGAAGTTACTGACCTGGGAACTTCTCTCAGGAGTTCTCATCCACTGTCTTATTATTCATAGGAATTTCTTTCTTTCTTTTTTCTTTGCTTTTTTGGCCGTACCCACAGCATGTGGAAGTTCCCAGGCCAGGGATCAAACCTGTGACCTGAGCTGCTGCAGTGACAACCCCTGATCCTTAACCCGATGAGCCACGAAAGAATTTCATTTGGGGGTTTAGAATGCAAATGAGGCCTGTTTCCTGGGAGCCATTTAGCTAGGTTTGGGTGCTGCCTTCCCTGCGGCTGGGATTGCCCTTATATTGCCGTCTTATTTATCTGGGTAAGCCCAAAGTGCCCTTTTTCTGAGCCCTCTCTTTCCACCTTGTTCATATGAAGCAATGCCCTTACTCTGGGAATGGAAATTGTCCTTCCTGATGACCCCATTGACTCTGAGAGCAGGAACTCGAGGTTAGTGATGCATTTTGTCCTCGACCACCGGTCAGAGGAGACACGAGGGGATTTTCACCCTTACTAAGCATAAGGAACTCAGCTTTGGGAACTTCCGCTTGTAAATCAAAAAGGCTGTTTTTTAGTGGTTAGGTTAAAAGTTCAACCTATAAGAGGTGAACATATATATATATATATGTATTTACTTATGGCTTTGCCTTATCTGGATTGTAAAAGCAACGCCTGTCAAACATTAATATGCATTGGGACCTCCTGGGAGCTTGTTAAAAATGCACTCTGATTTGGTAGTTCTGGGGTGAGGTTGAAATTCTGTATTTCTAG
Organism: Sus scrofa; assembly: GCF_054392235.1. Lineage (NCBI taxonomy): Eukaryota > Metazoa > Chordata > Mammalia > Artiodactyla > Suidae > Sus > Sus scrofa. The sequence continues at coordinate 47,892,146 of NC_139389.1, forward strand.
ATTTCTAGCAGGCGCCTGGTGCTGTTGCTGTCCCTTGTGACAAAGGTGTGGTAGAGGACGTGTGGGAGAATCGCGAGACAGATTTTGCTTGGGACCTGGCCCCACGGCTAAAGTGCTGGGAGGACCTCCACTTTCTCCCGGAGAGGGTGGGTGGAGCTGGGAGCTCCTTGTGCGCATGCGTGCTCGCTCCCCCTCTCCCCACCTGGAGTCTTAGCCAGAGAGGAGATTGCGTCTGCCTGTTGCTAAGAGACGCGGAGGTGGAGGAGTCCAGCGGCGGGGGAGGAGAACAGCTCCTGGCGCTCTCCAGGACCCATCCCGGGCTGGGGGCGCAGATGGTGGGCCTGGAAGGTTGTGATCCTCCTGGGATCGGGAATTCAAGGACTAGTGGACCCTCCAGGGTTGCAATGCTCAGTTTTATCCTTATGCATTTTTTTTTTTTTTTGTCTTTTTGTCTTTTGTTGTTGTTGTTGCTATTTCTTGGGCCGCCCCCGAGGCCTATGGAGGTTCCCAGGCTAGGGGTTGAATCGGAGCTGTAGCCACCGGCCTACGCCAGAGCCACAGCAAAGCGGGATCCGAGCCGCGTCTGCAACCTACACCACAGCTCACGGCAACGCCGGACCGTTAACCCACTGAGCAAGGGCAGGGACCGAACCCGCAACCTCATGGTTCCTAGTTGGATTCGTTAACCACTGCGCCACGACGGGAACTCCCCTTATGCATTTTTAAATGGTTACATTTCAAGTGGTTATGTAAGTACAATTTTGCCTCTTGGCCGGCAAAATCTGAAATACAGACTGGCCGTTTGAAAAAAGTTTGCCAACCCCTGTATTATAGGTTTAAAAAGATTTTTTTCCCCTTAAATCACATGATAAAATGCAAATGTAGATGTCGACCAAACAAAATATATGGCTTTATCATTAGCAGGCAAACATCTTTGCAGCCACTATCCAGGATGTGAAATGGAACTTTGCAGCCACCCCAGGAGCCCTCCATGGACTCTGCCCCCACCCCAACCCCAACCACCTTCCTCCTCCCTAAGGAGACCACATACATAGTCATCACTACATGTTCTGTCACCCAAATATACGTCTTTAGATGTATAGTCTTTTCTTTTTCTTTTCTAGGACTGCACCTGTGGCATATGGAGGTTCCCAGGCTAAGGGTCTAATCGGACCTGTAGCTGCTGGCCTACCCCACAGCCACAGCAACGTGGGATCTGAGCCACATCTGCCACCTACACCACAGCTCACGGCTACAGCAGATCCTTAACCCACTGAGCCAGGCCGGGGATGGAACCTGCAATCTCATGGTTCCTGGTCGGATTTGTTAACCACTGTGCCATGACAGGAACTCCTTAGGTTCCCTTTTAATTCCCTTCTTTTTCTTACAGTGTGTCTTTTGTAGAGCCAGGAACAGAGAGCCAGCCTGTTGTTGTGTGATCTGTAGAGTTTTCCACTGTCTAAATTTTTGCTGACTGCATATTCAGCAACATTCAACTCGTATTCAACATGTTCCTCTGTCTTCTCTATTTCATGGGAATTAGCACCTGGATCTAGATACTGATCAGACACAGGTTTGGTTACCTGTGGCCAGAATCTGATGGTAGTGAGCCCTTTCACCAGAGGGCACATTGGCATCTGTTTGTCTTTCTATAATCTGATCAGCCACTGGTATATAAGGCCTATATCTGTTAATTTATAGGAGTTACAACATGGTGATATTCTAATTCTGTCATCTCTTTTCATTTATCAGTTGGAATCTTTCTCTAAAGAGATGCTTCCCCTAATTTATTATTTGTTCACCAGTGATATTGTTCATGGAGAAAAGCAGGATAAATGCTCAATTTTTCCCCCCTTTGTTGTTAACATTTAAGATCCTGAATTTGTTTCTTATCAGTTTTCAAAGGTGATCTCATTATATTTTTCAGTATCATTGTAAACTCATGTTTCTTTGCAGTATATTTGGTGGTTTCAATTCATTGTTTCAATTTGGTGATTTCAATTCATCAGTTACTCTGGCTCATTGTGTACATTCCTCTCTCTTTGTTTGTCTGCACCTCCGACCCGAGGAAGTTCCCAGGGCAGGGACAAAACCTGCACCAGAGCTGTAACCAGAGCCACAGCAGTGACAATACCGGGTCCTTAACCCACTGAGCCAGGAGGGAACTCTTCATTTTGTACTTTTCAAAATGAGCAAGAAACTCATTTTGTATATTTTTTTTTTGTCCTTTTTTTTTTTTTTTTTTTTTTTTTTTTTGCCTTTTCTAGGGCCGCACCTGTGGCATATGGAGTTTCCCAGGCTAGGGGTCTAGTCGGAGCTACAGCTGCTGGCCCACACCACAGCCACAGCAACAGAGGATCTGAGCCGAATCTTCGACCTACACCACAGCTCATGGCAACGCCAGATCCTTAATCCACTGAGCGAGGCCAGGGATCGAACCTGCAACCTCATGGTTCCTAGTCGGATTCATTAACAACTGAGCCACGACGGGAACTCCTTTTTTGTACCTTTCTTAACCCAGACTTGGAATCAGTCATTTCCAAAAGTCCTGGTTACTTTTAGGAGTTACCACTGTGACACAACAGGATTGCCGGTGTCTCTGCAGCACCACTGATGCGGGAAGGATGTTACCTGAATCTGGGTTCTTGTTCACGCAGTCCAAGAATGAACTCCGTGAACATACAGGCAGCAGCAAGCAAAGTCTTTTTTGTTTCTTTAAGGGCCTCATCCACAGTATATGGAAGTTCCCAGGCTAGGGGTCAAATCAGAGCTGTAGCTGCCTGCCTACACCACAGCCACAGCAATGTCAGATCTGAGCTGCATCTTCAACCTACACCACAGCTCATGGCAACGTCGGATCCTTAACCCACTGAGTGAGGCCAGGGATCAAACCTGCGTCCTCATGGATCCTAGTTGGGTTCATTAACCCCTGAGCCACGACGGGAACTCCATCAAAGTGTTTATTAAAGGAAAGCAAATAGCTCTCAGGGATGCTGGAAGGGGAGAGAAGAGCCCCCTCTTCCTATTTTCCAATAGGGGTTTATATCCCTTAAAGATGGGGGTGGGGGTACAAACGTGGGGTCCAGAAAGATGCGGTTTTCTCCCATTGGCCTTGCTCAATTACCTATATCAGTCCTTATCCAATAGGGGTTTTAGGGGTGGAAATGTCCTCTAGGTCTCATGGTTTCTTTGCCCTTTTCTTCTGGTAAACTGAGTCACAGGGGATTAAGGATTAATGTCCATCTGGGCGTAGGTACACTCCCTATAGTAAACAAGGCCTGTGGAGATGTTACTCCCTGGAGCCCTTAAGCCACAAATGTAAATCAATAGACATGTCAAAGAAGGCAACGAAGCCCACGCTCCTACCCTAACTACCTGAGTTAATATTCTGCCTCACCACGATGCAGGTTCAATACCTGGCCTGGCACAGTGGGTTAAAAGATCTGGCATTACTGCATCTTTAGCATAAGTCATAACTGGGGCTGGGATCTGATCCCTGGCCTGGGAACTCCATATGTCCTGGGGCGGCCAAAAAAAAAAAAAAAAAAAAAAAAAGGGTCCTGGTTACTTTTAGTGAGACATGATAATTCCAAACTACAAACCGGGTCCTGGGGATGCTCATTGCTACTGGGTTGGTGATGTTTCTAGGTTTTTATAGAGGACAGAGTTAGGGAGAGTATGTATTTAGGATAAAATATTTCATTAGAGGGTTTTAAGCAGAGGAGCAATATGATCTGATGTACAGTTTTGAAAGATCCTTCCACTGGAAGAGAAGAAGTGATGGACAGGAGTGCAGCGGTAGAAATAAGTGGTTGGATTCAGGCTATATGTGGAAATAGATAATGTAATCTCCATACATAGCCTGAAAAAAGCACATATGTATATATGCATTTATATATGTATACACACGCATGCACACACACATGCATATATATGTAGCTGATGGGTGGGACGCAGGGAAAAGACTTCTAAGTTTCAGACCTGAAACTAGGTAGGTGGTGTTGCCATTCACTGACATGGGAGAGCCTGGGGAAGAAGCAGGTCTGTGGAAAGGAAATCGAGTTTACTTTGGCCATGTTAAGTTTAAGTTTAGACATCCAGGAGTTCCCGTTGTGGCGCAGCAGAAATGAATCTGACTAGGAACCATGAGGTTTTGGGTTTGATCCCTGGCCTCGCTCAGTGGGTTAAGGATCCGGCATTGCTGTGAGCTGTGGTGTAGGTCGCAGATGTGGCTCGCATCTGGCATTGCTGTGGCTGTGGTATAGGCCAGCAGCAATAGCTCCGATTTGACCTCTAGCCTGGGAATCTCCATGTGTCGCGGGTACGGCTCTAAAAAAGAAAAAAAAAAAAAAAAGTCTGGAGCACAGAGGCAAGATAAGGGCTGTAGCTACAAACTGGGGAGTCACCAGTACATGGGTGGTCCTGGATGAGGTAAGATCCCTTAGTGGAAGAGCAGGATGGAGAATAGGGGAGGAGGGTCATGTCTTAACCTGTATTCTGGGGAGTTGGGAGAGGAGAGCTCTTCAGCAAGCCTGAGATAACAGTGGGGGTCAGGAGGAAAACTGGAAAGACTGGTCACACCAAAGCCTCTAGAAGAGATGATGAAGTTTGAAATAGGAGGGAGCGGCCAGTTGTATCAAGTGCTGCCTCATCTGAGCAAGATGAGAGCAGAAAGAAGTTCCCTGGTGACTTTGTGGTTAAGGACTCAGCCTCATCAGTGCCGTGGTTTGTTGTCACTGCTGTAGCTTGGGTTCACTGGCTAGTGAGCCCAGAAACTTGGCAAAAACTTGGCTCAGGATCGCAGCGCTTGCCTCGTTCTCACCTAGCCCTATGCTCCCCATAGGGCCAAGCAGGGTCTGGGCTGCCTCTGGCTCCGTGGGCACTGCTGCTAGGCTGGTGGTGTCCACAGATGGAAATCAAATCCAAACGTGTTCTCCTTTGCGGAGAAGGCTGATTTGGCATGAAAAGGCTTTGTCTGCACTGGCCCAACTTCCCAACCGTAGCCAGCTGGGGGGGGGGACCCACATAGGGCCTATCTCCGAAACGGCACCCAACTCGCTTCAGGGAGCTTCATTCTGCAAAGGGAAACTGTGCTCGGGAAACAAACCTCAGCCCCAAAGCGTCTTGGCTCAGGATCGCAGCGCTTGCCTAGTTCTCACCTAGCCCTAGGCTCCCCATAGGGCCAAGGAGGGTCTGGGCTGCCTCTGGCTCCGTGGGCCCTGCTGCTTGGCTGGTGGTGTCCGCAGCTGGAAAAGAACTGCAAAAGTGTTCTCCTTGGCAGTGAACGCTGATTTGGCATGGAAAGACCTTGTTTCACTGGCCCTAGCAACCCCCCCATAGCCAGCTAGGGAGGGACCCACCTGGAGCCCAGCCACGAAACGGCACAAAACGTGCTTCTAGGAGCTGCATTCTGCAAAGGGAAACTGTGCTCGGGGAACAAACCTCAGCCCCAATGCATCTTGGCTCAGGATCGCAGGGCTTGCCTAGTTCTCACCTAGCCCTAGGCTCCCCATAGGGCCAAGGAGGGTCTGGGCTGCCTCTGGCTCCGTGGGCACTGCTGCTTGGCTGGTGGTCTTCGCAGCTTTAATCCAACTCCAAACGTCTTCTCCTTCGCGGAGATGGCTGATTTGGCCTGTGAAAGCCCTGTGTGCACTGGCCCTAGCAACCCACCATTAGGCAGCTAGGGAGGGACCCACCTAGGGCCTATCTCCGAAACGGCACCAAACGTGCTTCTAGAAGCTGCATTCTGCAAAGGGAAACTGTGCTCGGGGAACATACCTCAGCCCCAATGTTGTTGGCTCAGGGTCCCAGCGCTCGCCTAGTTCTCCCCTAGCCCTATGCTCCCCATAAGGCCAAGGAGGTTCTGGGCTGCCTCTGTCTCCGTGGGCACTGCTGCTTGGCTGGTGGTCTCCGCAGCTGGAAGCCAACTCCAAACGTCTTCTCCTATGCGGAGAAGGCTGACTTGGCCTGAGGAAGCCCTGCGTGCCCTGGCCCTATCAACCTACCCATAGCCAGCTAGGGAAGGGACCCACCTAGGGCCTATCTCTGTTACGGCACAGGACGTGCTTCTAAGATCTAGCTTCTGAAAGGGAACTTGTGCTCCAGAAACTTGGCAAAAAAAAAAAAAAAAAAAAAAAAAAAGAGCAGAGACTAAACAGTGGATTGGGTAAAGTGCGAGAAATTCCTGTGGGAAGGTGGGAAGAAAAGCCCAGTTGAGCTGAGAGAGGAGAGGTGAGAAGGTGGAGACGGAAAATATAGGCAACTTGAGGGAATTGCAGGAAAAGAGAAGCAGAGAAAAAAGTAAAGTCTAGAAGTGGCTATGAGCTCTAGGGAGCATATTTGTTTCTTAAGAACAGCAACATTTGCGTTCCCGTCATGGCTCAGAGGAAAGGAAACTGACTAGGATCCTTGAGGACGAAGGTTCTATCCCTGGCCTCGCTCAGTGGGTTAAGGAGCGGGTGTTGCCATGAGCTGTGGTGTAGGTCACAGATGCGGCTTGGATCTCATATTGCTGAGGATGTGGTGTAGGCCAGTGCCTACAGCTCCAATTCGACCCCTATTCTGGGAACCTCCATATGCTGTGGGTGTAGCCGTAAAAAGACCCCCCCCCCCAAAAAAAAAAGAGTTCCCGTCATGGCGCAGTGGTTAACGAATCCGACTAGGAACCATGAGGTTGCGGGTTCGGTCCCTGCCCTTGCTCAGTGGGTTAACGGTCCGGCGTTGCCGTGAGCTGTGGTGTAGGTTGCAGACGCGGCTCGGATCCCGCGTTGCTGTGGCTCTGGCGTAGGCCGGTGCTACAGCTCCGATTCAACCCCTGGCCTGGGAACCTCCATATGCCGCAGGAGCGGCCCAAGAAATAGCAACAACAACAAACAACAAACGACAAAAAAAAAAAGTATAAGAACAACAACATTAATGCTCATTTCTATGCAACCTGGTACAAAGAAGAAACTGACAAAGCAAGAGAATGAGAGGCAGTAGCCACGTTTTTAAGTGCTTCAAGAGCTTGAAAAATTCAGTACAAAGTGGAGGGATAGGCCATAGCCATGAGCAAGTACACTCCCTCCATTACAGGAAGAGGAGGCGATCCTGATACAAATGCAATAGGTCAGTGGATCTAGGGCTCTGAATGCAAGGGAAATCTCTTCCTTATATCTGTTTTCTTAATGAATATGTAGTGTGGTGAAGAGGTGAAATTGCTATCTTTTTTTTTTTTTTTTTTTGCTATTTCTTGGGCCACTCCCACAGCATATGGAGGTTCCCAGGCTAGGGGTCGAATTGGAGCTGTAGCCACCGGCCTACGCCAGAGCCACAGCAATGCAGGATCCGAGCCAGGTCTGTGACCCACACCACAGCTCACGGCAATGCTGGATCCTTTACCTACTGAGCAAGGGCAGGGACCAAACTCCCAACTGCATGACTCCCAGTTGGATTCGTTAACCACTGCGCCACGACTGGAACTCCGAAATTGCTATCTTGAAAGAGAGAAAGAAGATTTACTAGGGATGTGCGGTAGGATTATCTGGCAGCGTGGGCTGCTCCTGTCAGATTTAAGGTCTTCGATTTCAACTGAGACTGATCAGCACAATGGGATTTTCTCCACTGATGTTTAGCTGCTCAGGTGCGAGCTCAGAGCAGATGGAAAATTGGGTGTAATTAGGCCTGGGGTTCTGCCATCTGAGTGTGATGGAAGGAGGGGGCAGGCATGAGTAAGGGCCTTTGCACTTTGCAGGGAAATGGTTGAAGTCCTGAATCATGGCCAGTATTTGAGTTCTAAACTATCTGCAAAGGCCTCATCTCATCTAGTAGCCTTAGTCTCAAGTCTTTATTTATTTATTTTTTTCAATTTTGTTTAAGGGTTGCACATATGGCATGTGAAAGTTCCCAGGATAGGGGTAGAAACAGAGCTATAGCTGCTGGCCTATACCACAGCTGCAGCAACACAGGATCCGAGCCTCGTCTACGACCTACACCACAGTTCACAGCAGTTCGGGATCCTTAATCCACTGAGAGGTGCCAGGGATCGAGCTCGCATCCTCATGGATACTAGTCGGGTTCATTTCCACTGAGCCACAACAGAAACTCCCAGTCTCAAATCTTAAAACACAAACCTTAAAAACATAATGATTGTAATAACCTGTAATTGAAGAGAATGTAAAAAAAGAATATATGTATGTATTTTTATATATGTACAACTGAATCACTTTATTGTATACCTGAAACTAAAATGGCATTGTAAATCAACTATATTTCAATAACAAAAAAATATAATGATATGTGTGTGGCTCCTCCCTTCTTTCTTCCCTCCTTTGGAAGCTTTGTGGGGGTTTTTCTTTGTCTTTTTTTTTGGTCGGGGGGGCATATGGAGTTTCCCAGGCTAGGGGTCAGATCAGAGCTGCAGTTGCCAGCCTACACCACAGCCACAGCAATGTGGGATCTAAGCTGAGTGAGTCTTGAACCTTCACCACAGCTCATGGCAACGCCAGGTCCTTAACCCAATGAGTGAGGCCAGGGATTGAACCTGCATCCTCATGGATACTAGTCAAATTCATTTCCCCTTAGCTGTGATGGGAATTCTGGAAGCTTTGTTTTTTAAGGTGGAGCAAAGAGGCTAGGAAATTTTTAGGCTGTAATATTTTATTTTTTTGCTTTTCAGGGCCACATCTGAGGCATATGGAAGTTCCCAGGCTGGGGGTCAAATAGGAGCTACAGCTGCCAGGCTTCACTACAGCCACAGCAAATCGGGATCCAAGCCGCATCTGCGACCTACACCACAGCAAATGACAACACCAGATTCTTAACCCACTGAGCGAGGTCAGGGATCAAACCCAAAACCTCATGGTTCCTAGTTGGATTTGTTTCTGCTGCACCACTATGGGAACTCTGCCTATAACATTTTAAAATTATGTTAAGAGGTAACATAATTTTAGCAAGAGAAAAATTCTTTCATTAGAAACAATAGAGGCCAGAAGACAATGGAAAGATGTCTTTAAGGAGCTGAAAGGAAAAAAAGTCTGTCAGCACAGAATTCCATATCCAGCATAAATGTCTTTTAAGGATAAAGACAGGGAGTTCCCATCGTGGCTCAGTGGCTAATGAATCCGACTAGGAACCATGAGGTTGCGGGTTCCATTCCTGGCCTTGCTCAGTGGGTTAAGGATCCAGTGTTGCCGTGAGCTGTGGTGTAGGTTGCAGATGCAACTTGGATCCTGGGTTGCTTCGGCTCTGGTGTAGGCTGGCAGCTACAGCTCTGATTTAAGCCCTAGCCTGGGAACCTCCATATGCCGAGGGAGTGGCCACAGAATTGGCAAAAAGACAAAAAAAAAAAAAAAAAGAAAAGAATAAAGACAAAACATAGTTTCCTGGAGGCACATCGGGTTAAGGATCTGGGGTTGCCGCTGTAGCAGCTTGGGCCACTGCTGCAGTGCTGATTCAGTTCCTGGCCTGGGGACTTCCATATGCCATTGGGGTGGCCAAAAAAAAAAAAAAGACAAAAATAGAATTTTCAGATAAAATTAAAAGAGCTTAGGAGTTCCCGTCGTGGCTCAGCAGTTAATGAACCCGACTAGCATCTATGAGGACACGGGTTTGATCTCTGCCTTCACTCAGTGGGTTAAGGATCTGTCATTGCTATGAGCTGTGGTGTAGGTTGCAGATGTGGCTCAGATCTCAAGTTGCTATGGCTCTGGCATAGGCCAATGACTACAGTTCCGATTGGATCCCTAGCCTGGGAACCTCCATATGCCGTGGGTGGGACCCTAAAAGCCAAAAAAGCCAAAAACAAAAACAACAACAAAAAAAAACAAACAAAAAAACCCCCGAAAAACAAAACACTCAAAGAGTTTATTGTCAGGCTGAAGGGAAGGACTATCAGACAGAAAGGGGAGTCTTTAGGTGAATGGACAACACTGGGAATGGTGATTCTGGGTAAATCTAAAAGGCTATCTCTTTTCCTCTATTTATTTAAAACATATTTAACTGTTTAAAGCAAAAGAATTTTGCAATTGCAGAGTTTTTTTTGTTTTTTTTTTTTGTTTTTTGTTTTTTTGTCTTTTTAGGGCTGCACCCGAGGCATACAGAAGTTCCCAGGCTAGGGGTCTAATTGGAGCTGTGGCTGCTGGCCTACACCACAGCCACAGCAACACAGGATCCTTAACCCACTGAGTGAGGCCAGGGATTGAACCTGAAACCTTATGGTTCCTAGTTGGATTCGTTTCTGCGTGCCACAGAGGGAACTCCCACTCTAGGTAAATTCTGAAAAGTTAAGGATACATGTTGCAGTGCCTAGAACAGTGGTTCTTCAAGTGTGGTGCAAAGACTTTGGGGGCTCCCAAAATGCATTCAGGAGGTCCTCCCTTTCCCAGCTCCATATGTTTGTAAGGCTGTATTTTCTTCATATATGACAACCCAAACAACATGTCACAGCAGATTGAATGCAGAAGTAAATTTGAGAATCCATCTGTCTTATTAAGCCACACATGAAAAAGAGTTGCAAAAATGTGAATCAGTCCCTCTCTTCTCACCCTTTTTTGGAAAATATATTTTTAGAAAAATATGTTGTTTAGGCTAACGTGATAATTTCATGTTTATTTCAATTAAAAATAAATATCTAAAATTTTTAGTTTAATTTCATTTATCTACCTACCTGCCTAGCTATTTTTCCTACAGAAAAGCTCTTTGGGATTTTCCCACTGTGGCTCAGCAGAAACGAACCCAACTAGCATCCATGAGAACGCAGGTTTGCTCAGTGGGTTAAGGATCTGGTGTTGTCATGAGCTGTGGTGTAGGTTGCAGATGTGGCTCGGATCTGGTGTTGCTGTGGCTGTGGTATAGGCTGGCAACTCCAACTCCAATTGGAACCCTAGCCTGGGAACCTCCATATGCCATGGGTGCAGCCCTAAAAAGACCAAAAAAAAAAAAAAAAAAAAAAAGAGAAAAACAAACAAAAAAAACCCAGCAACTAAACACGCAAGAGGAATTTTTTTTTGTCTTTTTGCCTTTTCTAGGGCCCCTTCCTGTGGCATATGGAGGTTCCCAGGCTAGGAGTTGAATCGGAGCTGTAGCCACCGGCCTACACCAGAGCCACAGCAACACGGGCGGGATCCGAGTCGCGTCTGCAACGTACACCACAGCTCACGGCAACGCCGGATTGTTAACCCACTGAGCAAGGGCAGGGACCGAACCCGCAATCTCATGGTTCCTAGTCGGATTCGTTAACTACTGCGCCACGACGGGAACTCCAGGAATTATTTTTGATAATAGAAGTAAAAATGTGAAAAATGCTAAAAAGAAAAAAAAAAAAACCCTAAACAAATACAGAGCCTAGTTGATGATATGTGTACTGAATTATTTAGGGGTAAAGTCTCCTGATATTTGTACCTTATTTTGAAATTCACCAAAAATAGGATAGATTGGATTGATGGATGGGATAGATGTGTAATGAGGCAAATACAGGAAAATGTTAACAACTGTAGAATCTAGGTGGTGTGTTGATCAGTGCTTCCTGTACAATTCTTTCAAATTTTCGTTTAAATTTTTTGTTTTGTTTTGTTTTCTTTTTAGGGCCACCCACAGCACATGGAAGTTCCCAAGGTAGGGGTTCAACTGGAGCTACAGCTGCTGGCCACAGCCACAGCCACAGCCACAGCAATGTGGGATCCGAGCAGCATCTGCAACCTACACCACAGCTTGAGGCAATGCTGGATCCTTAACCCACTGAGCAGGGCCAGGGATGGAACCCGAGTCCTCGTAGATACCAGTCAGGTTCCTGACCTGCTGAGCCACACCTGAAACTCCCTGAAATTTTTGTAATAAATCATTCTTGGCAACCAAATTTTCTTGGAGAAGTTTTGCTCTGAAGGACTGAGATTCCTTTAGAGAATGTGGGACATGGAGGGCTGAAAAGCCCCCTCCAGGAACGCAGAGGCCTCAGAGCGAAACGGTATAGAACAGTTGTCCTGGAATCAGGACCCTGGAGGTATGTATGTTGGGGTAAGAGAAGGAAAGAGTAAAAAGATCTATGGGACCAGGTATGCAGAGTGGGAGAGAGGGAGGGCAATTCTAATTGGCATCTACCTTTGAATGTCCATCTGGACACAGATTACATATATTACTGGTTTTCCTGTTGTTTTAGAGACTTTAAAGCTATGGAGAGTGAAGATAACCGGGTGAGCTAGCAAAAGTCTTTTGGCTACTTGGGCAGGATTTCCAGATGACATGGTAGCACCAGGGCTCAGGGTTTGTGTCTCAGGATTGCAAATCCAGAAACTAAAATAGCTGAGTGCCTGGGTGTGCCCAGGTCATGCTAGCCTACTTCACAGGTGATTGCTACACACACCAGAACAGAGGAGATGTGGAATTGCCAAGGGGATCAGAAGCTTGGGGCTGATAGTCATTGCATTCTCTCTCCTGTGCATGAGAAACAAATACCTTCAGAAGCCTCCTTGGGAGTTCCCGTCTCGGCTGAGCGGTTAACGAATCCGACTAGTATCCATGAAGATGCAGGTTTGATCCCTGGCTTTGCTCAGTGCGTTAAGGATTCGGCTTTGCTGTGAGCTGCAGTGCAGGTCGAAGATGCTGCTCAGAGCCCACGCTGCTGTGGCTGTGGTGTAGGCTGGTGTCTATAGCTCCAATTTAACCCCTAGCCTGGGAACTTCCATATGCCACAGGTGCAGCCCTGAAAAAAAAAAAAAAAAAGAAGAAGAAGCCTCCTTGGTTTGCAGAACAAGGTAGCAAGGGGAGTGAGATGATGATGGCTTAGTGGTGACGTCCCTGACTTACGGTGGCCAGATGCATGCCTGCAAATTCACTGCAATGTTCACCTGGGCTGGACTTAACATACTCTCCCCGGGACAGAGTTGGAGACACACTCTTTTTCATACATATATGGCTTTTATACATAAACACATTTACACTCTTTTATGCACATATATATATTTATATATTTATGGCTTTTTAGGGCCACACCCACAGCATATGGAAATTCCCAGGCTAGAGTTCCAGGTGGAACTGCAGCTGTGGGCCTACACCACAGCCACAGCGACACAGAATCCTTAACCCACTGAGCAAAGCCAGAGATCGAACCCTCATCCTCATGGATACTAGTCAGGTTTGTTAACTGCTGCGGCACACTCTCATATTCTTGACCCTTGGTCTTCTCCTTTCTGGACTCCATGCTTGTTCTGTTAACATTTTTTTTTCTTCATATGACACAATGAATTATTCTGTGACATTTTAAGTCAGTTGTTCCATGGATATTTTCCATGACTTCTTCTTCTTTTTTTTTTTTTATATTCAGCCGCACCCATGGCGTAAGGAAGAAGTTCCTGAGCCACAGTTTCGACCTATGCCACAGTTTCAGCAACATCAGATCTTTGATCCACTATGCCAGGCTGGGGAATCAAACCTGTCGCTGCAGAGACAATATCAGATTCTTAACCTGTTGTGCTACAACCGGAACTCCTCCATGACTTCTTTCGTTTTTTTTTGTTTTTTTTTTTTTTTTTGCTTTTTAGGGCTGCACCTGCAGCATATGGAAGTTCCCAGGCTAGGGGTAGAATCAGAGCTACAGCTGCTGGCCTACACCACAGCCACAACAACTTGGGATTTGAGATGCATCTTCGACCTACACCACAGCTCATGGCAACGCCAGACTCTTAACCCACTAAGCAAGACCAGGGATTGAACATGCATCCTCATGGATACTAGTTGGATTATTTCCCACTAAGTCACAGTGGGAACTCCCCTCCTTGTCTTTTTTTTGTCCCTTTCTTTTAGGACCGCACCTGCAGCATATGGAGTTTCCCAGGCTAGGGGTCAAATCAGAGCTACAGCTGCCAGCCTACACCACAGCCACAGCCACAGCAACGCAGTACCCAACCTGCGTCTGTGACCTACACCACAGCTCAAGGCAACATTGGATCCTTAACCCACTGAGCAAGGCCAGGAATTTTACCTATATCTAATGGATGCTAGCCAGATTCATTAACCGCTGGGCCATGATGGGAACTCCCCTCCTTGCCTTCTTAACTACACCTTACATGCCACCTGTAGCAGAAGGCAGAGGTACATAAAATAACCCATGGTTGGGGGGTGGGAGGCGCTAAGAAAGTAGAATAGATGATTGTAGAGATAAAGGGCCAGTTGAGCACCCAGACTATTTAAGTCAGAACTTTTCAGATTCTGCTTGGAGATAGATATATATATATATATATATATATATATATATATATATATATATATTTTTTTTTTTTGGCTGCACCCACAGCATATAGAAGTTCCCAGGCCAGGGATCAAACCTGAACCATAGCAGTGACCTGAGCCACTGCAGTGACAATGCCAGATCCTTAGCTAGCTGAGCCACAAGGAAACTCCCTCAGCAGTGCTTTGACTAGCCATCAGTGTTTGCTGTGGAAAGTGTGGGCAGTGTTCCTAGGGGCTGCACAATTAAGAATCCATTCTCAGAGTTCCCTTCATGGCTCAGCGGGTAACAAACTGGACTAGGATCCATGAGGATGCAGGTTTGATCGCTGGCCTCACTCAGTGGGTTAAGGATCTGGCATTGCCGTGAGCTGTGGTGTAGGTCTCAGGGGCAGCTCAGATCCCACATTGCTGTGGTTGAGGCATAGGCCAGCAGCTGTAGCTCCAATTCGACCCCTAGCCTGGGAACCTCCATATGCTGCAAGTGCGTCCCTAAAAAAAGAATCCATTCTCAAGCCAGGCCTCTGTTGATGGGCACTTGGTTTGCTTCCATGTCTTGACTATAGTAAATAGTGCTGCTATAAACATTGGGTGCATTTATCTTTTCAAATTAGCGTTCTTGTCTTTTAGAAGATGTGGTATATATGCAATGTAGTATTACTCAGCCGTAAAAAAATGAAATACTGCCATTTGCAGCAACATGGATGGACCTAGAGCATGTTAAAATAAGTGAAATAAGTCAAAGACAAATATTATATGATATCATTTTTATGTGGAATCTAAAAAATAATACAAATGCGTCTATATAGAAAACAGAAGCAGACTCACAGACATTCAAAAAAACTTATGGTTACCGAAAGGGAAAGGGGGTGGGGGAGAGAGAAATTAGGAACATGGGATGAACAGATACAAACTACTGTACAAAAAACAGATAAGCAACAAGGATTCACTGTGTACCACAGGGAACTATATGCAATATCTTTAATATCTTGTAGTAACCTACAATGGATAATAATCTGAAAAAAATATATAATTGCATCACTTTGCTGTACACCCGAAACTAACACAATATTGTAAATCAACTATACTTCATTTTAAAAAACAAAGAGGAGATGTTCCCATTGTGGCTCAGCAGTAATGAAACCAACTAGTATCTGTGAGGACACCAGTTTGATCCCTGGTCTCTCTTAGTGGGTTAAGGATCCAGTGTTGCTGTAGCGGTGGGGAGGCAACTGCAGCCTCCAATTCGACCCTTAGCCTAGAAACTTCCATATGCCAAGGATGAGGCCCTCAAAATAAATAAATACATACATAAATAAATAAAAAGAAAAAGAAAAAAACAAAGAGGCGTTTCCATTGTGGCTCAGTGGTAACAAACCCGACTAGTATCCAGGAGGATGTAGGTTTGATCCCTGGCCTCACTCAGTGGGTTGGGATCTGGTGTGGCCCTGAGCTGTGGTGTAGGCTGCAGATGAGGCTCAGATCTGGTGTTGCTGTCCTGTGGTGCAGGCCGGCAGCTGCAGCTTGGATTTGACCCCTATCCTGGGAACCTCCATATGCCACAGGTGTGGCCCTAAAGAGCAAAAACAAATACATTAGAAAAATAAAAAATAAATAAATTTTATTATCAAAGTTGACAAGGGCCAGGAGTTCCCATGTAGTGTTTTTTCCTTCCTTGAGAAAGTCTGGAAGGAAGAAATTCTGTATACTATGAAAAGTTCTCCAAAAGGGAAAAGAATACTGTGAATGTATGCCTCTATGGTGTACAGAGGATGGAAAAAGAACACAAACCCATATTTTATTTATTTATTTATTTATTTATTTATTTATTTATTTTTATTTTTGCTTTTTAGGGCTACACCCACAGCATACGGAGGTTCCCAGGCTAGGGGTCTAATCAGAGCTGTAACTGCCGGCCTACACCACAGCCACAGCAATGCCAGATCTGAGCCGTGTCTGCAACCTATACCACAGCTCATGGCAACGCCAGATCCTTAACCCACTGAGCAAGGCCGGGGATCGAACCCGAAACCTCATGGTTCTTAGTCGGATTCGTCTCTGCTGCGCCATGACAGGAACTCCCACAGAGCCATATTTGCTCTCAGATTTGTAGGATCTGGAAGGGGTGTATAAGAGAGAGCATCGGCTTCTGCCAGGAGCAGGTGGAGGTAGGGCCTAGCCTGATGGGGGACATGGTGGGAGGGAGGCTTTCTTTGTACACCTTTTTAGAGTTTTGGATTTTGCAAGCTATGTAAAGGCATTTCCTAGTCAAAAAGAAAGAAATAAAAAGGAAAAAGGAAGAAGATAGAGTAACACGAGACAATGTCTTCCAATTCCTTGGAACACATCAAAATGGGAAATTTTTAAGACTTTGGCATTCTCTGATTAATCATAATTTCAATTTCAAAGACCAGCACTGTATTCTGAGAGTCAGGGACTCCATGTCTTAATAAATGTTGCACATGTGTGTTTGCCTTCAAGGTGCATTACTTTGTTATTGGTTTTACTTCTATTTTTTTTTTTTTGTATTTTGTATATTCCACAGATAGGTTTCTCATCAGCCCTTCTTTCTTTCTTTCTTTCTTCTTTTTTTTTTTTAATGGCTGCACCTGTGGCATATGGAAATTCCCAGGCTAGGGGTCCAGTCGGAGCTGCAGCTGCTGGCCTACACCACAGCCACAGCAATGCCAGACCCCAGCTGCATCTGTGACCTACACCACAGGCTGCAGCAATGCCCGATCTTTAACCTACTGAGCGAGGCCAGAGATGGAACCTGCATCCTCACGGACACTATGTCAGGTTCTTAAGCTACTGAGCCACAGCAGGAACTCCCCTTCTTCTTCTTTCACAAAGACATTTGGGCAGACGCCTGCCTATATGTGGGATTTGGAGGTTCAGAAGAGCGTTGTCTTCTAGAACACATACTGCAAAGGCTGGTGTCCTATGACGGCTGTGGCTCCTGGCAATCAAATCAGCTCTCTTGCCAGAGCATCTGAATTCTCCGTGGCGTCCTTCTTTCTTGTCATTTGAGCTTTCAGGAAGGGAGATAGGCACTCTGACTTTGATCTAGAGAGTGATGGGAAGCCCTCTCCACAATAAGTATTTAATACATTAGAACACAGATTTCCATTATCTCTTCCTGAAATGGGGCCACTGTCTGTCTGCAAGGATGTCTGGAGAGTAGAAAAGTAAACAGAGAATTCGGAATCCTAACATTAATGCAATTTGCATTTGCTATCAGCTTACGGTCCTTGTCGCTGAGATGCCATTAAAGATGCATGCAGGATGTGAGCGAGATAAAACATACCCAAATCCAACTCCACTTCACATTGACACTCAATTTCTCTGGGCCTCTGGCTTCTAGCAGCTTTAGCCATCTGGGACACAGCCTGGAGCCTGGGAGTGAGGGATGAGGGCTTCTGAGCGGCGAAAGTTGCGGTCATAAAGCTCAAAAGGCTCAATTCAAAGGAAGGTCTTTGCCACACTCACTCAGCCTGTGGAATTAGTAACTTATTTTATATTAATAATGATAGTTCTTCCTGGGAGTTCCCATCGTGGCGCAGTGGAAACAAATCCAACCTGGAACCATGAGGTTTTGGGTTCAATCCCTGCCTTCGCTCGGTGGGTTAAAGATCTAGGGTTGCCGTGAGCTGTGGTGTGGGTCACAGATGTACCTCGGATCTGGTGTTGCTGTGGCTGTGGCGTAGGCCAGCAGCAACAGCTCCAATTGGACCCCTAGCCTTGGAACCTCCATATGCCGTGGGTGTGGCCCTAAAAAGACAAAAAAGACAAAAAAAAAAATGATAGTTCTTCCTTATTGGGCACTTACTGTATGCCAGGTAACATGCTTTATATGTAATAATTTATTTAATTTCCATAACAAACCCATAAAGTAAGTCACTATTATTCCCATTTTACAGATGAAGAAACAGAGACGTTCAGTGACTTGTTTAAGGTAACCCAGACTGTGAGTGGTAGTGCAGAAATTAAAAAAAAAAATTATTTGATGGAAATGCTGTAAAATTTTGTTGTGATGATTGTCATACACCTATAAATGTAATAAAATTCATTAAGTAATTTAAAAAAAGAAAAATGATCATTTATTTATTTATGTTCCTTTTCAGGGCCACACCTGCAGCATATGGAAGTTCCCAGGCTAGGGGTCAAATGGGAGTTGTAGCCGCTGGCCTACACCACAGCCACGGCAACGCAGGATCAGAGCCACATCTGTGACCTACAGCACAGCTCACGGAAATGCCGGATCCTTAACCCACTGAGCGAGGCCAGGGATGGACTCTGCATCCTCATGAATACGAGCTGGTTCGTTACCAACGAGCCACGATGGGATCTCCCCACAATTTTATTTTTTAATTTTAAAATTTGTTTTTATTTTCTTATGGCCTCACTGTTGGCGTATGGAAGTTCCCAGGCCAGGGGTCAAATCCAAGGTACAGCTGAGGCCTATGCCACAGCAACACCAGATCCAAACTGCATCTGTGCCTTACACCGCAGCTTGCAGCAACATTGGATCCTAAGCCACTTAACTTGGCTGGGGATCCTTACAGAGACATGGCGAGTTCTTAACCAGCTGAGCCACAACAGGAACTCCTAGAGTAGGAATTTTAACCCACATGACCTGGTTCCAGGGCCTCTCTTATTAACCATCTCTGCTCCCTTTCCATCTGAGTGTGTGTGTATGTGTTTAGCACATATAATTCTAAATGCTGTAATATTTGGTTTTCCAACCCTCTGCAGATTAGAAAGTGGGCCACTAGAAACAGGCATGTGAATAACATCAGGAGACAAACTGGTGGCCTGATGGTGACTGAGGAGAGAGAACGAATAACCTCAAGCAGTCTGGTCCTTGCTAAGAGTTGTTAGCACATTTGAGCTGCCCTTGCAGGAACCACCAAAATGCAGTTTAGTAGCAGGATTCAATTTATAAAGATGACTGTGGCAGACACTTTAAGCTCTCCCTAATGTTCAATTTCCCCTTCTCTCTCTTAGTAATAGAATCCCCAGCTTTTCCCCTGAACCATGCAGCTGGGGCGGGGGCTGTTAGGTGGGGCCATGCAGCCCTCGTGCTGGGAATAGAAATGAGATGCTGTGGGTCATACAAGCGTTGCCAAGACTCGGCCTCTGTCCACTGGGGCTGAATAGAAACGCGGAGACAGAATTTTGGGTGAAGGAGAAAAAAAAAACAGCTTTTATTGCTTTGCCAGGACAAGGAGGCCACAGCAGGCTAATGCCTCGAAGACTGTGCCTCCTTTTGGGGAGAAATCTCAGGGAGTTTTATGGTCTAAAAGGAGAAAAACAGGGTTTCAGATAAGAATCAGGATTGGGACAGACGTGCCTTCTTATTCTTTGGGGGAGTCTTAGTCGTCAAAGCTGGCTCCAGGGGATCTCATCATGATCCTTGGGGTGGTCTTTTGGATTATTGCTGAGAATAATAGTATTTGCTGAAAGGGTACACACACACACACACACACACACACACACACACACACACACACACATCTTTTTAAAGCCTCACCCGTGGCATATGGAGGTTCCCAGGCTAGGGGTTGAGTTGGGCCTGTAGCCACTGGCCTACACCCCAGCTCAGAGCAACGCCAGATCCTCAACCTACTGAGCGAGGCCAGGGGTCAAACCTGCGTCCTCATGAATACTAGTCAGATTCCTCTCTGCTGAGCCATGACAGGAACTTCTGAAAGGGCATATTGATTACAGATTAGAACAAATTAGGAAAATTCCTAAAAAACTTCAGATGCGGAGTTCCCGTCGTGAAACAGTGGTTAATGAATCCGACTAGGAACCATGAGGTTGCAGGTTCGATCCCTGGCCCTGCTCAGAGGGTTAAAGATCCGGCGTTGCCGTGAGGTGTAGGTTGCAGACACGGCTCGGATCTAGCGCTGCTGTGGCTCTGGTGGAGGCCAGTGGCTACAGCTCCGATTAGACCCCTAGCCTGGGAACTCCATATGCCGCGAGAGTGGCCCAATAAATGGCAAAAAGACAAAAACAAAAACCAAAAAACAAAAAACTTCAGATGCTAATAATCCTTAACCCACAGGCAATTGGCTCAGGGATATTTGATCTTCAGCTTACAGGTGATTGTGATTAGGGTGCCGTCAAATGAGGGAGAAGCACGAGGAAGGGCTCCAAAGGCTTCACTTTTAAAGTATTCACTTCTTTCGGAGTTCCCGTCGTGGTGCAGTCATTAACGAATCTGACTAGGAACCATGAGGTTGTGAGTTCGATCCCTGGTCTTGCTCAGTGGGTTAAGGATCTGGCGTTGCTGTGACCTGTGGTGTAGGTTGAAGACACAGCTCAGATTCCACGTTGCTGTGGCTGTGGTGTAGGCCGGCGGCTACAGCTCCGATTCGACCCCTAGCCTGAGAACCTCCATATGCCGCTGGTGTGGCCCTAGAAAAAAGATTAAAATTTTTAAAAATTTTTTTCTATTAGAGCTGATTTTACAAAGTTCTGTCAATTTCTGTACATTTATGTATATATTCCATATATATATATATATATTCTTTTTTCTCACATTATCCTCCATAACATTCCATCACAAGTGACTGGATATAGTTCCCTGTGCTAGACAGCAGGATCTCATTGCATATTAAAGCATTCAATTTCTTTCTTTCTTTTTTTTTTTTTTTTCTGGTCTTTTGTCTTTTTAGGGCTGCACTGGCAGCATATGGAGTTTCCAAGGCTAGGGGTCCAATTGGAGCTGTTGCTGCTGGCCTACACCACAGCCACAGCAACACAGGATCTGAGCGGAGTCTGCAACCCACACCACAGCTCACGGCAACACTGGATCCTTAACCCACTGAGCAAGGCCAGGGACCGAACCTGAAACCTTGTGGGTTCTTAACCAGATTCCTTTCCACTGCACCATGATGGGAACTCCTAAAACATTCATTTCTAGAAGGAGCATAAGGAGTATAACTTTTCTCTTAGGTATATGAGATGCCTATGACATTATGTGTGTGTCCCTTGAGAGGGAACCAGGATCCTGCCCCAAGCCTGCACTATTGTCGCTAGACTGTTCTCCATTGTCTCTGCATCCCCTTCCTTCCCTGATCCTTGGAGCTCAGGGAAGTCTGAGGATGCTGAATGAGGCCCATTTCCTAAAAACAAGAAATGGGGGACACAGAAAGGCTTTTGTGCCCAGGATCCCCACAGACCCCCGCTTGTTTACACAAGCTCTGCCCTTCTGTCTCTTCTCTGCATGGGCTGGGATGAGGTTTCGGGGTCCAGGGGGTGAGAAGGGAAACACCCAGGGATTATAGCAAGGGATGCAAAGAGCTTGGGTCCCTGGCCCTGCAGAGCTGCCATGGATACCCTGGGCTGTTCATTCCTGCATTGCCAACATGTGAGAGAAACCTGCTCTCTTGTTGAAGCCATGTTGAGTCTCTCTTAGAGCAGCCAAACTCACAAGCTGATGAATACATCAAGGAATGACATACGTTCTGTTTGCTGTATTTTGTTAACAAATCAGGGAAATATTCAAAGTATTTTACTTTATTTTAATTTGCTTTTTAGGGCTGCACCCGTGGCACATGGAGGTTCCCAGGCTAGGGGTCTAATTGGAGCTGTAGCTGGTGGCCTCCACCACAGCCACACCAGCACAGGTGACCTGCACCATAGCTCCTGGCAACGTCAGATCCTTAACCGACTGAGCAAGGCCAGGGATCGAACCTGCATCCTTATGGATGCTAGTCAGATTCGTTACCTGCTGAGCCACAATGGGAACTCCTCAAAGTATTTTAGAAAGGGTTTGATAACAAGTTTTTTTGTTTGTTTGTTTCTGTTTTTGTTTTTTGCTTTGCTTTTTAGGGCCGAACCCTTGGCATATGGAGGTTCCCAGGCTAGAAGTCCAAACGGAGCTACAGCTCCTGGCTTACACCACAGCCACAGCAACACAGGATCTGAGCCGAGTCTGCAACCCACACCATAGTTCACCGCAACGCCAGATCCTTAACTCACTGAGTGAGGCCAGGGAGAGAATCCGAATCCTCATGGGTCTTAGTTGGGTTCATTAACTACTGAGCCATGAAGGGAACTCCTGATAACAAGTTTTGAGGCCTAATGGGAGCAACTTTAATTATTTGGAATCATCCCCAGAAATTTTTGAAATGCTGGCAGAAAAAGGAGCACACTCTGCTTGGTTGATGTAATAAGGAGAGGATGTGAATTCAACTCAGTTCCTCAAATATTTATGGGCTGTGGCTACTATGTGCCAGGCAAGAGTCCTTGTCCTCAGGGAGCTGACAGTCAGGGTTGGGGTTGGGGGTGGGTGTGGGGTGGGAACACAGACAGATGAGCACTTGGATATAAAAAGTGATGAAGGCTGGAGGGCCTAGCCACAACTTTGGGCATCAAGAAAGGCTCTTTGAGGAGCATCCAGCTTTGCTGGCCACTGTTTCAGCTTTGGGCAGGGTTAAGTTTTCCTTAAAGAGACAAATGCTTGTGGAGTTCCTGTCATGGCTCAGTGATTAACGAACCTGACTAGGATTCATGAGGACGCAGGTTTGATCCCTGGCCTCACTCAGTGGGTTAAGGATCCGGCGTTGCCATGAGCTGTGGTGTAGGTCAGTGACTACAGCTCCAATTTGACCTCTAGCCTGGGAACCTCCATGTGCCATGGCTGCAGCCCTAAAAAGACCGAAAAAAAAAAAAAAAAAAAAAGAGAGAGAGAGAGAGAGAAATGCTTGTGCTTTATGGAAGCTGGGCTGAAGAGCCCATTCAGAGGCTTCCCTGCCTTGAGATTTGGGACCCATGAAACTGACACTTTGAGTTTTCCTCTTTCCTTCTTCTTCTTCCAAGCTCCTCCTGTCCATGGGACAGATGCCAGCAAACTTTTTTACATTTTTGTTGTTATTATTTTGTTGAAGTATGGTTGATTTACAATGTTTCAGGTGTACAGCAAAGTGATTCCGTTCATATATAATACTTATAATCTAATATACAATATATATTATGTAATATATATATTTTTGAGTATTCTTTTTTTGGCTTTTTTGGGGGCGGGGGTATACTGGCAGCATATGGAAGTTCCCAGGTTAGGGGTTGAATCAGAGCTACAGCTGCCAGCTTACGCCACAGCTGCAGCAACTCAGGATCTGAGCTACGTCTGCGACCTACATCACAGCTCATGGCAATGCCAGATCCTTAACCCACTGAGTGAGGCCAGGGATCAAACCCATGTCCTCATGGATAGCAGTTGGGTTCGTTACCACTCAGCCAGGACTGAACTCCTATAATATATATATTCTTTTTCAGATTCTTTTCCATTATAGGATGTTACAAGATATTAAATATAGTTCCCTGTGCTGTACAGTGGGTCCTTGTCATTTATTTTATTTATTTATTTTTGACCTTTTTTTAGGACCTCACCCGAGGCATACGGAAATTCCCAGGCTAGGGGTCGAATCTGAGCAGGAGCCACTGGTCTATACCACAGCCACAGCAACGTGGGATCCGAGCTATATCTGCGACCTACACCACAGCTCACGGCAATGCTGGATCCTTAACCCACTGAGTGAGGCCAGGGATCAAACCTGCGTCCTCATGGATTCTAGTCAGATTCATTTCCACTGAGTCACTGCAGGAACTCCTGTCATTGATTTTATATGGTGGGCATCAGTTACTCTCACATTCCTAATTTATCCCTCCCAGATTCCAGCAGTCTTTAGGGTGGTCTTGGTGCCCTCTTGGGAGGTGGGTTAGCAGACACTCCCTAGGATGTGCCATCCAGGAATCAAAAGGGTCTGCAGCTGAGAGTGTCTCTTTTTTTCCCCTTTAAAAAGTGGTGACAGTGGAAGGAGCATCCAGGAGCCTGAGGAGTTAAAACTGCCCACAGAAGCCCCCTCGGCTCCCTCACTCTCATCCTCAATGACAGGCTGATAGACGACGGGCCAATTATCTAAGTCTGGCTGTCAGTTTCTGCGGATGATGATGTTACCCTTACCCGAGCAGGGGACTGCGGGGATGATAAATCGAAGGTATTAGATGGCACTTGGCAGACTGAAAAAGTCAGTAATTAATGACTTCGGAGCAGCCTTGCAGAAATATTGAAGCCTGAAAGACACTTGACGTTTTCTTTTCCCCAGACGGTGGAAACAAGTCCCAATTATGGTGGTTGGGATAGAGGGGTGAGCTGCAGAACACAGAGGGCTTGAAGCAAGGACAGCTAGAGTAGGGCCGTCATGAGAACTGTCTTGCCCTGAATTGTGGTTCAAGGTTGGCTTCCTTGGGGGGGGGTCTCATGCCAAAGGGTCTCATTGCCTATCTCCTGGATCCGATTTTAGCTGAGTTCTAAGTCAAGGTCAAAATCCAGCGCGGTGTACGCTCATGGACTTAAAAAAAAAAATGGCTCTATGGAGTTCCTGCTGTAGTGCAACAGCGATCAGAGGCGCCTCTACAGTACTAGGACACAAGTCTGATCCCCAGTCTGGCACTGTGGGTTAAAGGATCTGGTGTTACTGCAGCTGTGGTATAGGTCACTACTGTAGCTTGGATCTGGTCCCTGGCTTGGGAACTCCATATGCCATGGCCAAAAAAGGAAAAAAACTGCCTAAAATTTTATTTTAAGGAAACCTTAAAAGAAAACTGTTTTTTTTACATACACATGTGCACACACGTATATAGACATGTATGTATGTATATACGCATATATATATATGCATCCATATATATATATATATATATATGCATCCATATTTTCATTTGACTTTTAACAAGGATTGGTCACATTTTTTTCATGCAAAATTTTGCGACCAGATTTTTTAAAAAAAGGTACTAAAAATGGAATTAATACAATGCCAAAATGAAAAGACTTTGAATTTTGTTGAAATGGAATTTCTTTTTTTGTTGTTGTTGTTTTCTTTTAAGGGCTGCATCCGTGGCATATGGAATGTCCTGGAGCTAGAGGTCAAATCAGAGCTGCAGCTGCTGGCGGGCACCACAGCCACAGCCACACTGATCTGAGCCACCTCTGCGACCTACGACCTACGCCACAGTTTGCAGCGATGCTGGATCCTTAACCTCACTAAACAAGGCCAGGGATCAAACTTGCATCCTCATGGATACTAGTCGGGTTCTTAACCCACTTAGCCACCATGGGAACTCCTGGAATTTCAATTATGAATGAGAAGGCTTCGATTTATCCTGGATGAGTTAACACTGTCCTCTTTGATATAATCGACAAATAAATTGAGCAGTAACTATTTGGCACACTGTACTAAGTACTTCAATTTTAATGTAATCTCTTCCTGCTTCCCTCCCCTCACCCCCAAAGTTAAAATTACTTTCCGATGTTCTTAGGGAAGAGAATGGCAAGCCCTGTGTCCTGAGCCTGCTTCCCCCTCCTGCATTCCTTATTGTTTTACCTGATTTCATTGTCTTCAAAGGACTTAATTTCAATCTCTCTTTTTCATACTTATTTCTCTGCTTTTTTTTTTTTTTTTGGCTTTTTTTGGGGCCGCACCTGTGGCATATGGAGGTTCCCAGGCTAGGGGTCCAATCGGAGCTACAGCTGCCAGCCTATACCACAGCTACAACAACGTGGGATCCGAGCTGGGTCTGTGATGTACACCACAGCTCACGGCAATGCTGGATCCCTAACCCACTGAGCAAGGCCAGGGATCAAACTGGCAACCTTATGGTTAGTTCCTGGTCAGATTGGTTTCCACTGAGGCTTGACGGGAACTCCTCTCTGTTGTTTTTTTTTTTTTTTAAGTTGTTGGGGAGTTCCTGTCATGGCTCAGAGGAAACGAATCTGACTAGCATTCATGAGGCTGCAGGTTCCATCCCTGGCCTCACTCAGTGGGTTAAGGATCTGCTGTAGCCGTGAGCTGTGTTGTAGGTCCCAGACGTGGCTCGGATCCTGTGTTGCTGTGATTGTGGTGTTGGCCGGCGGCTACAGCTCTGATTTGACCCCTAGCTTGGGAACCTCCATATGCCACAGGACTGGCCATAAAAACAAAGGAAAAAAAAAGTCACTGAAAATATAAAAAACAAACTAGTGGTTACCAGTGTGGGGAGGGTATGAGGAAGAGAGTGGAAAGTGCAAATTATTGGGTATAAGCCAGGCTCACGGATGCACTGTACAACATGGAGAACATAGCCGATATTTTGTAATAACTGTAAATGAAAAATAACTTTTTTTTTTTTTTGGTCTTTTTGCCTTTTCTAGGGCCGCATCTACGGCATATGGAGGTTCCCAGGCTATGGGTTGAATCAGAGCTGTAGCTGCTGGCCTACGCCAGATCCACAGCAATGCCAGATCCGAGCCTTGTCTGTGACCTACACCATAGCTCACAGCAACGCCGGATCCTTAACCCATTGAGCAAGGCCAGGGATCAAACCCGCAACCTCATGGTTCCTAGTTGGATTTGTTACCCACTGCGCCATGACAGGAACTCCTGAAAAGTAACCTTTAAAATTGTATAAAAATAAAAAAAAAATTAAAGTCATTTAAGTACAACATAGGAGCAGAAAAGTGCGCTGAAGTGAATGGCTAGGTGGATTTCCCAGGGGTCATGAACTTTAAAAGATATTTATTTTTATTGTAAAATACACATTACATAATATTTACCATTGTAACCATTTCTTTTTTGTTTTTGGTCTTTTGTTTTTCTTTTTAGGGCCCCACTGGCAGCAAATCGTGGTTCTCAGGTTAGGGGTTAGATTGGAGCTGTAGCTGCCGGCCTACACCACAGCCACAGCAACACAGGATCCGAGCCGCGTCTGCGACCTACACCACAGTTCACGGCAACGCCAGATCCTGAACCCACTGAGCGAGGCCAGGGATCAAACCTGCAACTTCATGATGCCTAGTCAGATTTGTTTCCGCTGCGCCACGTTGGGAACTCCCCAACCATTCTTAAGTATACGATTCAGCAGCATTAAGCACAGTTACACTGCGGTGCAACCATCACCACCATCCTCCAGAAATTTTTCTTCATCCCAAACTCTGTACACATTAAAGAGCAACTCCCTTGGGAGTTCCCATCATGGCTCAGTGGTAACAAATCTGACTAGTATCGATGAGGATGCATGTTCGACCTCTGGCCTCTTTCAGCAGATTAAGGATCTGGCACTGCCGTCAGCCGTGGTGCAGGTTGCAGACGCAGCTTGGATCTGGCGTTGTGGCTGTGGCGTAGGCCGGCGACTTCAGGTCCAATTGGACCCCTAGCCTGGGGACTTCCATATGCTATGGGTGTGGTCCTAAAGAGACAAAAAACAAAAACAAAACAACAATAAAACACAACTGCTCATTCCCCACACCCAGCCCTGATAACCACCATTCTCCTTTCTGTCTGTATGAATTTGGTGACTCCAGGGACCTCCTAAATGGCCATGGACTTTTCTCTTTTTGGTTTCACCCACGGCATGTGGAAGTTCCCAGACCAGGGAACTGGGTCCTAAACCTGCTGTGCCACCAGGGAACTCCCTGGCTGTGGAGTTTTGATATGAAGTGGATGGTTGTGGCTGAGACCAGAAACCATGTGCCTCTCATTTTTTACAAATTTGGCATCAGCTTATTAATGTCTAGCAGTATGAGGACAGTCTGCTGCCGGCAATGAAGACCGTTCTCATGGACTTTTCTCTTATTTTCTGTCATCGCCTTGAGACACTGCTATGGAGCTAATGTTTCAGTGTCAGACCACAGCCTCCAATGTGAGTAATAAGAACGGCCAGCTTCACAGTTAACGTCTTTTGCCCATCACAGTAATAAGTGGATTCCTTCCCCTTAAGAGGATTCGGTTAAGGGCTCAGCAGTGATATGAAAACCATCTTTCAGAATAAATCTAAGCCGAATTTGAAGGATGCTGCTTCCAATCCAGATGGTTTCTGAATGTTTCTTCCTCTGCTCTGAAAGACTTGCTTCCTGCACATGAAGGTTTGGTGTCTAAGAGTGTCTGTTTAAAAGAAACATGTATAGGAGGTCCCGTTGTGGTTCAGCGGTAACAAACCCAACTAGCATCCATGAGGACATGGGTTCAATTCCTGGCCTCACTCAGTGGGTTAAGGATCCAGTGTTGCCATGAACTATGGTTTAGGTGCAGATGTGGCTTGGATCCTGCGTTGCCATGGCTGTGATGTAGGCCCGCAGCTGTAGCTCCAGTTCAACCCCTAGCCTGGGAACTGCCATATGCCCGGGGTGCAGCCCTAAAAAGACAGAAATAAATAAATAAATAAATAAAATAAGGGCCTGTTTTGTCGGGGAGAGAGGCACATCTGGTTTAGAAGGTTTCTGGAAAATTAGAAAGCAGAAGAGGAATCTGAAGATTGACGTGTGTGGGGGTGGGGGTGGGGGATATATCTGTGCCTTACTGCAGAGCGTGAGAATCATGAGCCTGCAGGGTTTGGAGGGAGCAGGCAGTCCTGCAGCTGAGGTCTGGCTCTGTCGAAAGCCCCATCGGGTGATCCAGGGAGCGGGCAGGCGTCAGAAGAGTGGACCACAGTGTGTTGTAAAGAGGAAGATGTTTTTCCCTCCACTTCCACAGGGACAAAAACCAACAGCCTCCTAATCCCACGGCTGTTTGGGGGGAACTGTTGAGGGTGGACATGAAAGTCATTGGTTCTCAACTCATCAGACCTCCCACCCCCCAGCCCGTACTTGAATTACACATCCACACCCTGTATCATATGACTCTGTATTATCCCCCACTGCTGTGCCTGGAGGACGTGTCCTCACTGCAATAATTTTGGGTTTTCCCACGTAATTGGCTTTGGCCAACAGAATACAGGTGGAAGGAACTGTGTGCCAGTTCACTCACCCCTTTCATGCTTGTGCCATTTGACCCAAGAAGAACACACCTTGCAGAGCTGCTGAACCCAGGAGAAAGAGACAAATCCCCGGGAGCAAAGCCGAATGGAAGGGCCACCCTGGGGCCAGGCTGACCTGCAGCCTGAGGTAGGTAGGTGTGAGCTGACCTTTAGACCTATGAGTAATAGGAATTTATATGCTTGTTGGAGGCGACTTGAGTTTGAGGGACGTTTGTTACAGAAAATTATTGTGGCAATAGCTGACTAATACAAGGACCAAAATGCAGAAGCAGAGAGCAAAATGCTAAGTGGAGGAGGTGGGTGATGTATGAGTAAGGAAGGAAGTGGTGGTGGGCTTTGAGGATAGAGTATGGAGCTGAATGAGAGGAAAGAAATACTGTAGCTGCAGCTCCATCAGATGGGCAGGGGTCAGGAGCAGTACATGTGTGCGCGCGCGCACGCACGCTCATGTGCCCAAACACAGCCCCTTCCTAATCTACAGACAACAGGCATTGTGCTTTTTATGCCAGCATTCTTACTCTGTGTTTAATGTATTGTATAGGCTAAATATATTTTATTAAAGAATCTTAACAATTAGGAGTTCCCGTCGTGGCACAGCAGAAACAAATCTGACTAGGAACCAAGACGTTGCAGGTTTGATCCCTGGCTTTGCTCAATGGGTTAAGGATCCAGGGAGGCCGTGAGCTGTGGTGTAGGTCGAAGACGAGGCTCGGATCCCAGGTTGCTGTGGCTGTGGTATAGGCCAGCGGCTACAGCTCCAATTAGACCCCTAGCCTGGGAATCTCCATATGCCACAGGTGAGGCCCTAAAAAGAACAAAGACAAAAAAAAAATTGTTAAAATTTTAACAATTTTTTCCCCTCATTTTTAGAGCCACACCTGTGTCATATGGAAGTTCCTGGGGCTAAGGGTCGAATCAGAGCTGCAGCCACCAGCCTATGCCATAGCCACAGCTACACCAGATCGGAGGCAAATCTGTAACCTATGCCACATCCTGCAGCAACACCGGATGCTTACCCCACTGAGCAAGACCAGGGATTGACCCCTTATCCTCAAGGACACTATGTCGGGTTCTTAATCTGCTGAGCCACAACAGGAACTCGAAATATATATATTTTAAAAATTTTAATCTACTATCTATCTTTCTCTTTTTTAGGGCTGCACATGCGGCATGGAATTTCCCAGGCTAGGGGTTGAATCAGAGCTGCAGCTGCTGGCCTATACCACCGCCACAGCAAAGCTGGACTCAAGTTTCAACTGTGACCTAAGCTGCAGCTTGTGGCAACACTGGATCCTTAACCCACTGAGCGAAGTCAGGGGTGGAACCCATATCCTCATGGACAATATGTCAGGTTCTTAACCCACTGAACCACAATGCAAACTTCATGTTAAATATATTTTAAAATCTTAGGGGAGTTCCCTTCATGGCACAGTGGAAACAAATCTGACTAGAATCCATGAGAATGCAGGTTCATTCCCTGGCTTTGCTCAGTGGGTTAAGCATCTGGCATTGCTGTGAGCTATGGTGTAAGTTGCAGATGTGGCTCGGATCCCACATTGCTGTAGCTGTGGTGTAGGCCAGCTGCTACAGCTCCAATTTGACCCCTAGCTTGGGACTTTCCATATATGCCACAGGTGAGGCCCTAAAAGGTAAAAAAAAAAAGAATCTTAGGCATTTAAAAACAATGCTACTCTGAAATCCAAGCCAAGAGCTTCGGGGGACACCTGGGCCTTTCCTGGGCAGTGTGGCCGCCTGTGAAGAGAATGGAGCCAGCCCAGCTGGTACTAAGATCATAAAGGGATCTCCTTACCAAGAGCACGTGCTAACAAGACTCACAGGGGTGAGGGCCCCAGCTCTGAATCTAGAAAGACTTTTTTTAGGGTCTCACCCATGGCACATGGAAGTTCCCAGGCTAGGGGTTGAATTGGAACTGCAGCTGCTGGCCTATACCACAGCTACAACAACGCGGGATCTGAGCCACATCTGCGACCTACACCACAGCTGGTGGCAGCACTGGATCCTTAAACCACCAAGGCCAGGGAACCTGCATCCTCATGGATACTAGTCAGATTCATTTTCGCTGAGTCATGATGGGAACTCCAAGAGACTGGTGTTAAACTCCAACTTTGCCAGTTACTAATGGTTAGTACTTTACTTCTCTGAGTCTGTTTTTCATCATCTGTAAACCAGGAATGATTCTTTGTTTTTGTTTTTTAGGGCCACACCTGCAGCATATGAAAGTTCCCAGGCTAGGGGTTGAATCAGAGTTGTAGCTACTGGTCTAGGTCACAGCCACAGCAACATGGGATCCAAGCCATGTCTTTGACCTACACCACAGCTCACGCCAATGCCGGATCCTTAACCCACTGAGTGAGGCCAGGGATCAAACCCACATCCTCATGGATACTAGTCAGGTTCGTTGCCACTGAGCCATGAAGGGAACACCCGGGATGATTCTTCTTACAGCACTTTACTGTCATAAGAATTAAATAACGATAATGAATGTAAAGACATTGACCTATTATAGGTGCTCTACTGGGGAAGGGACTAGGTGTTACTGCGTATGGAATCCCTGGAACAGCACCTAGCACATAAGAGGTTCTTGGTAACTCTTTCCTGAACTGAGCTGATGTGGAGGCCCTTTGAGGATTTGGGACTGGTGGTAATAGTGGGTTCTAAGGTACTAAGGCTCCCTCTCATCCATCTTTGCCCCTCTGCCTACCAATGAAGGATTTCAAAACGGCGGTGCATCTGTAGTCCACTCAATGCCCATAGCCCCAGCGCCCTCTTTGTATGAGGCCCTTAGACGTCTCAGCCTGAAGGCAGCAGTAATCGCCCGCCACATTTTGTTTCCCATGTCTTGGTTTATACTGCCCTCTGGTGCGCATTTATGGGTTAGGCATGTCAGGTGCAGGTTCCTGGTGACTTTCTTGACATTGAAAAAGAGAGGCTCCCACCTGTGCGCAGTTTGCGTGGAACTGGGCGGCGGCTGGGGGGGGGTAATGTTTAAGACCCCTCCCCCAGGAAGTTCCCACTGTGGCTCCGAGGTAATTAGCACGATTAGTATCTATGAGGATGTGGGTTCCATCCCTGGCCTTGCTCAGTGGGTTAGGAAGCCCGGGTTGCGGTGAGCTATGGTGCAGGCTGGCAGCTGTACCTTCAATTAGACCCCTAGCCAAGGAACTTCCATGTGCTGCAGATGCGGCCCTAAAAAAAAAAAAAAAGAAAAAGAAAAAGAAAAAGAAAAGGCCCCCACACCCCAATTTAGCTTGAAATTCTCAAGGTTTACCCGACACAAGGGCTTTTTACCCACATCCTTGATTGCTCAGCTATCAAACAATGCCATCCTTCTAGGCTCAAACTTCTCGCCTATGTTCCACCAAGACCCAAAAGGAACAGGGTAGAGTTTATTTGATATCACTCCTCGTCTGGTGTCTGGTTTCCTCCAACCCCTGGGCAGTTCTTATCGCTGCCTCACCCTTTGCTCTAAAGGGCCTGCGGTGGCAGCAAGCCAACCAAGAACCAGAACAGACCCTCTCGATCCAATGCCTGCCACATGTGCCAGGTCCACCTGCTCCCACCACTCTGTGAGCGGAGTCCCTTCCCAAAGCTGAGCCCCCAGTCAGTGAACTCAGAGTAGGATTCCACAGGGCTGAGAGCAAGGGTGGGGCTAAGATCCAGCTCCCCTCCCCCTCTGACCTCACCATGGAACCTGCTAGGAGTGTTTGCCTTTTATGATTAGGCTGAATCACAGGCAGCCCCTTGTGACTCACAAAAACAGTGATTAAAAAAAAAAAAAAAAAAAGCAATAGAAGTTCCTGTTGTGGCTCAGCAGGTTAAGGATCCAGTATTGCTAAGAGCTGTGGTGTAGGTCACAGATGCAGCTTGGATCTGGTGTTGCTGTGGCTGTGGCATAGGCTGGCAGTTGTAGCTCTGATTCAACCCCTAGCCTGGGAACTTCCAATATGCCGAGGGTTGGGCCCTAAAAAGACAAAAACAAACAAATAAAAAACCCACCACCACCAACAAACCAGACCTAGACTTAGGCACATAAACCCTATGTGGGCCAGCGATGGCACCAGAGTTCACCCCGCTCACTGAGACCCAGGCTCATGGCCCAGCAGGATCCCAGATCCCCGTAGAATGGCAGGGAGGGCCTTATAGCTGAGAGAAGGTCAAGCTGATTTAAGGGGCCCAGGAGGGGCCCCACTCCCTGTGTCAACCCTCTGCTCCCAGGCAGGTCCGTGGTGATCTCCAGGCCAGGCTTGATCTGGGGAGAGCCATCACGGGAGGAGTGGCCAGTGAGAGAACACTTGGGAAGCCTTTCTTGCAAGATGGTGGTGGCTTTGCATGCAGTGGTGCTCTTTATCATTATTGTTATTAATATCAATATCACACCTGCAGCATGTGGAAGTTCCCAGGCCAGGGGTCGAATCAGAGTTGTAGCTGCTGGCCTACCCAACAGCCACAGCAACACCAGATCCCTGACCCACTTAGCACTGAGGCCAGGGATTGAACCCACATCCTCATGGATACTAGTTGGGTTTGTTATCATGGAGCCACAATGGGAACTCTATAATGCGAACTCCTAAAAAATTATATATGTAGTTCCACTTATGTTAACATATATGTGCATAGAAAGAGAACAGATAGGAAACAGCACCTAAATATTAGTAGTGGTGTGGCAGGTTGTATTTTTTAGTTTTTAAATTAAATTTAAATTTATTTATTTTTTATTTTTTGTTTTTTTAGGGCCGCACCTGCAGCATATGGAG
Source organism: Sus scrofa (assembly GCF_054392235.1). Classification (NCBI taxonomy): domain Eukaryota; kingdom Metazoa; phylum Chordata; class Mammalia; order Artiodactyla; family Suidae; genus Sus; species Sus scrofa. The sequence goes on from NC_139389.1 coordinate 47,925,922, forward strand.
GTTCCTAAGCTAGGTGTAGAATTGGACCTGTAGTCCCCAGCCTACACCACAGCCACAGCAGTGCCAATCCGAGCCGCATCTGTGACGTAACACCACAGCTCATGGCAACGCTGGATCCTTAACCCACTGAGGGAGGCCAGGGATCGAACCTGCATCCTCATGGATTCTGGTCGGATTCATTTCCACTGAGCCACAACAGGACCTCTGAGGCTATATATTCTAAATGGTTAAAACAAGACCCCCCCCCCCCCATGCCCTGGGCTCTTCATACAATGTGACCTTGATTCTCCCATTGAGAGTTGTGGTCAAAGTTCCCTTTCTCTACATCCATGACTATGGAGGCAGTACAGCTTTCGCCTGATTCTCCCGGAATGTTCCTATTTGGAACCCAGACACCATGCTGTGGAGGGGTGCATGGAAAAGCCATGTGTAGGTGATTCGGCCAAAGCCCCAGCTGAGGTCCCAGCTTATTGTCAACACCAGTCACCAGGCATCTGAGTGAGAAAGCTCTAGCCACCTTCTGACTGCAACTCCATGACCTGAATAGCCTAACTTAGCCTAGTCCCCCCCTAGAGTCAGAAGATAATAGTGATTATTTTTTAAAACCACAGTTTGGGGGCAATTTATTGTACAGCAATAGATATTCAGAAAAAGTGGTTTATCTGGGTTGTAGGATTGTGGGTATTAAAATACTTTTTAAAAAAATTTATTTTTTAAATGGCTGCACTCGAGACATATGAAAGTTCCTATGCTGCAGCTATGGCAACACTGATCCTTTAACCTCCCGCAGCTGGGGATCAAACCCAAGCCCCTGCAGCGATCAGAGCTGCTGTAGTCAGATTCTTAACCTACTGTGCCATTGTTGGAGCAGGAATTCCAACTATATATATATATTGTCTTTTTGCCTTTTCTAGGGCCGCTCCCATGGCATATGGAGGTTCCCGGGCTAGGGGTCTAATAGGAGCTGAAGCCATCGGCCTATGCCAGAGCCACAGCAATGCAGGATCTGAGCCATGTCTGCAACCTACAGCTCACGGCGATGCCGGATCCTTAACCCACTGAGCAAGGGCAGGGATCGAACCCGAAACCTCATAGTTCCTAGTCGGATTTGTTAACCACTGAGCCACGACGGGAACTCCTCCAACAATACTTTTTAATACTTTTCAGGATTTCTAAAAAGACCATTTTTCTCTGTTTTTATAATCAGTGAAATTTTTATTAAAAATGAAAGCATGGGAGTTCCCGTCGTGGCGCAGTGGTTGACGAATCTGACTAGGAACCATGAGGTTGCGGGTTCGGTCCCTGCCCTTGCTCAGTGGGTTAATGATCCGGTGTTGCCGTGAGCTGTGGTGTAGGTTGCAGACGCGGCTCGGATCCTGCGTTGCTGTGGCTCTGGTGTAGGCCGGTGGCTACAGCTCCGATTCCACCCCTAGCCTGGGAACCTCCATATGCTGCGGGAGTGGCCCAAGAAATAGCAACAACAACAACAACAAAAAGACAAAAGACAAAAAAAAAAAAAAAAAAAAAAAGAAAGAAAGCATGGCCTAATTTTTTTTTTTTTCACTTCACCAAGAGAGAAATTAGGCCAGAATTAATTGAGGGACTTAAAGAAACGCTTTGGAGAAAAGCTTTGCCTGCAAGATTAATTAGATGCTGGTAAGGATTAGTAAGACAAATTCAAGTTGGTTTGATGGAAAGAGTGGTTGATTTGGAATGAGAAAACTCGGAAATGCAGCTCCATTTTCTGGGTGACCTTGAGCAAGCTCTTGCTCAAATTCAGCTTTCTATTTTGGAAAATGCAGCTGGCTGCTTAAGGAAGATAACATCCACCAGGCGCCTGGCCCAGAAAAAGAGCTCTGTAAGTGGTAGGTGATCCTGTCTAATCAATGCCAATTATAAGCGGGCACCTGAAAGCTTTCATCCTTCACTGCCACCAGAGGCTACAATGCTGATAATGAAAATTGCCTGGAGAAGAACCACGACTCTTAAAAAAAAATCTAGAAACGCCAAACTGCTTTTCCAGCAGTCCTTGTCCACAAAGTCCCGCCCTCGCTGGGCCCTCTGGTTCTGCCCCTTAGGAAGGCTCCATCACCTGCGGAGGCCCAGAGAGCCCGGGGATGCAGAGGGAGGAGGACCCGGAAGCCCAGCCTGGCGGGAGGCAGCGGCCGCCGCCGCGCGTTGCTGGGCAGGTGCCCTGGCAACCCCGGAACGCGCCTCTGAGGGAGGAGCAGGCCTTGGGCGCTTGGGTTCCTCCGCTTGGCTTCTGGCAGTTCCGAAGCCGGCTGGTGCGTTGATGTTGGCTGCATCCGCCTTGGAGGTCCCGAAGCGTAGAGCCAGACCTCCACCGGGGGGGAAGGGCTGAAGACCCAGCGTGGAAGGGAAGGAACATCTCGGTGGACAGGGCGAGAGCCGGGCGGAGGTCGGTGGGCATCCAAACCAGGAAAAGCCCAGAGGGAGGGAAGGAAGCTCTGATTAAGAGACCTGCCCTTGGAAATTCCCCTCGTGGCTCCAAGGTTGCTGAATCTGACTAGGAACCATGAGGTTGAGGATTCGATCCCTGGTGTTGCTCAGTGGGTTAAGGGTCCAGTATTGACGAGAGCTCGGGTGTAGGTCGCCAAGCGGCTCAAATCTGGCATTGCTGGGCCTGTAGCATAGGCCAGCATTAGACCCCCGTGAACTTCCATTTGCTGCAGTGCAACCCTAAAAACCAAAAAAAAAAAAAAAAAAAAAAAAAAAGGTCCACCCTTCCTGCTTGACTTGTTTTAATGGCCCAGGAGTTTCTTTGCTTTGAATGATCCCTTTTTTTTTTTTTTTTTTTTTTTTTTTTTTGTCTTTTTGCCTTTTCTAGGGCCGCTCCTGTGGCATATGGAGATTCCCAAGCTAGGGGTCTAATCAGAGCTGTAGCCCCTGGCCTATGCCAGAGCCATAGCAAGGAGAGATCCGAGCTGCATCTGCAACCTACACCACAGCTCACTGCAACGCCGGGGATCCTTCACCCGCTGAGCAAGTCCAGGGATTGAACCCAAAACCTCATGGTTCCTGGTCAGATTCCTTAACCACTGAGCCACAATGGGAACTCCTGATTGATCCTTTTCTTAGAAAGGTCTTTTCTTTGTCTCCAGGTTGCTTCTAATAGTTAAAATCCATGCTGTGCATAGCTGAGTCCATGGACACTGGAAGTGATCCACAGGGCTGTCATTTCCCCCCCATCTACACAGCGATCTGCAGTAGAGAGCTGGAGAAGGTTCAAGAGAAAGGAGACATTGGCATGACCACAGTAGAGAAGAGATGCAGTTGAGTTTAAGAAATCAGGAGTGCTGGGTGGGATTTGGTTGTCTTACCTAATATCCTAAGGCATTGTTGTTTGAAAGGATGCTAGTTTGGAAACATGTAAAAAGAACTACTTAAACAGTAGCTTCCATCTGTATTAACCCAAGATCTGATAAACAGCGTCAAAGCAGACTCTCCCATCCAAGTACTAACCAGACCCAACCCTGCTTAGCTTCTGAGCTCAGACAAGATCATTGTGCGTTCAGTGTGGTATGGCCACAGCCAGAGCAGAGATTCTCATAAATGACCTGCCTGCATCTCCTAACAGCCGAGAGCTGTATTACAAAGAGGAAAGGCGGCCAGAGGTTTGACCTTCCCTGTTCTTCAGTCAACAAATGGTGAAACCAGCATTTGACGGGTCTTCCAGTCTCCAAAGCCCAGGTTTTTTCTTCTTCCCCTTCTTCTTCCTCCTTGTCTTCTTTTCTCTCTAGACCCCCGTCCCCTACTTTTTTTGTCTTTTTAGGGCCACACCCACGGCATATGGGAGTTCCTGGGCTGGGGGTTGAATCAGAGCTGTAGCTGCCGGCCTACACCACAGTCACAGCAATGCGGAGTCTTTAACCCACTGAGCGAGGCCAGGGATCGAACCCACAACCTCATGGATACTAGTCAGGTTCATTACCACTGAGCCACAGTGGTAAATCCTCTTATAGCCCTTTTAATTTAATTTTATTATTATTATTATTTTTGCTTTTAAGGGCTGCACGGCGGCATATGGACGTTCTTAGGCTAGGGGTCAAACCCAAGCTACAGCTGCTGGCCTACGCCAGAGCCATAGCAATTCCAGATCTGAGCCATGTCTGCAACCTACACCACAGCTCATGGCAACGCTGGATCCTTAACCCACTGATCGAGGCCAGGGATCAAACCTGCAACCTCAGGGTTCCTAGTTGGATTTGTTTCCGCTATGCCACGAGGGGAACTCCTTATAGCCCTTTTTAAAAACAAATTTTATTGGAGTAGTTGTGCTAGTTTCAGGTATACAGCAAAGTAAATCGTTATAACCATTCCTTTTCAGACTTTTTTCCCAAATAGGTTATTACACAGTATTGAGTAGATTTCCCTGTGCTATACAGTAGGTCCTTGTTACCTATCTATTTTATATATGGTAGTGTGTATATGTCAATCCCAACCCCCTAATTTACCCCTCCAGCCCTACGTTTCCCCTTTGGTAACCATAAATTTTGTTCCAGAAGTTCCTACTGTGGTACAGTGGGTTAAGAATCTGACTGCAGTGGCCGGGTTGCCGTGGAGGCTCGGGTTCAATTCCTGGCCTGGCATAGTGGGTTAAAGGATTCGAGTTGCCACACTGCATTGTAGGTTGAAGCTGCTGCTTGGATTCTATCCCTGGCCTAGGAACTTCCATAATGCTGAGGATGTGGCTATGAAAGAAAAAAAAAATTGATTTCTAAATCCTGAGCCTGTTTCTGTTTTGTTCTTTTGTATCTTTTTTGGGGGGTTAGATTCCACCTGTTAGTGATCTCATATGATATTTGTCTTTGTCTGACTTCACTTAGTATGAAAATTTCTAGGTCCATCCATGTTGCTGCAAATGGCATTATTTCATTCATTTTTAGGTTCGTCTTTGCTCATCTATTAGATTTGGGCACTGTTTAACAAATGGGACAGGTCAGGTAGAAATGATAAAAACTTCAAGGAAAAGTTTAAAGTAAATAGTGGATGGTACACTGTGATTGGTTCTTTTTTTTTTTTTTTTTTTTGTCTTTTTGTCTTTTTAGGGCTGCACCCCCGGCATATGGATGTTCCAATCAGAGCTGTAGCTTCCAGCCTATGCCACAGCCACTGCAACACCAGATCTGAGCCAGCATCTGCGACCTACACCACAACTCCCCGCAACACTGGATCCTTAACCCACTGAGCGAAGCCAGGGATTGAACCTTCGTCCTCATGGTTAGTAGTCAGATTTGTTTCTGCTGAGCCACGAGGGGAGCTCCTGTGATTGGTTCTTAAGGCTAAGGAGGATGCTTGGGAGGCACATTTGCCTTAGAGACCAGTGCCATGGAGCAGAACAGCCAGTCTCTAATTGAGTACATTGAAGGGAGTGGCGCACAAAGGGATTTTAGAATGTTCTGTCTCTCTCCCTTCGGATCTGAACTTGGTCTCTGGTCTTCTCTATTCCAGGCCTGCGATCTTCTCATTCATAAGTGCCGGGGGAGGAGGGAGGTGTGATTTACGGTACCCACCTACCATGGGGGCCAGTAGAGCAGGAGGAGTAAGAACCCATTAATTGCCCAATGTGGCTAGGTCAGCAAGGAGAAGAAGGTTCTGGGATGCTAGCTTTAATCTCCAGAACTTTCTGAAATTTTCAGGTTGACCAGGGGTAAAGGAGGGAGCTGCTGTTTGAAGGGTGGGTAGAGGAGATTCGTGTTTCTGAGTTAGCGGTACCCGAGGAACACCAGCCCCCGAGATCCCCCAGAGAGATTAACAAAAGACCCGAGGCTTCTTTTTCTACTGTGTCCATGTAGCAAACCACATCTGAACTCAGCTTCACATGGAGTCCAGGGGTTTCAGGAAGGAAAGGGGCTCCACGAACCAGCTGAAGATGAGGGCGCAACTGTGGGTGTATATTCATTTTTCTAGCAGAGAGAGCCTTCTGCTTTCATGGCTTCTCAGGGGAGTCTGTGATCCAAAAAGGGTTAAAAACCACTGTCCTAGGAGTTCCTGTTATGTGACTTTTTTTTTTTTTTTTTTTTAATGGCAGCATATGGAAGTTCCCTCCTTGCCTGAGCTGCTGCAGTCAGGTTCTTAGCTCACTGCACCACAGCAGGAACTCCAGGAGTTCCTGTTAAGATTCAGCGGGTTAAGAACACGACATAGTCTTCACGAGGAGGAGGTTTGATCTCTGGCCTCACTCAGTGGATTAAGGATCTGCCGTTTCTGCACACAAGCTGTGGCATAGTTTGCAGGTGTGGCTCAGATTCAACTTCTACTTAGCCCGGGAACTTCCATATGCCACAGATGTGGCCATAAAAAGAAACAAAACAGAGAGTTCCCATTGTGGCACAGTGGAAACGAACCCAACTGGTATCCATGAGGACACGAGTTCGAGCCCTGGCCTCACTCAGTGGGTTAAGGACATGGCTTGGATATGGCGTTGCTGCGGCTGTGGCATAGGCTGGCAGCTGCAGCTCCAATTGGACCCCTAGCCTGGGAACCTCCATATGCCCTGAGTGGGGCCCTAAAAAGAAAAAAAAAAAAAAGAAACAAAACAAGATCCATTGTTCTAGAGCTTCAGTTTGTTTTTTGAGCAGGTAGGCAGAGATAGGAACTGTTTGCTTAGAATTTCTGCATTAAGCTAACTTGGCTTGATCTATTATTCTCTCCCTGCCAGACAGTGCTATTGTGTAAGTCAGCCGAGATGACAAGTGTGTGAAAGTGCCTCGGTTATGTAAGGAGTTATTCCTGCCTAAGGAAATGGAAATAATTATCGTGAATTCCACAGATGGTCCTAAAGAAACAGATTTCTCCTAAACTCTCCTTTTCCCCTTGAATTCCTTTGTAGTCCTCAGAACATTTTCTTGGTTCTTTAGGTTGGACCATCTTTTCTTTCTTCCTTCCTCCCTTCCTCTCTTACTTTCTTTTTGCTTTTTTAGGGTGGCGCTTGTGGCACATGGAGGAGGTTCCAGGCTAGGGGGTTGAATCAGAGCTACAGCTGCCAGCCTACGCCAGAGCCACAGCAACGCCAGATCCAAGCCAGTGTCTGTGACCACAGCTTATGGCAACGCTGGATCCTTAACCCACTGAGCAAGGCCAGGGATCGAACCGACAACCTCATAGTTCCTAGTCGGATTTGTTTCCACTGCACCACGATGGGAACTCCTGGACCATCGTTTCTTTTTTTTTCTTTTTTCTTTTTTTTTTTTGTCTTTTTGCCTTTTCTAGGGCCACTCCTGCGGCATATGGAGGTTCCCAGGCTAGGGGTTGAATTGGATCTGTAGCTGCTGGCCTATGCTAGAGCCACAGCAATGCGGGATCCGAGCCATGTCTGTAACGTATACCACAACTCACGGCAATACCGGATCCTTAACCCACTGAACAAGGCCAGGGATTGAACCCGCAACTTCATGGTTCCTAGTCGGATTCATTAACCACTGAGCCATGACTGGAACTCCTGGACCATCTTTTCTTATATCATAGTGTTTTACTGACTTGTTAGGATTTCCTTTTTTCTTTCTTTTCTTTTTAGGGCATGTGGAGTTTCCCAGGCTAGGGGTGGAATCTGAGCAGTAACCACTGACCTAAACCACAGCCACAGCCACGCCAGATCTGAGCTGCGTCTGTGACCTACACCATAGCTCACGGCAATGCTAGATCCTTAACCACTGAGCAAGTCAGATTCGTTTCTGCTGAACCACGACTGGAACTCCTTTTTTTCTTTTTTCTTTTTGGATTTTCTATCTTATGGCTCACTGGATATTTATTGCTTTTAAATGACAATGATCACGATCAATGGTGACCCTGTGATGAAGGATAGTCCTTAGCTTACAGTGCCACTCTTCAGCCTAGATAGAGAGGTGGGAGCTGGGCATGACAGGTTATTGACTTACTTAAAGTATCTTGATGTTGGAGTTCCCATCATGGCTCAGCGGTAACAAACCCAACTGGTATCCATGACGATATGGGTTTGATTCCTGGCCTCACTTGGTGGGTTAAGGATCCCGAGTTGCTGCAAGCTGCTGCATAGGTCACAGATGTGGCTTCAATCTGGAGTTGCTGTGGCTGTGACATGTGGTATATGCTGGCAGCTGAGGCTCCGATTCAGCCCCTACCCTGGGAACGTCCATATGCCATATGCCGTGAGTGAGGCCCTAAAAAGACCAAAAATAAATAAATAAATAAAAGCACACATGTGGAGTTCCCCGGTGGCTTGGTGGGTTAAGGATCCAGCATTGTCTCTGCTGGGACTCTGGTTTCTGTCATGTCATGGATTCGATCCCAGCCTGGGAACTCCTGCACGACTCGAGTGTGGCCAAAAAAGTGCACACGTGTGATATGTGATTAAAATCTACGTCTAAGTAAGTCAAAAAGTGTGCTTCAATAAGTCTAAAATAAAAATCCTAAGTGATAAAGGATAGTTTAATTGGCAGCCTCTGTTCTTTGTGGTACATAAATAATAATGTTATTGCATTGGTGGTATTCGACATTCAATAAAATACAGTGTATGCATTGAAGGCTCTAGTTTCTAATTGTTGCTTTAGTTGAACCCCATGAGTTTTGATATATAGCACTTCTGTCGCTGATCATTAAGTGCCTTATGAGTTCCATTATATTTTCTTCCACTGTATGAAATATTTAGAGGTGTGGTTTGAGTTTCCGAGCTTATGGATGTTTCTTGGCTGTCTTTTTATTGTTGATTTTTTCCTTCATTTTTTTTTTAATTAACGTATAGTTGATTTACAATGTTGTGGCAATTTCTGCTGTACAGCAAACAGAAATTGCCACAACACTGGCCGAATACAGTGTTGTGGCAATTTCTTTTTCTCATATTATCTTCCATCATGTTCTATCCCAAGAGATTGGATATAGTTCCCTGTGCTATACAGTAGGACCTTATTATTATTGTTGATTGCTTTAAAAAATTTTTTTTCTTTTTATGGCTGCACCCGTGGCGTATGTAAGTTCCTGGGCTGGGGGGTCAAATTGGAGCGGCAGCTGAAGCCTATGTGACGGCAATACCAGCTGCATCTGTGATCAGTGCTGCAGCTTGTGGCAATGCTGGACCCTTAACCCACCGAGTGAGGCCAGGGATTGAACTTGCATCCTCATGGACACCATGTCAGGTTCTTAAAATCTGCTGAGCCATAACAGGAACTCTTAACTGGCCTCTCAGGTTTCCCTGAGAAACCCCAGAATGGGTGTATGGTGAGGGAAGGGAGCTAGTCAGCTTTGAAGAGTCACAGGCAAGGTCCTCTTAAAAATGAAGGGTTTGGCGTTCCCATCATGGTTCAGTGGTTAACTATCCCGACTAGGATCCGCGAGGGTTTGGGTTCGATCCTCAGCCTTGTTCAGCGGGCTAAGGATCCGGCATTGCTCTGAGCTGTGGTGTAGGTTGCAGACGTGGCTTGGGTCCCACATTGCTGTGGCTGTGGTGTAGGCCAGCAGCTGTAGCTCTGATTGGACCCCTATCCCGGGAACCTCCATTGCTGGGGGTGCGGGCCTAAAAAAAGAAAAAAAAAAAGAATGGTTTAGTGACAGGTTTGGGACCTGACAATGGTGCAAAAGATATGATTCCCTTGACATGAAGGGAATTGATAAAAAACAATTTAAAAATTGACTAAGGGGCAGTCCCTCCGGTAGAGGTGGGGATTTGCAGAGGGTGCATGCTCTACGCCATGTACAAGTGAATCATGAGACTCTGTAGGTGGAACAGCAGTTGGTCTAAAAATATACTCCAAAGTCAGAGAAATCTGACTCCTACTTCTTGGAATTTTCTTAGATCTTACATTTTATCTATGGAGGATCTATGCTCTATGAAAGCATGCAGAAGGAAATGCAATATCCATTCACCTGATTTTTTTTTAAGTGACTGGACAAGGCATATACCTACATAAAATGATGGGAGAACAGATTGACTTTCACGAAGCAGTCACTGGACAGCAGAGTGAAGCTAATGGGTGTTCTTTATCTGACAGTTCCTGGCTTTTAGGACTCCTACTTGTAATGGTGGGTGCTTGGGGGGGTTATAATGCTTTTCCATTTATTCACTCAAACATTTACTGAACAGCTATTTTGTGCCAAGCATTGCTCTGAGTGCTAGTAAGATGAACAGGACACAGTCTGGTGGGGAAGATGTGCACAGAAATGAATGATGAGGAGTTCCCCAGTGGCCTAGCAGGTTAAGGATTCCATGCTTCACAGGTTCAATCAGTAGCCCCAGAACTTCTGCATGCCTCAGGGGCAGCAGAAAAAAAACAAAAATATGACACTGCAGTGAGAAGGGAACCCATACGTGTTCTGAAGACAGTTCTTTGGTTTATGCTCATCAGCTACATTTATTAGTCTTTCTATGAAACGATCCTCTGGGAAATTATATTGAGATGCTCAGTACAATGTATAGTGATATATAGCGTGATTCAGACCTTCTCTCTTCCACTTAGTTCAGAGAAAGGTGAACTATGGCAGGAGCAAGCAGTCTAGCATAATGGTTAGAATTTTTAGATTTAGTGTCACAGGAACTGTGATTCAATCTGGGCCAACGTATTTCTTTTCTTTTTTCTTTTTTTGTTTTAGGGCTGCACATGTGACATATGGAAGTTCACAGGCTAGGGGTTGATTTGGCACTGCAGCTGCCAGCCTACACCACAGCCACAGCCATGCAGGATCCGAGCTGCGTCTGCGACCTATACCATAGCTCATGGCAACGCTGGATTCTTACCCCACTGATCGAGGTCAAGGATCGAACCTGAGTCCTCATGGATACCAGTCGGATGCATTGCCACTGTACCATAAAGGGAATTCCATGTTTATTTGTGACTCTATCTGCTTAACTTTCTGAACCTCAGTTTCCTCATCTGTAAAATGGAAGGATAAATAATGCCCATGTCTGCAGGTTGTTACGAGAATTAAATGGGATAATGTGTGAAGATGTTAACACAATCCCAAGTATACAGTAAATGCTTAAAAAAATATATTTTTTTAATGGCTGCACCCATGGCGTATGGAAGTTTCTAGACCAGGGACTAAATCTGAGCCACAGGTGAGCTCCAGCTATGCTGCAGCTGGGACAACCCTGGATCCTTTAACCCACTGCAGCAGGCCAGGAATTGAACCTGCACCTCTGCAGCAACCAGAGCCACTGCAGCTGGATTCTCAACCCACTACACCACAGCAGGTACTCCCACACACGTTATTTTTAAAAAAGAAATCTGTTATCATCTAGGGAACAAGATAAAATGTAAAACGGAAGGTATTTTCCTGAATGTAATCAAATGGTGCTATCTATGTGCTGCAGGTACTAAACGCAATGATTTTCTGGAATCTCAGGGAGGCTTTGCCAACACAACATCCTCTGGCAGAAGTGTCAGCCCCTCATCTTCCGTTGAAAAGGGTCTAAGTGTCAATGGGTCTGCTCATCTAGGGTAAGTAAGGGTCCAGTGAAGAGCTATAAACATCGGGGAGCGAACAGTCTGAAAGACAGCATGACATGCTTGAGTGTGGCTTTTGGAACCAGAGTGGGTTCAAATCTTACTGTCACTTGGTATTGGTGTGGCCTTAGACAAATTACTTCATCTCCCTGAGTCTCAGCTTTTTTTTTTTTTTTGTGCAAAATGGGGATAATACATCATGGGATTATTGGGAAGATTCATTGAGTTAATTTATGTAAAGTGATTAGAAGAGTCCCTGGCATACAATAAAGACTGTACAAGGACTTGCTGTTACGAAGTTCAAAGTCAGGTGAAATTAAGCTACATATTTTGGAGAATATATACATACATATGGGAACTTCTATATTTTATGGTAAAAAGTTTTTTTAATTTAAAAAATGTATTTTATGTAAGAAGTTTTAAAAACCCCTTTCTAACAATTTTTGTTATTATGAAAGTAATTTAAGCTCATTATAGAGATTTTGAAAATATAAAAACTGTATTAAAAATAATAGGCTGAGTTCCCACTGTAGTACAGTGGGTTAAGAACCTGACTGCAGGTGGAAACAAATCTGACTAACAGCTATGAGGATGCATGTTCAATTCCTGGCCTCGCTTACTGGGTTAAGGATCCCTCATTGCTACAGCCGGTACCAGCTGTAGCTCTGACTAGACCACTAGCTTGGGAACGTCCATGTGCTGTGGGTACAGTCCTAAAAAGCAAAAGCAAAAAACGAAAAAAAAAAAAAAAAAAAAAGAATCCGACTGCAGTGGCTTGTGTCACTGTGGAGGTGTGGGTTTTACCCTTGACACGGTGCATTGGGTTAAAGGATCCAGCCTTGCAGCAGCTGGAGCTCAGATTCAGTCCCTAGCCTGGAAATTCCATATGCCACAGGTGTGGCCATAAAAACAAAACAAAACAATTACAATAATCTCATCTCTTAGAGAATCAAAGTTAACATTTTATTTTTTTTACATGTATGAGAAAAAATATTTCTTTCTTATGCATATAAATATGTATTTTTTTACAATTAAGATCATATTATACTACTTTTTTTTGGCAAAATCTGCTTATTCCAATTCTGCATTTACGTACTGTTCCACAGTCAACCTGTTTATCTGTCCATGTTATTTCCCCTTTGACCCTAAGCTCTTGAGAGTAGGGTCTGTTTGGATCCCCAGTGTTCAGAACAATGCCTACCACAAAATGTACTCAGATAAATGTTTGAATGAGCAAAGCAGGTGGATGATTCTAAAATGAGATCTTTTCTACACAGTTTCTTCAGCAGACATAAATACATTCAAAAAAATATTTGATGGGAGTTCTTGTCATGGCGCAGTGGAAACAAATCCGACTAGGAACCATGAGGTTGCGGGTTTGATTCCTGGCCTTGCTTAGTGGGCTAAGGATCCGGCGTTGCCCTGAGCTGTGGTGTAGGTTGCAGACACAGCTCGAATCCCGAGTTGCTGTGGCTCTGGTGTAGGCTGGTGGTTATAGCTCCAATTAGACCTGTAGCCTGGGAACCTCCATATGCTGCAGGTGTAGCCCTAAAAAGACAAAAAGACAAAAATATATATATATATTAAGAGAGACGTATTTCACCCCAATGTCAAAATTATCATATGTTTTGATCTGGGGGGTGGGGCTCTGGGTTACTACATTTTTGCTTTATCTGCACACAACAAAGTTCAAAGATATTAGTATAGATGTTTATTTAAAACTGGAGATAAAGCTATACAAGATTTGTGAATTATAGATTTAGGGGTTCTTTATGATTTTTAGGCAACATAATCTAGAGTTAAACTGCAGATTCAGCTCTGCCCTTATCTAGGTATGTTTTACTGTTAGCTTTTTTTTTTTTTTTTTTCAGAGCCACACTAGCTGCATATGGCCTATGTCAGTTGCCAGGCTGGAGGAGCAATATGAGATTCAAGCTGCATCTTTGACCCAACACCACAGCTCATGGCAATGCTGGATCCTTAACCCACTGAACGAGGCCAGGGATTGAACCTGCATCCTCATGGATCCTAGCCATGTTTGTTAATCACTGAGCCACAAAGGGAACTCCTACCATTAGCTTTTTTGAACACTCACTTCCTGTTCAAATTATTCTATTGGCCCTAACTACATCATAGGACTGTTTGTAGGGAGCAAACAAGACAATCAATGTGAAGTTGGTTTGAAACTATTCAAATATAAGGGTGATGCAACAGCGTGAAAAAAGATCCTATGACTTGATAACAGATAACTCTACCTGAAAACATTGTTCAAGGCCATCTATCAAATGCAAGGCCATTTAGACCAGAAGTGATTGCTTTTTTTGCCAACACTCACAATAGTTTGGGGTAGGCCTTTTTAACAGCCAGGAAGTTCAGCACTAAACACAACTCTGTTATTATAACCATTTAAGACCAGGTTTGTTTTTGACTATATCTTCCTCCTTATATGGATTGATTTTTTATTTCCATTTAGTGGTTTAAGAACTGTATTTTTTTTTTTTAATCTTTTCAGGGCTGCTCCTGCAGCATATGGAGGATCCCAGGCTAGGGGTCTAATCGAGGGTCTAATTGGAGCTGTAGCCGCTGGCCTACACCACAGCCACAGCCACAGCAACTTGTGATCCGAGCCGTGTCTGTGACTTACATCACAGCTCACAGCAATGCCAGATCCTTAACCCACTGAGTGAGGCCAGGAGTCGAACCTGCAACCTTATAGTCGGATTCATTAACCACTGCACCACAACGGGAACTTCTGAATATGTTTCTTGTAATCGTTTTATTGAAGCATGATTCATGTACTGTAAAATTCACAGATTTAAACTGCACAACTCAGTGATTTTTAGTGTATTCACAGAATTGTGCAACCATCACCACAACCAATTTTAGACATTTTTACCACCCCCCAAGAAGCCTATACCCTTTAGCAGTCACCTGGACATCCCCTATCCTGCCAGCCTTGGACAACCACTCATCTACTTTTTATCTCTATGGATTTACCAGTTCTGGACATTTCACAGAAACAGAATCACCAACATATGGTCTTTGGTGCCTGGCTTTTCTTTTATTTATTTATTTGGCTGAAGTTCCCAGGCCAGGGATCAGGGCTGTGCCATAGCCATGACAATACTAGATCCCTAACCTGCTGAGCCACCAGGGAACTCCTCTGGCTTCTTTCATTCAACCTAATGTTTTCAAAGTTCATTCATGTTGTAACATGTATCAGTATACCATTCCTTTAAAAAAGTTATGGTAAAATATACATAACATTTGTACAAATGTACATTTGTACATTTTATCCGCTTTAAGTGTACAATTCAGTGCCACTAAATTATATTCCTGGAGTTCCCATCGTGGAGCAGTGGTTAATGAATCTGACTAGGAACCATGAGGTTGAAGGTTCGATCCCTGGCCTTGCTCAGTGGGTTAAGGATCTGGTGTTGCCAAGAGCTGTGGTATAGGTTGCAGATGTGGCTCGGATCCCGCACTGCTGTGGCTCTGGCGTGGGCCGGCAGCTATGACTCCTATTGGACCCCTAGCCTGGGAACCTCCATATGCCGCAGGAGCAGCCCTAGAAAAGGCAAAAAAGACAAAAAAAAAAAAAAATTATACTCCTAATGTGCAACTATCACTAGTATTTATTTTCAAAACCCCAAACAGAAACTCTGCCCATTAAGCAATAATTCTCTATTCTCCCCTCTCCCCAGGGCTTGATAACACTAATCTAATCTAATCTAATCTAATCTAATCTAATCTACTAATCTAACCTATTTTCTGTCTCTATGAATTTACCTATTCTAGATATTTCATATATGTAGAATCATACAATATTTGTCCCTTTGTGTTTGGGTTATTTCAAATAACCCATAAGATTTTCAAGGTTTATCCATGCTGTAGAATATATCAGAACTTCATTCCTTTTTACATCTGAATGACATTCCGTTGTATGTAGATACCACATTTTGTTTATCCATTCATCTGTCAGTGGACATTTGGGTTGTTTCCTCCTTTGGCTATTATGAATAATGCTCCCACGGACATCTTATACAAGTATCTGTTTGAGCCTCTCTTTTCAATTCTTTTTTACCGCCGCACTTGCCACATATGGAAGTTCCTGGGCTAGGGGTTGAATTGGAGCTGCAGCTGCCAGCCTGCACCACAGCCATGGCAACAAGGGATCCGAGCTGCATTTGCAACCTACGCCCAGCTTGCAGCAACCCCAGATCCTTAACCCGCTGAGAAAGGCCAGGGATCGACCTGCATCTTCCCAGACACTGTGTCAGGTTCTTATCCCGCTGAGCCACAACAGGAACGCTTGTCTAGGTTTCAGTTCTTTTGGGTATATGCCAGGGGTAGAATTTCTGGGTTACATAATAATTCTATATTTAACTTTTTGACATCAAACTTTTCTTAGGCACGCATGTTTTGAATATGCTTCAGTCTTCTCAAAATGTGAATAAATAAATTATATGTTCCTGGAGTTTTATCAAGGAGGAGTTCTTGTTCGCCTACAAGAGGGCAATTCTAGTGTAAGACAAGTAAGATAAGGTTTTAATGTCCAATTTAAGCACATAGAAGCATCTAATCCTTCTGCTTCCTTTCCAGCCCTGCTGCAGATTTGGATCTGAAATCCTCCTCCTCACATTCTGATCACTCTTCTGAAACCTCATTGCCTGAGGTCCCAAAGGATAAATATCCCCAGGAATTCAGCCTGCTTCAGTTGCAGACAAGTGAGTAGGTCATAAACACTCCTCCACGTGCCCAGGGTCTTTTCAGAAGTCTGTCATGCCCTTGGGTGCCCGCTGCTTAAGGCCCATTAGGTGTCAGGAATTCAACACACTTCATCTCTCATTCTCACTTCAACTCTGCTGGGAGCCATGTGTTTTTTTCAAAAATAAAAACGCCTTTATATAAAAAACATAAAAGTACGTAGCAAAATATTAAAATAATAATGAAATGTGTAGAGCAAAGAAATCTCCTTCCTCAATAGTCTCCAAGAATCTCCCCATATCGTGAAGAGTTTGATATGCTTTCTTCCAGAATTTTTTTTTTTGGGGGGGGGTCTTTTTTAAGGGCTCAACCGTGGCATATGGAGGTTCCCAGGCTAGGGGTAGAATCGGAGCTATTGCTGCCAGCCTACACCACAGCCACAGAAATGTGGGATCCGAGCCACATCTGTGACCTACACCACAGCTCACAGCAATGCCAGATCCTTAACCCACTGAGCAAGGGCAGGGATCAAACCTGCCTCCTCGTGGATGCTAGTCAGATGTGTTTCTACTGAGCCTCTTCCAGAATTTTGAAATGTATGTGGGTATGTGTGTTTATATATGTGTATCTATTATGTTTATATATATGTATTTATGGATTGAAATATATCACCAAATTTTGGCTAGTAGGAAGTAGTATACAAGTTATTTTAAACTCAAAGGAATAGCCTATGGACTGCTTTGCTTAAAAACTTTTTCTTATTAAAGTATTTTTCTCGAAGTAGAGTTGATTTACAATGTTGTATTAGTGCTAGTGTACAACAGAATGATTCAATTATACATATATACACATATTCTTTTTCATATTTTTCCCATGACGGTTTATCACAGGATATTGAATATAGTTCCCTGTTAAACAGTAGGACCTTGCTGTTCAGCTATTTTATACACAGTGGTGTGTATGTGTTAATCCCAAACTCCTGATTTACCCTCCTCGCCCCCTTTCCCCTTTGGTCACCAGAAATTTGTTTTCTATGGCTGTGAGTCTGTTTCTGCTTTGTAAATAAGTTCATTTGTGTTGTCTTTTAGATTGGTGTGATATATGGTATTTGTCTTTCTCTATCTGACTCACTTCACTTAGTATGATAATCTCTAGGTCCATCCATGTTGCTGCAAATGACATTATTTCATTCTTTTTTTAATGGCTGAGTAGAATTTCATTGTGTGTGTGTGTGTGTGTGTGTGTGTTTCATCTTCTTTATTCATCTGTCAATGGACATTTAGGTTGCTTCCATGTCTTGGCCACTGTACATAGTGTTGCTGGAAACATTGGGGTGCATGTATTTTTTTAAATTAGAGTTTTCCCTGATATATGCCCAGGAGTGGGATTGCTGTATCATATGACAACTCTATTTTTAGTTTTTTTTTTTTTGAGGAATCTCCATATTGTTTTGCATAGTGACTGCACCAATTTACATTCCCACCAACAGTGTATTAGGGTTCCTTTTTCTCCATACTCTCTCTAGCATTTGTTAGTGTAGACTTTTAAATGATGGCCATTCTGATCGGTGTGAGGTGATATCTCATTTTAGTTTTGATTTGCATTTCTCTTATAATTAGCAAAGTTGAGCATCTTTTTACATGCCTGTTGGCCATCTGGATGTCTTCTTTGGAGAAATGTCTTTTAGATTGTCTGCCCATTTCTTTGATTGGGTTTTTTGTTTTTGATATTGAGCTGTATGAGTTGTTTGTATATTTTGAAAATTAAGCCCTTGTCAGTCACATCATTTGCAAATATTTTCTTCCAATCCATAGGTTGTTTTTTCATTTTGTTTATGGTTTCCTTTGCTATGCAAAAGCTTATAACTTTGATTTGGTCCCATTTGCTTATTTTTCCTTTTATTTCTATTGCCTTGCAAGACTGACCTGAGAAAATATTGGTACAATTTACTCCAGAGAATGTTTTGGTTATGTTCTCTTCTAGGAACTCCTATGTGTCATGTCTTACATTTAAGTCTTTAAGTCTTTTTTTTTTTTTTTTTTTGCTTTTTAGGGCCGCACCTGTGGTGTGTGGAGGTTCTCAGAGTAGGGGTCAAATCAGAGCTACAGCTGCCAGCCTACACCACAGCCACAACAATATCAGATTTGAGCCACATCTATGACCTCCACCACATCTCACAGCAACGCTAGATCCTTAACCCACTGAGCAAGGCCAGGGATCGAACCCACAATCTCATGGTTACTGTGCCACAATGGGAACTTGTTTTTAAGCCATTTTGAGCTCATTTTTGTGTATGGTGCAACTCTCATGGACCTCTTTCTGTGTTAATGGGTATAGACCTACCCATTTCACACAGAAGGAAACTGAGGCTTGGAGAGATTCAGTCACCCATACAGGTAGACTTAGCTAGGAAGCAGAGGGAGGGGATTAGAACCCAAACTTGCCTGACTCCAGAGCTTGTGTTTTTTTGTTTTTGTTTTTTTCTTTTTAAGGCCGCACCCACGGAATATGGAAGTTCCCAGGCTAGGGGTTGAATCAGAGCTGCAGCTGCTGGCCTACACCACAGCCACGGCAACGCCAGATCTGAGCTGCATCTGTGACCTACCCCACAGCTCATGGAAATGCTGGATCCTTAACCTGATGAGCGAGGCCAGGGATTGAATTCTCATCCTCATGGGATGCTAGCCGGGTTCTTAACCCTCTGAGCCACAAAGGGAACTCCAAAAGCCTGTGTTCTTTCTTTCTTTCTTTCTTTCTTTTTTTTTTTTTTGTCTTTCTGCCTTTTCTTGGGCCACTCCCAAGGCATATGGCGATTCCCAGGATAGGGGTCTAATTGGAGCCATAGCCACCAGCCTACGCCAGACCCACAGCAATGAGGGATCCGAGCCGCATCTGCCACCTAAGCCACAGCTCATGGCAATGCCAGATCCTCAACCCACTGAGCAAGGCCAGGGATCAAACCCAAAAACTCATGGTTCCTAGTCGGATTCATTAACCACGACGGGAACTCCAAGCCTGTGTTCTTTCTTGGCCACCAAAGAGTCCATGAGTTTCTTGAGCAACCCTAGAGCTATTAGGGCATCTTTTATTGTTTAAAATCACCTTAGCTTAAGGAACCTGACTAGGATCCATGAGGATGCAGTTCAATCCCTGGCCTTGCTCAGTGGGTTAAGGATCCAGCCTTGCCATGAGCTAAGATATAGGTCACAGACTCGTTTTGGATCTGGTGGTGTTGTGGCTGTGGCCAGCAGGTGTAGCTCTGATTCAACCCCTAGCCTGGGAACTTCCATATGCAGAGGGTGCAGCTCTAAAAAGAGAGAAAAAAAATCACCTTAGCTATTTCACAGGGAAAGGGTTGAGTGAGGAAACAGAGACACTGAAAGGTCCAGTAACTGGCCTAAGTCTCACAGCAGGTCTTTTTCATTTGCCACAAACACACGGACCCCTCTCCCTCTGTCACTGTAATGCATACATGTGCTGTTGTTGCTGCCAACACCATGTAGCCTCCAGTTAAGATGCCACCATTGTTCCAGTCCTTCCCGGGTTGATGGGCATTCTCTTCTTCCTACACACTTATTAAAGTTGAATCAGGGAGTTCCCGTCGTGGCGCAGTGGTAAACGAATCCGACTAGGAACCGTGAGGTTGCGGGTTCGGTCCCTGCCCTTGCTCAGTGGGTTAAGGATCTGGTGTTGCTGTGAGCTGTGGTGCGGGTCACAGACACGGCTCGGATCCCTCATTTCTGTGGCTCTGGCGTAGGTTGGTGGCTACAGCTCCAATGAGACCCCTAGGCTGGCAACCTCCATATGCCACGGGTGCGGCCCTAGAAAAGGCAAAAAGACAAAAAGACAAAAAAAAAAAAAATTGAATCGTATGCTTCTAAAACACTCTCTGAGCTTCCTAACCCATACATCACTTCCAACCAAAAAATTGGCTATATTTTTGGAGGGGAGGGTAAAAAGGAAAAAAAGCAAAAGAGGTTCCTATGCCAAATCCCACAGAAGCTGACACTGACCCTGATGTAGAACCAAGGAGTTATACACATTGAGAAAGATTGTCTAGCCAGATGGTGCCTGGGGAGTTTTCACAACTTGCCTCATTGTGCGGCTGGGAGCAGTGCTGATGGAAGGATTTTTGATGTCTTGCAGAAGATGGGCAGCGTCCCGAGTGGACATTTTACCCACGGTTTAGCAACAATATCCACACCTACCACGTTGGCAAGCAGTGCTGCTTTAAGGGGGTCTTCCTCGGCAATAGGAGGTCTCTATCAGAAAGGACGGTGGACAAGTGTTTGGGGAAGAAGAAATACGGTAATGTTTTCCACCTGGACCTTCACTGTGCCACGCCTGAGAATACTCCTGCATTGTGATTCTGCAAGCCTAGCATCCCGTGGCCCGGGGCAACCCTGAAGGGTCACCATGTCACCCAAGTGCAGCCAGGAAGCTAGGAAAGTGGAGGCAATGGTTGGCAGGCTGCATTTTTTGGCACAGAGCTCACAGCATATGCTGATCCACATTTTTTGTTTTTCTCTGAATTTCATAAAATGCTAATGTGACATTTAAGTCGTTAGATAAGTTCGCTCAGATAACTTATTAATAGAAACCTCCATTGAAGTCCATTGAATTTATGTTTCAATTAGATACTGCCTGTCATATGCATTTAAATCAGACTTTAGATTCCTCACACAGAAAATATCCCATAAACCTTAGCCTGAAGTGCCTGTTGTTATTTCATAGCTTATTTAATTGAAGGCAATTCAGATGAGGTATAGATCTCTCTCCTCAGTTTGTAACTCAGTGAAGTCTCTGCCCCACCTACCCATCACAGATTTATTGAAAGATAAAGAGTTACTGAATACTTAGGGATGCTTTATGGCACATGCTTCTACAGACATGCCCATGCAGGAGTCAGCCATTGCTTCAGGGAAGTATAAGATTGCTGTAGCAGGAATACAAAGAGAAAGAAATGGAAAGTTATCATTTTTGAGTCTTTCCAGCTGCACCTGTGGCACATGAAAGTTCCTGGGCGAATGGGAGCTGCAACTGCAGGCCTATGCCCCAGCCACAGCAACACCAGATCCAAGCTGCCTTTGTAACCTACACCACAGCTCATGGCAATGCTGGACCCCTAACCCACTGAGTGAGGCATTCCTGCACCCTCACAGACATGATACGATGTTGGGTTCTTAACCCACTGAGCCACAACAGGAATGCCTCATTTTTGAGTCTTAAAGCAGACTTTTCAATTTACAGCAGAGACAAATAGTCTGGAAAACCAAGGCTCTTGTTTGGATAGAGAATATACCAAAAGCCAGACTACAGGAGGTGGGAGAGTCATTCATCTGGGGACTTTGAGGAGTCCTGTATCCTGCCCAACTCCTGAGACCAAAACCTAGTGGGTGAATCTAGCTGGGGCTTCCCGGTGTGGTGGGGGGAAGACCTTGATCTTCAAGGTGCAGTGGTGTCTGGCTTGGCCTTGAGCAAGAGAGTGGTGACAGCTGTGGGCAATAGCTGGGCAGAAAGCCAGCCTCAGGGTCTCGGCCACCCAGGAGATGTGGAAGAAGAGGGGCATTTCTGTGCCCTGTAAAGAATGGGGAGGTATGGACAGAGAGACAGAATGTGAGAAAGAGAGCAAGCCAGGACAGCTGGTCTTAACAGCTGGGATGCCGGAAGGCCAGTGAGCGAGTGGTGCAGTGTAGACCATCAAGCCAGGAATCATAAGAGAATAAATGTATGATTCACCTGGTGAACTGTGTTGCGGGGGGCATGGCTTCCGGAGGATCAGACAAGACAACACCTTTTAGCAGACAACAACTGATGCTCTCAGGAAGTAGCAGATACTAGTGTGGTTTGCAGACAGTGACCCAGGACCCAAGCCTTCCACTAAAGCCTTGATGACATGTAAGCCTATTGTGCACACTTTGACTTTCCGCTCCTGAGATACAGCCATAGGGTAGAACAGGAAGGGCTTATTTAATTGGTTTAAATCTGAAATGACTGATAAAAATGGAGAAGGGACTAAGTTTAACTGCAGTATTGCTTAGGCATGCTCTTGGCCACAAGTAAGAGGAAAATCCCATTATCAGAGACATAAATCATAAGATATTTATTATGCAATTAACAAGAAGCTTTGAAATCCCATCCAAACCTAAGCTATTCTTCTTTCTTGGGGTGAGGTAATCATAACATCTTTTTAAAAAAAATGCCCAAATACCTCAAACTTAGGCTCATACTTTTTAAAATTTGATTTTTAATTTTTTTTTTTTTGGCTGCCCTGTGCCATATGGAATTCCTGGACCAGGGATCAGGACCTACACTGCAGCTTCGGCAACACTGGATCCTTAACCCGCTGTACTAGCTGGGGACGGAACTTGCGTCACAGCAGTCCCGAGATGCTGCGGATCCCATTGTGCCATATCGGGAACTCCTGTTTTTAAATTAATTGCTTAATTAATTATTTTTAAGGCTCACACTTTGATCTTTATCTTCTCAAGGCATGACCATCACAAACAGAACTTTAAGACACCGATGCGTACCACATAATAAAATGCTAAATTATCTTATTTCCATTGTCATATCAATACTTACAGAAAATCTGCGGGTCATCTTCAGCCCTTTTCATGATTTTGTTTTTAAACATCATTCACAGATATTGATCCCAGGAATGGAATCCCAAAGTTAACTCCAGGAGATAATCCATACATGTGCCCAGAACAGAGTAAAGACTTCTACAAAGCAGGATCAACTCTCCCGCCAGTGAATTTTTCAATGTAAGTATATGTTAATACTAGGGTTAGTTAGTTAACTTTAAAGGAATTTTATTTCTCTCTGCTCCATATAAATTATGGAAAAAAATTTTATAAAGGGTAAATCTCAACAAGACATAGTTGGTGAAAATTTCTAAAAAAGTCCATGTCTAGTTCTTTAGTGTATGCTCATATGTGCATCTATAATTGAAGTTATGCACAGGATCTTGACAGTGAAAAGATGGTTGTTAATTTTGTTCCTATTGCTATTATCACAAATTTGAAGAACTTCAATTTTCATACTGAATCAGATTGTTGGTTAGTGACTACTATTTGGGTGGACTTACTGGTACTAAGCATTGAGTGTCATTACGTTAGAAGAAAAATTGTCAACTACATTTTAAGAATAATAAAGGAGTTCCTGTCATGGCTCAGCAGTTAACGAACCCGACTAGCAGCTATGAGGACACGGGTTTGATCCCTGGTCTCGCTCGATGGGTAAGGATCTGGCATCGCTGTGAGCTGTGGTGTAGGTTGGAGACGTGGCTCGGATCTGGTGTTGCTGTGGCTGTGGTGTAGGCTGGCGGCAACAGCTCCGATTGGACCCCTGGCCTGGAAACCTCCCTATACTGCGGGTGCAGCCCTAAGAAGACAAAAAAAAAAAAAAAAAAAGAATAACAAAAAGAAAAACGGTGTAGTGTATTAAAGATATATTTTTTTAAATCAATCATGTTCCAAAGAAAACAAAAACACTATTTTGAAAAGATGCATACACCCGTATTTATAATAGCCAAAATATGGGCACAACTAAGTGTCCATTAGCAGATGAATGGGAAAAATGTGATACACACACACACACACACACACACACACAATGGAATACTACTCAGCCATAAAAAAGAATGAAATAATGCCATTTGCAACAACTTGGATGATCTTGGAGGGTATTATGCTATGTGAAATATATCAGACAAAGATAAATACTGTATAACATCACTTATATGTAGAATCTAAAAAGTAAAACAGGAGTTCCTGTCGTGGCGCAGTGGTTAACGAATCCGACTAGGAACCATGAGGTTGAGGGTTCGATCCCTGGCCTTGCTCAGTGGGTTAAGGATCTGGTGTTGCTGTGAGCTGTGGTGTAGGTTGCAGACATGGCTCGGATCCCGAGTTGCTGTGGCTCTGTCGTAGGCTGATGGCTACAGCTCTGTATTAGACCCCTAGCCTGGGAACCTCCATGTGCCATGGGAGCAGCCCTATAAAAGGCAAAAAAAGACAAAAAAAAAAAAAAAAAAGTAAAACAAGCTAGTGACTATAACAAAAAAGAAATGGACTCACAGATATAGAATACAAACTAGTGGTTACCAGTGGGGAGAGGGAAGGGAGAGGAACCAGATAGGGGTAGAGGATTAAGGGGTACAAGCTACTATGTATAAAATAAATTAACTACAAGGATACATTGTACACCATAGGGAATATAACCAATATTTTAGAATAACTACAATGGGGTATAATCTTCAAAAATTGTGAATCCCTATGTATATACCTGAAACATATTGTAAATCAACTATACCACAAAAAAATTAATCATGTTTGTTTTAATGATGCTTACTAAAAATGGTAAAAAAAAATTATGGCCCTTAACATTTTGAAAACCATAATACAATTAAAACCCAAAAATAAGACACTTCACTAAACACAATGATGCATTGATCTCTTTGCCATAGAAGCCATACCAATTTTATGGTTGCCTTTTGTTTTTCAGAG
This sequence comes from Sus scrofa, assembly GCF_054392235.1. Classification (NCBI taxonomy): domain Eukaryota; kingdom Metazoa; phylum Chordata; class Mammalia; order Artiodactyla; family Suidae; genus Sus; species Sus scrofa. The sequence goes on from NC_139389.1 coordinate 47,950,574, forward strand.
TGCCTTATGAAAAGAAACCTGATACATTTATTCCACTGGAGCCTCTTCCACAAATTCCCAGGTGAGTTCTCTCACTACATGTCATATTATCCTATCCTTTTTTCTCCTTTTTTATGGCTGCAGGAAGTTCCCAGGCTCGGGGGTGGAATAAGAGCTGCAGCTGAGACCTAAGCCACAGCCACAGCAACACCGGATCTGAGCTGCACCTGCAACCTATGCTGCAGCTCGTGTCAATGGCGAGTGAGGCCAGGGATTGAACCTGTATCCTCATGGAGACGACCTGGGGTTCTTAACCCCCTGAGCCACAGTGGGAACTCCCATATTACTCTATCTTTATGAAAATATCAATTATTTACTTTGTTCTATGGAGGAGCTCTTAGAACCTAATGCACAGGGACCTTGGAATCCCAGCAGGTGGGTGGGGCAGTTCGTATGAAGGGTTTTTGGCAAGAGTCTTGAAGGGCAAATGTCTGTGAAGTCTGGTAGCTGGGCGGCTTCAACAGATGTGATTGACAGACCACCAGATGCCATGTGTTGTTCTAGGTGTGCTCTATCAGGGGTTTTATATGGAGTGAAAAGTCAGGGTCCCTGCTTTCTGAAACAGAAGAATTTGTTGGAAAAGACACAGGTATCAATGAGTGCAGCCAGGGAGGATGGTTACAGTTTGAAGAGGCAGAGACCAAGCTGTCAGAGGATTCCTGTATTTGTGAGAAGTGTCATTCCTCTGATCTTATATTTTTAGCTCAGCTCCATTCTGAACCTTACACATTTTGATAGGTAGGTTATCCTTATTTTTTTATTTTTGTCTTTTTTTTTTTTTTTTTTTTTGCCTTTTTCTGGGGCCGCTCCCAAGGCATATGGAGGTTCCCAGGCTAGGGGTTTAATCAGAGCTGTAACCACGGGCCTATACCACAGCCACAGCAACGCGGGATCCAAGCCGCATCTGCGACCTATACACTCACGGCAACGCCGGATCCTCAACCCACTGAGCAAGGCCAGGGATCAAACCCGCAACCCCATGGTTCCTAGTTGGATTCGTTAACCACTGAGCCACGACCAGAACTCCTATCCTTATTTTTTAAAAGAATTCTGCCATTTATATTGGGATTTTCTTTTTGACTAAAGAATTACTGGAGTTCCCATCGTGGTGCAGCAGAAACAAATCTGACTAGGAACCATGAGGATACAGGTTCAATTCCTGGCCTCGCTCAGTGGGTTAAAGGATCTGGCATTGCCATAAGCTGTGGTGTAGGTCACAGATGCAGCTCAGATCTGGTGTTGCTGTGACTGTGGTGTAGGCCGGCAGCTGTAGCTCTGATTGGACCCCTAGCTTGGGAACCTCCATATGTCTTGAGTGTGGCCCTAAAAAGGCAAAAAAAAAAAAAAAAAGAAAGAAAAAAAAGAATTATTTAATAGACAGATTTTTGAAGTTTCAGGTAGGAGAGCTCATTTTTTTTTTGCTTTAATTCATTTTTAATTTCATCACCTGTGATCAGAATAATTGTTTTTATTATTTTTATCTTGTAGAACTTATCAAAGCTTTCCTTGTGGTCTAATATATGTTCAGTTTGGGGCCTCTCTCTACATGCATTTGAAAGTACATTCTAATTCATCACGATTCAAACTTAGATACATACCCTGAAGATTTAGCTTATTGATTATTCTGTTTAGTCCCTGTGTTTTCTTACTCATTTTTGTCCACTTGACTACTTATTTTTGTCCAGTCATTTTGTCCACTTGGACTAAATTTATGTGTTAAAATGCCTGAATATTAGTATGTTTCTATCTTTATTATTATTATTATTTCTGTCTTTTTGCCTTTTCTAGGGCTGCTCCTGCGGCATATGGAGGTTCCCAGGCTAGGGGTCTAATCGGAGCTGTAGCTGCCGGCCTACACCACAGCCACAGCAACGTGGGATCCGAGCTGCGAGCCGCGTCTGTAACCTACACCACAGCTCATGGCAATGCTGGATCCCTAACCCACTGAGCAAGGCCAGGGATCTAACTCGCAACCTCATGGTTCCTAGTCGGATTCGTTAACCACTGAGCCATGACTGGAACTCCTGGACCATCTTTTCTTATCTCATAGTGTTTTATCGACCTGTTAGGATTTTCTTTTTTGTTTGTTTCTTTCTTTTCTTTTCTTTTCTTTTCTTTTTTTTTTTTTTTTTCTGTCTTTTTAGGGCATGTGGAGGTTCCCAGGCTAGGGGTGGAATCTGAGCAGTAACCACTGACCTAAACCACAGCCACAGCCACACCAGATCCGAGCTGCATCTGTGACCTACACCACAGCTCACGGCAACACCGGATCCCTAACCCACTGAGCGAGGTCAGGGATCTAACTCGCAACTTCATGGTTCCTAGTCGGATTCGTTAACCACTGAGCCACGACAGGAACTCCTATCTTTATTATTAATTGTAGCTATTAGCACTATAAAAATCTTTCTTTTTCTCATTTAATATATTTTGTCCTATATTATAATTCGCCAGATATTAGATTATAACTCTAACTTTGCTTCGTTTGTATTTGACTACTATGCCTTTGCCCATCCCTGTAGACTTTTGAATCACTTTAAGTCTTTCTCTCAGACATATTGTATTTTGGGTTGTTAGCCACTTTGAAAATTTTTTTCTTCAATAGGTGAATTAAGGCCATTTGCATTTTTTTCTTGCTTTTTAGGGCTGTACCCACAGCATATGGAAGTTCCCAGGCTAGGGGTTGAATTGGAGCTGTAGCTGCCGGCCTATGCCACAGCCATAGCAACTGTGGATCCAAGCCGTGGGTCTGAGAACTATGCCACAGCTCACCACCATGAAGGATCCCCAACCCACTGAGCGAGGCCAGGGATTGAACCTGTGTCCTCACGGATCCTGGTCAGGTTTGTTACTGATGAGCTACAACGAGAACTCTGCATTTGCATTTATTGATTTGACAGAATTGACTTTGATTCTATCATAATAGTTTGTTACATAATAGTTATGCGTATTATATTTACCCTGTCTTGCACTGTTTTCTTTTATTATTTTGATAAAAATTTAAAAATTATTTCTTTTGGGAGTTCCCGTCGTGGCGCAGTGGTTAACGAATCCAACTAGGAACCATGAGGTTGTGGGTTCGGTCCCTGGCCTTGCTCAGTGGGTTAAGGATCCGGCGCTGCCGTGAGCTGTGGTGTAGGTTGCAGATGCGGCTTGGATCCTGCGTGCTGTGGCTCTGGTGTAGGCCGGTGGCTACAGCTCCGATTAGACCCCTAGCTTGGGAACCTCTATATGCCATGGGAGTGGCCCTAGAAAAGGCAAAAAAAAAAAAAAAAATTTCTTTTGGTGTTCAGGAATGCTTGTATTTGTGTTCTACTGGTTCTTTACACTAATATATTTACATATTGCTCTTCATTCTGCTTTTCTTATTTGGTCTTCTGCTATTGGGTTGCCAGCTGTATTTATTTATTTATTTTTTGGTATTTTAGGGCTGCACCCGTGGCATATGGAAATTCCCAGGCTAGGGGTTGAATGGAGCTGTAGCTGCCAGCCTACACCACAGCCACAGCAATGCAAGAGCCCAGCCACGTCTGCAACCTACACCACAGTTAATGGCAATGCCGGATCCTTAACCCACTGAGTGAGGCCAGGAATCGAACCTGCGTCCTCATGGATGCTAGTCATATTCATTTCTATTGAGACATGATGGGAACTCCGGGTTGCCAGCTTTAAATGATAACCTCGACTCCCACCTGTTACTATGTGTGGTAATCCTCTTTCTTCTTACAGAGACTTTCTAGCCTCCAGCAGGTTTATCGGGGTATTTTCCCCATCATGGTGCATTTTTTCCCCATGGTGCATTTTTTAATATTTGCATAAAAACATGAAAATGCTATCTGCCAAAAGATGAAAGCATTCTTCATCTTCCTGCTCTGACTCATCACAGGAGTCACACTTCCTGGTACCTCTTGGAACGCACAGAATGCCACCCAGCATATGCCCTTTCAAATCTCAGACGTGGCAGGTTGCTGGAAGTCTGTATCAGCTGAGGTCCCAGCAGAAAGCAGAGGTGCATTCACCTGGGATTCTGAAGACAGTTTAAAGAAAGGACAGTTTACCAGTGTGTGGACAGGTTGGGAGGATGAAGCCCCCAGGGGCTCCTGACAGTGGGAAGCTTTTCCTACTCCTATGTCTGAGCAGCAGGGAGAGGGCTCATGATTCACATGCAAGTGGGAGAGGGAGAAGGGCTGTCTGAAAGGAATAGTGGTAGTGGAGGAAGCAGCTGCTCCTGAACTGGGGTGCCTCAGGACCTAGGGTGGGAGTCGAGGAGCTCAGTAAGATCCAAACTCTGTCTTTTCACCTTCTGATTTCCTCCCATCAGCCAAGTCTAGCTCAAAGGAGGGGGCAGGGAAGAGTCAAGGTGAAGCAGGCTACAGGGGCCAGCTTCCTGGACAGAGTGGGACACAAGAGAGATCTGGGTTTGGGGCCAGGGCAGATGGTGACAACCAACACTGTTTTGTTTTGTTTTGTTTTTGTCTTTTTCTTAGGGCCGCACCCGCAGCATATGGAAGTTCCCAGGCTAGGGGTTGAATCGGAGCTGCGGTCGCTGGCCTACACCACAGCCACAGCAGTGCAGGATCCGAGCTGAGTCTGCTATTTACACCCCAGCTCACAGGGATGCTGGATCCTTAACCCACTGAGCGAGGCCAGGGATGGAACCTGCATGCTCATGGTTGCTAGTCAGATTCATTTCCACTGCGCCACAACAGAACTCCCCACAGTGTTTTGACACTTGGTCTCCAAAATTGGAGATCTTCTTTCTTTCAGAGGACATAGTGCCTTGCCTACTGAAGTTATCTGTAGCGACCTTTTTACAGATAATAGAGTTGTAGCCTCTCTTACTTCTGGTGTCTGCCCCCCTTGTGGCTGAAGTCGGTATGGGGGCTTGCTGTAGGCTTCCTGATGGGAGGGAGTGGTGCCTGCCCACTGGTAGGTGGAGCTGATTCCTATCCCTCTGGTGGGTGGGGCTTAGTCTCCGGATGGGGTTAGAGGCAGCTGTGTGCCTGAGGGGTCTATAGTAGCCTGTTTACTGAGGGGTGGGGCTGTGATCCTGTCTGGATTGTTGTTTGCTCTGGGGCTTCTCAGCGCTGACTGACGGCTGGGGCCAGATTTTCCCCAAATGGCCACCTCCAGAGAAAGGCAGCTGCTGAATATTACCCGAGAGCTTTGCTTCCAATGTCCTTCCCTCACAACAAGCCACATTTACCCCCGTTTTCCCAGGATGTCCTCCAAGAACTGCAGTCAGGTTTGACCCAGATTCCTATGGAGACTTTGCTTTGCCCTGGGACCCAGTACACATGAGAATCTGTGTGCACCTTTTAAGAATGGGGTCTCCATTTCCCCCAGTCCCGTGGAGCTCCTGGGCACAAGCCCCACTGGCCTTCAATGCCAGATGCTCCAGGGGCTCTTTCTCCCCGTGCCAGATCCCCACATGTGAGAGTTTGATGTGGGGCTCAGAACTCTCACTCCTGTAGGTGAGTCTCTGTGAACCAGTAGTTTCCAGTCTGTGAGGCTTCCCGCCCGGGAGGTATGGGGTTGTTTATATCGAGAAATCACCCCTCCTACCTCTTGATGTGGCCTCCTCTTTTTCTTCTGGAGTAGGGTATCTTTTTTAAGGTTTCCGGTCCATTTGGGTGAAGATTGCTCAGCCTTTAGTTGTGAAGTTTGTTGTTTTTAGGAGAGAAGTTGAGCTCCAGTCCTTCTATTCCGCCATCTTAATCCCATCCCGAAGATATCTGTAAATTTTGCATCAGATAAACTCAAACTCTGGGTGGTGTTTTCTCCCCACAGCTTGCCTTTCTGGGTGAAGGAGAAGGCCAACAAGCTCAAGAATGAGATAAGAGAAGTCGAGGAACTTGAAAATTGGCAGCCGGCGGTCCCCTTCCTGCACAGTTTGCTACCTGCCGGTGGGTCAAAGGACCATCAAAAAATAGTATAAAAGCTGGAGTGGAGCTCAGAAGAGCAGGCTTTTCAGAGGCTTTGCAATAGAGAGAAGAGAGGTAGCGCCTCCCCCAGCGCAGATTCGCAGATGTCATGGCTGCAGGTCGTCATGGAGTGTGTGGTTGAGAACTATTAGTCTTGTAATGGAGCACAGCCTTTAACGTCAGGCCTCTATCCGCAGGTTCTTTGGACTTTTCAAGACAATCCTGAACAGGGACAGGTTGAGAAATCACGCACTGTCTTCTGGAGAGCCTCTTCCAGTTGATGGCTTCTGTCAGCATGACTGTCCTAAATCAAATGTTTGACTCGAATGTGGAATCACTGTGTTTTGCCCTTTTTAACTTTCTATTTTGGAAACTTTCTTTCCTTCCTTCCTTCCCTCCTTCCTTCCTTCCTTCCTTCCTCTCTCCCTCCCTCCTCGCTCTCTTGCTCTTTCTTTTTGTCTTTTTTAGGGCCGTACCCGTGGCATACGGAGGTTCCCAGGCTAGGGGTCTAATCAGAGCTACAGCTGCCAGCCTACACCAGAGCCACAGCAATACCAGAACTGAGCTGTGTCTGCAGCCTACACCACAAGCTTATGGCAACGCTGGATCCCGAACCCACTGAGCAAGGCCAGAGATCAAACCCACAACCTCATGGTTCCTAGTCGGATTTGTTTCCGCTGTGCCACGATGGGAACTCCTATTCTGAAAACTTTCAAAATGATAGAAAAGTTGCAACAATCATACGACGAACACCTACATACTTTTAACCTAGTCTTACATTGTTAGACTTTGTCCAAAGTTGTACACATTCTCTCTTTTTCTCATATTATTACTAGTATTATTTTGCTCAATTATTCGAGAGTGAGTGGCTGACATCATTACCCATTACTCCCACATGTCTATATATCTTCAGTGTGTATCTCCTAAGGTCAAGGGTAATTTCTAACAATGACAATACAAATATCAAATTTGGAAAATTTAACATTGATATGATACTACTAGTGTACAGTTCACATACAAGTTTTTTTTAATTTAATTTTTTTTTTTTTTTTTGCTGTGCTGGCAGCATGCAGAAGTTCCTGGGTCAGGCATTGAACCCATGTCACAGCAGTGACAATGGCTGGATCTGTAACTGCTAGGCCACCAGGGAATTCCTTATATTTAGTCTTTTCTAGGGCCCCTCCCGTGGCATATGGATGTTCCCAGGCTAGAGGTCTAATCAGAGCTACAGCTGCCTGTCTACACCACAGCAACAGCAACTCGGGATCCAAGCTGCATCTTCGACCTACACCACAGCTCATGGCAACGCTGGATCCTTAACCCACTGAGCAAGGCCAGGGATCGAACCTGAAACCTCATGGTTCCTAATCCAATTCGCTAACCATTGAGCCACGACGGGAACTCCTAAATTTCGTCTTTTAAGGATCAAATCAATAGTAAGATGCAGATATTATGAGAGTTTTCATTACTTTTGGTAAAACTATTCTCATTTTATTAATACTTTTTGAGATTTTTCTCTACTGTTCACTCGCTGAGTAGCTGGGAAACACAGTGGCAGTTTGGCAATCTCTATCTCATTGGGTTTTAGGTATGTCAACTAATTTGCCCCTCAAATTTATGAGGTATGAATTGTTAACTCCACTTTTCAGATAAGAATACTGACATTCAGCAAGTTTATTACTCAAGCTGATGAGAGAGGCAAGATTTCAACCCAGCCTGATTTTGTCTAATTTTTTATCTTTTTTTTTTTTTTTTTTTTTTTTTTAGGGCTGCACCGTGGTATATGGAGGTTCCCAGGCTAGGGGTCTAATCACAGCTGTAGCTGCCAGCCTATGCCACAGCCACAGCCTTGCCAGATGTGAGCCATGTCTGCAACCCACACCACAGCTCATGGCAACACCGAATCCTTAACCCACTGAGCGAGGCCAGGGATGGAACCTGCGTCCTCGTGGATACTAGTCAGATTCATTTCCGCTGAGCCACGACAGGAGTTCCTTTCTCATGTTTGTGGATGGTAACGCTCTACTATTAATCCACATAAACTGAATAGCAATGAATGAAAATCTCTGACATGACATTTCTGCAGCTTTCTGGAACAACCACTGATCTCTTGGGGTTGCCCTTATTGTAATAATATATATATATATTTTTTCCACCCCACAGCATATGGAAGTTCCTGGGCCAGGAATTGAATCCCAGCCCCAGCTATGATTTATGCTACTTTTGTGAGCATTTGTTATGTATCAAATATTATGGTTAGGTTTACCATCTCATTTAAATCCTTAGGACAGGGAGTTGTGGCGCAGTGGAAATGAATCTGACTAGTATCCATGACCATGTAGGTTCAAGCCCTGGCCTCCCTCAGTGGGCTAAGGATCCCGTGTTGCCCTGAGCTGTGGTACAGGTTGCAGATTCAGCTCGGATCCTGCGTTGCTGTGGCTGTGGTGTAGGCCGGCAGCTATAGCTCTGATTAGATCTCTGGCCTGGGAACTTCCAAACGCAGCGGGCGCAGTCCTAACCCTCCCCTCGCCCCCCCCCCCAATCCTTAGGACAACCCTCTGAAGTTGTACTATTATTATCTCCATTTTACAGGTTAGGAAATTTGGTCTTAAATAAACAATGGGTTTTTCCTGTGTATTCTGTGGATAGATTTCCATGCGTTAAATGCCTAATAACATGCTAAACTGATAAATTAACAAAGCTCTTTTTAAACCGGGCGAGCTTAAACTCCACACGCGCGACGTTCCCACTCTTTGCCACTAGGTGACGTCACGGCCAATCCCAACGCAACTACAGTCCCCGCTGACACCTCGCGAGAGCCGTGGTTTCCTCCACCTATTTTGGGCCTGCGCCGGGCATAGGCCGCTTTGGCTAGAGCTGTTTGATGTTTTTCTGTCAGTCTTTCTAGAGCAGCGCTTTAACAGCAAGGCACTTATTTCCTCTCAGCCACTTGAGTTCTCGCGAGATTTGTTACCCTGTCCCCGCAACACCCCCTTGCGCCTGCGCAGATCTCTTCAAAGCAGAAGGTCGCGCTTAGAGGAAGTGGCGCCTTAGGGTCCCGTGGCCGCAGCGCCGTTACTACTTCTCTGAATCTCCACTCGGCTGCTTGCCGAGACACTCCGCCGCCAAGATGCCTCGAATTATGATCAAGGGGGGTGTGTGGAGGAATACCGAGGTAAGTCCCCTTTTCCCGCCGTCGGATGCCCTCCGCCCCTCCGGCTGCTGATGCGCACGCGCGCGGGGGTCCAGGAGGCGGGGAGGATGCCTGCGGGGTCTGCGTGGGGGGCGGTGCGGGGCCGACCCCCGGACCTTTACCCGGTGCAGGGCTCAGCGTTATCTGAGAACCTTAAGGACAGGGACCTTGATTTACCTGCTTGATTACTTGCGGGGCCCTGGTTAGGCCCTCAGTGAACATTTGTTGAATTGAGGACGCGCCCTCCGTTCTGGTGGAACCCACGGTGTGTCGGGGAGATAGGAACAGCGAGAGTCGATCTTCTGAGCCACCCCCATTTCTCAGCCCAGGCACCGTGCCTCTCTCTGATATTCAGAAATGAAGAAGTGCTGTGGCCACAACTTTGTTTTTTCCTTGACTTCCTTGAAGAGGGGAAGCAGTTTGAGTGCCTGGTTATTTGCGCCCATTTACGCCCGCATCCCCACGACTGTTACCAAGGCATAACTTGTCTGCCCTCCCTACACATCTCATGGCCTCGCTCTTCCTGTCATTCCACTTCAGCCTGGATAGAAGCCAGATAGGACAAACAGGGTTCCCGAAACGTAGTGGATAATGCCATTCGTGAACCAAAGGATGATAGAGAGGGAGTAAAATAGAAATAAGGTTTTAGTGCGGTTTGTGTTTATAGGGCACCAAATTTGTCAGTTTTCAGAGCACACCATGTCTTTTCTTGCTCTTTATCTTTACATTTTGCACCTTCTTGGAATATCCTCCTACGCTTGGCATCTTTCTGACCCTCCTTCTAAAACTATTTCAGAAACTCTTCTGGAATTTTTCGTCTTGTGAAAAGTAGTTGCACCCCCCCACTGGTCCCATGACACCTCTTTTATCCGTTTGTTTTGGTGTACTTTGTTTTTTTGCAAGCATCACATCCTCCTATGTGAATGTGGGTGAATTTATTAACTTCTCAGAGCCTCAGTTTCCTAATGGGGATGGTAATAATACCTCCCTCTCTTGAGAATTAAATGAGTCACTACATTTGGAACTTTTAGAACACAGTCTGGCATATAGTAATTGCTCAGTAAGTGCTAGTTGCTATTTCTTTCCCCCAGTAGACAACACTGCAAGAGGACAGGACCAGATCTTGGTATCTAGAACCTAGGACAGTACCCAACAAAATTTGTTTGGCTAGTGTTTGCTGAGTGGGTCTAGTAGGTTAGATTAACTGTTGTTTATACTTAGTTGAAGCTGTGATTAAGTGTAGCAGTGCTGCATCAAAGTTTCAAATAAAGTTAATGACAGCCTTGCCTCATAGCTTGCACGGAGGGAACCAGGATGTTTAAACTGGAGAAGAGATGACTTCTGGGAGAGAGACAGATGTGCAAAAATAAGTAACAGCAGGATTCCTATGCAGTGGCCAAAGTCCTGCAGTCTTTTTTAGTCTCTGGTGATAGGGCTGTGGAGTGCCTCCTACATGAAGCGTGTAACTCAAGTTCAGTGTGGAAAAATGCCTAAAAGTAAAATGCCCCAAGTGCATTCATCTATGGCTCTAATATCCCTGGTGTCTGTGCTTTAGCTTGCGAGGCTCCGATTTCCATACTGAAATGGGTGCCCTGGTAAAATATCTGTTTGGAGGCTGGAGTCAGAGTTGAGTGGTGATTTAGGGGAGAAATACTTAATTCTTAGGCTAGACCCAAGATGTAAATTCCTGGGTCAGAGTGGGGGTTGTGGGACTAGAGAGCAAAGGCTATTCATGAACTGGAGGCAGGAAGCCTGGATTGAGGGCTGGATGTGTCCTATTTGATTCTCTTTTCCTAAGTAAACAAGACCTGGTATCAGGGCATATGTTTTTTGAATGAATGCATAAGTGAATGAGCCATATCTTTTTGAAGATAATGACAGCCACACATTGGAGAATCCTCTTTAAAATCTACCAAGTAGGATTTCTCAGATTGGGCTGTACTTATTCGAAGTTATTGGTGGGATGGGAGGGGGGTTGTGTGTAAACCTCTAAGAAATTTCTTTGTTTTGTTTTTTGCTTTTTAGGGCCGCACCCAAGGCATATAGAGGTTCCCAGGCTAGGGGTCTAATCAGAGCTACAGCTGCTGGCCTACACCACAGCCACAGCAACGCCAGATCCCAGCCGCGTCTGCAACCTACACCACAGCTCATGGCAACACCGGATCCTTAACCCACTGAGCAAGGCCAGGGATCAAACCTGCACCTCATGGCTCCTAGTCGGATTCGTTTCTGCTGGGCCACGATGGGAACTCCCTTTTAAGAGATTTCTTAATTTCTTGCATTTTGCTTGTTCTGGCTTACTTTTTTTTTTTATTATTATTGTAATGAAATTTCGTTTTTTTCTTTTTAAACTTTGGATAGGAGTTCCCGTCATGGCGCAGTGGTTAACGAATCCGACTAGGAACCATGAGGTTGTGGGTTCGGTCCCTGCCCTTGCTCAGTTGGTTAACGATCCGGCGTTGCCGTGAGCTGTGGTGAAGGTTGCAGACGTTGGCTTGGATCCAGCGTTTGCTGTGGCTCTGGCGTAGGCCAGTGGCTGCAGCTCCGATTCAACCCCTAGCCTGGGAACCTCCATATGCGGCGGGAGCGGCCCAAGAAATAGCAAAAAAAAAAAAAAATAAATAAACTTAGGATATATGTGTATGTCTATATTTCTTTATCCCTAGCACAACCTATTAGAGTTAATTTAAATTTTGTCTTTTCTCACTGTGATTGAGTACACTTTTTCTTTTTAGGATGAAATTTTGAAAGCAGCGGTAATGAAATATGGAAAAAACCAGTGGTCTAGGATTGCCTCACTGCTGCATAGAAAATCAGCCAAGCAGTGCAAAGCCAGATGGTATGTACCAGTTAATGAGTGGAAAACAGAAAACAACCTTAATTATGATGAGGAAAACATTATTTCTTTGAACTTTACCAAGGACAGCAGGCATTGTGATAAAATAGAACGTATGGAGTGGGGGATGGGAATTTAGATTTAAGAATTAGCTGTCATTTGCTTTCTGTGTGATCTCAGGCAAGCCACTTCCTATCCCCTTTCTCCTGCCCCTGTTTCCTCCCAGTTGGCCTTAACTGATGAGAAGTGAGGTGCAAATGAGTCAATGTTGTTTGAGAGTGCTTTGTGAAGCATAAAATACAGCTACTTTTAGGGACAGGCGGACCCTCGCTTATAAGTGGATTGTGTTTAAAAGCTTATGAGTTGCTTGTTTTAGAATGTACTTTCACAAAGAAGTAAATAATAAATAATAGATTATTTTCTAGGCTAGCTTACAGTAGTTGAGTTTCCTCATTAACTAATCCCATTGAATGTTTGCTTCCCCCAAATATAACATAACCCAACAGTACACCTCTGGTGTCCCCTTTTAAGTCACAGGGTAGTGGACACATTAAGCTCTCTACATACGGTTTTGGCGTGAGTGATCTGGCCCCAACTCTGACCCATGTGGTGCTAGGAATCATATTTTGAATTGTATTAGGGTGACCTAATTCCCTAGGTCCCTGGGTAGAGGGAAGGATCAGAATGTAGAGATAGCCCCGCAAAAAGGAAGATGATCCTCAGCCTGTGAAAGTGGTTCTGATTTCTGCTTCTCTAAGCTCCTACTCCAGTATTTAGTTAGGCTTATATATTGTTTGTAGGCCTCTCCATCCACCTAAGTAGACAGGATGGAAAGGGTGGGATGGGGGTGTTAGGAAAAATAGAGATGACATGATAGTTTTCTTAAATTAGAAAAACTCACCCAACAAAGGTATACATTGTCGAAAAGCATTTAGTGAATGTAAGGCAGATGCTTAAAGAAGTAAGCCAGGGTGTCCTGACAATCAAATCAAAGCAAGAGAAAGTACTATGAAAACTAGAAACACAATATAAATATGAAGTGGTTTGGTCTTATTTGCAGATCATTTCAAAACCTCTAATAAAGTGTTGTGAGCCACATGGGAAGTCCAAAACCTCTACTATTTATTAGAGGTTTTGGACTTTATTAAAGTGTAAGATGAATGAAACCAGTCAGTGGTTTAGAAAGAAGGCATATGATCATGTTTCAGTCAAGTTACCTTTTTTAAGCATTACTAACCTTGCATAGTTAAATACAGTAGAATTTAGTGAGACAGGGAATTAGAGATGAGGCAAATTTAACCAAATGGTTAATAATTCTGTTGTAAAAGAAGAACAGTTTTTGTGACTGAAGGATGAGAATTAACTTGCATTTTTCAGAGACTAGAAGTCAGCATGTCTTTTGTGGAAATGGGGTACTCATACTGGGTGACTAATTAAGGTATAAAATGGTGTCTTTTTCATAGGTATGAGTGGTTGGATCCAAGCATTAAGAAAACAGAATGGTCCAGAGAAGAAGAGGAAAAACTGTTGCACTTGGCCAAGTTGATGCCAACTCAGTGGAGGACCATCGCTCCAATCATTGGAAGAACAGCCGCCCAGTGTTTGGAACACTATGAATTTCTTCTGTAAGTGAGTCTCCAAAAGCAGTATTAAAATATGTATGTCGGAGTTCTTGTTGTGGCACAGTGGAAACAGTCCTGCTAGGGTCCATGAGGACTTGGATTCCATCCCTGGCCTCGATCAGTGGGTCGGGGACCCAGTGTTGCCGTGAGCTGAGGTGTAGGTCGTAGAAGAGGATCTGGCTTGGCTACGGCATAGGCCAGCAGCTGTAGCTCTGATTCGACCCTGGGAACTTTCTGGGAACCTTCGTATGCTGCAGATGTGGCCATAAGAAGAAGAAAAAAATATGTATATCTTCTGAATGAGGCCGAATAAACTTTTAGCATTTTCTCTCTTTAAACATTAGTTATAGATCTGAATAAAGCCAGGGGGGCTAAAGCTCTTGGATTATGTGTTCCAAATCTCATGTGCTTGATCAAGATTATGAATCCTGTTATATAGTTTATAAAAGAATAATTTAAAAATATTATATATGGAGTTCCTGTTGTGGTGCAGCCGAAACAAATCTGACTAGTATCCATGAGGATACAGGTTTGATTCCTGTCCTTGTTCAGTGGGTTAAGGATCTGACATTGCCGTGAGCTGTGGTATAGGTCACAGACACGGCTAGGATCTGGTGTTGCTGTGGCTGTGGTGTGGGCCGGCAGCTATAGCTCCATTTCCATCCCTAGCCTGGGAACTTCCATATGCTGTGGGTGCCTCCCTAAAAAAAAAAAATTGTACAAATCATACATGTTCATCATAGAAAATCTGTGGAAAAATGAGTAAAAAAACAAATAAAAATCACGCATAACCACATTGTAGAGAGTTAACTACTTGAACATCTTGGTTCTTCACTGAAAGCTTTTTGGTATGGTTCTCCTGCATTTGTGATTTAAGATGCTGCTTGGATCCTATTTCGTGGTGAATGGAAACAACTGAAATTAGAGAACTTTAAAGCCATCTCTTTCAGGTGAAGCAGTAGTGGAAATGCCTTAATTTGTTAATGCTCATCCATTGGGTTTTTGAAAAAAAGAGTTCCAGCAATAGGGGACCTGGTATTTCTAAGACTAAATGGTGTGGCCATGTGACTAATTACTTTGGGCTCATTTCTAGGGATAAAGCTGCCCAAAGAGACAATGAAGAGGAAACAACAGATGATCCACGAAAACTTAAACCTGGAGAAATAGATCCAAATCCAGAAACAAAACCAGCACGGCCTGATCCGATTGATATGGATGAGGGTAAGTGTTTGTTTGTGAGGAATTTCTGTGGTAACCATAGACTCCTCAGGCCTCTTTTTAACTCTTTTAGTTCTCTTCTAAGCTCCTCTGACTTTTTAGAATCATGGTTCTATCTGCAGTTGTTATTGTAAGTCTCTTTCTATTATAGAGTAATTGTTCTTTTTAGACAGTTCTTTATCTTTTGATATTGTAGTTCCTTTCGTAAGTTAAGCAGTGTAACACTGCTGGACAGGTTTTCTGGTGGCTAGAGGTCAGCCCTTTAGGAATCTATATTCTCATTCCTCTTCAGAGGAGAGAGATAACAGATCAGGATTTGGGGTTCCAGTGCTCTTATTAACTACTTTCGACCCTAGGCAAGTAGTTTGTTCTTCATGAAAAGGTAGCACCACAAAACTATGAGGGTGACAAATATGCCTTTTGAGACATTGAATCAAGAATTAGAGAAACTAGGGAGTTCCCTTGTGGCGCAGTGAGTTAAGAATCTGGTGTCGGAGTTCCTGTCGTGGCTCAGTGGTTAACGAATCCAACTAGGAACCATGAGGTTGCGGGTTCCATCCCTGGCCTCTCTCAGAGGGTCAAGGATCCGGCGTTGCCGTGAGCTGTGGTGTAGATCGCAGACACCGTTTGGATCTGGTGTTGCTGGGGCTCTGGCACAGGCTGGCAGCCTACAACTCCCATTAGACCCCTAGCTTGGGAACCTCCATATGCCGTGGGTGCAGCCCTAGAAAAAACAAAAAACAAAACAAAAAAAAGAATCTGATGTCACTATAGCAGCTCAGGTCGCTGCTGTGGCACGGGTTCGATCCCCGGCTGGGGAACTGCCACATGCTGTGGGTGTGGCCAAAAAAAAAAGAGTCAGAGGAACTATAATCTAGTTAGTGCGGTGTGTGCCGCTTATTAGCTGTTTGACTTTTAGGCAAGTCATGTAATCTTGCTGAACTTTGATTCTCATTCCTGTCAGATGGAGAGTAATAATCTATCTTACTTCACAGGGCTATTGTGAAGCATTCAGTGAATATTTGTTGAGTTTTTAATTTAAAAGTTTGAAGGTAGTGGTTCCCAAAGGCAGATTGTAGTTAGGCTGGTTGCGTCATTGTCACAGGATAAACTTTAAAAAATAGAGGTGGCAGGGCCTCCTCAGGAGATCTGAATCAGTAACTTGGGAAGAAGCGAGGATAATCCTGAAATCTGAGGGTTTTTTTTTTTTAAGATTCCCTTGTGATTTCAATTGATACCCTTATATAGAAATTACCCTAAGGTATCAGTAATGAAATATATTATTCTTTGGGGACCCATGGAAAAATGTAGTGGAGGAAAACAATAGTCTTGAGGGAGAAAAATGAAGGAAAAATGATAATGAAGATTATCAATTCCTTTATAATTAAATAGTAGTTTTTCCAGGTTTTTTTTTTTTTTTTTTTTTTTTTTTTTTTTGTCTTTTTGCCATTTTTTGGGCCGCTCCCGGGGCAGCTAGGGGTCGAATCGCAGCTGTAGGCTGCCAGCCTATGCCAGAGCCCCAGCAGTGCA
Organism: Sus scrofa; assembly: GCF_054392235.1. Taxonomy (NCBI): domain Eukaryota; kingdom Metazoa; phylum Chordata; class Mammalia; order Artiodactyla; family Suidae; genus Sus; species Sus scrofa. Next base: position 47,966,933 of record NC_139389.1, read on the forward strand.
GGATCCAAGCCGTGTCTGCGACCTACACCACAGCTCATGGCAACGCCGGATCGTTAACCCACTGAGCAAGGGCAGGGATCGAACCCGCAACCTCATGGTTCCTAGTCAGATTCATTAACCACTGTGCCGCCATGGGAACTCCAGTTTTTCACAATTCGTTTTGTGCCAGGTAGTTGGTGATAATGAAGGATATGATAATTACGGCCACTATAATGACTTCTTGCTTGATGAATACCTGTTTCATTTTACTTATTTTTTCTCAACGTCCTGATGAAGTAGGCATTTGTTATTTATTTATTTATTTATGAAGTAGGCTTTTTTTTTTTTTTTCCCACTGTACAGCAAGGGGGTCAGGTTATCTTTACATGTATACATTGCAATTACAGTTTTTCCCCCACTCTTTCTTCTGTTGCAACAGAAGTAGGCATTTTTTATTCTCATCTTGTAAATGGTGAAACATGCTCAGGGAGGGTAAATACATTATCTAGGGTCACATAACTAGCACGTGGTGGGCCTGGTTTTTAACTTAGGTTTCTCTGACTTCAAAACCCAAACTGTTTCCTTTATGCTATACCTTATAAGGATTATATTTATGATTTTTCTCATCTTAAGCCCTAGGTTCTGTCTCTTGCATACTTTGCTTCTGTTGGAGAAGTTAGTTTTTCTTCTCTTTATTTTTGCAGATGAACTCGAGATGCTTTCTGAAGCTAGAGCCCGCCTGGCTAATACTCAGGGAAAGAAAGCCAAGAGGAAAGCACGAGAGAAACAGTTGGAAGAGGCAAGGTATGGTTGCTTCCATCCATAGTTGAACAATTAGGCTGTGTATCCTTAGGCTCAGTAAAATTGCATGATTTATCAACCTCATTAGGTGAGTGATAAGTAGAATTGTTCACTTCCAGTTTTCTAATAGTCTTTAGTGTCTTTGTTACTTTGGAAGCCTTAAATATTTTCTCCTAACCATTTCAGAATAGTTATAGAAACAATATGTATTTTAAAAAAGTTTTGTAAAATGTGGCAGAAGCAGTGCCCAGATACAGACATGCATTTATGTGCAGGTGTACACGCGCGTGCATGGGCACTCTCTCTCTCTCAGTGTGTTTAATTAATTTTGTTAGCATAAAATAGCTTCATTTGTTCTAGCCTCTTGGCCTCAGATGCCTAGAGGACACACAGGGCTCTGGGACTTTGGCGCGACTGCCAGGGAGTTACTCTCCTTGATTAGTGTTGGACAGGCACTGACACCAGCTGTGAAACAGGAAACTCGGCTGAACACAGAGGGAGTTAATGAGCCCTGAACTGGATTTTAGGCTGTCATAGAAATTTCTATTTAAAAAATGAGTGGAGTTACATTTTGCCCTCGACTCAAGGTTGTCTCCATTTTCCCCTTCCTTTTGATTAGATCTATGATTGACATTATGCCTAATGGCCTAGAAACCAAGGTGAAGTGGATAAAGAGAAAACCTGAACTTTCTAAGAGCTTATTAGCTTTGGAATTCAGGCAGGAATAACCTTCAACTCCAGAATTTCTATTTGGTTCTTTTTAATCATTTCTATCTTTCACCGATTTTCTCTTTTTAATGAATGTTTTCAACCTACCTTCCTTCTTTAATCATGGCTTCCTTTTATTCTTTGAACATACTTCTGCCCCTTTGAAGTCTTGTCTGTTAAATCTGACATCTGGTTGCTCTCAGGTGTTGCCTCCTTGTTTTCTGGTGTGTGGGTCATACTTTCCTGCTGTTTCTTTGCATGTCTTACCTTTTTTTTTTGGGAACTGGATGCTTTGGATGCTCCATCGTAGGAATTCTGTGTACGTGTCCCCCGCATCCCCTCTTGGTTAGTGTTATTTCTAGTTTACTTGTTTTGCGACCAGCAGGGTTATTTTAGTGAAGTCTGTCCTCCCCTTCCCTCCTCCCACAATGGGAATCCTCTGATCTTGCTCCTTGTGGGGATGGTCTTGGGTGTGACCAGTCACTTGGGATGATGTGGTTTTGATAGGACTTTCTTTGACATCTTTCCCCTTGGCTATGCACAGCTGTTAAACTCTGCTAATTGTCAGCTTATTGCTGTATTGTTTTCAACAATATCTTGGGGCATAAGTTGCTCCACAAAGTGATCCCTTCATTGGCTCCTTTGAAGGGATTGTTTCTGAGGTGAAGGTTTGATATTTGTTCTGACCCCGGAAGGGCTTCCCCCACTTTTCAAAAGAGAAAGAGTCTCTCTGGCAAACTAGTGGGTCTGCAGTTTAGCCAGTATCACCAGTGAATGAATCTATCAGTTTCTTCCCAACTGCCTTTCACCATAGCTTCCACTGTTTTTTTTTTTTTTTTGTCTCCCCATGGCATGTGGAGTTCCCTGCCGGGGTTCAGATCCAAGCCACAGTTGAGACTTACAGTGCAGCTGAGGCAGTGCCACATCCTTAACCCACTATGCTGGGAATCAACCTGTGTCCTGGCACTGCAGAGGTGCCACCAACCTCATTGTGCCACAGTGGGAACTCCCACTTCCACCGATTTTGAGAGCGCCATGAGGCCTCAGGCCAGTGTGGAATGGAGTTTCTGTCTCCCTAAGCTGGGGGTCGGGGAGTGAGTAGAGGGAGTGAGTTTTGATTCAGATAACACAGGTTCTCACTTTTCTTATAGAATTTTAGTGGATTTTTGCTGCTGTTATTGTTTTGTTTTTGGTCACACCTGTGGCATGTGGAAATTTCTGGGCGAGGGATCAAACCCGTGCCATAGTTTGATGCCGGTTCCTTGACCCACTGTGCCATTGGGGAACTTGCTAGTAGATTTTATTGAATAAACATTTCTTTTTTTTTTTTTTTTTTTTTTTTGTCTTTTTGTCTTTTTTTTGTTGTTGTTATTGTTGTTGCTATTTCTTGGGCCGCTCCCGCGGCATATGGAGGTTCCCAGGCTAGGGGTCCAAACAGAGCTGTAGCCACTGACCTACGCCAGAGCCACAGCAACTCGGGATCCGAGCCGTGTCTGCAACCTACACCACAGCTCACGGCAACGCTGGATCGTCAACCCACTGAGCAAGTGCAGGGATTGAACCCGCAACCTCATGGTTCCTAGTCGGATTCGTTAACCACTGTGCCACGACGGGAACTCCTGAATAAACATTTCTTCATTTACTATACTCCTTAGGATTCTTTCAAGGGACTTAACTTTTTTTTTTCTTAAACTAATTTTTGTCAGTTTTGCTGGGGAGTGGGTCTGTAGAGCCTCAGGCAGGAAATTGCTCTTACAGACTGTTTCATCATTTGATTTTTTTTTCCCCCTCTTTGTTACTTCGAAAAACTTTTCAAATCACTAAATCATTAACATTATAGCATCATGGGAAAGTACGGAGAAAAAAGTGAAAATTAAATGCAATTGCAACTTCCTGTGATTATCACTGGTACTGTTTGGGCGGGCAGTCTCCCTCACATCTGCGCATGCATGTATTCACTGATAGGTAGGCGGGTAATTTGACATGTTGCTCTGTAACATGTAAACTTTGTAACATGTTGTTACACAGCAGTGTGTTTTGAGCATCTTTCCACTTCAGAGTAGATTTATACATTTTTTAAAGTTTATTTAGATGGTCTTATAGTATCTTATAGGTATGTTCTAAATTATTTTAACTAATTTCTTGTTGGATGTTTAGGTTGTGTCTGTTCATCTGCTGTTCTGAAGAGCGCTTGGTAAACAGTCTTGTAGCTTTGGCCTCCTTCATGTCCTTACTTATTTCCTTAGGCCAAAGACTGAAGAGTGAGATTGCTGGGTTAAAAAAATGTAAAAGATTCATGTATATTTCCAAATCCTCTTTGGGGAAAGCTATAGCAGTGTACTTTCTCATTACTACTTTTTCCACCCTTGCCACTAAAATGAAACAAAAACTGGAGTTCCTGTCGTGGCTCAGTGGTTAACGAACCCGACTAGCATCCATGAGGACTCGGGTTCGATCCCTGGCCTCACTCAGTGGGTTAAGGATCCGGCATTGGCATGAGCTGTGGTGTGGGTCACAGACGTGGCTCAGATCCAGTGTGGCTGTGGCTGTGGTTAGACCAGTGCTACAGCTCCAACTCAACTCCTAGCCTGGGAACCTCCATATGCCATGGGTATGGCCCTTTAAAAAAAAAAAAAAAGACAAAAAAGTGAATAAAATGAAACAAAAACTGAATGCCGTTGATTAGATATGCAGAAATGGTACCTGATATAATTTGTGATCCTTTACTACTTTGTCATTTTAGCTTTTTGCATTTTTTTCATTAGTAAACTGTTTATTTCCTTTTGTTCTTTTTTCCCCTTGTAATGCATTTTTTAAAAACTTACTTAGACTTGCGTAGATTCTTTTTTTCTTTTGGCCTTGCCTGCAACATGCGGAAGTTTCTGGGGCAGGGATTGAACCTGAGCCACAGCAGTAACCATGCTGGATCCTTAACCTGTTGAGCCACCAGGGAATTGTTGCATAGATCTTTATATCTAACTATTCCTAATACTAATTTCAAAATTTTTTTCCTATTATTTGCCTTTCAATGTTGTTTTCTGATTTTTTTTTTTTTTTTTTTTTTTTTTTTTTTTTTTGCTTTTTATGGGTGCACCCTTGGCATATGGAAGTTCCCAGGCTAGGGGTCTAAGTGGAGCTGCAGCTGCTGGCCACAGTCACAGCCACAGCAACACAGGATCTGAGTCTGTGACCTACACTAGAGCTCACAGAAATGCCAGATCCCCAACCCACTGAGTGAGGCCAGGGATCAAACCCGCATCCTTGTGGATACTAGTCAGATTCTTACCCTGCTGAGCCACAACGGGAACTCCATGGTTTATGATTTTTAAAAAATGATCTAAAACTTAAAATTCAAAGCTATTGATCTTTTTATTTGCCCTTTATTTAATTTATGTTAAGAGAGTATATTCCCATCCAGAGGTTAGATACATATTTACCAGTTCCTTCTGGTTTTTCTCTTTGCATTGTTGTGTGTGTATACCTTTAAGTCAAAACTGGGATTGATTTTGGTAGTTGGTGCAAAGTGAGGGTTTAAATAAATATTTCTTCCCCAGATGACCAGATAGTGTTCCTAACCGTATTGGATGGTCCATCCCTTCCCCATGGAATATGATTTTCAAAGTGATCTTGTGTTCTTTTTCTTCAGGCGTCTTGCTGCCCTCCAGAAGAGAAGAGAACTTCGAGCAGCTGGCATAGAAATTCAGAAGAAAAGAAAAAAGAAGAGGGGAGTTGATTATAATGCTGAAATCCCATTTGAAAAAAAGCCTGCTCTTGGTTTCTATGACACTTCTGAGGAAAACTACCAGGCTCTAGATGCTGATTTCAGAAAGTTAAGACAACAGGATCTTGATGGGGAGCTAAGATCGTAAGTTGCCTTTCTGATTTCATGAATGGAAATGTATTATAGGAATTTTATGGAGGGCCAAGTATTTGTCAGAGCCAGGTTTTAATCAGTTAGCACAAGGTAGCCTACATAATGCTTTTATTTCTTCAATGGACTCACCTTTCTGAGGAAACCAGTGATGCGGCGGTCATGTTTTTAGCGCAGACTTTGCTGTTTATGTCTCTTGAAACGTCAGCACTTGGCTGTTGGTGAGCTGTTTACTCACCGAGTCAGTCTTAACATTTAGATACCTTCAGGAACAAATTAGTTATTTTGCTAATGGCCTGAAGGAGTCTGTCAGAATCTGTCCTGCTTCTTTTTGTTTTCTTTCTAGTGAAAATTTTACCTTGTTTTACTTAAATTGTGAAATTAAAAGGAAAATTATCAATGCATTCTTAAGTGTTTTCACTTAATAGGGATAAGTAGATATATTTGTCAGATATCTTAAAATGTAGAAGATTTTGCTTATTTCTAGGGATATTTATTTATTTATTTGTTCGTTTGTTTTAGGGCTGCATTGGTAGCATATGGAAGTTCCCAGGCTAGGGGTTGAATCAGAGCTACAGCTGCCATCCTATGCCACAGCCACAGCAATGCCAGATCCGAGCCACATTTGTGACCTACACCACAGCTCACAGATTCTTAACCCACTGAGCGAGGCCAGGGATCGAACCTGTACCCTCAAGGATACTAGTCCATTTCGTAATCGACTGAGCCACAACGGGAGCTCCTTCAGGGATTTTTAGTTTCTTTAATTCTTAGATCTGAGTGTTGTAGAGAGAACCTTTTATGATCATCAAAGATTTTTAGTTTTCTACTCCCAGAGTGGTCTTCCATTTCTGTTGACATGAGTTGTTGGTAAACAACAGATGTCAGCCACTGTGAAACAGGATTTCCTTAGATGTTCTCCATTGTTTTACTTTTCGCATTAGGACCTTGCTTTAGGTAGCCTTTGCACATAGAGCCTGAAGACAAAAATAACCACGTGGAAGGAGTAGACTAGATGGGGAAGAGCACCTGCAGAGGGGAGGAGGCATTCCCAGAGCTGTAGAAGATGGCTTTGAGCCTGGCCCTAGACCCTGACAGCTTCCTGGTGTCATTTGTCTGGACTTAAATATCCTTTAAAAAGATGTATGAATTTAAAAAACGTAACAAATGATTGGAGTTCTTGTCGTGGTGCAGTGGTTAACGAATCGGACTAGGAACCATGAGGTTGTGGGTTCGATCCCTGGCCTCGCTCAGTGGGTGAAGGATCCGGTGTTGCCATGAACTGTGGTGTAGGTTGCAGACGCGGCTCAGAGCCTGCGTTGCTGTGGCTCTGGTGTAGACTGGTGGCTACAGCTCCGATTGGACACCTAGCCTGGGAACCTCCATGTGCCTCGGGAAGTGGCCCTAGAAAAGGCAAAAAGACACACACACACACACACACACACACACACACACACACACACACACAAAATAAAAATAAAAAACAAACAATTGAAGAACAGTTTTAAAGGGAAATTTAAAAATTCACAGTGTTTTAATTCTGTCTCCATTTAATTGTTTCCCTTTTTGGTATACTCATCATTTTCCTCACATGGGTTTCTATGTGAACATAATCCTGGTAGTTTTATGTTTTTCTTTGCACATTATATGTAATGTTTTGCTTGTCACAGTTTATAGTTACATATTTTTAATATGTAGTACCTAAATTACTTAGTATATCTTATTTTCTTAACAATTACATTACTATTCTAAGTCTGCTTTCCTCTTGAATATAGTGGATAGGTAATGGTTCAGGAACAACTTAATGTATATAGTTTTTATCTTTTTATTAGTAATTTTCTTAGGAGTGGAATTATTTTGTTCAGAGTATATGACTATTTATATGGCTTTTAATGTTATCGCCTATGTGTAACTTTAAAAAATCTCTTCTCCACCTTGATCCATGACAGTGAAAAAGAAGGAAGAGATAGAAAAAAAGACAAGCAGCATTTGAAAAGGAAAAAAGAATCTGATTTACCATCAGCTATTCTTCAAACTAGCGGTGTTTCTGAATTTACTAAAAAGAGAAGCAAGCTAGTACTTCCTGCCCCTCAGGTAATCTGATAAAAGCAGGTTTTTCATTGTGTGAAATCTTATGCTTATCATTTATTCTGAGAAAGTGTTTTTAGGCCTTGCTGCCAGGCTTTTCTAGGTGCTTGGTTAAGGGTATTAAGACATTCACAGTGTGATAGTATAAATATAAGTCATTGTGAGATAGTATAAATGATTATATCAGGCTTTGAGCTGCTCATTTGAGGATTTAGTAAGTAATTGTCAGCTCTTAGCAATTTGTAAGCAGCCTGGGGCTCCAGGCCTCTTTTGTGAAGCTGATAAAGGTGGTCTTTGGTCTTCTGGACCTCAGACAGCTTTCTTTAGGGAGTGTTTTGTTGTCATACTTTTCCTTTTGAGACAGTAGCTGTGAAAATCAATCAAGGTAGAAGTTGTGAGGAGAGATTTCACTCGGCTTATTCTAGGCTCTGTTCCATTGTCTTATAGTTGGTCAGAAACATGGGGATTTTGAATAAGCTCTTGTTTTACTTTGACTAATACAGCTCTGTAGAATTGGACAGTTTAATGGAGCAGAGGGATGGATTTAGGAGGCCCAAACAGCTTTTTTTTTTTTGCCCCCAAATTAGTGCCCTGGTGGCCTCAATATCAAATTCTTGGGCGCAAACATAAAATAATTTTGTCAGAGGCTATCATTTCTAGTAGCGATATTTCTTTTCCTCTTTTTCTTTAAACATTTTTTATTATAGTTGATTTACAGTGTTCTGTCGATTTCTGCTGTACAGCATAGTGACCCAGTTATACATACATGCATATATATACATATACATTCTTTTTCTCACATTATCCTCCATCATGTTCCATCACAAGTGATTAGATACAGTTCCCTATGCTACGCAGCAGGATATCCACTTGAAATGCAGTAGTTTGCATCCTCTGATCCCAAACACCAGTCCATCCCACTCCCTCACCGTCTCCCTTGGTAACCACAAGTCTGTTCTCCATGTCCATGAGTTTGTTTCTTTTATGTATACAGATTCATTTGTGTTGTATATTAAATTCTAGCTATAAGTGATATCATGTGGTATTTGTCTTTCTCTTTCCGACTTGACTTAGTATGAGAATCTCTAGTTACATCCATGTTGTTGCAAATGGCATTATTTTGTTCTTTTTTATGCTTGAGTAGTATTCCATTGTGTATATATACCACATCTTGTTAATTCATTCATCTATTGATGGATGTTTAGGTTGTTCCTATGTCTTGAATAATGTGAATAGTGCTGCAGGGAACATATGGTGCATGTATCTTTTTGAATGAAAGTTTTGTCTGGATATATGCCCAGGAGTGGGATTGCTGGATCATATGGTAGTTCTGTATTTAGTTTTCTGAGGTACCTCCATACTGTTTTCCATTGTGGTTGTACCAACTTCCATTCCCACCAACAGTGTGAGAGGGTTCCCTTTTCTCCACACCCTCTCCAACATTTGTTATTTGTAGACTTACTGATGATGGCCATTCTGACCAATGTGAAGTGGTACTTCATTGTAGTTTTGATTTGCATTTCTCTAATAGCGATGTTGAGAGCATTTTTTTCTTAAATTGAGATTTTGCTTATAATTTTTTATTTTTAGTTCTTAGGATATTTATTTTTGGTAAAATCATTAAGGTAATGCATTTTGATTTTCTTAGGGATTTTGTGGCTCAGTGGACTCTCTGATATTTTAATTGATTTTCAGTATCTCCTTCCCCAGTTGATAACTGGTTTTGTACAAACATTATTATTTTGTTCTTGATTTATTAATATGTTGGTTTGAAAGAATTTCGATATGGAATTACAAGGCTTTGAAGCTTGATACTTTATCACATATGGAACTTACCCCCTATATTATATAGGGAAGACTTCTAAAAACTTTATTATGGAAATTTCAAACCCATGAAGAATAAAGAGTGTATTACAGTGAACCCTGTGTACTCATCACACAGCTTCAGCAGTTCATCTTTCTGGAATGTGGAAGTTTTATACTGTTACTCTATGGTTAAAATATTGCTACTGTGATAACTGTGTCTTCAGATTTCAGATGCAGAACTCCAGGAAGTTGTAAAAGTGGGCCAAGCAAGCGAAATTGCACGTCAGACTGCCGAGGAATCTGGCATAACAAACTCTGCTTCCAGTACTCTCTTGTCTGAGTACAATGTCACCAACAATAGCATCGCTCTGAGAACACCACGAACACCAGCTTCCCAGGACAGAATTCTGCAGGTAGGTTGCCATATGGCAGAGTGAGCCTTTCACTTTTTTTTTTTTTTTTTTGGTCTTTAAAAGTATTATGAAGGAGGAGTTCCTGTTGTGGCTTCGTTAGTTAAGGACCCAGTGGGTTTGATCCCTGGCCTCGCTCAGTGGGTTAAGGATTCAGTGTGCCACAAGCTGCAGTGGAGGTCGCAGATGTGGCTCGGATCTGGTGTGGCTGTGGCTGTGGCGTAGTCTGGCAGCTGTAGCTCCGATTCGACGTCTAGTCTGGGAACTTTTGTATGCCACAGATATGGCCATAAAAAAAAGAAAGAAAAAAAGAAGATATTCTAAATAAATGTCTGGGCTCTAGGGAAGGTAGATGATGTCACAGAGGCCGCCTTGGTGATGATACTCCACATAAAGTTATAAAATATCATCTATATTCCCTGTGCTGTATATTATATCCCTGTAGTTTTTCTTTGGGGAGTTCTCGATATCAGTATTTCAAGATCTCTTCTCTCGGGTTAGTCAGATTCCCCAGAGAGGGCTTCTGATCTCCTGCCTGGAGGCATAAAACTGGCCAGCGTTTTGGGAGCTTAGCTGGGAAAAAATGCTCTGTGTTTGGAATAGCAAAAAGAACACACATAGAATTTTGATGATGTGAGATTCAGGGTTCTTTCCATTAATAAAGACATACAGAATAGTGGAATAAGCCTTGCTCCTGTTATCTTCATTTTGCCCCCAAACTCAGTGGCTTAAAACATTTTCTTGTGTTAATGGTTTCTGCAGGTTGGGAATTTGGACAGGACGTAGGAGGAATGGCTTGTTTCTGCTCTGTGATGTCTAGGGCCTCAACTTGGAAGACTCAACATTTGGGGCTGACTTGATGGGTTGGAATTATCTTTCCATGTCTGGTGTTTGATGCTGTCTGTGGGTTGGGTCCTCACCTGGGAAAGTGGAGTGAGTCTATATGTAGCTGCTCTGTCTGGCCTGGGTTTTTTCTACAGCACGGTGGCCTCAGAATAGTTGAGTTTCTCCCATGGTGTCTCAAGGCTCCAGTGTGGTGGGAAGCTGTAGTTTTCTAACCTTGCCTCGGAAGTCAGGCACCATCACTTTTGCTCTTTCTGTTAGTTGCAGGTGAGTCACAGGGCCACCTACATTCAAGAGGAGGGGACATAGACCCCTGAAGGAGTATCAGGGTTGGATTTTTTTTGTTGTTGTTTTTTTTTCGTTTTGTCTTTTTGCCATTTCTTGGGCCGCTCCCGCCGCATATGGAGTTTCCCAGACTAGGGGTCTAATCGGAGCTGTAGCTGCCAGCCTATGCCAGTGCCACAGCAACGCGGGCTCCGAGCCGCGTCTGCAACCTACACCACAGCTCACGGCAACGCCGGATCGTTAACCCACTGAGCAAGGGCAGGGATCGAACCCGCAACCCCATGGTTCCTAGTTGGAATTGTTAACCACTGCGCCACGACGGGAACTCCGGAAGTATTTCTTGATAGATAAAATTTTATTCCAAAACTTCTGATGTGCTAATGTTAGGTTGACAGAAAGAATCAAGTATTAAATTCTGCTATGGCCCAGTATTAATTTTCTCTATTGGTTATCATTGAGAAAATGTCTAAGAGTTCTGCCTGCTTCAAGATTTGTGTAGTGGGACCAGAAGAGAGGAGTTGGCCATTCTGTCGAAACTGTTAAAGCACTCTTCTTTGCTTTCTTGTTCATCAGGAAGCCCAAAACCTCATGGCCCTGACCAACGTGGACACCCCCTTGAAGGGCGGACTTAACACCCCCCTGCATGAGAGCGACTTCTCAGGTGTGACTCCCCAGCGGCAGGTAGTACAGACTCCAAACACAGTTCTCTCTACCCCGTTCAGGTATTGTACATAAACACGTGTTTTCTGCTTTAGAGAAACTTGAATGTTTGCTTTAGTAATATTGACAGAGAATGGAGATAAGTGTTTAGCTTGCTTTTTGATTTCTCCTCACTCATAGTAGCAAATCCTAGTACCCAGGAAATGATTAAATACCAAATGGAGCTTCCTTCTTTTTTCAGAGTTTCTAGTGCTGTCACCTTGTTTCTGAAGACTTTTAGTCTGATTTGAAAGAGCAGATCAACCCATGTTAAGGATGACTTGGTGAATTTTATAAAACTTTTAATCCTTTTAATGCATGTATGATTACTGCTTTTTCCCCAATATTTTATTAGGAAAATTTCTGACAGAGAGGTTGAAAGAATGGTAAAGCAAACATCCATGTGCCCACCACCTGATTCTACATTGTTAATATTTTACTCTGTTTGTTTTATCACATACCATCTATCTATCCATTGTGATTTTTTTTTTTATGGCTGCACCTGTGGCATATGGAAGTTCCTGGGCTAGGGGTCGAATCAGAGCTGCTGCTTCTTGCCTGGCCACAGCGACAGCAACGACGGATCTGAGCCACATCTGTGACCTACACCATAATTTGCAGCAATACTGGATCCTTAATCCATTGAATGAGGCCAGGGATTGAACCCGCATCCTCATGGACGCTATGTCAGGTTCATAACCCAATGAGCAGCAACGGGAACTCCTATCCATCTTAGTCTTTAATGCATTTCAAAGTAAATTGCACATATCGGTTCATTTCACTCTAAACACTACCACATGTGTATCATTAACTAGAGTTCAGAGTTCAGTGTTTATACTTCTTGTGTTTTAAGCTACTGTCTTTAGAGAAGAATTTTTAAGATGCAAATGTTACAGAAGCAGTTTGTATTAAAATGGGATTTGAGCTTTCAAGGTTGGAAATATTTAGGGTTTACTTTTAATTGTAAATGTTAGGCTGTGTCCTCCTGGTGATTGTTAAGTACGCGAAGCATCTTACACTGTTAAAACTGTACATGGCAGCAGGGTCAAGAAACACTGGCAGTCAAAACCTTATATAACATTTAACACTTTTGCAAGAGAGTCTAATCTCTCCTTTCCTGTGTATATCCTATTTCTCAGCTAGGTGGTAAACTCCTAGGGCAGGGACCATGACTTGTATGGTAGCACCTTACCCTCATCTCTGAGAACAGCTGTCTGGCAGTACCGGCTGTCTGGAACACAGCCAGGATATAGAAAGTAATCAACCAAAAAAAAAAAAAAAAAGTCTTTGAAAAATTAAAATACAAGGTGCAGAATCTGTGGATTTCATTCCTAAGAGTGTTTCTTAGCCCTGACTCAGAACTGTGTTTATTTTGATGTGATTCTAAAAGCCTGGTGTTTGGCTTCCAAACAAAATAGAGAGGAAGCAACTGCTTCAGGTATGCACACCTATGGTGATGACTCGATAGCCAGCAGCTCCAGGCAGGGAGGAGACACCTGATCAGTTGCAGACATTGAACTCAGAGAGTCATCTGGGGTTTGAGTGTGGTGGCCAGCCTTTCTGCCCACTGTGTGTCGTGAGCCACCCTGATGTGTCAAGTAAAGTTGAAAAATGTTTGGTGGGACTGTTAATGAGATAAGAACATATCTGATGTAATGACAGTATTTGTGTAATACTGAGTTAGCTAAACCAAACCTTGAGGTCTAACTTCAAACCAGGTAGGGAGACAATTTCTGGAATCTTTCTTTTCTGCTTTTCTCATAAAATAATTTATGTGAAAAGCACTTGAAAGTACAATCCAGATAAAACCGGCAAATCAATAATTAGAATTTCTGTCTTTCTAGAACTCCTTCTCATGGATCTGAAGGGCTGACTCCCCGAAGTGGGACAACTCCCAAACCAGTTATTAACTCCACCCCGGGTAGAACTCCTCTTCGAGACAAGTTAAACATTAATCCCGAGGATGGAATGGCAGACTACAGTGACCCCTCTTATGTGAAGCAGATGGTGCGTGTCAGTTGCCTTTTGTACTCTTTTAAAAAACTTTATTTTTAATACCTTGTGGGTGTCAAATTAAAAATTTCCCCCTTGTCACTGCACATTTCGTATACCTTAAAACTCTATACACCTGCGGGCACTCGAAAAGGAAAATGATTAGTAGGACTTGGGACCCTTTTGGTCTTATAAGCCTACTTATTCTTAAATAGGTGTTGACTATTGATTATGCTGATAATGCTCCTTGTATCTTTTATGATTTTAATTTTTATCTTTCACTAATTAATACTTCACCTTCTTGAATGATGCATTTAATTTTTTTCCTATTTCTGTAGAGTATATTTTAAGTTTTGAATGTCTCCAGAATTAGATTTTGAGCCTTGATTCTTTCCTGTTTGCTCTATACTTTTAGAAGGATACTCTAGATCTCAAAGTCATGTTAATTTGATGTTCATTGCTGACCTTAGTGAAGTTTATTTTTTGTATATTTTGAAAAATGTAGAAAGCTAATTATGAAAGTTAAAGTTTTGCTTCTGCTTTACTATGTCACTATTGAGACTTCTTATGCCACCGAAGATCATTGTGAGATTTTTTGTTAATGAAATGAGTCCTGTTTCCAGTTTTCCAGATAGTCCGTTTCCAGTTTACAAATTGATTCTAATTTCATGTATAGATTTGATTAGTTGAAAAATTTTTTTCAATGTCCGCATTGATATCATCTAATGCCAACTCTGAATGTCTACGTAAGAATTAAACAAATGGGAATTCCTGTCATGGTGCAGTGGAAACAAATCCGACTAGGAACCGTGAGGTTGTGGGTTCGATCCCTGGCCTTGCTCAGTGGGTTAAGGATCCGGCATTGCTGTGAGCTCTGGTGTAGGTCACAGATGCGGCTCGAATCTGGCGTTGCTGTGGCTCTGGCGTAGGCCGGCAGCTACGAGCTCCGATTAGACCCCTAGCCTCGGAACCTCCATATACTGCAGGTGTGGCCCTAAAAAAAGACAAAAGACAAAAAAAAAAAAAAAAAAAATTAAATGAAGGATCTAATGTGTGCAAAGCACAAATCTGATCACTCGAGGGGATCTAAAGTTGAATAAAGATATCCTTTGTCGTAAGGAAGTTTATGCCCTGGAGAGCTTCGCAGTACTAAACCAAGTCCAAAAGTAATTGTAATAGAAGAACAAAATAAGCCCTTTGAATAAAACCAACATGCTTAGAGTAGCCCAAGAAAGAAGTAATCACATTTGTTGGGTGGGTACCAGGAAAGCCTTCATTGAGGAGGTATGCTTAGAAGGAGTGTGGGGCTGTCCCACGTGGAGGCCACAACATAAGTAAGCATGGAGCATTTCTGGAAATAGCAACTCCTTTGGTCTTCCCACCTGGCATATGTGTAATGGAGCAGTGGGGAAAGAGATGGAAAGGTGAGCTAAGAATGTACTGGGAGAAACTTTGAGTACCAGGCACTTTCTTTTGGGAAATACGAATTGTTTTCTTTGGCTTGCACATGCTCTAAGTTGTTTGCATTAAAAATAAACACACAGGGAGTTTGCCTAGGGTGCGGAGGGTTAAGATCCGGTCTTGCCACCGCAGCAACTCAGGTTTGATCCCCATCCCTGGAACTTCCACATGCCCCGGGCATGGCCAAAAATAAATTAGTAAATAAACACACAAATTCAGACATCTTTTCAGATTAGGTTTTATTAGTCCAAGGAAAAATTACTTTTGAACTTGTTCTTTTCATTTGCCATGAGATTTTAGTGTCAGAAATCCTTAAATGGAAATCCTAAAGGACCTTTTTTTTGGTCCCTGCAGAGGTAACTCTCAAACCTTGTATATCTCAGAGTAGCTTCATTGATCACAAATCAAAGTTTATGATTGGTCTTAATACAGGGAAGAAATGGAGAGAGAAATTAAAATCTTGTCTCAACTCTGAAGTTAGAGGTCATTTTTCTAAAATTTAGTTTTTAGAAACTCTTACAGAATATTAGTTGAATATTTTAATGAATTGAGAAGGACCTTTTCTTTTCTACAGGAAAGAGAATCTCGTGAACACCTTCGTTTAGGCTTGTTGGGCCTTCCTGCTCCTAAGAACGACTTTGAAATTGTTCTACCAGAAAATGCTGAGAAGGAACTGGAAGACCGTGAAGTAGATGATACTTATATTGAAGATGCTGCTGATGTGGATGCACGGAAGCAGGTGGGTGATGACTGTTACATGTCTCAGGATCTCTACTTGAAAGTTTTTTCAGTATTAAAAAAAATTACCCTAAAGTAAATTATTTATATCACCAATTATAAGTACTCACATAATTCATAGTATATGCTTAAAATGTCTAATTACATAGATGGCAATTTAAATACCCTCTGTTGGAATTCTCTTGTGGCTCAGTAGGTTAAGGATCTGGCATTGTCACTGCAGCAGCTTGGGTCGCTGCTGTGTTGTGGGTTCAATTCCTGGCCCAGGAACTTTCACATGCCATGGGTATGGCAAATAAATACATCGTCTGTCAAATTCATTATGCTTTTTAAAAATACATGTAGGAGTTCCCGTCGTGGCGCAGTGGTTAACGAAGCTGACTAGGAACCATGAGGTTGCGAGTTAGATCCCTGGCCTTGCTCAGTGGGTTAACGATCCGGCGTTGCCATGAGCTGTGGTGTAGGTCACAGATGCGGCTCGGATCCCGAGTTGCTGTGGCTGTGGTGTAGGCTGGCGGCTACAGCTCCGATTCGACTCCTAGCCTGGGAATCTCCATATGCCGCGGGAGCGGCCCAAGAGATGGCCAAAAAAAAAAAAAAAAAAAACATGGAAATAGTCTTTTAGACATTGCTTTCTTCTAGCCAAGTAAAGATGTTATTGATCAGTCTTTAAAAACAAGTACATCCTGAGTTCCTGTTGTGGCTCAGGGGTTACAAACTCGACTAGTATCTGTGAGGATGACGGTTCAATCCCTGGCCTGGCTCAGTGGGTTGCAGATCTGGCATTGCCGTGGCTGTGGTGTAGGCCTCAGCTGCAGTTCTGATTCGACTCCTAGCCTGTGAGTTTCCTTATACCACAGGTATGGCCATAAAAAGCAATAAAAACACATCTTGGATTGGTTGAGTAAATGGTTTTAGGTCAGTGTATACTAATAAAAAAATGTGGATTCAGAAATGTAGAGTCTGTCAGAATAATATTAGTAACCCTTTTACTAATATATCTTTTTGTTAATTACTTATTTGCACGTTACAACCACATGATGTAAGTAGGATAGGTATTAGCTTCATTTTAGAAATGAGAAAACAGGCTCAATTAATTTTCTCAGATCTCATGGATGGAAAGTGGTGAATCTTGAATTAAAACTGAGATCAGGAGTTCCTGTCGTGGCGCAGCAGAAACGAATCTGACTAGGAACCATGAGGTGCAGGTTCGATCCCTGGCCTCGCTCAGTGGGTTAAGGATCTGTCTGGTATTGCCATGAGCTGTGATGTAGGTTGCAGATGCGGCTCAGATCTGGCATTGCTGTGGCTCTGGCATAGGCTGGCATCAACAGCTCTGATTAGACCCCTAGCCTGGGAACCTCCATATGTCGCAGGTGTGGCCCTAAAAAAAAGGACAAAAAAAAAAAAAAAAAAAACCCACAGAAAACTGAGATCATGTGATCCCCCTTCAGGAATTCTTACTGCAGTCCATTTCAGGATAGTTTTAGAAACTGAGTAATTTCCTGGAATTGGAGTGAGAATGGCATCAATGGGAATCATGTTTTAGAGGGAAACCACATGAATGTGCTTTTTGATGGAGAATATATCATACTTCTTGTGTTTAGTTTTTTAGCTACTTTGAGTTACATTTGCTCTCACAAATGGTTTGAAGTTCATTTTTTTTTTTTCGGTTTGAAGTTCCAATGTGTTAACCTACATTATTCATAAATTAAGGATTAGGAAACACACTCATTAGTTGGCTTTTAAATGAAAAATCAGTAGCTTTTTAGGTGGAAGGAAAGGTGTTGCAGAAGGAATCATTGGAAGTGCTCTCTCTAAGTTTATGTGATGGAGGGAGCTGAGTAAATTTGTTTGTTTTTGTCTTTTTTAGGGCCGCACCTGTGGCATGTGGAGGTTCCCAGGCTAGGGGTCTAAATCAGAGCTGTAGCTGCCAGCCTGCACCACAGCCACAGCAACGCCAGATCCAGGCATCGTCTGCAACCTACACTACAGCTCACAGCAATACCAGATCTTTAACTCACTGAGCGAGACCAGGTATCGAACCTGCATCCTCATGGATGCTAGTCAGATTCATTTCCGCTGAGCCATGACGGGAACTCTGGAGCTGAGTAAATTTGGAGAATGCTTCTAGTAGATGTTGGAAGGTCTTAGTTTCTGCTGTAATGAGAGAATGAATAGACTGATTGATTTCAGAGGCCTTATATTACCTTTCCACAAACTTACACAGATTTCTACAGCTTTAGCTCTTGAAACATAGATGTTCTTAAATACTAAAGTGTTTTCAACTTTACTGAAGTGTGTCAAATAATGTATAGCTGCAAAAATGGATATAAAAATAATTTTTTAGGCCATACGAGAGGCAGAGCGTGTAAAGGAAATGAAACGAATGCACAAAGCTGTCCAGAAAGACCTGCCAAGACCATCAGAAGTAAGTATTAGGATTTCTGGCTTAGGAAGTTTTAAGTTTCTTTTTATGTGATTGATGTTATTTATATTATTCAAAAAGTCTATAAAACAGCATTTCATGTACTTGCTGGAATATAGTAAAAGCAGTTTGCAGATCCAGTCTTTGAAATGCTTCACTGATACAAATACGAATTTTGAAGAAAAAAGAAAATAATTTCTTTTGAAGATGCGAAACTGCTATGGGCATACCTCGGAGATACTGCGAGTTTGGTTCCAGACCATTGCAGTAAAGTGAACGTCATAATAAAGCGAGTCACAGGAGTTTTTTTGGTTCCTAATGCATGTAAAAGTTGTGTTTACAGTATATTATTGTTTTTAAAGTGTGCAATAGTATTTCGTCAAAAAAACCCACAATGTATATACCTTAATTAAAAGCTTTTGTAGCTTTTTAAAAAATGCTAATCATCTAAGCCTTCAGTGAGTCATAATCTTTTTGCAGTAGTAACATTAAAGATCGTGGGTCATAGCTGATCAGAACAAACAGAATAGTAATGAAAAAGTTTGAAATACTGTGCACATTACCAAAATGTGACCTAGAGACATGAAGTGAGCAAATGCTGTGGAGAAATGGTGCCAGTAGACTTGCTCAGTCAATGCAAGGTTGTCACAAACTTTCAATTTGTAAAAAATACACTATCGGCAAAGTACAGTAAAGTGAAGCGCAATTAAACGAGGTGTGCCCGTATTTAATTCATGCTAGAACAGGTAATAACTTCAGTATGTTGCAGTGGTATGTTTGGTAATTGTACTTGTTTTAAAATTTTAGGTCAATGAAACTATTCTAAGACCCTTAAATGTAGAACCACCTCTAACAGATTTACAGAAAAGTGAAGAACTGATCAAAAAAGAAATGATCACAATGCTTCATTATGACCTTCTACATCACCCTTACGAACCATCTGGAAATAAAAAAGGAAAACCTGTAGGATTCGGTACCAATAACGCAGAGCACATTGCCTATCTGGAGCATAACCCTTATGAAAAGTTCTCCAAAGAAGAGCTGAAAAAGGTAGCATTGAACGTATCCTGCCTCAAGACTTAAGTGTTGTTAGAGACCGTGTATCGTGAACAAACAGGAGCATGTTTTCCCGTGTCGGTATCCATTAGCGGCCAAACTGTATGGTTAGGAGGTAAATGTTCATACGAAGTGTTATGCAAAGGACATGCCACCCCCTCCTTCTCCATGTTCAGTGACAGGCCTTCCTCAGATAAACACTGGCTTTGATGGCAGGGTGTTTTTGTTTCATGGGCATACACCTGATAGGCAGTTGCTACAGTTGCCCTTTTTCTGGGTTTAACTCTGCTGTCTCTGAAAAGAATGGAATGCTTTTCGTACTTAAACCTCACTTATTCTAAAAAAGAATACTATGAAAAAAAATGTCAAAGACACATACAGGTTAAACCTTTCACCTATTCAAAGAAAGGAAATATAGTTTACTGAGTTTATTCCCCTGGCATGATTTCCCCCTACCCTTTTGGATAAGGAAATAAATGTTTTGTTTTCTGTATAAAGCCTGTCTTGCCTCTCCCCCCATTTGCGCTTTATTCTTTCTGCTTCAACAGAGCAAAGCTGTGATTGTGACTAGATATCCGTGCAGTGGTACAAGGAAATAGAGTGGGTTTCATGGATGGAAGCAGAGTAGTCATTTACAAGTCTTTTTTCTTTCGTCTTTGGCCCTAAGGGGCCGTGGTGGACCCATCGCCCTTGGAATGAGCTGCACAACTTGGGAGAAAACAAATTGAGCTTCTTTTGTCTTCTTTCCTGCACTTTCCCTCTCTCCTTCTCTCTCTTTCTTACTTTCTTTTTCTTACTGCCTAAGTGATACATGTTTATTGTAGGATTTTTAGAAAATAGAGGAAGGAGGGTTTAGATTTGTGTTTCAGTTTGCCCTTTGTTTCTGAGTGTGGTGGGAAGCTGCCGACTGTGGCAGGCACAGTCGGTCACTGAACTGGGGTGAGATGAGATTATGAACTTGATGCCCGCACAGTTTCCTGTTTTTAGACTGAACTCTGAGGGGAAGATGGAATTTAGGAAATAAATTTATTTCCTAAATTTATTGTATGTTTTGAAACCTGTAATAAAGATCACATGGTTGCTAGTAGAGGTTCTGTAAGGGACAGATTCTAATAAACTTTTTGAAAATAGTAGAGCTTAATTCTAAGTAGAGCTTTGTAATTATTTGAAACCGTTATACAGTAGTTAAATATCCTCCCATGTTTTATTTATCTATTTATATTCCCCTTTGTCCTGAAAAGAATTTTAAGCAGCTATTTACTTGGCAAATTCTTTAAGGACAGTTTAAATAGAACCTAGCTATACTCTCTTCTAATTATTGTAAAAGCTGAATTTGTAAAGTTTTACTATGTGCAGTTTCAGAGTGAGATACCATTACTTTTATAACGAAGTGTCAGATTTTCATTAAGTGTGTTAAAATTGGTTTGTTTCCATTATTTCCCCTAAGAAGTATTGTTTAAAAGTATCTACTTTTTTTATCTTCTATAGACATGATTCTCCATTTTTTTATTTAAGTTTTTTCATATGCTGGTTATTTATCTTGATTTCATATGTTCTGGTCTGTGTTTATTTTCTGATGTTCTTGGAATGATTGAAAGCTTTCTATAAAGCACAGAAAGTAATTGTCAGTTTTTCATGAGCCATGAAGCAAAAGGGCTGGAAAAAGTTCATGTGGTATGCTCACGGAGTCTGTGTGTCTGGGGTTGGGCTCGGCTCTTTGTGTATTCTGTATCACTTAATCCTCCTAACAAACATGTTAGGTATTATCTCCATTTTACAGATGAGAAATGGGCTCAGAGAAGTGCAGCAAGTTCACACGGCTACTTAAGCTGTGATCTGAGCCCGGGCTTGTCCATCTCCCTTCTCCTCATTCTGTCATCTTAAACGGTATCTTTTGGGAGTGTACAGACGCTGGTCGATGATCCATCATTGTTTGATTCTCGCCCCCAGTCTCATTCTCTGGCAGTGTCAGGGAGCATTCTTTCAGATGAGAAAAGAGGCACGTGTCATGGAAACACCGACTTCCCCTTCATGAGCCTGGGAAGTCCCAAGTGTAGCGGGGGGATAGTAAAGTGGAAGGAGCACCCCTGTGCGTTGGTGCCCTTGGGCCTGGACGTGACCCTGGCCTGTCTGCTTACTAGTGCTGTGTTTTTGAGCCCAAAGTTTAATCTCTCTGAGCCTTTGTTTCATCAGCTTTCGAGTGAGGTTAATGTTGACTACTTTGAAAGGGCGGTGTGCTCTTTGGATATAAAGTAAGTAGAACTTTTCCGTCCAGTTCCTGGCACATGGTAGATACCTGAGAAATGGTAGCAAATAATGAGCGCAGGCAAAGGATGTTTCTATTATTGGGGAGAATAAATGGATGCTTGGTTTTTCAGATCTGTGCTGCCTTAGAGACTTCTTCATTTGCTTTGCTTAGGCATCATACCCCTCTTCCAGGTAACAGACAACCAGAGCTCCTGGCCTTTGCCCAGAGGTGGAAACAGTAGTCGTTTAAAGCTTTCTGTTGATGACAAGTATTTCTTGTACTCAGACTTACTGAAATTATTATTGTGAACAGGCCCAGGACGTTCTGGTACAGGAGATGGAAGTGGTAAAACAAGGTATGAGCCATGGAGAACTCTCAAGTGAAGCTTATAACCAGGTGTGGGAAGAATGCTACAGTCAAGTTTTGTATCTTCCTGGGCAGAGCCGCTACACACGGGCCAACCTAGCCAGCAAAAAGGACAGAATCGAGTCCCTGGAAAAGAGGCTTGAGGTTGGTATCCTTTTAAAATTCTAATTTGAATATACTTTGATTGACATGGTGAACCAAATAATACCGCTGGAGACAATTTCAGAAAAATAGATTTCAGGTAACTGTTTCTTTCAAATTTCTTGAGGAACAACTACACTGAAATTTTGGCACCTCCTTGGCCTTCTTCGTTGGTTTTTCAGAATTGCTGGCCTTTGTGATAAAGAGCGCCCTCCAAGTTGATCACAGGTCAACCCGAACTTTTTCGATGTGGGAGCAGGGAGCCAAGAAGTGAACCCTGGTCTCTCAAAACAATGTAGTTCAGGGCTGGGATAGCAGTTTTCGCTAAGGAGGGATTTCAGTGTGCCCAGAGGCTTTCTCTCTGTAGCCAGGGGGGGCACATTACAAAACCTTGGGGCCTTTCTCTTCATCCTCTGAGTTCCAAGTATTTGTTGCAGAGAGAGCACCCAGCTGGATTATCTGGACAATGGCTTCTGTGATTTTTCACGTCGATGAAATGTTGAAACGTACTGGATGGGCGTTTCATGGCATGTGGTTTGTTAATATAGTCTGCATGTTTTGAATTCCAGAATCTGTGTAGGCATTTTGCCAGTGGTATGTAAATTGTGGTACATGGACGGCTAGGCTGCCTCGTGAATTCTTGGTGGTGGTCTTCAGCAGTGTTTCTGAGGCCACGGGGATGGGAAGGAGAGAGGGGTGCTTGAGGCAGTCACGTACAGGCAGTGGCCTCACATTCCTCTTAGGTGATTATCAGTTACTCTTTACAGAGAGTAGATTTGAAAATACTTTTATTTAGGCTTAAAATAAAAAATAGTAAGGTCCCTTGGGGATGATTGGGGCTATGTAGGGTTAGGGAAATGGGCTGGAAAAAGCAGTATCCCTTAATTAACTTCTTAATTTTACTTTTAAGGTCCCAGGTATAGGCACTTGACGGTAATGCCTCTGAACTTCTTTTATCATTTAGTAGGAAATTAGAATTTCTTTCTGAAGTAACTCTCATCTTGGGTGGAATTTCAGCCATCCAGCTGCTCATTGCTCTAGCTGTGTTACAGGCTTCCAGCAGGGTGTGCTGTTGCTCTGTGTTTTAATTCACTGGTACGTTCTGGGAAAGTAAAAAGAACATGAGTGGTTAAATTTAAGTTATATTTTCTGTTGTGTAGGCTTCATTTCTTCTAAGTGGTAGTTAGCAATGTAATTCTGATCTAAGGTCAGCATCATAATTGGTTGGAAGGCTCTTTGGAAAGCTTCCTCGTAACATTTATATATAAATACTTAGGTCTCTCACTTAGTTTGAAAATCTTCTCATTTGAGGTGGGTAAACTTTTTCTTCCTCAAATGGTAAGGACATTTTGTACTGTTTAAAATATAAAAAAGTTTTTCCCTAAATCTCATGTACTTTGTTGAGGCACTAACTTTCATGGCAGCAAATAAATGTGTCACAAAGTGAGTGGGGCCATAAAGTACAGTGATTTTTATTTCTGTGTTGAATTGGTCTTGTGAGTTTTGAAGGGAAAAATACAGCGAGAACCACTGCTGTTCTTTTGGAGATTTATTTGGGTCGTTTATGAGCAACCATTAAAAACATGTGGTTCTCTTTGTTCAGTTCAGTACCAAGAACTGAAATCTTCCGTTGAACTATTTTTGCTGAAGGATTGGTGATTTTGGAAGAATATTCATAAAACAGTCTGAAGTAATTTTTCTTTTCTTGACTCCTGGATAACTTGCCTTATTGTTTACCCAACTAGTTACTTTTAAAGAACATGTAATCAAATCCTTTAATTTGGTAAACTATGCTTATTTCAAATGAAAGTTCATTAAATCTTTAAAAAGAAGAAAAGAGACTCAAAAACCCAAATAAACAAATCCCCCATTTTATTTGTATCCATCCCTAATTCAGAGCTAGGTTTGTCTTAGCCTATTTTAGTTTTTGAAGACAATTCTGCTGGTTTGAAATACATAAATATTTTATTTCAATTGTGGTAATTCTTTCATCATTTCAGTTGATTGCTAAATTATAAACATTATTCAAAGTTTGTTGTGGGAAAGAAACTCCAGTTGTATTATATAAACTCAGGGCTCTCCTTAAATTATCCTTCCACTCTTAGGCTCAGGGAGATATGCCTTGCTGTGCAAGCAGAGTACACCATGCCTGCCAATGTGTTTGAATTTTGCTGCCCTGAACTCTGGAACAGTGAATCTAAATTATGGCCCTATTCACAGTGTTTCAAGCAAGATGAAATCCAGCTTTGTCGTGGTTGGTGTCTCCTAAGTGGATTAAAAAAATATGCCCTGAGGTTTATATTGGAGCTAGTGTTCGAGCCGTAACTCATGATTAATATTTGAAATTTAGAACTTAAATGAAAATCCTTAAGATACCCATTTGAAACTAGTAGAACCATCTCAGATTTTAGGTAGAATGTCGTGGGTGGTACAAGGAGACTCTTGAATAGGATCAGAATGTAGTCACAGGCGCAATGTAAGTGGGAAGAACTTCTGAATTGTAACCAAGTCTGCGCGGTTTATTCTGCTTAGGAGGTGGAATTAGTTTCGGACGTTTGTGTGTAAAGTAAGGCAGGAGCTGCAAACAGAAATGACAATATCAGAAAAGAAAAAGTTATAATAACATAGCATGTTGAGGCCATTTAAATATGGCGGCAAAACCCTGTTAGGAGTTCCTGTCGTGGCGCAGCAGAAACGAATCTGACTGGCATCCATGAGGACGCAGGTTCCCTCCCTGGCCTTGCTCAAGTGGGTTAAGTGGATCTGGCATTGCTGTGAGCTGTGGTGTAGGTTGCAGGTGCAGCTCTGATCCCACCCCTAGCCTGGGAACCTCCATATGCTGCAGGTGTGGCCCTAAAAAGATTAAAAAAGGGGGGGGGGCTTGTTATTTGAATAGCTTCTGAGGGCATTATTGGTGTGTGGTAGGAGGGTAGAGTGATTGCTCTTTATAGTGAAGCCACAAGTTAATTAAAGAAGCTTAATGTCTGTTCAATGTCATGTTTTTAAAAAACGGAAAAAGAGGGATGGCTCTCAGTGTAGAAAAGTTTTCATCAAATGGTTAAAAGTTAAAGAGTACTTCATTTAATCACACCTTCAGTGAGCATTACTAAGCATCTCCTGTGTGCCGGCCCTGTTCTAGGCCCTGGGGATGTAGCAGGGAGCGAGGCAGACCAGCTCGCTAGAGGCTCCTGTGGACTTCATTTATCTGGAGAACGCTTATGTGGGAGAACCTCATTTTCCGATGATGCCAGATAAATGAGTCATTACTGTATTTGGGAAGTGCAAATAGAATTTGAAGTGTTCTAATTTGTTTCCACTTTAAGTGGAAATAGGAAATCGTCTGAAGACATAATTATTTTGAGTGAAATAATTTCCAGTAGGTGCAAAAGTGAAATGAGAAGTCCGAATTTAGGCCTGCCATTAAATTTAATAGTATTTGAAATAGTATCTAAACTGCTGTGTTGAGGAAGTTTGGCTGAAAAGTAGATTTTGTCATGTTAGCTATAAAAATGGAAAGGCTTTCCTTAGAGGTGGAAACTAGGTCCAGAAGTAATACTTCTCCCTCTATGTTACTGGCAGTCAATTTAGTCAAGAAATATTATGTAACATTGACTTCTTGGAAATAAAGTAACTTAACACAGATAACACGTTTAAAATCCTTCCCAGTGTATTTGTAGAACTCTTATGGGGACCCCCTGACTTCACTGAATGGTTATATTTCAGCAAAATTGGCTGTACAATGGCTCCTATTTTCTCAGTGATTTTCATTATAGAGTCAGATATTTTTACCCAGGAAAAAAATTTCCCTTAATACTTTGGAGAGTGAAAACTTAGAGTGAGGATTAAGTTGGTGGGCAGTTGCGGGTGGAGGGATTGTATGTTGTAGTATCTCAGCAGGTTTATGCTTATGTTCCCTTGAGGGTGAGGGGGCGGGGGCGGGGCACTTGGGGTGGTGGCAGGAGAGAAGTAAGTCCCCGGTACTTTGGAATGCTCTCTTTCTCAAGTTCTGTTCTCTGCCATCAACCCTTAAAGGCATTGACAGATTTCTTGGTTGTTTCTAGCAAGAACTCTGGAGCTGGACCAGAGATCTTGTTACAAATGTGTTGCTTCTGTTGTGCCTCAGCGTTGAGTCGAATTTGTTTTATCCAGTTTATGTGTTTCATTTCCTAACTTATGTAGATGTGAGATGCTCTCGGGTTTGCTTTGTTGGTACACTACTGTTCTTGGAAAGGTTTTTAGCAAGGTTTTGCCTTATTGCTCAGCTTCCTTCGCAGGGATACAATCTGATGGTTGCTAACTCTGAAAGGTGCTGAGAGTAGTGACTTAACTGGACCTGCATTCTCATCAATACAGAGCTGGCTCACTGCTGTAACTTAATGCTAGTGAACAGTAAAGAGATTAAAGAAGAGTCACTCATGTTCTCTAGTTGTTTACAAACATTTTGCTGGTTGAACACATCTTTACTGCTGTAAGATCATTTTGTGAAATGATGGACTAGGAAGTGGAGCCACCATTAACTCTGTATTTATTTTAGGTATCCTGAAACCTGTTTTTCCACTGGTATGAGGTTATGTTCTGGGTCCCCAAGCAAGACTTTCAGTGAGGGATGCTCTTAATGTTTCTGAACCTCACTCTAACAGACTTTAACTGAAGACAGCGTTGGAGACCCAAGGATA
Source organism: Sus scrofa (assembly GCF_054392235.1). Lineage (NCBI taxonomy): Eukaryota > Metazoa > Chordata > Mammalia > Artiodactyla > Suidae > Sus > Sus scrofa. Next base: position 47,993,529 of record NC_139389.1, read on the forward strand.
ATGTGTTTATTTTGGAATTACTTATGCTTAGTAACCTTAACAAACTTAGTGAGTTTGAAAGTAACAATTACACTTTTATAAGTCCCATACAGCCCCCTTTTGTAATGACCCGAGGAAACACTTATGGTTCCACTGATTCATCTCCTGGGGACCATCAGTTTTCCATTGGTCTCTGGCCAGTCTTTTTTAGACAGTTTCTCTTCTATGCATTTAAAAAATAACATTTGTAGGTTTTTTTTTTCCTAAAAATAATACTTGTACTTTGTAGAAAATTTTAAATAAAAAGAAAAGCCTGCCATCCAGACATAATCACTTTAAACATCTTGCTGTGTGTATGTATAAGATTAAACATGATAGAAAAAGATTAATATATGTATATCCACATATATCTAAGTGTGGATGAAAGGAGAGAGGTGTTTAAAACTAAATTGGGATCATCATATGCTACTATGTTCATTTAATAGTCTAATGTTATAAGTATCACAAAACAAAACAAAAAAAGGAACCTTATCACTTGCTCTCATTTAAAGTCTGTGGCACAAGATTAGCTTTGGCAAAATCTCCAAATAGTTATAGTTATATTCTTCCCAGTGTCTTAAAAAGTTATGAAATAACCTTTATTCCTTGTAAAAATTTTCTGAGAGATGTTTTTTTCCTGTAGTTTTATAGCTTAAGAATACGAGAATTAGGAATTTAAAAATATGGGCTGGGGAAATTAAAAGCTTTTCTCCAGTGTCAGAAAAAATTCTCAGTGGCTACATACAGGTTAATGTCTCAGTCACGGAAGGAATGATGGGGTGGATCCATTAATTAAGATGTTTACATGTGTCTAGAATAATTTACTTTTCGGTGAACTGTCTGGTGGCATTAAGCCATTTAGCCCCACAGGTTGAATTTCTTCAGAAGTGTTTGCGTTTTAGGGCTGGGTAGGGAGGATACTGGTGGATTAACTGCTCTGTGGACTAACGCATTGGACTTCCAAGTAGGACACAACTGTGTCGCATCATCACTTAGTGACTGTGTGGCCCAGGGCAAGTTCCTTAACTTAGATGATTGTCTGAAACTTGAAACATAGGTCAGTTTAGGAGAGATTTGAGCAATACTTAAGGGCTCAGATTTTATTTAGTATAAATGAATTGCATGTAATTGTGGATTTTAATTTAACATTTCATATATGCATTTTGGTACCACGAAATAATTGACATAAAAAAATTTAATGTCTCCATTGTATTTCATTGTATTAATGTTTCTTGGTTTGTGGTGTATGGTCTTAACAAAATTGTTGTCCTTGAGTAGGTGTTTAATTTGAAATTTAAAAAACCTTTTATTATGGGAATTTTCAAATATATTCAAAAGTAGACCAATGTTATGGATTTTCACATACTATCAGTTAGGACAGTTCACTCATTTCCTCTGAATTCCCCCCCCCCCCACACACACTATTTGAAGCAAATCCAGACCTCATATCTTTAAACACAATTATAATGCCTGAAATTTGTCAGATTGGTCTCCTTACACATTTGTCTGTAGATATATTCTATTTATCTCCTCTTGAATTGAAATTTAGTCTTTCATCTTGGATGTGTCAGTTTTAATTATGTCAGGTGTGTTTCCTACTTTAAATTTCTAATAGTTATAGTGGACTTTATTTAAGATTATTAGAAATTTTGTGCAGATACATATTTACCACAGACTTCCATCATAACCATATTTGGGGGAGTTCCCGCTGTGGCTCAGGGTGTTAATGATCTGGCTTGTCTCTGTGGCATTGTGGATTCAAACCCTGGCCTGGCCCGGTGGGTTAAGTTTCCGCAGCTGTCTGGTAAGTTGCAGGTGAGGCTCAGATTTGATCCCTGGCCCTGGAACTTCCATATGCCATGGGAGTGGCTGAAAGAGAAAAAAACAAACAAACTATATTTGGGAGGCTTGTCTAGTGGCCAGTGAATAAAATGTTTATTCCTAGTTCCATTACTAACTTTGTTAGAATTTTTAAGAAGACTTTTTATCTCTAATGCAGATAAGGATTTGAAAAAAATTTTTTTGACAACTTTTAGTAAGTCAACTATAAATGCAGTGGTTTGAAAATCATTTTTTTTTTTGGAAGAACTTTTTGTAAATTAGCGGTAAGAGGCAGTTGGAAGCTCCTTAAGCCAATACTATTTTGTTCAAAATGAGTTGTCCTTCAGGGTAGTTGCTGACATTTAATTGCATCTTTAAAAAAAGGCTTAGAAATACCAATGTGGTTAAATCAGAGTCTGGTTCCTCTTGATTCTGTATATTTAAACAATAAGTTTTTATTCTCTGTTGGACTTTTTTTTTTTTTGAATAGCTGCACCCATGGCTTATGGAAGTTCCTGGGCCAGGAATTGAATCCAGGCCACACCTGTGACCTAGGTCACAGGCAGTGCCTAGGCAATGCTGCATCCTTTACCCACTGCTCTGGGTCAGGGATCAAACCTACACTTCTGCAGTGACCCAAGCCACTGCAGTCAGGTTCTTAACCCGCTGTGCCACAGTGGGAACTCTGTTAATATTTCTGTGTGTGTATATGAGTGTGGGGCAGGGGAGTTTGAGCTGATTTAAGATAGTTCTTTTCCATATATGCATGCACATTTCATGCTTGGGATTTATTGACTAGAAAATGGCCAGACATTATGGATTAGTTTTTTTCCTCCTGAAGTGTACTGAGCAGTCATTGGTTGAACATTTTACAAAGTGTACAGATATCTTCCTTTATGTTTTAATGATCAGATGGCAGATGTAAGATAAGTAAGCTCAAATTGAATATTAAAAGCTGTATTCTATTTCTCCTTTAAATTTTTAGACTAACTCTACATAGTTATTTGACTAATTTTTTTCTGTTTTATTTTTTGGTATAATTTATTTCCATATTTGCTTGGAATCAGCACAGTATTTGAGCCAGAAGACTTTAAAAAAAGCTTGTGCTAATAAATTAAATAAAGTTGTTGGCATTCAGTAGAAGCTAGCAACTTTGCAGTTTTAAAATCTTTGGTGTTTGGGGAATAATAAATGACTCAGCTGTGTGAGGTGAGGTAATTCCCAGATATAAGGTACCAGTCATATAAATGTGCTTTGATGACTAATTAAACACTTTCTAGGCATAGGTATTATGTTGTCACGCCAAACGGAAATTGAATTTCCACGCAGTGCAGTGTACAGCTAGTTGAATTGTCTTAACTGATGGAAATGCTAATTCGTATGACTAATTTTAAAAAAAGCACTATATGTGTTAATTTGAAGTTTTGTGCTGTTAAGGTTTTTGGAATGTGTATTTGAACCACATGTGATTAGAATATCTAATGTTGGTATTCTTGGAGCATGCCGAATTATAGCGTAAGGAACTTGATGCAACTAACTTATGGATTTAGTTGACTTATTATTGGGAATGAGGAATTTTGGTGGGTCTCGTAAAAGAAAACAGCTGATACCCAGCTTCTGTAATGACAGTGGCTGAAACAGGATTCTCCATCCCGATTGCCTATTAGAATCATCTGGGGGCTTTAAAAATACAGTAATCTGAGACCATTTAAATAAGGGTCTCTGGTGTTACAGCACTGGTAGATTTAAAAAGCTCTAGAGGTAATTCTAAAGCTTAGCTGGGGTTGAAAAGTATTGGCTCAAAAAGATGTGCTCCAGGACCTGTTCCTTGGTGTGGTGCCTCTGGAGGCAAACTGCTCTCCCTTGAAAGAAGGAACAGCTATTTTTCCTTGCTTTGTTCCCAGGCAGGGGTCCACGTTATTTTAAATGAGGGTTTGAAGTGTCATCCTTAGTCCCTTGGTCCATTAGAGAGGGGAGCAAAATGGTTAAACTCTTAGTACCCATAATAGTTGTAATCAGAGCTAACATTTGTTGACTGTGTGTGTTATGCCAGTTACTGGGCAGCTAAGGGCTTCATGTACGTTATTTTATTTAGGCTTCGTAATTTTTAGCAGTGACTTCCATTTCACTGATGGAGAAGCAGCGATGCAGAGCTTAAATAACCTGCATCAACTCAAAAGAGCTGGGCGGCAGTACTGAGTAGAGACTGGCTCAGCCCTCCTCTCTGTGGTGCTGCTGACTTCATCCAGTGTTTCCTGACTCTCAGAAGACATGTCATTGCCGTGGAACTTTGATTTGTTATTAGAGGAAAATGGCTCTTTTGCAAAAGACATTACTTATTCATGGATTTAGTCTGCAAGTAAATTGCAGAGGAATACAAACTTTTTAACTTTTATAAAAGGCTCAAGAATGTTTTTAAAAGAGCTTCATGTAAATTAATTTTATCTCCTTTTCACGTTCTTAAGGCACACATGCAACATGTCCCTTCCCTGCCACCCCCTCTGCCATAGACTTATTTGACTTTGACTTTGGTAAACTAAGCTGGGGATGAATAGATATGAAGTACTGCTGTTCCAGTAGAAGTGTACTTTATATTTTGGGGAACACTATTTTGGCGTTACGTATTCTAAAAAAAAAAAGTTTTGAGATTGACATGCTTGTTTTTAAGTCAGATGTAATGCACTGAAGTAGCTGTTTCAAAGTCGTTATCATGAAAAGCCATATATTTGTTTTGGTGATTGTATTGTTTCTAAATATTTAAAAGACATCCTGTGTACAGTTTTCCTATCAATATCTTGTGTTTGACAATATTTTCTCATGGTACCATTTCTGCTTATCTACCCTCCACCCCCACAGTTAATATTTAAAAAAAAAAAATTTTGGCACGCTGTCTGCTTTGTTACAGTGTGCTCTCAGGTAAGTTGTTATGAATTACAGAGTATCATTTGGGTGTGTATTATCCTGAAACCACTTAGTTTTGATTGCTTATAGAAGTCACTTGATGGAATCAGTTTGCGAGAAGGTGGGGGAAAGGAAGTAGGTGGTGGGGAGGAAGGAACAGATAAACACAAATTAACAGAGATTTAATACATATTTCTAAGGCTTTGACCTCACAAAGTGTTGTGTGTTGGAAACAAGCATTTGCAGATTGTGATGAAGTGATTATATTGTGGGAGGTAGAAAGTACATGCAGAGAAGGCACGGTACTCACGAGTTTCTGTGTCATACACCTGCTCCCTGCTCAGCCGCCTCTCCTCCGACCTCCTAAGCCGGCGCTTTCTCTGCCCTTCTGCATCAGCTCTGGAATTTTGTTGAAATTTTCTGTTTATTTGCCCTCTCCAGTTCCTTTTTGAATTTATACATTTAAAAAAATTCTTTTCATCTAATTTTAGAATGATCTGAGGAGGCAAGCCTACCTGTGCTGAGTATACATATTTACTAGGAAAACTGTCACTTCCTCTTAATGTTATGGTATCCTTTTGCTTCCCCAGATTAAAAAGTTTTGTTGTTGCCAAATGTGATATTGTCTTTCCTTTATGGGATGTATGCCAAATAGAGGATTATAACCTTATAAAAAAAGTCTAGTAATTTTATACTTTGAGAGGGTTATGTTTTCATCATAACTGTTGTACATTAATTGGATATTATTCAGTTATTAAAAATGTGTTTGATGTAGAATATAGAGGTATATTTTGGAAACAGATGGTGAGGATGTGTCACTGCCAGTCCTGAAATTGTTTCAGATTTGTGATAGCAGAAGTTATTTTCAGAGATAAAGATTAGCTTCCCCATACTATGAAATTCAAGCTTGCTTGGAGTTTGAATCGTGGGTGAAGTTATTCTGAGTAATTTTTTGGGGACTAACCTGTAAAAGTGTTCAAGTGCAAGAGAACCCCTTCTTAAGCTTGACTTTCTCTTAAGGTCATTTGAAGTATAAGGAAGTCTAATACTAGTACTTTTTCCCCCCATTATTGGGTTTGTCATAGGATATTGAATATTGTTCCCTGCGCTATACAGTAGGACCTTGTTGTTTATCCATTCTATATATAATAGTTAGCATCTGCTAATCCCGGACTCCCAATCCATCCCTCCCTCTCCTTCCCCTTCCCTTGGCAACCACAAGTCTATTCTCTAGGTCAGTGAGTCTGCTTCGTAATTAAGTTCATTTATGTCATATGTTAGATTCGCAGATATAAGTGATATCATGTGGTGTTTGTCTTTCTCTTTGACTCCACTTAATATGATAATCTCTGTCCATCTGTGTTGCTGCAAAATGGCATTATTTCATTCTTTTTTATGGCCAAGTAGTATTCTCTTGTAGGTAGGTATCACATCTTTATCCATTCCTTTGTCAGTGGACATTGACGTTGTTTCCATGTCTTGGGTATCGTGAATAATGCTGCCGTGAACACAGGGGTGCCTGTATCTTTTTGAATTATACTTTTGTTCAAATGTATACCCAGCAGTGGGATTGCTAGATCATATGGCAACTCTAGTTTTCTAAGGAACCTCCACAGTCTTTTCCATAGTGGTCGTACCAATTTACATTCCCACCAATAGTGTAGGAGGGTTCCCATTTCTCCACACCCTTTCCATCTTTTGCTGTTTGTAGTTTTTTTTTTTTTTTTTAATTGTCTTTTTGCCTTTTCTAGGGCTGTACCCGCAGCATATGGAGGTTCCCAGGCTAGGGGTCGAATCGGAGCTATAGCTGCCAGTCTATGCCAGAGCCACAGCAACTCGGGATCTGATCTGCATCTGCTACCTACACCACAGCTCACGGCAACGCTGGATCCTTAGCCCACTGAGCAAGGCCAGGGATCAAACCCGCAACCTCATGGTTCCTAGTCAGATTCGTTAACCGCTGAGCCACAACGGGGACTCCTGTTTGTAGATTTTTTAAATGATGACCATTCTGACCATTGTGAGGTAGTGTACCTCATTGGGGTTTTGATCTGCATTTCTCTAGTAATTAGTGATGATGAGCATCTTTTCATGTACCCATCAGCCATCTGTATGTTTTCTTCAGAGAAATGTCTATTTAGGTCTTCTGCCCATTTTTTGATTGGGTTGTTTGTTTTTTTGACATTGAGTTGTATGAGTTGTTTATACATTTTGAAAATTATGCCCTTGTTGGTCACTCGTTTGCAAATATTTTTTTCCCAGTCCGTAGGTTGTCTTTTTGTTTTGATTATGGTTTCCACTGTGTAAAAGCTTATGTTTGATTAGGTCTCATTTGTTTATTTTTGTTTTTACTTCTATTGCCTTGGGTGACTGACTTATGAAAACACTGGTACGATTTATGTCAGAGATTATTTTGCCGATGTTCTCTTCTAGGAGTGTTATGGTGTCATATTTAAGTCTTTCAGCCATTTTGAGTTTATTTTTGTGTATAGTGTGAGGGTGTGTTCTAAATTCACTGATTTGCATGTGGCTGTTCAACTTTCCAGACACCACTTGCTGAAGAGAATGTCTTTTCCCATTGCATATTCTTACCTCATTTGTCACAGATTGATTGACCATAGATAGGTATGTGGGTTTATTTCTGGGGTCTCTATTCTGTTCCATTTGATCCGTCTGTCTGTTTTTGTGCCAATAACATGCTGTTTTGATTAGTGTAGCTTTATAACATAGTCTGAAGTCTGGGAGGATTATACCTCCTGCTTTGTTCTTTTTCCTCAAGATTGCTGTGGCAATTCTGGGTCTTTTATGGTTGTGTATAAATTTTAGGATTATTTGTTCTGGTTCTGTGGAAAATGCCATGGGTGATTTGATAGGGATCATATCTAATGTACTTACTGCTTTGAGGCAGTACATGACCATTGGTGCTATTTTAGTCTTATTTTTTTTAAGCTTTATTGAAGTATAGTTGAAGTCTTGTTGTTTAGCCTGCTTTTCCCATGTGTGCTGATGTGATCTCCCCTGAACCCCAGATAAACAGGGGTCACATGACAACAGAAGCCAAGAGAGCTGCAAAGATGGAAAAGAAGATGAAAATTTTGCTTGGGGGCTACCAGTCTCGTGCAATGGGGCTTATGAAACAGTTGAATGACTTATGGGACCAAATTGAGCAGGCTTACTTGGAGTTACGCACTTTTGAAGAACTCAAGAAACATGAAGACTCTGCTATTCCCCGGAGGCTAGAGGTAACATTATTACTTTGCAGCATTGTTTAAGAAGAGAGCTTCAAAGAATTATCAGGGCTTTCCTCTTTTCCCTTCTTGTGTGGGCTTTCTTTTGCAGTTGGTATTATCTGGCGTTTTTTTTTTTTTTTTGATGAGAGCCTAGAGCTTGACATTCTAGTCCAGAATTGCCTGCGTCTGGATGAATAGACCAGGCCAGTTGTGGATACATGAAGGCTTTTCCTTTACTTATTTTTTGTTTTGTTTGTAGATACTCTCTGAAATGCAATAAGTAACCCTTCCGATTTGTCTGCCTAAAACTTAAGTGCATCTCATTCATGTAGGTCCCTCTGAGGTCCATTAAACCAGTGTCTCTTTGTTTTGTAATTTAGGATCCTGGGAATATAGCTGGTCATCCCAAAGCATCAAATTCCTTTGGCCAGATTTGGTTTATTTGCCAAGTGTGCATGGTAGCCCCTGCCCGGATAAAGGGCAGCCAGGGCTTATTTAAGTGCATCTGTGGGTGTTGATAGGACAATAATGGCTTGTTTATTTGAGGTAGTAGTAGAGATTTTACAACAAGATGGTAGCTGTATGACCAAACCAAAGAATGTCCGCAGCACTGGCTCTGCAGAAAAAGTAATTGCAATTTTTGTTTCTCTTCGGGTAATACTTGTCTCTTGGGAATCTTGACCTAACTCAGCTGTTTGTAAGATGGTAAAGAACCATAAGATGTTTTTAATTTTCAGTGTGCTTAAATCTAAAGTAATTATGTAATATTTTTGTTTTTTCAAGTGTCTAAAAGAAGATGTTCAGCGACAACAGGAAAGAGAAAAGGAACTTCAGCATAGATATGCTGATTTGCTGCTGGAGAAAGAGACTCTAAAGGCTAAATTCTGAAGCATAGTTTGTATTCTGTCGCAAGATGAATTAACTGCTAGTGTTCACACCCTGGAAGGCCGAAACTGATGTTTATCTTCCTCGACAAATTTGCCCACAATCGGTGGTTTTTCAGTTATTTTAAATGATATCCATCTCACACATTTATGTATAAAGACTTAACCCCACAGGACATTTTAGGGTTTAAATTATTAAGACGATCATTCTTTCAGCAGTGTCATCTTTGCAAATTTTTTTTAGTTTTGGCCTTTAATTTTAAAAGCCTGATTTTAAAGTGCTGCCTGTGCGTAAACTCTTGAATAAAAACAAAATATAAAAAATTGAGAATGTAGCCTTTTGTTTGAAGTAATTAGATACTTAGAGTGCCCACACACCAGCCAGTATGTACTCTGTGTCTTATTTAGTAAGTAACTCTCGGGTGATGATGATGATGGCGATCCAGAAGCAATCTTTTTGTGGCTTTGATAGTTTTGACCTTTTAAGGGTAGAATGGTCATTTCTCTATACACTGACATGATAGATGGACTTTTTAATGCCTCAGGTTTTTTTTCAGTATAACTCTAGGGAGGTCTCTTCTCTGCCCAGCTATTTGTACAATTTATGGATTAGGACTCAAAATAATTGAATTTTTTCTTGACCTGTTATTTTCTTGTAAATATTTTTTTTTTGACAAAGACATTTTAAAGATTAATTTCAGTAGTACTATCGGATGTTATTAAAGCACGTTGTTCATCTTAACAAATCAGTCGCAAAAGTGTAGAATTTGGGGAGTGGATAGAGGTGGAAAGGTCTAACTTTATAACAATTCCTGTGAAATCATTAGTTGGCTGTAAGTTTTATAAGCCAGTAATGTGTTGGATTCAACAAAAAAAGCTTGCTTAATCTTAGACTTCTAGGGATTAAAGAGAGGGAATGAGGGTTGCATTCATTCATTCATTCATCAGATATTTATTGACTGTTCAGCCAGTGTCTGAGTCCTGGAGATGGAAGAGTGACTAGAATAGGCATGGTTCCTGTTCTGTGGAGTTTACAGTCTATTGGGAATGACAGACAATTAAAATTTAAGGAAGGAGTTCCCACCATGGTGCGGTGGAAACGAATCCGACTAGGAACCATGAGGTTGTGGGTTCGATCCCTGGCCTAGCTCAGTGGGTTAAGGATCCAGTGTTGCCATGAGCTGTGATGTAGGTTGCAGATGCGGATTGGATCCCACGTTGCTGTGGCTGTGGTGTAGACTGGCAGCTGTAGCTCTGATTAGACCCCTAGCCTGGGAACCTCCATTTGCTGCAGATGCGGCCCTAAAAAATAACAAAAGACAAAAAAAAAATTTCAGGGAAGGAGTGACTCTTCTTATGTGCCAGGCACTTATTTAAATTTTGGAGATGAACAGTTATTAAGACAAAGTTCTTGCCCTCATGGAGGTGATGTTCGTGGGAGGAGATACCAAACATAAAAGGAAAAAAAGTGTCAGATCATGAGCTTTAGATCCTATGGAGGGAATTAAAATAGGACAATGGGCAATAGGGACTGGATGATCAGAGAGCCCTCTGAGGAGATAACGTTTAAGATGAGATGTAATTGGCATCTTAGAAGGAGCCACCCCCACCCTTGTGAGGTTAAAGGAAAGAGCAATGCTGGCAGAGTGAAGAACTAGCACAAAGCCCCTTGGGTGTGTTGAGGAGCAGAGAGGACGACTAGAGTGTCAGGAATGGTGTTTACATAAGGCCCGGGTGGGTAGGGCCATATATGAAGCCGTGGTAAGGAATTTGGGCCTTGTTCTAACTATGGTGGAAAAGTATGAGAGGATTCTAAGCAAAAGAATGACATCAGATTCGTCCTGTGACTGTGCTCTACATCTCACCAGGCTGAAGGCAGGGAAGCCAGAAGTCAGTAGGAGCCTGATGCAGTAATCTGGGCAAACAGTAACAGTGACCCAAACCAGGATAGAGCCAGTCCTGATGGAGGCAGGTGGAAGGATTTGAGCAGTAATAATTCTATAGTCTCATCAGGCCATAAATTTATATTTTCCTGGTACTTTTTCCAGAAGTTTTGTGTGGCTTTTCTAGGAAATACTTTGATATCATCTATGAATAATGATAATATTGTTTCTTCTAATAGTTTAATTATTATTGCATGTTTTGTTGGCTGAAATGTTAAATTATGGTGATGGTAGGCATTCTGGTTTTGTTTCTTTTATTGAATATATCTATAGTATTTTACCTTTATGTTGGCTGTGTTGAGTCATATTATTTTTGGTTTTATTGGGTATATCTATAGTTTTTTACCTTTATGTTGGCTGTTTTGAGTCATATTCTTTATCTAAAAAGGAAATATCCCACTATTTTTAGATTTTAAAAATTTGAATTATAAAAGGCTCTGGAATTTTGTCAAATATACTTTTTGGCTATCTGTTAAAAATAATTGTGTATGTATATTTTTTCTTTCATTTGATTTGTTGATGCTTTCATAGACTTTTCCAACATCAAACCATCTTTGAACTCCTGGAATCAGGTCAGTTATTAATTAAAAAACATTTTTTTGTAAAAAATTTACAGTTTACTTGCTTCTTATGTAAACAAATTATATGGTTTAAAAAGAGCTGATCTGGAGTTCCCTGGTGGTGCAGGGCCTGGTGTTGTCACTGCTGTGGCACAGGTTTGATCCCTGGCCTGGGAACTTTTGTATGCAGTGGGCACAGCATAAATAAATAAATAAATAAATAGCTGATCTAATAATATTAATGAAGTCACTTTGTTTTCAAAATTTGAAATAATGCACATACTTATACCCTAAAAAATTACCAAGAATTGGGTCATTTCAAACCTAGCAGTCATACTGCATTGTGAACTGCTCATGACTTTGCCTCATAGCAGTGCCACATTCCTGGTAAACATTGCCCTTCATTGGCATTGTAATGCCCATGGTTCTTTGCCTGAGTGCAGTCTGGTTGGCTGTTTTAACATTCACCTTTATCATATTCTCTTAGAGGTATTCATTAAGTGGTGGTGTTAGGACTAGTGTTCAAAAGCACGTTCAAATCTCAGTGATTTAGGGACAGAAATCAAACGTGATAAAGAGCTAAAGGAAACCAGCACTGTGAGTGAGAGTCTTCTTGGAAACCTTAGAAATTATGATGAGTTAAAAAGCAGTCTCGAGGTTCCTGCCATGGCTCCGTGGGTTAAGAACCCAACATCGTGTCCATGAGGATGCCCGTTTGATCCTTGGCCTCACTCAGTGGGTTAAGGATCTGGTGTTGCTGCAGTTGTGGCATATGTTGCAGATGCAGCTCAGATTTGGCGTGGCTGTGACTGTGGCGTAGGATGGCAGCTGTAGCTCCCCTAAAAAGAAAAAAAAAAATAGAGGAAAAGCAGTCTCAGAGAAAAAAATACACTATAGCGATTGTGGACTTGCGCTCTCCAATCATGCAGCCCTATGTTGACGTTCATTTTTCTTGGAAGATTAGTTTTGAAATAGGGGATGTCTTTTGGAATGCATTTTTCCTAAAATGTGACTGCCATGTTCTTTCTATAGAATTTGATTTGATAATATTTTATTTAGGAAAATTGCCTTTTTACATGAATGAGTTTATTAGTCTTTTGGGCTGTTGTCCAAGTTTTAAGATAGGGATTTTGCTGGCTCTATAAAGTGAATAGAATAAGTCTGTATATTTTTCTGTACATTAAGAAGTTATAGCATGGGAGTGATTTGTTCCATGAAAAATTGAAGGACTGTGCCTATAAAACTTTTGAGTTCAGAACCCTTTTAGGAAGTAAATTCTTGATAACTACTAGTTTCTTCTCTGGCTATATTTTTAAAATTTAAGTAACTTTAAAATTAAATTTTTCTGTTTTAAAATGTTTTTCTCCTTTTGTGTTTATTATTTACTAAATTTAAGTAATTTATGCTTTTCATTTGTAGAAATTTAAAATATTTATTAGATAATTTTAATAGAGAATAAAAAGTCTCCTTTCTATTAAACATGCTACTTCTAAGTTATAAGAAATTTACCTTTTCTTAGTCCTTTCTTTTTTTTATCTTGATGAGACTTAGTAAAGGTAACTTTTTTCCCCTGAAGAGAAAAAAATAAGAAAACAATGTTTGGATTTGTTTTTTTCAGTTGTGATTTTGTTGTAAAATGTTTCTCGCATTTTATGTTTATTATTTCCTTTATTTGCTCTAGATTTTTTTTTCCCTGTAACTTTTTGAGTGATAATTTTTGTTTTTTTGTATACAGTCGAATATGTTAAAAGCTTTTGGTATATCTCTAATTTCAAATGTGTTCAAACCCCAGCTATATATATATATATATATATATATATTTTTTTTTTTTTTTTTGTCTTTTTGCCATTTCTAGGGCTGCTCCCTTGGCATATGGAGGTTCCCAGGCTAGGGGTCTAATCAGAGCTGTAGCCACCAGCCTATACCACAGCTCACAGCAACGCCTGATCCTTAACCCACTGAGCAAGGCCAGGGATTGAACCCGCATCCTCATGGTTCCTAGTTGGATTCGTTAACCACTGAGCCATGATGGGAACTCCTTAAAGTTCTTTTTTTTTTTTTTTTTTTTCTTTTTTTTTTCGTCTTTTTAGGGCAGCACCTGCGGTGTATGGAGGTTCCCAGGCTAGGGGTCTAATCAGAGCTGTAGCCTCCAGCCTATGCCAGAGCCACAGCAATACTGGACCCGAGCCATGTCTGCGACCTACACCACAGCTCACGGCAATGCCAGATCCTTAACTCATTGAGTGAGGCCAAGGATCGAACCTGCAGCCTCATGGTTCCTAGTAGGATTTGTTAACCACTGAGCCACAGTGGGAACTCCAAATCCCAGCTATTTTAATGTGTCATGTTTTCTGAGTGGTTCATCATTGTGTTCTAAGTTTTTGTTTCTATAACTAAGAATATTTAACAATTTCTGTGTGGTTGGCTTTTTTAAAGAAATTTTTTACTACTTGCTGAATTTTTACCTTGGAAGAAAATATGGTTTATGGTTTCTATAAGAATTTATTGAGGTATCGGGGTCTAGCATTTTAAAAAGTTGTTGTTTAGGTGTTTTAAATGAAGGTTTATTCAGTTTGGGTGGGACAGAGGTGAATTTTCAACCATTTCATTCAAATTCCATTTTCTTACTTTTGGATATAAACTACCATAGACTAGTAGTATTGTCTTAGAGTTCCTGTCACAGTTATTTCTCTCAGTTTAATCTTGTTTGTCTAGAGCTTTTGCTTTGTATATTTTGATACTGTTATTTAGTATATAAGTACTTGTGTCTGTTAAGGTACAATTCATAAGGAAGACTTACTGGGCTAAAGTTTTTCTTTGTGTCTTATTTAAAATTTGCCTTGAATTTTACTTTCTTTGATATTAGAGTATTTTTCTTCTTTTTTTGTTTATATTTGCTTGATAAATCATCCTATTTTTAAAATTTTTAAATTTTTTATTAAAATATAGTTGATTTACAATGTTGTGCCAATTACTGCCGAACAGCAGAATGACCCAGTCATACACACACACAGACACAGACACACACACACGCACACACACACACACACACACACACTCCTTTTCTTATCTTCCGTTGTGGTCTATCCCAAGAGATTGGATATACAGTAGGACCTCATTGCTTATCCATTCTAAAGGCAATAGTTTGCATCTACTAACCCTAAACTCTGAGTCCATCCCACTCCCTACCCCCTTTTCCTTGGCAACCACAATCTGTTCTCTATGTCTGTGAGTCTGTTTCTGTTTTGTAGATAGGTTCATTTGTGCCATTTTTGTTTTTTACTTTTTAGGGTCACACCTGTGGCACATGGAAGTTCCAGACTAGGGGTTGAATCAGAGCTGCAGCTGCTTGCCTACACCACAGCCACAGCAGCGCAGGATCTAAGCTGCATCTGCAGCCTAGAACACAGCTCATGGCAATGCCGGATTCTTAACCCACTAAGTGCAGCCAGGGATCAAACCTGCATCCTCCTGGATCAAACCTGCATCCTCATGGATACTAGTCGGGTTCATTACCGCTGAGCCACAATGGGAACTCCTGTGCCATATTTTAGATTACAGTTTAAGTGATATCATATGGTATTTGTCTTTCGCTTTCTGACTTCACTTAGTATGAGAATTTCTAGTTGCATCCATGTTGCTGCAAATGACATTATTTCGTTCTTTTTTATGGCTGAGTAGTATTCCATTTGTATGTATGTGCCACATCGTCATGATCCATTCGTCTGTTGATGGACATTTAGGCTACTTCCATGTTTTGGCTATTGTGAATAGTGCCGCAATGAACACTGGAGTGTATGTATCTTTTTGAATGAAAGTTTTGTCTGGATATATGCCCAGGAGTGGGATTGCTGGATCATATAGTAGTTCTATATTTACTTCTCTGAGGAGCCTCCATACTGTTTTCCATATTGGTGGTACCAATTTATATTCTCACCAGCAGTGTAGGGAAGTTCCCTCTTTTCCATTCCCTCTCCAGGATTTGTTATTTGTAGACTTATTAATGATGACTATTCTGCCCGGTGTGAGGTGGTACCTCATTTTAGTTTTTTTTTTTCTTTTTTTTTTTCTTTTAGGACTTCACCTTCGGCATATGGAAGTTCCCTGGCTAGGGGTCCAATCAGAGCTGTGGGTGCCAGCCTATGCCATAGCCACAGCAATGGGGGATCCAAGCTGTGCCTGCGATTTACACTACACTCACGGCAATGCCAGATTCTTAAGACACTGAGTGAGGCCAGGGATCGAACCCATGTCCTCATGGATACTGGTTGGTTCATTTCTGCTCAGCCCCATGGGAACTCCCTGAGTTTTGATTTGTATTTCTCTATTAGCGAGGTTGAGCATTTTTCCATGTGCTTATTGGCCATCAATATGTCTTTTTTGAGAAATGTCTCTTGAGGTCTTCTGCCCATTTTTCGACTGAGTTGTTTATTTTTTGTCATTGTTGAATTGTATGAGTTGTCTGATATTTTGGGGATTAAGCCCTTGTCAGTTGCATCATTTGCAACTATTTTCTCCCATTTCCTATATTGTCTCTCTCCTTTTAATTTTAACTTTCATATAATTTAAGTTGTCTCTTGAATAGCATTTGTTGTTGGATTTGCTGCTTCAACACATTGGGAGAGTGTTTGCATTTTAATAGGGAGTTTCATCCATTTGCTTTTATGTTAATTACTGATTTGGGTCTTCTGTGATCACGATTTATGCTTTCTCACCAATTCCTCTCATTTCCTCAGTGGACTTGAATTTCCTGGTTTTAATTTTCTTAGTGATTTAGAAAATATACATCCTCTTATAAATTTTACATATGATTCTGTTATCATTTTAAGGTTTTAGGATCCATTCAGGAGAAAGTAACCACAAGAGTAATTTGAACAGGGAAAATTCAGTATGAAGAATTATTAACTAGTTAACAGGGGATTGACCACTAAAGGTGCAGACATCTCTGGAGAATACAAGATTAGCAGATGTAGGGAGCGGCCACTACTTATAGACCGAGAGTCCCCAAGAAAGGGACTTGAAAGAGCCCTCTCCCTCCTCCCCTAAGGCTGAGATTCAGATCTCACCGAGGACACTATGGTGTGGCCCATTGGATGGGGAAGTTGGCTGAGGTGCCACAGTTTAAGGTGGCAGGCAGGGTGCCAGGGAAGCCTGCTAGGAAGTCACTTGCTGGGGTGCCAGTGACACTCGAGGAAGGCCACCTCATGAGGTGCTAGCAGAATTCTGGGGAGTGTGTGCCACTGGCAAGAAAGCCGATGCTGACAGTGATACATGAGGGGCAAGCAGGAAAAGCAGCAGAACTGGGAGTGACACCCCTCCTACTTATCGTGTCCCCTCCAGTGCCTTCCACTGACGGTGTCTGGTACTGTGCTCATGGTAAAGGAGGGGTGTTTGTAGGTCACAACTCCAGTATCACAAACTGGTGCAAAAGGGTAGATTTGGAGCTGGCACACTGATCACTGTTTTCCTGAATCCCACTCAAACCTGTATTTTTTCTTAGCAGCTACATTAAAAATGAAGCTGTTGTCAGAACCAGCTTGAATTCCATTAACAGCTCCTTTATGTCTTTGGGGAATCTCCAGGGGAGGTGTTTCAGTTTCACTATTCAAACCTGTTTTAGCTCATCTGATTGTTGTCCCTGGTAGCTCATCTTTTTAAGTTTAATGCAGGATTTTCATCTCTGCCTGGCCCCTTGTGCTTAGGGCATTTGCGGGAAGTGTTTCCTTGGTTCCTTCTCATTCCTGCAGTCCTGAATCGTTTCTTTTTGTCCTCTTTATTCCACATTTATAGCCAGAAATAAAGCCAAGGAGGGGGAGTTCAGACAGTATTGATTCTCTGAAAGTTTTAGTCTTATCAGTTAGGCATGCATTTGTTTAGAAAATCAAGTTCTGGAATGATGGTGATGGCTGGAATATCTTCTAGATTTGTGTGTTTTCTTACTGTCCACATTAAAAATGTAGCAACCACAACCCTCTGGACAACCTTTACAACATAACTTGATGACAGGCTATCCCCACGGACTCCAAAATATGAATGAGTGGGGATAAACCGCCTTCCGGCATACAGCATGCGTGTGATTGTGTCCGTGCAGGAAAAAATAAAAGGGAGGTGATGAGGCATCTGACAGATCTAAGAATAGTAAAACCCATAGTAGCCAACACTTAGTCTTGGAATGAGTGGTAGACCAAGTTGGCTAAATTTGGGATGTGTTTTACCCACTGCAGTAGGGGGTGAGTGAAAGAGGAAGTAGAAATTTGAAGACAAATTAGCAATCTCGATGATTGATGTGTTAGTGTTTTTTAAGGTAGTTCTAAGTATTTCACAAGTGTCCCAAGGCAAGATTTTTCCCTATGGGGGGAAATACAACAACTTATTATAGATGCGTATTAAAATTACCAGTTCTAACATATTTGTTAACGTACCATGTAGAGTTATGCTGTCCAGTAGGGTAGCTGCTAGCCACGTGTGACAACTGAGCACTTGAGATGTGCCTGGTTTAAATTGTGTTGCGCTGTAAGTAACTTCCTGGATTTTGAAGACTTCATAAGAAAAAAAAAAAAAAATCTCAATTTTAAAATATTGCTTAGGCTTTGAAATGAGAATATTTTTGATACAGTGGATTAAATAAAACATTATTAGAATTAAGTTCACCTGTTTTTACTTTTTAAAATGTGCCTGGTAGAAAATTTATAAATTACATGTAATGGCTTGAATTTTATTTCTGTTGCTAAGCACTTTTCTAATTTTTTTGTTATTGATTTATAGTTTAATTCCATTGTGGTTTGAGAACATACTCTGGATGATTTGAAGCTTGTTTCATGGCCCACCATATGGTCTGTTTGGGTGGATGTTCCTTGTTCACTTAAAAATAATGTGTATTCTGCAGGCTGTAATGTTCTATAAATGCCAAGTGTGTCACATTGATTGGTAGAGCTCAAGTTTCCGATATCCTTAATTGCTTTTTTTCTCTTACTTGTTCTATAAGTTGCTAAGAGGGATGTGTTGAAATCACCATCTATAATTGTGGATTTGCTTATATGTGTCCTTTTTGTCATATGTCAAACTCCTTTCTCTGTCAGTTTTTGCTTCTTTTCTTTAGGAATTTTGTTACTGTCTGCATTCACATTTGGGATTATTACGTCTTGTTGAATTATCCCTTTTGTCGTTGTGAAATGTCCTTTACATCTGGCAACATTTTTTGTCCTGAAAGCTTGTTTTATCTGATCCTGATACTATGTGATTATGTATCATTTTCTGTCCTTTTATTTTTGACCTCTCTATCCTTATAGTTTGGGTGGGTTTTGTCATGTTGTTGGTTGTGGTAGGTATGTCTCTTAGACTGCTTGATACTCCATAGGTCACCAAGGTTCTGTTCTTTTAAAACCTATTTTTTTCTTTTCTCCTCTGTTCTTCATTTCGCAAATCTTTTTGCAGTTTTTCAAGTTCACTCATCTTTTTTTCTACAGTATCTAACTTTTATTAGATACTTCCCAATGAAATTTTCATTTCAGATGTTTCATTTGTCTTTGGCAGTTCCATTTTTTTTTTAACATAATTTCTCTCATAGTTTCCTTTATAGTCTTGAGCATGTTTTAATAGTTTTTAATTTTTAATTTGTCAAATATATATCATTCTTATTGAAGTATAATTGATTTACAGTATTAGTTTCAGATGTACAGCATAGTGCATCCATATTTTTATAGCTTTTATTCTATTTAAAGTCTATAATAGCTTTTTAAATGTCCTTATCTGCTATTTCTCATTTCTGGGTCTGTTTCTATTGACTGGTTTTTCTCCTGGAAGGTCATTTTCCAGTTCCTTGTAGGTCTAGTCCCTGCAAAGGATGGCACACATCGTGAATGTTATGTTGTTGGCTTTTGTTTTCTTTATGCTGAGCAGGTATTCCAGCAGGTAGTTCATTTACTTGCAGATCACTTCAATCCTCTGAGACCTGTTTTAAAGCAGATTAGGGCCCATGCCTGCTCATTTGTTACACGTTGTGGCTGCCTTTAGGCTACAACAGCAGAATTGGGAATTTGTAACAGAGACCACATGGCCTGCAAAGCCTGACATACAGTTGATCCCTGAACAACTGGGTGGTTAAAGGCGCTGACACCCCCACCCCGACCCCATGCAGTTGAAAACCTACATATGACTTATACTTGGTCCTCCATCTACAGGCTTCCTCCATATTTGTGGTTTGCCTGTGGTTCTGCTTTCTCAGATTCAACCAACCATGGATCTTGTAGTTCTGTAGTGTTTACTACTGAAAAAAAGCACGTAAGTGGACTCACATAGTCCAAACCGAGTTGTTCACGGGTCAACTGAATTTACTGTCTGATCCTTACAGAAAAAGTGCTTTCGCCTTCTTTAGTGTTTATTATCACCATTTAAAAATGAATTTAGAATTTTAGATGTTTTTAGGTAAATATCTAAAAACTTGCTCAGTTTTAATTTCTAATACAGTAAATATCAATAGATAGGAGCCATATAAGTTTTTTTGAGGTCCTCAACTTTTAAAGCATAACAAGATCCTGAGGGACCCAAATTGGGAAATGCTGACTTATATGAAACATGCTGGATATAAGGACTGTCTTGTGTTCAGAGAATCTGCAGCTCTGTGTGGTCTTTGATCAGGAGTGCAGTGTGTCCTGCTCCCCTGGTCCCTCCCAGCCCCACCTCTGTGTCTACGAGTGGCTGGTGGTGCTGTGTCCTGTGGGTGCAGTGAGTCCCTGTCTTGTCCTTTACTCTCTTATGGTTGGATTTCGAGGCTTTTCAGCTTAAACAAGCAGAAGTGATTTGTTTGATTTTTTGTTTTGTCTTTAATTCTTTTCTTCTATACTAATCCTTGAGAGGTGTGCAAAATGGAAAGACATGAGGGAGCCCTAAGCAAGTAATGCAGTAAAATCTTACTTGCAGATGAGGTGACTGAGATCTCTTCATAGAAGGAGATTTGCCCAGATAAAAGGATATTTAAGCGAAACCCAGAGCCCAGACTTTGTTTTTCCATTATAGCCAGCTGCCATGGGATCTAAAGTCTCAGACCAGACTAATCCTAGGACATGTATTAATTAATTAATTAAACATTTTTGGACATGTATTTTATTTATTTATTTATTTATTTGGACATGTTTTAATTTTAAAATAAAGCCTCCCTTTATTTTACTGCACTTAGTATACGTGGAGGACTCATCACCCTGAAAACGGGCATAAGCTGAAGGTTTAAAGAAATCCACCTTTTTGATTCAGGAATAATTTTGGAGGTTGTTTTTTTATCTTGGGAGTATATTTGTACTGATAACCTTTGAAGCTGAATTCATTGAAAAGCAGTTGTCATCTTTTCCCACCAAACATCACTTGATGTTCTGCCCCGACCTCTTTTGACTGAGACCATTTGGTGAGTGTACTCCGATTGTCCTGGTATTTCAATGAAGTGGCCAAAAAACAGAAGTTGGACCAGATTTTTAAAATGATGCCCATGGCCTGCCTCTAGGAAATGTATGATGGTCTAATTGGAAGAGTAAACATATAATTTACCCTCTGCTTCCAGAGTAGCCCTTGTAGAGAAACTTAATGTCTGACTGAGAGTAGAATTGTTCAGAATATGTAGGTGATGGTGATTTGATTGCTCCAAGCTCCCTGCTCCTTAGCGAGAAAGTTCAGGTTTCCCACTGTAGTTTTGTATTTAAAACTCTTTACTTGAGGAAAGAGAGATCAAGCACTTAGGATCTGCTTGCTTGAGAAATCTAGACTGGGAATTTTGTTTTGTTTTCTTTTTGTTTTACTTTTTAGGGCCACACCCGTGGCTTATGGAGGTTCCCAGGCTAGGGATTGAATTGGAGCTGCCACTACTGGCTTACACCACAGCCACAGCCACAGCCACACGAGATCCAAGCTGCGTCTGCAACCTACGCCACAGCTCACGGCAAGGCCGGATCCTTAACCCACTGAACAAGGCCGGGGATTGAACCCATATCCTCATGGATACCAGTCGGGTTCCTTACTGTTGAGCCACAACAGGAACTCCCTAGTTTGGGAATCTTTAACCTCCATGGAAGTGTCCAGTTTCTGTCCCTGAAGTTCAGAATTGGTTCATAAGATCTGGTGGGAGGGGAGTGGCAGCCATGCTTAATTTGGTGTTGGGCCAGCAGGGAACTGAGGTTGGGCAGGAGTGAGCCTCTTTGCCTGTTGAATTAGGAGGAGCCCATGTGAACGAATGGTTTGGGGAACTTAGAGGACTGGGCTTTGGGGAATTGAGCCTGGAGGGAAAGTGGGAGATCTTAGCCGTGATGAGCCTGCAGATGGTAACAGGTACTCAACTAGAGGGACTTGGAGGCATTTAACCTGCAGAAGCTGCCATTTTCAGGAAGGGAGGTGGAACTAGGTAATCAGGATACACAGACTCTTGTGTGGAATTATTTTCCAAGTCACCTCTTTGGTTTTATTTTCCTCTATTGCTTTGATGGTAATCAAGTATTTCGTCCTCACCTCTAATAAGAATTGGTTCTGAAGTGACATGCCTGGTATGTTGGTTAAGGAAGTGGTGGCATACCTCTCCCAAATTCCCATTGTCTCCTCTGTCAGATCCCAGGGGGTGTGGTCCTGAACTTCAGCCAGTTGGCTCGGGATGCCAGGGCTCAAGTGCCATCTAGTGGCTCAATGGAGGAGTTGCTTTTAACTGAGGGACCAACAACTGGGTTAAGACTTGTGACCTTCAAATCTAAGAAACAGAACATGTTCACTCTAAGGTGTCATCACTATTACTTACTCCTTTGTCCATCTTTATTTTGAACTAGATGAATTCCAAAATAATTCTAGGTCCTAAAATCCCTAGCAGATAATGAGGGAATAATAGCAATGATTTTGCTTGATTAAAAAAAAAACACAGCAAATATGTACAAGGAAAAACCTAAACAAAACCAGTGCTCTCTGTGGAAGTGGGTTTATTGACCTGAGACTTAAGTCTCCGTCAATAGACTGAGATGTTAATGCCTCAGCCTCCAGCCCTAGTGGTAGCTCCCGGAGTGTGGAGGAGGCATTGAAGGCATCTCTCTAATTATACCTGCAGCATGGCTATAAAGCACCACAAAGATTGTGGAGATAATTCCTAAGATCAGGGTACACGTGTGGCCTTTTCCCAAGTGGTCCCCTAGGAAGCCATGCACTTATGCCAACATTGCTGCCACTGCTTCATCGAAGGAAGGTTTTTGGAACTGCTAATTGGGATTGCTTTGAAAGCCCCGGTGGTGCTTGGGAAAGACTGACCTGGAGGCAGTTCCTGCAGTAGGGCTGGAAAGGAGAGAGGCAAAAAAGGAAGACTGGTGGGAAGTGTTGCAGGAATCTTAGAGCAGATGATGAGGTGTGCGCAATGGAGGCAGAAGATGGTAGATTCAGGAATCTTTCTGGGGATTTCCTGTTGTGGCTCAGTGGTAATGAACCTGACTAGTATCCATGAGGATGTTGGTTTGATAATTGGCCTCACTCATTGGGTTAAGGATCTGGGATTGCTGTGAGCTGTGGTGTATGTAGGTCGCAGATGTGGCTTGGATCTGATGTTGCTGTTGCTGTGGTTTGGTTGGCACCTGCAGCTCCAATTCGACCCCTGGCCTGGGAACCTCCATATGCCATGTGTGTGGCCTTAAAAAGCCAAAAAAAAAAAAAAAAAAAGAGTTTTTCTGGACACGGAATCAGAAAGTGTTGGTACTTAGATATGGAGGCAAAAAATGACTTGTGGGTGTTGTCTCTGACAGAGATAATGATGGTACCTCTGACGAAATGGTAGGGAAACATTTTGAAGAAAAGTTGGAAATATCAAGCAGCATGAAATCTGAAGGTCAAGAGGGAGGTTATTATTGGAGACTGATCTGTACTTATTCATGCAACAAGCATCATAAAATACTGATAATCATAACAGATTACATTTAGTAATCACCTGTCATACTGGGGACAGGGCTAAAAACACCTCTGTGTGTTAACTTAATCCTCACAAAACTGAGAGGTCGAGGTGTTCTATTGTCCTCACTTTAGAAAGAGATGAAATGACTTGAAAGGTCAAATTATACCAATTGCGTTCTCAGTTAAGGCTGAATTAAATGAGAGATAGTAGGAAACAAGAAGAAATAAATGAAAACATCAGTGTTATTACTGATGACACCAGAATGGAAGACGGAGCTTAGATTTGTGCTAAACAACTGCTCTCCCCACCCTTAGGCCTCAGATCAGCTCCCTTGTAGGCTAGTCTGAATTTGTGGAGCAGCTGCATTGACCCAGGCTGCTGCCTGCCACTGGTCTCTCAGGGCTTTGGTCCTGTATCTTTGGTTCTATATGATGGGTTCTGACAACTTTGAAAAGGTCTATTGACTTTTGGTTGCAAAAGGTGAGTTGATAAAGTGAGGCTGAATTCCTCGGAGAGAGGCTCCAAAATGATCATTTCAAGAGAAACTAGCCCTTGGCAGGCAGGGCTGGGCTGGGAGTCAGGGCACTGACAGCAACTGCCAGGTGTTCTGAGTGGACTTCAGGAGCATCCAGGCGTGGAGGCTCCCCATGCAGACCGGGCCTGCTGTCTGTGAATCTGCATTTTCTTCTTCTTTTTTTTTTTTTTTTTTTTTTGGGGGGGGGGGTTAAGGCTGCTCCTGCAGCATATGGAAGTTCCCAGCCCAGGGCTCCACAGTTTCGGGCCTACACCATAGCCACAGCAACACCAGATCCGAGCCCTGTCTGCAACCTACACCACAGTTCATGGCAATTCTGGATCTGTAACCCACTGAGTGAGGCCAGGGATCGAACCCTCTTCCTCAAGGACACTAGTCTGGTTCCTTACTGCTGGGCCACAATGGGAACTCCCTGAATCTGCATTTTACCATGACTCCCCAGGAGGCGTGCATGCACATCAAAGTTTGGGCAACACTGCTGGAGCCGTACCCAAGAGCTGCCTTGTACATAAAGGAAAAGCTTGTTTTTCTCCTGGTTGCCCCCTGCTCTCGGGAAGCCCTGATTAATATTCTCCTCCCTGCAGAGGTCTTCCTGCTCCAAAGGCTGCCACCCGGCACTTCCTTGGATCATTCATTATATCAACAATTTGCCTGTTATTTGGGAGCAGGGAAAAAAGCCTTCTCAAAACATGCCCTGAAGCTCATGGGGCATATGTGATAACTTACTCAAGCCAACCTGATACTTATTTCATTTCCCTGCATAGTCCACTCCAAAGAGTTTTTAAAAAGCAATTTTCTGAAACCTTTGGATAGGCCATTTGTTTCGTTATAAGACTTTCTTCCCAGAGGGATTTGTGATTATAACTGGAGTGAGAAAACTCTGTTATTAGACATAATATTTGGTCCTAGAAACCTCTAGAGAGCTTGGGTGGAGGCGGGGGGGCGTGCTAGAAAGGACAGGGGAGCTTGGGGAGAACAAGGGCTCTTGCTGTATCCATGATTCCCGTGTTTCCTTTTTGTCGGAGGCAGAAAAATCCAAGGGAAAATAAAGGTTCTGGAAGGTGCTGCTGCTTCTAGAACTGTGATGTCCAATATGGACACTAGCTACGTATAGCTGTTAAAGTAACCATTTTCATACATTTATAAACAAAGCTAAAATTGTAGTTCCCGTCATAGTGTGGCGGAAACGATTCCAACTAGAAACCATGAGGTTGCAGGTTCGATCCCTGGCCTTGCTCAGTGTGTTAAGGATCTGGCGTTGCCATGAGCTGTGATGTGGGTTGAAGACGTGGCTCGGATCCTGTGTTGCTGTGGCTCTGGTGTAGGCCAGTGGCTACAGCTCTGATTAGATCCCTAGCCTGGGAACCTCCATATACTGCGGGTGCAGCCCTAAAAAGACAAAAGACAAAAAAAAAAAAAAAAAAAGCTAAAATCTATAAATCTATAATCTAAAATCAAATACAATCTAAAACAATCTAATACAAATCTCAACTCTCTATATAAATCAAAACAAATTTACATTCACTCACCTTAGCTGCATTTCAGGTGTTCCTTAGCCACATTTCCACCATCAAGAAAGTTCTACTGGGAATTCCCGTCGTGGCTCAGTGGTTAACGAATCTGACGAGGAACCATAAGGTTGCGGGTTTGATCCCTGGCCTTGCTCAGTGGGTTAGGGATCCAGCATTGCCGTGAGCTGTGGTGTAGGTCACAGATGCAGCTTGGATCCCGCGTTGCTATGGCTCTGGTGTAGGCCAGCGGTTACAGCTCCAGTTAGACCCCTAGCCTGGGATCCTCCATATGCCGAGGGAGCAGCCCTAGAAAAGACAAAAAAGACTAAAAAAAAAAAAAAAAAAAAGAAAGAAGGTTCTATTGGGCAGTGCCACTCAAGAAAGTCATAGAGGGATGTAAGACATGTCAGCTGCTAGGATATAGTCATTTATTACTTAAAAAAATTTTTTTATTATGGTTGACTGGCAATATGCTGTCAATTTCTGCTGTACAGCAAGGTGACCCAGTTAAACATACACATACATTCTTTTTCTCATATTATCTTCTATCATGTTCTATCACAAGTGATTGAATATGGTTTCCTGTGCTGTACAACACGACCTCACTGTAGTAATTTATTTCTAATTCAAAATTCAACTGTACAAGAAAGGGCCTGAAAATCTGCATAGCTTCCCAGAGGCCTGGGTGGATAAGTGTGCCTTTCGACTCTGAGATGCTTTGAAGACAGAAAGTAAAATGAGGGCATCTGTGCCCATTTCCTCTTGAAGCAACAGGGAACTGTGGGCCGTGTACTGAGCCCAGAGCCAGAAGACCTGGTGTCACTGTCTGCCTTGTGTCCTGCTGGACAGCTGGCAGCA
Organism: Sus scrofa; assembly: GCF_054392235.1. Lineage (NCBI taxonomy): Eukaryota > Metazoa > Chordata > Mammalia > Artiodactyla > Suidae > Sus > Sus scrofa. The sequence continues at coordinate 48,019,686 of NC_139389.1, forward strand.
CTAGTGGTCTCTTTATTCAAGACTGACATGTGCTCCATCTTATGTATTTTAGCCCTCCTCCCTGGCTTCTTCCTGTTATGTCTTTGCTGCTTGGCTAGATCACAGGCTTTTTTTTTTTTTTTTTTTTTTTTTTGGCTTTTTGGCTTTTTGCTATTTCTAGGGCCGCTTCCAGCGGCATGTGGCGGTTCCCAGGCTAGGGGTCTAATTGGAGCTGTAGCCGCCAGCCTACACTACAGCCACAGCAACGCGGGATCCGAGCCACATCTGCAACCCATATCACAGCTCATGGCAACGCCAGATCCTTAACCCACTGAGCAAGGCCAGGGATCTAACCCGCAACCTCATAGTTGCTAGTCAGATTCATTAACCACTGAGCCCTCAGTCTGTCTCCTCTCTGCTTCTCTCTCTGTCTCTGTGTGTTTCTCTCTCCCTTCATCTCTAGGCACCTCTGGTCCACAAACACCAGATCCCCTGGTCCGTCCTCACCCCTGACACCCACACCAGCAGGATGAGCCTCCACTCTGGAAGTGACCAGTTGGTGGCGGGAGGTGGGAAAAGGGAGGCGTTGGGGAGGAACTTCCTGGGAAGCAGGATCAAGCTCTGTCCTCAGAGCCAGAAGTCCTGGGTTTGAGTCCTGCCTCTGTTATTTTTAGGCTGTGTGACTTAGGGCAAATTACTTGATGTCTCTGAACTAACTTTTCTGTGTGAAATGCAGCCAGGCCTTCTCTCCTGAAGGACTGTCTCCAGGTCAGGTTGGTGTGGTTGGTGAGCTGCTGAGCACCCACACCCGCAAAGCTTTTCTACCTCGCGTGCCCCCCTCACCCCCGTCCCCCAGTTCTGCCCTGGGTTCTTCATGCCTTCTTGACTGGAGCTCACGGAGAAAACCTAGAGAGAGCTTCACATCAGGTTCGGAGCCACAGCTTGGTCTGTGGGGGAGGAGGGGCTGGCAGGGGAGGCTGGGCGCCTGGTGGCTTGACTCATATGTCCTTGGCATTGGTTTCCATCTGAGTGAGTGGATGTGCTGATTAGTTGTACTTGGTGAACCAGAAGCACAACCAAAATATGTTGCTCTGTGGGATTTAAAAAAATTAACAGAGCCGTGTGGTGATGAGTGTGGAAACACATTTCAGTTTGAGTTTTCAACCATTAACACGTATGTTCTGAAAGCCAGTCTAGGAAAATGTGCTTCTGTCAACTGTACAGTTAGCTGGGTATTGTCTGCCCCACTTTGTGCCGAGGTGGGGGCCACGTGAGGGTGGCACCTGTTATCCCCTGAATGGGAAGAGCTCTGGATTCGTGAGGCTCTGCCACGAAGGAGCTGTGTGACCTTGGGCAAGTTACCTGCCTTCTCTGAACTTGAGTCTCTCACCTTTAGAGTGGGAAACTCCTTTAAAGGGGGTCTTGTAAAGATTAAATGTTCGGTATTCAGGACCTCGCCCTATACACAACAGCCTCCCAGTCAATGGGAGGTTTTACTATCACTTCATACGGTCAGGAACAGGAAACAGAACCAAACCACTGTTACTTTGGGGTTTTCTGTTACAGCTGAACTAAATTCCGGCTAATGCACTTGCTTTATAAATAAATTCCCCACATCTCTTAGGAAAGAAATCCAAAGTTACAAGCCCCAAACTTCCTACACATGGCCTAGCCTCTAAGCCTGTTTGTATTTTCCCCCCCAAACTACCACTCAATGAACATTTTCAGCACTTTTACACAGTTTTCAAAGCCCAAATAAAAAAAGCTATGTGTGGAAAAAAATGAAAAATAAAAATAGTTGTGGGTCTCAGTTCTAGCCAGAGGGACTGAAGCAGAAATGTGAGAGACATGTTCTTAAAAAGAGAGGGGGTGCCCTTCCTTCTTTCCGCAGATTTTCCTTATGGCACCAAATACGTGGTTTCCTGCGTCCCTCTACCCCCTGCCCTTGACCCACCAGCCAATCACCCACTGGGTGTCGTACAATTCAGCTCTCTTCTGACTCTGTGACCACTTGGAGTTTTTATTTGTATTCAAAAATTTAACAGTGAAACAGTGCAAATGGTGAATTGTAATATTTTTGTTGGGCAAGTGCAAATTTTAGCTCAGTCAATGATGTTTTAATATGTAAAAGCAATGTGTTAAAATATGATGCGTGATGGGTATCAGATATGCTGAGTGAGGAGGGATGCTCACAATCACTGAGAAATTGGGGAAGTTCCTGTCGTGGCTCAGTGGTTAACGAATCCGACTAGGAACCATGAGGTTGCGGGTTCGATCCTGGTCTCACTCCATGGGTTAAGGATCTGGTGTTGCCGTGAGCTGTGGTGTAGGTTGCAGGTTCGGCTGGGATCCCGCGTTGCTGTGGCTGTGGCAAAGGCCAGTGGCTACAGTTCCAATTAGACCCCTAGCCTGGGAATCTCCATACTCCATGGGAGTGGCCCTAGAAATGGCAAAAAGCCAAAAAAAAAAAAAAAAAAAAAAAAAAAAGAAAGAAAGAAAGAAAGAACGAAAGAAATTGGGGAAAACTGGGCTGGCGCAGGCAAACTGGCCACCCCATTATTGACCAAATGTCAAGGGATGATTCTTGGGGGAACAGTTCTTCCCTTCTCAGAAACTAAAAAGGAGCAGTCCTTGGAGAAGGTTGTGGGGCAAGGAGACACTGATGGGGGACAGGACGACCAGGAAGGAGGAGGAGTCCAAGGATGACCTGATATATTCCTCAAAAACATGCATATAATTTAATACCATATATGCCATAATAACACAATGCAGTTGTGTAATTGGCTTTAAAAATGCATAAGATTATAAATCTTTTCATGCCATTTCTTTTCCCTCTGTAATATTAAAAAAATTATTAAACTAAAAAGTGGCTGCCATCTTATCTTCTAAATTCCCTTCTGTGTATCTCCTTGCCTTACTTCCCCAAAACCATACACAAAAATAAATTCCAGATGCCATAAGCAGTTAACATGAAAAATAAGTTCTGAAAACAATTAGAAATAGAAAGCTATCTTTCAGAACTCAGGTAGGGAAGATGCTTTTTAAAATAAGATTACCACCCTATTCCCCAACCACAAAGGGAAAGAACAAATTCAATGTCATTTTCTGGATGGCTGGAGATATCTCATAAAAGTGAAAGGACAAGGAACAGATCTGTAATCTATATAGAAAGCAAAGGATTGGTAACCAGACTTTATAAAGAATGCCTCCAATTAAAGAAAAAGACAAATGGCTTAATAGAAAAAATATGAACAGGCAATTTACAGAAGAGGACATCTCAAAGGCTAATACACAGGAAAGATGCCCAACCCCACCAGTAATCAGGTCCAGGGCGCCCTGGGCTATGCTATGTGCTAACTCTTTCATAGCTCACATCATACTCAACAGTGAAAAGGCTAAAGACTTTCCTGTAAATTCAGGAACAAGTAGTTCCCGTCATGGCTCAGTGATTAACAAATTTGACTGGCATCCATGAGGATGCATGTTTGATCCCTGGCCTCGCTCAGTGGGTTAAGGATCTGGTGTTGCTGTGGTTGTGGCATAGGCCAGCGGCTACAGCTCCAATTAGACCCCTAGCCTGGGAACCTCCATATGCTGTGGGTGTGGCCCTAAAAAAGACAAAAAATAAAATAAAATAAAAAAGACAAATAAATTTACGAACAAGACAAGAATGCCCACTCTCACCACTGCTATTTAATATAGTATTGGAAGTCCTGGCCACAGCAGTCGGACAAGAAAAATAAATAAAAGGAATCCAAATTGGAAAGAAAGAAGTGAAACTGTCACTATTTGCAGATAACATGATACTTTTAAACCTGGAGTTCCCATTGTGGCTCAGTGGTAATGAACTGGACTAGTATCCATGAGGTTGCGGGTTCAATCCCTGACCTCTTAAGAATCTGATGTTGCCACGAGCTTCGGTGTAGGTCATAGACGTGACTTGGATCCCATGTTGCTGTGGCTGTGGCTGTGGCTGGCAGCTGCAGTTCTGATTCAACCCCTAGCCTGGGAACTTCCATATGCTGTAAGGTGGCCCTAAAAATAAAAAAAAAAAAAGAAAGAAAGAAAGAAAGAAAATCCATGCCTCCACCAAAAAAAAAAAAAAAAAAAAAAACAACCAAAACCAAAAAAAAAACCTATTAGAACTAATAAAAGAATTCAACAAAGTTGCAGTGACTAATATACAAAAATTTGTTGCTTTTCTATACACTAAAATATCAGAAAGAAAAAGTAAAAAAAATCTTGTTTAAAATTGCATCAAAAAGAATAAAATACCTAGGAATAAACAGCCAAGGAGGTGAAAGTCCTATACTGTGAAAACTATAAAACATTGATGAAGGAAACGGAAGATAATCCAAAGAAATGGAATGATATCCCATGCTCTTGGATTGGAAAAATTTATATCATTAAAATGGCCATACTACCAGAGCAATCTATGATTAATGCAATTCCTATCAAATACCCATGACATTTTTCTCATAACTAGAACAAATAATCCTAAAATTCATATGGAACCACAAAAGCACCTGAGCTGCCAAAGTTATCTTAAGGAAAAAGAGCAAAGCTGGAGGTATCATCATCATCCCTGACCTCAGAATATACTACAAAGCTGCAGTAATCAAAACAGCATAGTACTAGTATAAAAACAAAGCCATAGATCAATGGAACAGGATAGAGAGCCAAGAAATAAACCTACACATCTATGGTCAATTCATCTGTGACAGAAGAGGTAGGGATATACAGTAGATAAAAGATAGTCTCTTCAGTTAAGTGGTGCTGGGAAACTGGACAGCTACATGTAAAAGAATGAGATTAGAACATTTCTTCACACCATAAATAAAAATGGATTGAAGACCTAAATATAAGACTTGAAACCACAAGTCTCAGAGAAGGGAACATAGGCATGCTCTTTGACATAAATCATAGTAATATTTTTTGGATCTGTCTCTAAGGCAAAAGAAATAAAAGCAAAAATAGGAGTTCCCGTCGTGGCGCAGTGGTTAACGAATCCGACTAGGAACCATGAGGTTGCGGGTTCGATCCCTGGCCTTGCTCAGTGGGTTGACGATCCGGCGTTGTCGTGAGCTGTGGTGTAGGTTGCAGATGCGGCTCGGATCCCATGTTGCTGTGGCTCTGGCATAGACTGGCAGCTACAGCTCCGATTAGACCCCTAGCCTGGGAAACTCCATATGCCGCAGGAGCGGCCCAAGAAACGGCAAAAAAAAAAAAAAAAAAAAAAAAAAAAGCAAAAATAAACAAATGGAACTTGAAGAAAAGCTTGTGCATAGCAAAGGAAACCATAAACGAAATGAAAAGATAGCCCATGGAATGGGAGAAAATATTTGCAAAATGGTATGACTGACAAGGGATTAAAATCCAAAATATGTAAACGGCTCATACAACTCAGTATCAAAAAAAAAAATTTAAAAATGGGCAGAAGGGAGTTCCTTGGTGGTCTAGTGATTAGGATTTGGCATTTTAACCACTGTGGCCCAAGTTCAATCCCTGATCTGGGAACTGAGATCCTATATCAACATCAAGGACCTGCACATCGCAGCCAAAAAAAAAAAAAAAAAAGGCTGAAGACCTGAATAGACATTTTTCCAAAGAAGACATACAAATGGCCACACGAAAAGGCACATGAAAAGATGCTCAACAGTGCTAATTATTAGAGAAATGCAAATCAAAACAACAGTGGGATACACCTCACCTCTGTCAGAATGGCTATCAACAAAAAGTCTAAAAATAACATGTTAGGGTGTGGAGAAAAGGGAATCCTTGTATGCTGTTGGTAGGAATTTAAATTGGTGCAGCCCCTATGGAAAACAGAATGGAGGGTCCTCAAAAAAACTAACAATAGAGCTAACGTGTGGTCCAGCAATTCCGCCCCAGGAAAAAATGAAAACACTAATTCAAAAAGATACATGCACCCCAATAGTCAGAGCAGCACTATTTACAACAGCCAAAATATGGAAGCAACCCAAGCGTCCATCAACCGATGAATGAGTAGAGAGTATATGGTATAAATACAGAATGGAATATTACTCAGCAATGAAAAGAATGAAATTCTGTCATTTGCAGCAGTGTGGATGAAATTGTCATCTGCAGCAGTGTGGATGGACCTAGAGAATATTGTCGGACAGAGAAAGACAAATACTGCATGATATAACTTACATGTGGGCTCTAAAAAGTAATACAAATGAACATACGTGTAGAGCAAAACAGAAACAGACTCACAGATATAGAAAACACACTAGTGGTCACCAGTGGGGAAAGGGAAGCAGGGAGGGGCAAGGGATTAAGAGATACCAACTACCATGTATAAAATAAATAAGCAACAAGGCCATATTGTATAGCCCAGGGAGTTATAGTCATTATCTTGTAATAACTTGTAACAGTGTATAATCTATAAAAATATGAATCACTATGCCATATACCTGAAACTGATACAGCCCTGTAAATCAACTAGCCTTCAAAAAATATATATATTTCCTGCTTAAGGAAATAAACAGCTAAATGGTGCCCTTTCAGGTACAGACAGTGCAGTTGGACAGGTCACTTGGGCAGGGCTCCTCCCAGGACTGGTCAGGTATTGGGCAGACAAGGGCCAGCTTGGTGGAAATAAGAGGCCCAGCACCTTAACCCCATGTTGGGGCTGCTGCAGACCAGTGGAGCGGGGTGGACCTGGAGGGAGGCAATATGAATGAAGGTGTTGGGGTTCTGGAGGGAGATGCAGAGCAGGTGTGACGTTGGAGGGACATGACCTGTTTGCCGGTTCCCCTTCTGGACCTTGTTAGCGGTGGAACTCCAGTGTCACGTGCAGACACCCCACCCAAGGGACATTTTTACACCCAAGGGGGGCATTTTCTAGGTGTCCATGGGTCTAAGATGCCCCAAAGCTTGCTCAGGGAACCTCTCTGTGCTGTTGGCCCTCATGCAGGAGATGGGCTGCTTTCTGCTTGGTTTTTCTGACACATCTCCTTTGACTCCCCCTGACCGGCACTACCACCTCCTTTTGTCTTCCTGACAGGCTCCGGGAAACCCTCCAAGGTTACCCCTTCCTGGAGCATTTATATTTTCAAAGGAGACAGTAGGGCAGCAGGAGAGGGCAATGCTCTAACTCAAAGAATGCAGGAAAAGCTAGGGTGTAATGAGCACCTAGCACATGTCAGGAACTTGCAAAGCATCAGGAGCTTACAGAGTGTCACCTCTTTTTTTTTTTTTTTTTTTTTTTTTTTTTTGTCTTTCCTAGGGCCACACCTGCAGCGTATGGAGATACCCAGGCTAGGGGTCGAATCAGAGCTGTAGCCTACCCCAGAGCCACAGCAACTTGGGATCTGAGCCGCATCTGTGACCTACACCACAGCTCAAGGCAAGGCCAGATCCTTAACCCACTGAGCGAGGCCAGGGATCAAACCCAAGTCCTCCTGGATGCTAGTCGGGTTCGTTAACCACTGAGCCATGATGGGAACTCCAGAGCGTCACCTCTTTTAATCTCCACACAATCCTGAGAGATTTTACTTCCCCACTTAACAGAGACTGAGGTGGAGGTTTGGAGGCTTAGAAGGTGCAGATACTCAGTCAAGATCAAAGAGCTGGTGGCTCTCTGGTGGGCTGCACTTGAAAACACGCTGGGGAGTTCCCATCCTGGTGAAGCAGAAACGAATCTGACTTCTAGGAACCATGACGTTGCGGGTTCGATCCCTGGCCTCACTCAGTGGGTTAAGGGTCCTGCATTGCCTTGAGCTGTGGTGTAGGTTGCAGCCATGACTTAGATCTGGCATTGCTGGAGCTGTGATGTAGGCTGGCGGCAACAGCTCTGATTAGACCTGTAGCCTGGAAACTTCCATATGCGGAAGGTGCGGCCCTAAAAAGCAAAAAAAAAAAAAAAGAAAGAAAAGAAAAGAAAAGAAAGAAAACACGTTGGGAAGAGTTTCAACCCCCAGCCTTTCCTCAAGACAGTGCCCACCACCCCTCTCCTCCTTCGGACCCCTGGCCTCCAGAGCCCACCCGGGAGCCAGGCCCCTTTCCTCTTGCCCAGGCGCCTGGGCTGCGGTGGGTGATGAAGGAAGGGCTTGCTGGTCCCGGCTACCCTTCTGTGGCTTGAACAGGAAAGAGACAAAGGTCCCATTTTAGGGCTGCTGTCTGTTTCCATGTCTCTAGTTGCTGAACCACCAGGAGGAAAAGCATTTGAGGTATTTCCATGGGAAATGGTAGCCAACAAAAGCGCCGTTGGGTGGTATTCTAGTTAATTGCAGGAAGGCGGGCAGCCCTCCAGGATATTACCTTTCTCGGGCTGGAAAGTGTTTCTTTGAAAAAACGTTTCGGTTCAGCCGAGGCCTCCTAAGTTTTTGCAGATTTGCTTGTTCATACCTACGAAGTCACCGAGTCCGTCCTTGGGGGGCTGGCAGGGGATAAGGTGGGAGGCAGGGAAGGCGGGAGGAAACCACTCCGATGACAACTCTTTGCTAAATGATGGCTGGAAAACACTGGATTGTATTTCCCAGCTGGTCTAAATTCCTAAAGGGGGCCATTCCCCTGAGGCCTGCCTCCCCCCCACGGAAACAGAATCTGCAACCCTGAATGGAACGTTGGTGCCCCTGCGAAGGGGAGAGGGCAGGAAATGAGGAGAGGTGATCACTCTTCTTAAACACACTTACAAAAAAAAAAAAAAGAAAAGAAAAAAGAAAAGCATTGGCAAAGATGCATGAATCCAAGCGTGTTACTCCTGACACGTTGGGTTTACATGTGCTTTTGCCTCTTCAGAGTGTTTCCAATTCACGGCAGCCCCAGGAGGCCAGCAAAGCCTCCATCAATCTTTGCACCTGAGAGAGGAGGGCTCCAGAGTTAGTGACGTGCAGCCCAGGTCACCCTACTGGTGACAGGGAGCTGGCATGTTTATGTCTGTCCTGATTGCATATTTACCAGGCACTGTCTTTGTGCTGTAGGCAAGGACGTTGAGGTGACTGCTTCTGGCCACGATACACACACCTTGTTGAAGAGGCACAGTCCGGAATGACCCAGCCTGAGCTCTAGTCCTTCTCCCTGGAGCTCTGAGGGGAGGGGTGAGGCTGGTCGGAGTGGGGAGACAGGTGGAAACTCCTGAGGGAGGTGACTCTCCTTCTCCCATGGGGTTCTTCCATCAAGCTCATTGAATTCTATACGTTGTCTTCCAAATACAGTATCTTTTTTTTTCCCCCCCTAGGGCCACACTTGCGGCATATGGAGGTTCCTAGGCTAGGGGTTGAATTGGAGCTGTAGCCACCAGCCTACGCCAGAGCCACAGCAACGAAGGATCTAAGCTGCGTCTGCGACCTGCTGCACACAGCTCATGGCAACACCGGATCCTTAACGCACTGAGCAAGGCCAGGGATCCAACCTGCATCCTCGTGGATGCAAGTCAGATTCGTTAACCCCTGAGCCATGACAGGCACTCTCCAAATGCAGGATCTTAATTATCATTGGTGATTGTTTGTTTCAAACATGGCAATTGTTATAAATGCAAATACAGCGGCATAGGAAGTAAAGTCAGAGGGTCATTTCCCTACTTCCGGCACTTCTGCCCCTCCTGCCATGATGGACACTCTGAACACTTTATCACGTTGGTGGTGTCTTTTCGGACATTTTCACAGGCCTCCCACATGCATGGGTCTCATCCCCGGGCACTCGTCCAGGCCCACTCCCTCCTCCTCCTCCTCCCTCCCTGCTTCTGCATGGCCACCGGGATATTTATTCTCTGGCTGGCTGCCTCTCTGCAGGGTCAGCTGCTGGCTGCGGTCCTGGGCTGTGCTGTAGGGCACCTTCCCCTCTCAGATTCCCATGACTGCCTCCTTCTCACCCTTCATCTTCGGGGATGGCTGCTGGCCCCTGCCTGCTTCGTCGTCCCTTAAACCCCGTAAAGAACCCCTTTTATTGTGCAATCCTCAGATCATCCCATCTCAGGTTTCGGAGGGCCTTGGCTGATAATAATATATTGCTTTGTAATCTACAAGGATATGTGTGTATATGTGTGTGAATGTAGAATGTAGTATCATAAATATATATATATTTACATATATGTAGTTATATGCATAAACCTCCTTTTTAAGATGAGCATGGTATTCTGCAGTGTTCCACTGAGTGGATATGCATTATTTATGTAACCAGCCCCTCTACTGATAAAGCTTTAAGATTGTGTTCAGGAGTTCCCGTTGTGGCTCAGTGGGTAATAAACCCGACTAGTATCCATGAGGACACGGGTTTGATCCCTGGCCCTGCTCAGTGGGTTAAGGATCCAGTGTTGCCGTGAGCTATGGTGTAGGTCGCAGACGAAGCTCAGATCTCACGATGCTGTGACTGTGGTGTAGGCCGGCAGCTACAACTCCGGTTCAACCCCTAGCCTGGGAACCTCCATATGCTGTGGGTGAGGCCCTAAAAAGACAAAGGGGAAAAAAAAATTGTATTCAGTTTTTCCTTTTGATATCGTGGCATTCACAAATACGGCTTCTTCCAGGAGCCTGAAAGCATGGCCTAAGGCAGTGGAAGTGAGCTGCGAGATCCTGGGCCAGACGCTTCCCTTCCCCCTTCCCGATGCCTCGGTTTCGCCGTCTGTCTAATGGGAACAGCGTGCTGTATAGATCACCCTGGAGGCACGGAATGGCCTGTGATTTTGCTAAGGCCTCATCTTTGACCAACTGCTGCTGGGAGGCTGGAGTTCAGGCAGGGGTCAGCTGGCCATCAGGGGAGGCAGTGGATGGAGGGTGTCCCCACTTTAACACGGCGTCGTGGTTGCAAACCCTGGGAGGCACCTGCCCAGCACACTCAGGAACAGCCGAAATAATAATTCCTGGAGGAAGCCCTGAAGAGCAAACCACTGTGACTGCTAGAATTGAGACAAAGGGAAAACGAAGATTCAGATTCAGCACTGATTTTATTTATTTATTTATTTAAGCTTTTTAGCTCAGGCATAGGGAGGTTCCCAGGCTAGGCGTCTGATTGGACTACAGCTGCCGGCCTACACCAGCCACAGCAGCACAGGATCCAAGCTGCGTCTGGGACCTACACCACAGCTCACAGCAATGCCAGATCCTTGACTCACTAAGTGAGGCCAGGGATTGAACCTGTATCCTCATGGATGCTAGTCAGGTTCCTTACCACTGAGCCACAGTGGGATCTTCCTGATTCTTCGTTACAGTGAAGTGTCCTGGGAGAAACGACGTGTTCCAGGGTCGTTGGGGGAGCTTCGAATAGGAAATGAGTGATTGAGGAGAGGGTGTTCAGGGCTGCAAGGCTCGATGCCTCAGCCCCTCTTCAAGGCTGTGGGATGCCCCGCCCCCGAGAACTGGACCTCTCGGCCACTGGTCCTTCCCTCCCCAAGACCCTGAGGCTGCAGCTCCAGGAGCATCTCCCAGCTGCCCCTCCAGGGCGCCCTCACCCCAGCACTGGAGGCCAGCGAGGGTCCAGGAGAGGTTCACTGGGGCAGCGAACAGTGGCCCCAGGAAATCCCAAGCGCGTCTGGGTTGGGCGGACGGAGCCCGAAGCCACCACGGCCCGGCCAGCAGGTGTCACTGCCGCCCCAGCGGAGTGCCGGGGCACAGGGTTTGCCTCTAAAATGACAGAGTTAGAATGATGTCCCCTCATCCCCAACTCCCCCTCCCCACCACAATTTCCACCTAAGAAAGGGAGCGAAAGCCCCTCCCTTCCCTGTCCCCCCAAAGCTGGTAATGTGCAGGCGGAAGAGTTCACGCCACCGGCTGAGCTGTGCCCTCCTTCTCTGGCCTGGTCAGGGCATGTGATAGCACTCAGGAGCTGGATCCCCAGAGCACCACTGCCGGCTGTGCCCTGGGAACCCTTGCTGCAGGATGCATGGAGGGAGGGGCAAGGGGCTCCCCTTGACTTGATAATCCAGCTGGTGGCTGGGATAAGTTGAAGGGGAATTTGCAAGTGTTAACAGAGAGAGGCCCAGCCTAGGTCTGGGGAGCTGAGTCCAACCCCTTCCCAGCCTGGTTTTCTTTACTCCAGAGGCTGTACGGAGGGTCTTGCTCAGGTTTTCAGTCACTCTTCTGAGTATTAGGAGGAAAGGAAGCAGCTCACTTGGATGGGGTTATACGGTGACCACCTGTCCCATTTCCCAGCACTTGAGCGGTTCCTAAGATGCAAGACTTCGGTGCTAAACCACAGAAAACCCAGGGCAGCAGGAACACCTTGGTCATCCTAACTGGGTCCTGACCACTTTTCAGGCATTATTTCTTTTCTTTTTTCTTTTTCTTTTTTGTCTTTTTGCCTTTTCTAGGGCCGCTTCCCTCGGCACATGGAGGTTCCCAGGCTAGGGGTCTAATCGGAGCTGTAGCCGCCGGCCTACGCCAGAGCCACAGCAACGAGGGATCCGAGCCACGTCTGAGACCACAGCTCACGGCAATACCAGGTCCTTAACCCACTGAGCAAGGCCAGGGGTCGAACCCCCTGGCCTCATGGTTCCTAGTCGGATTCGTTAACCACTGAGCCACGATGAGAACTCCGGGGCATTATTTCTTTTATTCCACATCGGTGGTCATATTTTCATCCTCATCCTACAGAAGAAGAAACTGAGGGTCAAAGAGGCCATAGAAACTGTCCAAAGCCTCAGAGGGGAAAGGAAGAGCTGACGTTTGAATGCAGGTCCATTTGATGTGCATTTTTCCGGTCCTCCCCACCACCCCCCTTCCTGGTCCCCTGATGCCTCTGAGGTTTTGAGCTGAGAAGCGGCTCTCACTGGCCAATCTGTGAGGCCCAGACGGTAGGCAGCTGTGGGTCGTGGGCACAGATAATTACAGCGTGTGCTGTGTGGTTGCCTGAGCTGTGGCAGCAGCCTGGGAGCTCCTCAAGGGCTTGGGGTCCTGGGGGAAGCAGCTTGTTGGAAACCGGAGGGAGAGGGGACTTTGTGGATCTGATGGTCAGGGCACAGGCAGCAGAAAAGCACATGGTGGACCGAGCCATGGGGGGCATGTTTGAGTTGACAGGGCTTGACTGCTCCAGTTGGAAAGGGCCAGCATCAAAAGGCCTTGGTGACTTCATCTATTTTCCCCAGAGTCCAGGCATTTTTCTGGAGTATCTTCTAAAAGGCCCAGGCCTGGTGATCTCAGGCCCCTGGAGTGGGCCAACAGGGATGAGTGTTTATCCTGAGCTGGCAAGGGGTGGGGAGGGAAGGAAGGAGCAGATGCTGATAGAGGCCCACTGTGGTCTCCCTTGCTGGCTGGGCAGGTGGGGGCAGCATCGGCCACCCTCATGGCTTGTCATGAAATGCTATCAGGTTGGAAAAACATTCAACCTGAGCATGAAAACCCAAATGAAATGATTCACCTGGTCCTACCTTCGTCTGGTAGAACCAACTCTTGTTGTCCACTCACCCCATCTCCCTCTGCTGGCTGCCTTTGTGCAGTGCACAAACTGCACAACTGTACATGGCAGTCCAGCTACAGAAGCCTGTTTATATCAGAGACTGAGGATTTACCAGAAAGGAGGAGAGTTCTAGGCATGAGTGGGCAGAGGAGTAAAACTGGAAATGTCTGAGACCTGGCAATGCCCTCCCCACCTGGACCCTCTGTGTGTGGAGTGGTCAACTCTGCCTGGCAAGTACCCAGGATAAGTTATTCAGGAAGACAAGGAGCAGAAAGGGCCTCCTGGACGAAGGAATGAGACGTGCAAATGCACAGAGGCATAAAATATCCAGGCTTCCTGGAGAGTAGGGAACAAGGTGGAGACAGTGGGGGACAGTGGGGGACAGGTGGGCAGGGGCCAGAAGGCAGGGGCCTGGGCTTCTTGTTCTGCGGCCAGGACGGAATGAGCCAGGCTGGAGAGAAGAGGGCGGCAGGAGAAGGCCAGGCGGAGGGGTAGCCCTTCTGCTTGCGGGCTCCCCAGAGATCTCCTTCAGTGTGCTGAGCTCTGTCTTCTGCCTACCGAGCCTGTTCCTACTGGGGGTCATGGAAGTAGAAGTTGGAAGCTTTCCTCTCAAGCTGAAATGCCAGGTCTGCAGAAGAAAATCTTGACTCCACCTGTTGCCTTACAAGGGACAGAGGGTACAGTGGGGGTTCAGAGTGAGTCCGTCCCCATGGTTGGGTGATCTGAAAGGACTTCTCAGAGCTGCCTAGACCTGCCTGGGGGCATGGCCTCCCCCTGCCTTGGGCACCGGGGGAGCCACACTCCCCTCCCCTGGGCTCTGCCACCTGCAAACTGGCCCAGCGTCTCCCACCCAGCCAGTGGCTGGGGCATAAACTGCCCGGATGGCGTGATTATTTTTTCTTCCTCCTGGTGGGTGGCAGCATCTTAGGGACCAACTCCCGCCTCTTGCCCACATGTGCATATGTGCCAGAGAGGGTGGACCTAGGTTTGCTTTTACTGAGCCAAAGCATTTTGCTATTTTCTTTTTCTCTGAAGTTCTGGTTTCTCTTTTTTGAAAGGCTCGGGGAGGGGGCTGGAAAGGACTCACTCGACCCATGTTGATCTGGAAAGACTGAAATTGTGCGGACAATGGCTCGTGGGCCAGGCTGGCCATGTCCCAGGGCGAAGCCCCATGCTGGGCTGTCCTAACAAGAACTTGATCTGAACCGAACCATGACCCCCAAATTGGAAAAACACTGCCCTGATTCACCGAACCCCAAACCGAATCCAAATATTATTATTTTTCGACTGAACTCTGAATTGAACTGATTTTTTTTTCTTAAATACCGACCAAGCCAGTTGGAACTAGACACAAACATATGTGTTTTCTGAAACTATTGAACCTGAACTTCAAAATAATCTCCTATCCGAGCGCAAAGTGAGACTTTATTGGCTTGAGAATGTCCCACTCACAGCAGGCCAGTAAAGCTTCCTTTATGGCAGGAGTAGCTTTCTTCATCCCCTTTCGCGTCTCATCTTTAAAAATTGAGGGATGATTTACATGTAGTGGAATGCACAGACCTTAAATATACTTTGATCAATGTTGACAAATGCACGTACTCAAGGAACACCCCCTGCCTGTCAAGATACAGGGCATTTGTGGAGTTCCTATCATGGCTCAGTGGAAATGAATCTGACTGGTGTCCATGAGGATGCGGGTTTGATCCCTGGCACTCAGTAGGTCAGGGATCTGGCTTTGCCATGAGCTTTGGTGTTAGGTCACAGACATGGCTTGGAGCTGGTGGTGCTGTGGCTGTGGTATAGGACGGCAGCTACAGCTCCGATTCGACCCCTAGCCTGGGAACCTCCACATGCTGCGGGTGCAGCCCTAAAAAGACCAAAACAAAACAAAACAAAAGGATACAGGGCATTTGTCCTCACCTTCCTCCCCAGACAACCACAGTTCTCATTTCTATCTTTTTCTTCGTCTTCTCCTTTTTTTTTTTTTTTTTCCCTTTTAGGGCCAAACCCGAGGCATTTGGAGGTTCCCAGGCTAGGGGTTGAATCAGAGCTGCAGCTGTCAGCCTACACCACAGCCATGGCAATACTGGATCCGAGGTCTGTCTGTGACCTAAATCACAGCTCATGGCAAGGCTGGATCCTTAGCCCACTGAGCAAGGCCAGGGATCGAACCTGCATCCTCATGGACACTAGTTGGGTTCTTAACCCACTGAGTGCAATGGGAACTCCCCACTTTTGTTTCTTTTTTTTTTTTGTTTTTTGTTTTTTTCTGTCTTTTTGCTATTTCTTGGGCCGCTCCCGCGGCATATGGAGTTTCCCAGGCTAGGGGTCGAATCGGAGCTGTAGCTGCCAGCCTATGCCAGAGCCACAGCAACTCGGGATCCAAGCTGCGTCTGCAACCTACACCACAGCTCATGGCAACGCCGGATCGTTAACCCACTGAGCAAGGGCAGGGACCGAACCCGCAACCTCATGGTTCCTAGTCGGATTCGTTAACCACTGTGCCACAACGGGAACTCCTGTTTCGTGTTTGAGCCTTATGAACACCCCTCCTCTTGCACCCTGGAAAGAAGGAGGCTAGTATGATAATACCCATCTTATTTATGGAGGAGAGAACTCAGGATGGGAGAATCACCAATAACTTCCTTGAACCCATACAACTAGGTGGTGGCAGGGTTAGAATGACCCAGCTTTCTGGTCTCCCAGCCAAGTGCTTCCTCTTGCCATCTCAAGCCCTCTGCTGAACAATGAATTGAATGCCTCCTCGGGCTTCCTTTGGGATTGTACCCACCTCTGGCTTCACGGCTGGATGGGATTTGCTCAGCTCACAAGCAGGGTGGTTTCCCCTCTTTGTAAAGACCTCTTGGTGGAGAGGTCCTGGCACGTCTGGGTCCTGGACTGGGCTGCCCCTGCAGGCCCGCCCTTCTCCTGGGGCCTCTGTGCACCCCTGCGGCGGCAGCCTGCACTGGGGCGCCTGTCCCCTGTCTCCAGCCTGCCTGTGTGTGGCTGTCTGTCGGTGTCTCTGGCTGCCTGCGTGTAGACAAACTGCGTCTGACCCCCGGGGAGCAGCGTCTGTCTCCCTGGGCAGCCCAGCTAGAGAACATTGACCAGGTTCCCAAGCTGGTTTTCCTGGGGAAACATTTTCCAGAGCCTACAACAATGTTGCATTTGATTTGATTTTTCTCCCCCCACCCTTTGCAGGCGATTGTGTGGTTTGGGGTGTTTTGCTCCTAGTTATAATCCAATAAAGAGCAGCTGCTGAGATTTTTCCAAGAGTGCCGCTTTCAACCGCCCTCGTTGAAAATGCTCTAATTTATTTCAGTCCGCTTGTGGGAAAACCAGCCTCAGCTCAAAACAAAGGCGTCCTATGCTGATGTAATTGCCACCCCCCCCCCCCGCCCCGCCCCGAGGCTCTCCTCAGGGCTCGGGGCCTGCGGGTGCTCACTGCGGCAGCCCGAGGAAGTAGCATCCTTTCTAGAGGGCGGAAGTTATCTCGAGCAACCTCGTTCCCTTCCCAACCTCTCCCGGGGATGCAGGAGTCCCAAAGGCTCCTGGGGGTCGGGAGCCAAGATGATCCTCATGGTTTGTCCATTTCCTGTGATTCGCAGAGGTCAGTCTGTTGGCCCCTCACATCGTCAAGTGAATGAATCTGCTCGTTTTCTTTCTGTTCAATAACTAGTTGAATCCTGCCCATTGAGGGGATAGAAGTTTGGGTGACAAGACTGATGAAGAGAAAGGGAATTTGGGGGCGTTCTTGTGGTTCAGTGGTAAAGAACCCGATTAGTATCCATGAGGGTGCGGGTTCTATCCCTGGCCTCGATCAGTGGGTTAAGGATCCAGCTTTGCTCTGGCTGTGGTGTAGGCTGCCAGCTGCAGCTCCAATTTGACCCCTGGCCTGGGAACTTCCATATGTTGCAGGCGTTGCTCTAAAAAAACTGGGGCCAAGGTGTGTTGGAACCTACGGGAGGGGGTTCAGGGTACTTTGGGAGACAACGCCAAGGTGGAAGGAGACCTGGAGGGATCAATCTGCTCTCAGCTATCCAGGCTGGCCTGTTCTGCCTCCTGTTCTGTCCAGGTGCCATTAGACTCCTGGCTAAAGGGGTTCCAGACCACCTGATCATTGACTCAGTTTGATGGTGTGTCAATACCTTTCCTCTTTTGAAGCACAAGGGCCTCCTGGTCTGAAAATCCCAATGGTGGCCCTGTGACAGTGACGTGTGAATCATAGAGAAGAAGCCTCTGTGAGCTACATGGGTGGTGCTACCTGTCTGGCTGCAACTGTGTTTCCGAGTGAGGGGCTCTAGGAGCATGCTGTGGGGCTGGCGGGGCCCCAAGGCCCTGTTTTCCATTTCATTTGCAAAGTAATTTCCATAGATCCAAGAACTCTGCTTTCTTCCAAGTCAGAGGAAGTCACATGTTAGTGAGCATTTGCTGGGAGGTGTCTTTCCTCAACCATGAGCAACCCCCCTTTCTCATAATCATTGAGAGTATTTAGAGAATTAAGAAAACATCGGAAGTTCCTGTTGTGGCACAGCAGAAACAAATCTGACTAGCTTTCATGAGGACGCAAGTTCTCTCCCTGGCCTTGCTTAGTGGGTTGGGGATCCGGCGTTGCTGTGGCTGTGGCATAGGCAGCAGCTGCAGCTCTGTTTCAACCCCCAGCCTGGGAACTTCCATATGCCACATGTGTGGCCTTGAAAAGCAAAAAAAAAAAAAAAAAAAAAAAAAAAAAGGCAACCTTTGCAGTTCCCGTTGTGGCTCAGTGGTAATGAACCCAACTAATATCTATGTGGACTGAGGACATGGGTTTGATCCCTGGCCTTGCTCAGTGAGTTAAGGATCCAGCATTGCTGTGAGCTGTGGTGTAGGTTGTAGACGTGGCTTGGATCTGGTGTGGCTGTGGCTGGCAGCTGTTGGGAACTTCCATATGCCTCGGTGAGGCCCTTAAAAAAAAAAAAAAGAAAAGAAAATATCAACTGTTTCCTCTTTCCAACATTGACCGTCTCTGCGGAATTCCAGTCTTTAGTATTATACAGCCAAGTCTATCTGGAGTCGTACCATGCACTCACTTCGGAGTCCTTTTCCTTTTGAGCATCGTGAGTCTTTTCCCGTGACATTCGATATTTTTTGAAAGCGTGCTCTGTAAGGCTGTGCATAAAGGAATCTTTGTGTGTCTGATTGCTTCCTGGAGCTGGGTTCCCGGGCATGTGAGAAAGCTCTCGAGGAGACTTTGAAATACGTAGCTCATTTGCATGTGCTGGGTTCCAGTCCCTAGTGCCCCCACCTCCTGCCCCTGACCAATACGGAGTGCATTTGCGCATTTATTTTCTCCGTTTTAAAAATCACAAAAGCAGTGCAGGCCCGAGGAGAACCAGTCAGGTGATATGAAGGAATGTGAAACAAAAGCACAGCCATCTTGTTCCCTTCAAGGACCCACCATCAGTGTGGGTGCGTCCTCACACCCCTTTCTCTTCAGTCTCATCCTTTTTGGATGTGTGTGTGTGTGTGTGTGTGTGTGTGTTTTAAACTTTTAAAAGTAAAGTATAGCAGTTTAACAATGTTGTGCCAATTTCTGCTGTAGAGCAAAGTGACCCAGTCATACATATGTATGCATATTTTCTCATATTATCTTCCATCATGTTCTATCACAAGAGATTGGATAGAGTTCCCTGTGCTGTACAGTAGGATAATTCTTTAAAAATTTTTTTTATTGTAATTGATTTGCAATATTGTGTCGATTTCTGCTGTACAGCAAAGGGACCCAATCGTCATATATATATATGCGTTCTTTTTTCATATTATCTTCCATCGTGGTCTATCACAAGAGATCAGATATAATGCCCTGTGCTATACAGTAGGATCATTCTCTTCAAAAACGTTTTTTATTATAGTTAATTAACAATATTCTGACAATTTCTGCTGTAGAGCAAAGTGACCCAGTCATACATATATATATGTGTTTTCTCATATTATCTTCCATCATGTTCTATCACAAGAGATTGGATAGAGTTCCCTGTGCCTTACAGCAGGATCATTCTTATCTTCAGTCAGTTCTGCACAGGGGCAGATGGTGTGGGGAAAGGGCAGCCTGGAATCTGAAACCTGAGGTCCTGTCCCGGCCCCGCCACTCACCAGCTCTGGGAGTGTGAGCACAGTGGCAAGTCCTGGACCTCTTCATCCTCTTTGCTGTTGGGGACAATGACATCTTTGCTGCCTGCTTATCCAAAGATTGTTCTGGGATTAGATCAGCCAGATTTAGCAAACAAATGAAACAGAACAATAAAATAACATAAAACCAAACCGGGCTTGAATGTGGGGGGCTTGTCCAGCGGCTTTGGCGAGAGCCAGTGGCGGGGGTAGTGGGTTCGTTGGCATCAACTCCCCACCTCCCACTCCAGCCCTCGGGTGCTTGGGTGGTGCTAATGGTTCCAGCTGTGTTCCTGTGCCTCTGACTCTGGGGAGGTGAGGCCTGGGGCTCCTGGTGTGACCCAGTTGGCTTCTGCTCCCTACAGGGAAGGCCTGGCTAGACCTTTGAGGCCCCATGCACTATTTAAGGAAAATCAGCACTCAGCAGACCCCAGCGTTTACCCCGGCCTCTGGGTCTGGAGTTGCCGGGGGCTCTGAAATATTTCTGCTTTGCAAACAACCCCTTGGGAGCATCTTCTGGGGTCCACACACACACACGCAGGTGCTAAGGCCTTCACATAGCACCTTTGATGCTCCTGTTTTGCAGATGAGGCCGGGTGAGGCCATGGAACACACGCTGTTCCAGTTCCACAACCAAAAGGATCTGATGGGGCCCAGAGGCTCTGCCTGACTCCAAAGCTTGCTTCCTCCACTTTGAATTTGCAGGGATTAGGTTAGACAGAAGAATATCCCCACCGTGATGTGCCTGGTTCTGTGCTGGCCTTGGCACCTGTTGTTTGGGGTAAATTGGGATTCCATCACCTGTCATTTGGACCAAGGAGGGAAAAGAGGAAACACCAAGTTGGGGTCACCCTGCTCTGCTGCTGCTCCAGTTTCTTGCTTCACTAAAGCTCAGACTCCTGAGAGAGAGGAAAGAGGACACTGCTGTGAATGACTCCTTCCTGCTGCCTTTGTCACTGGGAAAACTGGGGCATGGAAGGAGGCAGTTTGCCCCAGAGCAATTTCCAGGAGAGTTTTGAGCAGTTCCAGCTCCACGGAAGTCTTGCCTGACTGTATATCTGGCCCAGGAATTCCATTCTGGCTCAATTATTTGATTTCTTTAAAGTGTGTGTGTGTGTGTGTGTGAGTGTGTAAACGGATACAATTATGCACACAAGTGTGTGTGGCACCTAGGGAATCCCCCACCCTGATTTGAGGTATTGGGGTATTTGGGGGAAGGTGATAGACCTTGGGAATGAACGTTTCTTCGAGGCAAGAACCAAGCTCTGAATTCTCTATGGGTCTCCATCATGGCCTGAAGATGAGCGCATTTGCTGTCTCCCATAAGTGCGTCTAAAATATGTGTGTTACTATGGAGTTCCTGCTGTGGCTCAGCGGTAATGAGCCTGACTAGTATTCATGAGGACACGGGTTCGATCCCTGGCCTTGCTCAGTGGGTTGGGGATCTGGCATTGCCATGAGCTGTGGTGCAGGTCACAGAGGTGGCTCGGATCCCTCATTGCTGTAACTGTGGCGTAGCTGGCGGCTGCAGCTCCAATTCGACCCCTAGCTGGGAACTTCTTTGTGACGTGGGTGTGGCCCTAAAAGGAAAAAAACAAGTATGTTATTAGGTTTTCTAAATGCCCATAACTTTATGCATTTGGAGAACAGGGATGTTTGCAAAGTGTAAATATTTTAGAGACTCTGTGAAACTCCAGACTTGCAGGTGCCCCTGCAAAGAGAGAAACCCTTTTGTGTTGGGGGTAAATCTTCTGTCAAGTGATCTCTGAAGGAGACACTTGAAAACTGCTTGCTTTAAAATGAGAGGCATCTTGACAATAATAGAGCTTATCATTGGGATGGGGAGGCATGGACTACAGTGCATGAGGGGTCTGGGTTGGGGGCTCTGACAGTCTTTAACTCGGGTGATCTGTGTCATTCTGGGCCTTGGGCATCTCCTCCTGACTTGGTGATGCTGCTGCTGCTAGTCCCGGCACCACACTTGGAGCAGCAAAGCTCTAGAAAATCCCCCCGAGCATTTTCAGTGAGGATGTTCTGGGCAGCAGTCTTGAGGTGGGAGCATGAAAGCTGGGCTTCCTCAAACAAAGCCCTGGGCCCCAAGGATACACACGCATCCCACCAGGAGAGACAGAGGCAGAAAAAAGGACCAGAAAAAAGACAGTGGGCACCATGCAGTGCAGTCAGGAGCATCCACAGTGAAGGATGCTGTGAACAGGAAGAAGACAGGAGGTGAGACCTGGGAACAGAGGGAGGCAGGAGACACAGAGAGGAGGAGGGAGACAGCGTGGGAAGGGGAGAGGAATAGTGGGGGCAAAGGGAGAGAGGGAGGGTCCCAGTTCTGCCTCCATCAGGCTGGAGTGTGCAGGTGGCATCCTGATCCCTAGGGGGTGATGCTGCCTCCAGCTTTAATCAGCCCTGCTTCAAGCCCTGAGGGGTCCTGTTATTTTATTTCTCATGTTTATATTTGAAAAAAGATCTCCCCTTCCCTCCCGTCTCCCCCCACCCCCCAGCCCTGGACTCTAGCCATGGTCCCAGCCCCGAAGAGGAAGGACAGACCCCCCCCCCACACCCCGGCCCCCATTAATCAGAGCTGCCGTGTAACGGCAGTGAATGTGGGGGCTGGAAGCTACTGTCTGATTGAACATTAGTCATGCTGCACGTTATAGTCGCTAATGAGAAAATTATTCCAAATTGCCCCGAGGGATGGTTGTGATTAAACTATTTGCCTTGACTTCCTCTGCAAAATTGAACGGGTGTGCATGGTGACACACCCGCATGCACACACACACATGCACACACACAGTCACCCCCATCAGATCTGCTCACCCAAGGCCTCGGAACACCCGCTCCATTCCAAGGGCTGGTACAGCCTCAGAATTCCAAAAGGTTTGTTCCCAACCTGTTCACAGCCTGCCTTGTCCTGCTACCTTTTGAAGCCTTCTAGGCCCGGAGGAGGGAGAGGGAAGCTGTGGGCGGGGTCAGAGCAAGTCCTGTCAACCAACCCTCCACCCTCTCCAGGCCCTAATCGCCCACATTCTGAAGGGGGCTCAGCTTCCGTGGATGAGTGTCTCCTGGGTGTCAGATGTCTGTCTTCTAAAAGGAGAATCGTTTCTCAAGCAACAATCTGGAGCTCTCTTCAGATCCCTCTTTATATCCTCTGCTCTGAAACTCCAATTTGGACCTCCTTTTGCTGTGTGGGCTGGGCCAGGCTATTCATATACAGCCCCTGTTTGCTGTCACAGGGTTTTAAAGCACATTTCAAGAGAGAACCAAAGCAGGCTGTAAGACAAGGTTTCGCAGGAACTAGAAAGTTTTTCTGCAGAAGTTATAACATAAAAAAAGAACCCAAGGGAGTTCCCGCTGTGGCACAACAGATTAAGGACCTGGTGTTATCTCTGTGGTGTTGAGGGTTCAATCCCTGGATCTGGTGTTGCCACAGCTGTGGCGTAGCTCGAAGCTTCGGCTTGGATTCAATTCCTACCCCGCCGCCCCCGAACTTCTATATGCCAAAGGTGCAGCCAAAAAAAAAAAAAAAAAAAAAAAAACCCAAAAAACAAACAAAAAAAGAACCCAATGCTCTTGATTATTATACCACCCCCATGTGCCTCCTCTTGAAATCGTGTGGACTTCGAAGTTTAGCACAAGGGTTCCCTTCTCTGGGGTCCCTCTCTGAGCTTTCCCTCTGTTGTAATTAAGCACCCCCAGTTCTGGGTTCTCATCAGTTTGTCTCAAGTTGATGGGATTCAATGAACATTTATCGAGTATCACATGCATCGGCTTTTGTGCGATCACATGGTGTTAACAAACACCCCATGTCGGTTGCAGGCAGGCTGTTCATTCTGGGATCGGGCTGAAGGAGCAGCCTCCGTCTGGGACATGCTCTCCTCAAGGTGGGGGAGAAAGAGCAACAGGACCCCAGGTGTGGCTCTTAACACTCATGCTCAGATGTGGCACGTGTGGCTCTGTTCGTCCTACTGGCCAAAGCCGGTCACAAGCCTGATATCAGTGGGGTGGGGAAGGAGAATCCTATTAGTGGAAGTTTCTACCACAGCATCTCCACTTATGGGTGTGATGTGTCTGGGTGTGTATACAGGGAAAAATTTCGTGCCTTCAGACTCATCATTTATGAGCAGTTCCACGTCTATTCTTCACACTCTACCAAAATTCACCATGAGCATTAGGGTCTTTGAAATCACCACGTCTAAGATTCCCTCCCCCCATTTTTTAAGGCAAATCACACGCAACAATATCTTGGCAGCATATGATTCTGTCAACAATTCTCTCCTCTCAGCTTCTATGACTGTAAACTTGTTTTCTCTGTTAAACTTGGTCCTCCTGTCACGTGACAGGTTAAATATGGCCACACCTTCTTTGCACCTTCTATTAAGAAGTGGAATCGGAGTTCCCTTTGTGGCTCAGTGGTTAACGAACCCACTAGTATCCATGAGGATGCAGGTTCGATCCCCGGCCTCACTCAGTGGGTTAAGGATCCAGCATTGCCGTGAGCTGTGGTGTAGGTCGCAGACACCGCTTGGTTGCTGTGCCTGTGGAGTAGGCCGGCAGCTGTAGTTCCGATTCAACCCCTAGCCTGGGAACCTCCGTATGCCACGGGTGTGGCCCTGAAAGGCAAAAAGAAAAAAAAAAAAGTGATTTAAGTATCTCCTGATCCTGTCCCCTCCTCTCAATCTTCACCTACCACACTGCTTTCTTTCTGGGATGCAGCTCCAAGCCTGACATTTATTTTAAAATGTGTCTCCCACGTCCTGCCGGGTAAAGCCCAAACCCTGTACCGGGAAAGGTAAAGTTACCTGTCCACCCCTGTGCCCAATCACCTTATATTCTGACCAGTGTTCTCCCACTGTCTGTGTCTGTTCTGGGCGCTTCCAGGCCTCCACATCTCCAGGACTTTGCACCAGAAATTCTTTCCACTAGAATATGTTCACTGCTTCTTACTCAACATTGGCAATATCCATTGGGTCTCCAGAGGCTCCGGTTTTTTATGTTTTGCTTTTGAGGGCCGCACCTGTGGCTTGTGGAGGTTCCCAGGCTAGGGGTCTAATCAGAGCTACAGCTTCCGGCCTACACCACAGACAGCCACAGCAATGCCAGATCGGAGCCGCGTCTACAACCTACACCACAGCTCATGGCAACGCTGGATCCTTAACCCACTGATCGAGGCCAGGGATGGAACCCACAACCTCATCGTTCCTAGTTGGATTCATTTCTGCTATACCATGACGGGAACTCCAGGTTCCTGTTTTTTAAATACAGTTTAAGCAATCTGTATTTTTAAACCCTTAATTTTTTAATTTCTACTAACTGGCCTACTCATTTTAATTCTGAAAATCAAACCCATGAAAGTCATACCAATGCCAAACAACCAATATACACTTTGGGGTTAAAAGTTAGGAGCAGCAGTGACACTATGGTTTAGTGTGACCATCCTGTCCTATCACAGGAGATCAACACCTGAGCATGTTTTGTCACATGCGGGGTGTCGACTACGTGATGGTATCGTGTTGGACACTGTCTGTCAATATCGCTAATACTTGCCACATCCCCATGAGCCCAGAGGTGTTTATAACTGTCCCTAGTTTACAGACGAGGAAGTTGAGGAGCAGGTAGGAAAGGTAATTGAAAATAATAAACTTCTGTAGAATGAAGTAGAACCTCCATAGAGAGAACACATTCTATGGAGAAAACTCTGTCCCAGAAGCTGAGAGAACAGATCCGTTGACAGACTCAGGTGCTGCCAAGAGGTCAAGTCACATGCAACTTGCCTAAAAAACAAAAATTGAAAGTTGATAGATTCGATTGAAAATCCTGATGGATTAACACAAACTGAACGCAGGTGATGACTGCCACCCAGAACAAGACCTAGAACCTCACCAGTGCCCCCAAAATGCTCCCTTGTGTCCCTCCTGGGGCATCACCCCACCCTCCTTCCCCAAGGTAACCATTGTCCTGGCTTCCTTTTTTTTTAGAGCCTCGGCCACGGCATATGGAAGTTTCTAGGCTAGGGGACCAACTGGAGCCGCAGCTTCCAACCTACACCACAGCCACAGCAACACAGGAGCTCAGCTGCATCTTTGACCTATACTACAGCTCACAGCAATGCCAGATCCTTAACCCACTGAGCGAGGCCAGGGATTGAACCCGTGTCCTCATGAATACCAGTCGAGTTCATTACTGTGGAGCCACGACGGGAACTCCCTGTCCTGGCTTCTATCATTTAACTGAGGCAGTTTGTCTGAAGTTACACCTTGGGTAAAGGGACTTTTCCACCACCTGGAGTGTTGAGCCCCCAGACTGGGCAGTGTCCCTGAGTGGGCACTGACAAGAGGGGTGGGGCTGACTTTACAAGTTGGCTCTGTCCTGGCCCTGACCTCACCAGGGGCAGGCTGGACCTCTGTGTGTCTGGGGCGAAGGCTGTGCATTCTCAGCGAAGGGAAAAAAGGCCTTGC
Source organism: Sus scrofa (assembly GCF_054392235.1). Lineage (NCBI taxonomy): Eukaryota > Metazoa > Chordata > Mammalia > Artiodactyla > Suidae > Sus > Sus scrofa. The sequence goes on from NC_139389.1 coordinate 48,045,632, forward strand.
AGGGGGTAGTCTTTAAGGCATGTGGATGCACACACACACACACACACACACACACACACACACACACACACACACACACACACGCGCGCGCGCGCACACACACACACACACACGTGCACGCACACGTACACCCGCACACACGATCCATCTACCGCTTGAAGTTTGGTTACAACTGCAAGCTTCCTAATAAATCTCTGATCTCGCCCAGAAAGCTGTTGTGAAGTCGGTGGAAGGAACGCTTTTAAAGTGACCCTCCATTTAAGCCCTGAGTCAAAGCCTTGTGTGTTTTCTTTCCTTTTCTTAACTGGAAGGTTATGTGTTTCTTAGCTACTGGTCAGACTGGATGAGACTGCCAAAAAGCTTTCAGGGAATTTCCTCACCATGTAACAAATTTATGAGTCATATGAGAAACTGGGAAATGCTTCAACCAGCTGCCTCTCATTGACTCAGAGCCTTTTTTACAACACCTTGGTGCTGGGGCCTCGGATGGAGCCAGCAGAAGGGTTCATTATAACTACAAAGGGCCTGACACTGCCTGGGAGGAAGAAGTCTTGGTCCCCTGGTCTTGGTCCCCCGTGTCACCTCTACTATCCTGTCCTTTACAGCAGAGAGCTATAAAAGTTCTCTGAAACTGCTCAGCCCCTTCAAGGCCACCTACAGAGGTCCTGGTTGTTCCCTAAAGGACTGGCAGATGGATGGGAGGGAGGGAGGGTGGACAAAGGTAGGTTTTAGGCTTCAGCCTCCACCTCCACCTAGATAACCCGTGGCACTTCGAATGTGACTCGCCTGAAACGAGCTCTCTCTCTGCTCCTCACCCGTGCTGTCCTCCCCATCCTACAAAATGCTAACGTCATCCGTGCTGGGTTGGATTTTCCCCAAATGGTCCCCAGCCCACATGCTCTTCCACAAGGTGCCCTTGCCACTCCTTTATCAAGAGGGAGAGTGAATCTTTCATCCTCTTGAAATGGTCCATGCTCTGTGACTGCTTCGAATAATGGAATAGGGTGGGAGTGACACTGCTAGTTTAGGGACATAGTCCTTTTTTGTTTGTTTTTTTGTTACGGGTTTTTTTTTTTTTTCTCTTTTTTGTTAGGATGCGCCTGCGGCATATGGAAGTTCCAAGGCTAGGGGTTGACTTGGAGCTGTAGCTGCCGGCCTACACCACAGCCACAGCAACAGCAAATCCAAGCCACATCCCCAGCCTACACTACAGCTTGTGGCAACTCCAGATCCTTAACCTACTGAGTCAGGCCAGGGATTGAACCCCAATCCTCATGGATACTAGTCGGGTTCAGTGCCTCGGGAACTCCCTGGGGGCATAGTTCATCATTAGGCTGACCGCTTCTGGTTCAGGACTTTTGGAAGGCAGCTGCCGTGTAAGAAGTGTGACTCCTCAGGGAATACCATGCTCTGTGTGCGTGTGTCTGAGAGAGAGAGAGAGAGAGAGAGAGAAAGAGAGAGAGAGAGAGAGAGAGAGAGAGACGGACAGAGCAAAGGCTCTAAGGAGGAAGTCATCTCACCAGCCATCCAAGGCGATCTGCTCCCCCAGCCTCCCAGCTGTACTGCATGGAGCAGAGACAAACCACCCAACCAGCTTCTTCCTAACTTCTGACTCACAAAATCCTGAACAAAGCACATGGTTGTTTCATGCCCCAAGATCTGGGGTAGTTTCTGACGAAGCAGTGGGTAACTGAGATACCCTCTTCCCAATTGCCAGACGGGACCCTCCCCAGAGTCCCTGGCCTGTTCTCTCCCTCACACTCACCTCCATGCCTTCCGCAAACTCCGCTGGCTCTCCCTTCAGACTGCATCCAGCATCCGACCACTTTTCTCTCCTGAGCTGGCATCTCCATCCCCGCACCCCCCCACCCCACATCTCTACCCCCCCCATCCCCCAGGTCATTGCAGCAGCCGCCTCCTAACTGCCCCCTTCCGTCTCCTCTCTATGGAGCCGCATGAGGGATCCTGCAAAGCCCGAGGCAGACCTTGTTGCTCCCCTGGGACCCTCTGAGGCACCCACCTCCCTCTGGCCCCTGTACCTGTAACGTTGTTTCCTAGTTCCCTCCCTCCCTGGCGCTGGCCCACATGCATGGGCCTCCCTGTTGCCCCTCTGCCCGGTCTCAGGCCCTGAATTTATGACTCCTCTTTGCTGGGACACCCCTGCATGGCTCACAGCTCACCTCTGTACAGTCCGGATTCAGTCGCCACCACCGATGCCGGCCTCTGTCGCATCCGCTCCACGCCCCTTCCCTGCTGCTCCAAATGCTTTCTCATCACCTGTGTCAGCGGAGGGGCCCTGTGGTCCAGGCATTGGGTTCCTGTCTCTCCTTCCCTACAACGTGGGCTCCACGGGGGCGGGATTTTGGTCAGCTGGGTTCACAGACATCTAGATCCACGAGGAGCACATAGTGGGAGCTCAAAAACCATTTGCCCAGAACCTGAGCCTCATCTTTCTCAGCCTTGGTTTCTGAACTCTGAAATAAGAGAGATCATTGTCACTTTCAGGAGGTTGTGAGGACTAAATAATGACATTTGTGCACAGCTCATGGCATTGAACCCGGTGCAGAACAGTGCTTGGGAAACCCAAGGGCTTTTTCCCACATTCCTGTTCACCTCTAACAACTGGCTGCTCGAAGAATCTATGCTGGGAAGGCTGGGGAGAAATTATGTAGATTTTATATATATATATAGTTATATACAGTAATAGAATTATATTAACATAGAAAATGTTAATATAAAAATAAACTTAAAATTATTTATATATTTATTGTATATATAAAAGGACATGGGGGAGTTCCTCTTCATGGCTCAGCGGTTAATGAATCTGACTAGCATCCATGAGGACCCAGATTTGATCCCTGGCCTCGCTCAGTGGGTTAAGGATCTGGTGTTGCCGTGAGCTGCAGTATGGGTCACAGACGCGGCTTGGATCTGGCGCTGCTGTGGCTATGGCTGTGGCTGGCAGCTGCAGCTCTGATTCGACCCCTAGCCTGGGAACTGCAAATGCCACCGGTGCAGTCCTAAAAAGCAAAAAAAACAAAAAACGACATTGGTAAAATCCAGATGTGTTTCTAGTAAAGGGTCCTGGATGTAGCTAATGCTTGCTCTTGCATTGTTTTTGGTCTTTACTACCTTCCAGAATGATTACTTTTATTTTTTGGAAACATCTGTAGCATATGGAAATTTCCAGGCCAGAGATCAAACCTATGCCACAGCCGCGATCTGAGTCACTGCCGTGACAATGCAGTGACTTAACCCTCTGTGTCACAAAAGAAGTCCCTAGAGTGATCACTTTTATAAGTTTACAATCCATGTGATGGAGTGTGTTCTATCAGATCTGTCGTTACTTCCTGACTCAGTGGCTGGGTCTCAAATTCCTGGTTCGAGATGGAATAAATGAGTGGCCTCCTTGGGTCAGTTGTCCGTGCCTGGTCTGGACAGTGACCGCAGGGGTGGGGGAGAAGGGTTGAGCAGTCAGACATGCCCCCCCCCCCTTTTCTTTAATGGCCACACTGGGGCATATGGACATTCCCAGGCTAGGGGTTGAATCAGAGCTGCAGCTGTGACCTGTGCCACAGCCACAGCAATACCAGATCCAAGCCACATCTGCGACCTATGCTACAGCTTGTGGCAACGCTGGATCCTTAACTCACTGAGCGAGGCCAGGGATGGAACCTGCATCTTCACAGAGACACAGTGAGAACTCCCAGACATGCTGCCTCAGACTAGCAGCCATGGCTGGTGTTATGGGGAGGGGCCGCTCCCAGGAAAGGGGGCTGCCTACATGATACCTCCTCATGTTTGTCACAGACCTATGTTCCGCTGATCCAGAGCCTGTCCCCGGATCTCATCGTCCAGGTCTGAGGAGCAAGTCTGTGCCCCCTAGGATCGGCCCTTTCTAGCCTGCCACACCCCATGCTGTCTCCTTCCCTTCCCCCCTCCAGGCTGGGGGCCCATCTCTTTAGTCCGCCTGCATCCTCGGTGGCCTTTCCCTATGTTCCCACAGGAAGCAGTAACAGAGGGACCTTAGAGGAGGGCTTATGTGCAAAGGTAGGGGAGCCAGAGGGACTGTGCAGGGTTAGTACAGGCCCAGCTGTTCCCACTCTGAGGCCCAAGTGAAAGGGAGGAGCTGTTTCTGGTAACAGGAAGGAGAACCATCTGGAGAAGTGGCGACACAGCCCATCCAGGGCGATGGTGCAGGGAGGGGAACACAGTGAACAGGCCCTAGGCCTCATTCTCTCCTGTCCTCTGAGCTCCTGCCAGGCCTGTCCCAGGTTGAACCCAACCAGAGGCCAGAGGACAGGTGGCCCGTGGGTCATGGATGTAGCCTGTGGCTGGTCGATGGGTCCTGGAGCAGGAGGAAGAGTGGGGAGGGGTTGCTGTAAAGGAAGGCCCAGTCCCTCCACTGTGCTTCCCTGGTTCTCTCCAAGTGCACTCGGCATTCCAGGCCTGGTGGCTGTGGGACTTGGGCCAAGAGAGGCTCCAGTTTGTGGTACCCTCTTCAAGTAATGTCTGCCACTGGGGGGCGAAGAACACATTGGCCATTCTCTTTAGGAATTCTTGAGTCATAGCTGATGATTAATACAGAATCTACAGTACACACTGTTTGGGTCATTTTCCCCAAATATAGATCCTTATACTTATTTGTCTAAAACTCCAACCGCGTACTCACGCAGTAGGAGGGCACCCTGTGGCTTCTTCCTGGGTGTGGATTCCTCATGGACTGACCGAGGGGTAGGGCTTATTTCCTGAGAGTCCAGCTGTATCATTCCACCACAAGAACACAGGAGCCCAGGGAGTTCCTGTTGTGGCTCAGCAGAAACGAACCTGCGTCCATGAGGACGCAGGTTTGATCCCTGGCCTCGCTCAAGGGGTTAAGGATCCGGCGTTGCTGTGAGCTGTGGTGTAGGTTGCTGATGTGGCTTGGATCTGGTGTGGCTGTGGCTGTGGTGTAGGCCGGCAGCTACAGCTCAGATTTGACCCCTAGCCTGGGAACCTCCATATGCCGTGGGTGCGGCCCTTAAAAAAAAAGAAAGAAAGAAAAAAGGAGCCCAGGTGAGGGATATGAGTTGTTGTGTGGAAAAAGACCTCTTGCCTGCCTCCCTCTCTGCTTCCACCACACTCATGCTTCTGCTCACCAAGAGTGTGGATATCCCCCTCCCCCACTCCACCCCCAATTCTCTGACCCCAGCTGGATGTTCCACCAGTCAGGTCAGGTCTGACACTATGGACCTGTAGTTAGCGTCCCATGCCACGAGCAAGGGCTCAGTCCCACCAGACCGCCCTCATTTCAGAGGCTTCTCGCAATGGCCAGAGATGGCATCGATGGAAGCTGGGGCCGAGTCGGGGGGTTGGGGCCTGGAAGGAGTGGTGATGTCTGGAGCCGAACTGCTGGCAGCCCAGAGAGGTGGGGAAGCTGAGCAGGGATGACGGCTGGAGAGGCCGGGAGCAGGGAGGTCGCCCCGGGGAAGGTCAGGCACCCAGAGGGATGAAGAAGCATCGCCTGTGCGCATCCACGGGGCGTCTGCCCAGGCCTGGCACTTTGCCGGTTCTCCCACTCAATGCCCAAGGCCACCAGGAAAGATGGCGCTGGCATCCTGTTTGGCCAAGGAGGAACCTGCATGTGGCCCCAGAACCACTCTTTGAGAGTCACTGGAGAAGTTTGAAGTGGCACAAAATCCTCTTGAGGGCTGCTCGGGAAAATTTAGGGAGGGCAACTCTCTTCCCCAGAGGTCAGGCTGACCTCTTTATTCTTTCTGTCCCTGGGATTTGCTGCTCTGACTGCTGGAGAGCCTCCTTCTATGGCTCCCGGGCTTGGAGACATTTGCCTAATTTATGGGGCTTGGCGGACACTCAGAGGCGGAGGGCGGACAGCAAACTCCTAACGTACAGCACATCTGACTCGTGTGTTTGGGCGTCTTTTATTGCTCATCTGGGAGAGCCCCACGTGGAAGGCCTGCTCCCCCGCCTGCCATAAAACTGGGTAATGGACTGTTGCGGCGTGGTTACGATCTCTTGGGGGTGCTGCACGCTTGCCCACCCTGGAGCAAGCTGGGGGTCTCTCTGCAAAGTGCTGGGGCTGGCACTTCATGGTATTGGTGAGGATTTACAGGCTCTGTGGGCTGTCCTTGTGCATAGAGCTGCTTTGTCCCTGGGACTTCCCATCCTCTGTGCTGTGTAGGCTGGCCCTGCGGGAATGGCCTTTGAGGCTGTATCTGGTCAGGCTGACTGGTGGGGGCCTGATGCCCCACGGACAGGTGACTAGGACGCCCACCTCAGAAGAAGAAGATGTGGAGTTCCCGTTGTGGCTCAGTGGGTTAAGAACCGGACTAGTATCCATGAGGATGCGGGTTCGATCCCTGGCCTCCCTCAGTGGGTTAAGGATCCAGTGTTGCCGTGAGCTGTGATGTAGGTCGAAGAAGCGGCTCAAATCCTGTGTTGCTGTGGCTGTGGTGTAGGCCAGCAGCTAAACCTCCGATTTGACCCCTAGGCTGGGAACTTCCATATGCTGCAGATGTGGCCTTAAAAAGGAAAAAAAGAAAAAGAGAAAAGAAGATGTGTCCAGATACTGGTCCCCTGTCTGAGTAATTGGACAGTCAGTCACCTTTGCTGGGGGCTGGATGCTAACAGCTTCCCTTCACTGAGGACCTGCCAGCTTCCTTGTCCCATTCTGTCCCTAGCAAGAATCCTCAAAGCCCTGAAGCACAGGGTGGGCTTACCACATGGGCTCAGTCAATATTTGTGCCTTAGGGAAGGTAGGATGCAAACCTGGCTCTTTTTTGCACCAGGAAGCAGGGAGTACACCCCCTTGGCCACACCGACCCCTCGGTGGCAGATTTGTTTCACTCAGTGCCAAAGTGACAAAAGCCTGGGCTCCCTGCCTTTCTGGTTTGGTCAAGTGTAAGCAGGAGCAGGACAACCTAGCAGACAGGTCATGAGACATCCATTGTTCTTCTGGGAAGTCCTCCTTGTGCTGTGAAAACAGCAGCAGAACCCACCAGAATTCCTTTTGCTGGGTGCTTGAGCCCCACTTGGTCTGGACTGATATTCTCTTTTTCATAAAGTTGGCACAGCAATAATTCAAAAATAGGAGTTCCCGTCGTGGTGCAGCAGAAATGAATCCGACTAGGAACCATGAGGTTTTGGGTTCGATCCCTGGCCTTGCTCAGTGAGTTAAGGATCCGGCGTTACCATGAGCTGTGGTGTAGGTCGCAGATGCAGCTCGGATCCCGTGTTGCTGTGGCTCTGGCGGCAACAGCTCCGGTTAGACCCCTAGCCTGGGAACCTCCATATGCCACAGATGCAGCCCTAAAAAGCAAAAAAAGCAAAAAAAAAAAAAAAAAAAAGACAATAATTCGAAAAGATACATACACTACAATGTTCATTGTAGCACTATTTACAATAGCCTAGACATGGAAGCAACCTAAATGTCCATTGACAGAGGAATGGATAAAGCTGATGTGGTACATAGATACAAAAACCATAAAAAGAATGAAATAAGGCCATTTGCAGCAACACGGATAGACCTAGAAACAGTCATGCTAAGTGAAGCAAGTCAGACAGTGAAAGACAATTATCATATGATATCACCTACATGTGGAATCTTTAAAAAAGGATACAAATGAACTTATTTGCAGAACAAAAACAGACTCACAGACTTTGAAAAACTTAAGGTTACCAAAGGGGACAGGTGGAGGGTTGGGGAAGAATGGACTTGGGGGTGTGGGATGGGCATATGTACACTGAGGTATATAGAATGATTGGCCCACAGGGACCTGTTATATAGCACAGGGAACTCTACCCAATATTCTGTGATAATCTTTGTGGGAAAAGAATATGAAAGAGAATATAAATATATGACTGAGTCACTTTGTTGTAGAGCTGAAATTATCACAACCTTGTAAATTAACTATACTCAATAAAACAAAAAATTGGCCCAAGCAGCTTGAGGTGCTAAGGAAACCAGCCTCCAAAATGTCCCCCCCACTTTTCTGGGGCAAAGGAAGAGGCTGTCCCTCCGCTCTGGGGTTTCTCCAAATCTCCCCACTCTGAGCCACAGCTGCCGACTGACCCCTTTTACACTCTAGACAGAAGCATGAGGAAAGAGCCCCCATTCTGTTTCCTCCTCAGTGCAGCTAAGAGCGCTGAGACCCATCTTCAGGAACTTAGTGAGAAACTGAGAATGAAGCCAGGCCCTTTGCTGGGTGATCACAAAGCCCTCAGCACCCACAGGCCCTCAGCTCAGCTTCCAGAGATAGGAACTCAGTTAATCCTCACGAAATTGATTCCATGTTGTAGATGAGGAAACCGAGGCTCAGAGAAGTTACGTCCACATCGCCAAGATCACACAGCTAGGAAGTGGGGAGCCGGGATTTTTTTTTTTTTTTTTTCATTTTAGGGCCGCACCTGCAGCATATGGAAGTTCCCAGGCTAGGGGTCGCATCGGAGCTACAGCTGCCAGCCTACACCACAGCCACAGCAACGCCAGATCTGAGCTGTGTCTGTGAGCTGTGAGCCATGATGGGAAGGATTTCTGATGACTCATGTAATAGAATTGGGGGCTTTTGTAGTTTTGAGGGAATTTAGAAGTCATTTATTTCTACACTCCCATTTTACAGAGGAGGAAATAGCTTGTTTCTAGCTAGAGGGTGAGTTTGTGACTGAATAAAGATCAAAGCTCCAGTCTACTAACTTGTGGGTCTGTGGTGCCTGGGATGGGGACAGAATTCTGGATTTGGAGTCCAGGCATTTGGCCCAAGGTCTCTGAATGGGTGACCCGTTCCCCCAGTGTTTGCCTCCTGAGCTCAGTCATTGTCTACACAAAAATGTCATCCATTTGGGACAGTATTTAGATATAGTGTTAAATAGTCTCAATAAAACCCAACGTGCTCTTTAAAATATTGTGTTGGTGATGCTTTGTAGACTTATTCCAGGGACCCACCCAAGAGGTGTCCATGGTGCTCTGTGAAATTCCACCACATCAGCAAGGCTTCACCTTGGATAGTGTACAAAATCATTCTTACCACTTTACTACACAGGAAACCAGCATCCTTAACACCGCTATTAACTCACTTGTTTTCACTTATTTTAAGCTTGGAGCTCTGGGATGCTGGCCAAGACCTTTTTCCTTCTTGGGATTTAGCTTCTCATCTCTAAAGTGAGGGGTTGTCCCTTTGAGTTCTAATACAACCTGTGGGCTGCTGAGCAGCCCTCTTCTCCTGCCTGGGTTTGAAGGTTCACTGGCTGGGTCCCACACTCTGCATGTGAATATATACAAATATATGTGTGCGAATATGGTCTCTAAGAAGGGATCGTTGCCGCCTTCTAAATGGCAATGGTGTCTGTTCTTTTAAGGTGAAAGAGCCAGCTCTGGGCTGAGCTGGTCATGGGATGAGGGGGCATCCTCTGTGTGCACTGTTAAATTTTCCAGGCAGGAAATTCAAGGGCTGGTGTATCTCCCTTCATGATGTATCATTGTTGGCATAATTTAAGCAAGAACTGGAGTTGGGGGTTCTTCCAGGGTTCAACCGATAGGAACTGCAGCAACACGTAGGGGATAAAAGGGGGTAGTTGGGTTTGGGGTGTAAAGAGCAAGGGTGGATGAGAGGGAGACTTTAGTAAATTTCAGAGGCTCCTTAAGGGTCAGTAGGTACGTGGGCTTAGATGCCTCTCTAACAAATGCCAGTCTACCTTGTGATTCATCTGGGGTTGTGCGAGTGGTGGTGGAAATGGAGGTGAGGAAGGTGTCGATGGAAAGGACCCATCCCAAGGTGGAAAATACCTATCACTCGACTCTCAAACATGCTCCCACCTTGGTCCTCACCCACGATGTGAAGTCCAGTTCAAAGATGAGTCTGGAACTGTAGCAACCTTCCCTTGGGATCCCAAGTCAAAATCTGGGAGTTAGACAATGATAACCAGACATATCTTCACAGAGATAGCACAATTTGATCCCAATACCTCCCCCCCAAGTTCTCCAGACTCGCAAATTTGTGTTTTTGGGAGGTCTACACAGGTAGGTGTAATTTTCCTCTGTGTGGTCACTAGATTTTCACTATACTGGCTGCTGCAGAGACAAGCATCTCACCCTCATATACCCAACCACGTCCAGAGCTCATCACTTTTATTGTTAAAGAGACTCTTGCCCAGAAAGCCCCCAATAGGCCTTTCCTCTTGCCTAATTGGTCAGAAGAAGTGGGTCACGTCTGCTTGAAACCAACCACTGTCAAAGAGCACTGGATGGCCACTCCCAGCTCCTACTAACCCTGCTTCATCCCCTGGGGCTGGGGGCAGGCATCCTTTTCCTGAGTCCAAGGCTGCCCACTAGGTGTGCGCACAGCCGTATGGTGGTAGATGTGTGCAAGATGGGGACATAGTGGTCCCCTGGCCGACATGACTGTGATGGCATCTCGCTTGGCTGTTGCACTCATCCTTGGGCTCTAGAGTGTCCTGCCTGTGGTTAAAAATAAATAGGTCATGGAGTTCCTGACATGGCTCGGTGGAAACGGATCTGACTAGTATCCATGAGGACACAGGCACGATCCCTGGCCTCGCTCAGTGGGTTAAGGATCTGGGGTTGCTGTGAGACGTGGTGTAGGTTGTAGACATGGCTTGGATCCTGAATTGCTATGACTATGTGTAGGCAGGGAGCTACAGCTGCGATTCGACCCCCTAGCCTGGGAACTTCCATATGCCGAGGGCGTGGCCCTAAAAAAAAAAGACTAAATAAATAAATAAATTAATTAATTAATTAATAATAGGTCATGGAGGGTTTTTAAAAAAGCATTTGTGTGTGTGTGTGTGTGTGTGTGTGTGTGTGCAGCAGACATGACACATACATGTGACAGTGAGTTATGACCCAAGGCCTTATAATCGTCCTTCCTTAATTCATCTGGCGGAAATGCGCCGTTTTTGCTTTAAAAGAAGTGTAATGAAGATGGATTATAGTTCAGAGTCAGATTAGAAAGAGCCAGGAACTAAGATTAATTAGCAGCAGCATGTGGTTTATTTTCAAGGTCCTTTTTACTTGGCTTCCAGGAATCTTGGCATAGTATCTACAAACTCTCACTGAACTTTTCATGGGCAGTGGGTTGGAGGATTTTGTGTTTCTGTCTGATTGGGAGAGGCATTTGCTTTCCTGTAATACCCTCGGGGCACTGAGCCCCTGTCACTTGCCTTGTCCTGGTGTCTGGATGGCCAGCCAAGCTCCACCGACACCCCCCGACCCCCGGTATGGCTTCAATATACATCACTTTCCAGCTGACATTTGTCAGGTGTGTGGGTGCTGGATTTGAGGGTGGTTTTTCATTGTGCAGGCTGTTGAAAGTCTCCTAAATTTCCTCAGTATCTTTTCTATTAGTGCTTAGAATTTCCAAGGATTTTCTGAGGGAGAGGGAGAAAGCGAGCTTTGTTTTTATTTTTTAAAATTATTCTTGTCTTTTTAGGGCCACACCTGTGGCATATGGAGGTCTCAGGCTAGAGGTGGAATTGGAGCTGCAGCAGCCGGCCTACACCACAGCCACAGCAACGCCAGATCGGAGCCACATCTGTGACCTACACCACAGGTCACGGTAATGCCAGATCCTCAACCCACTGAGCGAGGCCAGGGATCAAACCCGAGTCCTCATGGATGCTAGTGGGATTGTTAACCACTGAGCCACAATGGGAACTCCCAGAAAGTGAGCTTTAAATTAGCCCAAATCATTACAGTTCCTATGCCCTTTGGAGGATTTAAATGCATTAGGAATAATTTCTTGCTTAGTATTCAGCCTTCATTTTCCACATAGCCTTTCAGCCTTTATTTTCTTCCTTGATGCCTTTGCCTTCCTCTGAAAAGTCACCTCTTCTCCTTTCTACCCAAGGACTAGCTGTCACCACCCTGGTAACCCCACTAGTAGATTTTTGCTGCTCTTGGGAGAAGAGCCACACTTCTCCCCATGGCCCATAGGGCATTTCCTGCTCTGGTCCTCAGCTCTCTCCCTCCCCGCTGGGCTGCAGGTACATTGGCTTTCTCTGGACTCCTTCAAAAAGTGCATCTTTTCTCCTGCTTCAGAATCTTCCCTCAAACTGTCTCTTGAGCATGCAACATGCATTCCCCTTGGTCATTAGCTAATTCCTTCTCACCTTCCTGGTCTCAGTTTATTTTTATTTTTTGCTTTTTAGGGCCTCACCCGTGGCATATGGAAGTTCCCAGGCTAGGGGTTGAATCGGAGCTGCAGCTGCCGGCCTGCACCACAGCCACAGCAACGCCACATCTGAGCAGTGTCCTCCACCTATACCACTGCTCATGGCAACACTGGATCCTTTACCCAATGATCGAGGCCAGGGATCGAACCTGCATCCTCATGGAAGATAATCGGGTTTGTAACCTGCTGAGCCACAACAGGAATTCCCTGGTCTCAGTTGAAATGTGACCTCCTCATGGAGGCCATCCTTGACTCTTCCAAAGGGGCTCCTTTCGCTCAGTGGATTGAGGATCTGGCGTTGCCATGAGCTGTGGTGTAGGTTGCAGATGTGGCTCAGATCCCGCGTTGCTGTGGCTGTGGTGTAGGCCGGTGGCTACAGCTCTGACTTGATCCCCTAGCCTGGGAACATCCATAGGCTGTGAGAGCAGCCCTAAAAAGCAAAAAAAAAAAAAAAAAAAAAAAAAAAAGGAAACCACAGTCCAGATGATCACTAGGGTTTACCCAGCACTGATGTTTTAGGCACCTCTGATCATTCTTTCTTCTCCCTACTGAGGATCTGCAGGGAAGGCTGGCACTACACCCCAGTAGGAAGTGAGGAGACCTGAAAAGGTTCAAGGCAGGCCAGCCTTGGGGCAAGGCGGGCTGTGAACCAGGAGGGCTGGAGCCAAGGAAGTATATTGAGAACATGGGACTGGGGTCCTGAGGACATCACCATTTCCCTCAACAGCCACCGCTGCTGATTGTGAGGCATCTTAGAGATAAAAATAATATTCATCATTGTCCCTCCCTTTAAAGCAAAGGCAGTTGTTGTCCTTGGAGTGAATTTAGAAAGAATGGCATCATTCCATTCTAAAACAGCACAACCTAAAATCTCATTTATCCAGGATTCTTATTTTATGGTGCGGAATCCAAGACCCAGAGAAGGACAGAGGCATGGCCAAGGCCATGTGGCCAATTTCCTCATCATCCCCTGGAAGTTCCTACTTGCTGTCATGGAGGATAAAGCCCACCAGGCTTCTTGCCATGAAGGCTTTATAAAAAACCCAATCAATATGCTTACTATCATTTTTGTTCATCTCTTTGAAATATGCAATGTGCCAGCAAAGTCCACTGTGAATATTTTTATGAACTCTATGGAAAATATGTTAAAGGCTTTTGGTAACCACTTCATTAAGCTTGGCTTTTTCTAGGCCACCACAAAAGGTAAATAAGCCCTAATGAGTAATATGCCCAGATTGAGATCCTGTAAGTTATACAGAGTCAGTGCCTCAAAAATCCCAAGCCCCAAGGGAGTCTGAGAAAGGTGATCCTAGCCCTGCACTGTGCACCAAGACCTTCAGACAAAGACTTATTAACCCGCAAATTAGATACTAACTAAATAAAGACACAATTTCCATAGACTGAAAAGAATTCCATAGCATCAGTAATGCCGTAAGGTTAGCCCTCAGCCAATTGGCTTCCCATCAAAGCAGAATTCCCTGGTAACCAGTACACAGAGATGGATGTGGGCGTCTGGGCCTGACAATGACCCTGGCTTGTTCTTTCACTCCTCCCACAAATTCTAGGCTAGATGCTGGGGATTCAGCAGTGATTAAGACAAAGTCCCAGCCCTCAAGGAACTCGTCTGTTGGGGAGAAGTTGCCATACAAGGAAACAGACTATGACCCTGGGGTGCAGTAGGAGCTTGTTGGAGGAGTAACTACTCCATCCTGGGGGAGCAGGGCCAAGAATACACCCCTGGAAGGATGGTGGAGTTGAAGGAAAGCGCTCCTTTATAAAACAGGAAGAATTTAAGAGGGTTTACAAGATGATGGGGAGGAGCCACTTGCAAAGAGAAAGGACTGAGGAGTTCCTGTCGTGGCTCAGTGGGAATGAACCTGACTAGTATCCCTGAGGATGCGGGTTCGATCCCTGGCCTCGCTTAGTGGGCTAAGGATCTGGCATTGCCATGAGCCGTGGTGTGGATCACAGAGGCGACTTGGATCTGGTGTTGCTGTGGCTGTGACGTAGGCCGGCAGCAGCTCCCATTTGACCCCTAGCTTGGGAGCAGCCATATGCTGCAGGGGCGGCCCTAAAAAAAGCAATAAAATAAAATAAAATAAAATAATAAAGGATTGAGGTCAGTTGGTCCGAGGTCCTTAGAAGATAGAAGGGGATGGAACCACGTGGGAGGAGGAGCCTTAGGAAGCAGGACAATCTTGCCTGTGAAGCAGATGAGAAAGAGACGAGGGTGGACACAGGCGTAGGTGAGCTGGCAGACCAGAAACCAGAGGTGGAGAAATGGAAAGATGAGGGGTAGGGGGAGAAGCTGAAGGGCTTTCTGAGAGGGGAGAGTCTAACAAAGCTGCTGGGAAGAGTGGGCATGGTGGCTGATTGTGTCGTAGAGGATGTCACCTGGGTGGTGATGGGGGCCCGGCTGCTGTCAGGGACCAGGCGAGAAGAGGAACATCAAAACGGGTGACGGGGTCGGTTTCTCCAGAAGCATTCAGCAGCATGAGTATAAAAGCAGAGAGTGTTGCCTTGACCTAGGGTTAGTTTTTTTTTTTTTCTCAAGTAGATGTAAGGGATGAAAGGTAGAACAAAGGGATTAAGAGTATTTTGTAAGACAGAGGCTGAAGTGATGAATCATGGGGTACACAGAAAACAATAGAGACAGAAGGGTCTGCTGTATTAGAAGAAATGAAGTAACTAAAGGCCTAGAGTTGTCCATAAAGTTAAAAAAGATGCTGTGAGTTTGTGGAGGAAAAGTGCTGGTAGAAGAAATAGGTAATTTTTTCTCCCCCCTAGGGCTGCATCTGCGGCATATGGAAGTTCCCAGGCTAGGGGTCAAATCAGAGCTGCAGTTGCCAGCCTACACCACAGCTGCAGCGATGCCAGATCCTTAACCCACTGAGCGGGGCCAGGGATCAAACCTGCATCCTCATGGATACTAGTCAGGTTCTTCACCTGCTGAGCCACAATGGGCCTGTGTCCAGAAATAGTCATTGTTGACAGAGAATCTGGACTCTTAGAACTTCGCTTCCAGGTAACCATGAGTTAGGTTGTTTGGATGCTCCTGCCTGCTGAAAAACAACCAAGAGTGCTGGATAAAATAGGAAAACCTTTTAAAAGTAACAAGAGCAGACAAGATTATAAGGAATCCCCAGGCCAACATTTAAGGGGAAAGAGAAGCCAGAGAGGTCAATGAGCACAGAATCTGCTTTTGCTCCAAGGGAATCTGACATTTGAGCAAACCTGAACTTTTGTTTTATCTGGCAAAATGAAGTCACAGGCCAGCACAAAGCATGGGAAGCTTCCCCCATTATGAGCTGGGCCTCCTAAGAAGCTTTAAATAAAGCAGGCGAACTGAATTCAACTAACTCTTACATGTTCTTGCAGCTCAGATTTATAGTATAGGTGATCCAGGGAAACTCAGACCTTGACTTTGGATTAAAGGTGGGTTTTAGACTAAGGTTACCAGATATATACCCTCTATAAACAATTTTTCAAGTATAATGATCAGTACACAAAGATAACTGAATAACATAAAAATAAGATACCGTGAGCAACTCACAGACATAAGAGGACCATGGATTTCAGATATTGTTACTTTCAGTCACAGATTATGAAAAACTATGCTTATTCTGTTTGAAGAATAAAAATTAGTTTAATTAAAAAAAAAAAACTTGTCCTCATGTTGCTCAGTGGATTAAACATCCATTGTTGCCATGAGCTGTGGTGTAGGTCACAGACACAGCTCAGATCTGGCATGGCTGTGGCTGTGGCGTAGGCTGGCAGGTGTAACTCTGATTTGAACCCCTAGCCTGGGAACTTTCATATGCTGCAGGTGCGGTCTTAAAATAAATAAATAAGTAAATAAAATTAAAAAAAAGATGCACACACAAAAAAAGACACACACACACACACAAAAAAAAAAAAAAAAAGAGAGAGAGAGAGAAAGAAAAAGAACTCTGTATGGCTTGGGTAAACCCCACTCATAAGCTAACAATTAGACCAACACAACTTCATGTTTGCTGGTGGAAGACTTGAAACTCCTGGGTCAGAGACAAAGGAGAGCTTATTACTCATAGCAGTATCAGCAGCCAGAGGATTAGCACTTGCACTGATTCTTTGTGCCCAGGTTCCTGCAGGGCCATGCGGAGAGGGTCAAGTGATACTTGCACATGGGGCAGGCTATGCTTCAGGAGAGGAACCCTGAGGGTAAAGCCTGAATCTTGTATCATGGGCAGTAAGTTGGCCTGCCCTTTGCTCTGGAAGGAGACATTATCTTTCTTATACTGGTCAGTAAAACCTATCTTCCAAGCCTGGTCACTCTACAGACACTTAAAAAGGGAGTCCAGAATGAAGGGACTCAATGCCCCTGCTGGCAAGAAGTGCTGAAGGATGAAGGAACCCTGGAGAACTGTCACCACTTATAAGCCTCTGGTCCACTGAGTATGAGGATGAGTGGTTTTTACTTGACAGGGTTCAAAGGAAGTGATATTTGCAGAGGCCATCAGGATTTTAGGTAAGGCCAGGAGGTGAAGGACGTTGTAAATGTCTATGAAGAAGTTAAGAATTTGTGGGATTTACCCCACTCATTAAAAACAGAAGTGCTTATTGGGTCATTGAAAAAATAAAATTTTGTGGCAACAACCTAAATGTCCATTGACAGATGAATGGATTAAGAAGATGTGGTATATATACCAATGGAATACTACTCAGCCATAAAAAGAACAAAATAATACCATTTGCAGCAACATGGATGGAACTAGAGACTCTCATGCTAAGTGAAGTAGGTCAGAAAGAAAAATACCATATGATATCACATATCTGGAATCTAATATATGGTACAAGTGAACCTTTCCACAAAAAGGAAACACATAGAGTGGGAGAACAGACTTATGGTTGCCAAAGGTGGAGGGGGAGTGGGAGGGAGTGGGATGGACTGGGAGTCGGGTTAATAGGTGCAAACTCTTACATTTGGAGTGGATAAGCAATGAGATCCTACTGTATACCATGGGGAACTCTATCTAGTCACTTGTGATGGAACATGATGGAAAATAATGTGCGAAAAAGAATGTGTGTGTGTCTGTGTGTGTGCGTGTGTGTGTGTGAGACTAGGTCACTTTGCTGTACAGTGGAAAATGGACAGAACACTGTAAACCAACTATAATGGGAAAAATAAAAATCACTAACAAATAAAATAAAATTTTGCTCCAAAATTATGTTTGGTATAACATAATACAACACTGTGTTGTAGTATGTTCCAGAAGAGACAGAATAGGGGAGGGGCCGGGCAGTGGACCAGGTCCAGCTCTCTACCAACTGGCTGTGGCTACACTGCTTTTCATTTCTTCATCTGTCAAAATGAGAAGGAAGGAGATAGTCAATAGTTTAGGGATCTCTTTTTAGTACAAACAGTCTGTGATTTCCGCATTTAGAAAATCCGGAACCTGTATGTAATACCTGAAGAAATTCTCTATTAGCCAGAAAACCCCACTTTCCAGCCAGGCTGAGGACAGAGTTTAGTAAAAAAATGGTTAAAAAAAAGTGGTCCTCGAAGGGGTGATAACAGTGATTATGAAATAGAAGATGGAAAAGAGGGCTCCCAGTCTAGTGCTGTCCTTCATCTGGCTTTGGAGTCCAGAAGTATCCATGGCTAACATTGCCTAGAGATTACATTTGCTTTAACTTTTTGGAGAGGCTGAGGGACTAACTCTGATTTCCTAATATAGGAGTAGACATTTAGAACCTCAGAGAGGCAGCATGCGTCAGAGAATAAATGTGGGCTTTGGAGCCCGACAGGCCTGGGCATAAATCCAGACTCTTCTACTTACTGGCGATGCAACTAGAGTGCACTACTATTTTGTGGCTCACCCCACACCCCTCTCCTTTGGGAGCTGCATACTCACTTTCTGGAAGCTGCCCATGTGGTTCTGTGCGATGCTGCACATTTCACATGGCCACACCCCCCTGGTCACAGTTGATTGGTTAAGGGGTGGGTATCCAGCCCAAGCTGAGCCAATCAGACTCTTTCCCTGGGATTTCTGAAACTGGACTGAGGAGGGCAGTCAGCCAGCCCTCTGCTGGCAAAGGCTGCGGATGACGGCCATGAGGCAATGTAGGGCAGACACACTTCTTGCCACGTGCATTGAGAGCAAAGACAGGAGATGGAGAGAGAGGCCTGGGGTACCTGGATCCCTGCTTCTAGTTGCTTTCAGGCTGCTGCCCCTTGCCACTCCATGCCTGGTTTGTTTCTTCTTCTTTTTTTTTTTTTTTCTTTTGGGGGGGCCGCACCCTCGGCATATGTAGGTTCCCAGGCTAGGGGTCGAATCGGAGCTGTAGCCTCTGGCCTACGCCATAGCCACAGCGATGCCAGATCCATGCTACGTCTTCGACCTACACCCCAGCTCACAGCAACGGATCCTTAACCCACTGAGCGAGGCCGGGGTTTTAACCTGCATCCTCATGGATACTAGTCAGATTCACGTCCACTGAGCCACGACGGGAACTCCCTGGTTTGCTTCTTAAACACTTGGTTGTATAGGTGTCCTTTGCTCTTTGAAATTTCACTTTACACCACTTTCCTTTTATGAAAGATCTATGTTGGTTTTTGCTAACCAAGAGAAAGCCAAAGAGGATTTTCGCTATTATGAAAAAAAGGGGGAAAGCAAAAAATAGCGTTTAGCATTATAGAGGCAGCGTGCCCCCCAAGCTGTGAGAGCAGCGCCACCAAGTTCCTTCCCTGGGAATTACACCCAGCATCTAGGCATCCAGCCACCCCAGCTTTGACTGTGTCTGTGAGCATTTGTGCTTTATCGTAATGTATTCTGTGCAACCCTTAGCAAGATGAGCCCTAAGGTAAATGCCTCTTCGCCTTAGTGCTCCTTTTGGACAGTGGGGGGAATCTGTATTTTCAGAACCATGGAGTCCCTTTGTGTGTAAAGTTGCCCACGTTGGCTTTAATCCTCTGCAATCCAAACAAGTCTGCCTTATTTAGAAATCCTGAGCAAGTCACCTCACAGTTCCTCAGTTTCTTGATTTATGAAATTGTAAAATTGGGACAAATGTAGGGAAGGGGTAGCTGAGCAGAGGAACTGATATAATCATGAGAACACCTGGCACCATGCCTAGTCAGCAGGGGAGCTCACAAGATAATAAAATGCTTTCCTTTTTGGCCTTACAGGCATCCAGAGTGTGGTTTCTCCCCCACCCCCACCCCCACCCCCACTCCTTTTCTTAGGGCTGCACCCACGGCATATGGAGGTTCCCAGGCTAGGGGTCGAATTGGAGCTACAGCTGCCAGCCTACACCACAGCCACCGCCACACCAGCACCAAGCCACGTCTGTGACCTACACTACAGCTCACCGCAGCACCTGATCCTTAACCCACTGAGCGAGGCCAGGGATCGAACCAGCAACCTCATGGTTCCTAATTGGATTTGTTTCCACTGCGCCATGATAGGAACTCCCCCAGAGTGTGGTTTCTTGAAGCTAACATTCATTGAGTACTTACCCTGAGCTCAGCATTGTGCTTGGTGCTTAGAAGCTTATTTATATTCATTCATGTAGCCCCACAGTCATCCTAAGAGGTGGCTGCTGTTTTTCTCCATTTGACAGACGTAGAAACAGCCATGAAGGGATGGATAAGGGCCTATGAACTTGTTCCTTGGAGTTAAGGACCTTCCACTCCACCCCAATCCTGCATTGCCTAAACCTCAGAGGAGGTGGGGTTTGGACAGTTTTAACACCAAGGTGAGAGTAAATGCTCTGAGAATTGACTACCTTGACAGGACGTTGCGGCTGGAAGCAGAGAGAGTCCCAAGAAGGTGTGGTTGAGATAACAATGAGCGGGCTGTCAAGAGGTAGGGAGGGGAGCTCTTGGGCAGGAGATGTGGGCACCTTTTGAATTTAACATCCTGGAGGAGACCCTCTCTCACCTAATGGAATCCTCTGCTCTCCCTGCCAGAGCACAGCCTCGTCCCAGGAGTTCTGAGGGCACCCAGAGTGTGGGCGAGGGTGGGAGGTGTAAGTTCCTGTTGGTACTTGGATGTTGCTCTATGCCTTGAAGGACAGCCACTGAGCTTGGGCACAGGACAGGTGGGGTGGGGAGCCACAGAAGAAGCTGGGGCAGGTTGCTAGGGAACAAGAGGAGCTGACTGGGGCAGCAGCCAGGATAAAAAAAAAAAAAAAAGCTGTTTTTTACAGTTTGTCTGGGAGTTCCCGTGTGACTCAGTGGGTTAAGGATCTGGGATTGTCACTGCAGTAGCTCAGGTCGTTGCTGTGGCGTGGGTTTGATCCCTGGCCTGGGCACTTCCACATGCCATGAACACGCTCCCCCCGCCAAAAAATAAATAAATAATCCCCATGTGGCTCAATATTGGATTAAGGACCCGATATTGTCTCCATGAAGATGTGGGTTCAGTCCTTGGCTTCACTCAGTGGGTTAAGAATTGGTATTACAGCACGGGTTGTAGATGCGGCTCGGACCTGGCATTGCTGTGGCTGTGGTATAGGCCAGCAGCTGCAGCTCCAGTTCACTCCTAGCCTAAGAACTTCCATATGCCACGGGTGTGCCTATTTAAAAAAAAAAAAAAAGCAGTTCCTGTCATGGCTCAGCAGAAACGAATCTGACTAGTGATGGTGAGGATGCAGGTTCGAACCCTGGCCTCGCTCAGTGTGTTAGGGATCTGGTGTTGCTGTGAGCTGTGGTGTAGTTTGCAGATTCGGCTCAGATCTGACATTGCTGTGGCTGTGGTGTAGGCAGTCCAATTTGACCCCTAGCCTGGGAGGCTCCATATGCTATGGGTGCGGCCCTAAAAAGACAAAAAAAAAAAAAGGATTTATCTGAATTGGTGACCAGCTGGACCTAGGAGGTGAAAGAACGTGAGAATCACTGGAGTTACATTAGCTTTGAGATAAGATGGTTTCCTGGAAAGACTGAGGAGAGTTCCTAAATTTTTCTACTGTTAAAAATAATAATAAAGACATAAAGAAAAAGCAAACCAGCAAACTGCTGTCATCCGTCAGTGGCATGGTTAGGAAATGATTGTCATTTCTGAATTTTGGAGGCACGGTGTGCGTGCACTTCTGCCCCTGCCATTTGTCACATCCTGTGCGTTAACAGCTGGTTCTCCCAGGATATGCTCTGGAGTCCCCCAGACCCTGAAGAACAAGGCAGAGCAAGACTTGACCTTTCTGTGGGCTGGTTTGGAGGCTGGGTGGTAGAAACTACAGAGTTTGGAGTCCTGGGTCTGTGTTTTCTGGTCACTGTGAACAGCCTGAGTGATCACAGCCAGCTCACTCTTCTCTCTGAGCTACACAGGGAGTGTGTCACAGCCTCCCTGGTGGCTGCCCTGGGCCTGTGGAGTGGGTACCATGCCACTTCTGCTGCTCCTGGAGAGGGCCTCCCCTTCTCTCTCATACCCTGGCGTCTGGAAATAATATTACATGTTTTTCTTTCTTTCTTTTTTTTTTAAACAATGCTCTTAGAGTTCCAGGTGTGGCTAAAGCAGAATTGAATCTGACTAGTATCCATAAGGATGCAGGTTCGATCCCTGACCTTGCTCAGTGAGTTAAGAATCTGCTGTTGCTGTGAGCTGTGCTGTAGGTCGCAGACGCGGCTCAGATCCTGAGTTGCTGTGGCTCTGGCGTAGGAAAGTGGCTGCAGCTCTGAATCAACTGCTAGCTTTGGAACCTCTATATGCTGTGGACGCGGCCCTAAAAAGTAAAACAAACAACCCCCCCCCCAAAATAAGGCTCTTTAAACCCTTAGATGTGACTATATATTTAGAGGTAGTTTCTTCCTGCGCTAATATTCATGGCTCCTGTGCCTGCATCAGGGCCTTGAAGGGTTATAGCAACAGTTAAACATGACTTCACAGTATGCTGGGAATTCCTGCTATGACTCAGTGGGTTAAGAACTCGACATAATGTCCATGAGGATGCGGGTTCAATCCCTGGCCTCACTCAATGGGTTAAAGACCTGGGGTTGCTGCAAGCTTTGGCCTGGGTCACAGATGTGGCTGTGGCTCTGGTGTAGGGCAGCAGCAGCTTTGGTTGGACCCCTAGCCCCGGAACTTCCATATGCTGCAGGTACGGCCCTAAAAAGAAAAAAAAAAAAAAGAGAGAAAGAACCCCTTCATTGGCTTCATCATATGCTAAACCGGGGTGTTTCTTGGGCCCCACATCCCTCGTGTGAATTAAGCACCCCTCTGTAAGCGCAGGTGGGTATCAGCACAGCTGGGGCCTGGGCGCTGCTGACCTGGGCGGGCAGAGGGTTTGTCCCTGCATCTGGTAACCATTACCTTGCCTGCCGGGCTACAAGCTCCCTGAGAAGCATCTGCCTGCTGCTAGAAAGGACTGGATTTCGCTTTCAGCATAATAACGTAGACATCATAAGGTTTAGGGTTACCCGAAGGAGTCAATGGGGAGGAATGCATCTGAAATCCAGATTCTAATCATCTTTGGTGGGTTTTTGATGTGCTGCTTGGAGCCTGGCTGTGGGCCCAGCCAGAGGCCCTGGGGCAGGCCCAGCCTAGAGGGGCCTGATGGGGAAGATTGGAAGGGGCTGGTGTGCAGACTCATGGCTGGATTTGGAGAAACGGTTCCCTCCAGAGTGGAGGGTGGCGGTCGTGTGCCTCTCGCAGCTGGCTCAGCCCCTGCCTCCTGCCTGGGGTCCCTGCTCCTCAAACCCTTCCCTGGGTTTCGCACACTTTGACCTCCTTGCTCAGTGGGCGTGATGAGCTTTCCCCCTGGAGCCACCCCCATCCCCACCCCTAGATTCTCTGCCACCAGGGGTCCCCTCCCTCCTGGGCGATCTGCGGGGCAGAGACCTTCCCCTGTAGGTCGAATCCCGCCAGCCTGCAGCCCCCAGAATGTGGCCATCTCCATCTCTGCTTGTGCCTCCTCCCTGGCCTGGCCCTGGCCTCCACTGGAGATGAATCCTACTTAGCTGCAATGGCCAGGTGAATAGCAGGTGAAGCCATGCCAGGGCTAGAACTCCCTAAGTGGCTATCACAGCAGCTCCACACGTCTATAGCTCTAAGCCCTGTTTCTTCTGTTCAAACAACTGTCCAACAGCCCTTCAACTTCTCCCAGTTTGCTAATGAATCAAATGCACGCTGCTTGGTCCAGGGTTTCAGACCCTTTGCAAGCTGGTCCCATCCACCCCTCCAACCTCTCCCTCCTCCACCCTCTTCAGCCTGGCCTCTGCTCCCGCCACTGCTTCCAGATCCCTTGCCAGTTCCTGGCTGTGCTCTGAACCCTGCTCCTGCCTCGGCACCCAGTGCTCCTGTGTCTGAGCTACAGGTGCTGGGTGCAGATCACCCCCCAGCTCCTCACTGAGGCCGAGCTCCAGGAAGCTACATGGTCCCTCACATATGCCCTGTCCAGTCTTTTTGCAGCTCGTCTCATCCTTTGTCCTGCTCTGCATCCTGGGATTGCATCTCTGTGTTCCTCGTGGTGCCTGGGACATAGAAAGGGGAATCCGACTGAAGGTGGGAGGGGTGAACCATGGCCCCTTCAGAACAGCAGGCCAGGCCTTGGAGTGGTGGGAGGAAGAGGCCGAATATAGGATGAAGTTTCAGGGGAGACTGGGGTGGGGGGGTCTCCTGGGATTGTGGTTGCCTATGATACACACCACTGGCATTAAACAGCAGTTCCCAAACTCATTGTCACAATGCATTTTCATTATTCAGTTTTCTCCCTCATACACCATAGATTTGGGAGCATTTTACCTGCCAAACAAACTGCATTTATTCACTACTTTATTTTCCTGTCTTTATCATTCAAAGAACCATGTAGCTGCCACTTAGAGCTTCGGTTCAGAAGAGATGACGAGGGAATATGTATGTATATTCATACATGACTGGGTCACGTTGCTGAACAGCAGAAATTGGCACAACCTTGTAACTCAACTATACCTTAATAAAAAACAATAAGATTAAAAAAAAAGAAGAGACAACCAGAGATTTTGCCACGCACATACTGCTGGAGCAGAGAACTCTTGTATTTCGAGTTTACTTGTCTGGTTTTATTACAGACAAACATGGGATGTCTTTATAGTTTTAGAAACAGTGACATGGGAGTTCCCGCTGTGGTACAGTGGGTTAAGAATCTGACTGCAGTGGCTCAGGTTGCTGTGGGGGTGCAGGTTCCATCCCCAGTCCAGCGCAGCGGGTTGGAGGACCTGCCAATTGCCTCAGTTGCGGCTCAGATTCAATCCCTAGCCTTCAAACTTCCACGTGCTCCAGGTGACCTGCTGTTTGAGGGATGGGCTGGAGATGCTGGGGCTTTTACACCCCAGCTCCCTTGCCCCTCAGGTGGGACCACTCTGAGACATAGCCCACTCAGGGTTTCAGCAGTCCCAGTGCCCCTGAGCCCCAGACGCCCTCAGTGGCCCCCTGCTCATTACTATACCCCATCCCTTCCCTGTGTCACTTCCCTACTTCCTTACCGAGGCTCCCCGGGATCACCTCCCAACTAAACCACTTGTGCTAAAACCCTCATCTCAAGCTCTCCTAGGAGAACCTGCCCAGGGCAATACCTTACTTCTGTTGCCCATGGGATTGAGACCCCAATCCTTTGCATGTGCAGCTCAATTTCCAGTGCAGAGGTTTGGCTCCTTTTGCAGAGGGCAAACTGGTTAAATATCTTTTTGCTCTGGCCTCTTCTCTGCCCATCAGCTTGGTGATTAGTTTTGGCTCCCTCAACATGCAGTTTGTTCCCGGGCTGCTGCTGCTTTTTTCTTTTTCTTTTTTAGGGCTGTGCCTGCGGCATATGGAGGTTCCCAGGCTAGGGGTCCAATCGACACTGTAGCCACTGGCCTATGCCACAGCCACAGCAATGCCAGATCCGAGCCGTGTCTGTGACCTACACCACAGCTCATGGCAATGCCGGATTCTTAACTCACTGAACAAGGCCAGGGATCAAACCTGCATCCTCATGGACACTATGTGGTGTTCTTAACCCACTGAGCCACAAGAGGAACTCCTCTTTGGTGTCTTTGCAAGAGCTGCTCCATCTTCCCAGAACAGCTTCCCCCGCCCTCTTCTCCACCGGCCCGCACATCCCATAACACCCAGCTCTTCCAGGACAGCGTCCACGGCTCCAGGTGGAGTTGAAGATGCCCCTTTGCCCCTCAGGGTGCATAGAACCCTTACCACAAGGCTGGTTATGGAGCCGCACTCACCAGCTGTACCTGGCGTGTGAGTGAGAGACTATCTGTCCTGCCTTGACCCCAGCTTTGGAGAGACGGGGCCCAGGTTCCTAATGCTCTGTGCCCCCCAGAGGCACTGGCTCAATCAGAACAGTTTGGGGGTGTTCCTATAGTGGCGCACTGGAAACTAATCTGACTAGGAACCATGAGGTTGTGGGTTCGATCCCTGGCCTTGCTCGGTGGGTTAAGGATCCGGGGTTGCTGTGAGCTGTGGTGTAGGTTGCAGACGCGGCTCAGATCTGACATGGCTGTGGCTGTGGCATAGGCCCGCAGCTACAGCTCTGATTAGATCCCTAGCCTGGGAACCTCCATATGCCGCAGGTGTGGCCCTACAGAGAGAAAAAAAGACAAAAAAGAAAAAACAGATTGGGGTCCAGAAATCTCCCGCCCGCAGGAGCCCAAGGAGAAAGCTGGGGTCCAAGGGTGTGATGGGGCAGCCTCAGGGCTCCTCAGGGCTGTGGGCACCCCTTGCCCCTTGACAAAGCATCCCCTTGACAAAGAGGAGACAGAGGGAGTTCCCTGGTGGCCTAGTGGTTATGGATTAAGTGTTGTCACTGCTTGGGCTCAGGTTCCATCGCTGGTCAAGAAACTCCCAAAAGGAGACGGGGTAAAGCTGGTTTCCAGGGAAGGAAGACCCAGAGAGAGAGGACCAGAATGGAGCAGGAAGGTGGGGGTGGGAGGAGAGAAGAAAAATGTGCAAGTCAGAAAGTAGCAGGGAGCCCTGCAAACCATTAGGTGATTAACCAGAGTGAAAACTCAGCGCCGGGCTTTGGCTGCCCGTACAGGGTTGCAGCTGCTTTCAGAGTTTGACTGAATAATGTATTTTTATTAAGTTCACATTTTGCCTCTCATTTCTCCCCTTGTTCTTTCTCATTGTGGGGCCCTCCTGTTCCTTGACTCCCAGGCTTGGTGATAGGCAGTGGCAGCAGCTGCCCTCCTGCAGGCCCTGCACTCCCCGCTGCCTGCCCCCCTACCCTCCTCTGCCTGGCTCTGGTTCAGCTTTCTCTGTGCTCTGAATACCTGCGCCCATAAACCTTCCCATCTGTGCACCCCGAGGAGCTAAGGACCAGGCCAGAGGGCAACCCCTGGGGTGTGACTCTTCCCTGACTGAACTGGGTGTGTTCTGGAGCCCTCTAATCCCTGACTCTGACCTGGGCAGTGAGGGTGGGCAGAGCGGGGCAGGGTAGGTGTGGGCAGGCCGGGAATCTGGTTTCTCAGTGTCTAGACTGTAGGAGCATCTCACTTTCTGCATCTGTATCCTGGGATGACAAAATCCTCTCCTTTGGAAAGTAAGGTAATAGAAAATGAGGCGGGGGGGTTCCCGCCGTGGCTCAGTGGTTAATGAATCTGACTAGGAACCATGAGGTTGCAGGTTTGATCCCTGTCTTTGCTCAGTGGGTTAAGGATCCGGCGTTGCCCTGGGCTGTGGTGTAGGTTGCAGATGTGGCTCGGATTCTGCGTTGCTGTGGCTGTGGCTGTGGCGTAGGCCAGTGGCCACAGCTCCGATTAGACTCCTAGCCTGGGAACCTCCATATGCCATGAGTGCGGCCCTAGAAAAGACAAAAAGACAAAAAAAAAAAAAAGGAAAAAAGAAAATGAGGGGAGTTCCTGTTGTGGCTCAGCAGCGAGGAACCTGACTAGAATCCATGAGGATGCAAATTCAATCCCTGGCCTCACTTAGTGGGTCAAGGATGTGGTGTCACCTTGAGCTGTGGTGTAGGTTGCGGATGGGGCTCGGATCCCGCACTGCTGGGGCTGTGGCTGTGGTGTAGGCTGGCAGCTACAGCTCCAATTGGACCCCCAGCCCGGGAACTTGCATATGTTCTATGTGCAGCCCCCCAAAAACTAAAACAAACAACAGAAACAAACAAAAAAAAGAAAGGCGCATGAACCCCTCTCTCTCTGCTCCTCCAGACTTTTGGAGGCTTGGATGAAAGCATTTGCAGCCTGGGATTGTGGGGTCTGCAGCTTTGGTGATGACACAGCCATGTGCGGGACTCTAGCATGCAGCGCAAAAGAGGCTTAGTGCAGGTGGCATAGTCTCTCCAGGTGCCCACAGCCCTGAGGAGCCCTGAGGCTGCCCCATCACACCCTTGGACCCCAGCTTTCTCCTTGGGCTCCTGCGGGCGGGCCACTCTCCGCTGGGCACTCACATTTTGTCGGCTTTTCTTTCGGCCTCTGACCCTGCAATTTCAAGATCATTTTCCTTTCTGCATCCCTCTGCCAGGTCATGGATCCCAGGGGACAGGACCCCTCCAGGCTTTGGGAGTGATCTGGAGAATAGGGGATGGGGCTGTGGGGGGGTTGTTGGGCCACCAGGGGCTGGAATCATGGTGATGGAGTTGGGGGGCTCAGCCTTCGTCAGCAGTCCCCTCTGAGGGACGTGTGCTGCAGACAGAGGTGCATTCTTCTGGGGGAGTCAGACATGAGGCAAAGGGTCCCTAGGCAGCCCCTCAGCCTCTGCTAGGGCAAAGTGGGGCCTGGCTGCCAGGTGGGAGGCATTTGGTCCTAAAGAAAAACGGTGAGAGTAGTGGCGGGTGCAAGGGGCTCAGAACCTGTGTCTGGAGGGGCTCTGGGTCTTTGTGGGCAGCTGAGTGCCAGGTAGTGAGCTGGGTGCCCTAGGTCACGGGGAGCCCAG
Source organism: Sus scrofa (assembly GCF_054392235.1). Classification (NCBI taxonomy): domain Eukaryota; kingdom Metazoa; phylum Chordata; class Mammalia; order Artiodactyla; family Suidae; genus Sus; species Sus scrofa. Next base: position 48,073,656 of record NC_139389.1, read on the forward strand.
ATTGATCTGCTCCGCACCTTGGGCACGTCTCAAAGTTTCTCCAGAGTTTCTGTCTCCTCTGCTTCCCCGCCACCAGCTGCTGTTTGTAGGGGGTTAGTCATGCAGCTGAGGGGTGCCTGGGTTCTGTGGCCCTGACGCCTGAGCCTTTGTCTGGGACCCAGGGCTTGATAAAGACAAATAGGATTTAATGAGGGGCTTGCTGAAAAATCAGGGTCTGGGGCTGATGTAGCCATTGGTGTTAATTGAGGTAAAATAAGGAAGTTCTCCATTCTTACCTGTGCTCCTTACAAGCATTAGGGTGTCCCCTATAAGTGAACCCTCTAGGGACCCTGATGGGCCGTTAGCTAAGGAATTGTGGTGCAGTAAGTGCCAAGAGCCCCCACCCTTTGTTTTTTGTCTTTTAGGGCCACACCCACGGCATATGGAGGCTCCTAGGCTGGGGTCCAATCAGAGCTACAGCTGACTGCAGCTGCCGGCCTACACCACAGCCACAGCAACACCAGATCTGAGCCCCATCTATGACCTACCCTGCATCCACAGCAATGCCGGATCCTTAGGCCATTGAGCGAGGCCAGGGATTGAGCCTGCAACCTCATGGCTACTAGTCAGATTCATTACCGCTGAGCCACAATGGGAACTCTGCAAAGAGCCCATTTAAAATTTTTTTTTTTGGCCATTTCTAGGGTCGCTTCTGCGGCATATGGAGGTTCCCAGGCTAGGGGTCCAATTGGACTGTAGCCACCTGGCCTACACCAGAGTCACAGCAACGCAGGATCTGAGCCACGTCTTCGGCCTACACAACAGCCCATGGCAACGCCGGATCCCCAACCCACTGAGCGAGGCCAGGGACCGAACCTGCAACCTCATGGTTCCTAGTCGGATTTGTTAACCACTGCACCATTTTTAATTTTTAAAAATCTTTTTTAATTTAAAAAAGATTTTTTTAAAAAAAATTTAAAAACTCCCCATTTTTAATTTTTAAAAATCTTTTTAATTTTTAATTTTTTGGGCCACGTCCATGGTGTGTGGAAGTTTCTTAACCCACTGAGCCATCAGGGAACTCAAGATCCCATTTTCAATTTATTTTATGTATTTAAGCTTTTACATATATAAACTCACATGTAAAACTCTCACTGTTATTCTTTATTTATATGGCTGCACCTGTGGCATATGGAAGTCCTTGGGCCAGGGATTGAATCTGAGCTGTGGCTTTGACTTACGCCATAGCTACTGCAATGCTGGATCCTTTCACCTGGGCTGGGGATTAAACCTGCACCTCCGCAGTGACCTGAGCTGCTACAGTCAGCTTCTTAACCCACTGTGGGAATTCTGAGCCCATTTTTTAGATCAGGTTCCTCTTTGGTGAAGCAATGGTCCTACAGATCTTTCTCAGCGCACTCTTTTCAAAAGAAAAAAGTGGAAAAAAAAAAAAGGATTACAAATTGTAAGGTAAGGATTACAATTGTAAGGAAAATAAATCGTATTGAAATAGTTATAAACATGGTGCCTGAAGCAGTATGTGTGTTTCATCACAAACACATCAAATAGCAAGATCCCGCGGCTGGTCGTGAGGAGTGTGTGTAGAGGTGAAGGTTAAGTGAGGTGATGTGTGAAGAGGCTCTAGATGCTCAGGTGGCTTCTAGATGCTGAAAAGCTGGGTGTGTCACTTGGACGTGAATTTTGGCCTCATCCCCCATCCAGTCGCCCCTCAAGCCCTGGTGCTCTCACCTCAGCAATATCTCTGTGAGCTCCTTTCCCTTCCACACCCATAGCAGCATCTTAGTGCAGGCCCGGGGCCCCCAGCCCTGCCCCCTTCAAATCCCAGCCCTTCAGTGTGGCCAGACTGTGATGCCCACACAGCATGCCTGGGCTGCTCTTGCTTCAGACCTTCTAGGGCTCCCAGGAGGTTTTGCGGTTGGACCAGGTGCCCCTGAAAGATTCTCTGGCCTCTGGCCTCCACCCACCTCCCTGCATCCCCCTCCCCCGGCCCCCCGCCCCTGGGAGCATGTCCCACCTTGCATGTGGCGCACCAGCGCTGCTCACCTCTGGGCTGTCCACTTGCTTCTTGGCCCAGCCCACGACCTCCCTGTCTTTTCCTTGTGTTTTTTTGTTTGTTTTGGTTTTTTTGTCTTTTTGCCTTTTCTAGGGCCGCTTCCCATGGCATATGAAGGTTCCCAGGCTAGGGGTTGAATCGGAGCTGTAGCCACTGGCCTACACCAGGGCCACAGCAACGCGGGATCTGAGCCACGTCTGTGACCCACACCACAGCTCACAGCAACGCTGGATCCTTAACCCACTGAGCAACGCCAGGGATCGAACCCGCAACTTCATGGTTCCTAGTTGGAATCACTATCCACTGCGCCACGACGGGAACTCCCTGTCTTCTCCTTGTTGACGTCTTCTCTGGCAGCTTGGTCTCAGGTTTTGCCTCCTCTGAGAAGCCCTCGTCCCCAGGGGGGTCACCCTGCCCAACATCTTGTGGCATCAGTGAGCGTTTCTGTCAGTGTCATCGCCATATTGTCTGTACCTTCATCTGCTCAGTTCCACACCGTGAGCGAGCGGCTGGCCTCTGCAAACCACGTTGCCCAGGCTCCCTCCCCAGTTCTGGCTTCCGTCAGGTCTCATCAAGGGCAGGCCATGGCCGGAGATTAGAGGGTGGAGGAGGGGGAAGTCTTTCCTTCTTTCCTTTTTTTTTTTTTTGCTTTACTTTTTTCTTTTTAATGATTTTTATTGTTTACCATCATAGCTGGTTTACAGTGTTCCATCAATTCTCTTTTCTTTTTTTCTTTTTTTTTTCCCATCAATTTTCTACTGTACAGCAAGGTGACCCAGTCACACATACATGCATACATTTTTTTTCTCACATTATCATGCTCCATCATAAATGACTAGATATAGTTCCCAGTGCTACACAGCAGAATCTCTTCGCTTATCCATTCCAAAGGCAATAGTTTGCATCTATTAACTCCAAATTCCCAGTCCATCCCACTCCCTCCCTTTTTTGCTTTTTAGGACTGCACCTGTGGTATATGGAAGTTCCCAGGCTAGGGGTCGAATCGATAGCTGCCAGCCTACACCACAGCCACGTGGGATCAGAGACGTGTCTGTGACCTACACCAAGCTCATGGCGATGCTGGATCCCTGACCCACTGAGCAAGGCCAGGGATCGAACACACATCCTCATGGATACTAGTTGGATTCGTTTCTGCTGCGCTACGACGGGAACCCCAAGACGTGGTATTTCTTACCCTCTTCTGGTGGAGCCTTTGACAGGGTCTGAGTTTCCTCCACAGCCTCAGCCCCCACTGGTTGGCTCTGGTTCCTGGATGTGGCTAATCTGGACCTCTCTGTCCTTTGTGGGTCCCTTTCCCTGACTGGACCATGGTTTACTTAAACGGCTCACGTCTCTTGCTCCCTCCAGGCTGTGTATCACTCGCCTTTGAATCCCCAGAGCCAGCGAGAAGATGCTGAACCTGTGGTTCTTCATCTTCTCCGTCTCACAAGCATCTCACACTCATTCCTGCTTTATGGTTTCATCTGAATATTTTATGCCCCCTGCTTCCTCTCTCTTTCCCAGGTCCATCCAAAGCCTGCCCTTCAAGGTCCCACTCAAATGTCACTTCCTGCATGAAGTCCACCAAGATTGCTCCAGCCTGGCCTGGACTGGTTTTGGTGGAACACACTGTTTGCTCTTGTTTTGAGGCATGTTCATCTTTTGGCCCAGAGACGGCAACTCTTTGTCTTTTTTTGGCCGCACTTGTGGCGTGTGGAAATTCCCAGGCCAGAGATCGAACCTGAGCCACAGCACTGACAATGCTGGATCCTTTAACTTCTAGGCCACTGGGGAACTCTGAGGCTGTAACTCTTGATGGCAAGAATAACGTGATAATAACGGCAGTGATGGCTAGCCGAGGCCCAAAGTGGTTAAATAACTTGCTTAAGGTCACACAGCTGCAAAATGGCAGAGCTGAGGCTGGATTGGAGCAGCCTGGCTCTGAAGACTGTGCTTATATCTGCTGTGCCTTCTCTCTGGGTCGCTCATACTCCCTTGAGTCATTGACACAAACCACCCTGCAGCTCATTCAAGTTGGAGAGTTGGTGTGAGGGCAGGTGAAGGGACCTTAAAAGCGGGGCTCGTTACTAACCACGTCTCAGCTTCTCATGCCAAGGAGACTCGGGCACCAGGCCCTGGAGGTCACACCCGCCCCTCCTCTTAAAAATGTCTTTCTTTAGTTCTGCAGCCCCAAGGAACTTGCTTCAGATCTTTTTTCTCAGGTCAGATGCTCTTCCAACTCAGAATTGCTAACAACTTGCTGCTTCTCATGAAACCCCATCCAGGTCATTTTCCATTTCACACGGCGAAGAATAATAGCCGGAGGCTCTTTTCATAGGAAAAACTCCTCGGAGCAGAGCAGCGCTCCACTCCTGGGCAGACGGCAGGCAGACGTCTGCGGGGCAGCCGCGTCTGCAGGAGCTGGAAAACATTAACTCCGCGTATAGATTTCCACTCCTCCCTGGCCACTCCTCGCGGTGGTGAGTTTTGATATTTCCTGGCCATCTGAATCCACTTCTGTCTCTTTAATCACAGGGCTCTGAACGTCTTTGGGCCCAGCCTCCCTGGGAACTTGGCATGTGGTGTTCCCAGGGCTCTCCTGGCCTATTTATTCCTCCCTGGGGTGGGAGGGGGTGGGTGAGGAGGCAGGTGATGTTGTTGAGCACCTACTATGTGTCAGGCGTGGTGATGGGTGCTTTGGGATCATAAATTGTCATTTACTGGAGTTCCCATCATGGCTCAGCAGTTAACGGTCCTGACTGGCATCCATGAGGATGCGGGTTCGATTCCTGGCCACGGTCAGCGGGTTAAGGATTTGACGTGGCCGTGAGCTGTGGTGTAGGTCTCAGATGTGGCTCAGATCCCACGTTGCTATGGCTGTGGTGTAGGCTCGTGGCTACGGCTCGGATTGGACCCCTAGCCTGGGAACCTCCATATGCTGCGGGTGCAGCCCTAAAAAGAAAGAAGGACTAAAATAAAAAATAAAAAAATAAATACATTGTCACTTATGTCACAAACGCTGGGACAAGTTGGTTTCTCAGCAGTGGATGTTGAGACAGAGTTTGGGCACAAGATGCTTCTGAGGGATTAGGGTGAAGGGGTGAGGAGGAAGCAGGATGTGTGGAAAAAATAGATGAACTGAGAGTTCCTGTCGTGGCTCAGCAGAAATGAAATCTGACTAGCATTCATGAGGATGCGGGTTCGATCCCTGGCCTTCCTCAGTGGGTTAAGAATCCGGTGTTGCTGTGAGCTGTGGTGTACTTCATAGATGTAGCTCAGGAACCTCCATATGCTGCAGGTGCGACCCTAAAAAGCAAAAAAAAAAAAAAAAAACAAACAAACAAAAAAAAAAACTGGGACCCAGGCCTGTGGGGAGCACAGAGCAAAATTTGCCCCTGGAATGTCCAGGGTTGGGTGCAAGTGGCTGGGCCTGTCTCCCCCTCACCTGGCTTTGTAATCGGAGGCAGGCTGTCCTGGGAGGGGTGTGACCATTGGGAAGGGGGGACAGCTGTCTGTAGGGAGCTGAATCTGGGGGCTGGCTGCTGACCCCACTCCCAGAAGCAGGGGCAGTAATGTGTCCTTGAATGGGGAGCTGGGAGTGTCATCTTTGTGTCTGTGGTGTCCAGGCAGTCTTCGTGGCCTTGTATTACAGAGCAGGCTCGTAGAGGCAGGACAATCACCAAGGTCTCACAGCTACTAAGAAGCAGAGGCTGGATTTGAACTTCAGGCTTTTTGGAGCCACGCCTGGTGTCTTGCCCACGATATGGTGCCCCAGGGCCTGGGAGAGGAGTAAGGAGAATGTAGTGATGTATGACATTCATTTCTACTTTTTAAAAAAATTTTTTAGGTCCACACCCATGGCATATGGAGATTCCCAGGCAAGGGATCAAATCAGAGCTGTAGCCACTTTTCTATGCCAGAGCCACAGCAACACCAGATCCAAGCCACCGCAACAGCAACTTGGGATCCAAGCCGAGTCTGCGACCTACATCACAGCTCATGGCAATGCTAGATCCCCAATCCAGTGGGTGAGGCCAGGAATTGAACCCACATCCTAATGGATACTAGTCCGGTTCATTACCGCTGAGCCACAATGGGAACTCCTGACAGTTGTTCCTAGAGGAATGTCTTAGCGTGTTTCCTAGGCAAAGGGGAGAGAAAATTTGGATGAGCAGATAAGGGCCAGCACAAGCCAGTGACTGGAACCAAAAGCCTGGGATGGGTTTCACGACTCCCAAGGCTGGCATGGTTGTGGAGGAGGCAGGCACTATACCGATCTTTGAAAAGTGTGTCGAATTTGCCTACATGCAGGGAGAGAAGGGCCTTTTGGGCAGCAGGTACAGATGAGCAAAGCCAGGCGAGTTGGAACTGAGAAGCCCTCCTGGGAAAGTGGGCACAGGGGCCTGATTTGAGGGGAGCAAATGCACAAAAGGCAAATCTGGGCCCAGAGAGGGCAGGAGGGCCCCCTCCCTCCCCTGGCTGACAAGGCCTCAAGCATCAACCTACCCTCTGGGCTTTGGGGCCAGGAGGCCCAAGCCAGTTGTGGAGGGGGTGCATCCTGCCTGTGGGGCCATGGCAGAAAGGCTGTGGGGTCAGCTTGCCTGCGTCTAAGGAGAGTCTCCTTCTCCCTCAGGGGAGGGGTCCTGGCAGGGCTGCAGGGGGGCCACTCCAGACTTGGGCACAACAGTCTTCAACTACCAGGGGAGGGAGAGGGGACACTCGTGCCCTTTGGGTCCCTGGAGGGAATGCACTGGGGCTGAAACCAGCCCTCACTCCTACCTCAGGCCTCCTCAGGGGACCCAGCCAAGGGGGCGGGGGGTCAGGTGGGAGAGTGGCCTGAGGAAAATGCCCTTCCTATAGCTCCCAGGTGGTGGGATTTCAGTCACCTGTAAAGCAAACAAGAAAAATAAACAGAAAGCAAACAAACATCTTTTTTTTTTTTTTTTGGGTCTTTTTAGGGGCCATACCATGGCATAGGGAAGTTCCCAGGCTAGGGGTCGAATGGGAGCTGCAGCTGCTGGCCTACACCACAGCCACAGCAATGCAGGATCCAAGCTGTGTCTGCAACCTACACCACAGCTCCGGGCAATGCTGGATCCTTAACCCACTGAGTGAGGCCAGGGATCGAACCTGTGTCCTCATGGATCCTAGTTGGGCTGTTAATCTCCTGAGCCACAACAGGAACTCCCAGAGCTGTCCTTCCTAAGGTGTGTTCATTGTGGTGTTAATAGTGGTTAAGTGGAAAACATGATTTAGTGGTAAAATACACTTGGGAAATACTGGGTCAAATAGCCAGAAACAGATTTTTCTCCTGCAGGACTTTTCAGAGCCTTTAATGTGCAAAAGTGCATTGTCAGTTGGCAGTGTTTCCCACATTCAACTAACCGTAGAATTTTTCCTCCTAAATATGGGTTATCTCTGGGAATTATTTTCTGAACAATACTCTTTGGGGGGTGGGGGGGAGGCTCACTCTTCTAGAAACTTGGATTCTCAAGTTTTCTAGGACGTACCTAGCAGAGGAGCTTGTGCAACTTCCTTTTTAACCATTCCTGCTGCCGGTGGTCAGCGTGATGTTGGTGTTGATGGTGACGGTGGTGAAGATGAGCATGGCGGTCATGGTTATGATGGTAGCACTGGTGGGAAGGCCATTGGCAATGAGGGTGTGGGTGGTTAGGTATAACTGCTAAATCTCTAGGGAGAAAGAGTGCCCTGGTCAGAGAGGCCTTCTATATATGAAGGACACTTTTAGGCTTTGTGGAGTTAATGCCTCGGGTTGGTGGAAGGGGGTGGTATTGGAAAAGGCCAGGACTGGGCCTCCTAGGGAGGTCAGTGGGCCCAGAGCCAAGAGAAGACATTAGCAACACGGGAGATGCCCCCGTCCCAAGAGTGCACAGCTTTGTTTCTTGGAGCCTCTACGAACATGAATGTAGTAAAAAGAATCTCATGTCCAGCACCATACGATTCCCGCTATGGGGAGTAGGTGGGGAATGCTGTGCAGGCTTGTGAACCCATTAAGAAATGGAGTGAGGGAGTGCTCATTGTGGCTCAGCAGTAACAAATCTGACTAGGATCCATGAGGATGCGGGTTCGATCCCTGGCCTCACTCCGTGGGTTAAGGATCCAGCATTACCATGAGCTGTGGTGTAGGTCGAAGATGAGGCTCAGATCCTGCTTTGCTATGGGTGTGGTGTAGCTGCAGCTCTGATTCAACCCCTATGCTGGAAATTTTCATATGCTGCAGGCGCAGCCCTAAAAAGACAAAAAAAAAAAAAAAAAAAAGGAATGAAGTGGAGGGAATTCCTTGGTAGCTCAGGGGGTTAAGGATCCAGCATTGTCACTACTGTGGTGTGTGTTCCATCCCTTGTTGGGGAGTGTGCCGTGGACATGGCCAAAAAGAAAACCTGGAGTGGAAATGTGTGTTTGTGTCTTCTGGGCTGTGTTCTTTGGAATGGTCCGTTCTCAGCTCAGCCATTCTGGAGAAGGTCAGATGATTTACGACCCTCCAAAGGGACTGAGGGTTTCATGAAGGTGGTGGTGAAGCTGTGGTGGGGGTTTTGAGGGCAGGCGTGGTATTGCCAGTGGTCGTGGGAGGTGGACAGTGAGGCTGATAGTGGTGGTGGCAGGGTCATGGTGAAGGTGAGGACAACGCTGGGGGTGGCCAGAGTGGTGACGGGAGTGGCAGAGGCAGTGATGGCAGGGGTGCAGTGGGTGGTGGCGGCCGTGATGGGGACATCCCAAGTGTGATATTGGCAATGGTTCTGGGGGAGTCATGGCGAGTGCTGTGCACCAGTAAGAGTCTAAAGTGACTCTGGGGTCGCCTGCCTTTCTTTACAGGGTGGACAGGCTCTGTGAGAGGCAAGCTGGCCTGGTAAGAGCAAGCCCTCACCTAGGAGGCATTTAGTTGTCTTCTGTGTAGAAAGGTGGCCCTTGGAGTTCCCACTGTGGCATAGCAAGTTAAGGATCTGGCATTGCTGCAGCTGCGGTGGAGATCACAGCTGTAGCATAGGTTGAAGCTGCAGCTTGGATTTGACCCCTGGCCTGGGAACTTCCATATGCTGTGGTTACAGCAAAAAAGAAAGAAAGAATAAAGGACGGAACGTGGGAAGGCAGGGAGGGAGGGAGGGAGAGAGAGAGAGAGAGAGAGAGGAAGGAAGGAAGGAAGGAAGGAAGGAAGGAAAGAAGGAAGGAAGGAAGAAAGGAAGGAAGAAAGGAAGGAAAGAAAAGAAAGATAGGTGGTCCTTCCCTTTCTCCATCAATCAGACCCCCGAACTTTCTGCTTTGCAATTTGCAGATTGCCAACCCCAGACTGTTCCTGCCTAGAATCTGAAACTTGAATGAATAAACCACACTTATTTTTCATGTCAGCAGTAATGTCATCATTGCAGGGGAGTCCAGACCTGGACTGACCTACCCAGGGGACACAGACAATCCCCACCCCCTCAGTATTGTTCAAGCCGAGCACGCCATGATTCAACACTGACTTCTAGACAGAGGCCCTTATATCAAAGTGACAGAATTTAAGAGCGCTCTTCTCCCTCATTGGAGTGGGGCCTCCCTGGGGGTGCTAGACATACGGCTTCCCTGGGAGAGGGGGACTGACTCTCAGAGGCAGGTTCATGCCCTTTCCCAGGGAGAAGACCACAGTCAGGTCCCCAGCCTATAATTCTCCAGGCCCAGCCCCTGACAAGTTGTTACTATGCATAGCAGTGGGCTCTGTTCTCCTCTTTTTGCACGTGTTGGCTCCACCTTATTTTTTTTTTTTCTTTTTCTTTTCTTTTCTTTTTTTCCTTTTTAGGGCTGCACCTGCAGCATATGGAAGTTCCCAGGCTAGGGGTCCAATTGGAGCTACAGCTGCTGACCTACACCACAGCCACGCCAACAGCAATGCCAGATCTGAGCTGTGTCTGTGACCTACACCACAGCTCATGGAGACTCCAGATCCTTAACCCACTGAGCGAGGCCAGGGATCGAATCCACATCCTCATGGATCCTAGTCGGATTCATTACCGCTGAGCCACAACAGACACTCTAAAAATTTTTTTATTATAGTTGATTTACAATGTTCTGTCAATTTCTGCTGTATAGTGAAGTGACCCAGTTATATAAAACTATCTATTTTTTTCCATCATGCTCCATCACAAGTGATTAGGTATAGTTCCCTGTGCTGTACAGCAGGATCTCATTGCTTATCCACTACAAATGCAATAGTTTGCATCTAACCCCAAATTCCCAGTCCATCCTACTCCCTCTCCCTCCCCCTTGGCAACCAGGCAACCACAAGTGTATTCTCTATGACCATGAGTTTGTTTCTGCTGTGTAGATAGGTTCATTTGTGCCATATTTTAGATTCCACATGATTTTAAGGAGCATATACAAGCCCAGGCTGGGCCTGTGTCAGGGTGAGATGGCTGCCTCTAGGAAGGCTTTTAGCACCACGTGTAATACATTTTGGCAAGGGCGTCCATTGACTTATCACAGGCTTGCTATTTGTGGGTCCTTGTTCTTCCTGGAAGGGAATGAATGCTTGGTCAAGGCCTCACCAGCCATTTATAGACAGAATGATCACAGTTGTCCACAGCCTCCTTGGCGTGGATCTGAAATCAGGGCAGCAGGTTTTTTTTTGTTTGTTTTTTTGCCACTTCTTGGGCTGCTCCCGCGGCATATGGAGGTTCCCAGGCTAGGGGTCGAATCGGAGCTGTAGCCACCGGCCTACGCCAGAGCCACAGCAACACAGGATTCGAGCCGCGTCTGCAACCTACACCACAGCTCAGGGCAATGCCGGATCCGTAACCCACTGAGCAAGGGCAGGGACCCAACCCGCAACCTCATGGTTCCTAGTAGGATTCGTTAACCACTGCGCCACGATGGGAACTCCGGGGCAGCAGTTTAATTAAAGCCACTGTCCATGTTTCTGCATGTTTTTGTGGGGGTGGGAGGGGGTGCAAAATGACTGTGGGGTTGTCCTTTTTGCTCTTTTCTGGAAGGAATGATTCATTTTATTTTTTGCTTTTTCTTTCCTTATTTCCTCCCCCCGCCCTGGGAATGAAATTACATTCCAGCAGCTTCTGGAAAAGTTCTGAGCTAGATCGTAGCATGTTGAAGCAGGATGAACATCTCATTCATAGACATATCAGGTATTTTCCTGTGACCTGAAATGGCTGTCAGGGTCCTCTGGAATTCCAGTTAGCTGGGGGGGCAGGGGTGTGGGGAAGGTTCTAGAAATGAAAGTCTTGGGGGGGAATCTCTGTGGCTTAGTAAATGGAAAGTTCTAGAAGATGTTGGAATTGGGTATTTGGGGTTTGGAATATGAATATGTGATATATGGAGAATATACATCTTGGGGCCATGTTAGGTGTGATTTGAGAAGGCAGAGGCTGCCTCTGTTGGGGAATCACAGGACTCAGTGAATGTTTACAACAGTTTCAATAACGGCACGAGGTGCAGGTGACACACAAAACAACCACCGTTCTTGGTGATTAAGTTCCAATTTGGCCTTGATTTTGAAATGTTTTGAAACATAATATAGTGGGATGTGAAGATGTGACAAGATAATTTCTGTAGTTTCGGTCGTAGGAACCCTGGGGTTGATTCCCCAGGATTCATTACGTCCAGACGATTAGGCTGCCTACCTTGGTCATGCTAATTTCACTCTACTTGCCAGGGACTGGCTCAGTGCCTGGAAGGTGGAGCCAATTTGGGTCAGTGAGACTGCAGGGGAGAAGCTTGGGGCTTCTGGGAAGGAGCAGCCGGCCCACCCCCCTCTCCTTCCACCTCGCTGGGTGTGAACAAGGAGGGATGTTGCTCCAGGTGCTGTTGGCAACCACTTTGAGACCAGGAAGGGAAGCAGCCAGCACTGCTGCTGACGGGGCAGAGAAATGAAAAGAACTTGGGTCGAGGGGCTGAGTCTGTCCCCACTGACCTCTTCCCTAGCTTGGGACTTTCTGCTCTGGGAAACAATAAACACCATGATTAATTGAGTCTGAGAGAGTTTCTGTTACCTGAAGGGAAAAGCATTCGGATAGAGCTACTGAATAGCGCCTTTGTTATCGCCATGACTAAGCCAAGCTCTGAGGAGAGAGAAACAATGGGGCCTGTGGTGGAGGTCCCTTCTCTTCAGAGTCCTCGAGTGTTTATTGCAGAGGTGAGATAACCGCACCGAAAGACCACAGAGCATAAAGTAGGACATTGTGACAGAAGATACTCCCTGGCAGGAGTTGGACAACTCTTCCCATAAAAGGTCAGGTAGAAAATATGTTCATCTTTTTGGGCCATGGGGTCACTGCTGTGAGTACTCAGCTCTGCCAGTGTAGTCCCCAAGCAGCCATGGACAATGGCTGTGAATGAGTGTAATGGTTACAATAAAACTTTATTTTTTTTTTTTTGTCTTTTTTTTTAGGGCCGCACCCACAGCATATGGAGGTTCCCAGGCTAAGGGTTGAAATGGAGCTGCAGCCACCGGCCTACACCACAGCCACAGCAATGCTGGATCCTTAACCCACTGAGCGAGGCCAGGGATCAAACCTACATCCTTATGGATACTAGTCAGATTTCGTTTCCACTGAGCCATGATAGGAACTCCAGTAAAACTTGATTTAAAAGAACAGATGGCAGGTCAGGTTTGGCCTGGGGGCTGTGGTTTGCTTACACCTGCTCAAGGGATTCACAGAAAGGAGGCATCCTAGGGGTTGAGTCATGGCATCATTCCTAGAGGTGTGGGTGCTGGGCAGAATGGACAGAGGTCAGCAGTACCTTTGCACGTGTGTCTTAAAGGACCATGTCATGGGGTTCCCGTCGTGGTGCAGCAGAAATGAATCTGACTAGCATCCATGAGGATGCAGGTTTGATCCCTGGTCTCGCTCAGTGGGTTAAGGATCTGGCATTGCTGTGGCTGTGATAGGCTGGCAGCTGCAGCTCCGATTCAGCCCCTAGCCTGGGAACCTCCATATGCCATGAGTGCAGCCCTAAAAAGACAAAAAAATAAAAAAATAAAAGAGGATATCATTCTACAGTTTGATGGGATTTTGGTAAGGAAAAATCCAGAGTACATATCGTAACTGCACCTGATATTCTCTGGGGAGATCAAGCCAATTCTTCAGTCCTTCCTCCCTTGCTCCCCAGGGATGGACCATGGGGGCCCCAAACAGACGCCCTCATGGGTCTGCCCCCTACCTTGAGGGCCAAAGGTGGGCTAGGCAAGTGGCCCCAGGAGTACAGACACGAGGCTTTTTAATTCAGAGTGTGGACACCACGGTGTCCAGGTACACGTGGATCTTGCCCTAAGTGAGTTCTGGGCTTGTCCAGAGTTTGAGTCACCTCCAGGGGGCAGTGTCTTGGGAAGCTTGGATCCCAATGACTGGTTCAGAGAGCTGCCTCCTAAGGGGAATTTGGAGGACATGTGGGCTTTGAATAAGAAGCAGGTAAGCATGGGCAGGTGGAATAATGCTAGGAGCAGAGACTTGTCCCCGCAGTGTGTGAGGACACCCTTGTAGGGTGACATCTCATAGGATGCTTACGGAAGACACCTCCTGGGGGCCACACTGACACCCTTCTCCAGACAGCTCAAGACAAGAGCCTGACGTTTCCTTTGAGGCAGTGTCTGGGACACCTGTCAGTATTGACCTTCCAGCAGAGATGAGGGGAATGAAAGCCGAACATCAGTGAGGTTTCCAGAGCTTGCAGATGAGTTGGTGGGGGCAAAAATCTACTTTTTCTTTTTCTTTTCTTTTTCCTGGGCCAGGGGTCGAACTGGAGCTGGAGCTGCTGGCTTACACCGCAGCCACAGCAACTGGGGATCACAGTGGCTGTGCGGGATCGGAGCTGGAGCTGCATCTGTGACCCTGTAGGGCAGCAGCAAGGGCAGATCCTTAACCCACTGAGTGAGGCCAGGGATCAAACTTGTGTCCTCATGGATGCTCGTCGGGTTCTTAACCTGGTGAGTCACAACAGGGAGCTCCCAAATCTACCTTTTCTAAATGCGGATCAGGAAGTGTGATAAGAACATCCCTGGGTGGGGTCGGGGGGATGCGAGTGAGTAGGAAGAGAAAGGCCTGCAGTGAGAAGGAAGGTGGCTGGTTTTTTACAACTGAGTGCAAGGCCACCCGGAGAGCCTGGGGCCCCCCTCATGGAGTGGGGGCTGGTGTGGGTCCTGTGGCAGGAGGGGCACTTTGAGGAGGCTGGAGTTTGCAGGGGGATGACCGTTCTGAGATGGACAGCATCATTCTGAATGGTGAGACTCGGTGTGTTCCCCGCCCCCCAAAGGCTGCCTCTTAGGGAGGTAAAAATATTCCACGCTGGTTTTATTCCTTTGATGTATAAATATGGGGCCATCTAGAGAAGAGAAAAAGAAATCACCCTTCGGAGTAATACCCATTTGCAAAGACATACATATTTTGGAAAACCACAGAAACTTGCGGGAGTTTTAGAAGGGTGTTCTCTTAATTTTAGAAGCGCAAGGGTTTTGGTGAAATCAGCGTTGTTTTCTCAGACACCAAACGGATGAACATTGGCACAGCTTCTGGGGGCTCATAGAGATAAAGAAAGCCACAAAAAGAGGTTTCTAATAATTGTCCCCTGTCCCCAAACACGGCTGTTGAGGGCTGGGGGTACTAATGCCCCGTCCCTAATGGGCGCCCCCCTCCGCCAGCTGCCAGCTGACATCCCGGCTCTGCCACCGTGGCTGGGGTCTCAGGCAAAACTTGCATCTGGTTGTCCTTTGCTTCTTTTTCTGCCTTTGTATACTTTCACGAGGAGATGATTGTTTTTAATTAACCCTCCTCGGTTTTCTTTAGGTTTCTCATCGTTTTCATCTTCCATTCGCTGTCTCCATCCATTCACTTACCTTCATTCTGCGGGGCTATCGGTGACCTGCTTCCAATAAGGCTGTTGGGTTTGGTCCAGCTGCTTCTTCAGGTTTGATGGGGGCCCGCAGGGTTGGGTGGCTTCCTTTTCTCCCTGTGAAGTTTTTTAACTTTGTTTTGCTTTGTTATTCCTCGCTTCTATTTGTGTTTCTCCACAAAGGGACATTGGGTGTTTATGCACTTTTCAGGAGCGCTTACTTGTAAGGTGAGAGAATTGCTTCTGAATGTTCTGGGCCACCTGCTGGGACATATGATCTGTGACATCCTGGCTCTGATAGCCTGCAGATTTCTCAGCAGTATCGCTGCATCTCCAAGCCAGTCCTGCCTCTCCGGCTGTTGTGTCATCCTCTGTTTCTACCTCCTTCTAGAACAGAATGAATGAGACAGGGACCACTTCCTCTGTGCAATACCTGCCCCTTCAAACCCCCATCTTTAAAATTCATCGAGAGATAACACAAAAGACCAAACCCTGGAAGAAATAAAATTCGCAACTACATCGCAAACAATTCTACATAAATTATTAAAATCTTGGAGTTCTGCGATACAGGTCGAGAACCCAAGCAAAAAAGTTACGCATAGGTTGCTTTGGTGTAACATGGAGATTCCTAGAGCTGCCTCCAGTCCTGTTGCCCTCTCCTCCTGGGCACATGGGAGCATCCCCTTGCAGTGGATAAGCCCCCGTGACTAGTTCTGTCCATCGGTGAGTGAAAGGTTCACGTGCCCTCCTGGGCCGAAGCATTTACTTGCTGCTGAGGTGATTGTGGGGGAGCTTCCTATTTAGATGGTGGCACTGAAAAATCAGCGCGTCCTGGACTGTGGAGTTGCCACATGAGGGACAGCTGGCCTGAAGATCCAGGCGCACCTGCAGCGGGTTCTGCTTGAGCCAGAAACAAACTGTGGATGACGTGTTACCCAGTCGAGATGTTAGATGCTTTTAGCAGGACCTGGCCTGCCCTGGGCAGCGCAGATGCACACAGAAGCTGTACGAAAGGTGAGGATAGTGATTAACTCACAGATGAGGTTATGGCTGCTCTGGGGGGAGGCAAATGGATCAGGAACAGGAAGGAGCACCCAGGGGGTGCGAGAGTCAAGGAGATGTTTTGGTTCTTAAGTTGGGTGATGTGTTCTTAGGTGTTCATTTTATAATCCGGCTTTATATATATTTATTATATATTGTATCATATATGAGATACAATATTATATATACAATTTATTATATTGTATTATATATATGATACAATATTACATAGATATAATTTATTATATATTGTTTATATGTATACTTATATATATATATTTATTTATTTTTTGGCCGCACCCATGGCATGTGAAAGCTGGGACAGGGATTAAACCTGCACCACAGCTGTAACTGGAGCCACAGCAACGACAGTGCTAGATCCTTAACCCACTGTGCCACCAGGAAACTCTAACACATGTTAATGTTAGTGTCAAATATCACAATAGCAAACAATTTAAATAGTTTAAAACTAAGCAGCATTAAAAGCAGAAGTGGCAGGTCAATAGGAAGTCATTGTACAATTCTCTCAATTTTGCTGCAAGTTTGAAAATTTCCGTAATAAAATGTTGGCTAAAACCCTGCTAGACCTAACAGTTACATCAAGAACTTAAAAAAAACCTCACTTATAATTCAACTTCATAGTAACTATTTTGATTTTTTGAGGCCTTATCTCTATGAATACAATGTTTTTATAGCTGCAGTATACATAGTATGCATAGTATTTGATGGCATTTTTTTTTTTTTTTTTTTTGCTTTTTAGGGCCGCTCCCCCAGCATATGGAAGTTCCCAGGCTGGGGTCAAATCGGAGCTGCAGATGCCAGCCTGTGCCACAGCCACAGCAACGTGGGACCTGAGCCATGTCTGTCGCCTACACCACAGCTCATGGCAATGCCGGATCCTTAACCCACTGAGCGGGGCTAGGGATCGAACCCGAGTCCTCATGGATACTAGTTGGGTTTGTTTCCACTGCGCCACAACGGGAATGCCGGGCTTTCTTTTTTCATTTAACATCTTATCGTGGATTTCTCTAGTACTCATGCTTTTTCAGTGAGTGCGTTCATGTTTCGGGAGCTCCTTCTATCCCTTGCAAATGTGGGTCTCCCCATAAACCTCAGTCATACTCCAGAAGCTAAAGATTCTTTTTAACTGGATGGCAAGAATAGTCAGAGGTCTACCACACATCCCTCTTTCTAAAGTTTCCTCAGGAGATGCTGTGTCTGTCTGCCAACTACTCTTTTCTTGAGCTAAAGGGAAGCTTTTTGAGTTTAAGACATACTGGGCAAGTTAACAGCCTCCCCCTGACCCTTGTGGCCTGCCCATCGTGGGCTCGCTGGGGGAATCTGCTACCTTTCCTTCTGGACTTTTCCCCTTTAGCTTTTCTGCTACTTCTATCCCACCCCATCTCAAAAACAGCCCTGTGATAAAATCTCAGCAGGTATAAACTAACAGCCTGCTCCGAAAACCCACATGTGTTTGGAAGCATATATCATTTCTTTTTTTTTTTTCTTCCAGGTTAGAAAAATTATTTCTGCTCTTGGTAGATAATTTAGAAATCCACCTATCTTTCCACCACCCAAGACTAGACTACTGCTAGCATTTTAGTCTTTTTTCAAGAAATGTATGGCGTTCCCATTGTGACTCAGTGGGTTAAGAACCACCATGATCCAGGGAAAACGAATCCAACTAGCATCCATGAGGTTCCAGGTTTGATCCCTGGCCTCGCTCAGTGGGTTAAGGATCCGGCATTGCCGTGAGCTGGGTATAGGTCACAGACGTAGCTTGGATCTGGTGTCACTGTGGCTGATTCGACCCCTAGCCTGGGAACTTCCATATGCCACGGGTGCGGCCCTAAAAAGACAGACAGACAGACAGACACTAAAAAGACACACACACACACACTAAAAAGACACACACACACACACACACACACACACACACACCCTACATAGTATTGTGAGGATTTGGCTTCCATCCCTGGCCTCGCTCGGTGTAGGCCAGCAGCTGCAGCTCTGATTCCATCCCTAGCCTGGGAACTTCCATACGCTACAGGTGCGGCCCTTAAAAAAAAAAAAAAAAAAAAAAGAGGCAACTCTTTCCCAGTCTCTTTGCCTGAAAACAAAGTGTTAAAAACCAAACCATTCTACTTGTTCAGTTTCTGCTGCGCGCTCGCCCAGATGAAATTAACACCAGTGCTGTAAGGCCCATAACTTTTTATCCACGCGGTAGCTGTAACAGAAGTCTTCCCAGTCGTCATTAAGATATGATTTGATGTGTCGTCAAGTATATAAAAGGCTCCTCCACTCAGAATAGCAAACAGCTGTTCACCATCTCCAGTGAGCCTGGAGCCAGAGGTGGGAGAGCGAGCGCTCGGGGCTCTGGGCAACTTCTGGCCCCTCATGGGGAGGGCAGGCGGCTCCTGGAGGGTCCTGGACCAACCCCTGAGCTGTCCATTTACCTGAGGCTTGGCTATTTGGGGTTGAAACTGTAGACCAATTACTTCTCCCTCTCCCCACACCCCCTCCCAATCTCAGTCTCTCTCTCTATCTTTCTCTGACTTTTCAGGACAGCGTGGTTGGTAGTTTACAGTGGGGGGGGGGGGGTTGCCTGCTTCTTGGTAAGTCTTGCAAAGCAGCCCGTGCTCTCCTCTGAGGGGTATCACGTGGTCTTAAGCAGGAAGGATTCGGTGACCTCTGGGAGCTCTGCCCACACAGATCTGACTTTGCTATTTCTGCCCCCAGCTTCCTTTCCCAAGTTCGAGTATCTGCCGCCCAGCTTCTGCTGGCTGCCACCTTGCCCTTGGGTCCTCGGCTGCCCTCTGGGAGGAGAGCTGGGTCTCTTGCTCCACCATTTGGAGGAGGGGATAGAGTCTCTGGCTTGGAGTCGTGCATGGGTGTTTAGTCCACCAGCCCTTGGGAATGGCTGCCCTGTGCTCTACTTGTCTCCAGGGGCTTGGGATGGTAGCAGACAGCATGAAAATCTCTGAGCGGGGAACTCTGAGGTCATCGCAGCCACCCTCTTGATCTTACAGATGAAGGAACCCAAAGCTGTCCTTGTAGAGGGGCAAGAGTGGGTGGGTAAGGGAGTGTTAACTGGGCACCCACTCTATGCCAGGCTGAGATAGGCAGCCCCCTGCACGAGCCCTGTGTAGTAGAGGTTCACTGTTAACCCCATTTCGCAGGTGGGAAAGTGAGGCTAGGCAACTTGCTGGACACTGCCAGTGAGTGGCAGAGCTCACATCGGAGTCTACCGCCATCTGACTCTAACTCTGGTGCTTTCCTCTCATGCTGCAGCCCAGAGCTTGCAGGTGTGCCCATCCACTGTGACCCTGGACCTGGTGGCAGTGGCATTATTGACCATATCATAAGCCCGACGTGTCCCCATGGCAGTGACCCTGCAACTCCCCTTTGCACACATGTGTGCCCTTTTGAGGCTCATTTTCCTCTTTGTGCAAATATTCCACAGCAGGAAACGAGGAGGGGTGGAGGCGAGGGGTCCCAGGCTCTCCTCAGAGGGGACACTGGTCAACCTCTGGTTGCGTCTAAACATGCCTGTGGTGTGACTGTGGTTGCGCACTGGGTTTGTGTCAGCTATGCTGGTCAGGGGGTGGGGTCTGTAGCTGTACCTTGGCTGACCCAGCTCTCCGAGGGTCTTCTCTGCAGTCACATCTGCTTTGTTTTGTGGCAATGTCTCATGGGTCTCATTTCCCTTCAGATTCCATGGGGACAAGGACTGAGCCTACTTCTCTTTTGTGCCACCAAAGGATCAGGAGCATTCATCCCATTAGCAACAACAGGCATCTAGTGATGTGGCTAATTATCCAGAAGCCAGTTTCCCGAGTGTGTCCATTTTTAGGAGTAAGCTTTAGGTTGCTATTAATCTTTTAAACCATTTTGAAGGAAGATGTTCAAATGAACAGAAAAGTAAAGTGAATCTTTTGGAATATAAGCAATAGCATGATGGACGCTCCTATGCCCATTGCCTAGATCTAACAAGCAGCAGCTGCCATATTTGATGTGGCTCCCAGAACCCAGGTTTCTCGTCTGCTCCTATGGCAACAATGATGCTGTCTTGTCCAGGGAAATCTTGTCCCGCTCTTCAGAGGGACTGGGTACACACACGATCACCTTCACCAAATCCCTCATGACTTCCCGAGGGCCCGCTATGTGCCAGGCCACCCAGTGACCTCCTTGAGACATTCACCTGCCACCCAGAGAGGGAAGAGACCTGTAAGGAGCCCATTGCATTCTGATGTGCTCAATCTAACGCTCCATTTTATAGATGGATAAACTGAGAACCTTGGAAGCCTGCAGTCTCATCTCTAGGAAACTTTACCAGCTCCAAGTTGGGAAACTGTGGCCAGACTTGACTGTTACTGGGTGGTCCTTAGCAAGTCCTTGCCAAACTCTGGACACATTTTGCTCCTCTATAGATTGAGTCAGGCTGGAATATTTCTTTCTTTCTTTCTTTCTTTTTTTTTTTGTCTTTGTTTAGGGCCATGCCCTTGGCATATGGAAGTTCCCAGGCCAGAAGGTGAATTGGAGCTGTAGCTGCTGGCCTACGCCACAGCCACAGCAACTCGGGACCCGCGCCACGTCTGTGACCTACACCACAGCTCACAGCCATGCTGGCGAGGCCAGGGATCGAACCCGCATCCTCATAGGCACTAGTCTGGTTCGTTACCACTGAGCCACAATGGGAACTCCCCAGGCTAGAATATTTCAAAGGCCCCCTTCAGCTTCAAGTTTTCTGGAACTTTTCACAGCCAAGTATTTTACCAGCCTGCCTTCTGAAATCTGCTTTGCCTGTAACTTCTCTCAGAGCCAGGGCCTGGAGGAATTTCTAGCTGTGCCCGGATTCCGTGATAGGTTCTAATTCCACCCCCTGGGAACCCATGCCAGGGGTAAGTCTCCCAGTCAGGAATCCCTCTGGTGGAGCCAACCCGTGTCCCCAAGGCCGCAGTTTCCATTAATTTCCTTTGACCTGTCCTTGGGGGAAGCTCATGATTACTGGTAATTCTAGTTAATCCTTTAACTTGCAAAAGGAAACTAACCATCTAATAGGCAGAATGAGGGAATGACTTGGCACACTACCTGCAAAAGAGAAACCTAAAATATTCCAGAATGTTCTCTGGGAGGCCACAACCATTAACGCCCGGGAGCTGGCTCCTGTGAAGCCTTGTCTCCTAGCGGTGGGCACACTTCTGAGCTGAGCCAGGAGTGGGTACAGGCGTCAGCAGCCCTTCTGCTGTTTTCCCCCTTCTGCGTGTTTGTGGCATAAGCGTTTTACTTGCTAAGGCAGAACAGCTCCAGCCCCGTCAAGGGCTTTCCGACATTCTCTGAGCAGCTGGCCTCCCCCCGATTCAGAAGATGTCATGGTTTATTAATTCCTTGCAGAAGCAGTAAGAACTGGGTATTGGCTTAATTTGGGGCCAATTTACTGTTATGGTAGAAAAACTGGCTCTGTCTCCTTTTATTCAACACAGGGCCTGTAGTTCTTCCTTTTACCCCTCCTGTGCAGGGCTTCCCCCCACCCCCACTTCTAACTGTGTGACCTTGGGCCAAAGAGTTAACCTCTCTGTGCCTCAGTGTCCTTGGTATAAAATTAGGATAATCACAGCATCTATTTCTTAGGATTGTTTGAAGTGACTATTAAGTTACTGAGTTATCGTAGAGTCCCTCACTACCAGATTATTTAAATTTAGAGGAATTATTTAAAAATTATTTTATTTTATTTTTAGGGCTACACCCATGGCATATGGAAGTTCCCAGTTTAGGGGTCAAATTGGAGCTGTAGCTGCCGGCCTACGCCACAGCCACGGCAACGCCAGATTCAAGCCACATCTTTGATCTACCCTGCAGCTTGCGGCAATGCCCAATCCTTAACCCACTGAGTGAGGCCAGGGATCGAACCCACATCCTTGTGTATACTAATTCGGGTTCTTAACCCACTGAACCTCAATGGGAACTTCAAACCCTTTTTATTTTATATTGGTGTATAGTCGACTTACAATGTCGTGTTAGTTTCAGGTGTGCAGCAAAATCATTCTGCTACACACATATATATAGATCTATTCTTTTTCAGATTGGTTTCCCATATAGTCTACCAGAGGCTCTAAATCGACACACTTTTGAAAAAAAATCTGGAAATTGCACTTAAAAAGCCAGATTTTCAGTTTCCCTAGAATAAGAGGAAGCCATGACCACCTACGTCCACATTCCCCCCTGGGACAATGACCTGGAGCTGCTGAGAGGTGTTTCCGCTTAGAAAGGCTACCTGGTGCCTGCCCAGGTCCCCAGCCCTCTCGCCCCATCCTTTCTTCATGTCCCGTGAAGGTCTTGAGTCTGTCATCCCGGTTCCTTTATTCCCTCAGGCTGGACTGGGCATAAATCCACATAACTAACTACATTCTTTTTTTAAAAAAATTATAGTTGACTTACAGTGTTTTGTCAATTTCTGCTGTACAGCAAAGGGACCCAGTCATACATATATATGAGTTCCCTGTGCTTTACAGCAGGATCTCATTGCTTATCTACTCCAAATGCAATAGTTTAGTTTGCATCTGCTAACCCCAAACTGCCAGTCCATCCCACTCCCTCCCTCTCCCCCCTTGGCAACCACCAGTCTGTTCTCCATGTCCATGAGTTTGCACATAACTACATCCTCTTCCGCGCCCAAAGCTGCTGAGAAGTTGTCTTTCTAGCTTTACCGGCCAATGGCAACAGGCAGCTGTGATCTCGGGAAAAGGAAATCCATGCAACACCAACAGAAGCTCTCCTGGGGCAAATCTACCTTTGTGAATTGAAGAAGAAATTATAATTTGGAGGCAGAAGGAAAAGAATAATACTAAATAATAATACTAAATTGTAGCATGATTCCCATTTTCTCACCTGTAATGCCATCGTTGAGTCCAAGCAGACAGGTGCATTTGGTACCTCCCATTTCAGCCCTCTCATAGTACCAGCTGGGTAGAGGGGATTGTTCTTATTTTGCAAGTGAGAAAAGCAGGGCTCTGAGAGCCTGGGGACCTTGTCCCAGGTTGTATAATCAGGAAGAGGTGAGGGTAGACGGATGCAGCCCTCAGCTGCGGACTGCCTGGGTGCGGCTGGGGTGGAGGCAGCCCTGGTGGAGCTCCCAAGGCATTGAGCATCCGTGCTGTCACCTGTAAGCTGAGTCAGCAGTGCATGAGATGCCTGCCTTGGGAGAGGATGGGGGAGATTCTCATAGCCCAGAGAGACTATGGGGCAGTGACTGTCCCACCCCCACCCCAGGGCACATACAGCAATGCCCTGGAGATATTTTCAGTTGTCACACTTGGGGGTGCTACTGGCATCTAGTGGCTGGAGGTCAGGGATGCTTTGAAACATTCTACTGTGCACAGGGTGGTCCTTCAGCAGAGAATTATCAGTACACAACCAGTAGTGCCAAGGTTGAGGAGATGTGTGTGCCCTTGAGCCTCTTTCAAGTTTATGAGTCTGATTCTAAGATGGATTTGAGGGTCCCCAGAAGCCCCTTTGCCTTGAAATATCATCTGGAATCTTTTTCTCTTTTTTTTTTTTTTTGCGCTTTTCAGAGCCACATGTTCAGCATATGGAGGTTCCCAGGCCAGGGGGCCTACACCACAGCCACAGCAACATCGGATCTGAGTCACAGCTCACAGCAAGGCCAGATCCTTAACCCACTGAGCGAGGCCAAGGATTGAACCTGCAACCTCATCATTCCTGGTCAGATTCGTTTCCACTGCGCCACAACGGGAACTCCCATCTGGAATCATCTTGTCACAGCCTGAGCCCTGAGGCTCCCATAAAGTGGACATTAACCTGGAGGAGGAATTAAGAATAAAGAGTGTCCCACCTAGAAGGGACCTTGAAGATCTACTAAACAAAACCCTCAGCTGTTTGTTTGTTTGTTTATTGTTATGGCCCCACACTTGTGGCATACGGAGGTTCCCAGGCTAGGGGTCGAATTGGAGCTGCAGCTGCCAGCCTATGCCACAGCCACAGCAACACAGGATCTGAGCCGCGTCTGCAACCGTGTGGCAACGCCAGGTCCTTAACGTACTGAGCCAGGACAGGGAACAAACCTGCATCCTCACAGACACTGTGATGAGTTCTTAACCCATTCAACCACAACAGGAACTCCTTAGGGTCTTTTTTATACTGCTTTTCACCTCTGTCATTCCACATGGTGGGATGGAGACAGCAACGAAGCCAGGCCAACCCTTACCTTCTGGAGAGGCCGTGTGCTCTGGACCCAGCAGGAAAGCCAGCCACACTACCCGGGTCCCTGGTGTGGACAAGCGAGGGGAGGCGGGACATGGGGGTGAGCCTAGGCCCAGACAGCACATGACAGGGGATAGGGGACTCTAGGACAGACCTGGGCTAAAGGGGGTTCAGATCACAGGACCACGCAGCTGGAGGGAAGCTTGGGAATCCTAGAGGCCAACCTGCTGTGGTGCAGCTGCGGAAACCGAAGCCCAGAGAAGGGAAGGGATTTGCCCAAAGTCACACAGAGCGCGATGTAGCCAAGGGCTGTCATCCTCCTCTCTGACTCCTGTCCTAGTGCTAGCGATTTTACTGGCCAGGCAGGAATCTAGGGTGGGGCTTTCGGTCTCCCACACCTTCTAGATGTAGAAGTGGTCCCAAACATCCCAGGCTTTACTTTAAGCCATGCGGTGTGGTTCAGGGAGAGTGACTCATTCATCTCTGTGTCACCACAAGATGGCATGGTGCCTGGCACAGGTGATAGGGTCAGTGAACATTTGTCCATTAAACCACTTCCAAAAGTTTTGTCTGAACGGAGTTGTCATAACTTTAACCCACCCTTTAAGGCAGCTGAGTGCAAAGAAAGGCAAAGAACGAGGGGTCTTATGTGCTCTAGATGTGCATTTCCTTTTACAAATATCGAATTGTTTCATGCATTATTCATATTTGTATGCATATAAATATAATGCATACTTATTGTAGCAAAACCCCAAAGAAGTAAAAAGATTGTTTTCCACAATGATACAAGGGGACTTGAGGAAGAGCGGGCTTTGGGCTTAAGTATTGATCGTGCTCCAGCTCTCGTAGCATCAGACCTGCTCCCCATTCTCTGTATTCTCGGCATAACTGTCTTTGAAGGAAGAAGCCCCACGAACAAACCAAGTGCCAGCATCGTATCCTGTTTCCTCAACAAGTACCACAGCTCACGGCAATGCTGGATCCTTAACCCACTGAGTGAGGCCAGGGATCGAACCAGCATCCTCATGGATACGAGTCGGTTCACTTCCACTGTGTCACAACAGGAAGGGCTGCAGTGTGCCGGTTATTTGGCTTAGGTGCAAGTTCCCATTTTCTGGAAGAGTAAAACCAGTGTGTCCTGGGAGCAGACCTGCACTGGCATGCTCTCAGACGTGCCTCATTTGACCCTCACCAGTGCTCCCCACTAAGTGGCATCTGGGGCTTCTCAGAACTAAGTAGCTTGGCTGGGAGTCCCGAGGGCATCCATGTCACCCGGACACTGGGCGTGACGGTCACGGAGCTGCCCCACGTCAAGGGCGTCGGAGCCACGGAAGTCAGAGCTGCTTCTGTGCGTTGGTCGCCTCCTGTCTTACGGGTGCTAATGATGATCAGTCCTGAAACACAGCATCACCCCAGCCCCTGCGGGCTGTAATATGACATGCTGTGCTGACACTGGCTAAGAGACACGGGCCTGGCAGAAGTGGGTCTGGAGATTGGCCCCAACCCCTGGCAGCGTGACCTGCAACAGGCCACGACTTTACCTTCCTCGGCTGAGCTGCCCTCTGCAATGCGAAGCCATACCCCGGCCTTCCCCGTCCCGTCCTCTGGGAGCTGCGGGACCCAGTAATGAGAGTCAAGGGAGCTCTGGAGGGAATATGCCACACAAGAGGGCTTTCTTTCCATGCCTGCACAAGCTTGGCTTAGCGCGAGTTGTTCTGGGAGAGACTGTTTTTCTTGCCTTCTTTGGCTTGTTTCTCGCTCTCGATGCCCCCACCAGGGGCGGCATCCCTGGCTCCTCAGGACCCCGACTCTCCCTCCAGCTCCCCAGCTGTGAGGTTCACTCCTGTGGAAAATGACAGGTGACAAGCTGCTCCCCTGGATTCCCACCATCGGATAAGCCAAGGTGGGGAGGGGATGTGAGTTCTTCTGGAAGAGAAACAGACTGTACTTGGGAAATTAAATATTCCTTAGAGG
Organism: Sus scrofa; assembly: GCF_054392235.1. Classification (NCBI taxonomy): domain Eukaryota; kingdom Metazoa; phylum Chordata; class Mammalia; order Artiodactyla; family Suidae; genus Sus; species Sus scrofa. The sequence goes on from NC_139389.1 coordinate 48,099,778, forward strand.
AGAGTAGAAACTTAAGATTTCAGCCAGAGGTTTCTGAAGAAGGCTCCCTTAAGAGCCAGTGGCATCCTGGCGGGTGGGATGGGGGTGGGGGTTGGGGGAGGACTGGGAAAGGGGGAAGCCTTGCTCCCATCACCTGCTACTGTCACCTGGGGCCTGGGGATGGGCTCGGTGTCCACCCCACCCAACCCAGGCACTGGAGTCAAGCCCTCCTTCCCGTCTCTCCCTGTGGGGATCTGGTCGGTCCCCTTCCACTCACTCAGCAATCAGAGCGCCTGGTGCCTTCAAGCCGAGCATCTTTTTTTTTTTTTTTTCTTTTTAGGGCCACACCCATGGCATATGGAGGTTCCCAGGCTAGGGGTCCAATTGGAGCTGCAGCTGCCGGCCACAGCCACAGCCACAGCCACAGCCATGCCGGATCTGAGCCGTGTCTGCGACCTACACCACAGTTCATGGTAACGCTGGATCCTTGACTTACTGAACGAGGCCAGGGATTGAACCAGCATCCTCATGGATGCTAGTCAGTTTGTTTCCACTGTGCCACAACAGGAACTCTCAGCCTGCTATCTTGACCTTTCCCATGAGCTGGGGTGTGAGATGCAGCTGTTACTACTGGTCCCCACCTGGGGACACCGAGCACAAAAGGGCGGGCAGTTGTGGGTGTGCCATTCTGAACAGAGCTCCAAAGGTGCTCATCTCTGCCTACCCTGAAGGCTCACACACACACACACACACACACACACACACACTCACACACTCACACACTCACACACAGAGTTTTATAGCTCTCTAAAATTTATGAGGAAGTCGAGTACCCGAAGATCTCTTAATTAAGTGGCCTTCCCGGAGGAGAAAGGAAATGGGCTTCCATATTCTCCGCCCTGACATCAAATCGCATGATTTACTACCCAGGGCCTGCGTTTCTCCCCACATCAGCTCCTCTATAGCACAAACATCTATCACTTTGAAGGTGGTTCAAACGCCACTCCCCCCGCCCCCGTCCCCCTCTCTGGTGCCCTCCAGGCTTCAGCACTTCCTCTGCTTTGCCCCCTGACCCCAGGGGTTCAGGGTCAGGCTGGAACCCTGAACAGACACCCCCGTGTGGCTGGCCCAGGAGAGGGGGAAGCCTTGAGCCCCCGGGGCTGGCACCCAGGGGCTGCCCTTGCCTGGGGGTGGATGGGGGCTGGTGCCTGGTCCTGCGTCCCAGCCCACGAGGGCGGCTGATGGCTGCCATGAAGATATATGGGTTTAATCAGGCCCCTGACAGGTAAAGACCTTAACAACGAGGACAGTTTGTTCTCCCAAACTGTTGAGTATCTAAGCCCAATGTTTACTTTGGAATTGAATGAATAACATTGTTCTGGGAAAGGAAATTAAAAAAAGCAGGCTTGTAATTTACAGTAGAGAGGAGAACAGATCTGGAGGTCTTGTCACTACCCCTCCCCCCCCGCACCCCCTTCCCAGACACCCCCCTACCCCCAGCCCTCCCGCAAACCCGTGCTCTGTCTTTTTGCTGTTTTAGACTTCTAAACACACCACAACCAACCAGCTCATCTTCTCAGCCCTGCCAGGAAAGGTCTCAACGTTGCCAGGCTCCCCAGAGCTGCCAAGGGAACGCATTGCTTCAAGGCAAAGGGTTTTTTTTTTTTTTTCTTTTTTTCTTCTTCCCTCCTGTTAAAAATCAAAACCAAATGCCACTGAAATTCCAAATGCTGTGAGATCCATTCAGAATGGGGAGTGAAGGGCAATGATCAGTGTGGGCCAGAGGGCCACCTGCCTCATGCCCACGGGGTCAGACGAGAGTGACTGTTTAGTACAAAATAAGTAGGGTAGGGAAGACCACCCAAAAGCCAAACCTAGCGAAATGCGCCCCTCTCCTGGGGTCAAAGAATTCCTTCCCTGAGGAAAGTCGATTTATTTTTAAATTCTTGGGGGTGGGTGTGGGTGGAGAGGGCGAACATCTTGGTACCTGCACCCAGCGTCTAAAATCTCCCACGGACTTCCTTTGAAGAGACCAGAGCAGGCACCCCTTGGCGGTCCTGGGGTGTGGATGGTGGTCGCCGCAGTGGACAGCCCTGGCCGCCAGGGGGCGCTCGAGACCAGCCGGTTTCTTTCAAACAGCCGTTTCATGTCCCCATGCAGCACTTCCCTGATACAGACCGGCTCAGGGTGCTGAGAATGCCCTCCCTCTCTAGAGTTGCCCCCACATGTGGGATGGGAGGAAGGGGTTCGTGCACACAGGCTGCTGAGCCGGGAGAGGGGGTCTGGCCATAGGCTAAAAATAACGCCCTTCAACTCCTGGCCTGGCCTTGGATGGGAGCACCTGCCTCTCCTGTCCTCCAGAAGCCAGGGCTTCGCTGCCTGGCTGCAGGCCCTCCAGCCCACTTCGGATGCCTCGGATTAGCTAATTGATGGGGGTGGGGGGTGGCGGGGGGACCACTTTGAACATTTCAAGGGCCTGGTCAGCGGCCAAGTCTCATTACTCAGCTTCAAAGTCAGAAACTCCATAAAAAGTTCATTGGTGGGGCTGATTGTCCCAGACTGTCCCAACGGAACTGAACCCACCAAGGCACCCCGGGCCTCCTGTTTTAATGTGGGGTGAGAACACGTGTGTGGTACTGGGCCATGGGGGTGGGGAGCAGGGGCCCCAGACCCCAGCTGCATTTTCTTTTCTCTTTGCAAACGCAAATTGCAAAAGAAGTATAACCACATTACAGAAAAGTTGGAAAGCAGAGAAGAGAAAAAGAAAATATTGCAGAAGCCCACACCTTAACACAACAATAATATTTCTTTCTAGGCATTTTTCCTATGTACAGTTTTTATATACTCCTCATCAGCACATGCATGCAAAAATGGCCTCTTTTTGCCTTTTTTCCCCTCCTCTAAGCATTAAATCATAAACATTTCCTGGCCTCTACAAAACCAGTATTTTAAGTGACTGTGTGAGAGCGTCCTGGTGATGTGAATTAATGGTTACACATTTAGGTTGTTTATAGTTTAACTTTTCTATATAAATAACACGAACGTATTCCTATTTCCCCACGATTGGTTCTTGAATTTCCTTTTTTTAAAAAAGTAACATTTTTCTGATTATAAACATTGCACAGATTTTTTTTTTCGAAAGTGTCGAAAATCCGGGAACGTGTGAAGCAGTTCATAAAAATCACCCTTAATTATTCTGCCCAGAGAGAATCGCTGTTAACCTTTGGGTGTCTTTCCTTTTTATCTGTATATATTGGAAACAGGATCACGGCTGCACAGAAGTTTTGTAGGTCCCTAGGGCAGGGAGAATAAAATTGGCAGAGGAAATATTATTTCCAGGAGCGATTCAACGTGCGATATGTGCGGAGTTGAAATTGGATGGCCCGTTTTCATTCAGAACGTGCAAGCGGGGGCAATCCTGCATCTGTCCTGCGGCCGGGGCCGAGGCCGGGAGGATGTCCTGGGGGTGGTGGCCAGTGGCCGGGCTGTGCCCAGGGGTGGGGGTGGGGCGTGGGACGGGGGGCGTGGGGGGCGTGGTCAACAGCAAGGCCGCGGTGGGCGGACGCCTCGGTGGGCGTGAGCAAACACCCTTTCCTCATTTCTTGTGACAAGCGCGGCGGAGCCCCTGATTTATGGGCCCACTTCACGGGACACTAGTAAACGTCCCACCGTATATTTTGTGAGAGTAATGAAGTCTCGGTAACTCCAGCCCTCCCTGCAGCCTCGGCTAATAAATTTCCTTCTGCCAGAAGGGTGAGCCTGCCAGGCGCTTGGCGAGAGTGGCCGGGGCGCTGGATGAACAGGGGGAACGCTAGGGCCCCCAGGGCTGTTGCTCCTGCACCCCCATCGCTGTCAGGAGGAGGGGACGGCGGGCCTTGGCTGGGCCCCCATCTCCAGTCACCCCTGGAGGGCAGGCCCCCTGCACTCGCTCGAGGCTGAGCTCTCGCGAGGCAGAAGAAAGATGAAAAGTTGAGTTGAGGAGCTGGAAAAGGAGGGGGAGAAACCCCAAACCATAATTGCCCCTTTCCTTCGGCAGCTCGGGTTACCGGCCGGGGCGGAGGGGTGGAGGGCTGCTTCTTTTTTGACTACTGTTTCCCTTGAGTTTGAAGATGAACTGCATATGGGATGAAAAAGGACGCAAGGCCAAGGGAGGTGGCCTGAGGGGGGCCGGGGGCGTTGTGCGGGGCCTTCACAGACCAGGAGTCGGGGGGCCAGGCTTTCCTTGGGACATTACAGTCCACCCCTAACCATGGGGACAGGGACACATCGAAGGGCCAGGGGCCGTCAAAAGCCCAGCAGAACGGCTCCCCTCCCCACACCCCAACCTCCCGTCCCCTTTATGTATTTATTTTAAAGCCCAAGTTTCTTCTCTCATTATTTTGTTGGATGCTTCTTTCTGCCGGGGCCTGCCGGGACCCACACCAGGTGCCGAGGGTACAAAAATGAGTGAGACACAAGCCTTGTGGCGGTAACCAATGTACAAGCTAATCCTGAGTGCCTCCTGTGGGCCGAGCACGGTTCTAAGCACTTTATGTGGGTTAATTGGTCTACTCCTCACGGCCCCCAAACAAGCAGGCATTTTGTGATCACCGTGTCAATATTACCCAGAAATGCAGAAGTTAAGTGATTCGCCCAAGGTGTCCCCTGATACCTGAGTCCAGTCCTGGCTCTCAGGCACCCCTGAAGTTTTCTTCTTCTTCTTCTTTTTTTTGTCTGTGCCCATGGTATGTGGAAGTTTCTGAGCCAGGGATGCAACCTGCACCACAGCAGTGACAATGCTAGATCCTTAACCTCTAGGCCACCGGGGAACTCCCCCCCACCCCAGTCTTATGAACTCAGAGCAGGCAGGCCCGCCAGACGTCAAAGTTAACAAGCAAGTAGCCTACAAATTAAGAGCCTGAGGCGCAGAGAGGAGAAGGAGTTTGCCTAAGGCCACACAACAAAGTGGCGCGGCTGGGATTTGAGCCCAATGGCCAGGGCCCTCCCCGCCGTACTGCCCAGCTGCCCTTTAGCTTTCTGGGTCCCCCTTACACATATTCTGAGAAGACAGTGAAGTGAGAACGAATCTTGACGTCTGGAAACTCCCTGTTGGAGATGAACTACACCAGTGGGTGCTAGGACCCACCCAGCAGACCTAGAAGGAAGCATGAAGAAGGTCGTTTGAGGAAAGAATACTAACCCCAAACCAGCAAGCTCGGGAACATTCCTGTATCAGTGGGGGTGGGGGATGGGTTTCGCAAGTGAAAGCTTTATATTTTAGGAACTAGAAATTTCCCATGTGAAGTTCCCATGGCAGCTCAGCAGTTAATGAACCTGACTGGTATCCATGAGGACGCAGATTCGATCTTTGGCCTTACTCAGTGGGTTAAGGATCCGGCATTGTTGTGAGCTGTGGTGTAGGTTGCAGGTGCAGCTCGGATCCCACATTGCTGTGGCTCTGGTGGAGGCCGGCAGCTATAGCTCCCATTGGACCCCTGGCCTGGGAACCTACATATGCCACCGGTGTGGCCCTAAAAAGACAAAAACAAACAAAAACAAAAACAAAAAAGAAAGAAATTTCCTATGTGTATCAGGGAGTTTACCAGTTTTCCCATCCAGACTAGCAGCCCTGGCATAAGTGCCTGGAAGAGTGTGCCCTGTGCGACCATCTTGGCCAAGGAGACCCTCTGGTGCACAAGTGAGAAACAACCCGAAAGCTGGTGTCAGAGCCTGAACTGCTCTGCGGGCAGGAAGCTGGCTCCTGAGGTTACGCTGGGGCCCCAGCAGGAATTGCCAACCCCAAAAGCAAATTGCAAGTGCCTGAGACAGACCTCGACGGTGGAGAAGCAAACCTCACAAACAAAATCTGATTTTGAAAATAAAATGCCTGGCCTAATGCAACAGCAGTTTCTTCCCAAATTGGCTTGAGTGGGGGCACTGGGGGCCTGGGGCTCTGTTTCTTGTTAGAATTTCTCTGGGCTCTCATCCAGAGAAAACCCGGCTCATTGCAGGCTGGTCCCCCCAGCAGTGCTGGGCGAGGGCCCTTCCCTGGGAGTCAGGGACTTTGAGGTCACCACCAGCTGTGGCATGCCCCATCTCTGATTTGGATGCAAGAGAAGGGCGATGAGACATACAGCAGCCCGGGACCAGAGGGTGGGTGTTTTGAGACCTGAGATCACCGATCTTCACTGCAACTCTGGGCAGCAGGTAGGGTCATGGCCATTTATGTATGGAGAGCCCAGGACATCCAGGGGTTCTGAGAGGGTGGGATGAAACGACCCACAGATGAGAAAGTGCTGCATCAGGAGAGAAGGGCAAAGACCAGGATTCTAAACCTTCTCCAGCCATTGGCAGATCCAGAGCTCAATCCATGTTGATTTCCTGTTTCCTCTCTGTCCCTCCTCCCTCTCTAGAGCAGGGGACCCCTGATGGTGGTGTGTGATGGGGTGACAGACCAGTGGATTGTGAAGATTTGGGGGACCTGAGTTCTGATCTTGGCTCCATCTTTTTTTTTTCTTTTTTTTTGTCTTTTTGCCATTTCTTGGGCCACTCCCATAGCATATGGAGTTTCCCAGCCTAGGGGTCCAAGCGGAGCTGTAGCCACCGGCCTATGCCACAGCCACAGCAATGCGGGATCCGAGCCGCACCTGCAGTATACACCACAGTTCATGGCAATGCCGAATCCTTAACCTATTGAGCAAGGCCAGGGATTGAACCCTCAACCTCATGGTTCCTAGTCGGATTCGTTAACCACTGAGCCACGACGGGAACTCCTTGGCTCCATCATTCACTGGGTGACAGAACAACCTGTTTCCCTCTCTGGGTCTCATTTCTTCATCTGGGGACAGGAGAGGCCTCCGTAGTGCCTTTCAGTCCCACCGTGAGGAGTCATCTAACTCGTTGGGGGCTAGTGTCCTTGTCTGTTGAGGGCCATTTGTCACGCGGTCACGGTCACCTCCAGCAAATATTTGGAGCGTGAAGCTGGGCTCCTGCTCGGCTCACAGAGATATGACAAGGAGCAAATAAAATGAGGAAGATGAAAGTGATTTTCTAACACAGCTGGAGGACGATCAGTTACCCCCGCAAGGAGGAGGGTGTAGAGAGGAAACCCCAGCTCACCCCTCTGCGTTCTTTCCAAGGACACTAGGGAGCGGGGAGCGTGCCCCCAGCAGAAGCAGACACATTTGTGGGATTTCTCAGCCTTTCACACTTGGACTCCCTCCAGATGAGCATTAAAAAAAATCTTGTGCCCTCTCGATGTTTTTTTGAAATTTCAGAATAAATGAAGTAGGGATTTCGGAAAAAAAAAAAAAAGTCAATGGTAACGTTAGATCATGCTTTTTCGAAACTTCTCACGTCCCCTGGAGAGTCTGATGAACATGAAGCAGGCACTGAAAAATGCTATTTTTCATTCAAGGCAGGTGTGGAAATTGAGTGTGTTGAGCAGTGCCAGTGACTTGCCCTGGCCAGCACTCCATGGTCATGATGGAGAGGCCCTGTGACCAAACCGTTTGCCGTGCCTTGTCCATTTCTTGATATTGTTAATAATGTGACTGTCATTCTTTAGGATTCTGTGCTTTTCCACAAGACCACACTGCTTTTAAAAAAACATTTAACTTTTATTGGAGCAGAGTTGATGTACTACATTATATGTTACAGGTGAATGGTATAGTGGTTCACAATTTTTAAAGGTTATGTTCCATTTATAGTTATTGTAAAACATTGGCTATGTTCCTGTGTTGCACAATATAGCCTTGTAGCTTATTTTATGCCTAATAGTTTGTAGCTCTTAACCCCCTATGCCTACTTTGCCTCTCCCCCCTTCCCTCTCCCCACTGGTAACCACTAGTTGAAGTCCACAGATAGAAGTTTGTTCTACCTGCAGATCACACTGCTTTGGGATTTTGCTTTGATGTCTCAGCAGGAATGAGCAGCAGGCACCTTAGAAAGTGTCTCTTGATTCATCATTTATTCTCTTCATTGCCTGGCCTTCATCTTCTAGTCTTTTTTTTTTTTTTTTTTTTTTTTTTTTTGCCATTGCTAGGGCCACTCCCATGGCATATGGAGGTTCCCAGGCGAGGAGTCGAATTGGAGCTGTAGCTGCTGGCCTACGCCACAGCCACAGCAACTTGGGATCTGAGCCACGTCTTCGACCTACACCACAGCTCACGGCAATGCCAGATCCTTAACCCACTAAGCAAGGGCAGGGATTGAACCCCCAACCTCATGGTTCCTAGTCAGATTCGTTAACCACTGAGCCACGACAGGAACTCCCATCTTCTATTCTTCCCCCCTCCTCTGTTCTCCTATTTGAGCCAGTGCTTCCTGGGTGTCTGTGACACAAGAGGGTCTTGGAAACCGCCCCTCCTTAGAACTTAGACATGCTTAGAGGAAACCAGACGGAGACCGATCATAGGTAAATGATTAGGTGTCATTATATGGTTGAGTGCCTTAAAACACAGGCTTTCTGTCCAAGGTAACTATTTTTTCAACTTTCTCTTCCATTCTCGAAGGCCAGAACAAATCTGGCTTAATTACCAACATGGGCAATTCATCTAACCTCTTTGGAACATCAGTCGACTGGAAACCAAGGTTGGGTAAATGGTGTTTAAGGTTCCTTGCCGGTCTGGCCTGGGGGTTATGGGTGGGGGGGGGGCACGGTTCCTGTCAGCACAGGTGGGGCTGGGGGTCCTTGGTCCCCGGAGCCCTCTGCTCCCACCCTGTCTGGCTCCTCCAGATGGCGCCTCCCTGCTTACTACCTGATCCTTGGCCTTTCCAACTTCTTGCCTTTTTAAAATTCTGTCTTTAGGGAAAAAGTGGAAATAGACGCGCTGGCATTTTCTAGGACATTGTGGGTGGCCTGTGAGGGGGCGGATGAGGTGGATGGTGGGGGGGGGGGAGGGGCACACTTGTGGGCTGTTGTCCATCCCCAAGGCCCTACCTACGGCCAAGGGACCATCGCCATACTTGCCACGACTTGGGTGCCAGCTGGCTGGGGTCCCCCGTCCTGCAGGAGGCCTCGCGAGAGCTCAGAGTGATGCTGGCTGTGAGTGCAGCGCAGCTGGGCTGGGAAGACCCTTCATTGGGCTGCTGAGGAAGAGCGGGGGCTGTGGTTCTCAGCAGCTCCAGGAGACTGGCCCGGGAGGTCCCCCTTTCTCCAGGCATACTCCCCTGCATCCTGAAGACTGCGAAGCCCCACCCTGAATCCTACAGGTCACACTGGGCACATCCTGGGCACAGAAAATGCATAGCTGCTGCCTATCATGACCCCTGACCGGTGGGCAGGTGGCCTGTGAAGCTCAACTTAAAGAACAACCCACAACATAAGAAGGGAAAAAAGTTATAAATGAATAGCAATCGACAAAGCACTTTTTCATGTCATTTCTTTGCTTATTAAGATTTATTCAGTTTTTTCTGTCCAGCGCTCATTATTTTAATTTTTTTTTCTTTTTGCCATTTCTAGGGCTGCTCCCACGGCATATGGAGGTTCCCAGGCTAGGGGTCTGATCGGAGCTGTAGCCACCAGCCTACACCACAGCCACAGCAACACAGGATCCGAGCCGCATCTGCAACCTACACCACAGTTCACGGCAACGCCAGATCCTTAACCCACTGAGCAAGGCCAGGGATCGAACTGGCAACCTCATGGTTCCTAGTCAGGTTCATTACCGCTGAGCCACGACAGGAACTTCCCAGTGCTCCTTGTTTTAAAGACCCAAGGATGCACGAGAACTGGGGAACAAGAAAGCCTGGGCGGAGTTTGCTTCTCTATTGGGAAGCTGTTCAGAGAATTTAAGTTGCGTCTCAGAAATCCTATGAGACAGGAAGGGCAGGAATCACTGTACTCATTTTATACATGCAAACTGAGACCCAGGGGGGTTAAGGGTCATGGCCGCAGCCAGTTGGCTAGCAGAACTGGGCTCCACTCAGTTCAGTTCAGAGCAGATTTAGCAGTCTTCCCAGCCCGGCTGCGCTGTGCTCACAGCCAGCATCACTCTGAGCTCTCGCGAGGCCTCCTGCAGGATGGGGGACCCCAGCCAGCTGGCACCCAGGTCGTGGCAAGTATGGCGATGGTCCCTTGGTCTCATGGTTCAGGGCCTGAGTTTTCACACAGAGACGTAAGACGTGCCCGCTCTCAGGGGCTCAGAGCCTCACAGTGGAGCCTGACACTTGAACAGCTCATCCCTCTCAGTGGGGACAACCCTGATACACTTTTCCTATCACACAAGCTGCCTCTAACAAGATTTGGGCAATAAAAACATGACTGTAAGGCCAGAGCAGTGGACCACAAGCTTGAAGGATCTTTGGAACTAACTGAAAAGCTTTTAAAAAACACAAACTCTGATTTATGGGTCCAAGAGAGAGCCTAGGAACCTGTATTATTAAAAGTCAGGTAGGAGTTCCCTGGCGGCTCAGGGGGTTAAGGATCCAGTGTTGTCACTGGTGTGGCATGGTTTCGATCCCTGGCTTGGGAATTTCTGCATGCCGTAGGCATGGCCCAAAAAACTCCCCAACCCCCCCTGAAGCAGGTAATAGTGATAGGCAGGCAGGTTCAAGGTCTCTGGTGTAGTGGGTTTGGCTTTAGGAGAATAGCAACAGATCTGCTGAGGGGGAAGAAGGCAGATTTCTCCGGGGCTCAGGCTGCTGCCCCTCCTGGATATCTCTCATCCCTGGACGGCCCAGCCTTGGAATGGACCTCAGCCCTGCCATTTCCCTCGGGTGTCCCCTGCTGTGCTCTCTTGTGCCCCACTTACCTCTTTGCCTCATATATTTGGTCACACCCATCCATCTTAGGCATCTCACCCAAATTTTTTTTTTTTAATATTTATTACTAATACTTAATTAACGCTGGTGACCAATATTGTCCACAAATTCCTAATAGAATCTCTCTCTCTCTTTCTCTCTCTTTTTTTGTCCTTTCTAGGGCCGCACCCTCGGCCTATGGAGGTTCCCAGGCTAGGGGTTGAATCAGAGCAGCAGGTGCCGGCCTACGCCACAGCCACAGCAACACGGGATCCAAGCCACGTCTGCGACTTACACCACAGCTCGCAGCAACGCGGATCCTTAACCACTGAACGAGGCCAGGGATGGAATCTGCATCCTCATGGATGCTGGTCGGTTTTGCTACTGCTGAGCCACAAGGGAAACGCCTCACCCAACTTTCACGCAATGAAGGGTTTTCAGGGAGCAGGTCTAAGGGCGGGGTCACCTCGGTTCTCGGGTGCCTGTGGTCATCATGGTTTCCTCCTCCGAAGCCCACCACCCCTCGGTCTGGAGCTCCACGAGGCATCTGCTGTATGGTTTTTATGAACAAGTCCGCTCGCCCTCAGAGCTGGTAAACTCCTGGAAGGCAGGTCCATCGTAGGTTTAGGTTTTGACCCTTTTCCTCCTTCATATCTTGGTCCAAATGCTACCTTCTCAGCGAAGCCTTCCCTGACCACCCATTTAAGCCCCACTGTTGCCTCCTTCATGCCCAGTCTCCCCGGTTCTGCTCAAATTCCCCCCAGCACCCAGTGCTTTCTCCTCCAATAAATCACTTCTTTACTCTGTTCTTCATCCTTTCCTGACAACAGCAGATAAGCTCCAAGAAGGGTGGGCTTTCTGTCTCCTCTGTGCATGGGTGTCTCCCCAGGACCTAGCGCAATGCTTCACATAGAGGAAGGGCTGCAGGAAGATGTGTCAGGGGAATGACTCTTGAGTGGTGGCCTCAAATGCAGTGGTGCTCTTTATTATTATTTTTTGCTTTTTAGGGCTGCACCTGTGGCATATAAGGTTCCCAGGCTAGGGGTCGAATCGGAGCTGTAACCACTGGCCACACAGCCACAGCCACGGGGGGTCTGAGCCGCATCTGCAACCTATACCACGGCTCATGGTGACGCCAGATCCTTAACCCACCGAATGAGGCCAGGAATCAAACCCGTGTCCTCAGGGATACCAGTCGGGTTCGTAATCCACTGAGCCACAAGGGGACCTCCACAGTGGTGCTCTTTAAATGCGATTCGGTGGTTCGTTTGGTTCGTTGTTTGATAAAGCCGGCCCAGGTCGAGCACACCCATCGCTTTCTCTTCTAAAAGAGGGCCTGGACAGCCAGCCAAGGCTTGCAGACTCTCATGTCTCCAGGCTGATGGGTTGAGCCTTGTTGAGCTGGTCATGGCCCTCCCAGCCAGGCTGAAAAATGCCTTTGGAATCAGATGGCGGGGAGGCAGTAAGCCAGCTCCAAGACTTCCCAAGGAGCTGGGAGTCAGGGCTGGCTCCACATCCCGTTCCTCAGCCTCAGCCGGCAGAGGAGAGACCTTCAGCCGCCAAGGACTTTGTTTTATTGTCACTGCACTTGGCTCCCCTCCGGGTGGGAGCTGCCAGGGCAGCAGCCATTAAGCCCTGGACTCTGGACTGGAGTAATAATAGCAATTCCATAATTCTCACTCGAGACACAGCTGGAAGGAGGGGCCGCTGGGGTGGCTGGGAAAACAGGAGCCCGACAGTAAGAGGAAGAGCTGGGACTGGCTGTTTTCTCCCCCTCGCAGACCTGGCCTTGGGACGTGGCTCCTGGACCTTTTTCCAGCCCACTCTCAATTCAGTTTTTCCAAAGCTTGTCACAGAAAGAGGGCTGGGATGTTATTCTTAAGTCCCTGGGGACACCCAGGTAGGACTCCCAGGTAGGAATTCTGATATCATCTCGAGGATCTGGCAGCAGACAGCCTGCATCACAGGCAAGGGGATTTGCTGCTTGGGGCTGTCATGTGTGCCTTTTGGCCTCTGGAAAGAGGTCCCATCGGATTGAGAAACAACCCCAGGATAGTTCTCGCCACCCCGGGCTGTGAAGCTCCCACGTGTGTGGGATAACACACCTTTGCTCTCATCTGGTCTGAGAGACCCCTGGCTTCTCGCTTTGCAGTGGGCAGGCCTGTGGCACTGCCTGGTTGTCTGGGAATCACTGAGCTGTGATACTTGAATGCCTGTAGGAAGAGGAAATAACTGATGTCCTAAAAGCCGTCTTGGCAAAAATCCTCCCCACGGCACGTGGAGGTAGAGCCAGAATCGAGAGCCCAGAAGATTCTTCAGCTAAAATGTCCCTCCCAAGGCGCTGGGCAGAAAGGCGAAGGGGAGTGGATACAAGTCCTCAGAGAACAAAGCGGGTGGCTCATGTAAATGTCAGTTATGTCACCGCATGAGATCCAGCCTTTAGCTGAGCCTGAATAACATTCTGCCCCCCAGTTCGGGCATCTGCCTAGAGCAGCCTTTCCTGAAAAACCACTCTCTGGAACATAAAGCCTATAAGATGCTTTAGGAAAGAGAGTTCCTAGTCTCCCCTGACTTGGGAAATGCTGCCTACACAACACTTTTAAAACCATTCAGGCAGTTCCCGTTGTGGCTCAGTGGGAAGGAATCTGACTAGCATCCATGAGGACGCAGGGTGGATCCCTGCCCTCACTCAGTGGGTTAAGGATCCAGTGTTGCCATGAGCCGTGGTGTAGGTCGCAGATGGGGCTCCGATCTGGCGTTGCTGTGGCTGTGGTGCATGCCAATGGCTGCAGCTCTGGTTCAACCCCTAGCCTGGGAACTTCCATATGCAGTGGGTGTGACCCTAAAAAGACAACAACAACAAAACAAAAACAAAAACAACTATTCAAGTCTCTGAGATGTCCTGCAGTGAAGGAATCTGTTTCAATCTAATTTATCCAGTGTTACCCACATATAAACCCTTTCCCTTTACCACTGTTAAATGTCTTTTAGTATTGGGGTTCCCCATGTGGCCTATTGGACACACAGGTCTTGAGGATGAGCTTCTAGAAAGGCTAATGGTTGGTTGGACCTACGTGGCATCATGAGGTCCAGGGCCCCGTGTGATTTTCAACTGATGCCAGTGAAGCCCACTTCCCCGGGAGGAGAGCACTGATGGCTCAGTGTAAGGATCCACAGCACAGCCTTGGTGTCTGGACCATTAAGCCTGTGTTCTGAGCTGCTTTCAAGTGGTGGAGGGTTTCCACCACCCACTGAGTTGCACAGATGAACCTAGATCCTAGCAAAGGGAAACCCGTAAACAGGTCTGGCTTTAGGAGCCCCATCCCTCCTCTTTCTAGCACGTCCTCTGCCCACACTCCCTGGTGCTGTCATCTGCTTACCCTACCAAGACAGAGCAGGGGCCCAGATCACGGACTTAAGTTTCTCCTTTTATCAAAATGTCTCCTTTACCTACAGAGCAACAGGTTGGCAAAACACCCAGTCTTTTTTTTTTTTTTTTTTTTTTTTTTTGTCTTTTAGGGCTGCACACGCGGCATATGGAGGTTCCCAGGCTAGGGGTCCCATCAGAGCTATAGCCTCTGGCCTACACCACAGCCACAGCAACGTGGGATCTGAACTGCGTCTGCGACCTACACCACAGCTCACGGCAATGCCAGATCCTTAACCCACTGAGGGAGGCCAGGGATCGAACTCATGTCCTCATGGATGCTAGTTGGGTTCGTTAACCGCTGAGCCATGACGGGAACTCCAAAACACCCAATCTTAATAATAATAAGACATCCCTCCCACCTGGTGTCCTAAGCCTACAGCTCAGTGACGATACAAATAACTGTAATAATGTACACTTGTGACCACATTTTAATCATTACAGAGATTTTTCTGCATGAGATTCATTCATTGGACTTTACTGACTTGGTCTACACCACGCTTTATCTGCTGTGCCCAAGTTCCTCCTGGGTGCTGGCGGCACTGCAGCGGTCCTGTCCGATGTGCTGATAACTGTGGGAAGGGAGGGTTTGCATCTCTTAGATCAGGTGAGGTTGCAAGCAGATGTTGAAGGGTAATAGGCTCACCCCAGGGGACAAGGAGTAGGTGGGCAGCACAGGATCACCTGGCTCTCAGGATAATCCTGCGAGTTTGGCAGAATTGGAATAAGTGACCTCTTTCTTTTTTTTTTTTTTTTCTTGTTTTTGCCTTTTTAGGGCCACACCCACAGTACATGGAGGTTCCCACGCTGGGGGTGGAATCGGAGCTATAGCCTCCGGCCTACACCACAGCTCACAGCAACACTGGATCCTGAACCCACTGAGCAAGGCCAGGGATCGAACCTGTGTCCTCATGGATGCTCGTCAGATTCGTTTCCTCTGAGCCACGATGGGAATGTCAGTGACCTCATTTTTTGCTGTTGAAGAAAATGAGAGTCAGAGAGAGGCAGAGTCTTCCATAAATTCATTTTGCCAGCCAGAAATGGTGTTGGAACAGAACTCAACTCTCCTGAGCTCAGGAAACTTCCTCAGCTACTGTGGGGCACAGAGACTGTCATCCTATGTAAAGGTGGCTGACTTTGGAGGTAAGCATTTCTTTAGAGTTATAACCAAAGTAGGCATTGCTAAACACTGCAGCTTAGTTTTTCCTATGTCTTTGATAAATCTTTTTTAAGTGCCTTTTAATTTAAACTTTCCTCGAGTACTCCCTTTTTGTTCCTCATCATGTATTAGCTGAAGAACCTGTAGAGCTTCCCAAAGCCTGGATCTTGTTGGTTGTATCCTTATGGTGTCATCTGGCGTGTTCCTCTGTCCTGTGTCTTTTTGGTACATTAGTAACTGGACCTAGAGTCTTGATCACATTCAGGTTTGATTTTTCTCCCTAGATGAGACATGTTTGTGTGCTCTTTTATCAGAAGCTTCACAATGTCTGGTTGTCTCTTTTTTTTGTGATGTGGATCCTCAATGCCTAGATTGATTAATTCATTCCTGCTCTGTTCTGATGGCTCCAGGCTCTGCGCTATGGTCTTGTATCTGGTTTTACCTCTGAGCTCAACCCTGTGGAGTGACATGGCTTTTTCTGATCTCCCTAAGCCATACCCTTTCAGCCTACATGTCCAACCCTGGGCTCCTGTACAGGAGGCCTAGTACAGGACAGGAGAAGTCTGAAAAATGAAATGAATTCTTCCAAGGAAGAAGGAAAGAAGACAACTCCAGGAGGAAAAGATGCTGCCTAAACCAGCAGCCATCCTCTGATCACTTCCTAGATGGAATCTAAGGTCAGGCTCTTAGAACCTCTTTTTGATTTTTGGCCACATCTGGGTATTTGTAGAATTCTTGTTTGATAGCCTTGAATTGTTATGGAAAGGATCCTGCGCAGACTCACCTTTGTCTGGCTAGTAGATTTGTTTATGAGCCTTCTTTGTATGGGTCTAGTCACACTTGATGAAAGCAGGTGGCTAGAGACATGTCTGGGCTCAGAGGAAGGAATATGCTAGGACATCTGGGATGCTGCATAAAGATTTTGTCATCATAGCAGCTGAGTTCTGTGTCCTCATAGTTGCTGACAGAGACTGCCATGTATTCACCAAAAACCATCTCCTTTGTCTCCTGGCCACAGGAGGCCTTGTTCCTCCAGCCTCTTTTGAGTTAGGTGTGTGCACATGACTGAATTCTGGCCAATGGAATGTGGTTAAAGCATGCCACTCAGGTCTAGCCTGTAAACACCATTGAGTGATTGCCTATCCTGTCTTTCCCATCTGCTGGCTGGACGGAAAGGATCTAGAAGGGGATGTAGAGTCCTAAAAGCATGGCAGAGACACAGATGGAAGGACCTGGGGGTGCTGGATGGCTGCATAGAAGGTGCCCACTGGCTAGGAACATTTGCATCGGATTTTTTGGGAGACAGAAATGAACTTTTATTGAATCAAATCTTTTTTTTTTTTTCTTTTTAGGGCTGCATCTGAGGTTCCCGGGCTGTAGCTGCTGGCCTACATCACAGCCACAGCAATGTGGGATCCAAACTGTGTCTGCGACCTACACCACAGCTCATGGCAATGCCAACCCACTGGATATTAGTTGGATTCATTTTCACTGTACCACAACAGGAACTCCCTGAGTTAAATCATTTTAATTTGTGGGGTTGCTTGTTATAGCAACTCGTGTTACTTACCTTGACTTATATAAACCCTCCAGGGAGTGAGCAAATGGCTCATGATGAAAGTGGAGGGAAGGAAAGAAAACTCTACACAAGTTCTTCCCAGAAGAACAACTGGGGCTTGACCACTTCTAAGTCCCATGTAGTAGGATATCTTCCTCAATATGGTATCGCCCTTGCCCCAAAGGAATTGCTTCTGAAAGTCATGGCTTCCTGAGTTATCTGAATACCCCTCCTGTGTGAGGTGCTGTCTTTAGAGTAAAGGTAATGTATCACTAACTGGATAATGTCAGGGCTGTTTCTGAGGCTGAAGAGATATTTGTATAAGGGACTAGGTAATAAAATCACAGCCTCTCTACTCTAGGAGTAACTAGGAGATGGGGAACTAAGTCACTGATGGGACAGAATTTGGCCCAAACAATGGGCAAGATGTTGTTCTATTCAG
The DNA here is from genome assembly GCF_054392235.1 of Sus scrofa. Classification (NCBI taxonomy): domain Eukaryota; kingdom Metazoa; phylum Chordata; class Mammalia; order Artiodactyla; family Suidae; genus Sus; species Sus scrofa. The sequence continues at coordinate 48,117,065 of NC_139389.1, forward strand.
AGCTGTGACAAAGAAGGTAATCTCACCATCTAACTCTTTAGGTTCATTCAGTTGTGTCTTGGACAGAAAACACTAGATCCCATCTAATTGGTGACCAGAGGAGGTCTGTTAGTTTAAGCAGCATCTTCTCGTCACGACACTGTCTTCTGTCCTTCTTCCTCAGGGGAGTTTCATTTTTTTTCAGACTTTTACAAAGACCCTATCTCCTTTCCAATGATGTTTCAGCCTTTGGAGGTCAGATGGATACCCTGGTCTTGTCTTATGTCATCATCTTTACCCCTTAGACTTTCAGCCATCAGTTGATTTACATTCAGGAGAAAATAGCATTTTTTTTTTTTTAATGAGAGTTGCAACATTTATTTCAGGTTCTCTCTTGTTTTGTTTTGCTTTGTTTTTGTTTTTGTTTTGTATTTTTTTTTCTTTTTTGCCACACAGGCAGTATGTGGGAATTCCTGGGCCAGGGATTGAACCTATGCTGCACAGCAGCAACCAGAGCCACAGCGGTGAGAACGCAGGAGCCTCAACCCACTAGGCCATCAGAGAACTCCCAGAAGCTAGCATTTTAGGTCACTACTTTGGTTAGTTTTTATAACACAAAGACACAGACACAGACACACATGAACACACACATACAGAGGTATTCATTCTCCAAGAGCTTTTAAGATAGTTAGTTGAGTATTATAATCAAGGGAGAGGCCTCTGGGGTGCCATGCCCATTCAATGGAAGAAGAAATAGTCTTTTCAACAAATGATGCTGGATGTTCATGTGCAAAAGAATGAATCTGGACCTCTACCTCACACCATATCAAGACCTAAATATAAAACCTAAAACTTCAAAGCTCTTACAACAAAACAGAGGAGCAAATATTTCTGAGCTTGGGCTGGGCAAAGCCTTCTTAGATATCCCATGAAATGCACAAGCAGTGAATGAAAACTATAGATAAATTGGACCTCGTGAAAACAAAAACTTTGTGCTCCAAAGCACACCATCAGGAAAGTAAGAAGAAAACCTACAGAATGGGAGAAAATATTTTCAAAGCCTTTATCTGATAAGGGACTTGTATCCAGAACGAATAAAGAACTCTTACAACTCAATAATAAAGAGATAAATAATCATTTTTAATGGGCAAAGCATTTGAATAGACATTTCTCCAAAGGAAAAAAAATATATAAATGGCCAATAAGCACATGAAAAGACAATATCATTAGTCATTTCGGAAATGCAAACCACAACCACGATGAGATACCACTTCACATTCACTGTGATGGCTGTCGTCAGAACAATGGGACATAATAAGTATTGGTAGGATATGGAGAAATTGGGCTTTTTATACATGGCTGGTAAAAATACAAAGTGGTTTAGATACTTTGGAAAACAGTTTTGCAGGTCTTCAACCAAACCAAACAAAACCGAACACAGAACTAACATGTGACTCAGTGATTCCATTGCTAGATATACCCAAGAGAAAAGAAAACGTAGGTCCACAGAAAAACCTGTATGCAAATGTTTATAGCAACACTATTCATAATAGTCCCCCAAAGGAAAAATCTGAAAGTCCATCAACTGATGAATGGATAAACAAAATGTTTTTTCAGTACGATGGGATATTATTTGGTCATAAAAAAGGAATGAATTCCTGATACAGGCCAAAACGTGGGTGGCTCTTAAAAATATGCTAAGTGAAAAAGCCAGTCATATTGCATGCTTCCATTTATATAAAATGTCCAGAATAGGCAAATCCCATTGAGACACAAAGTGAATTAATGATTGCCCGGGGCTGGGAGGTGGGGAGAAACTGGGAAGATCTGCTAAAGAGCATAGGGTGTTTTTGGGGGTGATAAAAATTCTATCTAATTCTGGATAGAATTAGATGCACAACTCCGTGAATATACTAAAAAAAAAAAATCTGAATTATAAACTTGATTTTTATGGTAGGTGAATTATATTTCAATAAAGCTATTTAAAAAAAGAGGTGGGGGGGAGAGGTCTCTGGGGCCAGACTGCTTGGGTTCAAACTCTAGCTCCTCTGATTACTATACCTGTGATCATTTACACACGCTGTGCTTCAGTTTTCTCAGGTGTACAATGAAGATAACAGTATTAGCTGCCTTGTAGGGTTGTGGGGGGTTACGTGAATTGATGAAATGACTCCAGGCACAGAGCAAGCACTCCATAAAGGTTCACTGTTATTTTTATTATTAATGACCTATGTCCTTATAGACCATGATGGTGGTCATCTGTACATCAATCAAGAGCCAAAGAAGATTTGTCAACAGGTAGGACTTGGTCCAGGGTGGTGTCCACAAGCAGGACCAAGGCTTGGAGATCTGGGCAGCTCCCATGTTGCGAGAACTCCTCAGGAAACGTGTGGAGCACTCAGTACATCCAAACATACATAAATACAGCGTCTGGCTCAAGATTTTTGGCTGGAGTCCATTGGAGTTATGAATCCCTCTTCGAACAATGGCAGCTATTATTAAAATCTAGAGGCTTTGAGTTGGATACTTTCTCCAGCCCAGACACTGATTCAGAGTTGCAACATTCTAAAATGCGAGGCTAGAAATTGATGCTGTTTTTGAGTTGATTTATTGAGAGGTTTCTTGATCTGGGTCAGGTTCCTGCAACATTTGGAAAGTGACGACTATAGCATCATTATTTCCCCCAAATGACCAAAATTATAGCCGGTAACTTGAGGCCAGTAAATTTCCCCGCAGCAGATGTTAAACTCTTTTAAATGATGATTAACAATGGGAGACTTGGGCTCTGTGGCAGAGCAACCAATCGGGTGGTGTTGCCGGGAGTCAACGTGTGAGGTAAGAGGCACATCCAGACCCCCACGGTGTTGGGGTCAGGGGGAGGGAGCCCAGGTTGGAGACTGTAGGAGCCCACGGCTTGGGGTGTAAATCAAGCATGTGGTCCTGGGTGGCTGGAAGTGTGGTGCTGTGACAGGGGACCTAGACTGGGTGTTGGGAGACCTGGGCTTGACGCTTGCTTCTGCCGACCGTGTGACTCAGGGCAAACTATTTCCCTTCTCTGGGATATAGTTTCCCCATGCTTTAATATTAGGAGGGACCACATCCAGGGGTCTCCAAGGCATGTTGTGAGTTTTAGACTGATGGCTTTCTCCTTCTTGAGAAGAAAGCAAATAAATCGTTAACCTCCAAAGAATCTGTGATTTTTAGATGAAGTGACCACAACAGAACTGAGATGGGTTATCCAATTATGATGCTGTTTGCTTCACGTCACCACTGCCAGAAAGTATGGGGGCGAAAAGGCATAAGGATGGATCCAGAGAGACAACCCTGGGATACCCAAATCCGCTCTCTGGGATCAGACACAAGTGCTTGCTGGTTGAAGATAAGGCTCCCTTAAGGTCCCCTTGAGGGCTGTTATGTAGCTTTTACTCGTCTTTCCAGTAGATACATTTTCTACTTGTTCATCTCTCCTCCTCTTTCATCTATCTTCTTCATCTAGCATCCACTCAGCATAACTGTGGATCAGCTACTCTGTGTTTTTGCTTATACATACTCCCATGCCCGCATGTGTATACACAGGTATTGCTTGGAGTTGAATGGTCTTCTAAGGAACTTCTCCAATGAGGGTGTCTTGAGACCCCTTCCCAGCAATTCCAACCTCTCCTACCATGTTTGCAGGCCTAGCCTGATGACAGGCTCTTTTAGGAAATAACAGCATTGTTGTCTAAACCATGAGCCTCAGACTCAGGTCCATGGGTGTTTTGTTATTATTACTGTTTTTAGTTAAAGCTTAATGAAGACACAGTGTCAGGACAAGAAGGTGGTTTTATTGTACTCCTATAGACCTAATTGTTGAGTACCTTCTAGTCACAAGAGAAGGGCTTTGTTGGATTGAATCTTCTGAATATCTGGTTGGCTAACCAAAAAAGCTTTTTAAAAATTAAACAATTTTTTTATCTTAGGGCTGAGCATTTTCCCAGAATTTATCAGCCTTTGTGCTTGTCTCAGTATGAGGAGTTTTAACAGAGAGGCAGTTCTAAAAGGAGCAAGGTCACAGTCAGAAGACAAGTATAAAGCCATTGACTTTCTCTGACATTCATCTTTTGTCTAATTTTATTCGACTTGGTCCAACATTGTCTGCCTCTGTCTTTTTCTCTGTGCTCCTTGCTATTTTCATAAAAAGTGAAACTTGATTATCATAGACCCAAGGAGTTCACTTTTTCAGTGGATTCATGCTTCTTCTTCTTCTTCTTTTGTTCTTTTGGCCACTCCCACAGCGTATGGAACTTCCTGGGCCAGGGATTGAACCCTCACCATACAAGCAACCGGAGCCGCTGCCCTGACAGCACCTGACCCTTAACCTGCTGCACCACAAAGGAACCATTCTGTGTTGCTTCTAAAGGGCTATGTCTGCTATTGCTTTAGTTTTGCCTGGATTTGTCTTCATAGCCGAGTAATGAGTGACTCTGGAAGGGACTCTGGGCACAAAGAGTGAGGGGGCGGGGCTCTGCTGAATCCTGATTGGCTGAAATCTGGCTGTGACCTGATGGGACACAGGTCCATCAGCCTCCCGTAGGCAAGGCAGTGCATTGTTGGGCAACAGCTCCAGAAGGGATGTAAAGCTGTGTTTAATTTACCTTTTACAGCATAGAGAAGCTTTTAAAAATCATTCTAAGCACATAGCCAAAAATGTCTGGATCAGTAGAGCTGCCTCTGGACATTCCCCAAAACGCGATGTCTCTTCTTGAAAGAAGACAGAATTATAAAGGCCATGTCGATGGTGCAGTCAGTGCAAACTGCCCTTTGTGAATGGGTGACACACGCGATGCTGGGACCGTCCCCCTCCCCGCGCTGGGAGAGCTGGGACCACGTCCATCGAGGCCTGAGGTCTGCTGTTGCCTTGTTCACCTTACAGAGGGTGTAGCCTCTGATAGTGAACACAATTGATTCTTTGTTTAACGACAGCATTACCCGGACATAGAGTTATGAACATAGAGACCACTTAAAGGAATTGTTGAATTCAGGCTGAATGTGAACTGATCCCAAGGTTTATTCTGGAAGCTGAGCTTTTAAAGAAAATGCAGACAATTTCTCTTGAGAGTGTAGCTGTCGGATCATCTTGAGTTCTGGCTACCTGAGGTTTTATTATGTTGAAGAATTGGAATGGGGAGGGGGAGAGAATTTGAAGTGGGATGCTGTAGAACCAAGAAGCCTAGGCAAAAGCCGGGTGTAGACATGACCAAGACCAGCCTTAAAGGCGTACGGATAAACTCGGCCTTCTCTGGCTTGGCCCCTCTCCCTGAAACCCCCACTCTTGCTTGCATTAGGGGATGTGGCGTTGGGGAGAATTTACCAGCTAAAAATATCCCACTGCCCCCCTGAGCCCAAATACCTGTTGAAAGAAACTCCCTTTAGAGAAATAAAATAGAAATGGGCCCTCACATGTCACCCAAGGCCATCTATCTCTTTGACAGTTTCTTCGTTTCCATCTTTTTTCCCTCCTTCTGGAACTCTGGTTAGAAAGGTTAGCCCTCCTCTTGGGGCGGGGAGAGATGGACCGGGGGTTTGGGATGGGCATATGCACACTGAGATCTGTGGAATGACTGGCCAATAGGGACCTGGCGTCTAGCACGGGGAACTCTACCCAGTGTTCTCGGACCATCTATGTGGGGGAAGGATCTGAGAGAGAATGGACGTGCACACATGTATCACTGAATCGCTTTGTGGTACAGCAGAAATGATATCGCAACACTGGGCACCAACTGTATGTCCATAAAACCTTAAAAAAATCAAAAAGAAAAATTATGGAGTGGATGAGCCATGAGATCCTGCTGTTTAGCACAGGGAACTTGTGATGGAACATCATGGAGGATAATGTGAGAAAAAGAAGGCATATATACACGTATGACTGGGTCACATTGCTGTTTTGCAAAAATTGATAGAACACTGTAAATCAACTGTAATTGAAAAAATAAAAATCTTAAGAAAAAAGAAAGAAATGTTAGCCGTCTTCACCCTATCCTCCATGTCTCTCTTTTTTTTTTCCTTGCCTTTTCTAGGGCTGCTCCTGAGGCACATGGAGGTTCCCAGGCTAGGGGGCTAATCAGAGCTGTAGCCGCCGGTCTACGCCAGAACCACAGCAATGCGGGATCCGAGCCATGTCTGTGACCTACCCCACAGCTCACGGCAACGCCGGATCCTCAACCCACTGAGCAAGGCCAGAGATTGAACCCGCAACCTCATGGTTCCTAGTCGGATTCGTTAACCACTGAGCCACGACGGGAACTCCTCCTCCGTGTCTCTTAATGGCCTCTGGTCTGCACAGATTTTCCTCTGCTCCATTCTGCTACCCAGCTTCCACTTTGTGCTATGAAATGAAACACAGACATCATTTCTTCTGCCACTGCATGCTTCAGTCTCATCTCCCTAACCAGACCAGAAGCTGCTGGAAGACGGAGCATCCGTCTATGTGCCATCGGTATGTCCTGGCACCTGGCTCCCTGCTTGATATAGTAAGTGCTCTGTAATGACCCTATGGATACAGGCCCATTAGTTCACGCTCCTAAACTGCCCTGGCCCGAGTCTTACGCATGTGACTTCTTAGGAGCCAGATGAGAGCAATGGGCCAGGGTGCCCCCATTCTTCCTCTCTCAGCCCTTGGAGGGTACAGGGCTCTGCTCCACTGGCCTTGGCTGACTTCCTTTGGATTGCATCTTTACCTTCATCATCCTTCCAGCCCAGCGGGCTTACCTGTGTCATGGGAACTCAGCCTCTTGTCTCTGCTACCTGGTCTTTGCGAGCTAGCTCTGTTTGGCTGCCACCCAGAGTCCAGAAATACAATTCCAAGGGCAGACCTTGGAACTATGAGGGACTGGGTGATACTTCTTGTATTCATTTATTTATTTTTTCTTTTGAGGGCTACAGGTGTGGCATATGGAAATTCCCAGGCTAGGGGTTGAATTGGAGCTGTAGCTGCAGGCCTATGCCACAGCCACAGCAATACCGGATCAGAGCCACATCTGTGACCTATGCTGCAGCTCCTGGAAATGCTGGATCCTTAACCCACTGAGTGAGGCCAGGGATCGAATCTGCATCCTCATGGATACTAGCCCGGTTCTTAACCCACTGAACCGCAGTGGGAACTCCTGGGTTCTTCTTCTGAACAGCAATTTAAAAAAAAAAACCAAGGCTTTTTGTTATAAATTTTGTATTGTCTATGGATTCTCAAAAAAGGCTTTCACTGAGTTTTGCCAAACTCTTAAATGGTTATAATGCAGCCACAATTTGACAAAGTCGGGCAATGAATAAAGGCTTTTTATTCTTTGATTTACTCAGAATTGCTATGTTACTGATGAACAAGGGCAGTTCTGACCTGAGTGTTCACTGTTATTTGAACAGCGATTTCAAATAACATGTGACTCTACCGGCTGTGAAGCCTTGCGCTTTGAGCCTTAATTTCCTTATTTGTGAAATGGGAGCAAGGTGATAGTGAAAAATAATCGAATAATGAAGGTGAAAGTCCTTTCTAAATATTGAGTCCAGTTATTGTCTGCAAAAGAACATGACGTGATGGCTGTAACTGTTAGACACAGGAAATACAGAAGATAAACCTGTACATCAGCCTTGGAAAAATAAAGTTCAACTCTATTATTCAGCCTGTCTTTTAAAAGATTACTTAGAAAATTCCATCAATCTAACTTTAATCAAAAAGTGCTGAAAGGGAAAAAAAAAAAAGCTTTTTTTTTTTTTCTGAGCTGCTAAATAAAAATTTTTAAAAAGGAGAGAGAATGGAGTGGTTAAAACTCTGAGCACCTTGAAACTATTTGGAGCCTCGTGTCCCCTTTAAATCACGTTGCTCCTGAGTTCATAGGTAAGATTACAGCCAGGAAGAAGAGGGTAACAGGAAATAAGGGAAAGGATTTAAAGCATAAAAAGTGTCAGGCTTCAGAAGTTCAAGAAGCTGAATTCCATCTCCAGTCCCAGCATCCTGCCCCTTAAGCCTTTGGTGAAGCCACTGCCTTTGCAAGGATCATCTTCTCTTTCAAGCAAAAACTGCTTGAAATCAAAGCCACATGCAAACCTCCCTCTCCATCCCGAGCCCTCCTCCTCCTCCTCCGGCTCAGTGAGCCAGTTCCCCATCTCCTTGGGGGCTGGGACACCAGAATCTTGACACCTTTGTAAGAAGCAGGTTCATGCTTGGACACTCTTTTGGCAGCAGAGAGAGAGGAATGATGACATTACAATGGATGCCCTTTTTTGGGTTTCCTTTTATTTTTATTTATTTATTGATTTTTTTGTCTTTTTGCCTTTTCTAGGGCTGTTCCCGTGGCACATGGAGGTTCCCAGGCTAAGGGTCGAATCGGAGCTGTAGCCACTGGCCTATGCCAGAGCTACAGCAACGCGGGATCCGAGCCGTGTCTGCGACCTACATCACAGCTCATGGCAATGCCGGATCCTTAACCCACTGAGCAAGGCCAGGGATTGAATCCACAACCTCATGGTTCCTATTTGGATTCGTTAACCGCTGAGCCACGACAGGAACTCCTGTGATTCTTTCAAAAAGTGGAAATCAATGGAGATCCCGTTGTGGCTCAGCAGGTTAAGAACGCCATTAGTGTCCATCAGGATGTGGGTTCAATCCCTGGCTTCACCCAGTGGTTTAAGGATCCAGGGTTGCCATGAACTGTGGTTTAGGTCACAGATGTGACTTCATTTGGTGTTGCCGTGACTGTGGCATGGGCCGCCATCTGCAGCTCCAATTTGACTCCTAGCCTGGGAACTTCCATATGCTATAGGTGCAGCCCTATAAAGAAAATAATAATAAAGTGGAAATCCATGTTTGATATTTCTATTAACTAGAGGAATTAGTTAGTAATTGAAACTGTAGCTTTCACTCACTGAGTTCTCCTCATCCTACAAAGCATTCTCACAGCCTTCGTCTTAATGTTCCAGACACCCCAGTGATGAAGGTGCCAATTAACCCTGGATGTTGCCACCTTCCATAGGGCTCCATAGTGTTTCTACAAGTGCTCTTATTTCACAGATGGAGCAACTTGGGTCAATGACAGCAACTTGCAGAGTTCTCTGGTGGCATAGCACTTTAAGGATCTGGTGCTGTCGTTGCTGTGGCTCTGGTTAAAGCTATGGTGTGGGTTTGATCCCTGGCCCAGGAACTTTTGCATGCTGCAAGTTCATCCAAAAAAAAAAAAAAAGGAAAGAAAGCAAGTTTCCTCCATAGACCTAATCCAAAGTAGAGTTGATTCCTTCATGTTCTTAATGACCACACATGAACTATGCCACTAGACTCTCTTGCTAGAATCATAGATCATGTCAGGACCCTTGCTTTGGGAGTCAGGAAGCCTGGGTTCAATCTCACCAATGGTGTTAATTCACTGAGTGACCTTGGGCAAGTCACTTTCCCTCTTTAAGCCCCTTACCTTCTTTATCTATGAAATAGGGGGGAAGAGTACCCACCTCAGAGAGTTCCTGAGAAAATAGAGGCTGATGGTGTAAGTTTGATGCCATGTAACATGTGCTTCGTAACTATTAGCAGAATTTGTATCTTTCTAGGACTTTTCTTATTTGTAAAAGAGGGATAGTAACCCCCCCCCCCAATTCATCAGGTTGTTATACATCTCAGAGGAGACTGGAGTTGTAAAATAACTCTGAGCAGTCACGTTAAAATGCTTTTACATTTTGGGAGTTCCCATTGTGGCTCAGCAGAAGTGAATCTGACTAGTATCCATGAGGATGCAGGTTCAATCCCTGGCCTCGCTCAGTGGGTTAAGGATCTGGCATTGCCCTGAGCTGTGGTGTAGGTTGCATACGTGGCTCAGATCCCGTGTTGCTATGGGCGTGGCATAGGCCGGCAGGTACAGCCCTGATTGGACCCTTAGCCTGGGAACCTCCATATGTCTCGGGTGCAGCCCTAAAAAGACAAAACAAACAAACAAACAAACAAACAAAAACTCTGTGGAAATTGTCAACATTCCTAAACAAGTAAGATCTTAGGTACATATTGGCTTTCGCTCACGTCCCTCTCAAACCAGAAGAGAGGATTAGCTCCATTTTGCAGACAGAGCCATTGGGGAGTGACTTGACACCTGCAATGGGATGACACCAGAATCACAGGGTCAGGGGCAGAAGCCTGGCATCACCTACCAGTGCCCTGAGAGAGGCATGAAGAAGCCACGGAGTTCGTGGTCTCCTTGTCAGAGAGGGTTCGCAGAAGGGCAGCGTCTGTATTGGGTCTCTACAGGGGCTGAGACTGGGATACATGGAAATCATAGGGGCACAATCAGGCCCAGGAACCCCCTGGCCACAGGGCAGGAGAGGGGAGGGCAGGGTGAATGCAGGAGAGAGAGCGGGTCCTCCCATCAGCTGCAGCAAAGGACTGGGGAGAAGAACATTCATCAGAAAGTGCCTGGAACCAAGAATCCAGATTTGAGGCCACCAAGAGAATGGACGAGAAGTTTCTGAGAGTGTGACCGGAAGAAAGATCCCACTCAGTCTCTCCTTGGTGAGGGAGAGGGAGCCCAGGTTGTGGATTTGATGTAAAAAGAATGTGATTTCCAAGCTTTAGGAATGTGGGGGTTCCTGTTGTGGCTCAGCAGGTTAAGAACAGGACGCAGTGCCTGTGAGGAAGTGGGTTCAATCCCTGGTCTCCCTCAGTGGGTTAAGGATCTGGTGTTGCAGCGAGCTGCGGTGTAGGTCACAGAGGCAGCTCAGATCCAGTCTTGCCGTGGCTGTGGTGTAGGCCAGCAGCTACAGTTCCTGTTTGACCCCTAGCCTGGGAACTTCCATATACTATGGGTGTGGCCATAAAAAGACAAAGAAAAAAAAAATGTTTTAGGAGGCTTCTTTGCATTGCTAAGGGTGGAGCCTGGGATAATGTCCTTTTTTTAAAAAAAAGTTAATTTTATTGAAGTTAGTTGATTTACAATATTGTGTTAGTTTCATGTGTACAGCACAATGATTCATATATATATATATATACACACACACATACTATAGACTGTAATGCATCATATATATATATTCTTTTTCTGATTCTCTTGGGAAGATGTCCTTTTGCTTTAGCAAAATGCGTGCATGAGTTTTTCCCCTGTAATTATCACTTTCCATGAAAAGGTCAGATAATAATTAGGTCCAATGATGGTTAAGTCCAATAACAACAGTTGCTAACATTCACTGAACATTTTCTATGTGCCAAGCACTATTTGAGGCGGTCCATTAATTTCCTAGGGCTACCGTAGCAACTACCACAGATTGGGTGGCTTAAAATAACAGAAATTTATTCTCTCACGGTTCTGGAGGCCAGAAGTCCAAACTCAAGGTTGGCCAGGCCCCACTCCCTCCACCGGCTCTGAGGGCCTTTCTTGCTCCTCCCAGCTCCGTGTCTCTTGTATGGACCCTTGTCATTGGATTTAGGGTCCACTGGGGTAACCCAGGATGCACTGATCTTGAGATCCTTAATTTCATCTGCAAAGACTTGGCTTCTAAGCAAATCCATGTTCACAGATTCTGGGGCCTAGCATGCAGGCTCGTCTTTGTTGGGGGGCGGGCCACCATTCAAATCGTCCCAGTTTCTATCATTCAGTCCTCAAAGGGTGGCTCCTCTCTGGGGTAAGTAGTTGCTTTACCCTGCTTTTATGGATGAGCAGACTGTGGCTGAGAGAGACTGTAACTTGCCAGAGTCCTACAGCCAGTAAGTGGGGGAACTGGGACAGGATATCCAGCCGTGGGGCCCCTGGCCCTGAGGGCAACCTCTGCCCCTGTGACGTTTGCCAGAGAAGACACTCCAGGTGCTAACAAGACCAGGAATTTGGAACCTGTCCCTGGCAGGTGGGAGGAGGTGGGTGAGGGGTCCTAGAAAGGAGAGGAGATGCGGCCATAGAGAAGGGCCTCTGAGAAGAGGGAGGGGACATGGAGCCGGGCCCAGGGAGGAGGACAGCTCCCGAGAGTCGGCTTCGAGTGTGTGAGTGTGAGTGTGTGTGCGTGTGAATGTGTTTGAGAGTGCGTGAATGTGTGTGAGTTAATGTGAGTGGGTGAGTGTGAATGTGTGTGAATGGGACTGTGTGAGAGTGAGTGTGACTGTGTTAGCGTGTGTCAGTATGAACGTGTGTGTGTGACTATATGAGAGAGTGTGAATGTGTGTGATTGTGAGAGTGTGTCAGTGTGAATGTGTGTGAGTGTATGAATGTGTGTGTGTGAGTGTGACTGTGTGTGAGTGAATGTGTGTATGAATGTGACTGTGTGAGGGTGAGTGTGACTGTGTGTGAGTGTGTCAGTGTGAATGTGTGAATATGTGTGAATGTGTGTGTGTGAGTGTGTGAGTGTGTGGCTGGCTGGGCACTGGGCCTCCAGAGCGATGTGGTCTCACTCTGGCTCTTCTGTGCAGTCCTGGCTTTATCTCTCCTCCACCTGCCACGAGAGCGGGTGTGGGTTCATGTGTCCTGGGAAAGGGAGGGAGAGCCATGGGGGCCATGTGGGCACAGGCTGAGGACAGCCTGAGCATGGACACCCCCCCCCCCAGGCATCTCTGGATGCTGGGGCCAAGTTTCTCTCCCATGCTCATACGCCAGGGAAGAGCCTGGAGCCCTCTTTGTGGCTGTTAGCGAGGGCCCGGGGGTCCAGGATGCAGGAGGTTGGAGAGGGTCCCCTGGGGTGTGGAGAGGGCTCCCCCCTTGTCCCCCCACATGGCTGACAGAAGGCACCACCCTCCTGGGAAGCGTGGCCAGCCCGTGCCCACAGGAGAGGAAGCAGCCCTCGCAGCTGGCCGTTTGGGGGGCAGCCAGCAGCTGCAGGGAGTCCCGGAGAGGACGCCCTTTTCTGCCCTTTCTTGCCTCCTCCCCAAGGCTATTCTGGGAAAGGGGGGATGTGAGGACTGGAGCTGGGGGAGGGGACAGAATTTGCCTTGGTTTTCTCTGCTTCATCTCCCTGATGTCCTGTCTCCCTCCTTCTCATCCTCACTGCCGTGTTGGTCTCCAAATGGAACAGTGACCTTCACAGAGAAAAGAGGGGACACCCCAAAGAAAGACTCTGCCTCCCCAAATGTCACCTGGCTCCTCTGGCTGGGTTGTCACCAAAGGCTGCAGGTGGCCACCTCCCACAGTTTTGTGGAAAAGAGGGCATGAGCTGGGTGACAGCCTCTCGTGGACCCCTCGGCCCTACACAAATGACAAGTGTCAAGGGACCACGAACAGTCGGATCTCTGGTGCAGTGACGCAGGGAGCAAGGCTCCATGATGGTTGGAAGAGTCAGAAGCAAATGTTCAAGAGACCCAGCAGCCCCATTTCACGCCAGCCCCTACAATGCTGTCCCTGCTGATTTTTTCGTGGTGCCACATGTCTGTTCCCTTGGCTGTCCTCCCTGGCAGTGCCTCGCCAGGCCCCCTTGCCCCTCCTAGGGAGGGAGTTTTTGCTGCTGTCCCCTCCCCCCTCACCTTGGCTCTTGTGCAGAGGCAAAGCTGGCAGAGATGTCCTGAGGGCTAGCGAATAGGGCAAAAAGGAGATCTCTTTGGACTCCTCCAAAGGCAACAGGAATCCTGGAGCCCACGTGGTCAAGATGGGTTAACTGAGAGGGAGAAAGCCTTCCCAACGGGCACTGGAATTTTCCTGAGCAAGAAAAAAAGCTTTTATTGCGCTAAGCCACAGAGATCTGGAAGTCGAGTGGGTGGCTGCGAGCATCGATTGCTTTGGCGACTACATCCACATGGCCCTTCAGTTATACACTGTCACTTGCTTTTCACAACAACCCTAGGAAGTAGTTTAGTTTCCGTGCTTCCCGGTTTATAGACGAGCAAATCGTAGCAGTGATCTGCTCAAGGTCACGCAACTAGACAATAAGCAGGCGGGACTGCTGAAAGCTAAGGGTGATAAGAGAGATGAAGAGGCCACCCACCTGGCTTAGAGGTCCAGGTAGGAGGCCAGGCTGCGGATGCAGTAGAAGGAAGGGAAGAAGAGAGGGTTTCAAGGAGAACCTTGGTTCCTTCTTCCATCGTTCTTCCAAGTTCCTCGTGGCCAACTTGGGACTCTTGGAAGGCAAGGAGGTTCCCTGGCTAAGATTGTTCTACCAGAGGGGTAGAACCATGGAAATATGTCTTTGGGGATTCACGTGCCTGGTTCTAGGTGTGCTCTGGATAGAAGGGTGAATGGCAATAAAACCACTGAGGCTTTGTACAAAACTGAACATGGCGGACTGAGATGTCCAATGACTGCTCTACCCCGAAGCTGCCCCTTGTTCTATCCAGGCTGTCCTTGCAACTTGGTTTGAGCGCCTTCTGTGGGGCGTGTCTGTTTGCCAGCCACATCCTTTATAGCTAAGCCATGTAAATGCTGCTTCTGTTTTTTCTCTTTCTGTACTGTCTTAAATTTATTTATTGACAGTGTTTACGCATTAAAAATATTTAAAAGTATAGAATAAAAAGACATTCCCCCACCCATGTCCCCATCCTCCTTCTGACAGGTAACTACTAAAGATTGCTAGTCCATTATTCCCATGCAGATTTTATTTTGTAAATTTGTGAGATTATGGAAATACCCATTATTTTTGTCCTTGCTTTTCTTGTGAATCGTGTGACACTCTACTGCCTTTTGCTTTTGCCACTTACTACATCTTGGATGTATTTCTGTAAATAATAAAGAGCCTAAAGATTGCTCTCTGGAGTTCCCGTCGTGGTGCAGCGGAAATGAATCTGCTTAGGAACCATGAGATTGCAGATTCGATCCCTGGCCTTGCTCAGTGGGTTAAGGATCCAGTGTTACTGTGAGCTGTGGTGTAGGTCACAGACACAGCTCAGATCTGGCATTGCTGTGGCTCTGGTGTAAGCTGGCAGCAACAGCTCCAATTAGACCCCTAGCCTGGGAACCTCCATGTGCTGTGGGTGCGGCCCTCAAAAGATAAAAGACAAAAAAAAAAAAAAAAAAAAGCCGAAAAAACAAAACATCATGCAGAAGTTCCTGTTGTGGCTCAAGGGGTTAAGAATCCAACTAGTGTCCATGAGGATGTGGGTTCAATCCCTGGCCTTGCTCAGTGAGTTTCGGTGTAGGTCACAGATGTGGCTTGGATCTGGTGTTGCTGTAGGTCAGCAGCTGCTGCTCTGATTCAACCCATAGCTTGAGAACTTCCAAGTGCCTTGAGTGTAGCCCTAAAAAGGCAAAAAAACAAACAAACAACCCCCTCCAAAACCATCATGCAATGAATATCTTCCACATATGTCATTTTGCATGTATTCAAGCACACCTGAAGGATAAAATCCTGAAAGCAGAATGGCTGGTCAAAGATATATGCATTTTATATTTTGATAGATACTAAATTGCCCTCTGTAGGGGCTTATTGGGCAACTTGTATTCCTTTCATCAGTATGTGAGGGTACTGCTTTATGCACAGTTCCGCCAACAAAATGTATGTTCAAGCTTTCGGACTTTTGTCATTCTGATAGGAAAAAAGTGAAATAGTTTTAATTTATATTTTTATTATTATGAGCATTTTCAAATGCTTTAGAGAGATTTGTAATTAAAAAATTGTTTCTATTCTTTGCTTATTTTTATACTGTGTTAAAGGTCTTTTTCTTATTAATTTGCTTTGTTTGTTACAGGGATCAGCTCTTTGCCAAGGGGAGAAATTGCAATTGCTTTTTGACTTAAAAAAATTTTTTTTTTTGCTTAGGGTTGTTTGTTTGTTTTTGTTTTTTGCCATGTATAAACTTTGATTTTCACATAATCAAATTGCAGTTTCCTTTTATAATACGGACATTCTGATAGAATTAGAAAGGCCATCTCTACTCCAAGGCTTTAAAAGAATTCGCCCCTGTCTTTTGCTGGTGTTTCTATAGTTTTATCTTTTAAGCCTTGGATCAGTTTTGAAGTTTCTAATGGAGTGAGTTCAAGTTTATGTTTGCCTAGCTTGCTAGCAAGACATCTCAATGCCATTTATTAAATAATCTATTTTCTTCAGCGATGATTTGAAATGCCACCTTTATCACATCAATCCTATGTTACTTGGACCCACAATTTCTGTTCTTTCTAATTTGTGCCACAAATGTAGGTCCCAGTATCACGATTCTTTAAAGCACTGAACATACTCTTATATCTGATAGAGTAGAACTTCTCATTTCTCTTCGTTTTCAGAGTTGTCTATGTTAGGCCTATTTGTTTGTTTCTCCACATGAAATGTAAAATCATATAATCTGTTCTACGTTAGCATTTTAAAAAATTCATTACATTAAAACAGTTTTTGAGGAAAGATTGACATTTTATTTATTTCTTTAGTCTTTTTTTTTTTTTTTTTTTAAGGGCCACACCCACAGCATATGGAAGTTCCCAGGTTAGGGGTCGAATTGGAGCTGCAGCTGCTGGCCTACACCACAGCCACAGCAAGGAGGGATCCGAGCTGCATCTGTGAACTACACCACAGCTCATGGCAACACAGGATCCTTAACCCACTGAGTGAGGCCAGGGATCGAACCCGTGTCCTCATGGATACCAGTCGGGTTCCGGTTCGTTACTGCCAAACCACAATGGGAAATCCTGACATTTTAATTTTGATATTGAGCCTTCCTTTCCAAGGTGGTGGTGTGACTTTCATTTGTCTGAGTCTTTTTGCCTATCAGTTTAGTCTTGTTTACAGAGGGAAGGGATGGAAACGTTTCCAAATCCGCAGTGGGTTTGATGTGTCCATCATGACAGCAATAGCTAAGGGCCTGGCCTGGTCTCCACTCATCTTCCTCTGGACTGAAGCTCACTCGCTTCTCCCTCATGTGGTGTTGGGTTGGGTTGGGGTTTGCGGGGAGAGGGGAGGGTGTGTCACTCACGATAGAGAAGGAGACAAGGGAGGGGACAATGGAGGTGGGGAGAGAGACACCATCTGGGTATCCAGAACTGAAAGTCAGCAATCTCGGACAAAGATAGAAAGAAAGGGTAGGCGTGGAGGGCTGCGGGTTACTGGTGATGTCTGCAGGAAGGTGGGGAGGAAGAGAAACCAGAAGGGGAGGGAAGGGGCCACACGAGGAGCCAGCACCCTGTTCTCCTCTCACGGGTACATCTCAGGACTTTGCTTCTTGGTGAGAGAAGACCTTCCAAAGAGAAAGCATTTCTGGTCATTCATAACCCACAGGTGGTGACCTGGGTGTGGAAAGCAGGTGCAGAAAACTCATGGTTCTCGATGCCTGAGACCCGTAGACACTTTTGGTTTTTGGAGTTGGAGTATTTGCATTTGTGCGCGACCAGTCAGGAGCCAAAAATGAGGTGGTTCATGTCAGGCCCAGTTGGGAGGAGGGCAAGAAGCTGGGAAGTGGTGCCAGCCTGGCTCAAAGGTCAAGGCCATGCAGACAGGCTGAGGGTGCTGAGAGCGAAGTGTGGGAGGGGAGATGGGAAGGTGGTTCTGGAACAAGAGCATTCCTGGTGTGGGCAGCCTGCTTGTGGGTGGCTGGCCCCATGGTGAGAGGTCTGGCCTCTTGACCTAAAGAAACCACAAAGGACAAGATCGGGGCCTATGCTGTCCCCCACATGGGCATTTAGGAAGGAATCTTTGTCATTTATTTTTAGGAAATGGAAGGACCAAAGCCATTCAGTTGCTTCATGTTTCTGTGAGGCCAGGGCCCAAGGACAGACCACGCTTATGGGGTGGTCTGAATCTTTGTGAGATTTTACAAGCCCCCCCATGTCTCTTAACATCGCCCCCATCACCCTTTCGAAATCTGGAAATACTACCCAAAGTGAAGTCTTTGTCTGGAAGAATGTTGCTGGAAAGCCCATTGTCAATGAGCCCCGTGCTCAGAGCCACAGCTCAGCCTGGTGCACCTGCTGCCATGTTCAAAACTGTGGTCCTGCCACCTGAAACTTCCAGTCCCCTTGTCCTGTCCTATTGTATTTTTATGCACTTTAACCTAACATACAATACTCTTTTTGTTTATTATTTCCTCTCTCTTGCTACCAGAATGTATGCTCCACAGAGGCAGAGGTTTTTGTTTACCATGTTCATGGATACAACCTCAGCACCTAGAAAAGTATCTGGCATATGGTGGGCACCCATCACACCCCTTTGGAATAAACTGAAGGTCTATAACTGAGGATGCTGAGGTTGGGATGGAGCTTGTGTAATAGCTGAATTCACGTCTTCTAAACTTTTCAGTAGGAAGGCTTCTTTTTAAGTTCAAAACATAGATACCTATATGACAGTAGCTATACTTGGAAAGTACAAAGAGACTTTAAATGAACTTGTGTCTTATTAATCTATATACATTTGAGAAGTAGCATGTTATTCTCTATTTATATTCATTTATGTTATATAGTAGCCCCACATGACATATATATGGACTTACAAACTGTTTGCATTTACTCTGAGAGCACTGACCCATAACCCACAGGTCAGACACCTGTTTACAGAGGGAAGATGGAAAAATCTCCAGTCCACAGTACGTTTTTGTTTTATTTTGTTGCTCTTTAGGGCCGCGCCCTCAGCATATGAATGTTCCCAAGTGAGGGGTCGGATCTGAGCTGCAGCTGCCGGCCTATGCCACAGCCACAGCCACAGCAACTCAGGATGCAACCTACACCACAGCTCACTTCAAAGCTAGATCCTCAATCCATTGAGCCTGGCCAGGGATTGAGCCTGCATCCTCATGGATACTGGTCAGGTTCGTTACTGCTGCACCACAGCGGGAACTCCCAAAGTAGGTTTTATCTGCTCATCATGACAGCAATAGCCAAGGACCCAGCTCGGTCCTCATGGGGTGTTGGGTTTGGGGTTGGGGGAATTGGGAGGGTCTGTCACCAACACAGAAACAAAGGGAAGGGACAGTGGAAAGGGGGAGAGAGTCACCACCTGGGTGGGTATCAGAACTGAAAGTCCACAATCTCAGATAAAGCCAGGAAGAAAGGGGCAGGTGTTTAAACCATTTGAAACCATTAGCAACTACAAACAATTGAGCATTTACAAGTTGACTGGCTTTTTAGGTAACAGAGAGCTAGACACCAAGGATTTAGAAAGGCTGACAGTTAAGTTTTGAGTGGTGTGGGGTGTGGGGGGTGGAGCAGGAAAAACTCAAGATGAGCATGAGTTTGGGTGCCATCGAGATTATTTCAGATTTTCACTCTGATCAGGACATCCGGGTGATCAGAAAGATATTTCTGTCTTTGCATTTGGATGGTGCAGGTGAGACGTGATGCTCTTGGGGTGTGAGCAGAGTACCTGGATACACAACAAACGCCTCTTCTCCCTAGAAGGTCTGGGGGGGGGGGCAGTGTCCAGGGAGGCCTTGGGCATGGGGGGGCCACTGAAGAAGGGGCGAGGAGGCACTAAAAGACGGGCTGTGGGTGTTTTGTACCACGGGTGAGCGACAGGACAATCTTCACTGATTCAGGGCATTGGGGCTCTTGGGGGATGTGGGGGAGAGTTATTGCCTGGTCCCTGGAAGCACCAGCTTTGGGCAGACAGGCGGAGCCCCGGACGTGTCTGCAACTGCTGAGGGGCACTGTGGTCCCGCAAGTGGGAACCATGTGTGCCTTGCTGAGCAACTGATGAGAGGCAGTCCCCTAATTAGAGAGAGAGAGAGTCCTGTTTGAAGCCTCAAACTGAGACTCTAATTCTAATCAGCATTTTAATTCCAGTACATTTGGCAAAATCAAAACAGCTGTGAAGAGAGCCGGGGAAACAAGAGATCTCTCGTCCTGGCTTTTCAACCCTCCCACTTTTGGAGACACTTGGCCATTTGGGCAGCTTGCCCTCTCCCCTTTCTCTTCTAGGCTTGCCAGGGAATGAAATACCTGCCTGGAGGCCTGTGCCCCATCCGCTGCCCCCCAGAAACCCTCCGGGCTCCTGACTGGGGCCAGTCCCCCTATGCTGCTCGGCACGAGCATCTGTCATTTCACGTGGGTTCTGCGGCAGGAGCAGGCATGCAGACGTGAGCCACCGGGATGGCAGTGGGTCTATTTTCGAGAGATTGGGCTGCAAGCAAGTCACAGACAAAACCAGAGAACACAGCCCATCGGCCCAGAGCACCACTTTTCGGCTACTGATGGGTTTGGCCTCGGTCCTCCCTGCTTTTGTGGGTCAGGCGAGAAGTGTCCACTTCCATGGGATGTAATTTTAAAGAGCTTGAAGATGTCCAACTACCCTTTGGCCTGAAATAGAAACCTCTCTCCTGGGAGACATGCCTGCAGGTCAAGACATCACCCATCAAAAAAGAAACAGCTAACGGGAGAGGCAGGCATCAATCCCAGAGCAGGCTTTTATATTTTTGGAGGGGGACAGTCCATGAGAAGGGCATGTATCATAGGACAGGTGACTTTTGATAGGGAGGCGGGGACAGGAAAATCCCTGCGGCCAGCGGTGGACGGTTTTAGTGGGAGGAGCAGCTTGGGGACCTTGCAGCTAGCAAAATTGTGCTAAGAAATACAAAGAGGTGATAAGTTTCCGACCTCACCAGCTTCACTCTCTGGGCCAATGGACTGTGGATTCAGGGCCATTTTTGGGTCCAAAAGGTCATGGAACTAATAATTAATTGGTGATTTGAAGAAGCTCTTCTATTAGTCTACTCTGCTCTCTCCCTCCCACCTCCCCCAATTCCACCCAATCATCAGGCGCTAAGCCTCTCTCAAGGGTCCATGTTGGAGGGAGGGACCATGACTCTGCCCCTTGACCACCCCCGGAGGGTGGGGTGAGTCTGATGTGTGCCCTTTTGTTGTGCTCTCTGGCTGGCAGAGGAACCCCCAAGCTGGTTTTGCTCTGTCTACCAGGGAAATGAATTCAACACCGAGAGCCTGAGCAGGCTCCTGGTTCTTGGACCCTCTCAAAACAAAGGTTGTTGTACTTGGTTCAGCCGCCAAGAGGGAAGTAATTCCATCAAGCAAAGAATATTTAATATCCCCAATAATTCTCAATATCTCTGTTTGCTTTTTTTCTTTTTTTTAAAGGGGTGCACCCACGGCACGTGGAAGTTCCAGGCTAGGGACCAAATAGGAGCTGCAGCTGCCGGTCTACGCCACAGCCACAGCAACCCCAGATCCAAGTCTCATCTGTGACCTACACCACAGCTCATGGCAATACCAGATCCTTAACCCACTGAGTGGGGCGGGGATTGAACCCACGTCCTCATGGATACTAGTCGGGTTTGTTTCCTCTGAGCTACAATGGAAACTCCATTTCTCAATAGTTCTTAAGTGCAAGGTTCTGGGCCTGCTCCAGAGGTGGTTATAGGAGAAACAGAAGTTGGGGGAAGGGGCCTGCTTCCACTGCCTGGAGCCATCCTGGCTCAAACTTGTTTTTCCGATAGAATTCTTCTTTTTTTTGGATTGTTTTCTGCTGTAAGCCTCTGTATTTTGGGATAAGTTATCACATAGCAGTAGATAACTTAATACAGGAAGCGAGGAGAAAGAAGAAAAATATGTAGTAGAATCTGATGTAATTCTTATTTATTTATTTTTGATGCACCTGTGGCATGTGGAAGTTTCTGTACCACGGATGTGACAATGCTGGATTTTAATCTGCTAAGTCACCAGGGAACTCCCTGATTTAATGATTTTTTAAAAAAATTTTTAAATTTTTTAGGGCTATACCAGGGGAATATGGAAGTTCCCAGACTAGGGGTAGAATCAGAGCTATAGCCACCAGCCTACGTCAGAGCCACAGCAACACGGGATCCGAGCCGCGTCTTCGACATACACCACAGCTCACGGCAATGCCAGGTTGCTGACCCACTGAGCGAGACCACGCATTGAACCCGCATCCTTATGGATTCTAGTCGGATTTGTTAACTGCTGAGCCATTAAGTGAACTCCGAGCACCTCCTTTTAACCTGAGGAGTGCCCTGGCTTGGACCACACCTTGTACAGATTTCCAGCAGACTGCTGATTGCCTGATCTCTGCTCAGAGGTAAAAAAAAAAAATCTTTTTTTTCCAAAATGTCCACAGCCACCTCCGTCTTTCCTAAGTGAGCACAAGAGTCACAGGTGGTGGCCCTGGTCCTTGGGTCTTGACTGGGTGGAGCCTTCATCCTTGCTTCAGAGGGACCGCAGGGCAGTGACTCTGTGTCCCAGAATTTCCAAGAAAGTCTTGCTTTCAAATAGTCTGCTGTGTTGGGAGACCACGTGTCCAGGCAGTGCCAGACGACTGTGTCCTGATTTTTGCTTCAGAAAATATGGTCAGCATAACTGGAGAGAGAGAAATTGGAAAGGACAGTAATTGGAGCCTGGTCCTGGGCATGAGTGAAAACCACAGAGAGGCCGCGTTTCAGTTTGCTGAAGCAACAGTAGCTATCAGAGCCCATCAGGGTGGAGGGGCCATCAACGTCAAGGTCGTTGGGTCCGCCTCAGTCTTTCCATAATCGTGTCCTGGTGGCTTTGAGCTCCGGCTGAATGTCAGGCAGAGGCAGGTTTGTATCCTGGCTATATCTTAACCATGACCTGGGGCAGGATGCTTAACTTCCGTCTCCGCAGTGTGGGAACCTGGAATAATAATGACCCCTATGCCCCAGGGTTGGTTTTAGGGTTGAACAAACTAATGAGTGGAGACTGATTAGCCCAGTACTTGGCTCAGCAGTGGTTATCATCCTCTTCCTCCTCCCAGCCCTGTGCTCAGTGCTGTGCTGATGGTGGGGGCACCAGAGGGAACCGGAAGTGCTCTTCACCTGCCCTTTATCCAATCTTTTTTTTGTCTTTTTTTTTTTTTTTTGCCATTTCTAGGGCCACGCCCATGGCATATGGAGGTTCCCAGACTCGGGGTCGAATCAGAGCTGTAGCCACTGGCCTACGCCACAGCCACAGCAACGCGGGATCCAAGCCACATCTGTGACCCACACCACAGCTCACGGCAACACCGGATCCTTAACCCACTGAGCAAGGCCAGGGATCGAACCCGCAACCTCACGGTTCCTAGTCAGATTTGTTAACCACTGAGCCACGACGGGAACTCCCCCTTTATCCAATCTTTCCCTCTCCCTTCTCTCCTTCTATGCCTCCTCTCTTCCTCCCTCCCTTCCATGGTAAACCCTGGTTTATTCAGGATGGCAAAGTACCCCTCAAAACCCCACCATAGTTCAATGTTTTTTGGGGGGCGGGGGCTGATAGAGGTGGTCAGGTGATATGGTTTGGGCCAGTGAGATGTCAGTGTGTGTCGCTGAGTGGCATCTAGCAAGATTCTTTAAAGGGAGATGATGCTAGAGGTGGAGTTGCCACCTGCGGCAATGATGGGACCAGCAGGATGACAAAAGCCACATGCCGAAGCAGAGTAGGAAGGGACAGAAAGAGTTGGGTCCTCAATGGCAGAGTCAGCAAAGTCAGACCCCTAAGTTAAACCTGGCACACCCTCTGTTTTTGTCAATAAAACTTTATTGAAACATAGCCATGCCCATTCCTTTGTGAATTATCAGTGGCTGCTGTCCGTAGCAGAATGAAGTAGTTGGGACAGAGTCTCTGTGGCCCACAAAGCCTAAACTATTTACGACCTTTTTCAGAAAGAGTTTGGTGATCTCTGTTTAATGGCACTGTGTCTTGTGACAACACGCTCCTCCCTGTCTGAGGGATGATATGAATCCTTGTATCCATCCATCATTTACTTTAGTGCTTATTTTGCTTGCTTTCTTTTCTTTTCTTTTTTTCTTTTTTTTTTTTTTGTCTTTTCTAGGGCTGCACCCTTGGCACATGGAGGTTCCCAGGCTAGGGGTCTCATCGGAGCTGTAGCCGCTGGCCTATGCCACAGCCACAGCAACGCCAGATCCTTAACCCACTGAGCCAGGCCAGGGATTGAACCTGCAACCTCATGGTTCCTAGTCAGATTCGTTAACCACTGAGCCACGACGGGAACTCCTATTTTGCTTTCTGATTCTCTGATGCAACAGGAAAAAGTGCACTGTCCTCTCACAGGATTGCTTCCAGTGTAGCCAAGATGGTACAAGCCTCTGCTGGAAGACTCAGGAACAAGTGTGTCTGTGAGGAGTCTTAGGTGTCAAGCAACAGAAACCCCCTCTAACTGACCAGAGCAGAAAGGCTATTTGTGGACAGACAAGGAAAGGTTTGAGAACAGGTCTGAGGGAGGGTGGGTACCGGGCATTTGAGGGGTAACAGGAATCAGTCTCTCCATGAGGCTGGCACTTGAGTGAATGATGGAGCTCTTGGCTATGGCAGAGCAGAAACTCCATGTCCCTCCACATAGTTCTGTGGGAGAGAGGTTCATTCCCCAAAAGGGAATCAGGGTGCTACTGGAGTCCCAAACCAGTGTGGGGCCATGACAGGAAGGATAATCCCTGCATAATCCGCAATACCCCAGCAACATTGCGAAAACTCAGCTGTTTCTCCACCCCTAATCCCTGCCACCCCATATTAATTCTCCCCTTCGCCCTCATGGTCATAGAATGTCCAGTTTTTCAGCAGGTCACAAGGCCACCCAGAAAAAAAATGAGTCTCCCAGTTTCCTTTGCAGCCAGGGGAGGGCTGATGACTTGACATTGGGATAAGAGTAAAAGGGACATATGCAACTTTTGGGATGTGAATTTAGAGGCTCTGCCTTTCCTCCTCGCCACTGCTGGGAATGGGGCTATACTGCTTCTTAGTCTTGGACTGTGTGGGCAAGACAGCCTTGACCTTGGGGAAGCCGAGCATCCATGACATCATGGAGCCATCCAACCCGTCCTGGACCATTCACCTCCAGAAAGCATTTGCCGTAACAGAGAAGTCACTTCTCCGACACTGTCAGACGCTGTTCGTTCTGGTCTCTGTCGTTACGGATCATTGACTCTCAGGAAGCAACTACTCATACTGAGCTGAGTGCTGAGTTCTGGCAGCTTCCACCCGGTAGATCTCCTCTTGGGACTATGCTTGACATTTCCACGTTCCCTTTCAAAAGACAGTCCATCAACTATTTCCCAACAACCCCATCCTACTCCCACATCACTACTGTCTTTTCAGCCCTAGCTCCTCTGCCGTTGTCTCGGGGACAGGCCAGGCTCCTGTTGGAAGCGCTCTGCTCCATACTCTGCACACCACATACGCTCAGGCTGAGCTGGGGGGACCCTGGGGACTGTCACCTGCTCCAGGTTAGATTCTCCTCTTCACAATTTCTCATCGAGCTTTTCTATGGTCAGTGAATCAGTAGACACCCTAAAAGCTATCATTTTAATCTTTTTCTTGAGCCCCAATAAAATATATAGCACTGTTTTAGTTTTCTATGGGTGCTGTAACACCTTACTACGTATGTGGCTTAAAACAACACAGATTTATACTCTTACAGGTCTGGAGGCTTGAAGTCTGACATGGGTCTCACTGGGCTAAGATCAAGGTTCTGGAGGCTCCAGGGGAAAATCTATCCCTTGCCTCTTCCAGCGTCAGCCACATTCCTTGCCGCCCACATTCCTTGGCTCGTGGTCCTCTTCTTCCATCTTCAAAGCCAGCAACGTTGGGCCAAGTCTTTTCGTGCTGCCATCTCTCTGGTTCTGCCTCTCCTTTTGCCTCTTTCTTCCACCTTGAAAGGCCCTTGTGATTATACCAGGAGCTAATCCAGGATAATCTTCCCATGTTAAGGTCAGCTGCCTAGCAACCTTGATTCTGTCTGCAAGCTTCGTTCTTGTATCTGTGTAGCAAAACCGATGCACAGCTCCCACGGACATCTTTGGGGACCATTATGCCTCCTACACATATTAATGGTGGTGACCGGCCCCCACGTGTGGAAGCTTGCCATAGGCCAGGCGCAGAGCTCTGCACTTTACATAAAGTGTCTTCTTTAATCCCACAAGCCTCTTTGGTTCTAAGATGGCCCCAGAGATCCGCCTCCTGGGGTACCCATCCTACTTACTCCTGTCTTCTTGGGTGTGGGGAGAACCTCAGAATGTCACTCCTGAGACTAGGTTACATGATGAGGCAAAGGGGATGGAATTAATGCCGTAATTAAGTTATATAAGACTTCATTGTAGCAGACACACGGAGACAGACTCTCTAGCCGGCCTTGCAGACGTGAGCTGCCCTGTTGGGAAGGGCCAGCAGGGGAGGCCATGTGGCAAGGAGCTGAGGGCATTTTCTAGGGGCCAAGAGCAGTCTGGTCCAAGAGCCAGCAAGAGCACGGGACCTCAAGCCCATAGCTGCTGGGAGCTGAGGTCTGCCAATACCTGGATGAGCTTGGAAGAACATTCTTGCTCAGAAACTTCAGAGGAGAACGCAGACTGGCCAACACCTTGATTTCAGTCTTGTGAATCCTAAGTGGAAGACTCTGCCAGGATTCAGATCCACAGAAACCGTGAGACAAGGTACATTTGTTTAAAGCCACTGTTTGTGGGAATTTGTTACACAGCCCTATAGAACAAATACATCCTAATTTGAGAGAATCGAATTAGCGAATCAAAGTCAGAGAATCTAACTTTGCCTTGCCAAGGTGAGAGTGGGTTTTTTTTTGTGTTTTTTGTTGTTGTTATTGTTTTTGTATTTTTGCACCCGCAACATATGGAGGTTCCCAGGCTAGGGGTCGAATTAGAGCTACAGCTACCGGCCTACACTACAGCCACGGCAACACAGGATCTGAGCTGTATCTGTGACCTACGCCACGGCTCATGGCCACGCCAGGTCTTTAACCCACTGAGCAAGGCCAGGGATCAAATCCACAACCTCATTGTTCCTAACTGGATTTGTTTCTGCTGCGCCACCACAGGAACTCCCCAGAGTGTTACTAAGAGGCAGAGCTGGGAGTCAAACTAAGGCTTGTCCCTGAATCTGAATGTTTAACCATGGCTGCTTCTCAACTGACAAACACGATTAATACATTTGTTGGTTTTATTATTATTATTATTGTTATTATTGTTAATACTTCATTTGTGTCTGATAGAAACCATTTCTTTTCTGGCTTTTGGAAATGAAATGATGACTTTTTTTTTTATCTCTGCAATGAGATACCTCACCTGTTCTGTACCATTTGGGTATTTCAGTGCTTCTGCTAAGGCTTCTCGGTTTTTTTGTTGCTTGT
Organism: Sus scrofa; assembly: GCF_054392235.1. Classification (NCBI taxonomy): domain Eukaryota; kingdom Metazoa; phylum Chordata; class Mammalia; order Artiodactyla; family Suidae; genus Sus; species Sus scrofa. Next base: position 48,143,984 of record NC_139389.1, read on the forward strand.
GGTGGTTTTTTTGTCTTTTTAGGGCTGCACATGCAGCATATGGAGGTACCCAGGCTAGGGGTGTAGCTGCCGGCCTACGCCACAGCCACAACAACTTGGGATCCTAGCTGCATCTGCAACCTACACCGAAGCTCACGGCAATGCCAGATCCTTAATCCACGGCACGAGGCTAGGGATCAAACCCACATTCTCATGGATACTACTCAGGTTTGTTAACCACTGAGCCACAACAGGAACTCCAGTTTTTTTGTTTTTTTTTTTATTTCCTATTGTTAAAGTGATGCTCTAGTTTTGAATACCATGGCACAGATTCCGAAACAAGCTGGATGTGTGGCCATATTTAAGGTAGAAACTTTCTTTTCTTTTCTTTTCTTTTTTTTTTTTTTTTTTTGGCCTTGTCCTCTCCACAGAGGCACATGGAGGTTCCCAGGCTAGGGGTTGAATCGGAGCTGTAGCTGCCGGCCTACACCAGAGCCACAGCAACACCAGATTTGAGCAGCGTCTGTGACCTACACCACAGCTCACGGGAACACCAGATCCTTAACCCACTGAGCAAGGCCAGGGATCGAACCCACAACCTCATGATTCCTAGTCGGATTCGTTTCCGCTGCACCACGATGGGAACTCCCCATCAGTCCTTCTGATGTCAACACCCTCTTGCAATTTTCTAGAAGGGAGGTTTGAATGAAGTCACTTGAGTGATTTCTGGCTTACTGTTGAGGAGATTAGGAAGCTTGTAGGAGGGCAAAGATCCCCAGTGGATGGCTCTTAAGCCCTGTTATGCACGTAGTAAGCGCTCAGTACCCCCAGTCCAGGGGAGTGACAGCAGGACAGCAAACCCATCTGAAGCACAACAGGCCTGGTCTTTCTCCTACAATGAGGGGAAGGACTTATTCCTTTGAGACTCGGGGGCACTCATGATAAATAAGGGACCCACTCCAGCTGACTCCCTTTACCTTTTAGTTCCTCTGTTTAGAAATGCCACACTTGCGGCTTCAAATCTCTCGAGTGAACCTAAAAGATGGGCAATTTGGCGAGGTTTCAAACCCACTTAAAACTCTGGCTCCAAATTTAGATGTGATCTGGAAACTTGAGTTTCAAGTTCCTCTTGAGCTGGGCAACGCCTGAATATCAAACTATTGCACATTTTAATTTCTCCGTCCTCTTCTTCTTGAGTTCCCTGAACTTCATGCTCCCTTTTCTAAACGCATCCCTCTGGCCATTGTATCTTCCCTTCGGCTGTAGCTGCGACATCTCTCGAACTATCGCCTATTGTCATGACTGAAACCTGGTACGGTGGGTCACCCTTCACACCTGTCTGCTCGGCTGGGCTGTAGGCACCCGGGGTGGGGGCTGTCCTCAGGCTTCTTGCCCCGCCCCTCCAGAGACCTTCCTGGTCCAGCACATGGGGGTCCCAGTTAAGGCTGGAGGGTTGTCCCTCGAAGCTAGATGAGGAGGAGGTATGTTCCAACCAGATTTCCAACCAGATTTGGTTTTCTGATTTGGTGAGTTAATGCATTGAAAGTAAACAAGTAAATAAGCAAAGCCAACCTCTGGAGAACAGTGGTTTGAGCTATGTTGACACAACATGAGACAAGTTTGATGAAAACCAAGCCCAAAGGCAATCTGTTCAGAAAAGCGTTCCCTCACTCCTGCTACAAGGGTGCTGACAGACTTGTCTGTCTCCATCCAGTGGGGGAAATAAAAGGATGAAAAAGTTAGAAGTTGGTACGTGGGGCAGGACTGGAGTTCAGCTCATGTGCACCTTTTTGCACCTTCACTTTGCTTTTGAAGAAAGGGTATGTGTTTCCTGTGGCTGCCACCACGAAGCAGCACAAAGTGGGGGTGGGGGTTCAACATCAGAAATGTCCTGTCCCACAGTCCTGGAGTCGGGAGTCCAGTCAAGGTGTTGGCAGGGCCGGTTATCTCTGAGGACTGGAGGGGGCAATGGTTCTCTGCCTCTTCCCTCATTCTGGTGGTTTGCTGGTGATCCTTGGTATTTCTGGGCCTCATCTTTGCGTGGTGTTCTTGTTTGTGTCCAAATGTCCCCTTGGTATAAGGACACCGGTCATATTGGATCAGAGGCCCGCTTTTGCCTGGTATGAACTTGTCTTAACTCATCATGTCCATAGCAAGCCTATTTCCAAATAAGGTCACATTCTGAGATGTGAGGGTTGGGACTTCACATGCGAATTTTCTAGGGTGGGGGATTGTGGAGTAATTCAACCCATAACAGAGAATCCTTTATTCTTGTTTGATTTTATTGTTCTCTAAGTCAGGATATATCAGTTTGATTGTCTGTGCCACACTTATGAATTTGAATGATAAACACCTAGAAGAAGCTAAAGATGGGTTCCTTTCTCTCCCCATCCATCCAAGCATCCATCTATCCATCCACCCCACCCACCCATCCATCCACCCACCCATCCATCCACCCATCCAACCACCCATCCATCCGTCTATCCACCTATCCATCCAACCACCCATCCACACACTACATAGCTAGGACTTTGGGAATTCTTAAGTGGAGGCCTCTACCATACCAAGAGCACTACTCAGAGTCCTATTTGCAAGTGTCCTTTGAGCCACCTCAGAGGAGTAAGGTCTGGGTTCAGAACACAGCCTTATACTTACCAGCTCTGAGCCTCAGTGACCTCTTTCTCTTGGAGCCTTGGCTTCTTCATTGCTAATGCAGTAGACACTATTGGCCTGGTATCCAATAGGTCCTTGAAAACTGGTGGCAGTTATTAATGACCCTGCTGTTGAGTAACCCAGGGAGAGAGGGAGGGCGTGGGAGCTTGGCCTGTCTGTCAATTTCCAGGAGCTCAACTGGGAAAACATTCCCTAGGTGAATTTCCAAGCTCTTCCACAGACAGCATATCATTGATTTGTTCTCACAACGATGCTGGAGCTATGATTCTTACCGGTTTGGAAACTGGATTCTCCTAAGAAACTGATTAAAACTCTGGACACTTTTTCCCAAACAGCACATATGCATAGACTGTCTACGTAAATCTGCATATGATTTCAGAGGGTTTGTGGCTCCTCTTCAGCCCAGCAGCGAGGCCAAGAACCCCAACCCAATCCATTTGTTCCTTCAGTAAGCATTTGCTGTGTGGCTGCCACACACCGGGTGCTGTGTGAGGGGTCAGCCCACGTTGCTCAGAGGCCTCTAGAACCATAATCAGAAATAGAAACAATTCAACCTTTTAGGAGAAGTGCAGCTAAACTTATGTGAGCTGTTCAGAGGAGAGAAACTGCTTCCACGGTTGGAGGAGAGGGGGGTCGCCTGGAAAAATCAAGTGTGTTCAGTGGAGGGAAGGACACTGAGTTGGCAAATGAAAGATGAAGGAGAGCTTGGTCTCGAATTATATGCTGGTGTTCCCATGCTCCGACGGTTCACGCAAGTGTACGTGTGTTGTTTGCTTTCCCCTGAATGGAGCGAGTTGGTAGATTCCTAAAATGCTGCCCCTCTGCTGGGAAGCCAGATACAATTCATTGATTCTTCTTCTTCTTCTTCTTCTTCTTCTTCTTCTTTTTTTTTTTTTTTTTTGCCACTGCACCTGCAGCATATGGAAGTTCAGAGCTGCAGGTGAGGCCTACGCCAAAGCCACGGCAACGCCAGATCCGAGCTGCGTCTGTGACCTACACCGCAGCTCATGGCAACGCCAGATCCTTAACCCACTGAGCGAGGCCAGGGATGGAACCTGCCTCCTCACAGACACTATATCGTGTTCTTAACCCCCTGAGCTGCAACGGGAACTCCCATTGGTTCTTCAAATATGGTCTCCTAATGCAAGACCACCTCTGTAACTGAAAACAGAAGTCAACCACTTGCACAAAACACACATGACCTTGACGTGCCTCCTGTTTTCAGGCTTCACTTCTCTTCGGAGGGGATGTCTGGTGTCAGATTCCCCAGGGTCAGTGCCACAGAGGCACAGAGCTCAGCGTTCTGACCCACCCCATAAGCAGGAGTCTCAGATGCCCTAAGACGGCTTGGGATGGGGAAGGGCATGTCCCTAACTTCCATCTTTCTCTCCACTGGGCGTGAGTTTTCTTCCTTCTGTTTCCTCTCTTCTCTGTCCAATCCCTCTAATGGCCGAGAGCTGGAACTTCTCAGGATCAGAGAACATTCTGACATGCCAGGTTCTGTTCTGCTTTAGCTGTCTTGAAAGTGTGTCTGTTTGGTTCTGGTTCTCAACACTTCCCTGGTCGTTTCTCTGAAAGACTTTAGTTCCTTTTGTGGTTCAGCCAAGAGATCGGCATTTGTGTCGGGTGCCAGTTAGGGTTAGGTCAGGCTGGAGGCCCGTTCTGCTCTGGGTTTTTACAGGGTGATCCTTTGCAAGACCCTTATCTCAAGCCATCCCAGATGGAGAGGACGGGGGGGATGGGGCTGGGGCACCCACTGTCCGGAGAATTTCAGGAACGCAGCAGCAGCAAGCAGGCTTTGGAGATAAATGTGGCCTCGTAATTTGCGCGACCTTTTCAGTTTCCCACCATCAAAATCAAGCAGGTGTAGCAAGAAGTCAGGAAAGTGATTTCTGCCTCAGGCTGGGCCACAGATTTGAAAGATGACCCAGGGGAGATCGAGTCTCCCTCTCTGGGGCTCAGTTTCCTTCCTTGTAAAAGATGATGGTTAAGGTGCCTTTCAGAGCTAAAATGTTACAGGGCTATGAAAATAACTTTATTTATTTATTTATTTATCTGGCTTTTTAGGGCCACACCTGTGGCATATAGAGGTTCCCAGGCTAGGGGTCGAATCAGAGCTACAGCTGTCAGCCCACAGCACAGCCACAGCGACGCAGGATCCGAGCAGCACCTGTGACCTGCACCACAGTTCACGGCAATGCTGGATCCTTAATCCACTGAGTGAGGCCAGGGATCGAACCTAAAACTTCACGGTTCCGAGTTGGGTTTGTTGCTGCTGTGCTACAACGGGAATGCCAAAAGAACTTTATTTTAAATTAACTATGACTAAGGAAAAGACTTAAGTCTCCCCTCCCCAGGCACATCCAGATTTTCCTCCAGCAAAACTGATCCCTTCCACACTCCTCTCTCTTAACAGGGTGAGCAGGAGAGAGCTGGCTTCGTGGCTTCCACACCTGGGGTCCCATTTCTCTTTAAACAGAGGCTCCCTCAGTAGCTGGGGTAAGTAATAGAGCTGCGAGTCCCCGGGTTACAGAACTTTCCTGCCTCCTCTTTCCTCCTCCCTGGGCCCTTCTTTCTTTCAACAGACCTTGTGTTGGGAGCTTCCTCTGCACGAAGCCTTGTGTTAGGGCAACATTAGGCGTGACCCATGCAGAAAGGAAGGTACCCCTTCAAGGTTCCAGAAGGCAAGTGCAATGGTTGAAAAAAAGAAGAAGAAGAAGAATCAATGAATTGTATCTGGCTTCCCAGCAGAGGGGCAGCATTTTAGGAATCTACCAACTCGCTCCATTCAGGGGAAGGCAAACAACACATGTACACTTGCGTGAACCGTCGGAGCATGGGAACACCAGCATATAATTCGAGACCAAGCTCTCCTTCATCTTTCATTTGCCAACTCAGTGTCCTTCCCTCCACTGAACACACTTGATTTTTCCAGGCGACCCCCCTCTCCTCCAACCGTGGAAGCAGTTTCTCTCCTCTGAACAGCTCACATAAGTTTAGCTGCACTTCTCCTAAAAGGTTGAATTGTTTCTATTTCTGATTATGGTTCTAGAGGCCTCTGAGCAACGTGGGGAAAGGTCTTCTACCCACCTGTTCCCTGACCCCTCACACAGCACCCGGTGTGTGGCAGCCACACAGCAAATGCTTACCGAATGAACAAATGGATTGGGTTGGGGTTCTTGGCCTCGCTGCTGGGCTGAAAAGGAGCCACAAACCTTCTGAAATCATATGCAGATTTACGTAGACAGTCCATGCATATGCACAGTTTGGGGAAAAGTGTCCAGAATTTTAATCAGGTTCTCAGGGGGATCCAGTGGGAAGAGGCGAAGCCTTCCCAGTCCTGCTTCGATGCTACAGGGCGCTGGAGGACTTCCAACCATCTTTACCTGGAGTACCCAGGTATTCACTACCTAGCACCACAAAGTGCACTAGGTGAGTGTTTCTCACGCTTGAAACTCGCCCTTTAACAAATAAAAGGCTCTTATCCATTTTTGATATATTTTTTTTACTTCTTCTTCCTTTTTTTTCCCTTGTCTTTTTAGGGCCACACCTGTGGCATATGGAGGTTCCCAGGCTAGGGGTCTAATGAGAGCTACAACCGCTGCTCTATGCCACCGCCACAGCAATGCCACATCCAAGGCACATCTGAGACCTATGCTGCAACCTGTGGCAACCCCAGATCCTTAACCTCACTGAACGGGGGCCTGGGATCCAACCTGCCTCCTCATGGATACCAGTCAGGTTTGTTTCCATTGAGCTACAAGGGGAACTCCAAAAGATTACCGTTCATTAAAGAAAATCAGACGGCTCAAGATAACGAATTTAGTAGATGCAGGAGTCTGGGCTCATTGAAATCATTCCTTTGCTGTGCACTGTTGCTTTCCAGGGCCAGTATCCATTCTTTCCTGACTGCCCTCTCACAGGGCCCCTCGGGGGTGGCTACAGGGGCTGAGGGCTTGGCAGCCAGCAGCCCATTTGTCTCCATCCTGGTTTCCCTCAGGACTCACCACCGTTGGGGGCAGCTGGATGGCTGATGGCTGCAATGCCCTTTGTTTATTGATTGAGGGGCCGACAGTTTTTCATCCACAGCCTTCAAGAATGTCCACCATCAGAGTTCCTGTCGTGGCTCAGCGGGTTCGATCCCTGGCCTCGCTCAGTGGGTTAAGGATCCAGCATTGCCGTGAGCTGTGGTGTAGGTGCCAGATGCGGCTCGGATCTGGCATTGCTGTGGCTGTGGTGTAGGCCGGCAGCTGCAGCTCCGATTCGACCCCTAGCCAGGAACCTCCATATGCCAGGGGTGCGGCCCTAAAAAGACAAAAGACCAAAGACAAAAAAAAAAAAAAAAAAAAAAAAGAATGTTCACTATCATGCTTCAGGTTTTTAGGGTAAACTGAGGAAAGGCAGAGCTTCCTCGTGGCCCAGTGGCTTTGTAAGTAAAGCCCTAGCCTGGAAAGAGATGAGTGCTTGGTTCATAGTAAAGAGTATTTGAATGGTCAGTTGATTATACAGTGATACTTTCAAAGCAATTGATTCATGGAGAGCAATTTGCCCTTCCAGGAAGTGGTCCCTAGACCATCGGGCATCTTGATTTCTTGGATGGGAATTCAACAGTTTCTCTTCCTCTGGTTTCTCATCGTTGGTGGGGCTTGCACCTGTTTTGAGTGGCCTTCTCCCCCCCTTCCTCTCCCCCCCAACCTCCCCTGTCTTTCTCTCTTCCTCTTTCCTGATTTCTCTTTTCAAAAGTGTATTGGCAGGATTTTTCATTATTAAGAGACCACATACACACTATAGAAAATTCGAAAAAAAAATTAAAAAAGTCAAAATAAAAAAAAAATCACTCACGGGAGTTCCTGTTATGGCTCAGTGGGTTAAGAATCCTGCTAGTATCATGAAGATGTGGGTTTGATCCCTGGCCTCGCTCAGTGGGTTAAGGATCCAGCATTGCCCTGAGCTGTGGTGTAGGTTTCAGATATGGCTGGGATCCCGCCTTGCTGTGGCTGTGGTGTAGGCTGGCAGCTGCAGCTCTGATTCGACCCCTAGCCTGGGAACCTCCATATGCTGTGGGTGTCACCCTAAAAAGAAAAAAAAAATCACCCAAGACATCCAGAGAAAACAGCACTTTGGTAAATTCCTATTTTATCTCTTTTTTCATAGTTTTGAGTTTTGTTTGCTTATTTTCCGTGTTGAAGTCATACGGTAGATATAATTATGCATCCAGCTTATTTTTAGATATAATATTTTCCTATGCTAATCTACAATTCATCACAAACATCATCTACATTGGATGCAAACATGGCCAACTGGCTGGCACAATGCTGTGGTTTAATTTTGCCTCCTTTTAAGGTGGCTATTACCTTCTTTCTAATGTGTTGTTTCTAATAGGCTGTGGATGGGGAACCACCCATCGGGCCTGTTAGAACTGTTTGTAAAGTAAGAGTTAGTTGGTCTTGGGATCTTGCGGGAAGGCTGGAGGGGCTCTCCTCAGGAAGTTTTGGATTTGAATTTTGTGACGCATTCTTTAGTCTCTCAAAGGCCCCCTTTGCTGATGTTTTCAGTTCTTGATGGAGGCCTGGATGGTTGAGATGGTCAATTGACCTGTTTATCAATGAAACACTACTTACTGTTCTAGTAACAATGATAGAACCTATCTTTCTCCTTTTAGAAAACTATTTTCCTTAGAGAAGTAGGATGAAGCCATTGCTAGGAGCTGCCTGAGTTCCCAGCCCAGGCCTCCCACATCCAGCTGGGTGACTTCAGATGAATTGCTGCCTCTCTGGGCCTTAGACTCCCCTCCTCTGGGATGACAATAGTATCCATCTCACAAGGTTATTGTGGTTAATGGATTAGTCCTTGTAAGGTGCTCAGGAGAATGCCTGGAGCTTGGTAAACTCTGGTGAGTGTTTGCTATTATTATGGTCTCTGTCTGTAGAGAGCATTTTAAAGTTTCCTGTAAACCTTTCCACCAGCTCTTTAGGCTTTCGGTTTTTTTTTGTTTGTTTGTTTGTTTTTTTTTTTTTTTTTTTTTGGTCTTTTTGCCTTTTCTAGGGCCACTCTCACAGCATTTGGAGGTTAGGGGTCCAATCGGGGCTGTAGCCGCCGGCCTACACCAGAGCCACAGCAACGCGGGATCCGAGCTGCGTCTGTGAACTACACCACAGTTCACGGCAATGCCAGATCCTTAACCCACTGAGCGACGCCAGGGATCGAACCCGCAACTTCATGGTTCCTAGTCGGATTCGTTAACCACTGCGCCACGGCGGGAACTCCTAGGCTTTCGGTTTTTTAAAGAGGCTCAGGAGTGGAAGGAGGAGGGAAATGGGGGTAAGACCTACCTGGAAGAGGAGCAAGGTGGGAAGAGTGGGGAAGCAGGGGATGTGGGGAGGGATGTGGGCTAAAGGCTGACACTGGGCACCCCACAACCAGGAATGGGTGTTGATCTCAGGTCCCCTGGATGCTGGACCAGGAAGTGAGAGTCGAGGCCCAGCAAGGGAGTGGGAAGGCAGAGCTGAAAATTAACCTGAAGGAGGAAGGGGCTGGGGTCCTCCCTCTCCCAGGGGCATCCCTTAGGAGGGAGGCAGCCCAGAGTCACTGAGGGGGGTGGCTGGGGAAAATCTAACTATAGAATTTGCAGTGTTCCTTCTGAGGTCCAGCCTGGTTGCCTCCTGGTCATGGAAGCGAAATTTAAAATATGACCAGGAAATAAAATTAATTTAAAAATATCTCAAAACATGTATCCTGTGACCTGTCCAACTGGCCGAGCTTGGCTGGCTTGTTTTTCCTCAGACTGACTGATTAATAGGACAGAAATGAGGAGGTGTGAATTTATTTTGGACCTGGGTGGGGAGCCAGGAGGGGCTGGCATCGACCCACTTAGGCTCAATCTGCATTTTAAAGTCCAGGAGGGGTGCCTACCTACTGGATATCCTGGGGGTGGGGGCCGCAAGGAACGTGGCAGAGGCATTGGAAGAGAAGCATTTCAGGACCCAGTGCCTTCTCAGGAAGCTTCTAGATGCAGTTTGTTTTTTCCTCTCTTTTGAAAGCAGAGTTTCCCTGGCCAGGCCAAAAACACAGAGCTGCCCCAGGAGCAGAGAGGGGGGTGCAGACAGCTGTGCCGAAAAGGCTCCCTGGGACCGGACGGGGCCGGAGGACAGGCCGGCACTCGGGGGAAATAAAATAAAATCCCGCTGGGCTGTTTTCTTCACGGAGCATGGAGAATCATTTAGCAGCATGAAAGGTGGTTGAGAAGCAATAAATAACCTTCAAATGGGGAAAGGCTGCCGTCTGGGAGGTGGAGAGAAGACGGCAGCCCAGAGCATTTGATCTGAGTTGACGCTCCGGAGGGAGGCTGATTGCGCTGTAGCCCAGGACACGGATAATTAAAAACAAAGACATCTTTAAGGCCGATCTGTGTCGGCCTCCCCGCTGTCTCCCTCCTTCACTTCTCCAGTCCCCCGCATCCACCCTCATCCTCTCTTTTTCCCCAGAAAAGGCCGGGAACACCCTCCCAAGTAAAATCATCCTAACGAGAGAAGACATGTTCTTGAAGAAACCTCGACGTAGAGTTTGCAGCTCTCTGGGCCCGTCTGTAGAAAGACGCCCCCACTCAGGTCCTCGATCAAGGGCACGGCATTGGCCTTCGATAAGATTATTCAGACAACATTTGCAACGAAATGCAGATTTTCTGCTGTCTGATTCTGACTTGACGAAAGGCCCAGAGCCTCCTGGATCTCGAGCACACACCCAGGCACACGGTGTCGCACCAGGGGAGACCCCCACCCCCCCAGCACGTGCAGCAGTGGAAACTGCATGGGACATACCACATGCATGCCCACAGTGAAGCCACTGCCCCCCAAACCTGCTTCATGAGAAACAGAGCTGCTCTGCCTCGCTCTTCCATCACTTGAATGGGTGAAATTTTCCCCAATCCAAACCAGAAGGATAAGTGGTTTTTGGGTTTTGTTTTGTTTTTGTCTTTTTAGGGCCGCCCCCGTGGCATATGGAGGTTCCCAGGCTAGGGGTTGAATCGGAGCTGTTGCTGCTGGGCTTCACCACAGCCATAGCAAAGCGGGATCTGAGCCGAGTCTGCGACCTACGCCACAGCTTACGGCAACGCTGGATCCTTAACCCATGGAGCAAGGCCAGGGATCGAACCCGCAACCTCATGGTTCCTAGTCAGATTCATTTCCACTGTGCCACGAGGGGAACTCTGGTCTTTTTTTTTGATACTCCAGAAATATAGAAGAAAATATGATTATAGAAGCTCATATATTTTGGTCTCAAGAGAAACTGTTTTGTGTGTATGTCTGTATGTCTGTGGGTGCATCCATGTGTGTCTGTGCATTTGTGTGTGTGCATCCGTGTGTGTGCACACGTGTACATGTAAGTGTGTGTTGGGAGAGTGAGGATTCCGAGAAGAAAACGGCCAAGGGAACGCGGCAGAGATGAGGAGAAACATGGTGGGTTTGATGGAAGGTTCGAGGGCGTAGTAGCTGACACTCTAGAAAAGAAACAATGACAGGAGGCGACATGTGGAAGTCTGGGGGCTCCAACAAGGCCCTATGAACAGGAGAACTTAACAGGCTTCCAGAAAGTTCCACAATGCCCTTTCTCCCCGGGTGGCCCCCAGGAAGAAAGTGCTGCCCAGCATTGATTGGGAGCAACTTGCAGGAAGAGAAAATGTTGCTTTTCAGGCCTGTCATTACCAGTCCCTGCCCCATCCTGCCTACTGGGGGCGCCAATGAGGGCAGTTATTTGCTTCCCCAGGTCAGTTTCAGAGGCAGCAAGGGAAGTCGGAGCTCCTTCACCTAAGCAGGCAAGCAGGCTGGATACTAGAGCAAGCCAGGCCCCCAGGGGCAGAAAGACCTAGACTGAATTCCACTGGCCACTTTACCAGCAGTGATCCTGGGAAAGTTCCTTGACCTCGGGCAGCCTTAGTTTTCTCGTCTGTAGCCCAGTGTAGGGTATGAAGTGGGTGCTCAGGGCACTGGAGGCTCCACACTCTCGTCTGCCACAAAACCCTCTTCTCTGCTGCTGGAAAGGGACTTGGCAGAAGGAAGGCTTAATTCTCTTTTAGAAAGCCACCCTCTGGGAGTTCTCTTTCTTTCTTTCTCTTTTTTTTAAGGGATGCTCCTGTGGCATATGGCGGTTCCCAGGGGAGGGGTCGAATCGGAGCTGCAGCTGCCAACCTATATCACAGCCACAGCAACGCCACATCTGAGCCATGTCTGCGACCTACACCACAGCTCACCGTAATGCCGGATCCTTAACCCACTGAGCAAGGCCAGGGATCGAACATGCAACTTCATGGGTACTAGTCAGAGTCATTTCTGCTGAGCCACGACGGGAACTCCTGGAGTTCTCTTCTGACACAGTGGGTTAAGGATCCGACATTGTCATTGCAGCTGCTTGGGTTGCTGCTGTGGTGCGGGTTTGAGCCCTGGCCTGGGAACTTCCACATGCCGTGGGCGCCACCAAAAAAAAAAAAAAAAAAAAAAAAGCCATACTCCTACCTACTTAGCTGCCTCCGTGGCCTTGTCTTCAGCACCAGGAGCTGGAATCTGTCATTCAGGTCCAGGAAGGGTCTGGGGTAGGTGTTCAGTAAGCGGAAGAGGAACATGAAAGCACCACCTGGACGGGACACAGAGGCTGGAGGCGGCGGTCTGGGCACAGACGCAGACTCCCGCCCGCTCCCCAGTACTGCTCTGAGCCAGCCCCGGTTGAATGGAGTTCACCCATCTCCAAACCAGATGCCCTCAGCCCTCCACACCCGACTCAGACTCCCTCTTCCTCTGGAGGGCTTCCTTTGTCTGTGACCTGAGCAGCCCCCATGGGAATAGATCTGCAGGCTGTCCCTTACCAGTCAGCATTTTGAGCAGCCATCATCATTTGCTCCTGGGGATGCCTCTTTGCATCTTGTCTGATCTCTCCTGAAGCCTCAGGGGTACCCATCCAAGGCTGTGCTAGTGGGAGACAGAAGATGAAAATAGGAGTCCCTCCCACCCTGAAACGAAGGTGAAAAATGACACACGGGTGCCCCGGTGAGGTCTGGGGGGTTGATGTGGTTGATCTGAAAGTCGAAAAGCTGGACTTTTGAACACTGAAACTTTGTCCATCACCAAGTATTTTTTTTTGGGGGGGGGTGCCTGCCCATGGCATTTGGAAGCTCCCTGGGCCAGGGATCGAACCCTCGCCACGGCTGTAACCAGAGCCACAGCAGTGACAAGACCAGATCCTTAACCTGCTGAGCCAACAGGGAACTCCCATTGTCAAATATTTTTAACCCATCTTTCTTCACAGAAGACCAGTTGGATGTAAAACATCCCTCCCGCTCCTCACCCAAACTTCTCTGAAGTTGGGCTTTTGACATTGATTTCCCAGCTCAGTATCAAGTATAGCCTCGCTGAAGATCACCAAACTGCTAGTTAGACATTTTAAAGATGCAATTTGAGTTCCAGGCAGGGGAAAGGGGTGGATAAAAGAGATTATATGATAATGATATGGCTGTGGAAGCCTGTCAAATAAAGTGCATTTTCTCTGGTGGGCAGGCTATTTCTGGAGCTGGGCATGGGTCGCTCGGCTGAGGGATGTGTTTATCCTAATGGGAAGCAGGGCTGAGCTAGGCCACAGCTCCCTGCACAGTTTTTAAAGTCTTAAGATACCACAAAGACATTTGCGGTGTCCAGAAGACACATTTAGTCTGCTCCAGCCTTTTCGATGTGTGCTGACTTGGCTCTGTCAGGAGCCAGAGGAAGCCCAGGAGAAGTTTGACAACAGAAGTAGGAGAAAGTGTGTCCGTCCAGACCTGCCCATTAAGGTACTTTTGGATATAAGGAAGAGAAAAATCAGTGCAAACTGATTTCAACAATAAGCAATTTACTATAGGATCTAATGAAGAGTCCAGAGCCAGGGCTTCAGGTAGGGTTTTATCAGGGTGCTGATTCTGTTTTCCTATAACCCTGCCTGCTCTGCCCTCTTCTAATTCTCTTCCTTAGGCTGACTTGCCTCATGGCTGCAAAATAGCTGCCAACAGATGCTTTGGCATTTGCTTCTTTGGATGCATCCAGAGAGAAAGAGAGGAAACCTTTTCCTTTCAACTTCAACCGGTCCATTTAAGGCACTACCTGGACTAACACTACCCTCTAAGCTGACAACTCGGGCTGATTGGTCTAATCCTGGGTTCTGAACCCCACACAAGCAAAGTGACTTGAGTCCCCTACCTGGTGGGATCAGCTTCCCCAGGGACCCAGGCATTGTGTGGGAATGGGGTGGCAAGTGAGGATCCTTAATTGGACCCTATAAGGAGGGCAGGGGGATGGTGGATGGAAAATGGAAAATGGAAGCAGTGAAGCAATCTGCAGTGTTCCCAACCAGAAATACAGGAGCCTGGTTCTAGCAGGGCTCTGCCGAGGGTTGAGAGACAGTTAGTCTGGGCTTTCTGCCTCACGGAGCTGTTGGGATCCAGAAAGAGGATGGCAAAGTAAAAATGTGAAATAGATGCAAATGTGTTTGTGTGAATAATATAGTGAAGTATAAAACATATGTACATCAATAGTATTCTTACTGAGGTCATGAACTTCAAGAACAAAGAGGCCTCATAGCCCAGTGTTCTCTCCCATCAAATGAACACAGCAATACTGACTTGTCATCCTTTGCAAAGAGGAGAGAAGTTTTTTTTTTTTTTTTTTTTTTTTGTCTTTTTGCTATTTCTTTGGGCCACTCCCGCGGCATATGGAGGTTCCCAGGCTAGGGGTCTAATCGGAGCTGTAGCCACCAGCCTACGCCAGAGCCACAGCAACGCAGGATCCGAGCCGCGTCTGCAACCTACACCACAGCTCATGGCAACGCCGGATTGTTAACCCACTGAGCAAGGGCAGGGACCGAACCCGCAACCTCATGGTTCCTAGTCGGATTCGTTAACCACTGCGCCACGACGGGAACTCCAGAAGTTTCAGTTTTTAATCCCACTCCTCCTAGGGACCTGCCAGCCTCCCCAGATTGGGACTTGTTTTTGCCGCATGGTGGAATGGTGACACTCTGGCCCCTGATACTCTCCTCCAGTCTTCCTAGCCCACCCCAATGGGGCTGGTCTTGGCAACACGTTCTCTGGAAAGTATGAAAATTTAACTTCCCAGGGATGTCAATCATTGCCCTGACCACCACACTGGGGGCGGGGGCTGCTCCGTCTAAAACAGCGAGGCCTTGGTCACAGGTAGGAACCACCTCTTCTCAGGAGTTCCGGTGGGGCTGTGAGCCTGAGGGGGTGTGGATGGGACAGGGAGGGAGCTTGCTGGCTGGTCCCAGGACGGAGTGGCACAGGTGCCAGATAGCGGGAACCAGGAGGTGGTTCTAGAGTGTGAGGAACTGGATTTTCCGGGGGACCCAGGAAGATGCAGGACACTCTGCTACTGTTATCATTGGCTGTACATGTCCCACCCAAGCTGAAATAATGGCCACAAAGGCTGCAGCTTCCGGTCCTGGGGAACGGAAGTGGAATTGATGGGACGTGGACTTGATGGCTTCCCCAGGCCCGGCCTTGATGTTCATGGGAGAAAAGCCAGCATTGCATTTCCCCAGATGCCCGGAGGCCAGGAGCTCCTCCCTACCCTCCCTCTTCTTCTAAGTCTGGTCTTTTCTCAAAGGGGACCACGCACTGAAATAGGTGCACATGTGCACACACACACACGTGCTCATACGCCCTCTCCCAGGTCTTACCTGCTCTGTTCCTCTGGTCACCACACACAGAGAGAATGCACTTGACTTTGGGCATGGAGGGCAGATCCTAAGAGATACATTCACCTTCTCTACTTACCAGAGACACCGACCGTGGGCAATTCTCAAAGCAAGAGCAGTAAGGCCCCTGTTCAGGGCTCAGTCTTCCAGCAACCCCGATATGAGGCTGAGGGCTTTGGCTGGGACTGGCGGGGGAGAAGCTCCTAAGCTTCTGGGACCCCCCTCTGCCTCTCCCCTGTGTCTTGTGCAGAACAGTGACTATATAAACAGCCCATAAGACCTGGAAGGGATCTGAGGGGCTCGTGTTGCCAGGACAGCCTGCAGTTTCACAGAGGACGGACAGGCCCAGAGAAGGCTCCCCTGCAGCCTGGTCCAGGGTGTGGTCTCAGAGCGTGGGGCAGCCGAAGCAGGAAGGATGCGCTTCCAGGCACAGGTGTAAGCCTGGAGCTTGTTACCTGAGAAGAGCCTGGAGGAGTTAGGGAGCTCCCAGGCCCACCTCTGCTCACCACAAGGGGGCAACAGAGCTCTGTGGGAGCCCAGCTTAGGGATGGGGGTTGGGGGGGGGGTTGTCCAGCACTCTCCCAGGACCAGACCTCACTTCCCCAGCCCTGGTGGTCTGAGTAGTCCTCGAACATCCTCAGGTCAGGCTGGGAGGCCAGGGTGCACCTCTGCTTCCTATTTCTTGCCTTACCTCCATCTGACTGGCTGGTTCTGATCTCCTGTCCTTTTACCTCTAGTGTAATCTCCACGTGGGCCTAAGTGACAGGAGGATGCACCAGACTCCAAAAAGGCCAGTGGGAAGACGAGCCAGAGATCAAAAACCTGTTGGATAGTAGACGAATGCATGTAAGTTAGTGCCATAGGCGTTGCTGAATTTATATATATATATATGTTATTTTAGAAGAATTGTTGAAAGTGGCTTTTCCACCTGGAAGTGATGTGGCTTGCCTTGTGCAACCCCTCCCAGCTGCTCCCCTGGGCTCCCTCTTGCCCCTGCACTCTTCAGGCTTCCTTTCCAGTGGCCCTCTTAGCGGGGCAGCTCTGGCTTACAAAATCCTCACCCAGGATCCTGTTTCTACTGCTCCCTTCACAGCTGGGGGACTCTTGTGAGATGGCCAAGCAGGGTGCCCGCTGAGGAATTTATTCCATCGTGCTGATTACATAGTGATGGCTCATCACCCCAGTTGGGGCCTGGAAGGCTGGGGGGCCCAGGGAGGAAAGAACGAAAGCCAGCAAGATGTTTGCCTTTCAGCTCTGCCCTGGAGACAAGTTTATGGAGTGGCTGCAAGGAAGGCATGCGTGCGCTGACTTGCATGGATGAATGATGTGGAGAAATGAAAGTCGAGGTGAGGAAGGGCCCAGACTCTTCAGTGCATGCTTCTGGCTGGCCTGACTGTGTGTCTTTTCTGGTCCCCAGGACACGGCTGTTCACAGCTACCCAGGAGGTCGACCCTCCCACCTGGGAAGCATGCCCTCGGCTTTGTGTCTCTGCCCTGTGGAGGGTCCTGGTGAAAGGTGTGCTCTCTTATGTAAAAATGAACATCTTTACCCATCAGAGGCCTGGTTAGGGACCCTCCACTGCTGCCCCAAAGACAGACTTTGGGGGCAGCTCTGGTCAAGAGCAAGGGCATATTTTTATTGATTAACTACGAAAGCAATGCATATGTGTAGGGGTGTGTGTGTGTGTGTGTGTGTGTGTGTGTGTGTGTGTGTATGTCTAATCCGTTTTATTCACCAATTCCATCATTTGAATTTGCCTACTCACTAGCATTTATTTGTTACCTGTGGATCAATACATGTGGTGCCTTTGCAACCATTCGTAGACCTGGGCAGAGGGACAAAATATTTGAGTCACCCATGGGCACCTCCTCCAGCTGAGGTCCACCATGTTGACATTTAATTCGGCTCTCATGCTGTTAACAAGGATCCTGTTCTCCATCTCATGTGAGCCGTGGTTTTTGCATTTTTGTGTTTTCTGTTGGAGATTTTGTTATTTCAAATGGCCCGCAAGCGTAGTGCCGAGAATCTAAGTGTGTCTAAGGCAATGGAGGATGTGATGCGCCTTTTAGAAAAAAATACCCGCGTTGGGTAAGCTTCATTCAGGGCTGAGTTAGCTACTGGCTGCGAGTTTAGTGTTAACCAGCCCACCACATATGTTAAATAAGGTGTCTTTATATAGAAAAAGCATAACGTATGCACATAAAACAGGTTCTGTATTGGTGGGTTGATGAAGAAGTCATGACCAGAGACCCCTGCCTAGGAACCCAACCCTCATTTTCCCTGGAAGCAGTGGTTCAGTGTTTGCCTTGACAAATGAAAATGACAAGAATTGCCTGGAGATCAATATTTAACACACACACATACATACATAATGCAATACTTATATACGTGTTACGTACAATACATATACTCAGTATAAAAGTTAAAATAGTATAAATACATATGTAAATATAGAGTTATTATATAAAATATATAATCTCACTCTATCCATTTTCCTTCTCTAATCCTGATCCTGTCTCAAAGGGAACCATTGTTGGAGTTCTCATTGTGGCTCAGTGGTTCATGAACCTGACTAGGATCCATGAGGATGCGAGTTCAATCCCTGGCCTCACTCAGGGTGTTATGGGTGTGAGCTGTGATGTCGGTCGCAGATGTGGCTCGGATCCTGTGTTGCTGTGGCTGTGGTGTAGGCCGCCAGCTGCAGCCTAATTCAACCCCTAGCCTGGGAACCTCCATATGCCTCGGGTCCTCAGGTC
This sequence comes from Sus scrofa, assembly GCF_054392235.1. Taxonomy (NCBI): domain Eukaryota; kingdom Metazoa; phylum Chordata; class Mammalia; order Artiodactyla; family Suidae; genus Sus; species Sus scrofa. Next base: position 48,162,121 of record NC_139389.1, read on the forward strand.
CAGCCCTAAAAAGACAAAAGACCAAAAAAAAAAAAAAAATAGAATCATTCTTAACTTTTAAGGTATATTTTCCCACTCTTTCTCTATTAATTTACTCACTTAAATACATATATATATATATATATATATAATTTTTTTTTTTTTTTTTGTCTTTTGTCTTTTTGTTGTTGTTGTTGTTGCTATTTCCTGGGCCGCTCCCGCGGCACATGGAGGTTCCCAGGCTAGGGGTTGAATCGGAGCTGTAGCCACCGGCCTACGCCAGAGCCACAGCAACGCAGGATCCGAGCCGCGTCTGCAACCTACACCACAGCTCACGGCAACGCCGGATCGTTAACCCACTGAGCAAGGGCAGGGACCGAACCCGCAACCCCATGGTTCCTAGTCGGATTCGTTAACCACTGCGCCACGACGGGAACTCCTATATATATATAATTTTTATGAAAGTGTTTTATGAAGGGAATTGTATATATATAATATGTATGATTTGCCTTTTATCACTTAGATTAGGGTCAGCAATTTTTTTCTGTAAAAGGCCATATAATAAATACTTTTGCGATGGGGACCTGCCATACAGCACAGGGAACCTCTACCCAAAATTCTGCAATAACCTATGTGGGAGAAGAATCTGAAAGAGAATGGATATGTGTACATGTGTAACTGAATCACTTTGTTATACAGCAAAAATTATCACAACCTTGTAAATCAACTATGCTTCAATAAAACTTTGAAACATTAATTATTTTGGGGTTTATAAACCACATGGTCTTTGTCACCTATACTCAGCTTTGCTGTGGGATCAAGAAATCAACCCTAGACCATATGTAATGTGGCCTATTTACATATTTACAATATGTAAATGAGCGGGTGTGGCTGTGTTCCCATAAAGCTTTTTTATTTGGCCACGGCTGAGACATGTGAAAATTCCTGCACTAGGGATCGAACCCCCGCCACAGCAGCGACCAAGCCATAGCAGTGATGGTGCCAGATCCTCAACCTGCCCAGTCACCAGAGAACTCTGTAATAAAACTTTATTTATGGACACAGAAGATGGCTTTGCATATAATTTTCACGTATCACAAAAATACTACTCTTCTTTTGTTTGTATTTCAGCCATTAAACTTGTAAAAACCATTCTTAGCTGTGAACAGTACAGTCAGAGCTTGGGGTTGGATTGGGCTTCTGGGACTTGGTTTACTGACCCCCTCCGTGGATTGTATTGAGATCTCCTCCTGTTAATATGTGTAGTTCTACCTCATTGGTTTTTGTTTTGTTCTGTTTGCTTTTTAGGGCTGCACCTATGGCATATGGAGGTTCCCAGACTGGGGTTCAATTGGAGCTGCAGCTGCCGGCGTATACCACAGCCACAGCAATGCAGGATCTGAGCTGTGCCTGTGGCCTATACCACAGCTCATGGCAACACTGGATCCTTAACCCACTGAGCGAGGCCAGGGATCGAACCTGCAACCTCATGGTTCCTAGTCGGATTAGTTTCCACTGCACCATGAACTCTAATGGTCACTTGTATTCTCATTTACAAGTGATTTCCTTATCCATGGACATGCTGCTTACGCCCAATATTTCACTACAAAAGAATATCCTTGCCCGTACGTCTTGAGGCGTGTGAGTGTTTCTATGGCATAGGATTCTAGAACTGGAGTTGCTGGGGAAAGGGTTCAGGGAATGTACCCTTTGTTGATAGACTCAGAAGGGGAACACATAATGAGGGAGAGACCAAAGCAGGCCAGGGATTTTTTCCTTGGTTTACTTGCTGTCCAGAGGGCTGGGCTGCCTTGTGCTGTCTCAGGGCAGAGCCTCCAGCCCCTAAATTTCTCCCAAATAAAGCTGATGGGAGTCCCTTTCACATGCTGCTCCACAGTTGCCCTTGTCACTGGAGGCCAGGAGCGGGGCCCACAGCATCCTGGGGGGATGCTGAGTAAGAACAGGCCTGGAAATGGGCCTGCTTTGCTAAAGGAGGAGCCAGCGGAACCCTTGGTGGGAGTAGCTTTGGGGCCTGGCTCCCGGGTCCTGCCTGTGGGGCCCCCCAACAGAGGAACCTAACGTGGGGAGGATGTTTCCCTCTAGGCGGCAGAAGGCTGTGAGCTGTGGTGGAGGGGAGTGAATTCTGGCGTCAGGAATTCCTGCCCAGGCTTCCGGGGGAGGCGGGGCCATGTGAGGGCCGACAGCTCAGAGAGCGAGGCAGATGCGGATGGGGAATAACCGGCGAGGTCAGGCCCAAGGCTGGGAACGAAGGGGATGCGTATTATGGAAACAGCTTCATACGGTATGATTGCAACTGTATGACATTCTGGAAGAGGCAAAACCATGGAGACAATAAAAAGATCCGTGGTTGTCAGGGGCTCAGGGGAGGGGCGGAGGAATAGGTGGAGGTGGTACCCAAGGAGCTTGGGACACAGAGCAGACGGCGGGGACCAAGGAAGGAGCTGTTAGGAAAGGGATGCGGTGGACAGGGCCATCCTGGTGAGAACTACACCTGGCTCCTGATAAGGAAATGTGGCAATAAGGGCGAGGATATCAGCGCGAGAGAAATTGTCAAATGCTGTGTAGGCTGAGGGGATTAAAGCTCTGGAGATGGAGGAGAGGGGTGTTTGACACATAGGAGGTAATCTTTAGCCATGACTCTTTTTTTTTTTTTTTTTCCTTTTTTTTTGTCTTTCTGCCATTTCCCGGGCTGCTTCTGCGGCATATGGAGGTTCCCAGGCTAGGGGTCGAATTGGACCTGTAGCTACTGGCCTGCGCCAGAGCCACAGCGACACAGGATCCAAGTCGCGGCTTCGGCCTACACCACAGTTCACAGCAACGCCTTAACCCAATGAGCAAGGCCAGGGATTGAACCCGCAACCTCATGGTTCCTAGTCGGATTCGTTAACCACTGAGCCACGATGGGAACTCCAAATTAGCCATGACTCTTCCAATGCCTGTTAAGTTACCAGGAGCCAGCAAGAGCTCTTGGTCCTGGGGATGTAGGAGGAAATAGGACTTGTCCGTCCCCACTCTCTGGGCTCCTGGTGGAGTGGGAGCAAATGGGCAGGGAGGTTTCACTGTATTAGAGGCTTCCCAGAGGCGCATGGGGACAAGGAACCAGACAAAGGCAGTGCCAGTTCTATGGGCCGGCGTGGGACAGATGTGTGGAGAAGGTTTTCTTTGTTGTGGATTTTTAAAAAAAAAAAATTTAAGAAAAAATAAACTTCATTTTCTAAAACAGTTTTTGGTTCACAGCAAAACAGAGGGGAAGGTCGGCGATTGTCCATAAACCTCCCGCGCCCCCTCCCCCAAGGCTGCCCATTATCAACCTCCCCCACTGGGGCGGGACCTCCTTTACCACCCATGAACCGCATGACCCATCAAAATCCCCTAAAGTCTGTAGTTTCCATGAAGCTCTCGGTGCTGGACATTCTCCGGGTTTTGACAAATGTGTAATGACACATACCCATCATTGTAGAATCACCCAGAAGAATTGCCCTGCCCCAAACATCCTCTGAGCTCTCCGTCTATGCATCCGCTCCTCCCCCAAACCCTGGCCACCACTGATCTTTTTATTGTCTCCATAGTTTTGCCTCTTCCAGAAGGTCATACAGTTGCAATACATGCAAACAGTATGAAGCTATTTCCATAATATATAGTTAAATCATAGGCCTTTAAATATGTATGCACATAGTAAGTTGCATTTAAATTTCCTCCATGTCTTTTCATGGCTTGAAAGCTCATTTCTTTTTATTATGTATATACATGTTTTATATTTATATAAATACTATTATATATATTTATATAATATATAAATATATTATTATTGTAATGTATAAATATATAAATTATATAATATAAATAATATAATATTTATATAAATATATAGATTATATTATATAAATAATATAATATTTATATAAATATATTATATAAATATTTATATATACAATATACATAATATATATTATATTATGTATATAATATACATATATTTTTTCCTTTTTGGCCGCCCCCAGGCATATGGATCTCCCAGGCCAGGGATCAGGTCCAAGAGGCAGATGTGACCTAGGCCGTAGCTGCGGCAACACTGGATCCTTTAATCCACTGTGCCAGCCTGGGGATTGAACCTGCACTCTGGTGCTGCAGAGATGCTGTGGATCCCTTTGCCCCACAGTGGAAACTCCTCATTTATTATTATTATTATTTTTTGGTTTTTTTAGGGCCGCACCCTCGGCATTTGGAGATTTCCAGGCTAGGGGTCGAGTCGGAGCTGTAGCTGTCGGCCTACACCACAGCCACAGAAACATCACATCCGAGCCATGTCTGCAGCTTACACCACAGCTCAGGGCAACGCTGGATCCTTAACCCACTGAGTAAGGCCAGGGATAGAACCTGCGTCCTCATGGATACTAGTCAGATTCGTTTCTGCTGAGCCATGATGGGAACTCCCTCATTTCTTTTTAATGCTGAGTAGTATTCCATTGTCTGGATGGACTGGGGTTTATTTATTCCTTCACTTACTGAAGAGATATCTTGGTTGCTTCCAAGTTTGGACAATACGAATAAAGCTGCTATAAACACCTGCAGGCAGGTTTTTGTATGGACGTAAGTTTTCAGTCCTTTTGTGTTTTTGGCTGTACCTATAGCGTGTGGAAATTTCTGGGCCAGGGATCAAACCCACACCACAGCAGTGACCTGATCTGCTGCAGTGACAATGCTGAGTCCTTAACCCACTGAACCACCAGGGAACTCGGAGAAAGGTTTTTGTTTTGCTTTGTTTTAAGGAGCTATACCTGGAACGGGAGCAGTGTGTGTGTTTGTCAGGAGGTGGCGGAGAATGAGAAGTCCCTCTGGGATGAGGAAATAGCATGATCGAAGGCACAGGTGGAGACCAGGGGCAGCTGGGCACCTGAAAATAGTGCACGCAGCTGAGTCCAGGTGGCACGCAGGTGAGAGGTACAGGTGGGGTGCAGGTATGGAAGGCCATGTCTAAGGAAGGTGGACTTTACCTGCTGAGGAGCCATCTCCATCATAGGGTGACGACCATCCCTGTTGGCCTGGGGTCTTTCTTGGTTGCAACAGTGAAAGTCCTGTATCCAGGAAACCCCTCCGTCCTAGACAGATCAGGATGGTTGGTCACTCTCGTGTTAAGCAGGAGAGTAATATGGTCAGATTTGCTTTTTTTTTTTTCTTGGTCATAACTTTTTTGTTAAAAGAATAACATTATATTCAGAGAAAAGTTACAAAGATAGTACACAGAGTTCAGTTTACCCAGCCCCTAGTTTTCCCTACTGCTAATGTCTTACATACACGCGTCCACACTACGAGATTCACATCATACCTTACTATTAACTAGACCTCAGACGCCATTCAGGTTTCTCCAGTTTTTTCCTACGAACACTCTTCTTCTGTTCCAGGGTCCCAACCAGGATCCCGCATTTAGCAGGTCTCTTTTGAGGGAGATAAACTGTAGCTGTGGTCTGCAGAGTGGACCAGAGGGGCCAGGGTCTGGAGGCCAGAGAATCTGCGAGGAAGTGGGGCCAGGAGCCTGGCGGGAGGTGGTGAAGTCAGGAATTGCAGGTTTGCAGAAAGGGACAGGGGATGAGGGAGATGGACCTGGGAGCTTAAGGAGGCAGACCTGATGGGACTCACAGATCTAATAAAGTTAGACTGTCACTGTGTGTTGTTTGCGGCTACCTTGCCTCCAGTTGTCCAAGCAGCAGATAATTAGTAAGAACCTTCCAGGTGTGGCCATGGACATGCTCTGGACCTGGGGCCCTGGGTGCCACCTGCCTCCTACGTCTCCCCTTTTAGCCTGGTTTTCCCATCTCACTGCCCATTAGTATGTTAAAACCCAGCTCTATTCTGTAAAAGAAGCCCAATGCTAAAAGAATGTTCACAGCCTGTCCTTACTGCGGCCAAGAATATATATTACCAATTTCCCGTGGAAGCTCAAATGTCCCTTTATAATAACCTGGCCTCCTGGCACTAAGTTTGCAGGGTCATCACAAGCTAGGACTATGCCTGCGGGACCGAATGCATGCTGCCCAGGGAGAGAGCTGTGCAGGGGAGGCAGGGACATGGCTGTGACGGAGCCTGAGGCCCAGAGGGGCTGGATGCTCACTCCCTTGGGTTGCAGCCTGGGGTTAAGAAAAAAAAAAAAAATCCAGAGAAATCCTGGTTGGCATGTTTCTAGCCCAGATGGAAGAGAAATAGGACAAACTGCAAAAGGTTCCAAAACCAACACATGAGAAGTGCCGGCTGCCAGCAAATTCGAGGTATGTTGGCGCGCACGGCAGAAGAGAAATGTATTCACCCCGTTGGAAGGGGGAAGACAGGAAGACGGATGGCTGTTGAGAGAAGGCGGGGTTGCTCCTTGCCAACTGCCAAACGCCAGCTCTGGGTAGAACGGCTGCTTCTAAGTGACCGCGTGGGACTGGGGCGTGCCAGGAGGAAGGGGCGCAGACAGCTAGGCGACAGGCATCTCGAGATGTGGGGCTCGTGGCTTGTCAGCCTGACTCCCCTCAGCCATGTCCTCGGCCACTCAGCCTGGGAGGCGTCCTGTCCCCACTGTCTTTCTGGTCCAGGCCCTCACCCTCAAAAGGGCTCCTCTCCCATCCTCTTCTGATCCCCATTCTGCTCATCTTTGGGGGCATTTGTCACCTGAGGCACATCCTGAACACCCTCCTTACATTGGGCTACTTCCTGCATTGCAAATTCTACCTTCTCCACGGAGAAGCTAGAAAACATCTCTAGGTCCCTGTGCTTAGCCTGGTCCCTGGGCCTGTCCTCGGGAGAATTGGGTTTGAGGTGTTGCCCCCGTCAGGAGGACCACAAGGGGGCAGCAGAGACCCTTGGTTCTGGAGGATACAGGCTTGTGCTTCTGGTTTCCAGGGCAGTGGGTCCTAGGTCCTGCGTGGCTGTGGGATCCTCTCTAAGAAATGCCTTCATGCAGTTTGGGTACTTTATGGCAAATGGCTTCAGAGTCAGGTTCTCTGGGACATTTTCGGGGTTCCCTAATAGTCTTGATTTAACTCTTCCCCCCTCCCCCTTAAATGAACAAGAATGGATTCTGCGGTTGGCAACGAAGGATTGTGGCTATTACTCCATTGGTCTCAGTCACTTTGGACTGCTATAACATGACACCAGAGACTGAGGGGCTTAAACAGCAGACATTTATTTCTTGCAGTTCTGGAGGCTGGGAGGTCCAAGATCCGGTGTTGGGGAGTGCCTTCTTCCTGCTTTGCACATGGCCATCTTCTTGAAGCCTGTATCCTCGTGGTGAGAGAGGGAGGGATCCTCTCCCTTTTTGTAAGGGCACTAATCCCATTCACGAGGGCTCCACCCTCATAACCTAATCCCCGGCCCCAAACCTGCTTCCTAATACCATCACGGGGAGATAGGCTTCAATCTGTGAATTTGGGGAAGATGCAAACATTCAGTGCATAGTATCATCCTTAAGAGCAGCTGAAGAAACAACTTCTCTAAGACCCCGTCCAGGGTCTTAGATTCTACAGATGTACCTGCCTTCAAGGCCATCCCATCTCACATTAAACTGCCTGTTGTCACAGTTCCTGCTGTGGTTCAGTAGGTTAAGAACACAACATTGTGTCCATGAAGTTGCAGGTTCCATCCCTGGCCTTGCTCAGTGGGTTAAGGATCTGGCTTTGTCTCAAGCTGTGGCATAGGTCACAAATGCCGCTTGGATCCAGCGTTGCCCTGGATGTGGTGTAGGCGGTAGCTGTAGCTCTGATGTGAGTCCTAGCCTGGGAGCTTCCATATGCCCCAGGTGCGAGCTGAAAAAGAAAAAAAAAAATTACCCACTGTCTCCTTGTGTTTGCAATGGTTGGGCTGCCTCCTCACTGGGTTGTACTCTGAAGGCAGTGAGCCTATCTTTCCTTCTTTCTGTCTTGTTTTGTATGCATCTCACCGCAGGAAAGGGATGGAAAGCGTGTTGGCCAATCCACCCATCTTACAGGCCCGGTGGAGCTCAGAGCAGGGACCAGTGGGGTGGCCTGGCCAAGGGCTGGAGGAGCAGAAATGAAAGGAGCAAAGCGAGGTCCTTCTTTCTTGTCTCCTTCTGGAGGAGGCTGAGCCCTCAGAGGGTGTTTATATAGAAGATACATCATGACAGCCCTTGAACTTAAATGGGGCTTTCGAGGAGTTTGAAATGCTTCATGCACCTGCAAGTTCCAGATTGTATAATTTACACTCCTGGGAAATACAAGGATAGAAGGAAGGCTCTACTGGGTTTTTGTTGTTGTTGGTTTTTGCCCTGCCCATGGCATATGGAAGTTCTCAGGCCAGAGATCGAACCTGCGTCACAGTCGTGGCAACACTGGATCCTTAACCACTAGGCCACCAGGGAACTCAAGGCCGTTTTATCTGCAGTGGGTAAAACTGTGGTCTCAAGGAACTGAGGGGATTTGCCAAGATCGGTGTCAGAGTTAGGGGCTCTAGAGCCTCACGTTCCCATGTCTGTTTCAGGAAAACCATTGCATGTGGGTTCCTATCCTGGAAGCCCAGCTTGCATTTGGGATTGCCACCAAGGACCCGCCCCTGAGTAACACTGAGTCCTCAAGGGCTCCTTCGAGAGAAGATGGAAAGTGCCCAGAGTAGGTCCCTTTTGCTACCAGAGCATTGCCCCAAAGCTTGTGTTTAAAAGGACAGCGAGAGTTTATTATCTCACAGTTTGGGTGTGCCAGGGATTTGGGATGCTCGTGGCTAGGGGCATCCTCAAGGCTCCTTCCCGAATGTATCTGGTACACGACTGGGACCCTGGAAGGGTTGGGGGCCCAGGCATCTCGCTGTGTCTCTGTCTATATGTGGTCGCTCCAGCAAGGTGGCCTCCGGGCGGCTCAGGTCTCCAGAGGTGTGTATGCTGAGAGTACGTCAATCCTAGACTTGAAGTCAGGCAGTGTCACCCCAACTTTGCTTTGTCCCTCAGTGAGTTGGAAGTGAGTTCCTGAGCTGGCTGTGTTCAAAGGGAGGGGAACGAGGTGTTACCTGGCTGATGGGGGATTGAGAAGGACCAGGACTGGAACAAGACACCCAGGAGCTCACTGTCTTCTTAACGACCGGCATGAAAACGTCAAGGGAGAGCCAGAAGAGGGGGTCTGCTTTGGGGGGCTTTCTTTAAGGGTGTTCTGTCCTTATTTTTATTTTTGCTTTTTAGAGCTGCACCTGAGGCATATGGAAGTTTCCAGGCTAGGGGTAAAATCACATCTTCAGCTGCCGGCCTATGCCACAGCCACAGCAATGCCAGATCCAAGTCTCATCTGTGACCTACACCACAGCTCACATCAACACTGGATCCTTAACCCACTGAGCAAGGCCAGGGATCGAACCCACATCCTCGTGGATACTAGTTGGGTTCTTAACCCACTGAGCCACACCAGGAACTCCCGTTCCCTCTTTTTTACATTGCTATAAATCCTTTGGGGAGCAAGATACCCAAGGGTGGCTAAACAGAGACACAAACCAGCAGACAGACGTACCCTTAATGAATGGCTGCTAGTGATCGCTGTGGTCCTGCCCCTTTGCATTTGTGTAGCATCTGGTCTAGACCCACACTGAATGGCTTGTTCAAGATCATATAGCAGGAGTCCCCATTGTGGCTCAATGAAAATGAATCTGACTAGCATCCATAAGGACGAAGGTTCGATCCCTGGCCTCGCTCAATGGGTTAAGGATCCGGTGTTGCTGTGAGCTGTGGTTTGCAGACACAGCTCCGATCCTGTATTGCTGTGGCTGTGGTGTAGGCCAGTGGCTACAGCTCTGATTTGAGCCCTAGCCTGGGAACATCCATATGCCACAGGTGCAACCCTAAAAAGATTTTTTAAAAAATCATAGAGCAAGTCAAGTCAAAAACAGAATCTGAACTCTGGTGTCCTTATTCTTGATTTCTCTTTGCTCTGATGTGTTGGCACCCTCCTCCCCCGCCCCCGCCCCCAGGTAACCCATCTACTACATTAAGAGAATATTCTCATCTCATCTTTCCTCGAAATAGCAGCAGTGGTGCCCATCGATGACTTCCGGGCAGCTGCAGATAGGATAACAGGGCGGCATGGCTCTGGCTGTTGCCGGGCAGGTCAAGGTGTGGCATGGTTGGGGAAAGGCAGAGATCGCTGGAGCGAGCTCCTTGATCTCATAGAATCAGGAAACGGAGACAGGGTGGGCTGGTGGGATATTGCCTAAGAAGTCCTTTGATGAGTCATGAGAAGGCAGACATTTAAGTATGGGGCTCTTAATGTAAAATCGAATCCCCTCCCCTGCATCTTGGATTCCTGCGGGGTTTTTTAAATTAATTTTTAAAATTATAGTTGATTGACAATGTTGTGCCAATTTCTGCTGTACAGCAAAGTGGCTCACTCATATATATATATATATATATATATATATATATACACACACACACACATTCTTCTTCTTATATTATCTTCCAACCTATGTGTTTCCAAACTGGTGTTGCAAAAGTTAATTCCCATTGGTTTACTCTCTGTAGAGACGCTGCAAGAGGTGGTACTCTGGGCAACTTACCAAATCATCCATCAACTTGTGATTACTGACCACTGTCTGTTGACCCAGGTATGGATGATACTGGATGTAAAAGCTTGGTTTTTATTCTGTTTATAGTGAGGGTTCCCGGCTTTAGATAACTTTATAAACCCAACCCCATAGAACACGCCCTTCAACCTAGTATTGATTGCACAGATAACACAAAGTGGTCTAAACGTCACAGAAATCACACCTCCACCAGGACTTTCTAGGAAAACCAAATAATTAATCGCAGTGTGCTTTCATAAAAAACACACATACATATGACGACAGTGCACTGAAGCACTATTGGAAAATCTGAAATGTGTGTCGGCTTTCTAATTAAAAAGATCATTTCCTGCAAACTCAGATGGAATATCCTTCCCCTGCTTCTAATTTCTTTTCCCCCCCGCAAAACAAACTCTCTGCAAGACATGTGAAATTTATGATGAGAGGCAACATGCAAACTATCCAAACATCCTCGTCAGTCTGAGGAAACGAGGCACTGATGAATCGGAAAACACCTTCGTCCGCACACACAGCCATTCACACGGGTCCAGGCTCAGCCTGTCTGAGTGGGTCCCGCAGCCGACTCGGCAGCAGGGGGCATGTCTGGTGAGTCAGAGCAATGCAGATGCAAATCACCTACTGGGTCTCTTGCTCCCACCACCAGACTAATCCAAACCCCAGCCTTGTCTCCTGTACATCCTCCACGACTTTTCCCAGCCAAGGTTTAAATGACTCAAGTTCCACCATGTTCCCTGGAGGGGTGAGACTGCAGCCAAATAGAACGAACTCACCATGTGGAATTCCCCCTCCCCGCTTTTATTGAATCTAATTTTTCCTTTCCTTCTTTTCCTACTGTCATGTTCTCCCTGGATCCCTTTGGACCACCCACTGTGCCTCCTCTTCAAACGTGTAGACTGGAATTTCCCAGCACCCTTTGGTTTCCGACACACTTTCTAAATTGTCAGCAGTTGCGGCTGGGGCACCCGGGTCCGACCCCTTAGGTTCAGACATGCTCTGGGTACAGCCGTCTGTCTGACCGCACTGTTGATTCTCTACTATGTACACATGCAAACATCACCTCTCTGTGCCAAAGTCCCCTCAGCCCAGCACTCAAGCCCTGAGCCAAATTTAGCACCGTGGAGTAAGAAAATGCAGAAGGAGGCAGCATAGGAAGAATGTCTTTGAGACCAGAAAAAGGCTAGGCTGTCCCTGCTGAGAATCACCTCAAACATGAACTAAAGAAAGTGAAACTCTCACTCATCGACTCCCCCCCTTTTTGCTCTTTCTTGCTACCTCATTTTGAAATTCCGGGACAATTGGCTAAGTCTTCTTTCAAAACCTTAAGCCAAAAGTAGCCATGTCTACTTATAGGTGAACAGAATTTTTTGGCTGTTTAATTCAATCATAGGATAGGGGTATACCAGAAACAATCCTGATAATATTTACCCTTTATTGATACATGTTCCAAAACAGATGCAGTCTTGTCTGTTTCTGAGAGATGGTATAGAGACCACTGTACAGATGAGGAAACCGAGGTTTAAGGATGCTAAGTACTTTGTGATGGTCATAGGGTTGGAGGTGGAGTTCAGATGAACTAACTGGAGAACATAACCTTTGCCCACACTGCCTCTTGCTCTCCAAACACAATCATCTCGGCACGAGCAAGGAGATGATAAAGATGGAGGTGGGGGAGGAACCAGACACACTTGCATGATTCGGCACTGCTGAGTTTCTGACTTCTGTGCCTCCATGTTGCACATCGAATCCTGTGTCTGGCCCATTTTCAGGTTCCAGTGACAGCTGGTACATCCAGATGTATTTACATGCATGTCACTCCCGTTGATGTCAACACTGCATCATAATCAGCTGGGTCTGAGTCATCAGGTGTAAGACGGTCAAAGGTAATTAGGATTTTCTTGTAGGGAAGTCATCCAGACCTGGGCCCAGGAGTGACCTTTTGTTCTTCCTTTCAGGGCCTCACCTGCAGTGTATGAGAGTCAACCGATGGGAATTAATTTTTACAAATCCAAGGTTCCCAGGCGAGGGGTTGAATCGGAGCTACAGCTGCCGGCCTACACCACAGCCACAGCAATGCAGGACTGAGCTGCGTCTGTGACCTACACCATAGCTCACGGCAATGCTGGATCCTCAACCCACCGAGCAAGGCCAGGGATCAAACTTGCATCCTCATAGATCCTAGTCAGGTTCATTAACTGCTGAGCCATGAAGGGAATTCCCCTTTACTCATATTTTAACGATTCTCTGCCATTTATTGACAAACAGTTATATTCTGTTTGATAATTCCCAACCCAGGAGGCTTTGCAGGCTGATTCTGCTGTCTGTCCTCTCTGCTGGCTTTGGCTCTCCGTGTTTTGTTTCCCTACATTTGCGGCGATTTTTAGCTGTGAGCTTCTCAACTTCCTTAGAAATTGCTGGCGATTCTTGGAGGCCTAGGGGGAAGGTGGATTTCTTCTGGGGAAGATTGCTGTTTGCTTCTTCAGATGTCCCTTTGTCATCTATTCAGGGATCATTTTGCCTTTATTTATGTATTTATTTTTTTAGGGCTGCACTCACAGCATATGGAAGTTCCCAGGCTAGGGGTCCAATCGGAGCTACAGCTGCCAGCCTATACCATAGCCACAGCAATGCCAGATCTGAGCTGCACCTGCGACCTACACCACAGCTCATGGCAACATTGGATCCTTCATCCACTGAGCTAGATCAGGGATCGAACCCAAGTCCTCATGGATACTAGTTCGGTTTATTAACCACTGAGCCATGAAGGGAACTCCATAGTCTGGGATCATTTTAACCAAAGTGTTCTGCCTTTTTTTTTTTTTTTTTTTTTCTTTTTCAAGTGACCCACACAGAGTAAATTCAGGCTACAAATACACGAGACATCTGGCTTGTAATTCTCAGGAGAGCTCTTTCCCCCATTGCTCCAGTGCCAAGATTTGAAATAAGCAATTTTCCTCGCAGGCGTTACCTGCTCCCCAAATCTTGGAAGGAGGTTGGGTTTATTTTCAGCCCTTCCTTACACTAAATTCATGGCCCTTGGGGGTTCTGATGCCATGGAACATCTCCTGTTAGACCATCCACCTTGGGCAGACCTGGGTTTGGTCTCCTGCCCACCACACCTCCTAAAGCTCCAAACATATCTAGTCTCAAGTTCACTAGATCCAGGTAATTTCTTCAAGGCAAATGCCAACTTCGGGGCCCTTCTCACCTCTGGGTTTGGCCTTCATTTATTTATTTATTTATTTATTTATTTTGGCCAGAGTAGTCCATACTCTCTTGCTAACTCATGGAGGCATTTGAAAAGGGTCAAATGTATTTTCCCCTGCATTTTCAGTGTTTTAAGCAGGAGGGCTAGCCTGGACATCTGGTCTACCACATTGCTCGAGGCAAAGGTCTCGGTTCAAACTGTGCCTTTTCTAGAAAGCACAACACAACCTCTTCAGCCTATAGAGCTGCTGCTTCTTCAGAGCCTTGATAGGATTTAACCAAGTTAGTCATTTGCCATTGGAGACCACTGACCCTTCATCAATGAGTGATGGACTGTCCCACTGAGAGCCCATCTGAGCCTGTGTTTTTCTTTGTTTTTTGTTTTTTTTTTGTCTTTTTTTTGCTATTTCTTGGGCCACTCCCGCGGCATATGGAGGTTCCCAGACTTTTGGGGTCGAATCGGAGCTGTAGCCACCGGCCTACACCAGAGCCACAGCAACGCGGGATCCAAGCCGAGTCTGTGAACTACACCACAGCTCACGGCAACGCTAGATCCTCAATCCACTGAGCAAGGCCAGGGATTGAACCCTCAACCTCATGGTTCCTAGTTGGATTCATTAACCACTGCGCCGCAAGGGGAACTCCAGCCTGCGGTTTTTTTCTTTTTTCTCTTCACTTTATGTCCTACCTGAGACCCAGAGCTGACTCACAGCTCCCTCTTCTTCCTTGTGTGCTATATTTGACATTTCCCCATTCCTTTGGTTGATCCTTGTTTCCTCTCTTCCTAAATAACTGAACACTGTGACTGTCACTGGGCAGATGTCACTCCCTCTACTATATTTGGGTCTCAACACAATCCTTTCTCATGCCCCAGAGGAGAATGGGTCCAGCTCATTTTCTGAACTGAAGGAAACACTTGATCTGAGGGGTGTGTTTACTTATTTATTTATCTATTTATTTACACATTTCATTTTAAACTGTATTTTTTAAATTAAAAAAATTTTTAAAATAGTTATTTCCCCAATACATTTTTTTTCTACTGTGCAGCATGGTGACCCAGTTACACATACATGTACACATTCTATGTTCACACATTATCATGCTCCATCATAAGGGACTAGACCTAGTTCCCAGTGCTACACAGCAGGCTCTCATTGCTAATCCATTCCAAAGGCAATAGTTTGTATCTATTAACCCCAAGCTCCCCAACCAACCCACTCCCTCCCCCTCCCCCTTGGCAACCACAAGTCTATTCTGCAAATCCATGATTTTCTTTTCTGTGGAAAGGTTCATTTGTGCCTTATATTAGAGTCCAGATATAAGTGATATCATATGGTATTTGTCTTTCTCTTTCTGACTTACTTCACTCAGCATAAGAGTCTCTAGTTCCATCTATGTTGCTGCAAATAGCATTATTTCATCCTTTTTATGGCTGAGTAGTATTCCATCGCATATATATATACCACATCTTCCTAATCCGATTGTCTGTCAGTGGACATTTGTTTTAATACAGTCTGTAAAGATTGGTACTTTAAAGTACACTCCATTTAGAGCTATTACAAAATAATGGCTGTATTTCCTATGTGGTACCCAAACATTTTAGAGAAGGTTCTATCTTTCAGAAACTCTTCCAAAAAATTGCAGAGGAAGGAACACTTCTAAACTCATTCTATGAGGCCAGCCTCACCCTGATGCCAAAACCAGACAAAGATATCACACACAAAACATGATAAGCTGAAATCACTGATGAACATGGATGCAGAAATTCTCAACAAAATACTAGCAAACGGAATCCAACAATACATTAAAAGGATCGCACACCATGAGCAAGTGGGATTTATCCTGGGGATACAAGGAGTTTTTCCATATCTTTGAATCAATCAGTGGGGTTGGTATATTTCCTTACTCACATGATGAGACTTGTGATCAGGGTGGAGACCTCGGTGTTCAAGTGCAAACCGATGTTTCAAATTCTGAATGTGAGGAAAGGAAAGCTGACTCAACGAACCTTAGCCCTCTCTGTGACATGAACTCCTGAGCGATGGAAAAAGTTGCCAGTCCCCTAGGAAAATGGAAGATCCTTGCCTGAAATCTCTCCAAGATCTTCAACAAGGATTCATTGTAAAAATCTACTTTGCACCCACTAGGTGCCAGAGGCTGTGCTAGTCACAGGGTCCAGTGGTGAACAAAACAGATGCAGTCCTTGCTCTTGTGGGGCACATGGTACATGTGTGTGTATATACACAACAGGCACTGGAACACGAGATGGTCACGGTCAGGGTGGGAGCGAAGGGGGAAGAGTCATGAGCGAGAACAGCACGGAGCCCGTGCCTTCTCAAACCTACTGACACCCGGAGTTCCCGTCGTGACACAGCAGAAATGAATCCGACTAGGAACCATGAGGTTGCGGGTTTGATCCCTGGCCTCGCTCAGTGAGTTAAGGATCCGGCATTGCTGTGAGCTGTGGTGTAGGTCACAGATGCAGCTTGGATCTGGCGTGGCTGTGGCCAGCAGCTGTGGCTCTGATTCGACCCCTAGCCTGGGACCCTCCATATGCTGTGGGTGTGGCCCTAAAAGGACAAAAGACAAAAAAAAAAAAAAAAAAATACACCCATGCGCCACCCCCAGAGGGCATGTATGGCCTGGGCATAGGCATATTTTAAAGTTCCCCAGCCAAAGTTTGGAAACTACTGCTTGAACTGATAATTTAGGACAGCGTTCATTCCAAGAACTTCCTGGGGATGGGTCACAGAGTGCAAGTTCTTGGCCCACTCATTCCCACTTCTGAGCCGGGTGTGGGGTCTCCAGAGTCCCCAGGCATGTCACCACCTCAACAAGCAGCCTCACCTGCTTGCTGCCCTGTGCCATACAAATGTCATGCTTTCTGCATGTGCCATCCTGTGAAGAAGGTTGGGGGTCCTGATCAGCAATTTCTGTACTGTGGGATTTGGTTGAGATCAGCAGAGTAATTTAGTGAAAGAAATAAGGTCAGGGAGTTCCTGCTGTGTCACAGTGGGTTAAGAATCCCACGGCACTGGTGTTGCCATGAGCTGTGGTGTAGTTCCTGAACTCGGGTCGGATCTGGCATCACTGTGGCTGTCACTCCGATTTGACCCCTAGCCTGGGAACTTCCATATGCCACAGGCGTGGCCCCCAAAAGACAAAAAACATGGTAAAACATGTGTCTGAGTCAATAAAAAGTCTAGCGCCAGAGTTCCCGTTGTGGCGCAGTGGTTAACGAATCCGACTAGGAACCATGAGGTTGCGGGTTCGGTCCCTGCCCTTGCTCAGTGGGTTAGCGATCTGGTGTTGCCGTGAGCTGTGGTGTAGGTTGCAGACGCGGCTCGGATCCCGCGTTGCTGTGGCTCTGGCATAGGCCGGTGGCTACAGCTCCGATTAGACCCCTAACCTGGGAACCTCCATATGCTGCGGGAGCGGCCCAAGAAATAGCAACAACAACAACAATAACAACAAAAAGACAAAAAAAAAAAAAAAAAAAAAAAAGTCTAGCGCCATGCAGGGGGAAAAAAAATCCCACTGCAGCAGCTCAGGCCACTGAAGAGGCAGGGGTTCGATCCTCAGCCTAGTGCTGTGGGGTTAGAAGGATCTGGCATTGCCGCAGCGGCGGGTCAGATTCAATCCCTGGCCCGGGAAATTCCATATATTGCTGGTGTGGTCATACAACAAAAGAATTTCAGGTCAGATAGACTTACGTTCCATCCCTGCTTAGCCACTAATGTACTGTGTGAACTTGAGCAAGTTATTGAGGTTCTCTTGACCTCCATTTCCACATCTGTAAAGTGGGCATATCACCTTCTTTGCATAGTTCTTATACGGATTTGAAATAATACCTGTAAAGCACTTAGCCCAGACGCTGGTCCATACAGGCAGGTGTTTAATGAGGTAGCATGATCAATGGCTGCATTGTTCTTGCTGGAGAATTCTACCAAAACATCCACCAGGGCCACAGCCCCCCCAAATTAAAGACAAAAGAAAAAAAGGATGGAGCTGGCAGAAACATGAGAAATGGTTTCCTGGGATCTCTCAGTCATGGATTGTCCCGTGTGTCTCTCGTTAGGGCCTCTGCGGGTTCCAAGACTGGTGCAGCGATGTCAAGTGAAACCCACTGGGAAGTCTTTGTGGACACATTTCCACCTGAGCCTGCTGTTCCTGGAGCCTCTGGGGAGTCCAACACGTTCCTGTTTCAAAGATGCTGAAGGAAGCCTGAAGGTTGTTCTCTGCTCTGGGCCGAGCCTGGGGGCTGTGGGAGTCACCTAGGGTCTTCCAAGTCAGACTTCCTGGTGTCAGGAGAGGTTGGATGAGAAGCTGGAGGGGGAGCTGCAGATCCTGAACAGGGCTTGCTTCTCCTCCCTGGGACAGGAGAGAAGGGAGGGGTCATGGGCCTGGGGCTGAAGCTGTGGGCTCCACTACGGATCCAGCCTCATGGCAACTTCCGGGGGAAGGGTTGGTAGTGAGACTGGAGGCTTCCTGGGTAATCAAGTCTCCTGCTCAGACACTGACTGCAGGTGTCTTAGGGTGATGACGGCCTGAAAAGCAGTGGTGAGCAGGAATGCCAAGACCCTTGCCTTCAGCCTTCAGGGACTACCAGGGTGTGTTCCCAAGGGGGCAATGGCTGCTTGCTTTTTAGAAGGGATCTGTCACATCAGCACAGATTTGTGTTCAGGGCCAGCTGACCCTTTACAGTCCATCTAGTACATTATTCGTGGGTGGTCTCTGTCCTCTTTCCATCCTCCTGTCCCACCAATCTCTAATATCCTGTTATTCCCTTAACAGGTTTCCTTTTCTTTCTTTCTTTCTTTCTTTCTTTCTTTCTTTCTTTCTTTCTTTCTTTCTTTCTTTCTTTCTTTCTTTCTTTCTTTCTTTCTTCCTTCCTTCCTTCCTTCCTTCCTTCCTTCCTTCCTTTCTTTCTTTCTTTCTTTCTTTCTTTCTTCCTTCCTTCCTTCCTTCCTTCCTTCCTTTCTTTCTTTCTTTCTCTCTCTCTTTCCTTCCTTCCTTCCTTTTCTTTCTTTCTTTCTTTCTTTCTTTCTTTCTTTCTTTCTTTCTTTCTTTCTTTCTTTCTTTCCTTCCTTCCTTCCTTCCTTCCTTCCTTCCTTCCTTCCTTCCTTCCTTCCTTCCTTCCTTCTCTTTCTCTCTCTCTCTCTTTCTTTCTTTCTTCCTTCCTTTTTTGGGCCATACCTGCAGCATATGGAGGTTCCCAGGCTAGGGGCTGAATTGGAGCTGTAGCTGCTGGTCCACGCCACAGTCACGAGCAATGCAGGATCCGAGCAGCGTCTGCGACCTACACCACAGCTCACAGCAACACCAGATCTGTAACCCACTGAGCAAGGTCAGGGATTGAACTTGAGTCCTCATGGATACTATGAGGATTTGTTTCCTCTGAGCCATGATGGGAATTTATTTCTTAATTTGTAATGTGAGGAAGATAATAATGGCACCATTTTCACAGGCGCTACCCCCATATAGGGCCCTGCTGAGGCTCCAGTCCACGCTTGAACCCCCAGACTGTGCTACCTCCCAGACCAGACTCATCTCTTCGAGAAGACAACCTGCTCCTTGAGGGCAGAGACAGGGTCTCCCATGTCCTGTGCAGCTCAGCTCTACCTCCTGTTGGAAACAGGATCAGCCATGAGTATTTCCCTGTGCACCTGCCAGAGAGAGTGGCCAACAGCCTCTCCCACCCTCCAGGAGACTTGCCTGCTCCTTCTCCTCTGGGCAGAGGAAGCACCTTCAGCCGGGGGCATCCAGGTTGGGTTCCTTCCTGCGAGACACCAGTCAGGAGAGGGGGCCATGCCCGGCTGAGCCAAGCTGAGCCCCCTCCCACACTCAGGGGCGTCCTCCGGTTTCCATGGCACCGCCTTGGTGATTTCTGGGAGCTCATCTGTGGACAATGCAATTTCATCTCAGCCTCTTCTTGGCTGTTCTCATCCCTCCTCCTCGTCCTCTTCAATGGTCTGAGTCCCAGAACCCACATATGGTTCATTTTGGTATGAAAAAAAATTTTTTCCTGGCCAGAAGATTCCAGCTTCCAGGAAGGCTCTCCCCTGGCGAGTGGGAGTCGGAAGCTGACCAGGGGGCCTGCCTGTGGTCAGTCTGCTCTCCCTCCTCCTGGAAGCTGTTCTCTTTGACTCACTTCTCCTTCCAGGGTGAGTTATAGTTGCCTTGACCAGCCAGACCATGTGGGAAGGAGTCTCAGAGTAGCCCACGGCTTCCAGTCAGCTGAAAAGACACCTCAAGGGGACCTTGGCCAAGACACCCCCGCCACCCCTGGCCTGTCGCCTCATCTGCCCTGACCTGTGCATGGGACTAGACCTGAGCTCCCACACTCAGTTTATAACCCATTTCTCCTTCTCATAAATACTACAACCTTACGACTTCTTCTTCCTCCTATCCAAGGGTGCTCTGCAGCTCCAGTTAAGAATGATGATTAGAGTTCCCGTGGTGGCTCGGGGGTTAAGGACCTGCCATAGAGTCTGTGAGGATGCCAGTTCAATCCCTGGCCTTGCTCAGTGGGTTAAGGATCTGGCACTGCTGCAAACTGCAGCACAGGTCACAGATGTGGCTTGGACCCAGTGTTGCTGTGGCTGTGGCGTAGGCCTCGGCTGCAGCTCTGATTTGAGCCCTGGCCTGATAAATTCCACATGCAGCAGGTGTGGCTGTAAATAGGAAAATAATGGGGGGGGGGAGAGAAGGATGGTTACTTTATATGCGTTGCTTCCTTGAACCCTCAGACAGGCTCCATCCAGGCACAGGCCCATGAGCTAAGAGGCTGTAGAGCTGGCCTTTCTGTCTTCATTTATGAAAACACGAGGGTCTCCTCCTCTTCCCACAGGCCGTCTCCTACATGTATTTGAGAGAAGATGGGTGCCCACCCCCCATCCCGAGCCCCGCCTCCATCCCTTTCTCCCAGAGGTGTCTCCAGGCAGAAGTCTGCCCTGAGAGAGGCCACTTGGCTCGGGAAGTCTGAGCCCTGGCAGGAGATCCGCTCACAGGATCCACGTCTCTCTGCCCTCGGACCAGTGGGGCCAGAATGACCTGCGACCCCACATGGGAGGCCAGAAGGAAGAGGCGGGACCCTGGGGGACGCAGAGGGAGGAAAGAAGGCCTCCCACACCCTCGCGGACCCCTGACCCCACGGAAGAGAAGACTGGGCATCCATTCAGGGTTTCCTGTTCTGGCTTGACTGACTGACAGCAGCGAGGCGGACACACCCCCATCCAACATCAGAGCCTGTGATTCCGCGTTTGTCCCAGGACATTGCATTTCCCCGCCCCTGGGAGTCCAGCAGGCCCCCCGCTCCTGCCCCAAGAACATAGAGCCTACAGGTTCTGACAGACGTTGTTCTTTGATCCTTGAGAAAGTCCTGTGTCTCTGTAGCGTCTCAACCGTACGGTGGCCTTGGATGGGACGCACTTGACATTGCACGTTTAGATCCGCGGGTCCACGCCCTTCGCCTTGAAGCTCCACCCCCGGTCCCGCCCCTCCAAACTACACAGGCAGGAGCCTTGTCTCAAGCCCCACAGCCTCTGTCCTTTCTGCTTCCCCGGGGGCCTTGGCCTTCGCTGAGACCAACGCAAACCACAGAGCCCACGCCCTGCCTAGAACTGGGGCTCCATCTCCCTGTTGGGGCCCCTGAGCGTATACCTCAGCGCCCACCCCCTCAAGCCCCCCACCCAATTCAGGGCTTTTCCACTCATGAAAATGAAGTGGATATTTGAGCAACAAAATAAATATCCCTGTAGGAGATGATAAGCCAAAGTCTAAAATAAATATCCATGAGTCCCGACTCGTATAAATAAATGACTGAGTAAGTAAATGAAGGCGGGGAGAAGAGACAAATCTTCCTACAGAAAGACTCAAAATACAACCTGGACACTCCCTTCTCCAGGAGGAGAAGCATGACCTGTCCCCTCTCCGAGTGTGGACGGCACAGAGCAACCCGCCGCCAGAGAGTCGAGTGTAGGGAGGGGGAGGGGCCGCTTTGCGGTGGAGGAGCCCGCAGACACCCCAGTGGCCCAGGGAGCAAGGTCATGCTCACCAGCGACAGCCATGGCGGCCGCAGGTGGCCCCTGCATGATGCGACGAGGAGGCCGCCTCACCTCTGTGGTTCTGTCCCAAACCCACAGCCTCCGTCTGGCTATGAGAAAACATCAGCCATCGCGTTGTTCTACACCCCGCCCGGTCAGGGCTTTTCAAGAGCCTGAAGGTCGTGAAAAACAAAGACAACCCCAAGCAACCAGTACAGCCCGGAGGAGCCCAAGGAGACAGGATGACTAAAGGCATTGTGGTGACGTGGATGGGATCCTGGAACAGAAAAAAAACTAAAAGATCTGGTGAATCCATGCAAAGTTCTGGCGTCGGGTTAAGAGCGAGCCGCCAGTGCTTCTCTGTTTTGCCCGTGGAGCCTCGGAAATGTAAGATGATAACACGAGTGGCACCCAAGCCCGGGGAGCGGAGGAAGCATGAGGGAACACCCTGTGCTATTTTGCAACTGTTTTGGTACATCTAAAATGCTTCCAAAAGAAAAAGTGTCTTTAAAAAGACAAAGCAGGCTAACCAAGAACATTTCTCTCTGTTGTGTGTGTGTTTTCGTACACAATGAATATAGAAATGCAATCTCAGACTGGATTCAAACAGACAGAAGTTTACAGAACAAAACCTGCAAGTTTCTCTCTCTGCTACATTCCTGCCTGCCCCCCACATCCTCAGAGCTGATGCTGACTGTTGGGGCTCCAACCTAGGAACTGCTTTAACCATGTGTTTTATCTCCGCTGAGCCCTTTGAGCATAGAATTCATAATGATCCATGGAGGTAGGCATGGGGAGTCCCATTTTAAGGATGGAGAAACTGAGGCCCAAGGAGATTAAAGACATTGGCCAGGGTGGGTAACAGGAGGTGGAGCTGGGATTGGAGCCCAGGTAACGGAGTGCCAGCATCCATGCTTTAACTGCTTAGAGAAGATTCCCACATGACTCTTGTGTACACACACACACACACACACACACACACACACACCCTTTGTTATTGCGACTAACATCCATATTGATAGCAACTTACTTTTTATTCTTTTTTTTTTTTTCAGCTGCTTTGACACAGCTTTTAAGGTTTTTTTCGGTTTTGTTTATTTTTGGCCACACCCATGGCATGCAGAAACTCCTAGGCCAGGAATCGAACCCACACTACAGCAGGGACCTGAGCCACAGCAGTGACAATGCTGGTGGCAAAGACCCTTAAGCTGCTGCATCACCAGGGAACTCCTACTTTTTATTCTTAACAGCACATCCCGGGACACCCTCTGCCTCCGTCCTTGCCCTCCTTGCTCTTTATGCCAATGCCAGTGGTTTTCAGCCAGGGGCAATTTTGCTCCCAGGGCTCACTTGGCAAAGTCTGGAAGCATTTTTGGGTATGGATGCTACCGGCTCACAGAGGCCAGAGCTACTGCCAAACCACCTGCAATGCTCAGGACCATCCCCACACGATATAGATATTTGCTTTCTTTAGGGCTGTACTGTGGCATTTGGAGGTTCCCAGGCCAGGGATCGAATTGGAGCTGTAGGCGCCGGCCTATGCCACAGTCACAGCAATGCCAGATCTGAGCCTCATCTGTGATCTACACCACAGCTCACTCCTGGCCACAGCTGTGAGTAACCCACTGAGCAAGGCTGGGGATTGAACCTGAATCCTCATGGATACTAGTTGGGTTCATTACTGCTGAGCCATGACAGGAACTCCCCCACATTATAATTTTGGTCTCGAATTATCTGGCCCCAAATGTCGATGGTGCTGAGGCTGAAAACGCTGCTCTGTGGTACTCTGTGGCAAAACCAGAAGATGTGTAGGTCCTCCTAGCTCTAGTGTTCCACGTGGGTGCCTCTCTTCTCAGATCCGCCACTTCTCAGCTGTCTCTGCTCTATCCCAGTGCATCCCTTCCTGCCCCAGACTCCCTCAGCTCTCCCCACAGAATGTGGGCACGGTGCTAAATCACGCTGTATGGCAGCTCCTGCTAAGTCTCTCTTTCCTCCAAGGAATTGCAAGCTCTTGAACAGTCATGGTATCCATTTCTCTATCACGCACGGGGCCCATCATGCTATGCATGGCGGGTGAATCCCCAAATTACATCACTCCTATGCTTAAAGAAGTCTCATGATTCAAGGGGATCTTTTATCCCGGGACCCCCAGCCCCAGCTCCACAGTAGAATCATTCGGAGCACTAGGTAAACACAAATGTCCCAGCCCCTTCCCAGTCACCCACTGAATTACCATCTCTTGGGTTGCTTCTGCACATTCTTATTTTTATTTTTTAATTTTTTTTATTGCTTTTTAGGGCCATACCCATGGCATATGGAAGTTCCCAGGCTAGGGGTTGATTCGGAGCTACAGCTGCCAGCCTGCGCCACAGACACACAGGACACCAACTGCGTCTGCGACCTACACCACAGCTCAGGCGACATGAGATCCCCGACCCACTGAGCAAGGCCGGGGATTGAACCTGCATCCTCATGGATATTAGTCAGATTCGTTTCTGCTGAGCCACTGGGCTGGTGAGTTAGTGCTGCAGAGTGATTGCAAACATCTGACCTGGATTCTTGTGGTCCTTAAGATAAGGCCTGGTGATAAGTTTGTGTCAAATAAGGGGTCATGCCCAGTTTATGTTCCCCAATCCAGGGCTTCTCAAATTGTACTGTGCCCATGAAT
The DNA here is from genome assembly GCF_054392235.1 of Sus scrofa. Lineage (NCBI taxonomy): Eukaryota > Metazoa > Chordata > Mammalia > Artiodactyla > Suidae > Sus > Sus scrofa. The sequence continues at coordinate 48,186,589 of NC_139389.1, forward strand.
CCCCTAAAAAGCAGACTTGGACTTAGTAGGTCTGGGGTGGAGCCTGAGACCCTGCATTTCTAACAGGCTCCCAGGGGGGTGCTGATGCTGCTGGTCCAGGGACCAAACCATGAACAGCAAGATGTTACATGCAGATTTTTTTTTTTTTTTTTTTTTTTTTTTGGTATTTTCAGGGCCATACCTGTGGCATATGGAAGTTCCCAGGCTAGGGGTTGAATGACAGCTGTAGCAGCTGGCCTACGCCACAGCCACAGCAACAAGAGATCCATGCCATGTCTGCAACTTACACCACAGCTCACAACAATGCAGGATCCTTAACCCACTGAACGAGGCTAGGGATCGAACCCATGTCCTCACAGATACTAGTCAGATTTGTTTCTGCTGAGCCCCAGTGGGAACTCCTGTCACATGTAGTTTTAGTGACTAGGGGGGGCCTTCAGGCTGCCCCCAAAACTCAGGCTCTGAAAAGGTTGCTTGTTCCCTGGTCAAGCCCCCAGCCATCCTCTTGGAAATCACCACTCAAGCACAGCTGAACTGGAACAAAACTGCGGAGACATGGCGAGTGTTTACTGAGAGCTAGACAATAAAACTGAGGAGTAAAGCAGGAGTGTGACAACTCCTAAAAAAAAAAAAAAAAAAAAAAAAAACCAAGCAACCCAACCAGGAACTTCAGGGCCCCTTCCAGTTTTAACAGCCTTGACTCCATGTCCATTAGAATGTCAGCTAAGATCCATCAAGAGCGCAATTTCCTCCCGCAGACCAGGGACCTCATTTTTTGCTGCCGCAGCCGCTCTCTGTTCTCCATCAGTGGGATTTACGCATATGGAACCGAGTGTGGAATTGGGCCCATTACCCTTAACTTCCTATATCTGACATATTTAATACCTACTTTTCAAATAAATGAAATCCCTGTTTCACACTGCCCTGGAAAGGTGCAGCGGGTGAAGGGATTTTTCACGGGCCGTTCTGGCCATGCAAGGTGGTTCTGTCAGACTCAGTGGCCTCTTGAAGAGCAGACAGTGACCAGGGTCTCCTGAAAATCGGGGGACAAAGTTATAGAATAATGGAACAACTTTTACAGCAAATGCTTTTTTTTAAAAAAACTCACCAATGGAGTTTCTGCTGTGGCACAACACGATCAGTGGAGACTTGGGAGCACTGGGACTCGGGTTCGATCTCTGGCCTGGCACAGTGGGTTAAGGATCTGGCATTGCCACAGCTGCAGCTTTGGTCATGACGGCGGCTCAGATCTGAGCCCTGGCCCCTGAAGCTCCATATGCTGCGGAGCGGCCAAAAAAGAAAAAAGAAGTAAATAAAATGTCACTCAATGAAGAACTGCTTGGTGTCAGAAATACCATCACTCACACTTAGAAATGCATGTGTTTCAGAATTGCTGTGGCAGAAGCATCTAGAAAGCACTGGATCTATGTACCTACTTTCATTATCACCTACCTTCAAGATACAGGGAGACTTAAGGACCTTGCTTTTGTAGAGCATAATAGCGAAATTATGGTTGGCTCAGCTTTGATGATCCAGGTCTCCTCACATGTTCTGAGCTGATCACCAATGACTTAGTTCAGGGCACCGGGGCTTGGAAGTGGGCAGCTAAGGCTAAAGGTCAACACCCACACTCCTTCCATCCTCACCAACAGGCTACCTGGTTAGCATGCATCCAGGTAGTTATACGGCAGGGTGACCCGGCTGAACCAGCACCAGAGCTCCAGAAACTGGAACTTTGGGCCGAAAGAGTGAGGCAACCCCTTTCATATCCTCTACCCCAAGGCCGTGTGGGCAAGAGTTCAATTGCAGAGACTCTCTGGGGCTGAGGGAGGAGTGGCAGGTGACCAAGTCAAAGGAGGAGAGAAAAATAAAGATAATGGGGTGGGTATTGCGTGTTTCCTGGCCTTGATGGAAAGAAGCTCAAAAATTCTCTGGACCTGCTCAGTCAGCTCCCAGGGCCCAAGCACTGCTGCTTCTCCGCAGAGGGTTAGGGTAGAGGGGGTGGGGTTCACCCCCCCATCTTAATCTACAAAACCTGGACTCCCTAGCTCGAGAAGGTGCTTTCCAGCCAAGCCTATCTTTAAACCCAGCGTCAGTTTGGGGTCCTGGGTGGATCCAGGAAAGATGAGGTGGGGGCGGGGTGCCATTAAGGTGTGTGTTCAGGGGGAGGGGGCGCGAGGCGGGGTGGGGGAGGAACTTCTGCTTTCAAGTGTTCCCTTTTGGCCAGGCACCTCAGCCCAGGACACATCAGAGCTTCCAAGAGCAGAATACTTAGAAAACTCACAAATGAGAACCTGGAGGAAAGGTCATCGCGGCGATGATATTGCTGTACATGTCCTTAAAACCTCAGTTCAAGTTCAGGGCTCAGCGCACCCATCATCCAAGTCTCCGGTGTGCTACCATCACCTGGATGTCAGGACTTAGGCCACGCTGGTCTGGTCCTCGTTCCTTGTGCTGGAGCCATCCCAGCGGCTCCCGCCTGGAAGACAGATGAACGGACGCCTCCACGGAGCACCCAGCCCCGCCCGGTCCCAGCCCCCGACACAATAACAAACAGCCCTGTAAAAAGCACTTACATTTATGAACTGTTTATAAATTTACCGACATTGATTTACGACCCTTGGCTGGACTTGACATTAGACTCTTTAGGGGTGTTTCTTTCTTTCTGCCTTTCTCTTTTGGATTTTTTTTTTTTTTTAAGTGTTAATGTTACGGTTCACATTCTTAATATAGCCACACGCCAGGAACTAGGCGGAAGACAGCTGGGAGCCCAACCAATGACCCATGGGCAGGAACCGAGTTGTGATTTATGCCGGGGACTGGGGCTGCCGGAGAAAGCCAGCAGCTGGTTGGTTCAGGGACAGGCAGCGGTTCCTGAAGAAGAAGAAGACCCCCCTGAGTCCCTCCCGGTTCCCAGGGGCCTTGGGAGAAGCAGCAAGGGGACAAGCTGGATCTCGAGCTGGGTGGACCTCACTGCTTCCTACCTGCCTGACCTTGAACAAGCAACTTGATCATCCTGAGCCCCAATTCCCTCATCTAGGTAATGGGGACAGGAGTGGTGACCTGGGATGGATGTTGGAAGACAACACGAGGCAACGCTTGTACAATTCCTGACTCTGGCTCTCCTATACAGGGGCTCATATAAACAGCCATGAGCCCTATGGGGTGAAATGGATCTGAGTTGGGCACATTGGCCTCTGGAGAACTTTCCAAACAAACTTAATCGTCGGTGACTTGCCTTATTTCTGATGAACCCGTCGGTGTAAAGTTTGGAATGGCAATGCGCTGTCGATCGCTTCCGTGGAGGTGCGATCAGGAAGCAGTGCCGTCATGGCGTGCAGCCGCCACCAGTTCCGACCAGCACAGGCTGAGGGGCTTGGAGGAAAGTGAGAAAGAAGAAGGTCCTGCCAGCCCCCAGTGCTCTGCCCATCCCCCACATCCATACCAAGAAAAACAACTGTGACTTTCACTGCGTCATTAAATTTTAATTATTGCCTGTGTCACCATCTATAGCTCCCTAAGTCTGCTAAGGAAAGAAGGAACTAACATGTACTGAACACCCTCAGTGGTCAAGAACTTGGCAAGACATCTCATTTTAAATCCTATGGACCCTCTGAAATGGGCACAGCTCTCCTCGTTTTTCAGAGAAAGAAACTGAGGTTCAGAGAGATGAAGGTAACTTGCCCATGATCACACAGCTAGTAAGTGGCTGAGATAAGAAGGAAACCTAGCCTGAAGCCCCATATCTCTTTCTCTCTCTCTTATATATGTGTGTGTGCGTGTGTGTGTGTGTATTGTTATTAAAAATAAAACAATAAAAAAACGAATCCAGCGGGGTCTCTGAAACCTCCTTGTGCCATGTGAGAGCCTTCCCCAAAGCACAGCATGTCCTCTGGGGCAGGCAATGTCCCAAGTTAGCTGTGCCTGCTCCTCTGCTGTAATCCGGACAGACCCCACCTTAACTACAGAGCCTAAAAGAAGAGCAGGAAAAACAAAGACAAAAACAAAAACCTGTTCTTTCCCCTTCTGCCAGAACCCGCGGGCAGTAACGCTCTTGGACACCAGGTGGCGCCCGAGTAAGGCCAAACGGGGAGCTGCAGGACAGGCTCTTTCTGAAGGGAAACTGCGCTCATTCAGATAGAGTGGCTTAAGGGGACCGGCAGCCAGGGAGAGGTATCCAGGCTTAGGCGAGAGGCTACGTGAGGGCGCCCTTCTGCTCATCTAGGACACGCCGTTCCCAGCCCTCCTCAGCTCTGGGTGGTCTTCCATGGCGCTCCGGGGGACACCAGCAAATGCACGTGGTTACACCCCACAGGTCCTCCTTAGACCCCAAACTTCTCTTTGCAGTGCAGGGTGGGCAGGAGAGGACTCTGATTCAGGAGCTGCCCCTTGGAAGTGAGGCTTTTCCATCCTGTCCTTTCCCCACTCCACTCCTGCCCCCCCGCCCCATCCATGCAGCCTTGATTCTTCTTTTTTTCCTTTTTCTTTTTTTTTTAAATATTTTTTATTGGAAAATAGTTGACCCAGAAAGTTGTGTTAGTTTCTGGGGTACAGCAATGATACTTGATTTCAATGTGGTACCACGTTTGAGGGCAGACGTGGACATCTTGGGTCCAGGGGACAGGACCCCCCCCCCCAACACTGAGCGACATAGTTCAGATGGAGAAAGGACAGCTTGGTGTGTCAATACCCCCGCCCCTGCCCTCCCCCCATTCCTGGCACTACCTCAGCCCTTCCAGGACATGTTAATTTCAGACATCCCAATGTTTCTCGTAAATCATTGAAAATAGTCTAGAAAGCCCAATATTCAACATGGTATTTCCCAAACAACTTTTCTCAGCCAGAAGTGGGACAGAACTCCTCTGTCGGGCTAGAATGCTCTGGGTCTGGGTTTAGATGCTAAGCCTGATCAAGGTGCATCTTATCTTCCTAAGGGCTGTGGACTGGGGGGCAGGGGACGTGGCTCTTCCTCCCCCCACTCCCCATGCATGCCCAGAAGGACAGGCCCCCTGTCACCAAAGCTTTCATACCCTTTATGTTCCTCTCCATCGACATGGTGTGGATTCCAGAGCCTGAATCTTCTAGTCTCCTTGACAGAGACTGAGTTTCTTCAAAGACTCATTAATTACACGGCCAAAGGAAGGAAAGGGAAGGAACAACAACAACAACAAAATCCAAAACAAAACAACTTATGAAAATGTTCATTTAAAGTTAATTGCTGCCCATACTCTTACGAATCGAAGTAGCCCCGTTAGTTTCCACTTATGTACCTGTGTGTATTTAAAATGGGATATTGCACAGTATAAACTAAGCCACATCACAAGCTAATGATCTGGAAAATCTCAGTTTAATAAACAAAGCTGGCTTTGAGTTACTCAGGAGATACGCCCGCGCCTGCTCTCTCTCTCTCTCTCTCTCTCTCTCTCTCTCTCTCTCTCTCACACACACACACACACACACACACACACACACGCCCAAAGCACAAGGATCGCAGACCTTCTGTTCATGTCTTTTCCACCATCGTTCAAATTAAACACAGTCTCCATCTCGCGCGCGCGCTCTCTTCCTCTCTCTTTCTCTTATTAAATTTATTTTTAACAGCATCTTAAAAAAAATAAACACACCCCTTGGTGCCACTCCTATGCCAGGTGCAGCCAGGGGCAAATTTTTACAGCTGAATTACATGACCTGAAATACGGAGCGCATAATGAGGACATTGAGAGACCCCATCTACAGCGCCGGGCCAACGGCTGGTGTAACAACATTCCTGGATAGAGCAGTAGCCGGGGGAGTCAGGGCCGGAGCCCTTACTCAGCATGAGGAATTGTATATATCTTGGAACTCTTTCCTGAATGTAAACATTATTGCTAAGAAAGGGATAGTGGCGTGAGCGGCCGTCGCTCTCCGCCAGGGCTCACACACCGCTGCATCTGTGAATTTCCACCAGAAACCAAAGGGAAATTACCAGACCCAGCTCAGCTCAGGACAGGGCAAGGATGCAGCTGAAGGCCTGGGAAGTGTGAGGCTCTGGAGTGGCATTGACATGGCCGTGGAACAGAGCTTGGCTCTCTGCAAGCCCAGGCTCCTCCCCCCAAGGGCCCCCCTGAAGGTGACATGGACTTTTGAAGTCCTGTGAACCTGCTGAATGTAATGACTGGGTATCACCCTGGGACCCCCAGTTATCTGGAGCTCAGGTCAGAGGCATCTTCAATCACAGCCTCAATCACTGCGACCACGGCAAGAGTCAGGAAGGATGGCGAAACTGTCAAGATGCAGCAGAGGTGGCTTTTATCTGGTGGCCCATCCTAGACAGATTATTTTTTTGAGCTAAAACTCCCATAACACAACATTAGTCATTTGCGATTTTAAAGTGAACCATTCAGTGGCATTTTAGTACATTCAGAAGGTTGTGTAACCATCACTTCTAGCTCCAAGACATTTTCATCACCCCAAAAGGAAACCTCTCACCCATTAAGCAGCCACTCCTCCTCCCCCACCTCCTCCTGCTCCTGACAGCTTCCGGTCTGCTTTCTGTCTCTTTGGATTGACCTGTTCTGGGTGTTTCATACAAACAGAATCATACACTGTGTAACTTCTTGTGCAAGATATAGATTTTTAAATTTTTTATTGATGTATGATACAGTCACAGATCCTAACTGTACAGCTTGACAGATGTTCATAGACCACACCCAAAAAACCACCACCCAAATCAAGAAACAGAACTTTACCAGCCCACAGAAGCCCTTCCTTCTACCTCCCAGGCCTACTCCCCAGAGAAAACCACCCCCTCACTTCTGTGTCCTTCTCTTACCTGTTTCGGGACTGCTGTATAACATTGTAGCTTGTCCATGTTCCTGCCTGTGTAGTATTTCATTGCGTGACTGTGCCACGATTTATAGATCCATTCAACTGTTGCTGAACATGTGGGTAGATTCCAGCTTCCAGGTAACTGGCATTCAAGTCCAAAGACAAGTTGAGTGGATTTTGCAGGCAATAGCAGATTAAAAGTCTCAAAATAGGAGCTCCCTTTGTGGCTCAGTGGGTTAAGAACCTGACTAGTATCCACGAGGATATGTGTTCGATTCCTGGCCTCGCTCAATGGATTCACGATCTGGTGTTGTCACAAGCTGTGGCATAGGTTGCAGGTGCAGCTCAGATCCCGTGTTGCTGTGGCTGTGGTGTAGGCCTAGAGGCTGTGGCTCCGATTCCACCCCTAGCCTGAGAATTTCCATATGCCACAGGCGTATCCCTAAAAAGGGAAAAGAAAATAAAAGAAAATGCCTCAAAATAGAGGGCACAGGGGCTTGGTGGTGGAAGGGGGACTGGACTAATTGGTCCCTGAGGTTTTCATGGCTCAGGCATGCTATGATTGGAGGGATGGTGAGAGAAAGCAGCATAGAAGAAAAGCACCTGAGTGTCCTTTGCCTAAATGAACTGGGGACCTTTGGGGGTCAAGGGTCATGGAGTTAGAAAAGCCCAGACCAGCTCCTATGTTTCGGTCACCTGTCCTTCCCGACATTTTGGGTCCCCAACAGCCAGCTGCTTCCCCTTCCCTCCCAGGGCACACCTCCAGGCCCATCTGACTGTCCCCTCCCCTGTAATCTGTGTCATGCCAAGGGATGGAGAGCTGGGCACAAAGTGGGGAGCACATCTGATTGACTGGATAATTGGTGGCCTGGGGGCCGCTTGAGGCAATGGGTTAGGAATCCAGGCTTGTTCAGGGCCCACTGTCCTGGGACTTGGTTAGTTCTAGCTCTCACCCAAACCTGGCCACGTGGAAAGGAGACAGGCTTCGAGTCTGTTGTCCACTTGGCCTTGGCCAGGGAAACACAGACGGAGCCCCCAGTACTTCCCTTTACAGTTGGGATGAGACACGGTCTCAAATTACCCTACTTTAGAAATCAGTCAGTCATCCATCAAAATATGTGTATTACATATATTGAACTGCGCTTTTCCCTGTTGTATGGTCTATCCTGTTATCCACACAGAGAAAGAAGACTTCAGGTTCTGCCGTGGCCAGCCTTATTTCTGGAGTGAAGGGAAAGTTTGAGGCAGCTGCTTTTTTTTTTTTTTGTTTTGTTTTGTTTTGTTTTGTCTTTTTAGGTCCTCATCTGCAGCACGTGGAAGTTCCCAGGCTAGGGGTCGAATCAGAGCTGTAGCTGCCAGCCTACACCACAGCTCCCAGCAATGCCAGATTCTTAACCCACTGAGCCAGGCCAGGGATCAAACCCACATCCTCATGGATGCTAGTCAGATTCGTTTCTGCTGTAGCACAACAGGAACTCCTGGGGCAGCTGCTTTGAAAACAAACACAAGATCCAGGTGAAAGAATCACAGCCTGTAGACACCCAGCCTCCTCACCTCCTGCGTCTATGTGGTTAAGATCAGGGGACGTCCAGACCCTTCACTTCTACCCTCTGAACTAAGCACTGTCTACACCGAGAGGTGGATTGAATACCCTCTGGCCAGAATATTTCTTCCAGGTGTTAGTCCCTTTGTGGGGAGAGGAGATGATTTGGAATGTAGATTCCTCAAGCTGAATGTCCTTTCCCACAACAGACACTGTCAGGACCCCCTCACCATCTAGCACCCCTGCGGGCATTCCATCTTATCACCTCTGAAAGCAGAGGGAGAGCCCAGAGCAGAGGGCTCTGTTTGCTGGGTGACCTTGGCTCTTCTAGCTATTTTGTCTACTCTGCTCATCCTTCAAGGTTCAGCTTGTCTTGGTCTCCTGGGAAACCAGTTCCAACTGCCCCCTCCCTCCGTGTCACCTCCACCTCTACCTTCTCCAGCCTGGCTCTCCATGGTCACTCACCTGGCCCTTGGCTTTGCACTGTGGTTTTTCTTCTCTCTACAATTCCTCTCTTCTTGACCAAATCAGAACCCCCTGAAGCTGTAGGAGGAGGGGTGCCCGTATTGCAGTTCCCATCACAACACTCAGCAAGCCACAGTGCATCTCCCTAAATTTTTCGGTTGCTGATAACAACAAATCCAAGTAATGGTGTACTTGGGTTTTCTTCAGGGATGTAGTTTTGATCAAGGCTCTTAAATTCAGAATTCTGGGTAATGGAAGTGGGTTTGAGGCCAACATCCGTTTCCTTGGATGGATTGTGGGTGCCTGGGACCCTCTGCTGAGCACCCCCAGTGTGGCTGGGCTCGGTGGGGAAGGATGCTTAGATCAATTGGCAATGTCTGCTGGGGGCACATAGCGGTAGGGAGTAGCAACACGCCGCAAATTGGCCATGCTTGAGCTCATCCAACTGCTTCATCTTACAGTGGAAGAGACCGAGGTGCAGAGAGGGGAAGTGACTTTATCCAAGGAAAATCAATTTCCTAAAAGGACTTTGCGCTCCGGGCGATGAGCTAACACATTGGCACCGTTCACGCCAGGCTGTCTTGAGCGCAGTCTTGGTAAAACCGTCTTCCGCTCCCCTTTGAGGTGGTGGATTTTGACACGGGAAGACATATTAGGAAAAGGCATGACTCAGATCTTCTGAAGCCGCTAAAGAGCGTATTAAGCCATCGACAGCTTTTTCTGATTTTTGGTTTTCTTGCAGTAGTTGAACTGATTTTTTTTTTTTTCCTTTTTAATGTAAACAGACTTTCCCCTCCGTAGCCAGCCAAGTACCCCCAAGTGAATCTGCTGGAATATGGTGGCTTTGGTGACTTCCCAACTGAAAGGCTTGAAAAAAGCGACTGGTTGTCACAGGAATTTGTGCCGCTCTCTCTGAGATCCATCCCCAAGGTTTTAGCTGGGACTTTTACTCTCTCTTCATTCCTCGAAATCGGCCATGCCCTGTCGCATTGCCTAGAGTCTACTTAGCATTGACTTGTTTCTGAAGGATTTTCAGGATGGCTGTCTAACCACCTCTGGCCCCCGTGAACATCGAACCTCTCAAGGGCCAGGACCGTGACTTATTACCACGTCTCTCCCACAGCCTAGCCGACTGCCTTGACCTTTGCCCATCCACAAGTTCATGCATTCACGTATGCCCGCATGCAAGACCCGTTTGTGGAGCTCCTCCCTGGCACCGCCAGAACTCATTATGGAAAAACTGCTGGGACCTGATGGGTCAGGCAGATACCCTTGGCTGTTAAATTCTACTGGGGCAAGGCCTCGGCTGAACATGATTTCTCTTTGCACAGCTTGATGCCTTTTAGGGTGGTGGATGCGTTACTGCAGGGCCCCAGAAGGATCTGATTAGAGGGCAGATTTGGAAAAGCTGGGGAGAAGGTGACAGCAGTGCTTGGAGGAGAAAAAAATATATATCTCCAACTTCAGAATCCCAGTTACCATTTCCCCTCTTTTATTCTTTCTTTTGCATGTTTTTTTTTTAGGACCGTACCTGTGACATATAGACATTTCCCGGCTAGGGGTCAATCGGAGCTATAGCAGCTGGCTTCTGCCACAGCCACAGTAATGCCAGATCCAAGCCGCATCTGCAACCTACACCACAGCTCACAGCAACACCTGATCCTTAACCCACTGAGCAAGGCCAGGGATTGAACCCACATCCTCATGGATGCTAGTTAGGTTCGTTTCCCATGAGCCACTAGGGAAACTCCTTTTTTTTTTTTTTTCCTTTTACTTATCTTTATGTGAAAATTTTGCAACACACACAAGAGCAGATAAAAGAGTGTAATGAACCCTGTGGCCCCATCAGACATCAGAAGTCTTTTTTTCTTTTTCTTTTCTGTCTTTTTAGGGCCGCACCCAAGGCATAAGGAGGTTCCCAGGCTAAGAGTTGAATCAGAGCTGCAGCTGCTGGCCTACCCCACAGCTGCAGCAACGTGGGATCCGAGCCATGTCTGCGACGTACACCATAGGTCACAGCAATGCTGGATCCTTAACCCACTGAGCGAGGCCAGGGATCGAACTTGAGTCCTCATGAATGCTCGTCGGATTCAATTCTGCAGAGCCACGATGGGAACTCCGACATCATGGCCTTTAAGCCATGAGCAATCCAATTTCGTCTGTGTTTCACTCTCTGTCCTTCCCTCTGGGTTCTTTTGAAGCAAGGCTCAGACACCACAGCATTTCATTCTTATGGTTCAATGTGTATCCATAAAAGAAAAGCAATTTTAAAGATACTGGTAATGCCATTACCTGTAAAAATGAACAGTAATTCCTTAAAAACCTCAGCTATAGGGTTCTGTCTTATCTTGTGAATGTTTCCTTTTTATTTTGAGGCAGTTGAAATTGTACTTGCTTGATTCACTATCCAAATAAGCTCCGTGCATTGTGACCGATCAGGATGTTTTTTTAAGTTCCTTTTAGTTCTTAGCAGTGGTTCTTAACTAAGGGTGAACTAAGTGGTTCTTAACTAAGGACCCAAGGGGCAATGTCTGGAGATGTATTGATTGTTGCCGCTGGTTTTGGGGGGCGGGTGGGATGCTACTGGCATCTAGTGGATGGAGACCAGAGATGCTGCGAATGTCCTTTGCCTGAGGCCTACGGTCACAGGAGAGGCACTTGTGGAGGGACAGACTCTCCTGGTGGCTCCCCCCCACCCCGTCCCCTCCCCCGGCCTCCCCGTGCATCCTTCTCCCAGAAGGGCTAGTCATCCGTCCTCCAGCTTAAGCAAAACATCTGTCCTTTTGTGGTTTTGAATTTGACACTCAGAAACTTGACATTTACACAGATGCAAGCTTTCAAAGCAGGTTCCAGGAATTAAAGTTATTCTTAATCAAATTAGCCCTTAAAACAACGCGGAAGCTCTGGTTTCTGCACTTGGCACGCTGTCCGTCCCCATTCCCTGGACTTACTCGAGGCATTTATTTCACACACACACACACACACACACACACACACAGTGTCCACTCACCACTTGTCCCCAAGCCAGATTCCTGCCACCCTAACAATTGAGGACAAAGTCACATAGACAAAGGTAGGGAACAAGGCTCTCGCATGGTGAGAAAATGGTTCAGGGCCCTGCAATTAAATTTCCTTTTTTTGGCTGTGCCTGAGGCACACACAAGTTCCCAAGGATAGAACCTGAGATACAGCAGCAGCTTATCCTTAATTGCCAAATCCTTAATCGTTAAGCCACCAGGGAACTCTGTTGCCATTTAATTTTTAAGACAGGAGAGGCCATTGCCCAGGAATTGGGCATGAATTAAGACACCGACTTGGAATTCCCCTCGTGGCGCAGTGGTTAACGAATCTGACTAGGAACCATGAGGTTGCAGGTTCGGTCCCTGCCCTTGCTCAGAGGGTTAATGATCCGACGTTGCCATGAGCTGTGGTGTAGGTTGCAGACGTGGCTCAGATCCCTTGTTGCTGTGGCCCTGGAGTAGGCCAGCGGCTACAGCTCCGATTCGACCCCTAGCCTGGGAACCTCCATATACTGCAGGAGTGGCCCAAGAAATGGCAAAAAGACAAAAAAAAAAAAAAAAAAAGGACACCAACTCAACAGTGAGAGGTGAGAATGGACAGCTGAACAATGAACAGAAGCCTGTTTTAACACCCCAGTGATCTGAACCTCTTTAGGGTGGAGATAAACAGCCTTACTCCTGTAGCCCAGGGCTGTAATTACCACCCCTCAGCCTTAGAACTGAGGGTACTGTCTGAAGGCGAAAGAGCAAGAAAGGAAGGAAGATAGCGCCTAAAGGATGGGGGCTGCCTGGTCCTCACCCTCCCCTCTGGGCTACACAGGGGAGCAGAGGGAAGGACAGCCCCAGCCCCTGAGAGGTTCAGGTGGACCCTCAGGCTGGATTTTAGTGGGGTGAGATGAATTCCCTACATGAGGGACCCCCCCCCCACACACACACACAGACGGGCCTAATGCAATCTTGGAAAGCTTCCTGGAGGAGGTGGAAGAGGAGTAGCCAAGTAGAAGGGGAACAGAAGGACCCAGACACTCTGACCTGCAGGACGTGTGGCCTGGGGGGGGTGCCTGGGGTGGGGGTGTAGGAAGCCTCTGCACAGCACACCAAGTGTTCAAAACATGTTCTCAGAGCTGGAGGGAATTCTGCAGTTTTGAAGCAAGGAAGAGGCACAGAGTGATCTAGATTTTGGAAAAGTTGTTTTGGCGGAAAGAAAGCATCAGGCGGAGGAAAGGGGCAACGGCAGAGGTTTACTCGGAGGTCGGCCGTGACCTGGGCAAGTGAGGAAGCATGTGCGGCAGGCAGTGGAGACAAAGAGGAGGGAAGGGGGACAACCGGGTTATCTCGCTTCCTCCTCCCCACACCCCAGAGGTCAGAACCTTCTCTCTGTGAGGAGACACACTCCTGGAACTCAAGGTCACGAATGGTAAGTGATTGCCCTTTGGATCTGAACCCAGCTCCAACTCCCTGCTCTAAGCTTGCTCCAGGCCACCAGGGTTCTTCTTCATCTGACTTCATTTTAAGTTAGGATCAACACGATCTGCAGCAAAGAAGGCAGGAAACACTGCATGTTTTAGAAAGACGTCCAGAAACCCAAGCATCCAAGCGCATTGTCTGAGGAGAAGCTGGTTCCTCTGGGCGCTGGAGGTCCCAGGCTCGGCGGGGATGATGAGAGCTGTATTCCAGCCACAGGGAGTGGGGGCTTGCTGTGCAGTCCTGGCCTTCCCAGGGTGGGGTGAGGTGGGGACCAGGGCCGTGAGCTGACCCCCAGAAGAGACCTCCGTCTGACCTAGGGGATCACGGACAGCAGGAAAGCCTTTGTGAGAGAAGGACAGTGTGGGTGGCCTTTGTGGGGAGCATAGACCCGGGTCCTCGCCCAGCAAAACCTGCCTCCATCAGATCCACCGCCTGTGCGGCTCTTATTGGAAGGCGTGGTGGTGCTGTGGGCAGAGAAGGAACGGTCTGTTTCAGCCTCTCTCTCTCTCTCTCTCTCTCTCTCTCTCTCACACACACACACACACACACACGCATGCACACACACGCACGCACGCACGCACACACACGATCTTTTAAAATGCAAAGAGCAAGGGGAAAATGTCTCTTTGCACCATCTGGCTTGTTCTTTAAATAGCCCATTCCAAGAAAGAAATATGCTCTCCTCGTCTTAATTTATGTTTCTACCTTTTCCTTCCAATCGGCCTGCAGAAGGGAAGGGGTGGGGGTGGGGAGTTCCGATGCCTTGCGAGGATTCGGCAATGGCTTTGGTATGCTGCTGCCTACACAGCAGTATTTAACCCAATTACAGGATAATAAGGGCTCAGACAAATTATCTGCAAGTAGATATGTCTATATGTAAACCCTTGCATTTGGAACATGCGTCTGGGGCCAAAGAAAAGTTAAGCGTTTAGCCAGAGAGAGACTGAGCTGAGCTCACGGCTTTTTTTTTTTTTTTTCCTTCCCAGCCCTGTACGTGGAGATATTTGAGTCAGATAAATAAGAAATCCCAGGTACAGACTAGAAGGTCCTGCCTTGAAGCTGTCCAGATGAACATTTTGGCTCTGAGACTATGGCCATGGGAGGCGGGAGGGGGACGGTGGTGGTGTCCGCACCTGCCCAGTGACCCAAGAGACACTGAGAGGCTCTGCCGCTGGTCCAGCGAGGCCCTCACACAGGCTGCAGCCCCCTGAGACTGCCCGGCCACCTCCTGCCCCCACCACCCCGCAACCCCACTACCTCCCAGAACCACAAGGACAGACCTCCCCAGAGAAGAGCTCACAGACGGTCCCACATGAAACAGCTTCAAGCCCAAGATACAAAGGCGGCCAGTGCACTGGGCTAGGAGGGCAGAGGGGCAGAGGGGCAGACGTGTATGTTGCAAAGGAGCTGAAGCTTGCACTTGAGGGTTTTAAACCATCAACCGCGACTGAAAGAGCTTTAACGTTTCTCTTTACAGCAGAGCAGGAAACGGATCGGAGGTCCTGGGAGAAGGGACTCACTCAGGCCACCCAGCTGGCTAGTGGGGAAGCTAAGACAGAGGAACCCAGGTATCCCGGCCCCCGCCTGGAGGCTTCTACAGGACCCATGCTGCCCTCGTAAGGCTGGGGTGTTGCAAACGGTTCTCAGCAACATGATTCTGCTCTGAGAACACAGTTTAGAAGAGAAACTGTGAATTCCCTGGCAGTGCAGTGGGTTAAGGAGCCAGCGTTGTTGCTGCTGTGGCTCAGGTTGCAGCTGTGGCGTGGGTTCAATCCCTGGCCTGGGAACTTCCACAGGCTGTGGGTGAGGCCAAAAATAAATAAATAAATAAAAGGAAACCGAAATGCATTTCTTTGTTTCCCTAATAATCTACACCTAGAAGAAAAATATTTTTTTTCTTTCTTCTTTTTTTTCTTTTTAGGGCCATACCTGCGGCATATGGAAGTTCCTGGGCTAGGGGTCGAATTAGAGCTGCAGCTACTGGCCTACAGCACAGCCACAGCAAGGCAGGATCCGAGCCATATCTGTGACCTATGCCATAGCTTGTGGCAAGGCCGGATCCTTAACCCACTGAACAAGGTCAGGGATGGAACCTGTGTCCTCCTGGAGACTAGTCCAACTCTTAACCCCCTGAGCCACGATGGGAACTCCAAAAGATTTTACATTTAATGTGTACAATAAAAATATAGTTTGCATGATGCAAAATTCCTTTGTTGCCATGGCAGGGACATGGCTCTGTGTGTGTGTGTATGTGTGTGTGTGTGTGTGTGTGTGTGTGTGTGCGCGCGCGTACCGGCACTGTGTTGTGGGTCTGTGTGTTTGTGAGCCGGTGCCCTCTTCCGCCCAGCTCTGTGACATGTCAACCGTCCTGCTGGTTGAACAGTTCACACTTTTAGCCCGGCTCTCTGCCCGGCCCGCCCTGTCCAGAGTTTGCTCCATTACGATGTGTCCTGCTGCACCTTAAAAGCTGTTTTCTTTAGACAGGCTGTTTGCTGTTTTATGGAGGGCGATTGACACCAGCCCACACCGAGGCCTTGGAAAACAGTTTTGGTTCCCGGGGAGAGGGAGGTGGACCAGCTGTAACAGCTCTCCCAGGGGTTGGGGGCGAGCGGTGGGCTTCTCCCGTAAGGCCTGCTAAAGACACCTTGACAATTTCCCCTGCTATTTCCAGGAATATCTTAAATCAGTTTGAATATCTGCCAGGCTTTGAGGATGGTGGTGGCAGGATCTGGGGAGGGAGGCTGTAGGGATTTGGGGGGCGGGGAGGGAGGGAGGGCACAGACCCAGAAGCCCAGCCTCAAAGGTCCCCTGTCTGAACTCTTGCAAGATGCACCCCCTGCCCCCAGTCTGCCCAGACCTCCTCCTGCCAGCTTCTACACCTGTCTTCAGCACCAGGATTTTCAGTTCATCTCAGTTTCCAGAGAGCAGGGGTTCTGCTGAGCACGGAGCAGGCCGGGAACGGTGGAAAAAGCAGGGTGCTGTTTTTGCAGACAGGAGACCTGCTTTTCGTCGGGTGTGAGGAGGTATCCAGGTGTTTTTACGCAGCCCCCAGGGCAGACCTAGGCGGCCTGGAATGGATTTCAATTCTCCTTTGCCAAGCTACACTTTCAAGAGGTGTCAGATATCGAAACCCTCTCCCCCCGACCCTGGCCAAAGCAAGCATTTGGGGAGAGGCGAGGTCCAGAAAGAAGGGGTTCGAGATGGTACGAGAAGATGCTGGTTTAAAAAAAAAATGCAAAAGCAAAATTGCAAAAGCAAAAAGAAAAGTCCCTTCACAGAGTGTTCCAAGTTGGCTGTTTCTTTTTAAAATAATTGGTTAAGCCGTGCATAAAGCCAGGTAAATCTGTTCTGCATTGCAAAGGAGCCTGGGCAGACCGTGCTTCTTGGCACCGGTTGGGGTTTTGGGAACCAGAGCTTTGTAGGCCAAGGCAAGGGGCTGTGTCCGGTGACCCAAGGTGACCCCTGCCTTAAGGGAAATCCAGAGGGAGGGGAGTGGCCTGAGAGCCTACGGAGAAGGCCTGAGAGAGAGGGGAGGGGGGGGGCGAGGGGAAGACGGCAAAAGAGGTGCAGGTGAAGGCTCCAGGGGGGCCAGGTGGGGTGCCTGCAGGGTGGGCCCGTGGGCAGGCGGGGCCTCTCCCGCACAGGCCTCCAAGCCTCAGGCCTTGAGTACCCAGCACCGTGGACTGCCGCCCCTTCCATAGACTTCAGCATTCTTCTCTTTAATGACTCATGAAAGCATAAAATTAAGACATTCTGGGAAGCCAAAGGAATCTGGTTGAAAATGTGTGCTTGGGGAATGGGAGGCATTGAAAGAATGCTCGCGCGTCTGGACCCTTCTCTTGTTTTCTTCTCCCGTTTGCTCTTCAAATTAATGAATGAGTCACGGTCGTCTTTGGGCCTGTTAAAATGCGCCAGGAGGGGGACCCGGGGCGGGAGGGCCAGGGAGCTGACAATCGCATTTTCTTTGGCTTTTCCGGCTCTTCGGACCCACTGCAGTTTCTCTCTTCCTTTCTCTGGTCTCCAGAGAAGGGCTTTTTCCCATTAATGAGCAGCACAGCTTGAGCCCCTTTTCTTCCCCCGCAGCCCCTGGGGGTCAGGCAGAGGCTGCCCACCTTGAATAAAACCCAACCAAGTTATGGGGCTGTACGACCAGGTTCTCCCAGAATCTGGGAGGTCAGGCTCATCCCTGACCTCACTGGGGAGGGTCGTGTTGGAGCCCAGCTTCTCACTATCCCCTCTGCTTCATCCCCAGCGTCTGCCTTCCATCAGACCCCCAAACCAAGGGACTGGCTTACCAGAGGGTTAAAGAACCATCCCTTGGCTCCTAGAAAGGGTGGAAGAGTGCCTTCTTGCTTCTAAAACCTTCTGCTTGGTCTCCGTCCGGTATTTCAATGATCCCCCCACCCCCGCAAGTAGGGCCCTGCTACCAAGCTTGCTCCCCCCTCCCAGGCATCCTTCAGCCACTGGGCCCTTCAGAAGTGGTCCACGTTCCATCGGTATCTCTTGAGGGAGCCTCTTCTTTTCCCTACCCCAAGGCAAGCATCTCCTCCCTTACTGCCGGGGTTAGGAAATTACTCGGCTAACAGGAGGGGATGAGGCAGTCTCACATTTGAACAACCCCAGAGCAGACTCCTTGGTGGAGCTTCCCCAGAGCCCCGAGCAGTTACTGCTAAAGACATCCTGGGCCTGCCTCCTGTCTGGTGCCCCTGACCTTGCCAATGGACTTCTGTGGCCTCTTCGCTTCTCTGGGAAGAGAAGGCAGAGGGACCGCAGACTGATTTGATGGAGCAGCTGCTTTGCGTCCCGAGTTGGAGGTCTGCACCCCACAGACCCTAAGATTTCATCACGGAGGCCCCTGAGTCTTGGAGGTTGACATGGAGCCCAAGGCTAGGTGTCTGGTTCACACCTGGACTCGCCAGCCTGCAGGGTAGGAACCTGCCTCCTGGGGCCTCAGAAGCCTCTTCTGGTGGCATCCACAGCCCACTGTCCTCAGAGGCCTGGACCATGGGTTCAGCACTGGGAGTGAGCATCTGTGCTTAGGGCTGGGCAGGATTAAACGCCCTGGGGAGGGATCTCGGGGGAGAGGGCTGGGTGCCATTCCTCCCTCTTTTCCTGTCCCAGCCGATGTCCCACATGCTTCAAGTCGTTGGGCCCCACATTTACGAAGAACATTTATGCCTTATTACCAAGCCGCAAGCAACAACTATGTAAATGATTAAATATGTCTCAGATTCACTGCTCTGTAAGTTTGATTTAATTACAACACTGCAATTGCACATACATCTCTTCTGTTTTTATAGGTTCTTGCTTGTTGAGTATGGTCATTTGCTCAAAATAAATTGAGGGAACGCTGTTTATATACGCCAGTCTCGGAGCCAGGAGAGAAAAGCTGATGTTTATGCAAGTTGTGATTATAAAATAATGACTGTGTTTTTTCAGCAAACAGACGAGGACTCCAAAGACATTCCACTGGAAAGCTCCTTGCTACTCCAGGGAGGCCGCCATTGCTCAAGCACCTTGTGGCATCTCTTTTGGAATTGCTTTCAGAGTCCGTTTGTGTGGGCCACATGGAAAAAAAATAAACCACTCCGCCCTGCCTCATTATTGACCGAAAAATTCTATTACCCAGTTTGATTACTCACCTAATTCCCCGGGATTGGCCTCAAATGGCTTTCAATTGCTTCTAAATATCAGATCAACCCTCAAGTAACGAGAACTAGCAATCTTTGGAGGTCATTTCCAAGAATGCTGAGCAGGCTCCGGGAGCGATTCCAAAAGAATGGGGATCCCGGTGGGGTTGGAGGGCGAGGCCAGGGCGGAGCTGAGCCTTGAAGGGCAGGAAGGCTCTGAGTTGTGATGTGATCCCTCCAGAAATTACCACCTAGTTCTTCCTTCCCGTCTCCCAACCAGGGCGAGTGTCGTGATGATCGCCTACTTATCGGTGAGGATTTAAAGCCTGGGGGCCATTGTGTGTCCTCATGACACAGCTGGCAGATGACGGAGTTGGGACTTGAGATCAAGGCTTTGTGTGTCTGCCTGCACAGCACCCACTGTCCCCTGTGTCCCACTGCATCTCAGGAGGCAGAAGCCAGCCAGCTGGGCTGCCTGGAGGAGAAGATGCCTACACAGAGGAAGCAGAAGGCCAGGCCAAAGGACTGGCTTCCAGGAGGCCTTTGGAGTAGGGCAGTCACTGATACTGAGGCTACTGGCTTAGACCAGCACTGGGGACCACATGGGGCCTGCAGCCTGACCTCTTTCACCTGGACCTGGATGCCAACCCCATAGGCTGGCTCACGAAACCATTGCCCCACCAGCCTGCCCGCCTCCTAGGGTCTGCCCCTTTGTCACCAGAGTTCTGATGATGGCCTGGGTATGCCAAGCGCTGGTCCCACATGAGGCATGGAAGACGACAGCGAGCAAGGTCAGGTGGCCGCTGGGCCTGGGGTCATCCAATCCTCTGGCGGCGGCGGCATTTGTTTTTTTCCGCCACCATCCTGACTGGTCCCTAACATCACAGGTGTGGAGTTTTGGCTGAAATTGTCCTGTGGTGTGGGGTTTCCTCAGTCTGCATAGTTCCTGGTTTGGTTCCTTGGGCTTCTAAGACCCTCTAATAAATCCTTTCTCGTGTGAACTAGCGAAAGGTGGACTCTGTTGTCTGCAGCTAAGCCCCGACAAAGAATGCTGGTCCATCATCCTCCTGTTATGGCATAGATATATTCTTTTCTTTAAACAGTTTCTTCAGCATCTACTGTGTGTCAGCATCTTTGCTTCGATGCATATTTTTCTCATTTCACATGACAATGGCCTTGCGATGTAAATACCCCCACCTAGAGAGCAACGAACCGAAGCTCAGAGAGGTTAAGAAACATAATGCAGGACACCCAGCAAGATGTGGGCCAGAGTTTTGACTTGCCTATCACCTAACAGGCAGGGGTGTTGCAGGGTAGTTTTGAAAGGACGGGCCGGGGAAGGGATGAAGGTGTGTGTGTGTGTGTGTGGGGGGGGGATCAGTATGCCAGTCTGGGAGCATTCTGAGGAGCTCTCACTGCACAACTTCTAGAAGGAATGGAGGCAGACGTGCTGAGGAAGGGATTGGTGAGGAGGCCGATAAAGTCTGTTCTCCTGGGGGAGTCACTGGACGCACCTTGTCTTTGGATGTGCTTTGCTTTCTAAAGAGTGATGGATTGGGAGTTCCTGTCGTGGCTCAGTGGTTAATGAATCTGACTAGGAACCATGAGGTTGTAGGTTCGATCCCTGGCCTTGCTCAGTGGGTTAAGGATCTGGGGTTGCCGTGAGCTGTGGTGTAGGTTGGCGGCTACAGCTGTGATTTGACCCCTAGCCTGGGAACCTCCATATGCCGTGGGAGCAACCCAAGAAATGGCAAAAAAAGAAAAAAAAAAAAAAAAAGAGTGATCGATTTTGTAGAAAGGGGACCAGAGTCCTGTCCATTGAGACCCAGTTTAAAGACCTTTGGAGAGCTCACTAGTCACAAGCCAACTCCACAGCCTCACTTCATCACAGAAAGCCTTTTATAGTCATGCTGTCCCTCGGTTCTCCTTTGAAATTCCGGATTTTCACAACTGAGTCCACGCACCACAGGGCCCCTTTCCTCCTTAGGAGTCTTTTTTAAAAAAATATTTATTTTAATAGCTGTACACTCAAATTTCCCCAGGTTCTAGGCTCCAGGCTCTGGCTGGTCAGATCCTTGCTTTTTTAGGGCCGTACTCACAGCACATGGAGGTTCCTAGGTTAGGGGTCCAATCAGAGCTACAGCTGCTGGCCTGTGCCACCGTCACAGCAACACAGGATTCAAGCCACATCTGTGACCTACACCACAGCTCACGGCAACACCAGATCTTTAACCCACTGAGTGAGGGCAGGGATCGAACCCACAACATCGTGGTTCCTAGTCAGACTTATTTCCGCTGCGCCAGGACGGGAACTCCCTCCTTAGCAGTCTTACCCAAGCTCTTCCCTTTGCTCTCTGGACAAAAGGCTGAGGCAACAGGTGCATGGGTGGGAGCAGGGATTGAACCCACAACCTCGTGGTTCCTAGTCAGACTTGTTTCTGCTGCACCATGACGGGAACTCCCTCCTTAGCAGTCTTACCCAAGCTCTTCCCTTTGCTCTCTGGATAAAAGGCTGAGGCAACAAGTGCATGGGTGGGAGCAGTTTAATTCCACGACCTGCCCTCTCCTTGAAGCAGGTGAGTTCTTATGTTTCTGGAACAAGGGCCTTGAAAACCCAGGGCTGGCTCCCTCTGATTAAGTGATGAGGAACTGAAAACATGGAAGGCAAAGATTCACATCAACAAGTTCCTTGTTCTCACTCCTGGCTCCCCACTCACCCCCAGAGCCCCTGTCCAGGAGGCTTTGGGGTTGGCCAGCAGCCAGAGGGGTGCTTATGGCAGCCGGGCTTTTGGGAAGCTGCCTCCCCCACCTCCTCGCCTGCTTCAGTTCCTCGCCGTCTTCACTCCCTTGGCCCCCTCAACCCCTTCCTGGTCTTTGCCTCCCTTGGCCCTTGTACTCTCTCACCCCTCACGTTCTTCCTCTCTTTATCTCCAGCCCTGTGTCCTTCCCTCCCAAATGCCCTTACCCCTCACATCCCTCAGTCTTCCCCCCTTCCCCCTTGGGTCGCTCATCCCCTCAGCTTCCTCTCCCTTCACCTCCCTCATCCCTCACCTGCTCACGCTGGTCCCTTGGCTTCCCTGCCCCCTGAGCCCTTCATATGGCTACGTTCCCCTTCCAGTTGCAATCTTTTGTTAGAAGCAGCAGACCAAGCCAACTTCTTGGAGATGCTGGGTGTGATCATTTCTACTGGAATGAATAGAAAACCCAGCTCAAAAATGACCTGAACAGTAAGGAAATAATACATGAAGGAAGGTAGCTGAAAGTCCAGGTGTGGTTCAAGCCTCAGGAGTGGTTTAATCAAGGCTATGTCTCCATTTTTCTGTGATCCTCTTGGCTCTGCCCTTTTGGATGGTTTGGTTTCACTGCAGCCTGATTTCCCAGATGGTGGCAAAACAGCTGCAACCATCCCAGACTTCACATCCACACACCCCACCATGGAGAGCAAGAGAGAGCTCTCCTACCCTACCTCACTCCCAGATACTCAACATGGGTCTCATTGTTCACTCTGATTGGGCCAACCCGAGCCAATCATGACTTAGAGAAGGTCAAGCTCTCATTGGCTTATGCCTGGGCTTCTTTCTGTCCCTGAACAAATCACAAATCACTGTGACAGGAGGATGAGACGGTGCTGATTGGCCTATGGCTCTGGGAGAGGGATTAGATCCCCCTAACAAACATGGCTACCCTGTAGTGGGAGAAGGCTGGAGGGCAGCTGGAAGGCCATCACACTGTCCACCTCCCCATGGAGCTGGTCTTTGGTCTTTGGGGTCTTGAAAGACCTGATTTGGAGCTCAAATCATTGGAGCTTGAAACATTTGGTCAGGAATTCCCGTTGTGGCTCAGTGGGTTAAGAACCTACATAGTATCCAAGAGGATGCTGTTTCCATCCCTGTCCTTGCTCAGTGGGTTAAGGATCCGGCACTGCCGCAAGCTGCAGCATAGGTCGAAGATGTGGCTCAGATGCTGCATTGCTGTGGCTGTGGCGTAGGCCAGCAGCTGCAGCCCTGATTCAGCCCCTAGCCTGGGAATGTCCATGTGTTATGGGTGCGGCCCTAAAAAGGAAAAAAGAAACATTTGGTTAGCTACTCAGAGGTTAAGGAAGCTTTAAAAAGTAACTTAACCTCGATGAACCTGAGTTTTTTCCCAGCTGCAAAATGGGCATAGTTCTGCCTGCCTTCCGGAGAATATATACGTGTGTGATGCGTATATGATCTGTGTGATGGCTGGACATCATTGATCGGTGGTAGCAATAATTGTGATATGAGAAGTTTTAAACTCCTGAGCTCAGGAGTAGGCTCTATCTATCCCCTGCCCACCCCCACTGCCCCGCCCCCTCCTCCACTCCCACCCCCCACACTAGAAGGAAGACTGTCCGTTGCCTTGCATCTGAGCTAGAGGCCAAGGCAAAACCCGCAGGTGTCTGGTGAGTTGGGGACCACAGAGACGCTGATTCCCTCATCTGCTACCCCAGGGCTTCCAGGGAAGGATGGTTCTAGGTGACACACTCAGAGGGAGCAAGCATGGGGTTTTGAAAATTTTGTTTGCTTCCAAAGTACCAAGTGAGATTCTGGGAAGAAATAGAGGAGCAGCCTTGGTCTCGGACATAGGTGTCAGGCTTCCGGGGATGAGATGGGCTTTTGGGGTTCCAATTCCTGTGCTGCTGTTTAGGAGCTGTGTGCTTTTGCCCAAGGAATAATTTCTTCATTCCCAATAGGGAAATAATAATAGGGTTCACTTCCTGAGTTTGTTGTGAAGAAGGAATACAATAAAGTGTGCTGTCGACCTAGGACCATGTCAAGGAGTAAAAGATTACAAGATAAATGTTATTTTTATTATGATCCAATGCCAACAAAATATTTGTATTTGAGAGGCCTCTCTTCATTACATCTCCAGTTTTCTAGGATCTTTTTTCTTTTCTTTTTTTCATTTCTTGGCTGCACATGAGGCATATGGAAGCTTCTGGGCTAGGGGGCAAATTGGAACTACAGTGGCTGGTCTATGCCATAGCCCCAGGGAGATTGAGCTGCATCTGTGACCCATACTGCAGCTTGCGGCCACACCAGATCCTTAACTCACTGAGTGAGGCCAGGTATTGAACCTGCATCTTCACAGAGGCAATGTTGGGTCCTTAACCCACTGAGCCACAACAGGAATTCCTCTAATATCTCTTCTTCTTATTATTATTATTATACCTGTGGTTCACTAAGATTTATTAGATGCTCATACTAGCTTCTCAGTTAAAGTTGTATCCACATGTATTCATTCAACCAATACTTACTGAGCACATACCAAGTGCCAGGTGCTCTGCCATCAGCTGAAAACACTAGGAGCTGCCCTGTATGGTTGTACAGGTTGTGCACTGCACCATTCCAAGCGTCCAATAACATCCTAATCTATATAAATGACGTGTTCCGCCCCACCCCAGAATTGTGTGGTGTGCAACCTGCACAGCTGCACAAAATGTTCTGCGCATTCTGTACTCAAACCACCCACCACTGTAGAATTGAAAACTCAGATTCAGGCAATGAAGAGAAAGTAAAGAGTATAATGAGATTTTTCTTTTAATCAAAAGAGGGCTTGGAGCAAGGGCCAAACCATGAAGAACCTTATTGGCTAAATTAAAGATTTGGGTTTTTATTCCTGAAGCCATGAGAAACCACTGGAGAATTTTTAAAGAGGAGCAACACGAGCAGATTTGCCTTTTATTATTTTTTTTTAATTAATTAATTTATGTTTGCCTTTTTGCCTTTTGTTGAGCTGCTCCCGTGACATATGGAGGTTCCCAGGCTAGGGGTCTAATTGAAGCTGCAGCCGCCAGCCTATGCCAGAGCCACAGCAACGTGGGATCCGAGCCGCGTCTGTGACCCACACCACAGCTCCTGGCAACGCTGGATCGTTAACCCACTGAACAAGGGCAGGGATTGAACCCACAACCTCATGGTTCCTAGTCGGATTCGTTAACCACTTCGCCACAACGGGAACTCCCCAGATTTGTTCTTTAAAACTACCTGCTGGCTGCAGTGGAGAGAATGTATTATAAGGGAATGTGTGGGATCAGAATCTTCCGTGAGGGTTTTATGGGAGAGAAATGGTCATGGCTTGGACTAGGGTGGCAGGAAACCCAGGAAGGAGGGACAAATTCAAGAGTTAACAAGAGCCGGGGTGGTGGGGGTGGTGGGGCGGTTAGGGAGAGGACTCTGGAAGCTGGTGGGTCTGAGAGGAGAACCTGGGAGGAAGCTCCAGACTTCTAACAAGATCTGCCAAGATTGGAGTTCCCATTGTGGCTCGGTGGTAATGAACCTGACTAGTATCCATGAGGATGTGGGTTAAGTCCCTGGCCTTGCTCAGTGTGTTAAGGATCTCAGTGGGTTAAGGCATTTCCCTGAGCTGTGACGCAGGCTGGCAGCTGTAGCTCTGATTTTACCCCTAGCCTGGGAACTTCCGTATGCTGCGGGTATAGCCCTCAAAAGCAAATATATATATCTGCCAAGCCTTGATGGAGATCCTTATATTTCCGTGCATCTAAGAGCTGAGCTTTAAAGAGCGAGCAGACAGGGCAGGGTAGAGAAAGAGGCTCG
The DNA here is from genome assembly GCF_054392235.1 of Sus scrofa. Classification (NCBI taxonomy): domain Eukaryota; kingdom Metazoa; phylum Chordata; class Mammalia; order Artiodactyla; family Suidae; genus Sus; species Sus scrofa. Next base: position 48,212,099 of record NC_139389.1, read on the forward strand.
GGGCACCCCCAGCCCACCAGCCCTGCTGGGAAAGATGCTATGATCTCAAGGCAGTCAGGGCTGCGCCTCTGTCCTGAGCTGTGCTGACAGCTTCAGAGCAGTGACTCTCAGCCACAGGTGACAGCAGACCCGGCCTTTGAATTCCCCAAAGGAAGGCGCCTTCATGGAAACCTGCCCGGGGCGCTGGAAAGATGAGTCAACGCCAGGCACCAGAAGTCTGGGAGGATTGAACCAGCCTCAGGCGTTTACCTGTCGGAAAGCCTATTATTAGACTCCTAAACTGCCTTCATCCAGCCCGCAGAGGCGCACCCCACCTGGATGCAAGTCCTTCCACCCTTCTCGTTGGAGCCATTAGTCACCCGTGGCTCCTGGCTTCCAAACATAGTTCTGCTCCCTGACACCTCCCAGGACAAAGGTCCCACACAGATCAACTGCTCTGCTTTTCCACCACAAGCTTTGGCAAAGGACCACTGCCCAGGACCCAGGGGGTCCTCTGAGCACGTCTCTCTCCAAAGCTCGGCTGTGGAGACACAGGCTCAAGACTAAGAGCTGGGCTGGGTGGTGAGGGGCCAGATGGATGCTGGATAACCCAGTGTGATGTTTCCAAAATGGCCTGCCCTCCAGCACCTCTGGGAATAAAAACTCCAATTGTCAGAGCCAAGCTTTACCATTTAAGCTCGACCTCTCAAAAAAAATGACAGTGAGATGTAAGCTTTCCATTGAGAGAGTCCAAAGCACTTGCTTTTTTTTTTTTTTTTTTTTTTTTTTAGGGACGCACCCACGGCACATGGAAGTTCCCAGACTAGCGGTCGAATTGGAGTTACAGCTGCTGGCCCACACCACAGCCACAGCAACACGGGATCCGAGCTGAGCCTGGAACCTACACCACAGCTCCCGGCAACACTGGATCCTTAACCCATTGAGTGAGGCCGGGGATCAAACCTGCGTCCTCATGGATGCCAGTCAGATTTGTTTCCGCTGAGCCACATAAAAAACATGGCTTTCTTATGTTTTAAACGAGCAGTTGTCCCTGAGTATAGCGATAGCCACCTGGCAGGAACAAGGGATACTCTTGGGATATGCAGCCAAAGAAGATGTCAACCATGACCTCAAGACCCTGTGGCCAGGATTTTAAAATGGATTATTATTATTATTATTATTATTATTATTATTTTGCTTTTTAGGGCTGCACCCATGGCATATGGAGGTTCCCAGGCTAGGGGTCTAATTGGAGTTGCAGCTGCCCGCCTACACCACAGCCACAGCAATGCCAGACCCGAGACACGTCTGCGACCTACACCACAGCTCACGGCAACACCAGATCCTTAACCCGCTGAAAGAGGTCAGGGGTGGAACCTGCGTCCTCATGGTGCCCAGTCGGATTCGTTCCCTCTGCGCCACGACAGGAACTCCTAGAATGGATTACTAAGGACGGGCTTCGCCTATACCTAGAGAAGCAGTAATAAAAAAAAAAAAAAAGGAAGAAAATAAAAGGTAATACTTGGGCTTTCCATGCTCCTCCAATTGTCATTGCTACCCTATAAAATGGGTACCTTGATCACTTCTATGCTGCAGATGAGGGTAGTGAGACAGAGGGGTTAGATAGCTGCGGGTAAAACACATAACCCGACTCACACCAAGGGAGGCTAGTGCCAGAACCTGTGCCCTCACCCCTCTCTCCCCATGAGTGCCTCCTAGAGAGGAGCCCGATCCTCTAGATGCCAGTTTCTCCATCCACCCCCTTCGCCTTCCTCAACTGGGTTCCAGGACAAGCACATCAGTAAAAGACAGTAGAAATCTGGACAAGACAGAACCCCACCCACATGCCGGTACAATCGGGTGGGAGGGTAACTGGTTGAATGACTGTATTCCCAGGGGTGCAGTGACTGGGTGCTTGTCACCCTGGAGGGTGCCACATTCTAGAGGAGAACCACATTTTAGAACATGGGGACCGAAAAGCTGAGCTTCCCTCAACTCTGTCCCATTGAGCATTCTTGTTGGTGGCTTGGATGAGAAGAGGGGTGGCTGTGCCTAGGAGCTGGCAGAGGCTGGGTGGCAAGCTAGGGGGCCATGAAGATCTTCGTCTTTCCTGCTGGAGTGGGTGGTCTCCGAGGAGGAGGAGGAGAGGAGGTGAGTAGAAGCTATGATGAAACAACTTCCAGGAAAAAAGGCGGTCACCACTCAGAGTTTACTGGCAGGTCGATCCTGGCTGGATCTGGTTGGGATTGCTGGTTTTGTGATCTCCTGTCACAGTACTAGACACCCCGGAGCCTGGGGTTCAAATCCCATAAGACCTCACTGAGTCAGCGGAAAGAGCGCCTGAGTCAGTCTGCAGGCGAGTTCCAGTGACTGGACCTCTCAGAAGTGACGCAGACGTGAGATCTGTAAGCAGAGGCAAGGTTGGCACCAGGTCAGTGCTAATGGCTTGTCTTGCACTGCCATCCTGACTCCTGAGACTGCCTGCAAGTCTCCTACTCAATCCGCTCCAAAGCCTTGGCTGGAAGACACCTGTGTCACTGGTTTCTGCAGATTAGCAGGAATTAGTTTATGGTTCCCAGGCCCAGGACCAAGAAGCATTGAATGGAGAGCACAAAGCAGGTAGTTAGTCAAGGAACTGGCCAAGCCATTGGCTGCCATCAGGGCCCTGCCCAGCCAACTGGGAGCAAGTATCAGTTACGGTTGCTGCTGTAACAAATCACCGCCAACTCTGTGGGTCAAAGCAATGGTATGTTTCCTCCAGTTCCCCAGGTCAGAGGTCTAAGACAGTGTGGCCCAGCTGAGGGCCTCACAAGGCCAAAGTCAGGGTGTCCATCCATCTAGGCTCTTATCTGGACACTCTGGGGGAAGTTCGCCTCCAGAATCCTTTAGGCTGTTGGCAGAGTCCGGGTCCTCCCAGAATGCCAGCTGGGAGCCTCTCTCAGCTCCTTGGAGCCACCACATTCCCTATTATCATGTCCCCTCCACCTCAAGCAACAAAAGTGGGTCCAGTTCTTTTCATGCCTTGAATCTCTTTCCCCTTCTCTTCTGCCTCATCTCTCTGACTCCAGCCAGAGAAAGTTCTCAGCTTTTGAGGACACGTGACTAGAATGGGCCCACCCTGATAATCCAGACTCATCTCTCTATTTTAAGGTCTTTGACCTTAATTACATCTGCAAAGTTCCTTTTCCAGGTAACATAATGTATGCACAAGTGTAACATAAGGGCGAGAGTCATAGAGGCCAAAGTCCGAATCCTCCCCAGATCCCAGATCCTTCCTACTTTTGTGACTAATTCATGTCTTCTCAGAATGCAGGCTTCTCGCTCCTTCTGGGTATATTGCATCCGCTAAAATGCCCTTTTAAAACCCGCCTCCTCCAGGAAGCCTTCCGTGATTGCCCCAACTCCACCCTGATGCCCTATTATTTGGTGTCCCTTAGCAGAGGGTCTTTCCATTTTCCATCTGTAGGGCTGGTCGCTCTGTAAGCAGCCTCCAGTTAACTCACAGGAGTGCAATCAGATTTGCCAGGAGACTATAAGAGCCTCAAAGTCAGAGAACATATCTCAATATTACTAGCATTCTAATTTGTAACCCCTAAAAAAAGGTTAAATGGAGCCGGGCAGTTGAAGCCAAGACCCAGATGATTGTCAATGATTGTAAAGACGTAACAGCGAGTTCTAGAAAGGAGGTGAGAGGGCAGGAGAGGGGTGGGGCAGACCTATGTTTTACATCTCTATTCCGAGTCAGGGAGTTATTAAACCCAGGTCAAGCGCTGGCCTCCCAGATCCTCCAAAGACCTGCAGTGTGGCCTTAGGCATTTTATCATAATCTCTCTCCCTCTCTCTCTGAGCCTCACTTTTCTCATCCCCAAAATGCAGACACGCAGCCCACCTCAGTTAAATGAGCGTGTGCAAGGGGTGGCATGCGGGAGGCCCCCCCGGGTGCTTGGTGGCTGCGCCTGTGGCTGTCTCCTTGCCCCCACATGAAGCCACAGCATTTATTCTTGGACTTCATCTGTTTTGCTCACTCTTGTTTCTCCAACAGAGAGACCAGGCTCTGCACACAGTAGGTGCTTTATATTTATTGAATGGAGACACCTGTATCTCCAGCTGTCAGCAGTTATTTCCTTTCACACAATTGGTGGGGTTTCCGGAGGGTTTCCCCACGCCCTCCCTTCACCCACAGCTGCAAGTCCATCTGCAGACCATTCTTCATCTTCCAGCACAGACTCTGTCCCCCACTACCCAGGAGCTCCCGGGTGCCCCTGGTGGCAATTTACACTCCATGGGCTGCTCGCTCTTTCTTTCTTTCTTTCTTTCTTTCTTTCTTTCTTTCTTTCTTTCTTTCTTTCTTTCTTTCTTTCTTTCTTTCTTTCTTTCTCTCTCTCTCTCTCTCTCTCTCTCTCTTTCTTTCTCTCTTTCTTTCTTTCCTTCCTTCCTTCTCTCTCTCTCTCTTTTTTTCCTTTTTGGCCACAACACAGCATATGGAGTTCCCTGGGCCAGGGAATCAGATCTGAGCCACAGCTGTGACTTACACCACAGCAGTAGCAATGCCAGATCTTTAACCCCACTGTGCGGACCCAGTACTGCCTGGTACTGCAGAGACACTGCCGATCCCGTTGCACCACAGCAGGAACTCTGACAGGCTGCTCTTTTAAGTCTCTGACCCAGCTTGTCCCTGTGCTCCAGTCCCAGCCCTGTGGTCACTGGGTCACCCTGTGGTTTGTTGAAGGTCAGCTCTGGAGGAGTCTAAATTTTCTTCAGCAGAATCCAAATGCTACCAGCTGAGAGGCCTCATGAATGGTGCTGGTTGGGGTCCCTGCCTGCAGCTCTGGCTCCTTCTTCCAACTGACCCTGCCACCCTGCCCCAGTGTGGCAGGGGCCCCTCTCTTCTCATTTCTCACACTTTTGTCCTCCCGTACGTCAGCCGATACCTTAACTTGGGAGAGGCAGTCTGGGCCAGTAGACCTGGACCCAAGGGTAGCCCCATGCTTTTCCAGGGAGAGTCATGGGGAAACTTCTAGTCCCCCAGAAGGAGGAAGTTAGGGCCTTTCCTCACCAACGCCAATGGCAGCATTCTTAGTGGTGACCGCCAGCTCTGTCCATCCAGGGGAAATGACAGCCAGAGCTCCTCGGCCAGGAGTCAGCAACCGCCTCCGCAACCCCCCTGCCCCCGCCCCCACTCTGATCTTTGGATTCCCTGTGGGTCTGGGCTTCCCTCTCCAAGGACAGCTGTCACCTCTCTCAGCCTGTCCACAGCGGCTCCAGGGATGGAAGCCAGGATGCCTGTCCCAGGCTCTGTCCAGGCTCCTGTGTGTCACTTCCTGCCCCTCTGCTTTCTTGTCACTCCCTCCCGCCCTCTGGCTTGCAAAGCCCAGGCTGGACTCCAGCCATAACTCAGACTTGTGACCAGAGGGCCATGCAGCTGAGGTGAACTCCAGTCAGTTGTGACATCACCCTCGTTCTAAAAACCTCCGCTTTGGCTCCTCTGACGGGTTCACATCCACTTCAGGGTTTGGCTCCCGAGCCACTGGTCTTACTTACTCCATATTACCTAAAAAGAGCTACTTAAGTTCTCCAAACCTCCCCAGCCACTGAGGTCAACTGCAGCTCATGCAGCGACCTTTCCAACGTTCTGAGGGAAAGGACAGAGGCCCGTGATGCTTTTGGCTCATTGGAGTCCTTCTGCGGAAATCCCTGCAACCACCAACCAAGTATTTCTCAAATCCCCTTTAAATATGTTCGTATTTTCAAAACATAGAAAGCAACGGTGGAGCTTGGCTGCTCGCAGGCCACATCAGGAGGAGAGGGGAAGAACTCACCCCTCACCACTCTCGTCCCTGCCGTCCACAGGGTCTGGTTTTCTGCCTGGAGCAGCTCCTTGCGACATGTGTAATGAGCTTCATTATGATCGAGTACTTGGACCGGGTACTTATCTTTGGGGAGGGGGCCAGGAAGGCCAGAGTGATAGTAATAAAACAGTATTTTTGTAGCTCAGAAAGGTGACAACCCTGTCCCAGTTCCCACCCCAGCTCCTCAGTCACGGTCATCCTGGCCATTGTGTGACATCCTGGCCATTGTGTGACATCTCATGTGGGTCTCTAGCTCCAAGCCTGCTGCTCCAGATGGAAGCTGAGGTGACTCAGCTGCCTTTTTCACCCAGGGCATCTCTCCTCCTGACATAGGCCAGTAGCTCCAAGATGGCTATGGCTTCCAACACACCCTTTTCAGCCCTGTCCCTGTTCTGAGCGCTGATGGCTTAAAGTGAGCAAGCATCCCTTCCCCCTGACAGCTCCAAGGTGATCCATCAGCCTTGACCCCGTGACACAATCCTTTTTTCTCTCCTGATCTCCTTCTTGTGGAACTCCTGGCACAGGTCCACGTGATTCGGGTTGGAGGGCTTGGGATAAAGGAGCATGAAAAAGAGGACAATCTGAGTTATGCACATTTGAATTCTTTTAAGAATTCCCCTGCTCCTGCAAAGATAACCCATTGTCCTTGCACCTGGCATTAGGCACTTGTGCTCCGCTTCCCTCAAAAATGACCTGGTCATAGGAGCACCTAGGGGGATTTCCAACCCTTCCACACTCACACGCAGTGTCTGATGCCTGCACTCTGCCTGGGTATAGGAAACACTGCTTATTGCCTACTGTGCCAAGTGGGCTCTAAATACTCACCGCCATTCAACTCCCATCTCCTCTCGAGGGCAGGGGCTGGAAGCCTGAGAGCTACATTTCCCAGAATACATTGCCAGCAGACTCCTGGTTTAGATTCCCCAATGAAAGACACTCATCTGTGAGCTGGAAGCCAGAAGGGAAATATTCTCCCTGCAGAGAAACATTTTCTCTCCAGCAGGGGTGGACAGATACATTGGTTTGGGTTTTTGCAGCCACCTCTGATTTTTCCCCTCTGAATCACCTGCCTCCGGTGCTATGGGTAGTTCTAGGAGCTAGAGCTCTAGAAATAGTAGTGGTTTCCTGTGGTGGTAACTTCCTGGTGTCCTGAAAGCTAGCAGGGGAATGTTAAAGCCAGCACCATCCCTCCAGTCCCTCCTTGAGTCCTTTCAACTGTCTTGTAAGCACTCAGTTCCCTATATCAACTCTCCTTCTGCTTGAACTACCTACAATGGGTTCTGTTTTTTCTGACAAATACACATATTTAAGAGCCTTCATACCTTTTTTTTTTTGGAATAGAATCCTGGTGTTGTCATGGCAGCCATTTGCTTAGCTAAAATGTCCAAATGCTATTCTGACCAATCAACCACAGCAAGTCTACTGCAGATTCAAGAAAAACACTTTGCTTTTCTGATACCAGTGTTACCTTGTTCTTTATTCCTATTTTCTACCTCCTGGCTAGACTTTAGACTTAGTAGCTGGAGGTTCAGCAGCCCTACTGTGACCAGAAAGAAAAGGCGAAAGAAATCGCAGACACCTCATCCTGGGAATCTTTAACCCTGGGATGAATACTAGAAACTGCTTTTCTAGACTTCTTTGCTTTGGGAGGAGAAAAGAAAATTCTCCTACATTTATGTTAATCACTGTTGAATCATGATTTCTGTTACTTTTAGCCCAGCTTAGCCCTTGATAATTCTGTAGAGACGCCCATCGACCTCACCCCTTTGGGAAGCCCTATCATACTGAGCCTTTGGGAAGCCCTATCATACTGAGACATGTGATAATGACACGTCTTTTCTATCAAAGGAAGACTTGGTTACCCCATTTTGTTCTGGCTTCATCTGAGACGCCCTCCTCCACCCACCTCTTTCCCTCTTCTCCCAGTAACAATTTGTTTCAAATTCGTCAGCGGAGAAGAATGTGCACCCTGACCTGACCAATGGGAAGGGGACAGATGTACCACCTGTGTTAGGGACGAATGGGGGGGGGCATCTCCCTTCTTCATGTGTGCTTCTTGAGTACTTCTGCAGAAGTAAAGAAGCTTGGCGAGATCTCCCCCTGTTCATGCGTCTTACTTTCCAACAATGACATCCGAGCCAGGGTCACTTTTCCCCAACAATTACTTCAGGTGGGTTGATATAGAACTTTTTGTATGGAGATTCCTTCCAGAAGCTTCTTGGCTTCTCACGTGAATAAACCCTCTCAAGCTGCTTCAACAGCTCCCAGGCATGTCTAGGCATGTCTGCACCCACAGGATGTGGGCTTCTTAGACCAGACTTCAGCGTTACAACATGCATAGGATTTATCTAGAATCTCTTAATCAAATAAAGTCAACTTAAACTTAAAATATAACTTGTCTCTTTCATCTCTCTAAAGCCAAAGCTTACCTAACAATCATAATAATCTGTTATAGGTAAACCAGGATCACACATCTACACAAATAGAAAAAACAAAAAACAAAAAACAAAAAATGAAAATCCCCCAACCAAAGGAACCAAAAGATCTTTCTGGGCCTTACCATGGAACTGAACTGACCTACTTTGGAAAACGTTCTAACTGACATGCGTGATTAATACTATACCAGGAGTAATAGTGACAGAGAAGTATATCTGTTTTTCCAAGTTGGTGTTTTTCCTTATTAAGGGGAAAAACATAATTTCGTCCTCAAATAAAGAGTTTGATTGTTCTAGATATGAAAGAAGATGGTGAGGGGATAAAACCTCCATGAACACAGGAAATAGTAGAAGCTTTATGAAAAGAGAATTTTATTTGCTTTGAATTATAATACCCACAAATAATGAGTCCCCCAAAAGGCAATGAAATATAAAATGTAAAAATTTGCCAAAACTGGCTAAGATTTTATGGGTTTATTCATGAGATTTTTTTTTTTTAAAAAGAAGCCTGTTAAGCATTTACTGTCAAATATGATATGAAAGCAAAAGTCAGAATTTTGTGTTCTATTACGGTGACAAATTGGTCTTGGAGTACTCAATTTGGTCTTAACGAGGGGTAGTAAAAGATTTTTCTTTACTTAGATAGCAGAGGTTCTATATTTCGGAATGACTTTCTGTACTTGCTGCTATTTTTTTTTTCACCCGCTTTTGATTGCTTTTAGCATACTATAAAAATTTCTTCTTTTCGAAAGGGCTCAAGTTCATGAGACCATCTTCAAGTTTGCTGGTTTGCTAGAATTCACATAATAGCAGATCGTAAGCACAGCTAAGGTTTCTTCCAGACAAAGGAAATAGGAGAGTTCCCATTGTGGCACAGCGGAAATGAATCTGATTACGAACCATGAGGTTCAGGGTTCGATCCCTGGCCCCGCTCAGTGGGCTAAGGATCTGGCGTTGCTGTGAGCTGTGTGCAGTATAGGTCACAGACGCGACTCGGATCCTGCATTGCTGTGGCTGTGGCGTAGGCCAGTGGCTGTAGCTCCCATTTGATCCCTAGCCTACATACACCGTGGGAGCGGCCCTAAAAAGCAAAAATAAATAAAATAAATAGAAATTTTAAAAAAGCAAAAGAAAATAGGGCAAGACAATAGGCAAGTGAGTACTTACTATTCTTTTAGGATATTTTATAGAGATATGGATGTTTTATCCATAAAGATAGATGCTAACTTGTAGAAAACAGAGTGATGCAAATGACATTTGTCCAATAGCAATGTAAACGAATTTTGTTCAGAGGAGACACAACTATTTCTGTTTGGAAGAAAAGATAACTCCAAAGGTTACATGTTTTTCTCTGTGAGATATTACCCAGTTATGTATCTAAATGAGTCAGTAGAAACAATTGGCTCACTCCAAGTTCCTTTGAATCGGTCTTACCATCTGGCTGGTTTCCCTAACGATATGTGCTCACTTAAAAGCAAACAAAACTCTGAACATTCAGAGTGAAAACATATTGTAGTTGAGATAAGTTTCATTCGTGTTCCCTTGAAAATATCACCTATGTGAATCTTCTGACTCTGCAGGAAAACAAAGAAGACAGAATAGAAATCATTGGCTGTGGCCTGAAACATACCATGCCACAAACCCAAACCGGGTGTCTTGTGAATGCTGACCAAGTACTGGTACAAGATAACCCGGGTAATTTACGTTTCTGGGATGAAAAGTAATGTACAACTTCTTTCAACAAAAATGTGACCAGCTTGTTTTGCTAGTCATGGAAGCGTGGGGTACCAGCAGTGCTTGAAAACTGCACCACTAAAAGCTGAAAGTGCTAAACACGTCAATACAGAATCAGAACGGCAGTTCTCTTCTGGTGACGCCCCAGTCCCCATAAAAAAAGCTTGCAATCGTCAGGGAGGAAAAAAGGAGAAGATTATCAGGAGTCAATTTTATATAAAACGGCATTTGAAGTCATCAAAATTTGTGAAAAAAATTTTATCAATGACTGTCAGTGAAGAAATAAAAGACATTTGCAAAGTGCCATTAGTTAGATTTTGGAACAATATCAAGTGGTTAGTTAAAAAAACCCAGTATTTTTAAATATAAAAGATCTAATAAACTTCAACAAAACAGTAATTTCAGTGTGGTCATATTATTATAGCCTAGATTTATAGTCCCACTTGTTATAAAACATTTATCTACTGAAATATGACATTCCTTTTTGGAAAACTTATACCTCAAAGCAACAAAATGTCAACCTTCATTGACAAAGCTTCCGCTGTTTCACATGGAAGGGTTGTTAAAAATTTACTTAGATGTGAAATTTAAGACATTGAAGATAGTTTAATATATTTTGTTTATTTTATGGAACTGGAAGTAGTAAGATGTGAAATAATATATCTACATTTATAATCAGGGTTTGAAAAGACTAGTTTTTCGCTGGGCAATAAATACGAAAATCCCGTTGGATTTTGTTCGGCCTACCAGTTTAATGCCATGGACAATATCTGAGACGTCAACCAACATTTAAGAAAATTTTCCACACTGTTTTAGCTTTGTAAGCCACTGTTATCTTTGAAAGAGGCAATGGAAGAGACAATGAAGGTAAATCACTTTAAATTTTTCTTCCATCAAGGTTTACTCCCTAAATAAAACATTATTAGGAATTGAATAATATATTCGAAGAGCTTACAATATTTTCTTGGCCTCCCCTGCAGCATGGGGAAGTTCCCCAGGCCAGAGAGATCAGACTCATACCGCAGCAGGGACAACACTGGATTCTTAACCTGCTGTGCTACCAGGGAACTCTGAAGCCCTCACAATTTAAGTAAGAAAAATTAGAAGCATATTGACCCTTGAGAGGCATTTTATAGTATAAGAAAGAGCCAAACAAGCAGGTTGGAAATTGTGTCAAGGTTTGGGTACTTAAGAGAAATGATGAATAGCAACAGCTGAACATTTTGAAAATAATTGTTTAGTGATTCTGCTTTAATGAATGATACCCTAACACAATACCAGTTCTTTCTTGAGCTTTCTAAGAAAAAAAGGTTTCTGTGATGGGATGTGATTTGGGGACAGTGTGCAAAAGTAAATACAGGAAACTAAGAAAGAGAAACAGAAGGTGCTACAGAGACAAAGCTTGAGACCTTCTTGTTTGTTCCTGAAGAGTCTCTTTCCTCTCTGCTCTGCCATCTGCCCTGGCAAAGCTGATCTGATCAGCTCACTGGGGGCTCCCAGGAGCTCAGTCTACCCTTGGGGTTGGATACACTGGAGGACCAACAAGAGATCTGAGAAAAGGAGGGGTCTGAGGTCAGAGTGCTGAGAGCCCTGTTCCTTCCTGGTATGGAGTCCGATTAAGAGTCAGCTGATTTTCCGGCCCAGTTCTTTCCCCCAAAGCTGGTAACAGCTCACTCCACCCCCTCAGGCCTGGGCTGAGTGAGAACTCCCCATGCTCCCAGCTCTTGGGTACTGCACTCTCCCTGGCCACTCTTCTAAGAGTTCCCCCCTTTTCTTTTCCTTCTTAGGGCTGCACCTGCAGTATATGGAAGTTCCTGGGTTAGGGGTCAAATTGGAGCCGCAGCTGCAGGCCTACACCACAGCCACAGCAACGCTGGATCTGAGCCACAATGGGAACTCCTCAAAGAGTCCCTTTTTTTTCTTTTTTGGGGGGGCAAACCCACATAACCTACACCACAGCCACAGCAAAGCAGGATCCGAGATGCGTCTGTGACCTACACCACATCTCATGCAATGTAGGATGCTTAACCCACGGAGTGAGGCCAGAAATCAAACCCACGTGGATACTAGTCAGGCTCATTACCACTGAGCCACGACAGGAACTCCAAGAGTCTCTTTTCTAAACTCTCTTCCAATCATCCAACTTGAGTGTGCTGAGACCCTAACTGATTTATATCCATTTGAAACAACAAAAACAGTGTATCTGGAGTTCCCGATGTGGCACAGTGGGATTAGTGGCGTTTCTGGCGTGCTGGGATGTAGGTTCGATCCCCAGCCCAGCACAGTGGTTAAGGATCTGGAGTTGCTGCAGTAGGTCACAACTGTGGCTTGGATCTGATCCTTGGCCCGGAACTCCGAATGCTGAGGGGCGGCCAAAAAAGGAAAAACAAACAAACAGAGTATCTATTCCAAGGGGGGAAAAGAAAACTATTTTTTTCAATTTTATTTGTTTATATCTTTATTTTTTATACAATTTTGAAAGGTTACTTGCCATTTAGTTATTACAAAACATTGGTTATATTCCCTGCGTTGTGCAATACCTCCTCGAGCCTATGTTACAGCCAATACGTTGTACCTCCCACTGCCCCACTCCTATATCGTCTCCCTCCCCACTGCTCACTGCAAGTTTGCCCTCTGTATCTGGGAGTCTGTTTATTTTTTGCCATATTCACTAGTTTGTTGTATTTTTAAGATTCCATATGTAAGTGATATCATACAGTATTGCCTTTCTGTCCGACATATCTCACTTGGCATCGTGCCCTCCAAGTCCCTCCATGTTGCTGCAAAAGGCAACATTTCATTCTTTGAGAGTTCCTGTCATGGTCCAGTGGAAATGAATCTGACCAGCATCCATGAGGATGCAGGTTCGATCCCTGGCCTCACTCAGTGGGTTAAGGATCCGGGGTTGCGGTGAGCTGTGGTGTAGGTTGCAGACACAGCTCGGATCTGGTGTTGCTGTGGCTGTGGTATAGGCTGGTGGCTACAGCTCTGATTTGACCCCTAGCTTGGGAACTTCCATATGCTGCAGGTGCGGCCCTAAAAAGACAAAAGAACGATAAAATTTCATTCTTTTTTATGGCTGAGTAGTATTCCATTGTATATATGGACCACATCTTCTTTCTACATTCATTTCTTGATAGACACTTAGGTTGGTTCCATGTCTTGGCTATTGTAATTAATTCTGCTATAAACATTGGGGTGCATGTGTCTTTTCAAATTAGTGTTTTTTTTTTCTTCAGATATATACCCAGGAGTGGAACTGCTGGGTCATATTAATTCTATTTTTAGTTGCTGGAAAAACCTCCATACTGTTATCTGTAGTGGCTATACCAATTTAAATTTCCACCAAGATTCTACAAGTGTTCTTTTTCTTCACATCCTCACCAACATTAGTTATTTGTTGTTAATTGTTTGTTTTTTTTTTTAATGGCCCCACCCACAACATATGGATGTTCCTGGGCCAGGGATTGAATCCAAGGCATAGCTGTGCCAATGGCAGCTCCTCTCCGGGCCAGAGAAGGAACCCACCCTTCTGCAGCGACCCAAGCTGAGGCAGTTGGACTCTTAACCCATCATGCCACAGTGGGAATTCCTAGATTGTTTTTAAAAAAGAAAAAGCATTAGACTTTTTTTTTTTTTGGAAGAAAGAAAAATATCTATTTTTTGACAACAAATAAATGAAAACTATAATGAATGTTCGTGTTCTTTCCACTTATTGAATCTGGAAGTATGACTAATATTTGGGTTGCAGTTGAATAAAATTAAGAAATCAAGGCTAATTAATTAAATCCAACTTTCCAATAACTGCTTTGGTATGACTCCTTCAATAATGGAGATGGAGCATAACAGTGAGTATTTGAATTTATAATATATAGTGAGTGGTTGTATATTTTTAATCGTGCCCACACCATCTACCATAACAGAGGGCACTTCTAATGTGAATAATAAACAATAGATGGTCGAGACAGATTTAAATCCAGGAGCATTTTAAAATAACACAATCCAGACTTTTTTTTTGACACAGCAATATTCCAATTTCCTTTGGTCATTCATTGTCTGGGGTTGAATCATAACCACAGTTTTTCATAAACCTTAGGAAATAGTCAAGGGAACAGGATCCGTGATTTTTTCCGGGCACGGGTCCCAGGAGATAGAATTGAACTCCCCATCATAGCTGGGAATGAACAGACCTCTGACCTCAGCACGGCCATAGGGACAGCAGCCTCCTGGGATGGCAGAGAGAACCCTGGGGTCCCTCGCAGCCTGTTCCCTAGGTCTCTGTAGAAGAAGACAGCTCCAAAATCGACAGTCACCACCTCGCTCCTCCGGGGAGACCCGGGCTCCAAGCCTGGGAAGGGGCAGGCTCTTCTCCAGCGATGTGGCTTACACCACAGCTCACAGCAACGCCGGATCCCTGACCCACTGAATGAGGCCAGGGATTGAACCCGCATCCTCATGGATACTAGTCAGATTCATTTCCGCTGCACCACAATTGGAACTCCAGACCAGGGGCTCTTGAGAGCTGGGAAAAAGCTCGTCATAGTCAGGACAAGACGTGCACAGGATCCTAAGGAGAGCTCCCGCATGGCCTCAACCCTTTCTCCCATCCCGGGAGGCAGGAGGGCTGTATATGATATATTTATGGCTTAGTGCCACACGCATACATGCACGTACACGTGCACGCGCGCGCGCACACACACACACACACACACACTAGTCACGCTCCAGTTTTGAGAATGTCACTTCAAATTGTTTTAATGTGGCTGTGATGATGACATCCTTACACACTGGAAAAGGATTCTCGAGGGGCCGAGGCAGCTGGAGGGGGTAATAGGATGGGGCAGATGGTTATAATCCTCCTGTGACTCCCGGAGCGCACAGAAGACTCTGTCAGCTGCTCCGAAACCACAGTGTCAGGCCTCGGCTGCCCCGCGAAGAGGCTCAGAGACAGTTCACACAGGGCCCGTGGTTTGGAGATGTGTCTTGGCGGAGCCGGCTGTCAGTGCCCAGCCCTGAGCATCCGATCACCTCGGACGTGGGCCGGGGCCCTTGGGTTCCTCTTCTCAGGCTGTGATTCTTTCTTTTTTCTTTTTTATTAATGGCCGCACCCGAGGTATATGGAAGTTTCCAGGCTAGGAGTCAGATAGGAGCTGTAGCTGTCGGCCTGCACCACAGCCACAGCAACCCCAGATCTGAGCTGTGACTGCGACCTACACCACAGCTCACAGCAATGCCAGATCCTTAGCCAACTGAGCAAGGCCAGGGATCGAACCCACGGCCTCATGGATACGAGGAGGGTTCGTTACCACTGAGCCATGATGGGAACTCCAGGCTGAGATTCTTACATCCTTTAAGGAAAGAAAGGCAGCCGTGGGCACCCAGGCAGCGAGTTTCAGGGCCAGACTCTGCTGGGCGCGCCTGGCTCCTCTCTCTCAGATCAGGTGAGTGGGACAAGCTGGATGCCACCTCCATTCCTGGGTGACCCCCATGCCCAAGAACCTGGCTGCCTGGCCCTGTGGGCATGGAGGAAGGGAGCAGAGAAAAAGAGCCGCTTTCCCCAGCTGTGTCCTCTGTTCCAGAAAACTGGCTGTGATGTTACCCTGGCTGTTCTTCCCTGGGGACCGCAGTATCCTTTTCCTTGTAGTGAGGACCACAGCATCCATCCACCGCACAGGGAACCACCAACTCACATCTCCCACCTCTGCTCTCACTCTGCCCACTCATTTACTCAACATACTTATTGAGCACCTACTGCATGCCAGACCCAGCAGTAAGCCTGGAAAGCTCATGAATTCAGACGGACCTTGGTCCAGATTCCAGTTTGGCCGCTTACTGGTTTTGTGACCCCCAGGCATCGCTTATCTTCCCTGAGCCTCAGATTTTATACAAGGGGGACCATCACGCACCCCTTCGGATGCAGTTGGGAGAATTAAGATACTTGCGGCAACTAACTCTCCTTCCTCTGTTCTCTTTCCCTTCCTCTGATGCAGAGACCTTGCTGCAGCACCTGGCATGCAGGGAGTGCCAGGCAGAGACTGGCTGAGATGCCACGTGTTGCCTGGCGACAGGCTGGGACAAAGGAATCCCCCATGCCACCGGGGGATCCCCACGTTCCTTCCAGCTCTGGCTACGAGCCTTTTTTAGACATTGCCCCTGTTTCATCTTGCTCTCTTTTTTTCGCTCTTTTTTAGCAAAGGAGCCAACCAAGGTGCCCGAGGAGAGGGCAGCTTGCCAGGCAGGGGATCTGGGAGCCAGCTGGACAGGGCTGGGGAATCTGATACTAATCCTATGTACGGCGTGGATCACAAGGGGGCTGGGCGGGCTGGTGCTCAGGCTTTCACACCCTCGAGATCCACCCCTGCCTCCCCCAGAGCTCTGGACTCATCCTTGCCCCCCATCTGTTGATGGCACAGGTCATCTTAGGGACGCAGTTAAAATGACATGGAGGGTTAACTGAGCTTTGGCAGTGGGGTGGGGGGCGGTGTCACTATGATTGTTCTTTCTCCTTATCAAACCATGTGCATATGTGTGCTGACCAAGATGGCTGTCAGGTTGGAGAGAATGGGAGTGGGGGGGGGAAGCAGGATGTTGACATGGCTACTAACTGGCCATGTGACCTTGGGCATCTCCTTGCCCGCTCTGCGAACCCAGAGGTTGTACTGGCAACTGTCACGTCCCTCTTGGAATTGAAGGTTGATGATGTCAAAAGGCAGCACAGCCACTCCGGCTGCAGATGGTCTTTTAGGCAAGACTCTCTTGGGGGTCACACTGGGGGTCCCTGGGGAGGGGTAAGGGGCTGCCCGGGCTCTCGCAAGGGCAGCTGGGAGGCGTGGGGTTGCAAGCACATATTTGAGAGGTAAATCATTGTCCATCAACACAGAGTCTGGCAGCTGCAAGAGATGTAGGTCCTTGGCTCTGGGGTTTTCTAAGCCTGGTCAGACTTCTGACTCCTACCCATTGCGTGTCTGCCCCAGGGAGGGAAAACCTTCTGATTCACCCACCCCTGGTCCTCGAATGGGACTCTTGACAAAACACCAAGGGAGCCATCTTCCAGATGTCTCCCTGCTGTTTCATGCTGTTTTGCCTCTCAGTAGCCCCATATCATGTCCTAGCCCTGCGAGTTATCCCAGAGAACGAGGGGGCCAGAGACCCTCTGCATTGGAAGAATCTAGAAGCTTGATTCCACTGATCTTTAAATCTTCTCAGCAGTTTTGTCCAAAACAAATAAATGAATAAAATCACCCAAAGTGGTACTTTTAACAGTTCAATTTTATAATGGTGGTGTTTTATAAAGCCCATAAATGAGCACAGGGCTGCTGTTTGGGTGGACCTCAAATTTGAAAATTCGGGATTAGGGCTGACAGTTATCATCACACTGACATCAGACCTCAATTTAATTCTGCAACTGTTGTTGTTGCAGGTCATTAAGAAGATAAGTAGCTGCAAATAGTAATTGTCTTTAATTAGCCTCAATCTTAGGAGCCCCTTCAATTACACAGAGATGGCTAAGAAGCATGATTTGAGGTCTGTTTAAAAACAAGTTCACCTGTCTCTCTGGGAGCTGGGGTGGATTGGAAAGTTTGGAAACCACAGACAAGGTTACTCAGCGTCATGAACATGCCTTTCAAGTCTGTATATCTCAGTGCCCAGCATAGCACCTAGCTCATAGGAGGAACTTGATAAATGTTTGCTGGATGAAAGAACACGTGGTCAGTTCACTTGATGTTTTAATCTTGAGTCTATCTTCCTGCCAGACTTTCCACCATGTTCTCAGTGAAGATGATGAAGTAGATAGATGATAGCTAGATATATAGATAGATAATTGACTGATAAATAGACTTTAGATAGATTGATAGATATGTAGATCGATGATAGATATGTCGATAATTAATAGATAGATGATAGATAGATACGGATCTAAGAGTGTCTCAGAGTCTTCCATGGCAGAATAAACTCTCATTGTCTACACTGTCAACTAAGAGCCCACATTCACATTTTCATACAAAACCTTAACTCTGGAGTTCCTGTTGTGGCTCAGTGGTAATGAATTCAACTAGTGTGCATGAGGACTCAGGTTCAATCCCTGGCCCTGCTCAGTGGATTAATGATCCAGCATTGCTGGGAGCTACGGTGTAGGTCATAGGTGTGGCTCAGATCCCACATTGCCGTGGCTGTGGAGTAGGCTGGCGGCTATATCTCCCATTTGACCTCTAGCCTGAGAACTTTCGTATGGCGCTGGTGCGGCCCTAGAAAGACCAAAACAACAACAACAAAAATCCCTTAACTCCCACCGTGGCAGACTAGAAACCATGTACCCAATTTCTCTGATGGAATATGAGCAGAACTGAGGTGTATAGCTTCTGCATCACTTGCTTACGTGAAAATTAATTGCCTTCCACCTCTACTCTGCCTTTGCTCTCTGTGAGTAAGAGTTCCAACCACGTGGGTGAGGACAACTCTCCAGAGGATGGCAGAGCAACAAGACGGAAGGAGCCTGGGGGCTGAGTGACCATGTGGAGCAGAGCATCTCTGATGGCCTGGGTTGCTCACCTCCAAACTCTCATGAGACAGAGAAATAGCCTTCGATCTGATTGGGCTCTTGGTTACAGCAGCTTGCACAGCCTATATCCTAACTATTACACCAGGCTGGTATTGTATTCAATTACAATAATGTTTTGCAGAGGGTGCATTCTTCTAAAACTATAAGAGGTCAAAGGTTGGGGTGTGATGTGTGGAATCCAAGAGGAAAAATCAGAGCCTTTTCTCCCAGGAGCCAGGATTTTAGGGATGTGTAGGTAGCACCAAGGTGCTGAGATACCAATAGAAGAGGGGATCGTTCTCAGGGCTGTTTTGAAAAGATACCATGGGGGTATCAGGGGCATGTCATGCCCCACAGTCTGACCACTCCCCTCAGTTCCACTATGTCCTTTTTTTTTTTTTTCTTTTTAGGGCCGCACTTGAGGCATATGGAAGTTCCCAGGCTAGGGGTCGAATCATAGCTGCAGCTGCCAGCTTACACCACAGCCACAGCCACAGGAACGCCAGATGCCAGGGCCATGCCAGATCCTTAACCCACTGAGCGATGCCAGGGATCGAATCCACATCCTTAAGGATGCTTGTTGGGTTCTTAATCCTCTGAGCCATAAAAAGAACTCCTCAAACCATGTTCTCATCTCAGAAGGGTAAGGGCACCCTTCAAAGAAGCAGTATCTTTAAGCCCTTGTCATCCTAGGACTCACTCCCCTCTGACCAAGAATTTCCAAGTGTTCCCTCTTTGTGCAGAAAGAGAGTGTGTATGCATGTGTGAGTGTGCATGTATCTGTGTGTACATATGTCCATGTGTGTATATGTGCGCATGCACATGTATCTGTGTGTATGTATGCGCATGTGCATGTGTGCATGTGCATGTATTTGTGTGTGCGTGCACATGTATGTGCATGTATCTCTCTGTGTGTACATGTGTGCGCATGCATGCACGTATCTGTATGTGTACATGTGTGCATGTGTGTACGTGCGTGCGCGCGTGTGTGTGTGTGTGTGCGCGTGTGTGGATGTGCATGTGTGGTGCAATGCAGGCCAGATAGGCAGGGCTGAGGGAGAGGACTTAAAGGGCCCCCATGGAAGGCATCTCTAACTTCCATTCTTCAAGTGCGCTGATGGCCCAGCTGGGATGGATTGTGACTCTCACAGCAGACTTGGCGTTTTCCCCAGACCTCAGAGGACAGCATCATTGGGCTATGCCCCCTAGGGTGCAGGCCCCCTCTGCCCAGCAGGCAACCCCTTCTTGGCCCAGACCTTCCATCTCCAACAGCAACATACAGGACCATGGAGCTGGTGGCCGGGCTGACAGGCAGGTTCTCCTGGCTGTTTCCTTCCAGAGGCCGGGTCTTTCCCTTTTGATCTTTCTGAAGCTGACCCCAAACCCAAGGGCTCTGATGGGACTTTGATCTGAGTAATAGAATCAGACAGAGCGAGACAGTAACATATGCTGAAAAGCCTTCTCAGTTGGCTTTGGGTTTGGATGTTTAATGAGAATACATTCTGGAAAACCCGGGAAATAAAAACTGAAAGACGTAAATAGGGAGAGATTATCGCTAAATTCTTGTAATTGTCTTACAAGTCCCTCTGGAGGAGCAGACAGTGACTAAGAAGGGACTCTGCCATGAGATGTCGATTAGGGCTTGGCAGGCAGAGGTGCGGTTTAGAGCTGGTTCTGAACAAAGCTACACGTTCCAAGCCAGGTTTTTTCTATCCCTGGTTTTGTCAGTGTGGCTCCTCCCGCCCCCGCCCCGCAAGCTTGTTAGGCATGAGTCAGGAAGAGGATGCTGAGGATTTGGGGAGGTGGGCCGGGTCCTCCCACCTGGTTGATCCCCACATGGTAGGGCTGGGTTGGTCCCTGTTTTGCCCTAACCAGTCACAGGAGGGGACACAGCTTTCCTTTCACTTCCATAGGCTTCTGTCTCCTCATAGGAAGGATGGTTGCATTTACCTCTCACCACCCCTGTTGCCTTTTCCTTATACCTGCATGCCTGACTGTGCTGGACCCCAGCCGAGGGCCCCCCAAAGGGGTAATCTCAGGAAGCCAGGGGTCCCGCTGAGGCTGCGAGGCTAAAAGTTGCAAGAGCCCCCACCCCCTTTAGACCAATGCCAGGCTCTTATCTGAAACTGACCTGACTTCGGCTGGTGGGTGAACTTGGACAAGGGCCTTAGCTTCCCTGAGCTTTAGTTTTTCAATCTGTAAAGTTGTTGTTTTTGTTTGTTTTGTTTTTATTTTCTTTTGTCTTTTTAGGGCTGCACCCACGGCATATGGAGTTTCCCAAGCTAGGGGTTGAATCAGAGCTGTAGCTGGCAGCCTACACCACAGCCACAGCAACACCAGATCTGAGCCTCGTCTGTGACCTATACCACAGCTCACAGCAATGCCAGATCCTTAACCCACTGAGTGAGGCCAGGGATTGAACCCGCAACCTCATGGTTTTCAGTCAGATTTGTTTCTGCCGCACCGCGACGGGAACTCCAAGTTGGGGTTTTGAATCCTAACATTTGGAGCAACATGGATGGACCCTGAGGGCATTCTGCTGTGTGAAATAAGTCAGAGAAAGAGGAATACTGCAAGGTGTCACATGGAAAACGGTAAGGTGTCACTTACACGTGGCAGGTTTTGTTTTTTTTTTTTAAGTCACACTCACAGAAAGAGTAGAAAAGTGTTTGTCAGGGCTGAAGGTGAGGGCAATAGGAAGAGGCTGGTAAATGCATAGAAATTTTCAGCTGTGGAGTTCCTGTTTTGGCTCATTGGTAATGAACCCCATTAGATACCATGAGGACTCCAGTTTGATCCCTGGCCTTGCTCAGTGGGTTAAGGATCCAGCATTGCCATGAGCTGTGGTGTAGGTCGAAGACATGGCTCGGATCCCGCGTTGCTGTGGCTGTGGCATAGGCTGGCAGCTACAGCTCCGACTGGACCCCTAGCCTGGGAACTTCCATATGCCACAGGTGCCTCCCTAAAAAGAAAAAAAAAAAAAAAACCTCAGCTAAATGATGAACAAGGTCTGAGGATCCAATATATAACATGGTGACCCTAGTTGATAATACCAACTGTATAATGAAATTTGCTGAAAGATTAGAACTTAAAGGTTCTCATCTCCCTAAATTAAAACGAAAAATTACATATGGTGTGTTGGAAGTGTTAACTAGATGGGAGGAATCCTTCCACAAAGTACACAGAGCTCAAAGCATCACCACGTACACTTTAAATATCTTATGGTGTTATTTGTCAATGATACCTCAATAAAGCTGAAAACAATGGGAGGTTCGAGAATTATATAAACTGTCCCACACGAATCGTGTAGCATAGTGTGCTTGGTTCAGCAGAGTGAGCCCTTAATTCCTAGTCACTCCCACTGCCATTTTTTTTTTTTTTCCTGGCTTCTTCTTGGGCCAAGACTCCTTCCTGCAAACCAGACCTGGCCTCTCAATTCCCCAGCATCTCCCTGGCCTCTGACCTTGAAGCTCGAAGCAGACCTTGGTGAAGATGGTGTGACCCACCCAGGGTGAGGAAAGCACATCTTTTTTTTTTTTTTTTTTTTTTTTTTTTTGTCTTTTTAAGAGTTGCACCTGCGGCATACAGAGGTTCCTAGGCTAGGGGTCCAATCGGAGCTACAGCTGCCGGCCTACACTGCGGCCACAGCAACTCGGGATCTGAGTCTGCGACCTACACCACACCTCAGGGCAACATCAGATCCTTAACCCACTGAGCAAGGCCAGGGATCAAACCTGTGTCCTCATGGATACTAGTCAGGTTCATTTCCGCTGAGCCACAATGGAAACTCTGGAGAGCATATCTTTAAAAGATTTTTCCTCCCATCAATAGCTACCAAGCACTGTAATAGCCATTTTGCACCTTTTTACACCCCAATTCTTTCAGCATTCTTACAGCTAAGGCCTTATTTTCTTCATTTTTACAGAAAAGGAGACTGACTTTCAGTGAGAGTAACTGAACTGACCAAGGCCACACACTTAGAAAATGTTGGAGCCAGGATTTGTACCAGTTGGGTCTGATGCCAAGCCCACAGAACACCCCCCCAACACACCCTGCCATGGGTACCAGATGAGCCCTTCCAACTTCCCCCTGCCCTCTGAGACCAAGTGCCTGGTGACTGCCTTGGGCCAAGTGCACAGGACGGGGCCTATGGGTTTGAGGGGACACAGCGGGCCAAACATCTGACTCTGGCCACATAAGACCTCATGTTCCAGGCCATGCAGCCAGCCTGCAGGCTGGAGTCCTCCCAGGAACATTTGGAGACGAAATAAAGACTTGATTGGAGACCGCCAGCTATAGACACACAGAAGGATGTGGAGCTTCACTAAGGTGGAATTTTAAATCCGACAGAGGCTGGCAGTGAATGGTGTCTCCTTGCTATCTAGAAAGAAAGAATTTGCCAAGGAAATTAACAATGTAAACAGGATTTCCCAGAAGAAACTTTAGTCTATGGAATCCTTTCCAATGCAATCAACATTTCACAAATGTGTTGGAGATACAGAACCGAATGAATCTTTCCCTTTGGAAGGGAGCTCTCAGGCCAGCTCAGAAGCAAGCATCTAAGTGAACACACACACACACATTGGTGTTTTTTTGTTTTTTGTTTTTTTTGCTTTTTAGGGCTGTACCTGGGGCATATGTAAGTTCCTGGGCTAGGCATCAAATCAAAGCTGTAGCTGCCAGTCTGCACCACAACCACAGCAACATGGGATTCGAGCCTCATCTGCAACCTACACCACAGCTTTCAGCAAGACCAGATTCTTAAACCACTAACCGAGGCCAGGAATTGAACCTGCATCCTCATTGATACTAGTTGGGTTCGTTTCCATGGAGTCACAATGGGAACTCCTGATATTATTATTATTATTTGTCTTTTTAGGGCTGCACCCATAGCAGGTAGAAGTTCCCGGGCTAGAGGTCAAATCGGAGCTGTAGCCGCCAGCCTATCCCACAGCCACGGCAACGCGGGATGCGAACTGCATCTGTGACCTACACCACAGCTCACGGCAATGCTGGATCCTTAACCCGTTGAGCTGGGCGAGGCCAGGGATTGAACCTGCATCCTCATGGATGCTAGTTAGACTCTTTTGCACTGAGCCATGACAGGAACTCCTGGAACTCCTGAAATTTTTTCAATTGAAAGAATCAAGTTCTGCATGAGCACAGGGCTAAGAGGGATGAACTGTGTGTGGCAAAGTCCAAAAAGCTTAGGCCTCAATCGACTATTTTAGAAACACACTCCCTTCAGAAATATCTTGAATTTGAACAATTAACTTCATGATTAGAATTAGTCCCATCAAATTAGACATCATAGCAGGAGATCAAAGTGGTGATACCACCTCAACTCTGGTAAACCCAGTTGAAATTCTTAGGTGAGCTTTAAAATAATAAAACCTTCCCCCTCATAGGGTTATTCTTGAATTTAGATGTACATTTAGTTCAAATGTCTGTTCCTTTCAGCCCACGTTAGTCCAGCTTCTCTGTGTGGCCATGAGTAGAAACTTATATTTTCCACTTCTCAGGGGGTCCCAGAGCATTTTTGCAATGAATATTTCCCAGAAATATGTGGAGAGGGATTCAAGGTTAAGATCCAAGAGAGAGAACATGGGATGATATGGAAGGGATAGGAACCAGACCATGAACTTGGCATTTATCCAGGCTTCCTGGAGCGACAAAAGAGGATGAAACTGGTGAAGATGTTGGTCAATAAATGTCAATATTCAGAGGTAGAATTGGCAAGAGGCGAGAACAATGGAGCCAGTAGAGGCTTTGGGTCTGAAGAATCTATTTCAGAAGGTGGCTGGCAGGCTGCAAACCCTCTGTGACGCGATGCTGGAACCATGGGAGGTCCATGGACACAAGCAGTGGGTGCCCTTGGCGGTCACCTCCCCGGCTCAGCCCCAGGGGCCTGTGCCGCACACCCCCTCTCTCGAAACCCAACAACCCTCCTTGAAAGTTCACCCAGGCCCCACTCCACTGACTCAGCAGGCGGCAAAGCACCGAGAAACCCTTTGGGGGAAATCCAAAGCCCACATCTTCTGATTCTGAGAATCTCCCACCCCCGGAAGGAAGCAGAGATGTGACACTCAGCACTCTCCAGCCACCATTCCCTTCTCCCGTGGTGGCACCAGTCAGGGGCTGGCGGCTCTGCAGCTATTTTTACCCTCGGATTTCCGGAATTGCCAACTAATCTTGGTTCCTGGACACCACAGTGAACTCCACTCTGTCCACGGCAATCACCAGAAGTCCAAGCCACAATGCACAGCTGCGCACAGCCACAGTCATCCTCACCCCGACACACGGCCCCAGCCACAGAGCCCAGGGCCAAGGTCCCCCCTGGATGGAGCAGGTGGGGGCGGGCAGCTCCCTCCGGCTGCCCAGGCAGCAGACGTGATGTGACATGCGTCATAGCCAACAGCCTCTACTTGTGAGAGGTGGACACCAAACCCAGGGTTGGCGTTTTAATCCATCAAGGGATCTCTAAGTCAAATGTTCCCATAGCTTGTGGCGACTTCAGTCCAGAACCTTTCTTCACAGCCAAAAATCCAACCCCGTTTTAATGATCACCAACTCAGTGATGGTACCTTGTCCCCTCTTTAGACCTCTCACCTGTGAACCCCCAGGCAGAATATGTTTTATTTTTCATCTCCCTATGTCTTTCAGTCTACAGATTCTTCCAGAGGCTGGTGTACTTTAAGAAGGAACTAACTACTTCTTGGAATTCCTGCTGTGGTGCAATGGGATCAGTGGCATCTCTGGGGAACTGAGATGCACGTTCAATCCCTGACCCTGCACAGTTTGGGCTGAGGATCTGGTGTTGCTGTAGCTGTGACATAGATCAAAACTGCTGCTCAGGTCTGCTCCCTGGCCAGGGAATGCTATATACCTCAGGGTGGCCAAAAAAGAAGAAGAAGGAGAAAAAAAAGAACCACTTCCTGACAGTGCAGATGGATAAAACAAAACAAAACAAAATAAAACCTTTGAAGTCAAAATTTTCCTGCTGCCTGGAATATGTGAAAGAGTCCTGGAGTTCCTGTTATGGCTCATCAGAAGTGACTTATATCCATGAGGATGCAGGTTCGATCCCTGGCCTTGCTCAGTGGGTTAAGGATCCAGCATTGCCGTGAGCTGGGGTGTAGGTCACAGATGCAGGTCGGATCCCATGTTGCTGTGGCTGTGGTGTAGGCCAGCAGCTCCAGCTGCAATGCGACCCCTAGCCTGGGAACTTCTATATGCCATGGGAGCAGCCCTAAAATTAAAAAAAAAAAAAGAAAGAGTCCTATGAACTGTAAACTCCCACTCAGTGCCTTTTTGGGCCAGCTGCAAGGAGGTGTTTAAGGATCATGAGAACTGTGGCCATGATCTCTTTTCCAACAGCAGCCAAGGGTTGATCGCTAGAAAACAGGCAAAGAAAATAATTTCTTATAGTTGTTGCTAATGGCAATTATTACTGCAATGAAGAGAAGTCTATTTGAGGCCAAAGGCTGGCCCTGCCCTCAGCCTTCTCCCAGGAGGAGGGCCTCACACTGGCAATTGCTCTGACTCCTTGTGATCAGAAGTTTGTCAACTGAAAGCCAGTGACTACCATTTTCTCCCTCTTTTAGCAACCAGTGTTTTTGTTTGTTTGTTTGTTTTTGTCTTCTTTTTATTTGTCTTTTTAGGGCCTCCCCCAAGGCATATGGAGGTTCCCAGCCTAGCAGTATGGGCCGCCACAGCCATAGCAACGTGGGATCCAAGCCACATCTGCAACCTACACCACAGCTCATGGCAATGCCAGATCCTTAACCCACTGAGCAAGGGAGGACAGGGATGGAACCTGAGTCCTCATGGATGCTGGTCGGGTTCGCTAACCGCTGAGCCACGATGGGAACTCCTCCACCAGTGTTTTTTTTTAAGTCTCCAAACACTGCTAAAATTAGAAGGCCATTCCCCATTGGATTTCCCGTAGAAAATTAATTTGGATCAAGAAGGATTCGGTGTGGATCGGACTTGAAATCCAACTGCTTAGGGAGCTCAGAGGTTGGCCCACAGCTCCTTTGCAGGTCCTCTTCCGGGGACCATTCATCAGGGGCTTTGCAGGGCAGATTTTTTCCATTTCAGTTACGGAGCTGGGACTCACTGGCTGCAGTGTTACCAGCTTCCCCCACCCCCCCCCCACCCCCCCCAATCTCCCGGCAAGGGCACCACAGGACTGAGAAGGCCAGGCTGAAGGTTGGGAGGCAAGGGAGGAGGAAGAGGGAGAGAAGAGAAACTTACAAAAATAACAGACCTGATAGGCCCACTATTTCATCATGCAATATTCAAATATCAGACCCTGGCCCAAAATAGCTGCTCACTTACTGCCTTTTCCCTTTGCATGGGCTCCAAGAAACACGAAACGAGAGGTAGCCGAACAAAATGCCTCTTTCATGAGAGTCTGGCGGATGTGAGCAAGTTCACGACTTGATAATCCCCGACAGCCCTCATTAAATCAGGGAGCCGCAGGTGTGAAGGCCGCTGGGGGCGGGGGCGGTTATCCGGCCAGAGCGTGGGGCGCTGTCAGTGGAGGGACCTTGTCAGGATGGGGCAGCTTTCCAAGTTGATAAGGGAACGGTGCCAATTCGGAATGAATGCTGCAGGCAGAAATCTCTTTCCACAGCAAGAAGTCAGAAACTGTTCTCTTAGACGGATGTGTGTGCCTAAATGCTTGGTTTCTTCCCCAAAAATGAACTCCAGACACCCCAAAACTGGCCAAAAGGGGGGGGGAATCTCCCGGGGGGGGACATCAGAGTTCATATTTCCCTCCCTGCCTTGGCTCTCACCCCCTCAAAACTGAACCCTCCCCTTAGAGAACGACTGTTCCCTGCAAACCAACTGCAGGAGACTATCTCACCCCTCCTGCACCGCGAAGCAAGGGCTTCCTGGATTGGTCGGCTCGAGGGAGCATCTCTGCCTGGGGAGGCGGGGCTCTGCCTGGGGACCCTCCCTCCTCATCCATCTCAAACAGAGCTTTATTAGGGAATTGAGGGCACCTCGGGGCAAGTTTGACAAAAGAACAGGTTTATGGAGTGGCGGGGAGGGGGGCAGGATTAGCTGCCCCTCATAATGTGATTTTAGGAGTGCCTTTAGGAAAATTTGAGGTCAAAAAAAAATTTTTTTTTTCTCCCATACTGCCTTTTTGGTCACATATCCCTGAGATCCCTCAGCAGAGGGTTTTGATAAATTTTGCAAGTGCCGGTGAGCATCGTCAGGCACAGTGCTGTTTCTCATACTACAAGGTACCAAGACGGGGCCTCAAGGAGTGAAAGAAACCAGGTCGGGCTCCCCCTCCCCAGTAAGCTTTAACTGTCAAGGCACGGTCACCAAAGAGAACTGACATCTAACATCTAAGGAAGCTTTTTTTTTGGTCTTTTTTGTTTTTTTAGGGCCGCACCTGCAGCATATGGAGGTTCCCAGGCTAGGGATCCAATCAGAGCTGGAGCCATAGCCATCGGCCACAGTCACAGCCACAGCAACGCAGCATCCAAGCCTCATCGCGACCTACACCACAGCTCACAGCAACGCCGGATCCTTAACTCGCTAAACGAGGCCAGGGATAGAACCGGCATCCTCATGGATGCTGGTCGGGTTCATTAACCGCTGAGCCACAGCGGGAACTCCAACTTTGGACAACCTCCTTGAGCCTTCGTTTCTTTATCTGCAGAATGGGGATGATAACGGAAACAGGACCTGACTCCAGAGGATGATCAAGAAAATGCAAAATATCCAGAAATCTGTAGGAGTCCCTCAAAATTATACCAGTTCAAGTGGGAACTTCCTGTGGTGCCCTTTGCCAGAAAATGGGTCCAGGGAAATGCAAAGCTGTTCGACCCTTCCAGGTGGTTTTATTTAGCCACCTGTCTTGACCTAGCAAAAGATGTCCCCTACAGGGATGGAGGCCATAGCCCAGCCCTAAAGATCTGGCTTTGTGAGGTCTCAGGGTCAATTGTTCCAGAGAGGAAATTCTGATCTCTGGGTCTCTTGGTGTATGAGTTGTCTTGTATTTATGGGAACATCAGATTTTCAACTTTGGTACAAACCTATACTTGATTATAGGTATAGGTTTGCCGATTACCAGTTAACTCCTTTACCTGGTTACCTAGATGGCAACCTGTATTTGAGGAACTGGGTACCCAAACACAGGAGTCATTCAAAACAATCCAAACCATTGAAATTCAACCACCATGTCAACCCAGTTTGCAAGCAGACAAGAAAAATGTGAAACTGAAGAGATTTCTAATGGCTTTAGCGAAACAAAATAAACCTGGAGGGGAAAATAAAATGATTTCTTCCAACTGGAGGGTTTTTTTTTTTCCTTTCTTTTTACAAGGGGAGAAAAATCGAATGCTTTCGTTAAACTCTACAAAGCAAACACAACTCTTCAAAAGTCCATGAGACGTGGCAGGTCGTTAGGTGATTACATTTGAGTGGACATGCAAGAAATGTTTCTGGAAAACCGTGGGGAAACCAGCCTGGACAGCCCTTGTCAGAATCGTCAGGGTTTGATAGTATTAGAAATGCAAGCCTGGAGCTACAAACTTGAAACCCAGGACTTGGAAACTGAATCCATTCTAACCCCCCCTCCCCCACAACCGCCATCCTCACCTCCCCACAGAATAAAACCCTAACAGTCCTCAGAAAGCTATGCTTGCTGAGAAATAACAGGCAAAAATATTTGAAATCATGAACATTTACTGGGGCTTTCCTCCTCCGTTTTCCTAATTGGCCTTTCTCTGTGTAGTTTGCTAGGGCTGCCATAATAAACTACCACAGACTGGGTGGCTTCAACAACAGAAATTTACTTTCCCACAATTCTGGAGGCCAGAGTCCCTGGTCAAGGTTTGGCAGGTCTGCTCTCTCCTGAGGTCTCTCTCCTTGACTGGCAGAGGGCCCGCCTTCTCTCTGTGGTCCAGAAAGTGTCATCTTTTTTTGGTTTTGTTTTTTTGGTTTTTCAGGGCCGCACCCGTGGCACATGGAGTTTCCCAGGCTAGAGGTCTAATCAGAGCTGGAGCTGCTGGCCTACCCCACAGCCACAGCCACGCCAGATCTGAGCTGCATTCCCGACCTACACTACAGCTGGTGGCAGCACTGGATCCTTAACCCACTGAGCAAGGCCAGGGATTGAACCCGCAACCTCATGGTTCCTAGTCAGATTCGTTTCTGCCGCGCCATGACGGGAACTCCAGAGGATTCATCTTTCTGTATTCGCTCAGCCCTGGGGTTTCTTGGCTCCAAATTTCCTCTTATAATGACATCGGTCTGGTGGGACTAGGGCCCTCCCTAACAGCCTCACTTTAACTTCATTACTTCTTTAAAGGCCCGCTCTTCAAATACAGTCACATGCTGAGGCCCTGGGGGCCAGGTCTTCCATACATGAATCTGAGGGTCGCCATGTAGTCTGTGACACTCTGCTCTTAATCTCTCTACACCTTGGCTCTGGAAGGTTCTGCTCTGGGCTTCCTTGCCTGTTTTCAGATATCTGTTAAGTAATTTCTATGTGCCTATTATGAATGAGGACAACAGGAAAGTGCCATTCTGGCCCGCAAGGAATTTTTATTCTAGAGGCTGAGAGGAGCTGTGACCTCAACTGAGCATAAAGGCAGAGTGTGATACACACCATGAAAGACTGGAGTCAGAGATTGGCAGACTTCAACCTGAAGGCTGAGTCTGGCCTGCTGCGTTTTTATAAAAGTTTCCTGAAACACAGCCATGCCTATTATGCATGTATTCTTTTTTTTTTTTTTTTGTCTTTTTTTGTCTGTTGTTGTTGTTGTTGCTGTTGTTGCTATTTCTTGGGCCGCTCCCGCGGCATATGGAGGTTCCCAGGCTAGGGGTTGAATCGGAGCTGTAGCCACCGGCCTACGCCAGAGCCACAGCAACGCGGGATCCGAGCCGCGTCTGCGACCTACACCGCAGCTCACGGCAACGCTGGATCGTTAACCCACTGAGCAAGGGCAGGGACCGAACCCGCAACCTCATGGTTCCTAGTCGGATTCGTTAACCACTGCGCCACGACGGGAACTCCCTTTTTTTTTTAAATTAAAGTGTAGTCGACTTATAATGCTGAGCCAGTTTCACAGCAAAGTGACCCAGTCACACACACACACACATATATTTCCTTGCTTGTATTATCTTCCACCATCAGCCCGAGAGACTGGATAGAGTTCCCCGTGCCAGTCAGTAGGGTCTCATTGCTTATCCATTCTACATGTAATGGTTTGCCTCTACTCACCCCAAATTCCCAGTCCATCCCACTCCCTTCCCCTTCCCCCCTTGGCAACCACAGGTCTATTCTCTATGTCTGTGAGTCTATTTCTGTTCTGTACATAGGTTCATTTGTGCCCTATGTTAGATTCCACATAGGATTGATATCATGTGGTATTTGCCTTTCTCTTTCTGACTCACTTCACTCAGTGTGAGAATCTCTGATTTCCTCCATGTTGCTGCAAATGGCACTATTTTGTTCTTTTTGATGGCTGAGTAGTATTCCATTCTATATATGTACCACATCTTCTTATTCCATGGATCTGTTGATGGACATTTAGGTTGTTTCCCTGTCTTGACTCTTGTAAATAGTGCTGCTATGAATATATGGGTGTGTGTATCTTTTTGAATTGCAGTTTTGCCCACATATATATGCATGTATTCTTTATTGCCGCTTTTGCAGAGTTGTGTAATTGTGACGAAGACTATATGGCCCATGAAACCAAAGATATTTACTATCTGGCCCTTTGCAGAGAGGATTTGCTGACCCCTAGACTAGAGTTGAATTTGATCTGAGATGAGAGGCAGAAGGAAGCCCATCTCACTGCTGTCCTGAGAATGTGTGATTTCAGCTGGGCTTTGAGGGATGAATAAGAGTTCAAGTAGTAGAGATGGGAAGAGGATTTCCAGCTGCTCCTGTGGGTGCTATGCCTGCCTCCACTTTACACTCGGGCCTCAGTGCTCCCCTGAGGGATGGGCAGAAGGAAAAGTTGGTCCTTCCAGGGGGAGCTCTAAAGAGGTATAGTTCTCCATACCAGGCCAATAGTGTGTGCTCAGCCCAGAATATCTTGTGCTGGCATTGAAATGTATCATAAACATACTCAAAGAAGTCCCTCCAACCCCTCCCATCATCCACGGGGACACACAAGATGCAGCAAGACTGCGGGCAGGGCTCCTGGAGTTGCCTCCAGAGGCTTTGTGCTACTAAGAACCACAGCTGGAAGCCAGGCAAAGCAGGCAGCCGGTGCATTGATAGGGAGAAACCCTTTGGGCAGCGACTCCAGTTGGTGGTAAAATATATGCTCTGCAGTCCTGACAACTAGCGGGAAGACAGCAGGGCTCCTTGGCTCTACCCAGGTCTGGACAGGAAATTGGGAGCTACCTCCGGGGTCCAAGGGGACACAGAGTGGCTTCAACACGGGAACTCAGTAGCTCTTGGTCCCTCCCACCTCCCCCCGTCCCTACCTCCTGGGTCCCTCAACATACCACCAGGTCCTAAATGACAAGCTACAATTACAGGAAAGTGCTAAGGTTACCAGTTGTTCTAAACACGCTTCCACAAAGGATATTCAGTGAAAAGGAACCCCAGGCGGTTATAAACCCTTTTAGCTGTGTTAAAACCATAAGGTTTGCATCCAAGAATGTGTTGTCTGTTTGAGGCCAGCCTTGATTCTTTCCGTCGGGTGCCAGTGGCATGCATTTCAAATGAGCGGTTGTCTGTGGCCCCAGTGTCTGTGGCCAAGGCATATCTAATCAAGTTAAGTAGCCGTTCATCCCAGCTGTCAGCTCACTGGAAATCAGAATATTATCGGCAACCACACACAACTCAAACGGAAGGTTGGCGGGCAGAGCCCTGGATCTCCACCTCCCCCTGACCTGACGGTGGGGGCCCCAGGTTTTTCCTTTCCCTACGTGACTGTAGACAACAGTAGCAAAGCTATTTTAGGGATTAAAACAGCTAATTGCAGATTTCCAGCAGGGCCCGCAGCTCAGAACCCAGGTTTGGAGATGCACGTTGGTGGTCTTTGCCTGTGGGGTGGTTTTAGCTTGTTTGCTCAAGAGGTCGCTCGTCCACACCCCAGACCCACAAAGCTGTTAATTGGAGGCTCTTCCAGATGAGCCTCTCTTGGTTCTGGGTGTGAGGAATTTAGTGGAATTTGGTGTGAAATAGCATGCGATGTTTTCTTGGCCCTCAAAGCATGACTGGAAGGGCCTTTGAAATCATCTACTCAGCCTGCTTACTGGATAGATGAAGAAACAGTAGTTCAGAGAGGCCCACCGTTCCACAGCTTGTCCGGGGCAGAGGTGGGAGCAGATTCTGGATTTCTGCACTGCCTGTCTGCCACTCTCTCTTCTGAGATGTCTGCAATTCCATCAGGTCGCTTAAAAGCTTCAGGGAGGGAGTACACCAGGCTGGTTTCCACCCAGGCATCCCTCCTCTGCCGCCTGCCCCACCCTCATCCCAAAGCCCTGAGTGAGTTATTTAATCTTGCTGAGTTGTGTCTCTGAAATGGGGGTCTCAGGTCTGCCTACCAGGTTGGTCAGTTAATTAAATGAGATCATGCCCCTTGGTCAGTGGCCCCCCACATTGCTCAGTGGACTTGTCACAAGTGTCACTATATGTGGCTGCTTTGGCTGAGGGAGACTGCAGGGTCTCCCCTGGGGAGGGGAGATACTGGAAGTTGGTGTTTATGCCGTCGCCCCCTCCAGCTTCCAAAATGCTTCCTGTCATTTCTGAGAGGTGGTCTCCCCAGTGGAATTTCGTCCTGGGAAGGCAGTAGACATGGGGGGTTGGAGGGGGAAGCAGAGAAATTCAGAAGCAAGATATGCTATTTTTCACCCAGAGATTGTGAATGAAAATAAGACCTTTGAGGAGTGGTTCAGAGGTAATGAACTCGACTGGTATCCATGAAGACACAGGTTCGATCCCTGGTCTCGATCAGTGGATTAAGGATCTGGTGTTGCAGTGGCTGTGGTGTAGGCTGGCAGCTGTAGTTCCGATTCAGCTCCTAGCCTGGGAACTTCCATATGCCACAGGTGAAGCCCTAAAATAAACACATAAATAAAAGACAAAAAAAAGACCTTTTCATCTTGAGCCTCCCTTTTTTTAGAGCAAAGTAGATGTGCTCACCTCCTGCTCAAGGCCCTTGGCCTCTGGGAGGAAGCAGTTTGTGTCTCTCCATCCCAAGGCTGTGCTGCACAGAGGGCAGGCAGTGGCCAGGGGTCGGGGGGCTTTCCTCCTCCAGGGAAAGTGCTGCTTCCTGCTTTGCTCCCTCCATCCCCCTCCATGGATGGGGGACCACACAGGACTCAACAGTCAGAGGAGCCTTGAAGACCAGGGCAGGTGCTGGACATGGAGGAGACCACTGCCCTTTCTCCCACTGGAAGACTTAGTGATGTCAGCCGTCTGCAGCCCAGAAGAAGGCCTTCCCCAGAATCTGGTCATGCTGGCATCTTGATCTTAAACTTCGACTCTCCAAAACTGTGAGAAATACATTTCTGTTGTTGATCAGCCATCCAGGCTGTGCTCTTTTGTTACAGCAGCCTGAAAGGACTAAGACAACCTCTTTATAAACTAGAAATCGATGGGTAATCCCTCAACCTATGAAAGGTCATATACATCAAAAAGCTAGTGTAGGGAGCTCCTGTTGTGGCTCCATGGAAACAAACCTGACTGATAACCATAATGATGTGGGTTCAATCCCTGGCCTCGCTCAGTGGGATAAGGATCCAGCATTGCCCTGAGCTATGCTGTAGGTTGCAGATGCTGTTCGGATCCCCAGTTGCTGTGACTGTGGTGTAGGCCAGTGGCTATAGCTCTGATTCAACTCCTAGTCTGGGAACTTCCATATGCCATGGGTGCAGCCTTAAAAAGCCAAAAAAGAAAAAAAAAAAGGAAAAGAAAATCTATAATAAATATCATATTTAATGGAGAAACTTCAGAGATCCCCTTTAATATTGGAACAAAACAGAAATTTCGCTATTGCTGCTGCAACTTAGCAAAGTCTTGGTCCTGGGGAAAAAAAAGTGTAAGTGCCCTCCCCCTGCCCCCAAATATCCACAATGGAATAAGTCAACAATAAAAAGAAGTATAAACATAGTGGAAGAAATAGCTATCCTTACTGCCAAAAAAAAAAAAAAAAATCAGCAAACTCAAAAAACTGATAAGGATGTTTAGCAGGTTTGCTAGATACAGGTTTAACTCATGAAAAAAAAAATCAACTAATAGCATTTTTCTGCCATGAGATAACAAGATATGAAAAGATAAAATTATTATTAATAACAGAAAAGCAGAAATATCTGGTACTTTTCTTTTCTTCCTTTTTTTTTTTTTTTTTTTTTTTTGGGCTGCACCTGCCACATATGAAAGTTCCCAGGCTAGGGGTTGAATTGGAGCTGCAGCTGCTGGCCTACACCATGGCCACAGCAACACAAGATCTGGGCCATGTCTGCAACCTGCACCACAGCTCATGGTGACACGAGATCCCCAACCCAGTGAGCAAAGCCAGGGATATAACCCTCATCCTTATGGTTACCAGTCAAGTTCATTTCTGCTGTGACACAAAGGGAATTCCAGTACTTAATTTAAAGAATACACTATGGAAGAAAGTTAAAATTCTTCTAAGGGATACCAAACAAAAATCTAAATACCTGGGAAAGATACTCCATATACTTAGTTGGATGGCATAATGTGATAAGGTTGAAATATCTCTCCCAAATGATCTACAAATTCAGTATGATCCTAGTATCTAAAAATTTTGTTGCGGTTTTTTGGAGAAACTCAGTATATTTATTCTAAAATTTTTATGGAGACCTAGCCATTCACCAACAATTATGTCCAACAAGACATGAGCTGAAAGGAGAGATTTGCCTTACCCAACACTAACACATAGTGCAAGGGAAACCCAAACAGGAAAATATGGGCAACCTAAATGTCCATCGACAGAGAAGTGGATGAATATGTGGTACATATACACCATGGAATATTACTCAGCCATCACAAGGAAAGAAATAATGGCATTTGCAGCAACATGGATGGACCTAGAAATTATCATGCTAAGTGAAGTCAGTCAGACAGTGAGACTCCAACATCATATGCTATCGCTTACATGTGGAATTTTAAAAAAGCACATGATGAACTTCTTTGCAGAACAGATACTGACTCACAGACTTTGAAAAACTTATAGTTTCCAAAGGAGACAGGTTGGGGGGTGGGGGGATGTGCTGTGGATTTGGGGTGGAAATGCTATACAATTGGGTTGTGGTGATCATTGCACAACTATAAATGTAATACAATTCCTTGAGTAATTAAAAAAAAGAAAAAAAGGCAAATACAGGCCAAGGATATGAATGGGTAACTTACAGAGAAGGGAGACCCAAATGGCTAAAGAAGTGTTGGCAGTGGGGGGGGGGGATGCTCAAACACATCAGAAATCAGAGAAATTCAAACTGAATCAACA
This sequence comes from Sus scrofa, assembly GCF_054392235.1. Classification (NCBI taxonomy): domain Eukaryota; kingdom Metazoa; phylum Chordata; class Mammalia; order Artiodactyla; family Suidae; genus Sus; species Sus scrofa. The sequence continues at coordinate 48,248,097 of NC_139389.1, forward strand.
ATAGTCTTTACACACAGTGGAATATCAACACTGAAAAGGTTACATGGATCTGAGGAAAAAGGAAATTTGTGGACTTCTGGTGGAAGTGTGGATGGGTAGGTGTCCTCACGATGGAAGACAACCAGCCACACTCAGTGAAGTGTGTTTATGCACCCTGTCTCGGCTGCCTCACTCCTGGACGGTCAGTCCAGTGAAACTACCCTCCAGGTCCACGGGGGATTATAGACGAGCATGTTCACCACGGAATGTTGTGAAGCGGGAGGTGGAGGTAAACTCGGTGTAGACAAGTTAAAATGGGTGAATGCATGCTATGGACTGCGGACTAGTAGAGAAGCATCGAGAGATACGGGTGTGACCTAACAACATGGTGTTTAGTTGGGGGGGGAGCCAAGACACCGAATGAAGTTCACAGGACCATATCGTTTAGACAAAGTAAACATTTGCATGCTTAAACACCATACCGCACATTTAGAAGTATGCATACAAATTCAGGTACGCATATGAAACACATTAGAGGGCTGCCCATGAGGAGAGAGGACTGTGGGCAGGCAGTGGGGAGTCAATGGATCAAGGGCTAGAACTTGCAGATGGACCCATGACAGGTGCAGTGAACTGAGCTCAGAACCTGGGGTTCAATAAAGATAAGAGAGGGAGAGACAGTCATTGGGTATAAAAGAAAGTCCTAGGGTTGGCATCTATCCTGAAGTTACACAAAAGCAAATTTGGAGTGATCTATTCTCCTAAAGAGAGTTTGGTGAGTCTGGTGGGATCTGCACTCTGTATTTTAAGTGGAATGGGATTGAATACCATGAAGTAGTTGCTTATGAAATTATTGGAAGGGTTGGAGGATCAGGCTGTCAGCTGGACCAGCAGAAAAGACTCCCAGAACACTGCAGAAATGACCTTTCAATCAGGAAGATGGGGAGGGCAGGATAGACATAGATAGATTAAATTAGATTATATATTGTTGAAGAGAGAACTGGTGAACTGGGAAGTAAGGTTGAGAAAATTACTCAGATTGAAATACAGAGACCCAAGGAGATGGAAAATATGAAAAAGAAGTTAAGAATCATGGAAGACAGATGTCATATATATAATAGGAGCTACAGAGAAATTCAGCTCAGAGAATGGGGAAAATATTCAGAAATAATTGCTAAAATATTTCTAAAATGTATTAAAGATATGCATGTCCAGGGAGTTCCCATTGTGGCTCAGCAGTTAACAAATCCGACTAGGAACCATGAGGTTGCGGGTTTGATCTCTGGCCTCGCTCAGTGGGTTAAGGATCCGGCGTTGCCCTGAGCTGTGGTGTAGGTTGCAGACATGGCTCGGATCCCGCATTGCGATGTAGGCCGCATTGTGGTGTAGGCCGCATTGTGGTGTAGGCCAGTGGCTTCATCTCCAATTCGACCCCTCGCCTGGGAACCTCCATATGCCATGGGAGTGGCCCTAGAAATGGTAAAAAGACAAAAAAAAAAAAAAAATGCATGTCCAGAATTCCAATCAAGCTAGATTAAAAAAAAAAAAAATCCACCACCCCAAATACCAAAGACAATATATAACAAAAGCAACTAGAAAGGAAATACCTTTAAAGGAATAATAAACTGACGGCAGACTTCTTGCCAGCAACACTAAAGTACAGAAAATGTGAAATAACATTCTAACCTTGTTGATGGGAAATAACTCCACCTAAAATTCTATGTGTAGAAAAACTATCATTCAAGGAAGTAGAGATTTTCCCAGTAGCACACCGATTTGGAGAATTTATAACTCACAGATCCTCACTCAAAAATCTAAAGAGCAAATTCAAGAAAATGGGAAATTGACTTCATAATGAAGAAGAAGAAGCAAGAGAAAATGGTGAGCAAAGAGCCGAGTAAATACTGAGTAATTCTAAATAATTATTGATTTTTTAAACAGTAATGACAATAGCTGATTTGAGGCAGGGACACTTAAAAATAAAAACATACGGACAATGATAACACAGAAAATGAGAGTGGTGACCAGAGTTAAAGACTTGCAAGGCCCTTGTTTTGTTAGGACGGAGGGAAGGGTTACTGATTAACCTCAGACTTTGTCAGGTCAGGAGGTGCTGCTTGCATGTTTAGGGTAGCGATTTAAAGGACAGACTCATCATTTGTCTCCAGAAAAGGGAGAGAGGAGAGAGGAAGGGTCTGGGATGTAGACTACATTTCTCAGTGTGAATGAAGGACCATCAGTACTTTTCAAGATAAACACTTTGGGAGTTCCCTTTGTGGCTCAGTGGTTAAAAACCTGGTTAGTATCCATGAGGATGTGGGTTTGATCCCTGGCCTCGCTCAGTAGGTTAAGGATCTGACATTGCTGCAAGCTGTATCATAGGTTGAAGATGCAACTCAACTCCCTCACAGATACGGCTCTGATTCGACCCCTAGCCTGGAGGTGTGGCCCTAAAAAAAAGAAAAAAAAAAGGTAAATACTTTCCTCTTTTGTACTAAGTAAATAGGAGAAACAAGGAGGAAATGAACGTTTTTCTTTGCTAGATTTGCTAACTCAACGTTTGTTTGTTGTCACCCAGCAGCTAGAACAAGTCACATAGCAAGTGGAGTCTGATCCCTGCCCTCAGTCTGGCCTGCTCCCACCTCTGCCGTCCTTCTCCCCTGCGCCTTGGCTGCCAGCTCAGCTCTGGCCCCGTCTGACCCCTGGGCCGGGACTGTGTCTCCCTGATGCCCTGACTGCCTGCAGCCCAGCTCTGGCCCTGCCTTGCTCTTTCCAGGCCCTGCTCCAGTCCTAGAACTTTGAGCTCATCCCTGCTCCCTGCTCAGCTCTGAGAAGAGGACCTGCTCTCACCCTGCCACGTGGCGCCCGCCATGTCCTGCCAGGTCCAGACAGCATCTTCCCATGGCAAGAATTACCATTTCCAGAGCATCTGGGAGCCATCCTCATGTTAGGCATCTTCGGGTAAGCTGCCGAGCCTCTCAGACTTCAGCGTCCTCTGCCGTAAACGGGGATGACAGTGACACCGACCGCATGATGCAGATAAGAGGCTTGATGAGTTACCGTGTACAGGGCACCTAGAATGGTGCCTGGCACACAGCAAGCACAGTGTAAGTGTTGGTTGAACAAAAGGTAGTTCTCATTAGCCCCACATTATTAGTAAGGAATCCGAGACCCAGAGAGGCTCAGTGACTTGCTCGAGGCCACACAGCAAGTGGATGGGACCATCATTGTCCAGCTCAGGCCCGGGTGCTTCCTTCCTCCTCCTCAGCAATGGAGACCATGCACCTGGGCTACCAGTGTCCAAATGCTGTCACTGAAGCCACAGCAGACTCCAGCCCGCACACACGGGGCGGTGATGTCCCGCCCCCCCACCCCACCCCCGACACACACACACTGTCCAGCACTGTCCCAGCTCGGGAGGGGATCTTGTTTCAGGTCCCAGGTCTTACTAGGGTGTCTGTACTATGTCCCTGTAATTGACCCCACCGTGCTTGGACTTGGCCAGAGAAACTGGAGAGAAGTGCTCAGATCAGCCTGGAATGTTCTTTCTGTTTGAGTGACAGGAGGAGGATGCTAGATGAGACTTCAAATTCAGTGGGCAGGTGGCGGGCCCCATGACCAGCAGCAGCCAGCCTGCCATGAGGCTGTCTGTTTGGGCAGAGTCCTGGGGCAGGCTGCCTGCGTGGCCCACCGCTCCAAGCAACCCCCAGGGCTGGAGCACCTTCCGTGGATCTCCCACAGCCCCCCGGGAGCCCATGGCTTGTGTCCGCAGGAGCTCAACTCCCACCAAAGAGGAAGCTTGGGGAAAGGATCAAAGCTGCCATGAAGGTCCCGCTCGTGGTACGGGTGCCGAGGACAGAGCTTCTAGGAGGGAGTTGAAAACTGGGGTCCTGGGAGCATCAGTTTAAACCACCCTCAGCAGAAGAGCATCTGACAAGGCTTTGGTGTCTGCAAAATTGGACCCTTGGGTGCTGCTCAGGCTTGACCATTTTAAATAACAATCCGGGGACACATTTTCTATCCGCATCTTCCCACACCACGGTGGGGGGCGCCCTCTGGCCTCGACGCCCACTTCCAGGTCCTGATCCCACCCCCTCCTGGTGTCTCTCTCAGAGGGCCTGGTGAGGGCTAATGGACTTAAGCCACAGAAGACACGTGCCCGAGAACGCTTATTATTGGGAGGAGGTGGGCAGAATAAAACAATGGTGGTTAAGAAAACTTGCTTTAGAATCGGGCCACTGGGGTTTGAATTCCAGGTTTTAAAACTGGAAAACCAATCCAATCTCCCAGACCTTCAGTTTCTTGTAGAATGGGGACTAAAACCCCCACCTATGCCTTGGGGTTGGTATGAGGATGAAGGCAAACAAGATGAGTAAAAAGCTTAGCACCGAGTTGGCACAGGAGAGCCCCCATGCACAGAAGGTATAATAATAACAGTAATGATGGGAGTTCCATGATAGTCTAGTGGTTAGGACACAGGACTTTCACCCCTGTGGCCTGGGTTCAATCCCTGGTCTGGAAACTAAGATGCCTCATCAAGCTGCTGCATGACAACCCCCCCCCAAAAAAAAAAAAAAAACTAATGATTATTTTCCTTAAGGAAACTGAAGCTTTGGGACGTAAAGTGACCTGTCCAAAGTCACTCAGCCAGGAAATGACAGGTCTGGGTCCAGAGCCAGGTTTTCTGAAACCTCCCTCACGAGATCTTGCCCCAATCCTGGCACGCGCTGTGGAAGCCACCAAGCCCTTTGATGCCCAGTGTCCGGAAGTTTTGGTTTTGTGATGGAGTAAGATGCGGGACCTCTTTGGATCCTGAAGACCTTGTGCTCTGAGCCCATAGCAGCTGTCCCAGCTCAGGAGGCAGCATCTAGAGCTGACAGCCAAAGAGTGCATTTCCAGTTTGGGGACAATTGTATACACCTTGCAGGAGGAGTGGGTCTTTAACAGGGGAAGGTCTTTTGAGACAATAATTTGACTAGAAAGAGAAAGAGGAGGGACCTGGGATTGGGGAGGGTTGGAGGGGGAGCCACACGGCAGGGCTTTCGGCAGGGGGCTGGACCAGGAGGACCTGAGGACTGAGCTGGGGAGAGGCCGGGTGTGTGGGGGGCTCTGCCCCTAGCCCCGCCTCGGGAAGACGTCTCCTCGCCCTGGAAGCCAGCCGGAAGCTCTACCTGGTTTGTGTTCCTTGGATTTGTTTCCCATCACCCTGTGGAACTGCCAGCATTTTCCACATTAAGAACAAATCAAAAGAGATTTTTTTTCACTAAGCATGAGTTAGGGAACGGGTATGTGAGCAAATCAAATTCATGCAAAAATAGAGGAAATTAATTTTTAAAAAGTCCAGCCAAACACCCTGTAATTTTCAGTGATTTCCTTTCAGGGAAACTGACCACTGTCACTATAAACAAAGCAGAGAATAAATAAATAAAAAGGGAAAGAAGGTTGTGTGTGTTTTTTTTTTTTTTTTTTTTTTCTTCTCCTGGCCTCCCTGATGGATGGTTTATAGAGGCCTCGGGATAAAAGTCAGCCTCTAACCGTTCCCAGATGGTGCCTGCCTCTGCCCCTGCTTCTTCTTTGGTATTTCCCTGAGCCTCAGCCCCGGCCGGCCAGACCCGCTGGTGGTGAGGGGAGCAGATCCTCGTCCCCTTGGCTGTGGCCGCAGCCAGATACAGTGGGGCAGCAGAAAGTCCAGGTCACTGGCAGGAGGGCTGCATGCCCGCCGCCAAAACCCTGTATCACCATGGAAATGACGAGCCAATCAGCCAGCACCCTTCAGAGCAGCAGGGCTCCTGGGCTTGGCCCTCGGAGAGGCTGTGGGCCTCCTTCCTCTTGGGGTCACTTTCCTTACCTACTCATCTCCGTGCTCTTGGGGTGCACCAAGGTCCTGGGCCAAGGAGGGCCCTGGTCAGGCAGAGATTTGGAGAACTTGACCCTTGCAGTGCTCTTAATTTTTTTTTTTTTTTTTGCTTTTTATTTTTAGGGCCATTTTAGGGCAGCACCCATGGCACATAGAGGTTCCTAGGCTGGGGGTCCAATAGGAGCTACAGCTGCTGGCCTACACCACCGTCACAGCAACACAGAATTCAAGCCACGTCTGCAACCTACACCACAGTCACGGCAACGCCAGATCCTTAGCCCACTGAGCAAGGCCAGGGATTGAACCCACCTCCTCATGGATGCTGGTTGGGTTTGTTACCACTGAGCCACAACAGGAACTCCTGGATGGGTTCTTATAAGCAGCCTCTGACCCTTCCTGAAATAAGGTTGGGTGTTTGTCATAATTAGAGGACCCATCCCATTTCATCTTTGGTCCTGTGGGGTCGGGACTGGGGGTCTCCTTGGATTGCCCTCAGCTGGCACTGCTGTCCCATTTGCTAGGGGTCCCTCACCTGGCGTTGCCATGCTCCTCACCCCCGCCTCCACCCACTGCTTCTGCTGCACATCTGGTTTCTTTGGCAGGTGACACCCGGGCAGCCACTTGGGAAATGTCTCCTGCCTCCCTCCTCCTCCCCAACCCTGCCTCCCAAGAATGAAGTCTGAGATCCTACATGCAAAAGTCCCCTCCTGATTCCTGGACAACTGGGGTTTAATCCGGGGGTTAGACCTGCAATCAGATTGTTGTTGTTGTTGCTGTTTAGTCTTTTTGGGGCGGCACAGGAGGCATATGGAAGTTCCTAGGCTAGGGGTCGAATCAAACTGCAGCTGCCAGCCACAGCCACAGCCACAGCCACAGCCACGCCAGATATGAGCCACCTCTACCACCTACACCACAGCTCATAGCAGTGTCCAATCCTTAACTCACTGAGAGGGGCCAGGGATCAAACCTGCATCCTCATGGACGCGAGTCAATTTCGCTTGTTTCTGCTGAGCCACAACAGGCACTCCGTGCAGTCAGATTCTGAATCTCTATGCTCACCATCTCAGCTTCTCTACTGACTATAGTTTTATGCGATCAGACAGTCATCTGTGCCTATGAAGCATGTGAAAATAACTTTTTCGTTGTTACCTATCCCTGGCCAAACAAATATCATGATGCACTGGGGTAAATGAATCAGAAACAGATGGATAAAATGTATCTGAAATACACAGAATTTCAATCCGGAGGGACAGGGTCAGGAAGGGGGATTGTTTGGGGTTTCCACGAGCCCAGAAACAAGGAAAGGGGCTTAAGCCACCTGACGGCTCCAACCAGCCTCTCTGGGCCCCTCCATCCCAGCGTCAACAGGGGACGTATCTGGGTTTATCAAGAACCAGAGTTGCTATCAAGTTTTGACAACGTGGCTTCTGAAAATAAGCTGTTCGAAGAGACAGAATACCTTCTCTTAATGATGCCGCTGGAGCACCCGGCCCCATGGGAGATGGGAATTACTTCAAAGATAGCCAGTTGCTGGATTTGGCATCCGTTCTGCAGCAGTTAGATGTGTGGAAAGAGGCCCTGATTGGCAGGCTTGGGAGGGGGCTGGGAGGGTGGGGGCGGACACATCAGTGGTTTCGACAAGAATGCGAAAATGCTATATTTTGTGACAAAGTTGCTCCAGGGTAGGCAGATTGCTCACAAATCGGTTACAGATTTCCCCGAAATATGTAGGGACTTCCATGCAGAAGGAAGGGAGTTTGGGGCCCAGATGCATTTGGGGTTTTGTGGAGCTCCACACTGGGATGGAACTGGGGAGGATGACTCGTCCCGACCGTGGGCCCTGGGCTGGTCCTCGCCCTTCCGACACACGTGGCTGCGCTAGTCACATGTCTGCAGGACTCTCAGGAGAACTTACAGCCACCCTGCCTCTCCAGGCTGCACTGCAGTACGAGTGTCTCCAAAACAGATTAGGGTCTGTGACTACTGTCACTGTCACCACACAGCTTGTTTCATCGCTCAATGTAAGAGCCTGCTTTCCAGTTTGGGACTTTTTTTTAAGGGCTGCACCCACGCAGCATACAGAAGTTCCCAGGCTAGGGGTCAGATAGGAGCTGTAGCTGCCAGCCTACGCCACAGCCATAGCAACTCAGGATCTGAGCCTCATCTATGACGTAGACCAGAGCTCATGGCAATGCCAGGTCCTTAACTCACTGAGTGAGGCCAGGGATCAAATCTGTGTCCTCATGGATATTAGTTGGATTCGTGACCACTGAGCCACAACGGGAAATCCCAATTTGGGACATTTTTGAAAAGGATGTCAGGATGAAGAGTGATCAGAGATCACTCAGAGTCTGTCCTGAATGAATATTCAACGGAAACGTTCAGACACTCCAGCACGGGCCCAGCTGTGGTCCTTCCTAGAAGGGCAGAAGCATCCATTAATTGCTTAGCTCGCCCTGAACACACCTAACCCGGGGCTCTCTGTTTCTGCTACTGTCTTACATTCTTATCTCAGACGCCTCCTTGATCCCTCTTGCTCCTTCCTCAGATCCGGACTACCAGGAAGTCCTGGAGAGAGCTCCCTGGTGGCCTAGCAGTTAAGAATCCAGCCTTGTCACTGCTGTGGCTTGAGTCGCTGCTGTGGCGAGGGTTTGATCCCTGGCCCGGGAGACTTCCGAATGCTGTGTGTATGGCCAAAAAAAGGAACTCCTGGAAGTATAACTCCCAGGTCCTCGATATTCTTGAATCCGTACGCTGCCACTGACCCTGTCCAGGCCACCAGCACCTTCTGCCTGGACAATGTCAATCCGCTCCATCATGGCCTCCACCATCTCCACTCACAGTTCCTCCTGCCTTTCCACCAACCCATCCTCCACACGGCTACCCCAGGGGCAGTTTTATTTTTCTCAAAACATAATTCAGAGCATGATGCATTTTATGCACTTCTCTGCATAAAACTGCTTCGTGGCTTCCCGTCATAGTCAGGATTAAATCCAGGCTTCTCACTGTGACCTTCAAACCTTGCAGGATCCAACCCCTGCTCTCCTCGTCTCCCTCACCTGTTCCCTCTGCCCTCCCCCCTCGCCCCAGCTCCCGTGGGAGACACCTGCATCCCCACTTCCATCTCAAGCCCTTCGCAGCACCCGTCGCTCGTTCCTCTCCTTGCTTCCTTCGAGTCTCAGCTTAAATGTCTTCCTCCATTTGTTCACAGATAATAGCAATGATCCAAAGCCCCAAGACTTTGATGGAAGTCAGCCACTGATTAGAGTAGAAAAGAGAAAGTTTTCTGTCTGCAGATCTTCATTTCTGTTGAGCTCCTGATGCTCGTTCGCACATGGATGTACATTTGCACGCACGCACACGTGCACTAACATACAACATAACAGACATGCATAACGCATGCATTAACCCCTGACCCCAGCAAAGACTGCACTAGTCAAGACAGGCTGACAGGCGCTGAGCTGGGACTGACATACAAACTCAGCGAAGGGGGAGTTCCCATTGTGGCGCACTGGAAACGAATCGGACTAGTATCCATGAGGATGTAGGTTCGATCCTTGGCCTCACTCAGTAGGTTCAGGATCCAGCACTGCCGTGAGCTGGGGTGTAGGTCGCAGAAGCAGCTTGGATCCCACGTTGCTGTGGTTGTGGCTATGATGTCGGCCGGCAGCTGTAGCTCTGATTCAATCCCCAGCCTGGGAACTTCCATATGCTGTGGTTGCGGCCCTAAAAAAAAAAAAAAAAAAATACAGTGAAGAAACCAAATGTAACCCTGACCCAGGCACAGTGGTCCCGATGGTGGAAGATGGGATACTGGGACCCCGGCTGGATCACTGGTGAGTGACTTGGGGGGCATGGACATTCCGTTGCACAGAGGGAGACAGGACAGTGTTGTCTAATCCAGATCAACCCTCTGGAGCTTGAAGGAGGGACGGAGGTCTGACCTAGGACAGGCAAGGGGCCGGGGGCCTCTGAGTACACTTGACAGTCTATGCTGCAATTTACCCCCATTTCAAAACAACACATGCTCTCTTGGAAAGTTTTAAATATTACAGAAAATTAACATCTGTGGGGAACAAACCTCTTAGTGTTCCCTTTTCCAAAGACAACCACTTCTATTATTTTGATGCATTTATTCTTGACTTTTCTCTGCACAGGCTTTTTTGTGTTTTTGTGGGGTTTTGTTTGTTTGTTTGTTTTTTAGTGTTACACAGCTGCCAGCATACCATATATACAACTTTCCGTCCTGCTCTTTTTCATTTAACCAATGCATTTTTTAGGTTATTGCTTAATCACCAAGAGTATCATTATTAAAGGGATAGATATACCTAAGACTGTTTATCTTTCACCCATCAATAGGAATTTACTTTATCCCTAAGAGTCAATTATCACACACAAAACAACAATTAGCAAATTTTGCATAAAAGATTTAGGATAACTCTCTCAGGATAGATTAGCTGGATTCTTCAGGTTGGGCTGGTTGTTTTAACCTGTAACTTCACATTTCTTTAGTTCATTGTGGTGAGGAATCATGTTTAAGTCGCTTTCTTTCTTGATGTCCTCTTATTTTCCCTTGGAGTCTTTATAAAGTAACTTCCATATGGTTGCAGGACGTCTGTAGGTATGTGATAGCTGCTCAGGAAAATCCTTTTCTCTCCTTCTTCCTGAGGCAAAACTAGAACCACTTCCCAGCTTCCCTTGGTTGGGGAGATGTGTCATGGGGTTGAGTTTTAGCCCCTGGGATTCAGAGGAAGAGAGCATCCCACTTCCAGGACTGATTGTAAAGTCTCCCATGTACGATACACGATAGATTTCTCTTTCCATCAACTGGTTGCACAACCCCTTGGAGGATGAAAGAGCCATGAGACAGAAGGAGCCCGGGTCCCTGAATGACATGGAAGAGAATCACCCTGCCTTTCTGAGCAGCTGTCTAGAATTATTGATGATGGAGGATAATGTGAGGAAAAAAAAATATATATGTATGTATGACTGGGTCACTTTGCTGTACTGTAGAAATTGACAGAACACTGTAAATCAACTATAATGGAAAAAATAAAAATCATGAAATAAGTTTTTTTTTAAAAAAAAAGAACTAAGCTTATGTTGAAACGATACAGTCTGGGTCCGTTTGTAATCACACTTTAGCCTGTATTCACAGACACAGGGTGCAAATAAAGCCCCACCATCATTTAAGAGCCAATGTTTGATGGCTCCAAGTCCCTACTAGAGGAAGTGGGGGACCTAATTTTTCTCACCCAGTTTGGGCTCGTGCACAGGAACCGTTCTGCTCATGCTCATCCCCCTGCCTCACCAAGGAACCCACTCTGCTTCTTCAAGGTCAATAAAACACAGCGGTTATCAACCACCCAGGGGTGTGTAGGGTCTTGGATTTGAGAGAGTCAGGGACAGGCGCTGAGCTTCTCAGGTGTAGAAGCTATTGGAGGCTCCACCTGCACAAAGGTTTCGGCGCCACTCCGGAGTTGTCCCCTGGGAGGGGCCCAGGAAGGACTCATAGGCTGCTGGATAGAGCCAGGGAAATTCTGGATGGCCTTGCCCAAAGCAAAGGCAAAGATAACTCAATACCAGTACTCTATAAGCCTCCTAGCTGGTGGGCAGCGGGGAGGGGGGGAGGGGGGGAGGCGATGAGCAGCCAGAGACAGCAGGATGAGCAGGATGGGGGGAGGCAGAGCAGCACCTTGGACATCCCCAGAAACTCCAGAGGTGGGGCCTGAAGCCTTGCTCATGGGAGCTGAGGGGTCTTCCAAGGCGCCGAATCTGTTTAAACATGTGCTACGAAATTATAAGCTGCTATTTCCTGAGCTGCCTAATTTCAAAACCCACATCAATGACTGGGTCATAAAAATATCATTTCATATTCCACTTACGATGAAAGCTTCCTCAGTGCTGATGTTTCTGCCTAGAAGCTTCTCATTCTGTGACAGTTCCACCTGCAAACTTTCACCCTCTGCCTCTGTCACCGGAGGAGGTACCAAGATGCCATCAAGTCCAGCTCCAGTGGCTCAGCTGGTCAAGGGCAACTTCCTTCACCTCCCCGTGTCCTAGTTTCTTCGTCCGCAAGATGGGGACAAACGTGGAACCTGTCTCACAGATCTTAGGAGCATTAGAATGACTAAAAGCACAAGAAATCACTAAAGTCACTAGAAGGCAGCTATTAGTTTAAGAAATTGGCTTTCTCTGGCGGGACTCTGCAGCTTAACACAGACTCTGACCTTAAGCTTCCCAGATACCTGAACCAAATCAAGTAGCTGTCCAGTCTGGAGAGCACGCTTATGCTTTGGTTTTGTTCCAGTTCAGATTTTTATTTTCATTTGAAAAAATGTGGACAGGTCCATTTTTTTTTTTTTTCTTCAAAGTAGGTTTGCTGGGCTTTTGGAAAATTTTTGATTTGGTTAGTGGCAAACTCTCAAAAGTCACCTTTGAGTTTGGTTTGGCTTTGAGTTGAAGGGAGCAGCTTGGGCTGATTCAGGGCACCCGGTTTGGCTCAGCTTAAAGCCCGACCAGGAGATTTATTTTTTTTATTTTTCACTTTTAGGGCCATATCTGTGGCATATGGTGGTTCCCAGGCTAGGGATTGAATCTGAGCTGTAGCTGCCAGCCTACACCACAGCCACAGCAATGCCAGATCTGAGCCTCGTCTGTGACCTACAGCACAGTTCACAGCAACGTCGGATCCTTAACCCATTGATCGAGGCCAGGGATCGAACCCACGTCCTCATGGATACTAGTCAGATTCATTAACTGCTGAGCCATGACGGGATCTCCTCCCAACTACTTTAAACCAGAGAGGTTCGGTGAATTTTCCAGTCCCCCACTGCATGTGAGGGCATAAGAAACACCAGTGCAACTCCCCAGGTCTGGTGTCCCATTCCTTGTCTTCGGGAGGGTGGATTCATCTTTTTTTTTTTTTTTTTTTTTTTTTTTTTTTTTCCTTTTGGCAGTGCCTGTAGTGTGCAGAAGTGCCCGGGCCAGGGATCAAACCCACACCACAACAGTGACAACACCAGATCCTTAACCCACTGAGCCACCAGGGAACTCGAAGTGGGTATACTTCTTAATAGGGTCTCTTAGTTCCCTGGTAAGTCTATGGAGACCCATCACTGAGGAGTGCATTTTCTTGATTTCTTTCTGGGTATCTCAAAACCTGAGCAGAGAGTTAGGTCTCTAACAGAACAACAATTAGTGAGTGAATGTGCTATGATTTTATTTACATTACTTTTCCAGGGCTAATTATTCTCCCCAGGGATCCCCATTTCTCTGGCTACAAGCACAGAGGGAGGCCCATTAATGGTAAGAACCTACATTTCAGAGTTCCCGTTGTGGCTCAGATGGTTAAGAACCCAACTAGTATCCATGAAGATGCAGGTTCAATCCCTGGCCTCACTCTGTGGGTTAAGGATCCAGCGTTGTCATGAGCTGTGGTGTGGGTTATGGATGCGGCTTAGATCTGGCATTATTGTGGCTAGGGCACAGGCGGGGCTCTGCAGCTCAGATTCAACCCCTAGCCTGGAAACGTCCACATGCCACAGGTGCGGCCTTAAGAAAGAAAGAAAGAAAAAAAAAAAAAAGAACATATATTTCACTGGCTCTCATCTCTGTTGGCTCAGAAAGGATCTTAATCCTACCCCACCCCAACCCAGTGTTTCTAGGAGTCATCCCCACAGACGGACAATCATCCCCACGGTCTGTGGGGACGTGGCCCCCTCTTTGGACTCTCGAAGGCTCCCACTGCTGTGCTATTTCTAGATTTTTGTTAGTCAGACATCCTTTGTTTGCCCCAGTCTTCTACCTTCTTAAGTCCCAGAAATGAATCCATGTGTATTTCAAAGGCGACAAACCAGAGTCATCAATTTCAAGCTCAAACTCTTAAGAACAGTGGCCTCCCTCAGACTCTGATGGGTATTTCTTTAACTGGGTCAGGTTGGTCCCTCGTGGCTGTCCTGTCTCTTGGGATTTTTGTTTGTTTGTTTGTTTGTTATTTATTTATTTATTTATTTGGTCGCCCCAAAGCATATGGAGTTCCTGGACCCGGGTTCAGATCCAAATCGAGGTTGCAACCTAGGCCGTCGCAACTAACCGCAACACCAGATCCTTAACCCACAGTGCTGGGCCAGGGATTGAACCTGTGTCCCAGTGCTCCTAGGACAATGCCAATCCCATTGCGCCACAGCGGGAACTCCTTGGGCTATTCTCTTACAAGTGTCTCTCATTCTCTCCGTCATGTCTGCTTCTCAGGACGATGCCCAGGAGCTTTCCACACCCCACTCAGATGAGTCCAAATTCTAACAGAGAATCCCGTTGTGGCTAGATTAAGATGAACAGTGATTGTGGGTCCATAAGAATGTGAACTTAGCGCCTGAGCTTTCAGTGTCCGAGATGGATTTAGACAGGCCCACATTAAGCAAGGAATAAGAAAGCACACTGTAAATCCCAAGTGCTCTGGAGATAACGGACTGATTTGCCAGACATCAATTTGCCACCTCATCTGCTCACCAGTGTTTCCCATCTCCCTGCCATCCTTATTTGGAAGGTGTCGAAGGATCTATGGCCCCCTCCTGCCTTTGATCTGGCTGAATTACCCACTAACAAAAACCGTGTTTCTATTCACTGCTTCTAAGGTTGACGATAATTCACATGGCATGACACGGTTTCGGTAGCCTTTGAGGTTTTTTTCTCTTGTTTTCAGTTCTAGGTTTGCTAAGGTTTTCTGAAGCCAGTCTCTGAGCTGGTTTGTGGGAGGGGAGGGCGTCCAGAGATCCATTCCTTCAGAGCAACAGAGGTGTCCTCCTCTGCCCCTGGCCCCACACCTGCCCTGGGTTCTGCCCTCACCCCCTCCGCATCATCACGGATCTGCCAGTTCGGACTATAATTGTCATTTCCGGAAAATTGTCCAGGGGCAACTTTTTTCTTGTTTTCTCCAACTGTTTAATTGCATGAGAAAGCGCGAATACCAAGATTTCAAAACGGTTTCCTTTTACAAGAACTTCAAGGAGTTCCTGTCATGGCTCAGTGGTTAACGAATCCGACTAGGAACCATGAGGTTGCAGGTTCGATCCCTGGCCTCGCTCAGTGGGTTCAGGATCCGGCGTTGCCGTGAGCTGTGGTGTGGGTCACAGACACGGCTCGGATCTGGTGTTGCTGTGGCTCTGGTGTAGGCCGGCGGCTACAGCTCCAATTCGACCCCTAACCTGCGAACCTCCAGGTGCCGAGGGAGCGGCCCAAGAAATGGCAAAAAAGACAAAAAAAAAAAAAAAAAAAAAAATTAAAAAAAAAGAACTTCAAGATTTTTCGATTAAAAAATGATAACCAATCATGTCAGTCCAAGTTATGAATGAATCTGTTCCAGGAGCACAGGTGGTCTTGTAAGACTATCATCATCAAAATATTCCTGAAGCGTGTTAATATGAGCATATTAAAGCTGATATATGTGGGTTTTGCAAATATTTGGACAGTAGATTCCTTTTCCCTCTGTATTTCTTTCTTTCTTTCTCTTTCTTTCTTTCTTTCTTTCTTTCTTTCTTTCTTTCTTTCTTTCTTTCTTTCTTTCTTTCTTTCTTTCTTTCTTTCAAGACACTCTTGAAGTTCCCATCATGGTTCAGCAGTAATGACCCAGACTAGGATCTATGAGGTCTCAGGTTCGATCCCTGACCTCGCTCAGTGGGTTAAGGATCCAGTGTTGCCGTAAGTTGTGGTATAGATCAAAGATGTGGCTTGGATCCCATGTTGCTGTGGCTGTAGTGTAGGCTGGCAGCTGTAGCTCCAGTTCGAACCCTAGCCTGGGAACCTCCATATACTACAGGTATGGCCCTAAAAAGACACTCTTACGGCAGTAGATTGTCTGCAAGTACAACCCATAACAGCTCTTCCTGTCCTCATGGGCATTGAGAGGACGGGCCTATTCTTTCTCCCTTGAATCTGGCCTGACCCTGTGGAAGTGACACTCTAGGACTCCTGAGCCTAGGCTTTCAGAGGCCTGGAAGCCTCTGCTTTCCTGAAACTTTGCACCACCCCGTGTAAGTCAGACTGCCCTCTAGAGAGAAAGACTCCATCAGCCCTGGACTGTTCTAGCCATGGCCCCCGAAGGGCCAGGCATGGATAAATCAAATTTCTTGATTTATTCAGCCTCAATGCAGCCTCCAGACTATAGAATCACAAGCAAATAAGTGGTTCTTGTTTTAAGCAGCTAAGTTATGGGGTGGCTTGTTACATAGCAAAAGATAACTGATACACCATCTGCAGCAGGCTGATTACTCTGGCAGGTTGCCTGTGGCTGCCCTGAAACTCCCTGGCGGGATGTAAGTAAATTTGCATAAGGAACTCAGGGGCTGGCTGGGAAGAACCAGAATGAAGCCTTAATCCCTCTTCCCAGAGATGTCAAGTTGCAGCTATCAGTCAGGAGGGAGCTGAACCCCAGGTTAGAAGCCAGGGAAACAGGAGTACGACGGCCTCTGAAATAAAACCAGTGGAGTGGCTGTGATCAGGGCTCATTAATGGCCACAGTGCTTCTTGCACTAAGGCAGTGATCACAAGCAGAGGGAGTTTTAATTCCCTCCATAGCTGGGTTCGAATGGGAGTAGCCAGGCTGACCTAGTGGAGTTTCCTCGACATACAGGAAAGGAGATGAAGAGAGGGAGGGGCTTGAGAGAGACTCGGCGTACTGCACTCTCAGGCACGGCCCCTCCCCTTTTCAAATTTACTTTTTTATTTAAAAAAATTGTTTTTTGTCTTTTTAAGGCTGCACCTGCGGTATATGGGAGTTTCCCAGGCTAGGGGTTGAATCAGAGCTGCCACGGTCAGCTTACACCTCAGCCACAGCGATGCCAGATCCAAGCCGTGTCTGCGACCTGCACCACAGCTCACGGAAACACCGGATCCCTGACCCACTGAGCTAAGCCAGGGATCCAACCCATGTCCTCATGGATACTAGTTGGGTTCATTACCACAGAGCCACAATGGGAGCTCCCTTCCTTTTTTTTTTTTTTTTTTTTTTTTTTTTTGTCTTTTTGCCTCTTCTAGGGCCACTCCCACAGCATATGGAGATTCCTAGGCTCAGGGGTCCAATTGGAGCTGTAGCCACGGGCCTATGCCAGAGCCACAGCAACAAGGGATCCGAGCCACATCTGCAACCCACACCACAGCTAATGGCAACGCCAGATCCCCAACCCACTGAGCGAGGCCAGGGATCGAACCCACAACCTCATGGTTCCCAGTCGGATTCGCCAACCACTTCGCCACGATGGGAACGCCTCCCTTCCCTTTTTAAAAAAAGCCACACATGAATCATATGGAATTTCCTGGGTTAGGAGTCGAACCGGAGCTGCAGTCTATACCACAGCCACAGCAACCCTGGATCTGGGCTGCATCTTTGACCTATAATGCAGTTTGTTACAATGTTGGATCCTTAACCCACTGAGTGGGGCCAGGGATTGAACCAGAATCCTCACGGACACCATGTCGGGTTCTTAATCCACAGAATTCCTCAAATGATGCCCTTGGAGAAAACCGCGACTCCCATTCTGTGCAGTCAGACATCCCAGGTATTACTATTACAATTTTCAGGTTAATTTTCCATCTCGAGGAGGAAAAACTCTGTTGGGAAAAAAACAAAAGTTAGTAACAGAAGCTGTAAAGGGACACCCGCCCGTTCATGAGCAATCTCGGGTCTTTCTTCCCAAATACCTAGTGCATGTAGCAGAACACAAAGAAATAATGTTTAGCATATGAGGAAAATTTTTATAACAGTCCCACAACCTGGCATTTGAGAATAAGCCCTTCCCCTCACCGAATACATGAATGGTTAAAATGCTCAAGTTTTTTTAAAACAAAGACGCCCAAAGATGAATGATAAAGGCTTTTTTTCTTCTTTCCTGCCCACTTCCCCAAATCAGCAAATCAGAACACACCTCTCCCTCACTGAACTTGAACTCCAAACGTGTGCTTCAGGGAGACAGGGCTGACAGCCCAGGAACTTGAGGGTCCCATTAGCAGTCATGCACACCCATTACCCTGTCTTTCTGGATTTCCTGTCGTGCCACGGTTCCAACCCTCTTTGCAAAGAGAACCAGCAGACAGGTTCTGAAATTTGCATGCAGATCCTTCTTGATAGTAAAAATGCTTCAAGATGTGGCTGGGAGGGCTGGGTGGTGGACTTCTGGGGCTTTGAAAGGCCCTTCCTGGTCTCAGCCTCATTTCTCAGAGTGGAGTGATACCCACAGTTGGCCCTGGTCTCCTCTGCAGTGACGGGTTCCCAGAAAGGACCATGTGACCTGGAGGGGTGGGGTGGTGGTGGAATGTTCTCTGGAGCACTTGGAGGTCAAATCCCGAGAGGTGGGATGCCACGAGGGATGCAGAGGGCAGAGTTCGTGAACACTCTGCAAATCCTGGTCAGTGTCTTTCATCCTGGCTTGAGTTCATCCAATGATCAAGGATGGACTCCGGGTAAAGGGAGGGCGTTCACCTGCTGGGTCATCTGCCATGTCATCAGGATGGTTAGAAGGTGGATTCACGGATCTATCAGACCTTTTCCTTTAGCTTCAACCTGTCAGGTTTCTAGAATTCTCCCCCTGGGGATGTCTCTCCAGCACAGGTCTTCCTAGCCCGGGGGTTAAGATTTCAAGGGAGTCCCCATTCAGATAAAAAGAAAAGCACATTTTTTTTTCTCACTTCAAATTGAAATTGAAGATTCCCTTTAAAAATTGAGATATAGGGAGTTCCCTTCGTGGCACAGTGGTTAACAAATCCGACTAGGAACCATGAGGCTGTGGGTTCGATCCCTGGCCTTGCTCAGTGGGTTAAGGATCCAGCATTGCCATGAGCTGTGGTGTAGGTTGCAGACGCGGCTCAGATCCCGAGTTGCTGTGGCCCTGGTGTAGGCCGACAGCTACAGCTCCAATTAGACCCCTAGCCTGGGAACCTCCATATGCCACAGGAGCAGCCCTAGAAATGGCAGAAAAAAAAAATTTGAGATATAGGAGTTCCCACTGTGGTGCAGTGGGTTAAGAATGTGACTGCAGCAGCTCCAGTCACTGTAGAGGTTTGATCCCTGGCCTGGTGCAGTGGGTTAAAGGATACAGCGTTACCGCAGCTGCAGCTTGGATTCAATCCCTGGTCTGGGGACTTCCATATGCCGTGTATGGCCATAGAAAAGAGAGAGAGAGACAATTGAGACTTAAATGTTTTATTCGTTTCAGGTGTACAACATGCTAACTCCATATTCACACATGCAATGAAATGATTACCACAATAACTCTAGTTAGCATCCATCACCATATGTAGATACAAAATTGTTTTCCTTGTGAATGAAAATTTTTAAGATTGTCTCTCTTAGCAGCTTTCAAATAGGTAATACAGTATTATTATTATAGTCAGTATGCTGTACGTTACACCTCCAAGGACTGGCTTATTTTACAACTGGAAGTTTGTAGATTTTTTTTTTATGGCCACAACTGGAAGTTTGTAGATTTTTTTTTTTTTTTTGCTTTTTTATGGCCACACCTGTGGCATATGGAGGTTCCCAGGCTAGGGGTGGAATTGGAGCTACAGCTGCCGGCCTATGCCACAGCCACAGCAAAGCCGGATCCAAGCTGCAGCTGCGACCTACCCCACAGCTCACAGCAATGCCAGATCCTTAATCTACTGATCGAGAGCCAGGGATCGAACCTGCAACCTCATGGTTCCTAGTGGGATTCGTTTCTACTGCACCATGATGGGAACTCCAGGAAGTTTGTAGCTTTTGACCCACTTCATACATTTCATCCCCTCTTCAGCATTCCCTTTAAATCCAGCTGTTCCTGTCAGCAGAAATCACAGATGCTTTCATGTTACGGTGGCTCCCATCAGAAAATATTATTTATGTGCCTCCTTACTTCAATATTATGGTGTCATTAGACCAACTACGAAAGCCTGCTATTTTGGGTCTTAATAAAGATGCCCACAGAAAACTCTACCACATCCTTCATACCCATGAAGATGCCTACCCCCAAAAGAACCAGCCTGGGACCTAGCCCTGGCTCTGGATGAATAAGGATGGCCCCTGGAAATCAATTTTACTTAAGCATTACACCTTCCAGACATTTTTAGATGGAAGGAGATGTGAACTTATCTGTGCACGCAGCTCCCCTGGGTGATCGCCTTGTGTCCCTGGTGGTGTTGGGGGGCATGGACCCTGGAGAGGGGGGTGGGTGGGGCCTGTGGCAACTCACAGGAGCGAGGTTGGGCTGGGGAGGTCGGATGGGGGGGTGGGGAAGGTGAGTGGAAGGAAGCCAGCTGCAGCCCCGGGCAGAATTGGGTCAAGCTGTGGAGCTGAGCCAGCAGGAACGTAGGAGTCCAGTAGAGCAAATTAAGCAGCTACATCTCCTTCTCTCTTTTTAGGGTGTGCAGGCCTGTGCAGTCCCAGCTTGCCTCCTCGGTCTGGTTCCTCACTATTTCCCTTGCACACTCAGCTCTAGACAGCACCCCTGACTCCTCCTCTAACTGTGCCCTGGAATGAAGGTCTAGTCCTGCCCTGCCCTCTGGAACGGGCTGAGCCATCTTGGGCAACCAGGATCTTGGGCTCCCTGGTCATTGGGCTGTGCCCCCTGGGATCCCGCTTTGCCCTCAGCTGCATCCCTGGATAGTCTAGCATTCCCTCTGGAGAAGCCTTGTGCTTCAGGGCGCAGCAAGCACTGGACAGGGAGTCAAGGCATGTGTGCTCTCCTGGTTTTGTCCCTTCCTAGGGGTCTTGAAAATCATCAAACCCCTCAGTTTCCTACCCAAGGAAATGGGTCTGCTTTTGCATCTGCCTGCCTCACTTAGGAGGCTGTAGTGAGAATTGGAGGAGGAAAAAGAATCACAGTCTTTGTACTTTTCAGGGCTGTATCAAAGCCGTCGTCATTGTTTGGTGTTTGGTTGCCGTGGCCACCGAACCACCTTCTAAGGAGCCGCTCTTGTTTCAGAGCAATGAATTCCTCCCCACCCCACCACCCCCAACCCTGGTTCTCACACCTTGGGTTGTCCCTTGGCACCAACCCAGGCTCCTGGGAATGGGATGTGCCCCCTGCATGCCAAACCCAGGCCTTGGGAGGTTCAGGCTCTTAGCCCTCCTCTTCCTCTGAGGCCAAAGATGGGCAGTGATCAGCATGTGATGGATTATTCTCAGATGGGCTCAGTAAACTTGTGTTATTAATACTACAAAATAAAAGAGAAATAATACCCTACAGACAGTCCCCAACTTCATGATGGTTCGACTTAGGATTATTTGAATTTAGAATAGTGTGAAAGAAATACACATTTGGTAGAAACAGTGCTTCGAATTTTGTTCTTTTCCCAGACGAGTGCTGCGTGATCTGAGACTCGCTCCCGGGCAGCCACGTGATCATGAGGGAAAACCATCCATACACTTCCCACCCTTCCAGACCCAGACAGCCATTCCGTTTTTCACTGCAGTACTTAGTAAGTTACATGAGATAGGCAACACTTTACTATGACACAGGATTTGTGTTGGATGATGCTGCCCACCTGTAGGCTAGGGTAAGTGTTCTGATGATGGTTAAGGAAGCCTAGACTACGGTGTGAGGTTAGATGTGCTAAGTGCGTTTCTGACTTGTAATTGTTTATCAGAGCATAACCCCATCGCAAGGTGAGGAAGCCGATAAGTCATCGTTAAGTCGGTACATTTGTGCTTTCAAGGTTGAAAAGCCCTTTCACAAATAATTCTCTCTTTATTTATTTATTTATTGCCTTAGTTGTTTTGTTTTGTTTTGTTTTTAGGGCCGCACCCACGGCATGTGGAAGTTCCCAGGCCAGGGGTACAATCGGAGCTATAGTTGCCAGCCTATACCACAGCCACAGCAATGCAGGATCTGAACCGTGTCCGTGACTTACACCACAGCTCATGGCAACGCCGGATCCTTAACCCACTGAGCGAGGCCAGGGATCCAACCCGAGTCCTCATGGATACTAGTTGGATTTGTTTCTGCTGAGGCACTCCGGGAACTCCCTATTATCTCTTTCAATTCTCACAGCAACCCTTATGAGTTAACAATTGTCCCTGTAATATTCCCATGTATGAATGAGGAAGCTGAGGCACAGAGAAGTTAGGCGACTTGCTCAGGTCACAGGATTTCTTTTTGTTTTTCTTGTGCAATTTCCTGATTATAAGAGCTTCTGTGTTTAGACTGAGGAAGGGGGTAAAAGAACAACTCCTGCAAAAATCACACACAGGCAGGGTGTGGTCCCAAAGCCGAGATGTCTCTACTTCTTCTGAAAGCATCCCACACAAGGAAGGCCACTCCTGGGCCCTTGAGGCTGCCTTCAGTTTGTTGTTGCTGTTTTCTTTTCTGGCCGCCCCACAGCATATGAAGTTCCTGGGCCAGGGATCGAATCCCAGCTCTAGTTGTGACCTACGCTGCAGCTGCAGCAATGCTGGATCCTTAGCCCGCTGTGCGGGCCGGGGAATTGAACATGCATCCTGGTATAGGATGTATTCCAGAGATGCCACTGATCCTGTTGTGCCACAGCAGGAACTCCCAGCCTGGTTTATAAATGGGTCTAAAGTTACAAAAAACCTGAGATGTTGGGGTGTTGGGACTGGGGTAGAGGCAGAGGACCACCTGAGAGACAAAGCTGGTGGTGGTGGGGGGGCGGGGACATGGTTGGGTACCACCATGTCTGCTCAGCAAACCACAGTGATGTCCTGGCAAATCCCGCACATCCTTAACCCTATGATGCCCAGTGTGCCCACCTCCTGCCTCCTGAAACCAAGGGCAGAGAAGAAACTCCAATTTGGCCATTCTGAACAGAGTGGGACCACCAGCCAAGGGGCCACAACTGGTGTTTAGCAGGTGGCCAAAGGACAATTACACCTGCCATTCCTGAGACTGTCCTGCAGAATGAATTGTCCCTCAGCCTACACAGCTGTCAGATGTCCAACTCAGAGTGTCATTCCTGGAGTGGAAAAGGCTGCTTTTCTCATCTTATACTAGAACGCAAGAAATATTTTTTTTTTTTGCATGGTTTGGTTTTAGAATTCATTGAATTTTTCCAGGGATGCAACCAATTCCTAAGATTATACTTGAATAATATCCATGACTTAGTTAAAATGCACCTCTGATAGAAATGCTGCCAGCAGCTTTTGAATCCCAGGATGACCCACCTGCAGCCCTGTGCATCAGTGGTGCAGTGGGCATGGGGGAACCAGTCACAGGTGCCATCCTGCTCCATCGGGGCCCCCAGAGTAGTCATGCCCAGGCATCCACCTATAACAAAACATTATTCTTATTCTTATTCTTATTTGTTTTTTAGGGCCACATCCACATCATATGGAGCTTCCCAGGCTAGGGATTGAATTGGA
Organism: Sus scrofa; assembly: GCF_054392235.1. Classification (NCBI taxonomy): domain Eukaryota; kingdom Metazoa; phylum Chordata; class Mammalia; order Artiodactyla; family Suidae; genus Sus; species Sus scrofa. The sequence continues at coordinate 48,271,280 of NC_139389.1, forward strand.
GCTGCAGCTGCCAGCCTACACCACAGCCACAGCAACACAAGATCCAAGCCATGTCTATGACCTACATCACAGCTCACTGCAACGCTGGATCCTTCACCCACTGAGAGAAGCCAGGGATCGAAGCTGCATCCTCATGGATGCTGGTCAGATTCATTTCTTCTGAGCCACGCCAGAAACTCCTGCGGCAACACATATTAATTCTCACAAATTGCTTTCTTTTTATTAGAATTGAGATGTTGACCTTTCTAAGTTTTGTATGTAGATATGCATTATCTATTCCTTTCAGCACAGTAAAGGAGCATAATGAAATATTCATAATAGAGAAAGAGGCATTCTATTTGAGAAGGCTGTGAATTCCTGCTCCGAACAAATGCCACGTTCCTTCCTCTCCTAAGAATCGTAGGATTTCAGGGTGGAAGGGACCTTGAAGTTCACCCAGTCCAGCCCCTGTCTCCAGCCGATGCTCAAATCCATGCAGCGGGAGGGAGGACTGGGGGCTGCCACGCCCCCACCTGCTCCCTTCTTCCTGGGATGACACCTGTGATGTGGCCAGGATGTGGCAGAGCCCGAGATGGGCCTGGAGGACCCAGGACCCAAACTCAGCAAGCTTTACGGGTCTCGGCAGGAGGTCTTCTAGAGATTGGGGTCCAAGGGCCATTTAGGATGTTTACCGAAAGCCCCTGCTCAGTGGGAAAACCCAGGCCTGCCCACTGCGTAGACGTACTCAACTCTCAAAGGCTCAGCCCGTATCAGGGATCCCAGACAGCTAAGCTGGTGGATAAAAACACCGCATCTCAGCGCATGTCCTAGTGCCTGAGCTCTTAGTGATCCTGGGTGTCTGATTCTCAGGAAGCACAGGGATGGCCAGAGATGCGTAAACAGATGGGCTGAGGCCACTGTGAACTTGTGAGCAGCTCAGAGAAGGGATCTACTCTTGGAAACTTATTCCAGAGCCGAGTATCTCCCACTCCATATTCTAGGGTAAAGGAACTATGTCAGAAGGTGGGGTCCGCCAGCGCCAGCCCAGGGTTTTACTGACTCAGCGCTTCCCCAAAGCTGCCTCGACAGCTGAAAAACCCTGGAAGACACCACGCCTTCTGTATCCTGACCTTGTCACTTCACTGCGTGCTGCTCCTCACTCCATCCTGTGACTTCGTGCCTTCCTTGTCCCATCCTCAAATCCTGGGTGCTTTCCATGGGGGCTGGACCACCTTCCTCCAGCCCTTCATGCCTGCACCCCCCAGGCTGACACAGAGCCCTCTGTCTTCCCGTGGAACACGGGAGCGACTTGGAGCCTGGTGTCGGACAAGAAGTCCGCTCTCCCTATAAACTTTTTATAGCTTAGGAAAATAAACATGTGGTTTAAGGTCTTTGCATAGGCAGTGCTCGCCGAGTTTGAGCTTGCTTTACAGAACGACGAAAGAAAATATTGGTAGCGATAATAAATTTCCGAGCTAGTTAAGGGACAGTAGTCCAGAGATCTCGGGTGGGGTCATGGTTTAGGAGATAAAAGGAGGAATTATCTCTGCAGCTGTCATCTCACCCACACCAGCTCAGCATGAGCCTGCCTGAGTGAGGGGGCCCGGCTGCCCAGTTCCCTGGGGCTGAGAGCCGACGAGAGGATGGCCCTGGCGATAGCTTTACAAATGAGGAAGCAGGGGCCGGAGAGTGAAAGGGGAGGAAGCCATCTGCCAGGTCACACAGCTCATTACTTTTCACTCCAGCAGCATTCTAGGCATCTGCTGTGTGCTGGCGGGGATGGGGTCGGGTGGGGGTGGGGGAGGGACAGCGACCACCCCCCACCCCCCACCCCACCCCACCCCGCCCCCTCCCCCCCACCTCCCCCCCTACCCACCCCCCGCCCCCCGCCTGCCCCGCCACTGCAGGCACTTTCACCAAGCCCTGCAGCAGGGCTATTTCTGAAGTTTACTTCCTGGGCTTGTGGAGGAGCAGAGACTCTGGGAGAAGGGAGAGTGACTAGGAGGTTTCCAACTGGAGCATTGGGCAGTTAACAAGAAAAATGATAACAAACATGGCTCCTGTCACCATTTATCCAGCACTGTCTTTGCATCAGGATCTGAAGTCACCTCCCTGAATCCTCAGCGCCCTGAGAGGCTGGGGTTATCATCCCAATTCTGCAGCTGAGAAAGGCTGCAGGTCACTTTCCCACAGTCAACCAGCTGGAAGATGGCAGAGCCAGGAGCCAAACCCAGGCAACCTGAGCCCAGCCAGTGCCTCTGCCCACGCAGCTCGCAAGAGCAGAGTATGGGAAGGGTGAGGCACTTGGTTAAGGCCACGGAAGTGTGAGGCTCCCATGGCACCATCAGGTGAGAAGTGGGCATCTGAGCCAAGTATGCAGGTTGGAGCTTACCTGCTGGAGGGTGGGCATCTGAGCCAGGTATGCAGGTTGGAGCTTACCTGCTGGAGGCTGGGTATCAGAGCTGGGGAATCTGATGGGCAGAGAGGGGATGCTGGAGGGTCAGGTGGAAACCTGGAGCATGTTAGTACTCACGGGCAGGCAGAGGGGTCCTGGGGCTTTGGGGTTGGCTTTGGCCTGGCTCACTGCCTGGGGCGGAGAGGGAGGGGAGGCCACACCCTGGGGTGTCCCAGCTCAGGGTGTCATGGCCCTCAAGGCCAACACAGTCGCTCTCCAGTGAGAAAAATTTGACCCATGGCCCACAAAGACGTGGGAGAACCTGCACATGTCCCTCTGCCTCTGTGCCTTCGAGGGACACTCATTTTTTTCCAGGCCAGTCCAGCAATGCCTGAACCCCAACAAACCTAATGCTGGGCCTGCGCTGTGAACCCAGCACGTCTGCTTCCAGTTTATTCTGAGGCCATAACCAGGGGCCTGGGTGAGGATTTATCATAGCAGCACATGGGCACAAAAAATCCCCCATCGTATCAACATCTCCCAATAAGGCATCCATCAAACTATGAAACACATACCCGTAGCCAGTAAGATCACACAGTAGAATATTTAACGAGTTCCCATTGTGGCTCAGCAGGTTAAGAACCTGATACAGTGTCCATGAGGGTGTGAGTTCAATCCTTGAGCTGTGGTGCAGGTTGTAGATGCGGCTTGAATCTGGTGTGGCTGTGGCTGTGGTGTAGGCCTCAGCTGCAGCTCCTCTTCAACCTCTAGCCTGGGAACTGCATATGCCACAGGTGCATCCCTAAAAAGAAAAAGAATTAAAATATTTATGACCAATATTTCCAACACATTGTTAAGTTGTATTTGACGGGCTGTGGCCAGTATGAATAGGCTGAGACAATGGTTTGTCAAGAAGAGCATGGACATGTGGGTATTTCAACGCCCATGCCAGGCCATGAGTCGGCTTCTCTTTGGGTGTTGGGATGACAGGGATGAGTGTTCTCTTTTTCAGATATCGCAGGTTGGTTTGTTTCTTTTTATATTGAGTATACGTTACTTTTGCAAGTTGGAAAAAAGTTGGACTCACCATGAGTAATACTAGCAAATGCTTGCCTGGTGCTTCTTTCCTGCTGGTGGTGTTCTGAGTCCCGAACAGGGATTGAGGAATTGAACCCTCAAGAGAATCCAGACAAAAGGAGTTCCCGTTGTGGCTCAGTGGCTTAAGAACCTGACTAGTATCCATGAGGATGCAAGGTGGATCCCTGGTCTCACTCAGTGGGTTGAGGATCCAGTGGCGTAAGCCTCAGCTGAAGCTCTAATTGGACCCCTCGTCAGGGAATTTCTATATGACGCAAGTGCAGCCATCAAAAGAAAAAAGAGAGAGAGACTTCAGACAAGAGATGTGAGGCAGGTGGCCTGAGTTCGAAGAGCTGGTGTGTGGCAGAGCGAGAGCGTGAAGCCAAGTCAACCATTGCATGAAACACTTGCCCCCCATGGCCCACAGGGTGTGGGAGGACCAACACAGGCTTCTGTGGGTAGCAGGAGTCACCTTGTGACACCTTGACCCCCTGAGTGTCCCAGGTGGCAGTGCTCAGCCTAGTATTCAGGGAATGAATGAATCAAATGATGAAAGAATGAATGCACGGATGCAAGGGACAGGCCCAGCTTATCCTCCAGGATCTGGGAAGGCATCCGGCAGGCTTTTTGCTAGATTCAAGCATGACTGTGTGAGACCCAAGGAACCTTCCCCACTTGGGGTGGGGTGGCTATCCATCACTGACCTCTGCTGAGGTCCCCAGGGCTTCACAGCCCCAGCTCTCACCTGACTCTCTTCCTGCTCCTGCCCCCCTGCACAGGACACGGCAGCTCAGGGCTGCTTTGGTGGGCAAGCCAAGCTGGGTGGAGGGGGACAGATCCAAGCAGGACTGCAGAAGTGCATCCAGTTGAAGCAATGCCATATACGTTATTCTCTTCTTCAGACGATGCCCAGGAAGCTGTATGTGCGTAAACGTAAAATCCTGCTAGCAGACCAGGTAGAAGCCTCCTGGGGGCAATCCTTTCAGAAAGCAGACAGCCCATCTGTATTCTCCTTCTTACTCTGATTTTTAATCTGGGAGTGGCTTCAGGGGAACTGTCTCTGTCTGCTGAGAATCCTGCCCTGCTTTCAGACCCTTGAGGAGAAGGGACAATGGAACGAGGTATCACAGCTCTGTCCCCACCAAGGGGGACTCACCCGCTTTGGTCACTCCTTGGTGGCCTCCCACGGACCATTTCTCCCAGAAGTCACACTTTTGTGTGGTCCTTCTCTTATGGCCCCTGGGGTTGACCATGTGGCTTGCTTTGGCTGATGCGACATTAGCAAGTAAGAGGCAAGCAGAGGCTTGATGAGAGCTTGTGCACGGGGCTTGTCTTCTCAGAATGGTCCCTCTGGAAATGCAGCCACCACATTGTAGGAACATCCAGACAAGGGCATCTGGGACATTCCAGCCCCAACCAGCTCCCAGGTGAATGCAGCTGCTGAGGGAGCCCAGCTAAACCACAGATGCATGAGAAAGAATAAATCGTAGTTGTTTTAAGCCACTAAGTTCTGGGTGGTTTGTTCTGCAGCCACAGGTGACTGAAACACTGGTTTCCTTTGCTGGACAGCTCTTGGAAATGAAGCCACACACATTTATTAAGCACCGAATGTGTGCTCAGCACTATGGGCTAATAATGAAAGGACTCAGGGAGAAGTAGGAATCTGGGGAGCCCAGTCAGCTGCATGCAGTAAGACTGAAGAAGCATCACAGGCTAAACACGCTGCATGGCGCTGGGAGTGACGGGGCAATGGTAAGACGGCCGATGTCCCCAACATTTCATCGCACAGCAAAGCTGTTGGATCTGAGATGTCTGGTCAACAAGGAAGGAGAGGTTGGACCTACTCAGCTTTTCCTTCGTTATAACCACCACCTCTTGTCACCTGGGTCCCTGCTTTGCTAAATGACACTCAGGTGGCAGGACATTGGATTCCCTGGGAGCTGCAAAGGGAACGGTTGACATGGGCCCTAGAAACAGAGCAGGTGAGATGGGGAACCGAGTGGTCTGCTTTAGCTGGGTGTGGACCTTGAGACCCCAGCCCTGTTCTCTAGGAGGCGGGCGGGGAACTTGCTGGCGCTGCTGAGCCCTGGCTGGGACTGGCCTGTCCAGACAGTCATGAATACGCAGCTGCTCCTGGAGACTCCGAACCTAGAAAGTCCTGGAGCTGAGAGGCTCAGAGATCACAGGGGCTGTGATGCCCCTACTGCAGGGAGGGGGACACTGGGGCCCAGGGCTAAGAAGGGCTCCCTGGAGGGCACATGGCTTTCCAAACACCTCCATCACTGAGCTTGGCTGGGGTCCACCGGGCCCCATGGCCCCAGCTCCCACCTGGCACTCTTCCTGTCCCCCAATCCCTATCCCTGCAAAGGACATTCCAGCTCAGGGTTGCTTTGGTGGCTAAGCCAAGCTAGGTGGAAGGAGACAGCTCCAAGCGGGACTGAGAAAGTGCATCCAGTTGAAGCGACACCAGACAAGTTAATCTCCACTTCGGATGATGCCCAGGGAGCTGCAGGTGTGTGGACGTACCGTCCTGCTTGAAGAAAACCAGGTGGACACATCCTAGGGGGAGTCCTTTCAGAAAGGGGACAGCCCTGCACTTACTCTTCTTCTTAGTCTGACTTTTAATCTGGGAGTGGCTTCCTGGGAGCTGTACTTTCATTGCGCATTTGTGGAAATGTCTGTTGCGCACGAACTCCTACGTGTTCCCAGGCGGCCCCATTTCCCACCTGGCCGCGCCTGGCACATCAGGGGCAGAGGGACGCCCAGCCTTGGAACCTCACTGCAGACACCCAGCCACAGTCCTTCCTAAACCGGTCGCTTCTTTTCTCTGTTTTCCAGTTTCCTCCCTGGGACCAAGTGAGGGGGGCCAGGACTGCGGGAAATCCTGTGAATTCCAGATACATCTGGAAGAGGCTGCAGGGCCTGAGAGGATAGTGGAGCCAAGCGCCATCATTTCACAAGCCGGGGAGGTGCTGGCGGGAAGGGCAGGGTTTTCTCAAGGCGGCTGGCGGCTCTGTGCCAGGAGGCGCCTCGGGATGATGCGCTCGGCGAGTAGACGGGATGAGTCAGGCCCTGAGGTGTTTTCCTCACATGGTTTCAGTTCTCAGGTCAGGTTCTTGGCGCCCGAGGGGGAAGCCTGGTCCAGGCTGCTAGGAAATCCTCAGCGGCTGCAGCATCCCACTGGGATGGGGCGAGGCTGGAAGGCCAGCAGGGCTGCCAATAAGTGATTTACAGCCTGTTCTCTCATGTTTTACAGTCATCATTTCGTGTTGCAGCATCTCCGGTAATGGGATCTGCAGAGGCATCCAGCTCCCCTGCCCACTGCCCACGGGAGGAGCCCGAGTGGGGAAGTCTGCCTGGGCTTGGGCACTTGGCCTGGATGTTCCATGCGGCTCTGCCGTGTCTCAGAACTCTGGGTCCCAGAACCGTTATCATGACTGCTCCCCCAGAACGCCCTCCCACCTCCACTTCCTTCATGCCTCGGACTCTGAGGGTCTCTGAGCCCGCCCGGCTCGGGGCACTGAAAGCAAGGAATTGGATGCAGGCAGGAGTTCCCTCCCCACGTCACACGAAACCCCCAGGTGAATCTTCTGCCACTTTCTGCCCATCTGAGGATTTCCAGAATCTTCCTACTGTGGGCACATAAATGACGCAGCCCCTGTGGAACACACGTCGGCACTTCCTCAAAAAGCTAAACATAGAATTATATGACCCAGAAATTCCACTCCTTAGGTGCATGAGAATTGAAAGCAGAGACTCAAATACTTACACCCACGTGGTCATTGCAGCCTCATTCACAATAGCCAAAGCAGGGGGAGGAAATGTCCAACAGACCAATGGATAAACCAAAGGCAGCATATACATACCATGGAATATAATTAGGTCATAAAAAGGAATGAACTACTGACACATGCTTTTACATAGATGAACCTCAAAAACATTGCACTAAGTGAAAGACGCCAGCCAGCCAAGGCAGGACGACATACATTGCAGGATGGTATTTATAGGAAATGTCCAGAATACGTAAATCCAAATGAACCTATCTACAGAAAAGAAACAAACTCATGGACACGGAGAACAGACATGTGGTAGCCAAGGGGGAGGGGGAGGGAGGGGCTGGACTGGCAGTTTGGGGTTAGTAGATGCAAACTATTGCATTTGGAGTGGATAAGCAATGAGGTCCTGCTGTACAGCACAGGGACCTCTGTCTAGTCACTTGTGATGGCACATGATGGAAGATAATGTGAGAAAAAAATATATTCATATATGTATGACTGGGTTACTTTGCTGTGCAGCAGAAATTGACAGAACATTGCAAAAAAACTATAATGGAAAAAATTAAAATCTTAAAAAAAAAAATCCGCAGAGACAGTGATTGTGGGGGGTTGAGGGGTAGGGGGATAGGGAGTGACTGCTTAATGGGTACAAGCTTTCCTTTTGGGGTGATGAAAGTGTTTTCAAACGAGACAGAAGTGGAATAGTCAGGTCATTGCGAATGTACTAAATGCCCCTGAATTGCACACTTTAAAATGGTTAATTTTATGTTTTGTGAATTTCACCTTGAAAAATGTAAATTAAAGAACATTCCCGGAGTTCCCGTCGTGGCACAGTGGTTAGCGAATCCAACTAGAAACCATGAGGTTGCGGGTTCGATCCCTGCCCTTGCTCAGTGGGTTAACAATCCGGCGTTGCTGTGAGCTGTGGTATAGGTTGCAGACGCGGCTCGGATCCCACATTGCTGTGGCTCTGGCTTAGGCCAGCGGCTACAGCTCCGATTCCCTAGCCTGGGAACCTCCATATGCCGCGGGAGCGGCCCAAGAAATGGCAAAAAGACAAAAAAAAAAAAGAACATTTCCCATGAGGTCCTATTGTGACACAGCGGTTTAAGAACCTGACATCATGTCCATGAGGATGCAGGTTTGATCCCTGGCCTTGCTCAGTGGGCCAAGGATCTAGTGTTTTGGCAAACTGTGGCATAGGTCACAGATGTGGCTTGGATCCGGCATTGCTGTGGCTGTGGTGTAAGCCAGCAGCTGCAGCTCCCATTCAATAGCTAGCCCTGGAACTTCCACATGACACAGGTGCGGCCCTAAAAAGAAAACGGAAAAAAAAAAAAAAAAAGCAACTTTCCCCAGAGTTCCCTGGTGGTGCATCAGGTTAAGGATCCAGTGTTGTCACTGCTGTGGTTTGGGTTTGATCCCTGGCCCGGGGAACTTCTGAATGCTGCAGGCACAGCCCCCACCAAAACTCTTCCCCCTGCCTACAAATCTCACTGTACTGTGGGGTACATTCACCTCATTCGTACCTCCAATTACTCACCCAAACCTCTAAATTCATGACAGGAGGTGGTTGGGGAGGTTGTCAAGGCAGGAATTCAGGATTGGCCTGTGATGGAGCCAGCACAGGGACTACAAGGTCGCTCCCCGGCCAGAGAGTGCACAGAGGCTGGCCCCAGGTAGGCACCACCCCTCCCAGCTTCTCTTCTCCTCTCTTCTTGTCCCCAGGCACACTCCTTGAGAAAGGAGTTAAACCTATGTAATAGCGGCATGGCAGGAAGGGGGACCCCTTCCAGGGCCTTAGCCTGGGCTCTTGTCTAACACTCAGAAATGAATTGTCGGAGGGGACACGTGCTGACAATCAAAAGACTTTATTGGGAAGGAGCACCCCGGGCAGAGAGCCACAGGCAAGGGAACTCAGGAGAACGGCTCCGCCACGTGGCTCACAGTCTCAGGTTTTAAGGTAGTGGGGTTCGTTTCCTGGTGGTCTCTGGCCAGCTGTCTTACTCATGCTCACATCTGGTCTGACTCAGGTCCCTCCTGGTGGCTCATGCATCTCTCAGCCAAGATGGATCCCAGCATCAGGCTTTCTGCGAGGTGGGCAGGACATATTATGGGCTGGTGCCTCCTCCCTCCTTTTGGCCTCCCCCAGATTCTCCAGTGAGTTTTTGGCGGCAGCACGGGGTTCCTTTTCGGGACCTCCGGCTAGTGAGACACCTCCTGCAAGTGATCGTCATGCCGCCTGAAGGCAGGTGGTTTCAGTCAGTGGTTCCCTAACACGGTGGCTGAGAACTGGGGGAACAGAGAGGGCCTCAGTCACATCTTTTGTGGCCGACTGGGGATCATCTGAGGCCAGATCTCCTGCTTGGGCTTCCAAGCTCAATAACTCCCCAACATCATCCACCTCCTCCAGGAGCACATGCTGCCCCTCCCCTTGTCACTCTGCTGAACCTTCCGGGGTCCTTAATGCTGCCACACCCAGGTGCCTACAGCCCTTCCCCCATCCCCAAGCAGGCTCTCGCCTCATCTTACAGAAGCATCACTTCTTCTAGGAAGATTCCCCCCTCCAGGCTCTGAAGGAACTGTCTGGGCCTCTTCCATGCAGGTGCAGGGCAGGCATATGATTCAAAAACTCCAGACAGGCATTCCGGTTATGACTTGGTGGTTAACGAATCTGACTAGGAACCATGAGGTTGCAGGTTCGATCCCTGGCCTCGCTCAGTGGGTTCAGGATCCGGCGTTGCCGTGAGCTGTGATGTAGGTTGCAGATGCGGCTCAGATCCCGAGTTGCTGTGGCCCTGGTGTAGGCCGGCGCCTACAGCTTCGATTTGACCCCTTGCCTGGGAACTTCCATATGCCACAGGTGCAGCCCTAGAAAAGACAAAAGAGAAAAAAATTTAAAAATTTTAAACCAAAAACTCCAGACAGTCTTTGCATGTGCGCTTTCAGCAAATGAACCTGCATTTCACTATATGCAACTCACGCATGCATTGTATCTCTTGTGCTTGGTTGGTATTCAATAAATTGGTGCTATTTGTTTATTTACTAATTTATTTATTTTCTTTTTCAGCCACACCCATGGCATATGGACATTCCCCGGCCAGGGAAAGAATCCCAGCTGGAGCTTCGACCTTACACCCCAGCTGCAGCAACACTAGATCCTTAACCCACTGCACCAGGCCAGGAATCAAACGGGAGCCTCTATAGAGACAAGCTGGATCATTAGCCCACTGTACCACAGTGGGAGCTCCCCTCGTTGTTCCTATTTAAATGCAGACCTGCAGTTCCTGCTGCGGCTCAGTGGAAATGAACCCAACTAGTATCCATGAGGATGCGGGTTCCATTCCTGGCCTCGCTTAGTGGGTTAAGGATCCGGCATTGTGGTGAGCTACAGTGCAGATTTGCAGGTGTGGCTCCAATCTGGCATTGCTGTGGCTGTGGTGTAGGCTGGCAGTTGCAGCTCCAATTCGACCCCTAACCTGGAAACTACCATATACCACAGATATGGCTCTAAAAAGCAAAAAAAAAAAAAAAAAAAAAGAGGACAGAAAGAAAGGAAGAAGGAAGAAAGAAAAGACAATAAAAAGCAAAAAAGAAAAATAGTATTTATTTTGCAGGAGGGCTGAAAGCAGAGGGCCTTGTTCTGGCTTGTCCTGAGCTGCTGTGAAATGTCCCCATACTTCACTCTTTAGATTCCTCGTCATGCTTCCTTTGTCATCAGCCTTCGGATTTGATAAAGTAAGACTTTAGTGTGAAACCCAGTGAGGAGGCTGGTGGGGCCTGGCAGAAGGTGGCACACCTAGGGTGTTAGACAGAACCAGCCCCTCAGGCATCTTCTCTCCTGCAGTGGTTTTGAAGCTGGTTTTCCATTTAGAAGGAAAGTCCTTTGGCTCCATTTGAAAATAATGTTGAGGGAGTTCCCGTCGTGGCTCAGTGGTTAACGAATCCGACTAGGAACCATGAGGTTGCGGGTTTGATCCCTGGCCTTGCTCAGTGGGTTAAGGATCCGTCGTTGCTGTGAGCTGTGGTGTAGGTCACAGACGAGGCTCGGATCCCGAGTTGCTGTGTCTCTGGCGTAGGCCGGCGGCTACAGCTCCAATTAGACCCCTAGCCTGGGAACCTCCATATGGCACTGGAGCAGCCCTAGAAATGGCAAAAAGACCAAAACAAAAAAAAAAAAAAATAAGTAAAGAATGTTGAGGATCCATCTCATGGGAAGAAAAGGTGAAGCCAGGTAACTCTTTGGCTCTGATGTTGGAGGGAAGGGGTTTAGAGTAGGGGAGGCAAGGACAGGCAGGCAGAGGGGACAGAGGTCCACCCAGGCATGGCAGCTGTCACTGGGACAGGGATGACCCCCTGGAGGGGGTGCAGGGCCCAGGGAGAGAAAAAGGAACAGAAGCAGGGGAGGAGCAAAAACACAGAAGGAGGCCTAACCCTCCCCCCACCACCAACCCGTCCAGACACTGGCGTTCCTGGGCGTCCCTCTCACATATGGGCCTAATTCAGGTAGAGCAAAATCTTGCGTAGCTCTGGTTAAAAATTATTGCTTTGGATAATGAAATCTTTGTCATTGGAAACTCTAAAAGAAAAAAAAAAAACAAAACCCTCTGAGCCGTGACTTATGGGCAGCGTGGTGATGGAAATGCATTCATCATTGCATTTCCCCCAATCAGAACAGGAGGACAAGCTTGATTCATAACACGACTGGGCGCCTGGGTCCCCTTGGGCAGGGTGGTGGCCGGGCCTGTGAGGAGCCCATGGGGAAGCTCCCGGGATGATGCTGCAGGCTGGGGGTGGGGTGGGGGGAGTGAGCAACAAGCCTCTCCTTGGCAAGATCGGGCCTCAGGTTTTCCTGAGGATTTGTCTGAGCTGTCAAAACATCTCGGGGCCATGCAGACATGGTCTGCTCCTACGGAGAAGATCCCAGAATAGCTCTGTGAAACAGGAGGGGTTTTCGCTGCAAACCCGAAACATCACATCCAGGTCAAAGGCTCCCAGACAAAGCAATGTGACCTGCAGGGGGACCAATGAGGCCTGGGAGGGACAGTCACATTCCAGCTGTGGGCCTTTTCACCCGATGCACTTGTGCTTCTGGTTTTGTCGTTCCTTGATCCCCGCCGCCCTGAGACGCAGTTAAAGGACAGGGCCTGTATCATCAGCTTGCTAGAAGGGGAACTTAAGCCTGGTGACGGAAACTTGGGGCCCCTGGGAACCTTGGGGTCCAGGTCTAGGTCTGGGCCTCATCCTCAGGCCTCCACGTGGTGGCTCCCAAGCTGAGCCTTTCGTTCCTTCCTCCAAGTGATGATGAGAGGGAGTTATTTTTTGTTCCCTGAAGCCAGGTGGTGGGTGAGCAGAAGAGGTGCCGGCAGCGCACTGGGTGGGAAGGGCTTCCTTCACAGGGGTGGGGTCAAAGCCTGATCAGACAGCCAGGAGGTTCCTCCGTCCTGGTAGCAATGCCAGCTCCTTTGCTTCTGTTGGGTGACATCTGTCTGAGAGGTGACTTCTTCCTGTAGAAAGTTTTCACTGGAAAATGGGTGCCAAAGTGGCCCTTGAGGTGGTGGCCGAGGAAGGGACCTTGGGATGGACAAAGACCATCTCTGCTGGTGTTCAGAGTCTGTCCCCTTCATCCACCAGATGTCTGCTGGGCGTGATCGTTGATCTGGGCCCTGGGGGCTCGGGGAGGATAGGACAAGACACTGCCCACTTGCTCAGGCTCGAGGAGGGGGCAGACAATAAAAAACACATGATTGAAGGAATGGAGTAATTTCAGGCCAGCGCCTTGCGGAAAATACATCAGGATGAGGGAGTGGAGAGGGTCTTGGGACTTCTCAGGGTGGGGGGTTAGGGAGTCTTCTCTGAAACTCCAGCTGAGTCCCAAAAACTAGATGGGAGGAGGTCCCGTTATGTTCCTGAATCCAACTAGGAACCATGAGGTTTGGGGTTCCATCCCTGGCCTCGCTCAGTGGGTTAAGGATCCGGCATTGCCGTGAGCTGTGGTGTAGGTCGCAGACGTGGCTCAGATCCTGCATTGTTGTGGCTGTGGCATCAGCCAGCACCTGTAGTTCCATTTCAGCCCCTAGCTTGGGAACTTCCATATGCCATGTGTGCACCCTTAAAAAGCAAAGCAAAACAAAACAACAATAACAACAACAACAACAAAAAAAAACCGAAAAACAAAGGTGAGATGGGAGTTGCCATGCTTAAGTCTGGGGCAGGATCCTTGGAGTGGGAAGGAGAGACCCATCCTACCAACAACCCCCAGCAGCTGCATATTATCTCTCCAGAGTCAAAGTGGCAGACACGGGTCGGCAGTGGATGCCCCCACCCACTCCTGGGGCTGGGAGGCAGCAGCCAAGACTGGACTTGGGCTCTACCTGCCCCAGGACCCTGGGCCCAGGACTGAGCCCAGGACCCTCGCCTCTGCTTGGCTCAGGCTATGTGGAGGGGGGAACCGGCATAGAACCAGGAGGCAGATACCCCAGATTTGAGATTGTGGGTGTTTTACCAGCCTGGGTCCTGAGGAGTCTTTCTGTGAACCTCAGTTTTCTCATCTGTTAATTGGGACAATGGGTACCGTTCAGGCTTGGGGAGTGGATTAGCAATGATGGCTGTAAAGACTTTAGCCCAGATCAGGGCGGCGGGCGGGAGAGCTGGTTGTTTTCTGTCAGAGCTAAGGGCCTCCCTAACCCTCCCAGGTCTGCCTGCTTTTCTCCTCCTGACTTCCTTCACCCTGAATCTTGTTGCTTGGGGGCTATGACCCTCCCCTTCTGTGCCAGCCCCTCACCCTGGCCTGGCCTGGTAGTCTTGGCCCAGCCCCATATTATGGGCTCTCGAGACCTCAGATTGCCTATCTCTTGGGACTCCAGGGACCCCCGCTCCTTGCTGGGTTATGCAAACCCCCTCTCAAAACCACCTGCTCCTCCTGAAGGCCAAGGCCATGGCCAGGCCCGGGGTCAGCCCAGGAGCACATGCCACTTTGTGTGAAAATAGATCCCATTGCAATCCCAGCTCTGCCTCTCACCTGCTGTGTGACTTTGATCGAGTGACGTAGCCTGTCTGAGCCCCAGTGTGCTCACCCCTAAAGACTGGTGCTTTCGGACAAGTGCCATGTGATATCACTTATGGGTGGAATCTAATATACGGCACAAATGCATCTGTCTACAGAAAAGAAACAAACTCGTGGACATGAAGAACAGACTTGTGGTTGACAAGGGGGAGGGAGTGGTATGGACTCGGATTATAGGGTTAATAGATGCAAACTCTTGCATTTGGAGTGGATAAGCAATGAGGTCCTGCTGTACAGCACAGGGAACTATTCCAATCACTTGTGATGGAACATGATGGAAGATAATATGAGAAAAAAATGTATATATATATATATATATATATATATATATATATGTATGACTGGGTCACTTTGCTGTACAGCAGAAATTGACAACATTGTAACTCAACTATAATAAAAAAATTTTTTAAGGCGTGCCATCATGGCTCAGTGGTAACGAACCCAGCTAGTATCCATAAGGATGTGGGTTTGATCCCTACCCTCGCTCAGTGGGTTAAGGATCCGGTGTTGCCGTGGGGTAGGTCAGAGAAGCGGCTTGGATCCAGCGTTGCTGTAGCTGTGGTGTAGGCTGGCAGCTAAAACTCCAATTCGACCCCTAGCCTGGGAACTTCCGTGTGCTGCTGGTGCAGCCCAAAATTTAAAAAAAGGACGGTGCTTTCAGAGGAGGAAAAAAACCACCTCACCACAATCAGCATCACTTAGGAAAGGAAGAGTTTTCGTTTAGGATAATGAAGGGAGAGGACATTTAGGGGTGGGAGTGGGTTCCCAGGGGAGCTGGAGAAAGAGGAGGAATAGAGAAGCATCCCCGTCTGCATCAGAAGGGACCTCAGGAGGTGTGATGGGCGTAGGGGAAGGAGGCTGGGGGAGACGGGGCTGGAGCAGTGTGGACCTGATGCTGGAGTGGAGGACATAGCCCGAGAATGTCTTAAGAAGGTCAAAGCCCACGCTTCATTTTCTCCGCAGCTTGGAGGGAGATGCGTGGTTCTTGCTATTACTCCGGAATCTTCAGAAGAATCTCTGCCTCCAAGTCTTCCTTGCCTGACTGTAGGCTGAGGCTTGGGGGTCAGGGAAAAAAAAAAGGGCCCGCCTGCTTCTGGGTCCGCACTAGGGGGGCCTCATTGGAAGAGCCACAAAACACGGAGAGAAGGACATCGCAGCAGAAGCCTGGAATCAGAGCCAGAGGAAGACAGAATAAACGTGAATCTCCAAGACTTCCTAAAGTCTGGGGGGGTGGGCACGGGACCAGCCTATGGGGTCAGCCCTTTAAGGGGAAGGTGACCCTAGGTGACACTGGCATCACCTACAAGCCTTGGAGAGATTCAATGGCATCTGTGGAGATTTGTAATGAAAGGGCTCCCTCAAGAGACACCTGCACAACCATTGCCCCAGTGGGCATTCCGGGGGCGGAGCTCCATCCTAATCGCCCTCACCTGGCTGCTGCCAGACGGTGGGTTCGGGTGATTTTTAGAAGGGAGAGAGGGGTGGACAGCTTCCCCAGGGTGTGGGGATGCTGGCTGGCACCTTAACGCCTTCTGACAGCTCCGTGCCTCCCCTGCAGCCTGTGAGTGTTGGGCTGAACCTTGGAGAACAAACAGCTCACTCCTGCCTCAAGGGCTGCGGGCTCTGGGGACCTGCCTGTTAGCTGGGTGAGCAGGAGTCATTTTGCTGTACGAGTATTGGTGACGCAAGGCCCCTGGAGCAGGGATGCAGCGGCTCCTGAGTGGGATGAGTCCCCCCACCCAACTGCTGTGTGCGGCCGCGCCCCCACCCCCCCCCACCACCGCCCCGACCACAGGGTGGGGTGGTGAGGTTGGAGGGCATCACTTCTTTGACAAAAATCTGGGTTCTAGGCTTGGGGCTACGAAGGAAGCCAGATGCTCCAGCCTCTCCTTGGTCCCTCTGGGGGGTCTCGAGCCACCAGGAGATCTCATTTGGTCTAAACTTGGGGCAGGAGAGAGAGAGAGAGAAAGCCTTGACCTAGAGACAGAAAGAGGTAAGTAGATGCTTGGCCTGGAAGGAGCAGCAAACCCCACTATTGGCAGTAAATCAAATTAAGACTGGAGTTCTCGGTGTGGCTCAGCGGGAAAACACCTGACTAGTATCCGTGAGGACACGAGTTCGATCCCTGGCCTTGCTCAGTGGGTTAAGGATCCAGCATTGTCATGAGCTATGGTGTAGGTGGCAGATGTGGCTTGGATCTGGCATTGCTGTGGCTGTGGCAGTGGCTGGCAGCTGCAGCTCTGATTCGACCCCTATCCTGGGAACCTCCATATGCTGCAGGTGCAGCCCTAAAAAGAAAACAAAAAATTCAGTCTGACCCTGAGTCCCCATGGCCACTTGGGGAGCCCCTCTTCTGGTCTGGCCCAAGAATCAGAGTGTCTGGGGCAGAAAATGGGTCATCTTTAGTTCCTCTTGATTGTGGCTTAGAGCAGGAGGCTCTCACCCTGGAGTCAGTGAGGACATCTGCCACACCCAGGGTGACCCACTTGCCCTGGTTTGCCCAAGACTTTCCTAGGTTTAGCACTGAGTGTCCTTTGTCTTGGGAATCCCTTCAGCTCTGGGCAGACTGGGGTTGTGGGTCCCCTCTGTCACCCAGATGCCCCTGGTGGCCATTTCTCTGGGAGGGCCTGTCCCGTCCTTGGGGGTGGGGGAGGGGAGGCTGCAGGTCGTACTGACCCGGGGAAATTCACAGGCTCTGCTGCATGGGGTCCCCTTGCCCCCCTCTTCTTTCCCTCTCTTCCACTGCGTGATTCCCCTCAAGTTTCTCGGGTTCCTGGATAGCAATGGCCAAGAAGACGGATTGTCTCCAAGCAGGCTTTACCCCCAGCCTGCACCGCCTGCCTCCCCAGAGGACGGGAGCAGGAGCCCAGAGGCTGCCTATGCCCCACAGAGACGGACAGAGCACAAGCAAACATCTCGATGACTTCTCGTGTAAATCACTTCCAGTGGCTCAGACAGAGGGGCGTTGCTGCCAGTTTGTGTGGCCACAGGAAGGCTTTTCCTAGGACCCCTGGAAGCACGCTCCTTTGAACCCTGGGCTTAGAGAAGGTGCTTAAGCTGCAAAAATGCCACCACAGGGGACTCCAACCTCCTCCCTCAGCACCTCCACCTGCAAGTAATGCTTGATCACTCTCTGCATGGCTCCTGCCGGGCAGGGTTTCCGCCACGTGGACCCAGGGCTTTAAACTTTCTGAAAATCAAGACCAGGAGCTTCAGACATCTGTTTTTGCTATGGATTACAGACATAGTCCAGGACTTTCTGGACAGTTCTGGGCAAGGTGCAGAAGCCAGCCTAGAGAAAATGATGCCTGCTAGCAGGATGCCACCAGGGCTGGTGAGAACCCATGGGCAGTGAGGAAGTGGTGAGATGGGGTAGGGGCTTACCTGTTTCACTGACAAGAGAGGGATGTGGGGGCTGGAGCGGGGGTGGAGGAGAGCTGCTTAACCCACTTAAGAGACTAACAGCTTTTAAGTACTTTAGAGGTGTAATTGACACAGCATAACCAATTGATGTGCTAATTCCACTTCGTTCTTCTTGTGGCACCAAAGGGAGGGGCGCTCTAGTTCTCTCCCCATCCAGAACCTGTCAGGTTACTTTCTGTCCTCAGAAGGAATAAGCCAGATTCTTTAAACTGTGCTTGATTGCTTTAACAACAGTCTGTATTTGAGAGTTTTTATAAATTCCATTTATTTCCAGGAAGTTCATAGCAGTAGGCCCATGACAATTGCCATGCAGGTGCGCCCAGGTCCCATCTGATTTCTGGTGCCAGGGGCAAGATGAGAGGGACACAGCTGGACGATAGGGTGACACCACCCTCAAGAGGTGAAGGGCATTTCTGAGCATCCATAGCTTCCTGACTGGCAGGCCTCCTAAGAGAAGATGTTTGTTCTCCATGAGTGCTCGGTTGGAACGCGGTCCCCATGTCCCCATGTCCCCACAGAGGAGACAGCCTTCCTTTTCTTTTTTCTTTCTTTCTCCCCCGCCTTTTTTTTTTTTTTTTTTTTTTTTTTTTTTTTAAGGGCCACACTAGCGGCATATGGAGCTTCCCAGGCTAGGGGTCAAATCGGAGCCACAGCTTGCCAGCCTACGTCACAGCCCCTATAACGCCAGATCCAAGCCGCATCTGCCACCTACACCACAGCTCACGGCAACACCGGATCCTCAACCCACTGAGCAAGGCCAGGGATTGAACCCTCGTCCTCATGGATTCGTTACCACTGAGCCACAAATGGAAATCCATGGCCTTCCTTTTCTTTTCTGGAATCAACTCCACAGCTCCCACAGCAGAACTTTTCTTATGAGACCCCTGGAGTGGGAAGTTGGGGGTACAGGTGCCCATCTTCCCACCCTGGATCCCGCCCCACTCAGCCTCGTGTCTTGAGGGAACGGGCCCTGTGCTCAGGCTTCCTTTCCTCTCCTCTCGTTGCCTCTTGGTCAAAGCTGCCCTTCCCTGTACCTTCCCTAAATTAACCACAGGCCAGTTCTTGGAAGGCTGCCCTGACCCCCCGGGAGTCACGTGAAAGTCACCCAGTGCAAAGGCCACTCACCCACCCGGATTCCCAATTCGCCTTCCAGGCACGGGTAGGGGCTGGTGTGGGGGGTTGGTGTGTGTGGGGGGTTACATTTCCCGTCCCCCTAGGAGCCAGCTTTGGCCAGGTGACTTGCTGTGGCCAGAAATACGTAAACCAAAGAGGCGTGTGTCACTTCGGAGTGGAAGCATTCAGAGCTGGTGTGTGCGATTTCCCTGCCCAAACAACCCCTCTGCTGTGGGGACCACCACCGAGCCGCGGGGAAAACCGCTCAGCCTCTCGGGGAACAGAGCCTCCAAAGCTCACTCCTGAACTTGGGGATGCTGAGAGACAAAGAAGCTTCCAGAGTGCTGCTCCAGGGGTCTCAGTGTGCACGGGACCATGGAAGTGTATCCGGAGACTGAAATCAGGGCCTAAACAGAAAGGGATGCATCTGGTGTCCTCAGGGTGGGACTTCAGTGTCTGCTCAAGTCTCCCTTTTGCTCCCCGATCTGCCCGAGCCCTCAGTTCCGAGGGGGTGTGGGGCAGGTGACGGTCCTCAAGTTATGGGGAAAAGCCACACCCAGACCCAGCAAGGAGCTGTTGTGCACCACGCAGGGCTGTGGGGCCTCCACCTGACGTCTGCAGGGGACTTTCTGACTCTTCCCCTGACCCGGGGTTTGGCGGGGGGTGGGGGGAGTGGACTTGGCTTCTCAGGGATGAGGGGAAGGTGTCAAATATTTCTGTGGGCAGAGATCAGACTGTCCCAGACCTTCATCAGAGAACAGGGGTGCTGTTCTGGAAGAGCAGCCTGGCGAATGGCTTTGGTCAGTGATGCGAGATGTGAGAATCCCGGTGAGGCTATGCACAGCTCACCATTCTTCTCTGCTCCCTCTGCCAGGATGGCAGCTGTGGCTCCAGATGGTGGCCACTCCCTCCACCCTCACGATGGCAGTTTAGAACTCCCAGCTGATTGAAGGACATGTTTCATGAGCAAGAAATCAACCTTTTGTGTTTTTTTAAGCCACGGAGATTTGGGTTTTATTGGTTAGATTAATCAGATCACAGTACGATCTAATTCATTCTGGTCGATAGTAACATGTACAGGCATTGTTTGATTGAATACATGTTGACCTTACGACGTGCCATCTTGAGCTCAGCGGACACAGAAATCAACAAGGCTCAGTCCATTGCCCTTCAGGAGCCCATCGTGTGTAAAGGAGAGAAATGGGCCAATAGATGAACAACATTTTCCATTACCCTTCCACATCGTACCTATCTTTCTTCAATATGAGCACCTGTTGGCACTTTTCTGACTGTATTATACTGATCTTTGCACATCTCTGCTCCTCCTAGACTCAAAGCTCCTAGAGGACCAGCTTAGAGGATGGAGAGATAGAGGATGGCTGGATACATGGATGGATGGATGGATGGATGGATGGATGGATGGATGGGTACATGGATGGATGAATACATGGTTGGATGGATGGATACATGGATGGATGGATGGATGGATACATGGATGGATGGATGGATGGATACGTGGATGGATGGATGGATGGACGGATGGATGGAATCAGGTGAGCTGGTCTGATTGAAGAGGTATCTTCTCAGGACCCATCCTGTAGATTTTCTCCACATCATACCAAGCTCCACAGCAACAGGGATAATGGTGGGGTCCTTCCCTGGCTCTCAGGTGTTAGCATGCCTGATATTATTGATTCTGGAAATTTACCTGGGTGATAATTATACTTATTTCTCTCACGTATTCATTTGACAAAACTTTATTAGGCACATTCTATAGCCGCTCTGCCTTTGAAAGCCTGGGAATGATTCTGGAACAGATGGACCTCAATTTTGGCCTCTGAACATCTTCCTATAAGAGTCACCAACACCCCAACCCCGATATCCCACATTTTTCTTTTCCGCTTCATGCTGCCACTGACTTTTAGGAATTTGGGGTAATTCCAGGAAAATCGAATTTGTCTTCTCTCCATAGTTGCTTCTGATAGGATGGGTAACAACTTTGGTTGGACTAGCACATCAGCTTGCGATTTATTTTTTTGTCTTTTTTTTTTAGAGTCACACCCATGGGATATGGAGGTTCTCGGTCTAGGGGTCCAATCAGAGCTACAGCTGCCGGCCTACACCACAGCCACAGCCGCAGCAACGTGGGATCCAAAGCCACGTCTGCAACCTACACCATAGCTCATGGCAACGCCGGATCCTTAACCCACTGAGCAGGGCCAGGGGTTGAACCCGAGTCCTCATGGATACTAGTCAGGTTCATTACCACTGAGACACAAGGGGAACCCCGGCATGCAATTTTTAAATATTTTGTTTGCTTCTGAACACAGTCTGAGGCTATGCACTATAAGAAAATATTCTGCAGTGGATGTTACAGTAAGAATAAAATGTTGAGAGCTTTTTGAGAGGCTAGTAGGATAATTTCAGGGATTGGTTCTAGGCTAAATTGTGCAGCCAAAGTCATGGTCTTCTTCCCTCTTTTCTGCATCTTTATCTCTCTTATCTCTGATGGTCTCCTCCTATCCAGTCTGGGTGCTAGAAATCCAGGGGCCAGGAATCTGAACTCCTCCAGGATCTGCCAGTAACTCACTGGGTGGCTCATGTCCCTTGGCCTCGTCTCCTCCTCTGTGGGAGTCCAGGCTCATAACTGATACCCTCGAATGCCCTTGCCAGGTCCAGAAGTCTAAAGTTTTGTGACTCACATATGAGAGTAACATATTTTTTTGTTTGTTTTTTAATGGCCACACCTACAGCATATGGAACTTCCCAGGCTAGGGGTTGAATCCGAGCTATAGCTGCTGGCCTACCCCACAACCATAGCAACATGAGATCCCTAACCCACTGAACGAGGCCAGGGATTGAACTCGTGTCCTCATGGATACTGGTCAGGTTTCTTACTGCTAAGCCACAACAGGAACTCCGAGGATAACATTTTTATTTCAAGTTAAATATTCTCCACGCTTGAGCAGGTAACACAATCAGGTAGTTGAAAATATGAAAAGATATACCCAGGGAGTTCCCACTGTGGCTCAGGGGTAAGGAACCTGATTATCCCATGGGTATCCTAAGGAACCCAGGATGATGTGGGTTCTATCCCTGCCGTCACTCAGTGAATTAAGGATCCAGCGTTGCCATGAGCTTCAGTATAGGTTGCAGACGTGGCTCAAATCCTGCGTTGCTGTGGCTATGGGAGGATGGCAGGTCCGATTCAACCTCTAGCCTGGGAACTTCCGTAGGCTGGCCCTGTGGCCCTGAAAAAAAAAAAAAAAAAAAAAAAAGATATACTGTAAGAAGTTTTCCCTCCTCCACCCCTATATATCACATTCCCCCACGTCCCCATCAAAGGGTGAGAAGGGACTTGGGTTTTACCCAACTTGGAAGCTAACAAGCAACCCTGCCGCTTTCCCATGGATACCCGCGGACAGCGCGTGACAATCAGGTGGGAGACAGGACATCATGGCCCGCAGCCCAGCAGTCAGCCTCCCTGATGCTCGCTCTGGTCCTCCACGCCCTCCAGCTTCCATGGGGGCCACGTGGAGAGGCCCAGGTGGATGGAGCCCATGCAGCAGCTTTGCCTTGCAGCTGAGGAGCCCCGAGCTTAGGGAACCTCAATCTTCACTTTGGGCTGAGGACAAACCTGCCCAAGCTTTGCCCTGAAGGGAGGCGTATCCTAATTTTATCAGAGAGCAAACAGACTTGTTTTCTGCTCTAGAGGGAGGCACTACCTTTCTCCCAAGGCTCCTATTAAAACGTCTCTGAAACAATCATTTACATCAGAACACTGCAGACCTCTGCCCAACACCCCACCCTGACCATCTGGCTAACTTCTCTTCCTAGTTTCTCATGCATCTTCCCAGAGTTTCTATAGGCAGCTGTAAGCAAATGTAAATGTGCCTTTGGTCTCTCTTTTATTTATTTATTTTTTAAGGCTGCACCTGCAGCAGATGGAAGTTCCCAGGCTAGGGGACGAATCGGAGCTGCCCACCTATGCCACAGCCACAGCAACACTGGATCCAAGCTGCAACTGTGACCTACGTCACAGCTTTCGGCAATGCTAAATCCTTAACCCAATGAAGGTAGCCAGGGATTGAACCCGCCTCCTTGTGGACACCAGGTAGGGTTCTTAACTCACTGAACCACAACGGGAACTCCTCAATGGACTTTAAACAAGCATTTCTCTTAGGACGAGTAAGACTGACCCCCTTTTTTTTTCTTTTTTTGCTTTTTAGGGCCATACCCATGGCATATGCAGGTTCCCAGGCTAGGGAGCAAATTGGAGCTGTAGCCGCTGGCCTACATCAGAACCACAGCAATGAGGGATCCGAGCAGCGTCTGCAACCTACACCACAGTTCACAGCAACACCGGATCCTTAACCCACTGAGCAAGGCCAGGGATCGAACCCGCAACCTCATGGTTCCTAGCTGGATTCGTTTCCGCTGCACCATGACAGGGACTCCTGACCTCTTCTTTATATGCGCAGGGGCCATTTATATTCTCTTCCTGCGAGTTTGTGGTTCATCCCCCTTGATCAGGTTTCAGTTGAGCTGCTGGTCTTTCTGGGCAACAGGTTCACTCAGAGAAGCCCAGGCGGCTGAGCATTTCCCCACCCAGAGAATGTTCACGGCGAAGAGAGGAAGCCAGGACAACGAAGGTCTTCTGGGGGAATTTCAGACACGGTGAGAGCCGGCTTGGGGGATTATTAGGCCTCCAGGTGGGCCCACCCCTCCTCCCCCACCCCGCAATCGCCCCCACCTTCACACCCTCTCTTAGCTCATGCCTATGTTCCTTGTGTCACCAGGTCTTGACCTCAGAAGCCACCCAGGACGGTCCCCCCCAGTGGTCCCCCCACCACGCTGGGCTGTGGCTTGGATGCTGGTCTGCGCCCCCATGGTTTCCTGGGTGAGCCCTTCAGAGTCACACACCAGCTCCTTATTTGTGTGTGAGATGCGGGTGGTCTCTGCCAAAGCCCCCCCCCCCTCCCGCCACCCCCAACTGCCTCACTGGGGTGGGAAATCCTGTCACAGAGCAGTTTTTTCAAAACTTGGAAAGTCCTGGAGAGTTCTACTCAAATTCAGGGCAGGCAGCAATGGAGGAGAAACACACTTTCCAAAGGGGAACAGAAACCGGCACGAAATGGTTAAATTACACAGCAAGCTGGGAACCCCCTCAACTGCTCTCAGCTGAGAACCAGGAAGGAGGCAGAAAACCCTCGAGCCTCCAAGGGGTCCAAGCTTCCCTCACACGGCTGAGCCCCTTGGGCCTCCATCCGCAGCCCGCTGGGTCTTCTGTAGGTGGGAGAGTGAATTACATAAGAAGTGGGATATTTTTTCCCCCCTTTCAGGGCTGCACCCGTGGCATTTGGAGGCTCCCAGGCTAGGGGTTGAATCAGAGCTGCAGCTACTGGCCTACATCGCAGCCACAGCAACTCGGGATCCGGGCTGAATCTGTGACCTACACCACAGCTTGCGGCAATGCCAGATCCTGAACCCACTGAGCAGGGCCAAGAATCGAACCTGCATCCTCATGGATGCTAGTCAGATTCATTTCTGCTGAGCCAGGACTGGCACTCCAAAGTGGGGATGTGTGGCTTCGAATCACGCTAGCTACCACTCATCGGGTGGCTGCACTGAGCGGTACTGCTCTGCAGGTTCTGTTTTTCATGCCTGATGCACAGGTAAGGGGGTGCCGTGGTCTCCGTGTGTTTTCTTTTTTGGCCATCCTGTGGCACACGGAGTTCCCCGGGCCAGGAATCAGACCCCAGCTGCAGCTGCCACCTGTGCCACAGTTGCTGCAATTGCTGGCATGGTCCTCCTTTCACAAATGAGATCAGGTGACCTGGTGCAGGGCACAGGTGCAGGGATCCTGGAGCCAGGCCTGTTTGCTGGAAGGAAGGCTGAGGGGCTGCAGAGTGCTAAGGTAGAGGGTCGGGGTTGTGCTCAGTGGGGCCTAAGGCAGCCTGGGGAGAATTCCAAAAGGCGGTGAGGCTTGAGTGGGGTCAAGGCTGTTAGGCGGAAGAGGGTCAGGACCGGCAGGTGGGGGTGGGGGAGGATGAAGGAGAGTGGGTTGCAGGCAGGTGAGCCCAGGATGTGAAGGTGGCAGTCCTGGCTCGATAGGGACCTTCTGGCCCAGCTGGGGAGCGTCTCCACCTCTGCGGTGACATGCCTGGGGCTGCCCACGGTGCCCCAGGAGCACCCTGAGTTAATGCTGAATGGGTGGAGGGGACCAGACCCTGGCACTGTGCAGGCAGGAGCCTTCTGACCACAGGCCTGAGGAAGGGCCTTTTATCCCCATGTCATAGGTGGAGAAGCT
This sequence comes from Sus scrofa, assembly GCF_054392235.1. Lineage (NCBI taxonomy): Eukaryota > Metazoa > Chordata > Mammalia > Artiodactyla > Suidae > Sus > Sus scrofa. Next base: position 48,296,419 of record NC_139389.1, read on the forward strand.
GAGGCTTTCAGAGAGTAAGTTAGGCTGCCTAGGTTAGGGGAATAGGGAGTTGGCGTCTTTAGCCATTTTGAGAGGCGGATGTTAGTCAGACATTGATACGGGTTTATGATCTTCACCTTCTGGATCTCATTTTAGCACATCCTGCTCCCTCATTCGACAATACAAGATGCCCGTTTTCCTCTATCAGTAATATTATTTGAGCACACGAGGCTGAATGTCAGCATTTAGATGCATGACTTAGTAGTCAGTTTCTTGTAATTGTTTCCAACATTTTTTTTTTTTTTTTTTTTTTTTTTTTAGGGCTGCACCTGTAGTATATAGGAGTTCCCAGGCTAGGGGGTCAAGTTGGAGCCATAGCTGCTGGCCTACACCACAGCCACAGCCATATCAGATCTGAGCCGCATCTGTCACCTACCCTGCAGCTCAAGGCAGCACCAGATCCTTAACCCACGGAGCAAGAACAGGGATCAAACCCAAGTCCTTCTGGATCCAGGTCGGATTCATTACTGCTGAGCCAGGATGGGAACTGCCCGCCCAGGACTATTTCTTTACGGCACACTCGTAGCAGGAGGCTCCGAGGCCCCCAGGAAATGCTTCCTAATTAAGCCCCCCGGGGAACCACTTGCTTTGCCCCTTTGAGGTTGTTTTTTGTTTTTTTTTTTTTTTTCTTTAATACAAGATGAAACAAATCCTCTGTTTGTTTTGGGCCCATCCACACATTCACCAGGTATAGAAAGCATCCATTACAGACCCTCCTGTAGGGAAGGAGAAAGAAAAGGAAGAGAAAAGAAAAGCATTTTCACTCCTCAAACTGTAAATGATTCTCAAGCAAAGACTCAGTGAATGGGGACCTTTCAGAAACAGGATCCCTTCCTCCTCAGGGCAGCCACCCGGAATTCTTCCTCCTCCTCCTCCTCCTCCTCCTCCTCCTCCAAAACTGGGTTGTAGCTTAGGAGGTGAAGGTGGAAAGTGAGCTAAAAGTAGGAAATACTGGACTCTGCCTCCCCGGGCAGTGCTCCTGTGTTACTGCTGCAGAAATGACTGTCCTGGGAGTTCCTGTTGTGGCGTGGCAGAAAGGAACCCAACTAGTATCCGTGAGGATGCAGGTTCAATCCCTGGCCTCGCTCAGTGGGTTAGGGATCTGGTGCTTCCGTGAGCTGCGGTGTAGGTTGCAGACGTGGCTCAGATCCCGAGTTTCTGTGGCTGTGGTGTAGGCTGGCAGCTACAGTTCCGATTCGACCCCTAGCCCGGGAAACTCCATATGCTGCAGAAACGGCCCCCCAAAGCAAGCAAGCAAGCAAGCAAGGAAGGAAGAAAAAGAAGAAAGACTATCCCAGGAACAAAAGGAATGACTGTCCCTGGCCTTGGCATCTTCTAGGGCAGAGCTGGACCTGGTGGTGGATTCTCGAAGCAGTACTAATAGCCTCCAGCTGGAAAGCAGACACCCTGGTGGTGTGAGGGGGAGGGGGTCTCCCCTAATGTTCACCTTCTCTCGGGGGCATTCAGTGCATTTTTGGAAGCTCCCACATCCTTGTGACTCACACCCAGCATCAGACTCCGGCCAGGTCCCAGGATAGCAAGGGAGTGACAGGGAGCGTCGTGGTCCATGAGTGTTCATGGAGGGGAGACTGTCCCTCTCGGCCCCTGCCCCACGGCTGAGCCGGCCACCTGGAGGCAACACGGCATCTGCCAGCCGCTCCTAGTGAAATATGTTGACAAGTGATTTGAACCAGTAATATTCCTGGATCAGTGGACAATAGTGCACAGTAGTTAAGAACTGGCTACCTTACTTGCTACCTGGGAACCTTTCAGCAAGTGACTCAAACTCTCACTTTGCTCACTTATAAAATATGGATAATGAGGATTCTCAAATGATACACAGCGTGGCCATCTCAGTCAATGGTGACTTCATTCCTCCAGTTTGCTTAGATCAGAACCTTATTATTATTTTTTCCTTTTAAGGGCTACACCCACAGCACATGGAGGCTCCTGGGCTAGGGGTCTAATGGGAGCTGTAGCCGCCAGCCTACGTCACAAACACAAGCAACATGGGATCCGAACCTTGTCTGCAATCTACACCACAGCTCACGGCAATGCCAGATCCTTAACCCACGGAGCTAGGCCAGGGATGGAACCCGAAACCTCATGGTTCCTAGTCAGATTCGTTTCCACTGTGCCACGACAGGAACTCCTGATCAGAACCTTATTGATCTTCTTGACCCCTCTCTCAGTTGATCAGCACATCTTATCAGCTCTGCCTGCAAATTATCAAAACACATCCAGGATCTGATCATTCTCCACCACGTCCACTGCTTCCTTTCTGGTCCAAGCCACCATCATCTCTTGCTTGTATAATTTTATGAGCTGCTTCATAAGTTCCCCCCTTCTGCCCTCAGCTCTCACCTCCACCCCCACCCAACAGTAACCAGAATGATCTTGTGAAAATGTAAATTTCTCTCAGAGTTCCCATTGTGGCTCAGTGGCTAACGAACCCGACTAGTATCCATGAGGATGCAGGAAAAAAAAAAAAAAAAAAAAAGACCAAAAAAATTTTAAAGTTCTCTCTTGTATCGCCTGCTTTGGGGAAAGCCAGCTGCCATGTCCTGATGACACTTAGGCAGCCTGGGGTGAGGGCCATGTGGTGAGGAACAGAGGCCACCTGCCAACACCCATGTGGATGAGTCATCTTGGAAACAGGTCCTCTGGTCCCAGGCAGGCCTTCTCATGACTTCAACTTCTGCTAATATCCTGATAGTAACTCCATCAGGGGCCCTGAGCCAGAACCTCTCAGCGAAACTGCCCCTGAATCTCCCAACCTCAGAAACTGTGTGATGAAAAGTTTAGGGGGGTAATTTCTTACACAGCAACCAACAGCTAATATAGATTTTTGGTACTCAGAAGAGGAGGGGTCTGCCATAATAAATACCTATAAATCTGGGAGTGACTTTGGAACCAGGAATGAGTAGAAGCTGGAAGGACATTGATGAGAGTGTAAAGGAAAGTCTAAAGGGCCTTGAAGAGTCTGGATACTGAGGAGGCAGCAGGTGTAGGCTTAACCGGAAATGAGGGGCATGTTATTAACAACTGGAAAAAAGAGACTCCCTGACATGTAGTGGCAGAGAGTTTAGCAACAGGGTCACCGGTGGTTATGTGGGAATAAAAGATGCACCCAGTGAGCTTGTGATACTTCCAGCTGAAAGGATCAAAGTTTCTCTGATTTCTTTCTTTTTTTTTCTTCTGCTTTTTATGGCGATACCCGCAGCATATGGAAGTTTCCAGGCTAGGGATCGAATAGGAGCTACAGTTACCAGCCTATGTCACAGCCACAGCAACTCAGGATCTGGGCCGCATCTGTGAACTACACCATGGCTCACAGCAATGTTAGATCCCCAACCCACTGAGCCGGGCCAGGGATCCAACCCACACCCTCATGGATACAAGTCAGACTCGTTTCCACTGAGCCACAGTGGGAACTCCCTCTTTTTTTTCCCCCTTCCTTTTGTAGCTGCACCTGTATCATATGGAGGTTCCTGGGCTAGGGGTTGAATCAGAGCTGCAGCTGCTGGTCTATGTCATAACCACAGCAACATCAGATCCAAGCCACCTCTGTGACCTATGCTGAGGCTTGCAGCAATGCCAGATCTTTAATCCACTGAGCAAGGCCAGGGATCCATCCCACAAGGTCAAGGTCACTATGTCAGGTTCTTTACCCACTGAGCTACAGTGGGAACCCCTGATTCATTCTGCTTGTACTAAAATGCAACAGGAGACAGATGCACTAAAGGAAAGACTACTAAACAAAAAGGAACCAAGAGTTGCTGATTTAGAAGCTTCCCCAAAACCCCAACAGCCAAATGATTATAAAATTAAGAAACATCTTTCAACTAAAGAGCAAATTATACCAGGAAAGCATGACTAAAAAATAAAGCTGTGGATGTGTCTATAAAATCCTTTGTTAAGACCTCAAAGGGAGTTCCTGTTGTGGCCTATGAGGACTTGGTTTTGATCCCTGGCCTTCCTCAGTATCCATGAGGACTTGGTTTTGATCCCTGGCCTTGCTCAGTGGGTTAAGGATCTGACCTTGCCATGAGCTGTGGTGTAGTTCACACATGAGGCTCAGATCTGGTGTTGCTGTGGCTATGGCTTAGGCCAGCAGGTATAGCTCCAATTCAACCCCTTACCTGGGAAATTCCATATGCCACAGGTGCAGCAACACCCCCCCCCAAAAAAAAGCAAAAAAAAAAAAAAAAAAAAAACCAACCCAGGAAGATAGATTAAAGGGAGTGCCTTAGAATACCACTCAGCTAGACAAATACACTCTAAAGTGTTTAAAGATAACTCTCACAGATCCTCTCAATCAAACAACAGGGCTTCTAAGAAGCTTATGGGTAGACTTAGTTCTTGTAGTAGAAACCCAAGGTAGAGCTTAAGTCAAGGAGATTTGTGTGTGTGGCTCTTGTCTAATCGAGAAAACCCCAAGATCATTCATGGGAAGGCCACACATGTTTAAAGGTAATTATATTCACAAAAACATCTTCAGGTTGGACTGAAAGGCCCAGAGACAGTACAAAATAAATGGAAGTTTGCACCTTCAAAGTTCTATTGGCCAGCAGCAGACAAAGGGAAAAAGGTAAAGGATGACTTGGAGGATAAGAGCTAACAGCCCATAATGTATTGGCATCAAGAGCCATGGAGAATTATGTCCTGGAAGAAATAAAACTGTGTCCTTATCAAAGAACTTTCAACATTTTCTCCATTGGACTTCAGAATTGCTGTGGGCCAGTGACTCTTTGTACCTCCCATTTTTTCCCTTTTGAACAACTATACTTATCTACCTACCATGTTTCAATATCATATGTTGGGGGGATAATGTGTCTGTCTCGTTTGGAGCTCTTAAAATAGAAAGGCTCTGTCTTCAAGGAGCTTACCTGAGGAAATATATTCAATGAGCCTCATTCATACCTAGACTTTATTTAGAGGATGAGATTCTGGATCTTGGGCTGATGCTCTTCTGGGACTGGATATTTGGGAATCTTGGGAGGGGGTGAGAGTGCTTTGCAAATGGAGGGGGTGTGGATTTAGGGGGAGAGCAAAAGGAAGACTGGGAGCTAGCCTCAAAGATGCCCCCATATTAGAAGTCATCTTGCCTGGAAATGCCTAGGATGTTACACCTGAACCTGAATGTGACTCACAGGACCCCTAAAAGATACTGGGATACAGAAAGATCACCTCTTTGCCTGTAAGAGGCACAAATAACCTTTTGGTATAACTCATACTCCCCATGGGTCCCCATGGGATCAGATTTTTAATTCACCTGAAATTTGTAATTTTTCTTTTTATGAATGGTGTGAGGTAGGGAATGATTGATTGATTGATTTGTTTGCTTTACTTTAGGGCCACACCTGCATCCCATGCAAGTTCCCAGGCTAGTGGTCAAGTCAGATCTGCAGCTGAGGGCCTACGCCACAGTCACAGCCACAGCCACAGCCAGATCCGAGCCACATCGGTGACCTACAACACAGCTTGTGGCAACACCAGATCCTTAACCCACTGAGTGAGGGCAGGGATCCAACCAGCATCCTCATGGATACTAGTCAGGTTCTTAACCCGCTGAGCCACAACAGGAACTCCAGAATGACTGATTCTTTAAATGACTTAAAGAACTCACTGTAAAGCCTCCTGGGCTGATGTTTTCCTTTACAAAATTGAACTATCAAGTTCTTTAATAGTTATAAGTTTACCCAGGTTCTTTTTTTTTTTTTTTTTTTTTTTTTTTTGTCTTTTCTAGAGCCGCACCCGCAGCATATGGAGGTTCCCAGGCTAGGGGTCGAATCGGAGCTATAGCTGCCGGCCCACGCCACAGCCACAGCCACGCCAGATCTGAGCTGCGTCTGTGACCTACACCACAGCTCACAGCAACACTGCATTCTTAACCCACTGAGCAAGGTCAGGGATCAAACCCGCAACCTCATAGTTCCTAGTTGGATTCATTTCTGTTGCGCCACGATGGGAACTCCTACCCAGACTCTTTATTTCTGCTTAAGTCACTCTTGGTAAGTTGTACTTTCCTAAAACTTGTCTATGTCATTTCATCTGAATTTTTAAATTTACTGACATAAAGCTATTCCCGATAGCTTCTTATCTGTTCAGTCTCTACAGTATAGGCAGGTATCTTCTATTTTTCATTCCTAAACAAGACCAGGTGAGCCTTCAGGTGGCATCAGAATGCCTTCACACCCTTGCCACTCCCCAAGTAGTGGCATCTCAGTGGAGACAGGCTGACCGTGGGTCTTGCCGCACCGTTGACGACTGGCCCATGTCCAAGGCCGAGATGGGGGGAAGAGAAGAGCAGCTTGAGCAGAGCCTTTTTCAACGTTGTGGATCTAGGAGTGTGGCCACATGGGCATCTCTGCAGATGGCGTGCAGCCCTGCTCGTGGGTGGGGAGGGCTTGTTATAGGCAGAGACAGAGCTTGGGGCCCCAGGCGTCCTTTCTCTTGGTTGGTGCCACCCAGGATTTGGGGAAGGGCTGCATTTCCCCCCTCCCATCTCCCTTGTGCATCAGTGACCCTCCACTGACCCATCTCACCCCACTCCCACCCCATTCAGGCCAACTTCCCAATATCACTGATGACTCAGCATGTGCCCAGATGCCCACACAGGGCCACGGGAGGGCCAGCATGAGCAGAGGGACGAGCAGATGACAGGGATGCCCCAGGGGCAGCTTCCTGGAAGATGCTTTAAAGACAGAGCCCGCCTCGCCTCCCAAGCCCGATCTCTTGTGATCTTAATTTGTGGCTTCGTCTGATGGGATCTGCTTCCCTCTGCATCTTCGTCTGGCTGTTTATTTGGGTAAAGGATATTCTCCGCCCTTTCATGTCTGAGTGGTTTCCTCCTGTGTGTGTTCGCTGTGAGGTCTTCTGCCCGCCTGGTCCCTCAGGGAGGGGTGGGTGGGTGCCTGTCCTGAGAAGGGAGCCCTCGAGGGCAGGGGTGGGGGTGGGGTCAGACAGACCCTTCCTGGGGCAGCTTTCTGGGGGGTCACCCCTGCCCTGCGGACCCATCCCTGAAGATCTGAGTGAAATCCTCGCAGATTTCCTTGGACTTGGGCTAATAAGATTTTTCCTTTGAAAGGAACTTTCCATTGTTTGTTTTAAAAGTGAAATGAGCATTTTTTCCAACCACAGAGGCGATGCTGAAGGAGCCTGTAATTTCTAGGATCCAAGACTGGAACTTAAAAACAAGGAGAAGAAAAGGAAAATTAAAAAGAGCTTTCCAATTAAAACGGGTCTCTCCCTTCCTCCCCTCAGGCTTTCTCTCGTCTTCGATCTCAGTCAGAGCATCCGCGGGGCTCGTGTTTCTCTCCTGCTACCCCAGACTCTAATGAGCTCAGTCCTCCATTCTCTCTGCATCAGTAAGGAAGTACCTGTGGCTAATTCGACACGGGCCATGGCGACGAATCGGAATCTGAAACTGACATTTCAACACTTGCCCAGTTCAATGCGTGCTTACGACGTGCCATCCGGTCCCCGCTGGACACTTGTCCACAGCAGGGCCCCAGCTCTCAGGGCACGCACAGCCTAGGAGGGAAATTTGACTATCTTTTTTGATTTGCTACAACAACTTTAGAAACAATAACAGTACAGCTTAGGAGAGGGATGCTCAGGATGGAAAGGAACACAGGGAGTGGGGATGCGGCCTGATTAATGGTTGTTGGGTGGTTTTGTCTTTCCTCTTCTTCTTCCCACCCAGAGCAAGCCGGTGGGTGCTCACGGGGCAGGTTGCCAGGGTGAGGAGGTACCATCGCTACCACAGGCTTTGGGAGCAACAGAGCCAACTCATAGGTCTGGATCAAGGCAACTGGCGAAGCTCTGAGCACCAGGCCAGCAATGAGGATGGAGGCTGAGGAGGGGGAGGGGAAGTCCAGCAGGGGAGGAGAAGGATTGGGAGGGGACCAAGAGCCCAGGAGTCCCATAGGTGCCCGCCAGGGGCAGACACACGGCCGGGATCTGGAGGTGGGGTGGGGACGGGGTTGGCTGAGCATCAGGGTGGCACAGGGCACAGGGTGGGGGGTGGGGAGCAGTGAGGACCCTCCCCAGTGGTGAAGGGGACTGCCAGTCACTGTTCAAAAGAGCCCAGAGCTGACCTGGGCTGAGCACTCAAGTTCATTAACAGTCTCGGTTCTACCTTCCAGAGTCGGCCGTTTGGCTGGAAAGTTTATGAGAACTGGCTTATTCGCTGGTGTCTTGGCACTTTTTCCCTTCGTGTCCTGATTGGAACCAGGGAGGCTCTAAGTGCAAACGTTTTTGTACCTTAGAGTAAATTCTATCTGCGTTCCTGGAGGAGGCCGCGGTGAAAGTGCCTCTTGTTTCCAGTGGCCCCGCTCTCCCCCCTCAGGAGACCCGAATTCCAAACCAGCGCTACTATAAAGTTGATGAATGCGTGCCAGGCCCTCGTCCAACCAGCCATTCCCCATCGCCCCTCCTCTCCTTTCTGCAGGGAAAGGAAGCTGGATTTTTTAATAAGGTAATAGCACCTCTTTTATATTTTCCTTTCATAAATTAGAAAGCATTGGAAGCCGGATCAGGCAGCAGCTTGGCATAATGGAAAGATTACTGCGCTGGATGGGAGTGTAAATTGGTGCAACCACTTTTGCAGAGCAAATTGGCAAGAGCTAGTAAAGCTGAAGCCCTGCCAGTCCCAGAGCCCAGCGAGCCCTCTCAGAAGTCCTGGGAGAAACTTGAGGCCACGTGTCCAGAGATACTGCAGCTTCGGCAAAGACAGCCACTCATGGGGAAAAAAAGCCGAGGATGGGAGAGCGGAAAAATTGTGTCCCCCCCCCCCCGCAAAGGCTTATGGCAACTTTATGTGTAACAGTGGAAAAAAGCAGAAAGAGCTTAAATGTCCGTCAGTGGAAAGATAAATAAATCACGGTATCTGAGTAGTTACAATGATTGAACCAGCCCTGCACTTACGATCCTGGGTCAATCTCAAGACCCTAATTGCAGGAGGACATGTTCAGAGTAATGTTGTTTACGTGGAGTTTAAAAACATACGAAACAATTCCGTGTACTGTTTACGGATGTGTACATGAGTTGCCAAAAACAGGTGTGAATGAGAAGCACCAAATTCAGGGTGGTGGTAACCTCTGGGGAGAGGAGAGAGAACTGGAATTGGAGCAGGTACCCAGGGACCTTCTACTCTGTCATTGCGTTTGATTGAAAAACAGAGCCTGGGAGTTCCCGTTGTGCTTCAGTGGGTTACAAACCCGACTAGTTCCCATGAGGATGTGGGTTCAATCCCTGGCCTCACTCAGTGGGTGAAGGATCCAGCATTGCCCTGAGCTGTGGTGTAGGTCGCAAATGCAGCTCAGATCCGGCGTTGCTGCGGCTGTGGTGTAGACTGGCAGCTGCAAGCTGCGGCTCCGATTCCACCCCTAGTTGGGAACTTCTATATGCTGTGGGTTCGGCCTTAGAAAGCAATAAAGTAAAACTAAAAAAAAACCAAAAACCGAAAAACAAAAAACAAATTTTTGCAAACTGAGAGAACTGGGCAGAGCTGGGAGGTGGGGATATTATTCACTGTACTTCTCTGTCTGCAAGGCACCTGGTTGGACTCCAGCTCTGCCATTATGTCCCCATGTGACTTAGGGAAAGTCACACCCCTCTTTGGGTTGCAGGTGCCTCATTGGTAGAATAAGAGGTTTGGAGCAAATCACTTAACGTCCCTTTTGTGCCTCAAAGATCTGATGGAAGCTTGGGGTAGTCATGTGATGAGATCTTGAGCAGGGGTCTGTGCAGAGGGCCGCCCGAGGCAAGGAGTAGCTGGCCCCCTTCTATCCTGCCTGAGGCTGCAGACTGGGGAGCCGCTCAGAGGGTGGAGGGCACAACTCCTCCCACTCAGGCCGTTTCCTGCTCAGCCCTCCCCCTGGGCTCAAGAGTGGGACACGTGTGGCACGTGGTCATGACGGAACACTGAACTGGAGCCTGGAGATCTACGTTCCAAATCCTATTAACTGCTGTGTGACCTTCAGAAATCACTTCACCCCTCCTGATCCCCTCATTGGAGGAAAAAAACAAACAAACAAGAAAAATGAGGGTCACTCTTTTTCTCCCTTGGGAGGAGAGTCGTGACAACAAATAAGATAATACTTTGGAAAGTGCGACAGAATGAAAGGCACTGTTACTTTCATCACCTCTTCCAGATCCTCAAATCTAGTTTTCCTTCCACGTATGCGCAGCTGGATTAGGAGGATTCCCTCTGTGCTCGTCACTCTTTTTTTCGTTTTAGGGCCACACCCGAGGCATATGGAGGTTCCCAGGCTAGGGGTGGAATCCCGGAGCCGCAGCTTGCAGCTGCCGGCCTACACCACAGCCACAGCAACACCAGATCTGAACCACATCTTTGACCCAGGCCACAGCTTGTGGGAACACAGGATCCTTAACCTACTGAGCGAGGCCAGGGATCAAACCCCCACCCTCACAAAGACAACATTGGGTCCTTAACCCACCGAGCCACATTGCAAACTCCCAACTGTGGTCTACCACTCTTGTCTTGGACGAAAACACACTTTCTACAAAACAAACAAAAAGGGAGTTCCTGTCGTGGCTCAGCAGTAATGAACCTGACTAGTATCCATGAAGACGTGGGTTTGATCTCTGGCCTTGCTCAGTGGGTTAGGGATCTGGGGTTGCCGTGAGGTGCGGTGTAAGTCACAAACGTGGCTCAGATCCCGCACTGCTGTGGCTGAGGTGCAGGCCGGTGACTACAGCTCTGATTTGGCCCCTAGCCTGGGAACTTCCATATGCTGCAGGTGTGGCCTTAAAAAGCAAAAAATTGTTTTGAGATTGTGGATAAAATGTGTGTGCGCGTATGTGCATACACACATACGCACACACACATACGATGTGTTTTGATCTTGTTGACATTTAAGTTTGATCTTTAGGCCAACGGAAATCCCTTCAAGTCCTATTCCCGTGTCTCATTGAAGAGACTCCTTAAAACTATTCTTTGAGTTTCCCTGCTTTCTCATACAAGATATCCAAGGCTCATCTTGTGTATCTCTTGCCCTAGACCTGGAATCAACCATTTCTCCAAGAATCTTTGGTTCCTTTATATAGAAAATCGCATTTAAAGACCACTGAACCTGGAGCATTTCGCTACTGGGTGGTCAGCTTCTAAGTATAGGAAATATGCTATTTTTTTAAGAGAGAAAAGAATTATGAACTTGTATGAATTTTCTAAGGTAACTTTAAAAGTATAAGAAGGCTACTGAATAAACTTTAAGATGTCTTCATTGTTCTTTTTGTCCCAGGAAGCTATCTTACTAGAGACATACAATCAAAATTCTGTGTTTGCAAAAGACCCGAAGTAATTCTTCTCTCATGTGGCTGTTTCACCACACAATGTACAGTTAAAATCATTTCTTTCAGTTTGAAACTTTTTTGTCTTTTTAAGGCCACACTGGTGGCATATGGAGGTTCCCAGGCTAGGGGTCCAATCCGAGCTGTAGCTGCCGGCCTACACCACAGCCACAACCACAGGGGATCTGAGCTGCATCTGCAACCTATACCACAGCTCACGGCAACCCCAGATCCTTAACCCACTGAGCAAGGCCAGGGATCGAACCTGCGTCCTCATGGATGCTAGTCAGATTCATTTCCGCTGAGCCATGACGGGAACATCTCAGTTCGAATAATTTTAAATATTCATGTGGGTGTTCAATCACATCTCCCCACAGCGGTTATTACGGTGGGGACTGAGCTTGCTCATAGTTAGTTACTCTTGACCTTCTCCCTTAGCAGGTAACTCCCTTTCTGTCTAGTTCACTGCTCATCCCCAGGACCTAGAATAATTCCTGGCACACAACACACCCACATAAGATGCCTACAATGTAGTAATTACTGACATATGAGAATACATCATCCCAACAGGGAGAAGTAGGTATTATTATCCCCAATTAAGAGATGAGGACACGAAGGCTCCAACAGGTTAATTACTCATGCAAGCCTTCACACAGAGCAACACGTGGACACTTGAGTGAGGTTGGGCTGGTGGAGAGGATCCTGGACCTGCAATGATGCCAGACGTGGATTAATTCCACTGCTGAATATAGAAAAGAAGCCTGACCACGCCACATTCCTGGAGAAGAAAGCTATAGGAAGAGACTGCCCACAAAGGCAGAAGCAAGGCGGGACTGGGTCACCTGGGCACCCGCCTCCCATACCCTGGGTCATCAAACTCCTTCTCTCTTGGATTTGCAGTGAGAAAAAGAACTTCTCCCAGATGAGGTTCCTTGTGATGGAAGAAGCACTGATGGGTCGGAGACTGGCTTTCAAGAACTGGCTTCATGTATCGCGTGCAAGCTCCATGAACCTTGTTCTCCCCTTTGTAAGGTGGGCTGAGAGTCAGCCCCGACCGCCTCCCAAGGCTGCTGTGGGGCGAGCTGAGGCAGCAGATGAGGAAGAACTGTGTCTGTGAGAGGCTCTCCAGACAGAAGGGGTGTCCCTGTCCCTCCCCCCACTCTCCTCGCTGGTGGCATTTAGTGGAAGTAGAAGTTGCTCCCCTCCACCAAAGGCTTTCAAAGAAGTTGGCAGGAATAGATGCACCCAGGGGACAGGCAAACTCCTTTACAGGAGGAGATCATCAAATGACAGCAAACAAACAAACAGAGAGTGGCCGGAACATCTGGCTTTTGGTGATGACTTAACCGTGGCAGGAAAGAAAGGTGCCACAGGATAAACCACAGAGTTAGAGATGTGGATGAAAGCTGGGGATGGGGTCACCGTGGAGCCCCTTATTGCCGGCCTGCCCTGGGCACCACCTCAAATCCTGCGAGGTAGGACTCATCACCTCCATTTTATGGATGAAGAAACGGAAGCTCGCCGAAGGGGTCAGGTGACACGCCCACGGGTGACAGCTGACCCAGACCAGAACTGGAACGTGAAGCCTGGAGTCCAGGGAAGTTGAGCAAACCTTCTTAGGTAGCAAGGGTGACAGCCTCATGCAAAGAATCGTCTACACTGAGCAGAGCCTCGCTTTTCTTTTCTTTTTTCTTTTTTTTTAGGGGCACACCCGCGGCACATGGAGGTTCCCAGGCCAGGGGTTGAATTGGAGCTGCAGCTGCTGGCCTGCACCACAGCCACAGCAACATCAGATCTGAGTCACATCTTTGACCTCCACCACAGCTCATGGCAATACCAGATCCTTAACCCACTGAGCGAGGCCAGGGATCAAACCCGCAACCTCATGGTTCCTGGTCAGATTCATTTCCCCTGCGCCACAACAGGAATGCCACAGCCTCACTTTTCTTGACTGAGGAAGCACTGCAGAGACTGTGTCCTCCCCGTGCTGGGTGGCACAGTGCTAGGCACACGGAAGTCTCGAGGATGAAAGAAAAAAAGGCTGTTTCGGGGGGGGGGGTGTGGAGTCATCCGCGGGAAGCTGGATCTGCAGGATGCTGGAGTGATGGCCATGCTGGCAGACACTGGGAACAGCCAGGGGAGCTCGTCCGGGGCCAGGGGTCACATCTGGCTTCATGGCCTTGAGGCCAGAGCGCATTCATGTTTCAGAAGAAAGGAGAGAAGAAGCCCAGAGCAAGTCAACAAAAGGCCACCTGGATCCACTCTGGGAGGTGCAGGAACGAAGGCTCCCCCTTCTACCTTCTGCATCCCAGGACCAGGTAAAAATGCTTGCTGATGCTCCTCCTCCTGGTTCATCACATCTGACTTGACGGAGCTGGAGCAACAGGAGAGCGGAGACCTGTTCCAAGGTCTGGTTTCAGCACAAATTTATGGCCACGCTCTCAGGCAAACCTACAATGCACCTCAACTCTAACTGGACAGGGATGCAAGGTGGCCACCCAGCACTAAGTCGCTCGGGAAAAGGTAGAGCCCCGTGGCCAGATATGGTGATTTATTATCTATTTGCTTTTTAGCTGTCTGACAGCAGGGGGATTTGCTGTTGTTATTGTTCTTAACCTCTAGCTTTGCCTCCCTGACTCCTCAGCACCCCCTTTTCTGTCTAGAATCACATGGGGATCTTCAATTCACTGCACCGCTCAAGCTGTGTGGTCTTAAACCCCTCTGCACCCCAGACTTTCTTCTGTAAAATAAGAATGACAGGATCAATCTCAGAGGGTTGCTATACCGATTAAATGAGTCACATATATTTGCATGTGGGTATATTTTAGATTACATTTTATATATAACATACGGGTTCTTTTCTTCCTTCTTTCCTCCTTCCCTCCCTCGTTCCCACCCTCCTTCTCTCCCTCTCTTTTTTTCGGATGCCCCAGGGCCTGTGGAGTTCCCGGGCCAGGGATCAGATCCAAGCCATAGTTGCAATCTTGGTCTCAGCTGCAATGCTGAATCCTTTAAGCCACTGTGCTGGCCCGGGGAATCGAACCTGCGTCTCGGTGCTGCGGAGACACCACCGATCCTGTTGTGCCACAGCAGGAACTCCAGGCACTTTTAGGCCGATTTCTCTCTGTTCCCTGGAGAAAATTCTGCCCCATTCTCTGATTCCCTTTCCCACACTGTCCTCAGAGCACAAGGTGACAAGGACTCAGATGAAACCTGGAACTTCTAATTCAGCAATCTTCCCTTGAAACCAACAGGGAGGGATGTGTTCCTCGGATTCGAGAGAAAGAAGAAAATGATGACTGCACGTGGCTGGAGTTTAAAAGTGGCTGGAGTTTAATTATTCCGTCTATATTTATCTTCTGTGTATATTTATTACACGTAAATACTTCTGTTACTTTAATTTTGCCCTAGAGGGAGAGACAGGACTTCATTCCCTTTTCATTCTTTTCCTGATTGGAATTTTCGCTCGTGGGCCGCCTCTTTCTCTTCCACAGCATATCTCAGGTGATGAAACCCCTGGCGCGGGATGAACGACCTGGGGAGATCTGGGGCTTCCGTGGAGAGCCGCGAGCCGTTGCTAGGGAGGGCTGGAGAGAGTGGATTTGTTTAACATTCTTCCCCCGGCTTGTCGAGTCCAATGGCATGTTATTTCCACTGGGTGGGAGCCAACGCCAAGTTCCTCCCTGTTGTGTCCAACCTTGAACGTTTCTCTGCGATTATGTTTCATCCAGGGATTAGCGAAAGGCAGAGGGGAGAAAACCTGAGAAGGTGTTTGGCACAGGGGCTTAGTGCTGTGTTAGCGCAATCCGCGGGCATCCTCGGCTAATTGCAGAACAGCAACAAACAGAAGGGCTCAGAAGCTCACGGGATCATTTGTCTTAGGTTGCTGTCGGTGGTTTATTTATTGAGTGCCAAGCTTTTGTGTGTGTGTTTGTTTTTTATAACCCCCGAGGAAGCACCAAATAAACAAGCAGTTCGCACCCCCTCGCCCTGTCCGCACTGTTTCTGAGCCATCAGAAAATCTGGAAGCAGAGAGCAGGCAGCTAAGGATTCTTCTCTTCTGACTTGGCAAGTGTCATCATTCAGTCTGGAGTGTGTCTTGAAGCTGCTCCTTTTAGAAGGGGACACTGCTTGACTTAGTCGTTAAAGGCAGAAGACACAGCAGTTTCCAAAAGGACTGCTGGAAGGTCAAGTTCTGCTACCGAAGATCTGCTTCTTGCAGAAGATGTGCAAAGGGGACATTTTTGCATCAGCCTCAGTCTGCCTGTGGATGCCCCTCCAGGGCTTTGGAGCAGAGCTGAGCTCCTTGGTGGCTGTGGGAGGGGACAAAGGGCGTCTAGCGTGACTGCTGATGCCTCTGAACCTCTTCTCTTTACCCCATACCTGGCCTCTCGGCTGTGTCACTGCTAGTCTTGAGCACTGGGCCCTTATTGAAGGAGACTCAGGACGTGAGCTTGGGAGGAGGAGGAAGGAGGCACTCTGGAGCGGGCAGCCCTCTCTGGGCCCAGGAGCCTGTGTGCATCAGTTTCTGCCCACCTCTCAGAACCCCAACTTTTGCGGCCCTTCCGGGGGTGCTGAGGGCAGAGGAAACAACACTTTAGCAGGTACTGAGCTGCCCCCAAGTTGCTATAGACCCAGGAGCTCCGGGTCAAGTTTCTCATTAAAACTCTGAGGCTGGTGGTTGCCTTGAAGTGGTTTGCAGCACGGCTGGGCAGCTTGTGAGGTCACCAGCTGGTCCCGTAAACACCGGAAGAGGGTTACAGTCTTGGGGAAACAACGACAACCCTGAGATGTCAAGATGACCCCAGGAGGAGAGGGGGGAGCCTTCGACGTGCGGGTGAAAGGAATCCGTAGCCAGAGATGGAGGGGTGGAGAGAGAGGCAGGGCCGGCCGGCGGACCCGGCTTTAACAAGAAATAAGAGAATTAAAGGCAGCGAGGGTCTTGAAACCACCTAGTCTGGAATGAAGTGTCTGAGGGGGTGAGAGTAAGCCTCCTGCTGAGATTGTCTGGGTTCTGACACTGGGCTAAGGAGATCCGGAGGGGGTCAGACTCCACTGGGATCACGAGTGCCAGCTCTCCTCGCATCAAGTGGCCGCAAGTTGCACCCTCCTTGGAGGAAGCTATTTCTATTCATTTATTTATTTGCTTTTTAGGGCTGCACCCACAGCATATGGAGGTTCTCAGGTTGAATCGGAGCTGCAGCCCCCAGCCTACACCACAGCCACAGCAGTGTCGCATCTGAGCCGCATCTGGGATCTACACCACAGCTCACAGCAATGCCAGATCCTTAACTCACTGAGTGAGGCCAGGGATGGAACCTGCATCCTCATGGATACTAGTCAGATTCCTTCCCATTGCAGGCCATTAGGCCAATGGGGGTCATCTGAGTGGAGTATTAGAAATAGCTCTGAACTTGCTACCAGAAGATCTGGATTCGAGTCTGATGCTGTCACTTATTAGCTCTTGGCAAGTAATTTAACAGATCCTCTAGCTTCTTGAGCTGGAAAGCATGAGGATTGGGCCTGTTATGCAAAACGACACAAGAGCTTTAAAATTATAAAGCCATGTACTTAGTCATTAAGATTTAGAATGAAGAAAATAAAAGCTACTAACAGAGCCTTTGTAGATTAATTGCAAAAATATCCAGTTTTTCCCCTTTCCCCATCCACATCCTTTGCAGCGTCACTTAGCTTCTCCTCTCATGAAGAGCTAGAGCCTATTTCCCCACTTCGTGAATCTGGGCAGACCTTGTGATTGTTTCGGGCAACAGAATGTGGTGAAAATGACACTGTCTCAATTCTGAGGAGGGTCTCAGGGGACCTGAGTGCTTCCTTTCTCTCAGGGAGTCCTGCCACCTCTGTACCAACAACCTCCGGTTGGAGGGGGAGACCACATGGAGAAGAGCCCAGGTATCTTCACCAGGGCGACCCTCATCCAGCCACAGCCACCTGACCCCAGAGTGTCCAGCCAAGAACAGCAGAGCTGCCTACCAAACCCCCAGCAGACCACAGTCGCCAGCTGAGTCGGCCCACCCAGACCTGAAGACCTCTGACCTCATCAGCAACAATAAATGCTATTGGTTTCAATGACTGAGTTTGGGAGTGCTTGTTATGTGGCAGTAGCTAACTGATACAGAGCTCATGGAGATTTGGACGCAGTTAATCAGAACTAATCATCAAGGCCAAGATTGATATCTCAGGCAGTGGCACATGCCATCAGCCACAGAGAGGAGCAGTTGGGGGCCAGCCCTGGGGGCCGAGGATGCACTGGCACATCAGATAGTGTCCCGGTCAGGTCTCAGGCAGGTTTGTAATAGTACAGGAATAATATTAGTGCACGAGAGGGTGTCTCTGAAAGGAAAGCTGATGTTTATTTGACATTTATAAACACATTATTGTAGGAGTTCCTGCTGTGTTGAAACGAGATAGATAGTGTCTTGGCAGTGGCAGGGCACTTGGGTTTGATCCCTGGCCTGGTGCAGTGGGTGAGGATCTGGTGTCGCAGCTGTGACTTAGGTCGCAGCTCTGGCTTGGATCTGATCCCTGGCCTGGGAACTTCATATGCCGCGGGGCAGCCAAAAAAGAAACAAAACAAAACCGCACATTCTTGTAACAAGTGAATTCTCTCTGTGGAATCTGCTGAACTATCATGTAGTGTAAATATAATAGTTCAATGTCAAAATCCCATTCTCGATTTAAAGATTTACCAAATTAACCTGCCCAACTAATACCCTTCTTGCAAGACAAGGCAACTTCCAAGAGTGGGTTCAAATACCATGCGGCATCCGCAGGGTAGCCTCTGTTCTGAGGTCCCCATGACTTCAGTGGGGGCTGGCGGTGGAGAAAGAAAGAGACCAATGCATGGTGCTGGGTCAGCATAACTAACAGGAGTGTAGGGTGGTCTCCATGGAGGATGGGCACTGGTCCAAATCACTGCCCCGGGGGTGTGTGGTGAGCAGGACTCTGGGCCAGGGTATCAGTGCACAAGTCTGGGCTGTAGAGGAGTCTCTGTATAAGCAACAGTTAGGAGGCTGCTCCTGGGACCTCTCCCACCAGGCTGAAGCTGGATCTCAGTCAGAGGGTAAAGGAACCCAAGATAAGCATGTCCTGTGGGGCTGGGGGTTGATGGGGTGGCTCCTTGCACTTTCTCAATGGACTGGAAAGGGCCCCAAGGAAGCTAAGGAGGAAATGCAGAGTCCTCTTGCATGGATGAGAAAGGATGTCACGCCAGGCGCGGCTGGGGCTGAGACAGGGACTAGGCTGAGCTAAGACTATGGATTGGTGACTCCGAGTCCCTTTGGAAGCCGGTGGCAATCATAGATGGCCAGAGAAGAGGGCTCGAGCCATCACATCTTTCTATGTGAATGGTGGCCATCGTTGGGTCATTAATAGCAATGAAGCCTGAGCCAAAGGACTTGTGAAAGGAAGTGGGTCCATCCCAAGGACCAAAATCCTCTTCCACAAAGATACAGAGCATCAGGAGGGGGGGAAGATGGATGTGGAGGGAGAAGCAGGCTCCTGTGGCTGGGAAGACGCCACCACTGGGGGCAATGATTTTATGGCAGATTTAGGGCCACCTCTCAAGTTCCAGGTCCCTCATGCGGAACCAAACTGGCATCTGATTTGAATGGAACATGGTTCTCCCTGTAAATACTGGTTCGGTGAACTTCGGGCTGAATGAAAATGGTTCCTTCTGAAGCCATGGGTGACCCTGGAACTTTGAAAATTCCAGACTTGTTGTCCAGGATGAAATAAGGTTTTTTTGTTTGTTTGTTTGTTTGTTTTACTTTTTGGGGCCACACTTGTGACATATGGAGGCTCCCAGGCCAAGGGTCAAATCGGAGCTACAGTTGCCGGCCTACACCACAGCCACAGCAACGCAGGATCCGAGCCGTGTCTGTGACCCACATCACAGCTGATGGCAACGCCAGATCCTTAACCCACTGAGCGAGGCCAGGGATCGAACCCGAAACCTCATGTTCCTAGTCGGATTCGTTTCCGCTGAGCCACAACAGGAACTCCTGAAATAACTTCTTCTGAAACACTTTTTCCATAGGAGCAATGACAGCACTTAGAGTTTAGAGTCCTCGCTGGCCCAGCCAACGTGGCAGCTGCAGAACTCAGCCCCTTCCGCAGGCCAAGTCCCACCTCCTCCAGGGCCATCTCAGGGCCCCTGCAAGCACACACAGTGACTTTGTACAAACCGGAACCATCTGTCTTCAGGGCACCTCCTCTAGGTAGAAAAGTCAGAGACCAGGGTCCCTCAGAGTGGACCCTACACATGGCTGACACAGCTTCATGTCAGGACCCAAGGCTCAGCAAGCAAGGCCCACGGGTGCTCCCCTGGCCGGAGTCTTTGCGTGTCTTTGTGCAGGGCGGTCTGTACAGTCCTACCCAGATCTGCCCGGTGCCCTGCACCAAACGGCCTGACACCTTGTTCCACTTAGGACAAGCAGGATTCAAGCCGGGTGACAAGGATGCCTGAGGAGAGTGGGAAGGGGGTGCGAGGGGCTGAGGAAAGGCCACCTTCACGAGACCTGAGCACATGCTTGTCCTGACACACTTCTCTGAACCCCTTCCCTTGCTGATGAGGCGGCGGAGGCCGGGCTCAGGTGAGCCGGAGGGAAGCCCTGTCTTTCTCCAACAGCTGGAATTAGGCGGTTATTTTCTAAGACAAATGTGGATAATGAACAGAAAAAGGCCAGTGGGCAGATCAAGTTCTATAAAAAACACATGCAAACGGCGCGCCCTTCCAGGACGCAGGGTCCCGCAGATGACAAACCAAGTGTGCGAGACGTGTCCTGGGCAGGGGCCTGTGTGACCCTGGGGTGCGGGGCGGGGGAGGTGCAGCTCAGCGCAAACCGCGTTGGAGACGGGTTTCATCTCCCCTCCGGTGCATCGCCAGGGCACAGGGGCCGAGGAACGATTCCACCGTTTCTTGCTTCTCCACACCAGTGACATCCCCACTTAGTAAGTCAGGGAATCACAACCACATTTCAAAGAATCATTCAGTTTTCTCATTAAGATTCTATAGGAATTTTTTTTCCCCCCACAGCAACAGCCTTGCCAAAACAATGTTAAAAATAGACCTGGTAATACTTTTCGCATTTGTAGGCAGTCCTGAATGTTTAACAGCGTATATGTCCAGCAGATGCACATAACTTTGGAATTAGGAGCTGAATTTTACATGGTAACATAGAGGACATATATTTGCCAAAAGGATTCTTTTTTTTTTTTTTTTTAAATGAAGCAAGAAACCAACCCTGGGCTTGGTTTACCTAAGGGAAGCAGAACTGTTACCCACTTCATTTTCTTGTCGGCTAGTGTGTGTTCAATTCAGGGAGTATTTAGGGGGGATGTGTAAAAAAGCATTCAACAGTGGCTAAATCTGGGTTTTTGGACTCATCAACTCATACAGTAAATTCCCCTGATTCAAGGGCCTGAACCCTGGCTCCTAAAGCATAGAATTATTTTCGAGACAGGCGGCAGAGTGTGCGTGTCAGGGCCTGTGTGGCTCCGGAGAAGGACATGGTTGGGGTCTAGTTGGGATGTGGTTAGGGTCAGAGGTTCCCCTGCTGAGGAAAGGTACTGAGTTCAACAGCCCGGAATCTTTCAGCAACACAAGGCCTAATGAGAACGACCTAAAAAGAGGCAATGAAGGAAAATATAATTAGAACGATGACAACACGTAAGTACCATACGTTAGTCACTTTATGTGAAGAGTGGACTTTCTGAGTTCCAAGTAAATCACTGGCTTCCAGAGAAAGGGCTGAAAATATGGGCCTAGCTGCTCTCTAGAGAATCTTCCCACAGTTGGGCCTACTTGACCTCTTGGTATGGAGACTGTGCCTCCCTGTGTCTGGAGGAGGCAGATATGGATCATGGATCTTTCCCGAATTCCCTATTTTTTTTTTTTTTGGTCAGTAGGTGGAACCAATCAAGAGGTGACGAAGATGGATGGTTTTGGAGTTCCTGCTGTGGCTCAGTGGTTAACAAATCTGACTAGGAACCATGAGGTTGTGGGTTCCATCCCTGGCCTTGCTCAGTGGGTTAACAATCTGGCGTCGCCATGAGCTGTGGTGTAGGTTGCAGACGCGGCTCAGATCCCGCGTTGCTGTGGCTCTGGCGTAGGCCGGTGGCTACAGCTCCGATTCGACCCCTAGCCTGGGAACCTCCATGTGCTCACAGGAGTGGCCCAGGAAAATGGCAAAAAGACAAAAAAAAAAAAAAAAAAAAAAAAAAGAATGGATGGCTTTATAAACACAGCTTGTAAATGTAGCTATCGTAACTTCCTCACCAGCCTTGGCTAGAACTTTTTAATCTCTGCAAGTTCATCCTCCAACGATACTTTTCTTGCTCTTGGGGACAGTCCTATAGATGGAGATGAACCCTCTTCTTCCCCCAGGTCCTAAACATGATTTTGGCCAAAATGTTCAAGTCAGGGGTTTCATGTAGCTTAAATGAGCTTAAATGAGTCATTACGAATTTTATTGGTTAAAGTAGGCATATTTTTTCCTCGTACACATAATGACATAACCGTAATAAAAATGTAATATTCAAGTAATTGCTGTAATGTAATTATAGCTTGGTCATAAAGTAAGATTAGGGGTCTGGGATGGCTCTTGGGTGGGTGTGCATTTTAACGTCTGAATGCAGTCTTCGAGGTGCCTGTCCCAGCTCCCTGGAGGGCTGGAGCAGTTCGTCTTGTGACCGGTGGCCAGCAGTCCTGCTGAGCCAGCACTGCGGAGTGGTTCTCTTTACAAACTGCCTGCCCTCTGGATACCGGCATCCCGCCGCTGCGGACACCCAACCAGCACAGTAACCGAAAAAGGTGTTTCTGGTCTGATGTAGACAATGAAAGGTGACGTAAAGAAGGCCAGAATCCTCATCAGGAAAGGGACCAGGAGTTCAGAGGCCAACTGGGAACAGCCACCTCTTTGCCCACACAGTGCTGTGGCTTTCAGGCTCCTTCTAATCCAGGCACTAGTGGGGGGGGGGGTTCCTGTTCCTGTGTGTCTCTGCTGTGCTGCGTTAGCCTGTTTCGACTTTTGGAAGAGAGAGCGATTTCTGGATTAGGTCTGAACAAAGAGAGCTGGATTAGGCATTCACCCCAAATATATATTTTTAAAAATTAAATTTTTTTTTTTTTTTTTTTTTTTGGTTGTACCAGAGGCATGTGGAAGTTCTGGGGCCAGGGATTGAACCCGTGTCACAGCCGCAACCCAAGCCACAATGCTGGATCCTTAATCTGCTGCACCACTAGGGAACTCCTCAGAATATATCTCATCAAAGGATTTGTCATCATTGGAGGTATTCTGGAGTGGCTATAAGTGAATTTCTGCCTGCATTTCCCATTTAATGGCATGGGCTCAAGAAAGATAAAATTCAAACAAAAGAAGTGTTTGACCCTTTTCGAGTCAAAATTAAAAAAAAATTAATTAACAATATTTACAACGAATTATGGGAACGCCAGATTTTGCTGTTGTTGTTGTTACTAGTTTTCCTTTGTTAACTAGTAAGTAATTTGTGGGGAGATCACTTGAGACTATGTCAGTTTCTACTCCTTATCAGTCTTTCCCCCCCATTGATGATCTTTTAATGCCATGATTCCACCTATATTTATTAGTTGGCATTTTATGGCAAAGAAGAGTGTTCACTCTTTCCTCTATTTCTTATTTATATTATATGGACTCAAACCTGTTTATTTTATTCTATGGGTGATAACTCATGACTATAATAAAAATTTCCCAGATTTAGCAGGTGGGAGCCTTTTAAAACACTCATTTTTGTTTGTTTTTGTCTTTTTAGGGCCACACTCATGGCATATGGAGGTTCCCAGGCTAGGGGTCGAATCAGAGCTGTAGCCACTGGCCTACGCCACAGCCACAGCCACGTCAGATCTGAGCCGCGTCTTCGACCTACACCACAGCTCACAGCAACACCGGATCCTTAACCCACTGAGCAAGGCCAGGGATTGAACCCACAATCTCATGGTTCCTAGTTGGATTCGTTTCCACTGCACCAAGACGGGAACTCCGAAACTCTCATTTTTGATATGTCCCTGTGGTTCTTGATGTAACCCTTTATTTTCTGATGAATTAGGATGTTCCAGGCTAATTTTTCAAGGCATCTTTCCCGGCCCTTGTCCTGGAACCAGCTGTTTCTTCAAAGAGCCTGAATACCAGCGGAGAATATTTAGAAACTAAGACCTGGGTACTAGGTGCAAAAGAATATCACCTTTTCAGTGTGTACAGTTGATTTCCAAAGTGACTGGTCAGTTTGGAAGAATTCAGGGTGCCCTCTATTTTTGTGCCAGAAGGCTGCCTTTGGCTCCTGAAAGGGGTGGAAACCTCAAAGGAAATCTCCCCCAGTGTTACAGACCTGTCACACTGTACACCTATCACAGCCTTGGCAAACCCATCAGAGCCTTAGGCTTCTCTCCCTCTGGGCAAATACTCTTCAATTAAGCCTCCGAAAGCGATAGATGTCTGTTAACCCACAGGTCAGTCCCATGTCACCAGTGTAGACTATTTCACACACTTTACTTCTAGTCACTATCTGTGGCTTTGGTGATCCGTGGTCTCTAAATGGGCTTTGTTGTGGACATAAATCTCATCCCTACAAAGGCCAGCTGTGAGCACAGGGAGCCAGATGGGCACATGCGTGCCTGTTACTCCTGCTCGATGGCAGCTCAGTGAACCATGCAGTCTGTGTCCTTGTTTCCACACTGGTGGCTGCCCAGTGGCCCTGCAGCCTGGGAAGGTGGGAAGGCCGGGCGGCAACATTGGGCATCCGGGATTTCCTCCTTAACTCCTTTGAGTGAAGCGGGGGAGAGCAAAGTGCGGGACCTGACTGATCCGGGAGCATTGCTGGCTTTTACTTGGCATCTACACTCGACTGCTGGAGAGATGTTATTTTTCCCCCTAACTTCTATCTCATTAATCTTGTGTTAAGAGTGGTCTAACCCGGTGAGTCAAGTAGGCTGCTTCTGTTCCAATTAGCATCTATTTCCATAAGTGTTGAGTGCAGAAGGGGATGGAAAAGGCAGAATTTCTAAACTATTGACCTGGAGGGACTTGTACAAAGGTGTGTCTGACATGAGTGTAACACAACTGAAAAAGCTCCAGTAAATGGTTAAGTCAGGGTTGGCTCTGGTGATTTATGCTAAGCGGGATAAACTATGATGGAAACATAAAATATTTCTAAGCTTACACTTCGGTCACTCAATACACATAACACTCATTTTTCCTCCTTAAAAATAGATACCCAGAGCGCTGAGACTCTCCAGAGGAAATGGGGTTATTTACTATCTTTGTGTTTGCCCCTGTCGCGCATTCCCAGTTTAAGAGTGGGAAATGCTTGGAAATTCTCAAATGAAAGGTACTGTGTGACGCCCCCATTTAAATATAAATCCCTACCATCACATTAAGTGACTTTCCTTTCCGCTGACAATTTGAAGGGGGAATAAGGCTTCTTCGGTAGCCCAATGGGTTCATTGTTCGAGTATGGACAGGCTAGTTGCCTAACCGGAAAATGCAGAATTAAACCAAGGAAGCTTATTTTGAGAGCAGGTCTGTCGCCATCTCCGATAGGCATGACCAGGCGGTAAACAGGAAGTGCTGAGTCGGCCTGGTTTACTCCTACAGGCACCGAGAGAAAGAAAATCAGTGTTTACCAAATGGAAGAGAGCACAAAGCTGGTACAGAGGGAGATGCTATTTTCATGCTTCTAAAAAGGTATTACAAATAACACCAAGTTTCAAGCCTATAATTAAAAACTATTTTAAAAAAGCTTTGATTAGGTTCCCTTCAAAAATAGACATTCCAGGTTGAAATAAATGTCTTAAAGGTTCCACCTATGCGTTTCCCCAAATCCATTCTAATGTCCTCTTAAACAACAGAGTAAAAAGAATGTTTCAGGGGTGGGGTGGGGTGGGGCGGGGGGGTTCCATTGTGGCTCAGTGGTAATGAACCCGACTAGGATCCATGAGGATTTGGGTTCAATCCCTGGCCCCGCTCAGTGGGTTAAGGATCTGGCATTGCCATGAAGCTGTGGTCACAGACACGGCTCAGATCCCACGTTGCTCTGGCTGCGGTGTAGGCCAGCAGCTGCAGCTCCCGATTTGACCCCTAGCCTGAGAACCTCCATACGCTGCAGGTGAAGCCCTAAAAAGCAAAAAAAAAAAAAGCATTTCTCAGGATCAGCAAGTAGGTCAGGGCTCCCATGTAACAGATGGAGGATTCAAGGCCCAAGATTAAAGCAATTTATAAAATGTCACACAGCCAAGTGGTGGCAGGGGGAATTTAGGATCCGAGTTATTCATGAGGCAAAAGTTAGGGAGAGACTGAGTTTCTTAGGGCCAGAAACAAGGACACGACCCTTGTGGTGAAAGGGCTACATGTGTTGTTGGCGTAGTTTTGACCTGAGGCCCAAAGAAAGGTCCTGTGGGTTCAAACTGAGTAGAAGTCCCACCTTCAGAAAGGACAAGACCCTTTCCCCTTTTGGTGACAATAGCCTCAATTGAAAAATGAGGTGATTCTGCAGTTTTAATATTGTGAATTTGAGAAAAGGAGTGAAAAAGGTGATAGGATCTAGGGAAATAAGGAACACATGAATGAAAATGAAGATAGATTATTTCAGGCAAGAGTAACTCATAATATTTAAAAACCTAGTAGGGTTGTCTGAGGCCAATTAAACTTTAATAACCCAGATTTCAGACCAACATCAACACTCAAACCAGGATGTGTCCAGGAGAAGAATGGGCAAAGGACAAGATGAGGCATTTCAAAGACCATCTGCACATGGCCAATAAACACATTCAAAAGGCTCAAGCTCAATGGTATTCCAAAATGCAAATAAATGCAGTGGTCAGATATCCCCCTTCTTTAAACTGCAAAAGATGAAAAAGGGTAATGATATCTAGTGTTGGTGAAGGCAGAGAGAAACTGATTTTCGAGCACTGGTTAATGAGAATGCAAACTGGGAAAATCTGATTGGAGGGCCATTTGGATAAGTGTCGAGCTTTCTTCCCCCTTCTTTTTTTTTTCTTTTTACGGCTACACCTGTGTAGTTCTTGGGCCAGGGGTTGAGTTGGAGCTGCAGCTGCTGGCCTGTGCCACAGCAACCAGGGATAAAAACCGCATCTGTGACCTATGCTGCAGCTTGCAGCAATGTCAGATCCTTAACCCACTGAGCGAGGCAAGGGATCAAACCCACATCCTCAGGGACACTATGTCAGGTTCTTAACCCACTGAACCACAATAGGAACTCCAAGTGCTGAGCTTTTAAAATGAGGAATACCTTCCATGAAGCAATTCCAATTCTAAGAAGTTGGCTTAAAGGAAATGAAATAAACAGAGATGCCCACAACCAGTTTAGCAGATTACACAAATCCTTTGCTGTTTTGTCTTATCAAGAGGTGGAGTCTCTTTTATTTCCTTTCTCCTTTAACCTGGACTGGTCTTGTGACCAGCTTGGACTGCAAAATATAGCAGAGGCGATGCTTTGGAACCTCAGAGCTACACCTTAAGAGGATTGGTAGTTTTCGTTTATCTCCTTTGGAAGCCAGTTGCCTTTCAAAAATTTTTATTGTAGTTTGGAGTTCCCATCGTGGCTCAGGGGAAATGAATCTGACTAGCATCCATGAGGATGCAGGTTTAATCCCTGGCCTCACTCAATTTGTTAAGGATCCGGCGTTGCTGTGAACCTTGGTATAGGTCGCAGACTTGGCTTGGATCTGACATTGCTGTGACTATGGTGTAGGCCAGAAGATACAGATCTGATTTGGCCCCTAGCCTGGGAACCCCCATATGACACGGGTGCCCTAAAAAGACAGAAAACATTTTTTTTTTAATATTGTAGTCGATTTACAAAATTGTGTTAGTTTCAGGTATATAGCAAAGTGATTCAGTTATATAGTATGTATTTCAGATTGTTTTCCATTATAGGTGATTACAAGATTCTGAATAGGGTTCCTTGTACTAAACACAAAATCCTTGTTGCTTATCTCTTTTATGTAGAGTAGTTTAAATGTTAATCCTGATCTCCTTCCTAATTTACCCATCTCCTCCCTCCCTTTTCCCCTTTGATAACCATAAGTTTCTTTTCTATGTATGTGAGTCTGTTTCTATTTTGTAAATAAGTTCATTTGCATTATTTTTTAGATTCCACATATAAGTGCTATCATATATTTGTCTTTCTATGTCTGACTTACTTCACTTAGTATGATAATCTTTAGGTCCATTCATATTGTTGCAAATGGCAATATTTCATTCCTTTTTGATGGGTGAGTAGTATTCCATTGTATATATGTACCACATCTTCTTTATCCATTCATCTGTTGCTTCCATGTCTTGCACTTGTGTTGCTTCCATGTCTTGGCAATTGTATACAGTGCTGCTATGAACACTGGGGTGCATGTATCTTCGTGCTTTTGTTTTTTCCTGGATATATACCTAGGACTAGAATTGCTAGATCATGTGGTAGTTCTATTTTTAGGTTTTTTTTCCATAGTGGCTGTACCAAGTTCCATTCCCACCAATAGTGTAGGAAGGTTCCCTTTTTCTCTGCATCCTCTCTCCAGCATTTATTATTTGTAGACTTTTTGATGATGGCCATTCCGACTGGTATGAGGTGATGTCTCGTTGTGGTTGTGATTCACATTTCTCTAATAATTAGCAATGCCGAGCATCTTTTCATGTGCCTGTTGGCCATCTGTATGAAGTCAGTTGTCTTTTGAATCCAACCACTCTGAAATTATCATGCTATGAGGAAGCCTAAATTTGTGAGAAGCAAAAGGAGAGCTCATATGGAGCTCTGAGTCTCCAAATCACCACAGGGATGAGCAAAACCTTTATGATTCTTCTGGTCTACTGCAGCCGCCCCCGAATGCAGCTGGGAACTACCAGAAATGCCATGTGGAACAGAACTACCTGGTCAAAGCCTTGCCTGAATATATGAACCCCAGAATCATGTGGAATAATAAATCGTTGCTGTTTTAAGCCACTAAGTTTTGGGGTGATTTGTTACACAGCAAAAGATAGCTGAAACAGCAAGAAGCAGGATCACCCCATCAGGCAAGGAACCAAACTAGTTGAGGTGTTTACTGAGGTCTCAGGGAATATGAACTGGCTAGTGGGCTAAGGAAGTTATAAATACACCTGTGACCACTGGACTCATTACAGAAATGACGACAGGAGTGCTTATGAGTATTTTTCCTTACTTCAATGTGAATATGGCATATTTGTTTGATATTAAACAATTCTCTATTTTACCCCCTCTTAACTCCCCCTATTTTCAGGAATTAATAGTGGTTGGTCATATATATCAGTATTTCAGTTACAGGATATCAAAGGGGGAATAGAACTCATAGAAAAGAACAAACATCGCCCCATTTGGATGTGTCTTATGGGACTCTTTTTAAGATAAACTTTTTAGAATGATTTTATAGTAAAAGAATTGTACAGATAATACAAAGTTTCCATATACCCCATACCCGGTTTCTCCTATTATTATTTTATATTAGTATGATATATTTGAATCTATTAATTAATCAATTTTGATATATTATCATTCACTAAAGCCCATACTTACAGATTTCCTTAGTTTTTATCTAATGTCCTTTTTCTGTTCCAGAATTGCATCTAGGACACCACATTACATTTATTTATGACAAGTCTCCTTAGGTTCCTCTTGGCTGTGATAGTCTCTCCTTGGTTTTGATGGCCTTGATGGTTTTGAGAAGTATAATCAGGAATTTTGTAGAATGGCCCTCAATTATGATTTGCTAGATTGAGGTTATGGATTTTTGGGAGAAAGACCACAAAGGTATTCATATCTTTTTTGGAAGACAGGGTTAGCATGCATCATGCTTGGTGGAAGCATTTAGAGATTGTCTTTATTTGGAGGATTTAAAAAGATGGTTAAAGAGAGTATGGATGCCAAGTTGCCCAAGAGTAGACTGGTCGTTGGTACTGTGTCAACTACGCTTCCAGAATCCCCTGCTCTCTATGGTTGAGTTAGAACTGGCCAAAAGAGAAATTTATGAAAGACTTGGAAGATGACAATGGAGCAGATATTAACCTTTGAAGTTCACTGTGGTTAGATGCAGTTACAGACACAGAGGTGCTGGCAGTTCTAGCTTGTCCTCACTTTCCTCCACTCTGCATCCAGCTCTTTTTCCTGACTGAGAACCCTGCTTATAGTCAGAGGCTCCAGGCTCACTACCAGGCACCTGGTGGAGGACCCAAAGAAGTAGTGGTTCTTTAGAAGCATGGCTTCCTACAGAGCTTCCTGAAAGCTGTCACTCTGCAGCTACTTTTGGCAGGTGGTTATGCTTTGCTTCTCAAATTGATGGATTGGTGACTTTTCCTCTGATCCTCCAACTTCCTTCTTAGGCTTTCACTTTCCCAAATCCTCCCACAGCTATGTGAGATCCAGTTCCTATAATAAAACCTTTATCCCATAACATACAGCGGTCTAACTCTGATTGAACATGACTGATTCATCAGGCTATGAGAGACTAATCTTTGACCTGAGAACAATTATAAAATCTGGACACAATGCAAAACAATTGGGTAATAGTTTTATGTGCTGCTGGTACAAATCACCATAAACTTACTGACTTACACAACACAAATGTATTATCTTACAGTTCTATAGGTCAGAAGTCTAGGATGGGTCTCATGGACTAAAATTAAGGTGTTTGAGGTGTGTTGCTTTCTGGAGGTTGTAGGAGATAACCACTTCCTGCTCACATTGTCCAGAGTTTTCAGTTCTTTGCTGTAGGACCACAGTCCTGGTTTTCTTAGCAGCTCTAAGGGCCATTTTAGGGCTCATCACATTTAGGGCTCACTGAGGGGCTCATGGCACTCTTGTTACTCCATCTTCAAAGCCAGCAGTGTCAAGTCCTTCTGACGTCACATCTATCTTTCCCACTTTTCTGCCTCCCTCTTCTGTTTTTGAGAACTCATGTGATTAGAAAAGGCCTACCCAGATCACCTAGGACAATCCTCCCATGTTAAGGTCTGTTGATCAGCAACCTTAATGCCAGCTGCAGCTTTAATTCCCTTTTGCCATGTGACATATTCACAGGGTCCAGGGATTTGGATGTGGACGTCTCCAGGAGGCTACACTTTATTCGAGGCATCAGAAAAAAGTCAAGGTGGAGTTCCCAAGGTGGCTCAGTGACTAATGAACCTAACCAGCATCCATGAGGACATAGGTTCGATCCCTGGCCTCGCTCAGTGGGTTAAGGGTCTAGCGTTGTGGTGAGCTGTGGTGTAGGTCACAGACATGACTCGGATCATGCATTTCTGTGGCTGTGGTGTAGGCCGGCAGCTATAGCTCTGATTGGACCCCTAGCCTGGGAACCTCCATATGCTGCAGGTGCAGC
Organism: Sus scrofa; assembly: GCF_054392235.1. Lineage (NCBI taxonomy): Eukaryota > Metazoa > Chordata > Mammalia > Artiodactyla > Suidae > Sus > Sus scrofa. Next base: position 48,327,170 of record NC_139389.1, read on the forward strand.
CCTAAACACCCCCACCACCCAAAAAAAGAAAAAAAAAAAAAGAAAAAAGTCAAGGATTTTTGAGGGACTCAAAAATTGAAGAAGAGGAAAAGTTCATTTTTTTCTTCAGGGAACTTAACAATTAATGTGGTGGATTCAATGGGCTGGAGACACAGAGGTTGAAGCTTGGGGCTGAGGTACAGAGTCTCAGGAAGAAAATACAGAGAAGTGAGCCTATAATTCTACATGTAATTTCCCCTTGAAATCTATTTTTTGTCTTTTTAGGGTTGAACCCATGGCATATAGAAGTTCCCAGGCTAGGGGTCAATTTGGAGGTGTAGTGCTGGCCTACACCACAGCCACAGAAATGCAGGATCTGAGCCGCGTCTGTGACCTGCACCACAGCTCATGGCAACACCAGATCCTTAATCCACTGAGTGAGGCCAGGGATCAAATCCGCATCCTCATGGATACTAGTCTGGTTCGTTACCACTGAGCCATGATGGGAACTCCTGAAATCTATGTTAACTCAAAAGCTGCATGTGTGTGGGGTAAGTGTAGAAGCTGGGAGGCTAGTGAAGTGAGCAGAAATTTCATCCATATTGTGGGCTTGGGGTTTCAGAGGCTGGATTTCAGGGCTCACCAAGGTAGAAGGGTCTGGTGAACACCACAGGCTCTCAGCTGAGACTGTAAGGATACCTTCCAGGAATAAGGGTAAAGTGGAAACAGATCAGCCTTGTTGTGATACACCCTCATCTGCTTGTCAGAAAGTTTAATCCTCTCTAGAAGAAATCATCATCCAGACCTTCATTTTTTTCATGTACAATGTCTGGTATTCAGTAAAAACCTCCTAGGCACAGCAAGATACAGAACAAAGTGACCAAAACCCAAGAGTTAAAAAAATAACAACAGACCACAGAAGCAGATCTACAAGCAACCCAGACACTGAGGTAATCAGACAGGGACTTTCAACTAAAACCTTTCTTTCTTTTTTAAGAATCAAATGGTGATTGTACATTTGAAGGAAAAAAAGAACCCTGAAGTTAAGAGTTCAAAAATGGGCTTAATGGAATTTTAGATGCAGCAAGAGATTAATACAGACAAGAAGGGTTAGTAGAAAACATCCAGATTGATACAGAGAGAAAAAGAGATGGGAAATTCCAAAAATAGCATAGGAGACACCTTGCACATGGTGAAAAGTCTAACATACATGTAAGTAAAATCCTAGAAGACAAAAGGGATATTTGAAGAAAAATGGCTGAGAATGTTAAAAAATTGAAAGATATCAAGCCACAGATTCAAGTTCTACAAACTCCAAGAAAGATAAAATATCTTAAGAAAATGAAAACACTAATTTGAAAAGATATATGCACCTCAATGATCATTTTGTAATGTAAATAAAAATCAAATCACTATGTTATATACCTGCAACTAATACAATATTGTAAATAATTTTACTTAAATTAAAAAAAATCAATCAGAGAGTCCCCATCATGGCTCAGTGGTAACAAACCTGACTAGGATCCATGAGGATGCGGGTTTGATCCCTGGCCTTGCTCAATGGGCTAAGGATCTGGCATTGCTGTGAGCTGTGGTGCAGGTGGCAGATGTGGCTCAGATCTGGCCTTGTTGTGGCTGCAGTGTAAGCTGGCAGCTATAGCTCCGATTCGACCCCAGCCTGGGAACTTCCACATGCTGTGGGTGCAGCCCTAAAAAGCAAAATAATAATAACAAATTAAAAAAAAATCAATGCAATGTGCCACTCTAAAAAAGAAAAGAAAAGAAAAGAAAAAAGACACTAGATTATCATCTTCAAGGATGCAGAAAACCTATTTGATATAATTCAATATCTATTCATTATTAAAAACACTCAGCAAACTAAGAATAGAAAGGAACTTCCCTCAATAGGATAAAGAACATCTAAGAAAAGAGCATTACAGCTAATTTAATGGTGAAAGACCAAATGTTTTCCCCATAAATTGAGGAAAAAGCAAGTATGTCTGTAACTCACAATACTGTACTGGAGATGCTAGTCACTTTGATAAGGCAAGAAAAAGAAATAAAGTGTATGCAGGTAAGAAAGAAATAAAGCTGTCTTTATTTACAAATGACAATTACCTACATAGAAAATACCAATGAATATACGAAAAGTAAAGAAAAAAACCCTCAACTATTATAGCTAATAAGTGAGATCAGCAAGGTTACAGGATTCACGTATAAAAATGGATTTTATTTCCATATATTAGCAATGAACCAGAAAATAAAAAAAATTTAATCTTTCTTACAGCATCAGACATGAAATATCTATGGATAAGTCTAATATGTACTGGATTTACATTCTGAAAATTATAAAACATTGATGAGGTAACTAGAAAAGGCCTAAGTAAATGAAAATCTGTACCATGTTCATTGATTAGAAGGCCTAACACAGCTAAGAAGTCAATTCTCCCCAAACTGAACTATAGATTCAAAACAATTCCAGTTGAAATCCCAATAAGTGTTTTGTAGAAATATGGAAAAATCAAAGAATAAAAAAAGATTTGGAAAAAGAAAAGCTGAAGGATTCATAAGACCTAATTTCATGACTTGGTAATCAAGACAGTGAGGTACTATCTAAGGAGAAGCATATAGATCAATGGGACACAAGAGAATCCAAAATGAACCCACACATTGGTTTTAGACAAAGGTGTCACGGTAATTCAATGAAGAAAGAACAGTCATCTCAACAAATGGAACAATCAGATATCCATATGCAGGGAAAAAAATCTTAACCCTTACTTTGCAATCAAATACCTAAAAGTAAAAGCTGTCATTTGAAATACCAAGAAGAAAATACTGGAGAAAACCTTTGTGAGCTTAGGTTAGATCAAGTCCTCTTAGATAAGAAACAGGAAAGTATGATCCATAAAGAATAAAAACTGAAAAATCATTCTTCTTCAAAATTCAAAACTTCAGCTCTTTCAATGACATATTTTAAGAAACATCAAGCCCCAGGCTCAGAGAAAATATGTGAAGAACACATTTCTGTAACTAGAATATATGAAGAACTCTTATATTGCAATAAGGAGACAAACAACCAATTTTTAAACATGGATAAAAGATTTGAACAAACACTTTAACAAAGCAAGAGATGGCAAATGAGCAGATGCAAAGGGCTTAGTTTCATTAGCTACCAGAGGAAAGCAAAGTAAAACCCCAGGGAGACACCACTATTAGGAGGGCTAAACGTAAAATAAACCGAAGAAACAAACAGTAAATAGACACACCAAATGCTAGCAATGATATGGAGCAAGTATAAATCTTGTATTTCTGATGGTAGTGCCAAATGGAAAACACTTTGGAAAAACACTCTGGCTGTTTGTCATAAACTTAAACATTCACTTACCATATTTTATCCCCATCCGAGGATTACATGTTCATTACCTAAGTCCACACAAAGCTCTATCCATCCATGTTCATGGAAGCTTTGTTCTTAGTAGCCAGAAACTGGAAACAATCGAAACACCTGCTTCATAATAAATGGATAAACAAATTGTGGTGTATCCATACAAACAAGTATTATTCAGCAACAAAAGGAAATGAGCTATTGACACACACCTCAACATGGATGAATCTCAAAAGCATTACACTAAAGGAAAGAATTCAGACACGAAGACACTTTAAATCCAAGTTGATATAGAATTATTCCATTTCCTGGATTTCCAGCTGTGGAGCAGTGTAAGAACCCAACTGCAGCAGCTTGGTTGCTGTAGAGGTGTGGGTTTGATCCCCGGCCCAGCACAGGGGGTTAAAGGATCTGGCGCTGGCGCAGCTGCAGTGGATCCCATTCCTGGTCGGGGAACTTCCATATGCCACTGTGTGGCCATAACACTAAAAAAAAATTACGCCATTTTTTTATGCTACTCTGGAAAAGCTAAAACTATAGAGGCAGAAATCAGATCAGTGGTTGCCAGGAATTAGTGATGATGCGTGGGGGATCGATTACAAAGGAACATGAGAGAATTTTCTGGCATTCACGTATCTTGGTTATGGTGGCAGTTACACAACTGTGCTTATTTGTCAAAAGCCACTGAATTGTACCATACATCTAAAAAGGGGTTATTACTGTATGCAAACTATACCGCATTAAACGGATTTTTTTAAAAAAAGAAATAAATTCTATGTGTTCTGTCTTTAAAAAAAAAACAAACTACTGCAACGTAAGAGGTAATAAATAAATGCACTTAAAAATTGCTAACTTGGAGTTGTGGAAAAAATATTCAATAAGTCGTGAAATAGATACATCAAAAAGTTTGAAGTAATGTTGATTAAAAAACCAAGTACATCACAATACCTCTTGCTTGTGGTGGCCAAATTTCTTATTCTGTTGAAGATGCATTGTGAATTAGGAAGTACTAAAATGTAAAAATGCTTTAAAAAAGAGTTACATGGAAGAACCTAGCTGAAGACGTTGAGAAGACTTTGGAAAGTCACGGGAGAGCAAACAGTTGAGGCATGGAGTCAGACGACAAGCCAGGACAGAAGTGAGAAGGACCAGTTAAAGGCTGGAGAAGAACCAGGGTACCATGACATGGATACAGTGTTGCAAGAATTTGCAGAATTAAGGACCAATCAATCATGCATTCATGCTGGAAAATACTGACTGAACCTACACTACCGTCAGGCCCGGCTCTAAGTGCTGGGGATGCAACAGTGGACACAACAGGCCATAATCCTTAATCTCGGCCAGTCTAGAGGGAGGAGACAATAAACAAAATAAATCTAAGAAATGGTAATGTGGTAGAGTGCAAAACGCAAGAGAGGCGGGGGGGCATGGTATATAGGGCAGGGGCTGGGGCTTCAGTATTTAAAAGGGTGGTTAGGAGTTCCCGTCCTGGCTCAGTGACTAGGATCCATGAGGATGCAGGTTCAATCCCTGGCCTTGCTCTGTGAGTTAAGGATCCGGTGTTGCTGTGGGCTGTGATATAGGTCACAGACTCGGCTCTGATCCCAAGTTGCTGAAGCTCTGGTGTAGGCTGGTGGCTACAGCTCTGATTGGACCCCTAGACGGGGAACTTTCATATGCTGTGGGTATGTCCCTAAAAAGCCAAAGAAAAAAAGTAAAAAAAGTACAAGGGTGGTTAGAGGGAGTTCCCCGGTGGCTTAGTGGGTTAAGGACCTGACATTGCCACTGCTGTGGCTCGGATTTGATCCCTGGGAGGGGAATTTCCAAATGCTGCAGATGCAGCCAAAAAATAAAAAAATAAAAATATCCTTTGGAATGGATTAGCAATGAGATCCTGCTGTGTAGGTAGCACTGGGAACTATGTCTAGTCACTTATGATGGAGCATGATAATGGGAGAAAAAAGAATGTATAAATGTATGTGTGACTGGGTCACCATGCTGTACAGTAGAAAAAAAAATGTATTGGGAAAATAACAGTTAAAAATAAATAAATAAATAAATAAATAAAAACAAAAATAAAAGGGTGGTTAGAGAAGGCCTTACTGAAAAAGAGCTATCTGAGAGAAGAAAAGGTGAGGTGGCCATGAGGAGAGGTTTTAAAGGTGGGTGCTTTTAACAGGGAGTTCTCATGGTGTGCTCAGCTAACAGCAATCTACTTTGCTGAGACCCATTTAGCTTCCATAAAAATGATATGAAAAGATATCATTTAATTTGATAACTAGTTATGGCAGTTTATACAAATGATTTAAAGTATAAATATATTTTTCAATTCAACTGAACAAGAAACATTAGAAATCCAACTGAAAGAAAACCACACACCTCAATTTATTTTTAGCTCCTCCTCCTCTCTCGAACCTGCCCCTCTTTCATTTTTCATTACACGTGATTCTGGAAAAGCTGAATGGCACAGTTTAATATTAATAAATTTTTGAGTATTAGCTGGGAAAGGGGGTTAGAAAAAACAGGAGGAAATAGCCTACCCATATGAAAACAATAATCACATAATATTTATTGTCTGGGATTGAAATGTTTCAAATACGCAAAGCAATAAAATGTCAGGAAAAGCAAAACTTCCTAATGTTAAGAAGACCATAAATTCTTCCCAAAATAAGACATATGAAAAAAAGTTCAGGTGATACTTTATGTCAAAAGAAAAAAACACCCTTAAATCTAAGCCAAAGAAGCTTAAAAGCTTCAGAAGGCACAACTTACTCGCCACCAAAGGACTGCGGAGACAATAGCAGTTACCAGAAAAGTACAGAAAACAATAATAGCACTTTTTTTTCAGCCACAGCCACAGCAACGAATGATACGAGCCTCGTCTGTGATCTACACATCTCACAGCAACGCCTGATCCTTAACCCACTGAGCAAGGCCAGGGATTGAACCTTCGACCTTATGGATACCAGTCAGGTTCCTTAACCACTGAGCTACGACAGGAATTTTGAGAATCACATTTTAATATGAACAAATTCCCTGACCCACGCATTCTAAACAAGCATCAGTAAGAGGTTAAACAAAACCTAGATACAAAAAAAAAAAAAAAAAAAGAGGAAAACAAAGAAATTTTGTGTTCATGTTTATTTTTTATTTTTTGTCTTTTTAGGGCCACACCCGAGGCATATGGAGGTTCCCAGGCTACGGGTCGAATTGGAACTGTAGCTGCTGGCCTACACCACAGCCACAGCAATGCCAGGTCCGAGCCGCATCTGTGACCTACACCACAGCTCACGGCAATGCTGGATCCTTAACCTGCTGAGCGAGGCCAGGGATCGACCCTTCATCCTCATGGATGCTAGTCTGATTCATTTCTGCTGAGCCATGACGGGAACTCCTGTGCTCATGTTTAAATGAGTAATTTCTATCAACCAATTAATGTTTACTGAATACCTAATATGTGTATGTGGTGATTACAAAGAGGTATAGGTTTAACACGTGCCCTCGTGCAATTCTTAATCTGGGGCAGGCTACGAAGCACATGAAGAAACGATCGGAGACACAAAACAGGAAGCACAGAGACCACCAAGGGCATACAAAGGACAGATGATGCAGAAGGCTGGCAGGAAGCTTTTTGGGAACGAGGTAGGGAAGGAGGCCGTCTAGAAAACCTAGGGAGAGGCAGATTGATTGCCACATGGTTAACAGAGACGCGACTCTGCATACTGCAGGGGAAAGGCAGCCTAAGTGACCTTGCGTGTCTCCATTTGGGTCACGCAGGCCAGGTCCCACCTCACTCTGTGACCATCCCAAGGATGTGGCAAGAAAGGCGGTCCTGGCAGGAGCTGCCCCAAGAAATCATCCGTCTCCCTGGTTCTGGAGACACGTGGGGTTTCCCACTTTGCTCTCCTTTAGGGTGTGGATGAAAGCTAGGGAACGGCCGGGCTGTGGTTCAGAGCTGGCACTTCCATGACACAGTGACCCCCCAACCCGCCACTCTTGTCTAGATTTGGTATCTTCCTGTGGGATTAGGATTATGGAAAGTTGACACTGTGCTGATTTGACTTGGGCTGTTGTGGAAGTCATAAGCTTTTCTGGGCTCACCGTCTCTTCCTGGGCCAAACCTATGCAAGTGTGGTCAGCCAACCTGCCAGTGGCAGGAGTCACTGCTGCTTAGGGACCGCTCAACAGATTGGCACACACAGGTCTGGAAGGAGTGCCGGGAAGTGGCCAATGTAATGGCAAGTGCATTAACTTCTCCCAAGTAAAGTGGTTGGAGGAAAAAAAAAAAAAAAAAAAAAGCGGTTGGAGGAAGTAAGTCAACGCCGCTCAGAAAAGAAAGCTGCAGGTATGCGGTGCCATGGCTGCAGCACTACTGGCTGGGATCTTAACAGACAAACCAGAAAGTGATTTATCTCGCGGCAGATCAGACTTAGGGTTGAATTAAAGAAGCTAACTACTGATGAGACAGGAAAGTCCTTCCAACTATGCTCAGCAACTTTTTCCCCCTTTCTTCGTTATCTCTGTCCACCACTCCCCCCACCACCAAGCACACGCATAGACGTCCCAGGCCAGGAGAAACAAGGTCTGAATCACAGTGAACAAGCAAACACCTCAAAGGGGCATGTGCAGGAAATCTCAAGGGGTTGCCACGTGTACTTCTGCATCTGCCACTGCAAACACATGTAAACAAGATGGGGAATATTTCATAACAAGAGATAAATACCTTGTATGAGAGCATAAAATAGTGGCCTGTGTAATTAGAGCCTTCGCGAGAAATCTGGTCTTCACAAAGGAGAGGCTGCGGACACATGGATCTCTGAGGAAGTTTTTCTCATAGTCTGTATAGGGATTCTTAGTAATGTGCATTCATCTTGTGTATTTATTTTAAGGTTTAAGACATGACAGAGGACTTGGCATCATTCTATGTAATTACACTCAATTATACATTATACAATATTCGATTATATACATCATATTTGGCCTTAGGGAAGGCACGTTAGCTTAAAATGAAATTTTCTTATAATCAAGCTTTTTGAGAAGTGCTTCTAGGTTCAGGGTGGCAATTCTCTTTAATATGCTATCAGAAATCCTTAGCAGCATCCGTGCTGTGTAACAGTAGTTAAGAGTATGAGTTCTGGGGTCTGAGTGCTGGGGACAAATGCTACCCCATCTTGGTTCCTTCTGCAGAAGGCACTGAACCTTCTGTTCTGAAGTTTGCTTTCTACGGCCTCTGGGTGACGGGGAGAAGGACAATGCATGTCTCATCGTGGGACTGCTGGGATTTAATGAGATAACAACACAAAGTGCTTAGCACGCAGGGTGGCACTCGGCAACCTATGATTATTACGTAAAAGTTATTATTAAAATGCTGATACACTATATCATCATTTCTGAGAGCAAGTAAATTGGCACTTGAACAGTCATTTAAGTAATCGACTTGCTTCTCCATTTTTCCTCTTTTTCTATTTTTAGTTTCCTTTGAAAAAAAGGGAATGGTGAGTATTAGGTGGTGATGAGCAGAAAAGGGAACATGAATACTCTGTGGAGAATTACAGTGGTTTCCAACAATGAAATATTGTATGTGGGTTTTCTCATGACTTTGTAGAAATTGATTGTTTTAAAATATGCTTCAATTGCCAAAATTCCCATGACTTACGACAGCTTGAATATCTGATATTTTCTTCCAGAAAACAAACGTCAGTCTCTTTCTTTCTCTTTTTTTGAAAAAGTGCTATGGTATCACTATCCTAGTCATGACCTTAGAAACTTAAGAGATATGACTTTTTAATATTTGAGTTTTTAAAGGCATCTGGCCCTTATTTAACCATCACATTTACATCCAATTCCTGCAGGCATGGTTTTGTTGTGGAAGCTTGGCTTAATGCCTTCTGCAGAAAGCCTCTGCTTTAATGAACACAACACCACTAAAACTGCTAGGGGCCCATCGTCTCCCCCTCCCCTCCTCCCCGTGCAACTCTACGGTGAGAGCACAGAAAGTTTCATCTTGGATTTCAAATAAGAAGATAAAAATAAGAAAGTAAACTGCTGCAGAATCAGCTTTATGTGACCGCCACTGCTATGACATATTCAACTCAATGCCCTTATATTATTTGCAGAAGTGTTTATGTACTATGAAATGTTCAGCCAGAGCATACAGGAAGCTGTAAAATATTTTATGGGATGTACACATGGTTGATGGTAGAATTTTAAATGCAACCTGGGAAGGTTCTATCTAAATTCCAGGAGGGCAGATGAGGGAATACTTTCTCTGTAGTGACTCAGTTTTACACAAGGGGTTATATGAACTGGAAAGAAATAGCTGATTTGGGAACCATATAAACATTTTTTTCCATTAAATTAAACTTTATAATTTCTAGACAAGTAAACTTGTTTTCTTTCCGACCAAGAATTACCAGTTATGTTTATTTGTCTTCTACATGGTAAAAGCATTAAATGTGGATTGTTTATTATTTTGTAGGAACAAAGAACATACAGTAATAAATGAAGAATTCTCCCCAGATACAGGAGTCATAGACACCATTGAAAATATTTGTGCTACTGATGGTTTTTAAGTAACAACTCTTGGTTCTAAACCTGGAACATTATTTTTGAATCTCAACTCTTGCAACGTGAGGGAGGAAGGTTAATGAAAGAGCTGCAAAATGGCAAGTTCAGAAAGCTGCATTTCCAAATTCAGGTGGAGGGAGAAACATTTCTACTGCCTTTACCCTCAAATCGATGAGGCAGTGGCGATGTCCTATAAGAGAATTTATTTACTGGCTTATTTGTTTTACTTATTTATTTTCCAATTCCATCGCCAAAACACAGGGCTGCAAAAATAGTAACTATTCTGTCCATTCACATTTGAATTGCAATTGAGCCTGACTTTTTTGTTTGTTTCTTTTGTTTGTTTCTTTTTGTTTTACAGCCTCTACCCCATGAAGTCACTGGGAAGATAAATGAATACCAAAGGTAAGGCTCCTGACACAAAGTAGGTGCTCAAAGTATGTAAATGCCCCTCTTCCCTGCTTCCAGAACTCTTTTTTAAAACTGATGTATAATTGATACATAACACGTTAATTAACATCACGGTCCCTCTGATTTTAACACAAACACTTACGCTTTAGGATGTGTCCCTCATTAGTATCCTTTAGAAAATAAGTTTAGGCTATTAACTAAGATAAACAAGACCTAAAACCCTGATGTGTCTTGGTAACATCTTATGCAAATCCAACGCGGTGCAGGATAATCCTAGACTGAACTTGAGGGGCTGAGGGTCTGGTCTCTGGTCTGTCATGGCCATTGCTGAGGGACCTTGAGAAAGTCAGTTTCCCTCTCTAAGCCATCATCTTCCGTCTGCAAAATAAGTGGTTGTTTTCAATGATCTAAAAGACCATCTTCTGCTCTAACATTTTATGAGTCTACATAAGATTTTAGTCTTGAGAGAACAATTTATTTAAGTCATATTTTCCGAAACTTTCCTTCTATAACTTTTCTCCCCCCCCCCCACTCACTGCTTAAGGAACTTTTATTTCACTTCAAATTTAGTGTTGTGGAAAGAGTCAGAGAAAGGACCTAAGTGTAGAAAAGAAAAAAAAAAAAAGAATTGCAAATATTAATATTGAGCAATTACGGGGACATCTAGGCTTTTTCGGGACAGACATAAACGACCTTGTTTTATTCTAAATTCAGCTCACTGGCTTATGATGAAAAGTGAAAGGTTATTATATGGACTTACTGGGCAAAACCAGATTTTATAAATAATTACCTGTCAGACTGTTCAAGATAGACAAACATACGCCAGACCAACAAAAACACAGAGCTGTCATATTTCTGAGAGAAATGTACGTTGAGTCTTCCTTCTCTGGGACTATAAGGAGATCAGGTAGAATAAAATGAAGGGAAAAAACGTAAACCCTGTACTTTCTGCCTTGTGCATACTTTAAAATGTATAATGTGGGAGAGGAGGAATTTTGATGTGAAAAATTAGCTCCTGAAAATTTTATACATCTATAAGCCTGGCATCGAAACCAAATACAATAAAGGCTGTCGTTTTGAAAGTTAGGATGTTTACTGCAAGCTTATAATTTTCCATGATTAGGGACGCCAAGAAAAATAAGAATGATGATAAAAAGAAAAGTTTAATCATACATTTCACCAAGCACAGATGGAACATCAAAACCCTTTGGCAATTTTTTGATATTATATATCTGCGTTTTTTTGTTCTTGACATGAAGATTTTTTCCAGAAGGACTAACACAGAACAGGTAAATGATAGCTGACAAATGTGAATAATACAGCACAATCCCATTAACTGAGCCTCACAATGATTTGGTGGAAGCAGGGAAATCTTTCACGCTTCTCATTGCTGTTTCATTTTATTTTTAAAAATTATTTGTTTATTTATTTATTTATTTTTTGGTCTTTTTAGGGTGGTACCCACAGCATATGGAGGTTCCCAGGCTAGGGGTTGAATCAGAGCTCTAGCTGCCGGCCTATGCCACAGCCACAACGCCGGACCCGAGCGGCGTCTGTGACCCACACCACAGCTCAAGGCAATGCCTGATCCTTAACCCACTGAGCAAGGCCAGGGGTCGAACCTGCATCCTTATGGATACTAGTCAGATTCATTTCCGCTCGGCCACGACAGGAACTCCTTATTTCTGTTTTTATTAATTCTTTACAAACGCTGTTTCAGTGTACGCAGAAACAGTGGTAAAAGTAAAACTACACAAAACTTCTAAAGAATTAAAGAACTAACTTCCCCCTTTTTTTTTTTTTTTGCAATCCAGGTTGATTCAGGAACTGTACATAACTGCTCTATTTTGGTTCATTTCCAAGAGTTACAGTTCCTCATTTACTGGAGAAAGTAGACAGATGCTAGAGTGGTAACTCAGCTGCCACCAGCAAGGAAATGCCCGGCCTAGGGCATTTTGGTCTAGGTGCCCTAGTGATCACCAGGCACCCCTCGCATCAATTCTATGCTCTGCTTCTAAATGGGGACGGTGCGTGTGTGAGGGGTGGGCCCAGGGACGGGAGGGGCAGGAAGAGGAGAGAAATGAAGACCGGTTTTCTAGGTGAGAGAAAACAAGAAGCCACGAAGTTGGGAAGAAGCCACGAAAATGACACGCATGCTCTATGGTCCATCAGGCCAATTACATCTCTGATTAGGGCGTTTATAAAATGCGCCCTTGTCTCTAACATACACGCAGGTCTAGTCAACAAACGTCAGGAAGCAGAGTTGGTGGGACAGTGCATGGGGAGCACTGACTGTCCTTTTCGTTTTGTTTCCTTTGTCCCAAGCCTGGATTATAAAATGCATCAAGTAAAACATAGACTAAACACTGAGGAAGAAAAAGGGAAAAAAAAAAAAAAAGACACTGCTTTTAAGCTATGTGAGCTGAGGGCAGTAAATCTATTCCAAATTAAAATTTCAAAATCGTGTGATGTGCATTCTTGTCCACCTACACCATCTCAAACATCCTGCCATTAATTAGCTAAGTGGCCCATCTAGTAAACAAGACTCAGCGTTGAGGGGGGCTGGAAAAGGACTGGAGTCAGCCAGTTGATAGTCACAACAAACCAACCCACTCCCAAGGATGCGGAGAAGGTAAACTTGTATTTTATTTTGTCCAAGGCATGGAACAGAAATCACCTTAATATAACACGGTCTTTCCTGTTGTTGCAGCCATAGTCACATCAGCAGGCCAGAAAAGTCATCCCGTTCCTGCGGTAGGCACTCTGTCAAAGGAAAAGAAATCTGCAGTGAATTATCACATCAAGTCAAACCAGGAAAGGAGGCAAAAAAGTAAGCAGGGCTTTCTTCCTGTTTTGTAGACTCTGCTGGCTACCATCTAATAGGCTGCTTAGTCGGAACATTTCTGGTGGCACGGCTCTCGCAACCACTCTGTTAAAAAAGGCAGTGTGGTTAACAAGTGGTTAGCGATTCTATTTTGGGGGAGTGGGAGATATGTAAAATAAGACATCCCATTTTGTTAATGGATTGGGCTGAGTTAGGCCAAAGACATATTGTGCTGAATCTGTTTGTCCTTTATAAACATGTGTTCTCGATTGGACATGCCCAAGAATCACTCCTAACTAAGTATCTTAATAGTCTATAAATTACTGACTCATTATATCCTTCCCAGGCCTAATTTAGAGTCCCAGCAAAAAAGCTGTGGGAACAGATACCGACAGAGACTCCCCCCGACCCCGCCCCAAATATGGGGATGTCTCAGGAGTTCTGTACGTTACAGGAAACTTGAATCTTACGTCATTTAATATACGTTCATGGACATACAGATGTGTATGTGGATAGTCATGATGGGTTAAAAACACTCCCATAAAGACAATGGGTACTATTTGCAGTAATATATTATATTTCAGCAAAGAAAGTAAAATGGCATGTTCTGTTTTTTTTTTTTTTTTTTAATCCCAAGAAATACATTCATCATTTCTGAGTTGGAAGAGTTGGATCCTGGCCTCTGAGACTTGTTCGGATTCTCACGGTGAGACCCAGAGTGAAGCAGAATTAAAATACAGGGCTTAGGAATAAAATTCTCTCTCTTTTTTTTTCACCACCATAGTTTTCATTATTTAAACTAGGAACAGTCACATTCAGAGCATTCATGACCCTCAATTAGATGGAATTTTTCTACAATCTGTTTTCGGAAAAACAGAAAGGAAATGACAACATCTCATATCAGAGACTTTTTTTTTTTTCCTTTAAGTTAATAACTCTGGGACTGTAGGGAGTCTACAAACTTTTGGTCCAATAAATTTACCTTCACTAGCCATGTTATAGGAAATGTAGAATACACTTTTATGATTGAGATAATGTTATGAAGGTACTGAAGAGTTTAAGAACATGATTATTTTAATTATACAAAAAACAAACAAAAAAAGGAAAGTGGACCCAAGCTTTTTAGAAACACTTCTACCAACATGGGGTGAAACAAAAGTGGTTTTCTGGATAACTTTCTGTTAATCATAAAATTCAATTAAACTTCAAAACCTTCCCTCCAAATCTCCTGCTTGCACAGGATTTACTATGGTTGTCAGGCCTTGGAGCCCTGGCTGAAATTTCATCGGCTGGTTAGGCTGTCATGCAGTTCACTCCGGATCAACGTATCAAGGATGAGAAAACAGAGGCAGAGCCCAAGTTCCCCTCCCCAGGGCTCTGGGAGCTTGATCCTACCACGGGACTTCTTGGTGCCCTAGGACACTTTTGGGTTGGAGCGAACATTCTAACGAAGGCTAGAAAATTCCACCTTTACCTCCTACGATTGTGCACTGGAGAAGAGTGGGACAGGAGCTCCTTGGAGCCACAAATAACTCCAGGAACGGATAGCGTGTCTTCCCACAACCACAGGCAGGAGAGCCTCAGGCCCTGAAACAGCCCCTTCCACCACCACTGCCTGAGAGAGGCTCGTGCCAAAGGAATACTTTCAGCTTCTTAACCTTGGTATTTTACATTTTACAACCACAGTGACAACCTTGAACATAACATAATATTTAAAGCACAGGGATGGGTTTACATGGAGATAAATGGACCTGGGAGGAAAGCTGGATTCTTCTTAAAGGTAAATAGTTGAGGTGAGCTTTGCTTGAAACAGTCGTCTTGGCTCAGGAGAAGACTGAGACTTGGCTGGACCCAACTGAGAAACTACCAAGTTAAATCTTGCCAGGGTGGGCAATAGAAAATGGTTCGCTCCAATGTTGGAAAGGTTGCTTTTCAAAGTGTAAGTCACCTTCACAGATAATTTATTGCTATTGTTTGCAAAGACTAGAAGATTACAGGCTTACTTAACAACAGAGACCCTCAAGCAGCCAAGTCTAATGAGAAAAACAAAGTTTAGAGTTCACCCAGATTTCTGGAATAAGTTCTTCCTATTCTAATTCTAAAATAAAGAAAGAACAAACAAGCATGTATAATTAGTGAAGAGCAATTTCAGCAAACCAATCCCCTAGGGTCTTCCATCCTGAGTCACTGCTTTTTCCTTTTGATGTATAAAGGATGTATGTTGTCTGTCTGTGTAGGGCAATTATGGGAATGTCCCAAATTTGGCATTCTTTGCAAAGTAAGCAACTTGAAAGGAAGATGGATGAAGACAACTCATTTTTGTGTCAACTGCGAATTTCACTCTATTTGTGTTACGAATGCGGAAA
Organism: Sus scrofa; assembly: GCF_054392235.1. NCBI lineage: Eukaryota > Metazoa > Chordata > Mammalia > Artiodactyla > Suidae > Sus > Sus scrofa. The sequence goes on from NC_139389.1 coordinate 48,342,702, forward strand.
CTAAATTTAAACATTGCTTGGTGTGAGGGCCTTGCAGAGGCCATGTTCTCATGAAACACTGTACCCCACGCCCTCTCAACTGTCAGATCCCGTGAACAATTCCTAGTTCAGTATCTTCACAGACACTCTTAGTAAAACCCAGATCTTGATCAGAAAAAGCCAGGATCTCAGCTACTGAAAAGTATAAATTAATCAGTAACAGAGACTCCCCAGAAACCAGCTCTTACCTACTATGTACCACTTAAATCTTACTTCTGATTTAATAAAGCTCTGTTCTCAACTACTGTTTGCTCCTATGTGAACGTATTGAAAAGCTCAGATATTTTAGCATTTCAAAGTTACAGCAAAGATGATATTTGGTTTTTTAAAGGACCAACTGTAGTTCTTTTAAAAACAATTTGAGTAATAAGCTAGCTCCTCATTTTAACATTCTTTTATTCATTCAGCCCAAATTATGACCCACTACTAGAATCTCAATCAACCTAGATAAGCAGACACAGATTCTACCTACTGCCTGGTTGAAGGAATTAACTCTTAGGTGTGTACTTTAAAAATATGACTAAAAAGTCTCTGTATGGATAATGGAGAAAAAAAATGTTTCAATCCCAAATTGGTATACTTCTGCTTTTTTATGGTTCATCTTAAAGTGCACATTCTAAGAAGTACAAGTTAATATTAAAAAGCAAAAGGTTAATATTTATCTTAATCAAAAGATAAACGTTACAAAATATATCCTGCAATCCCAAACTGAAAACAACTATGTGTGTTATTTGTGACATTAGTCTCATTAGTAAGATTATAATTATAGATAAAACGATCCCCTTCAATACAGACCTACATTTTATTCTCACTACTATATTTTCATGTTTCTTTTCTGCTTTCTTAAACTTTAAGTAAAATAAAACAAGAAGTTTGCAGGGACTGAGATCAGCAAGACGGCAGGCTAGGAGGTCCCAAAGCTATTCTCTCCCACAAAAACAATAAACAACTACAAACAGATGAAAACAGCTCTGAATTACAACAAAGCAGCAGCAGAAACCCCACGGATGTAAAAAAAGTAAGGATGACCACATAGAAAACTACAGGAAGCATTTTATTTGCAATACTTCAATCCCCAATCTAGAGTAGCTCAGCACAAAAAGGGCTCCCCTTAGAGGGATTTAACCCCTTGGGAAAAAGGAGAGCAGGAGACTTGGAAACCTTGCCACTGCTGTGGACACCTGCAGCATTTAAAAAAAAAATTTTTTTTCTTTTCAGGGCTGCATGGGTGGTATACGGAAGTTCCCAGGCTAGGGGCTGAATCGAAGCTGCAGCTGCCAGCCTACACCACAATAATGCGGGATCCAAGCCGTGTCTGTGACCTACACCACAGCTCATGGCAACAACGGATCCTTAACCCACTGAGTGAGGTCAGAGATCAAACCCACATCCTCATGGATACTAGTTGGGTTCATTACAGCTGAGCCACAATGGGAATTCCATGGACACCTGCAGCTTTGCTACTAAGGACCCACATGGTCTTCACCAATGTGGAAATCAGCCAATGGAGCTGCCTGGAGTTCCCACTGCTTGTATCTCCTTTTTGGAAATGTAGCTGTCTCTGTGGTGAGACCTGCCCCTAGGTTCCCCATTGATGCAGTGCCCACTGGGGATCAGGATGCCATAGAGCCTCACTGTCTAGGGGAGAGAAGCTACTGCTGTTCTCTGTGCCCTGCCTCCAGGGCTCTGCTGCTACCAACACTGGGCCACACTGCTATAGCTCTGTGCCCTACATCTTGGGTCCTAAGTCATTGTTTTGACCTGATGCTGAGCTGCTGCTGCTCTACAGCCTGACCCCTGGGGTCAGAGTTAGGATTTTGACCCACCATCCCTAGGGCATGCTTCCAGCTGCATGCCCTGTCACCTCACAACCTGTGCTACTGCTTTATCTCTCAATCCTGGAGCCTGAATCACTGTCGTGAGCCCTAAGGACTCAAACCCTGGCTCCTTTAAACCTGCACTTCAGACCCTGGCACTACCATCACCACAAGTGCACCTGTGCCCCAGGACTCAGGTAGTTCCACACATGCTTCATCCCAGAACCCAGGCTCCACTGCCCCTCTGAATGCCAGGGCACTAAACCTAGCACTAAAAAGATCCCTTTGGCTAGAATTTCCTCCCACAGGCAACAAAGGAAGACCCTAGTAGTCTATGCTATCAAGGACCCCAACAGAGCTAGATAAAACTGCCACTTGCAGGACCTCCGGGACCATTAAAGATTCCTGCAGTCTTTGCCAATGTTGACCTCAGCTGATGGGGATGCACAGAGACTATGCCACTGCACTTCCCCCCAGAATCAGAGCTGCTGAACCCCACCCAGTCAGAGCCCTAACAGACACCTTCAGATAAAAATCTTTCCCCTTCAGAGTCAGTCTGAAAAAGGGTGGAAGAGGTGACTACTCCTTCAAATGTACAAACATCAATGCAATGCTACTAGAAACATGAAAAAGCAAAAAGCCATAATACCACCAGAGGAATGTGATAATTTTCTTTGGGGAACTAATTCCAAAGAAACAGATATTTGTGAGCCTGTAAAAGAATTCAAAATAATTGTTTTAAAAAAGCACAGTGAGATTTAGGAGAACTGATAGACAACTCAATGAACTAAAGAAAACACTGCAGAAACAAAATGAGAAATTCAACAGAAATCATTAAAAAAAAAAGAATTAAACAAAAATTTTGGAGCTGAAGGATACAACAGATGAAATGAAAAATGCAAGAGAGAGGGCTTCAAAACCAGACTTAAACAAGCAGAAGAAAGAATGTGCAAACCTGAAGACAACTTTCAAGAAAATTCTTTTAAGGAAATAATAGTTGAAAACTTCTAGTTTGTGAGTAAAGAGATGACCATCCAGATACAGGAAGCTCAAGAATCCCTGTACGGATTCAGCCTGAAGAGCTATTCACTGAGATATATTATAGTCAAACTCTTTAAAAACCACAAAGAGAATTTTAAAAGCAGCAAGTTTTAAAGTCTTCAAATATAAGTGAACCTAGATAAGGTTATCAGCAGGTTTCTCAAAAGAAATTCTATAGGCCAGGAGAGTATGGGATGATATATACAAAGTGTTCAAAGAAAAAAATCTGCCAATAAAGAAATATTTACCTAGGAATCTAGTGCCTGGGTAGAGATAAAGACTTTCCCAGACAAACAAATGCTGAGGGAATTTATCACTGCTAGGCCTATCTTGCAAGAAATGCTAAAGGGAGTTCCTCGGGATGAAACAAAAGGATGCTAATTAGCAACATGAAAACATGAAAGTACAAAATTCACCCATAAACACAAATACATGGACAAATTCAAAACACTTTTATACTGCAATGATGATAGGTAAATGACTTTGGATTCTGGCATATAGGTTAAAAGACAAAAATGTTAGAGTAACTATAGCTAAAAATATTTTGTTATAGATAAATGATATAAAAAGTTGTAAGTTGTAACACTGACAAAGTATTTGTGGGAAAGTAAACGTGTAGAACTTCTTTCTTCAATTAAAATTAAGGTGTTATCAGCTTAAAATAGATGGTTATAAGATGTTTTACGAAAGTCTCCTGGTAACCACAAAGCAAAACCTATAATAGAAAAGAATCAAAGCATACAACTACAAAGAAATCATAATTCTCAAATAAAGGCAGCAAGAGAGGAAGGAAGAAAGGAATTACAAAACCATCAGAAAATATTTAACAAAATGGCATCAATACATAATCTACAGATTATCAATAATCACTCTAAATGTAAATGTTTAAATATTCCAAGTAAAAGACACAGAGTATCTGAATGAATTAAACCAACCAACCATAAACAAAGAAACCAAGAACCAACTATATGCTGCTTATAAAAGACTCACTTAAGTTTTAAAGATATATAGGCTAAAAGTGAAGGGAGGAAAAAACAGTCCCCTGAAAATGGGAAACAAAAGAGAACAGGATTAACTATATTTATATCATAAAAAATAGACTTTAGGTCAAAAGCTATAACAGAAGATAAAGAAGGTTCTCATATAATGATAAAGGGGTTCATCAAGAGTCTATCACAATTGTAAATACACATGTACCTATCATCATAGCACCTAAATAAACAATTATTAATAGATCTAAAGACAAAAACAAACATCAATGAAATAATAATGGGGACTTCAATACCCCACTTTCAACAATGGATATATCATCCAGACAGAGTATCAATAAGAGAATAATGGATTTTCCCAACACTTTAGACCAGATGGACCAAAAAGACATATAGAAAGCATTTCACCCAACAGCAGCAGAATATACATTGTCCTTAAGACACAGTCTCCAATATAGACCATATGTTAGGACACAAAGCAAGAATTAACAAACTTAAGAGGATTTAAATCTTATCAAGTATCATTTCTGAAACTAGAAATCAGCAATAAGAGGAAAGCTAGAAAATTCACAAATATGTAGAAATAAAAACCCTACACATCTGGACAATCAATGGGTCAAATTAGAAATCAAAAGGGATATTAAAAAAAAAAATCTTGAGATGAACAACAACAAAAGAGCCCTACAATATACCAAAAACTTATGGCTGCTGCAGAAGCAGTTTAAGAGGCAAGTTTATAGACAAAAATGCTTACATTAAGAAAAAAGGAAGATTTTAAATAAGCCTAACCTTATATATTTCAATTATCCCTTAATAACGCTGGAAAAAAAGGGAAAATTTCATTATAGCAGGTCTCAAGATTACTTACAAATACTTCATTTCTCAAAGGCCTAATAAGACAGAAGATTTTAGTTGTATTATATGAATTCCCATAAGTTTGCATAATTTGATTCTAGCAAATCTTCACTGAGTTCTAACTCTGTGTAAATCACTATGTGCTTGGTGGTACAAAGGACACAAAGATAAATAACACAGTCCCTGCAGTCACTAAAGCTTCCAATTTAATGTTGATGTTTTAACCACCACTAGTAAAACATATTGAGAGGTCATTCTCAAGGGTGAGAAAGAAAGAAAAAAACAAGACAGCCTGATTTATTTATTTATTTTTTGCTCTTTTAATCACAATATTTAATTTCAAATAATACTTAAAAGGGCATGAGATTTGTATATTTCTTAAAGCGGGGGGGGGGACGGACAAAAATACTATACTTTTTATGGTTTATGAAGTACTTTGATGCCCATATCTAATTTAGTTTTACCACAACTATTAAAAAAAAGTCTTATTATTCTCCCTTTTATTTTATTTATTTATTTGGTTGTACTTGCAGCATTTAGAAGTTCCTGGGCCAGGGATCAAAAAGGGACTGTGCATCCAAATAAGTTGTGGAGCCTTGAAAAGTAACAATGATAACAATCACTTCTTTAAAGTCAACTGGTCTAAGTGGAGTTAGGGTTTGGAATGTTTTAAAAGCAGCCCAGGTGATCTGGATGCATAGGGAGGGCTGAAAATGGTGTTAGAGTATGTGAGGACCCCCAAATGGTTTTGTCAAAAAATGGAACCCTTTTAGAGTCTGTCATGATTATACAGCAAACAATATTTCATAATGGACATCCTAGTATTAGTGTTTAATTTAGAACAGAAAAAAAAAAAAAGAATCTCAGGGGTTCAGATCATGCCTTTTACACAGACAGAGAGATTACTTCTACCTCTCACATTTTTTTTTTTTTTTTTTTTTTGCCTTTTTGCCTTTTCTAGGGCTGCTCCCGCGGCATATGGAGGTTCTCAGGCTAGGGGTCGAGTAGGAGCTGTAGCTGCCGGCCTACGCCAGAGCCGCATCTGCGACCTACACCATAGCTCATGGCAAGGCCAGATCCTTAACCCACTGAACAAAGCCAGGGATCAAACCCCCAACCTCATGGTTCCTAGTCGGATTCATTAACCACTGAGCCATGACGGGAACTCCCTATCTCTCATATTCTTACTTGTGGGCCACCTGTAGACTCGTCGCTGTTTTCTTCCCAGATGCTGAGATGCCACTGTTAGAGAGAAGAGTCCTTCAGACTGCCACGCCACGTTTAATTCCATAATGACAAAGCATCTGGAGACTAAGCCTACTAAAACAAGATGAAAACTCTTTTGCCTACATCTACAATCAAGGAACAATAAAATCTCGGAATTGGAAAGTATCTTTGTGACCTCCTCTAGCCCAGCTCCTAACTTAACACACGAAAAACTAATGCCCAGAGAGAGAGGTACAACCACGGTCATGTGGGGAGAAACCAGGATTCAGGACTCAGTCTAGGGCTCTTTAGGATGGTCCTTATTCTGCCCAAAGCTATGTGTTCAGCTTTTCTGACCTTAATGAGGAAAACAGATGTAGGGAAAAAAATTGTTTTTCCAGATAAAGAGCCCCTGGGAGCAGCACAAAAGTGAAGAGACTGGGGGAAGGCAGGGACTTCATGACGTCTGAAACAACAGCTGAGCAGTTGGAGCAAGGAAGGTGTTCTACAAGCTTTTAGTTCTACTTCTGCCTCTTCTGCTATGTGATTAAGTTCTCCTTTGGAGAATCACTTCATTTCCCTGAGTGCCGAAACAATAATTTTGATAAATGGACGAAGTATTAAAATAAGTAATACTTATTTTAATTAAGTAATTAAATTAAAATAAGTACTTTAATTAAAATAAGTAATAAATAATTAAGAGAAACCTGGCTGAAAGAACATGTTAAAAGGACGTATCTTTAGGACCTTCAAGGGGGTGACATGCCGTTTATTCTTTCTGCTGTCTTACTAAGGCTGTGTTCAGTGTCTGATTTAGGGCCAAACAAATAATGTGGCCTGTCTGGATCTGTTTGGAGTTGGCCAATTTGGGTTAAGTCCAGTAGAAAAAGGACAATAAAAAGATCTGGAGCATACATTCACCCTTTCCCAAACTACCGTAAACTCTGAATTAACTAAGTGTAGGGTAGACTTTCTGCATTTTGGATGATTTGTGGGCCACAGGAGCCGCCCTGGTTACCAAGGGCTTGGTGGTTTCCCAAAAGCTCTTTTCCACTCCACAGGGATGAAGAGGGCACAGAGGGCAGAGGTTCTACGGCTACTGGCTTGGCTTTGCTGGGAGGAAACAGTGGGGAGGTAGTGGAGTAAATCGAAAGCAGGAGGCTTTCTCTAGTCCTCACTAAGTTAACCTAAGGGTGAGATTTATTGGAACACTCAGTGGAGTTGGGGTTCGGAAGGTATATATGCCTCTGAATTTCATGTATAATAAATGCTGTTTCAAAAGAGAGCTAAATTAGCCTGCCTCTCTGCCCTACCTCATTCCTAAGTTTTATACTCAAAACCAGTTATGCTTTCTCTCTCTCTCTCTCTTTTTTTTTATGGCAGCACCTGTGACATATGGAAGTTCCCAGGCCAGGGGTTGAATTGGAGCTGCAGCTGAGGCCTACACCACAGCCACAGCCACAGTGGATCCGAGCCACATTTGTGACCTATGCTGCAGCTTGTGGCAATGCCCAGATCCTTAACCCACTGAGCGAGGCCAGGGATGGAACCCGCATCCTCACAGAGACAACACAACATCAGGTCCTTAACCCACTGATCCACAACAGGAACTCTCAGGTGTGCTTTCATCTGGCCTTTTCCTACCTCTCTTCTGATAACAACACTGGAGACGACACCAAGTTGACTCAAACTCCACCGTTCCCATAAGGCCACATTCAGCCCTGCCCTCTGTGGGGTCTGGGACTCAGCATCCAAGCCCTCTCCCAGCTCTTCCATTTGCTGAAGGAGGAGACCGTGCCCTGAGAGACATATTGTTTTGCTTTAATACTATAAATCTTTGAAGCTCTGGGGCTTCATATCAAAGCTATTTAATAGTTTTTTAAAAGATAAAATATGCCCTCTTTTCTTGCTGCCCTTGTGTCTGCGTGTGGGCAAGAGATTTAATTATAATGAATAAAACTGAATGGTGGTCTAAGACTCTTAAAATCAAAGTGGAGATCGGGGCTGAATTTCATTAGCAAACATAAATACAAATAGGCACATCTTGTTTGTACCAATGCCATGTGACTTCCCTCTTTTGATAATTTCATTCTAACTCTGATATTTCAGAGAATCTAAATTGAACCATATGATGTATAGCACTGTAACATGCAAAGCTCCTCATTAAATATTTTCCTTTTTTGTATACTTCCCCATGTTATAAATATCCTGGGAAAATCATGGAGGGCAGTTTGTCAGACAGCAGAGCCTTGATTTAAGACAGTGGAGGGAGCCCTGCCCTGTAAATAAGAGGCCTTCTCTGGCTGGCAGAACGGGAAAAAAGACAGAGCGTTAACTCCTGTTCTATTCCAAGTAACTGGGAGCCTACAGATCTTGAGGAACGTGTCATTTTGTGCATGTTTTCCCCTAAGTCTGTGTCATATTCTTCCTATAAGTTATTCCGGCATTCTGAATATACATATCTCTAGAGGAAAATTTAATTATTAAAAACTACTGTTTCTAATTGCCCAAGTCATCTCAATTGAATTATAAGATGTGCTAATTTCTTTGTTGACATTAAACAAAATAATTAAGTGGCAGAGATAAACAACACTGTATTTTAGAGAAAAAATTTTGTGAATCTTATATTTATCAGTTTTATATGAGACTAAATAAAAGTGAGCCATTTCTATGTAATAGCTATTCTTTCCATGACATTGTATGCACGTAAGAACATCTATGGTAATGGTAATTTAATGCCAATAATATTAAACTTTTCTTCAGCTGCCTATATTATAAACAATCAAAACACAGATGTCTGAAATTATTCTAAGCTGTAAACACATATAAGTATACATATAAACATTGCCAAACTGGCAGGAGTTAGTAATGAAAATCTCCATTTGGGGAGGGAGGGGTTTGGTATAACAATGGTTAATTCTCATTTTTCTTGTTTGACCCAAAGCTCTTCAGAAGGCAGGGGATTTGCTATTGTATTTATCTCTGGATGCCAGGGTGCAACCCAATACATGGTACCTAAATACGTACCTCAACAATCATCTAATGAATGAACGCATTTGTTTTCTCTGGACAACAATAAAAAAGGCTCAATGTCTTCACCATAAGAACAGAGGCTGGGATATTCTTAGCTCCTAAAATTAGGTTGAGACCACACACTTATCATTTCACAAGATAACCATCGGCAGCAATTGTCAAGAAAAATAAATTAGTGACCTTAATAATTCAATCATAAGAAATGCTGCAAAGAAAACAGTTACTCTGATGTTAGGTCTCAGTTCCCACTGGGAGCATTTCTGGGCTTCTCATTACTGTTATCTGCCAGGAGTAAAAAAACTTCTGCATCAGTGGAGCCAATTGCCTTGGTTGCCAGAAAAAGAGAATCCATGTCACCTAAAATAACACTGTTAAATTGTTTGCTGTATCTATTTTTTTTTTTTTTTTTTTTTTTTAGCTGAACCTACAGCATGTGGAAGTTTCTGGGCCAGGGACTGAACCCGTGCCACAGCACTGACCCAGGCCACTGCAGTGACAACACCATATCCTTAACTCGCTGCACCACAGGGGAACTCTGTGCATCTAAACATTTTTAACTTCAAATTTTTTTTAAGTTCAAATACTTTGTTACTGAAAAGTTTATAGTAGTATAAAATAATTTTTTAACAATCTTGGTTGGGTAAGCAATGCTACTCAATTGCGTTTTCTATTTTCAAAGTTGTCAGCAATGATACAATAAAAGTTAAAAGAAAAAACTGCCTCAGTGGCCTTTGCCATGTCAAAAAACACAAGAGGAATAAGGACACGAATAGCAACAGCTGTTTACCAATAGTCAAGCCACCAATTTAGAATAGTAAATAAATTATAATTAAGGTTCTTAAGAATTTTTGAAAGGCCATGAATAATAAAATTACGGCACAAAACAATCAGGGCATAGTAGTTAGTAATATCAATCACTGTGGTGGCCACCTGAGAAGGTATATTTCTGTATGAACCTACTGTTATTTATTTCTTTAATAATAATATAAGCTGCAAGGTGCACTGGATATAGCAGTGATCACAGACGTTGTTCTTGCCCTTCTTGTTGAACAGTCTAATGGGGGAGGGAGACATATTGAATGAGAAATGACAAAAGTAATGGGAGTTATAAAATGAGAAAAGAGTATAATGGGACCACATTAGAGGGCAGTGGAGGTGGGTGGTGGTGACCAAAGAGGCTTCCTGAAGGAATAGACACTCAGCGGAGGCCTGAGTTGGGCATGAGAGGGGAATGGGCAGCAGGGCAGGAAAGTGTTCTAGGTACAAGTCAGAGGAGTGAGAGCTTGACTTACCTTATTCCCAAATGCCAGACTATAGACTATGCTTATCACAATAAGTATTAAATTCAAGACAATGACCTAAGCCACCGGTAGGGTTTATCAAAATTCAGGTAAGATATGTTCATGGTACATAAAGACACCAGAGGAAATAACACTTTACCTATAGAGGAGCAAAGATAGGAAACACACACCTAACTTCTCAGAAATCATGTAAACAAGAAAAAAGTCAACTGAAATATTTAAAATGTTGAGAGAAAAAAAAATCCATCAACTTAGAATTGTGTACTCTATGATATAATCCTTTAAATGTAAAGAAGAAACGCAGATTTTCTCAGACAAACATAAATTGAGGGATTTATTTTGCCAGAGGCCCTGCTTTTAGGAAAATGTAAAGGGAAGTTCTTGAGATAAAGGTCAGAAACTTGGATATACATAAAGAAAGGAAGAACATTGGAAAGGAATAAATGAAGGTAAAATAAAAACTTTTACTCTTTTTTTTTTTTGTCTTTTGTCTTTTTAGGGCTGTACCTGTGGCATATGGAGGTTCCCAGGCTAGGGGTCTAATCAGAGCTGTTGCCGCCGGCCTACGCCAGAGCCACAGCAATGCCAGATCTGAGCCGCATCTGCGACCTATACCACAGCTCACAGCAACGCCAGAACCATAACCCACTGAGCGAGGCCAGGGATCAAACCCACAACCTCATGGTTCCTAGGTGGATTCATTTCCACTGCGCCATGATGGGAAATCCAAAACTTTTATTCTTAATTGATTTAATAGATAACAGTTTGTTCAAAAAAATAGTGACAATATATTGAATTATATGAAATGTATATCCATGTTTCTATATATTTATGTATAAGTAGAACGAATGGTAGTAACAAGAGACAAGAGGGAGAAATCAGTATTAATTTGTTCTCATAAGGTACTCACACTATCTGTGAAATGGTAAAGTGTTATTGGAAAGTAGATTCTGATTAGCTGTCAGTGTATTATTGCAAACACTAGAGCAACTACTCAAAAAGGTAAAATAAAAAAAGTATAACTGATATGCTAAGAAAGGAAAGAAGATGGAATCATATAAGATGCTCAGTTATTATCACAAAAGACAGAAAAAAAGTTGAAGACACAAATGGAGACAGAGAACAAGGGAAACACATAGAAAACAGTCATGAATATGGTAGATATTAATCCAACTATACCTATAGTCACTTTTAATGTCAGTGGTCTTAACACGCCAATCAAAAGATAGAGATTATCAGAGGATCAACAGATAAGACCCAACTTTATATTGTCCATGAGAAACTCCCTTTAAATATATATACACACACACATAGAAAGTTATCAGAGATAAAGAGAGCCATTACGTAATGATAAGGGGTCATTTTCTCAAGAAGATATAAACAATCCTCAAAAGGTATATGTCTAATAACATCAAAATACATGAAGCAAAACCTGACAAAACTTCAAGGAGAACTAGATGAATCCACTATTGTAGCTGTAAACTTCAATACCCTTTTAACAGACAGATCCAGCAGGCACAAAACTAGTAAGGGCACAGAACTCTACAATATCAATTAACCTAACATAGTGGACCTCTTTGGATTATTTTATTCAACAACAATAGATTATAAATTATTCTCGAGTTCACATGGGACATTCACCAAAACAGACATTTGAGGCCATAAAACATACTCTAACACATCGAGGAGAATGGAAATCATATAATGTCAGACCACAACAGAATTAAACTAGAAATCAATAATGAAAAGATAGCTGGAAAACTCCAAAATATTTGTAAATTAAACAGATTTTCATATATTACAAAATTTATATCTCTAACACATGAATCAAAGAAGAAATCTTAAGAAAAATTTAAAAGTATTTTGAACTAAGTAAAAGTAAAAATACAATATAAAAAATTTGTGGGATGCAGCAAAAGCAGTGTTTTTTAAATTTTTTTGTCTTTTTTAGGGTCACACCCATGGCATATGGAGGTTCCCAGGCTAGGGGTCGAATTGGAGCTGTTGCTACCAGCCTATGCCAGAGCCATGGCAATGCCAGATCCGAGCCACGTCTGTGACCTACACCACAGCTCATGGCAATACCAGATCCTTAACCACTGAGCAAGGCCAGGGGTCAAACCCACAACCTCATGGTTCCTAGTCAGATTTGTTTCCACTGCACCACGATGAGAACTCCCAGCAAAAGCAATGTTTAGAGGGAAATTTATAGCACTGAATGCACACATTAGAAAATAAGAAAGACCTAAAGCCATTCATTTAAGCTTCTACATTAGGAAACAAGAAAAAAAGAGCAAATTAAGGACAGAATAGAAGAATGGAAATAAAAATTAGAGTGGAAATCAATAGGGGGGAAAAAAACCCAACAAAACCCAAAGCTGGTTCTTTGAAATGATCGATAAAATTGATAAGCCTCCAGCGAGGCTAAGAAAAAAAGAGAGGACTCAACTTATTAACATCAGAAATGGAAGAGGAGACATCACTACAGATCCCATGGACATTAAAAGGATAATAAAGGAATGTTATGAAAAACTTAAGCCCAGTAACTTGATAACCTAGATGAAATGGGCCAATTCTTTGAGAGAAACAATCTGCCAAAACTCACACAAGAAGAGGTAGACAATATGAATAAGCTGTATGCATTAAAGAAGTTAATCAATAATTAATAATCTTCTAAAACAGAAAGCACCAGGCCCAGATGGGTTCACTGGTTAATTCTACCAAACATTTAAGAGTGAAATTATACTAATTCTCTACAATCTCTTTCAAAAAACAGAAGCAGGGAGAATATGTCTTAACTCATTATATGTAGTCAGCATTATTCTAATAGCAAATGGAGGTCCAGACATTACAAGAAAACCACCATGAACATAGATGTAAAAATTCTCAAAAAAATATCAGCTAATTGAATCTAGCAGTGCACAAAAAGAACTGTACGTCATGACCATGTAGGATTTATCCCAAGTATGCAAGGCTAGTTCAATATTTGAAAATAAACTAATATATCAGTTATAATAAAAATAAATAAATAGATAGAAAATAAAGTGGGAAACTCCCATTAAAATTAAAAAAAGAAAATCAACTAATGTAATTCATCATATCAAAAAGGCTAAAGAAGAAAAAAATTACATGATCATATAAATAGATGTAAGAAAAGCATCTGACAAAAATCCAACACCTATTTTTTTTTTTTTTTTTTATGTCTTTCCAGGACTGCACCCATGGCATATGGAGGTTCTCAGGCTAGGGGGTGAATCAGAGCTGTAGCCACTGGCCTACACCACAGCCACAGAAACGTGGGATCCAAGCCGAGTCTGCAACCTACACCACAGTTCACGGCAACGCTGGATCCTTAACCCACTGAGCGAGGCCAGGGATCAAACCTGTGTCCTCATGGATGCTAGTTAGATCCATTCCAGCTGAGCCTCGACAAGAACTCCCCCAAGCCCTATTGTTGATAAAAATTCTCAACAAACTAAGAATAGAGGAGAGCTTCCTCAACTTGATAAGGAATATCTATAAAAACACTATAGCTAGCATCCTACTTAATTGTTAGAAGCTAGAAGCTATGAAAGGACATGAAGGAAACTTAAATGCATATTATTGAGTGAAATAAGGCAATCTGAAAAGGCATACACTGAATGATTCCAAGTATATGACATCCTGGAAAAGGCAAAACTATAGCAATAGTAAAAGATCAGTGGTTGCCAGGTGATGGGGTGAGGGAGGTATGAATAAGCAACACACAGAGGACTTTTTTTATGATACTATAGTGGTGGATACATGTCACTATACACTTATCCAAACCCACAGAATGTTCAACAAGTGGGAACCCCAATGTAAACTATGGACTTTGGGTGATAATGACGTGTCACTGTAGTTTCAACAATTGTAACAAATACTCCATTCTGGTGGGGGATGTGGATAACTGGGGAGGCTATGCATGGGTAGGGTAAAGGGGCATACAGGAAATAGTTGTACTTTTTCCTCATTTTTACTGTGAACCTAAAAATTCTAAAAAATAAATAATTTTTAAAAGTTGGAATATTTTCTTCCGGCATTTATTTCAAAGTTGAACTGCTCTTGTCCTAAGAGGGAAGTATATAGTTTCCTTATCTCAGGAAACAAGAAAAATCCGAAATAAACAACCTAATCTTACACCTAAAGCAACAGAGAAAAAACAAACAAAACCCCAAGGGAGTGGAAGGAAAGAGATCATAAAGATCAGAGCAGAAATAAATAAAAGAGACAAAAAATAACAGAAAAGATCAATGAAACTAAAACTATTAATCAACTATACTTCAATTAAAAAAATAAAAAAATATCAAAAAACATGAACTGCTGTGTGACAGGCAGGCTTCCTCTGTGCCTTTGTGTCTCCTTCCCTAATTAAGTGTCCCTGAGGCTCTATAAACCTTCTTGTACATATTATACACCTCTACTTCCGTATGGAGCTGTGTTAATGGCATTTGCCATGGACATTTACATTCTGCCTTAGACATTCTGAAAATTCACCTGCAAGTATCACAGGTAACCACAGTGAGTCCTCCAGTGCGAAAGATTAATTTGAACAGAGCTATCATATTACATGATTACATCTCCTGAGGTATGGAACCATCCCAAGTCAGATATATTATTCGCAGAGCAGTGACAGTGCTCATTTTATTGGGCATTATCCTAATTAACCCTAAAAGGTGATATTTGGGTCAAAGTAACTAGGATACTCTATTTTCCCAGATGACCCTCTATTTACTCACTGTTGTTGGACTCTACTGTTTAGTAGTCATGTTGTCTCTTAGAAAAAGTGATAAGGTTCAGGTTTGGTACGTTAAAAAGAAATGTCTTAATTTCATATTAATATTAAAAATACCTTCTTTTTTAAAAAATATTTTGTTTTGTTATTCACAAAATTAAAAAAAAAAAAAAAAACCCAGATCTTCCAAAGGCCTATGAAAAATTCAGTACCAATCCTGAACTAGGGAATTAAGAAGTCAGCTGAGATTCTTGTTGGCCTAAGCTGAGATCAGAGACATCCTTACAAAAGAATGTGGCTGTTATATTTCAAGAACTCTTACCAGCATTTCTTGAGGAAGGGCTGCATGAATTCGGCCTTTATGATTCTACTCACGCAGCACTCCAATGGAACGTAAGCAGGCGTTCTACAAAGCATAGCCTCAGGATATATAACCTTTACATTAAAATGAAGTCAATGAATCATTTCAACCAGGTTTTAGGCGAGGGAAGGGGACACTCTTTTGCACACGAGCCTCTCTGACCAGTCCATGCGGTGGTGGCGGCGACTGAGTGGTGAGTCCTATCACACGCAGGGTCCAGTGGCCCCCTGTGCATGCAGCCAGCCTCTTCTTGTTCCCTGCAGCCGTGGGAGGTGAGGGGAGGTAAGCTAATGCGTGAGTAGCTGCCAGGAGAAAAGATGGGAGGGAAAAAAAGCTAAAGAAATATAGTATTTCAATCGAAGTCTGAAATTTGTAGAAGTGGTTTTGGTCTCCATATAGTAAAAATATTTATCCAAGAAACTCCTACTCGGGTGTGAACATCCTACTTCTAGTGGGATTTTGTTTGGCAAAGGGCTGTGAAAGAGTGGAAGCTAATACAGAACATGTCTATAAACAAATTTATTTAGTTAGTACAGATTGACACATTCACTAGAGGATTTCAGCAATTACATGTGTAAAACTATTTCCTACAGTGGTTTCCTTTTGTGATTTTGCTAATTTATTCAATCTAGGCCATTTTCATGCATTGACTGTTATGAGCCACTTAGCCACCCAGGCTGAAACGAACATATGGAGACTCTATGCCTTCTTTCCAATTCTTCATGTAAACACAGTTATATGGTGATAGTAAAGAGTCAAACTTATAATGGAAAAAAGTCAAGGAAGGTTGAAATACCTTAAAAATTGTAATTAACCCTGGAGAAGGGAGATTTGGAAGTTCTGGCTACAATAATGTACATGCAAGTATTTGGGAAAATGCAAAGCCCTGTGTAAGGGTAACGTGTGTGTATTTGTATTCAATATGTGTTATTACTCCAGTTATAATTATAACATATAATCTAACCACATGCTTGGAGAACTTTAACTCTTAACAAATGCTCACTGAAATGCCTATTTTCAACTCCAAAAGCACTTTGATTACAACTCTCTAATAATACATATTTCTATCTGTAAATGTTAATATAATTTGTTATATCAATTAATAACTTGTACCTTTCAAGCTCTACCATTATTCTAGATCCCATGCTTTATATTTAGATGCTCAATAAACATGTGGTAAGTAAATAAAGCCTATTTAAACTTGGATAGTCCTCATCTAAAGAAAACCAACATAGATGGACACTTACATTTGTCAAGTAATTTACTTCACAAATTGAGAATTTTAATTTCTCAAACATATAATATTTCTGTGATTAATAAAAACAAAATGCAGGGTAAATTTTCTTAAATAAAGGTTGTACAACGGCTATCATGGGGAAGGGAGCAGGTATCCGTAAAATACATTTATGTGAAGTGGAGTCCCCGGACTCAAAAGAGTTGGGAATCACTGGCCTTCCCCCAGAACATGGGTGGGCCATCAGGTAGGGGATGGCAGGGTCCTGGCATTCAAGGGAGGGCAGAGGGAACTTGGGAGAGTGGGTCCCTTGAGGAGGCTGAGTGACAAGCTTCTAAAACCTCCAGTCTGGACTCTGAGATCAACGAGGCCACCTGAGCGAGTGATCTCTGTGCTGGGGCAGAAAGAGAAGCTGAGTCAACATCCAGGACCAATCTCTACTATAAAAGTGCAGGTGGAGGGAAGGTACTCCATGACTGCGCTGTTCTAGAATTAGGTGGTAATGATATTTTTTCAAAAATCTTGAAAATTCTTATGGATAATGGAGAGGTAATGATGGTAGATGTGTTTACCCTTCGCTTTAATGTTTCAGGTTAAGTTTCTTCTTCTTCTCCTTCTGGTTATTTGTTTCACCATCATAAAATCAGCAAAGCCACTTCTATGGGTCTTAGGCTGAGGCTAATGTGATTTACAATTACCATCTTGATAATGGTGGTAACCAGCTGGTGTTACTGGTTAAACTGTGTCCTTCACAAAGATAAGTTCAAGCCCTGACTCCCAGCAGCAGTGACTGTGACCTTACTGGAAATGGGGTCTTTCCAAACATAATCTGGTTAAGATGAGATGAAGCTGTCCCTTAATCCAATAGGACTGGCGTCCTCTTAAGAAGAGAGAGACACACAGAGAGGACACTGTGTGAAGACAGAAGCAGAGGCTGCAGCAATGCATTTAGAAGCCAAGGAAATGCCGAGAAGGACTGGTCATCACCAAAAGCTGGGCGAGGCCTGGAACAGACTTGCCCTCAGAAGGAATCATCCTGGCTGACACCTTGATTTTGGACGTCCAGCCTCTAGAACTGTGAGATGATAAATTGCTGTTGTTTTAAGCCACCCAGTTTGTGGTGCTTTGCTACAGCAGTCTTAAGAAATGAAGGTAACCCACCCACAGTCACTGTTGTCTTTTATAGATCTTCATGGTTTTAACCAGAGAGTCTGGAAGCTAAGGCCACTGCTGAAATCCTTAAAAACCTGAATCAGTCTAGGAAGTAGAAACAGCTGCTTTTGGGGGAAAAAAAAATCACTACTTTTCTGGGCTGCGAAAGTCAAATGAAATCAGTTCTGCTTCCACTCGGCTGGAATTTTTCCTTTCTGGCTCTCACAGCAGGTACAGGGGGGCCACAACCACTTGAAACAAAGTGTGCTTTTGAGCCAGGCTTTCCTAAATGGTAAGTCTGGGGGGTGGGGGTGGGGGGAGGACTTGAAGTGATATTCTCAAGACTGCGGCACTTTCATCTCAAACACTGTGTGAAAGCATAAAAAGAAGAGAATGTAGCAAGGTACTGGCCCTTCAAGGAAGAAGTCAGATATTTTTAAAGCTAAGTTCCTGATAATGGCCATCACACCACAGTTCTTCTGCTTTCGGGCTAACCTAATAACTAAGATCAAGTTACTTTATTTTTAGCCTACTCAAGCCTAGGATTAGTAATTTCCATGTTTATAATGTATAAGGGAATATTAACAACATATAATGGTGAAAAAAATGTATGTACAAGGAAATACTAAAAAAAATTTAAAACACTCATGTGTGAGTTACACTTCTGGTAGCAACTGACTGGGAAAAATAAGTAATGATCAAAATCCTGTAGTGGTGTATTTAGATGAATCTTATTAATCCTAGCAGTACCTACATACCAGGATGGGTAGTTTCCATTGTGGCTCAGTGGTAATGAACCGACTGGTACCCAGAAGGATGTGGGTTCGATCCCTGGCCTTGCTTAGTGGGTTAAGGATCTGGCATTGCTGTGAGCTGTGACATAGGTTGCAGATGCAGCTTGGATCTGGCCTTGCTCTGGCTGTGGTAAAGGCTGGCAGTCCGATTTAACTCCTTGCCCAGGAACTTCCATACGCCACGGGTGCGGCCCTACAAAGACAAAAAACAAAGAAAACATATCAGGATGTATCAGCTATCCTCTCATGTGCCTTTGGGGCTGGAGATGCCCCATTCTTTTAAGGAATTCAGGCTCACAGCATTGAGGATGGCCAGTTTACATCTGTTCATTCATCCACTTACTCAGTACTTACTGAGTGCCTATGATACACCATGCTCTGCTCTACGTGCTGGGGGCATACCATAAGTACAATAATCTGACTTTCTAGTGGGTAAGACAGTCAATAAATAAGTAATAAACACTCTGACAGTGGTAATATGTGCTATGAAAACAAATAAGGTAGGGTGAGGGACAGAGAGAGGGGGTGGGAGTTTGCCTCTTCGACAAAGTGACATAAGAGGCCTGAATGAAATAAGAGAGGGAAGCTGTGCAGACAGGCTCTGAGTCATAACAGAGAGTGTGGGGGCATCACTGCAGTCATATTTGAAACAGGATCCTCGGTAAGACGATGGTAACCTTGACAATATCCTGTCCTCCTTCAATATTTTCCTATGTACATCCTGTGGGAAAGGTACCTGGTTGGCTCTGAGGATTTGGAGCAGTGATCCAGTCATGGTTCTTGTTGGCAAGATCTTGCTCTGGGTTGGTGGGTAGGGAGAGGGAGAAAGTTACTTAGATGTGTATGTGTGGGCCTATGAGGAACTCAAAGTACATCACACATTACACATGACCTGTCACTCCAATTCTGAAGTCTTGTGAAGAGCTTGTTGACCCATGGCCAACTAATCCAAACTCTTCCAACAAGAGACACGGAGGGCTTTAGTAACACGGAGAGTTGAAGTCTTATCTAATAGTTTGGTTTTAGAAATAAACATGAAGGTTCTGCTTCCTTTAGAAAAATGGGTGACTGCTATCAGTTTAATAATAAACCTGGTAAGACATGTGATCGTGAGGCTGGTCAGTGCTGCCCAGTTGGGATTATTTCAATATAAGGAAATGAACAGAAAGAGAGTCACTGGCTTTTCATATACGTATTTAAAAATTAGCTCTCTATTAGAAGATAAAGATAAGAATTTTTTTTTAATTTAAAAATCAGAATCTTTAAAACATAAAGATAAGATTTTTAAAAAATGCTAGTACCGTAATAAGAGCAGTTTGATGCTCAGTGCTTTCGCACAAGGAGATATGATTGGTGTGTGGTGACTGACAGGCCTGTATGCAGTTTCCTGTAAGATATGAGGGTCCATTTATCATCTTACCAAACAGCAGCAGCAAAGGTTATGGTACTGACTATGAATAAATGCTCACATCAGAATGAATCATATCAAATGAATCATATCAAATGTTCAATGACGTCACTTGCTTTTGTCAGAACAAAAAGATATTGCTCAATGAAAAAGACTCAAGTCCACTGACTGTTGGGAAGCAATGAACTGTTCCATGGAAGGATACTGTTACCTGGGCATGTTGTGGCCCCTGAGATGACAAGATAGATTAGATAAGAAAGTATCCAATGTTGCTAGAAATTTTAGAAATACTAACAAATAAAAGTCTAGTTTCAGGAAAATACCCTTTGGCATGCTAACAAAAGACTTCTTGGTGGCAGAGATTTTTATAAGTTGTTTTCTGTTAGCACCCTAATGATATACATAAAAAAAGCCTTAGAAATTCCAAATGAGGCATATATACATACACAGAAAACGACAGACTGAAAACAATAGTGTTTCTTAATCTGATGAAGAACAACTATGAAAAATCAACAGCTAACATCAATTTTAATGGTGAAAATTTGAACATGTTCCCCATAAGATCAGAAATAAAGCAAGATGTCTATTGTCACCATTCCTATTCACCATCAATGCCAGGAGAATAAGCCAAGAAAACAGATATAAAAGTCATACAAATTGGAAATGCTGAAATAAAGCTGCCTCTATTTACAAACACAACAGTCTCCACAGAAAACAATAAGGAATCTAAAAAATAGACATTGGAACTAATGAGATTATTAGCAAGGTTTCAGAATATGTGGTCAACATAAAAATCAATTTTACTTATGTATTCTAGCTATGACACAATTAGGAACTAAAATTAAGACATAAAAGCATGAGAAAACATGATAAACTTAAGGAAAATGTCAATAAACTATATGCAAGACCTGTACAATGAATATTACCAAAGGTTGATGAGAAAAATTTTAAAAGATCTAAATAAATGAAGAGCTTTACCATGTTCATGGGTCTCAAGGCAATATTGAGATATTCTCCACAAGCTAATCTATAGACTCAGAGCAATTCTTTTCTAAATCCCTTTTCTGTAGAAAGTGACAGGCTGATTCCAAATGAAAAAGCAAAGGACTTTGAACAGCCAAAAATCTTTGAAAAAGAATGAAGTTGGAGGACGTACACTAACTTGAGCTCAAAACTTAGTATGAAGCTAGACTAATCAAGTCAGTGTGGTAACAGCATACAGATAAAGATCTAGATGGAACAGTGGGGGAGTGTCAAACAGACCCACATGTGTGTGGCACATTTATTTTCAGCAAAGGTGCCAAGATAATTCAGGGGAGGAAATATTACTCTTTTCAAAAGATAAAGCTTAAACAACTGAACATCCATATGCATCCCCCACCCCACTTATCCTTGCCTCACACCATATATAAATAGTCATTCCTTGGTATGTGGGGGATTGTACCGAGAGCCCAAATATACCAAAATCTGAGGATGCTCAAGTCCTATGGTTGACCTTCTGTATCCAAGGGTTCTACATCAGCAGATTTAACCAACCACAAATAGAAATTTCAGTCTTCAGTCTGTTGAGTCCTTGGATGTGAAACCAGAAAATGTGGAGGGCCGACTATACATTTATTGAAAAAAAAATCTGCATATAAATGGACCTATGCAGTTCATGCCTGGGTTGTTTAAGGGTCAACAGCATTAACCAAGAATGAATCACAGACCGAAGCATTAGAAACTATAGAACTTCTAGAAGAACAAAGGGGAAAATCCTTGTGACCTGACGATAAGCAAAGATTTCTTAGCTAACACATGTCTACACGAAGAAAAAAAAATTGAGGTGTTCCTGTTGTGGCTCAGCAGTAACGAGCCTGACGAGTATCCATGAGGTTGCAGGTTCGATCCATGGCCTTGTTCAGTGGGTTAAGGATCCACTGTTGCTGTGGTTGTGGCTGTGGCTGGCAGCTGTAGCTCCGATTCGACCCCTAGCCTGGGAACGTTCATAAGCCATGGATGCAGTCCTAAAGGACAAAAAAAAAAAAAAAAAAAAAAAAAAAGAAAGGAAAAAACTGACAATCTGGACATCTCCAAAACTACAGACTCAAGATAAATGAAAACATGCCCACATAAAGGCTTATATGTGAATGTTTACATATTTTAAGGTAAACTTTATTCATAATTGCCCTCAATTGGAAATAAACCAAAATGTTTATTAACTTAGATAAAGAATGAACTACTGATCCACAACAACACGGATGGGTTTTAGATGCATTGTGCTAAATGAAGGAAGCCATATTCGAATGGCTACGCATGTATGATTCCATTACACAACATGCTACAGGCAAAACTACAGGCTCAGAAAACAGCAGTGGTTGACGGAGGAGAGAAGAGTGACTGTAGAAGGGCATGGACTTCCCGTGTGGCTCGCAGCATAACTACTCGGTGTTGCTTCTACAGAAGGGCACAGGCATTTTTCGCAGCAGTGGAAATCCTCTCTAGCTTGTGATGGTACTTGTATAACTACATACAATTGTCAAAACACACCAAACTACATACTTTTATATACTTTTAAAGAGCGAATTTTATTGTATGTAAATTATACTTCAGTAACACACTTCCCCCATCCCCAAACAAATGTGCTTTTCTGGGGATGGTCAGGGTTTCTCCATCACAGGCAGGAAGAATATTTGGATTTGAACAGTGCTAGGAAATGAAAGACGACCCTTGGTTTCCAAGTTTTTGACATGGCAGCAGTCCATGTTTTCATTAGAAAGGTCTAGTTGAATAGAAAAAATACAAAATTATATTGTTAAATATAGAATTATTTCGTTAAAACCAAAGTTAAATATGTAAATATTTATAAAGTCAATTCAATTTGGCAAACATTAACTGAAGGCCTACTAGGTACCAGGCACTGGCCTAGGCACCACGTAGGAAGAAAACAGGTGAGGCATAAAACCTCATCTCCAGGGACTCACAATGTTGTAGAGCTAAGCCATTCACACACTATCACTGGAAATTACTAGCAATCAGTAAAAAGCCTTAAAATGGCTTAAAATGGTGTTCCACGGAGTGCCTAAAATCTAATTCTAGAGAACTGTCCTTTGATAAGACTCTTTGAAGCAGCAGGCTTTGAAAAATTGTTTTGGAGTGACTCTGACCCTTGATGCTTTTCACCAATTTGTTCTCCAACTTTGCTCCTTTCCGCACTATAATTTTCAACTTGTCAATCACGAGTTTTTCCTCCACTTAATGCAAACAGCTAGTTAAGGGCAGAAGTGGTTGGGTTCACTGATCTCCTCAAGACCTAGAGTTCCAAATATCCCGATAAGCGAACCACAAATGGTGGTAAAAAGAGGCTCGGGAGTAGTAGCGACACCAAAACGCCTTGGGAAGGAACGTCGGAGCCCTCCAATAAACCACGTAGAGCAGACAGCAAAAGAAACAAAGAGAGCTTTTAGAATTCAGGAAAACTGGGGAAAGGTGGCAAGATGGAGACAGGCATGTGTACTCTGGGGAAACTGAGAGGGGGCTTTGGAGAGAATATGGGAAGCCTGCCTGGCCATTCTGAACATTTTTGTCTTTTCCCAATTGAAAATATTTTTTAAAGAGTAAAGAATAACTTTCCACACCAGGAATGGAGTTTTTCAACATTACAGTTTCTGTGACTTTCTTGGCTTTTTCTGTGTTTAAAAGCAGAACTTGAAAACACAGAAATGTGACTTTTTCCTGGTAACTGACGACAAGGATCATACTGAACCTTTGGGCATAAATCAGGACAATGCACTGGGAACTGGACCCTGAGCACCACAATGAAAGGCAAATACTTTGTTTCCTGCATTTTATTTTGGGACTGTGCTAACTACTATATACTTTTCCAAACGCTGATACAGTTATGTTGCCAAGCATAAAATGCCACTGTCTTTCTTGCGGAAAGTTTTTTTTTTTTTGCATTTCTGTAAATGACCTGAGACTACCAGTCTGGTCACAATTAAAGTGTCTGCACATTAAAGGGAACTGACCATGATTCGTTCTAACAACTCAGATTAGCCGTTACATAAATACTTACTAGAGGGAACAAGAATTGTGAAAATAACACTTAATGCTTCTGTTTACATACACCTATTGCCACTTGACAAGCTACTGTTAGATTATTGTTGGATGCTTATGGGTCCTACCAATTTTCTCTATAGCCATTTGACACATAAATGTGCAGGAAAAAATACTGCCAACAGCTTATAAGACCTACATATTAAATGAAAATCACTGTGCAGGAAGAATAATGGGCAGTTATTCTGGCAGATCAACCAGATCTACAACCTGAGGTAAAACTACAGAGACTGAAAATGCATACATTGATAAAAGCTAACTCATGGCGCCGGCGATGTATTTAGCTGGGGAGAAGACAATTATGTATTTGTGATAATGCTCCCAACACACCTGGCCAGAGGACCACCATGGCTGACATTTGGAGCCACCTTCTCTTCAGATGTCCCAGTCTGAGAAGGTGCAAAGTGGATATGAGGCCAAGAATTGGCCAGAGATGATCTGAGAATCAAAATGCTAGTTAGTGACCGGACAACTTCCAAGAAACCAAATACACAGTTTCTAAAAGTTTCTAAAAGTTTCTGGCATTCACATCAGATTTTAAGAAAACAAAAAGATTTAAAGAGGTCCAAGGGTCAATCTTACTACTGAAAAATAAAAAACTACATCAAATAAACAGAAAATTGTTTGACACATAGTTTCCCCACTTCTCCCTGCTCTTTTTTCTTCTTTTCAGTTTCAGGAAGAGTTCCCGGTGGGGCTTTGGAGGGATACACCCTTCTTGACATATCAGGCAGGTCAAATCCAGATGCATGGTTTTTGAATTAAGATGGCCTTATTTAAAGCAATAAGAAGCTGCCACAGAATCACCAAAATTATAGATATTAGGGATGGAAAAGACCTATTAGATCATCAAGTCTGTCCCCAGGGCCTGTGCTGGAGAAGTAATCGAAAGAAAATGACCCACTCATTCCAACTGTTCTCTGTAGTTAGTAAGACAAAAACATTCTCCGATAGAAATGCATCCTGGAAATGTATGACTGAAATGCTGAACTCTCTTTTTCCGACTATCTTGTCCTTTGTCAGTCAGAGTCTGGGCAAGTTGAGCTTATTTTGTCATTGGTTTTATATTCTAGCCTCTATCCATCCATCTATCATGTGTTTATCTAAGCGCATCTGTATTTGTGTGTTTATACAAAAGACATACAGGTGCTATGGGGCCAGCGCTTAACCATGGCTTTCATTACTTCTGGCATAGTGCAATTTATATTTGTAATAAGCCGCTGATTCATCTAGAGGTACAGATTCAGATTATGCACAAGATTTGCTAGTGTCGGGAATCATCCCTGCGGACCAACTCTTCTCATTTTGGGGAGCTAATGAGGTGTCTGTGACCTCTGGCAGAGGGCATACATGGACTCTGGAGTTCATGGAGTGGTGAGTTCTAGATATAATAAAAGCATCAAGAATGTGAGGACTTTTCCACATGCAGAGACCATAGGAAGAGAAGAGCTGTTAGCTTTCCTCACTGGAATAGTTCCAGTAATTATGAATGATACCATTCCATGAGGCTTTTAGATATATTTTTTGAAGAATGTGTATGTAAAACTGACCAAAATACTGGAGAAAGATAAAGCCACACCAATACCTAAAGGAATAAAAGATTTTCCCAAACTTGCCGGGAGGAGTAGCACACAGGGATACAAGAGATTCTCTTTTCACTGGTAAACAGGAAGCCGTGGTGGTGGTGGGGGGACACACAGGTATGAATCAGGGCAATGAGCATGCTTGTGTTGGTACCCGCCACAGCTACGGCTGGCATTACGGGCAGACTTATCAGGCAGTTATGAGGAAATGAATCCAACCACAGATTGCTCTACTAAAACACTCATTCCCTAAAACTTGTGCTGGGCTATAATGGAATTAACAATGAGAAAAGCATGAATTCCTTATCAAGGAGCCATCACTGAGTGGCCCTACAGCTCCTTGAAGAAACTTGTCAAAATGTTCTCCAAAGAGCCTTTTAAATTTCCATACTAATGCAGACATATTGTCGCCTTCTAGTTCCTTAAAATAAAAACGTGATAGAAATAATTTTTAAAAAGATTCCATATGGTTTACGATGACCTTATAGTAAAAATACATAAAAGTCTTAAGTTATGAAACACTAGAGCCCCTTCTTTAATTGATTTAGTTGATGAAATCTGGGTGTCTGGAGTTATTTCTATAAAAAGCTGGGCATCAAGCCCTTGGTCAAGAATATAAACTCCTACTGAACACTTTCTATGGGAAAATTTAAAACTGACTCACACTATTCTGACTTGTCAGGTCTTTTCCAGGAACTTAACCTGCCAAAGGGATGAAGATTGACTCCTTGTTTAAAGAAGAGGGGCCCACAGGCATTTCCTATAAATCTAGGTGCCAAAGGAAATGGAAAATCCATCATCGTCAGACATCTGAAGACCAATCCATGCTAATGATACCATATCTCCTATTTTCCAGCCTTGGGAAACTCAAAAGACCTTTGCTTCTAATTTTTATTGTATGCTAGTGAGGTGGGAAGAGGCTCAGAAGCAACCTTTCAGAAGTATTTAAGCCAGAATAGGAAAATGGGCACCGAGGGAAAGTACTGATTGGTGACCCTCGACAAACTCCCTACGGCAGTGACTTTTTCCACTTTGTTTCACCTTTCAGCTAAACCCACGCTTCTATTTCTCCCCTAGTTATGCACTATGCTTGGTTGTGACATGCTCAGATCTTGGTCAGCTTCATTAATGATCCTGAGAACTCATGGAGCTGTGAGCATATCATTTGGTGCTCACCTTAAAATGGCTTCAGAGGCTGAGGTTTAGCAAGGCTTTGATTTTGCATTTTGACTTAACTTCTGACTGTAAGGCTATCGAAGGACTGACTCCTCTGAAAAACGGAATGAAGAAGGAACCTTCTCTTCTCCCAAGCCTCTGCTTCCTCTCCCCAACCCCTCGCCCACCCAAGAAAGACTATTCATGAACCTCAGAAGAGAACAGAAACATTTAAAAATTATGCTATGATTATGCTGTGTCTGTACATTTTTCTAATTTGGAAAACAGATTATTTGCATAAAAGAACAGCTGTGATAAATTCTCTGTATTTTTTTACCTTTTAGTGTCATATTAAACAAAAAGAATATCAGCACACAGTCTTGTTCCCCCACAGAACTAGTAGTTACTTGTGTAAAGTGAATGCTGACTCTTAGTATTTTTCTTCCTGAGCCGACCTTAGGGGAGGCAGAGGGCTGGGGGGCTGGAATATCATCTCACTGCCCAGCAACCGGGCCTTACACTTCGTCTTCTGGAGGTTCCGTTTCCCCACGAGGTTCTGGACAATTCTAACCAGAAAGTCTTAAATTGATAGCGCAAACATTTCTAAATAAAGGCCTGTGGCTGCCTTGCTCTTCTGGAGATTAGAGAGAAATAAGCTTTTGTTTCTTTATGATAATTACCAAGGCTAATTTATCGTGTTTCCTCTACACCAGGCACTGTTACTCATATTAATGCACTCAATTCCTACAACAGTTCTCTGTGGCAGGCGCTGTTAGGAAGGCTGGCTAAGCTGCCCGAAGTCATATATCCACTAAGCGGTGGAGCCTTGATGTGACCCCAGGTGGTTGCTCCAGAGCCCGTGTTCTCAAGCTCCATTTCATACTGGCCTTGAACCATCGATGCCCTTGGGAAGCTGAAATCAGCTTTCCCAAAGCAAAACACATCGCACTATCATCTCTCTGTGCACTCTTATAAGAACCTCTGAACTCGTCTCCCTGCTTCTCCTCCAGCCTATAGGACACTCTCTTGCAGCAGTCAGTGACCTTTTATCACCTACTTTAAAAAGAAGCAATCGGGAAAAACTGACACCACACAGTTGATACTGCATATCCTGCACCTCCATTGAAGCTGGTTCTGGAGCGGGATAGTGCAGTGGGATCAACGTCACCCAACAGCTTCTCTCTGCAGAGGCCCCCCCCCCCAATCCCCATCTGCCACCTCCCCCAGCCAGAGTCCCCTTTCCCTCTCTCTATGCCCCTTGCAGGTCCAGCTCCAACCAGCTTCTACTGGCTTCTCTCTGAACCCTGTTCCTGTCCCTGCTCAGGACCAAAAACACTTGAAAGCAAAAGTGCAAGCATGTCAAATATATCTGAAGTGTGATTTTAAAATACTATTCTTATGAAAGATAAAAAGGAACTTATTTACCATTTAGATAATTCTTTCATCTTTTAAAGACTTTCTAACAGAATCTGGGAACAGGAGAGCTGTCTTCAAATACCTGAAGGTCTAGCTTATGAAACAGGATCAGCAGTATCCCTTTAGGTCCAAGACTCCACCCACCCCCAGTATTTCCTCATCTGAAAGATAAAAAATGAAAAGGAGGAAGCACAAAATGTGTTCTTGATGAGGTACACGTTAGAATGAAAATAACCCTAGAGTGCATTCTTTTCCATTCAGTTCTGCAACTTGCAGTTCTTGGGTTATCAAAGAATAGGCAGACCCAAAGGAGGAATTCATGTTTTCTAATCGCAAAGCTTAGGCTCTTTCCACCATACGGAACTGCATATAACATGTTGTGCTTTCTCAACAGGGTCATAGGACACTGTGCTTAACTCTGCCCTCCCTCTGCCCAGGTCTCTCTGCCCTGAAGGAGGGAGATGCTGATGGGCTTGGGCCCCACCTTGTGGGTCGGCCAGTTTTGATTGGCAGATGCTTCCACTGAGACAGCAGTTTTTCATCTCCCAGGCTTGATGGCCCACACTGTAACAGATAAGGGGTAGCAGACATCCTGTCTCTAGTGCACTCAGAAATGAATGCAAACTAATGCAAAACAGAATCAGAAGGCACAGCTTTTCTTATTTTGCTCTCCTAATGAAACTGTCATTTTTATTCATAGAATGGTTTCTTCATCTCTTTCTGCTGCTCCTACTGTGCAGCCACAGGTATTGACCTGAAATGTGCTTTATTTGACCCTTGGTCAATTCCAGTTTCTCCAATATTGCAGGGAATCAAAAGTTAATATATAGCCAAGGCCATTATGACAGAGATGGTGTGTGTAGGATTTTCTGGGCATGTTTATATAAGGCAGCCAGATGTCAAATATATTCATGCATTATAAACACCTCTTATATAAGTGTTCACTTTTTTTTTCCCTTCTATTTTGGTATAAGGACAGCCTTTAGGTCCCCCCTACCCCCTCTGACCCGGGACGTTTCTGACGGCCTGAAAGGCAGTCGAGCAGTCACACTATTACTCTTATTTAATAACAAGGCTGAGAGGCTTCCTACTGTTTGCCACTAGGCCTACTCAAGCTGATTGTCTTTTAATGGTTTCAATGAAGGTTGTGCAAGGAAATAATATTCTATAATCGTGGGTCTCCAGGGACGAATATGGTCCTTCCCAGAAGAGAGTGAGCCTTTGCTGAATCTGCTACTTTAGGAATAAAAGAGGAAGTTCAGTCCTCTTTTATTGTACCTTTTTTCATTTTTGAAAAGCTGCCCAAATAGCTCCAAGTAGAGTTGCAGCAAAGTTATTAATGTCAAGAAGCCAAGCTCTTTCTCCATGGTTTGCTGAAGGAGGAAGGAAGAAAACGGTTTGCATTCAGCTGTCCTTTGCTTCTTCTGCTTGAGCCAAAGAAGCAGGAAGGAGAAGGAACGAGTATGTGAAAAGAGATGGTGTTTATCGTTTTAACAAAATCGTGAGGTTCTGCGCTCAGCTCCGGCAGTCAAATGTGGCCCTTGCATCTTTAAGACAGATAGTCTCTCCTCGGAGAGACACACTAATTACAGCGCTGCTGCCGGAGGGAACTCACACATGCAAACCATTATGTAAAATATAATTTCTCTTTCTTTAAGAACACTCAAGATCATTAGACATGGTTTCTTCAATGCTAGAAAATCAGGCCAAAAATGAAAACAAACAGTTTCAAGTATTTGCAACACAATTCCCACATGCATTTATGGAAACAGAGTAAAAGTGCCCTAAAATGTGGTTTGACATTTCATGCTGCACTGTTTTTCTATTTTTCCAATTCTCTAATCTAACATGTGTCCTCTTATCCTATATCACTTTAGTTTCACTATATTTCAAACATTCACATAGCAAGAGCCACTGTTATGACCAAAGAGCTGAGCTTGGAGGGAGCTAGCGAACAACAGGAAGCAGCCCAGAAGCTTGCTGTAAATTAAACAAACTCCTTGTAAATTAAACACGGTAACATATGAACACAAATGCGGGGCATGACAACATGACATAACTTTTAAAAACAGCAATTAAATGCACAGCATTGCTTTCCCTAATGATGTGCTATGCTAATTTAAGGCTAAGGTGATGATTCCGTTGATTTAACAGTTTAACATGGAACTCATAAATGAGAATAAAATCTGTAATAAAGAAATCATGGGGACTGCAGCATTTATGAGTACAGAATTAGGTATGTTATTACATGGGAGGAAGATATACATTTCAATTCAATCAATTTTCTATATCATAAACTAACCTAAAACATTTAGCCTGAACAGTTAGCAGCCTTTTTAGATTGAAAGATACATCCCTTTCTTAAACATTCAGATTCTCAATGGGATATTAACTGGTAAACTATCTTTTTCATTTTCATTGTCTATGCTTGCTTCCTCCACACAATTTGCCTTTTTAATCTCTTAAAAAATAAAGATTCCAAAAATATAACAGAAAAGTAAGGCATCGCTTATAATACCAGAGTCAAACATAAAGTACCATAATGCCCACGCAAGTTCTAGCTCAGTTAGAGGACACGAGTGGAAAGCAAAACAGCCTCTGAACAAAGATGGGTTTGGTGATGGAAAGGGATGTTCTCTTTGGGGGAACAGCCTCACTGGAAGGGATCTGACTGCAGTCATCTTTTGCATTCACTGCTTTACTCTGTTCTAGGGAAAAAAAAAAAATCCAGATCAGTCAGGCTGGGAAATTTTTTTTTTTTTTTGTCTTTTTTAGGGCTACACCCATGGCATATGGAGGTTCCCAGGCTAGGGGTCCAATCAGAGCTGTAGCCGCCGGCCTCCACCACAGCCACAGCAACATGGGATCTGAGCAGTGTCTGTGACCCACACCACAGCTCATGGCAACGCCGGATCCTTAACCCACTGAGCGAGGCCAGGGATCAAACCTGAAACCTAGTCGGATTTATTTCCACTGTGCCACGATGGGAACTCCCAGGCTGATTTTTAATATCCATAACATGCTCAATGTTAACTGGCTTTGTGTTTTTTTTTTTTAATGTGCCTTTTGATTATTCAGATAAGCAGGTCATCCAGCTTCTATAGTCATACTACACTGACTATTTTATGTGGCATTATGAACAGATTTTATTTCAAAGTCCTTTTTTAATTGCAGAGGTTAGTTTTTCTTAGTCCGTTTTTCCTACCTGGGACCTTAGCTATATAAAAATACCTTTATACACAGAGCCACTTCTGCATGGGACAAAAACATGGTTAGAATCCCTTGGTAAGCAACTCTCAAGCTACCTGAATTGGAAACTGGCAATAAGCTCTTGATGAGATCGGGAAAAATCAGCTACATTTCTGCTGTGGTGGCAACAGATGCTGTAGGGGGTGACGAGCACAGAGTGGCAGGGAAACAAGTGATCTCAGTTTTTCTTCTTTGCTCGTTGGGCCACATTTAATGACTTCTGGGTCTCAGAACATACCGTGCTCTCCATTCTCTGGTCTCTATATACAGCTGATGAGACTGATTTTTCTGGTGCTTTTTGCCTAACTTCCACTGGTCCTTTGGGTTTCAGCTTGGATGATACTTCCTCCAAGAGGCTTCCTGACACAGACAGGCTGCTTTACCTGCATGTGTCCCCTGCACCCACTGACCCCACAGTAGCACCAAACACACTGTATTATAAATGCCACAGACTTGCTTGTAAGCTCCTCAGGGCGGGGAATGTAGCCTCGTCAGAAATTGGTCCCAGCACCAGACACTCAGCCTGCTATGTAGTCAGATACCGAATAAATATCTGTTGAACAAATAAATTAGTAAGATGCTGATAATGATGGCAATGCTTCACAATGGCTAAACTGACTGAGTGCTTGTTATGTGCCAGGAACTATTCTACTAAGCCCTTCACATGTAATAGTCACAATAATTCTACAAGGAAGGCACCAGCTTCCCCCCCCCCCCATTTTATAGACAAAGAAACAGGGAACTGCATCTTTTTGGGTTGCTTTGTTGTGGAAATGGCTTGTCAGCTTAGCTAATACGCTGGGAACAAAGTTGAACTGAAGGGTAACTGTGAACTGATAACAGACCAAAATAATTACTAGGTTAAACCCTAGGAATCTGTTGATGTTCTGTTGTTTTGGACTTACAAATAATGGCAGTTTCATATGGTTCAACCTCATATACTGAGTTCAGCTATAGCTTAGTCTTCATCCATGGGTCCCACCACCCCCGACACCATGGCTGGAAAAAACACCACACACCTACATTTGTCACCCTGGAGAGAGACAAGTACATGGATAGGGACCAGAGAAAGCATTTATGCATAGGATTCTTCTCCACTGTGTCAACCGACACAGTGCTACGACGATGTAAGACTTAGTGATCTCTTTGTAATACATAACCCTCTGTGAATGAGGACGTTGGTCGTAGTACATTCGGCCTAGGCAGACAAAGTCAAGGGCCCCAAAAGACGTAAAATCAGTAATAACATGTTTTTCCATAGTTTTAATTCATGTATGATGACATAAAGCCAAAGGTAAAAGAAAAAAAGAACTTGGAGTTAAAAATGATTTAAAATTGCTAGTTCCCAGCACTTCTGGAATACTGCCAGAGTTAATTTGGATTTGGCCTTTCTGAGTCTGCATTGCTCTAACCTGATATAGCCTAAAAAATAGACTTGATATAAGGAGGTTTAAAAAAAAAAAAGGTCCACTTTTTTTGAGTTGTAACTCAACACAACTGACAGTCTGTTCTCAAGTTGCCTAGCCCTGAACCAGAATGTTTTATTTGTTTCACTCCAGAAGAGGGTGATACTGTGTCTCTTAGTGAAAGGTATTTGTGATGAAAATAACTTATAGGCTAATCCACATCTACGTACAGCAAATGCTCACAGGAGGCTATAGGACTTGTTTTCAAGGTGGAAATATTTTTAGAGTTTGCTGGAGATTTTTATTTTAAAATCTCCAAATTC
The DNA here is from genome assembly GCF_054392235.1 of Sus scrofa. Taxonomy (NCBI): domain Eukaryota; kingdom Metazoa; phylum Chordata; class Mammalia; order Artiodactyla; family Suidae; genus Sus; species Sus scrofa. The sequence continues at coordinate 48,375,912 of NC_139389.1, forward strand.
AACAATTCTTCAGCCTCTGTAAACTTTCAAATGGAAAGCTCCAATATTTAGAGTAAATAATGTCTAAGCTTCCCCTTCATAGCAAGTTTTCTTTTTCTCCCCTGTCATAAGAGTGTTATATCCTGGCAACTGAAATACAGAACCCCTTTGTAGTAAAGCTATCACACTATACCACTCAGACTGTGCTGCTAATGAGGTTATTGCTTAATAGAACCATAGAAGGACATTGAAAAAAAATACCCTGACAAATGTGTTGACCAAAGGATGCCAACAACTCTCCCAGGGTCCTGTCCGAAATTCAAGCATTAAAAAAAAAAAAAAAAAAAAAAAAAAAGTCAAAATGAACTTTAGTGTATGTGAAAAATCATAACATTGAAACATAAGTCCATTTATCTTTTAACTATTTTTCTAGTTCTCTTCCAAAATTTTACTGGTTATTAAAACACTGCTGTGTAAATAGAAGTGTTCTGCTTTATAACTTGCCCCCTACTTCTTGTCCTTACAATATAATAATGTCATTGTTTGTTATATCACACTTATTCTTAAAGGAATAGGGCTTGATGTGAAAGACTTTAGAAAGCACCAAACGAGGGCTCCTGCAGAAAAATGAAACTGGGGAATCAAGTACAGAAGGGGGAGTTCAGAGGACTCTGAAGGACTTCGGCAATTCGGATTCTGAAAGAGTTTATATACCATGAGGTTCACAGAGACAAACAGAGCTCTTCACTAAGCATATCCTCCTCTCTGCTAAATGAGCTGGACAAGGCTGAGCTGTCCACTGATAAGGTCATGGGAGTTGCAGCACCAGAATTTCAGTGAAGCCATTCAAATTCCCAGATTGGGGATGCAGTTGCAAATAAATTAAGCGTTTACCAGCATATGCCCTTTGCCCTGAGGAGGAAATGTCCACTTCTCTTTCGAGATATTCACAATTAACTGCTTCCTGGATCCAACTATCTTACATCATCAGGACCACCAAAAAGGAGAATTCATGGCAGTCTCTAAAACGTCAACACTCTCTAAGATAAAACACAACATGTGCTGTAATTAGAATCACAGACTGAAGGAGCTGGAACGGGCCTTTGAGGTAATTTAGTTCAATCTTCCCATTGTACAGTTGAGCTTGAGTGACTTTTCCAAATGTTATTCAGCCAGTTAATGGCTGGACTGGGAGTAGAACCAGGTCTCTTGACTCTTATTCCACTGCTTTTGCCATTATAAGAGGTTTCAGCCATGATATACTATTTAGACGAGGTCGGTAAAACCAGGCGCTATCAAGAATTAACAGGAACAGGTTCCAGTAACAAGAGGCCTTAACAGAAAACTCCCTGCATCTAATTCCTAAAAATTCAAGAAGGCTAACTAGGTACTCTCTTAGCATGAAAAGGCAAAAGGAAACGCAGAAACTGGATCCAGTTCTACAAGAATCTAAAATGCTTAAAAAACCTGCATAAAAATTAATAAGCATGTACTAAATGTAGAAAATTGACTCTTAACTTGGACAATTTTTGTCTCACGTATTGCACCTGTGTAACTGGAGTAAGGTATGTCTTTTGTATGAAACAGTAAATTATTCTGCAGTGAAAGAATGTTCCACTGAAAAAAAAAAAGCACTAAATTTGGAATCAAGAGACCTGGTTCTATTCTGGGCTCTGCCATTAATTAGATATTCTCACTTTCTGAGTCCCAGTTTTCTAGTCTATAAACTGCAAGGGTTGTTTCTTTTCTTTTTTTAAAGCGTGATCAGAAAAGCCCTGGAGGTTCTGTGAAGGTGTGTCCTAGGGTTGACAAAGAGGCCAGGAGAAGAGTGAAGGGGAGGGCAAGCTAGGAAATTCTGAGTTTTCCACCCCAACCTCAACTGGGCAGTTGTGCTTTGATCTCATTTTGATATTAAGCCAAGATGTAAGATTCTATTTGGAGAACAAGTTATGTGGTAAAGTTTCAAAACCACCAAAAAGTTGAAAGTTCTACAATATTCCTTCTAAACCCTGATATTCACTCCTCGGCTTTAAAGATCCTGCAGCAACACCCCCTCGAGAATTAAGTCCAAGCTTGCGAATATGGCCTCCCTCACGCCTTAGCCCCCCGCCCCTTCTCCTCATCTCCAGCCACTTGCCCCACGTACGTCATGCTTCAATATTTTCAAATCAGGGGTCATTTCCTGACCATCAGCGCTGTTTCACACCTCCTTGGAACTCTACTTTTGTTCACGTTTGCTCGCCTCCCCTCCCTCTACTTTGCTAAGCCCATCTTAGCCTTCAAACTTCAGCTCAGCCAATCCTTGCCCCAGGAACCCCTCTCTGAACCTCGGAACTTGCTCCCATTTGGTCTCATGAAGGCTTGTCAAAGTAATTAAACACTATCATGAAATTATATAATTCTACACCGTCTCTTTCAACTGGGCTGTAAATGCCTTATGGGCAAGACTTTTCTCTTTTATAATTTGTTAAAATATGAGTGCCTAAAAGTTCAATAAAGACTTACTGAAAGAAGAAAAAAAATTTTTAAAAGACAGTAAACCTTGAACTTGACCCCAAATTTTTAATTTCAAAAATTCTGAAAAAGCCTTTGATGATGCATGGCTTATCTCTTTGAAGGCTTATTCTCTTGTTGTGAGAATCTTAATTCCACTCTAAATTAAGAAATGAGGAGCTCCCGTCGTGGCGCAGTGGTTAACGAATCTGACTGGGAACCATGAGGTTGTAGGTTCGGTCCCTGCCCTTGCTCAGTGGGTTAACGATCTGGCGTTGCCGTGAGCTGTGGTGTAGGTTGCAGATGCAGCTCAGATCCTGTGTTGCTGTGGCTCTGGCGTAGGCTGGTGGCTACGGCTCCAATTAGACCCCTAGCCTGGGAACCTCCATATGCCGCAGGAGCGGCCCAAGAAATAGCAAAAAGACAAAAAAAAAAAAAAGAAATGAGTCTCAGCAAGGATTTGTATGTTATTTTATCTGTTGGTTATAAAGCCGGACAGGAAGGTTCAGCCAGAGAGAACAATACTCTATTTAAAAATCGTTTTAGAAATTTTCCTCAAAGGGAAAAAAAAAAAATGAAAAAACCCCTCTCATTTAAAAGCACAAAACAAAATAACAAAGTTGACCAGAGAAAGGGTCAGTATGTATCTGTAAAATGTTTATATGTATCTATATCATAGCTTTTAGCCAGCCATTCATTAATTTATCAAGTACCCACACTCACCAGCACTCTTTCTAGGTGCTGGGGATGCATCCAGGAGCAAAAGAGGCAAAGTCCATGCCCTTGTGCAACATTTTAGAGTGGGAGAAACACACACACACACACACACACACACACACAGAATATGGTAGGGATGCTGCAACAGGCCATGGGGCCCCTGAAGAGGGGACGGAGCTGTTATTACCTGAGAGGGTTCAGGGAAGGTACCTGCTGGGGAAGGTACTGTTTCATCCCTCATGGAAATGAGGGAGGAAGCCACACAGACAAGCGACAAAGGAGTAACCTAGGGAGACAGAACCACCGGTGGAAAGGCCCTGAAGTGAGAACGGAAGAGGAGTATCCGAGGCCGGTGCGGTCGCGGCAGAAGGAGCAGGAGGGGGAGTGAGGAGAGGCTGCGGGTTATCAGAGGGGGAAGACTTGGAGCACGTTACACACACGAAGAAGAACGCTCTCCAACCTGCTAAGGAGCTCTGTTGGAAAAGAGCAGTAATAATAACAGCAAGAGTAATAGTAACAGCAATAGCAACAGCAATAGTAATAGTAAATAGTAAAGTGAACTGTCAAGGACAGAACTCAAGACGGGGGGGCGGGGGGGACCTGAGCCTGTTCATTTATGGGTGCGGGGAGGGGAGGAGGGGTGTTCAGGCTCCCTGCCCCACAAAGTCATGAGTACTTCCTCCTCAGAAACAGGTCCACAAGAGAAAAAACGGAATTAAATTGCAGAAATTTTGAGGTAGAGCAGAACATAATTTAGAAAGCCTTGGATTTTTTTTTTTTTTTTTTTTTTTTAAAGCAAAGTAGATCACCTGCCTGAGCGTTGAAGGGGCAAAACTGGGGGCTTGGGAAGAGAGGACAGTTAGGTATAGTTCCTATTAGGATAACAATGACATAAAAACCCTTCAAATGTCCTGACCTCCCCACCCCTGAGTTAAGGGGAGGTGGCACAAAAGGTCTGCATGAATCGTGTTTTAGTGTTGAACTGGGCACCTGGGAAGAAAGAAAAGGTGAAAAATGATGAAAGCAGAAGGGGTAGTGTGAGCCAAATGAAGTTCAGCCTCTTTCGGCCCCAGCTGTCTTTCCTAGTCTAGGGGAAGCACTGCACAACCTGAAGCCGTTTGCAGAAGGACTTAGGTCCTAGAGAAAGTGCTGGGCTACTGTATTTATTATCCCCACAGCCCTCGAGGGCTGCTTAGGCCAAAGTTCTCAATTATCCTTCAGCTGGTCAAACATTAGCTCCCCGAAAGGCAAGTAGGAAGGAGTGACTGAAATCAGTGTAAACACGAATCATTACCGGGGGCTGCTCTTAAGAGAGAGGAACAAGCACATTTAGCTAGGAGCTAGGCTTCAGTTATAAAGAATATCCAAACCCTAGATATTCTCGGATCTTCTGGAGAGGAAGGTCAAAGGAAGCATCGTCACTGTACTTAACCACAATTGTTAACTAGTTACAACTGGAAGAAAGTATTCTAATTCTCAAACGAAATGAATTAAAAACACTCACTATAATGAACAAAGTCTGGGCTACAGATAATTAAATCTTCAAAGAACTTTTTAGTTGATTATAAAGGAAGATGCAACTTTACATTATTAATGAAATATGTCCTGATAAAGGTCTACTAAACTGTCAATCTTCAATTAGGAGTAATTTAAATATCTTCTACTACCAGTACGTTCCATAACATCGAAGGAAGATTCGGTTGGTTAGAACCCAACTCCCTTGCTATCTCTTCCTGCAAGTTCTTGATTTTTTTTTCCCCCAAACGGTAATAAGCACTCCCCCTCCAATGCCTATTTGCAATCACAGCTCGCGTGTGCAAGCCCAGAACATGCATGACACGTTCACACCCCTGCAGAGACCGCAACCCCCCAGCTTTCAAGAGAGTAAAGGCCTCTTTGCCTAAGTGCACATTAGCTGCTGGCTGAGGCAGCTGTGCGACATGGCTGCCTCCCCAGCAGGCAGGCGCACCACAGCAAGGCACTCATTAAGCTATTGAGTTTCATTCCAGTAACCGTTCAAATACATTCTTCATTGTACCAGAAAGTATGTTTGTTTGATGCTGGAACTTTGATCCCCCACCCCCCACTCTTCCTCCATGTCCCCTCAGCCCCTCACCCCTGTTTTGGTATTTGTTCCCAGGCTAACATAGAAAAAATCAGTAATTCTCAATGGGTCTCTTGGTCATTAGTGCAAATTAGTGAGGTTTTACTGAATATGGTCGGATTTGATTTGCCAAGTTCTTTTCCCGTTAAGGTTTTAAACCCATGTGTATTTCAAGGGAAATCTAATTTGTAGGTTTCGGATTCATTTACACTCAACTCACAAACGTGGTTCTGTGAGCGCCTCCATCGCTGGTGTACAAGAAGCCACAGGAGCTGGTTTCCCTTCCTTTTAACAAGTTCTTGTTAGAATGTTTGCTTTGAAGTAGGTATTTGGACCGTGCTGGAAGCAAATAGAACTAAACCCCAGGAAAATGTAAAGTAAAATTTAAAAACCAAGTTCAAAACGGTTTTTTCTTGCCCCAATAATTATACTTTTCAAAGAAAAAACTTTATGCATGGAACCATCCATTTCAGACTTTGAAGAATGATGTCACCACCTGCCTGCCTAGTTGTGGCTGCGTCTCACAATGCTTGTCTTGCAGGATGACAGTAAAGTCATTTGTGAGCAGGTGACTCTCTCTGATTAGCCTTTGCCCCGTCCACTCTGCACTGACTGTGCTCAGCCTGTTGCACCACTCCCTCTGGGACACTGCTGCTGACAGCCCTTCAGGTGTCATCTCTCCCCTGGGGGTGCCTGTCTCTGCTGACCGCTGCTGTCTCCCCTCTTTGGAGCTCCTCAGCACTGTCAGTGTTCTTGAACGTCACCCCAGCCACAGCTTCCTGTGTCCCGACCTCCTGTAGGATCGATTCCTTGTCACCCAGGCCTAGAGCCCCAAAACCACATTTTGTCTGAGGTTCACAATTGCTGCAATCCTTGACCCCCTGCTCTAGTCTCCAGGCTGGGCTTCTGTGATGGTGACTTCCTTGGTATCTATCTAGAACACCCCAGAGGGTAGACCTACTGCCGATTCTGGCTCTTCTCTGCAAACTCTGGGTTACTCTGAACAAAAGGGCCAAGTCTCACTGACATTTGTATTACCCACTTCCATCAGCGTGGGGCCATCAGCAGTGGGATGGAAGTGCTGATGAGACTTTGTGACCTTGTGGATGGCATGAGTAGAGCTTAGAAAGGCAGACCCTCTCTAGCTGTGCCTGCTCTTGTCCCAAAACCAAAAGTACACAATTCTCAACATTGAGAATATGCTGGTCTGTCTTTTTTCATCCTCCCCGCCCCCCGCAAGAGTGCCTGCTTAGAATAGCATATCACACCCCAAGGACTGTGGCAATTCCCAAAAAGCCCTTCTTTACCAACTTTCATCTGTACAAACAACTCCTTCCAGTGCCTGGGAGTTCACTTCAAGTGACAGTGGAGAAAAATAGTCCTGGATGCTGCTAAATGCTGGGATGACTCATTAAGACAGCGGTGAACAAAGAGCGGAGATATAAACCACTAAGAGCAACTAAGACTCCAGCGGATTCAGAGAGACTTTAAAGTGCAACTGCTCTGAGAAACCCACAACTCATTCGGGGACTAGCAAAAGAGGTCCATTGACCAAAACTCTCAAAAATGTGTGTCTATACCATAACTACAAATACATACATATATATAATTATACATAGCTTTTACATACTTATGATATATATATTACTACATTTAAAGCAAAAAAAAAAAAAAAATCTAAGGCGATTATGCATGCCTATGAAAGCCTTCTTCTAACCTGGCTAGAACCCTCGCTCTCACACTTCTGGAGAGGGCAGCGCCAAGACCCAACAGAAGACAGATAGATCATGATTATTTCAGAGCCACCAGCTAAGGAGTCCCTAGAAAGGACTCCCTGACAGCTGATGACAGTCATTCTTCACTCACTCATTTATCCATCTTTATTTAACAAGGTGACAATCACGTGTCAGGAAACACTTGCCATTTTCTTGCTTGAGAAAGAATTTCAAGGGATAAGACTTCAGAGAAGAAACATTTTTCTTTTCCATTTCCCTACCCTCCCATTTACAAATCAAAACAAAGGTAGAAAGCATATTATTTATACATGTATACAAAATGTGTTCAAATGCCTATAGTCTGTCTTTTCCTAGACATCTGTCAAATACGTATTTTTTTTCCCCAAGGATTTTAACTTTTCATTCCCCTACTTCCCAGCTGTCCTTTTTAGTGATTTAAATAATGATGCTTTCAAAAACTGGCATAAGTTATAAATAGCTTCTACTAATGGAAGAGTGTCCCCTTTTCTCACAACCTAACCCTTTCCATTAGCAGGTATATAGAACATAGATTTAAAACGGTGATCTGAAATAGAAAAAAACCAAAAAACAAAACAACTTTAGTAAAGAATACACATGCTTAGGTACTGATGCCTGGAACTTATTTTGAAATGGGTCCCAAAAAGAGATGGTTGATGAATGAATGGAGGATGGACAGATTTGCAACAAAACAAGAACAGTAAAATATTAACTGTGGATACAGGTGGTGGGTAGTTGGGTGTTCACTATAAATTTCTATCAACTTCTCCGTAAGCCTGTTTTATGCTACAAAGTTTCCATGATAAAAAGTTCATCAGAAAGCCATGTCCACTTCTTTTTCTGCTGTTGATAGTATATTAATTAGTTCTCTGATTTTGGAAGACTGTGAAATTTTAGCTTTTTTCTTCTTCGCCACCTGGAATGAAGAGAGGGTCTGGAGGGAAATATCTAGGGGAATTGCTACAGATTTAATTGTGTCCCCCGTTCAAAATTCCTGTGCTGAAGCCCTAATGCCTAATGTATATTTAGAGATAGAGCTTTAAGGAGGTAAATTAAATGAGGTCATAAGGGTGGGCTCCTGACCTGATAGGATGGGTGGCTTTTTAAGAAGATGACAGGGCCCTCTCCCACTGAGGAAAGACCATGAGAGGAGACAGCAAGAAAGTGGCCATTTGCAAACCAGAAAGAGAGCTCTGGCTCGGAACCTGGATTGGCCAGCACCTGGATCGAGGACGTCCCAACCTCCGGAGCCGTGAAAGTAAACGTCTGCTGTTTAAAGCCACTCGGTCTGTGCTATTTCGGAATGGCAGACTGAGCTGACTAATACAAAGCCTGGGAGTTAAACATCTGTGGATATTTAGGCAGTCTACATGCAATTAAGACAGAGGGAGGAGGAGATCTGAATCAGTACACTCAGAATTAGAAGGAGGGACTGTTACAGCTGGAAGAGGGTTTAGCAACCATGTCATCAGAACTCTCGCGTTACAGATGAGGAAACAGAAGCTCACAGAGGTCAAGTGATCTGAGTTCCTTTGGAGAGATCAGTGGCGGAGCCAAGGACTTTGAGCCCAGGCCTCTTGACTTCTGCCCTTTTCACCACACCGCACGGCCTCATTCAATCAAACCCCTGGAGCCAAGTGTTGGCAGCCAGAAACCTAATTTCTTCTCTTCTACTGAAATCTAGTTCCAGAATTTAGCTCCATTTTTCTGACTCAGTACTTTTCTCTCTACTCTTATTTTCATGACAAATCGGTGTACTTATATGGAATCAAAACTAAAGGGAAGTCTTGTGAACAAATATAAAACGTGTAAGTAAACAAAACAAAATACACAGAAAAACCAACATTTACATTTGGACAAATGGTGACTCAGTGGTTCATTTACTGCAGAGGCCTGTGTGCCCAAAGACAGCATATGTGTTCATGAAAGGCACCTTCCTTCCCAATCGTCGCCTGTTATACAGAGGCATTCTAGAAAAATAATAAAAATGCATTTGTTTTCCAAATTAATCATTTATAGTCTAATTTAGCACAGTATTACATATTTAAAACATTTAAAATACCCATTTTGATAAAACATTCTCATAAACAGACCAAGAAAACCAGGCTAATAAGCTTGTGTGCTTTATAGGGCAATAAAATAATACATTTTATAACATTTGAAAATAATATAAAATATAAAAATTGAACAATATAATAATTGAACCTTTTTTGGTTAAAAAAAAAAGTGCTTATAGAACATTTTATTTAACTTTTCCACTAGGTAAACTTCGAGTGTGTGAAGATAAATACTCTTAATGATGTGGAGACAATGGGAATGTGCCAGAGGCGGCCAGAGATGGGAATAACCTATTACTACCAGTCGATAGTTACAGTTTTTAACCGTTCTTTGATTTTCTGCATTGACTTAGGTTCCCTACACAGAGCCATAGAATTGAGCCACAAGACAACCCACTCCGTAATTTTTCTTTTTACATTTATGTCAGTAGTAATTCAAGTCTACAACTATATGGCGTGTTGATAACATAATATAATTGATTCCCCACGACTGAGTCTTTTCAAAAGAATGTTTTGCAAGTTCTGAAGATAATTACCAGAGAGTAATTTCAAAAATATTTTGAGTAAAGGCAGCCCTGTTTGGAATTGGAGAGCTATTCAAGGACATTTTGTTTTGAAAGACACAGCCTCTGAGAAATAATGCTCTGGTTATACTTGACAACAAAACAAACAAGAATAAGAAAACCGGCCAAATTGCTCCTCATTTCCACTATCTTTTAAAAATGGCTTCAATGCTGTTTGCATTGTCTGAGGCTGTGGGCTACCCCTGATCAATGACTGTGCCGAAGACAGTGAGATTCTGCACATTCACCCAAAGCAGGATCTCGGTTCGTGGAAGAGACTGGGGAACTGGAGAACAAAGAATCTATTTCAAAACCAAACCATTATTTACTGCTTTAATTGGCTGACCGATATAAGATGAAATTCATCCTCCTTATCCAAATAAGTAAGAAAGGGAACGACTTAACTGACGTAGGGTAAGATGAGTGAGTGGCTCACATGCAGTGTTAGTGGAAATGAGGCAGCTCAGAGGCCTTGGGAGCAAAGCAGGATTCTCTTCTACTTTTCTAGTGGTGATGCTCTAGTGGGCCTTAGTTTTGAAAGAGGCTTTGTCAAATGTCCTAGAGACACTGAGAATCCTGGGGACAAACAATACCCCATCTTCTCATTCCTTACCCTTTTCCGTTGAACAGTCTGGGCAGAGCTGTGTAGATGTTGTGAGAAATCAGTCACACATTTCACAAGCAGACAGATAACAAGGATTGAAAGATATATGCACAATAGTGTGGTCTAACAGGAGACCTGAATTCAAGTTCCAGCTCTACTCCTGTGTGATCTCGGAAAAAATAATTACCTTTCATGAACCTCAGCTTCCTCATCTGCAAAATCATCACCATAAACATCATCATCATTACCGTCGCTGAGACTCAGCGACCTTATTATAGTCCAGGCACTGTTTTAAGGGCTTTATACATTTTAACTCATTTAATCCTTAATAAGCCCATGAGAAGGCATGTTTTCTACAGGAGGAAACTGAGTCATGAGGTAATCTGCCCAAAGGTAACTCTGACTCCACAGGGTTGCTGTGAGGTCAAACACACAAACACAGCAAGATGATGAGGGATAAAGGGATCTTGAATACCACCTCGTCCTGAATTCTCTAAATATGAGGCATCTAAAGCTCACAAAAGAGCTTGTTAACTCCAGACACTGAACCTCTTCTAGATCTTATTCCAGTGGTCTTTTAAAAGCACCTCTTCTAAAAAAAATGATACAAATGAACTTACATACAAAACAGAAAAAGACCCTCAGACGAAGAAAACAAACTTACGGTGACCAAAAGGGAAAAGGGGGGAGGATATAAATTAGGATTTTGGGATTAACATGTACACACAACTATATATAAAACAGATAATCAACAAGGACCTACTGTATAGCATGGGCACTATATTCAAAATATTATAATAACCTATAAGGGAAAAGAATCTGAAAAAAGATATATACGTATGTACAACACTTTGCTATATACCTGAAACGAACACAAGATTGTAAATAAACTATATTTCAATTTAAAAAAATAATAAAAGCACCTCTTTCCTCTAAGCAATTTTCATATATTCTTTCACTTACACATATAAAATTTCTCTGGAATAGAAAAGTCCGAAAGAGTTGTCTCCCATTTTTTTTACAAACAAGTTAGAAAACTCAGGATACCTCCAAGTCAGCATGCAACACAGCTGGACAGAAGGTGAAGGTCAAGTGTATGAGAGTGATAACGACAACACCGTTAGGATGACTGATACCATCTCATCAAGCACAATGCCTCTCTAGGTCATTGTGCCAAAACATCATAGGCACATTATCTCATTTAATGCTAAATTCGCTTTTGAGTACATAACTTAAAATGCTAGGAGTTTTAAAATTAGAGAACGGCTGAGCCTGAGGTTTAAAAAATGCAGACTCTTTGGAGTCAAGATTCCAAATCCCAGTTGTGCTGACTCAGCCCAAGGTCCTACTAAAGAGGATAAACTGAAGGCCAGGCAGATTAGGCAGTGCAGGGATTGGGCGAGACATGGAGGGAGAATGGAGGCCTTCTCTCTGTGGAGAAGACACACAGGCCCTTCAGTACTTTCAAAGAGAGAGGGTTAACCTCAACTCTTTCAGCAGAACACCAGGTTCATCTGCCAAGATGGATTTTTAAAAACAATGGCTAAATTACCCTACGGTCCATTAGTCATCCTACAGACATCTAATGTTAGAAAAATGTTCACTTAAGATTTTGTGGGGGAAAAACTGAACTTGTTCAGCACTTCTTGGCTGTGGCCGTTTATTCAACAGGGCTATCCTCCTTTATTTTTTTTATTTTTTACTTTTTTTTTTTTTTGCCATTTCCTAGGCCACTCCTATGGCATATGGAGGTTCCCAGGCTAGGGGTCTAATTGGAGCTGTAGCTGCTGGCCTACGCCAGAGCCACAGCAATTTGGGATCCGAGACACATCTGTGACCTGCACCACGGCTCAGGGCAAGGCCGGATCCTTAACCCACTGAGCAAGGCCAGGGATCGAACCCGCAACCTCATGGTTCCCAGTCGGGTTCGTTAACCACTGAGCCGTGAGGGGAATTCCGGGCTATCCTCCTTTAAACTCAAAGAGTTCTTGGATGTAGTATGGCCTAATCTACAATGTTGGTACTTTTAGAGATGAGAAAAAGCTTGTGACTTTGGGTCACTTTTTTTTTTTTTTTAAACTGAGCTCCAGTTCCTCTTTTCTAAAGACTATATCCTGCTTGGGTGGTTGTGGTAGCCAGCTTTTAAGACAGGCCTTGGGCAATTCTTGCCCCCTGGTATTCAAGCCCCTGGGCAGCGCCCTCACACACTGAATCAGGGGTGGTCAGAGGAACAGTATGTGACCTTGGGGCTAGGTCACTGAAGGCCCTGTGATTCCCATTGTGCTCTCTTGGGTTGCAAGCTCTGGAATAAACCTGCTGCCATGCAATGAGTACCCTTAAGCAGGCCCGTGGAGAACTGAGGTCTCCAGCCATTGGCCATGGTATGTAAACCCTGTTAGCCATGTAAGTGAGCCACCAGTGGACTGTCCAGCCTCAGCGGGCCTCCGATGACCTCTGACTGCCACCTCACGGGAAACCGCAAGCCAGAATTGCCCAACCACGCTGTTCCCAAATTCCTGGCCCACAGAAATCATTCCATATTAAATCATGACTGTTGCTTGAAGACACTAAGTTCTGGGGTAGTTACAGATCTAACAGATGTGATACGATAGATAGTATAATTGCTAACCTTGAGAGCATATGCAACAGTGTACCGTGATTCTCTTATCACCCATAAACCACCCTCGTTCCATCTGTTATTACAGATGATGTCACCATTAACGATCAGAGTTGGCCGAAAGGTCAGCAGTTAAATCATTCTACTCATTAGATTTGGTTGTTATAGGTGTTATTGTTTTGGGGGGTGATGTTTTTCAAGACGATCAAATACACAACACGGCTGTCTCCATTTTCTGAGATGCTGACTTCAGGGCTTGCAAAATCCCTGATTTGATACAATTACCACTAATATATGTATATCTGTATTTTCTCCAAGTTAAGTTTTAAAAAAGAGAAAACTTGCTTAGTTCAGTTTTTGAAGATAAGTTGTGATGTCAGGGCTTTGACTGTGGGGGAGTGAGAACCAAAACAACTGGGAGAATCTGAAAGAGCAGCAAGGAACAAATCTCTGCTGAAATCCGGTGCAATGACTTTCCAAAGGAAGGCATCTGAACAACTCCCCACATGTCCAAAGGGCTTCATTTCAACCTGTGCAAAAATGCAGCAAGATGTTCAGAAAGATAATTTTAAAACTAGGCACTGGGCATTGGATCTCAATTCTAAACAGAAAAGAAATGTTACATATAAACTCCTGGCTGCCAAAAGTTTGATATTTCACACTGGCACTATGGGGAAAGTATTTAAGAGGACTGCTTCTTAAATTAGACCCATTCTGTAGTAAAGGAAAGTTACTTTCAGAATCCAGAAACTCTTTACGACAAGCAAACTCTGCGCCCCAGACACTGAAAAGAATTGCAGAAAGGTAGGTTTGTATCACTCCTAATACCAGGATACTAAAATACCTGGGTGAAAACATAAAAAATCATCAAGGGATTTCTCTCGTTAAATTTCCCACTGGCTCTGCCTTACTCTGAGCTACTATTTCCTTTAAAATATTTAAAAATAGATAATACTTGAAATTGGTTTAAGAACTTCAAACTATAGCAAAGGGTAACACCTGTCATCTCTGGACTCATTCATCAACATCAACTTTTACCAGTATCATGTGTCCTTCCAGATAATTCTCTGCATACACAAGCATGTGTGTACAGACAAGAACATATATACAGACAGATATTCTCAACTACCCCTCTTAATGCAAATAACACAGTATACCTTTCTGCTGCTCTGTATCTTAGGTTTTGTTGGTTGTTGTTTTGGTTTCAAACATATTTTTGGACATTATTTTTCACCATCCATATTTGTGTATATTTTTGGTCTTTCTAGGCTTCTCAATTAATCTGTTTACATTCCAACATCAAATTTTGACTTTGTACTATTGTTTTAATATTTGGCCTGGCTAATTAATACCCTCTTCCCCAATTATATTTTTTGAGAGTTTTCCTGGCTATTCTTTTTTTAAATTTTATTTATTTTATTATTATTATTTTTTATCTTTTTAGGGCTGCACCTGTGGCATATGGAGATTCCTAGGCTACGGGTCAAACTGGAGCTGTAGCCGCTGGCTTAAGCCACAGCAACGCAGGATCTGAGCCACGTCTGTGACCTATACCACAGCTTATGGCAACGCCGGATCCTTAACCCACTGAATGAGGCCAGGGATTGAACCTGCGTCCTCAGGGATGCTAGTCAGATTCATTTCCACTGAGCCATGAAAGGAACTCCTCCTGGCTATTCTTACATATTTGATTTCCTGTGTGAACTTCAGGATTGCCTATTTAGTCCATCCCCCACTTCAAACTTTGATTTTAAAAATTGGAGTCTCAAGTGATTTAAGTGATTTATTTTTATTTATTTAATTTTTTGGGCGGGGACATGTGCAAGTTCCCGGGCCAGGGATCAAACCTGAGCCACAGCAGTGACAATGCTGGATCCTTAACCCACTGTACCATGTGGGAACTCCTAGGGGAAGTGATTTAAGCCTCACCCAATCCTGTGAAGTAGATACTCAAGTCTTATCGCACGCTCTGCTAATATAATATGGGCCAATTATCTTAAAATTTATATTCACCTAGAATTTTACTATGTATCAATGTTCGCCTTTATCATCTCCTTTCATCTTCCTAAGTGTCTGGGACCCATCAGGACGGAGATTACGACTCACATTACCGACGGAGAGAGGCTCGTGGCCCTGGCCTTGTGGTGGGGGGCCCGAGGGCTTGGGCCCAGGGCTCTTCCCCCGACACCAAAGGCAGAGAGCACAGTGATTCTCTAAGAAACATTTAAAAAACAGGGATGGTTTGAGTTTTACTGCCATGCTGCATTTTAGAAATGTTGGCAGACTATCAAATTATTAAACTTTTAATGGAATTTAAAACTTGTAATAACACTGGCATGAACACAACGGAACTTGAACTCTCACAAACTGCTGGTTGGGGGGGTGAACTGGCACAGCCCTTTCAGAATGCACTGGGGCGATACATACCAGAGGCCTTCACGTGTGTCAGGGGAAACAGCAGCCTGCTACTGGGATATCTGGGCTGCAGCCTGCACTCCCCTCCACTGTGAACTCGTGGCCTTTGCTGCGGTTGGGCCTGTTTCCCCACTGTTTTCTGGGTGCCTGGGAAGAGGGCTCATCCCTCTTCTGTCTTCAGAACCTTCCTCCCCCTTGACCCCGACCCTGAATCTTACGGCCACCGGGACCTCACTGAGGTCCCACCTCCCCAGGTTCCCAACCTTCTGCTTTAGGTTCTAATCCTACAGGCCTCTCTCCTCCTCCCGATCTGGTCTTCAGAAATCTTCTCCACCACATAGCCTGCTGGAGACAGCTGTTTACCGCTTAGCGTTCATACTTCAAAATTAATAAATATTGTTCTCTGAATTCAAATTAAATGATAAATGTTCTCAAACAATGCCGATCCCCTTAGAATTTAAGTACCGTGTCCAGTAATAATAACCTTATAGAATTTATGTAACTTATCCAGAAATAGCAACAATGAAACAAATAAAATAATGAGAGTCACTGAAATGGTCTTCTTAGAATAACACAGCTTGATCTATAATAAACAGAAAATATTCTCCATAGAAATTAGTTTTAAGATTATTTGTTTTTGAGTTCCTGTCATGGAGCAGCAGAAATGAATGTGACTAGGAACCATGAGGTTGCGGGTTCGATCTCTGGGCTTGCTCAGTGGGTTAAGGATCTGGCGTTGCCGTGAGCTGTGGTCTAAGTCGCAGACACGGCTCAGATCTGATGTGGCTGTGGCTATGGCGTAGGCCAGAGGCTACAGCTCTGATTTGACCCCTAGCCTGGGAACCTCCATATGCCGTGAGTGTGGCCCTAATAAGACAAAAAAAATAAAAAAATAAAAAAAATAAAAAACACTTTAAAAAAGATTATTTGTTTATGAAAATACTCCTTCATAATTAGGCGAATGTTTTCACTTCGTTGTTTGAATGTGCCTTTGATTTAGAAAATTATTTTCTCTTCAATTTAAAAAAGCTAACTTCTTTTATAAGTGACTTAGCCAAACTCTGATATAATTTTTTGGTAAGCTTCATTAACATTATTCACAACAATCAACGGTTCATACCAAGCAACTTGTGGATAGCGCAATTTAAAACCAATTTCATTTTCTTCTTAGGACCTTGGTTTATTCTTGACTTGAGAAACCTCTGCTGTTCTCTTTTTTTGGTTTATCTTGTATCTTCTCAAAATTAAACTGAATCATTTTAACTGTTTTAGTCAGCATTCCTGCCATGTGCTTGACAGTGATTGCAAGGTTAAATCTGATATCTATTTCATCAAGATGTTCTTTCTTTGGGCAGATCCAGAAAACACCATAAGTAACTTTCAAATTGTTCTAAAGAATGTCATTGTTATTGGCAAAGTTGTGACCACAACTTCTAGTAACAAATTCGAAAGACTATGTGTTGCTCAAAGCATAAAAAGCACTACTGGTATTCTTCCGACTGTGTCATGTATACCTTTTCCTTTGCCAGTTGCGTTAATACCATTAGGATGGCCTTGCCCTTGATATGCTTTTAAATGATTTAAATAAGCCTAAAATTTCTGTTTTTAATTTCTTGAGAATTTAGTGGAATCTTATTATGAATTGTTATGAAAAATAAATATATTTGCAGTTCTCATGTTGAAGGCTCATCTAGTTGCTAATATAAAGAATAACTATTACACTTCACGCACTTTATTTCTAGACCTGCATATACACCACCAAGTAGAAGACACAGGAGTCATACTGTTTTTCAGCCAGTCCAGGCAATCACTGAGGATGCTGTGTTCACTGATGGGTACATACTGAATCCTGAAGTAGAACATGAACAGAAGAAGACTTGATGGGTTAATTTGCCTTTTCTGACTTAAAAGCTTCTGTACCTCCGATCCTCCCCTTGTTCTGACTTAGGCAACATCCATCTAAGACTGTGGCAGCAGCAAATCCACAGACCTTCATGGCGTTCGGCAGCAGCTGCCTTTTTTGGGGGTGGGGAGGGTGAAAAATGCAAAATTTGCTGTTTTAATCAGTTTTAAGTGTACAATTCGGTGGCATTCATTCTAGTCACAATATTGTGCAACTATCACTGCTATCTACTTCCAAAAAATGTTCACCATTCCAAACAAGAGCTCTGTGCCCATTAAACAGTAATTCTCTCTCTCCTCTGTCCTGGAAAACTTCTAATCTACTTTCTATCTCTAGGAATTTGCCTTTTCTAGCATTTCATATAAGTGAGATACAACATCTGCCCCTCTGGGCCTGGTTTCTTTCACTTAGCATGATGTTTCCAAGGTTCACGCAGGCAGTGGCATGATCAGCACTTCATCCTTTATACAGCTGAATAGTAGTCCACTCTGCGTGAACCTCATTTGTCTACCCGTCCGTAAGCGTCTGCCTTTGAATTAAGGGCCTGGTGTGGAGAATGGGGCCTGAGCAGGGTTTGTGATGGGAGGTCCCTCGCACAACATGGGATCTAGGGCAGGAGGCCTTCCCACCAGAGCCTAGGGGAGCACTGCTGTCCCCCACAGAACCACGGGTGGGGATTTCTGATTAATCCAGCCGTGTTGCCCTCTGCATTCCTAAAGCACCTGCAACCAGTGAAGAACAGTTCATCGACAGAGTGGGTTGGCGCTGCCCTCCTCACAGCTGAACTGCAAGGCCTCCTTCCGTCCCCACGTGTTGGTGCTGGTAGCTAACAGAGGCAACCAAGACTGGCTCTCTGTGGGCCCGGTGCTGTGCCAGGCGACGTGCTCAGCAGATGTTGGTTGTTTTTTCCTTCTCTCTTCTAACGTGGCACTGACCGCATACCAGGAATTTAGAACTACTGCTAATGATTGATTAATTAACTGGAAAATGATTTCTTCCTAACAAAACATGTGAATTACTCATGACCTTTATTCTTCCTCTCCCATTGGGGGAACTGAGTTCCGAGTCCAGTGAGAAGAGGCAAAGCAGACACACCCCTCAGAAAAAGGTCGAGGCCTCAGAGAACTGGGTTTCCGAAGTATCCACAGGAGGGGGTGATTTCGCCTCTTTTCCTTCCCAAGTCTTATCTCCTCTGTCTATGGAACAGAGTCGCCATCCTTCCAGCTGACAGTGTACCTCAGGGCACAGTCCTTTGAGCTCTTTTTCCTTTGTTACAGGAAAGGTTCTTCAGCTGCTCCCCAAGGAAAGCAGAATCGCAGCATCCCTGTGGCTGTCAGCTTTCCTCTGGCATAAAAAGAAAGGTGAAGTCTCCTACAGTAAGGAAACACGTGGAGCCCCATCTTCAAATTGCGGCTATCCAGTGATTTTTATTTAGCCACATAGTACAAAATATTATCTGCCAGGAATGTATTTCTCAATGGGGCGAGAGAAAAGCTCCTCACTAAGAATGCAGACAACTACAGTCTGTGTGCAACCCTGACATATTTCATGATGGCACGTGAAGCTGTTATC
The DNA here is from genome assembly GCF_054392235.1 of Sus scrofa. NCBI lineage: Eukaryota > Metazoa > Chordata > Mammalia > Artiodactyla > Suidae > Sus > Sus scrofa. Next base: position 48,394,690 of record NC_139389.1, read on the forward strand.
CAATGAGAAAAGAGCTCTTCCAAATTTGAAAACAAGATGTCTAGACTCTTTTCCTAATTGATGGCCGTGCATAAAAATGTATCATAAAAATGGGTCTGAAACTGTACAGGAGCATACCACTAACAAAGGCACTTTTATCAGGAAAATTAGGTTGTGTCTATGGGAATTCATAATCATCTAACAAGTAGACATGTCTCAGTATTCGAAGAATTCTGTTATTTGGGGTTTCTCACATCTTGTTTTCCAAGTGGTTATTTCTGGAGCCTATAATTTTTCAGATAAAAGCTTTCTGAATGGATATAGTGATGAGGCAGTGCCATCTCTACCAGGGTATGGTTGCATATTTATAATTGTCATTTAAAAAATATTTATTAACTATTAATTTTAATCATCCTTAAATGCTTTCAGTTTAATAGCTTCGAAAATAGCCATGCGAGTAAAATCTGACTTCACAAACTAAGAAGAATTTTCTGTAACAAGGCTACTTCCAGGGCCTAAGAGTTGGACACTGTTCTCCTCGATATTTAAAAAAAACAAAAACAAAACAAAAGAAAACAAACTTGCCATCAAGAATAATTAAGTAAGGAGTTCCCATCATGGCTGAGCTGTAACAAACCTCAATTAGTATCCAAGAGGACGTGGGTTCTATCCCTGGCCTCGCTCATTGGGTTAAGGACCTGGTGTTGCCGTGCCTGTGGTATAGGTCAGCAGCTGCAGCTCTGATTCAACCCCTAGCCTGGGAACTTCCATATGCTGTGGGTGTGGGCCTAAAAAGACAAAAAAAAAAAAAAAAAAAAAGGAATAATTATGTAAACAAGATTGGTTTCTGTGATAAAAAATAACTGTGACTACTGGATGTTTTACATATATTATCTAATTTACTAAAACTGCTCTACAAAATGACTGGAGAGTGATGGTAAAAGATAATCCTTGGAGCCTGACAATGGACAGCAAAGTTCCTTCTTATTAGTCTGAGTATGCAGAGCTTTTTTCCTTAGTGCTACTGAGGCGCTGAGTGCCAAGGTCCATCAATTAGACAGGTATATGTTACCTCCAGTTGGGGTTCCAGCATGACGCTAGAAGTTGAGCTTCATGTCTTCCCGAAGGGCTAAGGATTCATCTATATGTTTGGTACATAACTACCAAAGAACATATTCCTTTTAAAGTAAACATTGTTATTGGGATAACTTAGATTCCAAAGGAATCAATGATTAATGCCAAATAGTAATAATGAAGCAACTATATCATTCTTTTTACTGCTCTACAGTGATCCATCAACTGTTTCATCATAAATAGTGGGACATCCATATTATAGGGTACACCAAGTTCAGGGGGCCTAAAACTGAGTAGGGAGACTAGGATTGGATTTAAGTCTACTGGGAGGTTCTCTCTTCATACAGCTGCCCATCCATTCATTCTCTTATGCTGGGCCCTCGAAAAGCAAAAAGCATTGTACTTTACTGAGGGAGAAACAAAAATGATTAAAACACGGCCCCTACGTCTACCTGGGGACCTCAGTAGGTTGTAATCGGACCTGGAAATACAAAGTATGTTGGGAGAAAGCGGGTCAAAGTTTAGAATTCGGCTCAAAAGGAGAAAATGCTCAGAGAAAATCAAGGGAATTAAGAAGTGGGATTTTGATTCTTCCTCCCATGCCCTAAATCACCAGGAGCTCTCTAGGACTACATCTATCCAAGTCTGAAAAGGATTTTTTCTCTAGACCCTGGCCCCTAAAAGAAGGCTGGGTGTACAGAAGCTGTCTTGAGATTCAAGTGGAGACAGTGACAAAATTCCCCCAGGCAAGTGTGAGGAATACTGCTACCCAAATTAGAAAGGGCCTCGGAGAGTTTGTTCATGTAACGTTATAGTATTTTTCTTTCCAATAAGGAGAAATACAGAAAAAATTTCAATTTAAATTGGAAGAAAAGTGCGCAAGGATCGGGTGCTGGAATAACTTTGGAATAGAGATTTCAGTGAAATTCTCAGGAGGTTTTAGAAACACCAAAGATCTCATTTGTCTTAAATAAGTTAAGTAAGAAGCTACTGAAATGGACTGAGAGAACAGACCAAGACCACACTAGTCACTAATCTCCAGTATTGTCACCAAACAATTGTGCTCATTTACAAATCCTCTCACCTAAATACTTGAAAGTAAATTTGCACATGGGCACAAACTATATTTTAAGAGCGGACAATGATTCTCTATTCGTAAAAGTTTAGGAATCGGGGAAGCGGGAATAGGAAGTTTCTAGGTGAGGGTCTTCCTTGATCCTCAACTTGGAAACTTGTAATTAAAGCCAGTTTGCAAAGCATTGTATCTTTCATTCTTTCCTTTCAACCTAAAGCTTCCAAAGTCTCTAAGCTCTCATTCCTGGAAAAGCTTTTGGCAGTCACTTTTTGCAACCCACAATTTCGGTAGCTTTTCATCTTTTTACCATACTTTCTCTGCATCTAAGCCTCGCTTCCCATATGTGGTCAGTGATGCCACCACCACCGGAAGTACAAGGGTCCTCAGCATGGGCCTGCTGCCCGTTCAAGGACAGAAACGCGGGGCAGGAAAGGACTCTGGTGGTCATGGATCTCAAGACACTGACACTATAAAGAACACGTTATCGCCCACTTCAGACACGTGAAAATGGACACAAAAACAGCAGGGAAGTCTCTGAAGGCTACAGAGAAGGCCAATCAGTGGGTGTGGGTCTCCACCCTACACCCACATTTCAGGCTGGGCCTCCCTCTGCACGTGTCACTAGAGTGTTGTTGGCAAACTGGCCTCATCATCTCTCCTGAATTCTAATGGTTATAATGGTTTTAAAAGAAAACATCTGGGAGTTCCCATTGCGGCCCAGCGGAAATGAATCTGACTAGCGTCTATGAGGATGTAGGTTCGATCCCTGGCCTCGTTCAGTGGGTTAAGGATTTGGCATTGCCGTGAGCTATGTATGGTGTAGGTCATGGAAGTGGCTTGGATCTGGCTTTGCTGCGGCTGTGGTGTAGGCTGGCGGCTGCGACTCCAATTCAACCCCTAGCCCGGGAACCTCTCCATGTGCCATGGGTGTGGCCCTAAAAAGACAAAAAAACCCACAAAAAAACAAGAAAACATTCGGTTTGCATCTTGTGGAGCACGCCTATTTCAGGCACTGTAATAGGAGTTTTCAAATGTTATTACTAAATATTTACTAAAAGTTGCTTATTTTTACAAATGATTCTGCTGAAGTTCAGGCAAGTCTTCTGACTCCAACTGTCAAAGACAGCAGAATGTTGAGTGGTGACTTATACGAAACAGCATCAGTGAAATTTTTGCTTCATTTAAGACAATTTTTAAAATCTTTATTTATTTAGGATTCTCATAATCTTACTACCTTCTACGTTTGTCATGATTAAATTCTAACCTATTGAAAAACCTTAGAACACGATCTTTTAAAATGAGACTATCTTTAAAAGCACACACACACACATGCATATATGCACCCATGTATACACATATACATTACACCTAAAAGATTCTGTAATACGTACATATGTATTTTAAATAAAAGTGACATCTTAATGGAAAGACAGGGCTCACACCTCTGGTGCTAATTTCCTAACAACCTAAGTGCCCCGGGTGATGCCCTCCTGAGAAGCATGGCAGGAAGATGATTGACTAAGCCATGTAAATGTGACCAACACATGTTCGCCTTGGCAGAAAACAAGGAGCACCATCTAAATTTTTAGGAGTCAAAATGAAGCCTCCTGAGTGTTGGACTCAATACCTCCAGACTTGGTGGGACCACAGCAAAGCAGCCTAGAAGCCCCATCCTTTGCTCACAATAGTTTGTGAACTATGACCCTGAGATCTGTGTGATCCAAGAGGGCTTCCACAGCATTTCAAGTACAGTGGTCAGACTTAAAACTACTCCTCTATCATCATAAAAACAGCAGTTCTTTGCAAAGCATTTTTAAGTGAGATATTTGCATTCCTAGAAGCTATTTAAAAATCTTATAAAAGCACTGTCCTGCTCTGTCAGCACAGTACTGGCCTTCTAGTCAGCAAATTTACGTTAGTATGAAGGTAACCCCGAGTGGTGAGAGCTGATAACCTGCAAGCTTGAGTTAAAGGGCACCATCAGTGACCGGTGAACTTCTAGAAAATGTTCAAAATGATGCATCGTTTTGTCAAACGCTTTTAAGAATGAGCTTTTCAGGATCTCTCTTTAGAAATACGAAACCCCTTGAAACCACTACCACAAATAACCAACATTTAAAATAACTGCCAAGCCACCTGCTGTCCTCCAGGAAACATCATAAAACTCACAACTCAGTAAACTAGCTTTGCTTTTGCTTTGTTTTGTTTGTTGTTTTTTTTTTTGTCTCTTGAGGGCCGCACCTGTGGCCTGTGGAAGTGAAGGCTAGGGGTCCAATTGGAGGCACAGCTGCTGGCCTACACCAAAGCCGCAGCAACACTGGATCCAAGCCGCATCTGTGACCTACATCCCAGCCCACGGCAACACCGGATCTTTAACCCACTGATCGAGGCTAGGGATTGAACCTGCGTCCCCGTGGATACTAGTCGGGTTCGTTACCACTGAGCCACGGTGGGAACTCCAGCAGTAAACTAGCTTTGCAACGCCTACAAAGTCTTTATCTTTCAAAGTCTTGATCTTTCTGATGAAGTTTACTTGTTTCAAGGCTTTATTTCCCCTTTTCTGAGAAAAGATCCAGTTCTAGGCACAGACTTATTTGTAAGAGAAGGTCCTGGAACAGAAGGAGATTCGAAAGAACGCTTCTTTGTCACTTCGGCCTCGGCACAGTGTTTCAGATGGTATTCATTTGGAATAAAGAGATCGATGACATAACGCGTCCAATCCTCCTCCCTAAGTGGCTTTACCAGAAGTAGGTAAGGGCAGAAAAATATAAATTCATCTGTCTATGGGCAACCAAAAACATACCAACTCGTCTTGGAGTAATTTAATCAATAAGATGATTTAGAGGACAGTTCAGTGGCACCGTTTTCGGAAGGTAAAGGCTTAGCAGAAGGAACGTAAATCAAAGGTGACTGGCAGGTAAAGGACATATGCAGCAATCAGCCAAACCACGTGCACGCTGGCACAAATTCAATACGGTCATTTATAAAGTTTTTAGGGCAGGAGTACACAAAAGGGGGTCTGGTGCTAACTAAATCCACAGATAGCTTACATGCCACTGAAATAAACACTTCCAGATGCGGGGGCACAAAAACCTTTCACAGAAAGAAATGTTTTCTTTCATAAATCTGAAGGAGGGACTCGTAGCAGGGAAGGGTAAAAAGTCTGAACCTGAGACTGAGCTTCTCACAGATGGAAGTGTCGTTGGGGAGTAAGAAACAGTTAAGGATGAACTGAGCACAGCGCGTCTCCACATAGAAGCATCGCCACAATCCCTAAGACTGGGTTTCTGGGGGCTAACAACGTACCCACCCATTGGTCCTCGAGAATCTGGTGTCTGACTCCGACTTGCTCTCATTACTTCCCTCAAGGCTTCTTTTTGGGGTGGTGGAGACAACGGGTTCACAGAGAGAGGACAGCCACTAGTCCAAGTTTAGGAAAACCATGCTTTGGAACTTATAGTAGCACAAAGCTATTAGAGGCATGGCTTTAATGATGAAAAAAAATTTCAAAATCTGGTTAGAGGATAGTCATCTTTCAGGAATGCATGACCAAATTCATTAATGGCTAAGAAAGTCAATTTGTTCATCCAAACAGCATAATAATACGTGGGGCTTTCTGGTCATATATATAAACACTCCCAGAAGGTCAAACAGAAAGCTAGAATGTCTGGTTTTTTTGTAGGTTCAGGTGAACTATGCATTGAATTCTCCCTCCTTCCCCCAAGGAAATCCCCTAGAAATTAGTTTTCTTGTTGAATCTTTAAACTTCATGCAAATTCTCTGTAAGCGTTTGAGTACTGAATTTATTCTTGACACTATTTCTAATCATCTGTTTTATGTACTGACTCAATTACAAACTTATCTACCTTTATTCTTCTTTTGCTCAGGATCTTGCTCTATTTATTCTTTATGCCAGATATCCCTTGAATACATTCTGTCTTTTCGGTTCTCGATGTCACTGACTCAGCACTGGCTTTTCTGCCCTCTCGCCTGCAATATTGCAGCGGTCACCTGATTGGTGTCTCTGCCAAATACATTTAATTCCAGTCCCTCCTCCACACTGTTGGCTGTATTATTTTTTTCTTTTAAAATAATACAAATCTGTTCGTATCGATTCCTTGCTCAACAACTCTAAAATAGTTCCTTGATGACTGTACCTGTTGTTTAAAAAGTTTTCCAAACAAAATCTTACTGACAACTCCATATATATCAGAGATAAAAGTTGAACTGTATTATTTAGGAAAACACTTTGTTATTTTGCAGAATACCTGTAAAATAATACCTCTGGTTCCTGCAGAGTACGGTTGGAGACCTGCTGGCCTACATCATGGAGTCCGTGTAGAGTGGCTTGGGACTCAAAGTCCCACTCAAACTGCCATCTGCCTTCCTCAGATGCTCCATCTCCTCTCAAAGGACTCCAGACTCAGCTCCTCACCTTGGCCCAAACAGCCAATTCTGCTTGCCTACAGTTTATTCCCTCCCACCACCCCATTTTCTTCCTACCTGAATTATTTTTTTTTTTCATAATTCTTACTCATTTTCCTCGCCTCTGTCTCATTAACTCAGCACCAACATTAGCAACCTGATGAAGCTTCCGTGACTTCCTCAGTCAGACTGTGGTCTCCTTTCCACTGGAGGAACCGTGTCCACCCCGCAGTCACAACGCCAACCACACAGCACTGCTTACACACGCATCTCCTTTGCGATCCTGGAACATCCAGCTACTCATCTCCATAAGTCGCACCCCCACCGCAACACAATTTGGCAATTGTTTATTGAATTACTAGGTGGCAATACCAGAGCTCTAAGGGTCTCAGGTGGTGTGGGGATGTTACGACTGGTCCTTCCACTTCTATATCATGTCCAGTTCAATCGCACTAATGAGGGTTCTGACAAACGGGCTGCAACTACCAAGTCCTAACTCAGAAAGCAAGTGCTGTCCTCTGTGTGTGAAGGGTGCCTGCCCCCGGCAGGAAAGCATGAACTTGAAACTGTCTTTCCAGCAGTGGCAGGTGACAGACTGACTTGGAGCAGTAAACAGTCTAGCCTCCTTATTCATTTATTATTTTAACCGCTTGTGAGCTGGCTGAGGGGGTGAAAGATACTGCTGCTGCCAGAGGCAGAAGTGAAGTTCATTTACCCGAGGGAGGCTCGCTCCCTAAAAGGTCCGAGAGAAGCACCGTGCGGAGCCCAGGCTTGTTTTCTTCCCCTCTCCTCTCTGCCTTTTGGGTCTCTTCTCTCTCTCTCCCTTTTTAAAACACCAAAAGCTTGTGTGGATGAGGAATGTTTGTCAACTCTAACTTATTTACTTATTAGGCTCTTACCTAATTAGTCCAGAATAGGGGAACGAGTGTTTTAGGTTAGATCAGGAATGTAGAAGTAAATCAGGGCCAGAAATCCAGTCTCTGACTTCTCTCCTGGAAACTATAAAATCTGCACAAGTGTTTGAATTGGAATTGACAGGAACCTGTAAGGCCAGGCTGTGAACTTCTGGAGCCAGAGAGGCAACTCAAATACTCCTTCCCTGGTATTTCCACCAGGGGCACAGCTGCCCAGCTGTCACCTTGAATGCACCTGGGCAAGTTCAGAGCCCGACAGTGGGCTCTGCTCTTGTGACCTCTGCCAACTAATCAGCCAAAATATTTCTTGATCTGGAGAGCCAGCTCCACGTTTTGGGTATATGCCCAGAACTGCAAATGCACTCCAATCAGGTGGGAGAGCCTATCCAGGTGCCAGGGCAAGAATTAACATCTGACTGACATATGGGCTAAGAATTTTCTCTTCTCACAGCTTGGGGTCATGCAGAGGCGGTGTGTGGGAGTAGAATATTTGATCTGTACATACATAGCCTAGGGGGCTTGGTTTAAATCAAATCATAATTAAAACACCAGTCAGGAAAACAAGGCATAATTATTTTTTTCCTGCGTATTTTTCCTACCTTGGATATAGCCTTAAATATATGCTGGGCACAATAGGAGCAAGGCATCAGTTTCATTTTTGGAAGGTGTAAATTTTCCACTTAAAACAATCCACTTATTATGTTGTAGGATTAACTCTGCAACTACATGAGCAAATTAAATGGCAGTTCAATGATTGTATGTGTATGACTAAAGTATGTAACACTATTTAAGAAATCATCAAAAAGTAAATCATTTCGAGTTCGACAGGCCTCATCATGGCTGTTTGGAGGGAATTTCTGTCACACTCTCAATAAAACTATACAAATGTTTTACTTAAACAAAACACACTTAAGATAAAGAATCTATTTCAATAAAACTAATGTGTTCTTTTCTAATATTCACCTAGTTTAGATACAAATTAAGGGAAAAATTTAAATCATATTTTTACTAGGCAAACATGTGCAATTTAACATATTGAGTTTATGTCTAATTCAATGTTTATAACCTTATAGACTTAAAAGGAATTTCTTGCCATTTTTAGAGCACGATTTTTAAGTTCAGCCATTTCTCAGCTTAGTCTGGTTCCTTCCCACTTATCTTTCTGCGGCCTTTATGACTTTATGAGATAAAAGAATACTGTGATTTTTTTTTTTTAAAGAAAAAATAATTTCCTCTGGGAGTCACTCAAAATATTTTCCCGTTCTATTTCCATTCCTTCAGAAGATGGCAAAAACCAAGAAACTATAAGAACACATTCAAATCTCAAAATGTGGTCCTTTTAGAATATTCTGCTCAAAAAGTTCATCTTACTTGGCAAGCACTCCTCTCTCCTTGCACTCATGTTCAAATTCTTCCTCTGTTTTCCAAGTTTGCTTTTTACAATGAAGAGACATATGTTAACTTCTTAAACTACTTCAAATCCAGCTTCCCCATTAGAGAACACAGATTTTCTCCTTTTCAAATGATGTTCCTGAAAAATCCTAGGATTCTCGGCAGGACTTGTGGGGGCCTCAGGGGTGTCTGGCTTGAATACCCATCTACAATTTTTGTGCACCTCAAAATAAAGGTTCTGACATCTTATGTTTTGTATCTGAACTTGTAAATGTTTTATGGATTATGAAGCTATGTCTTATTAGAATTCCGGCCTTTTAGCTTTTTTTTTTTTTTTTTTTTTGGCCTTTTGTCTTTTCAGGGTTGCACTCAAGGCATATGGAGGTTCCCAGGCCAGGGGTCTAATCAGAGCCGTAGCCGCCGGACTACGCCACAGCCACACAGCAATGCCAGATCCGAGCTGTGTCTGTGACCTACACCACAGCTCACAGCAGTTCCGGATCCTTAATCCACTAAGCAAGGCCAGGGATCGAACCTGCCACCTCATAGTTCCTAGTTGGATTTGTTTCCGCTGCGCCACAATGGGAACCTTAGTTTTTTTTTTTTTTTTTTAATATATCCAAGTGAAGGCAGAAAAATGCAAAATGTGTTGGAGTAGTCACTGCTTACTGAAGAGATATATCAGCTGTTACTAATACCACGTTTTTTTTCAAAATGGAACTCGATAACTCTTCATAAACAAATTCACTGGCCATCTCAATTTAAGGTGTTGCTGTAGAAAGTTCAAATGACATAAGCGCACTCTTCCTTTCTCCCCCTATCTGCCTGATGATTAAAAATTATTAACTAAACAGTTTTACAGTGTAACGTGATTATGCCAACACTACTTGGCAATAGAGAATTATGGATGTTGTGCTTATAAAAGCAGTAAAAGTATCAGTCATGAGTTCACCAAATTTGTATTCCAAAAGCAAAGTAAATTTGAAACTAAAGCTTTTTTTCAGGGAAGGGTCTTCAAGTGACTGAGATTTTTCTTTATGATATCTTTGAATAACTTATAATGTTTTAAGATACCGTAAAAATATTTTCCAAAAAACCATGAAGAGTTACATTAGATAAGAAATCCATATATTGATTCCCTCTAAACACTGCCAGTTTAAAAACATGAACACTTTTTAAATAGCATTAGTGAAACAACTTTTAAGCAAAGAATTCTTACTATTTCTCTTTTGAGCCAAGACTAGCAGGCCTGTGTAGGCTGTTACTGAAAACTGTTATATCTGTGAATCAAAACTTCTCAATGCTGAATAAATAAAATATGAAAATAAAGTGGATACTGAGATAAATATGTTATAGCACAACTTTGAAACACCTTCACTGTTCTTATTTAATGAGATTTTAAGAGTGAATCTTGTACGTGTAATATATTTTCTGGAATTTGATAAAGAAACTTCCTTTTCTTATGGAGCATCTTCTAATACCTCTTGGAACACCTGTCCTCTACACAATGTAGTTTAGGAAACAGTATCACACATTTTCAGGATAAGACCACTTAAAGAGTTAAGAATTGAGGCCAGCCTGCAAAGAGGAAGTTTAATGGGAGGATTAGTGAGAATTCATTGAAGCCTGTGGTCCCAGGGAACCGCAGAGTATTTAGCTTCTGTCCACAGATAGAACTCTGGGACTTACAATGTAACCTTAAGCTGGTACTTCCTCTTTCTCTAAATATCAGTTTTCTTATCCACAAAGTGGGATAATAACACTCATCTCGCTGTGTTATAAGAATAAATAACATAGTGCAGGCGAATAGGTTCTTTAAAATATCATATAAGCTATTATATGATCAACCAACACTTTCTAATGATTTTATCTCCCAATCGCTTCCAATGTCTTTATCACTAAATTTCAAACATTCTCTCCCTAACGAATCCTAAATTGAACACTATGTTAGTTGAACTATAGGAAAGTTCTGATATTCAACTGATTTTGACCTAGAGAAACTATTTATTTCATATAATTTGACATAATAAACTTTGTTAACTGAAATTTAGACTTCACCTTACTTTTAAAATCAAAACCAACAAAATTTAAAAATTAACATTTTTTTTCTAGAGAAAATAACTTTCAGGTTATTCTCATATGATAAATATGCTACATATTAATTTTTTTTCCCTGAGAATTAGTGACCCACAGCTACAGAAGTATATTTGGCTCCAATCTATAACAATAGATTTAGGACTTCCAAAAATTTATTGAGACATTTTTACTTCCAATAAAAATCAAAAACTTAAGAATTTGTACCCAGTTTCTACTTGGTATTTACATTTGAAAACTCTTCCAATATTTTGTGGCATTTAATTTTCCAGGTTGAACACACAAAATGCAGACAAATCTAATGCCTGTCAGATGTAAGAATTATTAAAGATTGTGAAATTCTAGGTCAAAATAGTTAAAGCAATCTGCTATAGCACTTCTGTTTTTAGAAGTTAAGTATGAGGAATTCTCAAAGGGAATTTCTTATTTTCGATCCATTTGTTTCTGGCGAACACTCCTCACGAGCCAATGATGTGACAGGGTCCCTAGCACCCCTAAGAGATAGGTACTCATCAAGTTAAGGGCTGCAGTGGAGGAGGAGTCAGCTGAGAGCCAGGGGGCTGGATTCCAGGGACAGCCCTGTCCCTCTTGCAAGGAGCCGTTGGGTACAAGGCAAGGCTTCTCTGAGACTGAGACTGACCGGCTTTCTCAAGTCTTAGCCAGTTTTAAAATACTGTCAAGTCTGTCTCGCAATCCAAGACAGTTGAGAGGATACTGAAGTGACTCACGTCTAGGAATGCACTTAAGGTACTATTTAGATGATTGACCAGGCTTAAATGAGAAATTGTATTGTCTTGCTATCCTACTTCAGTAGAAAGCCACTTTCAATATTATAAGCTCAGGGGGGTGAGATATTTTTCTACTGTGACTATCACTCAAGAGAAACTAAAATATATTTAGGCATTACACACGGGATTACATCATCCCAGTCGATGAATGCAGTTTGCTTTCTCTGGCTTTCGAAATTATAGTTCTGGTTTTCTATCAGCCATTTCCACCCTTTCTCACTGAGTGCTGGGATTGGGCTTCAGAGGTAACTACGGGCACTACCTACTGCTCGTACACAGCGAGAATCTAGACAAAACACTATTCTTTAGGAGCCACAGCTCAAAGCCAAAGGTAGCAAGGTGTCCCCAGTGCAGCATAAAGCATCATCTCAGAGAGTGGGCAGCAGGGAACTCGGCATGAGCATCCCCAGCATCAGGAGTGCCGCCTTTTAGCTGCTGAAAGTACAAGGGAGTCCAGGCAGGTGTTGACACTGTTAGCATACATAGCCTGAAAAGCTACTCTAAAGAAAATTTGTAACTTTAAAAAGCAGATTTATGTATTGTATTATGTACCAAGAAACCCTGTCGGCTTGACCCTACTACTTATGATATCAAATGGAGGAAGCAGAGTCAGTCCTGTAGGTGGGGCCAATTCTTACAGCTCCAGGTGACAGAATCACCCTTTCAAGGTGGGTCTTTTGTGAGGAGTGATGAAAACTCAGTGTCCCTCTGTGGTGGAGGGCTGCCTCATCTGCTGTTGATTTTGCCCTATTCCTCTGGTAGTGGCTAAGTGACCCTCCTAGATCATGGCTTATTTGTTCTTATTTCCAGGTCTATTTAAACTAAGCACTTTAAAATTGGATTCTTAAGTTTAAAAACCAGAATGGTTATATGTTTATTAGACAAAAATTAGCTTATACTACATCTGAGTCTGGTTTCAAGTATATTCCTTGACTATATACTACAACCTTAGATTATAAAAACAACAATAGCTGAGTAACAGAATGTCATGTTAGACATACAGGAATGAACATACATGTATACACCCTCCCTCCCATAATGCCATCAACCAGGACGTTTGAGGCCACCAGTTCTCAAGTGATCTGTCCACACTTTGTTAAAATAAAAAACATTAAAAAAAAAAAAAAAAAAAACTGGAAGAATTAAGCAGCTACCCTCTGCCAGCACTTCTTTTTGAGGAAACGTCACAGACTTCAAGATGAGGAGATTTCCCCCTTGCATTAGATACAGTTTCCTTTACACAATTTTATCCATTACTTTTAGTTCCCATTTTAGGCTATTTCTCAAAATCCTATTTCCCTTTGCTACCCTTTAATTACTTCAAAATTACTATCAACTCTGCCTTTTTCTTCTCTCTCCACTCCACTGCCTCAACCTATTAGTCATTATTTGGCTCTTATCTATGGACTTGATATTTTTAATTCTTTGTTATAGACTGGTTCTTTCAACTTCAGCAGATTTTTAGATTCTTCCAACCATTTCAAATTTTTCTAAGTCTCAGCTCCCTTTTGGCTCATTGCTTATAAAGTATCTCACCTGTCATGTACGAAAAAAAAAAAAAAAAAAAAGAGATACTGATTTCATTTTTTTCAATTATAATAATCTAAAAACACTTACGCAAAAGGAAATATTGCTTAATCAGCAATATAGAATTAATATAAATATGATAAACCATGTTCTTATAATATATGACAGATTTAAAATATTAAACAGAAGTAAAAATAATTGTCACCATTACAAAAGGCTTCTAGAGTCATATAAAAAACCTTGGCGTATTCTTACTGTCCCACTGAGAATGTGTACAATTAACAATAACTAATGAAAACAACAAAACGGTAAGGAAGCATTCCCTTTACTAACCCCACACAGGAAAAAAGGAGATGATCTAACTTAGAAGAAAGACGTCATGACTTCTATCAACAGGTAAGAAGTAAAATCCACTCAGCAAAAACACATACTGTATGTTATACTTAGGTACATATGTATGGTGTTATACACATATTCTGATTTAGCATGGTAAAGCAGATGTGCATATAAAAAAACAAATGGTAAATTCTACTATTCTTTTGTCATAAATCAAACCTCACTTTCTGAAAAATCAAACCAATTCATTATAAACAGAGAATAACCTGGAAAAAGTTGTATCAACATGAATACAGACTTTTTAAAAGAGGCATAGATGAAAATTTAATTAAAACACACACACATACATAAACACATGCGCACACACACACACATTTTCTTTAGGCTATTGAAACACAAAGTCTTTAATTCTCCATTAAAAAAAAAAAAAGAAAACGAAAAACAAACCTTGATTATAAGCTTTAAAACCATCTGAAGATGTGGAAGACTGTCTGCCTTCTAGCCTACTTCAAAGCCAGTAAAGAAATCATTTCTTCTTCTTCCAACTCAAAGTATGTTTAGGAGCAGAACATCTGATAGAAGTGGTATTGCCAATCTAACCAATTTTAAAATATAAAGTGCTTCTAGCAATATTTGGATACATGTAATTTGACAAAAAAGTTTTATAAACCCAAGCTTTGCAAAATAGAAAATATAAGCCCCAACAAAAAAAGCATAATTTGTAATTGAAAGAAAATAATATTTTGTAGCAAAAAATTGTCCTTCCAAAAAGAGACAAAAATGACTAACGTTTATTTCCCAAGAGAATTATGCCACTTTTATACAACAAAATTACAGTCACCACAAATTGCTTTCAACAATTCCATTGCTGCTTCATTTGACCACTTGAAAATCAAAATTCTTTCAGATTATAAATATAACTTTTTATAACTCTGTTATTACGTACTGTGAATGGGGAAAGGGGGCCAATCTTGTGGCCATAGCGTCGAACGGCCTCTCTGATGTGGCAGGGCTGGATGGCATCGCTGTGAGCCTCAACACCACAGGCCGCGGTGCTCTGCGACAGAAAGGCACATAAATTGTTACTAAATCAAAAACACACAACAGAACTACAGTGTATAAAATATGAAAATAAACTTTTATAAAATGGATGGTTTTTTCCCCTTAGGATGCACATCACTGCCGCCCTACACTACATCTAAAAAAAAAAAATTCCATTAACAAATCAAAGATGACTTTTACGTGACCCCTTCCTAGCAGACCAACCAAATGCAATTTTTATGCCCACAATATTTCACCTAGGTCTACACGTCAAGGTACAGGAGAATATGGCCACTTGCGTGCAGATGAAAAGTGTCACAGGGGCTTGCTGAAAGAACCACAGGAAGCTATTTTTTTTAAAAAAAACATTTAAACATTCATTATTATAAATGTTTCTTGGGAGCTTGTTGGATATATTTCTGAAATAACTTGAGGGTCATCAATTTCAAAATGAAAAACGTAAAAGTGCTATATATTTATAATACTAATACTGGGGATTGTTATAAAAGATCATTTCAACTTGGTTCCTAATTTTCTAGGTGTCCTCTGTGCAAAAACAAAATAAAACAGACCTTCTTTTTAATCTGCCTTATCTGTAAAAGGCAGAGTTTGAAAGTTCAAAAAGACATAAGAGAAAATTTATTTGCAATAAGAATATACATTTCAACTCAAGAAAGGTATGTAACATGATTTAAAAAAAAATAAAATGGGGAGTTCCCATTGTGGCTCAGCAGGTTAAGGACCCAACCATTGTCTCTGTGAGGATGCAGGTTTGATTCCTGTCCTTGATAAGTGGGTTAAAGATCCGCCACTGCTGCAAGCTGTGGCATAGGTTGCAGATGCAGCTCAGATCTGGTGTTGGTGTTGCTGTGGCTGTGGTGTAGGCTGCCAGCTGCAGCTCCAATTTGAGCCCTAGCCTGGGAACTTCCCTTATGCTGCAGGTGCAGCGGTAAAAAGAAAAAATAAAACAATAAAATAATAAATAACATGGAGGCATTATAGTCTCATAATTCAGCTGTAGGCTCTGGCTTCCAAACACTTAGGTCCAAACACCAGATTCTTGTCATGTCAGTTACCAGTTCTGACAAGTTATGAATTTATCTCTGCATTTCAGTTCCCTCATCTACAAAACTGGGTAATAATTATGATTGCTTTATAGGGCTGTTATGAAAATTAAATGAGTTGATATGTGTAAAAAAATACCTGACGCATGTTAGCTGTTAATAGCCTTAGGTTATGACTGAAATTAAAAATGGAACCTCCGGGAGTGTCCATCATGGCTCAGGGGAAACAAATCTGACTATGAGGACACAGGTTCGATTCCTGGCGTTGCTCGGTGGGTTAGGGATCTGGCATTGCTGTGAGCTGTGGTGTAGGTCACAGATGTGGCTCGAATCTGGTATTGCTGTGGCTGTGTTGTAGTTTGGCAGCTGCAGCTCCAATCTGACCCCTAGCCTGAGAACCTCCATATGCCGTGGTTGTGGCCCAAAAAAAGAAAAAAAGGACAAAAAGAAAATGGAACCTCTTCCATGTTCTTGGAATGATAAGCTAATTTACTTAAAAGTGCAGTGGATACCAGATACCAGGTCATCAACAGTAAAGAATCAAGAAAAGCAAATTGTAGCTTGTATATTATTGTAACTCTAGAAGTACCACTTTCAGGATTCCTTAAAGGGGTATATCTAGTTCAACCTCTATGGATGGCAATTTGGTAAATCTTATCAAAATGAAAAGACACAACTGTTTTTGACCTAACAATTTCACCTCTGAAAATTAATCTTCCAGATACATTGCAAAAGTATAAAATAATATAGATAGATAATCATTGTTGCACGATTTGAATTGATGGGGTAAATGTTCATCAGTGAGAACAATGAAATAAATTATGATACATTCATTCAATGCCACAGAAACCACAGCAACTACCAAGAAGAATGAGACGGTTCCATATGTAATCCTATGGAGCTATCCCTAAGACACATTGTTTGAAAAAAATGCTAGGTGTCCAAATGAATAACTATTTTACACCTCTTTAATAAAAAGGTTGAACATGATATGCTCATTGAAGCACAGAACAGTTCTGCAAGGGTACCCCTCAAATCAGTTAACAGTGCCTATCTCTTAAGAGTTTAGTCTGGAGGACACTGGTTAGAGGAAATATTTTTCATTGTATATCTGCTGTACATTTTAAATATACTTCTTGTACTCTGTGCATGCTTTTTCTATTATAAACTAGTAAAATAATTTAAAAATTCCTACAAAGAGTATCTGCTAATTATCCATGCTGAACCTGAAATAAGACTTAAAATGTAAAACAAATCTTGATTATTTCTATTATTTTAACAAGATTTGAAATAAGCCAAATAGGAATTTACTCTAGGGTATCTTTCTCAAGTTCATCCCAACAATACCCTAAATAACATATCTGCTATGCCCATAATAACAAGGATTAAGTTACTTTAACCCCTGACTTTGGCACTCATATAAAAATACACAGTGTTTTTTTTTTTTTTTTTAAATAGTGCTTTCTTGATTTTCATTCCAAATACTTTGTTTCAAGTTAGACCAGATTAGAATAAATGTAGTTTTTAGGTGCCTGGGAAGGGTACAGACTCTCCTGTGAGTCCACTGGGCTCCAAGAGGTGAATATGCCTAATACAGACTCATTACCTGCTGGTACAGCAAATGCTTGTGAAGTAAGTGGAAGCATTCTATTCATCTGTGGGAATGAACACACAAAAAATTGGCTGGAAGTGGAATCTAAATAAGTCTTCCAGTGGAAACTCCAGTGGAAACGCAAAAGGGAGACATCAAGAGGGTCAGCATCCTGCACACTAAGTGGCCAGGAGGTCCTTCCAGTGCACTCCTCTATGGAATCTCCTTTCTCCCTGCAGAGTGGATTTTTCATGTCTTTTCTCCATGGCCAATGGAGAGTCTACTCTTTCTCTACTGTTGCAAATAGGTTTGGTTTTGGTCAAAATCTCTCAGAACCTCTGGCAAGGTGATCAAATAGGACTTGAGAACACTGAAGTGGGATGCTGAGGTTAGAAACTAGTCATGATGGCTATTTATAAGACATGGTGACAAGTAAGCCTGCGTGTTTGAATCATGTTACTGTTGCTAAAAAGATGAATTTATATAAAAATAAAAATATTCAATTTTGTGAAAAACATCATTAACATTTGTTTTGCCAATTTCAGGTTTATCTGCTAGTTAAGCAACTGCAAACATCAGCTTAAGTTACCATGTGCACATGCGTACACTGTCCTGATTTGCCCACTGAGTTCTTTGGAAGGGAACTTTTAAGTCTAAAATGTTGTTTGCATTATTGTTTCCATTTTAATAAGGATCTTTTTCTCATTTCTATAAACATCTAGGCCATCATCAAGATACTTGCGATCTGTTTAAATTCACAATTCATATTTAAGTCTGGAATTTTTAATTCAGCAGTGACTGCAGAATTTTTGTAATATTCTTCAAAACTGTTATGGAAGAATTAGCATTAAATTTACATGCTAGCTAACATAAAAATATTATGTTATAAATACATCTGAAGAATGCTAGATTTATATACCAAATCAGCTTCTCATTCTGATTGTGCCCAACATTTTAAAATATTCTTTAAACTTCAAAAATGAAACCCACATGGTTGACAAATACTGAGTCCTGTTGTCTAGCGTGCATTTGTTGAAATTGTGGTGGGGACTAAACTCTTTGTTTCCTTAAGTCAAGTAGAAGGTGCTTGGTACAGTTCTTCACATGTTAGGTATTCTTCTTGGCTGCGTTCATTCTGTATTCTTGCATTCTTCCATTTCATTTTTATTTACGTCTTTTTATGTAGAAACTGCTGCTCGGTACCGGTACTGAAGCTCATCTAGAGTCCTACATATTTCCTGGACTTGAGTATTGTTCTTCTGCTTGTCCTTGGTGGCTTGCACTGGATAAAATTCCCCAACATCTGGAACTGTGGCCCAAAATCAGATTGAAGCTTTTCTTACAAATGTCTGTACCTGTCCTGACTCTTTTCCTCCTAACCTAAAAGTTGTTGGAAAGAGGAGTTTCCTCGTGGTGCAGTGAGTTAAGGATCCGGCTGCCAATCTGGTTGAGGCTGTGATGCAAGTCTGATTCCTATCTGGGAACTTCCACATACCATAGGCATGGCCAAAAAAAAAACAAAAAACAAAAAAACAAAAAACAAAAAAGGACAAAAAGGAAAATCCCAATAAAAACTGTTGGGAAAAACAACTCTTAAAGAAATTCTATCCTTTCTCAGCTTTCCCCTTGCCTGGTAATCAAGTATTTTAGGGATGTGGAATCTCAGATAACTGCCTCTTATTCTTTTCACATCAGATCTTTTGTTGAACTTGAAACACTGGATTTTACAGAAGAGTGATACATATCTCAGATTAGAGCAAGTGAATGGTTAGTAGCATTATTACTCACTTCTGTCATTCACTGATCACATGAGTTGATATATGATCTGAGTGACCAGGCAAGTGTCTTCTTTCTCCTCATTCTTGTGTAAATGTATAGCTCTCCCAGTACTTTGTATTTATAGAAGATTTCTTTTCAGATGAAGCTGGGCATTCTTTGGCCAAAGGCTATATAGTATAATATAGTTAATTTCTCATTTCAAAGTTTGAGATGTTAATTAAGTTGTAGTTTTATATATATATATTTAACTAGGAAGGCATTTAAAAATTTTTATTGAAGTATAGTGGATTTAAAATGTTGTGGGGAGAGATTTTTTTTTTTAACTAAAGAAAAATAAAACTAGGAAAGGTGTTTGAAGAGAAGGCAAGAAAGAATGACCAAATTCAAGGAGTCACACAGTCTAAAATCTGGAAAGAACAGAAGATATCATGTATTCTAAACTCTCCCAACTTCCTCATTTTATAGATGAGAGGTGAAGATAAGGGACACTCCCAAGATTAAAATGACAGTATCAAAATATGGCTATACATCAAATCTCTCAGCTTCTAATACACACAACTAGTATGTAACAGAGGCTTTATTATTTTGTGTGGAATGAATTGTACCACGTTACCACCATAGCTGAAGTTTCCTGTGAGTACAAATCAAAATATATCAAGATCTTGAATGCAGAAAGATACAGATTTGTAAATAGAGCAAAAAATCATTCTACGTGTGCACAATTACCAAGTTAATTACAATTTCCTACATACTTTGTAAAGCAAATACAAGGAAGAGATCTTTCAGGTAACATTTTATTACCCTAGTTTTAGGTATTCAATGAGTTAGAGAGCATTATAACTGAAATTCTTTAAAACTACTTTACAACACAGAAGTTTCTTATAGATCAGGTTCCCTTAATAAATGAGCAGTGCACGCTGTCATTTTGTAAATGAAAGGGAAACCAGATATGAGGCTGAAATTTAAATCTGTGTACTATCAATTATGAAATTATACCTTGGCATAGTGCCACTACTTGTAATGGCAAATAGTTCTTATTGTGTTAACTAGCTTATAGATAAAAAGTATCAACTTTGGACAAATTATAACTAAACAAGTATCTAAACACAACAGAGACTGTTCTAAATCAGGTGGAATCTGAAAGGGGAGTACCTACATTTAGGAGAAGGGAACAGCTGTGGGTTGAGTTTTTTATTTTTACTATTTTTAGCAGGCTCTAGTCAGTACAGAGGGCACACAACCTTAGAGGCATGAAGAACTAAAGGCCAGACTTCAGGGCAACTGCAGTGGGTGTAAAGTGAAAAAGAAAATCCTAAGAGGACAGAATTAAAGAAGGAAAGTCCCAAATTCAGTGTATAAACTTTACCCAAATCTCTTAACTAACTTCAAAACTATTCCTGTGCAATACCAAATCCAAGACACCCAGGGAAAGAAAGAGTCTAGTTATTGAAGAGGAATCTGAGTTTGGACTTTAGAATTCAGTCTAGAAAAGGAACCTGACTGCTTGCCACACATATACACACACCACTACTACCACCATTAACACCCTTCATAGGAATATAACAGAATCTGAATCTCTATAATGTATTACTCACAATGTCCAAATTACTAGACATGCAGCAACACCAGGAAAGTGTGACTTATACTCAGTGGAGACTAAAATGATCCAGATATTTAATTTATCACACAGGGATTTTAAAGCAGCTATTGTAAAATAAAATACGATGGTAATAAATAACAAATAACAGTAGATAAATTGAAACTACAAAAAGGAATCAAGGAGAAATTATAAAACTCTAAAATAAAACACCAGTATAAGACATTACTGGATAAGTGTTAAGATTGAAGCTGGCAGTAGATAATGTCTGGAACATAAAGAAAGAGCAATAGAAGTTATCTACCCTGAAAAAGAGAGAAAAGATTGAAAGAGAAATTAAACAGAATTTCAGGGACATGTGGAATGAATATCAAAGAAACAAACAAATATGTGCTTGGAGTCTCAGAAGGGGAGAAGTGGGAGCTCAAGGTAGACAAAATATCTTAAGAAATAATTGCTGAAAATTCTGCCCAATTTAAAAAAGTTCAGGAGGAGTTCCTGTCGTGGCTCAGGGGTTAATGAATCTGACTAGGAACCATGAGGTTGTGGGTTCGATCCCTGGCCTCGCTCAGTGGGTTAAGGATCCAGTGTTGCCATGAACTGTGGTGTAGGTCGAAGATGAAGCTCAGATCTGGCCATTGCTGTGGCTGTGGCTGGAGGCTACAGCTCCAATTAGACCCCTAGCCTGGGAACCTCCATATGCCATGGGAAGCAGCCCTAGAAAAGGCAAAAAAAAAAAAAAAAAAAAAAAAAAAAAGACAAAAAAATAAAAAAGTTCAATACACAGGAAGATCAGTGAACCCTAAGCAGACTAAATATAAGAAAGCCATATCTATGGATAGCATGGTCAAACTGCTGAAAACCAAAAATAAAGACACAATTTTGAAAGCATTCAGAGAAAAATAACACATTACGTACACAGAAATAAAAACATGAAATTTACTGACATATGGTTAAAAAGAATGGATGGCAGAAAACAGTAGAATGATGTAATTAAAGCAATGAAAGTCAAACTGCCAATCCAGAATTCTACATCCAGTGAAAACATCTTCCAGGAATGAAAGAAAAGTAAAGACATTTTTAGAAAGAATTAAAATTAAGAGAAACCATTACCAGCCAACATGAACTATAGCAAATGGTAAATGAAATTTGGAAGAAAAAAAAAGGAAAATTATACCACAAGGAAAGTCTGATCATCAAAAAGAAATAGTGGATACTGCAGTGGTTCAGGTCACACTGTGGCATGGGTTTGATCCCTGGCCTGGGAACTTCTGTGTGCCATGAGTGTGGCAAACAAACAAACAAACAAACAAACAAAAAAAACAGAAAGAAAGAGAAATAGTGGGCTTTAAACATTAAAGTCATTTGATTATTTAAGGCAAAAATCATATTTTGGTTTATAACATATGTTGATATAAGATGTATGACAATTATAGAATAAATAACTAAAGGAGATTTTATGTGAGTAAAATAGTACAATCTTACATTTCATGTGACTAAAACAGTAAAACCAATTCCAAGTACACTGAAAATTTAAGGGTCTATGAAATAGTCCTTAGCATAACTACTGAAAAAATGATGCAAAGAGATACCATTAAGAAATCAGTAGATACATTAAAAAGCATTTCTAAAGGAATATATAAATAACCAAAAAGAAGATAGGAAAGAAAAACAAGAAAAAAATAGAGAAAACAAGTAAAGAAAACAAATAGCACAATCATTGACCTATATACAAACCACGTCAATAAATGCATTAAATATCATAGAATTAAACAGTAAAATTAAAAGATAAAAAAGAAAAAAGAAGCAAGACCCAACAATTTTTTTGCTTGTAGGAGATGTACCATAAATATTAAAGATACACATATACTGAAAAGAAATGGACAGAAAAACATATATCATGTAAACAGCATAAGAAGACTGGAATAGCTATATTAATCAGATAAAATAGAGTTCAGGATAGATAGTATTGCCAGTGGTTTAAAAATGTTTCATAAAGACAAAAAAAAAAAATAAAAAAATTCATAAAGAAAAGTGAAGAGATATACCATGTTCATGGATACTAAGACTTGATACTGTGAAGACAATTATGTCCTCGAATTGATGTTAAGTGTTCAATCCAACTCTTTCAAAAGCCCTTTTTCTTTTTCTCTATATCTTGCCCTCTTTCTTTTTTTTTTTTTCTTTTTTCTTTTTTTCTTTTGGATGGTAGAAACTAAATTCTAATTCTACAATTTACACAGAAATGCAAAGGCCACAACATAACCATATTAAGCCTGAAAAATAAAGTTTGAGGATTTACACTATGCAACTTTAAGTCCTACTATAAAGCCACAGTAATCAAGACAGATGACAATGACAAAAGAACTGATAAGTCAATAAAACAAAACTGAAATCTTCAGAATAAAGTGACATAGATATATGGTTATCTTATTTTCAACCAAGTCACCAAAGCAATCCAGCGGGAGAAAAGAGTCCTCAGCACATGTTTCTGTCATCACTAGACATCCACATGTAAAAGACTGAGCCTGGCCTCAACTCATACAATACACGAAAATTAATCTGGCTTGATTAATGGAACTTAACATAAAAACTAAAGCTAAAATGCTTCCGAAAGAAAACAAAGGAGAATATCATCATGACCTGGGAGTAGCCAAAGGTTTCTTGATGGAAGCCAATAAAACAAAGAAAAAAACTGGAAAAATTAGACTTCATTAGCTCAAAACTTCTGCTTATCAAACAATACACCATTAAGACAGTGAATAGGCTAACTACCAAGGGGAAATGTGTGAAAAACATATATTTTGACAAAGGATTCTTACAGGGGACGTATAAAGAACTCCTACAAACTGGTAGTAAAAGACAATCCTACCTCAAAAATACTGTGTAAAACATTTGCAGAGATTCCTCCCTGAGGAAGATCTATGAATGGCCAATCAGTACATGAAAAAATATTCAACATTACCAATTATCAGGGAAATATAAACTCAAACTACAGTGAATTATTATTAAATGGCCATTAGAAGGGTTAAAAGTAAAAACAATGGCAATGCAAATATGTGAAGCACCTGGAATTCTCATGTATTGCTGGTAGAAATATAAAATGATACAATCATTTGGGAAAAAATTCAGTTTCTTTCTAAATAATATAATAAAAGTAATTTATTTATTTTTTTGGCTGCACCCATGGTAAGTGAAAGTTCCTGGGGACAGGGATCGAACTCACTCCACGGCAGTGACCCAAGCCCCGGCAGTGACAATGCCAAATCCTTAACCCATGGAGCCACCAGGGAACTCCTCTTACAGTTTCTTTAAAAACTGAACACATAGTTACTCTATGACCCAGTAATTTCATTCCAAGCTATTTACCTAAAAGGAATGAAAGAATTTATCCATAGACTTGTACAATAATTCTCATAACAGGTTTATTCATAATACCTCAAAAGCTGGGTATAGGTATCCACCAATATGAGAATGAGTAAACTGATGTACTCATACAAGCAACCTACTCATCAATAAAGAAGAATAAACTACACTTACACTGAAAAACATAAACTTCAAAAATATACAGAGTGAAAGGAATTTCAGAGAAAAGAATTTACATACTATATTCTCTTTATATGAGGTCCTAAAACAGAAAAACTAATCTATGATGAAAAATCAGAATGGTGGTTGCTTTTCTGAGGGTGGTGGGGGGACTCACTGGAGGAGGCATGAAGGAACTTTCCAAACGGATGGTGAGGCTTTTTTTTTTTTTTTGGAGGTAATGTTTTTTTATCTTAAGAAGTGATTAGAAAACAACAGGCTCATTTATTTGTCAAAATTCATCAAATGGCATTCTTAAGAACTGAGTGGTACATGGTATATAAATTTTACCTTTTAAGAAAAAGAAACCATAAACAAATCATACATAATGAAATGTTTAGACATGAAGTGTACTGATGTCTGCAGCTTACTTTGCAATGTCATTAAAAAAAAAAGATGAACTAATGTGTAGATAAAAGAACAATAAGGTGCATATATATAGTATGTAGATACAGTAAATATATAGTTAATATATAAATACAGTAAAATGTTAATTGTAAAATCTAGGTGGCAGATATATGGTATTCATTCTAAAATTCTCTTTCAACTTTTTCGTATGTTTAAAAGTTTTACAATAAAATGTTAGGGAAAAAATCAGTATCTTGCTGTAATTTGGCTGCTTCTAAAAAATCGGAATTATGAGGGAAAAAAGGTACATTTTCCATTACCTTTAAAAAAACAAGTCAACAAGATCTCTCCTTAGGAAGGGAGGAAGGGAGGGAGAAAAAAGAAGAAAAATACACTGACCTTCTTTCTTTTCCTTTGTTTGGTTTTAGCTGAGTCTTGTCCAGCACTCCCATTCCCTAAGGGTCCTGATGTGGTTTTCCCTGAGTGCTGTGATCCAGATGATGGAGCTGTTGGTGTAGGGGGAGGTGTGTTCTCAGGAGAGTCTGGGTAGGACTTCATGCAAGACCCCTGTCCAAAGAGACGCAACTTTGAAATCAAGTGACCAGAACTACTAACAATTGGTTTTGTTTACTATCTCACAAATTCAATAACATTCGAAGGTTACAAATATACAAGCACAGTTTATTGTGAAGGCAGGCCACAGAAGTGATGCCACCATCTTATCACCTAAGGGTCTAAATATACTAATTATAATCTGCATGAGCCTTTAGATAAAATCAGAATTCCCCAGATACAGCTTCCAAAGTTTCTGATTTTGTCAGACAGAGATATTTTTACTGAGAAGTTTTGAATGTTTCAAACTTATTCAACAGGAAGCTCTAAACTTTTCCCCCAAACAGGATGCCTTCCAGAAGCTGTATCAGTGGTGGCCAGTCTTCTCCTAGTAACTCTAACTCAGTACTTTGGGGTCACGGCAGCTATATCTCTAGCCCCTACAACACCTGGCTGCTTCCTTCCTTCCAAATATCCATCTTATCTATCTGCTTTCTTTGGTTATGACGGCAAGTCTCTTCTCTCTTCCATGTGGAAACATTTCAAACACTTTAAGGCTATTACATTTCACAGCCTCTTCTCTTCTCTAAGTGAAACACCTCGAGTTCCTTCCACCACTTACTATGAGACATGCTTTCAGGTTCCTTCACCAGCCCTCGATTACTCTCCCTTAGAAAACATCCTTTACTGTGTCATCGTCCATCCTACGGGATGGTGCCTAAAAACAAGTTTCCTTTTCAGTAATATCACTGTTTTGGCTCCTAAGAAACTCATAGGCAAATCTTTAAGTCTTTTTCACATATGATATTGTTAATTTACATTTTTCTCACCTATCAACTGTACTAACCACACCATCCACTGGCCCACAAGTCTCTGTATTTTAGAAATTATGCTAAATCTTGTAAAATGTTTTGCTGAAATTTAGATATGGGTTTTAACAGGTTTTCTTTGATTGGCTTGTCTAGAAATATCAACCAAGAAGGAATGAAGCTAATGTGGAGCGGTTGTTCTTAGAAAAGACGATGATCTCCTAGATGGCTGCCTCCAGTGCATAAGTTATGTTAGAAAAAAAAGAAAATCTAGAAAAGTAGCTTGAATGAAGATTAACCTTGCTAATCTGAAAAGCTCAAGCTAACTAGCTCAGTTCCCTATGTGGTGAGTGTTCAAGAACAATAGCTACTAAAATAGAATGCACTGTGTATTAACTCCACCCCTTGAGAGTGTAACTCCCATCTACCACACACATGCAGACCAACACACACACACCTTCGCACAGACAGTACCTCATCTGGATCTTCTTAAAACACCCATTTGAACTCATCGCTCTTTAGCCAAGAAACTTTCAACTCTTCCTTAATAACTTAACGTTAAGCAGCTAAGGCCTTTATTTTCTAACCTAACCTCCTACTACCCCTTCTCAGTGAATCCTTAGCTAGAATATTTCAATCAGAGTTTACAATTACACCTGTGCTGTCTCTGGGGCCCGATGTATTCCCCACCTTGACCACTTCAACAAAGTCCTGTCTTCCCTTTAACACCCGCTTCCTTTCTGAAGTCTTCTTTCTTGGTAATCAGGGAGTTGCTTTTATCTCTGAACTTTCTGTCTGTGCCCTCACTTGGAAATTAGCATATGCAATATTGAATTGTTCGTTTGTCAGCTTGTTCATGTGCTTCCTTGTTTGTTTTACAGAATGTTCTATCTCCCTGAAGACAGATCATTTCAGTCTCCAGAGCCCTCCTTTGTACCTCATTTGGTGAAGTCCTTAAAGTAGGCCCTTGATATTGGTTGCTGATTTGTAATGTTGGTGAGTGAGACTCCGACTCTAGAGTGGCCATTCTTCCTGTGTTGTGTCAGGTAACACAGGGCAGGAAGACTTCCCATCCCTCCAGATGTTCACTCTGACCATCAGTCACACCGGAGGAGTGGTGTCTGGTAGGCCAGGGAAAAGTTTGAGGCTTGCACTGACCTATTCAGCCAGGATGCTTTCTGACACTTGTGCTCCCACCTCCGAGCAAGCCCAGGAAATTCGGCACACATAGGCCATTTTCGTCACCACTGGGTAGCAGGGAACAGTAGCTTGTGGTTGTTGAACAGTTGCCCAGGGTAGCTTGGCTACCCTAGAGAACCAAGCAAGTGTGGGGGAACAAAGAGTTTTCCTAGCCGTGCAAGCAATCCCTTGAATGTTAAGGGAAAACTAGGCTTGTCATTTTCCTTATAAATGTCTTCAATTAGAAACGTTACAGCAAAATTGTCTGATGAAAAGCATACTTATACACATAAAGTGAACATGTACCAAAGGCAGCTTAAAGGGTGTTCTTTGACATCATAATTTGGCTTTGTAACATAAAGAAAACAAATAGTGTTTAATCAACTGGGTAGGCTTTAGGGACTTTTAAAGTATGTTCGTTGATAATGATGTATGACCTTTATCAAGAAAAATGGATTTTTAATGGGCATAAAAAAAATAAAAAAATAAAAATTTTAATTCTTACTTTAATTTTAAGCCAATCTGGCTCTATAGGGGGCACAGAAAGATGTCAAACTTTTGGCTTGTAATAAGATATAGGCATATATTTTTATGTACTTTCTAAGTAACCTACAGCAGAGATACTTAAATTTGGGGTTCACAGATCCCATACATCCACAGAATGGTTTCGGAGGGTCTCTGAATACCCTGAAATTGCATACAAGATTTGCTGATGTATTTACAGAGACAGCGTTTACAGTTTTCATCAGATGCTCAAAGGGGCGTAGTCATTTTCAGGTTCTACGTTTTACCCAACTTGATCCCAAGCTCACTTCACAACTATACTTGTGGATGTTAACCTAATCTTCTTGCTGCCTTTCCTATGGTTATTAGATTGAATTGTATGAAACTAACGTTTATGTCAGTAAAAAAAAAAAAAAAAAAAAAAAAAAAAAAACCAAAAAAGTCAAACACTGGCAAATTCATTCAATACATGCTATTCCATTTCTGGGTTTTAGGCAAATGCTCCTTACAGAGAATATTTATATACCCAAAACGGTACACAGTTATTACACAAAGCCTTAGGTTAAGGTTGGCCAGAAAACTTTGCAGTCCCTATAGGTGGGGATTCCAGCAACATAAACTGAATGAGAAAAGCTGTGATTTTCATTTAATACCGGTGGATAAATGGAGCCTCCATGCTCCTCTAAACCATGCTTAGAGATGGATCAACAGCTGGAAGGTAAAATTATCAAATAAATACCAGGAATTGTAATATATATTATTCAGTTCCCTAAACCAGGTGCTCATTTCCCATGGAAATGAGAGGCACTCTTTCACTGAAGGGCTAGGAAAGCTGAATAAGGCAAGGAGAAGGTGAAACAAAATCATCGTATTAAGTGGCTTGTTAGGGCCTTGTACATAGCAGGTGTTTGCTTAAATGTTGACTGTATTAAGATTCTTTGACTGAAGGCTCTACATAATCTTTTTTCTTAGAACTACTAAGGCAAATACCGGACATGAGGAAAAAAAACCTACAGAGGTGCCAAAGACAGATTTTTAAACACTTACCTCAGCAGAGCTGTGATACTGAATAAAGGTTGCAGAAATGGCATGGCTGAAGGGGTCCCCCGCCTTGGTTACCATGTCCTGCCTCACAAGAAGAGCCAGATCCACCAGCTAGAAGATCAGGGCAATGAAAATAAAGTCACATAGCTGGAAATAACCATCAATGTCACTGAAATGGCAAAACTAAAAGCAGTACATCCCAAAAGTCACCAATGACATTCTCTGCCTAAAAATCTGTATTGTGGACATGAGCATGTGCTTTCGTGGGCTGCTAAACAGACCCACCCAGGAACATACCCAGGAATATAGTGATATATTGTGACCTTTCTAGAGGAATGGTTCTCAAAGTTTATCATCCCTAGGGAAGCATTTTAAAATATAGATTTCTGGGTTCCAAGCTCCAAGATTCTGATTGGGTAGGTCTGCTCTGGGGGGTATCCTGGAACTGGACATTTTAAACAAGAACCAAGGAGATGCTTGTAGTCTAAGAACCGTGCTTTGAGAAATTATTAGAGGGCAGTGATTCCAGACTCAGATAGTAGTAAGCACTCCATAGATTGTATATTTCTAGAAAGGTATTTTTCAAGGCTCAAAAATAATCTCTAAACAAGAGAGATGAGTATTTAGGATTCAATGTGGGGAAAAGCAGGCCAGGATTCCATTTCCGGTTTGGCTAAAGGTGCAAGAAACAGTCACTTTTACCCTAACACTCACCAGAGCTGACAATGCAAAGAAACATAATTGAATTAAATTTCAGAAAACGATGAGATGGCTGTTCTCCTTCCTGGTAAAGCAGCATGTGGAAGAACTGATCATGGACAGCGATAAGGAGAAAGTAGCTAGAGATGGCCTGACACGACAGGTTAGAATTCTTACCTGTGCCACAGTTTCATATGCCAAATATGCTAAAATTTCCATGGTGACAACATTGGGTTTTATCTCCATACTGCTGCAGTCCAACCAGTCTCGAAATTTAGAGGCTTTTTTGGCTGGCCATTAAAAAAAATAATAAAAATTCAGTTTTTGAAGTATTCTAATACTGCATATTAGCATCACAAAATGAAAAATGCATCTATTGACAACTGCATATGAAAAACAATGCATATAATACAGCATTATTAGTGTCTAGATATTCTAGTCCCAAGAAACCCCTTCTATATCTGCGTCTTTTATCTAGTATCTATGCTACATAACACAGTAGCCTAAACCACGTCTTACAATGTGTCAGAATAACTTATCATTGGCCAGAGTTTACATTATAACAATAATCAGAGGAATTACTTGCATGATGTAACTTTAATTCATTCTTGTGGAAAGAAAGTTCTGTAAGAAAGAATCCCCAATGAAAAAAGGAACATACAGAAGCTGTTTTTTTAATACCTTTTAAAATGTGTCTATAACTGAAAAAAAAAAAAGGTTGTGCAAGTATCATTAAATAGAATAAACTGATACCTGGCCTGATCAGAGTCTGTAGTTACATTTTGATGATTTGAGGATGTTCAAATTCTTAAGCCTGAGTCTCAAAACCATCCAGACTGATTCCAATCTGCCGTCATATCACTCCCTATTAAAACATCATCTGGGTCGAGTATAACCTTCTGTGTGTTCACCCCTGCTTCCTCCCCTCCATGGGGTATTCAGCTACACTCTTTTTCATTCATTATCAATCCTGCCCAAACAAGCCAAAGGCATACTTCTCCACTCTGGTCATTTACTGAACACTTGTATCATTAGAGATCCTTTCACGTCTGCTTAAAGTTTCTCAAGGCATATATATATATATATATATATTTTTTTTTTTTTTGTCTTTTTTTGCTATTTCTTGGGCCGCTCTTGTGGCATATGGAAGTTCCCAGGCTAGGGGTCTAATCGGAGCCGTAGCCACCAGCCTACGCCAGAGCCACAGCAACGCGGGATCTGAGCCACGTCTGCAACCTACACCACAGCTCACGGCAACGCCAGATCGTTAACCCACTGAGCAAGGGCAGGGACCGAACCTGCAACCTCAAGGTTCCTAGTCAGATTCGTTAACCACTGCGCCACGACGGGAACTCCTCAAGGCATATTATAAATTTTTTATGGGCTGACAGCATGCATCATGTCTCTCTGTACACCTGACAGTACTAATGGAACCTTCCATTAAAGATCTCTAAACCAGTGCTAAGAGGAGTCTAACTCAACACAGGGCCTTCATTAGGTATTACTAATTTAACTAGTAACCCAGAAGGAAAAGATTGATAGTGAAGATTTTTTTTTTTCGTATCTATAACATAATAATCTTGAAAAATCCACTGATTCTTCTTTTGATTAATCTGGTCCCACAGGTCTATAAAGCACTTAACAGTAACTCAAAGCATGATGTTTTGATCCTTATAGATACAGTCTTCATGGATTCCACATACAGAAGAGTTTCTGTGAAATAAATCACAGAAGACATTAAGTCCTGCTAGCGAAGCGCATATCCAAAGCTGTCAACCGAGGCAGAATTATGATAATCCCCCTTAAAGCTACCTCCCTAAAGTAACCGATCTTCCAAATGCTCTCTGACATGCAACATTCCATCTACCTAGCAAGCTGCACTAGCTCACAAACACTTGTTTAACATCTGTGGAATACTTCTGAAGTTCAAGCTAACAGGCAGCAATTTGGCGAGATCAATAAAATGTACCTTATTCACGTCTTCCTTTGACAGTTAACACGGAAACAGATATTTTGTGACCATGTTCTAAAAAACTTTATTTCAAAAGTGAGGGGGAGGAAAGTTGTCAGTGTTCTGTCAGGATCTGTCCACCTAAGCAACAGAACTGGCAGCCTCCTAACTAGATGTCAGGCACTGTGAGGGCAGAGGCAGGACTGAGTGCCTCTGGGGTCTTCTAGCACCTAGCACAGCACCTGGCATTGGCACACTCAATAGAGATTTCTAGAAGAAATGAATGAGTGAATGAATGAACAAACGAATGAAAGATATTTCTTTAATAAAAGGGTAGGGTCCAAACTTGTCTAGCCATCACAAAAGATGCAGAGAGGGAGGCCCCTCAAAAGCACTTGGGTTACTGCTATTCTGGCAACAGGTGAGGATTCTTTGAGCTCGTTCCCTCCCTATCACCTGGAGAAGGGCTGCTTCAGAGATGGATCTCTGTAGGGTATTGCTGCTTCCAACAAAAGATGCACAGATACCCCTAATCATTTTAG
This sequence comes from Sus scrofa, assembly GCF_054392235.1. Taxonomy (NCBI): domain Eukaryota; kingdom Metazoa; phylum Chordata; class Mammalia; order Artiodactyla; family Suidae; genus Sus; species Sus scrofa. Next base: position 48,426,579 of record NC_139389.1, read on the forward strand.
TTTGTTTTCATCCAGAGGTGAGGGGGCATGAGGCTGAATGAGTTCCTTGGCCTTCACCGCTCTTCTCAGTTTATCCGGAGAAAGGGTAATCCCAGAAATTGAGCGACAATTTAAAGAGAACCTTCCCAAGGTCAAAAGTTCCTAGGATTATCCTCTTTCTGACACTACCTGGGATTTCAGCCTGTTCTGGAAAGAAAACAACTTTATGTAATCATTTCATATGGAAATTTAAGGTTAGTTAATTCTCAAACACTTGATCTTCCCCATCAGTGATCAGGAGATGAGATTCAAGGTTCTCTCACTATTCCATTTTCTCATCCCTGTACACTGTTTCGTAATTTCTACCTTCTCACTGGCCCTTCCATTCCTGATCCTTCCCTCGGGGCCCTCTGTCAAGATCACTCCACTCTGAAGAAAGTCTTCTGTGACTCCAGTCTCTTCAAAATCACCGTTCTTTGGGTTAATTGAAAATAGCCTTCCTCAGAGGGCATGGTTTTCCCTGGCAACTTTTATAGAAGTTCCTTCTTTCTTTCCTTTTCTGCATATTTATTTATCAGCTACCAACTGCCAGCCTGTTCACTTCCCCATATAACTGAGGCCCTGGAGGCAAGAGCTTCATTCTCTTCCTTTCTCCCACAGGGGAAACACAAAACAAGCAGATTTCTAACCAACAACAGAGGCTAAAAGACAATGGAATCATGTTTTAACTAATAACTATTAGCCTACAATTTCCTACTTAACTAAACTATCATTAAAGTGTGAGGGCAAAATAAAGCCATTTTTAAGACGAAAATGAGTGCTTTAAACACTTACAGAGCCTTGGGGAAAACAAAATTAGGTCGAGAAGGAAAGTTTAGATACAGGCATGCCTCGGAGATATTGTGGGTTTGGTTCCAGACCACTGCAATAAATCAAATATTGCAATAAAGCGAGTCACAAATTTTTTGGTTTCCCGGTGCATATAAAAGTCATGTTTACACTACAGTGCAGTCTATTAAGTGTGCAATAACATTATGAGTAAAAAAACAATGTACATAGATAGCTTAATTAAAAACTAATCCTGTTTGGAAAATTGCACCAATAGACTTGCTTGATGTAAGGTTGCCACAAACCTCCAATTTGTAAAACACATAGTATTTGTGAAGCACAGTAAAGCAAAGTACAATAAAACGAGGTATGCCTGTACTTATCAACCTAAAAATTTTAAGTCAGGGATGTACTATACAAAGATTAAGGATAGCGACAGAAATAACAGCAATAGAAATACATAACATACAACTGATTGAGGAAAATGGACTGAAGACAACCCAATCAATCCAACAGAAAAAAGTAAAGGAGGAAACACAAATAAAAAAGGGCAGTAAATTTAAAACACAAAATAAGAGAGTGTATATAAACACAAATGTATTAAACTTATCAACAAAAATACAAAGAGACTCTCAGAGCAACTAAAAAGAAAATTGTTTACAAAGTCCAAAGAGAAAACAAAAGGTTGAAAGAAAAGTATTGAAAAAGATTTACCAAATTTTAACTAAATTAAAACTTTGTGAATTAATATCAGATTTTAAAAGACGTTAAGGGAGAGGACTATTGACTTATATAAACATAAAAACAAAACACTAGTGAATCTGATCAGTGTCCTGGTTGTATAACTTGCCCTCTGCCTATAAAATTATAGACTTGTTATTTTAAAATGCACCAGTAGTCTCAACTGATGAGTCTCAGCTATGATCAAATATTTAAGAAGACACATATGGCTGGATCACAATTCCAACATTCTGGTAATCTATCATGAAAGGAGTGAAGAGTCTAACCCTTAGACCAGCGTGGTTATGAGTTGTGGAATTGCTGATCCCCTTTAGTTGAGCATTCTCAATGACGATACTGTGGCAGAGAAAACAGATTCTCCCACTCAGATTTCATGATGAAGCACTTGTGGGCACCGCATAAGGAGATTTTTTTAAATGCCCAAATCCTCTTCTTTAAAGGAAACAAAGGAAGCATAATATACTCTTTATACTGCAATTCTTTTATACAGAAATGAAAAGTATTAATGTTTAATTTTCTATAGTTTATTACTGAGTTACAAACCAAAAAAACCGAGTTATGAAAAATTAGATTTTCAAACCAAATGTGTATTGGGACACTTTAGTGACTACATGTTTTAGTGTGAAACAGCAATTCTGTCCCTTTAAGTAAATTAAATTTAAAATATGATTTTAAGAAATAGTTCAATAGCACTAAAAGTTACTTTATAAAATGGAGATTTAGACTTATAAAAGACTTGAATGCCATTTTTAAACCTAAAAATTACAATACAAAACCCTCTCATTTGCTGAAATTGCCATGATCTGAAGTGTCATTTACTTAATGCTTCACAGATGTATGATGCCAAATTGTTAGTCAGACTGCAGAGTATATTTAGTCAGGCAAAGAATCTTCCAAAACATGTTTTCCTATATTTTACTGACATTTACATGGGGCACTATTTGAAATGTGTCATTTATTTGCACTTTATGATCTATAAATGAAGCTCTCATTTTCTTTTTCCAAATCAAATACGTTGTTACTGTGACCACATAATAGCTTTTCGTTTAAAGACACTATTGTGTCTCTAATCCCTCAGACTAGGGTCATGTGCTACTTTGTCATATTTTTTTTTTTTTTTTTTTTTTTTTTTTTTTTTTTTGTCTTTTTTTTTTTTGTTGTTGTTGTTGCTATTTCTTGGGCCGCTCCCGCGGCATATGGAGGTTCCCAGGCTAGGGGTTGAATCGGAGCTGTAGCCACCGGCCTACGCCAGAGCCACAGCAACGCGGGATCCGAGCCGCGTCTGCAACCTACACCACAGCTCACGGCAACGCCGGATCCTTAACCCACTGAGCAAGGGCAGGGACCGAACCCGCGACCTCATGGTTCCTAGTCGGATTCGTTAACCACTGCGCCACGACGGGAACTCCTACTTTGTCATATTTTTAACTGGACTTTTCATTACACTTACTCTTTGACCTTTACCCTGAGAGTCTTAGTCATCACTGAATGGTTGTTGCAAGGGTGTTTTGCTACACAATCTAGACCACTATTTATCACGAGCCTTTATGTACTTTTAGTAAGCCTGTGTGCAGGGGTGGAATAGTACTAATTTTATTACTAGGTACCAGAGCATGGACTATGAATTTGGCTGACAAGGAACCCATGCCGCTCACAGCAGGAGGTTACAGATAAAGATGGAAGAGCCTGTCAAAATGTTCTTTTGTGGTGATATGAGTATGCATAAACAAGAAGTTGGTATTTATTAGCATTGGGGGCTTTTAAATGTCATGACTGTACTACTAGAGTCCATTTGGGGTCAAGTACAATCAGCAATACTAGTGTAAATATGACTAAGAGACTGAGAGAGAAATTTAAATGGGAATATTAAGAAAAAAGGAAATTTTCTGACTAAAAGTAATGTGAATAACTAACACGGCTCTGTGTACTAAGCAGCAACTTTAAAAACCTCTTAATACTATTAACTGCAAAACAGCAGAGTGGGGTAAAACCTTTAATGGGCTCCCCTACAATGCTGAGCTTGTTTCCATAACATTTATAACTATGTATGTTTGTATTAAATCCACCAATTTCTAAGAAACAGAGGTAATGTAATACTTTAGTGTATCTGTAACACATAATCTCTTAAACATATAATGAAGCAAAGTCAAATGCTTACTTACAGAAACTTAATTGTCGGCTTTCACAAAATTCTGCATATTGAGCTGAATCCATAATTCGAGTTTGTCTTTCTGCTCTCTGATAAAAATAAAAAGACAGACAAAAATCTTTCAAGTAATTGGACTATTATATATTTTCACAGCTAAAACTCAGAACTAAAATTCCATTTCCTTTCCTCACTCTAGGTGAACAGTTTAGTACCACCATAAATACCATAATACATTAAATTATGATAAGTTAACAGTAGTTCTGAAGCTTATTTCTTTTGGAAATAAAGTTTAAAAAAATCATTTTCCATTCCTCTGTTACTTTGATCACAGTGGAAGGAAAAAAACCCTAAAGGACCTCATTTCTTAGATTGTGCACTTCTAAATTTTCTTTAACTCTAGCACCTTCTAAAAGAAAAACTCTGAGGAGACAGATCAAACAGAAGATCTGTTATTAACTCTTATTGTCCTTCTGCCTTAAAGCTGGGATTTTTCAATGTTAAAACAGGAGTCACCGAATGGAATCCATATATTTCCCCTCAGTTAGAACACGGAGCCAGAGCTAACAAATCCCTATTTTAAATTGCAGAGAAAATAAAGAAAAAGGTAAACACAACACAAATCCTTTGATCTGAGTCCAGGTATGATTCACAGTTTGGTACAGTTTCGTCCGCTGGTTTCTGATTCAGTATGGCAGATGTTTGCTGCTTCATTGTCCCACAAGAGGTAGGATAATTATAATTCACCCAGAGTTTGGTGGGAAAGAATATGACCGCTTCCGCTTCCTTGGCAAGGGAAGCGTTTTGAAATGAGACAGGCTGGTACTTCTTGGAATGAGTTTCTGGCCAGTAAAGGAAAAAAATTCCCTGAGATTTAACATTTTTTTCTGCTTCAGAAGGATTCTCAGCAAGTTTTCTTTATCACGGTTGGTGGAATACATAAGTACCACTTCTGACGTCTATGGATATTCTGATATTTTTTAAACTGAAATTATTCTTTTTTCATTTTGTTTGATTTGGGTGGGTGGACAACTGAATTCCAATGACACATGAGCTGATGGAATGAATAATGGTGCGCAAGCTTCAGCCCAATACAGAAAGGATGGATGGGATGGTGAGACTTAAGGCAAAATTTACTAACTACTGTGGTTCCTCCTGAGACCACTCATTGTTTTATCCTTTCTTTCTCTTCCTTTCCTCCCTCCCGTCTTTCCTTCCTAATCTCCCCCTCACATGCTCACAAACACATACATGCATTGACACAAACCCAGACTTCTCTTGTTTATTTATCCTCTGGGTTCAAGTATCCTTTTTGAACATGGACCAGTAAAAATGACATACATGTGCACACACACACATCTGTATGCACTGTCTCCTGTTGTGCATACATATTTGAAACATCATGTTTCCTTAAGGGTATGGTGCTGGATGCATCTTAATGTACTCAGAAGTATTTTTTTGATATATGAATGCATGATTTCGTTTTGTCCTTGTTTTTAATGTATCTGATACATGATTTAAGAAATATTTACTAATGGGAAACAGGAAGCAAGGAAGGGATGATTCATGGTTTGAACATAAATCGATCAACATGTGTTTATTAAAAAAATCCTCTGAGACTGATATCTTTAGTGTATGCGTGTATTATGCATGTATGTCTATATGCATGTTTACATATATATCTGTCTGTCTGTATCTGACTATGGCAGGAATTTCTTGGGTTTGAATTTCCAGTGCCTAGAAAATATCTGACACATGGTAAAGGAGCAATAAAACGTTTGTGGAATGAACAAATGCTACTATTTTGGTCTATGGTGTGGGCCAATGACTATGATGCAGGCTGTCCTGATTAGCCATGTGCTCCTCAAGGTCTCTAGCTGGGCAGCCTTCCCCACCAAACACATGTCAGACAGAAAGGACTCAGATGGCTGAGGAGAAAGAAAGCTCCTGACGAGATTCTTCATACTAACTTTTCTTCCAAAAGCTGGACATTCAAGATTTGGCTTCTATATGCATGCTTAGATAGCTGATGTATTTTCAAAAAGTATTTCTGGAAATGAAAGTTAGGAAAACTTATCCTAAGAGGTTAAGGTTGCCACTGGCGGCTTTAACTGAGTTGTTAAACTCGTTGGAAGATTCTGAACTGCAAAACCTACCATCAACTACATTTCAAAGACACTGAAGGACTTTAGATCATTAGAGCTAGCTTCATTCCTTTCAGACACCTTCTTCAGTGTCTATTCTCGTTTCTGCATGAAGCATCTGAGTTTGATTTTAATTCCTCTAGCATCTACGCAGTAATCTTTGATCTCAGGAGCCCCATGAAACTACTAGGGCATGCACAGAAATGATTCACCAAGTGCCTAGCACATAGCCAACACTCAGTGCAAAGCAGCTGACTCAATAGCAAAGATTTATAGGCAGTACAAAGTCCTGGCATATTAGAACTAGAGAGAAGCTTAAAATTTATCTTGTTCAATCTCTCTCATTTTAAAGATAAGGAAATTGAGGTTCAGAGAGAAATGCTTTGCCAAAAGTGACCAAGTTAGAACAGAAGCCCAGCATTCTCAATTCCTTGAGTCAGCCTATTTCCATTATAAAAAGCTGTCTCCATCCTATACTGATTTTTCACTCCAATATTTTTCTTTGGAATCCTCTAAACTCTATACATTGTCTTACTGGAATGTATCATGGAACCACTATAATTCATATGCCCAAACTGTTCACAAGAAAATGAAATTAGTGAGTCCCTGGGCCCACGGAGAAGACAGGCCTGGGGAAACTCTAGTGCAGAGTGTACAAAGCGTAACGTACCTGACAGTGCACAGATGTGCTGCAAACACCCACAGGTGAGTAGGTATACTGACTCCCTTCAACCTTCTGGATGCCACATAAGGCTGAGACAGCAGAATCCCCAGGCTACGAGTGGCCTTGTGCATTTCCCTCGGCGTGGCATAAAAATCCTATCATTTTCTGTGTGTACCAGGACATGAAAAAGGTTGGGAAGGATGCCTGCTAATACTAACATCCTCGAGTACACACTATATGACACAGGGCACTATGCTACTCACAGCACGGTCAAGCGAGCTCAAGAGGAAATCAGAGACACTAACTGGGCCCTGAGAATGATTCAGATACGCTCCTTGTGCTTTCTGTCTCCTCCTCTCTCTTCTTCAGGAATTGTTTCAAGTAACCAAAGGAAGGGGACAAATTTGACCTTATAAAAGGATCTAAATCATTCAGCATCTGATTATATTATCCTCTAATTCTACACTATCACCTTAAATACTGGGTGCTATCTAGCCTTCAGAGACTATGTAGTCTTCAAAGATAGGAGCTACATTTTGCTTCTATAAACTCAGTGTTGGTCATTGCTTAGCTTGGATTCACCTGGGCCTCAGGAAACATCTGCTGACTGGCTGAACAACTAGGCAGATGGGTGGGTGGATTAAGGCAAAGAAATGCATATAAATCCTTGTCAGCTGATCTCATATCAGGAACTGAAATACTTGTAATCAAACTGTACAAATTTCAGAGCAGGTAGGCAATGTTTTAAGCCAAAGACTCATAAAAACAAGACACTGGCCAAGATTAACTCCAGGTGGTTCTTATTTTCAGTATTGTCCTAACTCCACTTTCCCTCCCGCCTCTCTTCAGATCACCCTCTGCAAGCCACACCAAAGTGCACCTTGACACTTTTTATATTCCTGAGACTTTAAGAAACCTTCGAAAAAGGATGCAAGGGGGAAAAATCATAAGCTTAATAATAAAACAGCATGACCAGAATAACAATGCCCACTCTTCATACAGAGCAGCACAATAACCTTCATTTATTTTTTTAATTTAAATTTTTTTTTTTTTTTTTTTTTTTTTTTTTGGTCTTTCTAAGGCTGTACCTGTGGCATATGGAAGTTCCCAGGCTAGGGGTCAAAACAGAGCTGCAGCTGCCGGCCTACACCACAGCCACAGCAACATGGGATCTGAGCCATGTCTGCAAACTATGCCACAGCTCACATCAACACCAGATCCTTAACCCACTGAGGGAGGCCAGGGATCAAACCTGCAACCTCATGGATACTTGTCAGATTCGTTTCTGCTGAGCCATGACAGGAATTCCAGCATATTAACCTTTAAAAGAAACAGTTTTCATAGCTCCATTTTACAAGCTGAGCACACCGAGATTTAAAGAAATAAAAAAGAAAAGTAATGCATATAGTGAATAAAGAGGCAAAGCTAGAAGTTAAACTTGGGTACTGAGTGACCTAATGGGAGGCGTATCACTTAATAATCACGGCAGGTTAATCACAGCTTTTATTCATCCTGAACATCCTCAAATGACACATGCACTGCCGCATGCAAGTAAGGTCATCTTTGGGTTACTCATACCCTGTTATCTGCAAGTCCAGTTTGTCCTCCCCCTAATCTGTCACTTCTACCCACTCCCTGCTTTCTTTGGTATCAGCAGTGCTCCTGAACACCCATAAAATATGCTACTTCCTCAGAGGCTTTTCTGAAACTGAACCCTACTGGCACTACAACACAGCAAAGTCTGACCTTGTGGAGCCATACATGGGTAAATTACCTTTGAAAGAATTACTCCTGGAGTTCCCATCGTGACTCAGTGGTTAACGAATCCGGCTAGGAACCATGAGGTTGCGGGTTCGATCCCTAGCCTTTCTCAGTGGGTTAAGGATCCGGCGTTGCTGTGAGCTGTGGTGTAGGCTGCAGATGCGGCTCGGATTCCGCGTTGCTATGGTTCTGGTGTAGGCCAGTGGCTACGGCTCCGATTCGACCCCTGGCCTGGGAACCTCCATATGCTGTGGGAGCGGCCCAAGAAATGGCAAAAAGACAAAAAGAAAAAAAGAATTACTCCTAAAATTTTCCAAATACGCAACATATTTTAAAATTTAATTGAAATAGCCTTTAAAAAAAGTAAAAAAGAATAGTTACGCTAAAAGTCATTTGTCTCACTACCCAGGTTACAGCTCTTTCTGGTTGTTGTATAACAATACAATGAATGAACAAGGGAGTTCATCCATGTCAGATGAACTCACTTTCTGGGTCCTATCTAAATGAAAACAGGGGAGCAAATATCCCTAAAGAAGCAGATGTTTAATATAATTTTTTTGTTCAATACCTTGAATACAACAGACTCTCAGTACGTATTTGCTAATTTAAATTTTCAGTGAAAAGTTTTGATTTCAGTTCATGTGAAATTGCTTGTGTTTTTGAAAAATACTTTCAACAACAACTATCATCACTTGCCTCTGCCTGTCTTAGTTTGAGGTATGAGGCGCTAGATTCCTTCTGCAGCATCCAATTTCACTTAAATTCTCTGCGTGCTTTTACTGAAGCACACGCAAAGGTTACAGAAGCCATGTGCTGGCATATCTCTTGGCAGCATCTCAAGATACGTGACACTTATCTTTCTTGAGCATCACAGAATCACAGACTATAATTTTTAAACCAAGAGAAAGTTCATCTGCTTTCACTTCCATCTTGCATTTTTAAAAAAAATCTTAAGTTTGATTACACTTAGAATACAGTTGAAATGCCAAATCCTTTCTGCATAGAGATGGCTAAATGCCAATGGCAACCTAACCAATACCTAGTGTTAGACAGGAATTGCTGAACTTGAAAACTTTCACATAGAGTGTCTGTGGTCCCATCCAGCGACGTGACAACATGTGAACTGTGGAGCATTCATTTATGCATGTTCGTGTATGCTGTGGTCCACTGCAGAGGATACCAACAGATCAGTAAACACCACAAAATGCTGAAGAATCTTAGAAATGACCTGCCCAACTCACTGGAGGCTGTGACCCAGAAAGGTTAAAGGGTTTACGTGGATTGTTGCAGAGGCAACCCAGTACCCAGGAGAATGCTGGTTCTGCTTGCTGGGTCAGTTTGTAATTTACTGGATTCTCTATGAAGAGTTAAGTAAGTCTCCCTCCAAACATCTGGTAGATCTCCCTGGTTTTAAAGCCCACTGCAACTCAGCATTTTGGGCCTGGAGTACCGCAACAGGTTACTGCTGGTTGTAACTCTCCCAACCCATATGGGTGCTATTACTTTAAATAAAGGCATTGGTAAAAGCCCTGGGCACAAATAGGTCTTTTACTCAGGTCACCCTCTGTCACGCCTGCCATGTCCTGAATCCCTCCCTCACGACCTTGCTAGCCTTCTCCTCTCCCATCACAAGGTAGCTGAACTCCTCCCCTCTCCTCTCCCAGTTTTCCCTCAAGATCCCCAGTCATGTTGATGTCTCCTGAAACAAATTTGTTCTAGATAAATACTATACTCCTGCACTTTTCTTTTTATTTATTTATTTATTTGTCTCTTTTTTTAGGGCCCCATGGAGGTTCCCAGGCTAGGGGTCAAATCGGAGCTACAGCCACTGGCCTACACCACAGCCACAGCAACGCAGGCTCTGAGCCACATCTGTGACCTACACCACACTCACGGCAACGCCAGATCCTTAACCCACTAAGCGAGGCCAGAGATCGAACCTACGTTCTCATGGAAGCTAGTCCTATCTGTTTCCACTGAGCCACAACAGGAACTCCTGCACTTTTCATTGTGTGCAACTACTTCTGTTTCCCCTCAAAGATTATAGCTGCAAGAATATTATTAACTGCAAAAAGCAAAGTGAGAATTAGAATGGATGCACCTTGATCCCATTTATGTTTAAACACACAAACATGTGTGCGCACACATACATACATATGTGCAAACATCTGGAAATACAAACATTATACTCTTAATGGTATTAATATCTGGCAAATTATAGGGGACTTTTACTTTTTCAGCTACACATTTCAGTAATTAAGATTTTCTAAGTGAATATTTAGGAAAAAAAAAGATTTTTGAAAGTAATCTTGCTTGACTTCCAAAATGTCATTAAATAAATGTCCATATATAGAAAAATAATCAAAGGTTATTTGGTTACTCAAGAGGCAGAAAGTCAGAGAGAGCATACACTTGGATACATGTTCTCAGTGAGAAAGAGCGAGAGAGAGGAGAATGCTATGCAATACTTAGGGAGTCGCCCCAGAATCCTAATTGATGTTATCTTGAAATCAAAAATTCATTTAAGTTTGACCCAGAGTTTTCTCTGAGTTATATAACTGAATAAAAATACAATATTATTTCCTAGCCTAAAAATAAAGGTTTACATTGGTACTAATTTGTTTCCCCAGACTGGTTTTTATAATTCATCAATTTTATGTGTCCAAGGTATTAAGAATGCATTATAGTAACCATATGATGTTTCCTAAAGAAATAGCTGTAAACTCTAGAAGAACAATCAAGAGATTTAAAGGTAACTTTGTCTTAATAAAATAATGCCATTTGCAGCAACATGGATGGAACTAGAGACTCTCACACTAAGTGAAGTCAGAAAGAACAAGATAAATACTGTATGATATCACTTATATCTGGAATCTAATACATGACACAAAAGAACCCATCTATAGAAAAGAAACAAACTCTTGAACATAGAGAACAGACTTGTGGTTGCCATGAGGTAGGGGGAGGGAATGAGAGGGACTGGGAGTTTGGGATTAGTAGTGCAAACTCTTGCATTTGGAGTGGATAAGCAATGAGGTCCTGCTGGAGAGCCCAAGGAACTATATCTGATCACTTGTGATGGAACAAGATGGAGGATAATGTGAAAAAAAGAATTTGTATGTATGTATAACTGGATTACTTTGCTGTAGTAGAAATTGATAGAACATTGTACATCAACTGTAATAATTTTTTTTAATTTGAAAAAAGGAGTAATTCTCAGAAAGTACAAAGCATCAGTGATTGAGAAATACACAAAAGGATATTTGTGATATTAGTTCATAATAAAGTTGTTTCAAAGTATTGGGTTTTTTTTTTTTTGGCTTATACTTTATGGGTCTAAACATGCTAATGTTAATATAGGAGTTTTTTCTTTTCTAAATATTCTAAACTATCAAGAATAGCATGGTTTGATATATAAGGAAAATACAGTTGTTATTAAAATCAAAATAGTTCATTTAAAATAGTTCTTTATTAAATATTTAAATCTGAATTTATTAAGGTAGTAGTGGGGAAAATTATACATGATGAAATTTTTCCTGTCCTGGGATAAAATGTGTACTAAGTATCTTTTTTTTTTTTTTTTTTAGTAACCTAGTACCACACAACCTAATCTCATGTTTAGTTGTAAAGCTTCATATAGTATTAGTATTACTTTTTACTGATCTCCTGAAATTGTAAACATGCTCTATAATAACTAAGTTGGCAAATAATATAAAAAGCTATGGGAGTTTCTGCCCAAACTAGTTCTTTAAAGTAACAGAAGACTGACCTCTTTTTGATTTTCTTGATTGAGGGTGCTGTAACCTTTTTTTGTGGTTTCTATTTGGCTGTATATCCAAAAGTGAACATACCAGGTTAATACATGTAAGCTCTTTTAGGTATTCTGAACAACATTCCTAAAAATTCTCATAGATTTATGTAATATCCAGATGAGTCGACATGCCTTTAGAGTGTAGTAAACACACAAGGATATACTTAAATATTTTGGAAATTTAGGGCAAAACTTTGCAACTGGAAAATATGTATATAAATCAACTATTGCACAAAACTTAGCTCATACTTTAACCTTGAGTTAGAACTGTAGGCCTTTCCATTTTGATTTATTCAAGATGAAATTCTCAAGCAGTCCAACATGCATAGTAAAGGGAGGCTGGCTTCACTGACATAGTGGGAAAGTCTGGAACCTTTACAATAAAAGCCTAGGAAGCGGGGACCTGTCAGTGCTGCCCGGCCCTCATCACCCTCTTCAAGGATATGTGGGTCTCTGTACAGAACAAGGGGAGCCCTGCCTGGAATCTCCCTTTATAACAACCAGGTGATACATCTGAGGTTTTTCAATAAGGATTTTCTTTTCTTTTTCCTTTTTTTTTTTTTTTTGTCTTTTTTAGGGCTGTACCTGCGGCATATGGAGGTTCCCAGGTTAGGGGGTCTAATCGGAGCTATAGCTGCTGGCCTACGCCACGGCCACAGCAGCGCCAGATCCGAGCCACGTCTGCAACCTGCACCACAGCTCACGGCAACACTGGATCCTTAACCCACTGAGCAAGGCCAGGGATCGAACCCGCAACCTCATGGTTCCTAGTTGGATTCGTTTCTGCTGAGCCACGATGGGAACTCCCAAGGATTTTCTTTTAACAGGTGAAAATAAAATATTTATCTTAGCTTAATTCATTGGTCAGTTCCCTCTAAACCAGCTCCATGAACTCTAATTTTAAAATATATCTGGAATAAACCACTTTTCCTCACCTTCCACTTTCACTGCTACCACTCTGCTCCGAGCCATCATCGTCTCTTCTCTGGATTATTGCAACAATCTCCTAATGGGTCTCCCTGCCTCCACGCTTCCTCCTTTCCTACCCTCCCCCCATAGTTTTTCATCACATAGAGAATAAAAGCCAAAATCCGCAGGATGACCTGTAAATGCCTTCCTAATCTAGTTCCCCACCACCTCTCTGCTCTCACCTCCTGCTACCCTCCTTCTCACTGACTCCACATCAGCCACACTGGCCAACCCTGAAGTTTCTTGAAAACGCCAAGTACATTCCCATGCCAAAGACTTTGCATTTACTATACTCTGTCCAGAATATTTTAACAGAATATCTTAACCCTACATCACTGTCTGGCTTGCTTTCACTTCCTTCAGTTCTCTGTTTAAAAGTCACTTACCACAGAAGCTGTTTATGGCCACTTTATATTAAATAGCAGCTCCCGTAGGTCACTCTCTATCCTTCACCCTGCTTCATTTTTCTTCATAGCTCTTAGTACCATCTGCCACAATCATATTACATTATTTATTTGTTTACTGTCTGTTTCTCCCCAACTAGGATGTACGTTCGCTGGTGACAGAGATTATAGGCTGTTTTTTTATCCATTGCTAAATCACCAAAGCCTCTACAGAGCTTGATACATAGCAGTATTTCGTAAATATTGGTGGAATGGACCCATATATACTTTTATTCTATATTTTCAATATAGAAAAGATAGTACCTCTAAGGCAGGGTTTCTCCATCTTGGCACTATTGACATTTTGGGCTGAGTAATTCTTGGTTAAGGGTCTTTCCCATGCACTGTTCAGCAATATCCTTGACCTCTACCCACTAGATGCCAATTGTATCTGCGTATACCACCCCAACGCTTCACCGGCTGTGAAAATAAAAAATGCCTCCAAACATCAAGTGTCTCCTTGGGGACAAAATCACACCCACCTGAGGACCACTAGTCTAAGGGGAAGGGGACTATTATTAGTCTACTCACTACTCTGTGTAGGTGTCATGCTTGGTCCTTTCATTATCTCTTTTAATTCCTCCAATAATCTCAATGAGAAACTATGATTCCTATCTTTAAAATGAAGAAGCTATGGCTCAGATGTTAGGTAACTTGTCTAACTTTGTGTGATGTTCCGAAACCAGGTCCGTCTTACTCGAAAGTCTATTCTCTTTTTTACTGTGAACTCTCATTAATTAAACTACTAAAGCAGAGGTGATGGAAGGGGGAAGGGGTTTTAGAGCCCTCCAATGTTCCTTCTCCTTTGCAAAGTATTTCTCAACAAAACACCAAAAATCACAGGGCAGAACTTGAAAGCCCCTGTGCTATCCTTTGCTGGCTGCTCTTCAAGGAACAAGCACTGTGCCTCTAGATCTGGTTTGAAAACAGAGGCCACTTCACATGTGAGACTCACAGGATGACCATGATACTGGAGAACAACTAATCCCCACTGCATCAGTCCGAGTGACATTTAAAGATGTAATCATGCGTCACTTCTGTCAAATCCTACCTTGGCTCTGACATCATGGTCTGTTGCAAAAATGACCAGCTTATCTGTGGAGCATGGACGGAAAAGAGTTTATAACAGGAGCCAGAACAAGTGCTGATCCTTTTAATCCTCCTGAACCAATACACTGTGACCTGCCTCCACCTCTCATCAGAAGCCTACTCCTTATCTCAAAGCTATACCACTGCTGCCAGAAATGCTGAGAAGTAGCAGAGATAACTGGCTCAATGACGGGTCAGAATAGCCAGCTTAAAGTCTCCACTTACGATAATTTATGTTGACAGTTTCAATCTCTCAGTTTATAAAATAATTTAAAAATCGGCACTTCATTTAGCGGACCTTAAGTACTCTAACTAAGAAGGTGTTCTAGTAATATGGGCTAAAATTTTCATTTCGGAATTTTCAATTGAAGGAAAATTCTCCTATAAGCAAATTTTGAAATAAATGTGGAGAAAAGACATGTATAACAATAAATTTGAATCATACATACTTTAAAAATTCAAAAAGAAGAAAGGTGAAACCATGAAGAGAGGAATAACGAAGTCTATTACTTGATGTACCAGTGAAGAAAGGCAGTCACCAGTCTGGGAAAAATTCTCAAGGGAATATGTTACAGAGGAAAGACGGGCCTTCACAAGTGGACACTATCTGAGTTAAGATTAGAAACAAAACAAGCCAAGTGAAATTGTTTATTCCCCTAAAGAGAATGCTCTTAATCACTTTAACGCTGACGTTTCTTTTCTCATAACTGGCTGACTTATTTTCATGAGTCAGAAATGAGCAAATTCATCAACAGAAATCTGCCACAGAGACTGATCTGGCTGAAATCATGAGTTAACACAAAACATAAAAGGGTTTCCTGAAAATGCCAAGATTTAATCACTAGGAAAAAAAAAAAAAACCAACCCAGAAACAGACTTGACCAAATATGACTAGAATGAAAGTACAAGAGCAATCAAAGCTATCCAAATTGCTTTTGCTTCCAATGTAATAAACGAAAATTCTGAAATTATTAACAGGAAAAGGCAGAAATGTCTACACATTCAAAAAAAAAAAAATGTCTATTCTCAATTCTTTTACCCTTAAAAAACCTAGCTAACTCATCAAAAAAATAAATAAATAAATAAATAAACAAAACCAGAAGTCATCTTTAAAATAACTGTGGGTTTGAAATCCTGGAAAGATAAAAGTCCTGCGGGGCCTTATCTCCTGAAGAAGCCCTAGATGTACTTAGATTCAGTATTTCAGGCTGCCTGAATGCTATGCCAGCCTCCGGGGCTTCCAAGAATGCAGAACAGCAAAATCCCTTGGAATCATAAATGTAAAACCTATAATTATGGTTATTTAACAAAATGGTTTCTATTAAGATATTTGATGATGAAATTCCCATCCTTAGATGTCGGTGCCCAAATTTTAATCAGCCTTTACTTACAAGTAAATGTATTGTAACTGTTATTTGATTAAATGTCAGTGGCCATTAGGCTGAGGTTTGCAGTAAGAAGGCTTAAAGAAGGCATGCCACAGGGTGTGGAATGGATTACAAAGACAGGAAGAAAGGAGAATTGTTTGGGGAACATGGTGCTGTCAGGCAGTATTTCACCTTACATCAAGTCACCACGAAAATTTAAAGAAGCAACGACAACTCTGGCCAGCAAGACGAGGGGAAGATGAGGGGTGGTAAACAGTTGCTCTTCAGGGAAGAGCAGCATTTTTTGGGTTTTATGTGTATTTTCTCCACAACTGTGTGAAGTACGAAGGTCAGCTATTATTATCACCCCCATTTTACAGATGTCACTGATTCTCTGTGACTTAACACAAAACAAAACAACCTCTTATTTAGAAAGAATTCTGAAAATGTGCAAAAATAGTACAGGGAGTTCCTGTGTACTCTTCACCCAGCCTCAGCAGCCCAAAGACTTGTTCCTTCTGATCTCAGAGGCCAAGCAGGGCCAGGTGTGTTTAGTACTTGGATGAGAGTTTCTGTGGCTTTTCCTTAAGGCAAGGCATATTGTTAGAGAGAGTTAAGATTCCTTCTCCAAAACCAGTGCTATTTCCACTGTATTACTGCCTCCTAGAACAAAACTCCTTCCTCAAATATAAACCTTTCTATGTGAATGTAGATAGAACTATCCAGATAAATTTTACCCAGGTAAACTTACCTTACTACTACCTGTTACAACTCTAGATTTGCAGTAATCTAAAAAAAAAAAGAAAAAAATTTACCTGACATGCTCTTCAGTGGCTCTGAAAAGAAATTGGTTTAGTTTTTATAGAACTGGATAAAATTGAGCTATGCGTGGTTTTGGTAAGATTTAGAAATACATTCTAACATAAGATATTTAACAGTGGAGTTCCCGTCGTGGCTCGGTGGTTAATGGACCTGACTAGTATCCATGAGGACATGGCTCAGTGGTTAACGAACCCGACTAGTATCCTGTACTCGCTCAGTGGGTTAGGGATCTGGCATTGCCATGAGCTGTGGTGTAGGTTGGAGATGCGGCTCAGATCCTGTGTTGCTGTGGCTGTGGTGTAGGCCGACAGCTACAGCTCCAATTCAACCCCTAGCCTGGGGACCTCCATGTGCTGCAGGTGTGGCCCTAAAAAGACAAAAGACAAAAAAAAAAAAAAAAAAAAAAAAAAAAAAGGAGACATTTAACAAGATAAAAGTGGACAAATGTTACGGAATTATCTTATACAGTGCCTCCTGAAGGCATACTGCATTTTCTGAGTCATTTTACTGGGAAACAGAAGTCAGTGCTAGAAAGAGATCCCAATAACTTGATCTTTCATAAATGTTGTCAATTCTTTGACTAGTCTGACTATAGTCACTATGATAGAAAGACTGAACCTAAACTAAATTCCATTTGTATGTATGGCCAAGGAATTTAGCCTTATTGTATGTTTTATAAATAAGATTTTGTTGAAGATGGATGCTATTCATTAAACACATATGTGCTGGGCACTGAGCTAGGTGCATTACATATATTTTCACAAATCCTTCCCAACAATTCTAAGATGTGGCTCCAGCCAAGAAATTGGAGAGTCAGAAACATTAAGTAACTTGCTTAGGGTACTAACGAGGATGTCCTGGACAAGATAAGGGATGGAACTGTGATTTGGGCACCAAGGTCTCTCTGACCCCAAAGATGATGCTCTGGTCATACCATGCAGTATAAAGAGAACATCAGAAGACAGGTGTACCACAAATGGCTTGCAAAGATTTTAAAAAAAACCCAAAACTGTCATTCTATAATAATAGCCTTTACATTCTTCTGTGGTGACTGACATCCTTGATTAGGAAAACAATGCCAAGGAAATAAATACACTGGCTAAACATTTTGAGAATACACTGTGTGCTTGCGTATGTGTTGCTTAGTTTGTAGGTTTTAAGCGGGGACACACTGTAGTGACATACACATGTTCTCATCTGTCTTAGAAGGGCATCCTCTTCCAAAGATGCAGAAACAGAGACCCCAGGAGAGAGGATCAGGGTGAAAGTGAAATGGGGAGAACAGAGTTGAATTAGCCAATCAGAGAAGTCCAATAACCCTGGATGATTACTGGGGCAACAGGTTTAATAAGCAGATTGCTAAAATGTTAGCGGGGAATTAAAAAAAAACAAACACATAGACCACACTGAAATGAATGATGACAATCCGCACAATGAAAATATGACCTTAATTAAATAATACATTAAGAGTCTTCAGAGCAAAAAGCAATCCTCTTAAGAGTTGTTTTATATTGGTGCTTTCCTGATTACATTTATAACTGATAAAATAAACTGATTTATATACAACTTTCTGTTTTCTTTTTATGGCTGCATGTGTGGCATATGGAAGTTCCCAGGCAGGGGTCGAATCAGAGCCCCAGCCAAAGCAACATTAGATCTGAGCCGCATCTGTGACCTAGGCCACAGCTTGCTACAACACTGGATCATTAACCCACTGTTCGAGGCCAGGGATCAAACCTGCACCCTCACAGAGACAACATCAGGTCCTTAACCCCTTAAGCCACACGGGAACTCCGTATGACCTTCACATAACACTTCTACTCTACCACATCAGGTATCCTGTAAGTAGAGTTAAACAAATCATGCCTTGTTACTTTGTATACCCTCCTTTGCATAGTGTTCTTTAGGGGAGGTAGAAAAACACACAGCCCAGATGGTACTTACTTTCTATAGCACAGTCTTTTAATTTCTTAAGTAGCAGGATGGATATTTTGATTAACAAACAAATAGAATATCTAAAATCACATTTCCCCCCTATTTTCCTTTGGAATTCAAGAAGCGGGAAATATACTAATAAATGCTGAATGATTTCATCAACCTTTTGCCCTTGATAAGTTTTGATAAACAAAAATCTTTTGTTTAATATGAGACTTAGGCTGAGACACATTAAGACACTAACCCCTTGTCCTGAGGGTATGACAGTTCTTTGAAGGTCACAGGCCATGTGATAGAATATTTCTTCAATATGAAAAACAGACTTAATTTGTCAGTTATCTTGGAATTAACAAGAGGGGGAAAAAAATGGTGTCCTAGATCTTGACCAGGGGAGTTCTTTTTTGGGGCAGCGCACTAAGGATCCAGCATTGTCACTGTAGCCCTGTGGGTTGCTGCTGTGGCAAGGGTTTGATCCCTGGCACAGAAACTTCTGAATGTCACAGGTATGGCCAGAAAAAAAACCAAAACGCCTCAAACCCAGATTAGGTCTTCCCTAAGAAATCAATTACTTTCTAAGAGTATATTCTAAATTTTATCAACCTAGAGGTCTCATTCATAGGTTTTACTAGTTAAATGTTTTTGGCTAAATCAATCTGATTACAACTCATAGTTGCTTAGGCAAGACAGAAGTTTATTTTTCCTCATATAAACTAATTCTGGAGATAAGTAGTTCAGGCTTAACATAACCACTTGCTGATATTGCGAGATCTCAGCCACTTCTAGCATTTGCTCTGACAATTCTAAGCTGTGGCTTTTTTCCCCACCAATAAATAAAAGTTATTTATTCACTTATTTATGCATTCATTCATTCATTCATTTCCTATCACCTCCACTCTCTGCTTTATAGAGATAGAATTGAAACAGAAAATTGTATAGCCTGTAGCTTTGTCTTCATGATGCAGAATGGCTTCTGGAGACCCAGATATCATATCTGGATAATGCAATCAATCAAATGTATCAAATCAATCAAATCCAAGAAGAAAAGAATAAACATGTACCCTTTCTACTTTAAGAAAACTAAGAGAAGTCCAATAGAATATTTATGCTTACATTTCATTGACCAGAACTCAGTGGTGTGATCAAACACAGTCGCAAGGTTAGAAGAGAGATGTGGGACTTTGTCTGGATGGCAATACATCCAACTACAAATCAGAGTTTTGTTACAAAGAAAGATGGAGAGAATGGACATGGATTGGTTGGCAAGCAGCTGTTTCCATCATGTTGGTGTAAGGCTGAAGTCTAAAAGTTACTACACATTTATGCGATCTCTTATACGGAATCTAGACCTGATTTTCAGCAGTCACAGGGAATTTTCTCTCATCACAACACTCACCAACATTTTTTAAAATGCAATTTGTTTACTATTTTTTTAATTTCAGGGAGTGCTTTCAGGGGATAGGGAGAGGACAGCATTAAATCAAACAAATAACCAATAATATTATCCTAACTCCAAAAAGACTGAGATGCTCTAGTCTAAAAAGAGACAGATTTAGTTGCATTTATCTAGGCACAAATTAGGAGCAGCATAAGACAACTCAGTGAAGGAGAGAGATCTGACAAGGGGCTTGACAAACAATTTGCTCTGATGGGTGCTTAAATGCTTTGTTTACCATTTTTAATCTACGTATTTTACAGAAACATTGGCTGGCAGGATGGGGGCATTGCTTTTGATTTGTCTTATTCTAACACTTTACCGGCATCCTAGATACAGCTAATGAAAAACCATCTATCTCAAACTCCATCAATGAGAGAAAAGATGAATGAAGCAGACTAGGGTGGTGAGGGCTGAAGTGATTCTGAGAATGATGGAACTTGAAAGTAAAAAGAATATCTTCAGAGATGGGTGTAAGTAAATGCAGGGTGGATTTTAATGAGGACATAGGCCATAATATCTGAAAAACACTGCTTCACTTCCTAATGAAAAACTTAAACTAACAAAATAAAGCAAATTTTGGACAACTTCTCAAGAGGCTCTCCATTTATGCACTGCTTTATTTTGATGATAAAGATACAAACAGAGAGCAAATAAGATGGTATTCAAAATATACTTGAAAGGGAATAGAAAGCTACATTGTAGGGTTAATAAAATTCCAATTCATCTCTATATATTCTAAATCAACAGTTCTGAAGAGTAACAACTGAGTTTTAATCATCACCCAAAGCTCTGAAATAGTTTTATGTAATACTGAGATATGCTCTATTCCATCAGGAAAAGACTGGAGGGACCAGTGGAGAGAATGCTGGGAATCAGAAGACCTGTACTTTAAGGTCTTATTTTGCCTCTAACACAAGAGGAGAATCTCTAGGTTAAGTTGCTTCATCTCACTGTGACCGAGTTCTCTCTCCTTTATAGCACTGATGTTCTGTGGTTCTATGTGTATCCTGTACCTTGGGAAAGACCTGAAATCTTCAGAAATATTACAGAGCTGTAGATTTAAGAGATCAACTTGGTCAAGTCCACACTGGAAAACTGCCTCTATGTGCAATGATTTTCAGAAGAAATATCACTGGGAAAAGCCGTAAGGTTCCTAACTTCTGGGGAATGGCCAGATATTTCAAAACTGCAAAAATGTGTATGAACCACTTTACCTGCATCAACTTTAGTTATGCCTCCCATCTCTCCCATGGAAGAGCACTAGATTCAGTAAAGCAGGAGGCCTTGTGATACTGACAACTGAAGAGACTGACATGCATAAGAGGCTGTACCTTCATTACAGATGGAGAAAGCAGAAAGAATTCCAGGTACATTTTTGGGGGAAGTTAAAGAAAAGGAAGATCACTACCACTGTGGCTTCAAACACTTTCCCCTCAAGATGCTTCTTACTGTAATGAATTAGGTCCAATACAAGAAACCTAGGATGTACCAATGAACCTTGCAAAAAGTACAAACCACCATGCAATTCATATGGAGGCTGAATAGCACATCTTTCTTTCTTTCTTTCTTTCTTTAAAAAGATACATGTTGAAAGCTATTAGATTTTTTTAGAGAAGTCTAAGAGACTGTGATACTCAAAGACATGTAAATGTTCTTTGAAAATGAGAACATGGAGTTCCCGTCATGACTCAGTGGTTAACAAATCCAACTAGGAACTGTGAGGTTAAGGGTTCGATCCCTGGCCTTGCCCAGTGGGTTAAGGATCCGGTGGTGCCGTGAGCTGTGGTGTAGGCCGCAGACATGGCTCGGATCCCGTGTTGCTGGGGCCCTGGTGTAGACCGGTGGCTGCAGCTCTGATTGGACCCCTAGCTTGGGAACCTCCACATGCTGCAGGGACGGCTCTAGAAAAAACAAAAAGACCAAAAAAAGAAAAAAGAAAATGAGAACAAAATTTTCAAGTGGATGTTTGATCACATAAACATAGATGAGCAGAAGGAAAGAGACATTTGTAATCAAGTAAGATCTGTTATTTCTAAATGGCTGTAGCCTAACACAGTCATTTCTTTGTAGTAGTCACTTGTCAGATGAAACCAGACATTCTACAATACAAGAAAAGTCTTCAGTCCTTTGATTGCAAGGAAATCACAGTGAGGTTTCGAAATGGAGGCAAACTTAATGGACACATTTTAAACTTCCTATAAGAAAGTGAATGTCTATTTTCCAGCAGCTAACAAAGGAAGCTGATATCTCTAGGTAGGGAACGTGACTATACTTCTGAATATTCTGTAAGAGAAGCATATCCTTTACCATTAACTGAAGAAAGAAAAAAAAATTCCTACCCAGTCCTTATTAAAAAGAAATCAGATTTGGTATGCCTATGACACTTTAAAGAGCATATTATGTGGGAAAACAAACATTTAACCTGGCAAATGAAAATGGATTTGGAGTTTCAACATATTTGGCAGAGAGGCAGAATTAAATTCAAGTCAAGTATTCAGAGAAACTAATATAGTTTTAAAATATTTGCTTAAGTAATATAGTATTTAAAAGAACGTATTTGAAGAAATGTTTTTGTTAAAACGTTTTACAGTTTTAAGTGAGGATAGTTTTTAAGAGAAAAAGCCTGACTGAAGAACATTTTAACTTTCTTTGTTGTTCCATGAACTTTGGTGAGATTTTTCTATTTACTCTTTCATTAGCCATTTTCTTTTAAGTCTAAGATAACTGAACAGTATCCCCTGCAGCATTTAAAAGGAAATTAGATTTAGATTAAGATTATGATAATCACTTTAGAGCTAAAGCAGTGAGAGTCTCCAGATCCACTCCAGCGTATATGTGGACATGGTATAAGCAAGGGAGGAAGGGAGGGATGGTCTGGTGCAATAAGCAGTTAAGGCACTGGCTGCCTGCACCGGCTGCCTCCATTGCAACCTACGAGCCTTCCCAGTAGAGTGGTTACACAGGATCCTTCTCCAGGCCAGGCTGTCAGGTCCCAACTTGGATACCCAACACAAGCCGGGTCAATTAGAGGCCATTTCCTGAGATTCGAGACTGTTATTCCAGAGGGCTGGGTCTACCTCTCTCTCTGGGTGAGGAAGCTAATTTGGGAGCACCTGCTGGCAAAATGTTATCCACCAAGTAAAAAAGGTCATTCAATAGGAAAAGAAAAAGTAAGCTTATGCAGAGAGAGAGAAGCAAGAGATCAGAAACAGGGAACAAAGTACTGAGATTTGCGCCTGAGTTGCGGTTCCTAAAGCCTGGGAATATTTCCATCCTTCGGTTGCTGAGAAGATACGGATCCTTACACAAGAAATTCGTCTATATGTAGAGTTTATTTATTTTTCTAAACAAGATATCAAATTGATGATGGGTGAATTTATAAATTTAGCTTGTCAGCCCTAGTCTCTACTTCCATCCATGATCTTTGTTCAGTCTGTATGCTAATCACAGAAAGAATAGTGGTGACTCTTATTGAAGCATAACTCCCATGACAACTTTGTGCTATCATCCTGAAAAAAAAAATTGACGTCGTTCCTATGTGTAACCAACACTTCTTTCAGTTAATATGAAGAGCACACTGAAGTAACATGCATCTTTAGGTAACCATCAGGACATCGCCAGTAGCTTGGACATAAATTATATAAAGACCTAAAGGCCATCACGAAGTCCTTTACCCAGTAGGAAATATGACCATCCTAAATAACCTTCCAATAAATCAGGGGGAAGTATCAATTTTTTTTTTTTTTTTTGTCTTTTTGCCATTTTCTGGGCCGTTCTCGTGGCATATGGAGGTTCCCAGGCTAGGGGGTCTAACTGGAACTGTAGCCACCGGCCTACACCAGAGCTACACCAGAGCCACAGCAACGCGGGATCCTAGCCACATCTGTGACCACAGCTCACAGCAACGCCGGATCCTTAACCCACTGAGCAAGGCCAGGGATCGAACCCGCAACCTCATGGTTCCTAGTCAGATTCATTAACCACTGCACCACGATGGGAACTCCACCAATTTTTTTTTTTTTTTTTTTTTTTTTTTTACTGGTTTCTAATACCAGTTTTCTGTTTCCAGAGAAAACAAGCTGGATAAAAGTTTCCAGAGATGATAAACAGGTGCTGTTGTACTGAACATGTGTAAACACACAGAAATTCACTGTTAAAACTAACACACAAAATCCTCCAACTTATAAATACACTGTATCCTAAAAGTTTGTTTTAAATTCAGACCGTATCTTCTCACAGAAATATTGTCTTAAATGGTAGATAGGTTCCAAAGTAATCTTACAAAAACCTCTTTAACCCATATGCATCTGGACTACAGCCGGTTTACCTAGTGATCATAAGAATAATAATTAAGAGAATTTTGTCCACATCTAGAATTATGCAAAATTATAGAGACAAAGTTGACACCTTCTCCTTTAATTTCTGAAATCTCACCTTCTAGCGTATCTCTCTTGAATTTTCTCTTTCCTACAAACAGAATATAACACATCACTTAATGTTCCCTATTCTTTAGGTTTCTCTAAAAACAACTTTACCTCTACTGCTTGCTGACCAAAAGTCTTTAAAGTAAGTCCCCTTCGGCTAATGATTAAGAGAGAAGCAATGTGATTCACATTAATATGGAAATAACCGAGTGCCCTTGGCCCTGCATGTGCTTTTAAAATTTTTGAAAGCAGAAACAATAATCTCTTATCAACTATGGTTTTGCAAATTGTGGCTTTCAGATAGTGAGGCCTCACATTTGTAAAACAAATATGAGAAATTTGTCCTCTTTTAAGATGTATGACTCTGTTCAGACAAGACCCGAAGTGGCCAAAGAAAAGCACAATACCTTTCTTTGCCTTGAAATTTAGGGAGGCTAGTAACTATATACAATAAACCCCAAGGAATTTCTTTCAGATAAATTTTTCTAGGTTGGAAGAAATATGACGCCTTCCTGCTATCCTCCTTTTCTGGATGCTGCACACGCGCTCGTGAGTTTCCATTCCTGGCCCTTCTGTTCCTTCTGTTTTGTAACTGTGGCTCTAGGCAAGTCCTAGTCCCTGTGCTTCAGGGTCCTCCTCAGCAAAGGGGGGATAATAACATGGGGAGACAGTGACGGGAGCTGACGCCCACGTTAGGGTTTAGAGCAGAGTCTGGTACATACTGAGTCCACACAGGACCCCCTTATTATGCCTGCGCTGTCTCCTTCTCTGGTATATTACGGTTCTGTCAAAGAAACAACTGTATTGCAAATACTATTCTCTATCCCTAGGATTTAGTACAACAGCTGGCCTAAGAACTACAATTTAAAAATGAATTCATTTTTAAGGATGATGTATTGAGACATGTGCATTTATGACTCCTCAGAACTGAAAAATAACCTCGGAAAGATGTAAGTATGAGTGAACTAAGAAATTACAAATAAAAAACAATGGAAGAAAATGGGCAAGAAAGTTAAAAAAAAAAAAGTAGGAGAATAAAGTAAGATTAAAAACCTATCTGTTATGCAAAGAAAGGTAAATAGGATAATGTCATTGACTGAAAGAAATTAAGGGAAAAAAATGTTAAGATTTGGGGCAAAACACAAAATTCCACTATACCTACATTGTTAATGACATTACACCCAAACCAGGTGGCTCAGAAAGACTAACAGTGAAGACAGACGAAGCTAGAACAAGCCAAGGGACTTGTTAGAACAAGAGAACCAGTTTCTGCTGAGGAAGGATCTTAATGAAGAAAAGCTCAGAATTTCTTCCTCCTAATGAAAGAGAACTGGGCTACATACAGAAGAAATGTTTGGACATTACAGGAGATATGTACAGAAACATCACAGCAGTAAAAGACTTACTTTTAAGAAAGATGATGATGAAAAGGAAGGGAATACTATTAATAATGATGATCTGATAAACACACAAAAATCTCCCTTACCCTGTCCATGAGTCATTTACAAAAAGTCACCACACAAGGATACCAAGTAAATTCTAATGTAGTCCTAACACTAAAAATAATATAGCCAATAATCTGACTGCTATGCAATAAAGCAGCTGAAACACCCAACAGAGAGGCTGAAACAGATAAAACATCCAGCCTGGAAAATATATACCCCTATATTTTAACTACTCTCCTACATAAATTAGGCCAAAGGGCAATTCAATAGTGCAATTAAAGAATATTTACAAAATAATATTTAAATCATAGAAGTATTACATATTTTTAAAAGCCTACAGACTGTAGCAAAAGCCATGCTAGGAAGAAACTTTACAACTTTAATATTTCTGTTGTTAAACACAAATTTTGCTATAAAAAACAAGGAACAAATTTGATTTTTCAAAAACGTCTTCATTCAATTCTATCGTTAGGATGGTACCTAGAAAGGCAACTTTTGGACCAAAAGGCACATAGGCTTCCTTTTTTTAATGCCTTTGACAGATATCGCCACACCTCTCTCCAGAAAGCTGTATTGACTTACCATCCCACTAATCTATGAGATAGTCTATTTCTCTACACGAAGGAAACACTGAGTAATCCTTGATACTAATACATTTCCTAGCCTAAATAACGTGTTCTCGCCCACCCTCAACTTTTGGTTTGGCTTCTGGGAAGGAAGGAGGTAGATTGAGAGGTGAGGTTCAAAATTATTGAAATGTATTAAAAGTTATTTATAAATGGTCTTGCCTCAGAGAACCCACAATTCTTTGAATGATTCCTGAATATAACCAGCTGGCCTACGATTATTATATATGAAAGTATTTAAGTGGATGGCATGATTTAAAATAATACCAAGAGGCAGTAGTAGAAGAATTTTTTAGAAGCGCTGATGTGTTTGAGACAATCGACATCCCATAGAAATAATACACAGGCCACCAAGATCATCACTCTTTGGTTACAATAAATGACAAAGTAAACCTTGATGAGTCTCTATGATTTACAGGAAAAGTTTAAGGAATATTTAACTGTATAAATAATGTGCATTTTCTACCATAAAACCATATGATGGGTTATCAATAAGAACTGCTTAAGATGATGGGGGAAATTTCCAAAATGTTCAGTTGAAGGCTTTTTTTTTAAAACAAAGCATGATAACTGTCTTATATTAGGCTATTTTATTATACTGATTATAATGAACTCAATGTAGGGCCCCAAAGAACAAGTCTCCCAAGATTCAAATATCTTCCCTAGATGGATAATAGGAATTTTACACAGAGCTCCTGTTTAAGGGAAAGAGTTCTCAATTCTTTCTTCCTCTTTCCTTCTCTCTCTCCACCTCCTTTCCTCCCTCTCTTCTCACTCCCCTTTCAGTCTCTCCCCCTTGGATAACTTCTACAGATATAATAAAGGGATACTGTAGCATTTTGAGATATTTGTGTGTGCACTGAATTTTGGTAAATAAAGTCTAATTTTAAATTATTTAAAAGCTCTGTTAGACCTTTCATATAATAAGGATTTTTCCCCCCAAATTAAAACAATTACCTCAGCAATTTTGAATACTTCTGTAGCATGTCTTCCCAAAGGTACACTTCTTTTTTTTTTTTTTTTTTTTTTTTCCCTGTCTTTTTAGGGCTGCACCCATGGCACATGGAAGTACACAGGCTAGGGGTCGATTCGGAGCTGCAGCTGCTGGCCTACGCCACAGCCACAGCAACACCAGACCCAAGCCATGTCTATAACTTATACTGCAGCTCACTGCAATGCAGGATCCTTAATCCACTGAGCAAGGCCAGGGATCAAATCTGCATCCTCGCAGATACTAGTCAGGTTCATTACTGCTGAGCCTCAGTGGGAACTCCCCAAAGGTACACTTTGGTACTCATATCTTCTCCATATTTGACAGCAGGTTAATAAACCCATTATTAATGACTGTATTCTACTTTAGAGTAAAGAACAACTACAAGAAATGTCCTTTCTTCAAGGACTTTTAAAAGTAAGGGTATCCAAAAATAAGATTTAAAAAACATTTTAAAAGCATAAGATTAAATGCTCAAATTGTTAATACTTTGAAACTTTAAAATTAAATACCACAGTTTAAAAAGTTCATTACGTGTCTATGATAGTAACTGTGGGAGTAGGGCCAAACACAACCCTTGGTAACTGAATTTAAGATCCATAGTAGTTATGGTAATAATGCTGAATGTAACATTAATTAGAACTGAACACTAACTCAAGCCCACAGTCCATCAATATAGTACATGAGGCAGATAAATGCAAAAGTAACCCCCTTTAAGTCTGGTGATTTGTTGGTAAATTGTTCTTTAGTGTTAGAAGGACTGAATGAAATAATAAACTATTGTATGAAGCAGAATGGAGATGCAAAATTTCCATGCCACAAAAAACTCAACAGTAACTTAAGGCACCTGCAAATTCAAATTATTTTCTAAGAAGAAATCAGCCTATAACCAAAAGAATTGTCCAGAAGAGGTATTTAATGCATCAGAGAAGTGAATAAGTCTATGCTACTATTTGAAGCTGCTAACTTATAAAACCCTAAAATAGCAAATACACGAGGAAAGGTACATAACATTTATTGCTGAATTTTCTGAATTGGCAACTAGAGAGAATGAACCAGTAGTCACAGATGGTATCAGTCCATTTGAAAAAAAAAAAATCTGCTAACTGAAATTAGAATGGATGCTCAGTATCAGCCTGTAGACAGATTTGGAACGTTACAGGTCAATACTGAAACAGTGTGGTCAAGAGAACTTCTATAGCTAGAACTGTGGAAAAGCCACTACTCTAATTTGAACAGGAAGTTATTCAAGCAATGAAAACCATTACCAACTGGAAAGCACCTATAAAAATTTGTTGAAGAACTCCTGATACAAGCATTTCATAAAGGTATATATAGCTTTTTTTTGCAATCCTCCGTGTCAGAAGAAATGACTGATTTTATTATACACCTGGAAACGGCCTTCTTTAAGCAAAAGAGAAAAACATTTCAGATCAACTAAAGTGATAGATGAATAATATCTGCATGTATCACCTATTTTATTCACCTCATTTGGACAAATATTTAACGAAAGTTTATAATGTTCAAGGTACTGTGCTGGGTACAGAAGATATGAAGGTACATAAGGCCATGCTCTTAAGGAACACGTAAGTCAAACTAAGCAAACACAGTGAGTTATACTCTATCACATACTAAAATATCAGAAGTAGATGCTGCCACATGAAGAAAGCTCAGGGGAAGGGAAGAGAAGTTGAATGCCTATTTAGGGAACTATAAGTCCAAAGAGGTTCTTTATACATTTTATGATGTGGTATGGTGTAGTGTGGTATGGTTCGGTGCTCTGTGTGTGTGTGTGTATGGACATGCACGATTTGGGAGGAAATACGGGAAAAGACGGGGAGCAGAAAAGGTAGAAGATAAAGATGAAAAAGCTTGTTGGGATCAGATTATAAAAGATGCATTAATAACACGCTAAGGGGTTTAGATTCTTCAGTAGGAAATGGAGAGTTATGAAAAGCAGAAGCCTTGCAGGATCTGATCTGTCTTTTGGGCCAACGCTTATGAAAAGGCAAGTTCCCAACAGGCATCCACATGCAACAGATTACATTGATCACTAAATATTTACAGCTTAATCCAGAAGTCCCATTTCTAAATGAGAGATCCAATAGTTTTAATTGTATTAAACAGCTTGATGTGCATCATTTACCACGAAGTGGTGGTAACAATAAGAACTGAACTACAGGCAGCTGCTTAGCATGGCTGCAAATAAAGGAATAGAGGGAAATTATCTATATCAAATAATCAATGATCTGTTCATTCCACTAAATAAATGATAGCATTTAAAAGGCAAAACTCTTTCCACAGAATAGATTTATTTTGATATTTAAAAGGACCAACTTGTTGAGATTAAACCAATAAAGATAAATAAAAGCCAGACTATGTAACAACAATCTGCCCACCTACTGTGGGGAATGTGGGTGAAGGAGAAAGAATAGGGAAACATAATCTACAAAATATTCGGGACAAAAATATTTGGGGTGGGATAACAACCACAATTTGAGAACTATAAACATTAAATGTAAATTAGTGGTAAATCCTGTGGTGTTCTTAAATTCGATGATATTTTAAAACTCTTCTCTGCCAAGGTGTTTTATAAACAAGCTGGTGGGCTGATCTCTAAGAAAGCCCTTGAACTGTATCTTCTAAAAGTGAAGGATTTCACTTTCAGAAGGACAAAGTGAAATTATTTGAGAAAGAAAATATTGATTGATTCTATAAAAAACCTTAACTGGCCAGTTTAATCAGATGTGTGGGGGTATATGCACTGGCACAAGATGGAACAACGAGCCCGGCAAGGCCTGTCCCTGCCCATCACCACCGGAGACATGGAAATTCAATGTGCAGGACTGGTGGTGTGTATCTTCACCCGTGAAATGATCCTCTGCTTTCCTGAAGCTGAAATTTCTTGGTGGGGAAGGTGGAAGTGAATAGTAATCACTGTTTCTATATTTTACTACTAAGGCCTGATTTAAAATATTTGTCTCCACAACAAAAGATACTTTGGGACATCAGACCATGAAGCCCTAATTTGGATTAAGGGAAAGATGACCACTATGAGTACTGTTTCAGTGCTGTCACCGTGTATTTTGCTCCTCAATAGACTAAGGAGCAAAATTAAGGAAAGGGTAGGAAGAAGAATCTTTACAGTATCACCCAGACAATCAATTGCAAAAAAACCCTAAACGGGCCTGAGGGTGGAAGACAAGATGGGAGTGATACTAAATTTTTGGTCGTAAAGATAGTAGTTATTTGATCAATCTTGCTTTAAAAGTTTTTGATAGCAAAGCAAAACCCAAGAGATTATACATCCTTATGTTAGAGAATGACTAAAACACCACCACTCAACCACCTAGCTTCACACCCACTATGTAGGAGGCTCTAAGCAAAGCAGAATCTGACTGCACCCTCAGTTCACATGGTGAAGAGTCCACAGCTCACATGGTTGAATCTAAAAATATCCCTCCAGAACCACCTGTGAAATCTGATGTATGAAGCTACAGAATGATAAGGACCAGGGTAAGTCAGGGCATGTTCTATTTTTATAAGATCTGTAATTTACTTTTCATATCATTCATTGAAAAATGTCTTATCCAGATGTTTTATAGCATTGAATAGACAGGTCTCTACCATTACATAATGGGGGGGGGGAATAAAAAGTAGACTGGGAGAGCTGGAGGTCAGTTTTGGAGCTACACATTACACCTCCCTTTGGGTTCTCCTAAAGTCACTTAATACTACCTGTCCTGCGGTTTCCAGGCCAGCAGGACATACACTAAATCACATTTATTCCACTCTGTGTAGCTAAAATCACCAAAAGTTCTGGGGTGGGGTAGGGGATTTCTATTAATATTCCATGAAGAATGATTTCATAGAGTATTTTTAAATTATCTGAACAAAAGTTACCTTCAAAAGAATATGAAGATATACTGATGTGTTCTCCTGATGATTCTCTTTCAGAAACGAATCCTGACACCCCTTATTTCGTGTTTTAAAATGTACCCTAGTTCTATTATTCTATTTTGTGCCCTCTGCAGCAAACCACATTAAAGCTAATTCAATGGTCTTGCCTGAAGTTAATCATAAAAACTTTCCTAAAGAAGTAAGGTGAGGGGAGTTCACTGATGGCCTAGTGGTTAAAGATTCGGTGCTTTCACCGCTGTGGCCCAGGTTCAATCCTTGATTGGGGAACTGAGATCCCACATCAAGCTGCTGCATGCCGAGGTCAGAAAAAAAGAAGAAAGAAGAAGGAGAAGTAGAAGAAGTAGTAATGTGCTTTACCTCAGAATAAACTAAATTTAAATTTCAAATAAAATAGCAAGTGAAATAGAACATATATGGCTCCATCACCCAACCAATAATCTGCTAAGAAAGTTCAAAATTCAAGACCAAATATGATCATAATTAAATGGCAACCATTTACTGAGCCTGTATTCTCCCTACCAGGTACTTGGTGACTGTTTGATTTGCCACTTAGTGCTAAAGGATTGTGAAGGCAGAAACCACATTTTGGTTTTTTTATAGTCATAATCTCAGGACCTAGTTTAGTGACTGATTCATAGAAGAAGCATTCAAATAAATGCTGAATAAATTAAAGAGTGGAAGGGTGGATGGAGGGTTTGCCTGAATCCAAAGAAAATGATTTATACTCTTTCTCATACTGTCTCTTAGCAAAAATGTCCCAGAGACCTGAGAAGAGCCAAGGTCATCAGTTCTCACACACATGGCAGAGGCCCTAACGCTCATGGACCTTTGGGGCTGCGTTTCCAGTGGCCATTCCTTCTTCACAGATCTTCAGGGACCCATGCTTTTACAGAGGCTAACCAACTGCCACCCTCTTTAGGGATGAAACATGTGGCTTGGGTTAAGCCAGTCAGAGCATGTTATCCTCTCAGCTACCCAGGAGGATGGAAGGGGTTTTGGAAGATACACACACATATGAGGGCATGGTATACACATGTATGTAAATATGTATGCATGTGTGGATAGATCATAAATGCATATATGTATGTAAACTACAGCTCTCTGGTATATAAATTCTATATTTCCCAATCCCATAAATATCTATATTTTAAACTTTTTTTCTGGGTTTCAGTTTTTAACTCAACCTTTTCAGTTTTTTGGTATTTGTAAACATTTATCTGACTGGGATTAGCCCTTTTTACTTTATTTTATGATAAACCTTCTCAAAGACATAATTTCTTTCCCCCACATCTGCAGCATGGGGAAGTTCCCAAGCCAGGGATGGCACCTGCGCCTCAGCAGTGACAATGCTGCATCCTTAACCCGCTGAGCCACCAGGGACTCTTCTAAGATATTATTTTTGAACTCTTAGTCTTAAAGGTATTTTACTTTCCTTTATAATTAAAAAAATCATGACAGATAGATAAGGAGAAGAGTAGAAAGATCACACTTCATAAACAGGAGGAGATGGAGAATTTCAACAGCCATCTACCCCCTGGCTTCTCCAATGAATTTTTCAGTCTACTTAGTTCCAAAAATTTACACCACTGTACCCCAAGGATCACAGCCTCATTACACTTAGGGCATAAGTGAATGATATACCTCATTTCTGTGATCATTCACGAGGAATTTTTGTGTTTAAAAATCTCTGATGAGTCCCTTCAGGTTAAATTCAGATGGCCTTCAGGGGTCTTACTCAGCTTTCAGTGAATGAAACAATTTTTAAGCAGCCAGCCTTAAATTTTATGTATTCCATCCTGCTTTCTCTTTAGACTCCAACGTTAGACCTCTGACTTGAAAACGTAAGATTCGCAGTCACGGGGGATGTTCTGTCCCCTGAGCTGCTCTCTGGTGAGCGCTCATCTCTGCTCTCCTGTTTATTTCTACCAGTTTGAGGAGAGGTCAGAAGGCACAGAGCTCACCCACCCCAGTTTTTAAGCATTTGTTATTTACGTCTCCTTCACAAGACCTAGCAGTTTATTAGAGCAGATATTCTCCTTGATTAATGACACACTTGAGCTTCTCAGGTTCCTTCACAGTAGAGCAGCAGGGTCTCAGGCAAGGTTCCTCTGTGAGTGACCACAGGTCCTCTGTTAAGGAAACACGGAACTATCTGCAGGCTTTAGTGACCCTTCTTTGGCCTTTGGTGGACACAGTCACATTTAGCTGATCAGATCTCAAAAAATTAGAATATAAGAAACAGGATCAAGACTAAAACACACCTGGGTCCTTCTGGGGTGGGTTTAGTGGGGAGAAGCGTAAGGTTGGAGGGGAGCTGTGTGTTTTCACATGTATGATGTGCTAACCATTTCCCTGCTTCTCTTTCCCAGGCCCCCAAATACACTAAGGCAATCCTGAACATTATTTAATCTTTATTTGTTAATTTAGAAAGATCTTCAGATCATGGATTATAGACTATCTGCTATGCATACATCACAGCGTTACAATTTTGGTGCTGGGGAACAACAAATGGGGTTAAGGGTTAGTTAACTTATCATGGTGATGGATTAGCAAGTAGAAATGTATATAAAAGTTCAGACTTTTTTTATATTTCCAATTATACAATATACCTAACGAAGTCAATTATGAGTAAAATATAAAGCCGGGCACACACAGAAATCAGCTAAAAACAACAGGAAAGAACTCAGCTTTTCATAGACTTGCTCAGTGTTTTGAGAAAAAGCCAGGGTCCCAAGCGAATTTTTATGTCTATAAATTTTTTTCTCTCTAAATTACATTTAAATGAAAAAAGAAAAAAAAGAAAAACAACAACAGGGAAAAAAACCCAACAATAATCTTCGTTGGTAGGTCTATACCATTTTCATACATTCGAGGGGAGAAGGTAGTAAACAAGCTTCTGCAACTGTAAGTGATGCTTAGAGGGAAATTAAATCACGGAGTGATGCCAAGACTGATTATCCTACTGCACGTTAAAAGCACGGGACTGCAGTCTGTGAGTCCAAAGTGGTTTCAGATGGAGCCACAGTTGTGGTTTACGCTTGAAACTATAACCTGTCAAATTAGAAGCAGGCAAGGCCTATGTTCTTAACGGTTCCACTTTCTACTGTCTACAGTTATGTCTACAAGTTCAGCATTTTTTTATTCAGTTAAACTGTTATGTGGATGAGTGGAATCTCAAAACTCCTCTTTGTTATTCTGGTTAGAGATTCTTAGTTATGATAGAAAGCTTAGAGAAATTTCCAATCTAATTTTTATTGTATAGATGAAGCTGACTTTCATTGTAGCTATTTTTATCAACTACTGATATTTTATTATCCTGGGTACCACTATGTAATATATAACTGCAGGGAAAAGAAATATAAACCACATATGCTCTCAAAAGCTTCTTCTCTGCATTTCCAAACATTTTATTCACTTGAACTTGTACCTTACTGACTCATCACTTTTCCGGGCCTACAGTAGCCTGCTATTACGAGCTTAGTGTTACAACATGCTCCATTTCTTCTCTTCTCCTTGATTGTGGAATGCCCTCTGGGGCAATAGGCTTGGTTGACAGAGCTTTTCCCATCAAAACTGAATAGCTACTTGTTCAATTTTACTAATGTTTTATGTACAGTCTTTCCTAAATAAATTTTTCTTAGTTCCCATTTGTATAATATAAAAAATGTTTTAAAAAATAAAGCGCAAACAATATTTGCTCTCTGTGTAATGCTTCATAACTGAAACCATGCCACTAAAGAATCATATCCTGTTTAGGCCATAATGACATCAGAAATATATGTTTATCTTCTGCTTTGGACAACTTAGCATGTTTTTGGCCCAAGGCGAAGTTGAACTAAAACCATTTGCAGTTGCCCCAAACCAAGATAACCACACATTTCTAAGGTAATTGATACCTAAGAAGAACCCTGCCTTTAGATCACAGTTCATGATCTAAGCATACTAATTCTTTAAAGAAGGTTGTTAAAGTTTATAAAGCATGTATGTCTATTGGACTTCCTCCAAAATTTAACATGAAGTAATTATATTTTTAGCATGCATAGAGACTATGATAAAGTAGGCACTTAGCATGATCTTTCAGAGTTCTGGAACCACCGCTCTTGCTCAGTTTAAAGAGAAGGGGGAAAAAATGGAGATTTTCTTTTTTACATGGCAAAGTATTACATGAACAAGAATGATAAGAATAATGTCTTGTATTTTGGTAGGCACTCGCATGAAATGAATCATTACTTGTTATTTTTTCCAGAAGTATTAAAGGAAACAATTTTATGAACAGATAGCGAAGGGAAACAGAAGGCATACAATTTTCATATCCATTGTTACAACATGCCCAGGGAGTCCAAACACATGTCACTATCTTTGTTTTACAGTGAGGATACTATCTTAGCTATGAGTCCAACCAGGGTCTACAAATACAGCCTGAAAAACAGCTCTTTGCACTATACGCCAACACAAAAGCAGTAACAACTACCTTTGCCCACAAAAATAACTGGATGGTTTGGAACAAAAATTAAGGAAATATTTAGTTATAAACTAGCTTTTCTGCAATAAAATAGTATTAGTAAAAATAAGATCCTGAAGGAAGCTTACAGAAATCTACTCATCCAAAGGAAGAGACAAAGGAATGGAAAATTGATGTTGTTTCCTAAAGTCAACATGAAGGCAGAGTTTGACATCTTTTCCAGGGCTACTCCAACGCACAAAGCTGCCTTCCCCCATGAAACTTCAGGCAACACTGAAAGAACATAAGAATAGAACCCAATAGAATATGCCCTGCAATAGTTATTCTATTACTCTAAGAAGGGAAGAATGTACTATACCTCCATCCTTTCTTGTTTAACTTCATCAATTTCATCCTCTTCAAACATCGCCAAGAGTTCTCCTGTTTGGTCAATAGAGTTGAGAAAGTCTTGAGCGATTTTTTGTCTTTTGTTCGCGTTATTGCTGCCACTCATTTTGTCTTCACAAAGATAAGGGAAGGAAAAAGGAAACGTTCTTAAATAGGCTTATATCAGCCCTAATCATTCTATGTATTGAATACTGCATATACAATTCAGAATTGGAATGCTCTCAAAATAATCTTTAAAAGAATCCAAAAAAAGTGTAAGTCATGCAGAATTAAATCATATGTCATGAATAAGACTGAGAATAAAACCAAATGATCAATTACCACAGTGAATGGACTGATTAAAATTCCTTACAAAAAAAAAGGAAGGGCTCTCAGACTTGGAAAAAAGAAGCCTGCTAAGGCAAGCCTACGTAAGAAAATAAATAAAAGCAAAGACAAAAAAATCATGAATGACACACGAAATTAAAAGAAGAAAATATTACTTATACTACTATGGCAATATATTTGAAACCTAGGGGATGAGATCTTTTTCTCATAAGAGATAAAACTGCCGTAATTATTTAGAAGCAAAATATAGCACTGAGAAAATTACTGCAAAAGGTCAGGAAGGAATGAAATACTGCAATTGGTAATTAATACAGTTGAAGGTAAATTAAGTATCAGTGTGAAGACATGAGTGAGAAAAAGCTAGATTTTTTTTTTAATGTGATGAATTACATGATCATATACCAAATAAAGACAACCCAAACATCTTAGGGTGACAAGAAAAACTCTAACTTCTTACTCCAACATAGCTTTGTTACCATCCACCTCACTTGATGTTGCTACTGTTAACTATACTACTCTTCTCTCGATTAACCATACTACTCTTCTCCCGAACAGTAGCATATAGAAGTAGATGTGTTATGGACTCAACATTATAATTATATACATTATTTCACAGAATTGCTTTCACATCTATTAAGAATGGAAAATACACTGTAATTATATTTTCTCTTGTATTTACCTACATAATTACCTTTATAGATGCTGTGTGTGTGTGTGTGGATTCAAAGTATTGTCTGATACAACTTGTTTTCAGCCTGAAGAACTTCCTTTAGCATTTTTTTATATGGGTCTGCTAGCAAGTAATTTCCCAAGTTTTTGTTTATCTGGGAATATCTTTGTTTTGCCTTTGTTTTTGAAAGAAAGTTTTGCTGAATACGTTTCTTATTTGTTCAAAGTTTTTCTTTTCAGCACTTTGAATGTTATCCCTCTGCTATATGACCTATATTGTTAATGAGAAGTCAGCTATTAATATTGTTGGGGTTCTACTGCCTGTGATGAGCTGATTTTCTTTTGTGATTTTCATGATTTTCTCTTAGTTCTTGCAGTATTTCTATTAGAATGTGTCTGAGTGTGGATTTCTACATGTTCATCCTATTTGGAGCTTGCTGACATGCATGGACGTGTAGATTAATATTTTTCATCAAAGTGGGAAGATTTTCCATCATTATTTGAGTATTTTTTCTGCTCTTTTTTCTATTTCCTTTCCTTCGTAGTCCATTATGCATATGCTGGCTCGCCTAGTGGTGTCTCATACTTTTCTAAAGCACTGTTAATTTTTCTTCCTTCTCTTTTTCTCTTTATTCTTTAGATTATACAATCTTTAATAAACTGCCTTCAAGTTCACTGATTGTTTCTTTTCCCAGTTCAAAGCCACTACTGGGTGACTCTACTGAATTTTTCATGTCAGTCACTGTACTTTTCAACTCCAGAATTTCCGCTTGTTTCTGTAATTTCTGTCTCTTAAATGACACTCCCTATTTTGTGAGATGCTGTAATCATACCTTCCTTTTGTTATTTATACATGGATTCCTTTAGTTCTTTGAGCACATTTACAATACCTCCTTGAAGTTTTTGCTAAGCCCAGCATCTTGGACCCCCTCAAAGGCAGTTTGTGTTGTCTGCTTATTTTTCCTTTTTTTATGGATCATACATACCTGTTTCTTTGCATGTCTAATATTTTGTTGCAATTGTTGAAAATGACCATTTTACATCATATATTATAGCAACTCTTGATAATAATTCCCTCTCCATTCTGGGGCTTGTTGTCATTGGTTGCTTTTTGGTTATTTGTTTAGTGACTTAGCTGGACTAGATTAGTTCAATAAAGTCTTATTCCCCCTCACAGTGTGCAGCCTTGGATGCTGTTCTTCAGGGGGCACAGCCTTGAACATGTGAACAGTCCCTCAATCACCTGATCTCTCCATTAAACATCTGGCTAGTCTAACTCTATCGTATCACACACAGCTGTTAGCTTCTACTAAGTGCTGGCTGACTGCTCTATTGTTTCGATAATACGTTTGGGCATAAATTTCTCCACAGATCTAAATAATTTTGGGTTACTCTGCAGAGTCAAGATTTGCCAGCCTTTAGGTTTTGCTCTGACCCCAGGAGGACTCTTCTTAGCTATCTCTTTTCTTCGTTAAATTTTTTTTTTTTTTTTTTTTTTTTTTTTGTCTTTTTGCCTTTTCTAGGGCCGCTCCCATGGCATATGGAGGTTCCCAGGCTAGGGGTCTAATTGGAGCTGTAGCCACCGGCCTACGCCAGAGCCACAGCAACTCGGGATCCGAGCCATGTCTTCGACATACACCACAGCTCACGGCAATGCCGGATCCTTAACCCACTGAGCAAGGCCAGGAACAGAACCTGCAACCTCTTGTTTCCTAGTCAGATTCGTTAACCACTGTGCCACGACGGGAACCCCTTCTTTGTTAAACTTTTAGCTTATGCACTATTTTGGTTTTGTTACTAGTAGCATAGAGAGACCAGCTTCCTTTTAATTGCTCACCACCAGGATCTCCACTGTTTTTTAATTACCTTTAGACATGAACTTCCAAACAGTCAGTCCCTGTAAGGAGAGCTACAGAGCTCTGTATTAAGGCC
The DNA here is from genome assembly GCF_054392235.1 of Sus scrofa. Taxonomy (NCBI): domain Eukaryota; kingdom Metazoa; phylum Chordata; class Mammalia; order Artiodactyla; family Suidae; genus Sus; species Sus scrofa. The sequence goes on from NC_139389.1 coordinate 48,465,897, forward strand.
TGGCTCTCTCTTATGGGCTGACTCTTTGCACCACTGCACTGGAGCTGGGGTTGGGAAGAGCAATCAGCTTCTCCCAGCAAGATTCCCCTGGACCTAAGATTGGGGATCTGAGCAGGGGTGGGAGCCCTTTGTTTTGAAGGTTTGTCCCTTCCAGAGTGAAGCTTTACCTCTTGTGAGCAAGCTAGGGTGGGGCAACCCAGGCTCAGTATTCTCAGTCTGCCATGGTTGGGATATAGCTTCCCTATTACTAGAGGATGAGTGGAAGCTCCACTTCTTTCAGCTGTGCTTGCCTGGAATAGAGGTTCTGCAAAAGAGAGCCAAAGGAGATGAGAGATGCTGACTTCCTGCTATCCTGGGGTGAAAACATCCCCCTAGATTGGGAGACAGAGAGGCAGGTGCCCAGTGTTCTTGGACACTCTTGTCCAGAGTGTGCGGCAACAGGGTAGGAGGGAAGGCGAGAGGTGATGGGAGTGGATTATGGCTCAAATGCAACAGACTCTCACTGCTCTTAATGAGATTTAGTAGACTTTTTTGACTGTTTCTCCATTTGCTATCTGCCCTTAGGACAATTTTGAGAGATTTTAAACTATTCTTAATCTTATTATTCTTTGAAATTTTCACCAGTTAAATGTGCTTCAGTGGGGAAGAGTCTACTACCCTCCTCACAAGCCATTCTGGAAGTCTCGCCTCAGTATTAGATATATTTTACCAGCATATTTTATCTTACAAATTAAATCAAGTACAGTGGACCCTTGAAGAACATAGGTTTAAACCACATGCATCCACTTATACATGGATTTCTTCACTAAATACGTACTACAGTACTACATGACTCTATATACATACTCGTTTGGTTGAATCTGGGGACATGGAACCACATGTACGGACGGCCAGCTGTAAAGCTATAGAGGTGCAGACACTTGGCACCTCTAACCCCTGTGGTGTTTAAGGGTCAACTGTATTTTAAAACTTTATACAAGACACAGAAAATTAGAAAATTTAGAGGATAGAGAGGAGAGATTTGAAGTAAATAAGAAGGTGAGGGCATCAAACTGATACGATGGTGTTAGTAAAACTGAACACTAGTCTCACTACCTGGAGCTTCCTGGTATTCAAAGCACGGTATTAACAGCTGTCATTTATCCAGTGGCAGAAATGTATCAGGTGCTTTTCATACATTGATTTGAACTCTCATAAGAACCCTACATGGTAAGTAGCATAACTTCAGATTTACAAATGAGAAAACTGACCCACAAGGACACAGAGAAATAGAAAATTGGGTTAATAGTAATTTAAGACTATTTTGCTCCAAGTCTGTGTCCTTTATGCTATTCATAAAAGAGAACGTTTAAATCCCTTTGGAGAACTATTTTTCAGGAGTTAAATTCTATGAGGCCTGCAGGAATATTAAATAGACAACACTGATTAAACATCTGATCAGAATGTTTTTTTTTTGCGCAGACATTACATTTGCTGATTTGTTGAGGGTCAGAGAAAGCAACTGGTTCTCTTTCAAAGGTAATTAATTCTTCAGCTGGTTTTGAGTAGTTTTCTGGGATTCTTCTTAATACAGGAGAGTTTGTTCAGCTACTTAAAAATGTATCTACAGCAAAGAAGACTACTACGATGCAGTGACTATATTCATGCAAAATAGATGAGTTGTTTCTAAAAACACAACATATTTATTTTGATTACCAAGTACTATTTAGTAATTACCTATTTTCAGCTTAGCACTATTTGATTTTGCAACATAAATATTTTCTCTAAATATCCTAAAATGTGGAGTTGAGTTGGAAAATCCGCTAAGGAAAATATTCTACTTTCAGGCTTTTTGTTAGATTTCAAACAGTACAGAAATAACACACTAAAATAAGGTAACTTTATAGCATAAAACATATCAGATACTTTCCATAATAAATTAATAAAAAATAATATATATCAATTGCAAAGATACAACAGTTCTGACTTCCTACATTTATGATAGAAAAATCATGCTTGCTAAAATCAACTACGTTTTAAATCAACACAATTTTCTTAGTTTCATGATATTCTGATGTGAAATAGGTCATTTTATTAAAAGAAAGAACTAAAATACCAGATTACTCTGAAGTCACATAAATGGAAATTCGTAAGATTTACCTGCCAACTATATAAATATTTGGATAATTTCTAAACTACATTATTCAACAGGAGGATACACATTCTACTCTGATGGGAATACCTATATTGACATTATACAAATATGCCATCGACATCCATGTGTCATACTGGGTTCAGCTTGGTGCTTTGTTTCGGTTACCTTCCAGAAGATCATCCTCATCGATGCCTTTGACGATCTTTGATTTGTAGTCTCGGAAAAACATGTATTTCAGCAGTCTTCTAAGTTTTTTCTATTAAAAACATGAAATAAGTAAGTCAGAAACTTTACACACATATTCATTTTACTGACTGAAGACTACTATGGTAAGTAAATTTAATTAAACTTGTAGCCCAGGATCACTGGGGAAAAATACAGCAATTCTCGGCAGACTATAAATACAAAATTTTGTCATCAAATTAAACATAAAAGCTACAACACAAGCATTTTCAAAAGCATGTTCCATTTGCAAGTACCTGGATGCTCCAGAATCACAATTGTTTGGAGGTTTTTTGGGATTATTTTGGTTATATTCTTTCTGAAGATGGTAATACATATCACACTCTCCATACTAAGCTAACCACACTGACTTTGAAGAATTGTGCACTCATTCAAGACCAAATTTACCTTTTAAAATAATTTATAAACATCTGGACAAGGAGTCTGTAATAACTCCTTTAAAAAGCCAAGCACTCTTTTTTTTTAAATTATTTTTTCATTCTCTGAGAATCTTTTATTTAGAAGAGTTGGTTTATGTTTTATATTTCTGGAAAACATTTTGTAATCTGAGAAACATATGTTTATGAAACTAAAAGCTGATGAATGATAGCTGAGTCTTAATGATGGTTTATTTAGGGTTGTTGGAAGACTATAATATTGCTTAACTTTTAAAGTAACTGATAATACTTTGTAATCTGTTGTATGCTTTCACTTAGAATGGATTATTACTGGTTCCTGACTTTCAGGTTTAAGAGTCTTAATGACAAAAATAACATAATGCGTTTTACGACGCTCTTTCACACGCATTCTACTTGATATTTTCAACAGCCCTGAGACACAGACAAATACAATTATCTCCTTTTTATATATAGAGAAATCAGGTTAAAGACAGTCTTAGAACTAGAGCCTACAGGGACTGACGGGGAAATTAACCTTTGAACCGCAGGTTCCTTATTTACAAAGGAAGTAAAGTACTGACCTTAGAGGACTATTGTGAGGAATAAATGAGAGAATCGCTGAACTGCCAAATGCACTATATGAAACTTAGGAGGCAGTCAATGACTACTGCTCGACTATAACGGAATTATTAAGAGAAGGGACAGACACCTGTATATAGGTCTTTGCTATCCTTCTTTTCTCTTTGATCTAACTTCATTTAGTACTTTAGATTCTATTCTGTCATGTATTACACCCATGTAAACTACTTTAAATTCTGTTTGGAACACATCAACATATAAATAAAATTATTATTTTGAGGGGAAAAATGAGAATACTGGCAACTATCATGTTTTAGCTATGTTCTTAGTTGCTAAAAAGATTCTGGTTAAGCAGAGTCTGGACAGGAGTTCCTGTCGTGGTGTAGCAGAAATGAATCCAACTAGAAACCATGGGGTTTCGGGTTTGATCCCTGGCCTCGCTCAGTGAGTTAAGGATCTGGCGTTGCCGTGAGCTGTGGTGTAGGCCGCAGACACAGCTCGGATCTGGTGTTCCTGTGGCTGTGGTGTAGGCCAGCGGCAACAGCTCTGATTAGAACCCTAACCTGGGAACCTCCATATGCCACGAGTGCGGCCCTAAAAAGGACAAAAAAGACAAAAAAAAAAAAAAAGAAGAGTCTGGACAACAGAAGGGCTCTGACAATTAGTTTATGTTCCGGAAGTTTCCATACAATTTGAAATTTTGACTTCCCCCAAAGGCAGGGAAAACATCAACGTGGACTATTTTTTTGTGAATGACCTGTTTAACTTTGTCGATGCAAAAGGAAAACTGCCTGGATAAATTCTGTAACGGATTGATGCTAACTCCACTGCTCTTCAGCTGCCTTCATAAAGAATCCTGGCTCCTTGTTCCTGCTTTTGCCAACAGCACCTTCAGGCTCCCTCCTCACAGCACCACTGCTGTATGGTGCCTATCTCTTTCCAAGTGTGGTAAAGTCACCGAATTCTGAATATTCTTACTCTTTATTTTCTGAATGCTTCCTTTCTATCCATTTCCAGAGGCATCATACTAATAATCATAGTGTGCTTGAATTCCTGAACTTGCATCCTGGTTAGTTCCATTCTACATATAACTGCATGAGTCTCACCCCAGGCAGAAACCTCCACTTCAACAAATCCTATAGCCTCTCCATCTAATCACACAACCTTAAAATGCTATGTCTTAAAATGCTTCTTCAACTAAATTGTACAGATTTCCTAATCCAGATTGTAAATTCTTGATAGTGAAGACATTTCTTTTCTCTTTCTATTCTTCATATTCTTTCTATTCTTCAATAAGAGCTAATGAACTAAAAATTGAACAGTAGACTGGTCAAGGTGCAGTGTGTAGATCTCCGAGTCCCACTGCATAAAGAGAAAATACATCATCACTGGTCAATATTCAGTCCTACCGACACAAAGTAACTGGGTTTATGAAGGATGCTAACAAGGATATCCAGAAGGTCAGATGAGATGCCTTTTGATAAAAAACAGAGCCAGAAACACACAGATATGGCAGAAGAGGAATGGCTAAGTATATCTTAAAGTCCAGGGAAAAACAATGGAGAGATGAAAGACAGAATATGAGGCACTAAGCATTGAGTGCTCACTTGGGACAGCATCTACCACGTGGTCATTTGGTTTGTTTTTCCACGTGTAACTATCAGATGAAAATTTATTGAAAACGTGGAAAACGTCATAAAATATTTTTGATTAGCTACTCATGGAAGATAGTTATGACAAAATTAGACATGTAAATACCAGCTAAAATATTTTAATAGCAGAGTTCAGAGAGTAAGGCAGGTAGGTCTTAAAGTATAAAAACAACAACAACAGACATTGTGGTGTATATTTATGCTATTGGAATATTCATTCTGATTGATTTTTTCCTATTAATCAGTGGCACAAAAAAATCTGTATTTCAAGTTAAAAAAACTACTCTATGAAAGCCTATAATCCTGCATAAAATTAGAAGAAAAATACATATGTCACTTAGTTATATCCTAGTTACCAGAAGCAACCCAGTCACTGTTTAGTGAATATTATACAGTAACAAAAATGTCTAAATAGATATGTAAGGATAAGTGAGAATTAGTTGTCAGCACAGTTTTACAAAAGTGTCCTTGCCCACGTGAAAATTAAAAAAAAAAAAATTTCTTCTGTAGTAAATGATTTTGTAGTGCAAATTATTAAGACTAAAACATTAGTTCCATAGTTATGATTCCAATGGGAAAGTTATATAACAAGGATACATAATTTTCTTATACAAGTGTTAATTAAGTACCAAGCATGGCCCTTTTAACAATGAAATTGTTTCATATTACCTTATCTTTGCGCATCAAAAACAGAAGATCTTCAGCAGAGATTACTCTTGCTCCCCGAAGCTGAGAAACTTCAGCAGCTTGCTGTAACTAAAAACAAAGGGAATTTTTCTCAATAATCTAAATTAAATATTCCACAGTCGTGATGTCTTAAGAGAGATATACTAAGAGTTAAAAACCTTTGGGAATAATCCAGCAATCACATTGCTGCTTTTAAAAGCAAAATACCTTATGTTTAAAGGTATAAAAAAATGCAATTAAATTAACTTACAAGCCCACCTGTAACTGATACAATAAACAGAAATCCTTGATTTCTTTCATGCAAAGAAAAATCATGTGCAGCTTCCAGAAATGCATTAATGCACCTGAAAATAATTTTATGAAATTTTATCCTCATATCCATGTGAGCAATGGTTTCACTCAGTATCACTGGTTGAATAAGTATATTATTAATCTGAGCTCCCATGCTGGTATGATTTGAAATAGGCCCATTCAGAACTTTAAAAGATCAACAAAAACAGTAGCTGTTTCTAATATCCAAAGGAAAAAAAATAGTTTTAGTTTTGGCAAGTCTTCAGTGGGCAAAGGATTCAGTCCATAAATCATAATACTGGACTGCATTAATTTCTTTCCACACTAATCACATACACACAAAAAGTTAACTGTATCTGGAATGCACAACACAAAACATACTGCATGAAAAGTTAGATTCCCCATGAAATGTTCATCTGGGCCCTTATATCTACAAAGTCAAGAGTTTTTCTGGAATTCAGAAGTCCTAGAAACACAATCTTACTTGAAAATGACCTGGAATATAAAAGAATGTGAAAAATGATAGTTCTATTTTTTGGCACAGGCAAAATCAGTTTCTTATTTTGATTAGTTGGAAGCAACATAAAATACATCCAGCTGAAAAAAATAAAGATGTTGGAGAAAACACTGCAAAAAATGTGCCTGTAACTTCTTCCAAATTTGATCAAACCATGGTGACTGCACCAAACCAACTCTATTCCATTATTATAAAAATATTTACATATAAAGGTTATTTCTGAATGCATCCTTCTTTGAAAGGAATAAATCTAACACATATTCCTAAGGGCTAATCTTTAAAAAGTGACAGAGTGTTATCTTAGCAATTATAAGAAATCAAATAGTGCATTTTGTACTAAAGAAATTCTGAATGTTCAAGTGATTTTGCTAAGTAAGCTTCAAACCTTGTCTAAATACACAGACTACAAAATAGACTATAAACTCCCTATGTGTCAGCCTTACCACTGAATTTCCTGGATACTGGTGGTTGGTATATAAACATAATTCTACCTAAATATAGAAATTTAAATTTAACTGTGAACCATTTAAAAAGAAATCTTGGGGGGAAGGTTTTTAAAAAGATGATGTATCTACCCAGAAAGAAACTAAGTTTTCAGCAGGAAAAAATGTGAATATATTTTTCTAAAAACTGGAAGGATATCAGGGAAATATGTGTACATGTGTTTTTTTCAAATAAAAACATTTCTATCACAGTATAAAATACACACAATCAATGTGGAGAGGAATATGGGCTCAATATCCACTGGTCTGGACACACACACAGAACTGGGAGGAGCCCTGTCAAGTAACTTTTTATTTTCTTCAATGAAGGATGGTGATGATTTGAAAACTCAAAGATACTATATAGATACAAGTAATTTTGCTCATGGTAAGAAAGGATCAGGATAAGCAGACATCCCTAAATAGTTTTCCCAACTAACCACCTGTTTATCCACATTCTATAAAATAACCTGTACTTGTAACATTCTCCAAAATGTCAGTTCACAAACACATTCAACAAGCAAGGAAGGAAAAAAAAAAGGAAAATAAGAACACAGAAGAGTCAGCCATTTAAAATACCTTTCAAAACCAGTACACAACTATTGCAAGGATCTGGGATTTATGTCATGGTTGTGCTGTTATAATTTGCAGAAAAATGCTTATTTTTATTTTTCATCTACCTCTTACAAATTCCCTCGCCTAACCTAGTACCTTTACTAGCACTGGCATTGCTAGTTCTCTCCAGTATGCCCTGGATTCCCATGGAGTGAGTCCCCAGGACCAAAAGTTGCCACCGTATTACCGCACCAAAGCTACCTGGCCCCAATGTGTGCCATATGCCAAAGTCACCTCCCCCACACTCTCACCTTCTCTCCAGCAAGTGAGGAGAGCAAACTTATTAATGCATCACAGTGATCACACGTAAGTGTTTATTGCCCATTAGTTTACTTCTAGAATTTCTGTCTACAATTGCAAGAAAGAGGGAAGAAACTCCTTTAGTAACACAAGCTTTGAAAAAGCAAGTTAGCAGCTTGGCAGTTCAGTTCCATAAGGAGGCTGGGCTCAGCAATGGTGGATTTAGTGTGAAAACCACACTAGAACCAGGAAATCAAAATCACGAAATATTCCTAATACCTTCAGTGTTTAAAAAAAAAAAAAAAAAAAGTTGATTTTACATTCTAAGAAATATCCCTCAATTTTTGAATCCTTGAAAATAAATGGCAGTTGTACTTCACTATAGCAAGTCAGATATTTCTGTCAGTAATTAAAATGACATGAAATGACAGGACATTTTACAATTATTTTATTACAGTAAAAGTAGTGTATGTTTAATTGTAGCATAAAATATGTAAAAATTAACAGAGAAGAGGAATACTTTTAAGACTCAATACTAGCTGAATGAGGATACAAAGTTAATTTTCTTAACTGTATGGATGAAAGTATGGTGAGAGTAACCTTATGGAGATTTATTTGCAACTTACTAAAATATTTTGCTAAAAAACGTGATTCTGCGATAACAGCAACTCATTTACAGCATTTATTTTTTTCTGATAAATATTATTTCTACTCTTCAAAGTAAACTAAAAATAATATACTTGTACCAACCGTTTAAAAGAAAAAAATTTCCCCTAGTGTATTAACACTCATCATGTTTGCATTTAAATATTTTATAATTCTTTATTTGCAGCCTGAGCATAAAAGGTATACTTTAACATCACAAGTCATATTAAATGCCTCATCTTTGATCCCAAAATGTCTTCTCAATTTCTCATTGCTATCAATGACACTAACATTCAAACAATTTTTTTCTCACCTTATTTTATTTTCACCAACTTCTGTTGATTTTGTTGTTTTCATCTGCTCAAGGTCTTGAATTTGCTCTCTACTTCCCCAGTATTCATCTGAGTCTAGGCCCTAGAGCTTTTTGCTTACTTTCTAAATTTCAATGTCTCTAAATAGTGATGCATCCTAGATTTAAGTGTTCAAATCATCTTTCTCAAATATAACATCCACTATTCTTGTTTCAGGACCTATAATAATTCATTGTTATCTGACTTCAATGTGGTCTTTAAGGACTTGACTTACTCATAGATTTTCCCCGTATCTTCATTTCATAAGCTTTCTTGTTTTCCTATCATATTATTCTACATCTAAGCTCCAGTAATTTTGGTTCTATCTTTATGCCTTTGTGTACTTGTGATGATTAATTTTATGTGTCAACTTGACTGGGCCATGAGATGCCCGGACTTGTGGTCAGGCATTATTCTGAGTGTGGCTGTGAGAGTATTTCTGGATGAGTGAAACATCTGAATCCCTAGCTGAGTAAAGCAGACTGCCACTGCTATTGTTAGTGGGCCTCAACCAATCAGGTGAAGCAGTGAATGGAACAAAAAGGCTGAACAGAAGGGAACTCCTTCTGCCTGACTGCCTTGAACTGGGACATAGATCTCTTCCAATCTTTTGATTTGGACTGAAACATCTCCTGGTTCTTAGGCTTTTGGACTTGGACTTGAACTACATTCTGCCTCTCCTGGGTCTTTGGCTTACAATCACCAAACCTGGGATTCTGAGCCTCTAAAATCAAGCAAGTCAATTCCTTATAATGAATCTGTCTGTGGAAACACATACATACATGTATCCTATTGATGTCTGCTTTTCTGGAGAATCCTAATACAGCACTATACTCAAATTATGAGAAAGTCTTGGTTCCTTATGGGATGCAGGACTTTCTTCTTTAAAATACAGGCTTCAAAATCATTTTCCAAAAAAATAAAAGATCCATGATTACCTTCATTCAATAGTGTGTTACCTAACCTAGGCACAGAGCTTATACGCTCAGTTTACAGTATCCTAACTATAGTTCTCAGCAAGTTTCTTTATCTTCCTCAGCCAGCTACTTAATACTCTGACCTCCCAACTTCCTTCTGAACAATATCTTCCCCCAAGAGGCAGCTTATGTTTGTTAAGTGTTGGCAATCCATCTCCCTTTGGCAATTTTCAGTTTCCCCTTCTCAATATAAATGAATTGAGCTAGATGAAGTCAATAACCCTACAGCTGGCTGGGACCCAGGCAGATTTAGCAGAAAGATTTCTCTAATAAAAGTATAGCAAAATCAATTCAAGGCTTTCGTAATCAGTAGCATCCTAAACATGTTCCATTTTAACCACACTTTTATTGCAACTCTTTCCTTTGGATTCTGGCTAAATCCCTGGGTCCTTCCTTTCTGAGAATAAATAGTAAACAAATGCACAGTAAAGACAGGAATTGTTGAAAGCTATGTGATGTGATGAAGAGGCAAAATCTTAGGGTAGGTTGTCACCTGCCCTAAGATTTACTTGTCTATTTTTCTACCCATCTGTCTATCACACACTAGTTATCAGGACAGATACCAGGTTAGGCTGGGAAAGGGCAGCTCTGCTTGCAACCGTATTTATCAGCCATAGAGCACCTCAAGATCCTCTCTGAATCCTCCACGCTGAGAATGAAGGAACCAGGTATTAGGAAATCTGGGCTCCAGTTCTACTGGTACCACTATGTAGCTGCACAACTTCAGATACATCAAATAACTTCCCAAGATTTGCAGTTTCGTGTGTTTCTTTTCAAACTGAAATGGGTGAGCAATGATTTGAAGGACTAGAAGGAGAGTTAATAATAATCTTAGTAGTAATTACAGATACCATTTATGAGTACTACTTTGTACTTAGGCAGTACAGACAACTGTGCTATGTGCATTACCACTATTTAGTTTAAAAATTATGAAGTCAAAATGTATGTAACATTAAAAGTCAAATAATATATAATTGCAGACAGGAATACTTAGCCATATTTCTTTCCAATCTGTAATTCTACTTCCAAAGGCAAATCCTTTCAACTTTTCTAGCTCGTTCTTCTGTTATTTACTTCCATATCTGAAATATGCTTATAATGCTGTTCTATTTTTCAGCTTTAGTACTATCGTCTGACTTCTTACAATGGAAAAATGAAGAAGATTTAGTGTTCTTAAGCGACTCATATTTAACCATCCCCTTCTAATATACAATTTTTGTGTTAATATTATTATATTATTACGACTGCATAAACACTGCTATAGCTTGGCCAGTACAATCAAATTTCTTTTTTACAACTTACTTTTTTTTTTTTTTTTTAGGGCTGTACCCATGGCACATGGAGGTTCCCAGGCTAGGGATCCAATATGAGTTGTAGCCACCAGCCTACACCACAGCCACAGCAAGGCCAGATCCGAGCCACATCTGTGACCTACACCACTGCTCATGGCAATGCCGGATCCTTAACCCACTGAGAGAGGCCAGGTATCAAACCAGTATCCTCATGGGTACTAGTCTGATTTGTTTCCGCTGAGACATGATGGGAACTCCAATTTTTTTTTTTTTCTTGTAGTTAAGAATTTCTTTTCCTTTTTGGCTTATTTTTTTGTGAACGTAATACTATTTCATTTACATTATTTGAAAGGCTTAAAACATATAAGGATTTCTTTCAATTTTATTGTTTTCTTTTTCTTCCTCAGAGACTCATCTGGAAATTGCCAGACTCTCCTCAACAATTACTCTTTAGATTTTTGTATTCTTGATCTCATTTGTTCTTACCAAATTTATTTCCTTTATTTTGGTGAAGCACATCCTGTAGAAGTTTCCTTTGTTGTTTCTGAGCACAGTTATAATAGCTGCTCTTTTTTTAAAAAAAGCCTGTCTGTTATTTCAACATCTGGGTCATCTCAGAGTCAGTCACCATTTTGTCTTTTCCCTTGGGTATGGGCATGTTTTCCTATTACTTCATATTTTAAGGAATTTTTTATTTTATCTGATATACTATAAATGATACTCTGTTAGAACTCTGGATTCCGTTATGCTCCTTTGAAGAATACTGATCAACATTTACAAATAGGCAGTTAACCAAAATGAACTCAAACTGCAGTATTTATCTCCCTCCTCCAGTAGGAGGTGCAGCTGAAAAATAGCCCTGATAGTTTGCTGGAAAAGGGTGTATGGAAAATAAAGTTTTAAAGATCCTGCATGTCTGAAAATTCATTTATGCCACCCTTATATTCAATTGATAATCTAACTAGGTATAGAGTTTGGGATTAAAAATCATTTTCCTTCAGAATTTTAAAGACATTGCTCCATTGTCTTCTAGCTTAAAATGTTACTTTTGAGGAGTCAGGTGTTTTTGTTTTGTTTTGTTTTCTAATTCCTAACCCTTTATGCGATTCCTCTCCTCCCCCGCCCCAGCCCCCACTGAGAAACTTTTACTATGATTCTCTTCATACCTAAAAATTTAGAATTTCATGGTGCCACGACTTGGTGAGGATCTTTTTCATCTATTTTCCTGGTACTCACAGTGATACTGTAACCTACATATTCTTTTCCTCCAAGTCTGGAAATTTTTCTTGGATTACACTGAGAATGTCTTTCCTTCTCTTTCCTAGATTCTTTCTAGAATATCTATTAATTGAATGCTGGTGGTCTTTTTGTCTGGGATCTTTCATACCAGAGTCCTTTTTATTCAGCCGTTCCAGAGAGTAAAGCGATACTGTTCTGCCAGAATGGCAAAGAGGTACCTGATGGCCTGTATGGTTTTCACAGGTTACTGGGGTAAAACTGCTCTTTTACTTTCTACCATTTCTCCTGTTCTTCATCCTGCTAAGACCTCTATCTTCAGAGGTACCTTGAATCCTGATTTTTTTCCAGGTTCCAAGGTTTCCTCTTTCTCTAATCTGTTGAACCTTTCAGTGTTTCTATGCACTTTTCAGCTTCCACGGTTTCTGTTATGTCTCATCTGCTGTTTAATCTCATATTTTTCTTGATCTTCATAGATTTATGCTTTTCAAAATTGTTACTGCTGTTATTTATTGGGGTTTTGAGAAGGTCAGGAGATAAGAAACATATATCACTCAGGTTTATACAGAAGCTGATGCTCCTTTTTTCATGCTGACATTTACTTAATGCACCATCCTATGCTTCATGCCTTTATATATCATCTCATTTAACCCTCAAGACAAACTTATGAGAGATGTCCAGATACACAAAACTGGTATTAATAAATGTTTAAGCCATGCATCGTTCTCTCCAAGATTAATTTCTTATTCAGAATACAGGAAGGTACGATCACTAAATAAAGTCTCACATTGCACAGAAAAGTCTACCCACAAAAACATTTATTTGCCTTTCAAAACATTTTCATTGCTGGCAAATAAAAGGTTGCCAAAAAAAAAAAAAAAAGGTTTGGATCAAAACACTCAAGTCAGTTGCTTCATGCAGACATGGCTTAAGGACTGAGAACTCAGTAAGTGCTTGAAAGGAAACAGATTTGTAACTAAATACAGTTAACATTCAGAATACTATAAATGTAAGATATTTGACTTCGTATTTTCCTATCATATGATCTCCTTATTCTTTTTGGTGACTGGTCTTCCACTGTCTTAGACATGTGAAACATAAACAAGCATACAAATTGATAAAAGATGTGCCTAACTTTTTAGAATTTTATTTTAACTCTTTTTAGAATAGTACGTCAAACACAGTTAAGTCACGTTTATTAAAATATGATAACGCCATAATTATCAGTATCTCATGACTCAAATAATTCGTTTTTGTTTACATATGCGTTTTAAAGAACTACCAAGATACAATTCACATAAGCCTGCAAAGCTTAAAAATCTCCAGTAAACAATGACTCTATATATTGTATAAGAACAGCAACATTGACAAGAAACTAACTCTTTGGTTATTCTTATTTAAATGTGAAATTAGAAGAACAATCATTTGAAAGCTTTCCTTTAGACCATTCTGCATATAAGTTATTTGTAAACAACTTTCAAGTTTAAACAAACCAAGTTTTGAAAGTAAGCAAAAGGCTATTTTGGAAATGTTTTAAAGTTGAAATTAAATTAATAAACTAGACTATAGTAACTATATTAATTTATTTATTTTGGCCACAACTGTGGCATGTGGAAGTTTCCAGGCTAAGGATCAAACCCACGCACACGCTATCACCAGAGCCACAGCAGTGACAATGCTGGATCCTTAACCTGCTGAGCCACCAGGGAACTCATAGACTATACTTTAAATACTGAACTATACTACACCTTAAATCCTATACTATATTAAACTAGATTATAATTTAAATCCTATACTTTTAACTAACTATAGTTAATATGATTTAAAACTTAACTATTTACTATTTAACTATTAAAACTAAAATATTCTATTTAAACTAAAATACAATTAAAATCGGTAAAGATGGAGGCACATCTTGAATTTGTTCAACGTGATACACAACTATCTTTCAGTTAGTCAATAACTTAAAAATGATATAGTTTATAGGTACAAATAGGTACATTTTGCATTTCATAAAATTTTAGAAGCATAAAAATTTTCAGTAGCCTACAAAATGTGGACTTTCCTTGTCTACGTTTAACAATGTTTCTCTTCTTTCTCTGCTTATTTCTTGGCATCTTTGTGTCGCCCCCCCCGCCCCCCCCCACATTCCCTTCTGTTTACACTTCTAAAAAGGCATCCACCAAAAGTTGTAGCCACTACTCATTCCTCCAGAGAACAAAAAAAAAAATAACAGATATAAGACTCAGTTAATTACTTTTTTTTCCAGAATGCTACCTATTTTTTTCACATGATAACCTGATTTCATTTCACCCTAGAATGTTTGGGAATAAACAGAGGTCTTGTCCTAAATCTTCATGTTTAAGCACTGAATTACACCAGGCCACACACAGACCAATGTAATGACTGGAAAAATTACCAAATGGAAAGAATAAAGTAACGCTAAAGAATAAGCATGAGGAATAGGAAAACTGATTTCTAATTTTATCTCTTACTTTCACCCTTGCTTTGGCAAAAGCAACTTTATAATTTTTGTCTTTTTGTTGAGAAAAAAATATGGATAAAGTGCCACCTTTAGAACTGCAGCTTGTGAGGCCGGGTCTCAGAACCTGATCCCTGCGCAAGGAGAGCAAAGGCCTGCTGTGGGACTCGGTGAAAGTGTGGTTTCCTCTGCCGGTACTGTGTATCGTGGAGAGCGTCCCAGGGAATTTAGATTATTGCCTCCATTTTAAGGTCTAACTCAGCAGATCATCTCCATGTAAAGTACTATACAAACTGCTTTCACAAGTAGTTGAATAAAATGGATTTTTTTAAAAAATCATTACTTTAAAAAAAGTTTCCAAAACCGTTCTGTTTTTTCCTCATAAAACAAAAAACAAAAATGCCTGTGGTTTGATGTTTAAGGGCATACATGTCACGTGGCATACAGTGAGCCCTCAATGCTACCTACATTTATTTGGAAATGAGAAATTAAATTTCCGGGTGATCATAAAGAAAAGTTTATAACTTCTAGTAGTCACAAAGATTAAAGGGTATTACTGGACTATTACTTAGCACTTATGACCTATTTTACCATAAACAAGTTTAGGATGTAAATAATTTGTGTGGATAAATTACACACATACACACACAGATATATACACATATTTGTATGTATATACCCACCCACATATATCACTAGAACCACTTTCTTATAAGTTTTAAGAATGTAACTCTCTTTTAAAGGTAAAGGGAAAAATGATATGGACTTCTTTTGGTACAGAACTAATAGCATCCCTACAAATTTCACATGTAGAATCACCTCACCATGAACCTCACATGTGTTAGTGTACATACATTTTTGAAGCTATAGTTTTGAATAAAATAGCTGACCCTTCCAATCCTCAGGTTCTTGAAGTGAGAAACGAACAGATTTGAACAACAAAAGAAATCAGAAGTCTTTTTTTTTTTGGCTTTTACTCTCTGATTCTAGTATTTAACCTTAGGTATACTTGACTTTGGCTCCATACTTAAGCACTTGCAACAGTGAGAGGAGAAATACAAAGAGAAATACTGTATCTTGGTGAGGTACAGATGGGAGTCAATTTTCAAAGGAATAACTGTATGAATGTGGCAGAGTGGTCTATTATTTAGCATTAAAGATTTATTTAACCATAGTGTTTGCCATGGTACACAAATCAGCAGGTGATGTAATTATTCCAGCATCCTACCCAATAGTTCCCGATACATTTGAAAGCCAAAGACAGTTGCAAAATGGGATTAAAGTAATGCAATTACTAATGCATAGAAGAGACTGGTCTCTATCCATGTCCACTCTGCCCTAGGCTTTTATCATATGATGAATCGAGGTCATTTGTATATACTTCCCCCTCAGTCTGTCGGAGAAAGTAGCCCTTATTCAAATTCTGTATCCAAACATTGCTTGCATAGGAAAACCAATCAATGTTGTATATAGTATTTATCAAATTAGATGTAGAATATGTAAAACTAAATGAAAAGTCAGGGCTCCTGGGCTCAGATGTCAGTCCCATATTGCACTCGAGAATGAAAAAGGATATTTAAAAGGGCTCAAGAAGGTGATATAGTGTAGATCTTGTTACACCCACAGGTCACTGTGATGATCAGATGAAATAGTGTAGGGCAGGCTCTTGGAAAGCTATCAAGGACCAGCCAAGTGTAAGCTATCACGTGGGAATGAATAAGGTGGAACAGCAGTCGATATAAGGAAAGAAAAGAAAAAAAAACTACTGATAATTTGGTAGGCAGAGAAAATGCTTAAGATCTGCTACTAAAACCCAAACCAGGATATTCTAAAAGATTCCTTCACATCAGAAATAAAATGGTAAAACCATCCAGCAGTATGCACACCCTCATATGCTGAGAAAGGGGACAGGTATGAAGCAGACAGAACCCAACATTCCTCAAAAATGCAAGTGAGATGCCACAGCCTTTGAGGCTCTTCTCAATCATCCCTTTCCATGGTGCTTCCTGGGGACCTTGTGTGACTTCAGCCTGCTTACCATGGATCACGCAACTTTGTAAAGGTCTCTTTACGAGAAAAAGGCTTCCCTTCCAGAATGGAAACTGTCCATTAAAGTGTGTTAGAAAAAAAGTGAAATGGTAGGTAAGCATTTTGGCAAAAGCCAAGTAAAACAAGCTGCATGACTGGTGCACGGACCCTGATACAGGGACTAGAGTAGGGCAATGAGGACTGCTGATCCTAGTATGAGTTCTGTGAGAATGTGGCTGATAACTAAACACTAAACTAACTGAGACTGTGTTAACTAACCAAAACAAATTCAGGAATGACAATGGCTATCGTGCAACCGCTGAACAAGTGAGGAAGGAAAACAAATAAACATAAAAATGACAGTGCCTAAACATAATTATCTGACCCCAAATATTAGCTTTTCATTTTCTTCTGTGGATTCTCAGGGCAGTGATATTACTAAAAGAGACACCACAGAAGAGCAACTCCTCAAACTGTCCTCTTGCAGATGAGGCTAAAACGAAATAAGTAAGCACGGAGGTTAAAAAGCTGTGACTTTTAATTGAACACTGGCCTCTGGTTTGTTCAAAACATATTTATTGAGCACCTAGTATAAACCAGTCTCTCTGGGCTTGGAACTGAAAATCATGCTAATCAGAAGCGAAGCAAAGCAAGCAAGCAAACAAGAAAACAAAAATTGAAACATGGTTTCTAATCTCATAGAATTTATAGACTGCATTAATTTTTTAGTTAAGATGCATAATAAATAACAGCAGATATTATAAAATTTTTATTTTAAAGAAGTAAAACAAGTTAATGCTGAAAATTAAGGAATTGGGGGATAAAATACCATAACACATCTATCACATTGAAGAGGACATTCAGCTAACACCTTTGCAAATGTTCCACAGGAAGCCTCGGATTATATTAAGGTTATTAATCTTAAAAGAATCCCAAGACATTATTCCCAATTATCTAAAAATGTCTAAAGAAAATATCCTGACGCATCTAGAGTTAGTTCAGTTAGATAGATATCAGCCATGATTAGTTTTGAGCCTAAAGACAAATCAAATGGTGCCTCCTAGCCTCTAATCAGAATTTGAAGAAAACCTCAAACTTTAGAATTTATCTGGCTGAACTTCAGCTAAGGTGTGTGTGTCTGGGGCATCTGTGGTGATGACCCACATGGGATCACTGATATTTATTTGAATGTATGTTTCTCAGTCAGGGGCCTGGGAGGAAAAATATAGCATAGTTAAACTGGATAACTGGAGGAAACTATTTACAAAGATGAGGGGAGAGTTTGGAGAACTCCAAGGGATAATGTGGTACTCTTCTGGATCCAACAACAACAGGAAGCTATTATTAAACTAGGCTCTGGGGGTTTAAGGGAAAGGCAGCTGTCCTATGAACCTGGAAGCCGGAGAAGTCACCTGACAGGGACACAACCAACCTTGGTTTTACATTCCTCCCACTCTCAGCTGCTGGCACCCCACACTGGCCAAAAGGAACAGAAGTCAGAAGCCAAACAGACTGAAAGAGATGAGCACCCCCCAACCCCCGCCAGATTCCAGAAAGGGAGGAGGAAGGGTGAAAAGGAGGGACAAACAGGAGATGTTCATTACCTGTGAGGCTTCAGACTTTGCAGGAATAACCTTTCTAGGGGCACTTTCCCTCCGAACACCTAAAGTAGAATGTTTTTCATCCCCTTTTAAAAATATTTCTCTTCAGACAATTTAAAAATAGAAAGGGTGGGAAGTGAACTCCAAATATGCTATGTGATCCAGTGATAGAAACGGTAGAGGTGTTGGTCCTTACTTTTTAGAGAGGACAGCACCGATAATTAGATAACAAGGGCATCAACTAGCATTTATTGAAAACACTACAAGGTGTCTGACATTTTTTACATATTTTAAAAATTATTAGTTCTAACCCTCGTGGAAATTCAACGGGTTGGTTGATATTAGTATGTTATAGATTTGTTCTAGATAAGGAATCGGCAGCTCAGAGCGTTTAAATGACTAAGACGGGATGTGAACAAGTCTGACAGAAAATAACTCCATTTCCCTGTACCCACAGCTAGTAGACAGCTAACTTTTCCATTTTCCTCATGTAAACTAATACTTAATAGTTTGCTTATAGAAAACCATATTTGCATGTGTAAAATTCAGTAACTTGACCAGTCAACATTTAGCCCTTCACAAGCCTTAGACAGAATCAGCAGTATGATAAAGTTTGTAGTGGAGTTTTAAATGTCTCTGATAAATTTCCATAAGGTCCATAACAGATCTACTCTTAGACACACAGCAATAAGTTTAAAGTCTTAACATGCTACTAAGGCAATTATAACAAAAAGCAACAGACTCGCAAATACAGAGATCAATCAAACTAACGGTTACCAGAGGGGAGAGTGCTGGCTCGAGGGGCAAAATAGGTGAAGGAAATTAAGTGGTACAATCTTCTAGATATAAAATTTAAAAATTACAGAGATGTAATGTACAGCAGAGGGAATATATTCAATATTTTATAATAACTTTGTATGACATATAATCTGTAAAAATATCAAATTACTAGGTTGTACACCTAAAACTAATAATGTAATATTGTTAAGTCAACTACAGCTTAATAAAATAAAAAAAACTTTAATTAAACTCAAAGTTATCAGAGGATGTTTCAGATCTTACACTGACTGGGTGCCCTTGTGCTATGTAATTAATGTCTTACCTTCAATTGCCCATTTTAATTTTTTTATTTTATTTTTTTGTCTTTTGTCTTTTCAGGGCCCACCTGTGGCATATGGAGGTTCCCAGGCTAGGGGTTGAATCAGAGCTGTAGCTGCCGGCCTACACCACAGCCATAGCAACATGGGATCCGAGCCACATCTGCAATGTATATACCACAGCTCACAGCAACGCCAGATCCTTAACCCACTGAGAGAGGCCAGGGATCAAACATGCAACCTCATGGTTATTAATCGGGTTCATTAACCACTTAGCCATGACAGGAACTCTGAATTGCCCATTTTTAATATTCATGGAATGACAGTTGCTATCAGACCATAT
The DNA here is from genome assembly GCF_054392235.1 of Sus scrofa. Lineage (NCBI taxonomy): Eukaryota > Metazoa > Chordata > Mammalia > Artiodactyla > Suidae > Sus > Sus scrofa. Next base: position 48,485,765 of record NC_139389.1, read on the forward strand.
TAAATTATATATGCAAAGTGGCTGGCACAATTTCTTATATCAGATTCTCAAGAAATGCTCATTCCTATTGTACACTAATCATTTTCTTTCCAAAAAGATGTAGGAGGTAATGTGAAAAGTACTAGCTCAGAATCTGATTAAAAGCCCTTCTCTCTGCCTTCTTATAGTTAAGGGTGGAGGGTGGAAGGGGAATTTTCACCCACTAACTGGGTTCAGGTGTCATGTATTTCTAGATTCTGGTGTTTCCCTTGCCCCCATCAATAACTATGCCATGCATTTGTTTAAATAATTTGTTTAGTTATGTATTGCCATAGTCATAGCTATGAATTAGAAATGAAAAACTACCCTAAATAATTTACTTTTGTGAGAATGCCAATTGATAAATAAATGTACACAATTACTATTGATTAAAATATTACAAGAAGAAAACTAGAAAAATTCTATTTCTAGGCATCTATTTTATGAAATAATCATACTGCATTTTTATTTCTCCAACACACTGAACCTAGTATATAGTACAAGTCAATAACTAAGTGGGTGCAGTGATGGATGGAGGGAGAGAAGGTAGGGCAAAGGCATAAAAAGAAGAGAAGAGGTCATGTGTGAAAGCAGAAGAGTAGAATGAGAAGCAGATGAGAATTTAAGATAGAAGGAAAGGGACAGTTTATTTCAGTAGAAAATTAGAATTTTTCTTCAATGGTTTGACAAACAGCTAACAAAGGAGAAAAAATATTTCATCATTTTTCATACATAAAAATAAATTTCAGGTGAATTAAAAACTTAAGATATAAAAGACAAAATGATACAAAAAAATCATGAAAGACTATCTAGTGAACTATACATACCATCCAGGATCAGAGAGAGCTGGCCTCCAAACTAGTCCCCCCATGAACAGCACCTCCTGTCTGCATGCCCTTGTGTCCCTCTCTCCAGCATTGAGCCTGGGCTGGCCTGTGACTTGTACTAACCAGTAGAATGTAGAGGCGGTGATGTCCTAGGACTCAGCGACATTGCCAGTGAAAAGCTGCTCAAGATTCTACTCTTACATTTTGGGAGTTGGGTGATCCCCTTTAAGTCTTTTCTGACAGACTATATATAAAGAGCCCAGGTGGATGGAGGGGGAGGCGGGGAGTCTCCATGGGAAAGGACAGAAGTTCAGCCTTCCTACGAATCCTGGGCAAGACTCCTGGTGACTTAGCCCCAGGTGCCAACTGCGTACAACCAACGTGAGGGAGCACAAGCAAGATGAGAGCAACACCCAGTCGAGGTAAGTCATCAAGTCATGAGAAACAATAAGTACGTTTGGATTTTAGTCCCACTGTGCTTTGAAGTGGTTTGCTACAAAGCAAGAAACAAAACAATAAAACTCTTGTAAGATGATCTAGGACACAAGGTACACAATCTAAGTTTTAGAGAGACATCTTTACTGAGAGCTGGAAGTCCAAAAAGGAAAAATTAAACATGTGTGATTATATAAAATCCTAAAACATTTTGATGGCATATTTGAAAAAATTCTTCAATGTAAATTTTTATTTTTATTTTTTTAATTACTCAAATGAATTCATCACACCTATAGCAATATAAATTTTTAAATTTATCTTCTAAGGTGTAAGACAGGGAGTTCCTATTATGGTGCAACAGAAACGAATCCAACCAGGAACCATGAGGTTGCGGGTTTGATCCTTGGCTTCACTCAATGGGTTAAGGATCCGTCGTTGCCATAAGCTGAGGTGTAGGTGGCAGACGTGGCTCGGATCTGATGTGGCTGTGGCTGTGGCATAGGCCGGCAGCTGTAGCTCTGATTAGACCCCTACGCTGGGGGAACCTCCATATCCCATGGGTACAGCCCTAAAATTGAAAAAAAAAAAAAAAAAGGTGTAATACAAAATAAAAGTTTTTAGAAACTTATAAGAAAATAATCCAATAAAAAACTGGACAATGAATAGAAACAGGCAATTTAAAAAGGATCAAATCCAAATGTCAACCAACACAAAGATGCTCAAAGTTACCAGTAGTGAGACTTCAAGTTCAAATAAAATGAGCTTTTTCTTTTGGTCAGTATTCAGGAAAAAATTAAAAGGAGCTACAACTTCTGTTGCTAACAGAAATATGAGGAAAAGAATCTGACAACATACATTAAGACTGATCAGATAAACAAGTTATGAAAAAAAATTGCTTATCAATAGAGGAAAGGTAAATAAACTATGGTGCCCTTATATCATGGTATATCCTGAGGCCATTCAAAAACAATGAAATAGGGTTTCACTAGCTGACTTAAAGGAATTTCTATGAGGTTTTGTTTGGTAGGAAAAACAAGATGCAGAAAAGTATGAATAATATAATCCCATTTTTATAAAACAAGTAATGATGGGAAAAACCTATATACACTGATGTTCCTATATATTTATACATACACCTATATATGAATATTAAAATATACAGAACAACATGATAGGATAACAAAGAGGGCAACATAGGTTTAAGGTTCATGAGTAGAGCCAAACAGAAAAACATCCCTTAGCAAAGGCATTTATGACGTGAACATGGTGAAACATTCAGTTAAAATTATTTATATGTATCTATGTATATAGAGACATAGCAAGTTAGATCTTTGTGTCATTCCTTATAGCCCAATATATTACAACTGTGCAATTTTAAATGAAATAAATGAATAAATAAATAGCCTAAGATGATGCATGTGAATATTAATTTGTTCTCAGAAAGAACTTCCTAATCACAGAAGCATTAGTGGTAAAGGAGGGGGGGAAAAAAATCAGTGAATTGGATTATATTTATAATGAAAATTTATGGCATAAAAATGAACCTAATTAAGGTATATGCTGGAAAAATATTTCTAGAGTAGTTCATAAAATGTAACTATCCTGAATACATAAAAAAACTCATAGAAACTGAAAAGAAAAAATTCAAATCCTAAAAGAAAAATGAGCCAATGATATGAATAAAAAAATCATATAAGAATGTAAGTGGCTAATTTGATAAAAAATACAAATTAAGACAACTTTAAATTATTACTTTACACATCTTAAATTAGCAGATTTTTTTTTTTTTTTTTTGTCTTTTTGCCTTTTCTAGGGCCGCTCCTGCAGCATGTGGAGTTCCCAGGTTAGGCATCTAATGGAGCTGTAGCCACCGGCTTATACCAGAGCCACAGCAACGCGGGATCCAAGCCGCGTCTGCGACCTACACCACAGCTCACGGCAACACCAGATCATTAACCCAATGAGCAAGGCCAGGGATCGAACCTGCAACCTCTTGGTTCCTAATCGGATTCGTTACCCACTGCGCCATGACGGGAACTCCTAAATTAGCAGATTTTTTAAAATGCTAATACTCCTGGCAGTGGGGAGTTCAGAAAATAAGCTATTTCAAGTGCTAGAGAGGTACAATCTTTTGGAGAGCAATTTCAAATTGTGTACTAAAGACATTAACACCCCTTGACCCCATAATTCTATTTCTAGGCATATATTTTAGAAATAATCATATATTGATAACAACTTATAAACATGGATACTCTTGTACATTATTCAAAAGAGAAAAACACAGCAATAGCACACATTTCCATGAAAAGGTGATGGATCATTCACAATGAGATTTTATACTGATATTAAGGAAAATGTTTTTAAGGGTATTCAGTATCAGGAGAGATTCTAATGATAAAATGTTAAATTTAAATGATAGAATACAAATTGTATATACAGTAATGATGAAAATTTTCTCAAAGTAAAATTTTAAATTTACAGAAAAGGATAATAAAAAAGATAAAAACCAACTATACTCCAATAAAATTAAAAAATAAACTAAGAACAAATATTTGCTTTAAAAAAATACATAAAAGACGGGATTAAGATGACAGAATAGAAGGACTGGAGCTCAACTTCTCTCATAAAAACAACAAAAATACAGCCAAATGTTGAGCAACCTTCAACCAAATGGACTGGAAACTTTCAAAAAGATATCCTACTCCAGAAGACAAAGAGGAGGTCACATCAAGAGGTAAGTGGGGCGATTATGTGATATAAGTAAGCCCATACCTCCCAGGTGGGAAGCCCCACAGACAGGAAAGTAAATGTATCATAGAGACTCACCTACAGGAGTGAGAGTTCTGAGACCCATATCAAATTCCCATTCCCCAGGGATCTGGGATTGGGAGACAGAGACCCAGGAGCCTCTGGAATTGAAGGCCAGCAGGGCCTAAGTGCAGGAGCTCCATGGGACTGGAGGAAATGTAGACCCCATTCTTGAAAGGCACACAAGACTTTCACGTGCACTGGGTCCCAGGGCAAAGCAAAGGCTCCATAAGAATTTGGGTTGGACCTGATTGCAGTTCTTGGAGGATCTCCTGGGAAAACAGGGGGTGACTGTGGCTTGTTGTGGGGGAAGGGCATTAGAGGGAAAGCTCTTGGGAATATTCAACAGTGTGTGTTTCTCTGGAGGTGGCCATTTTGGGGAAATCTCGCCCCACTCATCAGCGCTGAGAAGCCCCAGGCTAAATGATAATCCAGGAAAGGATCATAGCCCTGCCAATCGGTAAACAGGCTGCCTAAAGAACCCCCCAGGCACACAGCTGCTTCTAATCTCACCCAGAGACAAAGCCCCACCCACCATAGGGACAGGAATCAGCCCATCTACCAATGGGCAGGCACCAGTCCCACCCATTAGGAAGCCTACAGCAAGCCCCTGTACCAACTTCAGCCACAAGGGGGGCAGACACCAGAAGTAAGACAGGCTACAACTCTACCACCTACAAAAAGGACACCACACCAAAAACCTATAAAAATGATAAGACATAGAACTATAACTCAGATGAGGGAGAAAGCAAAAACCCGAGAAAAACAACTAAGTGATCAGGAGAATCTCAGCCTCCAGGAAAAAGACTTAAGGCTGTTGATACTGAAGATGATACAAGACATTAGAAATAAACTGGAGGCAAAGATGGATAATTTACAGGAAACACTGAGCAAAGAAATACAAGATATAAAACTTAAGCAAGAAGAGATGCAAAATAAAATAACTGAAATAAAAAATTCATTAGAAGTAGCCAACAGCAGAATACAGGAGGCAGAAGAACATATAAGCAAGGTGGAGGACAGACTAGTGGAAATCACTGATGTGGAACAGAAAAGAGAAATAAGATTGAAAAGAAATGAAGAGAGTCTCAGAGAACTCTGGGACAATGTTAAATGCACCAACATTCATATTATAGGGAGCCAGAAGGAGAAGAGAGAGAGAGAAAAGGGACAGAAAAAATATTCGAGGAGATAATAGCCGAAAACTTTCCTAACACAGGAAAGGAACTACTCACTCAAAGGAACTACTCACTCAAATCCAGGAAGTGCAATGAGTACCATATAAAATAAACCCAAGGAGGAATACACCAAGACACATATTAATCAAAATGATCACATTAAAAGACAAAGAGAAAACAATGAAAGCAGCTATGGAAAAGAAACAAATACCATACAAGGGAATCCTGATAAGGGTATCAGCAGATTTTTCAGCAGAAACTCTGCAGGCCAGAGGGAGTGGCATGATATACTTAACATGATGAAAGGAAAAAACCTCCAACCAAGATTACTCTACCCAGCAACGCTCTCCTTCAGATTTGAAGGAGAAATCAAAAGCTTCACAGATAAGCAAAAGCTAAGAGAATTCAGCAACACTAAACCAGCCTTACAACAAATACTAAAGGAATGTCTCTAGGCAGAAAAGAAAAGGCCGCAACCAGAAACAAAAATACCATAAATCACAAAGCTTACCAGTAAAGGGATATATACAGTAAAGATATGAAATCATCCACGCACAATTATGCTACCAAAAGCAGAAACTGTGAGAAGAGGAGGGGACAAATGCAGGACACTGGAGATGCATTTGCAATTAAGAGACCAAAACTTAAAACAATATATATATATATATAGACTCCTATATCAAAACTTCAGGGCAACTGCAAACCAAAATCTACAATTAATAAATACGAAAAATACTCAAATACAACACTAAAGATAGTCATCAAACTACAATAGGACAGAACAAGAGAGAGGGGAAGAAAAAAGAGCAACAAAAACAAATCCAAAGGAATTAATAAAATGGCAATAAGAACATACATATCAATAATTACCTTGAATGTTAATGGACTAAATGCCCCAACCAAAAGACATAGACTGGCTGAATGGACACAAAAACAAGACCCATATATATGCTGTCTTCAAGAGAACCACTTCACGTCTAGGGACACATACAAATTGAAAGTGAGGGGATGGAAGAAAATATTCCATACAAACTGGAATCAAAAGAAAGTTGTAGTAGCAATGCCCATATTAGACAAAATAGACTTTAAAATGAAGAATATTTCAACAGACAAGGAAGGACACTATATAACGATCAAAGCATCAATCCAAGAAGAAGATACAACAATTTTAAATATCTATGCACCCAACATAGGTTCACCACAATATATAAGGCAACTGCTAACAACCTTAAAAGGACAAATCGACAATAACACAATCATTGTGGGGGACTTTAACACCACACTTACAGTAATGGACAGACCATCCAGACAGAAAATCAATAAGGAAACACAGGCCTGAACAAAGCATCAGACCAGATGGACTTCATAGCTATTTATAGGACATTCCATCCAAAAGCAACAGAATACACATTCTTCTCAAGTGCACACAGAACATCCTGTAAAAGAAAAATGGAACTGGAGGAATCAGAATCAGGCTCCCTGGCTTCTGACTATACTATAAAGCTACAGCCATCAAAACCACATGGTACTGGCACAAAAACAGAAATATAGATCAGTGGGACAGGATGGAAAGCCCAGAATTAAACCCACACACCTACAGTCAACTAATCTATGACAAAGGAGGCAAGTATATGACAATGGAGAAAAGACAGCTTGTTTAATATGTGGTGCTGGGAAAACTGGACAGCCACATGTAGAAGAATGAAATTAGAACACTCTCTAACAGCACACACAAAAATAACCTCAAAATGGATTAAAGACCTAGATATAAGACCAGACACTATAAAACTCTTAGAGGAAAACACAGGCCAAACACTCTTCGAGATAAACCACAGCAACACCTCAGACCCACCTCTTAGAGTAATGACAATAAAAACAAAAATTTTAAAAAAGGGACGTAATTAAACTTAAAAATTTCTGTGCAGTAAAGGAAACCCTAAACAAAATGAAAAGACAACCCACAGGATAGGAGAAAATCTTTGCAAATGAATTGACTGACAAGGGAATAATCTCCAAAATTTATAAACACCTCCTACACCTCAATACCAAAAAAAACAAACAACCCCATCAAAAAATGGGCAGAAGATCTAAACAGACAATTCTCCAAAGAAGACATACAGATGGCCAAAAAGCACATGAAAAGATGTTCAACATCACTCATTATTAGAGAAATGCAAATCAAAACCATGAGGAGGTACCACCTTACACCAGCCAGAATGGCCATCATCAAAAAATCTACAAACAATAAGTACTGGAGAGGGTGTGGAGAAAAAGGAGCCCTATTACACTGTTGGTGGGATTGTAAACTGGTGCAACCACTGTGGAAAACAGTATGGAGATTCCTCAGAAAACTAAAAATAGAATGACCATTTGATCCAGCATTCTCACTCTTGGGCATCTATCCAGAGAAAATCATGATTTGAAAAGAAACATGTACTCCAATATTCATTGCAGCACTACACACAATAGCCAAGACATGGAAACAACCTAAATGTCCACGGACAGAGGAGTGGATAAAGATGTGGTATAATACACAATGGAATATTACTCAGCCACTAAAAGGAAAGAAATAACGGCACCTGCAGCAACATGGATGGACCTAGAAATTATCATGCTAAGCGAAGTCAGTCAGACAATGAGACACCAACATCAAATGCTTTCACTGACATGTGGAATCTAAAAAAGGACACAATGAACTTTGCAGAAAAGATACTGACTCACAGACTTTGAGAAACTTATGGTTTCCAAATGAGACAGGTTTGGGGGTGGAGGGATGCACTGAGGGTTTGGGATAGAAATGCTATAAAATTTGGTTGTGATGATTGTTGTACAACAATAAATGTAATAAAATTCATTCAGGAATTTTAAAAAAGAAAAAAGGAAAAAATACATTAAAAATTGTGTAGTTTTATGTAGGTGATAAAATCAATCATAGGTGATCTTTAAAATTTTTCTACATCTTTCTGTATTTTTCAAGCTTTCCACAATTAACTTTTGTCCTTTTAAACTAATTTTTAAGCTGTCTCTTTTAAAAGACAAGTGATTTTAACTAGGTAAATATTCTATCATTGAGGTAATTTATCCTGGGGCTCATGAACTTTCTAAAATCATATAATAAAATGCTGTTTGGACAGGAGAGAATCTACAATTCAATCAGATTCTCAGAGACAATCATGACAAAGCAAAGAAAGATAAAAATCCATGTATCTCCTGATAAAAAAATCCAAAACTTATTTCCAAAAACTACTCAGGTTTACAGATAATGTGAACTAAAATCTGTCTTCCTGAGCTTGATAAACTGCTAGCTAGCTTATTCAGAGTATACTCAAATGAATTCTTCAAGGTCTTCCAAATCTAAATACTTGCTTCTTCATACAAGTTTTACTAGCATTTAAAAAGCACACACGACAGATTGTAAAGCCACAATGAAAAAGCTGAATGTAATATCACTAGCTCATACTTAAAGTAGTATGGAAACTGTTAATGAAAATGAAATGCCCAGTGATGAGAGTAGCTATTTATGAGACTGCACTTTCAGTTTTTACATTTTGTTAATAATAATCAGAAGTGAATATTTTACGAGGACATAAAGAATAAAAACAGTTAATAATTTCTACTTTATTCTACCTATAATCATTGAATAACAATTGGTTCAACAAGTGTCTTGGCTTACTTTTGGCTTTAAAATATACACAAATAGCTATCACTTTCTATGCACATGTGAAAAAAAATTGCTTGATGGTTACTTTGTGTGGCCCACTACGATTTTACATTAAATCTGTAATTGTAAGAGAAACTTATTTCTCAACATGAACAACCTAAGTGAATGTATCACATAAAAAATACAACACGAAGAGAAGGCATGATTTTTAAAAGGTGTAAGTACCTATTTCTCTTGGTATAAAAATGAAAACTTATTTGATAAGGAATAAGTTGGCAGGCAACTAGGTAAATTAAACCTGTGTATAGACTAAAGGATTGACTTTTAAATAATTGAATAGTTATGAAAAAATCTTTACATTATTTTCAGAGTAGCATTTAACTTAGATTTAACCATTGGATATTTTCAGAAAGATTATGTTTCTGTTCTTTAAAGTATGTTTTAATTAACATTCGTTTCCCAAGAACACTGATTTGAAAGGGCTATTTCACTTCCTTTTAGTGCAGAGAGAAAGGATCCCATTTAAACTTTAGAAGGGCACAGAAAAAAATAAACAAGTCTGCTGAACATAATTTCCTCTTTATTCCTTCTGAAAAGTTATGAAATAAAATCTATTATTTAATTACACTGGATCAAGAAACAGGAAGAAAAAGATGCATTTAAGTCACAACACCCCCTAAAAGAATAAATCACTCTACTTCCTCTGGGAAGAAAAGTGTTTTAATATGTGGATGGGCATTACCTAAACATTTCAAATCTACTTTACTAAGGTGTGAAAAGCTTTCAGCAAAAATCAACAATAAAATAGCAATGTCAAAACCGAAGGAAAAAATTAAAAACTGCTTGTTAGGACTGATTTATGAGTATTTCTGTAATATTAAAGAATTTAGTTTTTGCTCTGAAATGTTTCCATCAGTTTACTTAAAGAAAACTCTAACATGCACAGCTAAGAAAATTTTATTAGACAAGTAGGATTTATCTTTGCCACACTTGAGTAAAATTTACAAGATTTACCAAGTGTAGTACAATGGGTATGGAAATAAGAGTAAAGGCTTTCAGCTTTCAAGACCCGCAGTAGGATTCTGGAGTTGGTCAGATGCGCAGTGATGAGAAGAGCAGACCCAGTCACTGCCTTCACGATGTGCAGTAGAGGTCGGCAAGCTCCTTGTGCAAAGGGCCAAACAGGAAAGACTTTCAGCTTTGCAGGCCACACTCTGGGTCACATCTACTCAGCTCTGCCACTCTAGCATGCAACTAGCCGCACATGGTATACAAATGAAGGAGCGTGGCTCTGTTCTAGTATAGCTCTGTTTACAAAAAATAGGAAAAGGGCTAGATTTGGCCCTTGGGCCATAGTGTGCTGGCCCCTGGTCTGAAGTATCATGGGGAAATATAAAAACAATACTGTATCTGAAAAATAATGCTATTCTATAAAGTAACACAAAATTTAAAAAGCAGCACTCAAAAACCCGACATAACTTGAGTTTAAATACTCAATCCATGTATGTACATGTCGATAAATAAGAGTTGGAAAAACATGTGATTGGTTATATCAACTGTTCAGAAGTTTTGATATTACTAAGTTCATGTTTTATGAGAATAGCATTCAGAACTTTTGACCTTTACTTACAAAGTATATACTTGCAAAGTTCTCTCTTTTCCAAATGCTTTTACTCTTAAACAGACTAAGCAGTTAAGACAAAACCAAAAACAAAAACATTTTTCAAGTAGAAATTCGTACCCTTGAGCTTAACACACAATAATTTATTTCTACTATATTCTCACCATACTGATTATCAATAATTCTACCAAATGACAGAAAAGCACAATTTTAAGATGTATAATTAATTAAATATATTGCCAGTGATAAGGAATCCAGAATTCAAACCCACAATGAGCCAAAAGCCTTGGGCTTATTACACTTAATCATCCCCCCTCTGAGAAATTGCCCCTTCCTTTATTTGTGTGGTCAAAAAGTTGGACACCAAGCTCTCGTATGTGTAATTTATTTCTTCCATTTCAAAAGTGAGTTAGTATTGATTTTAGCCAAGAAACCTCAACAGAGAACAGGAGGCTATTTTCTATCTTGTCTTATAGAAGCAAGATTAAAGCAAGCATTGGCTTTCAATTTGTCTTCACTCATTCATTTATTCAACAAACATTTATTGAGTGCCTACTATATATACTACGTACTGTGCTAGAAGCTAGATTACCATACCGAAAAAACAGCCACAGTCTCTGGCCTTCACAGAGCTTCCATTCTGATAAGGAATGAATAAGTCCATAAATGAAAGATGTACAATCATAATAAATGATACAAAGGAAAACTTGGATGGCTCAAAGGGGAGGCTCCTACATTAGAGAGGAGTGTCAAGGGCTACCTCTCAAACATTTTACATATTTGAGTAGTGAACTGAGGCCTCAAGGATTACAGGGCTCTGGTCATTCAAAGAGCGCTCAGGGCTGGGGAGAGAGTGGTGGAGAGTAGCCTACCAGGCAGAAGGAAGAACACGTGCACAGGTCCTTGGACAGCAAAGACCTTGGTTTGAATGAGAAACTGAGAGATGACAACAGTGAGTGAAAGAATAAAAATGAACAAATGAGAACAGAGAAAAGGGCAATAGTCAACTCATGCAGTGCAGTGTTGGCCACTATGAGATGTGTGAATTTATCCTAAGTGTGACGGAAACCGCTCCATAACTTCTAGATAACCACATGACTTATCCAATTGGGACTCTTTGTGAACACAAAAGAGAGCGTTATCAATAATTACACCTGGAGGAGTTCCTTTCATGGCTCAGCAGTTTATGATCCCATCTAGGACCCATGAGGATATGGGTTCGATCCCAGCCTCGCTCAGTGTGTTAAGGATCCGGTGTTGCTGTGAGCTGTGGTGTAGGTCGCAGACGCAGCTCAGATCCCGTGTTGCTGTGGCTGTGGTGTACGCTGGCAGCAGTAGCTATGATTCGACCCCTAGCCTGGAAATTTCCATATGCCGTGGGTGCGGCCCTAAAAAGCGAAAAAAAAAAAAAAAAATTACACTTGGATAGCTTGTTTAAATTGGATTGTCCTAAACAGCAACTAGATATGGTCTGACTGCATTTTAAGAACTCTTGCTGTTGTGCGGAGACTGGGTGGCCAGGGGGCAGAAGTGGCAGCAGGAAGACAGGCTACTCTGCAGTCCTCTGAGAGGGCATGGATGGTGCTGGATGGCACTGGGAATGAGAGTGGCAGATGAATATTTTGAGGCAGACTCAACAGAACTTCTTGATACTTCATCAGTAAGTTTATTCAAAGATAAAAGTGGCAAAATGTGAAGTAAGGTAGAATTAATAAGGATGAAGTAATGTGCAGGGTACACTGATTAAACAATACTTCAGAACTTTTTAAGACACAATGACTCAACTATATTATAAAACTATAAACCAATCACTGCATACCATCTTCAATAATTTTCCTTTTAACTAACTCCCTGTGTACTCAAAGTGAACATTCATGTAAAGTACTAGCAAATGGTGACTTTAAGAACTATTCTAAAGAAAAGCGGTAGCCTTAGGTAAAGGTAAACCTAGGTTTCCGGATCTACCTCTTAAGTTTACAAAGACCTATACAATCAGTAACAGATAAGACTTTCATTGAGCTGCAGTATTTCATTAATTTATAAGTCTATAAATTCAAACTAACTCAGATGCATTTCTTAATAAACCCTCAAAATTAATACACTGTAAATGGCAAACTTTCCACATCAGAAAATTGCTTATGAAGGACAAATTCCAGAGAAGACAAAAAGAAAACATGCTCTTATTCTCAAAAAATCTAAACTTCTCCTCCTCACTAGATTTCACAAGTTCTGAAATCAGGTCAAACTGTCTCATGCCAACAGGATATTACAAAGGTATTCGTATACTCTTAGGACTCAGTATCTTTGTCTTTCTGGGCCTCAGTTTCCTCATTTGTGAGGAAATGTGAGAAGATAATAATAACTACTTCTCCTAAGGCAAACTAATTCTGAGCTTCTGTAAGAGTACAAAGACATTCCAGGGTACAGACCTAAGCAATAAGGTATAAGAAGCTAAAGAAGAAACAGTGCTGTGTATCTTTCACAAGTACCAAATGTACTAGGTAGTAAGCAATTAAAATGTTACATTTACATTGAAATATACATAGATACATTATGGTACAGAATTAAATTTCACGATTAAAGAAGACTCATAAAGTTAAACTTTAAAATCAAACTTAAAAATCCACTTAGTCTAATTCTCTCTTATAGTAGTAAATGTATGCAAAACATGGTTTAAGGCTGCTTACTATCTGCCTAGAACAGGGAAGGCACTTCATGGTAGGTATTATTAGGGAGAACTAGCTTAAGAAACTACTAGTACTAAGTTATATACATGTGGTTATTTGTATTAAAGAATTACCCCTTTCTCAGCATTTTGTCCTAAAAAGGACTTTACAAAATGGCACTAAAATTCTTTTCTAAATATTTAAAACAGGGTGGTATTTGGCCCTACATATGTAAAAAGGATCTTTTCTGCCTTCTTGGTAATTTGGACCACCATGGAAAATGCACTCTCTTCTGGGAGTTTTACAGCTAAAAAACAAAGCAACTAACAACAACAACAACAAAAAAGGCAGATTATAAAGAGAATTAAAAATCTTTAACTCAGTTGATTCCTATTTAATTTCCTTTTCTTTTCCATCCATGAAAATGAGAGAAACGATAACACTCACACACACACATACACAGAAATAAATATTTTAAAAGCTGGTAGTTCTTTTTTAAAAAGCCCCTCTCCTCCTAAGGCAAAATTCCCACAGGGAGCAATAACCAGACTTACATGTTAAGTTAAAAATCCTGTTCTGACAAAATCCTGAACATTTGCTTTACTCTCCTTGCGGAACACTGTTACATGCTAGTTAGAGATACAAGTAAAATGCAAAGCACGGTGGATACAGAAATTCAGCTTTTGCTCACTGAAGAAAGCTGACTTACTAAACGCACTGAAGCTACAAAAGATTCAGCCTTCCAAAATGGAAGGACTTTCAAGAAACACTCATTCATTGCCTTTCTAAAATATGAGAAACTCAAAAATATGTCACTCAAAAACAGAATTTATTGGTTTCAGGTATGTAAATCAAGAAAAAGACATTTTTCTTCTACCTGTATTTGCAACAAAATGAGCCAGATTATTTCATTCAAACCCTCTCATTCATCTAGCCATCTAAAATGATAATGGTAAAACAGCAGTGACAGCGTGTCATCTATTTACTGATTTCTTAAGCCCTTGTCCAATCAAATCTCTGCCACCGTCTCCTACCCCTGCCCCCTAGGCACTGTCCGCTGCTACAAGATCAAAAGCTCTCCACACAATTCCTCTTGCTGTGCCTTTGAACTTCTTTTTCCATCAAGCTGGAATAATCTTCCCAATTTTGTGCAGCTGACTCCTACTCAAAACTCAGGGACCTCATATCCTATAGGAAACTCTGGCTGATCCCCCATTCTCCAAATGCCCAGAGCACTACTGAATAAAGGATGGCACTGACTTGGAAGGGTAGATTTCCTTTACTATCTCTACCACTTCTCTGTGAAATTACTTGAGGTCAGGAATCACATCTCACCCTGTTATGTACCTCCAGCATCTAGCATTAGAATACATATTCAAAATACTTTTGTTGAATGAATCAAAGTGTCAGGCACTATTCTAAGAATTTAAATATAGTATATAAATACTTCAACATTTTATGAGTAGTTTCAGTGATGGAAAACAATGTGATAAGTTCCCATAGTTACTAGGTGATGGAATCAGGAATAAATCTAGCCCTGCTGGGTTTCAGGCCAGGTGACCATATGCTGTCAACTGAAAGTATTACCTTAGGTTCTAAGATGTGATATCTTCCAGTATGAAATTAGAGCCCTGACCCTTTGGCCAATGAAGTCATTTTAAAGCATGCAAACTGGTATTTCACTTAATTTTTTTTTTTTTTTGAGTGTTTCAAATGGCCAGTGAAGGACTTCTCAAAGCTTTAATTACCATCTGAACAGTTTGCTATCTCTGAGGTAGCAGTTCTCCATTTCATCCACTGGATTATTTCATGAGAGGAAAAAAAGAATGACTGGACCCCACCTATACTCACTTGCCACTGAAAAACCTCATCATTACTCATGGGAAGAATGGCATCTGAGAAAATACTTTAGAAATGTCATTAAGTAAATTATTAATCCATGCCATAAAACAGACTACAGACACTGTCATATTATAAGCCTCAGAAGAAACCAGCTGGCAGACCACCCAGAGACTCCTAGAGGCCATCGGCGGTCTGTGGGGACCACACTTTGAGAACCACTGTTAAAAGAAATGAAACTGCTTCCTCCTCAGTAATTCAGGAACTCAGTGTTCCCCCCCCGCCCCCCCTTGGGGGAGCACACTGTCCTTGTAAGCCAAAAACATCAAAGTATTAAGACCTCTAAATTCTTCTAAAATACTGTCATAACCCCAAACTACCTTGTTTATGGGATGCAGTTATACAGTTGTAATTAATAAGGGGGTGAACTTCTCATATGTATGTGTATCTCTATAGCATGTACACAAATGCAGCTCTCATTTAGCTTTTTAAATTTCTTTTTTTCTGAGCAGGGACACCACCAGTCATTCTGGAAAAACAGAACTTACTATGCAATAAATGAATTTTATCAGATATACCTAATGTCAGTATCTAAACAAAATAAAACAAAGCCAGGGTGTCATTTAAAGCATCCTGTCTAGATGGCTCTACTGTCTATGAGGCTATCACCAGTGAGAGCACTGCCTTCTCAAAAGGTTTATGAGCCACAGAAAAAAGTAGTCTTGATACTCTGCAGTAAGAATCCAAATACTTATGGGTCATTGGTTATGTGCCAGGAACTTTTAAGGGGTTGAGGATACAACAGTGGGAAGAGAAAGAAAACAGTCTCAAATCCTTTTCTCAGCTTAGAACTTACATTCTGGTAAGGAGAAGGTCATCAATAAATAAGGAAAAGACAGAACTGATCATAAGAAATGCCGGCAGGAAGGAAGAGGGATACTGCGTTTTATTTGTTTTTTGTTTTTTTTTTTTTTTTTGCTTTTTAGGGCTACACTTGTGACACATGGAGGTTTCCAGCCTAGGGGTAGAATTGGAGCTATAGCTGCCAGCCTACACAATAGCCACAGCAACACAGGATCCAAATCACACCTTCGACCTACACCACAGCTCACGGCCTTGAAGGATCCTTAACCCACCGAGCCAGGCCAAGGATCTAACCTGTGTCCTCATGAATACTAGTCAGATTCATTTCCTCTGAGCCACGCAGGGAACTCCCAGAAGAGGGATACTGTTACTTGTAACAAAGTAGTCAGGGAGGAATTCACTGAGAAGGTGATCTGTAGGAAGTGAGGGGAGCAAGACATGGCAAGAACATTCCAGGCAAAGGGGGCAGTAAGTACAAAGGTGCAAAAGACTAGGAGCAGCAAAGACGCCCATGAGGCGGGAATTAAAGAGATAAGGGATGAGGAAACGTGGTGGGAAGCTAGCTCTTGGAAGGCTCGACAGTGACTATGGGCTTCTGGCTTTCATACTGAGTAAGATGAGAAACAGTCGAAGGTTTGGAGCAAAGGAGAGACATTACCCAACTTAGATTTGAAAGGATCATTCTGTTTGCTCTGTTGAGATCGAACTCGAGAGAGGATACATCAGAAGCAGAGAGACTAGTTGCTTAGGTTACTGTAAATGGGTACACAAGTCTGGAAACCAGTGAAGAGGTTTGGGCTAGAGATAGAAATTTGGGACGTACCAGCAAATATCTGGAATTTAAGGTCATATCCCAGAAAAGAACACCGCAGGGGAAGTAAAGACAGAGCAAAAAAAAAAAAAAAAAAAAAGTGACTGAGAAGAATAACCTCAAAGCAAAGGAGGATGAGGAATGTGAGTCAAAGGAAAATAAAAGGGTTTAGTGCTGGAGAAGAAAATTAACAAAATGTTTCAGAGAGGAGAGACTGTATCACTGCATGGAATACGACTAGAATCTCCACCAGCCTGAGCAGCTTAGAGGTCACCTGACCTTCAGGAATGGCAGTTTTGGGGGTGGGGGTGAAATTTGACTGGGAGAGTCTAATAAAAGTTGGATTCAAACCACAAAATGATTCAATGAGATTGCAACAAGAAGTGAAAGAGTATATAAAGACTACTATCTTTGTAAAGATGTCCATATCATTTATATAATATATATGTATGCATATATCTACATATGTCTGCTTGTGAATATGTATATATGTGTATTATAAAATGAATGCAACTTTACTGGGAAAACTCTTTAATATGCTTTTGACTTCTAAATCATTTTATTCTTTCATATATTTGAAAAATCACATCCAATTAATGAGAATGTGTGAGGTTGGGGGAAGGAGGGGCAGAAATGATCTGCTAGTCACTGACAACAACATTCAAAAGGAAAACATACCCAAACACATTTTTTAAAGGTCAGTGTTACTAAGGTGTAATTTACACATAATAAAATGTCCCTATTTTTAAGTGTAAATCTTGACGAGTGTTGGCAAATGTACATACCCTGCCCTAACTACCACAATCAATGTCTAGGGCATTGCCATAACCCTCAAACCCCAAAATACCCCTCTGCAGTCAATCACCCTGAACCCCTAGTCAACTACTGACAGGTCTTCTGTTACCATACATTAGATGTCTCTGTTTTAGAGCTTCATGTTAATGGAATCATACATGATCTATTCTTCATGGCTCAATGAGCCATTTACTGAGTATAATGTTTCTTAGATTCATCCATGTTATCTGTGGTATCGTTAGTTCATTCTTTTTTTATTCTTGAGTAGTATTCCATTGTATGAATATTCCACAATTTGTTTATCCATTGAACTTTTGATAGATACTTGAGTTGTTTCTAATTTGGAATTATTATGAATAAACTATTTAAAACCATCATGTAAAAGTAATTGTGCAGGCCT
This sequence comes from Sus scrofa, assembly GCF_054392235.1. Classification (NCBI taxonomy): domain Eukaryota; kingdom Metazoa; phylum Chordata; class Mammalia; order Artiodactyla; family Suidae; genus Sus; species Sus scrofa. Next base: position 48,503,688 of record NC_139389.1, read on the forward strand.
TTTTCTTTCCATTTGGCTTTTCATTTCTCTTAGATAAATACATAGCAGAATTACCTGCTTACAGTTTATAAGAAAATGGAAAACTGACTTCCAAAGGGTTTGTACCATTTTATGTTTTCATCAACTCCTCATCCTCACCAACAATAAGCATTTTTAACCTTTTTATTTTTGCCATTGTAATAGAGAAATAGCAGTATCACAGTATGGTTTTAGTTTGCATTTCCCTAAATGATTAATCATGTTGACCATCTTTGAATTCACTTACTTGTCATTTACAAATGTTCTTTTATGAAGTGAGTTTTTGGTCCATTTTTCATTGGATTTTTAAAATTTTTTGAACACAAAGGGGAATGTCTTAGGTAGACTACAAAGGAGGATTAACATACATACAAGAGAATGATTATAATTATGACAATGAAATCTAAAATAAGTAAGGGGAGGTGGTGCCTGGAGGGTAGACTACTTTATTTTTATTTTAATTTTTGCTTTTTGAGGGCTGCACCCATGGCATATGGAGGTTCCCAGGCTAGGGGTCTAACTGGAGCTACAGCTGCTGGCCTACACCACAGCCACAGCAATGCCGGATCCTTAACCCACTGAGTGAGATCAAGGATCAAACCCACAACTTCACGGTTCCTAGTCGGATTCATTTCCACTGTGCTATGACGGTAACTCCAACTTTAAAGTGAAGTCTTAGAGGGGCTGCAATTATTGTTGAGAACAAGGTCCCGGGTATGACCATGGGAATTAAAGGCTACGCAGGCTCAGAAAGTACCACTAGAGGACAGGAAATGAAAGTGAAAGACCTAGGTATTAGACGGATCGTGTACGTTACTATGGAAATGACCAAGAATTATAGCAAAAGTATGAAGGATAGAAGGACAATGAACCAGACAATAAGACCTTCTAAGAAGTCAGAGGGAATATTTGGTGGTATTACTGATAGACTATTTTTAGATAAAAGAGGGAGGTGAAGAAAAAGGCTTTTTGGGGTAAATGAGTGATAGAAGACTTAAAACACATTTTATGAAGTGGGATAATTAATGGGGTGGGAGAATTATGCCATTAGAAACTTGTGAGTTTGAAAAAGCATATTTAAAATAAGATTGTTATGATTTGTTTTGTCATATTTAATTCATTCTGAAATTTAAATTTAATATTATGGAAGGGCATGAGATTTTGTTCATCAGAGGCAATAAAAGCTAAGAAAGCTTGTTAAACAGAAGCACATTCACTGAAAGGATCTCTAGGAATGTGCTGAATATAACTTCCAAATTATGGCATGAATACCTTTCAATAGCTTTGCAAAAATTCAATCATACAAGTGAAAGAATTTTGTACAGACTGCATCTTTCAGTAGATGATGACTGTCAATGTAATTAAACACGTTTGACGCAGACACTCTTATTTAACCAAGTTTAAAGCAATAACAAAACAAAACCTCTACATAAATACAGCTCTTAGAAAATGCCCCATTATTACTAACAGACATTACCTTAGTCCTACTGTCAGGAGAAACAGATTCACAGACTGACTGTACCTTACCTCACACTCCGGAGAGGATCTCCAGGGTACTGGACACTACACCAGAGGCTGGGAATGCAAAGATGACTAAAATGTGGTCCTCATCCTTGGGGAGGTCATAGTTTGACGGGCAATATAAACCAGAAAAAGGAGGGGTGGGAGAAGAGTATGAAAAAAGAAGAGTGCTCTAGGCAGAAGAAAGCATAAGCAAGGTAGAAGGCAAAAAAAGATGTGTGTGGAGGGGTGCAATCCGAGAGAGAGTGGGGAGTAGGAGCAGAGAGGGGAGCAGTGGGAAGAGAGAGAAGGAAAGAAAATAAGAAGTCAAGGATGACTTTATGGTTTTTAGTTTTATTAACTCAATAAAAGGCAGAATCCTCACGTGAGAAATTAAACATTTGCAAGCGAACAGAATTTGAGGGGGAAGCTAAGGATTTTGGGTTCAGATGCATATGTGAAGTACCCATAAATGTCTGAGACTAGGCAGACAGGCTCAAGCCCATCATAACACAGATGATAGTAACATGAGCAAGGTATACAAAACGGTGGCCCTTGCTTCGAATCTAGCCTCTGAAATGTTTTATTCAAGTTGTATAACATGGTTGAAGTTTTTAATTATTTTGTAACATTTAAAAATCAGGAGATTTCATACAAAAATCCAGACTTCTGACTTCTCTTGGAGAAGAAAAAAATACTACGTCTACATGGCAGCGATACACTGAATCTGAAGAGCAGTCTTTGCCATAATCCTTACAATTCAATGATTTTACACTCCCATGCTGTAACATTTATTTAAGTAACTTCTATGTGCTTCTGTTTTTATGTGATGGTCTAACTTTGCTCAAGTGATGATACAGATTAGTAGTTAAACACATGGATGTTGAACCCAGTCTGCCTGGGTCATTAAAATCTCAATTCAACCACTCCCCAAATTGTATGATCCTGAATAAATTATTTAATATATTTTTACTCCGGTTTCTTCATCTATAAAACAGAACAGTATCTATCTAAAGATTATGTGGAAGGTTAAATGAATAAATATATGCATATTGTTTGAAACACTGGCACATGGTAAGCATTCAAAAACATGTTACTTGGAGTTCCCGTCGTGGCGCAGTGGTTAACGAATCTGACTAGGAACCATGAGATTGCGGGTTCGATCCCTGGCCTTGCTCAGTGGGTTAAGGATTTGGCGTTGCCATGAGCTGTGGTGTAGGTCGAAGACACAGCTTGGATCCTGTGTTGCTGTGGCTCTGGCGTAGGCCGGCGTCTACAGCTCTGATTAGACCCCTAGCCTGGGAACCTCATATGCCGAGGGAGTGGCCCTAGAAAAAGCAAAAAGCAACACACACACACACACACACACACACACACACACACACACAGAAAGAAAAGAAAACATGTTACTTGTTGCACTAGAATGTAAGCTCCCTGGAAGTGAGATTTCTTTTATTTGTTTCATTTTCAATGACATGTCCCAGGTAGCTGGAACAGTGTTTGGCATATGGTAGGTTCTCAGTAACTATTTGGTGAATGAGTGGGTGAATAAGTAAATAAATAACAATTATTGTTATTGGCCAAAAAAAACAAAATAAAATCAAACTTACTCCAGATGAAATCAATAGATGTTTGCGTCACACTGTGTAGTTTGAAGATAATGTATATATTAGTCTTTCAGTTACTCTCTAGGCATATTTAAAACTACATTAAATTAAATACAGCTTAGTTTTTAGGAATGTTCATTTAGAAAAATCAAGGTATTTCTCTTAAAAAAAATAATAAATTGAGTTATAAAAGGTGTTGCGATGTCACAAAAACTGACTTTCTAAAGTGGAAGGTGATAAAGTGAAAAATGCAAACCTCTTTAAATTTTTACCTGGGATGGGGGTGGTGCTGGTGAGAAGAAGAAATGGAAAGGACTAGATAGGGCATGAGGGAAGGGAGGGACGGCATTATTTTTTTTAATCTAAATTAGAAATTTTTATATATGCATGTATGTATAGTTGATTCATAATATATTAGTTTCAGGTGTATAACACAGTGATTCCATATTTTTATAGATTTTGTTCCATTTAAAGTTATTATAAAATCATAGCTCTATTTCCCACTGCTATACAGTATGTCCTCGCAGCTTATTTATTTTATACGCAGTAGTTTGTGCCTCTTAATCTCCTACCCCACCTTGCCCTTTCCCACTGGTAACTACTCTTTTGTTCTCTATTATCTGTGAATCTGTTTCTGTTTGGTTATATGCATTCATTTGTTTTAATTTTTAAATTCCACATGTAAGTGATTTGTCTTTCTCTGACTTATTTCCCTAAACATAATACTCTGTGATTCCATCCACATTGTTGCAAATGGTAGGATTTCATTCTTTTCTATGGTCGACTACCATTCCATTGTGTGTTTGTGTGTATATATATCTCACATCTCTTCTACCCATTCATGGATGGTAGTATTTATGTTGCTGCTCGATGTAACTCATTTGTTTTCTTAACAGTCAGGTATCTCTTACTTGGGAATAAAAAAAGAATGTTGAGACAACTGGATAATCAGAGATTTAGCAGGGCCTAGAATATAAAGTTTAATTACTGGGTCAGTGAACAGAGATAGTTAACACTGCTAAAAGGTTGATTTGTGAAAAACCACCAAACTGCTAGGAAAGCCACGGGGGGGGGGGGGGGGGGAGTGACTTTAGTTTATCAGTAGGATCAAAAGGAAAAGTCTAGGAAAAAGAAGTGCTCACAGAAACTGACAGTAGAGACCATCCTAGACAGAATTTGCACATCTTTGTGACAGTTCCTACCTAAAAACGCGTCACTTGAATGTTGTCTGAAAAGCCTCACAATGTTCACTTAATTTTAGTAATGTTATGTGAAATAACATATTCAAAAAGTAATCTAAATTAGTTCTCCAAGTTAAAATTTAATGTGGGAGTTCCTGTCGTGGCTCAGGGGTTAACAAACCTGACTATTATCGATGAGGACTTGGGTTTCATCCCTGGCCTTGCTCAGTGGGTTAAGGATCCGGCGTGGCCTTGAGCTGTGGCGTAGGTCGAAGACGTTTCTGTGGCTGTGGAACCTCCATAGGCCACGGGTGTGGCCTTAAAATGACAAAAGACAAAAGACCAAAAAAAAAAAAAATTTAAGGTGAATTGGTGATTTATTTTGATAGGAAGTAGATTTAGCTTTAAACTCTTTGATAGTGGAAGGGGGAAAATAACAAGCCTGGAAACAAGATGAATAACTGCATGAAACTGAAAGTAAGCCCGATGAGGATACTGAAGCCTCCAAACACAAAATATACCCTCACAGCAACCAAACATTTTTTGAGATTATGTACATTTTTAGTAGTTTAGCATTTGATCTCTTACACTTAATGTTTTGAACCTTATTTACCTCATCTGGAAAATGAGAACGACCATAACTACATCTACATTTACTTTTTTAGGTCCTTTATTCAGTCAATAAATATTTACTGCGTCTCCTGCGCTCTAGGGAATAAATACGCTCTGCCCAAGCTTGCCGTAAAGGTTAGAATAATGACGGATGCAGAGTGTCTCACGCAGGGTTCTACTGGACAGAGTGCTTCTCCCTTTTGGGGAGCACACATACCCGAAGGGCCATGATAGATGTGCCCGTGAGGCTCCTTGAAACCTCACACGTACATACACATTCATTTCCTTTTATCCTAAAGCTGTAACCCCCTTCCCATGAAAAGGCGGGTGTAACTGCCTCACTGAAGACACTGAGGAGGACTCCTGCCACAGAGTGACTCCAGCTACTCTCCAATTTCATTACCCTTCCCTCCCATCAATGAGTTCCAGTCAAACTCAGTATTTACTATTCACTAGTTTGTGAAGTTCAAATGCACGTGTTCACACCCGTCTATTCCTATTGCCCTCTTTACCTACTCATCTGACTACGTGAAATCATTTTCAAAACTCATCCCCAGATTCCTTATGCCTTATAAAGCTGTTTTTGATCTTTTAAGTAGACCTAATCTCTCCCCTGGTTGAATATATGAGCATCTTGTATTTTTTATGGTGTTTATATCTATGGTGTTTCATAGAAATGACACAGGAAGCATCAGGAGAGTAGAGTCTGTGTTTTGCTCATCTTTGTTTAGCTTTCCTTCAACATTTAGCACAATTTGGGGTATACTGCATTGGAATACACCCTATCCAGAAACTAGAAATTGTTTATACTTTTAAAGCTGGAATTTATTATAATATAGATCCCTGGTTTTTATTTTACACTTCTGCAGTGTAATATGCACATAGTAGTTTTAAAAAAATCCATTTGAGTATGTAAATCAATATTAGATTAATATTTTAAATGCTATTCATGTCTAAAAGAATTCTAGCCATACTATCTTTGAAAAAGGTATCCACTCCCCTCTTCTGAGTTGTTAAATTCAGTTATGTTCCAAAATCAATTGTGGTACAGTAAGGGTTTTATCCATGAGGTGCTGTTTTGGCAAGGACCCAAATTCTAACTGAAGGGGATTCAGCTGGGTGATAAGGTGTTATCTGAACATCCACATGCTCTTAAAATGAAAGTGTTATTCTATATCAGAATTTTCTTTAAAAATTTAAACAGTACCCAGAATCATTCTACTTCCAAATACAAAGTAAGCAAATTTTCATATAAATATACACCTTACCTAGTACTTACACTGGAATCTGACAAAGGATACAGATGCATCTTTAAAGGTAATCATTCAATCTAGCCCATGATAAACTCAAAGTTGTTATAGCACTTCTTGGAAAAGTTGAACAATGTCTTACAAAGCACTTACAGAGTGAAGTAACCACTAAACATTGCAAAAATTATAGTAAAAATTAGTGTACTGTAATAAATTCACCTCTTAAAAGCATAAATCAGAGCATGAAGGTAAATATTATAAAATTATCATTCTTAGATAAATTCCTCAGCATTAAAGCCGATAAACATTAAATGGAGTATCAAAGTAGTTCAAGCTTCTTAGGAATACACTTTACAGCTTTTATCTGTGACTTTACAGCACCCAGAGCATAGTAGAAGGTCAATAAATATAGAATATATGTATATAAAAACACTGAATTAGAAACTGGAGAGATAAAGAGAATTACGGACCCTGCCACCAAAAATATTATAAAGATAGTAAAACAAAGCAGCAAATTGTTGAGTACCACAATGATGTTACAAACAAAGGTATTAGATGAAACAAAGCAAAAGATGTTAAAGAACAATCAAGCATTCTGAGCGGGGTGGACCGGCGTGATAAAAGTCATGTTCAGGTACTAATAGCAGGTGCTAGAAGGGAAGGAGACAGGAAAGCTAGAATTGAAATCCAGATATCATCACATGAACTAATTTTATAGTTGTAGGAAGAGAGTGAGAAAAAAAAAAAAAAAAAAAGGATGGCTCTGTGGTCCTAATATTACCTAGATTTATAGGCCCTTATAAATTGGCACAGCATATTTGGCTTGGTTTAGGAAGTTTGGGAGGGAAAAAAATATGATTCATATAAAGTAATGTCAACTAATGGAATGAAATATAATACTCATAGTTGCCTCCATTTTTCCTAGAAAGTTCCTGTTAAGAGTTTTAAAGAGTAACTGCATCAGCCCTATACCAAAAGACTCTGAGATATATGAGTAAAATGGGAGGAAACCACCAAAAATCCACAGTTTTAACACAATTATATTTTGTCGAGAACCCTTATAAAAGTCACTGAGTTTGGTTTTATTTTTTGAAAAATATTTGAGTGGTAATTTTCAATTACCTTCTCCTCTGCAGGTCTTAGGTAACTACTCTGACACAAAGGAAAAACACAGTAAGTCCACTTCACCTGATTAATTATGCCTTGAGAAGAGACCACTGGTAGCTACTAGCAGCTGCACTTGCTAACTACTGGGAGAGGAAAACGGCAGTGCTCACTTCAGCAAAGTGATGGAACAAAGTGGCCATATGTGGAAAAGCCATCAGGTCAAGGTCATGTATCAATACGCCATGCAACAAGAAAGGTCTTTTAACAGAGACTGCTTTGAAGCTTTCCAAAGCACAGAAGAAAATCTGCTCATTTCCATTGGTTGTGAATCTAAAAGACAGCATATCATTATTTATTTCATATAATCTGGAAATTTAAGGGGGAAAAAAAAAATCAGTGCTTATCCAATAACTCCATGTTATCCAAGGAACAGCGCCTATCCAGACCAGAGTGAAAACATGAGAATTCATAGAGCTTTCAGATCAAAAAATAGATTTCCGATGTTTTCAGACCACCCCAAAGCCAGTCTGTAAACCATGGGCACAATCTATTCTTATTCAGTGTTCAGAGACTTAAGTTTCTGGCTGAAGGGGTTGCATGCATGAACAACAGCTGGAAAAATGAAATCTTTCATCTCAAAAGGAAGCCGTTTCTTTTTACAAACTGGAGTGATGACATAGAAGCAACTGTCCCTGCCCGTGTACAGCGAGAAGCCCGTGCGTTCAAACCCACCAATGAAATCACAGGAAACGAAGAAGATGTATAAACAACAAACATCTGAACCACAAGACAAATTTCCTATTCCTTCTGTCTTTTCTTGCCATTTATTTTTAACATAATCAGTATGTTCATTATATTTAAACTAAAACACATATGATAAAGAATAGTAAACCCCTGATTAAAAAAGAAGTTTCTCGGTATCTTTTTCTTTTTTTTTAATCTCTGTCTACCCTTCTGGAAAATGTAAAATGAAGAAAAATGGATAAAGTGATAGAAAGATAAGTATCTTCATTTCAGGCAGGTTCCTGTTTGGTAAGAGTGTTGAGTTTATTGAGCGATAGGAACAATGAAGCCATGTGTGGGAAGCCCAAATTTTTATTCATTCCATAGAGCAGTGAACCGAGGATTCCTTGGCCAACATCAAGAAGATCCAGTCTACATTTTAATTGTTCAGAAACATTTAGAAAAAGCTGCACAAGTCACAGATGAGGAGCCTACCTAACCAAATAACTCTTCATTATTTGCCTGTCTTTGTTTCGCCCTATTATATCCACTACAGATCATTAACCTGAAAACCCAGTCCTTCCTAGGCATGGAGCCAATAAGAATGAGTCATCAGCCAGAAAGGGCAAAATAGGGTCTCTTTTTTTAGCTTGATAATCAATGTGCACAGCAAGTTCTTGTAAGTTCACAAGCCAACCAAGACACAGCTTTGCCAGCACTCTGTCCTGCACACCATACCTCCTAACTGGGCATCTGTCCTGGTTATCAGCCTGCACTCCAATTTTCTTTTGGGGCTAGAGTCTTGTTATGAACATCATTCTCTTGAAACATGCCTGATGAACTATCTTAGCTTTTATCGGATCGCTTTCCTTAGCAAGGCAGATCTTGAATTTGAATTCATTGCTTCCTAAAGACCTACTTCAATCCATACAGATAGCCCTCCTTCAATATGACAAAGATACCTGATACTCAAACCTAAAAAATAAATGCACAGGCTGCTGGCAGTCTCTGAATTAAGCCTGGGTTTACTGGCACTTGATAGCCAGCTCTATAAAGAAAGGTAATCTCCTGTGAATTTCCCCAGTTAGAACTGGCATGCTAATCATCCCTCTACAGTGGTCTGTCACTGAGTTCCTAGAATAAAAATTCTGGGTGAGAGTGACAATATGGCTTGATCTATGTGACATTCCTACTATGTCATGCCAAGCAATTTCCATAAATTTTCTTATTTTATCATCACAACCAAGCTATGAGGTAAGGACTAACATTATTCCCATTTTACAATGAGGACACTGAGGCTTACAAAGAATACGTGCTTGCCTCCAAATGAACCAAGCAGTCTGACTCCAGATACTCTGGTTTCAGAGAAATTAAGCAATATATACCAAATATTTCATCAAGCCTCTAACAACAAAGAGTAAGGTCACCATTATTTTAGCACTAAGAAAAAAAAAAAACAAAAAAAAACACATTGCCGATTAAACCAATACAATACTTTATCATCAGCACCACTCAAAGCATGGGCCCTGACCAGCATCTCACCACGAACTGCTGTTAGTCTTCAGCAAGATAAGAACAGAAAATGAGAGTGTTTAAAAACTTTTATAACATTTTAATATCATTATGATTTTACTGCATTTCATAAATGTGGTAAAGGAAAAAAAAAAAAAATACCACCACCAACAATAAAAACTGGATTTTACTTCAAATAGTTTAAAAGAAGCACTGACTTAGAATTTCGACTCTTCTGCAATTTTCTGACGCGGAGTCACCAGCACCACATTCCTCTGTGCTATCAAGGCTGCTCCTCAATCAGCGCCTGGGCTTTAGTCCCAGATGTGGACAAGCTCTCTCTTCAAGCTGCCGACCCACCCCCTCTCTTACCAGAAGAACTTCGAACTTGCAGACTGACCGACCCTCTCTCTCACCAGAAGAACTCAGGCCAATAACAGTTGTGTCACCATACATTCAAACATGAGAAAGCTAGAGGTTAAAACAAATCATCTTAGAGTTCATAAAACTATGGTATCATCTGTGTCCCTGTCATTTCTAAAACGTCTTGATGCTCTCAACTGTTTATGTGCCCAAATACAAGTTTGAAAAAGAAATGATTTTTTTTACCCCATAGTCTGCTTTGCATCCCTTACCTAGACTCACAAACAACATTTTGGCTGATACTTTGGCAGTCTTCATTATCTCCATAGAAGACTACAGGTATACAATATAATTAAACACCAAATGAAAGCATTCTAGAAGCTCAATTTTCTCCATCTTCTATTTACACTAACTTTAAAATTCATTAACCAATATACTCTGATATTTAACTATGTCCTAGTAATTACATTAGGCACTGCCAAAAATTTAGAGAACATATGATTCTGCTCCTGGACATTGGTAATGGCCACTCTTTCTTTCCTGGTTGTAAAAACAATACACGTTTATCACAGAAAGCTTGGAAACTATAGAAAAATATAAAGATAAAAACCACAAATCCAAAGCTCCAATTAATTATAATCAGGTTATAAGTAAGTCTAGAGCGAAAATAGGCTACTCAATAAAATAGATTTAATTTAAATAATTACAAATTGATAACTTCAATTATGGGAGTCATCAAAATATGTTTCTAAAATGAACAAAGAACCCTAAGAAATCTTGTACAGAAGCACAATCAGGCTTCAATCAGTACATTACACTGCCACACCTATAACAAGTTAGGGGCATCATATTCTAAAAACTCAGGTAAATAGTTTTAGAGAATACCTAAGATCTTATGGTTTGTGGGGTTCATGTCTTTATAATCAGCTTTGAGAAGAGCAGGAAAAATAGATCGACTGAGATTCTGAGATGCTTAAGATGGATGTTAGATACAAATTCACCATAAGATACTCCACATTGACAAAGAGAAGTAACTGATCTGTGAGTGATCTATGTATATGGAAGAAAGCGGAAAATGCACGAGGACACCAACTTGTAGGAAGCCTGTGGGCAGGTATAATTTGGTGAATTCACTAGTGGACAAACTGCAATTAAGTTCAAAGGAGTTAAGAGAAGAGACATGTTGGAGAACTGCGCAAATAATTTAAAACACAGTCTTTTATCCAGTCCCCAAAATGCTGCTGAAACATGGGTAATAAATGTGGCTGGAACTACTAGATAGGAAAAATAAGCTCCATCGTTATCTCATTCCACAAACAGAAATTAATTTGATGTAGATCACAGACTTGAGCATAAAATCCATAACTGTAAAAATACCAGAATAAAACCTGAGAGATAAAATCTTCATGACCTTGCTTACACAAAGATTCATTGGACAAAACATGGGAAGGACAAATAATCCAATAAAAACAGGCAAAAACAATGTATACATGTATGTGTGACTGGGTTACTTTGCTGTACAGTAGAAAAATGACAGAACACTGTAAACCAGTCATAATGGAAAGAATAAAAATCATTATTAAAACATAAACAATAAAAGCAGGCAAAAAAACTGAATAGATACATCACCAAGTGAGATATATGAACAACCAATAGACATACTAAAAGGTGCTGAATATCATTCAACAAATAGAAATAAAAATCACAGCGAGATAATAAGACTGCATACCACAGAGTATACAAAATAAAAAGACTAACAAACCCAAGAAAGCTAGACACAAAAGAATACAGTCTATATAATTTCATTTATACAAAATCTACCAATAGACAAGCTAATCTGTGGTGACAGAAATCATCTGGGGGCAGTGGGCAGGTTGTGACCGAGAAGGGGAATTTCCTAAAGCAATGAAAATGTTCGTCCTAGTTTGGGGTGATGGTTACATAGCAATGTAGACTTGTCAGAGCTCCCTGAATCGAACAACTAAAATGTGCATTTTCTTACGCTAATTTTACATATTCATATATGCATATGTACATATATTACATATGTGTATGCATTTATATTCTCTCTCTATATAAAACATATATATATTAAATTTAACTAGCTAAGCCTGCTTTGTATAATTAGTAATTTAATAAACATACATATACTGAGTTCCTAGCATGTGCTAAATTATTTGTTTTTGTGTTAGGAAGATATCGTAAATGTTCCAATACAAATACTATGATTAAAGTACAGTGCTCTTGAAATCTTCCCCCTAAGGAATGGTAACTTGTTCATTCTCTGATGATAATGTTGTTTAGGGTCTTTTCTGCCTATAAGATACCCTGTATCTTTTTAAAATAGAATACGCCCCTTTTTGCAGAGTGAAAAGTTATAACATGATATCTTAATAATTATTGTTTGCTGTCAGTTACTTTCTATTTAAGTGCTTGTACATTTTAGAATACCCTCCTAATGCTTGATAGTTAATTAAGGCCTGAGAAAAGCACTGGACAACAGACTGTCAAATGCTGGTCACAGTGGACATGGTGCTATACTTGGACAGTCAGAACTGTCCTTGGCTTCCCTGCCTAAGTGGTATTTGTGAGCAATACTTAGGTTTCTACAGACTAGAACATTTCCAAAAAAACAGTGCTAATCACTTGCAAAACAACCACTGAATTTCAAAATATCTCTTTAGTAGAGAAATGCTCACTGTCTTCCACCTAGATGTTATGCTTGAGTCATTACCTTATCTGCTGCATTTCCTTGATAGGAAATTCCATTTCATGATAGCAAACCCTCAATACTGTTGTTGCAGATATTTCAAAAGTATGTGCTGTGACCAATTCATGTGATTCTTTGTGATTTTAAAACTTCTATATATATAACAACTGCAAGTTCCAGGAAGAACAAACTATTATTAAACATACACAATGTACCAACAGTACGTAAAACATGGCCCAGGATGTTCTCATTTTTCCAAATTCCTTACTTCCCCTAATTTCAATAAAAGAAAAACGTCATCCTGACTTAAAGTTCTGTGAGTCATTTCTTATCATAAATAATAATGATCTAAAATTACTATGTTTGCATGTATCTAGAATTATAATAAATGCCATGTGTCAAAGGGGGGTATTACTAGAGTAATTTTCATTATCTATAGAATTAGTTCACATAATATATTTAATAGCCTATTATATGTTTAGCTGGCAAGTTTCTACATTTACTAACCCCATAATTTTAAATTAGAAAATTATATTTCAGCCTACTGTTTTTATTTTGACTAGATCCAAAATATATTAATTGTGGCACATATAGTCAATAAATGAGCCATTATTTCTCCAAGGTGTGTAAAATACATACATAATGATGCCAACTGCATTAAATTTTCCTGCCAAACAGGAAAACAATTAAAGTTGTGTTAACTATAAAATCAGGATTACATTTATTTTAATAAAAGGAAAAGATTTACCTTATTATTTTTTTCAACTTCAGACACACAGTTATGTGAATGGTAACCCAATGCTGACTGTATAAAATACGAACGAGGCAAAGGTTTTACAGCTGGTTTTGATCAGCTTCCTTTGTTTAACATTAAAAGTTAACTTCCAGAAGACACATACAAGCTACAGGTAATGATTACCAGATGGAGATGTTCTTCCTGTTACTGTGTCTGATATCATAAAGAATATGCTGTAAGAAGGGAAAAAAACAACTTGAGCAGGGATTCTGATGTCTTCTGTGGTATAAATAGGCTCTTTCCAACTAACACTGGTCGGCAGAGTCAAAGATTCTTTAGCATCAGAATGCTTCTGTACTTATACAATAGAGTGAAATAAGGTCATAGTCAGCATACATGGTCAAACATCCATGAAGTAACATGAATGTTTTCTTCTTACCCATGATCAGCTCAGAATAAAAGGTTTGCTCCCCGCTACATAGGTCACGTTCCCACTCCATGTCCTATAACCATCTAGCCTATGGTCAAGCCCTGGGAGTCTAGATGCCCAGTCTCCTTGCAGGGCCCCCAGCTATAGTCTCTCTGCCTCAAACTATTCCATGTACTGATATCAGGTTCTCATGTAAAAATAGCAACTGAAAAACTTGCTGAAAAGGTCAAAACTTAAAGAGACTCTCAATTTAATTTAATTTAATTCTATTAAATATGGTCATGTAGTTTTAAAAATTTCATTTCCCCTTTTTTCTCTTCATGGATGCTATAACTCTCCTCAGAATGAACTACTCATTTTTCACAAATGGCTCTCCTACCTATACCTTCCACTATCTAACTCCAAAATTATGAGATCAGATATCACTACTTTTTTAAGTCCAGAACAAAAATTCTTTCATAGGCTTTTCCTGATTCTTAGAGGAAGAACTAAGTTCTCCCTCATGCAACCATTGTAACACCTCATAGAGCACATCTTCATTAGTAGCATATTTATTTATTAACTTATCATATCCACTGCTGGACTGTATATAACCTCCCTGGTAAGGGAGGAGTCATCTTATGTAGTACGTAGTGTAGGATTTTGCTTATGGTACCTACATAAGAAATGTTCATAGAATAAATGAATATACTCCTGGATTCCTGTAGGGCCAAATGCAATGGGGGCACAGCAGTTGCTAAAAAAACAAACAAAATTTTTCCTTTATGTAATCAAATGACTTATTATAAGTGGAAAAAATGCAATGAACACAAACATAAACAAAGGAATTTAAAAAAAATGCTTAAACATTTATTTTTGCTTAAAATTTCATTAAATTTAAAAAATGAATATTTGAGGGGGGAAAAAGAATACATCAAAAACAACACTGAAAAATAAGAAATGGCATTAGTGGGCCAAAACTTTGAAAGACAGAAATTCAACAGATTAGATGGAAGGAAGATTTGAGAAAAACCAAAATCTAAAACCTAAGAAAGACAGGACTATACAGGAGGTAGGAGCAATTCCAAGGAAGCTTCAAACTCATAGAGAAACCCCTGGGGCAATCTTCTGAGTGATTGATGTTGGAACAATAGAGACTTATCAAGGAAAAAAGGATAAGGATTTTCATTTGCAGAGTTAATATGAATTCCAAGGAGGGTAGACTCAGAGCCTGTGTGCCACACCCTAGAGCCTTAACATTTCCTGCTTAGTTTCAAACCTATCAAATCCAAGATATGCCCGGATCTTTACAGAGAATGTCTTCTTAAGGTCAGACCATTCTGTGAGTGTGTGCATAGAGGCAGGATGTGAGGGCTGGAGTATTTACTCATATGTGAAAAACTCTTCATCATGGAGGTAGGGTTCAGAAGAGAGGGGTGATGGACTGTAGGCTGTCACAACTTTCCTGCATGAAACTCTGCAAAGTCAGATATTCCTAAATTTGTACCTGGCAGTCCAAGTTGTTAGAAAGGTATTTGTCAAGGTAGAAGATGGAACATATTTCATGTAACAATTAGTTAGATGGATTTACAACTTCTAAATATTTAGACATATAGTATAAGATGATCAATACAGATTCATTTTCAAAACCACATCTCTGTCCACAAAATAAAGGAAAATATTTATAATCTACTAAATATGCAAATAGATTTTGCTTATCACCCTATTTGAGAGATAAAATTGGGAATAAATTCTAGCCAAATAACACATTAATTGGGACAGAAATCAGAATTGAAAAAGAAAATAAAAAGTAAAAAACTTTGTTAGAATTGGTTAAATATGACTAAATCTAAATAGTAATAAGACATAATAATAATAGTAATAAGTAATAATAGTAATAAGATTCTTGCAATAGGAGAAACATACTGCCTATAAGTCTATGTAATTTAAAATATCTAACTAAATCAGTAAAATTTAGGAATTCAGAGATAGAAAAGGAAAAAAAAATCAGTGAAACCAAAAGCTGGTTCATTGAAAAGACCAGTGAAATCAGTAAGACTCTAAGCAAGCTAATTAAGGGAAAAAAGACAGTGGATACAATTCACAGATATCAGAAATAAAAGAGACAACATTTTTACAGATTCCATGGATATTAAAAGGATAATGAAAGAATGCTAAGGGCTCTATGTCCATGAATTTCACAGCATAGATGACATAGATCAATTCCTTGAAAGATACAATGTCCCAAAACTTAGATAAGAAGAAACAAAATCTGAATAGTCCTACATCTCTTACAGTTACTGAATCAATAATTAATAATCTTCCACACAGGAAGCACTAGGACCAAATGAATTCACTGGTAAATTTTATCAAACATTTTAGGAAGAAATTATACTAATACAATCTCTCTATAATTTCATTCAGAAGAGACAAGCAAAGGGTACCTTATCCTATGAGGCCATTAATACCTTAAGAGAAAACTAAACAAAGATGCTACAATAAAGTAAAATGAGAGACTGACATTTCTTACAAACATAGGTGCAAATATCCTCAAAAAAAAAAAAAAAAGCAAATTGAATCCAACATAGTATGAAAAGAATTATACACGATGACCAAGTGGAATTTACCCAGGTATCCAAGGCTGGTTCAACATTCAAAATTAGTTGTAATCTATCACATCACCATACTAAATTAGAAACAAAAATTACATGATCATATCAATAGATGCACAAAAAGCATTTGACAAAAGCAAACACCCATTCATGATTAGAAAAACAAAAAACAAGCAAACCAAAAAAACCTCTCAGTAAACAAGGAATAGAGAGAGCTTCCCTGACTTGGTAAAGAATATCTACAAAAAGCCAAAGGTGAAAAACGAGAAACTTTCTAAGATCAGAAATAAGGCAAAGATGTTCCCTCTCATCACTGTTGTGCAACATCATACTGGAAGTCCTTGCTAATGCAATAAGATAAGAAAGAGAAATAAAAGGGATATAACTCAATAAGAAAGAAAAAATTTATCATTCATTGATGATAACCATTCATGTAGAAAATCCAAAAAAAAAAAAAATACAAAAGTATCTTAGGGAAAAAATGATTACAGTAAGGTTTCCAGGTACAAGGTTAATACACAAAATCAATTGCTTTCCTACAGATCAGCAATGAAGAAGTGGTATTTGAAATTAGAGACACAATATATTTACATTACTAACCTCCAAAGGAAAAATACTTAGGTATAAAAACTGACAAAATATGTACAAGATCTATATGAGAAAAACTATACAACTCTGATGAACAAAATCAAACAAGAATTAAACAAATGGAAAGCTAGTCCATGCTCAAGGCTGGAAAAACTCAATATCGTCAAGATGTCAGTTCTTCCAAACTGATTTACAAATTCAACGCAATCCTAATCAAAATACCAGCAAGTTATTTTGTGGAGATGAACAGACTGATTCTAAATTTTATATGGAAAAAGACCCAGACTAAGTCAATGTAAATTGAAGTAGAAGAACACCATCAGAGGACTGACATACTTGACTTCATGACTTACTATAAAGCTTCAATAATCAAGATAATGTGTTGGAATTCCCGTAGTGGCACAGTGGTTAACGAATCCGACTAGGAACCATGAGGTTGCGGGTTCGATCCCTGGCCTTGCTCAGTGGGTTAAAGATCCAGTGTTGCTGTAAGCTGTGGTGTAGGTTGCAGATACGGCTCGGATCTGGCGTTGCTGTGGCTCTGGAGTAGGCCAGCTCCGATTCGACCCCTAGCCTGGGAACCTCCATAAGCTGCAGGAAGCAGCCCTAGAAAAGGTAAAAAGAAAAAGAAAAGAAAATGTAATACTGGCTAAAGAACAGACAAATAGACCAAGAGAACAGAATAAAAGGCCAAAAAATAGACTCACAAAAATATATTCAACTGATATTTGACAGAGTAGCAAGGGTAATAAGATAAAACGAAGATATCTTTTCAACAAATGATGCTGAAATTAGACATCTATGTACAAGAAAGTGATGTACACAGACCTTATATCCTTCACAAAAATTCACTCAAAATATATCACAGAGCTGAATGCAAAATGCCAAATTATATAATACCTTGAAGACAACATAGGAGCAAATCTAGATGACACTGGGCTTGGCAACAACTTTTCAGATGCAATGCCAAAGGCATGATCCATGAAAGATAAAGTTAGAAAACTGAACTTCATTGATACTAAAGATTTCTGCTTTGTGAAAGACACTGTCAAGAAAATGAAAGCACAAGTCACAGACTGGGAGAAAATATTTGCAAAGACATATCCCCTAAAGGACTGTTACAAATACACAAAATCTCTTAAAACATACAACGATCTTTTAAATATACAAAGATCTCTTAAAACTCAGTAATAAGAAAATGAACAACCTGCTTAAAAAATGAACCAAAGGCCTTTGTAGGTACATCACTGAAGAAGACATACAGGGAATTCCAATCCAAGTTGGCAACAAAAAAGGCTCCTGAACCCAGTTACTCCCATGGACGCACAGAATCTAAAACTATACATAAAGCAATTCCCTCTGAAATAAATCTAGAAAACTAGCTGAGGAACATCTATACACCAGGGAAACAAGAAAATATCCACATCAAAACACTCAATTACTAGGAGCCAGCCAGAACAAAGAAAGCAGCTTGGAAAAATCACAAAGGTTTAACAGATAACCAAGACATAAGACTAGGATGAATGATAAGCTTTATCTCTGACACAAGACAACTCCATGAAGACTAGGAGAGGTTTACAGAAATCAACACAGAAAGTGAACGAAAATGAAGATTAAAGATGGATATGTTCCAAACAAAAGAAAAAGAGAAAACTCTAAAAACAGCCCTTAAAGAAATGGAGGGAAGTGATTAACCTGAGTTCAAAATGCCCAATGAGGTTAGGAGAGAACAATGTATGATCAAAATGAGGATTTTAACAAAGTGATAGAAAATATAAGTATATATAAGATAGAAATCACAGAGTCAAAGAATATAATAAATCTACTTTCACATTGACTTTAAGCATAAATAGAGGTCAATAAAAAAAGATAATAGCTTATTATCACTCTAAGGCAAGAAATAGATGTTTCCTGCCTACATATCTGAGTTCAAGAGGAAAGAAATCAAGTCACAGACTATTACAAGTCAAAGAGATCTACGACCTTCTTCAATAAGGCCGGAGAGGTTATTTATAAAATACGTTGTAAGATAAATTGCCCTCTCACATTGTAATATTAAGTCTAAATCCTGCAAGGTTTACGAAAAACAGAGAAAGTCTCTAGTTGAAGAGGTTCAACGGAAGACCTATGATCTGGATCCCTAATATCCATCCTTCATTGTTAATCCTGGAGGAGTTAGATACGGCTTTGTGAAGAGAATCAGAAAGCGTTCTACGTGTACACAAGTGTACATGTTTGTGAAAGACATGAGCATTATTGTTTCTTTTATTTTCAAGGTTGATACAAGTCCCTTTCTGATAAAGAATTATCAGTCACCTACATGAACTATAGATTCTATTTTGAAAGAGGTGCTACTTCAGCAGATGAGAGATCAGATCTGGTCAGTACCGCAATAGACACACCCACAACTGAAATGACAAAGAAAGGCAGTACCAAGTGATAGCAAGGATGTGGGATAACCGGAAGTCTAGTACATTATAGACAGGAGTGGAAACTGACATATCTACCCTGCAAAACTGTCTATCAGTATTTATTAGAGTTGAACTTTTGTATACTATGACAAATTCTTCCCCTAAGTACACCCAACAAAAATGTGTTCATCAAAAAACTCCTGTAAGAATATTCACACAGGAGTTCCCGTCGTGGCGCAGTGATTAACGAATCCGACTAGGAACCATGAAGTTGCGGGTTCGGTCCCTGCCCTTGCTCAGTGGGTTAACGATCCGGTGTTGCTGAGAGCTGGGGTGTAGGCTGCAGACGTGGCTCGGATCCCACGTTGCTGTGGCTCTGGCGTAGGCTGGTGGCTACAGCTCCGATCAGACCCCTAGCCTGGGAACCTCCATATGCTGCGGGAGCGGCCCAAAGAAATAGCAAAAAGACAAAAAAAAAAAAAAAATATTCACACAGAGTTCCTATCATGGTGCAGTGAAAACGAACCCAACTAGGATCCATGAGGATGCAGGTTCAATCCCTGGCCTCGCTCAGTGGGTTAAGGATCCGGCATTGTGGTGAACTGTGGTGCAGGTCACAGATGTGGCTCAGATCCCACATCGCTGTGGCTGTGGTGCAGGCTGGCAGCGGTAGCTTGGATTTGATCCCTAACCTGGGAATTTCCATATGCCATACCTGTGGCCCTTAAAAAAATTTAAAAAATAACCTTAAATGCAAGGTGTTTTGGGACCTGCTGCACAACAACATACATGTAGTTGAAGATACTGTACCATGTACTTGCTGGAATGCTGAAAAAATTAATCAGTAAATTTACTTCACTTGGACAAAAATACTTTTGAAATGTATGTGCTTTTGCTTCCAGTCAAATAAGTTCTTTAAAAAGTAGATAAAATACCCTTAAATCAGAGCACCAATCACTCCTCTATTTTTAAACTTCAGCAGTTTCCTATCAGAACAAAATTCAATTCCTTAGCGAGATTTATCAATGTAAATCAAATCTTTTAAAAACTTCTTTCCTAGACAAAGTTAAACACAGTAAAAGTGACACAGAGAGAGAAAAAGAAGGCACACAAAATCTGGCCCCTTCCTCTTGTTTACAGCTCATCTCCTAGCATTTGATCCTCCACTGAGTCCACTCCAAACACCCTGATAATATGTTTTTCTGAAGCACACTCTGATCTTGGGCTCAATCTGGAATGTTCTTCCCCTAGATCTCTGTATGGTATTCTAGTTCACATTATTTAAGTCTTTGCTCAAGTACTCTCTCCTCTGAAGTATTCTAACTTTACCTCTCCCTTTCCTTATCTTGTATTATTTTCTTCATGGTAGTTAACACTCTCTGTTATCATCCATTCATTTATTATCTTATTTGTACACCAAAATAAAATAAGCTCTATGAGGGGAGAGGCTTCATGTACGATTATATCCCCAAAGCCTAAAACAATGCTTTAGCACGTTTACCAACAAATCTCTGGATGAATCCATGAATGAGGGAGGTCCTGTGTGGCTAACGATTCCATCCAGTCTACCTCTACCTCCCGACATACAGCATAATTGAGAAGAGAGGATTCTACTTCTATCAGAATCCACATAATTACACACTATTTTTTAACAATGTTCTACCTTAAAAGTAGCAATATAAAATTGCAGTAGTTGCAGAATATTTTACTCTTGGGCCTGATAAAACATTAAACCAGAAGCTATTCTAAAACAGCTGCCTGTCCCAACAGTTTCAGTCAATTTTTGCATCTGGAACAGAACGGGGAAAATGCCAAGCATACTTTCACCACTTACATGTAAGTGTGATGACTTTCTTTAATATTATTTTGACTTCTGAATGAAATAAGCAATTCGAATAAAATGGGAACCAATGAAATATGAAAAGTGCAACATTATGCATTTTCATTAAGTGCCTGGGGGAAAAGTGACTTGAGATAGTTTTTGTCCTAACTTACAACAGGAAGACTTAAATATTGGATTAAATACGTATCTATATACATAGAATCACTGTAATTATGTATATTATTTACCATTGCTCCAATCTGCATCAATGTTAATATACATTAATATTTCAAATTAAAAATTTCCAACAATTGAAGCCAAGGAAAAATTATGTATTCTACAACCGTTATCTAATTCATTACTTATGTTTGTTATATCTGGCAAGGTCTTTTCACACCCTTTATGTCATATGTGTTAGAGTATAATTAAAGGGACGAGGCATCTCTTTTCCAAGAACTTGGTTGATTTCTGGATAAACCTGATAACCTGAAGACACTAATTCAGAATGGATTGAAATCCAAACCCCCAAAATAATGTGAGAAATATATTGAAAATTATTAAAAATGAAATGGCAATCAAAATTCTTTTCTAATTCTTTCTACACCTCTAGGCTTATCATTTCTGTTAACCAAAACAATATGAATAAAAACCTCATAAAATGGAGTTCCCGTCGTGGCGCAGTGGTTAATGAATCCGACTAGGAACCATGAGGTTGAGGGTTCGGTCCCTGCCCTTGCTCAGTGGGTTAATGAGCCGGTGTTGCCGTGAGCTGGGGTGTAAGTTGCAGACGCGGCTCGGATCCTGCGTTGCTGTGGCTCTGGCGTAGGCCGGTGGCTATAGCTCCGATTCGACCCCTAGCTTGGGAACCTCCATATGCCGCGGGAGCCGCCCAAGAAATGGCAAAAAGACCAACAACAACATCAACAACAACAACAACAACAAAAAACTTCATAAAACATATCTCCTGCATCAAAAAAACTGTCTACCAAGTAGCAGATGATAAATAAATACTAATTATAAATATTAATTATATAATAAATGTATAACATAAATTATAAATATAAATAATAAAATTGTAAGTTATATATAAAATAGCTTTTGAGAGTTCCCCTTTCAAAGTTCTTAGGTTAACTAAATAAAAACATCACAATTACTATTAAAAATTAATCAAATTCAATTATGATTATCTCCTATATTTAAAATATTTGATTTTTAGTCATTAGAAAATCATACTCCATTGAACTATACTTAGATATTCAATTACTCTGAAGTCTGCAGTAATTCTATTAGAAAAGACTTGAATTTTAGTCTTTATTACTGACTTTGTAAAGTCCTAAGTAAATTAAATGTTCAATCTCATTTAAAAGTTTCACCTTACCAATAATAATCATCTCCTTCTTTAATAAAAGGTATGTAAAATGAAATGAATAAATTTCACCATGTGCACTGGCCACCTGGATCTCTGGCTTAACAGTTGCTTACTGCATAAATAATCTCCAACATTTTCACTTAATTGAAGATAATGTGATACTAATCTTCTAGATCTTTAAACTTTATTACTAGAAAGATTGGAGTACTTAAATCTTCCTTAACAATCAACAAGAAATAGTAAACATACATTACAAGGTCACCCATTTCAAAAATTAGAAACAATAAATAGCATGGTGACTATTTAATACTACAGTATTACAAATTTGGAAGTTGCTAAGAGACTAGATCTTAAAAGTCCTTACCATAAGAAAAAACAATTTTTAACCATGTATGATGATGAACATTAACTAGACTTCATGTGTTGATCACTTTGCTATATATATATATATATATAAATACTGAATTATAATAATACATACCTAAAACTAATGTGTCTATTTACCTCAATAAAAAAAAATTACAATATTGTTCTTTCCTGGCCAACTACTAATAGCAAATCTTCAATGCTTACATGACTAAACATGATCTGTTACTTCCATCACCCAGGAATCAAACTTATACAAAAACAAAATCATCTGCTTGGACTTGTGAATGGAAGGAACTACGTTAATAACAAATCAGGCATCTTAAGAATCTTGTTTAAGATTCAATTTCCTTCTACCTCTAAAACTCTATCCTTCTTTCAGTTTTGCTGTGTTCAAAATAGCTGCAGCAACTGATTCGTAATGGTGTTGTGTATATCACTAGAAAAAATGGTCTTACTGGTGGGTGTTAAAAATAGGAGCTATTGATCTGTGAACAGGTGCACTGCTAAAAAAAAAATGTCTAATGTTAATTCTGGTTCCATAGCTATTAATAACTAAATTTTGATATTTAAGATAACAGGAATAGTGAACACTAGGTGTCAGTGTTAAGAAATGGAAAAATATTTTTTAAAACTTGTTTCCAATCAGGTATATAACAAAGAAATCAAAAACAGCTGTGACCACATTTACTTATAATTGCATAATTCAGTTAACAAGCCAATCTTTCTTTCAAACAAAAATTCCTGTTCCAAAACCATCAAGAGTTTAAAATCAGATTAAGCTGATTATTAGAAGTTACAAGTCTTTTGTAAATTCAGCTACATAAAGCACAGCAAATACTATTACTTTTAGGAATACATATTTTGAAGAATGGTGTTACAAGCATGAGTCTGGGAGTATTCTGTTGAGTGATTTTTGTTGGTGGAAAAGAATTATTGTTTACAAACAATAATGCTGGATGATTAAAGTATTGAATTAAAAATTTCCCCCTGAACAGAATTCTCCTATATAGGAGTCAAGGTATTAGAAGTTAAAATGTTTAAAGGGTCAATTCACGGAAAAAAAAACACATGAACAAAGGAAAGATGATTAACTCTAACTAGATTCTGGTACCTAGAGGTTATTCCTTAAATATGAATGCTAATACTGATAAAAATTGCATTTATTGGAATTCCCGTTGTGGCTCAGCAGAAACCAATCTGACTAGTATCCATGAGGAGGATGCAGGTTCGATCCCTGGGCTCACTCAGGGGGTTAAGGATCTGGCGTTGCCCCGTGAGCTGTGGTGTACGTTGCAGAAGCAGCTCGGATTTGGTGTTGCTGTGGCTGCAGTATAGGACAGGAGCTACAATTCTGATTCGATCCCTAGCCTGGGAACCTCCATATGTCATGGGTGTGGCCCTAAAAAGACTAAAATAAAATAAAATAAAATAAAATAAAATAAAATAAAATAAAATTGAAGTTATTAACTATAATGATATTTCAGATAAAAAGCTTTCTCTATAGATTCTTCAGGGTAAAGACATTTAAAACTAGTTTTGAAAAGATTATTAGCAATAATAAAAAATAGAGCCTCATATTTTACAAAGTACTAGGCCCAATAATAATTATAAAATAAATCTGTACTCATTAACACAGTGGTCATTTGGGGGCTTGACCTTGTTTTCTTTTTCCTTTTTTTTTTTTGCTTTTTAGGGCCACACCTGCACCAAATGGAGGTTCCCAGCCTAGGGGTCTAATTGGAGGTACGGCTGCCGGCCACAGCCACAGCAATGTCAGATCCAAGCCATGTCTGTGACCTACACCACAGCTGACGGCAACACTACATCCTTAATCCACTGAGCGAGGCCAGGGGTTGAACCCACAACCTTATTGTTCCTAGTTGGATTTTGTTTCTGCTGCGCCATGACGGAACTCCTGAACTGGTTTTCTATTTACTGAACCCTTTTCTCACCTTCCCATTTATCCATTTCTCTGTTCCATCTCTCAAAATCCACATTAGTATCTACTAATTAAATCGTTCCATGTGTTTTTCAGGCATTTTGGGAAACTTTTTCATACAATACTCTGAAAGTTTTTCATTCGTAGGGAAGGAAAAAAATTAAACACAGTAGTCATCACTAAAATACAAAATGCTGGGACTCAAAAAATCAAGAATTTGCTGGAGAAAAATAAATGCTTTAAGTCGACACTGTCTTGTTGCACCGATAGTTTAGTTCTATTCAAACTGTAGCCATAAATGAGAAAGTATGAAGTTTATGAAAAAGGCTTCCAAGCCCTAGGATTGAAACAAAGGCAATTTAGGCTATTCTGTGTCTGAAGGTTTCTTCTCAAGGACATAAAGTTAGATGGGAACAGACAAGGCAGGAACAGGGAAATTCATATATTATTATATCACCTATTTATCTAAACTTATGTCTAAGGATTTTAAGCATACCAGAAATGAGATTTAGAAGTAGGAGAAAATGAGATATAACTGTATAAAGTATGATGACTGAAAAACCAGGAAAAGTGGCCCCAGAAATACATAAGGCGTGTATGACTCTTTGAGCTCTCTTCTGGCACGTCAGTGTCTTTGCCCTTAACACTGTGTTACTCCAAGGATATAGATTTATTATTAAAATTTTGGGCTGGCATTAATTAAATCATACTTTAATTGATAAATAGTGTTGATCAGTGCTAAATCATTTATATACATCATCTTATTCAATGCCAATGAGAATGCAGATGGGAGATAAGACACTGACTTTTCCCAATGTCAGTTTATTCTTTACTAACTTTTTTTTGTTGTTTTTTTTTTTTGGTTTTTTTTTTTTGGCCATTTCTTGGGCCGCTCCCGTGGCATATGGAGGTTCCCAGGCTAGGGGTCGAATCAGAGCTGTAGCTGCCTGCCTATGCAGAGCCACAGCAATGCGGGATCCGAGCCGCATCTGCAACCTACACCACAGCTCACGGCAACGCTGGATCCTTAACCCACTGAGCAAGGCCAGGGATCGAACCCACAACCTCATGGTTCCTAGTCAGATTTGTTAACCACTGAGCCACGACGGGAACTCCACTAACGTTCATAATTAAAGATTAGAATGACTTTGAAAATAAATTCACATATGAAAACATAGTTCAATAGACTGTACAGTTTATGAGTTGGCTGATAAAATCATATCGTGAAAATCCAGTGTATCTTTTAAATAGAATGTTAGATAATTGTATGCTATGCATAAAACCAAGAGATTTTTCTGATATTGAACTTTGAATAAATAGAGAAATACAAGTAGCTATACAGCCATCAAAAATGATGATAGTTTTTGAATTCCACTCGAAATAGGTATTATCAAAAGCATATTATTGACAGCATTATAATATCAGTTCAGTCACACAGTTTCCAGTTGACACAAATCTATACCTATTTTAAATAAGAGATGCAACTCAATCTGAAAAGAGGGAATGTTATGAAAAATCTGCATGTCGTGAGAATCTGAAATTCTTAGAAAACTATGCATTAAGTATTTAAACTTTCAGCATAGGTCGGAAATCCAAGCTTGGCACAGGATCCAAGTAGCTGGTAGAGCTTAGCTTAAGTTAAATATTAGGCTCTTAGCTGACAGCGGGAAATAAATGGAGAACACTAAAGGAAAACCCTTGAAACATATGGAAAGGAACAAAGACTGTGTTTTATACCTATGCTAAGAAAAACCAAGAAACGTGAAATGGTACCTATTACTAGATGGTAACCTGTAAACAGTTTGGACTCTGAGATTCTCTTACCTGGAAGAGTTGAATAACTGACTCTTAGTGGGATTTACTACACCAAGAAAAAAAAGATACGCTAAGAGTAGGGAGAGGACTGGAAATTCTTTCCTGATTGGTCCTCTACATTATGCCTGTACCAAATACTCATGGCAATTGAAGGGGAAAATGCAGCTAAAGAGGCAATCTATTGGGAATATGCCCATTTTATGTCACAGATTAAAAACTAAATATCTGTCGAGTGCAACACAAACATAATTTTTTTTTTAAAGAGGAGATACAATACTATTCCTAGAGGTATGAGGTAGTAACAACGAGGGAAAATACGACCAATTAAAAGAAAGTATTAAGAGCACTCAACCCGTAAAAAGCACCATTCAGAAAATTAGTAAAGGGGGTAGAGGCCAAAAAAAATTTAATAAAATTTCCACAACACATTCATAAAGAAAGAAAGAAGTAAAAAAGGAAAGCCATCACTTTTTTTCATGACATACAATGTTGTACCTTTTGAACCACTCTCTGTGTGTATGTGTGTGTATTCTACAAAGCAGGTGTGCTTTCAGTCTATTTATGCTAAATACATGTACTTCATTTGCTCTACAGTAGAAACAGACAAAATAAGCCAAGAATTTTTCCCAGATGGCATTTGCGAACTTCTCTATCCCATTCATGTAGACATGGAGTGTGTTCCGCTTTGCTGAAGTTACATATCCATGCTTTGACTTAGACAAAGTCTGAATGTTTAGTCAGCTAGAAGACTGTTTCCATTCTGTGATTCATTAGGTCCCTGTGGTACCTCTACTTCCTTTATTTTATGCAATCACAAATTTAACAGTTGTCCTATTTTGATAACCCTTATAATTGAGTTCAGCACAGAAAACTTTATTACTAATTTAAAACATACTCATAAAATATTACTGAGGTGGCATAAGTGACAGCCCCACAGGAGTGGTGATAAGGACTGAACAGTGCTTTGCATGATTTTTTTCTATCAGAAAGAGAAACTGTCAAATTAAAAAGCATTTTAAGTAAGTGGGGTAGGGGAGGGGATAACTGAGTGTATGCTAATCCAGTTGGGAGATTTAAGCAATCACTTTTGACCCATATAAAATTGTTATTAATTTTTATAATGAAAAGCTACTAGAATAATCCTGAGGAAAACATAGTACAAGAGGTCAAAGAGCTAACTAGTCACCTGTTATATAGTGAAAATCCAATATGATTTTGAAATGAAATGGTAGTTAATTATACTTTATGCATAAAATGAGGAGAGTCTTCTGATATTTAACTCTGAATGAAAAAAAATGAAAGCAGCTATACAGTCATCAGAAACTATGACAGTTTGGGAACTTGAAAGGACATAATTATTGACAGCATCTTAATAGCAACTCAATCACACAATTTCCAGTTGGCACAAATCTCTATCTATTCATACAGAAGATGAAGTTCAACCTGTGGAGTGGGAGAAGAAGGAAGCTTATGATATGAAAAGGTTTGCATCTCTGGCAAATATGAAAGGGCTTTTCGATGGATTTTTCAATCCGTTTCTAATCTAAATCATGCCATTAAATAGCCCTGTTATCTTATTAGGGTTAATCACAAAAGTAAAAATTTACTACAAGTAACTTAGAGGAGGATACTGTATCTCAGAAACATTACTAAATAATTTATATACATAATATCTATTTTGTATGACCCTCTATAACTACTGTGGAAGTAAATATTAGTATTGTTTTACAAAATAAGACAAAACTTTTGAAGAATCTCTCTAGTGACAACAATTAGTATTGCACTGAATCATATAAAATCGTGATCACTAAAAAGGAGAATTTCATTTGGTTCAAACTACTATATAACAAAGAATTTCTCAAGTGTAATTCAACTTTTAAATCCTATAATTTTAATATTCTAATTTGTTCTTGAGTAAAGTCCAAAGCTTTATTTAGATGTTAAACTATGTTTTCATCTTTTGACATACTCCATAATCTTCGTGCAGAACTCTAGTGAAGAAAAGTTAAAGGGGCCTGAGCTGGTCACAGCCTAACAAGTAGGACAGAATTAGGTAGACTCACTCAGAATGGACGGCAGGTCTGGATGAAGAGCTAAGAAAGAATCAACGGAGGATGAGAGAGCACAGGTCTCAGAAAGGAATCACAGGTCAAAGAAATAAGAGACGAAGAAAAAGATTTAAGAAAAACTCCTAAATTTAGCATACTGCCAGGCTTACTATATACTATTTTCCAAATGAAACAATATGCAACTGCTACTAACATGATCCAAAAAGATTAAAGATGGATTTTCTTCCTCTTTAAGTTTTAGATTAAGGTATTAAGGTCTTTCCATTAGGGAAAGAGGAACATGTTAGCTGATGTCTTAGTTCACTACCCCAGTAGTTAAAGGTGCTTTTTGGACAGGAGACATAGCACGACAGAGGATGGGACACTGGAGTCACTTTCTTCCCTTTTACACAGGGAGCAGAAATAATCTAATGTCTCTTGTTTCTTCTATAATTTATGTATTACCTTTGATAGATCACTCTTGCATTACCAGAGCCACGTTATAGAGGGGAATAAAGTAAATCACATAAAAAACAACTTCTTTATTATTTTTGGCTATGAACTTCTATGACAGACTCAACACTGTTTCCACAGCTTTTGAGGAAAAATACAATTCCTTTAACAAACACAATTTTCCTCCAAAATTAGGAAGATATTTTTTCTGGAAAATTGAAATTGGAGATAGATGTAGGAAAAAAAGGCAACAACACGCTGTATAACTCCATCAATACTGAAGACTTTCCTGATTAAGTAAATAAAGCTGGGCTGGTGAAAACCAGAGTGTGAATGGACTACAGGCAGAAGCAGCAACTGAGCTCAGATTTCCATATTAAAATTCATGCCTGTGTTGGGAACCTCCATATGCCATGGGTGCAGTCCTAAAAAGACCAAAAAAAAAAAAAAGAAAAAAAAATTCATGCCTATGTCATCAAACATTCCAACGTTAATGTTTTGAGAGAAGCCAAAAATCCTAATTTTTTATGCAAAAGTGATCTAATTTTAGTTTGAAGGCAACTAAATCATATCCTAAAAAATATAGTGCGAGTGAAATAAAACAAGTTTCTAGGTATATCTATACATAGGTCAACAGTTTATAACCTCTATTTGATGCTTAATTTCCTCAGTGAAATTCACAAATTGAATACAAAAGGATGGAAAAAGGTATTCCATGCAGATAGGAGTTTTTTAAAAAGCCAGAGTAGCAATATTTAGAAAAAAAAGTTAAAATATTGTTAAAAGAGACAAAGGAGGGCATTATAAAATGATCAAAGGATCAATCCAAGAAGAAGATATAACAATCATAAATATATATGCACCCAACATAGCACCACATAACTATATAAAGCAATTATTGACAGACAAAGGGAGAATCTGACAGCAAGACAAAAATAGTAAGAGAATTAAACACCACACTTACATCAATGGACAGATCATGCAGATAGAAAATCAATTAGGAAACACTCACCTTAAACGACACATTAGACAAGATGAACTTAAAAAAATATATTTATACTTATATAGAACATTCTACATATCTGTATATAGAACATCTATATATCTATCTATATCTATATAGAACATCCCATCTGAGAGCAGCAGAATACGCATTCTTTTTAAGTGCACAAAGAACATTCTCCAGGATAGATCACATGCTAGGCCACCACAAAACAAGCCTTGGTAAATTTAAGAAAATCTAAATCATATCAAGCATCTCTTCTGACCATAACACTGTGTGAGACTAGAAATCAACTACAGAAAAGAAAGAAAAAAAAAAAAAAAACCTGCATAAAACACAAACATGTGGGAGCTAAACAATATGTACTAAATAATCAATGAATCACAGAAGAAATCCAAGAGGAAGTCAAAAAATAACTAAAGATAACTGAAAATGGAAACACGATAATCCAAAATCTATGAGATGTAGAAAAAGCAGTTTTGGAGTTACCGTTGTAGCACAGTGGTTAACCAACCTGACTAGGAACCATGAGGTTGCAGGTTCGATCCCTGGCCTTGCTCAGTGGGTTAAGGATTCGGCGTTGCCGTGAGTTGTGGTGTAGGTCACAGACGCGGCTCGTATCCCGAGTTGCTGTGGCTCTGGCGTAGGCCAGGGCTACAGCTCCGATTAGACCCCTAGCCTGGGAACCTCCTATGCCGCGGGAGCAGCCCTGGAAAAAAGCAAAAAGACAAAAAAAGAAAAAGAAGAAAAAGCAGTTTTAAGAGGGGATGTTTTAAAGTCATACAAGCTTAATTCGGGGAGGGGAAGAACCTCAAATAAACAACTTAACCTTACACCTAAAGGAACTAGAAGAAGAAGAAAAAAAAAAAACTCAAAATTGGAAGGAAAGAAATCATAATAATCAGAGCAGAAATAGATGAATTAGAGCTTTTTAAAAAGTAGAAAAGATGAATGAAACTAAGAGGCAGTTCCGTGAAAAGAGATAAACAAAATTAATAAACCTTTAGCCAAACTCATTGGGAAGAAAAGAGGGCCCAATAAAATCAGAAATGAAAAAGGAGAAGCTACAATTGACAGCACAAAAATACAAAAGATCATAAAAGAATACTACAAACTAATATGTGCCAATAAAATGGCAAGTTAGAAGAAACATAAAAATTCCTAGAAATGTACAACCTCCCACAAATGAAAAGTAAGAAACAGAAGATATGAGCAGGCCATTCTTTCAGTAATGAAAGAAATCAGTAATTCAGCAAATAAGAAGATTAAGTATTAAGGAATATATCTAACAAGAAATATGTGAAACCTATAGAAAAAATCAAAACACTCACGAAAGACACAAAAATAGCCTTGAAAAGCCATTCCTTATCACTAGACTGATTCAACATTAAGATGCTGTTCTCCTTAAATTGATTTATAAATTCATGCAACCTCCATAAAAAACACCAAGAAGATACTTTATGAAGCTAGGAGATTCAATACTAATGTTCACATGGAAAAATAAAACATATAAGATTAATCCAAGAGGGAGGAGGAAGGAGTGGAGTAGACTGGGAATTTGGGGTTAATAGATGCAAACTATTGCCTATGGAATGGATAAGCAATGGGATCCTGCTGTATACAACTGGGAACTGCGTCTGGTCACTCATGACAGAGCATGATAATGTGAGAAAAAGAATGTATATATGTATGTGTGACTGGGTCACCTTACTGTGCAGTAGAAAACTGACAGAACACTGTAAATCAGCTATAATGGAAAAAATAAAAATTATTATTAAAAAAAGGAGAAGAATCAAGAGCACACAGAGAAAGAAAAATTACAAGGGGTGTCTAGTGGTAACAATCTTTAAGATATACCATAAAACCTATGTAATTAAAATTGTATTAGCACATGCATAGCCAAATAAACCATTGGTATAGAATATAAAATCAGAAACAGATCCCAAAACATATACTAATTTAGTATACTATAAAGAAGGCATTTCAAATCACTAGGAAGTGTGTACTTTTTAATAAATGGTAATGTTATAACTGGGTAGTCATTTGGAAAAAGATATAATTAGATATATCTCACACAATTAACAAGAATAAACAACAAATGATTAGGAATCTAAATATTAAAAATGAAACCATATAGGTACCAGAAGGCAATGTGGATGAATTTCTCTTTAAACTCAATATAAGTATCCCTAAACATAATTCAAAATCTAAGAGAAATAAAAGATTGATGCATTTTACTACATTAAAATATTTGCATGCCAAAAAAAAAATCTCATAAAAACAGTCAAGATAACTAACACACAGAAAGAATATATTTGTATCATACATTGCAAACAAAGGACTGCTATGCCTAATATAATGAGAAATGATCAAAAACCTGATAGAAAAATGGGGAAAGGACATGAAAGTGTTCCACTGGAACAATTTGAGCAATAGAAATAAATAATCAAGAGTACCCCAGTGGCCTAGTGTGTTAAGGATCTGAGTCATCACTGCTGTGGTGCAGGTTCAATCCCTGGTCTGGGAAGTTCCACATGCCATGGCAAAAAACAAAAAACAAAACAAAACAAAAAAAACAGGGAGTTTCCGTCGTGGTTCAGTGGTTAACGAATCCGACTAGGAACCATGAGGTTGTGGGTTCAATCCCTGGCCTTGCTCAGTGGGTTAACGATCCGGCGTTGCCGTGAGCTGTGGTGTAGGCTGCAGACGTGGCTCGGATCCTGCATTGCTGTGGCTCTGGCGTAGGCTGGTGGCTACAGCTCTGATTAGACTCCTAGCCTAGGAACCTCCCATATGCCGTGGGAGCGGCCCAAGGAATGGCAAAATGACAAAAAAAACAAAAACAAAAAAAAGACATTATTGCATAATGATCATTAAAGACACATTAATCCATACATATGTACTTAAAAATTTTAAAAATAAATGATAAAGGGTAGCTCTTTCAGAAAAAATTGAATTAAAAAGGTAAAAGGAAAG
This sequence comes from Sus scrofa, assembly GCF_054392235.1. Classification (NCBI taxonomy): domain Eukaryota; kingdom Metazoa; phylum Chordata; class Mammalia; order Artiodactyla; family Suidae; genus Sus; species Sus scrofa. Next base: position 48,536,821 of record NC_139389.1, read on the forward strand.
AAGGAAATAAAAAATAGTAATTATGCAAATACTACAGTAACAATTGTTTCAGACAATATCCACTGATGAATGCTAAAATTAATAGGCAAAATTTCTCAGAGAAAGAGTGTATTTGCATAGTCAGAAAATACCTCTCACAAGATGTTTATTAACAACAATGTGAAAAAAAAATAGTGATTTCATTCCAGCATAAAAATATAGCATATCACACCTTAACCAAGTTATCAAAATTAAGATCACAAAAAAACACGTTAATGAACCCACTGATTTGACACGCTGAGAAAAATTCGTCACTTCTGCGGTATTTTTGCCAAAAAGGCATAGCCACATTCTAACTATAAGAAAACACCAGAGCAAATGAAAAAGAAGAGCATTCTACAAAGTAACTGTCTAGTACTTTTAAAAAACGTCAATGTCGTAAAGAAAAAGGAAAGGCTGAGGGTAGGAGAGGGTATGACAGACAGCTCATAGGAGAGGGTATGACAGACAGCTCACTAGTGTGCTATGCAAGATCGGCTTCTGAAATAGAAAAGGGACATTGATGGGAAAACTGATGAAATTAAAATAAGATTGGTAACTTCATTAATAATATGGTACCAATACTATTCCTAATTTTGATAATTGTACAATGGTTAGACAAAATGTTAACAGAAGAAGTTGGAAGGTATCTGAGAATTTTCTATACTACTTGTGCAATTCTATTAGTCTAAAATTCAAAATAAAAGTTTTTATAGAAACTATACCGATATAATGATTAAATAACAGATCCACATTATTAGATGTCAGGAGTGGGTGAAAAGACTGATTACACAGGGGTACAAAGGAATGTTTTTGGATGATGGAAATTTTCTAGATTATGCTTGCATTGGTAGTTGTGTGACAATATTCAATTGTCAAAACGCACTGAGGAGTTCCCGTCGTAGCACAGTGGAAACGAATCCGACTAGGAACCATGAGGTTGTAGGTTCAATCCCTGGCCCTGTTCAGTGGGTTAAGGATCCAATGTTGCCATGAGCTATGGTGTAGGCCGCAGATGTGGCTCAGATCTGGCGTTGCTGTGGCTGTGGCTTAGGCCAGCAGCTGTAGCTCTGATTAGACCCCTAGCCTGGCAACCTCCATATATAGCATGTGCGGCCCTAAAAAGAAAAAAAAGACAAAAACAAAAAAAACCTCATTGAATCTTGCACAGGTGGAATTTTGCTACATGAAAACTATGCCTCAAGAGAGCTAAAAAAAAGAATTCCAAATGCAAAAAAAAGGTAAAAAAACAAACAAACAAAAATCTTTAAAAAACTGTTGGGGTGCAATGCCAATATAAGCAGAATGCAGAGGGAGAGATATTAAATATGATTATATTCTCTTACCAGATTAATTAACTGTGTGTGTACTACATCTTCTACCAAAACTGCTGTTTCATGAAGAGGCCTCCTGGCATCACCTAAAGAAAACCTGCAAAGAAAATCAAAACATCAATATTAAGTACTGTAAAACTCTTAAGAAAGGCAAAAGTGAAAATACTATAATAATCTGTTGAATAAAGTACAAACTGTTCTCTGAAATAACAGAATGGGTATACAGTTTTCTATGGACAAAGAACTGCATATCACCTACACAGGCTGAAACTTCCAAAGAAAAGTGCAGTGTCATCAACGTTATTTCTTTTTGTTTGTTTTATTTTTAGGGCTACACCTATGGCATATGGAAGCTCCCTGGCAAGGAGTCAAATTAGAGAATGCTGTTTCTTTTGTAGTCATTTTTGAGGGCATTTACTAGTTAAAAATGCAAAATGTTAACAATAACTTCATAGTATTGGCATATACATATAATATTATATTCATATTCAAATAACCAATACAGTTGCCCCTTCATACCTTCATTTTCTGCATCTTCGGATTCAACCAACCACTAATCAAAAAAAAAAAAAAAAAAAAAAAAAAAAAAATCCAGAAAGTTCCAAATAGCAAAACTTGATTCCCATGCGTTGGCAACTATTCACATATCATTTACATTATACTTACAATTATTTACATTTCATTTACTTTGTATTAGGTGTTATAAGCAAGCTAGAGATTATTTAAAGTATATGGGAAGATGTGCATAGGTTATTTGCAAATCCCATGTCATTTTATATAAGGGACTTGAGCATATGAGGATTTTGGTATCCATAAAGGGTTCCTAGAACCAGTCCTGGGCAGATACCAAGGGACAACTGGATGGTACCATAATAACCATCATGTAAAAAAACTATAAAAGCATGTGATGTAATTAATATGAAAACTGCTAAGAAAAATTTATGTGAATGATATAAACTATCATTTCTATATATACAAGCAGGTTATCAAGAATGGATGACAGAACTGATCTTAGAAGTCTTCTTCTCAATGTTCATATTTTGGACTACACGTGCAGAGAACATTTGAAAAGGTACAATAATATATTAAAAACTTTTATTTATAGCATGCTTTAACCAGCAGTAGCATAAACAAAAGAGAATTCAGAGAAGATGAGAAAATGCAGCTCCACAGACTGGGAGCCAAAATTTATTCCAGAGGCATTTACTTCTTCATAGTAGCCTGTAGCCTGGATATCAACTAGCACAGTTTTCAAGGTATCTGGAGGAGTGCTGGGACCTCAAGCAAGGTAGGAGGTGAGTTTGAGACGCCTATCCTGAAGCTGGGAAAGCAGCACCCAGATGGTGATACTTCCACTGTGTGAACTAGGAAATTACCACTCCAGGGAAGGCACCTTGCCCATCTTAGCCCAGTGAAGGAGGAAAAAATTATTACTGGCACAAACAGACAAAAGGAAAAGAATAGAGAGTCTAGTAATAAATATAACTAGATTTACAATAAGGGCAATGAAAACACCCAATTTGGAAAGGACAGTCTATTAACAATTGCTGCAGGGAAACAAGATGTGCACATGCACAAGGATGAGGTTAGACTCTTACCTTGAACCATATATAAAAATAAACTCAAAACAGATCAAACACCTAAAACTATAAAGCTCTTAGAATAAAACAGAAGGTGAGATCTTCATGACCTTGGATTTGGCAAAGGTTTCCTAAATGTGACACCAAGAGCACAGGCAACAAAAGAAAAAATAAATCGGACTTCATCTAAATTTAAACTTTTTAAATCACAGAAAACTATTGAGAGTACTAAGATAAGTCACAGAATGAGACAAAGGACTTGAAAATCATATATCAGATAAATAACCAGTATATATAAAGAACTCCCACCACACAACAACAACAAAACCCACTTAAAAATGGGCGATAGACTTGAATAGATATTTTTCCAATGAAAAGAAACTAATAGCCAATGAAAATGGAAAAATGCTCAATATCATTAGCCATTAGGGAAATACAAAACAAAAAACCATGGGTGATACCACTTCACACTCCTAAGAATGACTATTAACAACAAAATGTAAGTGTTGGCTAGGATGTGGAGAAATTGGAAGTGTTGCAATGGTGCAGTTACTGTGGAAATATGTATGATATGCATACATCCTAAAGTTAGCAGCCATAATGCTATATTCCCCTTCTGGAGCATCCCTGAAGACAGTGGTAAAGGGAAATCCTCCCAGGGGCAGAACTTTTAGCAGTGCACTTAGTTATACACTTTACTTGAAAGAAGAAATGGTCCAATGTGCAGTTTTATATGGACTTACGGGCTATAAACAATGACTTACCAAATGCCAAGGAACATGGAAGGAATATGATTAGGAAATTGGTGAGAAAGAAATATGGGGAAGAGGTGGACTCTGAAGAGGCAAAAAATCAAAACCAAAAACATAGCATGAAGACATTATTAAAAAAAAAACAAACAAACAAAAAAAAAAGGATGAAGCTATCTGCATCCTGTGTGAATGCTCATGGGTAAACTCAGCAAAGGACACTTTTAACAAGCAAGTGGCTACCACCAGCTTTCCCCCAATCACCCTATCACTGCCCAACGGGCTCATGAACGAAGCGGCTGTGGTAGGAGAGAGAGATGATATGACAGGGCTCAGCAACCTGGACTTCCACTCCCCAAAGCCACGGCTGAGGGCCACCTGTCAGCAGCAGAGATCAACACTGAGTTCCCTCCAAGGCACCATCTCCCAGGGTGATCAGTCAGCCACCTGCTACCAGGCTGAGGACATTAGCCCACTTCCATGATGGAAGTGGAAAGTATTATTCTTAGAGGCATAGACACTCTAGATACAGAACTGCCGTCCCTGCACACAATGCTTCTGCCAAAACTACCCTTTGTGGACTTAACAGAATGCCTCTCCACTGTTAGAGTATTCTATACAGCATTGCTTCTGATCCAGAAATCCAGTTTTTGGCAAAAGAAGGGCTACACGGGTCCTGGGCTTATGGAATTCACTATTCTTCCTATGTTCCTTGCCATCATGAAGTAGCTGGTTTGAGAGAATGGTGAAACGGCCTTCTTAAGACTGAGTTACAGTGCCTGCTAGGAGGTAATAACTTGTAGAGCTGAAGCAAGGTTTTCTAGAAGACTACATAGCCTATGAGTCGGCATCCAACACAAGGTGCTGTTTCTCCCACACACAGAGTTCACAGGTCTAGGAATCAAGAGATGGAATGGGAGACACACCACTCACTATTACTCCCTAAGACCCACTAGCAAAACTGTTGCTTCCTGTTCCCATGGCCTTATAATCTGCTGGCCCAGAGGCCTTAATTCCAGAGGGAGGAACGCCTTCGTATTTATTTCATTGACACAACAATTACTCCATTGAAATGGAACTTAAGACTGTAGCTGAGTCACTCTGGATTCCTCAAGCTTCTGAATCAACGAGCAAAGGAGTTACTGTGCTGGCTGGGATGAGGGGAACCGAATACCCAGTGGGAACTAGACGGGTTCTCCACAGTGGAGGTAAGAAAGAGTATGTCGGTAATACAGAAGAGCCCTTAAGATGTCTCATAGTATCACCACACCCTGTGATTAAGGCCAATGGAAAACTACAGCCCAATCCAGAAAGGACTGCTAATTGCTCAGATCCTCCAGGAATGGAAGTTTGGGTCACTTCACCAGTTAAAGAACCACAACATGTTGAGGTGTTTGCAGAAGGCAAGGGGAATACAGAGCAGGTAGTGGAAGAAGGTAGTTAATAATACCAGCTATGACCACATGACCAGTTACACTGTAACTGTCATTAGTATTCCCTCATTTTATCATGAATATGCTTATATATGTGCATGAACAAGAGTGTTAGGGAAATGTGTTTCCTTCCCTCTCTTATTCCCTCATTGTGTAACCTAAAATGTACTGAACTAGTATTTAATTATTATTCATTTTATACCATAGTACTTAATTTAGAAATATCAAGGAGAAGTAGAAATAGCCTCAAGGACTTAACCTCATCCTCTGGGAAAGGAGTTAGTGCATTTTCAGTTTTGTGCTGGCCAATTGCATCAGGTTAGGTAGAATTATGACCTTGTTACTGTCTTTATTTGGAGATTAAGTACAGATTAAGGAGAGGTATATGGGCGCCAAGTTTATGTGGGTGAGGATTAATTTTATGTCTCAGTTTGAGTGGAACATGAGGTGCCCAGATACTTAACACTGATTCGATGCAGATTTGAAGGTATTTGTGCATGAGGTTAACATTTGAGTTGGTAAACTGAGTAAGGCAGGTTGCCTCTCTGGTGGGTGGCCTGAATTGAACCTGAATTGAGGCATAAGCAAGAATTCAACCTTTTTGCTCATTTTCAAGCTGGAGCCATGCTATTCTACCGCCTTTGAATTCATTCTGGGACACCATCAGCTCTACTGCTTCTCAGGTTTTCATACTGTACTTTTACTCTCCCCTCTCATCACATTTTAAAAGTTTTGGATTTCACAGTGTACATGTTTTTACCTTGTGCATCATTAACAAATTATGGTACTTAACGGTTATTTTTATGATGCTGGTCTTATAAACTTCATACGAGGTGTATAACTGATTTACCCACAAAGAAAACATTTGAGTATTCTGAATTGAACCAGTGGATGCTAATTAGTAATAGTGAAATGTATGCGAGTACAAGTATTTTACTATTACTAATTAGCATCCTTTCATTTTAGGTTGAAGAAGTCCCTTTAACATATCTTATGTGGCTACTCCAGTGGTTATGAACTTCTTCAACTTTTACTTATCTGGAAAATCTTTATCTCTCTTTCAATTCTGAAGAATAACTTTGTGGGGCAGACTTTTTTGGGTGCCAGGAAAGCAACAGTAAAACATAAATCTATTAAGATCATTAATTACATAAAATAGGAAAATAGAAAAACTATATGATCATCTCAATAGACATTGGAAAAATCATTAAACAACCATTCATGACAAAAATTTTAGCAAACTAGGACTCAAAAGGATTTTCCTTAATCTGATGAAGGGAACCTACCAAACACCATATAGGAAAAAACATACTCAGAAGCACTCAAACCTTTTGAAGTTCAAACCAATATAAGGATTCCTACTATCACCACTTCTGGTCGAAGATTATAGCCACAACATAAAGGCAAGAAAAGGTTTAAACTACATATGCCTTAAAAAGAAAAAAACAAAACTGTTCTTATTCACAGATAATCTGAGTATCTACACAGAAAACCCCCCAAAAAATGGGAAACAAAAAATTTCAATTAATAAGACAAGCTAGCACGTTTTTCAATATAAAAGCAACCTAAGTATCATCAACACAGAGGCAAAACAAACTCACTGAAATAGCAAAGTGGTGGTTGCCAAAGGCTGGGGGTAGGAGAAATAGGAAGATGATGCTTAAAGAGGACACACTTCCAGTTAGAAGATGAGGAAGTCCTGGGAAGGTAACATACAGTGTGGTGATCACAGTTAACAGTACTGTATCACACAGGTAAAATCTGATAAGAGAGGAAATCTTAAATGTTCTCACCACAAAAATGAAATGGTAGGAGTTCCTGTCATGGCTCAGTGGTTAATGAAAGCTGACTAGCATCCATGAGGACACAGGTTCGATCCCTGGCCTTGCTGAGTAGGTTAAGGATCCAGCGGTGCCGTGAGCTATGATATAGCAGCTCCGATCCTGCATTGCTGTGGCTGTGGTGTAAGCCAGCAGCAAAGCTCCAATTTGACCCCTAGCCTCCATATGCTGCGGTGTAGCCCTAAAAAGCAACAAAAAAAAAAAAAAAGAAAGAAAGAAAGAAATGGTACTTGTGAGCCGTGATGGGGGTGTTAGCTTAAGTTATGGTGGCAATCATTTTCCAATAAACAAGTGTATCAAATCAACACACTGTACTCCTTCAACATACATAATATTACATATCAATCAGATCTCAATAAAGCTGGGGGAAAGGCACACAAAGGAAGAAAACGCAATTAAAAACATGTAAACCAGCTCTAAATTTTATGTGAAAGAGTCAAGAGCCAAAAACAGTCAAGATGCTTTTGAAGTACAAAGTGGGAAGACATTTCCTACAAGTTTATTATAAAGCCACAGTAATTATGATAGCATGCTATTGGTGCAAGGATAAACAAGCCAACAGAACAGAAATGGAATAAAAAGTCCCCATGAGATGGTAACCTCCAAGTGGCAAAAATCTCCTGTTACGTTCACTGACCTAGTCATATGAATATTTAGTTCTTTGGACTGCCTGAACAAAGTTCCCCTTCCATTATTTTAATTTAAATCTCACCAAAGAAAAAGTACAAATTTATCAAAGGGAAATAATTGACTCAAAGATTAAACAATGAATTCAGTTTACTCCCTAATTCTCTGGTAAAAAAGAATATTTTAAAAATTCTTATATTAATACAATGCACAAATAATTACCAAGTTTTACCTCAAGGTTATATCAATATTTCAATGAAAAATAGTCTTCATTAGCACAAACATGTAAAGTACCTAAAACCAGCTAAAGATATAACTAGGGACAGGATTTTGATGAGAATACCATTTTAGTTTTCAGTGCTCTTAATTCTTCAGCTTTAATTCCACATTTTTTCTCATATTACTTCTGCCATTTTTTCCCCAAATGCACAAGGCTAGATATTGCCACAGTGGTTTGGGGAAAATGGAAATGAAAAACACTGTATCTAGCCATAGTCTCTTCTTTTTTGCTCTGCAATGTATATAATACTTTTAAGTCACTTAAAGACAAAATACAAGTAATTGGTACTTACACAAACCTTTTGATTGTTTTTTTCCATTAAAGACCTACTGTACTACTAACTGATGCCTTGACTGACTTGTCTTGGGTCCATTCCCAACCAACAGGGTCTGAGGCTGAATTCCATCCCATAACTGCCTAGATGCTTCAAACAACACCAGTACTGCCAGACCAGCCTCCACTAAAGGTCTTTCCGGACATGTTGCTGAAAAGGCTGTCTCTCCTCTGGTCTTCTGTAGTAGCTTCACTGCTACAACACACAGGCCTCCACTTTAGTTATTATATGACTTCTGATAATTATAGTCACAGTAAGTGATAAGTCCACAGTAACCTCGCTAAACGCCACTTAATCGTGATATTGGCAGAGTCACTTATACCTTATCTTCTCATCCAAACAAGACTGGTTTTATTGAATCCCAGGATCAAATGCCTCAGTGAGCAAGAGTTCAGCTAACTCTAATTCCCTTGTCAGGTACATAATCAAAGTATGACATAAGCACAACTTCTATTCTGTACACTTAGACATAGGAAGATGTATACTGAACAAAACCATGGGGTCCTCTTTCAAAAAGCCTGCACAACTTACCACTAAGCCTTTCAGTGTTTGTGTGTGTGTGTGTGTTATGTGTAAACCCAACACAGTCTAAAACTGGGAGATACCCTTTATATAGACATCTATTAAAGTAAAAAAAAAAAATCTATTAATAGAAAGTTGCAGAATAAAAGAGTAAGAACTAGTTATGGAAACATTTCCAAAACACAGAAAACAAATTTTTAAAAATATACACCGAATATTACTACAGTCACTGTGTTTTCAAAAAATAACAACACTCCATTTCAGTCGTTTCTAACCTCAGTTTAAAAAAATAAAGGTTTGTTTTTTGTTTTTAAATGGGAAGGAAGGAAGATGCTAGATATTTGATGTCTTTCTCTATGGTGAACCTCTATTTGACATCTTTTGCTTGTCATTTATGCCAAGACGCTTCCCAAGTATGTGTGAAAATTCTAACACATTATTCATTTATCAACATCTTTTGCTAAACTCCAGATTCTACATAAATGTACATATCTGATGATGTATCCATAGACCCTTTCTTCTTACACCCAACTTATCACCAACTGTGGAAAGAAATTAACCCCAAACTCTTTTTTTTTTTAAATAATTATAAGAGACTTTCATTTTTTTAGAGCAGTTACGGAAAAACTGAGTGGGAAGCACAGAGTTTCCACATACTGCCTCACTTCTTCTCCCTCCACGCCCAGTATGTTCCCTAATATTAACATCTTGCATTAGTGGGCCAATATTGATTGATATCTTATTATTAACTAACGTCCACAGTTTACATCAGGGATAAGTGTGTGTGAATCTCTCTATGGATATTGACTGAAGTATAATGATATGTATCCACTATTGCAGTATCATAGAGAATGGTTTCACCAAGAATCCTCTGGGCTTTCACCCCTCATCCTCCCCAAACCCTGGCAATGACTCATCTTTTTACTGCCTCCATGGTTTTGTCTTTTCCAGAATGTCATATAGGTATAATCATAAGGTAGGCTTTTGAGTTTGGCTTCTTTCACTTAGCATTATGCATGTAAGGTTCCTTCATCTTCTTTTCATGGACTGATAACTCTTTTTTTAATCATTACATAGTATTTCTTCACTGTGTGGATATACCGTGGTTTGTTTATCCATTTACCTGCTGAAGGACATCTTAGTTGCTTCCAAGTTTTAGATATTCTGAAAAAAACTGCTATAAACATTCATGCAAGTTTTGTCTGGACCTAACTTTTCAAGTCACTTGGGTAAATACCAAAGAGTGTGCTTATTGGATTCTATGGTAAGAGTATGTTTAGTTTTGTAAGAAACTGCTAAGCTGTCTTCCAAACAGTCTGTACTATTTTGCACTCCCATCAGCAATGAGAGTTCATCCTCTCCAACATTTTGGATTTGAGTCATTCTAATACCGTGTGGTAATGTGTCTGTTGTTTTAAGTTGCAATTCCTTAATGATGTATGATGTTGACCATCAACCCCAAGTTCTCTTAAAGAAGAGAAACAAACTCAGCAAGCATATACAATATGTTTATCTCTTTAAACCATACCAACATATATATTAGTACAAACCCCAAAGAAATATCCAATGAAGAAAAATATATCAAACATCTTTTTAAATAAGTATTTATTTATTGAAATGAACAATTTTTTTGCACTGATTAAAATACATATATAAAAACTATTGGCAATACCAACACTCCCAGTTTGCCTGGGGCAAAGGGGCTTTCCAAATTATTTTCTACCAAACAAATCAGCTTAATTAATACTAAGAGGTCTCAACATAATTTTTACAAAAACAAACAAAAAGTCAGAAAAGTTTCTTAAGGGAATGGATGAATAATAAATAAACTTGTATACCATTTACTTTCAAACAATTAACCCTTATTATTTCAGTTCTGGGGTCCCAAAATAGAAAAAAAAAACCAAAAAGCACTTGGGGAATTTCTCCCTTCCTTTGCAGAGAGTGTTTTTCCACGCGGTGAAGCTGAGGACTAAGTTCATGATCGTCAAGGGGTGAGGGGTAGCTGCCCACCTGAACCTCCCTGTAGTCACTTCCTCCACTCAGAGCAGTAAAGGCACCCAGCTGAATGAGGGCCCAGAGATGTGAGCAGAGGAGAACAAACAGATACAATTCATATGGCCAGTATCCAATTAGGAAGATTACGATAATGCAGCTAAAAGTCCCACGACATCCTGGCCATCAGCTACAAAGAAGGGGCAATCAGTTATGATGAAAAGAAATTAGAATGAAAGTTAGATGACCTGGTTCTGGTTTCTACTCTGCGGCCAAGTAGTACTGTAACCTCGGGCAAGTAACATTTCTGGGTACCTCAGTTCCTCGACAATGAAAGGAAGGGACTGGATTCAATGATTTTTAAAGATGCCTTTTCAGATATTTAATTTGGCCTATACAAGCAGCTATAATCCTTAAATCCTAAAAACTTCTGTCGTCAAGAATTATAAGAAAATTACATTTTAAGAAAATCACTTTTATAACTTGTAAGAAAATTAAAATCTTGCTAAATTGAGTAAATTGGGCAACAATCATGAAATTAAGAAGAAAATAATTTTAAATGGGGAACAGAGAATGAATTAAATAAAGAAAAATAAATGGAGGAAGAACAATAAAGCTACAACATATTCCTGGTCCTATATGTGGAAATTGTTTCCAGGAAACATTCCACTGCCCCTTAAAGACATTAAAATAATAATACTAATACAAAAAGTAGTGCTTTGTATTTGGGGATGGTATCACAGGATTTTATGTTATTCTCTTTTAGTATATTTAACAGGGTCAACTTTTAAATCTAAAATATTCGTTTTCAAGTTTTCAAGCCCTAATTAAGAACAGAGTGGAAGGACTGAATAAGTTTTAATTAAAGGGATTCTTCAATTAAAGAGATCTTTTCACAGTGTATATGTATATCAAGTCATCACACTATACACTTTAAATAGCCAACAATTTTGTCAATTATACTCCATAAAGCCAGGGGATGGGGGAGAGTCTGAAAAAGAAGCCAAGAGAGTTAAGTTTGCTAAAAAATCTGTGATAGGGAGCCTGCTAATCCGGAAGAACACCAGGCCCGCACGCAGATCTGCTCATAAAGATCCAGGAACCAAACTTAGAAGGACAAAGAGACGTTTCTTTACGGCCATGTGTGCGTCTTCTTGGATGCTGAGCTGCTTTCAGTACTTACCACTGGCTACAAACTCTAATGTGGTTAAATTATTCTGGATACTGTGGTTAAGTAATTGCTGTGGTCTTGGGAGCTAGTCACTTTTTCTTTTTTTTTTTTTTACACTTTTGGTTTTTTGAATGTTTTCTACCTCAGGTAAGTGACATGACTTTGGGATGGACACTGTGTGACTACTGCTTGGTGTAAAAAGGCCCTGGGTGACTTTCTGCCCCAAAAGAAAGTTTCCTTTTTCTCTTCAAACCACTTATTTGATTATACTTTTATAGGCTCGGTATTACTGTAATACCCAGGAATCTCTCCTAACTGGCATTAGAGTGAATAGCAGGCTGGAACCCCTAGCACATGCTCCCGTGAGCTAATCTGGCACCAGACGGCACATGCGAGCAGACATTAGGCTGCTGATGTCATCCTTACCCAATATTTGCTGAGACTGATTTACCCTCTGTGCAAAGGGGTTAAAAAGTGCAGAAGTTTGACCAAGAGCAATCATTTAAGGCAATCAGACAGTCATAAACACATGCAAATTCTCCTTACTCTTCAATTTTTAATACCACTAACCTTCATAACTTGATTTTATCTCTCTGTTTTCCAAAGGAAGAAATGAATTCAATTAGCAATGGCTCTGAGAAAGCCAAAGTGACAAGTAAATTAAAATAAATACATAAAGCAACAGTTTTTCTAGCTATAAGATCAATTTTCTCCTTGCTTGCTTGATTTTTCAACATCCATCCCCCCCGTCCCTTTAATCTAGTATATATTCATATGGAATTTAAACAAACTTTGGGAATATTTTAGAATTTTATAACCCTCTGTGGATTAAGTATAAATATATTAAGATATAAGAAAAGCAAGATTATGAAATTATCGCTTATGATGGAAAATTTACAATACTCAGGGTGAAAAAAGAGATACTAATAAATGTATTTGTTTAAAGTAAAATAAATGTTAATACAGCGTAAAACTTTGAAAAATTAAACACTTAAATCACCTATAAGTATTAATTACTACATGTATTAATATTCAATCAACAAATATTTACTGAGTGCCTAGTATGTATCAGGCACTGCTCTGGTTAGGTAGGTTACCTCAATAAACAAAAGAGGTAACAAAATGAGTAGAGTTTGCATTCCAATGAGGAAAGATATGATGGATAATATACATAATAAACTACTCAATAAACAATTTGTATGATAAAAAGATGACAAAGGAAACAAGAAAACACAGAGCAGAATCATGAAATGGGAAGTGTGGGACAGGGGAAGGGAGGCAGTGTGAATATTTAAAACGGACATTTATTAATATTTGGTGTGCGAAAGAAATGGCTTTTAAGAAAAAGGAAAGAGAAAAAATGAGAAAATTTTGTAAAAACCAAGTATCTCGGAAAGTTCACCTAGAATTAGCACAAAGTATGAGAATGTGTACCTGAGGAATTTTACCAAAATAGCATAATATTTATATGAATTTCTTCTAGCAATTCATAGGGCAATTTTTATCACATATCTGATATTCCTAAGCTGCAAATATCCCCATTTCAAACTGTAATGAATAGCAGCATAAAGCAAATGATAATAAGTGCTCTTTATCTGAGAAGTAGAAAAGGGAATGAATGAGAAGAATACCAAGCTCTGTGTGGTAGGTCAGGGAAGGACCTAAAAGATTTAGTCCATTCATTTTTTTCAAAAAAGAAGAAAAATAAAGGTCAGAGAGGTTAAATAACCATCTCAGGGTCACGAATTCAGTTAAGGGTTAGTTTGTTCATAACTCTTTCTCTGCAATACCATGTTAAATTTGCAAAACCTGTAACGAATTCGACAAGTTAACCTTAAATGTTCACTTATCAAAGATTAAGATAAACAAAATAATATAAAGGAAACCCAGTTCAATTAATAACTTTTAAGGCTTCCAGAGAGATAATAACCTCAATGAAGTTTAGTCCCCTAGGCCCTCAAAACATTAACTAACACAAGGATTTAACTATCTTATTATTGCTGAAATTTAATAGTAAAAAATTAACTTTCTATAACATTGGTTATAGACACAGTATAATCATGAATTTCATCCACATTTTCAAGCACATTTCATGGACTGGGAGTCAGAGATTTAGGAAAATTCAGAGATTTGCCCATGGCATTAGCCAGAGTAAGCTTCAGATTTACATGCAATGAGACAGTCCCTCAGGGATGGAGAAATTTGCACCAGATACTTAGAAAATTAGCAAAACGGATGAACGTGGCATACTATATATACCAGCACATCTCAAACTGATGTTGCTCAGGGGAAAAAAAAAAAACAAAAAAAAAACCAAAAAAACAGTAACCTACAGTTAAATAATTGAGGAAATACCTTCTTGTTTTATTCTTCTCTAGGTTTGCAATGCACGTTACCATTTTAGACACTGAAATGTCCAGCAGGAACTTGGTTTTAATGTATTTACTGTGTATGTAATCATTTTTCTAAGCCCACTTAGTTATAAAGCATTGAAAATCAATTTAGGCAATGCTGACATAAGCAAAAAGACTCCAATATGACTTAAGAATCTTAGTGATGGGATTCCGAATAAGGGGCAGCCTGAGGTGCTAGAACTTCAGAGTTCTTCAGTTTTAAGCAAGATGATGGTGGTGATAATCACAAGTAATTGGTTCAGTTGGTTAATCTGATTGATCCCTTAGTCATTCTAGAGATATTTTGTGTGGTTCTGTGTGTTAGGCACTGGAATTCACGCTGGCTGGAAAAAAAAAATTTTTTTTTTTGATCTTGCCTTTTCTAGGGCCGTTCCCACGGCATATGGAGATTCCCAGGCTAGGGGTTGAATCGGAGCTGTAGCCACCAGCCTATGCCAGAGCCACAGTAACAGGGGATCCAAGCCGCATCTGCAACCTACACCACAGCTCATGGCAACGCCGATCCTTAACCCACTGAGCAAGGCCAGGGATCGAACCCGCAACCTCATGGTTTCTAGTTGGATTCGTTAACCACTGTGCCACAATGGGAACTCCTGAAAATTTTTAAAGTTACTACAAACTAAGGATTTTTTGGTAGCTACAGTAAGCGGCCACCAGAACCAGATTCGACCTCGTCTGGATCACCTAACAAGGGCAGCTCCTAACTTCTGAAAGTCAATTAGGCACAGACACAGGCCAAAACACTTGCTCTGAGTGCCAACCCACACACATCAGTCTCACCTGAGTAACGTCTCTTCTACAGATGACCTCAACCTCCAGAACACCACCAACCCCTGAATTCCATGCTTCCTGAAAACTCTACATAAAATAAGCAATCTTCCCGGCTGAGAGATCACGCTTGACCAACATGTCTTTTTTTCCTTTATCATAATAAAAAAATAAACCTAGTTTTCTCTATTTCAGATACTGAAGGATGCTCTCACTATGCTTTCAGACAGCGTTTGTGAGACTGCCTTCACAACCCTGTCAGCCTAAGCCTTCCTCTTTTTCCCCCCACTAAACCTTTTACTTTGAAAGATTTCAGATAAACAGAAAAAATGGAAGTAACAGTACAATTATATTATCAGGCAGAATCACCAACTGTTAACATTTTAGCACATTTGCTTTCTCACACATATTTATATAAATCCATACAAACACACATACAACACTACATACGTATATACTTGTATCTTCATCTATATCTATTTTTCTTTGAAAGTAAACATCTATTGAGGGTTTTACATGTGCCTGACATGAATTATGGTGTTTGAATCTCTTAAAGATCCCATAACCTGGTAACACTAAGTTTCTCCCTCCTCCTCTTGGAGAGACACTTTGAAGTTCTGTTTGCTAACTTCCATACACCGGGCTTAGAACTAGAACGAGAGCTGAGCTAGAACTCGAATTATAACTAGATAAAACATCAAATCTATCTTTTACATGACAAGTCTTTAAAAAATATGCAGAAAGTTTGCTTCAACTTTTTTGGGTAAAGAGAATCTTTTTTAAACAGATGGAGATAGCACTTATACACCATAAAATTTACGTTTAAAGCATATACTTCAGTGATTTCTAGAAAATTTAAAGAGTTGTAATACCTTCACTATAATCCAGGTTTAGAACATTTCCATCATTCCTAAAAGATGCCTCACACGCATTTACAGATAATCCCCACCCCCATTTTTACCCCCAGGCAACTACTAATCTACCCCAAGAAACCATCGCCCTCTCTACTCTTCTCCAAGGTTTCTTCAATGATTTCCCACTTCTTATCATTTAGGTCTCTACTTAAAAGGTATATCCTTGGAAAGACTTTTTTCAATTTACCTCCACTTCCAATCGGCACTTGAATCAGAGTAGTTTGGCATTTATTTGGCTTATATACTGGTGTCCTGGTTGGTTTTTTTTTTTTTTTTTATGAAAAAGGTTCCAAAACTTTTAAATAAACAAAAGGAATGAAAACCTCTAATTTAAGTATTTAACAAGTCATAAACCAAATATCAAGTTCAGTAAGCTAAGAGATATCCCTGAGACAAAAGATTCATCAATCAGCATTTTTGAGGCTGGGATGGGTTGCACCAATGACGAAGCTGCCTCTGTCTGGACCATGAATCTCCATCTCATGCATAAGAACATTCTGGACTCTACTGCCATGGCATTACTCTATCAGAAAGGGAATTTATTTTACTCCAGTATAAACTGTGAACCCATGCAGGTTCCTACTCATTACAGATCCCAGAATGTTTGTTGAGACTGATGTCAAATTCACAAGAAGTTTCCCTCCCCCATCATTTTCTTAAAATGAGGCAAACTCATGCCAAAATAATAACTAATTACACTTCCTTAAATAGAATTCTAGTAAAACCACCTGGTAATAATTAATACCACTGTTGTAAATAATCTCTCTCCTAATGTACTTTTATTTCCAGGATTTAATTTATCACCCCAAACAATGGTCTCAGTCTCATATACCATAAAACTGACTAAATAAATCTGCAAATTAAAAAATATGGAAAACAGTACAAAACTGTTATATTACCAATTAAGCAACCCAGAAATTAATTGTACAAATATTCATGACTGCCAACAGGAAAATACATAATATATTCCAGTTGTAGCACATAATACATTCCATTTGCTCCTTCACAAAGGGCTTCAGTTTCAATCAGGAAGTGTACAAGACAATTGTCTTTCTAGAATATGTAAACTGGACAATGATCACTCATTTTTGTTCTGAAAAAATTAAAAAGTTTATCTCTAGTCTCCACAAATTTCCTCAAATCAAAATGAAATTTAGTTTACCCAGAAGAACTGCATTGTAAGTCTGTTCTTAGGAACATGGATGAAAAAAGTGATAACACAACACACACCGTACGTCTTAATTATATATAACAATTCCGCTAAGAATAAATACATAGGATATAATAAATGATCTTTTGGTTTAACTTTAAATTTTTGGTATGTAGAAATAAGATTCCTCTATAGCTATTTACACACATTATCAGCAGAAGTCATGTTAATCTTTAAAATTATAACATCATGAAAACCTCACTCTGTATTTCTAATAGCTTACATGAATAACATGCGCAGTCTTCTAAACGGGCTAAAAATATTAATAAAAACAGGGAGTTTCCATTGTGGCTCAGCAGTAATGAACCCAACTAGTATCCGTGAGGATGCAGGTTCGATCCCTGGCCTCATTCAGTGGGTTAAGGATCCGATGTTGCTGTGGCTGTGCTGTAGGCCTGTGGCTACAGCTGATTCGACCCCTATCCTGGGAACCTCCATATGCCACAGGAGGTGTGGCCCTAAAAGGGGGGGGGGCAAAAAATTAATTAATTAATAAAAACATACACATGTACCAACTACTGGCCTATATATTATTATCTTTCATAAGGACTTGCTCTGTAATAGCAAATAAAAATAGTAATAATAATTAATATCAATAAAATTGTATTAACACCTAGGCTTAGCACCATCACAGAATCCTACAACTCTTCAAACTCCTACCTCCTTTGGAATCTGGCATCTGGGAGTTCCCATCGTGGCTCAGCAGAAACAAATCTGACTAGCATCCATGAGGACACAGGTTCGATCCCTGGCCTCACTCAGTGGGTTGAGGATCTGGCATTGCCATGAGCTGTGGTGTGGGTCACAGACACAGCTCAGATCTGACGTTGCTGTGGCTGTGGTGTAGATCAGCAGCTATAGCTCCAATTAAACCCCTACCCTGGGAATCTCCATATGCCATGGGTGCGGTCCTAAAAAGCAAAAAAAAAAAAAAAAGAAAAGAAATCTAGTGTCTGCCTTCAGTCCTGCCCTTATTTCCAGACATGCATCCTTTATCCCCGCCTGGCATGTCAACAGCTACCTGACCACACAACAGGCTGCACGTTTCCTGGCCTTTGTTTGTAATGTCCCTCTCAGACAGGCGTGCCTTTGTTTCTTCTTTCATTCGACCAACTCCTTCAACATTTAGTTCAAGAGAGTACCACCCTTGAAAATTTTCCCCTAATCCCCAGTTTAAGTTAGGTGCTCCTCTGTGGTTTATTGCACAGACACAGCCCTAACAATTTTTTTTTTTTAATTTGTACTCATGGGTATTTATTTTATTCTGTGGGTTATAATCCATTACTCTTTATTTTGCTATTCAAATTGTGCGGGAAATCCTTTGATAGCCCTAACTCTTTACCACACACCATACGCAGTCCACTGCTAACTTTAAGTGCCTTCACACTGGCAACTCTGAGCTCCATCATGCTGCATGCTTTGGCCAACGGGATGTAAGCAAGCAGAGGACAGACTAAGAACCACTGCAGCATTTCAGCCTGTGCTCTTGCACTCTGCCACTGCCAGGAAAACGTGCCCAGGCTAATGTGCTGGCAAACTAAAGACAGAGGGAGCAGAGCTGAGTCACTGCAGTTCTCCCAACTGAGGGACCTTAGGTCAGGTGAAAGGGTGGACTGATGACAGAACCCAATCAAGACTGGTAAAGCTGCCTGACCTACATAAACATAAATGCTGAGGTTTTACTACCTACGATTAAAAGCTTTTTGTTACGCAGCATTATTGTGGCAATAAATAACAGATTCACTCCCTTAGATGCTTCCACAGCACTTACTATAGCATATATTACATTATACATTTATAATGACTCATTTATCTCTTCTTCCCCAGACTTTAGAGGAGAGAGCATGTCTTATTTAAATTTGTATTCTTAACACCTACCACAGTGCCAGTTGCATGTGGGCATGAAGTATAGGTTTGTGAAAATATGGGAGGAAAGGGTGAAGGAGGGAGGAAATGAAAGAAGAAAGGAAAGAGGGAGGGTGAGAAAAGAGAAAAATCAAAGAGACTGTTGTGTTGAAGACAAAAATACTAAGGAAAAACATACAGGGGATGAAGGACAGCTATTTAGATGGGATTCACCTCCCACCTCATTTCAATGGGATCTCTGGTTCCAAAGAGTCTTCTCCATGCTGTGCCATTTCAGTGAGCACACACACTGAACGCTGGTAAAGCCGATCAAAACCTGAAGGTACCTGGGTAGTTGCCTCTTAGTTGAGAAAAAAATACCTACATACAATTCATGTGACTTGTGAATATGGTGTTAGCAAGAAAGAGCCAATAATTACAGTTCTCTGGCCGACAGCATGGGGTGGCATTACATTACGCAGTAGAAGATACCAGGGCAGAGAATGAAAGGGTGTGTTTTTGAAGTCTTAACATTTTCACAGGTAGAGGTAATAGGCAGAACCTGAAAGATGCCAAAGGAAAAGAACCCCTATTTTTCCTTTTTTCCTGTAATCCCATACATATATATGACTGACACTACCTAGAAGGCTTGGCTGTACTCTCTCAATCTGCCACCACATTTTGTCACCCGTTTAATACCATTCTATCTTTTAAGGTCTTGATCAAATGTATTTCTCCTTCTATGAAATCATCTCTAACACCTATCCAAAGATGAACTAATTACACCCTTTGAAATCCACACACACATATTTAGAGTATAAGACTACTAAATTAGTGGTAACTGCATGATGGTAGAGACTCGATCTTTTTCATCATTATGAACTGAAACACCAATAGCAGGAACTCAGTAAATGTTTACTGAATATAAGAGTTCGAGGGGAAAAAAAATGCTACAAATTTTATTATAGTTGGTATGCTTTGGGGGAATAGGTAAAAATTATTCAAAAAGGTGCCAGATTATATTTTTTCACAGCAGCAATTAAAAAAAAAAAGAGTGAGTTCCCTTGTGGCACAATAGGTTAAGGATCCAGCATTGTCACTGCAGCAGCTCAGGTCACTGCTGTGGTAGAGGCTTGTACCCTGGCCTGGGAACTTCCACATGCCATAGCCAAAAAAAAAAAAAAGGAAGAAAAAAATTAATGAATCTGAAAAGATGTAAGATTTATAGTCACTATAGCAAAAGAGATGAGTAATATAAAAACAAATGATATTTATGATAATACTGAAAATTTACTATGTGTTAGACACTATTGAACTGATTTAATTGTCAAAACAGCTCATGAGGTAGGTACTATTATTATTTCCATTTCTCGGCTTGAAGAGTTTAACCAGATTACCCAAGGTCACACATTTAATGAGTGGCAGAAATAGGATCCCAACACTCACCAGTCCAACTGCAAACTTTAAAAATCAACCCCTCACTACTCTATAATATTGTCTTTCATAGAAGCTGGAGGGATCTCAGATGTCATTTATTTCAGCTTCTACCACAAGAAAAATAAAATTAAAAATTAAAGACCATGTAAGCATATATCCAATTAGTGTACTTGAAGTAGGTTATTGGGTGACACTTGGATAAATTATAAATGATTTTTTGACAATTAAGTGTGGAACATGCAGAAAAGGAAACCAACGTACAAAAGGCTACAATAGCTAAGTTTATAGGATTAAGAGGGAAAATTTGGATAATTGAAATATCCAAATGTTTTTTATATCAAGAGCCAGAAAAAGAAATCTACTGAAAAGTTAAAAAAAAAAAAATCTTCCAAGTCAAACGCAAATCAATGGCTTCCTCTCTATTTATTCAAATTGTTTATGATATTAAATTCATCTTAAGTCTAAAAAATTATTGTAAATACTGAAACTGCACAACTGGGGAAATCTACGGCATCTTTATGCATAAATCACATAGGCATATATGTAAATCTCTGGGTTCTGGAACAAAGTTCAGAAATCACTCTACTAATTAATGTAAAATTTTCCCAATGCTAAAAGTGGTAAAAATTCTGACTTAATGAAGAAATACTAAAACAGTAAGTGTAGGGTGAATTTCACCATAGTAGATGTGTTAGAATACAGATTACAGAGAGATTAAAACTGATACTTTGAGACAAGCTGAAGAAGTAGGTATGCAATTCTTATTGAAATTGTCTTTGCAGCTTATCCATATAACCAACACAGAGAGTTTGATAAACAGTAAAATCCCAGAAAAATCTCAGCCCAGAGGAATCTGGCTTCCCCAGATCACTCCAGGAATCCAGGATCTCTAACTTCCATAACCTCAGGCCCCCTCAGAAGAATTAGAGCTTCCTTTGTCATGAACACATTTCATTTTTCCAACTCCTTGGCAAATCTCTGCTTAGCCTTTACAGACAGAATCCTCACACAACTGCGCAAGGGAAAGGAGGCAGAGGGGATGCTCTAAGCCCAGAGGTTTCCAAAGGAGCGTCACAAGTTGGCTCCCTCAGTAAGGATGAGGAGCCAGAATATTAGATAACACAATCTGAATTCTCTCAGCTTCAGGGAGCTCCCCCTCCTCCTTCAAAAGATTCATAAAGCGAAGAAAGTATGTTCAGGTGACTGTTAAAATACATCATTCACAAGCTGGATGACTCACAATAATATTTAACATTTCAAATTTAATTATTCATATTGTACTATTCAATTCTTCATTAAATTCAGAGAGCTTGTGTTCAGTTATATAGGTGTGTTCTTAAACCCTAAGTGAAAAAAGTTGAGAGAGTCCATTTTTTTCAAATGAAAGAGGAAAATAAAGAGTGCCAGAGTGAGGAAACACTATTTTCTATATACATAAGCTTTAATTTTAAAAAAGAAAATGCCAAATTAATCTGTTTGCCATTACTCTCCTTTCACATAGGTACATTCCCTATACTTCACACTGTTATTATGCCATTAAAATGCAATAGCCTACAACAGTCTACTCCAGACCAGGGGTTTGGGGGTAGGGGAATTGGTGAGGAAGTAGAAAACTACCCAGATTGTCTGCAGCACTCTTAGTTCATGTTATAGGAATAATACATAACAGAAAAACCATGGTTCAATTCAGTGTAACTACCTCAATTTTCCCAAACTCACATATACTTTATAGTTAAAACCCTTATAGATTTTCTCACTAGAAAGAAAAAACAAAACCTTAAAAACAATTCGGTGACGCCTTTGGAATAAGAATAATATTTATACTTATAAAAATATATTTTTAAGTGTATAAAATAGTGATATTTAGAAAGTCTCTTTTTAATCTATGTGCTAGGAAAACAAACCATTTTGAAAAAGTACTTACTAAACCTGCCATCATTAATTTTATTCTGGTTACTAACTTTATCCTAATGTCTTAAGGCTAAATCACTAGATAAACAATTAAAACAGCAAAGACAGATGGGAAGATTGCTCTTATCCCTATAAAATAGTTTTGTTTTTAATTTTTGTGAAAAGGAAATAAAGTGAGAGTAATGTTGGAGTGGAGTCGCATCAGAAGGAGGTATTTTCAAATTAAACACGGAGGGGCACTTCATCTGTATTTTCTAAGATAAGATCACACTGAATACTAAACTCTCGGACCCAGTTAACAAGAACAATAACCATTTGCGAGTCACTAAATTCTCTGATATTCGATTGTATCCTGAAGATGAAAGGTGGAAACTGAAGAGTATATCTGTGTTCTATTTTCAGCTTTATCATTAATATGTTGTAGGACCTGGGGTGACTCTCTATATCAGCTAAATACTCTAGGTATGCTACTTAGTTATCCAACACACATACACACATGCACATCTTAATTTACATACAAATTTAATTGTTTAATATTATTCATTGAACCTTAACCAAGGTGAAAAAGCTGAGAAACACAAACAAGAGTAACACAAGTCCTTGTGAACTCTAAACATAACACACAGCAACTGGTAAATGAGCATACAAGTAAACAAATCCTTTTCAGTTGAACATAAAATTATATTGATTACCAACTCCCCCACCATTTGTGTGGTAGACTAACAGGTTGGGAATAAACTGGTAAATCTAAGGCCAGCAAACTTTTTCTATAAAAGGCCTGATTGGAAATATTTTCACTTCTGTGGGCCATGAGGTCTGTCTTAAAATTATGCAACTGTCATTACAGCACCAAAGCAGCCACTGACAATCCAAAAATGAAGGAGCACAGCTATATTCCAGTAAAACTTTATAAATGGTAATCAACATTTCACAAAATATTATTATGCTTTTCCTTTTTCCAACCATTTAAAAATCTAAAACACATTCTTAGTTTCAGGTGATGTACAAAAATAGGCAACTGTCAGGATGTGACCTTCAGGCCACAGTCTGCCAACTCTTGGTCTAACTAAGCACCAGTACCAAATAATACATGAATTTAGAGTGATTCTGGAAGGTACAGACCATAATTGCCACTGGTGTTTAAAGAGGAGAAAAGAATATGATAGCACAATCAAGAAATACTTCTTTCAGTAAGAACTTGAACTGATCTAAGGATGAAGAGAACTCACTTATTGCAGCTACTAGCTAGTTAGTCTATACATATGCAAGAAAGTTGTTCTACGCTCTGAGGGAAAAAAAGTCTTTACTTTTGTCAAAACATGTAATAAACAACAAACAATTAAGCATCATACTGCTGTTTAAGATGTACTGTACAGCTTACCAACTTTTGAAATATTGCATATTCACATTTAAAGTAACAAAAACAAACAGCCATGGTTTATCAAAAAAGATACATGGAAAAAATAAATAAAAAATAAATAAAAAAATAAAAGATAAGTTGAAGTGCAGGCCTTTACTACCTCAGAGCCTATGACCTTATTTGGAAATAGGGACTTCACAGAGGGAATGAAGTTGAAACCTGTTCATGAGGGTGGGTCCTAATTCACTATCCTTACAGAAAGGGAAAAATCTGAACATGGAGACAGACACACAGAGGGAAGACCATGCGAAGACACACAGGGACAAGAGAGCAACGTGACCAGGGTAAGGCAACTACATCCCAAGGAATGTCAAGGATTGCTCTGCAAACACCAGAAGCTGGAAGGCACAGGAAGGATTCTCCCCTGGAGCCTATGGAGAGAGAGAACACAGCCCTGCTGACAACTTGATTTTGGACTTTTAGCCTCCAGAGCTGTGAAACAATGAGTGATTTTTATGGTTTTCAGTCACCCAGTTTTTGACATTCTGTTACAGAGGCTCTAGAAAACTAATGTACGAACATAACAAAGTATCAAGGATGTTTTTCACTTTGTAAGACTATCATTACAGCACTCAAATAACATGTTGGGATTTAATGAATAAAATATTAAGCCCAAAACAAAATAAAGTGTGCATTAAAACTGTCACGTTAAAATCAGGTTGACTTTCTTTGCATGACACAGCTATCAAACAGGTCATTCCTTGTTTGTTTGGTTTTTTTCCTCAATCCCTCAAACCAGATGTTCTTTGGCTAAGGTGGACAGCTATCAAGCAGAGAGAAAGGTGTCAGGTGAAAGTTTCCTGAATGAAGCAACTGAGTAATTAAGTTGCTGCAATCAGAGGCCCTGGAGTCCTAAATGCCCAAATGGCATATCTACTCATTAAGCATAGTGTGCTCAAGGGAAATCTAAGAAATCACCACTAAGGCCACATTCTTTCGAAATGGGAGGAACATAGCACTAGGAAATTCATTTGGAGCCATGTCGGTTATTTTTCTTTTTCGAGATGGAACTTCACATTAAAGAATAAAAGAAACCTTTTCTTCCAGCAAACAAAAGCATACCTACCTTACAAGAGTTCTTTCTTATAGTAGTTACGCTGTAACATTTTCATTAAATAGTCTGTTAATGCTTTAGATGTGAGTACAGCCATACTTTAGAAAAAAAATAATAATAATCGGAGCACTGTCTCGGATCGAGGCCATTCAGTAAAATTAAAAGTCAGTCGGCAACATCAAGGCGACCACAGAGTTGTTAGATTGGCTCTATGTTATTTAACCTGTATACAGTGTATCATTTAACTTTGGTTTATACAATGTAGAACATGTTAAGAGTATTAAGAACTCAAATTATAAGATACCATTTACTATCTTCATTTAAGTTTTGATAGAACATCTTCGAAAATGTGAGTTTGCTAGGAATGAAAGCTTGAGTTCCCGCTGTGGTGCAACAGGAGTGGTGGCGTCTTGGGGAGCATTGGATCTCCGGCCTGGCACAGTGGGTTAAGGATCCGGCATTGCCACAGCTACAGCTTAGGAGACAACTATGACTCGCATCTGATCCCCAGCCTGGGAACTCCATATGCCACAGGGTAGCCAAAAGAGAGAGCGAGAGAGAGGAAGGGAGGGAGGAAGAAAAAGCTGGTGGATCTAGGCCATATTTAGCTGTTAAAACTCCTTATTTTCTTTTCCCTTCTCAGGTTTCCAATTTACACAAACACTTCTGTTTTCCCAATGTACTCTTTCCTATAATGTTTAGAATTAACAAGGTGGAAGGTTCTATCTAAGCCACTTGCCATGGTCCCAAGATTATAATGACCTATAATGGACTATAATAGACTAAAAAGTTCCTTCTTTTTCTTATCTTAGTCCATTACATTACTAGGGCAAATATTAGAATTGGGGAAATGTATAAAAAGACCCCTGAGGTAGTAAATCAGTAGAGGCATACAGATCTAGGAGACACGGATTCCATTTACATTCAAAGTAGGAGTTGAGATTTCTACAATCAATCAATCGATAAACCTTAATTTGGGTTGACCAATATTACCTTAAGATGTGGTAAGCGAGAACTCTACCCTGCGACTACATGTCACAAACACAATTGCATCAATACTCATCACTGGCACATAACCCCAATCTTCCATTCTCATGACTAACGACATTCAGCCCCCAGGGAAGAACTTCTCCTCATTTCTCAAAACAAAGGCTACTGCATCAGAAAGCCGTGAAAGTCTGTGGGTTGTGTTACTACCGACATGGGAAATGCACACTGCTCTGGGGAGTTGGGAGGATTAAGTGGTAGAAATGCTGAGGTTCTCAAATTGTTCTCTCAGGCAGCATGAAGGCAAAAGCACCATTTTCAAAGAGGGCCAAGGATCCATTTTCTGGTTTCTCTTCCTGTTCTGATTTGTGATTTCAGGTATATTTATGACACGTGGTATGTGGGCCTTGATTTAAATTCTTACTCTTTGCCCTATACATTTTGAGCAGGTTTGAGCAAAGCTTGAATCAGACACATTATGACCCTAATGAGTATCACTGCTATCTCATTCCTGGCACAAATCTCCTTTTTGTTAAGAAGAGAATAGAGTATGTTTAGAGATTTTGGATTAAAAGTACTAAGAACTACTGACCCTAAACTACTGCAAGGAAGAAAAAAAAAAAAAGTGGACATCTTTCTTGTTTTTAAAGATTTCCAGTAAAAGAAAGTCCAAAGCTGTATTACTGTTTATGTTAAAGTTTCCATTTTCAGTTTATTTGTATTTCATTCATTTAAAAAAAAAAAATGTTTTGAAAAAGGAGATTCGCATAGAATGTTGGCCAAATTTTCAAAGAGATCCAAACATGATCTCTCAAAATATGCACTTAAAAGTTTCTTAATGTCTCTGAACTCAGATTTGGGCATTTCGATATCACTGAGGTGCCCAATTTTAAATTCCAGGGATGCTTATCAAGCACAGTAACTGAAAACTTGAACTAAACTCACAAGTGTGCAGAGAAGTAAATATCCATTGGAAAAAAAATCCTGATTTACAGGGTGGCCCATTTAAAACAGTTCCTATTTAATAATGTGGCTGTGTACTGGGCCTCTTTTAAATGGGCCACCCTGTATGAAGCTTAAGTCCAAGATAAAAAATGTCCTCCCTTGAGAATTTTTAAAAACCAAAAACACTGTAGGTTTAGTGGTTATTTTTAAGGTTTTAGATGGTTTCTTTGGACTCCTTTAGAACTGAAAAAAGATGGATACACATTTTAAAAATGAAATGTTACAACCACACATCTGTAATGAGAACCAGTGCCAGTGGATATTTTTAAAGCAAATTAAAACGGTCAACTTTTTTTTAACTTAGGCAAACAGCTGCTACACATACAGCACACAGTAACTACTTTTCAGCAAAAGTTCAGAAGGAATTTCCTAATGAAGATTTATAGGATGTTCTGGGATTGATAATTAAAGGTTCCCCAAAAAAGATATGAATGACAGCACCAGAGATGCGAGGGTTAAGGGCACTGAGCAGGCCTGTCCTCTAAGGGAGGGGCCTGGAATTTAGAATTTGAAAAAAATACACAGTAGTTCCCAAAAAGGGAAATTAGGATGAAAGAGACACCGAGCAAAGCTCTACTGTCTATCTTTTCTCTATGGACTTCATAGTGTTTTTGTAAGATTCCAAAGTGACTTCTAATGTTTAAATACCTCCGTAATTCAATTTCTTCTTTTTAAAGGGGGGGAGTGAGGGAGAGGAAAAAAAGAGAGAAAAGTTTTGCCTGAAAAAAAAATTACACTGATAAAAGAGGGGGCTCTGAGGATTCTGACTTCCATTCTGTACCTGACTTTAGTAATGCTTTCCCTCCAAATCAATACTAACAATAATGGTAATAATAATAATAACTATCACCCTCCCATCATACTATTTGCCAAGTCCTCTTCTTCCCAGACTCTTGATATCCTTAAATTATTTGATTCCTGCAACAATATTAGGAGGTTGATTCTGTTATCTCCATTTACAGGTAAGGAGAGTGAAAGACTAGGAGATGATGTGCCTAAGGTCCCAAACACAGTAAAATTGCCTGTTCTGATGCAAACTAAGATTCAGATTCCAGAGTCAGTGCTCTTAAATATTAGGCTATTCTAGATCTTCAAAAAGAACAGGAAGTTGCATAGTTTTCCCAGAGAGTATCATTTTGGAAGAATCATATTCTGAACATGACATATTATGTCCCCTCACAATGGAAGCAGCCACATTCAATTTTCATCCTCAGAGGCAGTTCATTCATTCAGAAAATATTTATTGAACACCCTATTGGGACAAGTATTGGTCTAGGCACCAGGCATAAAGCAATGAACAAAACAGACACTTTACCTTACCCTGATTATCTCAAAAGTACTCAGGTTGTACCCAATTGGGACGAATGGTTACCTTAAAGGCATCTATCTATTGACAAGCCAGCACATAATGAGGTGGACAAACATATTAGCTTTTCCGTACAATAAAGTATTACCCAATTATACTTATTCTCTTGGAAACTGACAAAGTTGACAGGAAGTAGGATAGGCAAAGTAAGGAGACACAAGACACAGAGCATAAGTACAAGCAATGGAGCAACAGAAGCCCAAGCAATCAAAACCTGCAAGACTGAAGAGACAGTGAAGTGGAGGAATCC
Organism: Sus scrofa; assembly: GCF_054392235.1. Lineage (NCBI taxonomy): Eukaryota > Metazoa > Chordata > Mammalia > Artiodactyla > Suidae > Sus > Sus scrofa. The sequence continues at coordinate 48,565,286 of NC_139389.1, forward strand.
AGCAGAAAGAGAGAAGGAAGTCACAGCAAAAACATGAGAACCAGAGAAAAATCTCAAGAAAAGAAAGCTGCTACAGGTATAAATAATGGTATCTCATTACAGTTTTAATTCATATTTTCCTAAAGACTAATAACATTCAGTAACTTTCATGTGCTGACATTTCAAATGTCTTCCTTTGTAAAAATGGAAAGTCTTTTGCCAATTTTTTACTGAGTTGCTTAACTTTCTTGAAGTGTGATCATGATACAGATACTTCAAGTGCAATCATTATACAGATCTCCTGAAGTGTGATCATTATACAGATACTTTGAATACAATTCCTTTTGCAGACATACATACAATGAACATTTAATCCCAGTCTGCAGTCTACCACTTCATTTTCCTCAATATGTGTTTTCAGTAGACCTAGCACAATTTGTTAAAAAGGTATCCTTTCACCACTGAGTTACCCTGGCATCTCTGCAGAAAATCAATTGGCCTTCTATGTGGCTCTATTTCTGGACTCTCCATTCTGTTCCACTGATGTACATGGCTATCCTTCTGACACTACACTGAATTACTGTAGTGCTTTACTTTTTAATGAGTCTTGAAATTCGATAGTATAAAGCCTCCAACCTTCTTCTTAAAAATTGTCCGAACTATTTTCTGTATGCATAAAAATTTTAGAACAGCCATGTCAATTTCTATTTTTTTAACAAAGCCTACTCTGATTTTGGTTGGGATTGCATTCAATTATAAGTTTGGAAATAAATGACAATAAATTAAAGTGGGATATGTCTCCATTTACTTTGATTTTTCTCTGGAATATTTTGTAATTTTACCTATATAGTACTGTCTTATTTTAAATGTATTCCTATTGCATCATTTTTAATATCATTTTAAATCCTTCTGTGCCTGGATTATTTCACTTAGCACAATGTCCTCCAGGTTCATCCACACACTCACAAATGGCAGGATGTCCTTCACTTTTAAGACTGAATAATAGTATCATATGCACATACCACATTCTCTTTATCCATTCACCCACAGATGGTCCTTCAGGTTGCTTCCATGTCTTGGCTATTGTGAATAACAAATTTCATTTACTAATTCTTCAAGGCTTAGTTACAAATGACATGAATTTCTGCCTATTAAGTTTGTATCCTGTGATCTTAATGAATTATTTTATTATCTCCAGAAGTTTTAAAATTATTATTAGTACAGTCAACCTTTAACATTTTCTATAAACAAGGTTATGTAATTTGTGAATAAAAGCAATTTTACTTCCTTCTCAACTAGAATGTTTTTTCTCCAGTTGTCTTCCTACAGTAAGACATTCAGTATTATATTGAAAAGAAGTGGTAAGAGGAAATATCATGCATTGTTCTTGACCTTATACAGAAAATGTTCCATCTAGTATATTATATGCAGTTTTTCATAGATGATCTTAATCAGTCTAAGCATATTTCCATTTATAGCATCAATTTCTATATCTATTAAAATGATTATGTTTTTTCTCCTACATTCTGTTAATATGGAGAAAAATACTGTTGAATTTTTTAAATGTTGCAACAAATATACAATGCTGGGATAAATCTTCATAGTCTTTATGGATTATTCTTTATATATTGCTGGATTAGATTCGCTAACATTTACCCAAGAATTTTTCCATCTTAGGTTTGTAAGAGATAGTGATTTGGAGTTTTCTTGAAATATTTGGATTTGGGTATCAGAATAGTAGTCTCATAAAACAAAGCTATCTGGACTGGAGTTTACTGGGTGCAAAGATTCTGAATTAGTAATTCGATGCATTATTCTGATATAGGACTACTTGGATTTTTCCATTTCTTCTTAATCTAGGCAATTTGTGTTTTTAGGGAATTGGTCCATTTCATCAAAAATATCTCATCAACTGTAACAAACATTTTCTTTTTTTTAGGGCAGCACCACAGCATATGTAAGTTCCCAGGCTGGGGGTCAAACTGGAGCTGCAGCTGTTGGCCCATGCCACAGTCACAGCAACACCAGATCCAAGCCATGTCCGTGACCTATACCACAGTTCATGGTGATGGCAGATTCTTAACCAATGAGCGGAGACAGAGATCAAACCAAAACCCTCATGGATACTAGTCAGGTTCATTTCCACTGAGCCACAAATGGGAACGCCAACATTTTCAGAAAATATAGTCATTCACAAAAGGTCAGTCTCTAATTAAAACATCACTGTTTTCTATTAGAAGATTCTTTGCCACATTTCACTATATATTTACAACAAATTTATCAATCCATCATTTCATTCATTTCTCTAGTCAACAAAATATTTTTTAAAAGATGAGCATTTTCCATGTGTGTCTAAGGTGCATATCAACTTTTACACAGCAAAAACTATTAGTGGGCAACACAGAGGACTGCTCTGCTTGAAATAAAGAACAGGAAAACAACAGAAAATATTAATAAACTAAGAGTTGGTTCCTTGAAAAGATAAACAAACCCAACAAATTTTAATTAACCACAGAAAAAAGAAAGAATCAAAAATCAATATAATTTTAAATGGCAGTGGAAACACTACAACCAATATCACAGGAATCACAAGAAGCTACTATGAACAACTACACAAAAACAAACTGGACAACCAAAGAAATGGAAAAATTCTTAGAAACATACAACCTATACAGACTGAATCAGGAAGAAATGGAAAATCTAAAGAAATTACTAGTAAGGACACTAAATGAATAATCAAAAATCTCCCAGTGAAGAAAAACTCAGGACCAGATGGTTTCACTGGTGAATTTTTTTTTTTTTTTTTTTTTTTTGTCTTTTTGCCTTTTCTAGGGCTGCTCCCACGGCATATGGAGATTCCCAGGCTAGGGGTCCAATCGGAGCTGTAGCCGCCAGCCTATGTCAGAGCCACAGCAATGCCAGATCTGAGCCGCGTCTGCGACCTACACCACAGCTCACGGCAACACCGGATCCTTAACCCACTGAGAAAGGCCAGGGATCGAACCGGCAACCTCATGGTTCCTAGTCAGATTCATTAACCACTGCGCCACGACGGGAACTCCCCTCACTGGTGAATTTTATCAAACATTTAAAGAAGAATTCACATATATTTTTTTCAAACTACCCCCAAAATCAAAAAGGACAGAACATTCCCAAACTCACTTTAAGGGGCCAGCATTACTCTGACACCAAAGTCAGAAAAGGACACTACAAGAAAATAAAACTATCAGCCAATATCTCTGATGAATATAGATGCAATAAGAGCAAACCTAATTCAGTAGTATATTAAAAGAATCATTTATCATGATCAAGTGGAATTAATCAGTTTGGTCTGGAGAAATACTTCTACAACAATAGTCGGAGACCTCAATATCCCACTCACTATAGTGAGTATAGTTCATTACATTGAAACAATCAGAAGATGAATAAGCAGAGAGAAGATCAAAACAACACAATAAAGCAAAAAGAACTAAAAGACATTTGCAGAACACACTACCCAACAACTACAGAGCACACATTCCTTTCAAGAGAACATAGGACATTATGTATGAAAGAGGATATGTTAAGACACAAATTAAGCTTCAATAGATTTGAAGTTACCATCCAAAGTATCTTCTCTAACTACAATAGGAATGAAAACTAAGTGAAGTAGAGATGGGCAATCTACCTAAAAAAGAATTCAGAGTAATGACAGTAAACAGGATCCAGATCTCGGAAAAAGAACAGAGGCACAGAACAAGAATGTAAAACAAATGTTTAACAAAGAGCCAGAAGATCTAAAGAATAAAGTGTCACTACTATGTAAAGTGATCTACATTAAATGCAATCCCTATCAAAACCTGAATATGCTTCCGGCAGAAATGGAAAAATCCATTCTAATATTCATATGGAATCTCAAGTAACCCTGAATATGCAGAACAATCTTGAAAAGGAAGAACAAAGTGGAGGACTCAGTCTTCTTAATTTCAAGACTTATTACAAAATTATAGTAATCAAAACAGCATAGTATTGGCATGAGGAAAAAAACACTTCAGACCAAAGAAATAGAAATAGAGAGCCCAGAAATAAACCTTCCCCAAAACAGTAATTTGAACAAGGTATCAAGGGCCATTCCACAGGGAAAAAGCAGTCTTTTCAACCTATGATATTGAAAAGCTGGATATGCACATGCCAAAGCATGAAAGTTGATCACTCCCTTAAGCCATACACAAAAAAATAAAAATGATGAAAATAAGATCTAAAACAAGTATACTCTTACAAGAAGACACAGGTAATAAGCTTCACAGACAATGATTTCTTGGATATGATAGCAGAAGTATAAATGACAAAAGAAAATACAGAAAAATTGTATTTCATGAAAAGCTTAAATTTTATGCATCAAAGAACACTATCAACAGATTACTCTGTCGGGACCCATTTGGGCAAAAGTCTTAAATAGACATTTCTCCAGAGAAGACACAGAAATGACCAGTAAGAAAATGGAAATGATGCTCAACATCACTAATTACTAGGGAAACACAAATCAAAAGTATGATAAGACACCACTTCACATTCATCAGAAAGGTCTACTATTCAAAACCAAACACACACACACACACACACGCACACACACCCCAAGTGTTGACGTAGAAAAATTGAACCTTGGGTACAATTGATGGAAATGTAAAATGGTATAGCTACTCTAGAAAACAGTATTGTGCTCCTCAAAAAAAAAAAAAAAATTAAAAACATAACTATATGATCCAGTAATTCCACTTCTGGGTATAATCCCAAAAGAATTGAAAGCAGGATCTCAAAGAGATACCTGTACACCCATGTTTATAGGACCATTATTAACAACTGCTAAAACATGGAAAGGAATCAAGTGTTCATTTACAAATAAATGGATAAGCAAAATGTGGTATAGAAATAATATGAACAGTGTTATTCAGCTTAGAAAAGGCAGGATATTCTACAAAATGCTAACATGAATGAACTTTTTGAGGACATTATATTAACAAAATAAGCAAGTCCTAAAAAGATAAATACTGTATGATTCCACTTATATGAGGAAGTTAAGAGTAGATAAAATCGTCATAAAGACAGAAAGTATAATGTGGATGACAGGGCTAGGGGAGCGGACAATGAAACATCATTTAGTGGGTACAGAGTTTCAGTTTTACAAGATGAAGAATTATGTAGGTGATGACGGTTGCACAACAATGCAAACGTATTTAATTCACTGAACTGCGTACTTAAAAATAGTTCAGATGGTAAATTTTTAAAGTATTGTACCACAGTAGGAGTTCCCGTCATGGCTCAGTGGTTAATGAATCCAACTAGGAACCATGAAGTTGTGGGTTCGATCCCTGGACTCGCTCAGTGGGTTAAGGATCCGGTGTTGGCATGAGCTGTGGTGTAGGTTGCAGACGCAGCTCAGATCCCGTGTTGCTGTGGCTCTGGCGTAGGCCAGCAGCTACAGTTCTGATTAGACCCCCAGCCTGGGAATCTCCATATGCCGTGGGAGCGGCCCTAGAAAAGGCAAAAAGCTAACAAAAAAAGAAAAAGAAAGAAAAAGTATTTTACCACAATAAAAAATTATTATATGTGTGGCGCAAATCAACCTTTATTATATATAAACTGTGTGTGTGTGTATGTATACACACACACACACACATATATATATATATCACAAATAAACCTTTCCGCAGAAAATAAACTCATGGACTTGGAGAACAGACTTGTGGTTGCCGAAGGGGAGGGAATGGGATAGACTGAGGATCTGGGGTTAATAAATGCAAACTATTGCATCCGGAGTGGATAAGCAATGAGATCCTGCTATATAGCACTGGGAACTATATCTAGTCACCTGTGACGGAGCATGGGATAGTGTGAGAAAAGGAATGTGTATATGCATGTGTGACTGGGTCATTTGCTATACAGTAGAAAATTGACAGAACACTGTAAACCAACTATAATGGAAAAAAATAAAAATTATTTTTAAAAAGTAATAAAATTAAATGGTAACAATCGAAAAAAAGTACTATATATATATATGAAAATATAAGAAATGGAAAACATATTAAACAGTTGGATATAAAGGTTTGTTATTATAAAGTTGTTGGTTTTCACAAAGTTAATCCATAAAATCAATACAATTTCAAAGGGAATTAATAAGAATTTTAAATCTAATCTATAAGTAAAATGTAGAAAACTACCTAAAAAACTTAAAATGGATTGAGGAGGGTACTATCGTTAAAAATACAGTGTACTTAAAACTGCATAACATTTAGAAATAGATAAATGTTTTGTAGTAAGCCCTCAGAGCATTAAACACTTCTTTTCCTTTGTGGTATTTGCAAGATAAGCAATTTTACACAATACATAAAGCATTTACTTACTTAATCGCTATTTCAACTACTAAGGTATTCCTACTTTGTAACATATTTGTAAATAGGTCTTTAATGCCTACTGTGTATCCTAAATGAATAAATAAATGAAAAAAAAAAAAACCAGAATACAGCAACATTACCATTTAAATATAAGAACAGTACATATATTCCAAAGGAGGTTACTCATTGGATGATTCAATCAGTGGTACTAATAAACTGATTAGCAATTTGGGAGGAAGAGAAAGTTATTAGCCCTTAACCTTACATTATCTATAAAAATATTTTCAGATTGCTGTAAAATCTAAATGTCAATGTAAATATATGGGCAAAGAACAAAATCAAATACCATTCTTAACCCATTACTTTTTAACTACTATAATTTAGCTAAGCATACAGAATAAATATTATTCCCAAGAAGTAATGTGAAATAAAGAAGAACAAGTAAATTACAGCTTTAGTTAAGTATTATTACATCATAATTACAGTGACTAGACATTTCAGGCTGGTTGGAACAATGTTGGATTTATTTTCCAGGCCTAGGTACTGGCAATTCCAAATCTCCTCTAAAATTGGATTCAATGGAAGCAGTCCAAACTGAGAGGTAGGAAGTTTTGCCTCTTCAGACTGTTTGCAAACCTCTCATTAACTTTGATACACAAACAGGCTGTCAGATAATAGCAAGGCCTTTTTCAAATCTATTTTCCCATTCAAAACTGCTGCAAAAGATGACTTCAAATGGCTTCATGTCTAAATTTATTAAACCAGTAACAAAAGTAGAAAAGAGCCATAGATTTCACCTACATTAAATGTTTTTCCTAATACCTAATAGCCTATGCAAAGCCCAACCAAGGAAATAAAACAAGACAGAAGAGAAAAAGAATTTTCCCTTTTGCATTTTATATATCAAATTATTTGAAATTAGAGTGTGTTAAACATTGTAGTTGTAAATCTACAAAAGACTTCTCAGATTAGCATTTCAGTTTTTATTGGTGACTGTTCATGGGGAAACATGAATCTAAATACACCAGAACTCTAAGCTTTGGAACAATCTAATGGAGAACAATCCATCTGAATTTACAACGATAAACTTTCAGATGGAATGTGAAACAATGCACCTGCATTCATAAAAGTAAAATCAGGAAGTAATTCTTTTGAAACAGAAATTTTCTCTACTCTCCAAAATTATTCATCACCGTTTGCCCAGAGAAGTGTTGGTCTAGAAATTAATAAAACAATAAGAGGAATGATAGAATTCATTCAGTCAACCCTCATGAAATACGAAAATGGTATTACTATTATCACCCCTTTACAAAAAAGAAAATGAAACTTAGAAATAAAAGTCTCATAGAGAGGTGAGAGAGAGTAAATTCTTAAAAGTAAACATATAGATACCTAATTAATAGTTATAATCTTCATCTGATTACTTTCAGCCCAATTCTACTTACTTGCTCAGCCTGCAGGACATGCTTAGATTGAGGAGACATTATAAAAATTCTAAACTCGAGGAACAAATAATTTGGCCCAAAGTTCCTTTCCTCTTGCTAATACTCGGTACCACTTGTTCAGATCTTCAACCCAGATATTAGTCTCCTCCAGTCCTAACTTCAAGAAGTGTTCTGAAATGGGAATTAAGTCCTTTTCTTTTTGAGTGGACTTTTTCTTTCTGATAGAGAATATTCAGAGAGCCGGAAAGGATAGTCACATAAATCTGAATTTTGGATTATCTATCATATTTGAATCATTTTAGATATGAAAATAAACTATGCCACACACTGAGTTAAAATGATGAGAGGGCAACAAGTCTTCTGCCATTCTCAAAAGCTTAACAGAAGTGTCAAAGATAACCATCTCAGCACTCAGAAAATTGACCATAGGCTTGCATCAAATTGAGAAGTATTTATTCATAAAAATCACTGAACTTTAAGTAAGAAAAGCACAAGCCTGTGGTGATTTTCCTGAGGCTTCTGACAAGCTCCCTGCCCTATTTGTGCAGTAATGCAACTAGGGAAAGACAAGATGGATAATCCAAGTTTTGCTGCTGCTGTTGAAGAGGAGCTCCCTTGATATGAATAGTAGTCAGTCAAAATGGTGATATTAGTGGCACATGAAGAGGAAGGGCAAATGCCCTCACTAGTTTGAAGTACTGTTCTTTCTCAAGCAAGCAACAGACTGGCAGGCCAAGGAGGAATTTAATAGCAAATTCTGGAAGGTGAGACAGCCACATGGGGCAAGATCAGATCACCAATTACCCTGTACTGACTGAGGTTGATACATGCACAGCAGAGACTGGACTGAGTACAAGCCACTCATACGTTCTTAGAAAACAGAACCAGAGCTAATACACAGAGGAGATGCAGGATGAGCCCAAAAGAAAATAAGGGCCAGGAAAAACTTTAAAACAGCCTGAAAACAAAATGTACTCCCCAAAGCACACCTGATCCGTAACTAGTCAAAGGAAGTCTTATTGGCTCAAATTGTCAGAGCACAACCTCTGACCAAGAGTTGACTTCAGATGAAGCTAAGCAGAAACAGGAAAACACCTAGGAAGCCAGGCTTAAAAATAAAGAGTTTAAAAACAAAAAAGTTGAACAGAAACTTTTTTTGCCACATAGTTTGGGTGAGATTTTAGTCTATGTAATTATCAAATATACAAACAAAGAGGACAAGAGTAACAACTGTTGAGGGAAAAAAGTCGTAATCTACAATTGCTATAAAATATTACCTAAAATGTCCACTACTCAACAAAAAGAAATTATGAGACATAGAAAGAAACGAGGAAGTGTATCCTACTGATTCAGGAAGACATGATCAACTGGAACCAACTCTAAAATGTTAGATTTAACAGATAAAGACTTCAAAGCACCTATTATAAATATATTCAAAGAACTAAACATGTTTCACTATGTTTAAATAACTAAAAAGTATAATAACAATTATCTCCTAAATATAACAATGTAAGGAAATATTATTTTAAAAACAATGTAAATTCTGGTCTTGAAAGGTACAATAATTGAAATGAATTAATTCATTAGAGGGGTTCAATAGCAGATTTGAGCTTTCAAAAGAAAGAATCAGTGAGAGTTCCCATTGTGGTACAATAGGTTAAGAAACTGACTAGTATCCATGAGGATGTAGGTTCGATCCCTGGCCTCATTTAGTGGGTTAAGGATTTGGCATTACTGCAAACTGTAACATAAGTTGCAGATGCGGCTCAGATCCAGTGTTGCTGTGGTTGTGGTGTGGGCTGCTAGCTGCGGCTCTGATTCAACCCCTAGCCTGGGAACTTCCATATGCCACAGGTGTGGCCATAAAAAGAAAAAAAAAGTAAAGAAAGAATCAGTGAATTTGAACTCAGATCTATATAAATGATCCATTCTGAAAAAGGAAAAAAATGAATGAAAACAATTCACAGAACCTCAGAGAACATCGAATATGCCAATATAAGTATAAACACAGTGCCAAAAGAAGTTAGAGAAAAAGTGGCAGACAAAAATATCTTAAGAAATAACGGCTAAAAATCATATTTAATGAAAACAGTAATCAATACATCCCATCTCAACAAATTCCACACAGAATAAACTGAAAAAGATTCACATCTACACATGTTATATGCCAATGACAGAGAAAATCTTAAAAGTACAAAAGAGAAATGACTAGTTCATAAAATATTCACAGATGACTTCTCATAAAAACAATGAAGGTAAGAAGCAATGGAACGTCATAATCAAAAAATAAATAAATAAATAAAAACCCAAGAATTCTATAGCCAATAAAACCATCTTTATAAAGAAATCTCCAGGGAGTTCCCGTCATGGCACAATGGTTAACGAATCCGACCAGGAACCATGAAGTTGTGGGTTCGGTCCCTGCCCTTGCTCACTGGGTTAACGATCCGGCGTTGCCTTGAGCTGTGGTGTAGGTTACAGACGCGACTCGGATCCCGCGTTGCTGTGGCTCTGGCATAGGCCAGTGGCTACAGCTCCAACTGGACCCCTAGCCTGGGAACCCCCATATGCCACGGGAGCAGCCCAAAGAAATAGCAAAAAGACAAAAAAAAAAAACAAAAAACAAACAAACAAAAAAAAACTCCAGATAAAGAATGAAAATATGTGGATTCCAATTTTTCCCACACCCACACAAACACTTGTTATTTTTAATATTTAAATGTTTAAAACTGAATGGTAGTAAAAAAAATCATTTAATAGAATACTTAAAATAGTAACTTTTATACCATGTAAAGTATACCTCAATAAAGACAAAAAAGCCAAGGAAAAAAAAAAACCCTGCAAATTATATTTTTACTTCAACTTTAAAATTAAGTTCAACTATAATATCAAAGAATATCATCCAACCTCCTAGTAAATGACATATTTGATGACAATGCTGTCACCTTCTAAAATTTTCGAAGAAAACAATTCCTCACTACCTACAGCATTTAAACATAGTTTTGTTAAATGTCTTCCTTTTTTTCAATCAAATTGTTTTTAAATCCATATCCAGTTCTGCAGATGAGAAGTTTTATTCTTCTTATAAAGATCAAAGGTAAAGTTTAATGATCTAAAAACATATATCCAGGAAAAAAACACAAAAATATAAGTAATCAGCAATAAAAATTTAAGTGAAAAATTTTCTAACTTTATAAAGCAACTCCTTTTATTATGTGTCAGGAATTCTGATCAAACCATACTGAGTCACATTCTGTTTTAAAATATTTTTGTTTTGTACTCATCTTTAATAGCTGAAGAAGTTACTTGTGCAATATATGCAGTAATAATACAAATACAGTAATGCCTGATGGTCAATACAAAAAGGTGGTTTGCTTTCAGAGCTTCAAGATTAAATGAACTAAACTTGGCCTTGATTAACTTGCATCACTGATACCTTAATCTGGCCACATTTTCTTTATTTAATTTAGAGTAAGCATCACATCATAAATAACTAGCAGAGAATGATTTGAGAAGATTCTTCTGACTGTTTACAACTGTCTATATCTTCTTCTGTGTTCGAAAATGCTCAGGAAAAAAAAAAGGTGTACGGCTACTTGAGAATTATGAACCACTGCAAAAGGGGAGCAAAAAGAATACAGGTAAATCAGCTGCAATGATTGCATAGTGATCTATTGATACGGGATCTTTTCTATGGAAGGGAATGTGTCTAGCAGCTATTGAGAGAAGTTATCAGAGCAGGGAGCTTGGTTGTAAATCCACTGTGCTCCTGAATAAGTCAGGAAAAGGACTTAAAGGGTCTGTGAATCAATGCCCATGCTTGGTTCCTTCTTTTGAAGGGCAAGAGGAAAGATGCTCTCAAGGAAGGAGAAAAGTCCTTAAATATTAATAGCAAGTTATACCACCAGCAACCTTTGGCTGAGCTAAGAGCTGGTGAAAAGCCTGCCAGGGCTTGCCTGGAAACCTTGGGTAAACTAGAAAATAGCACGTCTTGAGGAATCTAGTACCTAAGGAAGAAAGGTGAAGAAGCATCTGTTAAGACAGTTCTCAATAATTAAGAAAAATAAGAATGGCTACGATTTATTATTTATCAAGTGCCAGCTATAATTCTAAACAGTTTATTTTTTTAATTTTTTCTTTTCTTCTTTTTTTAAATTTCCCCAATACATTATTTTTTTTCTGTTGTGCAGCACTGTGACCCAGTTATACATACATGTGCACATTCTTTATTCTGATATTATCAAGCTCCATCATAAGTGACTAGACATAGTTCCTAGTGCTACACAGCAGAATCTCATTGCTAATCCAATTCAAAGGCAATAGTCTGCATCTATTAACCCCAAATTCCCAATCCACCCTACTCCCTCCCCCTCCCCCTTGGCAACCACAAGTCTATTTCTTTTCTGTGGAAAGGTTCATTTGTGCCATATATTAGATTCCAGGTATAAGTGATATCATACAGTATTTGTCTTTCTGTTTCTGACTTACTTCACTCAGTATGAGAGTCTAAACACTTTACAATTAGTAGTTCATTTAATCACAATAAGGTCACCAAGCTAATATGTGTTGAGTTAGGACTCTAACCAAGGCAGTCTGGTCAGAGACTGTGTTCTTAACCATACATTATATTGCTGAGATGTTTAAATTACTTTGACCTGGTTGTAGAACATAACATTAACATAAAGTTAATTTAGACAATGAACAGTAAAAGCTGAACTGAGTGATTTAACTGATGTTCAACTCAGGTTTTCAAGTTTTAAACTCTTACTTTACATTTGATTCAATGTTCCTTCCTTCATTTAATTCTCTAATATTTCTCAAACATCTAGTATGTGCAAGAGATAACAAGAAATCAAAATCTCTGAACACAAAAGGCTTAGACTTCAAGGAGGCCAGAAATTGGAAAAGAATTCTTAGAGAGTGTAACTGTTGTTGTAGAAGGGATGTACATAAAGGGTGGATGGCACTGGAACAGAGAGACACGCTGCAGACATCTCCAGCAACACAGGCAAGAACTAGATCATCCAGGATGGCTGCAGTGTATGGAGTCACAGGAGGAGATGGTTCAAAGGTAAGGAGACAATTCTGAGCAAGCCTAATCACACTGTCATTTTGTTAGCAGTATGGAGGATCAGTGAAGTGGGACAATGGAGGAAGAAGGCACATCTTAGGTACCAGTGGGGCAATGGAGGAAGAAGGCACATCTTAGGTACCAGGGATAGGGAAAAAGGCAGAAGACAAAAGAATTGGATTCCATAACAGTAACACTAACATGAAGAATTAAGGCCTCAACTGAGACCCTGAAAGTAAGGAAAAAAGAAAAGAAGATGAAAGAAACAATGGCAATTAGCTAGAAGTTAAATAAATATGCTATGTTAATAAAGAAATCTATCATTAAGCCATAACCACATGGTAACTTGCTACCCTGCGTTCAAATAGCAAAGCAACGTATTATTGCTGACAACAAATGAATTACAGGCATAGACTTATGTTATCTATAAAAAGCTAAATCTATACTCCTACATCTGTGCCTAACTAGAGAAATAAAAATCATAAAAACAGACATTTTTGCATTTTTAATTTCTCCAGATAGGGTAATTTCTAAATAGAGGTTACAGGAAAGTGCTTCATCTTTAACAAATAAATACTACATTCTATTCTAAACTTACATGTATATACTCACTTAACCCTCTCTCAAACCCTTTAAGGTCAATACTCTTATCCAACAAGTATGGAAATCAAGGCTCTGAAAGGTTATATAATGTGAAAACGTCCCTAGATGGTACAGTTAGTTCTACTATAATAATTACTTTGAAAATGTACATTTATTCCAATGCAACTGATACAGTAGAGAACAATGTAAATATAATTCAAATTCCTATTTGCTTATGAGCAAGTTCATTCAACGAAACATACAATGAATGCAGAAAACCACACCACGCTGCAAAAAGCACATGCCTCCAACATCCAGCAGCTACCCGTTCCCCATGTGAGGGATGAATGATACCCATTCACATCTGGTGTTACAACTTTCCTTTAGATTTCAATAAGCTTCCTTCCATTGCTCCACAAAACTCACAATCTTGCAACCCTTTCCAAAACTGCTCCCACAAGGAAATAACATATTTTGCAATATAAAGTGTCAAATGTATTGCAGTAATTGATTGTTAACCATTTAACCTTTATGACTTTTTGCAACATATCACTGACAAGTTTTTTAATATTGTACCATAATCACATTTTCCCATAAGTCCTGCAGCTTTCCCTGTGTGACTTTATACAGCATGATGATTTTTTTTAGCAACAAACATGGTGAGCAAAAAAACTAACTTTTAGAAGTGGGGTGACATCCAAAAAGTTTACTCATATCAGGGCCAATGCCCTTAAGTTACAGGGGTCCCCCACCTTTATTTATGAACTTATTCCAAACTGTGAGCACATGATATGATTTTGAACATTGTGAATTTCCAGTTCTCTTTTTACATGAACTACTTATTCATTAACCCAATTTTCAGTTCAAAGGCCTTAGAATCAACTCTGACTTTTTTTTCTTAGGTTCCACATCTGATCTATTAGTAAATCTTGACAACTATCTTCAAAATATCTCTAGAAATTAACCACTTTTCACATCTCCAAATGCCACTGCCCCAATCCAAACTATCACTATCTGTAGCATGGACCACTATAACAGTCTCCTATCTAGCTTTTCTGCTTATACCTTTGTCTCACCTAATGTCTTTCCCCCATACAGCATGCAGTCAGTCTTTCCCTCCCCCCGCCCCACACACCTGCAGCATGGGGAAGTTCCCAGGTCAGAGGTTAAACCCACACCATAGCAGTGACCTGAGCCACAGCAGTGACAATGCTGGATCCTTTAGCCACTACACTACCAGGGAACTCCTAGAGTGAGTCTCTAAACCTTAAACACATCCTTCCCTTAATCAAAGTCCTCCAATTAAAAAATATATATGTAAATAAAATCACAACTCCTGGCCATGGCCTGAAAGGTCTGGCTTCTTTGCCCTTATCTATCATATTTCTTTTTCCCTTACCAAATAGCCTTCTCAGTATTCCTTGAACAGTCAAAATATGTTCCCACCTAAAAAGGCTTTTACATTTCCTGTTCCCTCAGATGGGAAATGCTCCTTCTCCAAATACTGGCATAATTTCATTCAGATCTCTGCTCAAATATCGCCTTCAGGTTGGTCTTTCTTGGCCATCATATTAAAAATACTCGCTTTTATCATATTGTATCCCCTTACTGTGTTTTATAATTCTTCCTATGACTTATTATTATCAGACATAACATGTATCTACTCATTTGCTGTCTACCTCTGCAATTAAAATGAAAGTTTCATGAAGACAGAAAATTTATCTTGTTCACAACTGCAGCCCTAGCGGCTTGAACAGTGCCTCAGGCATGGGAGGTATACAGTAAAGCTTGCTGAATGAATTGGCTCTTAATAAGGACATTAATAGGGACAAAAGAAGTAGTCACTTTAACAGAGACAACAGACACTAAATTGCATTGTTCCTTAAACAATTTTAAATAAAGTATACTAAACAATGGAACAATAAAAAGAACTGGCTAAACCTTCATAGGAACTATATATAAGACATTATTAAACATTAAGTGGAAAATGACTGTGGATATTTGTATTACCAAAGACAGGTCAAAAACTATTGCTAAAAATTCACCAAGTACTATACTGTTTGAAATGCCATAATTAAAATAGGTTTTAAAAGTTCACTCACTCTATTAGGTTTAGTTTTGTCTTCCTAACATGAGATGGGGATTTTTTTATAACTCCACCCTGTCTAACCATGTATTTCCATGAATCGCCCTCCACCATACAAAATGTACTCATACAATTACCTGTAAACATAAAAAACTTTACATAATTCATCTACTTGTTGTTGACATAATATGGAAGAATATATCCATCGTATAATTTACTTTTTAGCAAATTCAACTTGATTTCATCTTCTTTAGAATCACCTTAAAATAACAGAATTGTTACTTTGAGAAAATAGAGAGGAAAGGAGGAAAAGAAAAGGCTTTAAAGATTATCTAGCCCAGTTAGATAATCTTTTTTTTTTTTTTTTTTTTTAAGCAGCTGGAATCTTGTCCTTAACTGATATCTTACATGAAAGCTCAATATGTAAAATGTAAATCTATTTTAGGCATGGGGATGGAGGGAAAGGATGAGCACAGAAAGAAGAGGGACTTTGAAATCTTGACTGTTTATTCCCCGAGCATTCAATATACATTGCATTTACTATAAATATCTCTAGGAAACACCAAAGGGGAAAATGCCTCTTGTAGTCCAAGTGCTAGTTTACAGTAGGACAAGGAAACGGAGTTTCATACAGGCTGAATTATAAATTTCTCATCAATAGTAAGTAGATTTTACATTATTAACAAGTGATTGAGACTGCTGTTTTTCAATGAATAAAAGCAAAGTAAAAGAAAGAATAAGGGACAAGACTAAGATTCTAGGGTCACTATGAATTAGAGCAATGAAGTTAACTAGAAGCTAGTGTGAGGCACTCTGCTGAAGAACATCAATAAAAGTTGCCTTAAATATACTTGTCATTCTACCCACAAGTGAGCAACTTTCATTTTTAAAATACACATTACAGCAAATAATTCATGTGATGTTCAAATATAATAATAAAGCCAAACTTAGTAGTTCTATCTTAGAATAAATAATATATTTGCAATTCCTCAGCAAGACCAATCTACACTCTAGCCAAAAAAAAAAAAGAAAAAGAAAAAAGAAAAAGAAAAAAAGAAAAGAAAGAAAACAGCTTGTCACAAAATGGTCAACTGAACAGATCCCATGGCCAATAATTACACCACCACGCTACATGGAGCTTAAAAAAACAGCTCATTTTGCATATGTAACTTGTTTCCCTTAGTGCCTGAGACCAGCAGAGCCAAAGAAACCCACATCCTAAGCCACAGAATAGAGCCACCTGGTCTTGTTCTTATCACAGGATGACAAAATGATTTCAATCCCCTAATGTCATGCAGACATCCTCAACATTTGTATAGTGTTTTTTAACTAACAAAACTGTTGCATCCTTCCTGAGTTCAAGAATGGTCAAAAGGTTCAATGCAAACATTTCTCTGGAAAACCTTTACTACCACATTTAAAGGAACAGACGCAAGGACCGGCATAAATTTCAAAATGCCATCTCCCTTTACTTTCCCCTTTCTGTTCTGTGATTCACATGGTTGAGATGCATTTCAAAAAGTTTCTGGGATCTCTGTTTCTAAAAATGGTTAAATCAATGTCAGTTTTGCAGTGTTCATTCTTTGATCCAAATCAAAAATTAACGATTTTATGAGCACACCAAGGAACTCTTTTGTAATGCTCCCATTCCACGACAGTAATTACAAACAAGTGTGAAGAATAAGTATGTAACAAAAAAGTATCTAGGATAGAATTTTTTTACTTTGGGTCAGGAAGATTTTTGGAATAACTACCTTGAAAGAATAATTTGTAATTTTTTCATTAAAAAGATCTAAGAAGTAATTCTGTGATTTTAATACCATAATTTCTATAGTAACTAGTGAAAAAAGAATGTAGGGTTCTGATAATAAAGTCAAGAAACAAGTGCAAAGAATTTAACAAACATCATCATTTCTCCCTGGTCTCTGCTGACCTGATCAGAGGATATTAATAAGTAAATGGAATTCCGCTTCCAAAAATTTTTAATGAAAATGCAATTATCTGGCAAGAGTAAGTTTTTTTTCTGTTATAAACAATAATAAAACTATCATTTTTCCATCTTTCAACTTCAAAGGATTATTATTCAATTCTATTATGTTTATATACGACCTTTTTTTTTTCTTTTTAGGGCCACACCTGAGGCATATAGAAGTTCCCAGGCTAGGGGTTGAATTAGAGGTGCAGCTGCAGGCTTATACTACAGCCACAGCAATACCAGATCCAAGCCACATCTGCAACCTACACCGCAGCTTACAGCAACACCGGATTCCACCCACTGAGCAAGGCCAGGGGCATTAGTACCTCATGGACACTAGTCAGGTTCTTAGCCCTTTGGGCCACAAAACTCTCTACATCGCTGTTTTGTTTTTTTTTTAAAGGAGTTTTAGTAATGTCATAATTAAAAAGGCGTAACAATCAACATATGACTCAGAACAAGAAATGTCAATTTTTATATTTTAAAATGTCCTATTATTTTAAAATGCATTAGCTAAAACTGGTTTCCAAAAATACATACGCAATTTAACATTTCATTTATGATATATTAAAAAAGTGAAATCTCTCATTCTGGATCAGTTATTCTCAAACAATGGCTGCATATTAAGATCACCTTAAGATCTGAAAACATACCAAAGCCAGACCTCCATCTCCAAGACATTCTGATTCAAATGGTCTGGGTAGAGGCCCAGCTATCATTATTTTTAAAAAGCTTTTTAGGTAATTCTAAATTTAGTCAAGGATGAGAATCACTGATCTAGATTATAACCAGCACTCTAAAAATCAGATTATCTAAAAATACAACTTTTAAAAACTATTTAATGTTATTATTTTATAATTTCAATCCCTAACACAGTTTTTCCAAATTCTGATCTATAATCATTTTTTAACCTCTATATTCTTCTTTACAAAATAAAATGATAATTTAGTAAGAAATCCCCCAAATATCCTTTTTTGATGACTTTATACACGAAACATATTTATGTATCTAACATGGTTCCATAACTTTTAGGTTATTCTTGCAAAAACTATTTCAGTCACAGCACCCCTAAAACCATCTCACTTGATTCTCAAGGCACACTGCAGGTGAGACATAAATGTTATTCTTCCTAGCAAGACATTAAATAGTTGGCCTGAAGTTATGTGACTTGTGTGGTTAAATTTAGAATTGTTTTAAGTTCTCTATTGACAGAATTTCAAAGAGGGAAATAAGACTTTTCAAGCAATAATTATCTGCGTAGATATACTGTGCTGTGCGAAGATAAGCTCAACTCCTAACCCCCAGTACCCTGTAATGTAACCTTGTTTAGCAATAGGGTTGTCATCTATGTAATTAGTTAGGATGCGGTAGGGTAGGCCCCAAATCCCCTACGACTAGT
The DNA here is from genome assembly GCF_054392235.1 of Sus scrofa. Classification (NCBI taxonomy): domain Eukaryota; kingdom Metazoa; phylum Chordata; class Mammalia; order Artiodactyla; family Suidae; genus Sus; species Sus scrofa. The sequence continues at coordinate 48,584,194 of NC_139389.1, forward strand.
GTTCAAATAAACTGATGACCATGTGAAGACACAGGGACATAGAACAAAACATTCAGATGGAGGTAGGGATGATGTGATTCATCAAAAACCCACCAACCCCAAAGGTGGACACCAGGCACCAGAAGCTACGAGAGAAGCAGGGACCTATTCTCCCTCAGAGCTTTCAGAAAAAAACCAAGCCTGCTGACACCTTGATTTAGGACTTCTAGCCTCCAGAACTGGGAGACAATAAATTAATCTTCTTTTAAGCCACCCAGTTTGTGGTACTTTATTGCCAGCATGCCAGCAGTGCCTCAGAAACGAATATAGTACAATTACACTTTATGAAACACAGTACTACGAGAAGTGTTTCATTATTAACAAAAAGAAGGAAAAGATTCTTTTTTTTTTTTTAATTAAGAAAAAAAGACAAAGAGGCAAACAATATGAATCCTGGTCCTAGCTCCAAGATTTACTTGCTGATTCTCTTTCTGCAGCTATAAAACGACTTCTTCTCTCAGGGTAGCTCAGAAAGTGGCCCTGAGGATAGATGATTTACAAGTTCAATACACACAGATATTAGATATAATCATCACAATGCTGTAAATCCCTCTTAAATGATTCCAGACGTTCAAACTCCCTAAAGATAAGAACTATATTTACAATCCCACAGAACCCCAACGTAAGGCTAAGTCAGAGTTTTTAACACAGCTTATTCAGCAAATTATATATATATACGTAAACAGGGAAAAGTAGCTCTTACTACTTCAAAATACCATGTTAATAAACTCATACTGTTTTGCCTATCTGCATTGTGTTTTCTTGATCCCGTCATAATTTGCAAATTTATCTTACATACACCTGTAGATTTACCATGAAATTGATGAATTAAGCTTTAGGTCTCTCCTCTTTGTATCAACCCTTTCCATAGGCCTAGTGAGGTCTAAGATATGTGGTCAAATGATTTTAATTTAAAAAATCAACAGAAATAAAGTATTTTCATTACAGACAATTAAGAAAGATGTCTCCTTCCACACTAACTTCCCTCCATCACGCTCCCTCTTGTCAGGCGACTCTAAAGTAGCCAAAGGCAGTTTTAGAATCCAGCTAAGGGAAGGATGAAATGGGGATACCTTTGTTTGGGGTTAGTGGGATATATCTAGTTGTTAACAGTCACTTCTTTGCATGGTTTTTGCTAGCTGTCAGGGTATAGGGATGGCTTCCAGAAATAGTCTCATTTCCCACTGTACTGACTCATCTGTTTTATGTTACGAAGGTGCGAAGTCAAAAGTCATATCCTGATATAAACACATTGTATAGCTCCTGGCACCAAGAATATGCAGACAATGGGAAAACAATAGATACCCCATCACTACCAGTCACCCTGAGGGAGATGGTCCCTGCTGGTCACTAAGGCTCTCTCACTGGTTGCAAGATCAAAGAAATATGAGAGAGCAAAGGGTTCAAATCCAGGTGGTAAGAAATAGGTCTCTCAATTTGACTGAGTGTCCATCACTATTGCTGCATTCCACAATCCAGAATGGAGCTATGTCAAAAAAAAAAAAAAAAATCTATGCAATTGTGTTGAAGTCGTACCTCCACATCCCTACCCTCCCACCCCCACTCAAGGGCATGACTAAGTTGTCCCCTTCTCCAGTCATCTTGCAGGTCGTCAAGCCTCTACTACTCAAGGACAGCATGCCATCAAATATGACAGTAGGCCAGATTTTCTCAAACTTGTGGGCAATGCAACAGGCCCATATTCCTAGGTTGCATGGCAATACTAGATTCGGTGACAGTGATGTCACCTTTCCAGAGATGAAAGACTACTGGGCATGTTTGAAGGTACCTGGTCAGATCACCTCGCATGAAGTCACAGTTCCATATACTTAACTGGCTGCCCACTTGGGCCTCTAAAGTTCCACAGTCAATGAGATCCACGAGGTATCTGAGGTGCAGATCAAAACTGTCATCCCAGGGAAAGGATCTACTGATAGGTAGATACCACCACCGGATCTACGGCATCATTAGCTTCAAACACAGTATCTAATTATCAAACTTTCTTCAAAGACAGGTGTCATAGAGACTAGCTAGGGCCACACAGACACTCTTCCATAACCCACAGATCCTCGACATAGCTTTTGAACAGTCAGCAATTCTGGGTTTATTTAAATAGGGCACAAATTTTTAGCTTCTATACAACACTATCCTAAATTTTTAATTTTTAAAGTATTTTAGTTATTTTCTTGGTTTAGCTGTTAACACTAAGATCCATGTTTAGTTAGCTTCTCCCTATTAACGTTTTCTGTTTGTTGGTTGGTCTTGCTCCTAAACTATTTTATTTTCTGTTTGTTTCAGAAATATAAAACTAAGCTATTAATATATTTTAGTTATGTCAGGAATTTTTCAAAAACAATTATTAGTCTGGGCTTGTTTCCTGTAAGCAGAAACAGAATCCACAGTTTAAAAACAAACATACAACACACACAAAAGTAACAAGATAGTCTCAACATCCCCAACATTAGTTACGGGTTATATATAAAAAAAGAAATGATTAACTTACATCGTAGTCATCAGAGAACTGACATAGAACCTGAAAATATCATTTGAAATGCAGGGACCATAAGAGCTATTAGAAAGCATGGCATGTACTTCTCAAAAGGTTAAAACCAATCTCATTAACAAGGATACCAATGTGTTTCTCTTAATCAGCCATTTGGCAGGCAGAGATGTTCTTGTCAATTAAGACACAAATTCACTAATTGTTTATATTTAAAAAACTGTTAGTGTGAGGCAGGTCTCCAAACAAGGCAGTTAAAAGTTTCCGGAATGTTAAAAGGGACTTTACAAAAAGATAGATCTGTGGCAAGTATTTGGAGGAGTAGCACAACAGTAGGGCTTTGGAGTAGAAGAGAAAACATTTTAAATGCATGACCAAATGTTTTCTTGAAAATTAGTCTAAAATTAGATGACCAAAAATATAAGTACTATGGCTACAGTCTAGAGATATAAAGATTTTCCATAAAAATGAATGAGCACAACACACATAGATTCTGCAAGCATAGCAAAATCTGAAACTAAAAATATTGTTTTAGCTGGTAAAAACATTTTTTACATGTAAGTGAATTATGGTGAGTTTCCTAACTGCCTGAAGTGAATACTGAATTGAACCAAAAAAAAAAAAAAAAATCTGTAAAATTTGTATGTTTAAATGAGAAATGCAGTATAATAAATGAAAGTAAGTACAAAGGGAGAAAAATTAATGAACAGTAAAACTACCCATAGAAGCAAAAGAAATATAACTTGTAGGAGATACAATGTTTTGTTACACAAGAAAAAATCTAGATACCCAAAGATTCTACTCCACGTCTTCATGAGAAACTCGTTCTACAAACAGTCCACAAATGGTACTGTCTGTGAAATAGGGTAATAAGCTTAAGTGAGAAATGACAAGGTCTAAAAGGAAGCAATACCTGGGCCAGAGAATAAGGAACGGTAGGTAGCTCATGGTCACATTATAAATGAGTTGACTGCACCCCCACCCCCAGGAGATCTGACTTTTATGCAAAGGCATCACAGATCACAGTGAAATCTCTCCCTTGTGAGGATGGAGTTAGTTGCTCACCAGGCACAACCAAGGAACATGATCCTTCTACCTTAAAGTTCTGCTTTTCATCCTCATGCCTGTCACCTAGTTGTCAGAGGACTATGGCCACACTTTCAATGTCATATCAACATTCATCTCAGAAGGAAAGAGGCAAGGCAGCACCAGTTACTTTGCCATCTTTATCAAAAACAGCAAAAGCCCTACAGCAGACTTTTACTGACCACTCATTAGCTAGAACTCAGGGGCCTACGCACCTTTAACTATGAAGGTGATTGGAAAAGTAAATACAGTTGATCCTCATAATTCACAGATTCAGTATCTGCAAATTCATCTATTCACTAAAATCTGTTTATAATCCCAAAATCAACACTTGCAGTGTTTTCACAATGATTCACAGACATGTGCACAAAAATGTGAGTTGGGATGCATGAATTCCCAGCTGAGGTCTAACTAGGTGACACACTGTGCCTTCTCTTTTCAGCTCTCACACCGAGGCGACCAGAGGATGGGGATGCGGGGGGCAGAGGATTGCAGTGCAGGATGCTCCTACTCCAGGGCCAGCTGGGAAGGCTTTGAATCCTCACGTTGAGACGTGTCAGAGGGGAAGCCTCAGACAAGGGAGTTAACACACTGAGGCTCATCTTCTCTTTCATAAAATAAAGAAAATAAACTCTACCAAGTCATGAGCTGTTCTTAGGATTTAAGATTACAGTCTGAGGGTTCTGTGTGTGTACACACACACAAACATATTTCACCTAGAGGCAATGTAATTTTATGGAACCTACCCTTTGCCAATAACAAGAATCCACTGCATTTACCTTTTCCAGCCAAAGGTGAAGGGGGTCTGGAAATGAGTGGCCAGCCTACAAGTATCTACATCACTGATGACTCACCACGCTTTAAGGTGAATTCTTGTGCCTTTGTTGTTTGCTTGGCTGAAGATTCAGTACTTCTCAAACTTTCCACAGGAGTTTCCCCAATGTCAGAGGAGAGGAACATGTGTGCCAGACAGTCTAAGGAGTATGCCACAAAACTGTTCTTTGCCCATTTGTATTTTACCTTAGAGACTCATCCCAATATGTAAAAATTATTTTGGAGTTTTGCCTCTGCTTTAGGATGTAGAGAACCACAAGAGAACGTTGCTTCAAAGTGAAGCATGAGAAAACTCCAGATAACCTATAAAATCATAACTTTTCTTGAACCCAGCAGAGAGCTGAGGTTATAAGGCACCAAGTAAACCAATTCCAAAGAGTAAGACAAGCCTCTCAGGAGAGAGTGGATGCACCAATTGTCTCATCCCCGATGGAGCACTGGGCAAGGAGGTGGCCCCATAAAAGCAGGTAAGAAGAAAACAGGCAAAACTTTAATGAATTGTAAAGAGTGACCATGGGCTTCAGGGGCACATCTATAAAACCCCACCCACTTCCTCAGACCACTAGCTTATACCAGACAAAAGATTACACTGCTAGGGGAGAAGCCAAAACCCTCTTAGGGCACAGACTTTAGCATAAGTTTGCTAACGCCTAAGACCCCACAGATACAAGGTAAGGTTGGATTCCACGTACTGGGTGATCCAGTACACAGAAAAGGCCACACCACCAAGGCTCTTGTGCACAGGGCCACCTGAGATTAGAGTTGCATAAGAACTGAGAAATTTCCATCCTGTCCCAACCACAGGCCCCACAGCTAGTAACAAGAAACAGCATTCCATTGCCGGGGAAAAGCAAGCGCACAGAGAGACCTCCTCTCTGTGGTGCAGGCATCCAAGAACTACTGAAAGCTGTCCTAAGGGAGCAGGCACCCAGAGAAAAACCCACCAGCACCACAGATGCCACACAAAGCACAAGGTAACATAGCTCCCACTGGAGGAAATCGAAGTCTCTTGCCTTAAAGGTGACTGCAGCAACAACAAGGTCCAAACTCAGTTAGTTCCACTGCTGTTGACTCAGCCACCCATGCTTAACAGCAGAAGAGTTGTGCCCATTTCCAAGAGTAAATACTGTCTATCAAAACACATACTGTTCCTCCATAACTAACATACAGTATGGAATCACAATTATGAAACACACAATAAAAGCAACTAAACTACAACCAAGTGTCAAAAGATAAAGTGGGAGTTCCCGTCATGGCGCAGTGGTTAACGAATCCGACTAGGAACCATGAGGTTGTGGGTTCGAGCCCTGGCCTTGCTCAGTGGGTTAAGGATCCGGCGTTGCCGTGAGCTGTGGTGTAGGTTGCAGACGTGGCTCAGATCTGGTGTTGCTATGGCTGTGGTGTAGGCCGGCAGCTACAGCTCTGATTAGACCCCTAGCCTGGAAACCTCCATACGTCACAGATGCAGCCCTAGAAAAGACATAAGACCAAAAAAAAAAAAAACATAAAGTGGTCAATGAATCCTAGACCAGAAATGATGCAGATGTAGGAAATATCACATAGGAACTCCAAAATAACTCTTCACTGTATGGTATAAGTTCTTGTGGAAAAGGGCACAACATATATGAAAAGATGGGGGACTGCAACAGAGAGATGAAACTTGGAGAAAAAAAATCAAACGGAAGAGTTAAAAAAGAAAAAAAGATCATCGCAGATTAATTCCTTAGTTGGGCTTATCAGCAGTGAGGACACAGCTAAGGGAAGAATCAGTAAACTTGAAAAGATAACAGAAATGATCCATGCTGAAACACAAACAGAAAAAAAATGAAAGAGAGAAAACAGAAGATCCAAGAGCAGTGGTATAACATCCAGTGGTCTAACATGTATAAAATCAGAGCACCAGAGAAGTGGTCACGTACTGAGGACAGTATTTGTAAAACATATACATGATAAAAACTTGAATGTAGAATATGTAAAGGTATCTCAGGACTCAGTAATAAATAAAAACACCAACTCCGCCCTCCCCAACACACAAAGGAAACCAATAACAACTGTGCAAAGGATCTGAACAAACACATCACCAGAAAAAGATACTCAAATGGCTAATAAGCACACAAAATGATGCACATCACCACTAGCCATTAGGGAAATAAATGCACAATAAACCACACTCACACACCATCATATACTCAATCGAGCCACAATACCAAGCACTGGCAAGGACGTGAAGCAACTAGAACTCTACTGTGCTGCTGCTGGGGAGTAAAATTGTACAACAACCTTGGAAAATACGTTGGCAGATTTTTTTATACGGTTAAACACATGCTATGTGACCAAACAATTCTACTCTTAGGTATTTACCCAATACGGCAACCAAATAATTTTTTAAAAATAGCCTTAAATTTGAATGGTTAGGAGTCTATTAGAATCTCTGAGAAGACACAACCATGTCACTTAAGTCTGCTCCTGGGGCAGAATTCTCCAAATGGGTTAAATGCTTTGAATGAACAGGAGTTGAAGGCACTCTGAAGCCTGGCCACAGTCATTACTTTCTTTCCACTTTAACCACATACTATGGGGGCAAGAAGAAGAAGGAAACAAGTGATGACAACAAAAAGTGTGTATTTCAGGTATACCAAAGACTGGTCCTCTCTTAGAATTTCCCTTTGACCTTTACATCTGGCTCCACTGCTTCAAATGGGCTTGCAAACTGATAACTAAGCAATGGTCTTCCCTGCAAAGCTGCTAGAATCCCTAACTCTTGAGTGACGGGGATGCAGTCATGTTAAGAAACTTTTGAAGGGTAAGTTCTGGTAGTGTGGCCAACAAAAGGGGAAGGGAGGCTTAGTGAAGTATTTTTAAATGGTATTTTCTGTCTTTGCGCATGTGATAAATAAGCTGCTTTATATTTTTTTAAGCAAGGAGATCCTGCTGTATAGCACAGAGAACTAGAATCAATCACTTGTGATAGAACATGATGGAGGATAATGTAAGAAAAAGAACATGTGTATATATGTATAACTGGATCACTTTGCTGTACAACAGAAATTGACAACATTGTATATCAACTACAATAAAAAAAGTTTTTTAAAAAGAAGAAAAATAAGCTGTTCTATATTTTTAAAGTCATTTGCATCTTTTGGTCAGACTCAAGATTTATTACCTTAGAGACTTTGGCATATAATTTAAAATCCTAGGAAGGAAGAGACTGGTGATTTTGGCTGATTCTTTTCCTTTCTGGCTGGGATATGGAAAATTTAGATGATGAAAACATTGAGAGAAATATTTACTGAATTTTTGATGAAACATGGCAATAACCTGACTCAGGTCTTAATTCAGACACTGAAAAAGTTCCCTTCACACATCACATGAAACTATCTCTGATCATAGTACTGATGATATCTTTGGTTTTAGTTATAACTATAGCATTGTCTACTTGTGATCCTCAAGAAACTATTGCTTTCTAGGACTTCCACAATTTATGATAGGAAGTACTTCCTTACAGCTGAAATTGTTCATAAATTAACTATCATAATTAGCATGATTAACTGTCGGTGAGAATTTTCTGAGCCTCATGCTTCTCAAACTGGACTAGAGGTACTTCTAGCTCCATGGACAAGAAAAAGTCATAAATCAGAAATGGCATACCTTCGATGGGCATCAGGTTTAGGTCATATTCCATAATTTACAAACAACGTTTTAAAACAAGACTTAGTGGCGTATAGTTTCCATGCAGTAGAATTCACCCTTTGTGAATGCATAGTGTGAGTTTTGACAAATGAATACAGATGTGTAAATGCCAACCACAATCGAGACAGAAAACATCTCCATTACTCCCCAAAGTTTCTTTGTGCCCTTTGTAGAAAATTTTTGCCCCATCTCTGCTGACCACTGATCTGTTTGTTCTCTGTTCCTATAGTTACACCTTTTCTAGAATATCATAAGAATAAAATCATGAAGTATATATTCTTTGATGGCTGAAGTTGTTCAGGTAGGGTAATGCTTTTGAGATACATTCATGTTGTGGTTATCAGTGATTTGTTGCTGTTTGGTGCTGACTAGTATTCCAGTGTACACAGGTACCATAAGTTGTTCATTCATTTACCAGCTAATCAACATTGAATTGTTTCCAGTTTGACTACTTTTTTTTTTTTAAAGGCCACACCCATGGCATATGGAGGTTGCCAGGTGAGGGGTCAAATCGGAGCTGTAGCCACTGGCCTACACCACAGCCACAGCAACGCCAAATCCACATCTGCGACCTACACTACAGCTCACGGCAATGCTGGATCCTTAACCCAATGAGCAAGGCCAGGGATTGAACCTGCGTCCTCATGTAATACTAGTTGGATTTGTTTCTGCTAAACCACAACAAGAACTCCCTCCAGTCTGACTAGTTATGAATGCAGCTGTTATAAGAATATACTTCCCTCTGCCCCTCAGACATCTGTATGTCTCACTCCTTTTCTTTCTCTAGGACTCTGTTCTAATGTCATCTACTCAGAAAGGCCTTCTTTGACTACTCTGTTTGAAAGGTACTTCATCACCCTCTAGTCCCTTAGCTCCTATTTTACCTCTTCGAAGTGCTTAGCCTTTCCATCATTTATAATAAACTTTTTACAAAAAAACAGAGATTGTATTAGCCAGGGTTCTCTGGAGAAAGGGACAACAGGATATATCTTTATATTTATATAAAGAAACAGAGACAATAAGATACATTTACATAATTTTAGAGCTGAAATTTAGCCTAATTCATTCATTTACAGATAGAGAAAAATTAAGCCCAAAATAGTGACATAATTTGATCTAATATTAAAGTCCATTACTCTTTTAACTGTTTAAATGTGTCCTTATTCTTAGAAGCGATAGCCAGGCTACTCTTACACAAAAAGAAAAACCAAACAATTATTCTGGGAATATACCAAAAATCCTAAATTACAAAAAATTATTCTAAACTGTGCATAAATTATGTGGAAAAGGATATTTATACCTAATATTGTAAAAGGACTCCCTGAAGACAGATTTTTTATTCAATAAATATTCTTGAACACTGGCCATGAACCAAGTGTGTGTTGCACTAGATGTTTATTTACTGCAAACACTTCTCATTCAATAATTTATTAAATGAATCATCACTAACTTAATAAGCACTTATGGAGTGCTTATAATAAAAGAACTAAGGAAAACATTGCTCAGAGCTTTAAGAAAAGTTACTCTCTTCAGCATCTATCTTGAAGTTCCTTGAAGTTTGATATCGGAGATAGCCTTTTGAGCATTTCACATGACCACAGTTTGAAACAAGTGAGAGAAGAGGATTTTCCAGTGTTAGTATTAACATCCAAATTGGGAAGTGACTTTGATAAAGTGGAAAAAAATAACATGGGACTTGACGCAGGAGACCAGAATCTGTTCTGGGTCTGTCTATCAGCAGTCTCTGGGCAAACCAGTTTACATCTTTGGGCTTAAAACAGTACAAGAGAAGTACTTCTTCACTATGAACATTCATCAGAATCATGGCCTCAGAAGCTTTATAAAAATGCATCATGTACAGGAGCCACGTTAAAACCATTCAATGAAATGATCTGGGGAAATCCATGGAAAAGCTCTTCAGATGAGCCTGCTATGGCTCCCTGGTTGTGATCTACGTTTCTTTCTAACAGACACGTTCAGTGTAGCTTTAGGATTTTCTAGCCAGAGCAGTAAAATATTTAAAATCTCTTTACTTGTTTTTTTACAGTAAATTAAGACTCACCCTAGGATTTCAAAAGCTGCAAAGTAAATGAAAAGTGACAAAAACTATTTAAGAAGAAAATATGCTCTGCAATGTAATTTAGTTTTAATTTACAAAGTTAAGCTTCAAGCCAGTATATAAAAAAGACGCTAAATAAAATTATTTACTTTGCGCCTGGCAACTCAAAATCGTGCCCTCAAAAAAACTGTAGGGCACAATCCCAGGAGGTGGGAATAGGAAACTGGCCCCTGCAGCTTTCTTTGATACTTCCCACGAACATTTCAGCACAGGAAGTATTAGCAGTTGCCTGACTTTGACTTAAGAAAGGCTATGATTTGGAAAACAACTCTTTGTAGACTTCTAGGCAAGAAATTTACCTTTTAAGGGCATACTGGCAAGACTTACATTAGCTATGGAGATATAATTATTACTCTTGGGGTTGATGGAAAAAGAAAAGAGTCACTTTTGAACAATGCTGTAGGAGCAGTCCTACGCCAGGCGCAAATGTGAGCCCTATGGAATTAATAGCAATGGAGGACTTCGGGTAGGACCTTGTGTTTCCTTAAAATTTTTCTGATTAGAACATCATAGTATCTGAGACTTTCCTCAGTCTCCCTATGTAGAGCATTTCCCCTCTCTTTCCTACAGAAAAACCTTTCTGCCCAGTCCACTCAATGAAATGCTGATGTTCACTGACTCTGGATTAAGTGATTAAGTCCATCACAGGTGAAATGAATTCAAGGAAATTTTGTTTATGGGAATTAAAGTACATCTGTGCAGTTTATCATAATCTTTAAAAGGTGTATGAGCACATCATCACTACTTTAAAAGGCATGTTAGAACATCGGCACTACATAGAAAACAGGAGTGTTGGTCAGTTTTCTCTTTGTTTTTACTCTATCTCCTTTGTAATGCTAAATCTGAAGTTCTCACTTGGTTCTGGGTTCAAAATGTAAATCTAATTTTCTTTTACTTGATTTGAATCCTACAATCACTTTCATTTCTAGAGGGCCTAATGCTTCCTCAGCACCTCTATAGGTGGCATTTCTGACTAACAACATAAAAAGCAGGGGTAACTTTTGTGTATATTTTTCCCACAATGCAATGGAAGATCATATAAAAAATTCTAAGATACCACGAGTCCAATATTCACTAAAATTAATTTTAGTTTGTTTGTTTCGGACTTTTTCGGCTGCCCCTGTGGCATATGGAAGGTCCCAGGCCAGGGAGCTAATGTGACCACAGCTGCGGCAATGTGGACCCTTCATCCACTGTGCCAGGGCAGGGATCAAACCAGTGCCACCACAGAGACAAGCCGGGTCTACCCCACTGCACCATAGCAGGAACTCCCTCACAAAGATTATTTTATTTTATTTTACTTTACTTTTTTAAGGTGAATTTTAAAATCAAGACATATCCTTGGGAAATGTAGACAAGAACATGGAATTCTGAACCTTACATCTTGGTGGTATCACTTCCTGGGTGCTCCCATCATGAACAAGACAATTCAGCTAAGATAATAACACCTCTTCACCAAACTGATGGTGGAATCAAGAGGATATCCTGTACACACAAGGCTCCATAAATAGTAAACTATTACTAACAGCTGCTGGTGCTTTTTAATTTTCCTTTTGAAGTAAATGTATAAAAGTCTCCGTCTCTGGCCAATAAAGACTATCGATAATAGGCTCTTATTTATTTGCTTCAAATTTCAAAGATACCCAAACAAGCCCACATCTTTCACATCTGAATGGACTGATTATGAACCCTGAGTATTGCGATCTCCAGGAGAATAGTTCATGTGTATAATAACCATTTAAATTTCTTAAAAAGTATTTACTTTTTGTGCCTATATTAGTTTTAATCATCAGTGTTAGGACAATCAAAACTGCAAAAACTGTAATAAATCCCAGGGCTCTATCAGAAGCACAAAAAGAGGCAAAAAAGGCATCTTCTCTAATGTTATTTGCAGAAACAAATACTTTATTTAACATGTTATAAAATGTGTATGCATTTACATCTTTAGTTTTGCTTTTTCTCTTTTATAACACAAACAAGACAAAAATACACTTAAATATTTGCTAGAAATAAAAGCAATACCAACACTGAATAAATGTAAACAAATACAGCAAGCATGCCTACATAGAAATCAGCACACTCTATTTTTAATCAAAACCCCAAACCACCACGGCATTTTTACGGCTTATAACTGAAGAGGACCTTTCAAACCAGTGCCCCCAACTCAAACAGTGAGTCATTTCAAGATTGATAAAAGTAAGATCACAATCTGAGGTAGGACGGATACATTGCTGTTGTAAAGTCTAGACAATCCTTTTAAATCATCTCCTCCAAGTAAGGTTTTCGCAAGAATTCCACTTATTCTTTTAAAGGTGCTGGGATGGGATGGGATTCCAATAGAATATAGCCATTTATTTATTTCTTATTTTTACTACGTGTAAAAATATTATCCTTAAGTTACCCTGTATATATCTGTATCAATCATCTTCATCTCAGGTTTTAAACTCCTTTAAGTCAGGAATCACAACTTTCTTCTGATAAACAACGGACCCAATATATTTGAAGAAAGAAAAAACAAACTCTGAAGACAAAAAAATTTAGGTGTTGAGCAATTGTATCGGGAATCCTTCTACCCTGATAAATGAAATTATCTAAAATTATTAATGAAACAAGAAGTTTCTTAATCAAAAACTTCTTGGTCCTAAGATGCGATAAAATAAAAACTTAAACAAAGATCACGGATTTGCAAGTATTGGAGAGGGCACACATAAACAACTGCATGTCCAATGTCCTGATGCCACATTCGGAAGAACTCTCTGGGTAAATTCTTTGTGGTTTTCTTAGAAAAACACTGTTTAATATCTATTTACCAAAATAGGACTGCTCCTAATTCTTATTTCTTCACACGTGTTTAAATTTATGGTTACTACTGGAAATATTATTGTAAGTCTACATAAACTTAAAACATTTTCCCAACTATTTTAAGCACAAATTTAGCTCCAAAGTCACATGTACGAACATTATATTTCTATAATTACAAACACAGGTAAGGCTCATTTATTAATAATAAAAGCAGCTAACACAGTACTCAGCGTATGCCAAGCACTGTGCTAAGCGCTCTGTAAGCATGATGTCATTTAATCACAGAACAGCAGTGTTCCTGGTGTACCAGGGGGTCGTCTACTTTATTCACGGTCGCACAACTGTGGGACCCAGATTCAATCAAATCAGTTCTACCTAATTCCAGAGCTGAGCTCTTACTACTACAAAATAAGCTATTTTTCACTAAATGCCACCCTCATGAACATCTCTTAGCTGTTTTAATTCGATTTAATGGTTTTAGGCCACCAAGTGCAAACTGTATTCTCTCAACTGGGGCTTAGAATCTTGGCAGGTTGACAAGGACCGTTGTCAGCACAGAGCCAGAAAGGACCACAAATGTATTTCAAAAGTCCTACTGATAGATGCTTCAGAGACAGTAACACCCCTTCAATGATGCGAATAGCAAAATTCAGCTTAGCGCTCTCTTTTATATGCTCTCTTTTGTACGGTCTCTTTTATTTTGGGTCTTCTATACCCAAAAGTACTTCTATCACAGCATTAATGACCTTGCGGAATCACTGTCTACTGTTCTATTCACCCCACGGCCTTCTTGCTCCCTTTCTATCTCTGTACCTCCCACACTCTCATAATCTACTAGAAAAGAGAACATCTCTATCATATTATGACCCCAGTGGTTAGACTGGAGATCTGACCTGACAATTCTCAGACTCAGGGATAAAATGGGTCCACTGGATTCTGATTTTTCCTTCTGGCCCACTTCAGCAACTGGGCTTCACCATTAAAAAGTGAAGAAGTCTAAAGGAGAGCTTCAACATGCAGACCTTCCTGGCTGGAGTACCCGACAGTTGTTGAGAGGCCACAGGTTTAACGTACCATGAACTTCCTGTGCCGTTGTGAACAAGATTACCCGTTTCTCCAATCCTTAGGTCTCTCGATGTATAAAATATAAGAAGACATATTACACTCACAAGAGTCTAATAAATGTTAGGTTTCGCTTTTCTCTAAATGAATAAAATAAGAAACTATTCTTTTACATCTTTCGAGTTTGGTTCCTCATTTATAACATAAGGGCATTTTAGGTATATTACCTAAGAGTCAGACCCCTTTCTTGCTCATCCATAAAATATGCTCCAATCCTAAGAAGATATAGATCATGAGGCACTTTAAGAATCGCTGGGCAGGAGTTCCCGTCGTGGCGCAGTGGTTAACGAATCCGACTAGGAACCATGAGGTTGCGGGTTCGGTCCCTGCCCTTGCTCAGTGGGTTAACGATCCGGCGTTGCCGTGAGCTGTGGTGTAGGTTGCAGACGCGGCTCGGATCCCGCGTTGCTGTGGCTCTGGCATAGGCCGGTGGCTACAGCTCCGATTCAACCCCTAGCCTGGGAACCTCCATATGCCACAGGAGCGGCCCAAGAAATAGCAACAACAACAACAAAAAAGACAAAAAGACAAAAAAAAAAAAGAATCGCTGGGCATAAAAAGCGAGGTGAATAAGTGGAAAACTGAGCAAACATGAATAATGACTGCCCTAACTGTGCATAATGCTAACTGCTTCAAAAGGCCTCACTTCACTTTCTTTTCATCAAAATATCACCTTTGCAAAATACTATAAAAGAACAACAGAAAAAATTTTCAGGAATTACTCCACTATAGTAAAAATATTTAATTTTATTTTTAAGTGCTCCCATGTTAACAAAAAGCAGTATCTCAAGGGCCTTCTGGTTCTGTCATAATGAGAACCCCCATACCTCCTCTCACAACTAAAAGACCCTAGATGTAACACAATGAAGAAGCAAAGGAAGTTCCTGAAAGGTGGG
This sequence comes from Sus scrofa, assembly GCF_054392235.1. Taxonomy (NCBI): domain Eukaryota; kingdom Metazoa; phylum Chordata; class Mammalia; order Artiodactyla; family Suidae; genus Sus; species Sus scrofa. The sequence goes on from NC_139389.1 coordinate 48,599,282, forward strand.
GAAAGAAGGCTGGCTGCCGAGGCACCTCATGTCTGGCGGAATAACACGGCACTGAGGGTCTTGCATTTCCTAACTGCCTCCCTTGTCCCAGGCAAGGTACTGCAGAAGACTGCTTGTGGGACCTCCAAGAAAAGCCTGCTCAACTCTCACCACCCAGCCAAGAACCAGGAAAAGGGTGGACCAACAACAGAAAATATTTTTGGCAATACCACACTCCAACCAATCAGCAATGGAAAAACCATTCTCCCCCTTCAGCGGACTAAATAAGTTAAATTCCTTCCCCAATCCCTACCCCACCACCCTTTGCACAGGGAAGCAGAGAGTCTAATTCACCCACTAGCAGTCAAGCAGGTAGTCTGGCCAGCAGGCTGGTCTTCCATCCTCTGCCAGGGAGAGCCAGGAGGTACGCCACCAACCCCCACTTGGAAACTATCAGTGGGCTGAGGGGGAGCTGATCTTATATCCCCCTCTGTTGTTCATTCTCCTCAGCTGCTGGAATGTCCCCAACGAAACAGCATCTGCAAGGTGGAGAAAAAAGCTGAGCCTCCAGGCCAACCCAGCAGCAATGAGATGTACTCAGAAGGCAGCTGGAGGCAGAGCTAGTCACCTGAATCCTGCTGTCAGGAATGTCCAAGGAGGAGCTGGGCCTCAATTCCCCCACAAGCCATGAGAGTGACCAAGACAGTACAAAGGGGAACCTAGTCCCTGCTCCACTTTCCTTCTTTCCTTGGGGTCAGTGAGGCCCAGTGGGAGCTGAATCTCCACACCAACCCAGCAGTGCAAGCAGGGCTGGTCCACATTCCAATTCCCGACTCCCCTAAGTATCAGCAGTGCCCAGGGGGCGGAGTCCCAACACTACTCTGAATTCAAGAGGCCAGAGGAGGTAGTGGGAGGCAGAGCTATTTGGCACTCCACTCCCCCCATCCCTAGTAGGGTGATCGCAGGCTCAGCAGGAAACTGATACTATAACCCAAGTCCCTGTGTGTGTGTGTGTGTGTGTGTGTGTGTGTGTGTGTGTGTGTAAATATCCAACCTACCACCTGCAACAAGGCAGTGGGAGTCAGTGTCCCACTTCTGCTACAGGGGTCCTGGAATAGTGGGGGGAGAGGGGGATCCACTGGGAATCTGAACATATACAAACACCTAACCCTCGGGTTACACTTTAACAGGAGGCCTAGCTGCTATTAATAAATAAATAAATAAATGGGATCCAGAGTCTCATAATACAATATCAGGATATAATTTAAAAAATCACTGCCATACCAAGAACCAGAGAAGCATGACACAAATGGGAAAGAAACACAACAAATCAGAACTGAGATGAATCAGATGTTAGAAGTATGTGACAGGATTTTAAAGCAGCCATCACATGAGCTTCAAGAGGTCATTAAAATTCTCAACACAAATTAATAGGTTTTTAAATAACCAAGTAGAAATTATAGAACTGAAAAAAATATAATAACCAAAATAAACTTATTGGATGAACTCAATGCTGTAGTCAAGATGACAGAGGAAATCTTCAAGCCCAAATGGTTTCACAGTAAAATTTTTTATCAACCATTTAAAGCAGGAGGCGGATCAAGATGGCGGAGGAGTAAGACGTCGTGCTCACCTTCTCCTACAACACATTTAAATCAGAATATCAATTTCAGATCATCTGTTCTAGAAAATTAAGAAGGAGAATGTGCCCACTTAGGACTATTATTCTAACACCAAGACAAAAGGAATCCAAGAAAAAAATACACACACACACACACAAAAAAAAGGGCAACAGGGAGAAGAGGTCTCTAAATCAATATCTCTCATAAATTTAGATGTAAATATCATTGCAGCTTTATTCACAATAGCCAAGACATGGAAACAACCCAAATATCCATCGACAGACGATTGGATTAGGAAGATGTGGTATGTATACACAATGGAATACTACTTAGCAATAAAAAAAAGAACGAAATAATGCCATTTGCAGCAACATGGATGGAACTAGAGACTCTCATACTAAGTGAAGTAAGTCAGAAATAGAAAGACAAATACCATATGATATCACTTATATCTGGAATCTAACATAAGGCACAAATGAACGTTTCCAGAGAAAAGAAAATCATAGACTTGGAGAATAGACTTGTGGTTGCCAATGGGGAGGGGGAAGGAGTGGGGTGGTTGGGGAGCTTGGGATTAATAGATACAAACTATTGCCTTTGGAGACCCTGCTGTGCAGCACTGGGAACTATGTCAAGTCACTTATGATGGAGCATGCTAATGTGTGAAAATAGGAATGTATACATGTATGTATAACTGGGTCATCATGCTGTTCAGTAGAAAAAAAATGTATTGGGGAAATAACTACTAAAAAAAATCTTCAACAAAATATTTCAAATCAAATCTAGCATTATATAAAAACAATTATATACAATGACCACTGGAATTTATTCCAAGTATACAAGACTGGTTCAATATTTGTAAATCAATTCATATAATCCACTATTATCAACAGACTAAATAAGATGAAATCGTAAGACCATGTACATTGATGAAGGCGAAGCATTTGACATAATCCAACATTTCAAAACAAAAAATTCTCATCAAATGCTTTCCTCCTAAGATGAAGGACAAGGCAAGAATGTCTGCTTCTACCACTTTTATTCAACATGATGCTGAAAGTTCTAGCCACTGCAACAGGGCAAAAAAAGAAAAAGAAATAGAAAGAATAAAAGTAGGAAAGAAAGAAATAAAAGTATCCCTATTTGGAGATGAATGACTCCCTATATAGAAAAATCCCAAAAATCTGTCCCCAAATTCTTAGAACTGTTCCGTTAGCTCAGCAAGGTCACAGGATACAAAACTAACATACACAAATTAAATTTCCACATGCCAAGAAGGAGCATGTGGAAACCAAAATTAAAAATACTATTTACAATCACAGAAAGAAAATGAACTACTTAGCTATAAAGTTAACAAACACAGGATCTATATGCAAAAAATTAGAACTAGGTCCAGGAGTTAAGATTTTCAAAGTTACCAACAAAGTTTAACAAAGCTAGGGAAAAATAAAACCCAAACCTGCTTCTGGGTATAGGACTTCTGTGCTTTAACATCAGACTTCTTCCCCTTGGGTAAGTAGGAAAATGTAACATATTCATAAAACTCACTCCCCACTACCAGAATTTTCATATCCATCTACATAGTATTTACAGAAACATTCTGTAAATAGTGTATAATTGAACATGTCTATTCTTTTAGATATAATTTGCAGCTAGGTAATATGAAAGCTACATAATCACGTGATTTCTTACCAAGAAGGCAAGGAGGTGGAAATAACTTCTCAACTGAAGAAAGGATATAACTGTTATTCAAACACAAAATTCCAAAAAAACAAAGATGAGGAAATACATCTACACGCTTTGAGAACCCATCATTTGCCAATCATGGAACTAAGTATTTCACAAATATTATCTTCCTTATGTTAATGCCAGAAGCCACTAATGGAAATATTATACCATCATGGTTTCAGTCTGGTTCATTTACAAGCTGTGACCTTGCACGAGGTTTTTAATCTCTTAATCTATCAGTTTCCTCATCTATATAATGAAATGTAATACCCCCATACTTCATAGGATTATTAAGGGAATTAAATGAATTAATATAAGGTACTTAGAACTATATCTCCACAGATGGAAATATTTAGTAACTATCAATACAATGGTAATAACGAAGGTATTTTTTCCAACTTATAAATGAAAAACAAAAGGTCAAGAAAAGAAAAGCAACTTGTCCATTGCCATACAAGTAATAAGGGACAAGACTGCCACAGTATAGGTATGTCTGATACCAACGTCCTCACTCTATCCACTAAACAATCACAAGAAAACACTTCTGAAGTTCTATACAAAAGACTGCAGGAAAAAAAGCCTTTTAAATGTTTTCTTAAGACAAAAATATTCATGTACGTGTGTGCTTCCAGGTTACTATCAAATGTTCTTACTGTACTGTAATTCTCTAATTATAAGAGTGTCAATATATGATCTTTTCTAATCAGAATGTATAATTTCTTGATCATACCAGATAATAAGATCCATAAAATACAAATCTGTACACAATATCTAAAGTTGCATATTCAACGCCAAAAAATAATGAGATGAATTAGAGTAGCTTATAATGTATCACAGCACAAGACATGCAAATATGACCACAATAAAATTAAAAACTGCTTAGTGCGATAAAAATAACATGTGCAATTAGTGAGTAGAGAAGAACAAAAGATTTCAGACATGAAATGGAAGGGATCAAAGGAACATGATCACATAGTTTAGAGATAGAAAAATTTCACCTAAAGAAGCTACATGATTTGCTGAAATGTATTAATTCAATCATTAAAGAGTATTTTTGTGCTAGGCAACCTTATAGGCCCTTAGGAAGCAAAGAACAAAGCAATGGCCCTGTACTCTTAGCTTATATTCTATCAGAGATAACAAAAAAAGTGAAAGATAAATAAACATACAATATAATGACAATTAAGAGGAAGTGCAATGAAGTAAAATTAAAATGAGAATAAAGAGAGATGAGTATTACATTAGATAAGGTGATGGCTAGCATAATAACCTCAGAAGGGAAGATATTAGGAGAGACCTGCAGACAATAGCTCAAATGTTGAGAGGGATCAACTAGGAAGAGAATTCCAGGAGAAGGAAGCGGCGGTGCAAAGGTCTTTGTGGGGAGTATGCTGGATGTATTTCAGACTTGCTCATATCTCTTTCCCCATGTCAGTGCTTACCACCATTAAACTATGTTAACTCATTCTTACAAGTAATCTGAATTCACCTCATAGCAGTCTTTTCATTGCTTTATGGGCGGGGGGAAAAAATGATGCAGTATATAATAAATCCCCTTTAAAGTGGCTAATATTGGCACTTTCTTAGGACTTTTTTTTAAATGTCAAAGGTCATTTAAACTGCCTTATTTCCCAAAGAAAATAAGCGTAAACAAAGGTATATTAGGTAAAAGCAAAGTCTGTATATCAAAAACACTGAGAAGAAAAATAAAATCCTTTAGATAATTACTGTATCACTGAGCTCTTACATATTCTAATGCCTATTGTTTGATAGAAGGTTGAAATAAACAGTTTTGCCCACTTCTTCAATTTTTAGAAATATTTTCTAAAAGTTAGTTACAAACCATCTCCAACTACCTCCTTACTATAACATGAAAATAATTAAGCACATAATGAATGTACTGAAAAGATTTATCTATGCAGCAAAAGCAAAATATTCAAAGGAAGAGAATAAGTACATGAGGAAATGTAACACTAGGAATAAATTTAATCTGTAAGTTTCAAATGGGCAAAACACTTTAAGGAATAATTAAAAACCAAAAGGAAGATGTTCTATTTTTTCCTTGCCATGTTCCTAAATCATAACTTGACGTTAAAGGCTCAGAGTCTTCGACTAGAAAGAAAACCTCTGAAATATTAGTCTCTTAACGTGAAAAACATAAATTTTAATGTGATTATATTTCAGGTTCATTTCAGTTGAACTAATGAAAAATGTTAAGGTTCTCATCAATCCAAGACTTCAGAGAAACATGGTTCCCTTTTAAAAAAGCAACCCTCAGAAAAGTCATGTGCCAATTCTACTCACTTCACCAGACTCACAGAGAAAACCATAAGGTGGAGTTTAAATAAGAGATCTGTATCAACTACTTATCAGAAAAGGTAAATTAACATTTTTGTATCAACCTCCCAGGCTCAAAGACCACCCAAAGACATTTGCACTGGACAAATCTTACAAAATCAAAGAGGAAGTCCTCACCACCAAAGAAAACAATACTCTTTCAAGAATTTATTTGTGAGACAAATCAAAACCCTTAAGTTTCAGACCCCATTTTACTCAAGAATAGCAAAATGATTTTATTTTGATTGGAAAGCCATTAAGCAGTAACTCTATGTTCCTTGATATTAAAAGATATAAGTAACATAGCTGGACACAATCAATAACAACGGAATTTTAAAAAGTCCCTTTATTCTCATACTAAAAATTACACATACTAGTTAACTTCTAACTTCTATCTTCCGCTTGGCACTAGGCCGAGGGAATTTCCCAGTGTGTGCAATTTCAGGGCATCGTTTTTTTCACTCTCTTCCGCACAATGGCATTGTGAAAGCTGTAGTAAATGTCCCCCCGAAAAAGGTTCCATCACTGAAGACTTCTAGGACCACTGCATTAAAAAAATTTTTTTAAATCTTTGTTTTTAAAAATTTACTATGCAATGCAAATCTTCAAGTCCTGAGATAAAGCATGAAATGTTTCCCAAAATGAATGACTAAGGAATATAAACTTTGTGCATAAAAAGTTCTACATACATCTTGAAAAATATTCAAATTCTATGGAATATAGTTTAAGAAATGCCATTAGAAGTGCAAACTAAGATGGATGAGGAATTCTAACTGGCCCACATAAATGAGTGGGTTGAATACAGAGCTTCTCAAAGCAAGACACAATAAATAACCTGTGCTTTCAAATCTGACATTAAACTTTTAGGACTGATTTTACATATCTAAGCTCTACAAACAGGTCAATTTCTTGGTGCCAAACTTGATGAAAATAAACTTCACTGTTTAGTTAAATAGTAGATTTTCTTGGGTCAGTCGCAAATTTAGAGTAGATACTTTAGGTCAGAATGAAAATAGAGATTAAAAAAATATGGACAGACTATGGGTGAAACTTTTTTAAATAAATGTTTAAAGACAATGAAAAGACAAGCCACATTCTGGGAGAAAATCTTTGAAAAATACATACGTGTCGAAAGACTGGTAAACACAATATACAAGGAATTCTTAAACCTCAACAATAAGAAAAAAAAGAATTCAATTTAAAAATGGAGCATAAAGATCTAAACAGAGACCTTAACAAAAGACATTCAGAAGTCAAATAAGCATATGTCATCAGGGAAATGCAAATTAAAATAATGAGATTCCACTATACACCTAATACAGGGGCCAAAATACGAAAACAGCAGGGTTGTCAATTCCAAACAGTGATGCGGATGAGGAGCAATGAGAGCTCTCATTCATTCCGGTGGGAATGCAAAATGGTGCAGCCACTTTGGATGACAATTTGACAGTATCTTAAAAAAATAAATATATTCCTACAATATGATCTAGCCGTCATGTTTCTTAGTACTTAACCAATAAGTTGGATACTTACATTCACACAAAAACCAGCACATGAATGCTCATAGGAGGTATTCGTAATTGCCAAAACTTCAAAGCAAGATTGATTAGGAAGATGTTGTACATATACACAATGGAATACTACTCAGCCATAAAAAAGAACAAAATAATGCCATTTGCAGCAACATGGATGGAACTAGAGACTCCCATACTGAGTGAAATAAGTCAGAAAGAAAAAGACAAATACCATATGATATCACTTATAACTGGAATCTAATATACAGCACAAATGAACGTTTCCAGAGAAAAGAAAATCATAGACTTGGAGAATAGACTTGTGGCTGCCCTTGGGGAAGAGGGAGAGAGCGGGAGGGATCAGGAGCTTGGGGTTAATGGATGCAAACTATTGCTCTTGGAATGGATTTACAATGAGATCTTGCTGTGTAGCATTGAGAACTATGTCTAGATACTTACATAGCAAGACAACAATGGGAGGAAAAAGTACATATACATGTATGTCTAACTTGGTCCCCATGCTGTACAGTGGAAAGAAAAATAAAAAAATAAACTACAAGCAAATAAACAAACAAAAAAATGAGTGATTTTATTCTCTTGGTCAACTGATAAAAGGAGAAGTCAAGGTTCTAACTACAGCATTATAGATCCTGGTTTTAATATTAACTTTGTGAGGAAAAGAAAGAATCGGGGTTTTGGGGAGGGAAACCCATTCACATAACAGTTTACACAGCATTTTATTAATACAAAATTGTTTGAAAACCAAAAGTGTGACTAAATGTAAGAATTACTTGCTCTGAAATGAAAAAGAAGAATTGAGATCAAGTCAGTTTTAATTATACTTCAAAGAATAAATTTATTTCAGCTTTAATTTGAATTTTTAAGAAGTATATTTAACTATACCTCAAACAGGTCAGCCTAATGATGATGAATAATTAGTCAATTTTTTTCTTTCTCATATAGACAGTTATTAATAAACTAAAACTGTTAAGTAAGTGTTCCTAATCATGCATTTCAGGAAAGAAGTAGTTTAACACATTTTATAAGACTTTATCACATAAGAAAGCAAAACCCATTCAATATGTATCTGAATTAATATTTCTAATCAGAGAAAAATGGTTGTCTCTGAGAATAAAATGTACATTGAACTTAAGAGCTTTTTGATTATGACTCATCACTTCACACTAAGTTAGCTTAAAGCTTTTCATCTAAGATTAAGAACAAGACAAATATGCCCATTCTTAACAGTTTTATTCAACACAGCATTAGAAATCCAAGCAAGAGCAATCAGGCATGAAAAAGAAATAAAAGGCATCCACATTAATTAATAAAATACATCCAAAGGTATACATGTATAGCTTTCAATTCTCAGTCTGCAGAATGGCTGGCTGGGGGTCAGGGGTAGTCCCCTGGCCTGCTGTCCCATGTCAGGAGCAATCTTGGGCTTTTATATTCTGTGGCCCTATGAATACTACCATCACTTTCACTTGTGAAATGTGGCGGGGGGGGGGGAGGGGGGAATGAAAACTACTAGAAAAACATAACAAACCCTTATACCACAATAGTCACAATGAGGAACAGGATTTATCCAGGAGTGAAAAGACTGTTAGCATGAAAATGTTTTAAATTAATACTGGGGTCTACAAGGAATTTGCTTCCCCTTTTAATGGGATCTGGACAAAACACAGGCTGAAAAACACTTGGACTGGTAGGTCTGGAGTTAAAGAGTACTCACTTGAAGCTTCAGGTCTACCAATTACAAACTCTGTGATCCTGGTCAAGTTACTTAAGCTTTTCTTTAAGCCTCAGTTTCCCCTTTTGTAAAAGAGATTAGTTCTTATCCACAGAAGGGTCACTGCCAGGATTAAAGTGTATAGAGTGATCAGCCTGGTACACTATTAACAAACATCTGCTGGTTAGCAAAGAGAGCTGATTCTAGGAATGCCAAAAGTATGTTTCACATCTAACAAAAGCATACTTTTAATTTCATTTGCTTAATCCATCTTAGATAAAATACAATGGAAACCTGACTTTATATATGTGACCATATTCCATCTTTAAAGGGGGTGGGGGACAGTTATATTGCTTTAGAAGACTCCTACCATTCTAAAAATACTGTCCCTGCAGCTGTTTAAAATTTATTTTTTTAGACCATAGCACCACTGTTTGGTTGTTTCCAATTTCTAAAACCACAAATAGTAAAAGTGTACTCAGTCTACTGCAAACATAAATAGCAAATGCACGCTTCAGCACTTTTTAAAGGATATGGAAATTGGCAACAAAAATGCAGTTCATGTTGAAAATTTATGACAGCCCTGCCATATTTCTTCAGAAATACAATCAGGTAAAAATTAGGAAGATCTCTACCAGCTGGGTGGTATTTTTATGTTTTTTTACTTATATTTTCACTAACTGAAAGACTTTCATTATGCAACTTCTGGCACTTGATAAAATAGAGCAATAGTACCTTTGCTAAAACCACAGTTTCTTTGGTTATGTTTAGCATTACACAAACATCTTTCACCTTAGATATCCTTTTGCATTAGAGTGTTTAATTTTAAATTGACTAAAAGGAATTTCTTTTTTCAGAATATTATGCTTTCTGGATATCATTAAGCCCAAGAATTGTATTTTCATAACTTCTCAAAAGATTATGTGTACGCTACAATTATTAGGCATTTGGTTCCATAAAAATATTGTGCAAACTACTGCTAAAAGATGAGAATCTGAAAGTGATTCGGGGAAACTTAGTGGACTGATTTACTGTGATGCTATAAATCACAAGCGAAAAAATCTTGTTTTATAAAACATGTTAAAAAAAAAAAAAAAAGAAAAAAGAAAGAAAACATGGATTTAGTGTCTCTTCCCTGATACGGTTAACCTAATAAAACACATCCTCATCTTCGGAGGCAAAGAAAGAAAAGAAAAATATCCTTGTACAAAAGCTTGAAATTAATAAAACTTACTGTTAAATTCAACAATGGAGAAAAATGTTTTGTCCTTAGGAATAATTCTTCAATACTCTATTTCTCATTATAGCATTAAAATTCCTAGTGCTACATGTTCAAGCTGTTTTTTTAAAATACTAGTGCTAGGAATATTGAAAGATTTTTAATACTTTGATAAAATTTTTAAAAAGTGAATTAACATTGAGGGAACAAATGACTATAAGTAAATGGGAGAGAAAATGGCACTTTTGCAAATAATTTCTGCTTTTTCAATGAATAATTCAAAAGTTAATGAACAATTAGTCTACACTTTCTTCTGATTACTTAAAAGATTTGAAAGGAAAATAAAACTACCAAGGAATTTTTAAATGGCTCCTATTTTTCATGGTAGTTCTCTTTATATGCATTTTTACCAAAATACTTACCTATTAATCATTTCCAAAAATTCACTAAACATACGCTCATTAAATAGGATGAAAACTTTTATATCACCCTAACATGCTTTGTAACATAAAAAAAAAAAAAAAAAGAATTCAGATTGAAAAATGTAATGTACCAAAACTATAAACTGAATGAATGAGACAAAAGTTCTGGGGTACTTGGAGGAAAAAAAAACTAGTTATAATGTATTTTTTAGTTTACTGGAAAAAAAAACCAAAAAAACCCTCAAGTCTATAAAACCATCATGCTTTGTATTTTTAAGTCCATATATGTTATTTAAACAGTGTTCTTTCCCCATGTCTTGTAACAGGCATCTGATTTTTTGGGAGACGACTGCTTTTCTTCGCATTTACATACTGAAAAATGAACATAAATACTAACCAAAATCCCCAAAAAAACCACCCAAATTACATCATAAACTAAGAAACATAAAAATATTTTTTCTCATCTATAGTCAGTATCTATTCAGACTGTGAACTTATAAAGGCATTCAGATTTAAACAACTTCTTACTTTGAATGCTGTTTAAATAATACAACTTGGTAACACTGCACCATTACATTTCTAGAAATTTCTAGAAATCTAAAAATCTCTCAAAGTTCTCAATTTATCTTTTGTCTTGTCTGGTGACAAAGATATAATGTGAAAGGATAGCAGCTTTGAATTGTGTATTATTACTTTAAATGATACTTTATCATATTTTCCTAAAAGAAGAGATGATCTAATCAATACGAAAGCTACAAACAAAACAATATTTTTGAAACAGCTTTTCAAAATAGGAATATATATTCTAATGATGCAGTTTTCTGATTTGAGATAGGATCACTTTTACAAAAATCAAGAATTTACCAAGAGTAGAAAAAAAGGAGAATAAAAATATAAATACCTATCTCATTTGCTATAATCATTAAGTTATGAGATGGAAAGAAATTAAAAATTAAACACTAGCAGTTTTTGAAATATACAAACCCTGCAATTTAAAACTAGAATATATAATAACTTTTGATTAAAATAACTTCTAAAAAATTAACCATAAGAAAACAGAGAGAACAAAAGAATCATTCTTTAATACATTATAATAATTTACTGAAAATTTCATTAGTGAAACAAATCAAGTTTCAGAGCTTGGGGATAACCACATACAATGAATCAATGTGTCAACTACAATAATACTGACATGCTAAAATAATTTCCATTTTTAAGTTGTGAAATAACTTAGATTTGGAAAAAAATTAGTTTGATCCCAGGTTAATTATAATAACCTATATGAATAGTTTTTGAATACATAAAGAGCTATAAGTTCTTAATTCCATATATGTATCCTCGAGTTACTCTGTGTTTAAGTCATACCACCTGAAATTGTAACACGAGGAACTCTGATGTCTTAGTTACTGAAAGAGTTACCTATCTATTCTTTTTTGAGTAGACACATTTAATTTCTGATCATATCTGATACTCTAAGCTATATGAATAATATGGAATTAAATCATAGAAAAATGTAAAAGAATCACAACAGATTATAATACTTTGTTTTCCATACTGTTACTTCTTTACAAATATTTATGTTATTTTATAGCATTTTTAAAATCTTCAGAAAAGAAATATTAAGTACATATTAAGGCTACTGTCATCTTTGGGGATAAAGTTTCCTTAAAATTAGTAATACAAATAATTTCACATTTCAAAATTTATCAACTCAAGGATAGTAAGATGCATCTATTTTTAAAAAAATAATTTTCAATGTTATATTGGATTAAACCATGTACACAGTTAACAACTACCCTAATACAGAGTTAAGTCTATTTTTCCTTGCCAAAAAAAAAATTCAGCTTAATTTTAAACAATTTTATCACATCATTACAAACTTAAATTATGAACAAATAATGTACTTGAGACCTACTCTGATTATCTGAGGAATTACCAATTAAAGCATGAATCTTCACAGTTCAGCAGCACTTCAAATAATTTTATGAAAATAAACATTTTTTGCACATTTATTCTTTAACCACATGAAAATGATTTCCTGGGCTTCTTATAGTGAAAAAAAGTCACTTGTTTTGGAACAAAGTATATACCAAAAATACTTGGTAATCCAATAGACTATTTTTCCTACATTATGGTCAGGCAACAAACCCCACCGAATATTGAAGATTGACATTTGTAGGTAATTCAATAGTTAGATGATGATTCTTCAGTAGTTTCACAGTAGCATAATTTTTCACATTACTTGAAACCACTGTTAAACCTATAACACATTTTCTGTTTCGCTATGGGTGTTTTTTCTATCTTCAACTCTAAAAGGAATATCTTTTATCTGTCTGCAGTACAAAAAGCATTCATAATTCAGCAATGTTTTCCTTTTTTGCAATGCATGACTTTGAACTCAAGATTTTTCAAAGATCAGTTAAACATTATGTTTCTTTAAGACCAGAACCTTATTTATGTGAGTCTGTGGCTTAACTGACAAGAATTTTTCTATTCCAAGGAAAGTCAGTCTGTTTGCATCTTAAGTACCATAATCAAGCTTCAATCCATACAGATATCTGCAAGGGAAGACCCTCGGTCAAATGCTGCACACCCTTTCAATCAAATCAGACAGTAACAAACATTACTCTATGCAACAACAGTTTAAAAAGAAGCAAAATGATGGCAAGAAATAAAGTATTTTTAATTTAAAAGTTAATCAGCGACAATATTTCTCTACATTTATATATTAATGTTACTTTTTTGTTTCATTCAGGAAATATTAGTGAAACCCTAATATCTGAACATAAGTGCCATGTTTGATCAAATGCCACAGGTCTCCATAATGAGCATTTAGAAATTTGTTCTCTAACTGGATTATTGTACAAAATACTGTCCATGTAGTTGTCATGTATGTATTTATTTTGTTTACTTCTAGAAAGTTACCAATATTAAGTGACACTTAAGCTGCCCAATGTTAAATAAAAACAAGTACAAATTAATACATTAATGAAAAATGAGGCTACAATGAAAATGTCCAGTAAAATAGCTAGAGAAGATCCAATTTGGATTAACAAACTTTCAAGATTCTAAAATACATATTTAAGTACAGCTAGCATAATAATCTCACATATATTTTATGCTGCTAGCACTATGTACAAGGTAACAGATCTTAAACTTCACATTTCTGAACTTAAGGCTCAAAATACCTTTCACTTTATAGATGATAAAAATGATGCTCCGATAGTTTAAGTAACTTACTAGAAGTCACACATTTATTAATTGGCATCTACTTGGTTCCCACATCCCTGCTCTTGAGGTATATATCCTTATAAAGTAAGCATCACAGTAAAATATGACTTTTGAAAATTTGAAAAAAATTTAATATCCACGGACATAATGCCTGAATCAAATATGTCAAAGATGATTATTTGAGCATACATACATACATTAAGCCTTATATAAAACTATTTTATACTACTTGTAATAAATGGTCTTTATGTAATTTATCCTCTACACTCAAAGACACAAATTAAATGTTTACCTATTCTGCAGAATGAATAGTCTCAATCTAAATTAAACAGTTATACATGCACACATACACATAGTATATGTACACTAACTTCCTTATGGAAACAATATGAAGATTTCAAGCTAACTAAATATATTAAAATCAAGCATAAAATATTTTCTGATGATGAGTAACCAATATAATAAAATAATTAGACATATATTAAGCCACATTTTTTATTTACTAAAATTTTAATATTTAAGTTTAAATAAATAATATAGATAATACACCAATCATTCATTTTACTTTTAATGTGAACTAAAAGTTACCCTTTTCAACTGGCTCCATTATTTTGCATTTAAAAAACTGAAAGCCATTCTGGAATTTAATACAAGAATTCTTTTTTTTTTCAAATCTTACAATGAGCATTGCAAGATTTTTTTTTTTTTTTTGGCTGCACACAAGGCATGAAGAAGTTTCTGAGCCAGGGATCTAACCAGAGCCACAGCAGTGACCAGAGCCACAGCAGTGACAATGCTGGCTCCTTAACCCAATGAGCCACCAAGAAATTTCAATACAAGAATTCTTAAATGAAAATAAGCTCATTCAGTAACTCCCCTGAACCTCTCGTTCAGCTAGATTTCACTGCTAATTGCTTGGGTTGTTGTTCATTCAGATAAGTTTCCTATTTCTTTGCAATGAGAATGTTTCATGTTTGGCTAAATATGGAAAGTTACACCACCAATGGAATGTGATTATCTATAATGAGAGTAAGTTATTCCATATTCCCATTTTGAAAAATAAATTAATGTATCAACACACTCTATAACATTTATATCAAGTTTAAAACACTAGCTAGCTAAAAGTGAAAAGAACATATAATCAGGATAATTCCATACCATGCATAATCGTTCTTCACAGAATTTTTATTACACAGTATGGAATGGATTATAGTAAATGTATTTCACACATGCTCTTTCTTATTCAAAAGGAAATACAGAATAGGATATAGAAAAGTTCTAGCCAAATCTTCATTCAAATCCAACATTCATGGACGCCACTGTAATTGAAAGACATTTCCAAACAGATAGCTGTGGACCTCATTTTCCTTTAAAATAATACGTCTTTCACATCTGTTCCAACTAAAACATTCATGTTCTTAAACTTTACCAAACTGCCTTATGCTTAGTTTTTAAAATATTGTAGCCTTATGTTGTTTTACTTTCATTTACAACTAGTTAAGCTCATAAAATATAGTTCAAATTTTCAAATTATGTTAACAGGTTAAAAAAATAGTATCATATTCAAACCTAATCAACATTTTACATCAATTATCACCAACATTTCTGAAATGCCACTTGATTTTAACTGACCTCCACGCAACTTCCTAAAATGGAATATGTTCTATACTGTCATTTTAAGATAAGTGTAAATTCACTTTTAATTTCACTTTAAAGATATCTTCTCAAATAGTCAGTCTGCAAATTCAAACATCGAAATGAATCTTACTAATTTTCAAAATTTCACTTTTCTTTAGATCTAAATAATTTTATATTGAAAATAAACATGTACTATTAAAATATGACATAAGAATATTTGAATGAATGGTGACAGTCTCATTGGAATGTCTACAAAATTATCACATTCCAGATACTTATCAAATAAGTTCAAAGAAGTTACAGATCCTGGGTATATTAAAAACAAAGTAATTATTATAAGAGAAAAGATAAAAGAGGAAAAAGAGAAGGAAGGAAAACGGTAATGGCCTTATGTGTTTCTTGATTAAAGATATTTAAAAAGCAAAATCTACAGTATTATTAAGATTACTATTGGAGTTCCCGTCGTGATGCAGTGGTTAACGAATCCGACTAGGAACCATGAGGTTGCGGGTTCGGTCCCTGCCCTTGCTCAGTGGGTTAATGATCCGGCATTGCCGTGAGCTGTGGTGTAGGTCGCAGACGCGGCTCGGATCCCGCGTTGCTGTGGCTCTGGCATAGGCCAGGGGCTACAGCTCTGATTAGACCCCTAGCCTGGGAACCTCCATATGCCGCGGGAGTGGCCCAAGAACTAGCAAAAAAGACAAAAAAAAAAAAAAGATTACTATTTAACAGTATATTCAAAAGCATTTACAACGTTAATGGAAATTTAATCAGATTGGTTTTAACCAATGATCTTTTGCAGAAAGCAATCAAGTGGCCAGTTGAGGAAGATTACCTAAGCAATTTTATCCATAAGCTTTTCTTAATAGCTAATTTCAAAACCTGTTGTACAGTATCACTACTCCTCCCATAAAAACCCCTATTTTGAAATATCTTTGCTATTCAATTTAGAGTATTTACCTAGAACAAGCAACAATGGTTCTCAACAATGTAAGTGCAACATTTATAAACAATATAAAATTGCATTTAATGTACTAAAGAATAAAGTGATAAAGCAGAGGGTATTTGTACTTTTTCCTCTGATTTTCAGGTCAAATATTCATAGTGTAAGAGGAAACTGCAACATAAACTGGGGACATCCTACAAATGTTTGTACATGTATATAAAAATAGAGAAAATTACAAAGCAATATAAAATATAAGATAGTAAGGTAGAGATTATAGACAAACACAATAAAGATAACACAGTCAAGGATGAAACTACTGATGAAACTCCCAAGACGAAAGTTTTGTACAATGGTTTGGCGGAAGGTTTCAGTCTGAATTAAAACACAGGAGAAGCAGCCATTTTCAATGTGTAGAGAAGAACATTAAAGTATGGAGGAGTTGGGAATGAACAAAGGCATTGAGAAGACAGAAGGAACAGAAAAATGACATGTGAAAGCATCATGAAAAACAACTTAAAAAGGAGGTACAGGCCATGAAGTGAATAAATGACATTAACATTTATTCAACCATTCAGATCAAAATCTAAGGTGTCATCAATGACACTACCTCTTTTACGTTCTGTAGCTAAATTATCACCAATTCCTGTTAACTACACCACCTATATGTATCTTGGATCACTTTTCACCTCTAGCTCCCCAGTAATACCACCTATTGCTCAGATTAACCCTCTCACCTGAACTGCCTCTGAGGTCTCCTAGGTCCTCTCCTTGTCCCCATCTCCTTATCCCTTTCTTGCTCTCACTAGAAATCAATTCTCTGCCAGTTTGGCCTGTTTAAAATGTAAATCAGGTCATTCTACCCTGTCACTGAAAAACCTTCCAGCAGATTGCCAGTGCTCTCAGAATAAAGCCTAGAAGCTTGAACATGACGTGTATTGATTTGGCGCTTCCCTATATTTCTAGTTTGACGTTGTAACCCGCCAGCCTTGTGTGAGCCTTCTGTCCTGCCAGGAAGGCCCCCTCTTGGTTCCTCAGGTGCATCCTGCTCTCTGCCTCTCTTTAGCTCCAGGCAAGCCCAACTGTAATGTTCACAGGGATGTCATCTTTGAGGAATTCTTTCCTCAATCCCCTCAGGATAAGCGAGGTGTCCTTACAAACTCAGAGCCACTGGTACTTCTTTACCAAGGTACTTTGATGGTTTTTTGTTATCTTTTAAATGGTGGCTTCCCATATTAAACTGTAAGTCCCACTGGTGAGGGACTCTATCTTTTTTGTATCCCACCATTCCCCAGGGCCTAGACAAGAGTCTGAAATAATAAATATTTGCTAAATGTTAAGGGAAGGAGACACAGGAAGATATTGCCACCAAAAGATTCACAGGACATACAGACACCCAGGTCACTAAATAAAATCTAGAAGAGCACTTTCACTTCTGTAGTTTCCGACGATACTCATCAGAGCCCTGAGATTCAACAAGGTGCCTCAAAGAAAAGGAGAAGGCCCAGCCAGCAAGATGTTGGTCTCATCCACCACCACATTCTGCCTTTGTTCCAACCAAATCAGCTTCACTTTTACACATTTTTTACATAGTATGTCTTCACATAACACTTCCTTTTGGCGGGGGTTGGGAGGGGAGGGTTTGAAAACCGCTGTGCTAAATAATTTTCAAATCCTAACCTGCAGTTGATTCATTCACATAAGATCCTTTCCTCCAGCCATCTCTCCCAACAGCCTAACACACTGAGAGAAACCACCCTAGTACCCTGGCTAAAACTTCAGATCATCTTAAGTCTCTGCTTCCTGGATTCCTCCACACATAGTCACTCACCAGATCCTGGTATTCTTCCCTCCTCTCGTCTATCCCCTCACCCCCATTTCCACCACTGCCAGGCTGAAACAGATTGAGATCCTTTTTCCTGGAGTTGCTATAGCAGCTTCTTACACAGCTTACTTAACTCCAATCTCTCTTTTCTTAAAAACCCCCAGGCTGGACTCTCTTTCACATGGTACATTTGCTATATCTGTAACAGAAATCTTTGATGGGATTCTAGTTTAACAAGACCAAATTCTCCTCCCTGGTTTTTTAATTCCTCCTCTACAACCTGCCCAAACTATGCAACCTGCCAGACTTCTCTCTTCTTGGATCAGTTTTCTCAGAAGTACATCACTGTCACTCAAGCAGGATGCTCTACAACTCTCCTATCTGCCTGTCTAAACCAGAGATCCAAAGCCCAGGGCCTATGCACAGAGGCACATCAAACACAGTAGAGCAGAACTTCCCGTTCCCAAATGGACAAGTTTAAACTATAGGAGCAATCTTTATATCTGGTGCGTTCTCTGTTCTCTCTGGGTACATTAAGTCTTGGCAAAAAACCCACAATGACACAACATAAAATTACTGAAGTCATGAAAGACATTAGATAACATAGAGCCTACAATTTTCATTTTTTTAGATGAGGAAATGAAACGCAAAAAAGTAGGCAACTTGTTCAAGGTCACACAACGAACTTAACGGTAGGCCAGGAACTAGATATTGGTAGTTCAGCTCACTGCTTTATCTTCTCGTCCAGCTCTGTTCCAACTGTCTTCAGGAGGACCGTACAGTGCAATAATTATGAGACAGGACTCTAGATTCAGACTGCTGGAGTGTGAATATAGGTCGTAACACTTGCTAGAAAAGAAAATTAGGTTCTCCATTACAGTAATTTTTAGCTATTTATCTTTCTACTTGTGCAGAATGTTAAGACTCATTCATTTAACAAATATCTACTGAGCATCTACCATGTGCCGGGAATAGGGAAGTGGAAAAAAAATGACCAAAATATTCTTCATGAAGAATACATTTTAGTAGAGTAAACTGATAAAATATGAATGAATAATGAATAAATAAGAGAAGCATTTACAGTGTCAGTGATAAATAAGAAAAGCAGTAGGGAAGGGTACACCCCCGTGTTCAGAGGCCCAGAAGATGAGAAGCAAACAATATCCAAGAGATGAGTAGATGTAACTAAATAGGAAAAGAAAAACCAGCCAAGAGTGAGATTCTCAAAGGCAAGTGAAGGATGTCTTCAACAAGAAAGGTGATCTGCTGTGCCAAACGCTACTCATAGGTCAAAGAAAGTAAGCACTGAAAAATGACCATGAGGAGTTTTCCCTGTGGCTCAGTGACAACGAATCCAACTAGCATCCATGAGAACATGGGTTCGATCCCTGGCCTTGCTCAGTGGGTTAAAGGATCCAGCACTGCTGTGAGCTGTGGTGTGGTCTCAGATGTGGCTTGGATCTGGCATTGCTGTGGCTATGATATAGGCCAGCACCTGTAGCTCCGATTTGACCTATAGTCACGTGTGCGGCCCTTAAAAAAAAAAAAAAGACCACAAGATTTAGCAACACAGAAGTCACTGGTGACTGAGAAGAGCAGTTCTGGTGGAGTAATAGAAGCAAAAATCTGAATGAAGTGAATTCAAAAGAATGGGGAGATAACTGGAGATGGTGAGAAGAGACGATTCATTTGAAGAGTTCCACTGAAAAGAGAGCAGAGTGATGAGGATAGGAAGATTGATACAGGAGCATCATGTTGTGGTTGTTGCTATTATTTACCATTTAAGAGAAATGTATGCAACTCTGCATGCTGTTGATCAGTGAAATAAAAAAATACAAAGAAATTCTTGGGTGATGTCTTTGAGCAGGTAACAGAAAACAGAATCAAATGCATATGGGGAGGCACTGGCCTTAAACAGAAGTACCCATAGTTCATCCATAGCAATAGTCAGGAAGCAGGCACAAACAGATATATATGGGTATGTATATTTAGTGATGAGAACTTACATAAGTTTTTCAGTGAGCAGCCTCTCAGAGAAATAGGGAGCAAAGTCAGCAACAGAGAGTAAGGATAATGGAAGGAGGTATCGAAGGTTTAAGAAGAAAGGAGAATTTATGACATGGTTATTTAAAATAATGGAATATTGAATGGACTAGGAAAGGAAAGTTTGCAAAAAAGTACAAGTTAAGATTAGTGGTGATGATTTCAATCAGAAAAGTCAGTATTGTGGGCTTTCTTCATATTGACTTGTGCTTATGCAAGCACAGAGTAGTCAGAAAGTTGAATTTAATCCAAGGAAGGAGGGAGAAAGGAGAAAAAGAACTGAGTAAGGAGAAACAGCAAAAGCTAAAGAGTTGAGGGTATTTGCACTGTGATGATTACAATGACAAACCATAGACCATAGATGGGTAAAGAAGGATGGTTAAGAATTTGAGAATGGCAAGAGAATAAAAAATGTGGTGAAATCAATGGATTTGTTGGAACTGGGATGGTAACGATGAATGCTATAAAGAGAATCGGTGGTGATCAAAAAGAGTGGAAGTCTTGAAACTGAGTTTATAAAATGGTTGCTGATATTGATAATAACAAGATTAGTAATGCAACCAGAGAAATTAGTAGCTAAAGTAAGATGAGAGACAAGACATCTGAATCCAGAAAGAATCAATTTGCTATCTCAAATTCCTAACCAATTCTTCACATCTCTAAATACCATCCGTTAAACCTAGGCAACCAGGGAGCCTGAGCAGAACCATGTGTTTAAAGAGTCCCACTCTGGCCCTCTTTTGGCCACCCCTATTCTACTGGGGGCAGAAGTTCATGGATGCCAAGTAGCCTTGCCTGACACAAACCTGCATCACCCTTTCAAGAGTATGCTCCAGATGCCAGGTCCTTCAAATTCCCTGATCAATGTCCAAAGTCCTGATTCATAACCTATACAAAGTTGTCCCCAGGTTCACCATCCTGAACACCAACTATACTGACCGTGGATGTCCTTACATCTGAGGAACAGCCAAGAGGAGATCTGGGGGTGGGAAGAACATGAACAAGTCAGCTGGAGTACCCACATCCCTGCAAGGAATATACAATTTGAACTCTTGCCCCAGATACACTGTCACACTAACACACCTCAGTCCACTCTGGCTTATACTTCTATCACTCCACTGAAATTATTCTCTCCAAAGCCATTTAGCTCTTTTTCCCTAAATGTAAAGGTACTGATCACTTTTACCTTATTTGATACTCTTGAAAACTTCCACCCTGAAAATCTTTCTTCCTGGTGTTTTGAGTACTCTCTTCGGTATTATTTTCTACCCTCTGATTATTCCATCTCAGTTGTTTTACTGACTTCTCTTTCCCTAAATGATCCTTAAATATTGGACCTTTTGAGACTCCATTCAGTTTTCTTTTCTCCCTCTACACATTTTCCCTGAGAAAACCATCCATGGCCTCAATTGCTACCTATACACTGATGATTCTAAAACATTTATGTTCAGTCCCTAAACCTTCCTGATTCATAATTCTGTCTACTGGATTATCAATTTTGGAAGACCTAACATCTACTAAGTTTCATTTGTCTCAAACAGAAGACATCAACTCACCCTCTAAATCTGCAACTATATTTCCATTCTTTGTTTAACTAATAGCATCACCAAGTCCCAAACCCAAAACTCATTCTAAACTTCTGAGCTCACATCTACTCACCAAGTCCCATGAATTCTACTTCTTCAGTATGTTTCAAACTTTTTGTATTTCTCTTCAATCCAACAGATGCCAACTCAGTACAAACCCTTGGCATGTCTCACCCGGACTTCTGGATGCAGTCTCGTAATTGATTTCCCTGCCTCAAAACCCCTACATAGCTGCCAAAGCAATTACTCTGGAAACTCAAATCTTGAGCATTCCATTCCTCTAAGTAAAGTCCCTCAATACTCCTTAATACCTATAGCAGTGCCTCCTGATCTTTATGGCATTCCTGTTTATTTCATTAACAGCTAAAATTATCAATACCATGGCACCACTATTACTCATTCACATGCTTCAGGGTGGCGGGGCACACTGTTTGGGAAGCTTTGCCCTCAAATGAAATTCACATTCTATGCAATCACTCTACATTTGGCTTCTGTTTACTACACAAGTCTTATTTCTCTCTGCACTTGATAATCCAGCCTCTATCGAACAACTAGCCACTCTCCCTCTTGTACATCTATGCATTTCCCTCTGCCTAGAATACCCTTCCTCACACTGTCTGTAGAGCAAACTTGGTAAAACTCTTCTGTCATTTCACAACACCATTTTTAGCTTTCTTACCTCTCTAAGAGAAGACCATAGGAAGATTTTAATTAATATTTGATTTTAGAAATTCTTGCTTCTCATATATTACTTCATTTAGTCATAATACCAAAAAGCATTAATAAACATTAAAAATAAAAAGGGGACCATAAGTAAACACAACCATTGACATGTTAATCAAAATACATAGAATCTTTAACCTCACAAGGCTTTAAAACACAAAACAGAATAATTTAGTTTATTTTATGAGTAGAGAAAGTTCAGAGATGTTACATAATTTGACAAGGTCACAGATGTAAGAGGATAACATAACAATCCAATTTTCCCATTAAGATGCAATTAAATTTGAAACACAAATGTAACACAAACTCTCAAATGTTGGGAAATTTAAAAATACAATATCAAATAAATATCTCAAAAAATAAATCATAATAGACATTAGAAAACATTTTAAAATAACAATGAAAGCTAATATACCAAATGTAGTATTATGATTTATAATATTTGTATTTGATCTCCCCAGTTCCTGACAGAGTTCCTAAAAGTCTGTAATATCCTAAGTGATTAGAACAACAAAGGTTCCTTTTGTTATGCTAAAGAGGTGACTAGGAAAGACCCTAGTAACATAAAGATGAAGTCTCCTTGCCAAGGTTAGAACTTTTGGTCCCATACCCTTATCCCTCTACCTTCCCTAAGGAGGGGAGATGCCTTGGAGATGAGTTCAATCACCAATAACTAAGATTTAATCAATCACACCTATGCAATGAAGCATCCACTAAAAACCCAGAAGGACGAGGTTCAGAAAGCTTTAGGGCTGGTGAACATATGGAGACTCCAGCAGATTGCCAAAAACATGGAAGCTTGGGCCCTTTTCCATATACCTGGCTGTATGTATCTGGCTTTTCCTGAGTTACATTTTTTTATACTAAATTGGTGGTCTAGTAAGTAAAATGTTTCTCTGAGTTCTGTGAGCTGCTCAAGTAAATTAATCAAACTCAAGGAGGAGCTCAATGGCACTGTGTATAGCTGGACAGTCAGAAGCACAGGTAACAACTTGGACTTGCGATTGACATACAAAGTGGGCAGAGACGGGGGAGGGGTCCTGTAGGACTAAGCCATTAACTGTGGGATCCAGCTTGGTGGTGTGGAAAAAAACACATTGGAATTGACGTGAGAATCATATCAAAATATGTGGGATACAACTAAACCTATAGAAAAGAAAAAAAAAGGCACGCTTTAGAAGATGAAATATCAATGTGTTTGGTGTTTAACTCAAGACGTTGCAGAAGTAGAGAATGAATCCAAAGAAATATAAAGAAAAGAAACAATAGTTATGAGGGCAAGAACTATGAAATTGAAAACAATGAAAAAAGTAGTATCATCAAAACTAAATGAAATTTTTTAAAAATAGTTCACACAAGATGAAAGTCAAGGAAGGCATAATATTAGGAATGAAAAGGACAATATTACGATACACAGAGAATGCTATAAATACCTCTAGTAAAGAATATCTGAAAACAAGATAAACTGGACAGTTTCCTAGAAAACTGTAATTTAATAAAATGAATAAAAAAAGAGTAAACCTAAATAGACCCATGGCTGTTAAAGAAATTCGATCTGCAGTTAAAAATTAAAATAAAACCCTTAGTCTTCTACAAACACACAAACATTCAGACACACAAATAACAGGCCCAGACAATTTTACAGCTGAGTTAAATAAAACCATCTATACACAGATAATCTTGATCTGATATCAAAGGTTGTAGAGAGGAGATAAATGGGAAAATTTCTCTTATCTGCTAAATTGTACATGGCTGTTTATAAGGGAGACTTACACATGTAAGTGGTTTTGGTAGATTTGTTTTCATATAATGAGAAGTCCAGAGGTGACTGCTGATATTGGCTTAATGGCTATATAACCTTCCTCTTGCTACTGGAACAAATTGGGACACTTAAAACAACACAAATGTATTCTCTTATAGCTCTAGAGGTCAGAAGTTTGTGATGGGTTTCGATGGGTTAAAATCAAAGTTTCAAGAAGCCTGCATTTCTTCCAGAGACTTGATCTGCCTTTTACAGATTCTAAACCTGTCTGTGGTACAGTGCTACGGAAAACAGTACGGCAGTTCCTTAAACAATTTAAAAGAGAATTATCATATGACCCATCAATCCCACTTCTGAGTATATACCTAAAATGATTGAAAGCAGAGTCTTAGATATTTGTACATCCATATCCAAAGCTGCATTATTTGTAATAGGTAAATTGTGGAAGCAACACAAGTATCCACCTAAAGATGAACAGTGGAATATAACACTGGAATATCACCAACCTTAAAAAAGAAGGAAATTCTAAAAGAAAAAAAAAAAAAAAGAAGGAAATTCTGACACATGCTACAACATAGATGAACTTTGAGGCCATTATGCTAAGTTAAATAAGTAAGTCACAAAAAGATAAATACTGTATGGCTTCATTTAGATAAAATGTTTAAAGAAGTCAAAACCATAAAGACAGAAAAGAGAAGGGTGGTTGCCATGTGCTGGGAGAGAGGGGGATTGGGAAGTATTGTTTCATGGGTGGAGAGTTTCAGTTTTACAAGATGAAAAGAGTTTGAAGATGGATGGTGGTGATACCTACACAACTTTATGAATATATTTAATGACACTGAACTGTACACTTAAAGATGATTAAGATGAAATTTTACACTATGTGTATTTGGTCTCAATAAAAAAAGGATTAAAAACATTTTTTTAAAACACACATATACCAGTTTAGCCATACAAGTGCCATTCTCCTTAATACTGCAAAACAGAAGAGTCGGAAAGAGGAAACAATTCTGTTTGCCACAACAACTCATTTATTTACGTGCCTGTTGGTATATGGTTAGTTAGACTCAGTCCCCTCATGTTTCATTTAGCTTAAGCATCTCACCACACAACGTGTCTAGAGAGACTGAGTATCATTTTTCAAACGATGGGACCCCTAACACCAGCATTCTGGTGCTCAATTGAATCTAAAGCAAACTGTTAGGTAAAGAATGCAACAAATGGATTAAAAAAGAGGTTACTTCTGTAACATACAAAAAGCTATTTAAATTTATATTAAATTATATTTAAAAGATCAATGCCTCAAAAGAAGAATGAATTGTTTGTAACTCACAGAAGAGCAAATGTAAATAGTCAAAACCTTTGAAAAAAATGTTTTCCGCTAAGAAAATTGTAAATTAAATAAGTTATCCTTCTACACTGGCAATAATAAAGAAAATTGTAAATTAAGTTATCCTTCTACACTGGCAATAATATACACTAGTGTTGGTAAAGCTGATGGAGAAACAAGTCTTCATGTTTTAGTAAGTGTATAAACCAATACATTCATAAAGCAATTTGGTAACATTAATCACAAAGGACCAAGCCTGTTGAAACAGTGGTTTCATTTCTAGTATATATCCTATGACAATAAATTGAACAAATTATTAGGAACAAAGAAGTCCATTAAGTGTTGGCCAAATATTTAAAACCTGGAAATAATCCAAATGCCCAATAGAGAGTGCTAAGAATAAATAATAGAACTATGCGGATATAAAAATAACAAAGGAGACTTGTAAGTAAAGACATGGAAAGATGTCTAACACCTAAAACAAGGTTTATAAAGGTTTTACATCTTTATTTCCAAAATAAAAAGTTTTATTCATCTTTCTGATTATAAAGATAATTCTGAACTTACACTGAATTGTATATAATACAGAAAAGATTATAAAAGAAAAATCATCCCAAATTCTTTTGGCAAATAATCTTCCTGGGTCACTAGGAAGATTTTTAGTCTAAGTCATAGAAAAATCACTCCAAATTGAGAATTAAGATAATAGTCTTTAGCACAAAATCCCTATGATTTTAATCCAAAGATCTTTTAAATTCTCATACAGGAATTAATACACTATGAAGAACACTGAAAGCTGGCACTTAAACAGGATTTATTTCAAAGTTTCTAAAGTTTACTTAAATTTACAAAATTTACCAAAAATAAAAATCCATGTCAATAATGTAAACAACTGTGCCAATATAACAGCATTCAAAAGACTTTTGAGACTGTGAAACAAACAAACAAAAAAAAGGCAATAGACTGAAAGCAATTAACTCCAGGAAGAGATTTAAACAATAAAGCAATGTATAAATGAGCAAGCATAGCTCACAGCTACAGTATCAAACGATTCAGTGACCACCCAAGTACATAACAGCTCAGAAGAAAAAAAAGGGTCTCCTACAACACCTTATGAAAAAAATTTAAATATTTGACCACACACATTCCCAATCCATGTAGTTATGGGGCAGGGGGAGACAGGAAAAATGATATAAAAATGAAGAAAAGTATAAATTATACCAAATGGGAAAGTGATTTGATGGACTGCAATCAAAAACCTGACAATAATAAAAAGCTAATAAAAGGAAATCAGCATTTTCTGCAATAAATACAGAAGTCTAGTTATGAATTTATTAAAATACTAAAAATGAATATATTTTGATCATAAAGTACAGAATATTTTGAAATACAGAACAAATGTTATCCCATTCCAGACATTTGTTAAAATGCAGAAAAAAATACATTTGTGAGAACATTAAAGATAATCAATAATATGTGTTTGTAAAAGTAAAATGCTTTCACGTTAAAGATGAATATCAACAATTTATATAATAGTAACTGACTTTAAGGTACCAAAATTCGTATGTAACTATTTACGAAGTTAACAGGCATCACCTCTACTGTGAAGCAAACAAAGCTCCAGTTAATCTAAGAAACTACAAAACAATACTTTCATTAAAAGTGGTATTTTTTTGGTGTTCTCATCGTGGCTTGGCAGATTAAGAACCCAACACAGTGTCCGTGGGGATGCAGGTTCAATCCCTGCCCTTGATCCTTGGGTTAAGGATCTGGCATTGTTGCAAGTTGTGGCATATGCTGCAGATGAAGCTTAGATCTGGCATTGCTGTGGCTTTGGCATAGGCCAGCAGCTGCAGCTCCAATTTGACCCCTAACCCAGGAACTTCCATATGCCACAGGTGGGAACATTAATATATATATATATATATATATATATATATATAATTTTGTGATATCAACTTGAAAATACTATTCTCACTTATAATATGAATTGGTAAGGAACATTACAGATTAAGTATAAAATGTGTGTATTTTTTAAAAGATACTACTATTAGTATAGAAATAAGCACAGGTGGACATACTAATTTTCAGACTACAATACTGTGATCTTCACTTAATTTATTAAAAAGTATGGAAAATATACAGAAAAGAGAAAAAAGATTGAAAACAAACGAAGAGCGTCTCAGAGAACTCTGGGACAACACTAAACACACCAACATCCGTATTATAGGGGTGCCAGAAGGAGAAGAGAGAGAGAAGGGGACAGAAAAAATATTCCAAGAGATAATAGCCAAAAACTTCCCTAATATGGAAAAGGAACCACTCACTCAAATCCAGGAAGCACAACGAGTACCATATAATATAAATCCAAGGAGGAATGCACCAAGACACATATCAATCAAACTAACCAAAACTAAAGACAAAGAGAAAATCTTGAAAGCAGCTAGGGAAACGAAACAAGTAACATACAAGGGAACCCCAATAAGGTTATCAGCAGATTCTTCAGCAGAAACTCTGCAGGCCAGAAGGGAGTGGCATGATATACTTAACGTGATGAAAGGAAAAAACCTCCAACCAATATTACTCTACCCAGCAAGGCTCTCATTCAGATTTGAAGGAGAAATCAAAAGCGTCACAGATAAGCAAAAGCTGAAAGAATTCAGCAACACTAAACCAGCCTTACAACAAATACTAAAGGAACTTCTCTAGGCAGAAAAGACAAGACAGCAACAGGAAACAAAAATTCCACAAATGACAAGGCTCACCAGTAAAGGTTTATATACAGTAAAGATATGAAATCATCCATGCACAATTATACTACCAAAATCAGAAATCATGAGGAGAGGTGGGTACAAACACAGGACACTGGAGATGAACTTGCAAGTAAGACAACAACAACTTAAAACAATCTAATATACATATAGACCCTTACATCAAAACTTCAGAATAACTGCAAACCAAAAATCTACGATTGATACACAAACAAGGAATCTCTGGAGAAGAAATATATCTCATAGTAAATAAGTGCATAATCCACCATGAAGGGGGTCATTTGACATCATTCTTGGAATGCCGAAGTCTTCTTAGATCTGATTCTGATTTCCTCTCCATCAAAGAATTTATGATAATTATAATTAAATAATGCAACTGTACAATTAAATAATACAGTTCTACAATTGTATTATTAATAACCATTTCTCTCCATGGTACAATGTAAGGTCTATAATGTCTTGTTTATCACATCACCTAGAATGGTGTAATGCCTATTTTGAAGAATCAATAAGATGTAACAAATTGTGAAGACATATTTATATAGTTACACTGTTTTTTAACCAATTTATGCATTTTATATTTTACTTATTTTCAAAGGGTGTTTATTTTTGTTATTCTTACCAGTTGTTATTCTTTTTATTATACTATATAAAATATTTAATGGTATATAAGGCTTTCTTCTTTATAAATTTTAGTTGCATAATATACACAATTTTAATATAATGCTAATTTTTAAAGAAAAATTGGGAGTTCCCGTTGTGGCGCAGTGGTTAATGAATCCCACTAGGAACCATGAGGTTGCGGGTTCGGTCCCTGCCCTTGCTCAGTGGGTTAACGATCCGGCGATGCCGTGAGCTGTGGTGTAGGTTGCAGATGCGGCTCGGATCCTGGGTTGCTGTGGCTCTGGCGTAGACTGGTGGCTACAGCTCCGATTAGACCCCTAGCCTGGGAATCTCCAATGTCACGGAAGCGGCCCAAGAAACAGCAAAAAATACATTAAAAAATAAATAAATAAATAAATAAAGACTTTGGTTAAAAAAAGAAAAAAGAAAAAAAGAAAAACTGAAATGTAATAGATAATACTAAATAGTAAAGATGAAAGCCATACAAAACAGGATAAAGTATAGAATAAATTTCCTATTTGTCTCAGCATATTTTCCATTCCACTTCTCTAGAGGGAGTCACTTAATCTGTTTCTTAAGATCCATGACATAATAATCTGTGTGAATGTAATTGTGTTTAAATATATGTATTTTATTCTGTAAAAAAAATTTTAAAATTTCAAAAAAAAAAAGTACGGAAAATAGCTCTTACTCATTCTTACCATTGTTATTTCAAAACTAGGACAGTGAATCAGACATGTTCTAATAGGATTTTATTACAATGCAAAAATATTTCTGTTCATTCTTACCAAGTACAAAATACCTTGTTTGCTTAAGAAAATATTTTAGTGTTCCTCATAACAATAAAACATAAAATATCTTTAGTATATAGGACACTTACATATTGGTGTTAAGAACTTAACTCTTACTTAAAAATGATAAGTGAAGGAAACTGTCCTTGAGGACTGGCTGAAGAAACTTTGTCAAAAATAAAAGAAATGAAAAAGAAGGAACCTTAAAATACAAGTAGGGAAAAAACAGAAAAAGCAGAAATATAGATACAATCAATAGACTATCACCACCCCAAGTTTTATACATCATATTTGATGATTAAA
The DNA here is from genome assembly GCF_054392235.1 of Sus scrofa. Taxonomy (NCBI): domain Eukaryota; kingdom Metazoa; phylum Chordata; class Mammalia; order Artiodactyla; family Suidae; genus Sus; species Sus scrofa. The sequence continues at coordinate 48,629,405 of NC_139389.1, forward strand.
ACAAAACTTATAACACCACCTGATAGTAAATTTACAAAATTTAAAAGGGAGGATAGTAATGGTATCTAGGTAGAAATAAGGTTTCTACACATCACTTGAAGTAAAAAAAAAAAAAAAGCTGATACAGCAAATTAGGATAGCTCATATAGGTATACTGTAATTCTCAGAGCTACCAATATGAAAATTATACAAAATTTGCTCAAAAATGCTAAAAAAAAAATCAAGATGGAATAAAAAAAAATGTTCAACTACACACAGGAAAGCAAGCAAAGAAAAATGGAGAAATGAGAAAAAGGAAAACAAACAACAAAAAGTAAAATGAAAAACAAGCTATCACACATTAACAATGAACTTAAATGGAAATGGTTACAATTTAGCAACTACAATAGCACAGTTTGGGAGAGTAGCTAAAAACACATGGAAGTAATTCTTTGAAAGCAAAAGCTTGAAAAAAGACATACCATGTAAACATTAGACAAAAAGAATGCCTATATTATCAAATAAAATAGATTCCAGAGCAAAGAAAACTGCAAGAGGCAAAGGAAGATATTACATAATGATAAAAGGATCAATCCACAAGGAAGACATAACAATCCTACAAAAGTTCATACATCAATAAACAAGAAGCTCAAAATACATAAAGCAAAAATTGAGCTACAAAAACAGACAAATCCACAATTAAAATTGAGGACTCAACAAGTAGTCCTCAGCAAATCACAGAAGTAGTTATCAGAAAATTATCAAGGCTTTAAAAAATTTGAATAGCACAAACAACAGTATCAAACTGTAACATATACAATACTCCACCCAACAACACTGCCTTTAGAACATCCAAGATAGACTGTATCCTAGGCTATAAAGCAAACCTCACCATATTTAAAAGAATTGAAATCATCCAGACCATGTTATCTAAACAAAATGGAATCAAACTGGTATCCAATAAGAGAAAGACAATGAGAAAATCTCTAAATACCTAGAAATTAAACAGCTCATTTCTAAATAATCCATGAGTCAAAGAGGAAGTCACAATGAAAAATGTAAAATGTATAAAACTGAAACGACATAAAAACACATCTATTTTTATTTGATGCAGTATAAAGAAAGAAAATGACAGCATTACAAGAGAATATCATTAGGAAAAAAAGAAAAAAAGGGTCTCGAATGATCTAAGTTCTTACTTCAAAAAACTAGAGGAGTTCCCATCGTGGTGCAGTGGAAGTGAATCCGACTAGGATTCGACCAGGTTGCGGGTTCAATCCCTGGCCTCGCTCAGTGGGTTAAGGATCCAGCATTGCTGTGAGCTGTGGTGTAGGTTGCAGACGTGGCTCAGATCTGGTGTTGCTGTGGCTCTGGTGGAGGCCGGCAGCAACAGCTCCAATGAGAACCCCTAGCCTGGGAACCTCCATATGCTGCGGGTGCAGCCCTAAAAAAGATAAAAGACAAAAAAAAAAAAAAAAAAAGGCAATAAACCCAAAGTAGACGAAAGTTAAGAAAACACAAAGATAATACATAAACCTGAAAGTAAGAAAATAGAGAAAATCAATAAAACAAAGAGCTGGTTCTTAGGTGAAAAAATACATGAAACTGATAAACCTCCAGCAAGACTGACAAAACAGATAAAAGACAAATGACAAACATCTGGAATGAAAGAGAGGATATCAACACAGACAATGCAGCCATTAAAAGGATAATAAAGGATACTACAAACAACTTTATGCTATAAATTTGAAAATTTTTAAATACCTTAAAAATCAAGCACTACTAAAACATAACCAAGATGAAATAGGTAATATGAATTATCCTATAACAACTAAAAAATTTATAAGCTCCCCTCTTCACCCACCCCCAAAATCTCCAGGCCTAAATGGTTTCAGTGGAGAATTCAAGCAGACATATAAAGAAGAAATAATAATTTTTATAATCTGTTCAAGAAAAAGGAGGAAATGATTCTCATTTTATAAGACTAATATTTCCCTGATACTAAAACCAGACAAATATACAAAAAAAAAACCTAAAAAACTACAGATCATTTTCTCTCATGAATGTAGATGTTAAAAAGAAAACACAACATTAGTAAATCAAACCCAATTATATATATTAACAATTACACATCATGATCAAGCAGGATTTATTCCAGGTATGTAAGGCTGGTTCAACATTTTAAAAAATTGATATAATCCATCACACTATCAGGCTAACAAAAAAAAAAAATATATCAACTTCGATCCCATCAACTGACGCAGAAAAGACATCTGACAAAAAAATCATTTCATCAAACATCATTTCATGATGAAAAACCCTGAGCAAGTTAGGAATAGAGGGAAGCTCCCTCAACATGATAGAAAGCATCTGCACAAAACTTAAGAGGTAACAGTGGACCTAATGGTAGGAGACTAAATTCTTTCTCCCCAAGATTAAGAACAAGGCAAAGATGTCCATCTAACTACTCTTATTCAATATGCTGCTGGAAGTTTTAGATACTGCAATAAGGCAAGAAAAACAAAAAACAAAAAACAAAAAACCAGCAAAAACAGAAGTTTGAAAAAGAAATAAATCCACCTGTTTGTAGAAAATGTTATGTCCTAGAAGTTCCCGTCATGGCGCAGTGGTTAATGAACCCGACTAGTACCATGAGGTTGCAGGTTCAGTCCCTGACCTTGCTCAGTGGGTTAAGGATCTGGCGTTGCCATGAGCTGTGGTGTACGTCACTGACGCAGGCTCGGATCCCGCATTGCTGTGGCTCTGGCGTAGGCTGGTGGCTACAGCTCCAATCCGACCCCTAGCGTGGGAACCTCCATATGCAGCAGGAGCGGCCCAAGAAAAGACGAAAATAAATAAATAAATAAATAAATAAATAAAATATTATGTCCTAGAAAAAATTTCCAAGGAGTCTACCAAAAAATCCCCTAGAACTAATAAATGAGTTTGATATGGTTAAAGAATATGAGATGAACACACAAATATCAAAGCATTTCTAATCACTAAAAATGAATACGTGGAAAAAAATTTTAAATACCCCAAATTATAGTAACAAAAAAGAAAATGAATATTTAGATATAAACTTAAGTCTGCATAATGACTGAATGGGCTAGTAAAAGAGGATTATTAAATTTTCAAACTTTTGATCTCCTTAATGATTTTTCATTTATTAAATTAAAGAATACTGAAAAATAGCTGTCCACTTACACTACCACCACACCTATTTAATTAACTGAATTAAATCATGGTTACCAGGAGATAAGGATGAGCATGGCAGACATGGGAGGCGGCTGTAAGAAATTAATAAAAGGAATCATGTGGTAACAAAACTGTTCTATATCCTGACTGTAGTAATAAAGAACTACACGTAATGAAAATGCACACACAAGTGAACTACATGCAATAAACAGACACACACAAATGAAGACAAGTAAAATTATAGAGATCAGAATAAGGTCAGTGGATTTTATCAGTGTTAATATTCTGACTGTGATAGTGTATTACAGTTTTGTAAGATGTAGCTACTGAGAGAAACTGGGTAATGTATAAAAGCATCCCTCTGTACTATTTCTTATAACTAAATTTGAATCTATAATCCTCTCAAAATAAAAAGTTTAATTTAAAAACAAAAGAACAAATCAGTATAATATGTACTATAATAAACCCTAATAAAGTCTGATGCACTAATTCATATATGACTAGCAATTCTAATCAGAATATCAGAATCACAGAATTGGAACATTAGTTATAGTACTTAAATTTTTTGATTAGATAAACCATGCCCTATAAAGCTCCTATAATTTACATGAAATAAATTACTTATAAATATTTTCTTGATCTGATCTTTTCAATTTCTCTTACCTTCTTCTAACAAATAAATTAAAACTTAGTTATATGCTATACCAAATCAAAGAAGTCTCAAATTAGCAAATATTTAACTTGAAAAATGCATTTATTATATTTATTGCACAAATATATTAATAAAATCAAATTCAGAATTCTATTTAAAAACTTACTATGAAGCTCAAATTCCAAGTTTATTTTAAATTTCTTAATCAAAAACATTACTATAGCTTTAATGACATTAAATTACAAGTTACAATCTTATAAATGACATGAATACCAAGATTAAATTACATAAAAAATCATAATCAAGGATGCCTAAACATCTAGATTGAAATCTATCTAATATATACATACTAAATTTAGGATATATAACTGCAAACCTACCAAAAACAAAGTTTTTGAAGCAGATTCCACTAGACTCAAAGGTAAGTATCTTTTCAGGTAGAGTTTGTTGTAGGATTCAAAGTCAAACATAATGTTGTCATATGAAATGTAAATAGGTCATCTTAAAATTAATCATTATCATTCTTACCATCCACTATTTCTGAAACTTTCCTATTTCCACTGCATAGTCTAATTAAAGATGTTGTCGTTACCCATATGTAAGTACTCCCCCTAAACAGCATGAAATTCTCTCAATGGGATTATTAAAGGATCTACAGTACTTCATGGTTTCAGCAGAACAAACTATGACACGGTGAAAAAAATGTTTTTCCCTGTGTGGTTCTGCCACCACCCACATACAGAGTTTACTATTTAAAAAAAAAAAAAAGTACTGACACTTCACACTATATAGCATCTTTGTATCAACTAATTTCAAAAAATTAAATCTCTGTATGTTATCATTATTTCACAAAAGGACAAATAGGGATAAAACAGTTAATTAAAACTACCAGATTTTACAGGATATTATTAACAAAATTTACTTATTACAATGTCTATCATTAATATCACAATTAATTTTGAATGAGGAAAGCAAAAGTTGCTCATAATTATGGATCTTTTTGAACATACCAATTTTCCAATTGTGGAGTTTGTTTTTGAACACTTTCTAAAAATTAATACTGTGAGAAGGGATTTTTATGTTCTTTACTACAAAGCCAAAAGAACATTTAGGCAAAAAGAGCCACCTCATTTTATTTACATTTCATGGAATTTCTTACATGTCTTAATTTTCAAGGGTAAGGTTCAACCCCAGAGCGCAATGAAAGCTAATCTATCATATTGTCAATACTGATCCCAGCTGCAATCACTACTAGTGACTCACCATTTATTAAAACTAAAACTTAGAAATGTTTGTATCCATTTCAAATACGGAGACAGGGTAGCTGGTTGGAATTTACCTCTGTCTTTTTTCCCTTTTCTTCTTCTTCCGCCATCACTGAATGGGTGATTAGCTAGTCTATTTTATTTAAATCCCTGAAAATGCCTTGAAATTTTGTTTCAGGTCTTTCAATAAGAATGCATACACAATTCCATTTTTTCACAGAAATCACCTTAAAGATACAATTTTAATATATTTCAACCTCATCATACTTTTATACATGAATAAAAACCTTACTATACCCACATTTCACATACATTCCCAAAGGACACAGAGACACACAGCCTTCCCTCTCCCTCGTTCCAGATGGTTATGGTCGTTTATCGCTGAAACGCAAATATACAACTAAAAAATTCCCTATTCTATATAATGGTAACTAGCATGAAGCACACTATTTAGCACAATTGGGGAGGGATTCATTAAGGGGAAAAACAAATCTAGATACTATGATCCTCACTAGACTTCAATATATCGATGTAATCTTCAGATATGCGAGAGCAAGCACCAGATTTATTGAGCACTTAGTGTAACAAGCATCATGACCCTTTACAAGTATTAACTAGCCCTACTTTAAGGCAGCTAAAGTGCTTTCAATAGTTTTCTGCCCCCATTAAGTATACACTGAGACTCAAATATAGGAAAAAATAAGAAAATTTCAAGTCTGCATAATGACTGAATGGGCTAGTAAAAGAGGATTATTAAATTTTCAAACTTTTGATCTCTTTAATGATTTTTCACTTATTAAAGAATATTGAAAATACTGTCCACTTACACTACTACCAAGCCTATTTAATTAACTGAAAAGAAAATTTCCATTAAAAGCAGAGCAATCCAGAGTTCCCATTGCGGCTCAGCAGTAACAAACCTGACTAGTATCCATGAGGACGCAGTTCGATCCCTGGCCTTTCCCTGGCCTCGCTCAGTGGGTTAAGGATCCAACGTGGCCATAAGCTGTGGTGTAGGTAGCAGACGTGTGGCTCAGATCTGGCACTGCTGTGGCTGTGGTGTATGCCCACAGCTGCAGCTCCGATTTGGCCCCTAGCATGGGAATTTTCATATGCCACTGGTGCACCCCTAAAAAAAAATAAATAAATAAATAAATAAAAGTAGAGCAATCCAAGGACAGTTAAATATTCTCTATCTATACAATTACTCCAAGAAGCCAAGTTCTTACATCATAAAAACGGGTACTTACTACAATGACATTTAAAAGGCAGTTTAGTGACTGAAGGAGACTACAATAATGTCTTCCTAATAGAAGAATTTCTAGAATTAAAAGTTATGAAAAATTATTTGCATTAGATATCCAAGAAAAAAATTCTTTCCTCAGAAATTAGTACTTGTAACATGGTAATTAATTTGATGAATTCTTTAACCCTATGAAGTTCATGTTTATCCCTTGAGAATTATGTTTAAGGTATTTAATTCAGTTCTAGTCTCGGCCTTAAAAATATACAAATAGGAGTTCCCGTCGTGGCGCAGTGGTTAACAAATCCGACTAGGAACCATGAGGTTGCGGGTTCGGTCCCTGCCCTTGCTCAGTGGGTTAACGATCCAGCGTTGCCATGAGCTGTGGTGTAGGTTGCAGACGCGGCTCGGATCCCGCGTTGCTGTGGCTCTGGCGTAGGCCCCGGTGGCTACAGCTCCGACTCAACCCCTAGCCTGGGAACCTCCATATGCCGCGGGAGCGGCCCAAGAAATAGCAACAACAACAAAAAAGACAAAAGACAAAAAAAATAAAATAAAAAATAAAAAATAAAAATATACAAATGATTATCAGAAAACAAGACACTGCTCATATAAAAAATAAAATTTATGGAATTTCAATTACTAGGTTTTTCTGCTAGTTTTAGACTGATTCCAAGAAAAAGAATATTTATACTTTGTTTTCAGTTTCCAGTCTGTGCTTCAGATTTGAAACATATGTGATGTAAGGGAAAGATGGGCAGACACTTGCTGCATTCCCAGATCACCACTGGTTGTCAGGAGAGATAAGATACCCACAGTCACCTGGCAGATTTATGCTATGAACAATGAGAGACAAAAGCAGGAAATAAAAGAACAAAAACATAGGTACTGAGTACTTTACCACATAATTCAGCAGTAACTATTTCTCAATTTGCCATTTTGTCTGCCCAAATTTTTAAAAACACACTGAATTTATAAAGCATTTTAGCACAGTAAAGATTTTCAGATACGATGGTGGAGACTTGGTGGGAGTAAGGAATATACTTTTAAAAATAAAATTTAATAAAAAGCTTCTTAGACTTTAAAAAGCAGAATGCCCTCCATAAATGCAGGTGGGCTTCATGAAATCAGGTGGCAGTCTGAACAGAACAAAAGGAGGACCCTCCCACAAATGACAAAAAATTCTCCCACCTAATAAATAGCCTACAATTGGACAGAGGCTCTTCCAGTCAGACAGACTTCAAACTGAAATGACAGCTGTTCCTGGTTGTCCTGCAGTTTCCAGCCTTACTTGTCAGCCGCCATAACTGTGTGAGTCAATTCCTTATAATAAATCTCTTCACATACATACACACATACACACACACACACACCCTATTGGCTTTATGTCTCTAGAGAACTCTATGACTAATACAGCTTCCAAAAACAAATTCTTTACAATGATTATAGACAGGGTTATTGAAGCTTAGGACACTGAGAAGAAACAATCCTGCACAAAAGCATTTTATTTGAATCAGTAAATTAGCACCTAAAATGTGCTAGGATAAATACTAAAATTTTTAAAAACATACGTAAAATATAAAATTACAGCCTTCTGTTATATAAAAATCATGAATTTTATCTCTCAGTCTTTTCAGGTTTTATTTGAAGTTAACTATTTTTTGTTTTTGTTTTTGTGTTTTTTGTCTTTTTTTGCTATTTCTTGGGCCACTCCCACGGCATATGGAGGTTCCCAGGCTAGGGGTCCAATCGGAGCTGCAGCCACCGGCCTATGCCAGAGCCACAGCAACGCTGGATCCGAGATGCATCTGCAACCTACACCACAGCTCACGGCAACGCCGGATCGTTAACCCACTGAGCAAGGGCAGGGACTGAACCCGCAACCTCATGGTTCCTAGTCGGATTCGTTAACCACTGCGCCACGACGGGAACTCCTGAAGTAACTATTGTTTTAATTAACTTCTTGGGGCTCTGTATGTATCACAGCAGGAGCTAAAAGCCTTTAAAAACCATTATTTCTCCTAGGAGAACTATAAATCCACTTACACTAAAAAAGCAGTTTTCTGATTTACATGAGTTTTTCTTTCTGAGAGGTGATACTGCCTCCAAAGCAGGTAATACATAGAACGAGATACATATGTATGAGCCATGCATTCTGCTACATGAAAACACCACAACATAAGAATATTTGACGTGTACTGAGAACTTAACTATGTTCCAGAGATAGATGGTATTCTAAAGGGCTATGGCCATACCACCTTGAATGCACCAGACCTCATTTAAATACTTTATATGTATTATGTAATGTTAATCTTCCTAAACAGCCTCCATTCTTGATAACATTATCGGTCACATTTTGAATATGAGAAAACTGAAGCCAAACACCTCAATTATTTCAAAAATACACAAATAATACCTAGCTAAAACTCCATTCAAATTCCAGACTGACTCTAAGCCCACATTCTTCACCACTACACTATACCCTAAAGAGAAATATGCTACTATTTTTCAGTAAATCCTTGGAAACAGTATGGCTGAAACTGTAAGTACATTCAAAAAACTGTCCTTTATTGTGATAGTCAGAGACATCACACATACACACACACACACACAAAGATAACAGTATCAAATTCTTCTTATTGCTCAAATGGTTGAGCAGTCTTTAAACAATGGTCACTACATATATACCAAATTCTAAAACAGTTATAAAGTTGTAACAAGTATTCTCTTTGTAAAGCTATAAAAAATCCAAACCTTTCCTTTAAAATGTTACCTATGTATCTTCAACTCTTGGATAAAATACTTTACTGAGTAAATAGTGACGTTTTATTCAATTATTTAAAATTATTTAATCCTTTGGTAAGACACATCTAAGCTGCTGAATAAAAGCAAGTATAAGACTTCAAGTTTCTTATTTTTTAATGGACTGAATACTTATTTTCAAATTAAGCAATTAATCAGATTTTCTTAATCTCTGGTAGAAATACTATATATTTAGTTTTCTATGTTTACCTAGCTTAATCATTATCTGTACAGCATAACAACTTTAAATTATTATACTTGAAGACTTTGAAAGTGTAAACAAATTATAACTGGATATTAAGTTACTACCTTTATATCAGATTTATAATTTTCTTCATTTAAATGACAAGTTTTCCAAGGAGATCTCTGCTAATTGGAGGCTTCTCTGGGCAAAACAGATTTGTGTAAAACTGAATAGTTCCATGTTTTTAAAAATCCCTAAAAACAGTTCAATATAATACAAAGGTCTTAATAAAATATAACAGCCAAATAAGCCATATATTTTACAAAATTCTGTCCGAAACTCCCAAAGTGAAAATATCTCCCTTGGGAATTTTTTTCAGATTTTAAAAAAGGACATAAAAATCATCTTAGATTAGAAAGAGCGAAGAGGAAGAAAGACATTAAAATTGACCTAGGAGAAAAGCCATAACAGAGATCGACAAAATAGGAGTTCCCATTGTGGCTCCATAGTGATGAACCCAACTAGAATCTATGAGGATGAGGGTTCAATCCCTGGCCTTGCTCAGTGGGTTGAGTATTTGGCATTGCCGCAAGCTTTGGTGTGGGTCGCAGACATGGTTCGGATCTGACATTGCTGGGGTTGTGGTGTTGGCCAGCAGCTGTAGCTCTGTTCCTAGTCTGGGAACCTCCATATGGTGTGGGTGCAGTCCTAGAAGGACAAAAAAAAGAAAGATCAACTAAATAGCTAAAAACTAAAAAAGTCTCTTCCTATAAATATTTCTGAATAGTTGCAATATCTGAAAAGTTTAAATTATTGGTAAAGGACAAACTGTATCACATCTTCTAAATAAATGTCTTTTCACCCAACAAACCAAAAATCCAGAAAAAACTCTTGTGATACCTGTAAGACTCAAGGAGATTTACTTCTGAGAAAGAAGTCTATGGACACCAATCCAAACATTATTAAGGAAAAGAAGTAACTTCTTAAAAATTAATTTATTTTTAGTTTTTGAGTAACTGCCACACTGTTTCCCACAGTAACAGCACCATTTTACATTCCTACCAGCAATGCAAAAGCATTCAAATTTCTTCACATCCTTGCCAAGTCTTGTTTTCTTTTTTTCTCTCTTTTTTATTTATTTACTTTTTAAATAACAGCCACCCTTAACCTACTAAGCAAGGCCAGGGATCGAATCCACATCCTCACAGAGACAATGTCGGGTCCTTAACCCAATAAGCCACAACAGGAACTCCCCAACACTGCTCTGATCACTAGAGATTACAGACAGGGACAAAGTCTGTTTTCAGAGAGCTTACAACCTGGTGGATAATATATGAAATATACATGAAGAGAAAAAAAAAATATATATATATCACTAAATATCATTCCATATAGTGATAACTACTGTGAAGAAAATAAAAGGGTATGAAAATAAAGAAGGCAAGAGAGAACGTTTTAGATGGTGAAGCAGAAATGTGACTGTTATGTTTAACAAACAGTAAGAAAGACAGTGTTAGAATGATATAAGTACAGGAGATGGATCTGAGAGATAAGTAGGGCCAGCTCACGTAGGATATTAAAGAATATTATAATAAATTTGATATTTACACTGACTGGGATAGGAAGACACTAAAATGTTTTTAAGCATAGGAATGACAATGAATCATCTGTATCTTAAAGCAAAACACAGCTATTGGTTAGAAAACAGATTGAAAAGGATAAACATATATTTTACCTAACAAATATACAGCACTGTTTTAAAAATGTTATCAACATTAATTCTTTAATTCTAAAAGCAACTCAATGGGATAGATACTGCAACTGTTTTGAGATAAGGAAACAGGGACATATGAAGGTTAAAAAACATGCCAAAGATCACACAAAACCATAAAACTAGAATTTTAATCCAAGTAGTCTGACTCCCGTGTCTATACTCTTAACCATTATCCTCTGCTGAATCTTAAAATAAGTGGAAACATTTATAAGTAGAACCTTCTTGATTTAGGGAATAGCAGCCTCATCGAAGCATTATCTTGAAGGTACAGGTGAGAGGACTTGCTCTTAAGTGGATGTTGAGAATAAGAGAAAAGGAACAATTTAAAAAATTATGCTATGGACTGTGACATTAAACTGTGATGAAAAAAAAAGTGGAAAAAAAGAATGTTTGGTAGGAAGAATCAAGGATGCTGTTTTAAACTATTAAACATCCAAATGAAGACATCAAGTAGGCAACTGGATATAACAATCCATAAACCAGGGAAGAAATACAGAGCAAAGACAAAAATTTGTCATCAGAATATCAATGGTATTTAAAGGCCATTTGAAAAGATGAGATAATCTAAACAAAGACTACGGATAATTTACTTTGTAGACAGCCTTGATAAAAATTTTAGACAAAGTAAAGACCAGGGAAATTATTTCCCTACACAATTAATGTACAAGCACTAAGTTTTACATTTGAAAATCTGAAGCTCGGTTTCCAAAAGCAGAGGAATATTTTCATTATAATACATTTCTGTGATTTATATGTATATTTTCAGAAAAAATAATACCACAAAGTTGTATAGAATATATGGGAATACTGATGAAAGAGAAGAGATATAAAGGCAGACACAGGCTCTAAACTGAACCTAATGTGATTATTTTAATGCTAACGTAAAAGAAATCACAGAGCACCAAGAGAAAAAGAAAAGGCCATGGGTTTCATGCAAACTTTATTTAATACTACAAACCATATGTCTAAAATATCTAGACTTAAAAAACATAAAATAAAACCAATTCAAAAAAAAAAAATCTAGACTTTACCCTTAATGCTCCCTGCCTGCTGCCTGCAGTTCAAAATGAAAGCAATCAAAACAGTTCTGAATCTGAGAAATGACCATATTTATTGTGATTAGGGATCCTAGGAATGGAGAGTGCTAAAAAGCCTGTAACCAAGCCTGAGAATAGAAAATCTGGTAACTGCTCTTAGAAGGAATTTTCTGATTCTTTTTACTACTTTACTGGACTGTGGTCCAATGGTGCAATCCAATTACCACCACATCCTAAAATAAAAATCCCGTAATAACCTCAATTCCTGGTTAATTCTAAAATATCATTTTTTGCTTCATTTATGAGTACAAAAAGACAAGTTTCTTTCTAACCCATTTAGACAGATGAAGGCATCAAAAAGAGCAGCTTGACCCACCCCAAATAAAGTGATATAGATAGCTTAAAGTAAAAGGACGGAAAAAAGACCTAACATGTAAACACTAATCATGAGAAATGAGTGATTAAATTAATAATCATACAAAGCAGACCTCAAAATAAAAATTACAAGGAATAAATATAAACATTATTTCTTCAACAATCCTAAGTGTGTATGCACCTAATAACAGAGCATTAAAACACATAAAGCAAACACTAATTCTAGGAGAAATAGACAAGTGCATTTGTAGAGATAACAATTTGATACACTTTTCTCAAGTAATCAATAACACAAGTTGATGGAAAATTAGGAGACTATGTAAGACCTAAACACCACCACAATTTGACCTACTAGACATTTATAGAACACTACATTCACTTAAAAATATTTTCATCCCAAGTGCACATGGAAATTCACCAATACAGACCACATTTAAGGTTATAAAACAAATTTTAACAGTTACCAAAGACCTGAACCTTACAATGTATATTTTCGGACCATCAACAAATTAAACTAGAAATCGCTAAAGGAAAGATAATTGGAAAATCTTCCCAAATAACCAAATATTATAAAGCAAAATTCCGAACAATCTCTGGGTCGAAGATGATGTCTTACGGATATTAATTCATACTTTTAACTAAAATGTAAATAAAGCAAACTAAAATTTGTGAAATACAACAAAGCACTACTAAGAGAGAAATTTATAACATTAGGGCATGTATTAGAAAAGAAGATCTTAAATCAATAATCTCAACATGCCATCATAAGAAATGAAAAGAAATAAATTGAAAGCAAGCCAAAAGAAACATATAATAAAGAGCAGAAATCAATGAAATTGACAACGAAAAAGCAAATGACAAATCAATGAAATCAAAAGATATTTCTTCTGAAAGGATCAATGAAACTGATAATGTTCTAGCCAGTTTAAGCAAGAAGCATTAAGAAAAACTATCATAGACGCTTTAAAAATAAAGGAACACAACAAACCTAGAAACATAACTCTGAGACATTAAAAGAAATGGACCATTTCCTTTAAATACTCAAAAGACAAAAATTCACCCAATATAAAAAGACAATTGGAATATTGTCTAATTATGCATCAAAGAATCACAGCAAGCCTGATTCTGCTATCAACAGAACGGCCTGACTGCAGAGCTGACTTCTGGTTAGCACACCAGGATTTTGCTTCTGGGATGGTTCCCCTGCAGCAAGGTAATTTTTCCTGGTTGGGGCACTGATCCCTGCTGAATCTATATGCATTAAACTGTTTGTACAAATATTATGACTGGTGGTAAATATCTGCTTTCCTTCCTAGACTCTAGAGTCTGGTAGCTTGTGACTCAATGTTTCTAGACTCACCTTGAGTCATTTTCCCTTGCTGATTTGTCATACATCATAGCTATAAGCGCAACTATATCTTGAGTGCTCTGAGTCCTAGCAAATCACTAAATGTGTAGGTGATCACTGAAACCCTGGAATATATACCTATTAAAGTAATTCTATGTGTACTTTTAAATCTTCCAAGAAAAAGAAAATTCCAGGCTCAAACAGTTTCAGTATTAAACACTACTCAACATGTTAAGGAAGACAACATCGAATCTACACAATTTCTCCCAAATAACAAAGGAGGAGAAACACTTCCCAATTCATTTACAGAGCCAACACTACCCTAATAGCAGAACCGGAAAAGAATAACACAAAAAAGAAAATTACACACGAATGTGCCTCATGATCACAGACAAAAAAATCCTCAGTAAAATACTAGCAAATCGAACACAGCAAGCAATATATAAAAAAGAATAGTAGATCACAATCAAGTGTGATTCATCTCAGGAATGCAAGGTTGATTCAACATTTAAATATCAGTGAAGATAATCCACCATATTAACAACTAAAGGAAAAACATCACATAGTCTACATCAATTGACAGAAAAAAAGAATTTAACAAAGTTCAACAATTGTTGCATAATAAAAACACTAAGCAATCTAGAAATGGAAAAGTAAATTCCTCGATGAAATGAAGCACACCTACCAAAAGAAACAAACAAACAAACAAAATCAAACCATAGCTGACATCACTCCCCATGTTTTCTGCATAAAATTGAGAATAAGGCAAAACACTCAGCCAAGCTTATAAACTCTAGATAGACTAAATGGCTCTTTTTTGAAGAAATTTTCAGTCTAAGAAAATAGAAATCAAAAATAAATGAGACCAGTGAGGGATGCCCCATGAAAATAGCCAATCCAACATCTGATCATCTTACAATAAAGGTCTACCTCATATAAATTTTGGCATCTCCATTTTAAATATAAATAAACAGCTAAAAATCACTAGACAATAATAAAAAGCCTTTAACGTAAAAGAGAGTAACCAAACCAAAGAGAATAAAAAGGAAATCAAGGAGTTCCCATCGTGGTGCAGTGGTTAATGAATCTGAATAGGAACCATGAGGTTGCAGGTTCGGTCCCTGGCCTCCCTCAGTGGGTTAAGGATCCAGCGTTGCCATGAGCTGTGGTGTAGGTGGCAGACACGGCTCAGATCCTGCGTTGCTGTGGCTGTGGCGTGGGCCGGCGGCTACAGCTCCGATTCGACCCCTGGCCTGGGAACCTCCATATGCCACGGGAGGGGCCCTAGAAAAGGCAAATAGAAAAAAAAAAAGGAAATCAAACTAAACAATGGCACTGAAAGTTCATATAATCATAAATATTCTTGTGGAGATATGATATTTAAACCATGAAAAGACAAAGGAAGTCTTAGATAAATAAATAAAACATTCAGAGAACCAAAAAAGAGATCTTGGACATTAAAATTATGACTAGAAAAAATTTAACTGAATAAAAAAGTTTGGAAGATGAAGTTAAGGATAATCTCCTGGAGAGTAGACCAAAAATAGAAATGGGGTACAAAAGGTAAGAAAATTGAAGGATCAGTTCAAGAAATCCAATAGCTGAATAGTAGAAATCACGAGAGAGAGAAA
This sequence comes from Sus scrofa, assembly GCF_054392235.1. Lineage (NCBI taxonomy): Eukaryota > Metazoa > Chordata > Mammalia > Artiodactyla > Suidae > Sus > Sus scrofa. The sequence goes on from NC_139389.1 coordinate 48,644,893, forward strand.
GACAGAAAGATGGATGGACAGTTGGAGAGAAGGAAGGAAGGAAGAGAAATAAAAACAGAGAGAGAGAGAGAGAGAGAGACAAAGATACAGAGGAAGAAGGGAAGAAAAGAGGGAAATTATATATATTTTAAAAATTTCAAGAGAACTTCCAAGAACTGAAAAAGTACCCAGCAAAGTGGATAAAAAAAGACCCATATCATACCAACATTATCATAAAATATCAGAACACAAGAGACAAAGACAAGACCCTAATAGTGTCAAGAGTAAGGGGGAAAAATGGTCACATATGAAGGCTCCCAGAGCAGAATGACATGGGACTTGTCATGTCATTCATGACACGTCACATCGATAACTAGAAAATAGTGGGAAAAAGTACCGAAATTTAAGAGCGAATTATTTGCCACTCAAAACCTGTCAGATTAGTTGAAAAATATACACAAATGATCTGAAATATATATGTCTGTATTCCATTTTACACTTGGCTTTGAAATTCATGTTTATCTTTCAACAATAGTTAACATCTAAATTATGTTTTTCTAAAACTAGTGCTGAAATTAGTCTCTTCTTTAAGTGCATTCTAAATAAACCATGAAGGAAAGTTGCCAAGAAAAGTGCTCAATGCCAATAGAAAGCCAGAGAAAGATTAAAAACTTGCTGTGGGTAATTCCCATGTACAGTTCACTATAGAGAAATTTATGCCTGTCAGTTCCCATCAGAATAGCAAGCTGGTGACAGAATTTTCAAGTCTCAAAAAACCATTTTATTATAGAGAGAACACTGACACTGGGAAATGAAAATGAAATGATGAACTTTTCAAGTAGAAAAGGAGATGCTTCAATAAAATATTGAATATCTCATATTCCTAAACTTAATTATTTCTCAGAGAAGATCAAAGTACTTTCGCATACCTCACACAATGGTAAAATAAAGCCTGCTCTAGCTTCATTTTACTACCAACAAAAGCCAAGTTAATTGAGTGAATTATTTTGATGATAAACTTCAGTGTTTCTTCCAACTAGGCTATATGGTTTCCAAAGATTTAGATATTAATTATTCTTAAGCGTAAAAGGCAGGGCTTCAAGATAATAAAGATCATCTAAAAGAGACTATAATCAGATCATTATCTCAAATATTCTATTTCAATAAATTAGGTTTAAATAAAGAAATATTTTATAAAGGTGGTATAGAGTGAAAAGAAAGAAAGAAGAAAAAAAAAAAAAAAAACAGCTGACTGAAAGATGAAGGGACATGCCCAAATTTAGCTTTTGGAACCAAATTAAAAGGAAACTAGATCAGAACAGCATGTAAATATTTATTAGTTCCCAACTATGTGCCATGTATTAGACTCTTCAATCCTCTTTAACAGGCATTATTAGTTCCACTTTACAGACAGGAAATTATGCTGAGTTAAGTAATTTGTCCAAGATCACAGTTAATAAGGAGAGGAAGATTTTGATTTAATTCAACAGCTGCTGTTGTTCTAGTCCAAAACATATTTATACACAACTTTAAAATGAAATTTTATACTTTTACTTGAATATATATTTACGATGCCATTAAGCCCATAATACTTCTATCAAAACAATAAAACAGCATAGATTCAAAGAAAAACTGGAATCCGCCACGTGTCTCTATGATGTTCTCTTGCTCAATCAATTCAGTTCAATATTTACTCATTTCCTACCATATGACAAGCACTGTTCGGGTGCTCACAGTTCCCTCCTATAGAATTATACACTTGGAAATGGCACGGTAGACACTTAAACAGGTAAAATAGAGAGGACTGAAAGTTCTAAGGCAATACTACAAACAGGCACCAAAAAAAAGAAAGGGGTGCTCTCATAAAAGATATACCAGGAGTTCCCACTGTGGCTCAGTAGGTTAAGAACCAGATGTAGTCTCTGTGAGGATGTGGGTTATGATACCTGGCCTCACTCAGTGGATTATGGATTGGGCACTGCCGCAAACTGTGGTATAGGTTACAGATGTGGCTCAGATCTGGTATTTCTGTGACTGTGGCACAGGCTGGCAGCTGCAGCTCTGATTTGACCCCTGGCCCAGGAACGTCCATATGCCACAGGTCCAGCCGTAAAAAGAAAAAGGAAAGGAAAGGTACACCAGAAGAGGTGATTCATACAAGTTCATGAAGTTTACTTATCTATTCAAAAATATTTCCTACTGTTCTGTTATACGCCATGTTAGTGAAAAGTAGCAAGACGAACAGTAGCAAGTAGGGTTGGGGTTACGAAGAAACAAAGAAAACCAGTGACAATTATCAGAACACAGGAAAACAAGCCAAGAAAGAAAATATTCTAAATCCTATAGATTACTCATGGTAGACCTGGGTTCAAGATCTAATGAGCATTAAAGGAGACCAAAAATGTAACACGCAAGCCTATCAGCTTCAATGAGATGTTTCTATCAGCGATGAGAAGGTGACTTAGTACTGATTACTTAGTACTGAATACAAAGTATTCACCAACCATGAAGCAGAACCAGAAAACCGCAAATAAGACGTGACATACAGATTTTAAAACATTCAAGTGAAAATCATACTACAGACATGCAAATTTATTACTTCAAATAATAAACTAAAAAAACCTTTAAAAATATAAAACCTTTAAAATATAAAAAGCAAAGATTTCCTTTCCCTCAATAAGGAAATACAAATATCTCTATCTTTTAAAATGAGTCAGAAATAACATATAATTTCACAAGGAGATGAGTCTCCTTAAAGCAATTATAGGGACAGACCTAGAAGTTACAAATATATTTTGTACACAGGGATAATTTGCTGATTACTCAATTACCAAGCACGACTGGGTAGTTTGGTAGTTTGAAGTCAACTAAAAAACAGCATAAATGAAAAGTCGATTTGTGAACTTTAGTTAAACCACTTCTCCATCTGCCCCCAAAACATCTCCAACTCACAATCAAAATCAGGTATTAACACTGAAACAAACACATTTATATTTATACCTATGTATCAGTATTTGGAGCAATACACACCAAACAATAGAAATTATTTTGCAATGCTGAGTTTATTGGTATTTTGTACCAGTGCGAGGGAAAAAAATTACATCTGCGTTTCTTCTATAAATGAGCATGTACCACCTTTATAATCAGGAAATGACAACAGCAATGACTCGCTCTATTTGGCAACTGAGGTAAAGGTATGAGGCAGGTAGCCACCAGTATTTTAAACATTTTTCTCCTTCAATCAGAACCTAAATAGGAACCCAGGTTGTATTAAATCTGCAGAGAAGCTTCAAGCATGAAGTGCTGACAAGCACAAGACAGAAGCAGAGGAAGTGAGCATCAGAAAATAAGTCCATTTGATGGCTGTTACTGTAGTTGCATATTAACCATAAAATCATGAGTACAAACAGGTACATCCTAGCATTAGAATATAATCATGATTTGAGTGTCTATAAGCTAATTATATAGTTTTTTGATGCCGTTACTGCTTGGTTTTAATATGTCATTCTGTTGTAACTAAAACTAATTATTTTCCATTAATAAAAAAATAGAGAAAGATGGCTTTTAAAATAAAGTATATTACTCTACAAAAATAAGTCAATTTCAGATTATGCTAAGAAAACCTAAAAGTTTCTTCCTTTTCTCTCTTCTTGACATACTATTAGCAAGCACAGTCTTGTGTTCAGCAACATAAAGGACATTAAATTTTAAAATATAGCCACGCTATAAGCAAAGAATTTTTAATTTATTGATAACATAAAACCACAAATAAACATATAGATATTCATATACACAAAGATCAAAGGTGGTAAAGCTTCTAAGTATGAAGAGAAGGTGACAGACCACACGGCCTGAGAGTAATAAGATCACAGAAGGTTTTGTGTCACTAAGACACCTTCAGGTGCAAAAAACAGACCTGAAACACCCAACTTATTTTAGGGCATAAGCAGTCCTAAAGCAAGGCAGTCTGAGTCCTTTTCAACTCTAGGGACCTTCTCTCTTTGTATACTGTCTGCTTCCTGACTAGCTTCTCTCAGGGCTATAATTAATTTTTAGCATAGTTACCATATTGAGTTCTTGTTATGAGCCAAGCACCGTTCTAAGAACATTATGCTCATTAATTTCTTACAACAGCACATTAGTTGCCAATTTTTTAATAGCTTTATTGAAATTTAACTCACATACCATATAATCCACTGATTTAAGGTATACAATTCTCTTGACGGCAACCATTAGAGAGTCAATTTTAGAATCACCCAAAAAAGAAACCCTATAACCTTTAGCTATCACTTCCCACTCCCTGTCCTACTGCCACCCAGAACTCTAAGCAATCACTAATCTATTTTCTGTCTGTAAATTTCCCTACTCCAGATCTTCATGTGAGTGGAATAATACAGTATGTGTCTTTGTGACTGGTTTCTATCACTTACCATGATGTTTTCAAAGTTCATCCATGTTGTGGGATGTATCAGCACTTTGGTTTTTTTTGTGGCTAAATGATACTTTAGTGTATTGACACTGTGTTGTTTATCCATTCATCTACTGATGGACATTCAAGTTGTTTCCACTTTTTGGCCACTATGAACAATGCTGCTATAAACATCTGTGTACAAGTTCCTGTGCTGACATACGTTTTCAGTTCTCTTGGGTATATCACCTAGGAGTGGGAGTGCTAGGTCATACGGTTAAGTCTAAAGTTAATCATTTGAGGAATAGCCACACTGTTTCCCAAGGTGGACCACTTTACATTCCCACCAGCCATGTAAGAGCGTTCCGATTGCTCCACATCTTCACCAGTACTTGCTGTTACCTAAGTGTGTGTGTGTGTCAGGGCCACACCCGGGGCACATAGAAGTTCCCACGGTAGGAGTCCAATTGGAGCTGTACCCGCTGACCTACACCACAGCCACAGCAACGCCAGATCCGAGCCACATCTGCAACCTACACTGCAGCTCACGGCAACAGCGGATCCTTAACCCACTGAGCGAGGCCAGGGATTGAACCTGTGTCCTCATGGACACTAGCCAGATTCGTTTCCGCTGAGCCATCACCGGAACTCCTAACTGACTTTTTGATTCTAGCCATCCTAGTAGGTAATGAAGTGGTATCTCCCTGTAGTTTTGACTTACATTTCCTTAATTACTAATGATGATAATGATTTTTCTCTAATGACTAATGTTTCAAGGTTATTTTTACAGTAAGAAAAACTGAGGTACAGAGAGATGAAATAAACTTTCCACAGCCACAAAGGAACCGCTGGGGTTCTAACACAGGCAGCATGGTTCCACAGCCCAGAATCCTACATTATAATGCTGTAGCATGTCCATGTTTTCCATCCAGGAGAAGAGGGGCAGCTTTTTCCAGGTAATTTGCTTTATCAGTGACAAAACCTTCCCAAGAAGCCATTGAGACTTTTCATATTTCATAGACTATGTTTGGGTCACATGATTCTTCCTAAACCAACTACTGGTAAGAACAGGGTGATTATTACTGGTTTAGATTATTCAGGACTTTTATGTAAAAGCAGGACTCTTCCAGAAAGAAGCAGGAATGGCTCTTAGTCAAATCTAAAAATGGCTGCTACAAGTATATATGGAACAAAACAAAACTTCCGATTTTCATGCTTTCCATCTCAGAAATGAGAGAAGCTACCAGGTTTAAAAAGAGTTATTACTGTTATCACTGGGCTAGTGTATTTGTAGAAGTATGAGGAAATGAAAAATTATATCAGTCAGTGAGTACAAGACTTAAGACAACAAAGAAAGCAACCATTTCAGTAAAGCAAAGAATCCAAGACTTGCATCAGGTTGAATCAGGCTATGGAAAATTAAGGCTTAACTATAGAAGCAAAGTCTTAAATATAAAACATTTATCTGAACATTTTCAAACAGCCTAAATATAAATAATCTGCACCTTAAAGCTGGAAAATGAAAAATAATCATTTAAAAAGTAGCATTTTAAATTATAAGGCTTCAAAGTCTCTCTTCCAATAAAAACAATTTTAACAAAATTTTTCATTCACCCTAAGGTTCCATGAGGCTTAGAGAAGCATTCTGTAACAATGTAAATTTTAACTTAAAATAATTTTATATTACTTTAGCAACTATACTAGCAAATAGATTATACAAATCATATTTTAAATGCAGTACTAATTCAAAATGGACAAATGGTTTTCATTTTCCATACTTTTTGTATTATTTGTAAATTAACATGTATGCTCCAAAAGTGATATAATACATATTATTAGTATTTGCTTCTTGGGAAGAGATTAGAAAATAAACTTACCAGATCATTCAAATGTATATCAGGAATACTTTCAAAGTATCAATGTTGATCCCTCAAAAAAACAAAAAATTAAGGTTGGGGGAGAGAGCAACTGACTAAATGTTAACAAGCCATGCCAACCTTCAGATAGAGGGTTTATCATGTAATTATAATGCTGATCATTTAAAAGTATCCAAAATGTCTCCAGCATTTTAAAGAGCTAAGCAGAGTTATTTTTAAAATCAAACATATGTGCTTTTTCTGTTTATGTCTTTGGAAAGAACATTCTGTATAATGAAAAACACGACCAAATTTTTCACAGTACATCACTATAAAACCCTGTAATTGACTTTTGGGGTTGGTTTACTCTATATCTATTTTTGACCACGTAGAAAACAGCAATGATGTGGTGAAAAGCCCAAAATGTAAGTCCCACTGTAGGATAAGACTCCATCCTGATTAGTATAGAAGTATCATATTTATGCTGGGAAATGTGCCCATTTTTAAAAGAGAAAATTTCAGTGCATAGGAGCCTCCTCTTTTTTAATCAAGCCGTGTAAAAACTAGTAACCCTGGTGCCTGGTCCAGGCTTCTGCTAGAATCAGGATGGTGTCTTACCCACTGATCCCCTCCACTGAAGGCAGCATAATGCTGATGTTCAAAACTGATATTGGAAATAAAGGGTTCATTTCCATCTGTTAATGTAATGGAAGGTACCACTGGATACTACAAACTAACACTGTTAACTGTTAAAAATAGAAATTAAAACTGGATAGTTACTTTTCTCACGGCTTCATAGAGATTAAATAAAGAACTTAATCCTTTTCTAAAACATCTGAATTTAGGCAGTGACAAAACTAATTTGTCATTTCTAACAAAAGCACTGTTTTCCTTCGCTGAAAAGAAGTCTAAAATACCTCTGAATGAGCCCTCCTGGCTTCGTTAATGAAACTTACATATTAGCAAGTAAAATAAACCAAAAGAGGGAGATGGCATGTGGCTTAAAAATCAGCCTGTAACACCTACCACAGATTTATCTCCTGTGAGTTGACTCAACCATTCCTTCTTCTCAGTAAATAAACTAAATTCTATGCAGGGTACTGCAGGAGATTGTTTTCAAGGGCCAAGTGAAGGAGTATGTTTTAGATGGAATCTTCCAAATTGACAGCCTGCCCGCTTTGGGTAGGTATAAAAGGGTCCATAGCACTTTATGAATTAGTTGTGGTTTACCTAAAAAATCATGGCCAAAGCTGCCATGATCACTGCACACTCAATTTATTCCTATCAGAAATCAATGTCCCTTCAAAGAAATTTAGCATACTTAGAAAAAAGTCAAGCTAAATGACAGCATTCTAGGAGCACTGTTGACTGAATGGTAATTATAATATACCATTTTAAAACCTAGAAGTATATTTAACAATGTCAAATTTTTATTAATATTTCGGCCTTTCATAATACAAATCATTTGTCTTTTATTCCTACGTCTTAAATGAACCAATAAATCAATGAATTAACATTAACTGCATAAGAAGATTTAATAGCTTTTGCCAACTTTTGGGTAGTAGTGGCACAACGACATGCATAGAATCCTCACAATTTTATGAGACAAAAAAGCTCATGAAAACCCTTACGAGGATCACCTATATAAAAGATCATCTGAACAAAAGAAGAATTTCTTACTAAGTTGAGTACATAGTCAAACAAAATATCATAATCAGATATCTGCTCTCTCAGTAAGACATTTGTGAAAGCCTTAACTGAGCTACGTGGGAAGTCACTAAGATAAGAATTAATGGGAAAGTCTTGATCCAGTCGAGCGACAGTTCTAGTCCAACTCCTCGTAATAAATTTCTCATAAACAAACAAAATTATCCACCAAAATATTACCTGCATCACTAAATGAGCCAGCTTTTATTCAAAGTGCTTTTATACACATTTTTAAGCTATCGTGGGTAAAGGAAAATGGGGACAAGTTCACCAGCCAACTTTTTTTTTTTCTTTCATTTGCTAACCTTCTCAAGGAAGTTGAGTCTACGTTAAGGAAAAAAACAAGGAATTACCTTCTCATTAAATTAATAAGTGAGGCTAAAGAGTTTCTTCAAAATCATTGCACTGATTCTTTTACTAGAAAAGTTCCCCTCTATGTTAATGTTCCCCTCTATGATAAATAAAATTTGATTATTAAGCACAAATTACTGAGGTATTATTAAGTCTAAACCAGAGGCCTGAAAATCTCTAAATTTCAACTGGAAGAAAATTCAATCTAACTGATGCAAACTTGTAATGTTATCAAGGCATTTTTATTTTCTCCATGTATACACTATTATGTATAAAACTGATAAATAACAAAGACCTACTGTATAGCACAGGGAACATATTTAATGTCTTACCATAACCTCTAATGGAAAATAACCTGAAAAAGAATAGATATATGTATAACTGAGTAACTCTGCTGTATATGTGAGGCTAACACAACACTGCAAATTAACTATAATTCAATTTTTAAAAATGGTTTAAAAAAAAAACTCCTCTTACAATAGCGAACAGAACAATTACAAAGAAGATTTAAGATTTTAATTGTAACAACATTATAAACCAACCTGACCTAACAGATATCTAGAGACCAATCCAACCAACAATAAAATGTACCTTCTTTTCAAGACTACACAGAACATGCTCCAAAACAGACAACACGCTAGCAACAACACAAAACAAGTATAAATAAATTTTAAACAGCTGAAATCATACAAAGTATTTTCTCCAACCACAATGAAATAAAATTAAAAATCAATAAAATCAATAAAAGATGAAAATGTGGAAAATTCACAAATATGTCAAAACTAATCAACACACTCCTAAACAGCCAATTGGAAGAAAGTACAAGAGAAATTAGAAAATATTTCGAGATGAACAAAAACAAAAACTCAATACCAAAACATACGAGATAAAACAAAAGCAATGCTCAGAGAGAAATAAGCTGTAAATATATTGAAAAGGAAGAAAGACTGCAAATCTATAATCAGTATCACAACAAGGGGTTACAGGTGAAACAGCTCCAAGAAACAGATATGTACCCAGGAGTAGCACTCAGTGAAGCGCAAATGTGAGATGAGACAAAAATCATGAGTATTACAAGAATCTGAAGTCTCTGGCATTTACTGACAAAGCAAACAAAGACAAACCCTCAACCAGGCTGGCACAAATCCTTATGTAAAAGATGTATTTGAGTTCCCACTGCGGCTCAGCCAAAATGAACCCAACTAGTATCTATGAGGATGCGGTTTTCTCACACAATGAGCTAAGGATCTGGCATTTCCATGAGCTGCGGTGTAGGTCACAGACGCAGCTCAGATCTGACATTGCTATGGCTGTGGTACAGGCCAGCAGCTGCAGCTCCAATTTGATCCCTAGCCTGAGAACTTCCATATGACTCAGGTGAGAACCTGAAAAGACCAAAAAAAAAAAAAAAAGTATTTATCTCAGTAATATTACCAACTATGATGTCTGGCTGTCAAGAAAAAATTATAAGGCATGCCAAAAGGCAAAAACAAACACAGAGGAAACAATGCAATCATCAGAAACAAATTGTCAGACAGGGAATTAAAAATAACTATGACTAATATGTTAAGGACCCTAATGGAAAAAGTAGACAACTTGTAAGAACAGATGAGTAATGCAAGCAGTGTTAGAAATTCTAAGAAAGACTCAAAATGAAATGATAAACAAGGAAATTGAAATCACTATAAAGAAATCATCTTGTGATGGGACTCAACAGAGACAAAAAAGGATTCAGAGAACTTGAAGACTGGTCTGTAGAAATTTCCTAAATTGATATGCAAGGAGGACCCAAAAAAAAGCATGAAAACAAAACAAAAACAGAATAGAACATCTAAAAAATTGAATATGCAAAGGTAGAACATATACATTATTAGAACACTGGAAGGTAGAGAGAAAACAGAAAAATACTTCAAACAATAACAGCTAAAATATTCCAAAACTACTGACCGACAACAAGTGACAGATCTAGGAAGCTCAGAGGATGATTTCTAGAAAAATAAAATACACACACACCATACACACCCCTCTAGGTTATCACTGAAACAACACAAAAATCAAAACAAAAAAACCAAAGAGAAAATCTTAAAAAAAAGCACAAATAAAAAAATACCATAACTACAAGGATAAGAATTACAGTTTTCTTATCAGAAACCATGGAAGCAGGAAGAGAAAGAAGTGAAATATTTAAAGTGTTGAAAGAAAAAGACCTACCAACCTAGAATTCTATATCTGGAGAAATTATCCTTCAAAAGTAAAGAAGGAATGCTAAAGACTTCCTCAAACGAATAAAAAAATAACTAAGGAAGTTCATTACCAGCAGATCTACCCTACAAGAAATGCTCTCCACATAAAATTTTAAAAGAGGAAAGTGGAAAATTTTAAAAATACAGGAACCAGGAAAAAGAAAAAAAGATAGAAACACTATTTTTAAGTGAGAGAAGACCTGATATGTTTATATCAAAACAATAAATATAAATAATAAACTTACTATTGAAAGAAAAAATTCATCTTAGATTAATTTGAATTGAAATTTTCCCTATGAAGTGTTTAGCTGAGAAGACAGCTTAAAATTAAGGTTTTCCCTGAGATATGCACAATTATGTCAAGACCAGCACATTTCCTCAAGAAAATTTTCATTCTTTTGATTAATGCAGTTTTTCTGAAGTGAACTGAATACAAGCAATACAAAAGAGCACACAAGAGAAGACATAACGTTATCAGTTTATTTATTTGTTTTTGTTTGTTTGTTTTTTGTCTTTTTGCCTTCTCCAGGACTGCTTCCCCGGGCATATGGAGGTTCCCAGGATAGGGGTCGAATCGCAGCTGTAGCCACCGGCCTATGCCAGAGCCACAGCAATGCAGGATCTAAGCCACGTCTGCGACCTACACCACAGCTCAGAGCAACGCCAGATCCTTAACACACTGAGCAAGGCCAGGGATTGAACTTGCAACCTCATGGTTCCTAGTCAGATTCACCAACCACTGTGCCATGACAGGAACTCCATTTATTCTAAATGACCATAAATTTTAATAAAATCATACTAAATGATTAATTATAGAGATTGTCTTAAGACCTGACATTTGTTTCATTCCATATTAAGTTTCAGGTCCATTTTATGATGTCATAAAAATAAACTTATGTACTCCACTATTTTTGTAGGGCTTTTAAAAACTGTTGATCGATGGGAAAATGTTTCAACTGAACTTTATCCTGGAAAATATACTAAACTAAAAATTGCTGTGGCTAATGTAGTGATATCTAGTATGACTTCAACAGAACTAGGTCTTAAAATACGATTTAGAATTTTTTTTCAATCATTATAGCTCCTAGGACATAAATCTTCTTAGTAATCATAACCTTCATGTATGTAAGAAAGGACTACACACTAAGCAACATTGATAATACATTCAAACACGTTAAGGTTAAAATCTAGTACTTTTAAAAAATACTTAAATTTATAAAGCATATCAAATAAGGGTTTCTACATCTTGTCTTTGTAAATAATTCTTCAGAAAAAGTACAAATGCTGTCACATGGCCATGAAAACCACATAAAATTTGTGTGGTCTTTGTAGCAACCCAACGAAAATTACACGATTTCTTTTAATGGAGGTTCCAAATATATTATGCATCTGAGAATATTATGTTTGATCAATTAATTTCTTAAAAGCAGTTAAAAATAAGACCACACTAAAGGAAAAAAAATTATATGTGAGAAGGTGGAATGTTAAAATTTTTCTTCTTAAAGGTGATCAAAAATGAAATTATAGGGAGTTCTCATTGTGACACAGTGAAAACGAACCCAAGTAGTATCCATGAGGATGCAAGTTCGATCCTTGGCCTCGCTTAGTAAGTCAAGGATCTGGCATTGCAATGAGCTGTGGTGTAGGTCGCAGACACAGCTAGGATCCTGTGTTGCTGGGGCTGTGGCTATGGCATAGGCTGGCAGCTGTAGGTCCGATTTGACCCCTAGCCTGGGAACTTCTGTATGCCACGGGTGTGGCCCTAAAAATTGAACAACAACAACTAAAAAGTGAACTTAGGTATGCTTCTGTCTAGATATAAATTAAACTTTTTTTCGCAAAACAATTTTCAGAAAAACAGTTGTCTTAGAATCCTAACAAAGGTTCTCTTGGTAAAGGATACTCTACCAAAATATTTTATTTAGAATCAAAAAGTATAATTTGGGAAACAAACACTAGCCTGAATCACCCTCACTCAAAACTGGTTCTGGAAGCTTATAAAAGTCACCTAACAAAATTAAGATTTAAAAAATAAAGAGAGAGAAGCAAGAAGGAAATTCAATATTAGTTTTGTAGTTATTCCTAGGAGAATTACTTTAAAAATAGAAATGATAGCTGTTACTACAAAAACAATTTTTAATGTTAAAAAAGAAACAGATCAAAGCACTTATTACATAAATACTATAAATAATAAATAGGTACTTAGGGCTTGGTAAAAATCTCTAATTATTTCATTCAATGACAGTACTCAATCAAGAATGAATAAAGATCATATACATTCTGAGATGTGAAAAACAGCTCTAGCACTGATGAAGACATTAATGTCAGGTGCACGTGAACAATTTGAAGATTCATAAAATTTAAATGCGAAAATCACATTTCTATAGTATTTTTACTTATATAATAATTTAAATGTGTACAGTGAAGTTAATTATTGTGCAGAGACATTTTATGACCATCTGTATCTCTCACAGTTTTCACACTCAAGTAGGTAAAAATTCTTCTCAATCTTCTCATCCAGTGCAAAGGAATTTGCCTTACATTCAAGGACAGTATACTCAGGTACATAGAGCAAAGATGAAAAATATATTTTCAAATATTAACAGAGAGAGCCATTATGGAGAGTCTTCTCTAATACAATAGTGTTAATGAAAAGGCTGACTATGCCACACATATCTCAGATCCTAATTTATAAAACAGGTCTAAAATGAAAACAAAATATTTTCTTGAATTCCCTCTCTACCACATTCATATGTTAAAATCTATATACATACTCTCATGTACAGGCATACAAGTGTAATGTTTTTATTTTAAGCTTTAAAATGATCCTAACATTAATTTCCAAATGTCAGGTGAGTTGATAATTTATTCAATTAAAAAATACAAATAAACAAATTTGAGATATTAGAGGATGATGATTAAGGGATTTAGTTAATATTCAAATCACTGAACTGTCACTGTACGGTGTCTAATATCTCTCTCCTTTGAACTCTCGAATGGCAGGAGTTTCCCTAACGGACCCCATGTTTCCATCCACAACATTCCATGGCCTCGTGGAGTGTACTTCTCTGCCTCTTGACTTTAAATTGGCCATGTGAATTTTTTTTTCAATGATAAATGGGCAGAGGTGACAAAATGTGCCAGTTACAAACCAAGGCCTTAAGAGGCCCTTCTGAGACTCTGCCATCACCAAAATAAGAACACTCACTAGGTACCCCATAAAATAAAGAGGAAAGATCAAGGGGAGTACGGATACCCCCATCTACCAACACATTTTCAGTGAGAAGCAGAGCGGCCTGAGTAAGCCCAGGCAACAGATAAACAAATAGGCAACAAAATAACTCTTGTACTGAGTCCTGGCACATTGCTGCAGTAGCAAAATGAATTACAGATAAATTACTCTCTTTGGCACCAACTCAAACATCAACAATAGAAATTATTCTCTTTCCGGAGTTCCCATCATGGCTCAGTGGTTAACGAATCCGACTAGGAACCATGAGGTTGCGGGTTCGGTCCCTGCCCTTGCTCAGTGGGTTAACGATCCGGCGTTGCCGTGAGCTGTGGTGTAGGTTGCAGACTCGGCTCGCATCCAGCGTCGCTGTAGCTCTGGCGTTAGGCCAGAGGCTACAGCTCCGATTCGACCCCTAGCCTGGGAACCTCCATATGCGCAGGAGCGGCCCAAGAAATAGCAAAAAAGACAAAAAAAAAAAAAAGGAAATTATTCTCTTTCCATAGAATCAAACACCTTGATATCCAAACTTAAAACCAAATGGGAATAAAAATCACTAAAATAAATACACCACTGGAAAAAATTAGACTTTTCCTTTCACTATCTCTCATAATCCTGCTGCTGTGATAAATGACAGATTCAGGAAGCCAAGTAATTATATTTTACAATGCCAATAAACATTTTTAGAAAAAAATCAGAGGCACATGAGGAACACTGCAATTAAGAATTGTAAATCATCCAAACTATGAAAATTCAAATGTTTTAATGATAAATGATGTGTTTTTCCATTACTTATCATTTAAACACATGGTTTGTAAAGCTGCCTCACGTGGTAAAGAAAAAAAAGTTTTATCCAATGTAAAAGTACAATGGAAATGCCTCAGAATATTTTTAAATAACTGAGTATGGCAGATTGGAGGGAGGTCTTTCAAAATACAATCTCCCAAACATAATCACAACACATTCTTATATAAATCAATTAACATATAAATTTTTTTCTCATTCTGAACAATTATGCAAATGTATAGTGCCCCTACTTTCAAAAAAGTAAACTTCTAGATACTCATGGTGCAACAGAACAAAGGGTGGGGGAAAAAATGTAATTGTAATGTATACATGTAAGGATAACCTGACCCCCTTGCTGTACAGTGGGAAAATAAAAAATAAAAAAAAAAGAAAAAGAAATAACTCCTACACAATACATGCTATAATAAAGTGTTTCGGAGTCGTTAAAAAAAAAAAAAAGTAAACTACAAGAATGGGGGAGATTAAACAAAAACTATTCAACAAAACTAAAAAGCTAGATAACTAAGAAGATAGTTGTGACGTTTCAGAAGGAAAAGTATTTCATTTTTCTTTTTTTTTTTTGCTATTTCTTTGGGCCGCTCCCACGGCATATGGAGGTTCCCAGGCTAGGGGTCGAATCGGAGCTGTAGCCACCGGCCTACGCCAGAGCCACAGCAACGCAGAATCCGAGCCGCGTCTGCGACCTACACCACAGCTCATGGCAACGCCGGATTGTTAACCCACTGAGCAAGGGCAGGGACCGAACCCGCAACCTCATGGTTCCTAGTCGGATTCGTTAACCTCTGCGCCACGACGGGAACTCCAGGAAAAGTATTTCAGATAAACTAATCTGGATTGATTAACTCAACATAGATCTTTGTTTTGAATGTCAGGGAGTTAAAAAGAAAATACCAGTTATATAGGTCCTATTGTGTTACCTAACAAAATAAAGCACAACAGCTTGTCAAAAATATACAACTTTTTTTCATATCTTCAAAAAGACAGTGTCAGGGAGGGCTTTTTGAAAGAGAAACATGAGCATTGTAACTGAGGGTGTTGTTCAATAAAGTTACCCATCTAAGGACCCAAATAAGTAAAGCCTGGCAATGTCATACTACCACCAAATCCCTGGGAAAAGATATAGAAATCAGAGCAGCATTTACTGAAATGTATTTCAGGTAACATAAACTGCAAAGCATGTTAACAGATGTAGTGAAAACAAAAGAATGCTGGATAAACTAACTTTGGGAAACCTGGAGCTAAAACAAAAGTTTCTTGGAGTTCCCATTGTGGCTCAGTGGTTAATGAATCTGACTAGGAACCATGAGGTTGCAGGTTCAATCCCTGGCCTCACTCAGTGGGTTAAGGAACCGGTGTTGCCATGAGCTGTGCTGTAGGTTGCAGACACGGCTTGGATCCTGTGTTGCTGTGACTCTGGCATAGGCAGGCGGCTACAGCTCCAATTAGACCCCTAGCCTGGGAACGTCCATATGTCGCACGTGTGGCCCTAGAAAAGACAAAAAAAATAAAAAATTTAAAAACTAAATTTAAAAAAAAACGGAAAAAAAAAAAAAAAAGGAGTTCCCGTCGTGGCAAAGTGGTTAACGAATCCGACTAGGAACCATGAGGTTGTAGGTTCAATCCCTGCCCTTGCTCAGTGGGTTAACAATCCGGCATTGCCGTGAGCTGGAGTGTAGGCCACAGACTCGGCTCAGATCCCGTGTTGCTGTGCCTCTGGCGTAGGCTGGCAGATACAGCTCTGATTCAACCCCTAGCCTGGGAACCTCCATATGCCATGGCAGCGGCCCAAGAAATGGCAAAAAGACAAAACAAAACAAAAAAAAAACCCAGAAAAAAAAAATAAATAAATAAACAAAATAAAAGTTTCTTTACTGCACGACTAGTAGGAGCCTTCAATGGAGGATATACACTGTTAAGCACCAAAAATACTACCACTTCCCTCAAACTTATTTAACCTTAGCACCTTTTCTTCAAGAAGCACCTTGGAGTTCCGGTTGTGGCTCAGTGGTTAACGAATTCGACTAGGAACCATGAGGTTGCGGGTTCGATCCCTGGTCTTGCTCAGTGGGTTAGGGATCCGGCGTTGCTGTGAGCTGTGGTGTAGGTCGAAGACGTGGCTCAGATCCCTGCGTTGCTGTGTCTGTGGCGTAGGCTGGCGGCTACAGCTCTGATTGGACCCCTAGCCTGGGAACCTCCATATGCCGCGGGAGCAGCCCTAGAAATGGCAAAAAGACAAAAAAAAAAAAAAAAAGAAGCAGCAGCACCTTAAGGGAAGCCTTACTCAGAGCACATTTAAGAAAAGGCTGGGAGTTCCCGTCGTGGTGCAGTGGTTAACAAATTCGACTAGGAACCATGAGGTTGGGGGTTCGGTCCCTGCCCTTGCTCAGTGGGTTAATGATCCGGCGTTGCCATGAGCTGTGGTGTAGATTGCAGACGCGGCTCAGATCCCGCGTTGCTGTGGCTCTGGCGTAGGCCGGTGGTACAGCTCCGATTCGACCCCTAGCCTGGGAACCTCCACATGCCAAGGGAGCGGCCCAAGAAATAGCTAAAAAGACCAAAAAAAAAAAAAAAAAGGCTAATCAGAAAAACTAGTTCCTCAGACAATGCCACTATAATTATTAGCTATTACTACCATTGTTTAAAATTTGAGAGTCCACTAAGTGCTAAATACTATGCATACTTTAATCCCAAACAGAACTATCTGTCAATCCCTAAAAGTATCATCTCTTCTCACACTTGCATGCTTAACAAAAACAAATCTGTCTATAGGGAACCCTCAGCTCATTTTTTAACTGGCCTGATTGGGGTTTTTTTTATTATTATTTTTTATTTTTGGTTGCTTGTGATTTGGTGTGATATCTAAGAATGCTTCACCTAACCCAAGGTCAAAAGCATTCATTCTTATACCGCTTTCTATGAAGTTTATAGCTTGAGCTCTTACAGTTAGGTCTAGAGTCCATTTTAATTTCTGAATATGGTGTAAGCAGTCTAAATTCTTCCATTTGTCTATTGTCTCAGTATCATTTGTCCAAATGACTACTCTTTCCTTACTGAATTGTTTCAGAATTCTTGTCAATGATTGATTAATCGTGGAGTTCCCAAGGTGGCTCAGTGGTTAACGAATTCCACTAGGAACCATGAGGTTGCGGGTTCGATCCCTGCCCTTGCTCAGTGGGTTAACAATCCGGCGTTGCCGGGAGCTGTGGTGTAGGTCGCAGACGAGGCTTGGATCTGGCATTGCTGTGGCTCTGGCGTAGGCCGGGGGCTACAGCTCCGATTAGACCCCTAGTCTGGGAACCTCCATATGCCAGAGGGGCAGCCCTAGAAAAGACCAAAAAAAAGAAGAAAGAAAAAAAAGGAATTAATCATAAATATGAGGGCTTATTTTTAGACTCTCTATTCTATTTCACTGGCCTAAATGTCTGTCCTTATGCCAATACCATGCTGTCTTGATCTCCAACAGCTTTATACTAAGTTTCGAGATAAATAAACATGAGTCCTTCAACTCTGTTCTTGTCAAGGCTGTCTTGGCTAATCTGTGCCCCATATGACCCAGAATATGGGCCGTTTCCATGCTAGAATCTAGCATTAACATTAAAATTTCCGTATCAGCCTGGCCATTTCCATTACAAAAAAAAAAAAGCAGGCAGAATTTTGATAGCGACTGCAGTGAATCCACAGCTCAAGTTGAGGAGTGTACCGCCACCTCAGCGAGTTTTCCAAACCACGAACACAGAATGTCTTTCCATTTACTTAAGTCTTCTTTCTTTCAACAATGTTTGGTAGTTTTCAGTGTACAAGTCTTACAGGTCTTTGATAAAATTTATTGCTGAGTATTTTACTCTTTTTGACACCACCATAAATGGTATTATATTCTTAATTTCATTTCCGATTACTCATTCCAGTGCACAGAAATACAAATAATTTTTGTATTTTAATCTGTATCCTGCAACCCTGCTGAGTTCATTTATTAGATTTAATAGTTGTTTTGTGGATTTCTTAGGATTTTTCTTTCTACCAAGTTGTGTCACCTGAAAGAACTGAAAGACCTTTACTTCTTTTGTCTTTCTTACATCACTGTCCTTGCTAGAACCTCCAGCATAACATTCAATGAAAATGGTGAGAAGACATCCTATTCTCTTCCTAATCTTAAAGAGAAAGCTTCCAATTTTTCACCATCAAGTATGATATAGGCTGTGTGTGGGGTTTTACAGATGCTCTGCATTAGACTGAGGAAGTTCCTTCCTACTCCTACTTTATTTGGAAAAAGATACTGAATTTTGTCCAATGTGATTTCTCTACTGAGATGATCATGTGGTTTTTGTCCTTTATTAATCTGGTATATTACATTAATTGATTTTTTAGATATTGAAAAAAACCTTATATTCCCAGAATAAATCCAACTCCATCGTGACATGTAATCTTTTTTATATGTTGCAGGGTGCTAGAAGTTTGGAGGATTTTTGTGACTACATTTGTAAGAGATAATATAATCTGTAGTTTTCTTGTGACTTCTGGTTTTGATATCAGGAAAATACTAGCTTCATAAAATGAACTCGGATATAGGGTAGTGAGAGATCAGTACTGTAAGAGGGCACGAATGGAGAGGCTTCTTAGATGAAGGCAACCCTGATTTTTGATCTGCATGCTGGTCTCCTGGGTGTGTTCAATTTGTGAAAATTCATTCAACTATACACTTGTGATCTGTGTTCTTTACTATGTATGTTTTCCTTCAATTTTTTTTAGAAAATAACTTTCAATTTGTTGTTGTAAAAAGTCCCCTTAAAAATTATCTCTTAGATATAATACAAAATGGCTGCTAGTACTCATCAAAAATATCATGGTCATGAAAGACACAGAAAGAATGAGAACTGTCGTAGACTGGAAAAGACTAAGACAAAGAGAGAGACCATGTAGATGCAATGTGGGATGATGCTAGACTGATTCCTGGAACAGGAAAAGGAGATTAGAGAAAAACTGATGAAATTCAAATAAAATCTATAATTTAGTGAATTGTTGTATAAAAACTATCATCCCCTGGTTTCAATAATTGTACTACAGATAGTTAAGTTGTTACAGTAGGGGAAACATGGGTGAGGAGTATACATGAATTCATCATAACCATTTTTGGGACTTTCCTGAAAAGCTTAAATTAATCCAAAATAAAAGTTTAAAAATTCATCTTGTTACTAAATACATCTACATGACTAAATATTCAGTGAGTCACAAAATAAAAAGTTATACAGAGTGAAAAATCTCCCTCCTACCCTCTCCTGCCCTCTATTCAGTTCCCTAACTGAGGGGCAACCAATACCATCTCTTTTTTTGTATATCCTTCCAGAGTTTTTTTTTAAATCTATATGCAAACAAATACATAAATGGATAGATGTGCATATTATTTTCCCCCAGAAATAGCTCTTTCATACGGCAATTCCAGTCACAGTATTTATACAAAGAATGAGCTGAGAGATTTTACTGCAGGAACATTTGCAGCATCATTGTTTACTACACCAAAAGTTTACACAAACATAGATAAATTAAAAAGACTAAAAGGTGAATAAAACTACTTGGACTAAATATACATCAAAATGCTATCCAGACATATAAATAAGGTGATACAGCAAAAGTAAGTAAGGATCATTTGACATTTAAAAATCAGTATTAAAAAATTACAGCTTTTAAAAACTGTAATATAGAAATATATTTACGAGCACTGAAAGTAAATTCATAGTATTTTTAAAAAGAGAACAAAAGGAACTCCAGTTATAAAACCATGTATAAAAAGATCAAATGATACGTAAAGAGAGGAGAACTACGCACTGAAATAATAACTGTTCATTTGTTCGGGTTTTTGATGCTTTACGGTACGTAAGGCTGACTGTAACGGGCCTCAATTCCTCACCCCTCCCCTTATTTCTAGACCCTTTCCACATAATTCTGCAGTTCCTCTCGCTAAAGAGATAGATAATGTCTATTTCCTCCCCCTGGAAAGTTAGCTGCCCTTGTGGTTTACTTTGGCCAAGAGATTAGAGTGGAAGTGATGGTACCCCCGCTAAGACATTGGCTTCACAATGTAGTGCCTTTTTTAAATTTTATTAGACTTCTGCCATCACCACGAGAACAAACCTAAGCTAGCTTGCTGAATGATGAAATAAAGTTAAAACCAAGTCAAACAGTTATTCCAGCAAAGGCCTCACAGATCAGCAGAGCTGCCTAACTGATCATCCCAGGCACATGGGCAATAGACACTGAGTGCTGTATGCCAACAATCAGATTTTGAAGCTGTTTGTGATACAGCGTTACTGTGACACCCGATGACTTATACAAGATACGTACCTTTTACTACTTTAACATTAGTACTTTGTCAGGAAACTATATTTTAATTACAAGACCTCTAAAGATAGAGTTCATTTGTTTCCTGTACATTTTTCTTATAATATTAATTTTACATTAAACTCTTTAATCCAATGTGACATTATTTAATAATTATTCTTGTTTTGTGAGTCTTAACAGTAAATGCAACTCAATCTAGTTTGGGCTCTGCACTTTACCCCACTGATTCTAGCTTAATCATTATTTTACAGATAGATTCTAACACCTCATGGTTTTCACTACTAGAAGTATCTTTCTAAATTATATATAACTATTTTTCTATTGTTATATAACACAACCATAATAATTATTCTTCCTTTACAAAGAAAAGGACACTTGGATCAGACAGTCATCAAATATCTAGAATTACCTCTTCTCATACGTCTGTAATCATAAGACTAAAACACATTTACAGATTTATCTGGGCCATAACTCTGAAGAAATTCAGGCACCAGTAAAAACAGACAGGAATGACTGGGATAGTTACTTCTTACCTCTACTACTTATTATTAATTTTCCATCACAAGTGGATCTGGGAGTTCCCGTCGTGGCGCAGTGGTTAACGAATCCGACTAGGAACCATGAGGTTGCGGGTTCGGTCCCTGCCCTTGCTCAGTGGGTTAACGTGGTGTAGGTCGCAGACGCGGCTCGGATCCCGCGTTGCTGTGGCTTTGGCGTAGGCCGGTGGCTACAGCTCCAATTTAACCCCTAACCTGGGAACCTCCATATGCCGAGGGAGCGGAGCGGCCCAAGAAATAACAACGACAAAAGACAAAAAAAAAAAAAAAAAAAAAAAAAACAAGTGGATCTGGAGGGCCAGAGACTAGATGAGAATTTAGAGTGATCAACGGCGAAGCCAACAGGAATTCAAGCAGGTAAAGATTACATGGATCTGATTAGATCACCGGCCTACTCAGGAGAACACAATTCTTGGCACAATTCAAATTCTATGTGCTGAGATTCACACACAAAGTACGACATACTATATGGCTCTCCCATCAGGAAAAACGAATTAGTAATATTTCTACTCTATGGAGGTCTTTCATTAACTATGGTAAAAATCACATACTGACCATGTAAAGTATAAAGTATTGCCTTTTAAAGGTTCAATCATTATCTTATTCCATGAAGGTATTAGCAAGTATGAAAATAAGTAGGTGGGAATGTGTAATTTGAAAATATTTGGTCAAAGAAAAAGCCCAGTATGACTAAAACAAGATGGCAAATGATTTCATCTTCTTTTGGAAAATGACCTCATTATGACAACTAGCTAACCAACTAGCTTCCAAAGCCACTAACAGTAGCTTACAAAGTCAGAGCTGTTACTTTTTCTAACAACTACAAGTTGATTTCATTTTAAATGTCATTTCAAAAGAATTGAATGATTTCTTCAAAGCACTACAATTTATGAGCAAGTACTACATTGAGGAGAGTACAATGATAAGTCTGTGACTTGTTCAATAAAGATGATTATGAAGAATGACAGAACAATCAGTTAAAAAACACTTGACTATGGCATTCTTGGACAACAAGCAGACATATTGAGGACAACCATAAATCATTCGTGAATAAGACAGTAAACACAGAAAGTGCTTATTCTGACCTTTAAGCAATACAAAAATAATTTAACAGAGGAGTTGTGATATATATTTTTGGTAACTAAATACTTCAAAAGTAAAACCGATGAATATCTGAATAACTTTCTGGAAAAAAAAATATTCAAATAATTCACAAAATCTAAAACTTTCAGATCTCAACTACAATGGGAAAATTGTCATGAATCAAAACTCTGTGGAACCCTGCTCCTCACTTATGTAATTAAAGGCCCTATATGATGGAGACCCTAAGATGTCTGTAATCTTATCTTCAACCACATGAGCCAGCCCATCTCCATCCCCTCCATTCAGAGAGATATAAATGAAGGCAGACATGGAGATGAAGTCTGACTTAGATGCAGGCGAAGGGAACCAATACAGACTACCATCCTCAAAGCTGTGGAGGATTTCAGCATGGTATACAGTCTTTCATTATCTAAATCCACCTACTTCCCAGACTCACTGCCCATCACGCTTTCACAAACACCAGCCAAAGGCCAGATAGAGAACCTGCAGTTCCCTCAGAATGGTCATGATCTCTCAAGCCTCGACCACACTGCCTATGATGTTCCATCTGGATAGTCCATCTCTTTGGAATTCCAAAATTTATCTTCCTTAAGGACTCCACAATGACCACCACTTGTGCCACAACTCTCTCGCCTCTCCCAATCCTGGAACTCCACGAGTCCTGAAATACAATCCAGCAAAATGTTTAAGAGCACAGATTTTCAGGCCAACTACCTGAATTTGAATCCTTACTCAAAACTGAACTAAGTGGAGTTCCCGTCGTGGCGCAGAGGTTAACGAATCCGACTAGGAACCATGAGGTTGCGGGTTCGGTCCCTGCCCTTGCTCAGTGGGTTAACGATCCGGCGTTGCCAGGAGCTGTGGTGTAGGTTGCAGAAGCGGCTCGGATCCCGCATTGCTGTGACTCTGGCGTAGGCCAGTGGCTACAGTTCCGATTCGGCCCCTAGCCTGGGAACCTCCATATGCCACGGGAGTGGCCCAAGAAATAGCAAAAAGACAAAAAAAAAAAAAAAAAAAAAAAACTGAACTAAATCCTCTATCATCTTGGCAAAGTCCTTATCTCTGTGTGTCACAACTTCTTTATATGTAAACCGTGATAACAATGGAAGGTGTAAGTTTTTTGAGATGTAAATGGGTTAATATATATAAAGCCTAAAAGAATGTAAGCCATGCAAGATATACTTCAACTATGAGCTATAATTACTCTCTTAAAAATTCAGTTTAAGTACCACATCCATCCCCTGAAGTTATGTATCCCTCCTCTGTCATCCTTGTGTTGTTTTGCTCATCCATTTACCACTATTACACTCTAATGTCCTTTATCCATTCTTTATTTCCAGTACCAAGCACAATTACTACCACGTACTGTATATTTTTGATCAGTACAACAAACGAATGAAAAAAAAAGGTAATAAAGGATTGTATAAGGCACCTGGTTTCAAAGATATGAAAAACATAAATGAGGACTATCAACCCTGGTGAGAGGATTTATACACTGCTCAGAAGCACCTGGCTGAGAGAGTAAGTAAAGCTGAACTACCCAGGGGTGCCCTCTGGTGCGAGGCAAAGTATACCAGAAAAAGGGAGTGGTTGCTATTTGTTTTTTAATGCCTGGTGTCATCGTCTCACCAGCCTGTATAGTTAAGGGTTTTTAGCCCAGAATGGGACTCTTTCTAATTAATTTGCCCAGAAAGAACACCTTTCTTAATTCACAGAAAGGATGAATGGATAAACATAATGTGGTATATACACACAATAGAATTCAGCCTTTAAAAAGAAGGAAAAATTCTGAAACACTCCCACATGAATGAATCTTGAAGACATTATGCTAAGGGAAATAAGGCAGTCACCAAAAAAAAAAGGACAAATACTCTATGACTGTAATTATATGAAGTACCTAGAACAGTCAAATTCATAGAGAGAAAAAATAGAATGGTGGTTGCCAGGGGCTGGGGGAGGGAGGAACGAGTTATTGTTTAACGGGTAACTGAGTTTCAACTTGAGAAGATGAAGAAGTTCTGGAGACGGATGGTAGTGATGGTTAGACAACAACGTGAACGTACTTATGACCACTGTACTGAACCATTTTTAAATGGTGAAAATGACAAAACTTCCCTTGTGGCACAGCAGGTTAAGGATCCAGTTTTATCTCTGCAGCAGCTCAGGCCGCCGCTGTGGCACGGGTTCAATCCCTGACTTAGGAACTTCCACATGCCTAGGGCATAGCCAAAAAAAAAAAAAAAAAAGGCAAAATTTATTTTACCTCAATTTTTCAATGTGTGTGAACATTGAATCAAATGTTTTTATTTCCAAAATTGAACTATAGCTTCCCAATTTTAACTGATTTACTCTATTACTTGTGGAAAATTACCACACTGAGTTAATACTTGTGGATCTTGTAACTTTTTTAAATATTAAGCATTAATTTTCTATACTTAGATAACATGTTATTCGGGGTTGGATATGCTGCACACAGCTTTCCGCTAATTTTATCTTTTTACAGCTGAGAAAGGCTGAGAGTTACATCTACCTTCGAAAGCTTCCAGGTCAACATTACTATGGTTCATGATTTTATTACACGAAATTATGGGGTCTTAAGCACTCATTTCCTACTAGAATTTACCTAATATTATTCTCTAAAGAAAACCCCAGTTCTGTCATCAGTTAACTCCTGGGTTCACCTCCTTTATGTGACACTTCTAACTTCGGCTCCTCAACTTTACAACACGACATCGACACCATTCATTACGTATGAAGTCCACCTTAACCTCAAGGCATAAGTCACTATTACTTATTAGCAACCAAGAAAGGCTGAAATCCATACACCACTCAGGAATCATCACTGAGGATGGTAAGTAACAATATTTAAGAAAAAACTTAAGCATATGCAGTCTGTCAATTCAATAATAGTGGTTTCCAACCATTTTAAGTCAGCACATTGCTTTAACATTAAAAAAAAAAATCGCATATTCAAACATAACAGCTATGTCACACTGATGAAGAATATAGAGGACAAAAACTACTACATGTCCAGTAATGTTTTAAAATATGACGGGAACTCCCAAGCTATGGGATATTTTAAGATACTCTTAAACTCATTCCTTGATAAATATAAATCACCAGAACACAACTTTTTGCCCATTAACTCATTTTCCCACCTAACATTACTCTCCTCTACTTAAGTGCACTTTGGTGTTACATAATATCAATCAATACCCAAGTGCTGTGGAAGACATGTGCCTACAATTGCATCCTGTACTTATTTATGATACATATCACACATATTAAATTATATACTGTTCTCCCTATAGGATCCACAGGAAAATGTCTAGTTTCAGCATGAGGAAAGAATGAGTAACACACTTCTTTTAATTTTTTAAGAAACTAATCTGAAAACTTGGTGTTTTCCAAAGTATTTTTCATGTTCCATCCTCAACAATTCTGCATATCAACATATCATTACACTCTTAGTTAATTTCTTCAGCTAGTTCTTCAAACATCAACTCCTTCCTTTTACTTAAATTTTAAAGGAAAAAAAAATTTTTTTTAATGGCCACACCCATGGTACATGGGAGTTACCCGGCCAGGAACCGAATCCAAGACACAGCTGCAATCTATGCTGTCGTGGAAACACCAGATCCTTTAGTCCACTGCACTGGACTGAGGATGGAACCCGCACTTCAGCAGTGCCCTGAGCCACTGCAGTGGGATTCTTAATCCACTGCACCACAGCAGAAACTCCTAAGGGACATCTTTGTAATCACTACCGTAAATAAATACCCAGAATCATTTACTACAAAGAGGACTGTAAAAATAAGAACAACAAATATTATTTAACTCTAATGATATACTGTTCTTTGCTTTTCGTTAAAATTTTTCATGATAATTACTTTACAGATAGAACATTACTGAGAATACACTAGGAAGGTCACCATCACTTTTTCACATACATTATTTGATATAACTGAAATCCACTTTCTACATCTTCCCTCACTATCCTTCCTGCCCTTCACAGGAATAACCGCTATATAGTTGGTATGCATCCTTCTCATCCATGTTTTGAAATACTGTTCTTATGCATAAAACATGGTATGGTTTTTCTGCATCAGTAATGTTACTCCTTTGCTTTCAAAACGTATCCATTCACATTAGTACTTATTGATGCAGTTCATTTAGATCATCCAACGGCAACCATCCTATGCCTTTGCTTCTACTTGCTAATCCATTCCCCTATGTGCTATTTGGATTGTTTTATATTTTTGATTCTACAAGCAATGGCACAATGAATACTTTCTACATATTTATTTGTGCTCCGTTTCCTGGTCCTATGTGAGAGGTTCTCAGGTTTATTGATGGTTCAAACGTTAGTAAGAGTTAAACTTTTATATCTCATATGCAATTTGCATACAAGCCTGACTCCTGAGCACCATTCTATTTTCCCACCTATGTATTCCTTTTTCCTCATTGTACTAACTCTTTCTTAATGTAATCTATCTTGCAATTCTGTTTTCACTTTTAAAGTTATTTTAATGCTCTTTTTGGGAACAAGAGAGGATATAAAGAAATAATGCCATTTTCATGAAAATATCAACTAAAATCTGAGATCAAGTCCTGGCTCTGGGAATTACAGACACAGTGGGGCTTGAGCCACTCAGTCCTAGGGGGTGAGCCTCAAGAATTCTATCAAATGTAGTATTTTGCTCTTACAACTACTATGTAAATTTTAAGACAGTAATCTATGAGATACTGTCTAATCATTAGCAGTTTTAGATTCAGAAGTTGTAACAATAATTTATTGAGAAGCCAGATAATATATTAACAGACTTTTTAGAAAATAGTTATGCATAATTACCTATCTTATCCTCAGTTCCTAAAAGGAGGTAAATATAAGAAAACATTCATCAGTAATACCTGTATTATACCATGTGTGCTGAGTCTCATAGCTAAAGGTAAAATATTAAATACACTTGCTGAAAGATTTTAAAGAAAAATCTCACTAGTTAGCTGTTAATACCAGTACAGAAAGGACTAAAGTATGAATTATTTTTTTAATAGTAACAATTTTTCCTTTTTTTTTTTTTTTTTTTTTTTTTAACAACCGAACCTCCAGCATATGGAAGGTCGCAGGCTAAGGGTCAAATCGGAGCTGCAGCTGCCAGCCTACACAACAGCCACAGCCAACAGTAGATCCAAGCCGTATCTGTGACCTATACCACAGCTTGTGGCAATACAGGATCCTTAACCCTCTGAGCGAAGCCAGAGATCAAATGCCAGGTTCTTAACCCACTGAGCCACAATGAGAACTCCATGCCATTTTCGACTTATTCAAATATTAAAATACAACTGCCTTTTTTTAAATTCAATCTAAATTTTAAAATTGTTTAAGAAGTAAAAAGGCTCTTGCTTTCACTTGCGGACAAATAGGAAGACAGCTACTGAGCTAATATGACCTATAACTACCTCAGAAGACGTGAGGTAGACTGTCCACCAGGCACAGGCTGTACTGCACATGCAGCACTGCAGTCAGTTCTGAAGTGCATCATCCTAGGACCAAATGGTCCCTTCTGGAGAAGGACCAGGATGCTGAAGACTTCAAAATAAGGCAAGAGTGGGGAACAGAATGGGAGAGAAAGCTAACATTTATTTTGAATCTACTCTTCTGGGCACTGTTTAAAATATGTTATCCTCTAAACATCAACAAAAATCTTGTAAGTAGGTCTTATTATCTCTTTTTAAATATAAGAAAAAAACTAAGTTTCCAAAAAGTTAACTTGTCCAATGAAAGTCTCACTCAAAGCTTTAAAAGTATGAAGAGTTATACTAGATTCCAGGTCTACCCAATTCCAAAGTCTTCCCACACTAGTTTCTAATGTCAAATAATGACTACCACCACCTGAAAGCTTACTGGATATACTAAAGCAGCTCACAGTATGACACCACAAAATCCCACTGAGAGAGACGCCCTGCTACTCCAAGTTGACCAACAAGGAACCTGAGGGCCAGGGAAGTGACATACCTCACACCCAGTCACACAGCAAATAAATGGGAAGGCCGAGTTTCAAACCCAAGAAGTCTGACTCAACCATTACACTGCAAGCTAAATAGAGAAAGTGAGAAAGCTGGTCTTGAGAAGATAAAATCTAACAGATATCACAAACATGTTCTACTCTAAACTCCACCTAAAACACAACTCTTCTCTACAGGATTCTAGTCAGCAATGAGGGGCAGAGGGCTCTGGGTTCAAATCTTAGATTCAGTACCTATTAGGTGTGTGAACTCGGTAAATTCACATCACTTTTCTCTGGGCTTCTGTTTCCTCATCTGCAACACGGAAATAAAAAAATGAACCTCCACAGCTGACAAAAGAATGAAATCACATCTACTAAGGGCTAAGCATTATGCTAGAGGGAATTAAACCTTATCTCATTTTAACCTTACAATAATCTTTCAAGATGCATTATCATCACTTTTAATGATTTAGGATAGCATCTCAGAGGTTATGTGGTTTATCCAAAGTCACAGTTATTAAGTGACTATAGAAAAGTTTAAATTATACCCTTCATAATTCAAAGATAACACACTTTTCCTCTTATGCCAATGGTATCACCAAGTAGAACAAACAGTTCTCAAAATATTACTTATTCCTGCAGAAGTTAATCTGAACCACAGCGAAATTATCTATTCGTATGACCTTCAGCAATCTAATAATAATTCTGTACATACAGTATTTTCCAGACTCTCAAGACTCTTGACCATCAGCAAATGTCATTGACATGTGTCCCATTAACCTCAACAGCCAAGGAAAACCTACTCCGATCCTCTCCCCTTGCCTATTCCCCTGCGCGTGTAACATACCTTTTTACTTTCTCCATGTACACACAACTATGTACACACTACTAATGTATAAAATAAACAACGATGACCTACTAGATAGCACAGGAAACTGTATTTAATGTCTTGTGATCACCTATAATGAAAAATAATCTGAAAAAGAATACATATGTGTGTGTATAGATAGATTACTGAATCACTTTGCTGCACACAAGACGCTAACACATCATAAATTAACTATATATCAATTTAAAATGGAAAAAAATTCATTTATCTGTTGTCTAATTTTCTTATTGTCTCTCTTTCAGATTACACTGGCAGGATTGAGCAGTGGGCAGGGAACTTAGAGCCCACAAAGCCAGAAATATTTACAATCTAACCCTCCACAGGAAAAAAAAAAAAAATGTATAGATCTCTGGTAGGGTGTAAACTAATATAACACAAATTCAGAATTAATAATTTGCATATAGACATAGGGTTCTGCTCATTAATGTACTTCTTCAAAGAGCATAATAGTATAAACAATTTAGTAACAGGAATACAATTCAATACTATTTATTTAATGTGAATGACCTTATAAAGGCATTTTTATGTATTTTAGAAGCATCCAATTAAGAATAAACAAATAATGTAGTAATAACATGCTTATTTCAATCCTCTAAAAACCTCTAGCTTATTGTTCTAGACCTGAGTTACAATAACATAAATGTAAAATGTTTTAGATTGGTATTTTCAAAACTATTTTACCATTTCCAATTTATATTTGTCTTGTATAAAGTCGTGAAAATTAGTTGTTTTAATGTGAAACAAAAATTCAGTTATTTATATTCACATTTTTTTAAATTTTCTATACAAATAAATGAATTTTCCCCAACTATCTATCTGATTTCCATTTGAAGTCAATCCCCATACACCTTTTCCAAAAAAAATGCTTCACCTTTCAAAAGTTATTAAGGTGAAAAATAACAAAATAAATGTCTAAAATAAATTGTACAAAAAGAAAAGTCCCTTCACCTGGACCCAACAATTGTCAACATTTTGCCACATCTGTTTTATGTATGTGTTTGTTTTAAGTATGGTACTGACTTCATGAAATGAATTCATCATGCACCTCTTTTAAGAATGAGGACATTTCCCTACATATGCACAGTATTATCACACTAATTAAATATTTCATAGTATCGTCAATATCAAGTCTATATTCAAGTTTCCTCAAATATCCTAAAAATGTCTTATGAACCTTTTGAAAAAATCTAGCATCCAATCAAGGTTCACATACATGACCAATTTCTGAGACAAGGGCCAAAGTTGTCTTTAAACAGTCTTTTTGTGTATATTATCTCCCCGCTTTCCAAAAACTTGTTCTCCGGAAAAGCTGTAGGAACACAATTTCCCCAGTACTTTCCTGGCAGAACCATTCAGCAATGGAAAGGTATTGGGATAATGGTGGGGAGGAAATTGAATTTCCAATTATCTTGGTGGATTCTCTTTTCCCAATGAAAATATCTAGATGAAAATGCTATCTTATCGTAGCTGATCACATTTCTTTATAAATATATATACCTAATCCAACATTCACTGATCATCAAGTGAGAAGTCTTGTGACTAAAACCAGCCAGGACTTAAGAAATTAAGCTTTAACTGTTATCACTAATAACGTAATAAGAATCATAAATAACCATCCAAATAACATATCATTTTAAAAAAAGAAACAATATTTTATATAAGTCTAAAGAGTGTTCTTTACTGGTCACTGAAAACATACTTTTTCAGAAAACATGTAGTCAATTTTTACAGTTCACTAAGTTAATAAAGTTTTAATCATTCCATAAAAAGACCGAATAGCTGGCATATTACTATGCCTATGCACTGAGAAACTGACTTCTCTGGCAATCTGTTTTGAAGCTTTCAAGCTTTTACTAAAGTGTAAAACTTATATTTTGAACAATGCTTTATTATAGCAATCTTATAAATACATATATTTCTGAATAGCATGAATCAATTTTTTTCTTACTATCGATATAATTAAAGTATATGAATATTTTAAAATTCTTTCCTAATTTATTTAAAGTTCAAATTGGAGCAATTTTTGACTACTAAACTATCTGGGAAATTGAGATTTCCAATGGGAACACTGTCAAATTTATAAAAACAAAAAGATCAGTATTCTGGTGATTCATTTTCAATATATTTTCTGTATTGTTAATTATGAGTGAACTCAGAGTATTTTCCAATGTAAATTATACACAAGACTTAACAAATAGAGAACTAAAACTGCAATCGCCTTTACAGAAACCAATGAAAAATCTATACACAGCAATGAAATTGGCATGCAAATAAAAGAACTGTCAAGACATGGATCCCTAAAAATAAGCCTACAATAACTATTTTAAAGGCTGTGTGTGGTCTCACCCATACATTTTGGCAAGATGCACTTTCTCCAACCACAGCTAGATTCATCCAAATGCAGTGGCACTGGAGAGCCTCTGTCTCACCTGTCAAAGCTGAAGAACGTTGTTCCAAAGACCACCATGAGTCCATGGAGAAAAGCCACAGTGCTACAGCTGTTATTGATAAGCAGTCTCTAAAGGAGAAAATACTTCAAACAATTAAGCAAATCATCCTTAAGAGATACAGACAGACAGACAATATATTAATGTTTAAATGGTGAGATGACAAATACTGTGCCAGGGCTGAAACAGTGACAATTTCTATACTGGAGTATGAAGAAGGAATCTTTCATAAATAACATGAACTTAATACTCTTCTCTAGTCTTTATCTAATTTCTATACATTTACCAACTCAAAAACTCTTATTATGTTCCCTTATTGAAATATTTAAAAACCTCCCTTAAAAAAAAAAAAAAACCTCAAAATTCATTTAAACTACTAAGGTACTACATTCATCAAAATTACTAAAGTCTGACAGATTAAAGAGTATAGAAGATTAAGATTTATAAACAGAAATGCTAAATATATTAAAACCTGATTTTTTTAGACGATATCTTCCTATCTTTTTTCAACCACTTCAGAAAAGCAGGTTTTTTTTGCTTTAGACTAACCTCCCTACAGTAAAGCATATGGACTGATCAGGTAAGCTATAGGTAGGTTAAGATAAATAAAAAGAGCAAGAAAAACAATCATTTTGGAAAGAAAAATGTCTCAGTGAAAAATTCAAGCTCCTTCTCAAACCTGGCCAAAAAAAAACAAAAAACAAAAAGCAAAAAACAAAACAAACAAACAAACAAAACTGAAAATGTAAATAAAGAAATATAGCTGGCTAGGTAAAAGGTTTAAATAATCATGATGAACATCTCATAACTTACTTTATTTTTCCTACTAGATGACGATGTCCTCAGACCCTATTTAACAGTGCAACAACTCAACTGAAAGAAAAAGGGTGCCCTTTTGTGCCTTTTCCAGGAAAGTGAATATCCAAAAAGTTCTCATTACAAGAGTTTCACCTACAAGCAAGTCCCACAGCACAAAGGCTCCAATGTACTATGATGTCCCACAGTTTCATTAACTACATTCTCTAAGTACAAAGGATCCAAAAAGATTAGTTTCACTTTTCCCTAGATATATTTAGTACATTAACCAGTATAGTTGGCATATTATTTTTCTTTGGTTGTGTCAGTAGCATGTTTGATATAAATTTTATTAAGTGGTAGTATATGTAACATTGCATTGTGGGTAGTAGTTTCCTGCTTTACCCTGGCCACATCCTCAGCTGTCATAAGAGCATGTTTCCCATATTTTCTGCAAGTTCTCGCCTTTTTTTTCTTCTTAGAAAAATGACAGCAATAGAAGATGAATTGTTCTAGTAATTATAGGAAACATGAATTATTTATACAGTTACATTAAACAAGTATGGATCACTCTGTACTTCGAACAATAGTCAAAAGGGAGAAAAAAAGTAATCCTCATAATTAAAGTGTTAAAGTCATGTGAAACATTCTGCTACAGTAAATTAACAGAGGAAGGGATTAAAAACTGTTAAAAGAAAGAAAATCTCAGTAATCAGGTGCCGATACCATCTAACAGATGAGCTGTACTATATCAAGATGTAACAATGAATTGCCATGTACGTCAGAAGCTTCAAACCTGCCAGGTATTCATTAGTGAAGATTAATGTCAATTTCCCCTACTAGAACCTTAAGAATATACTTTGGAGATTTTATAGAAATGTCAAAACAGGGAAAGAGAAACCAAAAAAGGAGGAGAGAGGGAAGAAAGGCGGGGGGCAGGGGGGAAAGGGGAGAGAGGGGGAGACAGAAAAGTTTAACTACTTTCACTACTTTCCCTCTTGGCATCCAATTTCCACATAATCTCACATTTAGACAGATAGCTGCTAATACTAACCAAATGAAGTTGTTCAAACAATCATGGATATGGTAGTGCTTTGGGCTTTTCTGTAACTTAAAGAAAACGGGGGGGGGGGGTGGAATACTCTCATTACAAAAAGCACCACATAAAAATATATATATATACATACAACTTTTTTAAGCGCCACAAAATAAAACCTTCTGCACACATACAACCCACACATATGTGCAGCTGTGTACATGGTTTGATACCCCATTAAAATAAGGAAGCAGAATTAAATCTCTTGTAATCATAATTTAAAATATTAATAAAATTAGACATATTTTACTCAAAGTTTTTTCAAAGCATCAATACAAGGCCCAAAAAGTGCCATGCAAATTCCAACATCTATATATCAAATCGAAAGTCAAAAAAATTGTCACATACCAAGTTGAAACAACAAATTAAGAAAATTCCTTGCTAAAACCTCATAATCAGCAACCACCAAGAACATTTTAGGCCAAAATAGGATTTCTACAATTTATAAAATTCCTACATGAAACCTATTTTGCTCCTATTGTTTTCAATTAAAAGAAAAATAGAACAGCAGCAAATACAAGTTTAAAAGAATTTTTTTTTAAAGCCCAGAAATATGCATAATATTGATATGGGTAAAACTTCTGTATTAAAATAGAATCATTAATTCATAAAACAAAAAAATTCAAAAAGTAACAATGAAGATATATGCTACATTTAAAATGCTACAGTGTTATATCATATACAATATATGATATAAAAAGTTCAACCAATGCTGACAAGCTTATTAAATACAAGGTAATGAGGAAGCAAAATAACTTCCTTACTTTTTGAAATTGTTTCCAAGTTCAAAGCAATATTTCATTTCCGTGGTACTACAATACATCATTTATACAGCAGACCTAAACTTGTTACTTACTTCAATAAAGCAAATACTACTATATCCCCCAAAAGGATGAAGTTTTGAGGGTCTCTGAAAAACCAAAAAAAAAAACCCTGTAGTTTTCATTTCTGATTTTAAGCATAGTACAAATCCATAATCAAGAGCTTTATCTGCAGTGACTTTTCTGAGTCACTCTCTCTTCATCACATGTGTATGCTATTTCTAATCAAACCGTCAACTATCAAATGTGTACCAGTTATCATGTTTTTAAATTTTTACCACAAAGTAACATTTGCTCCAAAGAGGACAGATTTTCAGTTTGTTTTTTTTTTGGGGGGGGAGGGGGGCGGAATATATATGTGTGTGTGTATAACTCATATATGTACACTGTTTATATGTGTGTGGATAATAAATACACAAACTTTAAAGCACATGACTTCACTACCTTTGTCCTGTTAGAATTTGATGGGCCTCAACAGAACAGAAGGAACATGTTCAACAATATCTATTAAACTCTTAAGAAGCAGTGGTCACCTGGACCCAAAAATTATATGCAGGAGGGTATGTGCATAAAGAGAACAAGCAGCTAAGAGACACAAAGATGTTAAAAATTATTCAAATACATATAGTTAATTTGGAGGACTAAAGAACATTTACTAAAAAGATATTTTTAAGGGAAAAAATATTTAGCAAAAAGTTTGGAGTTATACGATGTCAGAGAATCCTAACACAGAAACCGAAAACTCATTCTGAAAGAAGAAAGGCATTTACTTACCAAACTAGTAAAGTTTTTTCAATTGCCTCATTCTGCCACTATTGTATGTGCGTATGGAACTATGCTTAGAAATTCTACAAATTATAAAGACAAAGCCCTCCTTTAACTTACTTCAGATATTAATTACATATAGATCCTGCTATACACCTTATTTATAAAAGAGAATAAATGAATAACTTTTCTCTCTTTTGCAGAAATAACTGCATATTAAATGAAAGCTTTTGCTTTTCAATGTAAAAGATGTTTCGGAACACAATAAAGCATGATAAATCTATATTTAAAATAAAACACTAAAATGTATTTCTACTTTTTTATCATCAAAAGTTTATTATGAAAAAGTTCTAGACATTTAAATGATAAAAGATGAAAGTCATTCCCACAAGTTCCTAGCATATTTTGGGCAAATTATTTTTTTGTAAAGAGACTCATAAACATGTTAGTACATTTATCTTTACCGACTGTAAACCAAAAGCAGATAACGAACAGTACTAAGATGACCACACAAAGGGGTATTTTGGCTCTCGCATCTCTCTTAGCATTCTCCAGCACTTACCCCGTTAAACACCCCAAATAATGTCTTGTAGTTCATGTCTCCGCCCACCCTCCCAGTCATTTACTTCGTGCCACTCCTGGTTACTATCACACTAGGAAGAAGTCTAACATGCAAATTCAGAGTGGCGTGGATAAATGGCAAAAAAATGCCTAGAAAATTGGTCTGTTCGGCTTCATAATTTTTGTTGAAAAAATACCCTATTGCTCTCAACTGATGAAAACAGGAAGCTCTATTCATAAATATGAAATTCTCTGCCTATGATATATAATCATCCTAATAAGAAAATGAGTTCTATACATACATGTCCAAAGGGGCAAAAAAGGAGATAGTTTCCCAAAGATGTTTCCAATTTTCTTCTGAATCAGAATTAGCAAATCGAGACGACTAACATACTCTGTCTGTGTGCATTATTCCTTACTACACACAGCATTTTGTAATTTATTTCAAACCCTATATTATAAACAAAAAATACAATTTTCTGTTAACCCACTCTACTCTGAGCTTGGAAAAATCAATCACATTGAACAATCTACATTACAACATAAGAATTTTATTTTATGTTTGTATCAGATTTCCTATCAAAGGATAAAGTTAATATCCAAATAAACTATTCAAAGGATTATACAAGATGAAAAATAAAATTACAAGCATAAAGAAAACTAAGATTCATCCAATAACTGACAGTTCTTGCCCTTCACTTTTATAAGATCCTCAAACTAGCCATGAGAAAAAGGTAAACATGATATAAAAGATACTAATTACATTTAATCTTTTTGTAGAAGCCGGCATCTAATATTGATCATACATCAACTAGACAGACATGATTTAATATTTGTAAAGGAATCCCCAGACTAACACTTTCATGACAGCCAATTACAGTCAAGCCCAGCAAGCAGTTTGCAACCAGACCTTTAGAAAGGTAAACTTTTTTACAATGAGTTACAGATTCACAAGTTTAAGAAGACAAGAAAAAGGAAAACAGAAGGACTCCAAACACCCAGCAAATATGAAGCAGACCCCAGAATGTGATACAATCCAAAGATGTAAATTATTGTAAATCATCACTGTTGTTCAGAATTTCACACACAGCCTCTTGAGCCAATTTTGCTCATTTTTCCGCAGACACAATAATGAACTAAATAAAAGGAGGAGGCACAAAACAGTGGGAGTGGGGGGACAGAAAGGAAAGCCCACAACTGCAGAGCTCTGCTCTACAAATGCTTAACCTTCCAGGAGTTAGGGCTCCTTCAGCATTTGTATTCTATCCAAATCCTCATGAGTCACAAAAATTAAAAAGCTATATCCTTCTGGATGCCAGGAAGGGCCTTACCACAAGCCTTTTGTCAGAGAGAGAGAGAGGGAGAGAGAGAGAGGAAGAGAGAGAGAGAGCAAGAGCTGGGGGGAAAGCCACAGTGGTAGGCAGTCCCACTTGACTGTGAGTACTGTGAGGTCACAAACCACATGATTCTGTCTCTCCAGTAATAGTGCTTGCAAAAAAAGGAGTTTTAAAGCTTTTGCTTTTTTGGATTGTGTGAATGCTTCATTCGCCTCACAAACAACCACAGAACCACAAGTGCGGTGCAAACTTTCTCCAGGAGGACAGCAAGAAGTCTCTGGTTTTTAAATGGTTAATCTCCGCAGGTCACTACCAGCCACCGAGACCAACAGAGGCAGTGAGTGCTCTCTAACCACAGTCTGTGCAGTAATAGTAGGTCCTTCAAATATTTGCTCATTCTCTTTTTGTTTTGTTTCCTTGCTTTTCACATGTTACCAGCTACATAATTTCTTGACAGAAAAAAATAAATATCAAGTCTATGTACTGCAGGCATACTGTAAAACTAAAACAAGGTTTGGGTATGGTTTGTGTTTTCAGTTTAAGGCTGCAAGCAGAATTTACAACAGAGGGTACAAGTTCTATCTGAAAAAAAAAGGAGGGACTATGGCATCAAACAGCCTCTTCAGCACAGTGACACCATGTCAGCAAAACTTCTTTTGGGGTAAGTGTTATCATATTTTAAAATCCTCTAAGAGATGAACCTGTTAAACATAAAGGTATGTTTCTTGCATAAACTGCTAGCTTTTCCGGATACCATTCTATTAAAGATCATAATAATGCTATTTTGTTGCACTAGAAGTTGAAAAATGAAATTACTGTACAATTTGCATTTGCCATCTGTAACTTATCTACTTCTCGGACTAATGACTTGAAACAGAAAAGATTATCTCACATTAGTCTAAATGTTTTCTAGAGTTATAGAAATGAGGTAGTTGAAACAGTAAAGTTTAATATTCTCATTAACCCTCACTGAAATAAAAGTAGACATTAAATTAATCAAAGTATTGTGAAATAGTCACTCCGGCAGCTCCCAGTATTTGAGCAAACTTTAAAAAGGAAGCAATTTTACAAAATAACAGACCAAAGAATTATCCTGACATTATACTCTACCATGTAAAACAGAGAAATAAACCTGTAGTATAACTAACGTTTTAACCAGCTCAACTAAAAGAAATTTACAATTTTAAACTGCATCATAAGATACCTGCTTTGTTTCCTAAGCTGTTTGTTTCTACACAGCTTTACATAGTTGAGGCATATATTCAACTGAAATAAAATTATAAGTATATAACAGCCATTTTTTAGATTTTTAGAGTTGCCCAGGATATCCAGGATAATGAAAAGCTCATAGAAGTCTTTAAAAAACTTAACGTGCAATTATAATTTTCATTTACATCCACACACTATTCTCCATTGGTAGAACTTGTTATAAACACATAGCAAACATTGAAACGTCTAGGATTCTTTTAATCATATTCTAGAACTACCAAAATGAGTATCGTTTCATCTCATAAAAAATAATACTCTGAAAGGATACCCTGCATGATTTAAAAGAGCCATACCAATTAAGTCATGCTGGACTTTAAAAGAAAACAGGCAAAATATAGTTCCTTAATATTTCAATTTCAAGTCAGTGTTGCTTCACAAAAGTAAACTACTTCAGCATTCATGAGCCAACATGGTATTATACAGTAAAATATCTAAACACTTACAAGATTTTCTTTATGATGTCCAACATGTTCCAACTACAAGGCAAGTTTATAAAATTTTCTTTTATCCTTTGAAATAAACCCTTTGGCTGTGTATATCTGTATTAACTTTTGCTTTATAACTTACAACTAACGATTGGAGTTTCCTTTACTCCTCCTACTTCACACATTTTAACTGGCTACCAGAGGATCAGTCTTAGTTTTGGTCAAAGAGAAATAATTAAACCTGACGGAGAAAAAAGGATTTCTCTTAAAAGGGTGAGGAAATGTACTTTGTATTTTACCAAAAAATGTAAAATTGCTGCAGTAACTCCCTCGGTGGCTCTAAGTGGGCCCCTCAGTTATAACACATACAATATAATAATCACAGATTACTTCTCCGATTTAATGAAAGATAATGAGCATTTCTGTAAAAATCTCTGCATTAAGGAAACAGAACATACATACAACTAGACTGCATGAACAACTCCTATTATAATTACAGCTTATACACAGAAACTTTTGCTGTTCCTACCCAAGAGATGAGGGAAAAAATGGTTAAAACTATTGTTATATGGAGGGGTAACTTGAAGCAGGCATCTATCTCAAGCAGTTAAGTTACTCTTCACAATATTCCTCTGTTTAAAAACAAAAAAATTTTCAAACCAGACTGGGAACAACACAAATTTCAAGGACTACTTCAGCATTAGACATACAAGTTATTAACATAATCACAAAGAATATTTTTAAATGTTCTTTATGCTATCATATGAGGGAGTCTTATATTTCTATAACAATCCTTAACAACTATTTCTATAGTAAAATTTTCAAAATTTGACCAAGTGTCGAACAAGGCATGATCTATCACGTGTCATATACATTTAGACATTATAACTAATTCTTTCTCTTCTGAAAAGTGGAATTTCCCTCTCCCACTCCCAAATAGTACTTGAGAGCCTGGACAGAGAACGTAAGATGAACCCATCACAGCGGACTAATTACAGGTGGGTGGGGGACACTGTGTATAGGTTATCATCACACTGCAAACATTTCTCCATTCTGTCATCTTTCTGAAGTCTCAAACCTCACTTCAGGCTTTAAATTCTTACGTAATGATTATCAGAACAACCTAATGAAATGTCAAAAAGTAGGTGCTCTGATTTTTGTAAAATAGTTTTTAAAATTAGGCTCTTCCTAGGCGAGGGACAAAGCACATGCTGACCAACTGTCTCACCTCAAAATAATGAGTGAAAATAATGTGTATGCAAGAGAGAGACAGAGACAGTGAGAGACAAAAAAGTGTTTCAGTGTCCTTGCTCTCTCAGCAAACCATTTATCTCAAGAATTATCTGTACTACTCAAAATCTGTCCATTATTTATCATACATAAAGTCCGTTAAAACAACAGATGTAACTAATGGAGTATCCTACCATTAAGAACTAATTTATGAAAATATATCCGCTGACAGACTAATTTCTACCTAAAACCTCTGTGCCTGATTGAACATGATGTGTGAACAATGATTTCTAAAACAGTCATAGTCCATAGCAAGAATATTTCATGGTAACAAAGTGTCATAACTTGCTTCTAAAACAAGAAAGCTCAATTCCAAAAATCCAGGGAGATGAT
Organism: Sus scrofa; assembly: GCF_054392235.1. Classification (NCBI taxonomy): domain Eukaryota; kingdom Metazoa; phylum Chordata; class Mammalia; order Artiodactyla; family Suidae; genus Sus; species Sus scrofa. The sequence continues at coordinate 48,685,503 of NC_139389.1, forward strand.
TTAAAAAGAACATTCGTAGAATACCACTCCTATATATATTAAAAGTTAATAATATCAATGCAATTCCCAAAGATTCATATTATAAGTTACTTTATATTATAATAAGTAATCCTAATTTTACATGAAAAATTGGTAAAGATTTAACTTTTAAACATTAAAATATATTAAAATGTAAAAGACTTAAAAGAAATCACAGAAAGATATTTTGTTTGTATGAACCTCCTGATAGTCCCAAGTCACAAGAAAGGCATGAAATATTATACATGGTCACATTATATTTCGGTTATTTTAAAAGAAGAAAAAAGTCAATCTATTCAATTACACCCTTCAAACTAATCACTAATAGTTTGACTTGTTTAAATCAGTCATGCTAAAGTTAAATTCAGTAAGATAGAAATGTTCCAGTTTGTTAAAAGAACACTGAAATATTTGATGGTTAAATAAACTGCGGGGGGAGGGTGAAAAACTAACTCATTGAAGCCACTAAGATTTTATCAAACACACAGAATTAATCTTTATTGAATAGAACCATTCACAAATCAAAACTCACTGTACTTCAATACTCTCAAGCAGCGCTAATCAATTACAAACCTTTTCTAGTGCTTCAAAACTCATGTGCTTTCAATTTTATACACTGGTGGTCCTCAAGTACTGTATTGGGGCTGAGTTAAGACATTCTGTATCACAACTTTTTTTTCAACAAATATTCATCTAGAGGGCTTTTTTTTTCCTCTCAAGAGCTGCTCACATGAAAACTGTGGTAATATTTTTATACTGTACTTCTTTGTTGAAGCAAAAGGTTAGAGGTTACCTAAATACCTCAACTGCATATACAAAAAAAGGGAAAAGGTAAGTATTCACATAAAAAAATCCAATGGGACTGGATTATTTGTTTTTGCATTTCCTATGATTAATGATGCACCCATGCATACTTGAACACGGATGGCAAAATAGGGTAACATCTCAAATTCCTCTCCAAAGCATGCAAATACCAACCTTCCATGCTGTTCTAACCCTTGTTCCAAGACACCAAAATGTGACAAAGCTAAGTTAAAATGAGGTCATGCAAAAGCTCCTCAAAAGCATTAAGAATGCAAATGCAACTACCTAACAAAAGTCTCTAGAGATATTTTTACATAAAGGTTTCACTAGAACGGTCCATCTCTACTACCTCTCTTTAAAAATAATACACATACAGTTAAATAGATAAATACCTTCCATATGAAAAAATCCTTCCTGTAAACAACAAAAATGTAAATGTGACCAGGCATAACTACTTTTTTTCTAGTCGTCTGCCATGCAAGACTTAGTGTATCTGGGTAAACCTATTGGGAAATCTGCCTAAATTAGCATTGGTTTTACTAGCACCCATTATTAATACTTTTTTATCCTATACCAATGAATTCCACTGAAGACAAATTTTTATTTTAAAAAATAATTGTCATGAACCTTCTATAATAAGGATAACAAAAAATTCCATACTCAGTATTTTCTAAAGAGCAAAATATTCTAAGCTGTCTAAAGCAGATGGAAATTCTTCATGAAATCTGAGATGTTTAATGCTTTAAAACAAATCTTTAGAAAGGGGAGTCTAACATAATGAAAATATACACCTTAATACACAATCTATTGCCATCTCAAAGTTCACAGAATTCAGCAGATATGTATTTTGATTAATGTGTTACAATTCAAAAGAATAATGGGGAAATTCTATACCTTATTCAAAGGGAGTTTCCTTACAATTTTACAGTTGACCACAAGCTTTCGTCCATTCAGCAGCAATCACACAGAAAACAGGCCATACATCCCCACAGAACTTTTTAAAGATCTGTACAACAGTTTAGATTAGATGCTCCTTTGCTACATCGTATACAGTATCTTCATCTTATGTTGAATTCTGAGGAATGTCTCCCCTTAACATTATTTATTAAGGATGTAGGATTCAGGTTTGAACAGTGCTAACTGTAAGCAACACCACCTCAAACATTTCAGGTGTTTACTTATTGTTGAACAGGATATTAATTCTAAAGTGTATTTTTTCATAAATATTCTTTCTTCTACTAATAAATAAAAACCTCATCATTTACCAAGATATATAAAACAATTCCCAGATAAAATGAGCCACAGAATTAAAATTCCCACGTAAGCATTTAATATGTGCAGTGGGAAAATGTCATTATTCATACACCTCCAATAAATACTCTATATTCCTGTTAATACTCATAAATGCAAATCCAAAGTAGAGTCTAGGACTAAAAATCCTATCAAGTGTGATTTGGGCTCTAATTATATAATTTTCAATTCTTATATCAACTGCCCACAAAACAAGGAATTCTGCACCATATATACATATCTTAATTAAATACAATTTTAATAATATTTACGATATTTTTAAATCATGGATTAAATACAATTTTAATAATATTTAAGATATTTTTAATTATTATATGGATTAAATACAAATTTAATAATATTTAAGATACCTTAAAATTATTATATTGATGTCAGAAAATTTACCCAGCTACATTATTCTTAGACATGTATTTAAGATGACGGTGGCAATTAGTTTAAAGACTGTTATCTGCACTACTTCTATTGCCACCCCTTAAGAAGTTATACGTTAAGAGGTACATTAGAGAGAAATGACAGTCCTAACAAGGTACATCTAAAAATCCTGTGCAAGGAAAATAATTTGTACCACAAAATTGAAAAAATTTATCTTACGTTTCAGTTTTTACATCAATGATGCCCAATGAAATCATTATACCATCAACTATTAAAATACATTTACATAAAAGACTTAGTTAAAAACTCAAAAATTTAAATGCACATTTATAGGTTCCTCAAAAATTATATGAACCATGAGTGTGGCCAACTTTGTTTAGTTTCCTTATTGTTAGATATTCCTTATAGTCAAATATCTTGCAATTAAATCCATTCTGTGCTTCAGTAAAAACAAAAGCAAAAGCAAAAAAAAAAAAAAAAGAAAAGAAATAAAGGAAAAATGCTAGCCAAATCACAAAAACAATCATCTATAAGGTTTTATGACATGTATATGTACTGTTTTTCTTTTGGAAGAATCAAAATAATGATGTTGCAATATTCCATAGAACTTTATACGGACATATTTTTATAGAGAAGCTAAATATCTGCCATATAAATACAACCTCAATTTCTTTCAATTATCAAAATTTTAATATGAAGTGCATGAATTTGCCTGTGCATATGAATGCACACACACATCAGACTAGAGAACTTGGGAAAATAACTGTAAACCTGGAAGAAAACAATTACAAATAAGTTAACTGAGGTATTGTCTGCAGTTCTTTTGGAAAAAGGCTTTCTGCATGTATACTAACAGAGAAATGTTAATCTGTAAAACTGTTAACAGAGATTAGGCATCTGTTGGAAAATACAAGATAAAAATAATCAAAAACTATATGTGTAAAACACAAGGATGTTATTTTCCTGTTAGGAACTTAAATATTTAAAGTAAAAACTGATATCAGTTAAGCAAATTATTACTGTTCACAAGGGAAAATATGAATGTAATTAACCTGTTAACAGATACATATTTACAGACATTACCTCAAAGAAACAACTCTGGCTTGGCGCCAAATAGGTCTAGTTTCTATAAATTTATCCATTGCCCATGTAATCTAGGTAAACAGTGTGATTTTTAACTTTGTTATTTTGTTTTGACAGTGATAATTATAACTCATTTTATTTTTAAATTTTTCTATGAAATTTTAAACTTCAAATTTCCAGGTAATCATTATTTCTACTAAGTGAGTAAAAATTACCTAAATGGATCTAAACAAACTGAATTCACTGTGAAGCGGAAAAGAAAAAAAGTGCTGTATTTTGCAATTAATATTTCACTCTTTGGTTTTAGTGTAATTTGATCCTAGAATTAGACATATGAGTAGCCAAAAGATCTAGAGTGCAGATTCCCTTTAATTAATAGTAGTTTTACTATAAAGTTTTCCTAAGTACAGTTCCAAGCCTAATTTTTTGAAGAAAAGTGAATACTCACTTTTTTAAAACTTTTAAAATAGAAATCTGCAATATTATGCTACGAGAGGAAAAAAACCTCCCTACCCTAATAATCTACATGATGTCAATCATTGTGTTTCCCATAAAATGCATAACTGTAGTAGTAGTTTACATTCATACTAAGGACCTGGGCACCCAATTCAAAAATACTGCGGCATTTTAAGAAGCTATCTACAAGAAAACTTCCATCAAGACACTACCAACCTAATGTCAGACAAGGTAATTGGTTACAAAAGGCAATCTAGCAATCTAGATTAATTTTTACCCCTCATGAAATGTGTAAAGCTTTCAGGTAATTCAGCTTTTGACAAAATGCAGGGAAAAAAACTGCAACTATTCTTACAGAGTTCAACACAAAAATGAAAATATTTAAGAAGATGACTCATAAAACAGATACTACTACTAGAGAGAGTACATTCGTAAAGCTATATAAACATGAAAGGCAATGTAATTCAAACCTTTGATCATTAATCCAACCTTCTTTCCATAGTAGAAACTCCTCCTTTTCATATTATTAAAACTCCAGTGTTCACACAGAATTCTTTACATTCCCTCAGCTGTTAAAACTAAACACACATAATATGTTCTCTTTATTTTAGGAGGAAAACTCGTAACATTTTCAAAACTTTTTACCACTAGTACCCACCTTATTTTTAAAATGTTATTATCTAAGCTAGATAGAGACAACTGGTCTTGTCAGAATAACATTATTCTTGATTTAGTAACAAAGATTTAACAATATATTTTCTTTATAGTACCATACTGTAGAATAGTTTAGTGTACCAACAGAACCAAAGAAAACACATGAGGAGATTTTACTTTTTAATTATTATTCACAAGTATCCAGAAAGAAAACTGAGCCATATGCTGATTATTAGGCTTATTTTTATTTTCATAAATATTTTTAATATAATGATAAATCAGAATATATCAAGAATGACTTGAATAAATATTTTTTAAGAAAGCAAAATATTTGGCTTAAATCACTAAATTATTTCATTATTAAATGGTTAAACCGACTTATGTAAGATTATATGTGTAAAAAAATTTAACTGAAACATTCAAACTACTTCTTGGCTATGAAATAAAATCATGTGCTTCAACAAATAACGTAACAAAATATTTTTGATAAAATATTTACATACAAAGTAATTATATAGTGTATGAACAAAATGATAGGAAGATGTTCTGTACATTAATATATGTACTCAAATTCTCTGCCTTGATTTCAACCTTTAAATACATGGTCAATTCAATGCATTTCCATGATTGAAAAACATCTAATATCCTGAATGCTGTTTTAAAGGAAACTTTAAGAAAAATCATCTTATTATTAAAAGCTGACAGAAAGGTTTTTTAAAAAAAGAAGCTGTAAAAAAAAAATGTGATCTGAAAACTTACCTATGAACTTAAAACTTACATATTCAAACATATGAAACAAACAAGAAAACACCAAACAAATGCATTAAATAAAACTCTACCTAGTAACAATACCATACAAAGAAGTCAACCCTGAGCATAGGAGAAACACATACGCATTTTTAAATAAATGTTCAAATGAAAGCTTGCCTTCTGAACTGCTCAAATGAACAGATAACATCCCAGTGACTACAGAATTTGCTTCTAAACTGGAAAGACTAAAAAGAATCACACCTAATTCCTAATTCTGCATTCATAATGTGCAGTACTTCCTTTAATCATAAGATTACCGTTTATTCTAAACTGGCTGGAAAGCCTTGCCCATTGCATTTTTCCTGTACGTACCTCTTCCTTATCAATTATGGTGTATCTTCAGCATTCGGAGAAAAGGGAAAAAAAAAAAAAAACAAAAAACGCTTCAAACTTTAACTGAGTTTAAAACATATCATTAAACCAATATACACAGGGCTACTCTAAAAATATTCATTTCTAGAAGGCCAGAAAATCTTACTTTTTTTAAGCTGATGCATCTACACATAGAAAGCAACTTTTAGTAAGTTCTTTTGCTACGCCATAATGATCTGCTCCAGAAACTCAGGGGTACCTAAAACAACGGGCTACCTGTTCTAGCCATGCTTAGGAATGTGTCCAAATCATTTTTATTGATTTAACCTTTATAGGAATGCTACATATCCTCAGAGAAAAACATTTTGAATGTATTTATAATATGATACACTTCTGAGAAACCATGAAAAAGAAAGTTAAAAACAAATCTAGATACTCCTCCACCCTTGGTTGTTATGGGTTTATTTTTGTTTACTTTAAATACTACCAACAGACCTAAATACTAAATAATTCTATTTAGGAAAACTTATTTTGGCACCATGGTAAGCAGAAATAAAAATTTATTTTGGAAAAAAAAAGTGCATTTAAATAAATTCTATCTTAAAGAAACAAAATGCCTGACTTGACAATGATGTCACATCTACATATTTTAACAGATTCTAAATACTCCTTTTATATCCTAGTTAACATTAATCATGGAATCCACAAACATATCAAACTTAAAGAATTTAGTCCTTATTGAATAAACTAAGTTGTACTCTAGTTTACATTCTGAGAGTTTACAGAGAGTTCTGTGTTGCCTATCTCTCTAGCTTTCTGCAAGTGGTACTTTATTAATGGCTTCAGCAAGCTAATGCCTGCATTAGTTATGTTTGCCAAATAATAATTCACAATATTATGCTTCCTCACATTATGGTTCATCATTCGTTAACTTGAACCTCACCTCTAAAGAAGTTATACTTTCACTGCACACTGTTCTCTTAAAAAGGCAAACAACTTTTGAGCATTTCCAGATGTAGCACTCAAAAAAAAAAAAAAAGAAAGAAAATTCATAGGCAAATTCTCAAAGAATTCTAAAATTATTAATAAAAATGTAGTAAAACTGGACTCATTACTTACCATTTCAATGATCATCCATAAGTTTAAGAGCTGAATGTACTATTTATCAAATTAAGAAACTTATAATAGAGCACTAATGATTTCAGATAGCTGCCAGCAGATAAAACAACCAAGTACATTTCAGTGTGAGACAAGCTTCAACTGAACTGGAATTCCTGCAACTCTGACAATTACTGAATATGCAAGAATAAAATCATAATGTTATCTTTTTCACATAGTTAATTTATTTTTTTCTGGGTAATATAAATTTGGGTTCAGCTACATTATTTTCATAGTCATTATTTTTAGGAAATACCCAAGCATGCATAAGATTATGCTAAACTAAAATTAAAATAATTTATATGCAGCCTGCTTCTCTGGAGCAGGGTTGGGACTAGAGTGAGGCAAGCAGGCAGGCATTGAGGGTTCAAAATTTAAGGAGATACTCATTCATGCACAGCCCTGAAAGTGAGTGCCTCCTTAAATGTTGTGCCCTGGCCACTTCGCCTGCCTTACCATAGGCCCAAGTCTGGCTCTGGAAACATATTGGTGTAAACCATTTCACGAGACATATTCTAAGCAAGGTATCATAAAACAGAAATATAGTAATATAAGAATAAAATTTAAAATGTTTCTATCTTTAACAAACTCTCTGATATTTTTCTTTAAAAAACTTAAATGCAGATTTTTTTAGATGATCATATTATAATAAGCACTTAGAATTTTGGGATGGCACAGATTTTCTTTAAATTTAAAGACTTATATTTGCCATAAATCTCTCTGAAAGTGAATTAGGTTGTCTTATTACTTGACCATAAGGCTTTAAAAAAAAAAAAAAAAAAAAAAAGGATCAAGTATGCTCCATTAAAAGGTTCACAGTGCTACAGATGAGTTGCAGCCCAGTAGTATCCAGATCTGACTGCTCAAGAGAATTACCTGAGGACTAAGTCGGGAGGAGGGGAGGGGAGGGGAGAAGAGGGCACCTCGGGAAATTTTTTTAAGCAAAGCTCTTCAGGTAAATTAGCCAAGTTTGGGAGCCAATAAATAGTCAACTTATAATCGTTAAGCAGAAATAAGCTTAAGACAAGTTGTACATACTAATTATATGAATTTCCGAGCTATCTCCCACCTAAACCTTGGTAAAGCTTATTCACAAAAAAGAAAATACTAAAATTTCAGTTACTTCCTTTCCTTTCTTCAAGTAAAAATGGGAGCCAATGGTGCTGTGTCCAACATGTAATTTTAATAAGGAAAATAAAGTCAGAAGCATAGACAATTCAATGAGATGAATACAGCCCCGAAAATTAGTGTTTTTATTTTTACTTCAGGTTTAAATAGCTATTCTACGTGTATAATCTCAACCTATTCTAAAATTCTCATACTTTAAATTCATTTAATTAATTTTGTATGAACATATTTTAAGAAAATACATTTGCCTATCCTTCCTTCATGATTGTTAGAGGACACCTTAGTTGAAACTGAATTTCACTTTTATGTCAGCTTTTCTTTCTTGACTGTGCCAGGCACTACACTAAACCCTTAATGAACATTATCTCCTTTCGTTCTCACAACTCTCTTACATGACATGGGTATTATAATTATTTACAGATGAGGAAACTGAAAATGAGGTAATAAAAAATCTGTCCCAGGTCACACAGCTGAAGAGCTGGGATTGAAACCCGAGCCTTCTCACTCTTGATCACGACCTGATAGTGTTATTCATAACCTTAATGTTTACTTCCTAACCCCCAATCTCATCTATAAAGGTGTTAGTTCTCAGAAACATAATTAAAAGCTATAAATACAAAATGAGAGAGATCATCTTGGCATCTCCAAAGTCGCCCAAAGTATAACTGTAAGTAATACTGATCAGTGAAAGCCAAAAAGATTAAGACAGAATGAAATGTATGAGGATACTAAAGGATAAGATGCAGGTCGGGTGTAAGTAGAAAATGAACGATCCAAGGAAGTAAATAATTCCTAACCAATCATTAGAATCAATAATCTTATGTAATACCACACAAGATATTCTTCACATGATATGAAAATAACTTTTTAGGAGTTAAAACTTAAGCTCTTAAATTGAACATAAGAAATTTATAATTCTCCTTATTGATAAAATTTAAACAATAATAATTCTAACCACAGGCTTTGGTGTCAGTCAGATCTGGAATCAAAACCTAGCTCCTATAATCAAACATAGTATTTCCTTTACCAGCACCTCACTGTCCTACCTTAAACAGGCCTATATGGCCACACTTATGCTAAGTGACTGAGACAACTTTAATTTCTAAGTCTTAAGTTCTCATTATAATTTCTTAAATTCTTATTCACTTATATCTTTGATGATCCCAAAGATCCACTGATTTTTCTTCACCTACCAAAGAGATTATGTACATGATATTTACAAAGTAAATCTGTGACATGCACTCTTCATCCCAATTTCATCTACGACCATTTATCCATTATTATTCAAAATAGAAAATCTTAGAGAAGCCACAAAAGAGCTCTAGCTGCTTTTTTTTTTTTTTTTTTTCTGGTAGAGGGTAGGAATAAAGCCGTGAGATTATATTTCTCAAACTACATGGGTCCACTGAGAAAAGATGCACTAACCAGAGACCACAGGTGATGACAGACAGATGAGACATTTTTGAAAAGAATAAAGATGTGAGAAGAGAAAGCTGTTTGAGCAGCTACAAATGTAAACAGACTTCTCCAATCATTCTGCACCCATATTTGATCTGATATGAAAAGTTTTAATGATCAAACTAACAACTTTAAAAAGCCTAAATAAGGTAGAATTTATTAAAATTAAATAAACACACACGCAAGTATAAAATTAGAGACACTACATTTTAGAAAGGGAAACATGCAAACCAGTCTCTATCTGGCAATGATGGTAACAAGTTTTAAAAAAAATGGTTTGGGTTAGAAATAGAAGCTAAAAGGGTAGAGTTCCCGCTGTGGCACAACAGGATCGGTGGCATCTCTGGAGCACAAGGACACAAGTTCGGTCCCTGGCCTGGCACGGTGGGTTAAGGGTGTGGCATTGCCTCAGCTGCAGTGAAGGCTGCAACTGTGGCTGGGATGGGTTCCCTGACCTGGGAACTCCATGTACATATGGAGCAGCCAAAAAAGGAAAAAAAAAAAAAAGTTAACAGGGTAAGATACTTCACTGACTTTAAACTCCACAGGTTTAAACGATATTGATTTCACCAGTCACTAAAAAAATGTGATAAAAGAAAGACAAAAGGTTTTTGTATGCAGCCAAAACAGCTGACCAATAAAACAGAGAATGAACTTATGAATTATAGAGTAATTTATTTACTGTATAGCACAGGGAACTACACTCAATTTTTTGTAATAACCTACAAGGAAAGAAAAATCTGAAAAAAGTATATATATATATATGTATGTTTGTACATCTGAACAACCTTGCTATACATCTGAAACTAACACAACATTGTAAATCAACTATACTTCCATTTAAAAAGTATTAATAATTATAATTTAGTCATCTAAATCTAATACCAAAAAAATCTAGTATATTAATGTAGCACAAAAAAAAATCAAATCTGGATGTGAAAAGCATGGGCAAGTTAAAGAGATAATACAAGGAAACTAGCAGAAGAATTTGACAGCAGTTATTGGGAGAGGAAAAGAATACGGAAAATTAGACTGCCGCCTAGAAGAGAATGGCAACGTTGCCAACAAAGAAGAAAGGAGAAAGTAGAAAGAGTTTTGTCATGTCATTATTAAAGTTGTGCTTGGTGGGGAAAATGGGTATACACAACACAATTTCAATTTTTTAAAAATTACACGGGGTGTGCATGTGTATCAGAGGAACTCAAAACAGTAACACACATTATGTTTAGATAACAGAAGAATTATGAAGAAACACTGTTTTTCTATACTTGCCAATATTTTAACTAAAAAATGCATAAACATCATAATTTTAAAACCTTAGTTGCCAGTATACTCAATGTTTAGAAAGCTCACTTTTCCTGAATCTGTACAACAAATGTGTTACTGGGAACAATTCTGGGTTGTTGTTTTTTGCCCCGTGCTCAAGTTATAAGAAATAGAGCAAATTGGTACAAACTACTTTTATGTGTGAAAATCAATTTCACAAAAACTACAGAATCTCAGGGAAACATGACAGACCTAGTGCCTCAGTATCCTGATTTTAAATCCCAGTTATACCAATCATAAAACTGTGAGCAAGTTACTTAAGCTCCCTGTGTCTCAATTTCTTCATTTATAAAAATATTATCACATCTTGAAAGTTTTCTATGAAAAGTAAGATAACATATGTAAAGTACCTACACCTAATCACCAAAAAAATCAGTGCAGTTATTACACATAATCAATTTTCCAATGCTTAAATCCTCTTAAAAGTCTAAATTTGACTACCCAGAGTGTGGTCCACAGAGCAGTAGCATCAGCATCACCTGAAAGCTTGTACAAAAACACAAACCCCCAGGCCCCAGCCAGACCTTCTGAGGCAGAATCTGCATTTTCTGTAGATTCCCAGGAAAAACAAAATTTGAGCAGCCCTATTGAAAACCACATTCAGTGAAGGAACGTCCAACTTGTCTGCCTGTTACCGGAGCCTGGAGGTTGTCCCCTCCATCTCTGCTCCGGAGTTCTTTCTGATCTGAATGAAGGGCACCTTGTAGTTTACTCCTAATTCCTAATTCCGAGACACTTTTCAAGATGCGGACAGAAACCTCCTCCTACTTCCAACACATAACTTTTCAAACCTAAAGATAACTCTTGTGTTCACCCCTTCAATGTATCCACCATGACTGAACAAGAAAGAGGGTCCTGTGGTACATAACTCTCTCTTATAAAACAATGTCTTCGAGAATTCAATAAATTCACATTTTTCAATAATTAAGTAATTACATTTTATAAATCGCAAAGCTGAGCGATTGTATTAATGAAATACCAGGCCATATTTACCCACGCTGCCCACGAAGCCTTACCACAAACCTGGCAATGCCTTACTGAAGGTGAAAAACCCTCTCATCTGTCCCATGCTGCTGAGAAGGCTGTGGAGCAGCAGCCCTGACAGCACAGCGCCTGTGAGGCGTGGCTGCTGCTGAGTACAGCCTTTGGGATTCTAGTACTCACCTTTCAGGCGGCTCATAAATCAGGCCTTTAAGAACCCATTCTAGAATCTTAGCCAACCCAGAGGCCTCAAGCTGACAGGTCTTTCGACTTTCATTTTGAAACTAATCCCTCTCCTTGGTGTTTTATACCAGTTGTTTACTGATAAGTATTTTACTATTGCAGGTGCCTAATCTTCTTTTCCATTCCATGACTACTAAATAAAACAGGAAATACAGAAGATGAAATAACATTGCAAACTTCTTAATTTAGAGAAATAGAAGGCAGTATGAAGTACATACGACAAAGAAAAAGAACATCTACTAGCTTCGGCAGCAGACTAATTAATATTAGTCCATCTATTACAGAGCTCCTAGCAGAAATCCATCTCTGCTGAATTTCTTAGACCGCTTTGAACAGAACTTTCACCTTTATTTCATACACAGTTGAGAACTCCCTCCCATACGCAGCCTAAATTCCCCCCTTATCCATATGCTGCTTCTTGCGCTCTACCCTTAAAAAGGACATGCCCTTAGCTGCCCACTCAGGCACTGAATTTTTTTTTTTTTCATTCTTCTATCAACTTCTTTTTCATTCATGTCCACATGAGCACTGACTTAGATTCCAAGCTTCCAGAGAAAGGTCCATATCTGTAGATTTCCCCTCGAAAATGACCTAGAATAGTAACATTTATGATGGGCATACCCATAATGATAAGAGCCCAAAGAAAGATATGCTTATCACACATTTAAAATTAAGAACATTAATTAAAGAACATGTTGTAATTAAGAACATTAAAAATTAAGAACAGAGAAAAGCAAGTCAACTTTTTGGGTAAGGAAGTTGTGTATGAGCCAGCATTTTACTCGTGGCTGGGAAGACCTAGAGAAAAAGCAAGCTGAACATGAAAGGTGAACTGGCCTTAAAGAAAAACAAGAGGAATATACTTAGTGGATAGAGAAAGGAAGGACATTTCAGAAATAAAGAATGTGATGAGCCAGACAAGGGAAACAATAAAACAAGTAGAAGGTAGAGAATTTTTAAGTCTCTGAAGTATAAGGGACTATTTTTAAGCAGGGTAGCTTAGTTGTTTCCATATACTATTTTCTAAAGCTGGCTTTATTCTTATGAGTCTAGAAATGTCTCTACTGGACTTCACTGAATTAAAATCAAGCAAACTGATTTACGTAAACAAAAGGGCTATATACTAAAATGTTCCTCATGACCAGTACCTACTTGCTTAGCGCACCTGAGTATCTAACAGGTATCCCTGATATATCAAAGTACAACAGCCAGGATACAGAAAAGTCAAAGATTAATTACAGTCACAGAACACAGTCTTAAGAAATTACTCTTCTTGATTTCTTTACATTGTTTTAGTTTTCTTGGTTTTTTCTAAGCTTCCTACCTCATCCCAATTTTTTCCTAGTATGACATGACTTTTAAAGGACCAAGCTGTAAGTCAGGAAAAGTAAGGTCTAGTTACAGAGTTATCACAAGACAAAACGGTTTTTCTGGGCTTCAGTTTCATCATTTACCAGTGCTAAACTATATAAAACTCTCCAAGCCTTTTCCCAGATTTCTCTGTCTCTGCCGTATTTCTCACATTCTGGATAGAAGATTCTTCCTCACAGTACATCCTGGTTAGAGGGCCATCCACAGCAGACATCATGGCACAAGGCATTTTTCCCACTGAGATCCTGCATAACCACAATCCTCAATGCAGGTCTTTGGGAAGCCACTAATAAATAGGAATTTGCAGAAAGGTTTTTACCAGCCCATGCCTGAGGGTTTATATTTCTATTGAGAATTCAATTTCTTCTTCCTGACTTTCATCTAACTCTGCTCACTTCTACTGAATCCTTGACATCTATCTTTCACTTTGAGTTTGAGTTTCTATAGCCTTAGATCCATGTTGTAGGAAGGCACTTATCAGGCAGTGATAAGTAGAAAAGACAGTGAAATAGATAGATGGAAGAACTTTATTGTAGAACCCTTTTACTTTCCTGCTGGCTTTAAAAAAAAATAGTAATAACCATCTCTTCATGCCTTAGTTTCCCCATCTGCGAAATAGGAGAAAAAAATCCACGTACCTACCCTGCCTCACATGGATGTTTTGTGATTTAAATGAGATAATGTATGTCAAATTTTTAATAATAAAAAAATCTCCAATATGTCATATTAAATCATTACAATTTAGTATTATTTAAGAAAAAAAGTTTAAACTTGAATATGCCAAAAGAATAAGCCTGTGCCTTTAAATGGCGACAGAGGATATAGCTTGGCCAGTTTTTCTTAAATTTTCAGCAAACCAAGGGGTTTTGAAAACACTTTAAACTTTGTGAAATATATTCATTTAAAATTACCTCAGAGTTACTCTGTGCAATCCTCTAGCTCCGTGGGTCTCCTCTTTTTTATAATGCAGCCCATCAATAAAATATGCACATAATGACCACCACAGTATATTACAAATTATCTATAGATCTGTTACCTTCCCAACATATTATTTACCTTATCAATTATTCATGAAAATAGAAAATTTAAGGTATGAAAAAATATATAAATGAAGTCTTAATATGTTTTCCCTGAACTCTACTTTGGAGACTACTGCTACGCCAGTGGTTTCAAATTTTTTTAAGCTAAAGAACTCTCGGTTCCAACACCAGATTTTAAAATGCAAACCCAGTCTATAAGACAAATAAAGGCAGAGCTCTGACTAAAGTGGGAATAAGGGAACTGGCACCTGGAGGTCTGTGATGAAACACCTACGGTGCCAGAAAAGACTGATCTTGAGATCAGACTTTCCATTAGCCTCTTTAAAAATAATCAATGTGCTTTTTCTTAATAGCCCCTGTTTCCTTAGCTCAAAGACAATGATGCTGTAAGAATCAACTGAGTAACCATATTATATTTACTGCAGAGATAAAGATACTGTTGACTACATAATAAAGTGTCCCCACAGGCTTTTGGGGAAGAAAATTCTCTCAGGCCTCAGTACTAAAAAAAGCCACAGTTGGAGTTCCTGTCGGGGGGCAGTGGTTAATGAATCCGACTAGGAACCATAAGGTAGTGGGTTCGATCCCTGGCCTCGCTCAGTGGGTTGAGGATCAGGCATTGCCATGAGCTGTGGTGTAGGTCACAGATTCGGCTCGGATCCTGAGTTGCTGTGGCTGTGGTGTAGGCCGGCAGCTGTAGCTCTGATTAGACCCCTAGCCTGGGAACCTCCACGTGCCTAGGGTAGAAAAGGCAAAAAGACAAAAAAATTAAACTAAAAAAAAGCCACACTCCTAATAACTGCATTATATGCAGTTATATTATATGTATTACATGCAGTGTATTATACCATCGACTGTGAATCTAGTTTCTTTTGAGACAGTACAGTATATACAATGTTATCCTTTCCTATTTGCTAGGAAGCTTAACAGTGGAACTCCTCCAACTCAGCAGAGAGGAGTTTTATTATATGCATGTCTGTGCATTTTTACCTGGTGTATTAATTTTGCGTTCTACTTTTAGGGTCCATCTTGATTCATGTTTTTTCTATCCTATTCTAGTATAAACAAGTGCAATAAACTTCACAAATTTTTTTTAGAATCAGCTGAAATACAAATGATAGTATGTGTAACTGTGTCACCATGCTGCACAGTAGAAAAAAGATTGTACTGGGGAAATAATTATTAAAAAGGGGGGGGAGGGAGTTCCCGCCGTGGCGCAGTGGTTAACGAATCCAACCAGGAACCATGAGGTTGAAGGTTCGATCCCTGCCCTTGCTCAGTGGGTTAATGATCCAGCGTTGCCGTGAGCTGTGGTGTAGGTCGCAGACGCGGCTCGGATCCCGCGTTGCTGTGGCTCTGGCGTAGGCCAGTGGCTGCAGCTCCGATTCGACTCCTAGCCTGGGAACCTCCATATGCCGTGGGAGCGGCCCAAGAAATGGCAAAAAGATTTTAAAAAAAAAGAAAAGAAAAGAAAACCTCAAGCACTCAAAGTTGCCACTTGGTACCATCATCTTCCCATTTCTCCAAGACAGAAGCCTTGGAGTCATCTTTGTAACTGATGCACTAATTCCACCAGCCCCCAATACCTAACAACCCAGGCTTTGCACTATCACTTACAATCGCTTCCTATGCTTCATTCCCCACGTGATTACGATTCACCCAGGCTATGACAGTACAATAGGTCTTCCCGCAGCCAATCCATTTCACATGCTGTTTACAATCAATCCTTCTTAATCAGTAGTACCATGGATCACACCTGTATCTTTTCAAACCCATTTTAATGGTTTCCCACTACTTATGGAAAAGACTAGACTCCTCAGTCTGGCATTCAAAGTTTGCCACATTCTGATAGCAATCAGCAGTTTTGTCTGCAATTCTTACAATCAAGTTTGTCTCTAGACACATTAAACTTTTTGCCCCATATGCCTCATCTCTGCCTCTAGGTCTCTGATGATGCTGTTTCCCTTGCAATGTTCCCTACCTTTCCCCATCGCCACCCTCCCAAATATCAGCCATCCTTAAGATGAAGCTCAAATGGCATTACTTTAACAAGCTTCAGCCCCCAAATGGAAAATCCCCTTAACCTACCTTTGTTCTCATAGTAGTACACCTCTAACTCTTTTGACACATATTTATCTCCATCCTTCTCTCACATGCATCTCCTAGCATTCTCCACCCCAGTTTCTGTGTGTGAAACTGTTATCTCTCTACTTACATATATATAATTCTTCTAGACTAGTGATTCTAAAGCTATTTTTTTAACTGCACAATCCATTTTTCACATGAAATGCTATGAGGAAGCCCAATAAAGAAAATGGAATTTTAAGGGAGTTTTTCTAGTTGCAAAGGAGAAGGGCTGAGAAGAATGCTGGCACTTTACACTCCCTGCTGAGCGGCCCTGCACACATCTTCACAACGCACAGAGATGTAGTACACCAAACCACACACTTTACGAAGACAAGCAGTAGATTCACTTCATTTACCAATTTCCCATGATGGAAGGCAACACTATGTGAAATCAGACAGTCCTGGGGTCAAATCATAACTCTGCTGCTTATAAACTATGTTCTCTATGCAAACCTCAATCTCTCTGAATCTAAATCCTCCTCTGCAAAATGGAAACAGTAAAAATCTATCTCATGTGACGACCACATGACATAAGATATGTAAAAGTCATAGTTCATACCTAACACATGCATAGGTACAAAGGAATTCCTATTCCCTTTTTCCTCTCCTTACTTTCTTTCCACATCACTTAACCAAATGTCTAATATATAAGAGGAATTAAATAATCATTTCTTGAGTGAATTAATGAATGAGTGGACTGAACAGGGAAATGAAATGAATAGCTGTGTAACAAAACATAAAAAGACTTAGAAAAGGGATTTGATAAGTACAGAATAAAAGATGTTAAATACTATATAACAAAAAAGGAAAAATACCTTAAAAATAGCACTTAGGGCTTGAAAAGAAAAGTGGTACTTTACGTCCTTAAAAACTAGAGCCTTTTCAATAAAAATTTATTACCAAAGAAAGAAGCTAAGATGAAAGAATTGTTTACACACATCATTTTAAGGTTTATGTGTGAATAATATGATATCTGGCTAATATCTAAACTCAATTTACATCCAACAGCTTAGAAATAAGACTTGCAGTAAATTAAACCATAGTGAACAATTGCTTTCTTAAATAAATTTTATTTCACTGATTTATGTAGGACTGTTATGGAGTGGGGTTCTGATTTTCTTTTTAAAAAGTGTTTCCTTGTTTCTCGAGTTACAAATGTAAAGTTCTGCAATTGTATTTAAAATCTTTGGGAAGTACACAAAAGAAATACCTCAACACAAATCACTATGACATATAATGAACCCAAAAGGAATAGGCATATATCATAAAAGGCAAGATGTTAAGTTTGATAAAAGTAAAATCTGACCTTTAATATTTTTTAAAATTGGCTAATAAACATAAAATGTGACAAGGGTTACTTTCCACATATTTTTAAACTCTTCTGACATCCTTGGGGGGTCTGTCTACAAAAGCAAAGGAGTATGTATTTACATGCTAGAGACAAAAAAACATCAAATAAAAGAAACACGGTCCTGTGGGACTGTCCTTTAAATACAGGGCTGAAATCCAAATGGTTTATTTTTCTGTATTCGCAAAACAGATTAACTTCATGCAATGGATGAGAATCAGTAAATGAAAAGTTAATAGTGTAAAAAATTAGTAACACTATCAGCACAACGTTCTGGTAAATAAACTACAAGTCAAGATTATTATGTCTTACTCTTTAAAGTTATATATACTGCTTAAAAATGAGAAAAACAGATCAGAAATTAGATTATAAATATTTCTTATAAACACTTCGCTCCATCACAGCAACAATGTTAAAGAATAATTTACCAAATTTGACTCCTAAAGATGACATAACAGAGTGCTTTTCATTTGACTTCATGCAATGTATGAAACCTCTTCCTTCATACATGAAGGCTAAGGTGAATATATTACAGAATGAAACTATTATAAAGGCATTAGTATTCCAAAAACAGATGTATATTTCATTTGAACCCTGTGGGTCTATTTATCAGTAAATAATGTTGTATACAAAGTATGACTACAAGTTTTAAAAAACATTAAGTGCCTAAGTACTGAAATAATCACACATAATAAAATGTCAAACTGTTGTTTCTGGGTGATAAGATTCTCAGTTCCTCCTTTTACTCTCTAGAGGTTTCAAAATCTCCCATAAGCGTTATCTTTACAATGAGAAAAGGTTATTTTACACTTATAGAAACCTAAATACATATGTACGTATATGCATATATGTGTGTAAATGGCCTGCTCTAATTTCTAGAAACAGATAATCACAGCTGTGGCCCTGGTGTAAAGTGAGAAAAAGTATAACAGTAGGTAGCTCATGTTATCTGAAATTAAGAAAATATTCTCAAATCTCCGTGATGTAAATGCTAGCTAAAAGTTTGGCTGCAGAGTCAGAAAGACCTAATGAAATCCTAGTTCCACCACTTGACATCTGGGTAAATTTGGAAAAGTTACTTAACTTCTGTTAACCTGTTTCTTTCATCTAAAATTATAGATAACACTATCTAACAAATAGGACTATTAAATAAAATAACATATGGAAAGATGTTAGCACAAAATGCCTGTTTAGTGACAGCAATAGTCTTTCTTCTTCCTCTAATTCTTTGTGTAGCCAAAAGTCCTATCTGTCCTTCAGATTTCAGCTTAAATGAACTTCCTTAGAGAGGCCTCCCCTAAATTAGTTCTCACCCTCCACTATTTCAGAGCAGCCTGTACATTTTCTTTAATACTACATTTTATCACAATTGATAATTATTAATATGCACATGTATCCACAGCACATAGCATACCTTTATACTTAGTACATTATAAATTAATTAGTTTAGGAATAAAGATGTTTAAACTTGTAGTTTTCCATGGATACCATAAAATGATGTCTCTGTATATGAGTGAGATCTTGATTAGAAATGCTATTGGGGAGTTCCTGTCGTGGAGCAGTGGTTAACGAATCCAACTAGGAACCATGAGGTTGCAGGTTCGATCCCTGGCCTTGCTCAGTGGGTTAAGGATCCGGCGTTGCCGTGAGCTGTGGTGTAGGTCACAGACGCTGCTCAGATCCCGCGTTGCTGTGGCTGTGGCGTAGGCCAGCGGCTACAGCTCTGATTGGATCCCTAGCCTGGGAACCTCCATATGCTGCGGGAGCGGCCCTAGGAAAGGCAAAAAGACCAAAAAAAAAGCTATTGGCTATAATATGAATGGGGCATCTAAATTTGAATTTTTGAGTAATTCTGGGGAGTACAGCACAAGGGAAAAAAGAAACATGAATCACTAGTACTTCAGTCCACCTCTACATGTTTCAAGTCACAATGAGAGAATCACAGTAATTCTCTACATTTTGTCCCTCAATCTTCCATTGAGTCTACTAAAAATAAGGATTAAGAAAAATGTTTAGTTTATCGGCTGCTGAGTTTTCTTTTAATCACCACCTGCTAGAACTGCAATTAATTCAGCTATTTATTGATAAGTCAGGGGGCACTGCTAGAAACATTAGTGTGCTGGCTCTCAAAGTGTGGTCCCTAGACCAGAAGTACTAGCATCACCTGGGAATTTATTAGAAATGCAAATTATTGGGCTCACTCTAGATTTACCGAGTCAAAGTCAGGTCCAGCAGTCTCAGGGTTTAGCAAGACTCTGAGATGATTCATTACACTGAGGTTTGAGAAACATCACAGTAGAAGATTTAGTCTTTATAAAGTAATAGGCTGTTTCATTTGTTTTCTTTCATTAACTCATCATTAAAATTCTAATATTGTGGTATAATCTCTGATACACTCTGAAGTCTGACAAACAGGACATGTGTCAGAAATATGCGACAGACAACCAAAGAATGAGGGCTTAATACACTGTTCTATCCACACGTGCTGCAGAGTCGATTCATGCTGTCACTGTTCTCTTTCATTAGAAAGTAACTCCCCTACATCTCCAATTAAATAAAAAGGTCCTTGCTTCAGAACCACTAACTTCAAGTAAAGCTAGAAGGTAACAAAAAACACAAAGACTGTTTTCAAAGCTTTTATAAGCCACAGGAAAAAAAAAGAAAATGATCTGAGCCAAAAATAATATTAAAAATATCACCTCTATATGTAAAGATATATATAGTTAAGTCAAAGAATCAAGAGGGGTCTAGATTAATCTTATAGAGATATATAAATGGACTCTAGATTAATCTCTATTTTAGAGATAATTCATTAATAAACAATAATAATCTTCCACAAAGGGACTGTAAACATGGCTTAATGATAGGAAACTTGTTAACATAACACATCAGTAGGTCAAATGTGAAAAAGCATACAATCATCTCAAAGATATTCTTTGTGACATCTGATAAAACTCAAATTCCTTTCAATTTTTTAAAATCTAGAAATATTAAACTACTTCCTCAAAGTGATTTAAACCATTTTAAACCAAAAGTCAACATCATACTTGCTAGTGAATACAAAAAAAATTTCCAATAAAATCAAGCATAAAGAGATCCATTATCTTCACTCTTAGTTATTAATGTTCTGAAAGTTCTGATCTAAAAGAATAACCACTATTTGTGGATAATACAATTCTCTACCTACAAAGCTCAAGAGAATCAACTAAAATACTAAGTTGAATAAATTTAATTTTTTAAAGTAGTATTACCGCTATATGTAAAGGTATACAGAGTTAAGTCACAGGTTCAAGTGCATAAAACTGTAAATTGCACAAATACAGTTTACTACAAAAACAGTAGAACTTCTGAGAAAAGAGAAAAAATAATGGTATTTCTAATAAAACTAGAGTGTAAGCTCTATGAGATCTGGGCTCAGATGGAGTGGGGGGTGGGGGTTTATTCACTGCTACATCCCCAGAGCCTAGAAGACTGCCCAGCAAACATCAGACACTCAATAGGCATTTGCTGAATAAATACATGGAAAGCACTAACATTCTATGCTTTTAGAGCAAATGTGGTCTGCCTACAACTGACAGTCCCAGCACTATTATAAATCCACAATGAGATGAGTTTGAACCAGAATGTGCATCACAGTCCGCCACATCTAACTCAGCTTGTATCACAGGAAAACTATCTCAAGAAAGGAAGCAGAGGACTGGTTTACAATCTCGCTCATCTCATAAAAGACAAACAGTTCACATACTGGATACCTTGGGTGGCACCTCTTTAGACTAAATGTTGGGAGTTGAAATGAGAGGGAAAAACTAACTTCAAATCAAAGAATAATTTTTAAAAATAATGTCTGGCTGCTGAAATGTGGTCATAATTAGGTCACTGTGTCTTTTAAAGAAAGCTTATGAAACATGAAAGCAACAAAAAAATTTTAAGGATAAACTCTTTGTCAACTAAATGTCAGGTTCTAATTAGCAAATTCAGACATCCCAGTCATGTATAAAGGAATGAAGTCTTTATACTTTCAGAGGAGTTTACAATAGATGGTCACAGAAATTAAGGCACATAAGGAAATTATGCTCTAAATTAACGTCAACACTTCAAGTATATACCTCACTCCTCACTTTTAAAGTGGATCCAATATCATAGTGTCATCTCAAATAAAAAGTAAAACAAAGAAATGAGTCAGTGCTGGTGTTTTTAAAAGTGAGGAACAGTCAATTAACACTAATTTATAGCAGACGGTCTCTGGGAACGTGAACTGGGCTGATAATCACAAGACCAGGTATATAGCCCTGAACCCAAAACTAACCTACTACACATTCTAGGGCAAATCACCTTGTCTCTCTATTCTTCAATCTTCAGCAGTAAATAAAAAGACTCAGATTTTCCATTCAGTCTAAGTAACTGATACTACCCAGATAGCTTTGTTTCTGAGTAAAGGCAGATCAGTGGTCCTACAAAAATATGCTTAAGTTCAATTCTATCTATAACCCTATGAAGTCAAACTAATTTAAAAGTTATAGAAAGACATTTATATAGAGATTTACACTGAACACTTACCTATCTTCTATGTAAATGATTTACATAATCTGATTGACTCTACTTAAGAAACCTGAGAGATATACACTTTTATTTGAATTTTATAAATAATACAGATCTCACAGCAATATAAAAAAAAGAGAACTAACAGCACTCACTCAGATTTGTATGACTTCATCAGCTCATCCTTCTACAAACCAGACATGTGCATAGCTACAATTTTCTAAGGAAGCAGTAGAGGTTTCAGGTAATTAGAGACACTCAAAATATAGACTATAACACCAAAAAAAGGTTTTTCATGCAACTATTATGAAGAAGAAACTGAAGTTAATGTAGTGAAAGAATGAGAGGTATGCCAAAACTTCAGCTCTGAAGTTAATAAGAAAGCAAAACAAATATCTGGTGAGTGACATGAAAATATTCAAAACTTAAAAAAAATCAGGGAATGATCAAAATAAAGCAGTAATCGAATTTCTAACATGGACCTATCGTAGGGAGAAAGATTACTCATATCCTATTTCCTACCTCTTTTATTCTAAAGACTTCTAAACTCTTCTCATCTTGAGCAACTCCCATGAAGAATGTTCTCCTAGGAGTTCCCGTCGTGGCGCAGTGGTTAACGAATCCGACTAGGAACCATGAGGTTGCGGGTTCGGTCCCTGCCCTTGCTCAGTAGGTTAACGATCCGGCGTTGCCGTGAGCTGTGGTGTAGGTTGCAGACGCGGCTCGGATCCCACGTTGCTGTGGCTCTGGTGTAGGCCAGTGGCTACAGCTCCGATTAGACCCCTAGCCTGGGAACCTCCATATGCCGCGGGAGCGGCCCAAGAAATAGCAAAAAGACCAAAAAAAAAAACAAAAAAAAAAAAAAAAAAAAAAAAAAAGAATGTTCTCCTAAACTACTCTCCCAATATGAACATAACTTCCTATTCATTTGAGTAAATTCAGCACCTACTAGGTACTGAACAGGTACCAGATACTGTAAAACAGGAAGATTAAAACAAGCTCTGTACCTACGAAGCTAAAGGTGGGGAGTATAAATAGACAAGTAAATAGGTCCCTAGAACACAGTAAAATTAGGACTTTTATAAGAGCATACTACAAGGTGCCAGGACACACGGAAAAGAATTAACAAGACTGGATAGGCCAGGGGAGTCTTCTTGGAAGATGAGATGTCCAACCTGTTTCCGTTTTGTTTCATTTTCTATTCCTCCAGTTCTCTTAAATCTTCTATTTACTTCCCAACCCTTCTCCTTCTCTCATTTTTCTACGAATTTACTCCTTCATATTTCTATTACATCCCTCCCCACCAGCCTAAGCTCAGGGATCAGATCCTCTAACAACTTGAATTTCAATATTCTTCTGTTACAACTGTGCTTCAAATCCCTAAATCAACCAATCATCCTTCTTCGCCAATAAAATGCCCAGAAGTTGGGCACTGCTATAGAAAATTATATCAACTTGCTAGGAGTTCCCGAAGTGGCGCAGTGGTTAACGAATCCGACTAGGAACCATGAGGTTGTGGGTTCGGTCCCTGCCCTTGCTCAGTGGGTTAACGATCCGGCGTTGCCGTGAGCTGTGGTGTAGGTTGCAGACGCGGCTCAGATCCCGCGTTGCTGTGGCTGTGGCTCTGGCTCTGGCGTAGGCCAGTGGCTGCAGCTCCGATTCAACCCCTAGCCTGGGAACCTCCATATGCCACAGGAGCGGCCCAAGAAATGGCAAAAAGACAAAAAAAAAAAAAAAAAGGAAAAGAAAATTATATCACCTTGCTGTTAGAGCCCCTTATAAGCTTTGGGGAGCCCTTGACAACCTAGATGACACTAGGCATATGCCTAATTAGCTTTCTCTAACTCCACTGTTGCCATTACAACCCTTTACCACTCTCAAGCTTCCCTAACTCCCATCCTTGTCAACCCCAGCCAGTGGTCTGCCTACTTCTTCAAAATGGCAGGAATGATAGTTATGCGTTAACTGAAAATATTCCTTCAGACTATATTTTATGGGTTAAAAAAAAATTACATATACTGAGGTAACCAAGCAACCTAACTAAAAATTCTTTTTTTTGTCTTTTTGCCATTTCTTGGGCCGCTTCCGCGGCATATGGAGGTTCCCAGGCTAGGGGTCCAGGTTCCCAGGCTAGGGGTCCCCTAACTAAAAATTCTTAACACTGTTTCACTGAGAAAGCAGGTTCAGTCCCATATAAAGGACTTACAAATAAACACTGACCTATTACCTGACAATTTCAGCTACTAAAAATGCAGCCAAAAAACAGAACTAAGAAGTAATAAGTAAATTCAACTCTCAAAATTGATTTTAAGTCTATGCACCAAAGATCAAGTGACTTTTCTCAGAAGAGAAAATGTATCAGATTTTCCTAGGGTATGACTTATTACTTTAGATACAAATCTAATGAATTTAATTTTTAGTCTGTAGTAGATTGGAAGTAGTTTTCAAAAAGGAGGTGAAACATTGCCTGAGTATGGCACAACAGCAACAAAACTAGCGGATGCAAATGAGAGAGAAAACATAAAAACTCTATCTAAATAAAAATTTATAAATTCAAACAGCACAGCAGGTAAGTCTATTTTATCACAGGAGCAAAGGACACTTTATGCCATTAGGGACCCTAGGGTATCACTATAGTACAAGTGGATGATAACACCTGATATTGACAATGAAATTTCAGTTAAAAAAAAAAAAAAGATTAAATTGTACTTGGCATTTCATCCAAGTATACATAGTCATAAACATGCCATAATATATTTACTATAGCAATATTTTCATTAAAATGGTCACAATAAGATCCATTTGATCACCCAGATTAGCTCAGGTATTTATAAAATAAAGAATACACTAAATGTTTATTTTCTATGATATACATGGCATACATGTCCTTGTTTTTAATTCCATTCGTCAAAATACAGTTTTGTACACCTATTCGAAAAAATAAACTAATCTTTTGTTTCTAATCATGCTCTTCATTCAAAAGTGAGACAGTAACTACATGATTTAAAATGGAGAAGATAGTTTGGCTGACTTTTACACACTGCAGGCACAGCACAATTCTACATTCAAGCAAGAAAAACAAATACTAAGGAAAACTGAGAAGTTCTTCAGCATCTCTAATCACACACTAGTTAACCAAGCCACTCATTAGGCAGTTTCTATCCAGGGTTGTTTCAAATAAAATTTCTAAATGCAAAATTATTTCATTAACCAACTTCAAAAGTAAAATGAATCACACAGACCAATCTCTGAAATTTGACTACACAGCAGAAAGCAAAAAAAGAAAAGAAAAATGAAACTGCTTAAAAATTTGCACTTAAAATTTGCTTTGGAACTTGATAAAATGATTCCTTAAAATTCATCTGGAAGACTAAAACAGGAAAATGAGACAAGAAATATTTTAAAAAGAAAAGTTATGCAGGTGACCTTGAACTTTAATACCAAATATTAAAACATATTAAGAAGCTATAATAACTAAAGTAATGTAGTACTGGCAAAAGAATAGACAATTCAATGGGCAAAGCCAAAAATTCAAAAATAGTAATTTAGTATCCGATAAAAGTAGCATTTCAATTCTGAGAGAAAAGGGAGGTTTATATAATTTGTGGTGGTGAGACCACTGGCAAACAACTTGAAGTAAAATTATTTTAACTTAGAACCTTCTCTGGCACTATACAACAAAATAATGAATTAAATATTAAACTGTAGAAACCAAAGCCTGAAATATGAGAAGTACATGACGATTTATACAAAAATTGAGGGTAAGATATTCTGACAATGCAGAATAAGGAAATATAAAACCAATTGATCCACATTAAAAATGAAATATGATCAACCATAGCTCAATGCCCTTAATATAGTAAAAGCCCTTAGTAAACAATGGGAAAACAGTGAGAAGTCAGTAAAATGGTGCTAAGAATATGAACACCCAAAAAGAAAGAAACATGAACGGTCAAAATATGTTCAAACTCAGTAGTCAAAGTTAAGCTGTCACATAAAGTAGTCAAAGAGAAAGAAAGCCCAATGTTCCTACAAACAGTCAGAGAGATGGAGGGGGTACGTGTATAACTGATGAGGGCAATGTAAAAAAAAGTCCAACTTTCCTGTAGGCAAAATTAACAAGTTACTATCAGAAAGCTCTTGGACTCAAAAATTCCTCTATGACTTTTATATAAGGTAATAGGTACTAAGATTTCATTATATTATTTCTAATAACAGTGGAAAATTGGAAGTAACAAAATAACAAGAATATTAAAACCATAATAGATATCCATACCATGAAATATTGTGGGGTCGGGGGACAGGGTACCAAAAAAGCACAGTAATGGCTAAAAATTACAAAGAAGTTAAAAAAAAAAATTAAGTCAGACAGATACATACACACATACCCAAAGCATGAGACTCTCTTGAAAAAAGATTACAGATAACTTTTTCTTCTTTTTGCTCATATTGTGTAAGGACCTTTATTATCTCCTCTGACTTAAGTAGCTCATTCAGAATTTGCCTTTGTTTCCCTGAGTAATAAAGGGCTCCCTTTTTTATTTAGGCTCTGGAATTCATCAAACATAACCCAACTCCAAAATGCCAGAAAAGCTTTAAGCACATTTTCTCCCTTCCTCCCTCTCTCTCCCATGTTGCTATGCAGCAATCTCCCAGTACTTACTTTGTTGACCAAAGACAAAGAATGTCTATAGAATGGTACTCCATGGGTAAAAAGGAAAAACTAAGAATATATTCATATGTGTTTATAATGTGGATAAAGAAAATCAGAAAGAGGAGCTCCCGTCGTGGCGCAGTGATTAACGAATCCAACTAGGAACCATGAGGTTGCAGGTTCAATCCCTGGCCTTGCTCAGTGGGTTAAGGATCTGGCGTTGCCGTGAGCTGTGGTGTAGGTTGCAGACGCAGCTCAGATCTCCTGTTGCTGTGGCTCTGGCGTAGGCTGGCAGCTACAGCTCTGATTAGACCCCTAGCCTGGGAACCTCCATATGCCACAGAAGCGGCTCTAGAAAGAGCAAAAAGACAAAAAAAAAAAAAAAAAAACAGAAAGAATACCCCAAAAAAAATAAAAGTTTTTACTCAAAGGGAAGAAATCAAGCAACAGGAATATAACTTTTTACTGAATTAACTATTCTTAAATTTGTAAATGTATTACTAATTAAAAACTAAATTAAAAGGGTGTTCCTGTTGTGGCTTGGCAGTAATGAACCGGACTAGTATCCATGAGGATGTAGGTTGGGCCTGTGGCCCCTCTCAACAGGTTAAGGATTCAGTGTTGCCATGAGCTGCAGTGTGGTCACAGATACAGCTTGGATCTGGCTCGTTGCTGCAGCTGTGGTATAGGCTGGCAGCTGCAGCTCCAATTCGATCCCTAGCCTAGGAACTTTCCCATGCCATGAATGCAGCCTTTAAAAAAAAAAAACCACACAAAATAAACTAAAACAATTATTTTGTGATAATATATATAAAATGTGTATAAAACATTATATATAAACAGAAACATATATAAATTAAACCTATTTATATATAAATACTATACATCATACATACATCATATTACTTAATATTGACAAGGCATATATATATTAGTGGGATTATAATTCATTACAACCTTTGTGAAAGGTCATCAAAAAGGAATCCTTCCTAATGAAATATCTAGTCACATGCTCAAAGATACAGATATGAAGGAAAGAAGAGAAAGAAAGAGGAGGAGGAGAGCGGGAAAGAAAGAAAGAGTGGGAGGGAAAGGAAAGGAGAGCTCTATACCTAAATTAGAGAGTATTACAGGAAGCTCATCACAATCCTATCTGTAAAGCTGAAAAATTAGAAATAATGTAATGTATTTAACAAGACTGCTTAAAAGACATCATAATGGGATACAAACTTTTGCAGCTACAAAGATAATACTATGTATTAACACAGAAAAGGGCTTATAATATTAAATAATAAGAAAAAACCCAAGTTATACAACAGCAATCATAATATGGGATTTTGGCATTTTTTTAATGTGGATCAGAATGAAAGTGGAAAGATAAATACCGAAGCATTAACAATACTTAAACTCAGTGAGTTTAAAGTGTTCTTCATATTGCTATATTTTCTAATTTTTTTCTCTTAAGAAAATAACACGAACTGCTTTTATAACATAAAAAATACTTCATTTTTAATAAAATATGTATATAACAACTCCCTACCCATAACACTTGCATGGCTTGTGATTTTTTTTTTTCTTTTTTTTTTTGGAGGGGGCAGGTATTTTGTTCTTAACATTATAAAATCAACTAATACACAAGGGAACCAAGATCTTTTGGCTCCAAATCTACAATCCTTTCCACTATATCATGTTATCTTAATCATTCAATAAAACATGACATTATTGTCCTTGATACTAATTTATCCTTTAAAATATTTGTATATTATACATTCCAGATAAGTGACGTTTTCGTTGTATATTTAAAATAAACATGATCTCTGTCCACATCCTTCTAAAAGATTAGAGACATAAAGGACACTTTTAATCCCAAACTGTAGGTTGAAAGAGAATAAAAAATACAGTGTTTGACTCAGCAATGGGTTGTATTCCAAGTCTGACTGTTTGGAAGTAATTCCACAGAAAAAGAATGTTATTTTTGTCGTAGAAATAAGTATTAACTGATGATCAGATCAGCCCAAAAGTGTAATTTAACCCACAATTGGCAGAAACCCATTACTAGTATATTGTTATCCCTACTAAACAGGTATTACCCACCCACGTAATACACAAATAGGGAGAAAGCCACAAAAGGTTTGTGACACTCTACGGATCTACAAAAGGTTTGTGACACTCTACGGTAAAAACTGGTCATAACCTGGTTCTTTCAAGACAGAGAAACAGGAAGAAAGCAGTTAGTCAAAGATAACAGATTAAGGATTAGTTGTCACTACTCTTCCGGATAACAGTGGTTTGCAAACTCTATTCATTCTTTCCTAGGGAAAATGTTATGCCAGTTAGAAAACCTAACTACTACAGTATTTTTAAAAAAGCATATGACGTTTTACTTAAGATTGTTTAAATGTCTATATAGAGATGTCAAAAAAGATGTATTTGCAAAAGGCGACACTACTAATATACGCTTTTGTGATGTATTTTAATATGCTAGAAGTATGCACACACATATTAATAGGTGTGTTGACATATAAAAACACATCACAGAATAAGTCAATTCTCATTTCTTCGAATGCAATGTCAGACCGCACCTCAGTCTCATATCTAAAATCTAAGAAACCAGAACTGTGCCACTGCCAACTTGAAAACAGCCAGGATCCTTTGACTCAAAAGATCATCAAAATCAAAAGGATTCATTCCTCTTTATTAAGAATCTACTATTCGTTTATAAAATCACACTCTCTTAATTTTAAGAGTTGTTTACATTCTATTTCAACAGAATTTATTGTAAAGAAGCAATCAAAACATTATCATAGATATCAAATTAATTTCCTACCCAAAGTTACTAACCATTCTGACACATTACCAGTATTGAAGAATCCATTTTTATCAAGTACCTTTTTCAAAGATTAATTTTTACCTTGATACCTTTAAAAATACGTTTTCACAATCTCAGCATATTAAAAATAAAAATAATGAACTGACAAATTGCTTCATAACATACTGATAACTTTATAGCTCCCAGAAATTTTGTGAGTCTAGCTACATGGGAACAAGCACCCAAAACACACCATGATGTTACACAGCCATTTACACACAGTCATGCTGTGTATAATACAGTACAAGTGTAGTACAAGATATCCAGAGTCTAGTCACAGTATTTTCAGAAAGACTATGTATAAATACATTGTGTAAATTCACAAAAGAACATTTTTAAGAAACACATTTCAATATTACCCAGACTGCCTACAAAACTGAACATGAATGTAATATTAAACCTCACAATCAAATCTGACCTGCTGAAGGAATCAAAAGTGAACATCCCCAAATCATTAAAGAACTGTAAGACAAGGACAACCAAAAAAAGATGTAAAAAGTAAACGAATGACAGTGTTGAGTAAATGCAAAATAAAGCCATGTAACGTGTAAAATATATTTTCCCAATTTCAATAAAAATATAAGCATACCACAAAAGAAGTATTTCATGTATTATTTATATTTTCCATAGTCCTTCTGTTATCCAATATGACAGCCACTTGCTAGATGCAACTACTTAAATTTAAATTAAAATAAAATGCAAAGTTCAGTTGCTTGGTTTTCTAGCTCATTTAACGTATTCAGTAGGTACACATGGTGAGGGCTATCATACTGGAGAGCAGAGGAACAGAAATTTCCACCACTACCGAAAGTTCTCCTAGACAGTAATATAGACAAATCAACTCTTTCTATAATCATATAAAGTCTTCCCAAAAAACTGCAAACATTTCCCTCTGCACTTGAAAATTTTTTATAAACTTCCCAAATCAGTATGTTGATGATCACATTATTCTTTTAAATACAATGATAACAATCAACAGGACAGTGTTTACGATGTTCCAGGAACAATAACTATATGCTTTGACTCAGTAACTCATTTAAAATACCTTCATATAAACCCTCTGAGGTAGATAACAAGTCCACAAAGCCTTCTTAGCCTTATCTGAAAGATGTATATCAGAATTCAGAAGTTTTCAGATTTTAGAAAGTAAATACTACATCAAAGTTATTTGGCTACATATAACCCTCGGGAGGGTCTAGGGAAGCAAGGCGCTCAGAAACACCATGGGATGTACTAATATTAACACTGAAGGTACGTGAGGTCAATAAATAACTGCCCAGCATTAGGTCCTGGTTCCACCATCAAATTAGTTCAAAACAAGTATTCGTTGGAAATAACTTGCAACTATAAAGTACTACAATTTTAGAGTGACAAATCTATGAATTTTTGCCTATTTTTCATCACATAACTCAGGATTTTCATCACAGAATTATTAAAATGACCATCCCCTGAATTTCAAAAATTCATTTTTAAGACTAAACAAAATGTTTTTCCTCTGGTAATTTTATAACCTAAAATAAAAGACCTAGGTATTTTCATGAAATAATTGACAGAGATATTTAAAAACAAATTCAAAATTATGTCACTTTTATAAAACGATACATTCTATCAGTGCAGGGATTTAATTCAGTTAGATCTAGCAACTGAAACATTCATTTCTGAAAGGAAAAAAGCATAAACAACCTTTTCCTTTTTTCTTTTCTTTTCTTTTTTTTTTTTTCCTTGCTTTTTAGGGCCTCACGTACAGCACACGGAAGTTCCCAGGCTAGGGATGTAATTGGAGCTATAGCTGCTAGCTTACACCACAGCCACAGCAACACAGGATACGAGCCATGTCTGTGACCTATGCTGCGGTACATGGCAACATCAGATCCTCAGCCACTGAGCCAGGCCAGGGATCGAACCCACATCCTCATGGTTACTACTCAGGTTTGTTACTGCTGAGCCACATGGAAACTTCTAAACAGCCTTCAGTTACACAGTGTTTTTATGGTCTCAATCAACTTTTGCACATTTTGCACTTTTAGGAAAGATTGCACATTTTGCACTTTTAGGAAAGATTGTGACCAATTTTATAATACAATTTGAAAATCTTATTCATTATTATTAAACTTATAAACTAGTGTATATCTTAAAACCTTCCAAATAGATGCATTTCACAAAAAAGTACAAGGATAAGTTTATTAACATACTTTAATATAATTGAAATTTCAGGAATTAAAATATTAACAGAGATAAAATAAAAACAAGGTGGACATTTAAATATTCAACATGTTTACATCCAAAATTATGAAACATCACAATATAAGCATCTGATAAGGAGTATATACATATTTAATTTCTATGAAAAATTATACTTTCTCTCCATTACTGATATGGTCTCGCCTAAAAAGATTTGGTGGTTAGGTACAGGAAACTGAAATAAATGCCATAATATGAAAATAGTAAGTTAATCCAATATTTATTATAAAAATTAGACCTCATCACAAATAACAATAATTAACTGAACAATTATCCATCTTTCCCATTTGTAATTTCATTATAGCACCTAATCACACATAAGCTAGTAGAAGTTCATTTGTAAACTCAATTTTATAAATCAAAGTAAGTTTTATTGATTGAAATGTAATTTAGCATAAGTTGTCAAGAGCTTGGACCCTGGAGTTAGACTTTCTGCCCTAAATCCTGGTTTTCCCACTTACTATAACAGCAATATTTGATGAATTACTTAACCTTTGTGTCTCAGTTTCCTCATCTACAACAGGGACTAAGAGAATCCTCAGAGGGTTGTGTGAGGATTAACTGAAATGCTGTGTGGAAGTACTCGGGAGGGTGCCTGGTACACACAGCAGTACTGGCTATTATCACTGGTATTATCAAAGTATCTCTGAAACTGGAATACAGGAATGTTAGCATATTTTACCTTAAGATTTCTTCCCTCCAGTTTCCTGGAAAACCTAAATGCACCAGGGAAACTCAGTGTTTGAAGGAACCCTGTGTCCATTTACATATTAGGTCCCTTTAAAGTCAGATAAGGTTAGGATAGAACTGAATAATAACTTCAAAGTGTTAAGCAACAGCCAAATGATACCATTTCACATATACAACTAAGCCCTACTCTAGTATAGCAAGAAATAAATGGTTGTTGCTATTTATCCCAAAAATTCCCAAGAAGCAAATCCTACTGGAAAAATTATTAGCTCAGTTTTGGACATACAGTTCATGGTGCTAAAAGAATACTTAATGCAGCTTCCAGAAAGCAGTCAGAAGTACAGACCTAAAGTCAGGAAGTTACAACTCAGAAGTTCCTCACCCGCTCCCTTGTACCACCATGGAATTTTTCATATCCTATTCCATGACAATCATTAAGTCTCCACACCCTCCTCTATTGCTAGACTATCTTGAAGGCATTTAGGTCCTGCCATATAAGGCCTTGCTCAATATCGTTCTTTTTTTAAAAGTGCAAAACTTCCCAAATAGCATAGCTAAAAGAGTGAATTTTACTGTATATAAAGAAAATTTCTACTTTAGAAAAGTTTATTTCAAATCTGTGGATTCGAAGTAATGATGAAATTTTCATTTGGAAGAATTCTTACAAAATACAAGTAGCATGGAAACAAAACCTTTTTTTCTTTTAATTTGGTCACATGAGAATGACTAAAAATGCTACCAACCAACAAAACCTGATATATCACCAGGCCTCTACACCTGTAAAAGTACAATAATAACAAGGGCCAGAAATTTATAAATGAGTAAAATAAGAAGAGAAAGTCTGAGGAAGATTCCTTAAGGTGCATTTAAATGAATTTAAATTCTTAAGAAGTCTGTCAAAATACCTGCAGTGTGGATTGAAAAGATTTTACTTTCTAATTTATAGGCTACGTGAGTTCAGTAACTTAAAAATGAAAAGCCTCTGGACCCTTCCAGCACATGTTACTCAAAGAGCTGCGATTAAAGAGCATATAGCAGACATGCTCAGATATATGCACTAGGTAAGGGAAGGCTACTGTGGTCCCCAACCCACCAGCGACCGTTGGACTGCCAATCCTTTAGTTTCGAATCTGCAGAAGTACTTCCTTAAGAATGCTGCACTAGTGGTATTTCCCCAAACGTAAGACACCGTCCATTCTATTAAGGCTCTAATAGGAAAACAGACCGGTTGCCAGCTCTACATTTAATAGCAGATCCTGACAATTCCTTTTGTGCTTGACAGCTAGATACCTTTCAGTGAAACCATTCCCTTGAAATGACACTACAATATTGGTACTTCTTCAGAGGGCAGCAAGCCAAGAAAAAACAGCTCATCTGTGGTGAAAGAGTGGGGAAGACAGTAGCAATAGAGGATCAAAAAGCAGCAACACAATACAGGCTTAGAACTGTGAAAATGCAGGGGAGAATAGAGATTCACAGAATGAAATTCCTACAACACAAAATAAACGGAGAGACTTAAGTCTGCACTTTCTCATGTAATATCACATAAGCAAGGGTCAAGTGCGTATTGATTCTGATTTTATATAATCAAAAGCCTGAGAACCTTATGCTCAGGTTTGGTAAATAAAAAAAAGATTCCTCTAATCTTGGTCCTATTTTCCTGTTCTATGAAGCAATTCATAAGGAGAAAAAAATAACTTGAGACTATAAATGATGAATGTAACTATTAGGAGTGGCCTCTCTACGAGGTCTGAAATAGAAGGAAAATGTACATTTCTTCCAAAGCTGTGGCCAACAATAACTTGCGCATTCTGAATCCAGCTTAAGCACATTAGTTCGGAAGATGTTTGCAAAAGTATTTAATGAGAAAGTGCTGAATTTAGCTTTTATTTTTTATTTTTTTTCTCAGTTTTCTTAAGTGGCCTGCAGTCCATCCAGCGCACTAAGTAGAACCTTTCCTAAGTATAAGTGACAAAGGAAAGATAGCTTTCTTATAGAGAACTGTTTCTACAGATCAGAGGTCATCAAACTTTCTGTAAAGAGCCACATAGTACATATTTTCAGCTTTACAGGCCATATGGTCTCTGTCACAACTACTCAACTCTGCCACGTAGCGTGAAAGCAGCGATAGATAACAGATAAATAATGTGGTCCAATAAAACCTTATTTTTAAAAAACAGGCAGCCAGCCTACGGACCGATGGCCATAGTTTGCTGATCTCTTCTGTAGAGCATGTTTTATTACCTACTAAAAAAATACACTGTTTTAATAAATAATATCAAACTTGAAATATGATGTCTGGGCTTTGCTTTAAAATTTTTCATTTAAAAAAAAAGTAAAGCGTACGGAGCAAAGTTAAAGAAGACTGGCAAATCACAATTATTATTAGTTTGAGGATGGATGCGTGGAGTTCATTATGATATTCCAATGATTTTATGAGTTCAAAATTTCAAAAAACAAAAAGTCTTTTAAAATCAAAGTAAATCAATGAATTGCCTCTACAGGAAAATTAATTTCCTCACTTTAAACATTCTAAAATATGTTTAGTATTTTTAAACATAATTAACACAGAACAACATAAATGTTGAACATAAAGCTACTAAACGATAGCTTAAAAAAATGAAATACACAAAAGTATATACAATCTTACAGGTGCGGCCCTAAAAACACAAAAAACAAAAAAAAAAAGTATATACAATCATGAACCCTTAAAATTTTCCATAATTTTAAATATAGCCTCACCTCATATAACTCCTAAATTAATACATTTAATTTATTCTCATCTAACAAAATGTGTTACCCATTTTTGGTTTTAGAATGTATTTTATAGGGCATATATTACTTATGTTAACGTATTATATATAGGTTTATTATTTTTCAAATAGTTTAATCAATTTTATTTCTCAGTTTTAAATCTAAGCAGTAATTATTAATAGATACAATTCACATTAACAAATGCTGTTTTTTGGTCTTTAATAATTAAGAGTATAAAGGGATCGCAGGACCAAAAAGTTTGAGAATCTAAATGTTTTCAACCCTGTTTAAAGTATGTTTACCAAGCAACTATTAGATATAAGCTCTAATTTATTTTTCCTTTGAACAATAATCATCACACAGTGGAGCTAATCCATAACGAAGGCTATCAATATACATCCACTTAAACCTTCAAAGGAAACATTCTTTTAAAATTGTTGGGTATGTCATGAATAATTTATCCATAGAAAAAGAAGAACTCTAACATGTTATCCCCCTTATGCTGAATATTGTCTCCTGAGCCAATAATAAAGAAAAACCAGGAGTTCCCGTCATGGCGCACTGGTTAACGAATCTGACCAGGAACCATGAGGTTGCAAGTTCAATCCCTGGCCTTGCTCAGTGGGTTAAGGACTCGGTGTTGCCATGAGATGTGGTGCAGGTCGCAGACACAGCTGGGATCCTGCGTTGCTGTGGCTCTGGCGTAGGCCGGCAGCTGTAGCTCAGACGGGACCCCTAGCCTTGGAACCTCAATATGCAGCAGGAGCGGCCCTAGAAAAGGCCAAAAAAAAAAAGAAAAGAAAAACCAGTATGTGCCAGCAGGCATTCCTAATAAATACATTATCTCTCATCAAATCAAGATATGCAGTCTCACTCACTGAAAGAAGCCAGAAATCAAGCTGAACAGAGCCTTTGGAAAGAAATTTTAACGGCTGTGCAATTTCTCAAAAACTAAATAACCGTGTTTTTTAAATGTGCTAAGTTTTTTTCTCAAGTTCTAAAACACAGTGATTTCAAATATTCTCAAAACTGAAAACTAATTTAAATGAGGTTCATAGAATTATTAGGACATTTGAGAAAAATTGAGAACTCTGAAAATATTTCTAACTTTCCAAGAATATAATCAATGTCAAAATTTTCTAGATCAAAACTAAAATGGTAATAATTCATAACACAGATTTGGGCAGATAATAATTACAGCAAAAATGTTTACTTGATTGTTCACTCTGATGAAAATGAACCAGTACTTTTTGTTCTAATGCAGTGTCACTGTGGCATTTTTAACCAATTTGCCCCTTCTGCATATGTCTATTTAAAATGTTATAACCCTATTTGAGTTTTTACTTACAAATTTCCACGTTGTTTCATAGATCTTATTTCTATTATCTTTCATCAACATGAATAAACTTAAAATAGTAATAAGTGAGATACAGAGACATACTTACATCATACTCTGCAATTCTGCTGCAAAGCTTATAGACTTCCCTGTACTTCTTCCACTACTTGAAGTGGCAGTAGACATTGGGCTGGCTGCAGTATTATTCATCTAAAGAAAAAAGAGAACTAAACTTACAATATGCATTTAGCTATAAGTAAACGCACGGAAAACAGAAGCAATTATAAATTACTTCAAAAAGTATAGAAATATTTAAATCTCGAATTTGTTGTATATAAATCTGATTTGTTCATACTTAACGTTCTTTATTAAAATGAAATAGTAAGGTGAAAAACTGCTTAGTCAATTATGATATCAAAAAATTATCTGCCTGGGTGATAAACATTTCAGTGCATATTTTATAGTAAGTATTGGAAGAAAAATACTCATTATTTTAAATGAGCTCGGTGATTTTCAAAATGTGTTCCGGGGAGCCCTAAAATTCACTAGCATTATTTCAGTGAGCTCTCAGTGGCCCCCACGCAGTTCCACCCAAAACACCACAACTCTGACTTTTCTAGTTCGTATGCTGGGGTTCTCCAAATAAGATTCATTTCAGAAAGAGCTGCACAGCTCTAAGATACAAAATTAGAAAACTACAACATAATCTAATTCCATTTGATCAAAAGCCTAAAATACAAAGTTCCCATCATGGTGTGGTGGTTAACAAATCTGACTAGGAACCATGAGGTTGTGGGTTCAATCCCTGGCCCTGCTCAGTAGGTTAAGGATCTGGTGTTGCCATGAGCTGTGGTGTAGGTCGCAGATGCCACTCGGACCTGGCATTGTTGCAGCTCTGGCGCAGGCCAGTGGCTACAGCTCTGATTTGACCTCTAGCCTGGGAACCTCTGGCTAGGATGCGGCCCTAGAAAAGACCAAAAAAAAAAAAAAAAAAAAAAAAGCCTAAAATACAAATAATACCAATAAAGCCAATCAGTAGATCAGAAGCAAGAACTATGATATTTTATAATCTTATGACTAAATAACTCATCAATTTAAAACGTGACTTTTTCCCAATAAAATTAAGCTAATACATAATGAGAAAACTAGATGCTAATCCTAATACACGCCATTCTGTTTACTGCATGTGCTAATCCCATAAATAAGAATTTGTGAAAATAATGTTCAAGTACTAAAAGCTTCAATGCTTTTATCTCAGTTTCAATGCTTTTATCTCAAGGACACAGTAAGCGCTCGATAAATGTTAACTATTATTTCATGTTTACATAAATTCTGCAATGCTATGATTTTCCTTAAAAAAATACTTTGCAGATTAAGGAAGAATTAGTGAATTTAAAATACATAATAAAGCAGTAGTGAGAACTTGAAGTATAGTAAAATAATTAGGAGTCAGAAGTCAGACTCTCCGGGTTAGAATCCCAGCTCTGCTTCTTTACTGCAACTTGGGACAAGTTCCTTAACGTCTTCGTGGCTCTGTTTCCTCAGATGTAAAATGGGAATGATAACCGTACACTCGTAACGTTGTTGTGAGGATTAAACCCACTAACATGGACAAAGCACTCAGAATAATTAACGACTATAAACAGAAAGAATTCAAGAATTCTATCGTGATCTGCTAAAAGCTTGTATGTGACAAATTTAGATTATCCTTATTTCACAAAGTTTCAGAAACTTGAACATTTTCACTAAAAGACCTCAATACAATTCAACAAATAGTAATCAGTTTGCTTATAAAATAAGTTCTGTTTTCATACTAACATCACCACTGCTACTAGTCAGCCTGGCCCAAAATCTCAGTCATTATCTTTGACTCCTCCTGCACCCTATAATTTGTAAGAAGCCAAAAGAATTCCACTTTATGTTTTTACCTGCTCCCTTTCTTGTTGAGCTCTATCTATAGCTTCTCTCTTTGCAACTCAGTTCATTCTCCATATTGCTAGCAAGTTTATCTTCTTAATTCATCCTCTAATCTGACTACTCCTGTGGGCAATGGAGACTCACACTGATAAAAGGAAACTTGAACCAGGGTCATTCACCGATGACTGAGGTGGAAAGGCTGGGTCCCATAAATGAAAACTGAAAAAAATAAAAACTACTACAAACCACTGCCTGAGACGAGCCACATACGAAGCTTTTGAGAAGGCAAAAAGACAGAGATCTAAGACAGACAGCTTATTAGCTGGGTGGCTAGATCTAGAATTTCCCAATATCATTCTGTAGCAGGACAAGCCATCTGCCAACATAAGCCCTGGTCTAACCTGAGGGCCCTAAGAGCCAGGCCAAACCACCAGAAAGAGCATGCAAGAACAAAGAAAAAGAAAAAAGTTTCACTCAAACTGAGCCTGAAAACCAAAATTCTAAAACACATAAAGCTAATGCTGTGAAAGACCAACAGCATTTTTAAGCCTAAACTTGTTTTATTTGTTCACAAAGACTTTTTCGGAAAAAGTACTTTTTCCTACAAATAATAGAAGAAGCAACAACATTTGGAACTCGGGTTTGAAAAAAGTGTGTGTGTGTGTGTGTGTGTGTCAGTCCAAGATTGGAGAAAAATAAGATTGGAAAGCAAGTTCTCAGAGGAACAGTCCTACAAAATCAGGACACAGTGATTAAAAAAGGAACTTAGTTTTCCCAATCACCTTAGAAAATGTTTCACTTATCCCAAGACTGAGAGAGGTATGATATCCCAGAGAAGATGTTAAGCTCAAAGATCACGTACTAACCTCAGCCTTCACATACAGCTACAATTTAAGCTGACTTGTGTCAGATTTGAAGACCTGTCATTCTGTGGGATTACCCAGTGGCCAAACGCCCTGAGACCATTGATGGAGTAACCGCCCCCTTTTTACTTTGCAAATCCAGTCACTGCTTTAACACTCTCTCAAGAGGAGACGTTTCAGAAAGTAAATTCATACTAAAGCCTCAGCATTTTTAGGTTGTGCCTCTACTGCAAATGTTTCGTATCAGGAGAAAGAGGGGAAAGGTCCCAATCCCAGTTTATTATAACCACGATCATCCTCTCACGATCCAGTGGTTTAATTCTTAAATCAAACAGGTGAATAACATTCTTCCTGACATGATGAGCGGACAGCGTATTAGAATCTTTAAAATAATTATTTCCTGTGCCTACATTTTGTTTGATGATTTAGATAATTAACTTCTTTAGACATTAACTTCTTTACACATCAAAGTCCTATCATTCCAAGGCTTTATTTCCTATCTCCCAGACATTTAAAGGGGGAAAAAAAAAAAAAGTCAGTTAAAAGCAGAAGCACTCAAGTCAATTTTCTCTAATAAATACAGTTAACATGGAACTGAAAACCTACTGTAATCTTCTCAATGGGTTAATGTCCTGCAGTTGTTTTAGCTTTCAATTGAAATGCAGCTGTTTGCCATATTTTACAAAATGAATTCAGATGTGCAGATGGAGACCTAGATTATTTCAACATGCCAGTTTAAATGTGCATTCAAGGAAAAAGTTCATCTCTGATGAATACTTACATTTAAACTGGATCATTAAGCCAATAGCCAATACTATGTCAAACCTGTAAAATTCTATTCCAGAGTAGAAAAGCTGACATCTTTTAGTAAAAATAATGGAATTTAAGGATACACCCCTTTCCTCAGAAAACAACACAACAAAAAAATTTAACTGTAGTATAGTTATATATTACAAATGTGAATTAAACAAAAGGGTAATGAATATGTTACAGGGTTTCTATAAATAGAAACAGCTCATATTTTTAGTGACTAAATGAATAAATAGCTGTAAATCTTCTCAATGGGTTAATGTCCCATTGAGCTATCAATAAATAGCTCATATTTTTAGTGACTAAACGAACAAAGGAGAAAGACTTTGAAACATCTTTAGCTTAAAATACCTCAGAGTTGAAAACTTTACTACTAGCTACAATACCCTTAAAGCAATGTGAAAATCTGGATTGGGAAATCCATCCGTTTACCCACGTAATAAAAGACAGTGGAATTTTTAAATTATTTCTTCTACTATATACCTGCTAAGAAAAATTAATTCAGCAGACCTAGGTACTGATTCTGAGCATCTACAGGGTCTCAATTTCAATCATTCATAACCTGAGCATCCCATATAATATAAATTAATAGAAAACTGTTATAATCAGAACATTTTCATACAATTCCAAAGGCAGGGAGCAATTATGGTTGAGCCAACACTGTTATACACTATACTTTAGTTTTTTGTTGTTTAAAAAAAAAAAAATCCTCAAATCACATCACGATCTAAATTTCTCCAAAAAAAAAAAAAAAAATCATTCAATCACCAAGAATGTAAAAAATAAAAAAGATTAAAATATGCAAAATTTTAAAATTTTCTATACCTAGTACTTGGGATAACTAAATGGTAATTCCAATTTATTTATATATGTCCCACTTCAAGTGGACTTTAAAAGACAGAAAATTCAAACATCAATTATCTGCTAAAAGAGAAGCAGAATGAATCATTCAAAGGGCAGATGATTCAGATATTTCACACCCGTTTTGAAATTAAAAGCAATTTTTCTAAAACTGCTAATTGCATTTTCAAACTAACTAAAAAAATCACAAACTAACTAAAAACTCACACATCAAATGAGTTCAAAACCTGAAATAAGATGCATTGATCATAGTACTTCTCATACTGCAGTATAACTATTTCCTCATTCTTAAACTGCCAACTGTGTAAGGATGGGGATACTGTTTTATCTGTAATTCTGGTACCTAATATATTGCCTGACATGGCTGATGCTCAGCAAATGCTGAATGAATGAACAAATGACTGAACAGCACAACAAAGAATAAAAGAAAAGACACATCCCTACCATTTTAGACTACTGAAGTTAACATGCTAATGGAATGACTTTAGAGATAATGCACAAGATACTATGAACAAGAGGAGGAACATGAGACCCAGTCAATTGTGGGAAAATTGTACTGAGATTCAATACTAGTTTTCATCTGAAAATAAACCATATTTAACTGCAGTTTTTTAAAAAACAACATAGGAGTTCCCGTCGTGGTGCAGTGGTTAACGAATCCAACTAGGAACCATGAGGTTGAGGGTTCGATCCCTGGCCTTGCTCAGTGGGTTAAGGATCCGGCGTTGCTGTGAGCTGTGGTGTAGGTCGCAGACGCGGCTCGGAACCCTCGTTGCTGTGGCTCTGGCGTAGGCTGGCAGCTACAGCTCCGATTAGACCCCCAGCCTGGGAACATCCATATGCAGCGGGAGCGGCCCAAGAAATGGCAAAAAGACAAAAAAATAAAATAAAATAAAAAATAAAAAAAAATACAAAGGCAAATCCAAACTTTTCAATCTCACTGAATTACTGTTAAATAAGTCCAGAACTGAAAGTACTTTGAAAATTAAAATGTGCAATAAAGAGAATTCTATGATCTAAGGAAATATTCTGTCTTACCACTCACTGAGCAATTATTTTTCTTAAAAACCACTAGAACAGGAATAAGCACTTAACCAAAATCAGTGTGGTCCTAATCAATACAGGTAAGAAACTATAAATATTAAGGAACACCTACTGATCAAAACAAATTATTAGCTGTAAGGTGG
Organism: Sus scrofa; assembly: GCF_054392235.1. Classification (NCBI taxonomy): domain Eukaryota; kingdom Metazoa; phylum Chordata; class Mammalia; order Artiodactyla; family Suidae; genus Sus; species Sus scrofa. The sequence goes on from NC_139389.1 coordinate 48,728,224, forward strand.
GAACATAGTTTCCCCACCAAAACATGCTTCCCTAAGAGCAACACTACTGAAGTCCCTGGTGGCCTAGTGACTAGGGATTCAGCATTGCCACTGCTGTGGCTCAGGTTCTATCCCTGGCCCGAGAACTTCCACTAGCTATGGGTGCAGCCACAAAAATGTTTTTAAATATATCTTTTTAAATTAAAAAAATAATAATAATAAGGCAACACTACCCACTCTTCAGGCATTTAAGAGCAAAAACTCCAAGGCACGTTTGACTCTCCAGCTTCTTCCCTGCCTCGATCTAGGCACCCTGGTCTTAGCAATCTTTTCTTAAAAAGTTATTCTAAGTCAACCCCTTCCTTTCCAGTCTCACTCTCATACCCTTACTACGATATCTTTTAAACTCATCTCCCAGCTTGCTAATTAATTCTGGTTATCCCCTCCTGGGTACCCTTCTGCTCCTCTATCTAGAAGCCTCCAAGGGCTCCCCTTGGCCTGGAGGACAAAATGTATCTAAGATCAATCTCACAAGACCTTTCCTGCCTCCTTTCCTCTATCAGCCAAGTTAAACAGCCGGTCTCTCCCAAACCATCCCAGGTTCTTTTGAACCTGCACACTCCCAGTTCTTTCTGCCTGCAAGACCCTGTGTTTCCTCCCCACCTATCCTCCTCCGGGTGGTCCAGAACAGCTCGACTCAACCTCAATACCTCCAAGAAGTCCTCCCAGATACACCAGCATGAGGAATTCTTTCTCTGACATCTGATCCTTTTAATTTATGAATTCTTTTGATTTCACATTAAATGTTAGTGCATACTACTTAGTCTATTAATAAACCTCTTCTCCATAATCTCTCCCCCAACTATTGGCAGACAACTGCACTACCTCCTTCACAGAGAAACAGAAAGCCTTTATTTAGTCACTTCCTTCACACTCTTCTACCAAAGCCTTCAAGTATCTTCCCTTGATTCCCTGCTCTTATAATAAAAGCACCTTCTGATTTAAAGCCAATGCACCACCAGTGCTTTGGATCATTCATTCTTAACTGTTTACTGGGCAACTACTACAAGCCAAACACTGTTGTAAGAGCGAGGGTTATGGTAGTGACTAAGCTAGACAAAAGAAATACAATATAATGCAGGAGACAAGCACATAAATATAATTTGAGGTAGTGACAACTGCTGTGAAAACAGATTAAACAAGGTGAACAGCAACCAGGAGGCAACACTTAACATAAGATCTCAACAAAGCCCCAGTGAAAGCTCTGAACTTCTAGACAAAAAGAACAGCAGAGTACCAAGATCCTGAAGCCAGTGCAGCTAGAGTGACGTGAACAAAGGGGATAAGCAGTAGAAAATCAGATCTGAGAGTCAGCAAGAGGCCAAATAATATACAAACCCTGTACTCCACATTTTCGAGGCTACTGGAGAATTGTGATAAGGGAAGTGATTGGAAACGTTTTAGCTTGTAAAAAGGTAACTCCAGCTACTGTGAAAATACACTGTAAAGGAGCAAAGGTATAAGCCAGGAGAGGAGCTAGAAAGTTAACTGAAGTGGTACCGGCAGGAGATGACAAGACTTAATTAGTGGAACAGGTGGAGATGGTGATAAGTGGTTAGATTTCTGGACTCTATCTGAGGGCAGAGCTGACTTGCTGCAGAATGAGACAAGGGATGTGGGAGGAGAGCAGTCAAAAGGACGACTCTGAAGTTTGGGGCGGGAGCAAGTGGCGTCCAGGTGGGCCATGTTAGGATGAGACTACCGTGTAGCTGAAACCCTGCAGGAGCTTTTAACAGAGGTTGTAAGGCAGAAGACTGAAATAAGACTCAAGAAGGATAATGAATCAACATAGTAGAACCTGGTAATAAGGATCAACTAATCTCTCAAATTCAGTTTCTCTGTCAAGAATAATTTCTGCCCGTGCAGAGAAATGCTGGAAAGAAGACAGTGGCTACAACATAACCTGCACGCAAAGATACATCTGACTTGAAAATATCAAAACACCTACACACTATGAAAACTGCAAAACTGCATACAGACTGCAGTGACATATCTTAGTTGGCTACATAAGCAATTTTTTTTTCTAACCTACAGACACAGGAGCCAGTGACAGTCTGCTCAGAGACATATGAAGTTCGATTATTTTATTTTTTTTAGTCTCCTATTAACATAGGTCTCTATGCCATGTTTTCACATTCAAAACTCTCAAAAGAAACACTGGGTTTCAAAAATAATTTTGGTTCTTTGCAAAAATGGTTCTTAATGTGCACTGCCAATGTGCCTACCAGATCATCCTAACCCTGAAAAAAATGCCAATCTTCTTTTCCAATATTGAAACACTTGTTTTTACATAAAATATTATATAATTGAATGATAACGGTTAACTTTCCAAATACGTGCAAAATTTTGGAATCAATTACACTTCTGAGAGTAAGACGTAAGTGTATTTGACAACAATGTCAAAAAAAGGAGATCTCAAACATGAAAAGTCTCTTCCAGTTCAGATTCATATTTCAGAAATATTAAACCTTATAAGAGGTCTATGTTAAACATAAACAATTCAGTAAAATATCTAGTGTGGTTAAAAACACAGTTCATGTGACTGAAAAAGAAAAAGGAGTGGGAGATTTACCGTAGGCATGTAAAAAAGAGATGAACTTGTACAAGTATTTCAGAGTCGAGAGAGTCTTTCACCTGTACTAACTCACATTACAGGCATACGTTTCCCCTCATCAATGAAGACGCCAAGAGTAAAAATACTGGGTACAAGTTACAATCTAACACAAAAAACAGGCTTTGATCCCAGGTAAACTGAAACATTCAGTCCATCTACATACATATTTTAACAATCTTAACATTTTAACTAACCTTCTACCACTTTAGTGCCTTAGTTTTTTCATTTGTAAAAGATGCCTATCTCCTTTAAATGACATGTAATATTTTACATTAAAATAACATGGAATTGATGAGAAGTTGTGCACATAGCAGCCAGGGGACCTGTCGTTATGTTTTCTTGGAGACTAATGACTTTAAAAGTTAAGTTTAGGAATTCTCGCTTAAAAGTAAACCTCAGGCAGACAGATAAACAACTATAACAGACAAAAGTATTAACGATGCAAACTGGTGGGAGGGGGGAACCAAAGACATCTGAGGTTCAAAACTATAGTTTGAAAATCACTAATTTCATCCAAATCCCTCATTTTTCAGGTGAGGAAACTGAAGTCCAGAGGGGTTTCTTGAACTGCCCAAGGACACACCACTATTTAGTGATACAGCTGGGACCAAAACTGAGGTCCCCTGACTCCTGGTCCAGAGTTCTTTCTACTATCCCACAAGGAACATACAAATAAAAGTTGATAATTAACTCACAAGACCTCCACAATGTGTTTGTCATAGTGAACTTTTGTGAAGTATCTGCCTATGCCGACTCACAGTGTAGCCGTAAAGAGCTGGGCTCTGGAGTTCCAATACAGGCTCTAACACTCACCAGGTGACCTTGGGCAAGTCACATCACCTCCCTGCCTCAGTTCCCTCATCTTTAAAAAGGAGATTACAAATACCCCTCTCACAGGTCACACCAGGTCATGTACACAAAGCACTGAGGACAATGCCTGGTACCTCAAAGGCACTTCGTTCATGATGATGCCAATGATGATGAAGAATCCAAGCAAAAGTAGAGCTTCTTAAAAACATATCACTGAGTAGTAGTATTAAACACATATATTCTCAGAGAAAGAATGTTATGATTAGGAGTAGTCTTTTAAAGATTCAGAAACAAATAATACGAATGAAGTGAAATACAAAGAATTCAGTCATAAAACCTCCATAGCATTTAAGAGTTCACATCATGGCTCAGTGGGTTAAAAACCCAACTAGTACCCATGAGGATGCAGGTTTGATTCCTGGCCCCGCTCAATGGATTAGAGGATCCCGAGTAAATCACAGACACTGCTTGGATCTGGCACTGCTGTGGCTATCGCAGAGGCCAGCAGCTGCAGCTCTGATTCAACCACTAGCCTGGGAACTTCCATAAGCCACAGGTGCAGCCCTTAAAAGAAAACAAAACAAAAAACACCTCTATAGCATTTAAAATAGCAAAAGTCCACTTTAGGATTTTCAGCAACTAGTACATACTATACACCAGATAGCATGCTATTTTCATATTCATCACCTTATTTAACATTCAATAGCCACCATCCGTCAGATATTATCAGAGGAAATAATAAAATGCAAAAGAAAACTTACAGATCCATTCCAGAAAGTAAGAGCCTTACCAATATCATCTCTTAAGTGGGAATGACATGTTTGGATAAATAAACGAGATACAGCATTGAGCACAATGGTTGGAACACATCAAGTACCCATGAAAATGTTGGCTCTCCCTTAGCAGTAGTACAGACTTGTTTTGAGCAAAGAATATATTGTAACCAGATCAATAAAGCACCATTACTGGGACTTATGGTGTTACTTGTCAAAGAGAATAATCTCCGGTAGTGGTGCCTACTGTACTCTATTTATGCTACTTCACAAATTAAAATATAAACAATTTTTGCAGATCTAGGGCCAGTCTTTACAGGAGGTAGTAGGTAGACAAGCTGAGATGAAACCAATTAAAATGTCTGTAAAACAAGACAACGACTTATGTAATTCTCATCAGAAGCCTCCTGCAATCCTGTGAAGAGGTAGGCTAAGGTTAGGTACGAATTCCATTTTACTGATGAGGAAAATGAGGCTCAGAAAAGTTATATACCTTTAACCGAAATCACAGAGAGAATACAGAAAAGGGCTAAACCTAGATTTCGGAATGAGTTTTAAGTGCTCTTTGCACCTATCCACAATGCATCTCAGAACACTAACCTCTCCAGATCATGATTCAATAAACTTAAGGCTAGAGCAGCTAATATTTATCAAGTACTTACTTCTTATGAGCTTCGCTGCACCCAACACTGTGCCCAACACATCACATGGATTAACTACATTTAACCCTCAGTACTGAGGAATCAAACCAAATGTGTTTGGCTCTCAATAAAATATTTTATCCAGTACAATTAATACAACAATGCATTTAGCTGAATTATTTTCCTTTACCACTGAAGTGAATCATAAGCAACGCCAGTCTTTTTTTTTTTTTTTTTTTGTCTTTATGCCTTTTCTAGGGCCACTCCCACGGCATATGGAGGTTCCCAGGCTAGGGGTCTAATCGGAGCTGTAGCTGCCAGCCTACGCCAGAGCCACAGCAATGCCGGATCCGAGCCGAGTCTGCAACCTACACCACAGCTCACAGCAATGCCGGATTCTTAACTCACTGAACAAGGCCAGGGATTGAACCCACAACGTCACGGTTCCTAGTCGGATTCATTAACCACTGCGCCATGATGGGAACTCCCAACGCCAGCCTTTAACATAAGTAGATTTCTAATTTCACTATTCAATCTCGCCATAAAGTAAAACAGGTGTTATTTTCAACAAGAATACTCAATCTTCTGATCTGACTGGCATGGCCTAAGTTGCTTTGCAGACTCCTATACCAAAAGATGTTATAGAGAGAACCAAAAATCAAGGTGCCCAAGATTTGTATCTAATTATATGGAGAAAAGTAAAAAATTTTAATTACCAGTGAGTTAAATGGACAGGCCACTTGCTGGCCTTATTCCAGATAGTTTTTTAAGCACATATGCAATAACTATGTCACTACATTAAAGCATTTCATTTCTGAGATTGCAATATGGTTAATCCTCCTAAAACTATATATAACAAATGTCAACAGGCCTAAAAGTAGGGTTACTGTATTATTATGTGGACCCAACTGGAACATTTTTGAGAATGAAAGGAGCTCTATTAATAATTATGCTGGAACAAACAGGCTCTAAACCATGACTGTCCCAGAAAAAGCAGGGTGTACAGTCACCCTGTATAAGAACAACCCATTTTTATTTGTCTGCTATGGACTATTCCCTGTATACACTTAATTTGTGAGCTTTAAGTTTTTGTTTCAGGTCCAAGGATTATCATCAGCCTTGAGACCAAGAACACCACTTCACAAACATCAGGCCAGAGTTAAGGGTGTGCTATCTATAAGTAAAGTGTTGGGGTTAAGTTTTTCTTTCAAACTTAACTTTGTAAACATTTGTTTGTGAGGGAAAAAAAAAAAAAACACTCCCCATATTTTAAAGAAAGCAACCTTGCAAAATATCATCAAATTTCATACGTATCTCTTCAAAAGTTTTGAATACCAATAACAACAAAACTACTTCTGAAATGGCCCCATGCTCAAGCTCAAAGGTTACCACTATAATTTATCAAACTGTCTCACACAAAAGTTGAGGAGGAGTTCCCGTCGTGGCGCAGCGGAAACGAATTTGACTAGGAATCATGAGGTTGTGGGTTCCCTGCCTGGCCTCGCTCAGTGGGTTAAGGATCCACATTGCCTGGAGCTGTGGTGTAGACACGGCTCAGATCTAGAGTTGCTGTGGTATAGACCGGCAGCTATAGCTCTGATTCGACCCCTAGCCTGGGACTTTCCACTGGCTGTGGGTGCGGCCCTAAAAAGCAAAAAAAAAAAAAAAAAAAAAAAAAAAAGAACCACCTTCCAAACAGAAAAAAAAAGTTGGAGGAATAAATGAGTTGAAAGGTTTACACTGAAAACTAAAGCAATAAAAGTCAGTGGAAACCCAGGGTTACAATACAGTACAATGATTAAAGTTAACGCCAGTCGGTAGTATTATGACTCTCCAAATCAATCCGGCATTAGCTGTACAACCTTAGAGTCAAAAGAATGTTTTGCTTTAATTTGTGAGC